>NC_138090.1:1347500-3977500 GCF_964212035.1 Myotis nattereri
ACTTTCCCTTCACAGCACGTGTGCGTGTGTCTATGTGTGTGTACATGTGTACTAGTATACGTGTCTGTGTGTGCCTGGGTGTTTCTGTGTGCCTGTGTGTCTATCCGTGTGCCTCTGTGTGTGTCGTGTGTGTCTATGTGTCTCTGTGTGCATGTGTATGTGTGTATGTGTGTGTGTCAGTGTGTATGTAGGTATCTGTGTGTATGTGTCTGCATGTTTCTGTATGTGTTTCTGTGTCTATGTGTGTGTACCTGTGTGTGGGTAAGGTGTCAGGTCTCCCAATCTCACCTCCAGGATGTCTCCTTACTCTGACTTGTCAAAGATTGTCTGAGCCGGGCCAGCGTGGCTTCATGCTTGAGTGTCGACCTAGGAACCAGGAGGTCACAGTTGGATTCCCGGTCAGAGCACAGGCCAGGGTTGCGGGCTCCATTCCCAGTGGGGGGCGAGCAGGAGGCAGCCGATCCATGATTCTCTCTCATCTTTGATGTGTGTCTCTCTCTCCCTCTCCCTTCCTCTCTGAAATCAATAAAAAAATAAATAAAAGTTCGTCCCACTCCCCCCACGGCTGACACGGTGCCCCCCATGTGCCCAGGCCACCCCCAACTGCCTCCTCCCTCTCCCCCGGCCCCCGGCCCTTTGCACCCGCTCATCCCTTCACCCCACACGTTTGAGAATCACAGCCGGGTCCCTGGGAGGGCTCCGTGGGCGGGACTGAGGGGCCTGCCCCTGAAGCGTGGGGTCCAGAGCAGTGAAGACAGGAATGACCACGACACCAGCACGTGGGGGAGGGGTCCCCACGTCGTCCTGGAGCAGTGGGCGCTGCCTGTGCCCCCACTCGCCCATCCCCGCTCTGCTTGGACTTAAAGGAAAGACATCTGAGCCCGACAGCCCTCCAATCGATGCTCATAGAGGTCACCTGCTGGAATCAATAAATTTAAAAAAACACAAAGCAGACGCAGGGG
Organism: Myotis nattereri; assembly: GCF_964212035.1. Classification (NCBI taxonomy): domain Eukaryota; kingdom Metazoa; phylum Chordata; class Mammalia; order Chiroptera; family Vespertilionidae; genus Myotis; species Myotis nattereri. Next base: position 1,348,463 of record NC_138090.1, read on the forward strand.
ACGCTACTAGTTACTCCTGGGCGGGCGTGTCCCGGCGCCGCCGCCGTCCGAGGGCCAAGCGCAGAGGCCCCGGTGAGTGGTTCTTCCTCGCGGGCGGTGCAGTTCTGGCTGCCTCCTTCCCGGACTCCGAGGGCCCTGCGCCCACAGCCTCGGACGGCGAGGCCCAGAGGACAGCTGTCCCGGGGCACGGGGGTGGGGGTGGGGGGGCGGGGGGGTGCCGGCAGTGGGAAGCGGTCCAGGCGGGTGGGACAATGTAGTGAGTGTCCCTACGTGCCTGTCTCATGAGACACGGGATTCCGGACACGCTCCGCGGCTGCTGATGGGGGAGCGGCCTGTTCCCCTCCATCCTGAAGTATGAGCACAGAACCCCAAAAGCCCTCATCCTCGCGCTGGGGAAATGGGGGACCTCCCTGTCCCCAGGAATGAGGGCGCAGACAGAACAACAATGTCATTTAATTACAACCTGGCACCTGCTACGCAGGAGACGGTCGGGGCACTGAGACCCAAGGGCCGTGTCTTTTCAAAGGTGCCACCAGGGCCCGGCCTGTGTGCTCAATGGTTAGCGCGTCGGCCTGCAGACCAAGGTGTCTTGGGTTTGACTCCTGGTCCAGGGCACACACCTGGGTTGCAGTGTTGATCCCTGGCCCCAGTTGGGGGGCGGGCGGGCGGGAGGCAACCAATCGATGTGTCTCTCTCACATCAATGCTTCTCTCTCTCCCTCCCTTCCACTCGCTCTAGGAATCAGGGGAGAAAATATCCTCGGGTGAGGAATGAATGAATGAATGAATGAATGAATGAATGAATGAACGAACGAATAGCTGAGCTGGTGGGAGGAGGGAGGGAATGGCTGGCCGCAGCGGGACGCAGAGCAGGGCAGACAAAAGGCTCCGTGACCAGTGGGGGGACCCGCTCCTGAGGGAGGCCAGACACGGCCTCAGGGGGTCTGGCCGCTCTCCCAGGGTAAGTGGGAGCCACGGAAGGATTCACACGCAGAGGAGGGGCCCATCTGCCCGGGTTAGAGGCCGCTGGCGCCCTGATTATCAAGCTCCGGGGACCCAGCCCCTGTGCTCCCACTGTCCTTCCCGTCCGGGTCTCAGGTACATTTCTCCTGGACCTGGGACTGCCCTCCTGCGGCCAGGGCTCCCGTCCCCGTGAGGAGGGGCACGCAGTGGCCACCCTGCCAAGGACACGCCCCTGGAATTCGGGGCCAGGCTGGGACCGCCTGTCTGGAGGGCCTGGTATTCGCTCATGACCTTCCGATGGCAGGGAGCGGCAGGCAGCCCGCACCGCCCACAGCCGCTGACCACGGGGTCACCGGCCCCACGCCCTCCCGAGTCTCCACTCACACGAGTCACGCAGCCCGCGGGCTCTGGCCCTAACAGCGCTCAGGGCGAATGGAGCCCAGCCAACCTTTCCCTCCGCCCCTCCTTCCACGGAGCCCCCAGACGCGGAGGTCTGAACACAGCGCCACGAAAACAGTCCCTGAGCCCCGCCAGGCCCCCCAGGACGGAAGTGGACACCGTGGGGTCCCCGGGGGAGCATCGGTTCTCCACAGCCAGGCACGCTCGCCTGGGACGTGGGCCGCCACGCGGTCTGGACTGTCACCCCACCCCTCGGACGCTGACCCCGGATCCGTGGCTCAGTGGCTGAGCATTCACCTATGAACCAGGAGGTCAGGGTTCGATTCCCACTCAGGGCACATGCCCGGGTTGCAGGCTGGATCCCCAGTGTGGGTCCCGGGTTCGATTCAGGTCAAGGGCATGTACCTCGGTTGCAGGCTCCTCCCCGGCCCCGGCCCTGGTCGGGGCACGTGCAAGAGGCAACCAATCAATGTGTCTCTCTCACATCGATGCTTCTTTCTGTCCCCCCCCCCACCCTCCACTCTCTCTAAAAATATCAATGGGAAAATATCCTCGGGTGAGGATTAACAAAAAATTAAAATTAAAAATAAAAGACCGGGAAATCTCACCTTGCCTCCTATTTACGGTTTCCGACATGAAGCCGCCTTGGGCGACGCCCACGCCGGGCGGGAGTGGCGGGCAGCGCGGCGGCTCCTCACCGGCTCTCCTTCCTGCGAACGCGCGCCCCCCCTGATTAGCACCAGACCAATGGCAGCCCCCCGCAATCTGCTGCGAGGCCTTTGTCTCCCCAGATGGCCGCGATGCTAATGTGTGACAATTCCAACAATGAACCAGGACTGTTTTATGGAGCCAACATTTGTTCCACGGCTTTTTTTCCCCGAGACTCAGGATTTTGACACAGATGGTCCAAATTACTCAAAAAACAGCAATGTTCATTTAGGAGCTTAAATATGTGGTTTCACTCAGGCCGGCCGCGTATTTCACATTTGCAATTCAGTAAATTTACTAACAGCCCTGCTATAATTAAGGTCTGTTAGAAAAAAATTCCCTTTCTCCAGCTTTTCATATCGATAGGGTTTCGTGGAAGCGGGGGGCGGGGGGGTATTATTATTTATTCTGGTTGCACCGTGTCCCCATTTCCCGGTGACAGGCAGCGGGGCCTCTGCTCTCCGTCCCCGCCCCCCAGGCTCCTCGTTGCCGCGAGGGCAGACGGGGTGGCTGCCGGGGTCCCCCCCGCCCGAGCCATGGTCCCTCCAAGTCTAGCTGTGCCGGCCGCAGCGGCTGATGGAAGCTTCTACAAAGGAGGTGAGGTGGCCCTGCCCGCTCTCCCCGCACCCGGGGCCGACCGCACACAAGCCCCTTCGCAGCTGCGGGTCCGTCTTTGTTCCTGGCGGCCGGGCCTGCCTCCCACCATCAGCGCTCAGCCCGGGGTGGTTCCCCGGCCCAGCGCCCGAGGGCGGTTCTAAGACAGGCACCCCGGGTCGCTGTGCGCCCACATCCCAGAGGCGGACCTGGAGGGCGGCCTCCCCTCCAGGTGAGGAAGCTGAGGCCTGGAGAGGTCACCTCAAGGTCGAGGCCTCCCACCACCACTGCCCGCAGGTGCGGCCGAGAGTGCCGGCGATGGGCATGAACCGTGGACAGGAACGGCTATTTCTGAGCTCCCCCTCGGTGCCGGGCACACAGTCTGCCATGTGCTATCTCATTCGAACCTCCTCTTAAAGATATGGGGACTGCCCAGCTGGTGGGGCTCAGTGGCTGTGAACCAGGAGGTCACGGTGCGATTCCCGGTCAGGGCACAGCCTGGGTTGTGGGCTCCATCCCCAGGGTGGGGCATGCAGGAGGCAGCCGGTCCATGATTCTCATCATCAATGTTTCTCTCTCTCTCTCTTTCTTCCTCTCCCTTCCTCTCTGAAGACAATAGAAATATCTATATTTATATCTATATCATCTATCTATCATAGATGATATAGATATAGATATAGATATAGATATAGATATAGATATAGATATAGATATAGATATAGATATATAGATAGATATAGAGATAGAGATAGAGATAGAGATAGAGATGATAGAGATAGAGAGAGAGAGAGAGAGATAGAGATAGAGATAGAGATAGATGATATAGATATAGGTATAGATATAGGTATAGGTATAGGTATAGGTATAGGTATAGGTATAGGTATAGGTATAGGTATAGATATAGATATAGATAGATGATATAGATATAGATATAGATACAGATACAGATACAGATATAGATAGATGATATAGATACAGATATAGATATAGATATAGATAGATGATAGATATAGATATAGATATAGATACAGATACAGATATAGATATAGATAGATGATATAGATATAGATATAGATATTTTTTAAAAGGCTAATATGCAAAGTGTCCCCTTGGGAGTTCCACTGGGAGAACGGGAGTTCGATCGCTCACTATGATGTGCGCTGGCCACCAGGGGGCGGCACGGGGTGCTGAGGGAGCGAGGAAAGGAGGAGGCAGGGAGGTGGGGAGGCAGGAACCTGTCAGCCCTGATCGCCGGCCAGGCCTAAGGACCTTACCCGTGCACAAATTCCGTGCACTGGGCCTCTAGTATAAAATAAAGGAGGAAGAAGCCAGCACCGTCCTTTGCTAACCCTGCAGTAAGAGCGTGCACCCCCCCCCCACCCCATGAGCGCGGGGGGAGCCTTCTGGAATCACCGCCAACAGAGCCCATCTGAGCGTTTCAATGTTGTTTCCGTGAACACCCAGCACTGTGCGCGAGGAAGCCGGGAGGCCCGCCATTTCGCCGTTAGGAGCGAGGGCTTCCCAAATACATTGGCAGCCGCCTCTGCCAGGGTGACGCGGGGGGGCGGGGGGGGGGGACGGGCAGGCCTGGGGCTGTCCCCCGTCCCGGAGGGGAGCCCCCGAACGCCGCTTGCTGAAATGCTCCTCGTCTCCACACCCTGAGGCATCCGGTGCCCGTCCTCCTTGCCATGGACAGCAACACGCAGGGATCGCGTTCTGCAGATCGCGATCAATAACACGCTCGCATGTTTAGGTTTCGAATTCTTCTGCACTAAATATTGATACGTTACCAGCTCGGCTAAAACTGCCGGTTGGACTTTGTGTTAGCTCTGTGTACTGTATCATTCAGCAAATAAGTGAGCTAAATATTGTTTGTTACAAAACAGATGTCAAATAAAATTATGCCATATGTGCTATTAAACACTTTCCTTATTTTTTTTTTTCCCCAGCAAAACCCAAGATCGGTTTCAGAAGTGAGTTTGGATTCCCAAGGAGGGGAGGCGTGGAGGCGGCGACGGCTTTGAAATATTTTTAAACCTGCTGGCTGGGTGCTGGTTTTGTGAACTGACTCTGAATGTGGTTACAGATTTAAAATCACAAAGATGGGAGGAGAGGTGGGGACACAGACACCCACAGGGCAGTCTGGGGGTTCGCGTGGATCCAGGGTTGCCCGGGAGAAGGACGGTGGAGGAAACCCCGTGCAAAAAAAAAAAAATGTTTTAATTATAAATAGCCCAGCAGGTGTGGCTCCGTGGTTGAACATCAACCTGTGAACCAGGAGGTCACGGTTCCATTCCCGGTCAGGGCACAGCCCCGGGTTACGGGCTCCATCCCCAGTGAGGGCCGTGCAGGAGGCAGCCGGTGGATGAGTCTCTCTCCTCATTGATGCTTCTCTCTCTCTCCCTTCCTCTCTGAAATCAATACAAATATTTCCTTTTTCAATGAGACGACTGCCACAGGCCACACAAAAGCCGGTGAGGGCGGCCAGAGCCTGCACGCTGGGACCTGGGACCGGTGCGTTCAACCAGAACCCCTACCAACCCCGCTCTGCCCATGCCCGGGACTCCAGCGCCTTTGCCCCCGTGAGGACGGGGAGAAACGGGACCAGGAGGCAGGCCCGGGAGCGAACAAAGAATGATCTGAGGCCAGATCTCCAAACGTTCATCAGATTCAGACATAAAGCATGGCGTTTGGTGGGAACCGGAAATTCTTTGAAGTCCTGCCTGTCCCACGGAATGCATCACTTGTCCTAAACGGCGAGGTACACAACGCTTATCATTTTGGGGGGGAATTAGACTTGGTAATCGTATTTCTTGTTTATACAGTACAATTTGCTGGTGAAAAAAATGTGCTAAACTTATTGATTCATGACCATAATTGTTTAATTATTTATCATCGCAGAATGGCATTAGCATTGCTAATGACGCAGATGCGCCCACAGGCTGGGGCGTCAGGCGCAGCCTTTGTTTGGGGTGCGGGGCCCCAGGAGGGTGGCACGAGGTCCCCAGGCCACGCCTGTCTCTGTCAGAGTGACTCCTCCATCCTGGTACCGTAGACCCGCGGGTCCTGCCAGAATTCGGGGCCTGGTCTTGGGGACGATTCGCGGCCACTGGGAGGGTCCTTGTCCGTTCGCTCTGCATGGCCCAGCTGACCTCCACAGGGCCCCAGGGAGCTGAGGGACAGCCAGGGCCACAGACACTGGACGGGGCCTCCGGAAGTGTCTAGCATCCCCCAGAATCCGTCCCTGGCCACCCATCCGTGTTCATCGCTGCCCCCCAAATCCAGAGGAGGGATGAATCCGCAAGGAAGTAACGGTGACTCAAGACCTTCACCCCAGAGCGACTCCCGGATTCTCTGAATCAACCTGTTCGTGTGACAGGCAGGGAAACTGAGTCTGAGAGAGAGGCCGCAGACGCTCTGGCACAGCCACCTGCAGCCTCAGAGAGTCCCGCAGAGACCTCGAGGCCTGCAGCTCCGAGCAGGGCCTGGCGCCCGGCCACCTGGCTCAGCGGTTGGACGTCGACTTAGGAACCAGGGGGTCAGGGTTTGATTCCCGGTCAGGGCACAGGCCCGGGTTGCGGGCTCCGTCCCCAGTGGGGGGCGTGCAGGAGGCAGCCGGTCCATGATTCTCTCATCATTGATGTTTCTGTCTCTCTCTCCCTTCCTCTCTGAAATCAATAAGAACATTTTTGTTTTAAAGAACAGGGACGGTGTGTGGACAGGTCTGGGAGTCGCTGGCACGGAGGCGCTGGGCTGGTGGAAGGTCTGGTTGCAAGTCCTCGCTGCCCTGTGAGGGATCACCCTCCATGGCCCTGCCTCAGCTCCCAGCGGCCACGCACCCGAAGTCCACCCGCCGGGCGGTAGCTGACACCAGGGACTGGGAGCCGGAAGCATCGGTGCGGCCGGCCTTGCTGGGTAAGCTCCGGCTTCTGGATGATGATGATGATGATGAGAGAGAAGATGATGCCCGGGGCCGGCTCAGAGCGGACGGGCGCTGGGCTGCGCCTCACAGATCACGGCCCCGGCCCCGAGGGCCCCGTGGACCCCGGCGGCTCCTGGATGCCCAGCCCCGAGCTGCAGCCACTGGCAGACAACCGCCGCTACCACAGGGCATGGCTGTGGCCAAGCGCATGAGCCCACCCAGACACAATGCCCACCTGCTCGCAGGGTGGAGGCCTCAGGAGCGGCTGGTGCGGTGGAGGGAGCACGGGACATGGCAGGGTCCCCCGGGCAGACACTGAGCTCCCCCAGGCTCCCTGCCCTGGGCCACGGGGGCCCTGTCCCTGGTGCTGATGGAGGAGGCCCTGCTCCTAGGAGACCAGGCGGGGCTGGGACCAGCTCCTCACTCGCACCCACGGGGAGAGTCAGGTCAGGAGAGCGAGCGACGCCCCATTTCCCGCTGGGGCGCAGACAGAGGCCTGGGGGTGGGTATCTCGCCTCGGGCCCCTGGGTGGGCAGCTCCCTCCGCATCGCCCAGGCCTGAGGCCCCGGCCGGGGGGAGGCACCCACAGTGTCCCCAGCCCCCCACCATGGCCCGGGGGAGAGCAGGGCCGACCCACACACAGTGGAGCCCAGAAGCCACGGGGAGCCCCAGCCGGCCCGTGTCCTCGCCCGCAGCAGACACCGGGGCTCCGGCGATGGCGCCCACCTCCCCGGCCTCGGGGAGCAGCCCTCCGCGCCCCGGTTAACAGGATAAAGGCCGGGTAAGGAGCCTGCTCATTTCCTCGGCTCGCAAAGAAGCAATTATGCGACTTTCTAACGTGGTTTCAAATATATTTTGCAAACGAGGACTCAGACAAATATTAATGGCAGCAAATTACAGTACTTAGCAGAATTATCACCTAGCAGAGAGGCGCTTTTAATCCATAAAAAATATCAACAAAAGATGTAAATATGAACCCCTCGATGGGTGGTGGCGCTTGACGGAAAATATACATCTAATCTCGCAGTGTGCTCCCCGACACCTGGGGGGGAGGTTAACAATTCCACGGCGCTCCCCGCGGCTGGAGCACGTATTTGGATGTGGATTTGTGGGTATCGGAGACTTTAAATCTATTGTAAAACCTGAGGTGGGGGGAGGAGCACGGCCACCCACGTCCCCCTGCGAGGAAGGCGGCCTGCGGCTGGTGAGAGAGCCCGAGTCCCGCCTGAAGCTCTCCGCTCGCCAGGCCTCCTCCTGGGGACACGGAGCGGCCGTGTGTGGGCCCCAGCAGAGGGGGCTCAGCATCCAGGCCCGTCGCCCCCCCCTTTTCTTAAATTTGTTAAATATTTTTATTGATTTCAGAGAGGAGGGGAGAGGAGAGAGAGAGAAACATCCATGATAGGAGAGAATCGTGGACCAGCTGCCTCCTGCACGCCCCACACTGGGGATGGAGCCCACAACCCAGGCCTGTGCCCTGACCGGGAATCAGACCCTGACCTCCCGGTTCACAGGTTGATGCTCAGCCACCGAGCCACCCCTGCCGGGCATAGTTCTGCTTTATTGATGCTGTTCAGCTTCCAAACACACGGGCATTCTCAGCGCTGCGCTGGCGTTCCGTTTCCATAGCCCTGCCTCGTGCCTGGGCACAAGAGGCCCCTCTGCGACGGGGAGACTCACCTGTCTGTGTCCTGTCGCTGGGCAGGCCCCTTCTAAGAAGCCACGGGCTGGGCAGGTATAGCTTCTTAAAACACCAGTCACGTCCTGGCAACCCCGTCCCACCCACCCTCAGCTCCCAGCCAGGCCTGGAGTCCTGAAGTCTGAGCTGGGCCTCCTGGCCTGCCCTGGCCATGCCCTCCCAGCTCTAGGTGCCCCGGGCAGGCTGCCCCAGGATAGGCTCCCAGGGTGCAGGATCCCAGGGTGCAGGATCCCCCGGAACAGGCTCCCAGGGTGCAGGCTCCCCCAGGATAGGCTCCCAGGGTGCAGGATCCCAGGGTGCAGGAGCCCCCGGTGCAGGCTCCCAGGGTGCAGGCTCCCCCGGGACAGGCTCCCAGGGTGCAGGCTCCCAGGGTGCAGGCTCCCAGGGTGCAGGAGCCCCCGGTGCAGGGCCCCAGGGTGCAGGCTCCCCCGGGACAGGCTCCCAGGGTGCAGTCTCCCAGGGTTCAGGCTCCCAGGGTGCAGGCTTCCAGGATGCAGGCTCCCAGGGTGCAGGCTCCCAGGGTACAGGATCCCAGGGTGCAGGAGCCCCGGGTGCAGGCTCCCCCGGGGCAGGCTCCAAGGGGAGGCTCTGAGGGGAGGCTCCCGGCCCTTTGCGGGCCAGCAGTGGCCATCACCTCTTGGTCTTCCTGGAAGAAACCCCAGGCCGGCGGGAGCCCCAGAAGGAGCCCCATGTGGCTGAGCAATTTCCTGTGCGTCGGGGAGCCAGCCACGGGAAACAACAGCGACAGTCCCGGTAACAATAACGCTTCCTCTCACTGAGCCCCTACAAGGCGAGGAGCTGAGAGCTTCGCACAAAGGCATTGCCCTGCTTCATGCTTCCACCCCCAGCAGCGTCCGCGCCCCACGCTACGGCCACAGGCTGCGTCTGGCTGCAAAGCTGGGCTCCCCCAGTGCCCCGTCGAACGGACGTGAGGACCAGACAGACCCATTTCTCAGGCAGGAAGGCAGGACAGGCCTGTAGGGGGATCTGCCCGGGGCCCTCAGGAGGGGTGGGCCCTGGGGATCCCCCCACCATCCAGGGCTCCCCCTCACCTCCCCAGGGACAGGGCCCAGGAGCGGTGGGATACATCTGTGTGCAGTCCAGGCAAAGGCAGATCCTGGGGTCACCCGAGTGACCCTCGCCATCGGGGCCACGGACGGGCACGGGAGCTGCGGGGCACTGGCTCCTGGACTGGATACCTCCGTCGGGGCCAGAGGGACCCCAGAGAAAATGGACAATTGCCCCTGACTCCAGCCTCCCAGATAACCCCCAGGTAAAGGCAAACCCCAACTCCACAGGCCCGGGCCCCGCGCCCCGTGCCAGCGCCAAGCCCGCCCGCGCTAGACTGTGACACGTCCCCTCCCTCCCGCGGGGACGCCCGCGCCCGTGAAAGAATAAATTTGGGAAAACAAGCAGGATGGCCGGTCAGGCTGGGTGGCTTTCCCCGATACCATCTACATATTTTAGAAACGTACAACCTTCTAATAGAAATGAATAAACTACTCAACCATAAAGTTGCTATAGGAGATACGCTTGTTCTGATTCGAAAGGGCATCTGCTATCTGCAATATTGATAATACTTTTCAAATTTCATCTGCTTTTGTTTGCATTCCGGGTCGTCTGTTTAAACACACTGGGAATAATAATGAACCCCCGCATTATCTCTACTTTTTCCAAGGCCGAACATATAACTTTATCACCAAAATAATTAAAATTCTTTGGCACTCGTGTATCTTTTCCATTAAGCGTTATCAACCAGTGACAATAAACTAACGCGGGCCCAAGGCCGGCCGCGGGCGCCGCCACAAAGGAGGCGTTTGTCCCCGGGTGAGAGACATGAATTTTCCGTTTACAGGGTCAGACGCTCCCAGAGATTTTTTGTGGGTTTTTTGTGGTCAGAAACCACAAATCTGCACCTCCTGTCCCCCCCTCCCCCACCACGGGGGGCTGGCGGCGGGCACGGGGCGCCCCATAAATTCGCAGGCAAGAATACACTCTAATAGGCACAAAACCTTGGCAGCTTAATAATTCTGCGTTGCAGATTTAAATATTTTACATATCATTAGACATTAAAAACAAAGATTTATGCCGCTCGTCTCCAAGGACTGAGGACCCGTCGGCTTCCCGCGCAGCCATGAATCTCCTTGGGGTCGTTAGCGGAGCGTCCCGGGCGCGGGCGCCGTCGAGGGGAGTCTGCCTTAAATCACCGCTTCTGGTTTTTCTGATGTATTTCTATTGATTTTTAGAGAGAGAGGAAGGGAGAAGGAGAGAGAGTAGAAACATCTGAGGTGAGAGAGAATCACGGATCAGCTGCCTCCTGCACGCCCCCCCACTGGGGATGGAGCCTGCAACCCAGGCCTGTGCCCCGACCGGGAATGGAACCGTGACCTCCTGGTTCCTAGGTCAGCGCTCACCACTGAGCATCACTGGGCGGGCAAATCACCGCTTTTATCTTCCCACCATCAGGCAGCACTTGAGGAGACCCCTCCCCAGAGCAAAGCCTCCCACAGACGCCCCGACCTTGCCACAGGCAGCCACCGGCCCCCCGGGAGCCGGGACCCCCAGCGGCAGCCTCCACGCCCAGCCCCAGCCAGTCCTGAGGCCTCCTCCCCGACAGGCGGACTCCCCCGCCCCCGTGCACCCTCCTCAGGACACCCCAAGCACAGCCCCAAGCTCAGCCTCCCTCCCCTCTAGGGGCCACGGGCCCTGGCCGGGTAGCTCAGGAGGCTGGAGCGTCGTCGGGATACAGCAAGGCTGCCGGTTCCATCCGTTCGAGCCCAGACAAGAACCAACCAGTGAGTGCATGCATACGGGGGGCAACGGACCGACCTTTCTCTCTCTGAGATCAATTTAAAAAATAGGAGGGAGGGAGGGAGGGAGAGAGAGAGGGAGGGAGGGAAGGGAGGGAAGGGAGGGAGGGAAGGGAGGGAAGGAGGGAAGGCAGGAAGGGGCACGGACCCTCCCAACAGCCTGGGCGAGCACCTGTGGCCTCGGACGCGGCCTCCTCCGGGGCCTGGACGTGGCTCTGCGGCTCCGGGAACAGAAGCAGCGCCGACGCCTGTGCAGACCGCTGGCCCCGGAGCCGCACCGTCCTCCCTGGGCCTCGGCTTCCTTATCTGACGCTGGGGGGCGGCACTCACGTGGCCCGTCCCGCAGGCCCCCACCGCTCCCCCAAAGGGTCAGAGCCCTTTGTTCCCACTGAGCTCGGAGGAAGCCTGGTCCCCCTCGGAGACCGACATGGCGTCCGCCGCCTGGTGCCACGCCCGCTCCCTGGCCTCGCTGCCACCTCACCCAGTGCTGCACCGGCCTGACAGGGCCCTGCCCCTCTCACCGGGCACATGGGCGCGGAGGGGCCCCCCGTGTGGGGAGGCCAGGGCCCCAAAGGCACCCCGCTCCGAGATCCACGTTGCCAGAGCCTGCGTCTCACGCTGGGCCACCCACCGAGACGCCATCCTGGGGCCCCAGCCAGCCCCACAGCCGGGTGGGGGTGGGGGGAGGCGTGGGGGGCGGGTGGGTGCAGGGCAGGGGGCCTGGGGCCGCAGGGGAGCCACCCAGGCAGCGGGGAGCCGCTCCCACGCCCGGCAGCCCCGCTCCACCTCCAGCTCCCCGATCACAAAGCGCCCACCGCTCGCTGCCTTCCTATTCAGCCGCGTCTCCCCATTGTCAATAAAAGCCATTTTTAAGGTCAGCCATCTCCCTTCCATCAGCCGCCCGCCCCACACCGCTCCACCGGCACCAGCCCCAGCACCACGTCGCGAAATAAAAATTAAATTGTAGTTGGGCTTTTAAATCAACTCAATTAAAATAAAGAGATTCTTGGCTTGATATAGGGAAATATTTGTATTTCCAATTCTATTTGTTAATACATTGACATGTGCGCTATTTTTTAAATGTAGCGCTAAGTGCACTCTCCGTCAATGCCATAGATTTTTTAATAGACTGAGAAAATGCATTTCATTTCTTCTTATTTTCCTTCAATACATCATTTGGTTCTGCTTTTTTGCCTGCATGAAATTCATTTTCTAATGGAAATATTTGTTTTGTAAATCAAATATGTATTATGCACAAAATGCAAAGCACAAATTAAATTATGTTAATGAAATGAAAGAGATATGAAATGCATATTTCATGGACAAAACATAACCTCAGCAAACAACCATTTCTTGATAAAATCTTTAAACACAGTCTCTTTGGGCGACAGACATATTGTTAAAGTAGATAGCACCTCATTTAAAAGGTTTCCTTTAATATCGGTGCTTAGTATATAATTGTAAATAACTTTGGGGATGAAAAACCAATAATGAAATACTGTCTTTAATAGTTTGCTATTGATGTCAGCATAAAATTTGTCGTCGTTGAATATTGGAAATCGGGACTGCACAGAAATATTCTCAAAAGCTGTAAATGATTGCATATTTAAATAGAGCTGACTAAGGCAAAGATGGTATAGATATTAGTAATAGGCAGAAAATTATGCTGACCTAACATTATATTTGACAAAACCCACTGTTTTAAATTATACATTGGTTACACTTAATGAATAATAGATTTTGTAGGTGTTGTTTCTCCGATCACAGAGCGGATGGCACGCTGGCCGGCTCGCTCCGGCAGCTCTGACAATGGGCGGCTCGGGCGCAGCCGTGGGGCCGGGGCCACCGCTGGCCCGTGGGTGCTCCCTGCTGCCCCAGGGGCCCCTGGGGCGGTGCCACCGGGAGGGGACAGTGGCCGTCGCCCACCCACAGGCCTGGCCTCCCGTCCGGCCAGCTCCCCGGGGGGACCTGTTGGAAGCTCTGGCCCAGAGCCCAGCCCAGCCCCAGAGTGCGGGCCCTGGAGAGCCAGGGTGTGAGTGTGTGACGGTGTGAGAGTGTGTGAGAGTGTGTGAGAGTGTGTGAGTGTGTATGAGGAGGGAGAGGCCACCCCGGATGGACACTCGTCATCCCCCACGTCACCTTCATCACCAGCCTCACGGAAGACGGGATGGGACAGCGTGCAAGAGCACACACTCACACTCACACACTCTCTCACACACACACACACTCACACTCATACACTCACACTCACACTCATACACTCACACACACATTCACTCACTCACACACACATTCACACTCACACACTCTCACACTCACACACACACTCACACTCATACACTCACACTCACACACTCTCCCACTCATACACTCACTCACACACACATTCACACTCACACTCACACACTCTCACACACACACTCATATTCACACTCACACACAATTTTATACACACACTTGCTCAAACCTATACTCATACACTCACACACACATCCACACACACTCTCACACACACATTCTCACACACACACTCACACACACTCATACACACTCACATACACTCACACACACACTCATACACACTCACACACAATCTCTCACATACACACATTCACACTTATACACACTCTTACACAATCACATACACTCACTCTCACACACACTCACTCTCACACACGCAGACCCCACGTGCTTCCTGCAGGTCCTTAAAGGCTCCTAGTGATTTGCAGCCCTGAGAGGCAGTCAGGATCCCACCTTCCTGGGCCAGCAGAGCCCCACAGGCCTGCCCCTTTGTCCTGGGGTCTCCTTGGAACAAGGGGCAGAGGGGACAGCGAACGGCCTGTGTGCCCCAGGGGTGCCCCCTGAGCAGGTGCTGGCGAGGAGGAGGGTGGGAGAGAGGAGGGGTGAGAAAGTCGCTGCTGCTGGGGTGCGCCCCGTGCACACACCCGGCCCGGCCCTTGGCTCTGTGGGGAGCAAGCAGGGGTCTGGGCCACGCCTCCTGCTGTGCTCCCCCCGAGGTGCCCAGCCATCGGCCCCCGGTTCCCCGTGGGCACCTGCCCTGTGCCCGGCGCGGACGGCAGGGGGCACAGGGGTCCCGCCCGAGACTGACTGTGCCCAGCGATAAGGGAAGTCAGGTGCCCAGCGTGGCGGCTGCCACCCGAAGCACCAGGGGGCCGGCCACAGAGAGGTTCCCGCCAGGGCCGGGCCGGGACCCGGGACGGCGACGTACCTCAGCCGCAGGCTCGATGTCGGCCTTGGGGGGGCGCGTGCAGGAGGCCACCAGTCCGTGTCCCTCTCACATCGATGTTTCTCTCTGTCCCTCCCTCTCCCTCCCTCTCCCTCCCTCTCTCTCTAAAAATCAATGGGAAAATATCCCAGGTGAGAATTAACCAAACAATAAATAAATTTAAACAGAAAAAGAAAGGAAGGGGCTCCCCAGGGAGCTCAGAGTGAGAGACCTGGGCTGGGCCCGTGCCCAAAGGGGTTCCTGGGGTGCAGTGAGGGGATGGACCGCAGGGCAGGCAGGGCCCGGGGGCAAAGGGTGTGCATGAGGCGGCATCTGCTTGGGGCCTGGGGCCCTGAGCGCCCCACGTGACCGAGGACCCCGTGGCCCCTCCTCAGTCTGCTCCCCAGGTCCCCTACCCACCAGCGGGGAGGGGGGGGCCGGTCAGGCAGCTCCCCGGGCTGTCGGGGCCTCCAACGGGGCAACAGGGGCCTGTCTGCAACGTGGGGCGAGCGGGGGACCTTCGTGCTCCACCGACACTGAGCTGCAGGTGCCCCTGGCCCGCCCAGCCCCCCCACCCCCCCCCCCTCGGCAGGCTCCCCGCCCTGCCCTGCGGGCCCCTGGCCCCCGGGAACCCCGCCTGGCCGCCCGCGATGCTCACCCCGCAGCTTCCATCCTCTCCCTGAGACGGAACGTCCCCATTTTTCATTATCAAATTCCGAGCGGGTGTCAGCAAGCCTCCCCCCCGGCCCCCCCCTGCGCCCCCCCCCGCCGGCGTGGGGCTGCGGTTTACGGCGCGAGATTAATATTAGGTGTTTGTAAAGGCGAATATTAGCTTCTCCCTTATATCTGTCAGAATTAATAACTTCCCCGTCACAGATAACTCCGGGTCAATATTAGATTCGCAGATGAGGCTGCGAATAAAATGTATGGAAATATAACATCTCATTTGTACGGATTCACGCGGCCCTTCCACCGACTGCAAGGCCCCGCCACCGCCCAGGGGTCAGAGGGCACGGTGACCTGGAAGCCGCCATCTGGCCCCAGGGGTCTCGGTGAGGACGAATCGCTGGCTTCCCGGGAGCCCAGGGTGGCCCTGCCAGGACCTCGCAGGGCAGGGGGGATGGAGAGCTTCCCGGGCCACCCGCGCTCACCCGGGCCGGGAGCCAGGGCCTGGCATGGGCACCTCGCCAGGGGCCGCTGTCCATATGCCCTCCCCACCTCGGTGCCAAGTTGGGGGCGAGCGGCCCCCTCCCTGCCATGCAGCTGCTCGGCACCGAAACGCAGACCACGAGGGGTTAATGGCCAGTGGCCCCCCGGACCCACCCTCTCCCCGAGCCGCCAGGCCCCGGCGGCCTTGCCCACCCAGCGGGAGAGGCGGGCGCGGGCCTCCAACACGGGCGGGCAGCTCCCGGTGGGCGACCGCTCGCTCGTAAATCACAATTGACAGCAGCGTTTCCCGGGAGCGGCAGGCGCCTCACTTAGCGGTTCCCGTTTTAGCCGAGGACGGACCCCTCCTCCCACTGCTGTTCCCATAAAAATAGACATTCCCACGGGGCAGGCAGGAGCCCCAGCAGGGCACCCCTAGAGGGGAGGCTGGGGAACCACTAAGAGGGAGCAGGTGGTGGGCACCCCCCCCATGGGGAGCCCCAGGGCGCCCTCCTCCTTCAGCGATGGCTCCTCGCACTCCGGGCCCCCCTCCCAGGTGCCAATGGGCAGAGCCCCCCTGGGTCACCGAGGAAGTGGACCTGGAGCCCCGGCAGCCGGCCTGGCCCTGGGACACTGGCCAGTCCACTCACAGCCTGTGCTCAGGTCAAAGACCCAGAGGTGGCCTGGCCGGCGGGGCTCAGGGGTGAGCGTCGGCCCATGAACCAGGAGGTCAGGGCCCGGGCTGTGGGCTCCGTCCCCAGTGTGGGCCGTGCAGGAGGCGGCCGGTCCATGCTTCTCTCTCCCTCTCCTCCCTCTCTGAAGTCAATACAAATATATTTTTAAAAAACAAAGACCCACAGGCCATGGGCAGCCCGGGCCTGACCTGAGCCCCAGGTTAGCGGGCACTGGGGGGTGGGGGGGAGGCCCTGGCCCAGGCTGTGTGCAGGTCCCAAGGGCAGAGTCCCCCCCACACACCCACTCACCCAGGGGCTGGTGAGAAAGCCGCAGGGAGAGCCGCCGCCCCGCCCCTGGCGGCCGGAGCCTTTCTTTCTGCTAAGACCCCTCCAGGTTCCCAGACGACTTAAGCTCGTCCCTATTCTCCCCTCCAGCTCGGCCGCTTTGAGGGCGGCTCTGGGAGATGAAGGGGAATTCGCTTTCTTTCCTCCTAAGCCCCTCAAACTCCCAGTGACCCCCAGTTAAATCCCTTTTAACAGGCCTCCCCTCGCCCAGCCAGTTAAAACTCTCCAAAAATAAACAAGGCCCAGCCGCTTTGCCTGCCGCTCTGGGGGCCCCCCCGGGCTGGGCGAGGGGGCGGGGTCCCTTACCCGATGGGGAGCAGGGTGCTGCTTTCTGAAAGAGGGTGCTGGGCCTGCTCCCCCTGCCTAGAACCCCCCCCCTCCCCGAGAGCAGCGCCTCTGGGCTGGGACGTGCAGGAGCCTGGGCCACCTGAGCGGCCCCCGTCTGTCCTCCACGCTGCCCCCCACTCTCCAAACCCCCTCCCCAGGGACACGCCCCTGGTGACCCTAAGTGGTGTGAGCCCCGGGTGGTGTGACGCTGGCCAACAGCAGGCTGGCCCCTCCGCTGCTGGGGGCCTCGCAGGCCTGTGCTCTGGAGGTGGGGGTGGGAGGCTGGGTCTGCGGGGGGGGGGGGGGGGGCGGGTGTCGAGCCCAGGTGGCCAGAGGTCAAAGTGCAGGGCCTCCTCAGCAAGTAGACACAGGGCACCCGAACCCTCACCACCCTCAGAGCCACACACCCCCAAACCCCTCTGTGCACACGAGCTACACCCACAGCCCCCGGGGCCACCAGCCCCCTCAGGGAGGCGCACCCCAGGGCCTCAGGGGCAGGTGCAGGGCCCCGCCCAGGACTGTGTCTGTGCTCCCTCTGACCCCTGCAGGGGGCGATCCTCCCATCCCCTCCCAGAGCCGGCCACCCCTCAGAGGGGCCAGGAGCCAGAGGACCGGGGAATGGAGCCGCTGATGCAGCCGCATTCCTGCCCTCAGCTGTCTCCCCACCGTGTCCTGGGGTCCCTACGCAGGCCCCTCGGCTGCTCTGCCGGCTCCTTCACTGCGATCCCCAGGCTCCGTGGCGACCAGTGAGGCTTCATGGGCTTGGCTGCCTGAGGCTGGAGGCCCCGAGAGGGGAAGGTCCCCGGGACGCGTGGGGAGCACGGGGGCTGGCACATGTGCGGCCTGCAGCCCCATCACTCCTCTCCTTCAGGCGACAGCTCGGCATTAGCCAATCGGAGCCCCACATCGCCCGGCCGGGCCAGCGCCTGGCCCAGGGGAGGCCGCGGGACTGGTGGGGGCAGTTGTCCTTGGTTGCTAAGGCGACAGGAGCTGCTTTGGGGGAGGAGGAAGCCAACGGAGGAAAGCAGAGCTGGGAACGTTTGGAAGAAGCAGAACCTTCATTTCACCGTTTAAGAGCCTTGATCCAGCCGGACCTGAAGGCAACCCGTTCCGCGACTTTCTACAGTCCCCTTGGGTGCCTGCCCCTGACTACCTGGCTGCTGGCACCAGGACACACCCCAGAGCCCGTCTGACGCCCCTCGTCCAGGATATGCACCCCCCGCCCCCGAGGCCACAGCCTTCCTCAATCCAGGCTGCAATGCCAGCCTGGCCAGCTCCCTCGGCCCCTGCACAGCACCATCCCTCCACACGCCTCCTGCCACCCCACGCTTATCCACGGCAGCCCCACACATCCACCCGGCCGTGTGGTCCGCCCCCGCCCGCCAGGACACACGGCTTCAGAGCTGCCGTGTGGCACACCCCCTGACCCACAGCCGGGGCCCGGCCTCCTGGGATGCATGCGCCTCCACTGCACACATTCCATGGCCACGGTGACCTTTCGGGCACATGGACGCCTGGCACGCTGGACAAATGACAGGCCCTCCCTCGGAGACGCCGGGTCAATGCCAATATCAATGACCTCCACCCGCCGTTCCTCACGCCCACGGCCCCCAGCCCTGGCACCTCCCTGCCCTCAGAAGTGAGCTCAGCCCCGTGGGGCAGAGCCAAGAGGAGCCTGTATGCCCAGCACGGCTCTCGGGGAGCCCCCTCACCCCTTCTGCCCCCCCGCAGCCCGGCCCGCACCCCCACCAGCACCTGCACAGCCGGCCGCTGCCTCCTGGAGGGCATTTCAGCAGAATGGACTTGGCGGCCGCGGCCTCCCGGGCGGATGTGATGGCAAATAGCAAGCGTCTGGCATGTCCCCGAGATTTCTGAGCAGAGAAAGGTCAGGCGGGTCTTAATGAGAGGCTGTGTGCGGCCGGGGCCCGTGGCCGGCAGACCCCTAATGTCCACATGGCCTGTCAGGGCCCCGGCTCCCAGGGCCAGCTACGGGGCCGGGCCAGGCCATCCCCCCCCCTCCTTCCCCTGCCCCCCACGTGCAGGGCAGGTGCCCCTTCCCAGGTCTGACCTCGGTGCTGAGACCTGACCTAGAAGCCAAATGCTCTCTCTTCTCCCCAAGCAGGTGGACACCTGCCTGCGCCCAGGCTCTGCGAGCAGCCGGCCTCGAGGAGGGCGGCCCCGGGGCGGGCGCCTTGGGCAGGGGCCAGGTGGCAGATGCCGCTGGCAGGGGCGGGGCAGGACAGCCCAGGCGGCTGCAGGAACCACCTTAAAGGGAGACCCTGCTTCCTGGGCAGCTCAGGGGTCGCAACCCTGGCAGGAGCCGGGACAGGGAGGGGTGACTGACAGGGCGGGGCTGCTGGGGGCTGGCTGAGCTCCCGCCCTCGGGTCTGGGACACACAGACTCCAGGGGCATCCAGGGGGCAGGTGGGCCCGGCCGGCGTGGCTCAGGGGTTGAGCATCGACCTAGGAACCAGGAGGTCACAGTTCCAGTCCGGTCAGGGCACAGGCCCGGGTTGCAGGCTCGATCCCCAGTGGGGAGCTGCAGGAGGCAGCCGATCAATTCTTCTCTCATTGATGGTTCTCTCTCTCCCTCTCCCTTCCTCTCTGAAACCAATAAAAATAAATAAATGAAAGGGGCAGGGGGAGGGCCTGGCAGGGCGCACCTGGCACTCTGTCCATGCACCACCCAGATGCCACTCAAGTCCCCTTCCTCCAGCTGCGCCCGAGACGGCCCCTCCTTCTCCCAGGAGGAAGCCCCCAGGCCCTGCTCCGGGGCGTGTGGGTCGGCGTGGAGAGACGCAGCCCGCAGACACGGCGACCACTGAGCAGGCACTGTCGGAGCCGGGAGGGCCCCCAGGTGGCTCCCAAGGGGGCTCAGCAGGGCTGGGGCTGGTGAGAGGCGGCCTGGCCGGTGGAGGGCGGGGGGGGCGCGTGCTGGCTGGGGCTCCCCCCATCTGCTGGCACATGGAGGGGCCCCAGGGTTGGGGGACACGAGGCTCTTCCCTGCCCTCCAGGGGCCCCCCGCTCCGACCTCCAGGCCTGCGTGGGCTCCGTTTCCCTCATTATACCAGGGGCACAGGTGGGCACCCAGACACCCTCAGCACGCCGAGCTGGGCACCGAGGGACTGAGGGGGCAGGGAGTGGATCTGCGGGGGGCAGACAGTCACCCCTCCCCACCCTCGGCCTCACGCTGGCCCTAAAGACACGCATCTATGGCCACCCCGTCCACAGCCCTTCCCTCCCTCCGACAGGCTGACCCAAAGCTTGGAACCCCCCCAGGACCCCCAAGTCTTACCGAGAAGCCTGTGCTGAGGGGGACGCCCCCTCTTCTGAGATGGGGACCCCAGGGCCTGGAAGGACCCGTGGCAGCTCCGTCCCAGGAGGATGGGCATCCAGAACCAGCTCCAACCCGTGCTCTCCCATTTCTAACAAGACCCGGAACCAGTTACAAGCAACACTTGTGAGCCCTTAACCACTCTTCCCCCCCGCCCGGAACCACCGGGCCGGACCGAACTGGATCGAGCCGGAAGCAGCCACCCTTTCGGAAGCCACGTCCGTGCAGAACCCCTCAAATCCTGCAGAACCCGGACAGGGGGCAGACCTGAGCCTGGCTTCCCGTCTCCTGGCCTGTGGGCCTCGCAATAACAGCTTTTCCTTTTCTTTCTTTCTTTTTTTTTAATTGATTTCAAGGAGGAAGGGGGAGAGAGAGAGAGAGAGAGAGAGAGAGAGAGAGAGAGATCAATGATGAGAGAGAATCATGGATCGGCTGCCTCCTGCACGCCCCCCACTGGGGATGGAGCCCACAACCCGGGCCTGGGCCCTGACCGGGAATGGAACTGTGACCTCCTGGTTCCTAGGTCAACGCTCACCCACTGAGCCACACCTGCCAGGGATGGACTGGGCATCCTATCAGGATGGCTCCTGCCGCCTGCAGCGCCCTCGGCTCCCCGCTGTGGCCCAGGGCCCAACGCTCCCACCCGCTCCCTCGGGAGACATCCTCGCGTCCCAGCCCGCTCCCTCTGCGCCCCGTCCTGCCCGGCTCCCCTCATGGCTTCCTCTGGCTCCTCGAATGCCCTGGGCTCCCTCCAGGCTGCCCGCCCGCCAGGACACGCTCCCTCATGGCCGTCCTGGCCGGCTGCCCGCCCTCCTCGAAGCTCAGATGTCACTTCTGCAGGAAGCCTTGCCCGTGAGGTCAGAGCCCCTGCTGCCCATCCTGGGGTGCTCTGGGGTCCCCTAGTACCGGCTGCCCCCACCCCTGCCCGACATGAACAGGGTGAGAGCAGGCACCCCGGTGACCCCAGGACACAGCCCAGGTCTGGCCCAAGGCTGGTGGCATCTGGGGCTGGGCCAGGCCCCTGAAACCGCCATCAGGAGGCCGCTGGGCACGTCCCACCATCACTGACCACACCCTCCCCTCCGGGACTCAGGGCCCGAAGACCGGGGCCCGGGGAGGCGAAGGCCTGGACAGATGCCCCCAGGAGGAGGTGGGGGGCAGCGTGCGGCCCAGGCAGGAGGGGACTGATCTGAGCAGCTGGGCCACCCGGAGGCCAGGAGTGTCGGGCGTTCGCTTCCAGGAGAAGGAAGTGGCCTGAGCAGAGGCCGGAAGGCGAGACAACGCGCCAGGTCCAGGAAGCAGGGCCGACGGGGCAGCAGGTCAGCGTGTGGACAAGGGCCCACCCTCGGGGCGGCCGGGGGCCCGTCCATCAGCGACGGGGCCTCCACGTCTCCTCCTCGGAGCATTTGCTCCCGGTTCTGGTCGCGCTCGGGCGAAGCGTGTCCTGTGCAGGTGGCGCCCGTTATACAAGCAGCTTCCCCTTCAAAACCGAGTGCGGGGCCCGGCCGGCCTGGCTCAGGGGCTGAGCGTCCACCTAGGAACCAGGAGGCCAGGGTTCAATTCCCGGTCAGGGCACAGGCCCGGGTTGCAGGCTCCATCCCCAGTGTGGGGCGAGCAGGAGGCAGCCGGTCCCTGATTCTCTCTCATCATGGATGTTTCTGTGTGTGTGTGTGTGTGTGTGTGTGTCTCTTCCTCTCTGAAATCAATAAAAACATTTTTAAAAAATAAATAAACAGAATGTGTGGCAGGTGCAGGGTGTGTGAGGCTGTGGGGGCTCAGGTGCCCGTGGCCCCTCTTACTGACCATTCCTGGGGGGTCGGGGGGTACACTCGGTCAATGCCCCCCCCCAGGGGCAGTGGAAGGAGGGCTGACATTTCCAGAGGCAGGAGGGCTATTGGGGGCAATTAACAGGTGGCAGGGGCAGTTTTCCCCTGGCGTGTCTGCGTGGGTCGGGCGGGTCTGGGCCGGGCTCAGGAGGGGAAGGTGGCGGCTGTGTTTTCGTGGCTGCCGGCAGCCTCCCTCCCCTGCACGCTCTCTGTATGCGGTTTTGTCTCGGCGATGCCAGCGTGTTCTAATTTTGTCATTCAGCCATCTGACTTTCCCTGCTCCGAACAAACAAAACCCAATTTAGTCCGGGATGTTTTAAGTCATAACAATGACGGATGGCGAGGGCTCAGGTGTGGGGGGCTATTTACAAACCCGGTCTCTGTTCTCCCGATATGAAGACAGACAGCTTCTTGTGCTCTGATTCATTATGATTTCGCATTTCAGGAGGAGAAGGAAGGGGAAGGAAAAAAAAGATCGCCTTTTCTGGGCTCCGGTATTAATTGGTTGTTTAATTAGGAATTCTCGGAGCTCGGGTGCGGGGAACGCAGAGCTCGGTCCGGTTGCCTCTTCGCATCTCGTGAAGGTCACACGCAGACGGGCCCGCCTGACACGGCGGCCGTGAATTATGCCACCCAGACAGGCTTCTAACCTGCGCGCCTGGGCGGCGGGCGGCGGCCGTGCGCTCGCCCTAAACCGCTCTCCATTGAAGAGGATTCAATCACCGTAATGAATCGGGGCCGGGCGGCAATCGCGGCGCTGAAAGGATCTCTGAAAGATGTGGAATTTGTAAAACGAACAGCCCGCCGCCTAAATGGCTGTGTGGGTGAATCAATTACTGCCGGGCCCGAGCAGTCATAATATTTAGTGCGGATCCCAGGCCCAGGTACGAGGCGGCGCTGGCGGCTCCCTCTCCCGCGGGAAGTGGCTCCGGGGGCCGCCCGGCGCGGGGGCCAGCGGTTCGGCCTCAGCCGTGTCCACCGCATTCTCGGGGCTGGAGGCTGGAGATGTCGGGGGCCGGGGGGATCGGGGGTGAGGACAGCAGAAGTGGCCCCCGCGCCCCCGCGCACGGGCACACGGAGTGGCGGTGGCTCGCAGAGCCGCTGGGCACGGGTCCCTTATTAATACAGTAATTATGCCTCCGACAGCACCATTCATAACCATCTATTCTGTGCCCAACGAGCCCTGTTTCCATTCATCAGTGGACACAGCGACTGTCAGCACCTCCGGATGCGACTTATCGCCGCCCGCAGCCCCTGTGGGGGGACGGGGTCAGGTGCGGACGGCCCCTCAGCCCCGGTTGGGGAGGCGTCTCCCACGTGGGCGCAGGTGCTGTCTGAAGGCTCCGCATCAGAGAGGGGCGCCCGGGCCGGCCAGCGTGGCTCAGTGGTGAGCACCGACCTACGAACCAGGAGGTCACCGTCGATCCCCGGTCAGGGCACAGGCCCGGGTGGTGGGCTCCATCCCCAGTGGGGGGCGTGCAGGAGGCAGCCGGTCCATGATTCTCTCTCATCATTGATGTTTCTATCTCTCCTCGCCCTTCCTCTCTGAAATCAATAAAAAGTATATTTTTAAAAAAAGAGAGAGAGGGAGCTCCCGGGAGTCCGCCAGGACCCAGGAGACGGGCACAGCGAGACAGGCCGTGGCCCGGGCGTGCGGGGAAGGCTGGACGGGGCCCACGGGGACTTTCCCCGTGACATCAGGGCGAGGCCCAGTTGTTGGGGGTAGGAGAGAAACCGGGGACAAGGCTGAGGGTGTTGGGGGGTCACAGGGCCTCCCAGATGGAGCTGGGGGTCCCTGCAGTGCAAACCCCAGAGGCTTCCGATGGGCAGGGGCCCCGCCTCGTCCAGGGAGGCGTCTGGGTAGCAGGGAAAGGTGCTCCCGGCTGGTCTCACAGCCCAGCGGGGGCACTGCCCGCACCCCTGACCCTCCGCCCCAGCCTGAACGTCGCCCCGGAACCCAGGGCCCCCAGCTCTGTCTCTGCGGCTGGGACACCTGCTCCGCACTGGTCCCCGGCCCAGCACTGCCCTGCCCTGCGTGTCTGTCGGGAGTACTCGGACGTCGGCAGGTCCGCAGATGGAAAACTCCCTCGGGCCTCCCACACTCCACGCAGACCCCCTCCACGGAGCTCCCTGAGCACCTGTGCTGATAAGAGACAGAGGGGACGCCCTGGCCGGTGTGGCTCAGTGGGTAGGCGTCAGCCTGCGGACGGAAGGGCCCCGGGTTCGATTCCAGTCGAAGGCACGTACCTCGGCTGCGGGAGGCAGCCCATCCCGGCGTCTCGCTCACATCGAGGTTTCTCTCTCGGTCTCCCCCCCTCCCTCCCGCTCTCTCTGAAAAATTAATGGAAAGATGTCCCCAGGCGAGGATTGACAACAGCAAAGGAACAGGCGGGGTCTTTTTTTTTTTTTTTTACTTAAAGAAGGCTGCCCTTGGGCCTGGACCCCGGGAGCCCTTCCCGTCTCCCCACGGGCCCCAGGCGGGGGCGGGGGTGAGGGGGGGGCTTCTCCCTGAGCCAGCTCCCCCTGATCGCCCAGGCGCCCACACTCCTCCAGAGGGGCCGGGGCCGAGCGCCTCACTAGCGCCCTCTGGTGGCAGGTGGGCGGCCAGCCAGCCCACAGCCCAGCTCCTTCCTCCCTCCACCCCCCCTCCCCAGCCCACCCCTCTCGTCTCTCCCCCAGGGGTGGGGGGAGCCAGCTCCGAGAGCTACTGGCAAAGGGTCCGAGGGTGAAGATACGAGAGGAGTCTGAGGAGCCACGTCTACAGCCTCCACGGGAGACGTGCAGGCTCAGGTCGGGCTCCTGGAGAACGAAGCCTCCCAGCCGACAGGCCACGTTCACGGCCAGGGAGGCCCACACCCCAGCCCGGCCCCCCAGTGACCTGCTGCCTCGGGGTCATCCGTGCGACGCCCCGAGTTCAAGAAACCTGTTAAGTGACCTGGACGGACACAGAGCCCAGGCGGCGAGGGCGATGTTTCTCTCTCTCCTCGCTCTCCCTTCCTTTCTCCCTAAGGAATCAGCAGGCGTGTCCTCTGGGGGACTCAGAAGTCCAAGTCATTAAACACCGTTCCAGTCGGCACCGGCACCGCTCTGTGAGCTGGGGCTGAGTGTGAGCTGGGGCTGGGTGTGAGCTGGGGCTGGGTGTGAGCTGGGGGCAGGGTGTGAGCTGGGGCTGGGTGTGAGCTGGGGCTGGGTGTGAGCTGGGGGCAGGGTGTGAGCTGGGGCTGTGTGTGAGCTGGGGGCAGGGTGTGAGCTGGGGCTGTGTGTGAGCTGGGGGCTGAGTGTGAGCTGGGGGCTGGGTGTGAGCTGGGGCTGGGTGTGAGCTGGGGGCAGGGTGTGAGCTGGGGCTGTGTGTGAGCTGGGGGCTGAGTGTGAGCTGGGGGCTGAGTGTGAGCTGGGGGCTGTGTGTGAGCTGGGGCTGAGTGTGAGCTGGGGCTGGGTGTGAGCTGGGGCTGTGTGTGAGCTGGGGGCAGGGTGTAAGCTGGGGCTGTGTGTGAGCTGGGGCTGAGTGTGAGCTGGGGGCTGGGTGTGAGCTGGGGCTGTGTGTGAGCTGGGGGCTGAGTGTGAGCTGGGGGCTGAGTGTGAGCTGGGGGCTGGGTGTGAGCTGGGGCTGGGGGCTGGGTGTGAGCTGGGGCTGGGTGTGAGCTGGGGCTGTGTGTGAGCTGGGGGCTGAGTGTGAGGTGGGGCTGTGTGTGAGCTGGGGGCTGGGGGCTGTGTGTGAGCTGGGGGCTGAGTGTGAACTGGGGCTGTGTGTGAGCTGGGGGCTGTGTGTGAGCTGGGGGCTGAGTGTGAGCGGGGGCTGTGTGTGAGCTGGGGGCTGAGTGTGAGCTGGGGGCTGGGTGTGAGCTGGGGCATGGTGTGACCTGGGGCTGTGTGAGCTGGGGGCTGTGTGTGAGCTGGGGCTGTGTGAGCTGGGGGCTGGGTGAACTGGGGGCTGGGTGTGAGCTGGGGCTGTGTGAGCTGGGGGCTGTGTGTGAGCTGGGGCTGTGTGAGCTGGGGGCTGGGTGTGACCTGGGGCTGTGTGAGCTGGGGGCTGGGTGTGACCTGGGGCTGTGTGAGCTGGGGGCTGGGTGTGACCTGGGGCTGTGTGAGCTGGGGGTTGGGTGTGAGCTGGGGCTGAGTGTGAGCTGGGGCTGGGTGTGAACTGGGGGCTGTGTGTGAGCTGGGGGCTGGGTGTGAGCTGGGGGCTGTGTGTGAGCTGGGGGCTGTGTGTGAGCTGGGGGCTGAGTGTGAGCGGGGGCTGTGTGTGAGCTGGGGGCTGAGTGTGAGCTGGGGGCTGGGTGTGAGCTGGGGCATGGTGTGACCTGGGGCTGTGTGAGCTGGGGGCTGTGTGTGAGCTGGGGCTGTGTGAGCTGGGGGCTGGGTGAACTGGGGGCTGGGTGTGAGCTGGGGCTGTGTGAGCTGGGGGCTGTGTGTGAGCTGGGGCTGTGTGAGCTGGGGGCTGGGTGTGACCTGGGGCTGTGTGAGCTGGGGGCTGGGTGTGACCTGGGGCTGTGTGAGCTGGGGGCTGGGTGTGACCTGGGGCTGTGTGAGCTGGGGGTTGGGTGTGAGCTGGGGCTGAGTGTGAGCTGGGGCTGGGTGTGAACTGGGGGCTGTGTGTGAGCTGGGGGCTGGGTGTGAGCTGGGGGCTGTGTGTGAGCTGGGGGCGGGGTGTGAGCTGGGGCTGGGTGTGAGCTGGGGCTGTGTATGAGCTGGGGGCTGGGTGTGAGCTGGGGCTGTGTGTGAGCTGGGGGCTGGGTGTGAGCTGGGGCTGGGTGTGAGCTGGGGATGTGTGTGAGCTGGGGGCTGGGTGTGAGCTGGGGCTGAGTGTGAGCTGGGGGCTGTGTGTGAGCTGGGGGCTGAGTGTGAGCTGGGGCTGTGTGTGAGCTGGGGGCTGTGTGTGAGCTGGGGGCTGGGTGTGAGCTGGGTTGAGTGTGAGCTGGGGGCTGAGTGTGAGCTGGGGGCTGGGTGTGAGCTGGGGGCTGAGTGTGAGCTGGGGGCTGTGTGTGAGCTGGGGGCGGGGTGTGAGCTGGGGCTGGGTGTGAGCTGGGGCTGTGTATGAGCTGGGGGCTGGGTGTGAGCTGGGGCTGGGTGTGAGCTGGGGATGTGTGTGAGCTGGGGGCTGGGTGTGAGCTGGGGCTGTGTGAGCTGGGGGCTGGGTGTGAGCTGGGGCTGGGTGTGAGCTGGGGCTGGGTGTGAGCTGACGGCTGGGTGTGAGCTGGGGCGGCTGGGGAGTGACCATCCATCTCTGATTCCCTGGTTCCTGAGACGAAGGTGAAGAGATAGACGCAGGGTGTGGTGGGCGGGGCCGGGTCCTGGAGGCCACGGGGCCTCTCCAGCTGCTCCGTGTCCTGTCCGTGGTGGCGGCCAGGCTGCACGTGCCCCCTCAGCACCCGCCCCTGCCCCGCTCCTCTCCCTCTGCCAGGCCCAGCCTCCACCACCACCCCTCCGGCCGCCTCCCTTCCTCGTCCCCTCCCCCTCCACCCCGTGGCCTCCGTCACCGTTGACTCCAAACACAAGGAGGGGCCACAGCATCTTTCTCCACCGCCCGTGCCTCCGTGAGACGGGCCCGCACAAGCACCTGGGGCTGAAATCCCCGCAGCCCTCACAGCCCAGGAGAGCGTCTAGAGCAGGTGGGGAACGGCCAGCCCAGGGGCCACATGAGGCCCCCCAGGCATTGGGGGAAAGTTAATTAAATGCTTGACCGAATACACCAGGCTACTTTTTATATATATACACATATTTTAAATATTTTTATTGACTTCAGAGAGGAAGGGAGAGGGAGAGAGAAACATCCATGATCAGAGAGAGAGTCATGGACCGGCTGCCTCCTGCACGCCCCCCACTGGGGATCGAGCCCACAACCTGGGCCTGTGCCCTGACTGGGTATCGAACCCTGACCTCCTGGTTCCTAGGTCAACGGTCAACCACAGAGCCACGCCGCCGGGCTAGCGGGCTCATGTTTAAGTGGATGATTTGTTTGGCCTTCGAATGACGTTGTCAATGTCCACATGGCCCTGGACAGGAAAAGGTTCCCCGTCCCTGCCCCACACGGGCGAGGAGACCCCGGGCGGAAGGGCAGAGCCGTCGGCCTGAGTCCGGAAGCAGAAGCAGAGCCGGCCTGCTGGGCTCACGCCCCCGGGTGTGCAGGCGGGCGGGCGGAGGGCGGGCGGGCGGAGGGTGGGCTGAGGTGCTGCAGGGCTGACGTCTGCACCCCCTTCACCCTGACGCAGGGTCCCAGCCGCAGCCCCGCTCCCCCACCCCCGCCCACCGCCTGCTACCACGGGGGTGAGCCTGACACCGGAGCTCTGCACCCGGCCCACCCCACACCCATCCGGGTAGGTGGCAGCCGCCTGGCGAGGTTTGCTGTGACATTTCAACACTAACTGACCTTCACCAATGGTAGGGACTTAGGACTTCCTATCGCAGCGGTTCTCAACCTGTGAGTCGCGACCCCTTTGGGGGTGGAACGACCCTTTCACAGGGGTCGCCTAAGACCATCGGAAAACACATGTATAATTACATATTGTTTTTGTGATGAATCACTATGCTCTAATTACGTTCAATCTGTAACAATGGAATTGGGGGTCCCCACAACGTGAGGAGCTGCGTTAAAGGGCCGCGGCGTTAGGAAGGTTGAGAACCACTGTTCTATCGTCAGGGGTGCTCTTCTGAAATCTGCAAGATAACAAACCGACTGATAAACAATCTCCTCCCCCTCCGCAAATGCATAGATCACGGCCACAACTCCAACACAATTAAAACACGTTGTACGCCCGGCCGGCGGGGCTCAGGGGCTGAGCGTCAACCTAGGAACCAGGAGGTCACGTGCGACTCCGGGTCAGGGCACAGGCCCAGGCTGCGGGCTCGATCCCCAGGGTGGGGCGGGCGGGAGGCAGCCGATCCATGATTCTCTCTCATCACTGATGTTTCTCTCTCTCTCCCTCTCCCTTCCTCTCTCTGAAATCAATAAAATATATTTTTTAAAAAAATAAATTGTACATTTCAACAAAAACGTCACTGCCCAAGGCTATGAGCAGCACGGGGCACCTGGATTTGGCCCCACACCTTTCCTCAATATTGTCAACAGTTATCAGCACACAGATCTCAGGGGGCCCCGGGATGGGGGCGCAGACACTGCTGGGGACAGACAGCCGAGGCCGGGACGTGTCCCCGAGCCTCCCTGGCTCTCGGACCAAACTCTGCCCCAGGACCTGTGCTCCGGTGCGGTACTCGCCGCCGTTCTCCACGGCCGGCCGTTCCGCGTGGGGAGTACAGCAACGCCCCGGACGCTGGGCAAGGCCCGGCCACGCGCCCTGGCACCGACGGCGGGACGGCCGCGGGCAGCATCGCGGGCGGCGCGGGAATGAGGGCGCTGTGTGCGCCGCGAGGCCGCGTGGGCCTGTGCGTGACTAATCTGTCTCCTGCATTATTTCATTCAATCTCCTCTGACTTTATGCCTTTGACATTTTTGCTACACTCAGTAAATTTGAGTGAATAGGCAATTTTAGAGAATTTTTATAGCGCTTCGGAGAAGTCATAGGCAGGCGGGATCTTTGTTCAAAATTGAACAGTTTCAATATTTCCTTTGTCTCGGGTACAGAGTAATCTTCAGGCCAAAAAAAAAGAAAGGAAGAAAGAATGCTTTAACCTTAAGATGTTAACCGTGTTTCCTGAAACAGTTGGGTTATTTTAAAAAGGAAAAGAGAAAAGGGAAAAAAAAGAACAAGCGTCTGAGTGAGGAGCTGCCCGACCTGTGCCACCGTCGTTCACCAGCGGGCTCGCCGCCTGCGACGGGGACAGGCCTCTCGCCGGGTCCGGGGGCGCGGAAGGTGCTGGAACAGGGGTTACGCTGAAATCGGGGGTCAGAGGGCCTCACTGGGCAGCGCCTGCTTCCTCTGACGTCGTGCGGGGCCTTCATTTGCGGTGGCACCTGTGGCCAGCCCGTGACCTGGTCTGTGGCGGAGCCCGGCCGGCCCGGCGAGCCGGTCACTGGACCGCGGAGAGGGCGACAGGAGATGAACCGCGGCTTGCCCCGCTGCCCTGGGGGGCGTCCTCCCGCCCTCGGCTCAGGGGGCAGCGCGGCTTCCTGGTGAGAGGACTGCCCCGCCTCAGCCTCTCTGGCATCCTGATGCCCCCGCCCCATGGAATCTTATTTTTCACAAAGCGAGCTCCTAGTCACGTGGAGGAAGCCTAAAAGGCCACGAATTGGTCTGAACAAGCTTCCACAGCACATGGCGTCCATGAGTGAGAAAAAATAAAAGAAGGAAAGGGCAGTGGAAGTACTGAGGAGGAAGTCACTAAGAAATCCTTCAAATAATAATAATAATGATATGAAGTGGTAGGAAAAAATAGCAAAAAAAGCTTCAAAACGTAATAGAGAACTGAAATGCGTAAACATGTCACAACATATATTTATAGACTGTCTAGGAGGCCCCCAGAACCATAGGAAATGCAAAAAAATTCGCTGTTAATAACTCATTCTCCAATTGCCCCCCTTAAAGATCAAACTGCCCCCCTGTGGGCACGTGCCCCACGTGGGGACCTCTGGGCTAGCAGGTGCTGTGGCTTATCCTTTTGAAAAGATTATTAAACTGTTTAAAGTAAATGGAGCCCTAGCTGGTTTGGCTCAGTGGATAGAGCATCAGGCTATGGACTGAAGGGTCCTGGGTTTAATTCCCGGTCAGGGCACATGTCTGGGTTGCGAGCTCAATCCCCAGTGGGGGGTGTGCAGGAGGCAGCTGATCAATGATTCTCTCTCATCACTGATGTTTCTAGCTCTCTCTCCCTCTCTGAAATCAATAAAAATATATTTAAAAATAATAATAAATTAAAATGGGAACTTCGGAGGAGTCTATTGGATGGATCCGGCAGCCAGTTATGCTTACGGTGTCTGTAATATCAAATCGCTCATCACCCCACACCCCGCAGGGGGGCGAAACGCTAACGTTTAGTATCTTTGAGGTGTTTTCAAGAAACGGGGCCTCCGGATCCGCCAGGGGGAAGAGGGGAATTCGGGGCACCTGCTGGCCTGCCCGCCCTCGGCCAGGTGCCCACGTTCCGGAGCAGGACGGAGCTGGGCCATTTCCCAGACACCCCGGGGCGCTGAGGGCCCCGCGCTGTGGGCTGTGGCCTCGTGGGGAGAGCCAGCCCCAGCCATGCTCCGCGCAGAGCTGAGGGCCGGGCAGGTGGCGCCGAGGTCCCTCCTTGGGGCAGCAGGGGCGGTGGCGTGCTGGTCACCAGCAGGCAGCCGCTGAGGGCAGGGGAGGGCGTGCGGGGGACAGGGGAACAGCAGGTAACGAGCTCCCCAAACGCGGGCGCCTGGCCGTGGCCCACAGACTCGGAAGCCGTCGGGCCCACACTCCGCTGCCGTCCCCCACGCGCCATGCACGCCTCCATCTCCCCGGGAGCACAGGTGATGAGCGGCCAGGGCCCAGGCTCGTCCCAGACGCACTCGTCTCCGGAGACCTGGGTCTGCGACTCCTGGTCCACGGATAAACCTCGTCGCCACGTCTCCGCCTGGGACACGCGGCCCGATCGTTCCTCACGGCAGACACGGAGACCCCTCGTGATCCCCCATCGCCACAGGCACGGGGTACATTCAGTGCCGTGCGGTGTCTGCAGGGGCCCAGCTGCGGTGTGACCCCGCCCGCCGGCAGACGCGCCCCCCGCCCCTGCGCACCCCCCCAGCACCGCCTGCTCCGTGGGAAGGCTGTGCCGCCTTCTGGCGCGTGGCCCATGTTCACAGCAGACATGCCCGTGACGAGCTGGGACGGGGCCCCATTGATTTAGACTCCGACCCTGAACAGAGGTCCTGTGGGCCTGTCTCTGCACATTCTAGTCGATCAGAAAGCTTCTCCGTGAAAGGGCCCGCCCGCCCGGCGGGACTCGGGCTGAGCGACGACCTGTGGCCCAGGAGGTCAGGGTTCGGTTCCCGGTCAGGGCACAGGCCTGGGTTGTGAGCTCCATCCCCAGTGGGGTGCGTGCAGGAGGCAGCCGATCACTGATGTTCTGTCTCATCATGGATGTTTCTCTCTCTCTCTCTCCCTCTCCCTTCCTCTCTGAAATCAATTTTAAAAAGTATTTTTTGAATGAAAGGGCCGCCCTCGCCGTTTTGGCTCAGTGGACAGAGCGTGGACCTGCAGACTGAGGGGTCCCCGTTTCGATTCCGGTCAAGGGCACATGCCCGGGGCTGTGGGCTCAACCCCCAGAAGGGGGCATGTCCAAGGCAGCCGATCACTGATTCTCTCTCATCATGGATGTTTCCACCCCTCTCTCCCTCTCCTTTCCTCGCTGAAATCAATAAAAATATTTATTAATAAACGAAAGGACCCACTCTTTCCAAACGAGATTGAAAATAAGACGTCCTGCCACGTACAGAGATGGGACCAGTGTTACCACGCAGGACGGGGGACCTGCGTGTTTAGAGCCCTTGTTCCTGGCCGGCGAGGGGGGCCCCACGCTTGAGCGCCCCATGGACACGGTGACTAACCCAGACCCGGCGGGACGCCCGCCCCAGCACCCAGCCTGCCGCGCCGCACGCGCGCTCTCTCGGCTACAGCGTGAGCGAGGGGGGAGCCGGTTGCCTAGGAAACCCTCCAGTCCTGGTAATTATGACTGTAACGGACTGCACACCCCACCTATAACCGAAATGAATAATAATGCTCACCAGTGACTGGCAGGCCTCCGCCGCCCTACTCGCCACTGCCCCCTACCGGCGCGCGAGGCGAGTGACAGGCAAGCCGGGGCCTCCCCGAGAGAAACCCGCAGAGCAGCACCCCCACCCTCACGGCGCCCCCCCTCCCGCCTCGGCTTCCTCCTCCAGGTCCTGAGTGCCATTCACGCAAATTGCTGCCCGATCAATAGAACAAAAATGAAAAGTGCTCCGTGCCCGCTAGACGGTGGGGGTGGAGCCACCTAATGGCCGTCGGTCATCTCAATTAAAAGCCATTTCATCTTGTGACATGAGCGGGTCCAAACAAGGCACTTAGGTCGGTTGGCAGAGGCTGGGAGCGTGCGTGGGTGACGGCCCCCCCACCCCGTGCGAGCCCCCACGACCCCACCGGCAGGGCTGGCTCCCGAGCTCAACAGCTACAAACAACACCCCACCCGGGGGTTCTGATCAATTAAACGGCGTGATTAGCAGACGGTCCGTATGTCTGGGGCCGCGTCGTCCAGCCGCGGCGCGCAGCTGAAGTTCTGCCCCTGGAAGACGAGTCTGTGCAGAAATGAGAACATGGCGTTGTTTCCTGGGTTGGACTTAAAAGGCACAGCGGGAGTTGGCAGAATGCACGTATCACGGGGTTAATGTGGGCTGGGAAGCAGCGATTTGTAACAAAAAGATCGCGTCCGAGGACACGCAGCCGGCTCTCCGACCCTGCGCCTGCCCGGCTGCCATGAACAGCAGGGGCAGCGGCCTTCGCCACCAGCAGGGCGGGCCCGCTGCCGGTGCCCGCTGCCGGTGCCTGCGCCGGGCTGAGCTGCGTGGGCAGGGCGTCCACCCGGCTGATGGAGGCAGGATGGGTATTTCCCGGAAGGAGTCTGGTCCCGGACACTCAGGCCCCACAACATCCAGGTTCTGTCCAGTCCAGGCATTTTATTTTTACTTCTATTTTTTAAATATATTGTTATTGATCTCAGAGAGGAAGGGAGCGGGAGAGAAAGAAACATCAATGATGAGAGAGAATCATGGATCGGCTGCCTCCTGCACAACCCACACTGGGGATGGAGCCCGCACCCCGGGCCTGTGCCCTGACCGGGAATCGAACCCTGACCTCCTGGGTCATAGGTTGACACTGAGCCCCTGGGCCCCGCCGGCCGGGCAGTCTGGGCATTTTAAACTGGCCGTTCAGGGGCTCAGAAGAAAAAGGAAAATGCCCGAGCATTGCTGAAGCTGTAGACTGGGATCCCGAGACCAAGGGTGTGAGGAGCAGACGGGGCCCCAGCACCCCTGGGTTAGGGGTGTCCCGGGACTCAACCGAGAGGTTCAGCCCTAAAAGCTCGAACAGGGTCCAGCCTTGGGCTCCATGAAGACCAAGGAACGAGGCAGGACCATGAGGACGGTGCCAGGAGAAGGACGGACACAGCACTGCCCACGGTCAGGAACACGGCGGGAAACGTGCTTCTACCTGCGGGGGGGGGGACCAGGAGGGGGGGTGGAGGCCCCCGGGCCGGGTAAGGGCAGGCCAGGCCCAGCTGGGGGCGGACATGAGACACGGTCGCGGCCTGTCAGGCCACGGGCTCCAGGACTGGCCTCGGCCCGGAGCCGCGGGAGGCTGCGCAGAATGAGACGCGAGCGTTTTCGGAGAACACTCAGGGCAGGACGGACACCCGGGTCAAAGGGCGCGGTGAGAGGGTCCTGGAGCCCCGGCCTCTCCCGAGACAGCGCTGCGAACCTCGGCACAAGAAGGAACCCAGCGCGGGGAGAGGGCTACAGCGGAACAGCCCTCCATTCGGACCCCGGGGCGTGACGGGGAGAGGCACTGGCTCTGGGACAGTCTCCCCACAACGCACACCCAGGCGAACCGTCAGGACGCACTGGGCGAACCCAGAGTGAGAGACAGTCTATGAAATCCCTCGGGGCCACGGGAACGAAGACCTGAGAAAGGGCCCCAGGGTGGGACAGAGACGTGGACGGAGATGGGAGTGGGTGGCAGGGAGGAGGCTTCTCTCACCATCTTTTCACGGAGCTGTGACTCCGAGAACCACAGTCTCCCCCAAATAAACCATGAAAACAGAACCAAGGTGTGGAGCAAACCCAAATGACAAGTGACTCACCATCGCCCTGGCCAGTGTGCTCAGTGGTTAGTGTCGCATTTGGACCAAGGGCTGGTGGGCTCAGTTCCTGGTCAGGGCCCCGCTCGGGGCACCTGCGGGAGGCAGTCGATGTCTCTCTCACATCGATGTTTCTCTCTCTACTCCCCCCCCCGCCGCCTTCCCTTCTACTCTAGAAATCAACAGGAAAAATATCCTCGGGTGAAGATTTAAAAAAAATTTTTTTAAACAAAAAAACAAATGACTCACAATCACAGGAAAGGCTGGGAAAGGAAGGAACGAACCTAAGTCGCATGGAAAAGGCTCTCGGGTGCCCCATCCAGTGTAGTGTTGTTAATAAATGGATTTCTGCCCTGGCCGGTTTGGCTCAGTGGGTAGAGCATCAGCCTGTGGACTGAAGGGTCCTGGGTGATTCCAGTCCAGGGCACATGCCCAGGTTGCAGGTTCGGTCCCCAGTGTGTGCAGGAGGCAGCCGATCCACGATTCTCTCTCATCACTGAGGTTTCCGTCTCTTTGTCCCCTCTCTTTTCCTCTCTGAAATAAAGACATATTTTTTAAAAATAAAGTAGAATAATAAATGGATTTCTGCCAGGCAGAGAGGCACCACGAACCCGCACCTGTGTGTGCGCTACAGTTCAGGAGTGAGTTCGCTGCAGGATGAGCTTCTGGGGTATTCTTCCCAAAAGTGCAGCCGCGCTCAGTGGCAGACAAAAACGAGGAACTGCCCACAGACGCCTAGAACTCGGTAAACGCATCGGGGTCGAGGGTGACGGGGAAACGGGTGGCGCCGTGGGGCTGGCGGAGACCCTGGTGGGGACAGGAGCAGGACCGCACACGCGGGGCCCGGCCAGGCCGGAGCAGGGAAGGCGGAGGACGAGCCACGGAGCAGACGGCAGCGCAGTGAGCAGCAGACACGGGGGACCTGGCTGGGGGAAGGGACTGGGTCCTGCGAGACGCGGGAATGTAGGAGGCGCTGGTGAGGAGGCAGGGGTGGGGGTGGCACTGGTTTTGCAGCTTCTCTCGGGTCTAAGGCTGGCTCGGTGCACAGGCCGCGGGTCTGCTGCTGTCGCGGTGGCTGAGGGCCCGGCGGAGCCCTTGGCGCACTGACTCGGTGAGAGCGCTGCCGGCCCGGCCTGCTCCCTGCCATCCCCTGGGAGGGACCCCATCTACTGCGAGAAGTGACAGACCCCGAGGCCAGGAGGCTGGAGACAAGGCAGGGGCACGGAGGCTAGCTCACGGCCCCGCTGACTCCCATGGGCCGCCCGGCCGCCCGGCCCCCAGCAGCTGCCAGGGCTCCGCCAGGCGCCTCCGGGGGCACCGCTGTCCTCTGGTTTGGTTTCGGGTTTTGTGGGGGGTGGGCGGAGGCCAAGTCGCTCGGGATTTAGTAAAGAACACAGCCCCTGCGCTACCCCTCAGCGTGTGGGACTCGGCTCAGCCCGTTAAAGCGCATCTTCATGAGCTCTTAGTGCCGCTGCTCCAGTTACAAACACTCCTCTTTTCTAGGACATAACTTCACTTTGTTTAAGCAAGAATTCATTAAAGGAGCTATAAATAGCCTTCAGACACAGCCGTGAAGAGGGGACGGGCATTGATGGCTTGTTTTAGGAGAGCACGATGCTTTTAAAAGCCACATGTTGGCATCAAGCTGAGGATTTACACGTGCGACACAATTTTCTACTAGAGCACGTTTCTGCGTTTTAAGTTTTGCTGAAAGTAAATATGCCATTTCGATTCATCCTCAGAGAATGAAGGGTTGGGAAGACCAGGACATAAAATTTCTTGTTTTAAAATCTTTTTGATCATGAAGACATGCTCTTTCTCCCCCAAATACAGCACCCGTTACACTGCACACGCGGAGGCTGCCCGGGGCCGCGCGGGCGGCTGGCGGTGCTCGCAGCGCGTGCATAAATCAGCCATTTCCACACGCGGCTCTGAGTCATAAAGTCCACAGCATTTTTGAGACCAAGTTTCATAAAATTTTTACTTAAAAAAAAAAAAGTTTTACAAAATCCCATTCTTCCGACCAAGAAGCCTGCCCACAGGCCACGGGAGCTCTGCCGAGGACAGCGGCAGCCCGGGGTTAAAGGGCACCTCGCTGCAGAACCCACCAGAAGGTTTCTTAAAGGGCCTTTCAAAGGCTGAAGCAGGAAAGGCTGCTGGGTCTGAATCTTACGTTTCTGCCACATGGTCCACGCGGTGTGCACATCACAGCTGGCACGGAACCGCCTGCGTTTAGTTCAAAACC
This sequence comes from Myotis nattereri, assembly GCF_964212035.1. Taxonomy (NCBI): domain Eukaryota; kingdom Metazoa; phylum Chordata; class Mammalia; order Chiroptera; family Vespertilionidae; genus Myotis; species Myotis nattereri. Next base: position 1,385,427 of record NC_138090.1, read on the forward strand.
AACCACGCCCAGGAACATCCTCTGAGAAGCGATCCGAGAGCCGCGGCATCAGAGGCAGCAGCGGTGTCGCCGGTGTGGAGACGACGAGCAAGCGGACTGGGAAGTCCTGGGCTCACTCGGATCCTCATCTCCACCGACGAACGGGAGAATCTGCTTCCACTCTCAGAGGAGCCATCAGCGGTACGAACTCCAGACAATGCAGCACGAGGTTGCAGGGCGCAAGCGCCCACCGCCTGGCAGCCTAGGTCCTCTGCTGCAGCCTGGGTCCTCTGCTGCAGCCTGGGTCCTCTGCTGCAGCCTGGGTCCTCTGCTGCAGCCTGGGTCCTCTGCTGCAGCCTAGGTCCTCTGCTGCAGCCTGGCGGCTTTGAACTTGGACACCCGCTTGGGGACCTCCGACCCTTCTGACGGGACTTCTCTCCGCTCAGGGATCGTGGGCAGCACAGGGTGGACCGTGGCCGGGTGCGGGGTGAGGCAGGGTGACAACTCTTTCTCTATTACAGTTCCAGAAAAAGCCTACAAGACAAACGCCGGAGTGTGGTAACAAAACGCAAGGAAGCTGCCACACAATCCTTTATCCTGTATTAGTCAATGACACATTTCTTTTCATTAAAAGTAAATTCACAAGATTTCTGGATTAAAAAACATCAAAATACAAATTGCTCAGAGAAATCAAATGCCATTACAACATCTTAATCACACCACCAAGTGGAAGTCCACTCTGACAGCTCACACGGCGCGGGGCCCGGCCCACAGGCACTCCGTCTGGCAGCAGCGACGGCTCGACGTGGCGTCCGCTCGTGCACTTATGGGTATCGCACTGTGTCTCGCCTCAACTTTATATAAGAGTGGAACCTGAAAAGTAACACTGCTGCCCGGCCAGCGTGGCTCAGAGGTTGAGCATCGACCTATGAGCCAGGGGGTCTCTCATCACTGATGTCTCTCTCTCCCTCTCCCTTCCTCTCGGAAATCAATAAAAACGTATCTATTTTTAGTGACAACACTGACACCGGTGGGATGAGCACTGGCCTCAGCACTCGCTACGACTGACCGTGCGGCAGACCCGAAGGCTACGGCGTCTGCTGGGCCGCCTGGCACGCGGGCTCCACTGGAGCCACAGGACTGAGCACAAACACGGGCACACACCAGCCCGTCTTCAGCGGCCACCTGACCGCTTTACAGGAAGATCGATAAAGACCAAGTTGTTACGACTTTTTTTAAAGATTTCTGGTGTCTGGAGCCTCCCCCGGCATCTCCTAAGAACTCCTGTGCACACTGAATCGGACAAGCTTTCACGCAGTTTGCTCACCTTGTACACCAGGGTCCAGGTTAGTGAAGACCACGTAGCACTTAAATGATAATCTGTAAAAACACTATTCACCAAACAAGTACAGCCTGGAACTGACCAGGTCCTGTGAGTGTGAGTGAACACATGAAGCTAAGCTACAAGGTGAACAATGCCGTTACCCAGCTTAACCTCAATAATAAATACATAAAACAGCCATTTAAAGGCAATGAAACGAACGACTGATAGACCAGACCTGGGAGAGAGCACAAGAGCAAGGCCGCTTAGAGAAACACCTTCCGCCCACAAGAACGTGGGACAGGGGCAGGGAGCGAGGGCCCTGAAGGCCGCGGCCACCCCCCCCCACCCCCGCCCCCCAGGAATCAGCCAAGGACACCGCGTGACACGAGTGACACACACACACCTCGAGCGTCCCGGGCGCGGGCGAGAGCGTCTCTGGAAGCGGCTCCTGCTCCTGCTCCTCCTCCAAGATGCTCTCGCCGGCGTCGCTGCCCAGGGCGTCCTCGCAGCTGACGCTCCGCAGGAGCCCGCGGCGCTCCTCGCACTCGGCGCTGCCCTCGCTGGTGTCGCTGCACACGCTGTTCTCGCGGCTGCGCGACTTCAGGATGGACTTCCGGGGGACGTACGCCCCATTCACCAGGTCCACGAAGACCCTGCAGCCACAGCACACCCCGCTGAGGTCGCACGCCAACACGCGGACCCGCGTGTGTGAAACCTGCTCCAGAAATCAGCCTGACGTGTTTTATTCAAACGTGGACCTAACGTTTTCACCGTCAAAATAACTGTGTAGCCTCAAAGGACGTATTTCCTGCTTTTGAAACTGTAACCGGGGCTAATGGCGCACAGCCCTTCCCTATGAACACGTTCTGGGCGGGACAGCTTCATTTGCCGAAACCCCACCCATAACTGAGGCCTACCTGGGAGGCAGGCAGCAGCCTCTGCCATTTCCAGAACGTGGGCCGTGCCGGCCATCAGGCAGTGCCAGCACCAGGCCCAGCCAAGGCTGCAGCGGCCGTGCCAAGGCCCCCGCCCAGCCCACCGGACACACCTCCACTTCTAAAGTTCCAGAGGCGTAGTTCTAGATCCATCGGGAACGTTTTAAAGTGCTGGCCAGGAGGGGAGGGGGAGGGGAAGTGAGCGCACGCCCAGGCTCTGAACTGGACCGTGGTGGCCGGGCAGCTGCCCGGGGACGCCTCGGGGCCCTGCAGAGGCTGGTGCAGGCGGGGCCCGCCCACCTGTAGATGTCCGCAGGGGTCCTGATCGTGGGCAGCTCCGGGGCCGGGTGGCCACCACAGCTGTTCCTTCGCTTCCGTTTGGCTTCTTCCTTCTTCTCACTGAACTTTAAGGTGGTGTTTTTCCCAGTGTTGATTCGAACCTAAAACGTCCACAGCAAAAAATGACAATCCTCCCGAGCAATTAGGTCTAAGCCAAACAAAACCAACGCCCTCAGCACTGACAGCAGCGGGGCCGCCTGTGCTCACCGCACGGAAGCGAGGTGCAGCGTGAGACGCGGTCAGACGCCCCCTCCACTCCCCACCCCCCCACCCCCCCCCGCAGGCCCACAGCACTGAGCTACCTCACCAGCGACCACTCCAGGCCCCAGGGCCTCCGCTTTCATATCAAAAGCAAAAGACAGACCCTTAACAACACGGGTCTGAGCGGGCAGGGCCACTCGTCCATGATGCTTTCGGTAAATACACTGAAAACCAAGACGGACCTGCTCAGGGCTCTGTCCTCCCGGTGCCCTGCTCGGCACCCTGCACTGCCCCGTGAACAACACCCCCAACGCCCTGCACTGCCCCGTGAACAACACCCCCAACACCCTGCACTGCCCCGTGAACAACACCCCCAACACCCTGCACAGGCCCCTCGCTCCTCCCGCGCCGTCCGGCTGCAAGTACGAGAAATGCAAGGCCCAAGGAATCACAAAGCGAACTTTCTTTCTGACGAATCAGCCCTTTTTCCCACGGAATTCAGTAAGCGCTCCCTTCAGTCTGCAGTATTAGAGCATTAAAAAGCAGATAATTATTTCCCTTCACATTAGAGCAAGGATAACTTAAGGGACCTGAGAAATATCAAATATGTTTTAAACATGTTTCATTAAATAATCATCACAGGCACTTGGGACGGAAAGCAGGCCCTGCGGGGACACGAGGGGGAGGAGCGCTACGCCGAGAGCAGCCGTGGTCTCCGGGCCGCGTCCTTGAGAAAGACAATGAGAAAGGAGTGCGGGCTCCTCACACAGGTGCGGAGCAGGAGGGCAGGGGTGGCGCAAGGTGGCCTGTCCTTCTCCCGGAGCCCAGCCTCCCCGACCGAACTTCCCCAGGGCAGGATGGCTGCACGGCCGTCTGTGGCTGCTGAAGAGAAGCTCTAACCCCAGCTCTAAATGCCAAGATTCTAGAGTCATGATTGCCCACAGATGTTTATATTTACTTGTCAGAAAAGAGACTAATTTTTACTTCCTCCTACATTTTTCCTTCTTGCTCATGATGTTCCTATTCATTTTATGCCAGCCGCATAGAAACGACAACCTGGTGTAATTAAAAACTTAACTAATGCAGTCACTTTCAAACACCCTCCACACCAAACACCCACCATACAACTCACTCTGGGATTCCCGAGGGAGCCGTGATGAGGGAAGGGGGGGCGGCAGCAGTCGCCTGGAACCGACCCCTCCCGGCCCCCCCCATCCAATCCACTGCAGAGACCCGTGGCCCGATGCGTGCTAACGACTCAGACTTTCCCCCCTTTTTTTTTAATGAATTGATCAGAACCAGGGACAAGGGACGTCTTGTTTGGCACCATGAACATCAGGCGCTGTGAAGACCGTGTCTTAGAGGAGACCCGACAGGAGTAAAGGTAGCAGCATACCCACCCGCTTGGGTTCGACGGTGTGAGAAAAGTATATGGTTGGTACAGAGCTGGCCTCTGGCCCAAGAGCATCGTCATCGTCACCATCCTCATCCTCATCACTGAGGGGGCAACGAGAGCCGTTCACAGCGCAGCTCGGCCCGCGGAGCAGCTCCGCAACGGTGTCGGCCGCGGGCTGACAGCTGGGAGCCACGGCCTCGGCCGCTGGATGCGTCCCGTTCACGTGTCCGTTCACACGTCCGTTCACATGTGTGCTGGCGTCTTCGCTCTCCTCTTCGGAAGACGCTGTGTCTGCTCCGTTTGCAATCAGAGTGGGAGGCTGCCTAGTAGAGAAAAGGGGAGAAGAGCCACGTGGAACACACACTAGCGTCTTACGTTTTCTCATTTCCAGTTCACGTCGATGGGTCAAATTTAAGGTTTCGAATAGGATACTTTTTAACTAGAATTCTAGGTCAACAAAAATTTTCTGAAATAAACAAAAACACATTAGTTCCTCTGCTGATTCTGTGTACTGTGGTTATTCAAACAAAAGTACAACAGAGTACATGATTTTTCTAATATTTGCAAAGAGGACGCTGGCCATACAAAATACAAGCACAATATAAATAACACGACCAGAAATTTGTAAGAAATTCAAAGGATTCTGTATCTCGGTTTCAAGATCAGAAACTAAAGCCACAGAACATGAACATGCTTATCTTCTATTTCTACAATGACAAGCATGTGTTATGATTTTTAAAAATAATGTATACATGTGCACACAACTTTATTCATATACATACATGCATGCACATTTTTCATGCTTCATTCTACACAGGATTGGAGGACCTTATAAAAATAACAAAACCCAAAGTGCAATGGGACTGAAATGCCATGATGCAAAAAAGAGAGATCGTGACCAAGAACACCACTAAACGGATTTAAAAATGGAACAATATCAGTTAATCAAAAATGCCTGGAGTGCAGAGGAGGGGGAGGAAACCTATCCTTTCTGCGCCATTTTACACGGAGACGAGGCACTGCCTATGGCACATCACCGAAGCACAGCAGCCGGGAGCCTGCGTGGGGAGACTCTCCCCGCAGGGGATGCGCATGGAGCTGACTCCTGCCAGGTCACAAACTGCCCACAACCACATAAGTGCGCAAAAACAGCAGAGACCCGTCCCGGCAACACACACACTCAGCGCCTTTCCTCTTTAACAAGTTATTCAACATAAAAACACTTCATTCAAAATGTAACGTATGAGCCCTGACCGGTTTGGCTCAGTGGCTAGAGCGTCGGCCTGCGGACTGAAGGGTCCCAGGTTCGATTCCGGTCAAGGGCATGTACCTTGGTTTCGGGCACATCCCCAGTAGGGGGTGTGCAGGAGGCAGCTGATCGATGTTTCTCTCTCATCGATGTTTCTAACTCTCTATCCCTCTCCCTCTCTGTAAAATATCAATAAAATATATATATATTTTTAAATGTAATATATGAGATATCCATACTTCCGTGCGCATCCTGTGTCCCCGAGGAGTACACGCTCTCTCACCCAGGAGGAGGGTGGCGAGGAGCTGAGTGGAGGAAGCTCTGGGGGAGGGCGGGCTGTCAGTACCTCTCAAGTTCGCCCAGCAGCTCCTCCTGTCGCTCCAGTTCTTCCAGCCGAGCCCACAGCTCCTGGTCCGCGAGCAGATCCTTGGATTCAACATTTGCAAAATCCGCTTCAAAACTATTTGAAGTTTTGGGCTTGGAGTGAGGTTTATGAGCAATTCGGTGTTTTGCTATTTTTCGAAAAAGGAAAGACAAGGCTGTTAACACCAACGTCACAAAGGCCCAAACCTGGACTTGGTGGGGCTTTCCCAGGAGGCGAGGGGGCGCTGAGACGGGGGGGCGTGCTCACACGGGGCCCAGGGGCCACAGCACCGCCCCCGGAGAGGGTGTCAGGAGGGGACGCTGAGACGGGGGGCGTGCTCACACGGGGCCCAGGGGCCACAGCACCGCCCCCGGAGAGGGTGTCAGGAGGGGACGCTGAGACGGGGGGCGTGCTCACACGGGGCCCAGGGGCCACAGCACCGCCCCCGGAGAGGGTGTCAGGAGGGGACGCTGAGACGGGGGGCGTGCTCACACGGGGCCCAGGGGCCACAGCACCGCCCCCGGAGAGGGTGTCAGGAGGGGACGCTGAGACGGGGGGCGTGCTCACACGGGGCCCAGGGGCCACAGCACCGCCCCCGGAGAGGGTGTCAGGAGGGCAGCGTGGGCTGCCCGGACCCGCTGCCTCAGAAGCGGCTTAGCAAGAGCCCAGGGACTGGCACGTTCAGGTGGGGAAGAGCTGCTCCATGGCTCACAGCCCGCCCTCCTTATCGCACGAAATTCAACACCAGTGCGACCTGCCTCCGTCCCACGGCAGAGGCTGCAGTCACTAAAGCACCACGTTCCAGCATCGCGGGCACCTCCACGCGAGGCATGGAGAGCCTGATGCCCTCGGGGAACCCACAGAGTGCACCCCGAAAGCTGTACTACAATTTATATATGAACACGGCTCCTTTCTAAATTGCTGTCTCTTATTTGTAATCCTCTGTGAGGGCAGGAGATAGAAAAAATCTGAACTCAAACCTACCTGCTCTTCATTTGAAAAACAAAAACAGTTTTATTATAAAGCAAATTAAGCCTCTGGAGGCAACAAGGGAGGAGGTCTAAAAGGCGGTTATGACACAGAAAACACCGAAGTCATATCTCACAGCCCATGCTCTGTAAGTGCTGCTGATAAAACAGCATTAACAAGTTTTACGTCTCAGACTGTACGATACATACATCTCATTGGCCACAAAGTCATCACCCGTCTTTCTGCTCTTTAACTTGAACACGCGTCTCCTTAATTTCACCTGCTAAATCAGTGGTTCTCAACCTTCCTAATGCAGCGACCTTTTAACCCCTAGAGTGCCGGGGAGAGCGATCGCGCTCCTCCTGTCTTTCGCCAAAAGTGCCGGGAGCGCTATCAAAGCTTTGAAATATAAAAAAAATTATATTAAAAAAAATAAATTAAAAAAAAAAAAAGCCCTGGCCGGTTTGGCGCAGTGGATAGATAGAGCGTCAGCCTGTGGACTCAAGGGTCCCAGATTCGATTCTGGTCAAGGGCATGTACCTTGATTGCAGGCACATCCCCAGCGGGGGGTGTGCAGGATGCAGCTGATCAATGTTTCTCTCTCAACGATGTTTCTAACTCTCTATCCCTCTCCTTTCCTCTCTGTAAAAAATAAATAAAATATATTAAAAAAAAAAAAAAGCTTCGAAATGGCATCCAGTTCTGTCTGCTTTATTTTTTTTTTATCTTTAAATTCTTTATTAGTTAAGGAATTACAAATGTGTCCTCATTCCCCCCATAAACCCCCATTCTAAGTCTGCTTTTATTAGTGATGATAATATTGCTAAATATGTTAATGTAGTAAAGGTTTCCTTAAGTTTTTGAATATGTAACTTCATTTACTTGCAATTCATAATTTTTTTCCTAAACTGCTGTAAAATTAGCAAAAATGCCCTGGCAATTTTAGCATAGTTCCTAGGATATTAATTGGCGCTCAAAAGGTTAATACAGTTCCTCATGTTGTGACCCCCAACCATAAAATTATTTTCGTTGCTACTTCATAACTGTAATGTTGCTACTGTGATGAATCATAATGTAAATATCTGATATGCAGGATGGTCTTAGGCGACCCCTGTGAAAGGGTCGTTTGACCCCCAAAGGCATCGCGACCCACAGGTTGAGAACCACTGTGCTAAATGAACCTGTGAGGCCAAGGCAGTAGCAATGGTGTGGCTTCTAAAATCACCACTATTTCAACCAATAAATTCTCTCCAGAGTTAACTGCTAACGTATAAACATCAAAATAAATGTTGAAAGTAACAGCTTCGACAGTCATGAAGTGTAAGCCATCTCCACGCGGGTTTACAAGGCTCGCTGTGGACCAGTTCCCCGCGGGCGGCACCTCACCCTGCAGAAGGGACCCCCCACTCGTGGCCGCCCTGGCAAGAGGAGACGCAGGGAAGGCCCTGCAGCTGCCACCTGAGGCTCGAGGTGCTCAGGCTACATGCCTTCCTTCTTCCCAGCACAGCCTGGCCGGCCAGCCTCCAGGGAGGACAGCGACGGGAAGGCCCACGTGGCTTCCCTGAGGTCAGAGAGCATCAGGGGCAGAGCTGAGGGTGCGGCTCCTGAAGGAACCGAAGAAAGCCACGTGGCCTCACCAGGGAGCTCGGTCAGGAGCACGCGCTTCACCCCAAAGTTCTTGATCCGTGACGTGCTCGATCTGCACATGCATTAAAATCCATCGCAGCTGTACAGCAAGTATAACAATTATAAAAATTCATGGGAAATGGGACAAATGTTCGCATCTTAGGAATTAGAAAGTATCATATAATAGAACCCTAAATATCTCACAGGAGATACCTCAAAATTCAACACAGCAGGCAAACACTTAAATCACTACACAGAACCCAATCTCAGCGCTTACCTTTAAATTCGAAGTCACTTTTAATCTCTTCTCTTATGTCAACAATATCACCTGCAGCCTAATTGTTTAAACAAAACAGCACATTAACAGTACGAACTCGGTGCGTTAGGGTTATTACAAGTCCACTCCTATAGCCTAAGACAGATGTCTAAGGGCATGGGAAAGCTCAACTGATTTGTTCCTTGGATATAAGATTTTTTTCAATATGAATTTTTTTCTAAAAAAATAGGAAACTGAAAATAAGACTCACATCACTCATTTTCTGCAAATCTTCTGTAAATTCAACTCTGGATTCAAAATTTGTCATCACTTTTTTTAAATCATCTATTGTTTTTCTTACATCTGAAATAACAAACACAATCTTTATGTGAGACATGGCACATGTCAGACCTGGGCAATATTTCACCTGTGGCCCTAGCTACTCACGATTCAATGATTCCATACTAATGCTTTACGAAGAGTCTTGCCTCATTTCACTTTCATTTTAAATGGATTTCTTAAAAGTACAGTCACATTGGTTTTCTCTGACATCCATCTCCCCCTGCCCTGTTCCTAACAAACACTTCCCCTGGGCAGAGAGGCCCAGCCGCAGCGGGTGGCCTCGCGCCCACAGCCCCGCCCGCTCGGACCACTCACACACACACCCTGCTTCACACAGATCCTCCTGGCCCGCTGGACAAGTGAAGAGCATCGGTTAGAACACGTTATTTTATTTCTGTACAGAAATATTCCTGAATTAGGTGACGGAAATGACATTTTTTATTTTTTATGGCATATTAGCATTCATATTTCCAAGTTTAAATTTTAATAACTGTGTAATAATACAGTCTATAGATTCTCAATTTCTCCTAAACATCTCTGCCCATGAATTTCTTTGGAGAAAAAATCTTCAATTTTGGGACAGACATTTCTCCATCCAACACTGATGACGCAACAAGTAACCCACGTTCCTGTGACTGAGGGGGGAGCTCGCTGCTGCCAGTCAGCGCGCATCCCGGCACACGGACTTCTAACCCTAATTACGGGGCGACTGACACCCGCTTTTCTCCAGACACCGCCTTGCTGAAGGACAGGCCCTGGCGGGGAATCACAGAGCCCCCCCCCCCCCCCAGCTGCTCTGTGGTCCCTGCTGTCACTCAGCAGCAGCACATCGGAGAGGGGGGAGGAGGGGGGAGGAGGAACGCCCACAGGTCCTTCCCCACCAGTGATGGATGTGGGTCTGGCAAAGGTCTAAGCAGTTAAAATATCTTTTAAAAGAATGAAAATAAGGCGAGTGTTAGAAGTGAAATATCGCCCCGCATTAAGGGCTTCTGCCACAGTGGCACGCGCTCTGATCGGCTCTCGTGATCCGCAGCGATGCTTTAGACAAGACGCAGCCACTCTGCTCTAGCCATGAATGGGTTACAAAAAAAAGACTGCATTAACAAAATGAAAATTACGGTGTAAACAGTTCATAAAATCTCACAGCCCTGATGTCGCTCTAGATCATTAAATTTCTGCAACAATTAGACCTTTTCTCACGGCAGCAAATTGGACCGGTTGCCATGGCAAATCTGAGCCCTTAAGTCATATATCTTTGATTGCAGAAAGGTCAGGCTCAGACAGCCTAATAACTCAAGGAGCTGTTTGACAGATTTCATCCGAGCACGGCCACATAACAGCATAAAACTATGTCGGCAGTTGTTAAAAGCAGGGGGTCAGGGAAAAGGTTAAGGTTATGGAATGTTTTTGCTTCAGTAAACTCAGTCAGATAATGTGTCTAACCAGCTAAAGAACATTATTTTAGGTAGGAGGTCAAATCAATAACTTTTTTCAAGAAGACTGGAAAATATTAAAAATGGCAGGTAGGTAAGCTAAGTGCATTTTTAAAAGTCTGCCCACATATAAACACCGGGCACGAAGCTGGCGGGGCCAGCGAGAGCCTTGGGCTGTCGAGGCCATTGTTCACTGGCGCTCCCTGTAATATGGGAGTTACTTTCAATCATCTGTCATTGATGTGAGAGGAATTCATCATAAGTCACGCATGTGAGAAAACGTGTGTGAATATTCCATGTAAGAAGCTAAAGATGCTTCAGAAAAGGGTGATTGTGGGCAGTGATGTATGATTCCACATTTCCCCTGGAGTCAAAGAGCTTCTTCAGTTTTACATGAATATAAACCACTGCCACACAGTTAGGGAGTCAGATGATGTGCTGTAGGATTATACACCTTAAACCTATGTAATTTTTTATGAACCAATATGACCCCAATAATTTTCTTTAAAAACACAGGGAATCCAATCTCAAGATCATACATTTTCTATCAGAACTGCAGAAATCACTGAGATTACTACCATCACACATACATGATATACACAAATGCACATTATACCTCTATTAAAATATCATAAGTTCTATGTTCAGAAACAAGAAAAAATTAGGTAACTATAGAAAATTCAAGACAAGAAAATGAAGCTGGGCCAACGGCAAACAACAACAAACTGGTGCTCAGAATAAGGGCAAAATATGGCAGGACAAACACCTATTCTGATTTTGTATAAAAATAAATAGGTCAAAGTAAAATGCATATCTAAAGGTTAATTCAAAATAATCAGAATAATTTAATTCTATTTCGTTCTATAACTTTGAGATTTATCATTAATCACCATGATGTTTGTTATATTTTTCACTAAAGCTTTTTGGACTCCATTCTCCCAAGCTCATTTTGTTAAGAGATGAAGTAGACACAGGTCACCAACAATGAATCATTAAAATAGGCTCAGTAACCTTTCACATTCTCCACACAAGCAAGCTGGAATCAAAGGCAGGGAGGTTTCAAGCTGCATTGAAATCACAGTGAATGAAAACCAGCTGAGAGAACAGGAAGTCCCCTCTTTGACACGCAGTATCTGCACTAGTTTCGCTCTCATACAAACGTTTGAATTATCCACTGGTGCAGGCAAAAGAAAACACGTTCGCTTGGATCAAACACACAGCTGTGAAAATGTACAGACAGGACCCCACATACACCAAAAACAAAAAGCGAAACGAAAACCGGGGAAATTAATCATTTGGAGGAAAGAAGAACAAAAGATGCTTTTCAAATAATGAACATTTTAACCAAAAACTAGTTAAATTTTATAGGATTTCAGAAGTATAGAATCTGGTATCATTACTGCTTGTTTTGCATGTGATTTCTGCAGCCAGCGTAGGCCAGTATTGTAAACTCTTCACTAGTTTAGACTCTAGTACAATTTGCCTAGAACTTGCTAACACACTGCACCAGGTGGAAGGAGGGAAGCTGAAGGCAAATGAAAGATGCCAACTCTAAGGACCCGTGTACACCCGGAAACCTAGAAGCCCTAAGGACTCAGGCAAAGTCATCATCTCCACCTGAAGATCAATGGCAGGACCAAACCCTTAGAAATATGTAGCGAGCAGCTTGTGGAGTTACATGCATGTAAAGGAATAAAGTTAGGGACGTCATAATTATTGCAAAGCCTTCATAAGAGCTACAAACTCCCTCCATGAACGCACCCTTCCCCCCAGCTGTGCACCCGTGAGTGCTGAACAGGACTGGCCGATCAGGACAAGGCCTCTGGCTCCCATGTGCCTCCCCTCTCCGCCTCCTGCCTGCTGGGTGCTGGGTGCTGGGTGCTGGCATGTTTCGGATTCTCCCAGCAGTGCCACAGGCGCTGCCCCCTGGTGGAGAGGCCCACCCTCTGCACAGGACCAGTTCAAAGGGCTGTGCTGCCACTTAGCAGACACTGAAACCTAGCACTTCACACTGACTTTGCCCCATCCCCCACTCAACAACAGCAAACAGCCCTGGCTGGGTGGCTCAGTTGGTTGGAGCAAACAAATACCCAACTTGGACTAAAGACGTGAATCTACAAATCCAAAAGGCTCAATTAACTCCAAGTAGAATAAACCCAAAGAGACGCACACCAACGCACACACTCCAACTTCTGAAAGGCAAAGCCAGGGGGCTCCTGAAGCAGCAGCAGGACCCCCCCCGGGAGGATCGCGTGAGGGTGTAAGCCATTTCTCAGGCCTGAGGGGTGAAGTGGCTGCAGCCACGGAGAGGCAGGCGGGGGCTTTACGTGATCCTGGGTCCTGCCGTGGAGCCTGTATCCTATTCTGTGTCCTGACGTGGTGCTGGTTAAACAAATCTTTACACATGTTCTGACTCACCGAACAGTCACCAAATGAAAAGTCAATGTCATGCTCATAATTTTAAAAATTAAAAGAACTTGAAAAAGCTGGTCATGTTGATGTAAATGGCAAAATTGCAAGATGTGAGCACAGAGGGTAGGACACTCGCAGAAACCACCTTCCTCAGAGCCCCTCCTCTGAATCCTTTTACTGTTTTTGTGTTAAATCCATTTTGCTCATTTTGCTCATTTTTTTTTAACATCAATGACCTCCACCTTCCCCAAATGCCTGTCAACATGAAGAAGTATGTTTAACTTGTTATATTTTTCTGCCTTAAGAAACATAAAGTATCTTTTCTTAGGAAATGTCAAGTTCAACAATATGCCTAAACATTTTCTTCAGTATTATAAAAGAAAACTGTGAATAAAACAACTTTTTTATAATTAATTTCTCATAATAAGTTCTCAAACATAATTTATATGCATATATTTGAAAATTATCTTAGATAAATATTGATCCCAAAAGTCATCATGTTTGGTCATTTTCAAGACCATATTTAAATTGAAAAGTGATTTACCAAGAAATATTTCTGTATTCTAGAGCTCTATTCTATTAAAAGTATTGTCCCATTAATATATTAAGTCATCTTGATTCTAAAGATTTCTTTGCTGAAATATCCATATTAAAATCAAAATGAAAAAACTTGAACAGACTGTGAGCTGACTTCCCATAAGCAGTAAGTGAACGCTTCTCCATCAAGAAAGGCCTTTGGGAGGGACCACGCCCATTCTCTCTCCTCTAGCGCACGCACATGACTGTTTGAATGCAGCAATGCCACAAGTACCACTGCCAAAAATTTACACAGGCCTAACAATAAGATTCTGATTAGTGTCACAAAAGACCAAAATATGTATCGATTATAAACTTATACAAGTTGATCTGCAATTAAGAGTCTCCAAATATAAACCCCAGAATCCCAATGAGTAAATGAGTTCTCTAACTAGTATCCGCTCATGTGTAAGTGAAGTCATCTCATCATTGAAAAACTCAGCTGTTTTCTATCTATATGACCTCATTTATGTAGAAGGACCCTCAAAAACATATTCTCAAATGCACATTTACCTAGAAGGTTAAAAGCAGATAGGGGTGCCCTGACCGGTGTGGCTCAGTGGATAGAGCGTCGGCCTGCGGACTGAAGGGTCCCAGGTTCGATTCCAGTCAAGGGCATGTACCTTGGCTGCGGGCACATCCCTAGTAGGGACTGTGCAGGAGGCAGCTGATCGATCTTCCTCTTTCATCGATGTTTCTAACTCTCTATCCCTCTCCCTTCCTCTCTGTAAAAAAATTATATATATATATATTTTTTTTTAATATATTTTATTGATTTTTTACAGAGAGGAAGGGAGAGAGATAGAGAGTTAGAAACATTGATGGGAGAGAAACATCAATCAGCTGCCTCCTGCACATCTACTGGGGATGTGCCCGCAACTCAGGCACATGCCCCCGACCGGAATCGAACCCGGGACCCTTCAGTCCGCAGGCCGACGCTCTACCCACAGAGCCAAACCGGTTTCGGCTTAATTTTTTTTTTAAAAGCAGGTAGGGGTGATATTATGCTACCAATTTAAGTATACTATTTTAGAAATAAGAACATAGATTAATAAACCTAATTCTAAAATGCAACTAAGCTAGGACTTAATTCAACCCACCCAACTCTAAAATGTGTGTGTGTGTGTGTCTATGTGTGTGTGTTTATCAACAACACACTTACTATTTGGTGTCAACAAATAACATCACAGATAACAAAACTAGAGAACTAGCTCAATAAAATGATGCAGAAACCTCAAACCACTTAACAAAGACAAGGGTGCATTTTAGGTACTCCAAACCTGGCCTCTTCTGTAAACCAAAAAACACATGTTTAAGAATTGTTTCTACTTTGAAAACAGGTATTTCTCTCAGTTCAGTAAGTAGAAAGTTAACTCCTTCTGTGTAGGCAAGTATTAAAAGCAAACATAAATCAATGAGAGAGCCTACCACAAACCAATTATCTATATATATAAAAGGCTAATATGCTAAGTGTCTGTCAGACCAGTCGCTATGACATTCACTGACCACCAGGGGGCAGGCGCTCAACGCAGGAGCTGCCGGGCTGCAGTGACTCGGCAGTAGCGGTTCTCAGGTGACGCACCCCGAAACCAGAGAGGAGGGAGCCCAATTCCTCGTGGGGCCACGCAATTCCACCTTCAGCCATGTGTTGTGTTGTTGCTTGGGCACTGCTGGCCCCGAATCTGGTTTCCTGCACACTTGCGTTTGCGTTCCACACCCTGTTCGACAGCAACTTTGCAGAGTGCCCTCTTGCACTCCAGGACCCCTCAGGATGTCGGAGAGCCGGTTTCGGCTGAATCCCGGCAGGCCAGGCCAAGGGACCCCACCTGACAGAGGGACCCCACTCACTCCGCAGACAGCCTTGAGCCGCTGTGCCATCCCAGGTACGGCCGGCAGGGAGGGACTGCAGGAGGTTGGCTCCAGGGCATATCCGGCCCGTCTTGCCCAATCCTGCCCTGCCAGCCACCTTCTAGTTAATTTCCTTTCAATGTGCATATGAATCCATGCACCGGGTCACTAATAAACTATAAAATGCCCCCAACTCTTATGTCTTCCCAACTTCTACCTACAAAGCCACATGTAATGACATTTACATGATGCAGTTTCTAAAGACACACGAATGTGGGTGCTAATCCACCCAGAAGTGCCGTCGTCCTGCTCACTCCCACAGGCTGGTTCTTCTCCGACTGCCTCTGATGGACAGCCCCACCCAGAGCTGGGGCGGGGAGGTCACGGAAGGCCCTTTCAGTAACACACAGCCTGTCCGCTTGGCACCCGGTGACCCATCTAGCAAAGGAGCATCATTTAGAATCGGTACATACGTCCTTTCCGGTGCTCGACTAAGCCCACGGCCTGCTTTGCGGAACACTTGGCAAACCAATTGTCCCCCAGTAACACAGTGACTTCATTAGTATGGACGAGTTTTCCTGGCATGAAGGCAAAAGGGCCAAATGGTACCTATTTAAAAAATAAAATAACAGCATTAAGAACACTGGAAAACATATTTTATGAAACATTAAGCATTAAAAGCTCTGCGTTGAGGTCTTTTTATCTGTACACTAAGAAAAATAAAATGTCAACGTCACAGAAATGTAACACTCTAAGTTTCACCAGGAAAACCTACAGGAGTTTGTTTTATGTTAATAAATCAACAGGGGAAGACGGCACATTTACATACACCTCTCAGAGAAATCAGCATTGTCTCGAAGTCGTCATCCACCTGTTTTTTGTTCATTTATACTTTTTGTTCATTCATAAATCTAAATGAAACAAACTTGTAATGAAATGTTAATACCTTTGATTAAAAAAACGAAATTATTTCCAATAAAATAGCCATTTATTTTTGCAAAGCAGGAATGAATAAATAAGTAGCTTTAACAAATCTACAAAATGTATAAAATGTTTAGGCCGGTAGAATGGACAACAACACACAAAGTGCCTGGGTTGGTGTAATTAAGAACAGTGTTCATGAAGAACATTCATGCAATGAAGGAATCTAATCCAGGGCTCTTGCACAGATGACTATGTCAATATGAAGATCATTTCAACAGAAACTAGCAGGACCTTTTTATATAAAATCAATGTTCTAAGGTTTAATTCTGTGAATTACACAACAGTATGGTCTGTTCCTGCTTTGGCTAACAGGAAGCGACTAAGTGTGATATTTCTGTCATAATTACAGTTTTCTGACATAGTAAACCTGCACACCAAATATGTCAAATTGTGTGCTAGCATTTCTGCCATGTATGTCACCATGATGTGATCACTTCATGGAAGTCTGGGGGGAGGGGGCAGAAGAAAAGACCCACTATGCTACGACTGGTGTGTGAGTGTGAAGCGAAACAGACGAGCCCTATGGCTGCTGCCTCTGACGCAGGACCTCGGCGTGGTCATCTGTGACCTGCCGCCGGAGGCACAGGAACACTATCCCCACCCAGAGCAGTGTCTGCACAAGAAACAAGGGTCCCGTAGGGACACGCGACCCACCATGATGCTGTAGGACAGCTTGTCGGGCAGGGTGCCGAGCCGCTCCTGCAGGGCGCTGTAGTCGTCCTCCACCTGCTGCCTGTTGACAAAAACACCAAACCCGCCATCAACACACCCGTCGGCTCCTCCGCAGGCTCTGGGCCAGCGCGCGGCTAGTCAGAAACCTCGTTTTAGCCATTTGAAGACGGAAATGTTTTTTTCATTTACACATCCAGTTTTCACAAAGTTTCACGATGGCATGACGCCGTGACACACTTCCCGGGGAGGGAGCCGCCAGGGCTCTGGCTGCAGACGAGGAGCACTCCCGTCTCCTCCGGAGGAAGGTGTCTGACCTGAGTAGAACCTGGCAGCTAAGGCAGACAGTGATGCTGGAAGGAACGGAAACTGGGGGGAAGGAGGGGCTAGGGAAGCTCCTGGGTGAGTGGACAGGGGCTGCAGAGTAGAAACCACCAATAACATCTGATCGGGGCTTCCGTCCTCAGAAAGCTGGGGGCTGGGAAGTGGGGAGCCATGCCCCTCATCCAGGCCGCTCCTGGGATGAGGGGGGAGAACCCACAGGGGCGGGAAGAAATCAGGCAGAGGTCAGCACAGGCAGCCCGCCGGCTCTGCATCTGCTTCACGCTCCATCCAAACAGAGCTGCCTGGCAGTTCATGTCAACAACAAAGATGGGACTTTGCAGGAGCAGAGATGGCCGCCGCCTCCACCTGGGAGCCCCTCGGGGCCTCCGCCCCCTGCAAGCACAGCCCTTCCCTGGAGATGAGGTTTCCTGAGGTCCCTGCTAGGGCGCCAGCTGCAGGCAAAACCAGGGCACTGACGTGTTTTAAAGCAGAAGGTCCTGTCAACGTTTTAAAGTAACAAACCTCACCAATTCAGCAAGCAATTTAAAAAGAACACGTCGATGTTGTCAAACTGAAATTGGGATAAACTGCCACAAGACCATCACTCTCCAGATAATAAAAACGACTTCGACAGCGTGAGGCCTGCTTTCAGTTGACTCCTCGGCTCCGAGTCACCAGGGCACAACCAATGCCACTGCCCCAGCTGGCCCAGAGGACACGAGGGCTCCACACGCACGCTGCTCGCCCTGATACTCCTGCAGTCAGTGTCGCTCTTCAGCGTTCTCCTCTCACGAAAGAGGAGGGAGGAAGATGAGGAGCCACACACATGAGAGAAACCAGGCCTCTCCTGTCAGAGGTCCTTCTGGAACAGGCCTTGCTGACAGACTGCACAGCCAGCTGTGCGTGCGGGGCTCCGGAGACGGGGCTGTGTGGGCAGGAAATGGGACAGCGAGTGTCCATGAGGCCGACCTGGTGCAACGCCTGCGCGCCACAGGCGCTTGTTAAACCTACTGCATGCTAGCAGTTATGTTTTAGAAGAGTGATTTTGCAAATGCTCACACACTAACATTAGCTTAGATGTAAACGATTCTTGGGCAGCTTGGCAAGAAGCTGGTGAAAAACAGTTGTTTACAAGAATTGGGGGTAAAGGAGAGGAGGGAAGCTACACACCACTCTGCCCCTTGCATGAACGAATCCTTTGAAAGTGCACAGACCAGCACGGTCAGTAGACATCACGTGCATTTTAAACGTCACCCTCTCTGCTCCTTCACTGCGTCGGGGTCACCACCGAGAAGGGGCTCGGCTGCACGGACTGTGCCGTACACGAGGCTAACGCCCGGTTCAGCAGCGCGAGGGGCAGCAGGCGTCTGAAGGCAGGCGGGGGGCGCCCTGAGGAGCAGCCCGGCCTCCCTGGGCCTCCTGCCTCCACACACAGTGCACGTCTACTGCGATTCCTGCTGAGTGACCAACTGGGCGGGGCTTCAGGGCGGCCGCTCAGACGACAGCAGCCTCCGACCGGCCCCTGGATCACGGCTGCGGCACGAAGGGAACGCCACACCCGAGAATGCCACCGGGCTCCCAGACAGCACCCCGCTTCCGGGGGAAGACACCAGTTCCCGGCTTTTCATATAATAAGTTAGCAGCTTCACTGGCCATTTAGATCCTAGCAATAGCAGGTCCTCATTTAAACCAGAAGGAAGTCTGCTTCCTGAGCCGTATCAGAACTGATTCAGAGCAAGAGGCACATTTAACGGGAAAGCAGTTCTGGGGCTTTTCATGCACAGACAAGGTTCCCTCTCGCTGGCAGAGAGACGTGGAGGTCCCCTAGCCAGGCCTCTCGGGGTGGGGGGCTCTGTGGAGCTGGAGACCGAGTCTGAGTCCCACGGACCTGCCCCGAACTAAAGCCATGTCCGTCCGTTCTCACTCGCCAGGCCTGCAGTGCCAGCAACTACGGTGCTGCACACAACTAGCCGAGGACGTGGCCGCCGTCCACTCAGGCACCAGTCCTGTGGGTGCGGCACGGGGGCCACGGACAGGAGGGCGTGCCCTCGCCCTGAAGGAGCCTCCACCTCCACAAGCACCAGCGCAGGTGGTGAGTGACACGAGGGTGCAAATCAGTGTCTGTTCTCACTGAATCCAACCCTTCGCTAATTTCCTGATTAAAACCAACAGAGAGAGAAGCCAACACTAATAAGATTTCCTCTAGGAATCACTTATAAAACGGCAAATGGTTCACTTTGACCAAATTAGCAGGGGGGCAGGGATGAACTCTCTGGCCGGGGACCTGCATTCCGAGCTTTAACCTGACGGATGTGTGATGACAGGCTGCACGGCGCTGCACGACAGGCGTTTACTGGACATGAAGAAGCACTGGGTTATTCACAGGTGGATCCACGCGGCGTGGCCGAGATCCGGGAGCAGCAGTCGGAGTGCAGCGCAGGAGGAGCAGAGCGCAGACACCTGCCTGCAGCCTAGTGCGCCGGAGCCAAACAGCACCTGATGTACTAACTAGGGCCATTTCCTCAGAGGTCTCTCAGGCATGAAGAAAAAGCCTCTTAAAATAAATTTAAAATATTCTGTGCTTGATGGTGTCTGAGCAAGGATTCAGTCCCAGCCCCAAGGGCAGTCAGCGCTCCTCACTCAGCCTGCAGGCAGGAAGCAGGCGGCCTGCGGTCTCCCAGTCACCTCCGCGCAGAGGGCACAGGGCCACAGGGCACAGGGCACAGGGCACAGCGCCGCACTGTGACTTCACACCTGAGTCAGCAGCTGGACCGCAGGCTGCCAGGTGGGCGTCCTCAGAGACAAGGGAGGGCTGTGCACCGAGCGCGCTATGAGCTCAGGATCAGCGCTGAGCCGACAGGACGCTCGCCACTGCAGTTGCTCAGAGGCTCAAAACTTCAGACACGTGCACCTTTCCGCCCTGATTTTCCAACAGCCGACCCAATTATTATCCCAGCAGAAACATAAGAAATATTCCCAAGTAGGTCTATGATTAGTCTACAAAAATGTCTGTCTCCACTTCATAACATTAACATTATTCTAACACTAAAGAAAAGAAAGGAGAAAAGAAGCCCTTAGAGTAAACACAAATGGCGACACAACTTCAGGAAATCAGGGAACACGTAAGTCAGCAAACTGTGACAGACGGTATAAATGAGTGGCCAAGGCACTCAACACGGAGAGCACTAGCGGAATTCAATCACGGGCTCCCCAGAAGCAGTACACGCTACTTCAATGCAGACGGCGGCCGACAGGGTTTCAGAAAAGTGATAAAAGCGTCCTTCACTCACCAGTGCTGGATCCGCTCTCGGCAGCCGGTGACCACCTGTCATGGAAACAGATAACTCCTCATGAGAAACAGGGCATGGCACAGCTCAAACCCGCGCGTCGCCGCGAGCGGGCCTTACAGATTCCACGGCGCCTCCGGCCCCATCTGTACGCGTCACCCGCACCGAGATGGGAGCGCTGGTTCCTAAGCAGCACACTCTATCACACCCTCTAATGCGGGCTGATAACCGCAGAACAAATTACAGCTCCCGGCTCGGGCTCGGTGCAAAACCCGCTGCATAGCAGTGAGATGACACATGATATAAGATAACTAGTATTTTGTACAATCTACAGACCTGCTTTCAGTGTTACATATTTTGTAGGATACACAAATGTTACAAATAACAAAAAAGCTAATGTAACATCCACGTTTCATCAGTTAAAAAAAATGACAGTAGTGAAAATATTTTATTTTGTCAGTATATCTCTGAATGTTCTCACCTGTGATTTTTATTCTGACGCATTAAAAATGAGTTCAGTGATATCTTTCTACTACATTTTCAAAGGGAAATACTTGGGATAAAGAGATGCTCTGAACAGCCCATTTGTTCCCCCTGTGAATTATGATAAAAGTGTAAGCACCTCATAGCCAGTTGAGCCTATAATAGGAAAACAGTAAAATTAATGACAAAAGTTGTTTGTTCCCCTCCGCGGTATTTCAGCAGATTCCCACAATGCTCCGAACACCAGTAAGAACACTCACCGATAAAGGGGAAGACACTTACATGGCAACTGAAAAGCAACACTGTTTCCAAACATTATTAATCACTTGCTTTTACATGGCCCATTAATAAACATCTTAAATAATAATTTCAAATGCTGTAGCACCATTTTAGAGACAAAGAAACTAAGGAATAAAAGCCAAAAGGCTCAATACAAAGCCACATGAAAAAAAAATAGCAGAATTATCTGGGGTTTTGTTCTGTTGTTTTTTTGAATCCTCACCTAAGGATATGTTTAGTTGTTTTTATTATTGATTTTTTTTTTTTTTTTTAGTGAAAGGAAAGAAGGGGAAGGGGGGAGGGAGGGAGGGAAGGAGGGAGGGAAACATCCATCAGTTGCCTCCTACATGCACCCCAACCAGGATTGCACCTGGAAGCTAAGTATGTGCCCCGACTGGTAAGAAGCCACAACCTTGGTGTATGGGACAATGCTCCAACCAACCGAGCACCAGCCAGGGCGCTGTATCTGGTTTGACACCCACTGCTCTGGCTCACTGCTCTGTCTGTCTGTCTGCTTAATGTTTTACCCAGAAATCACAAGGGGGTGCGGGCTGACTCTAAATCTCTCTAACATTTACTAGTAATTCCTGAAATAACTGTCCTCCTGTGAGACATGTTAAATACGAGGGCAGGAATCCGGCACAGAATGATGCTGCGATCAGATCCCCAGCCACACCCACATTCACTCAGCACAGGGGGTCCGCTGTGCGAGGAGGACCTCAGAGCATCACTCCCTGAGCCACACCGAACAGCGGCGCTGACATCGCCGACCGGGCACTAGATGGGCCGGCCGAAGCGACACCAGTCCACCCTGCAGTCTCTGATCTGGCCGTCGCTGTGAAAGACACAAACAGAACTCCGTGTCAACTGAAGAGAACACCTCTGCATGGAACCCTTCTGATGAAGTTCCTACTGAACAGCCCCGTGAAAAGATGAGACCCGCTGCCGCCGACGCTGGTCTCCACGCATGAGGTGAGCCAGCAGCACCCGAGCAGGGCTTCATTAACCTCCACGCGGAACCTGCCGCGGCTGCATATTAACTAGTTACATATTCATAATCACCTACATTATTTAAAGGGCCTTCGATGAAATGTTCTCTGCAATATCCATTAGTGACGGTGTGAAAGGTCACAGAAGATAGTCTACGGAGGGCTTCCAGGAAGGCTTTTTAATTAGTAAATATGTAAATTTGGCACATCCGCTTTTTATGCTTAAAAAACAAGTCTGCGGTAGGATGGCCTGTCTTCTTGCCATCCCTCCCACTCTGCTCCCCACCAGGTTCCAGCTATCCTGCCGCAGCCCGCCCCTCCCCTGGTCCCTTCTCTTTCCTAAAAATAGTTTCCCAGGAACAGATTTCAAGGATACAACAACAAAAAATCTATTTCGTCATTTACAAGGGAAACTTTCACTGCCAAAAAGACTGTCTTACACTGAAGTGTCTACTGGCTACGGCTAGGGTTCAGAACAGAGGCTGCAGCTGGGCGCCATCCAAATACAGGCCAGATATTTTGAGAACCAAAGAAATAAAGGAAAAGGT
The DNA here is from genome assembly GCF_964212035.1 of Myotis nattereri. Classification (NCBI taxonomy): domain Eukaryota; kingdom Metazoa; phylum Chordata; class Mammalia; order Chiroptera; family Vespertilionidae; genus Myotis; species Myotis nattereri. The sequence continues at coordinate 1,408,239 of NC_138090.1, forward strand.
GAAGGAGCCCCACACGGAGACAGCTCCCACGGCAGGTCCACGGCTCTCTTTGCTACAGGACTCAGTCCCCGGCTTCCGACAGGCACCTGACCCAGGCAGTTTGCTTACATTGTGAGATATCTGTAGTTTTCCTCGTCACAGCAAGTTGCTGGTTTTTTTTTAATTTAGTAAATTTCTACAATGTAAATGTGAAGGAAAATTTTAGAAGGAAGAAAATCTTATGATTCAAACCAGTCTATCTGGGTTAAAAAACCTGTCTCGTTTTTCTGTGAAGTTAAATAATTCCAAATAATCTTATTCCCTCTGAAAATGAACTGATTAATTCCTTTAACTATTAATAAAGTGACCAGGAGAAGGTGAGCCTGGTTCTATCAACAGCCCTTGGGGAAAAACAACAAGAAGCATTTCGTTACTTTGTGGTCCTTCACACAAGCTTTTTTTAAAAAGTAAGATGGCTATCGAGGAACGAGGAACTGAGCCAATTCCAGCTTTCTCAGTTAAACCTGCCAAAACATGGAACTGTTGCTCCTGAAGAAAGAAAATCTTATGGAACCATTTTTAGAAAAAGAATTGGTCAGCAGGCTTCAACAATTAAAATAACTGACCCAGTCAATTCTGTAATATAATGGCACTTACAGCCAGGAATTATAAATAAAATACGGCCGCAGTGGAAGTAGAGCACTAAGTCCAGTACAGGGGTCGGCTAGGAGCCGGCCTACCGCTCTTTACGACGGACGCGCTCTCTCTCTCTCTAAGCGTCTTTGCCGACACCCCAGTCGTCAGTCACATGGCACCTGCCCTACCTACCCCAAGAGTAAGACTAACAGAGTTTCGCCAAGACGTCCCCTCATAAACCAGCTGCGAGCCGTTGCCAGGAGGGCTTCGTCCTCCCCCGAAGAGCGGGCACCTGTGTGCAGCAGTGAAGTCACGCGCCCAGTTACAGCTGCCGAGAACCGCTAAGAGGGAAACGGCTTTAAACCGGGTCTCCCGCGTCCCAAAGCCCACGCTCACTGCGTGGGGCGGCTTCCACAGGAAAGCAGCTGTGTGCATCCTCTCTCTCCCTCTCTCTCTCTCTCTCTCTGACTCGGCTGCTGCTCCTGCCCTCCCTCCATAAGCCCACAGTCACAGTAATGCAGTAAAAGCAAGAAAGCTTAAACCCACCAGTAACAGTCCTTCCTTCTTCCAATGCTTCACTCAGCTCATGGCCCTCAGGTCAAGCAACGAAGTATGAACGGCACATGTCCCAGGCGCATGCGTGTGTGCGTGCGCGTTTGTGTGTGTGCGTGCGCGTTTGTGTGTGTGTGCGTGCGCGTTCGTGTGTGTGTATGCGGGCTAGAGGAACAGGGCCGGCCTGTAGTCACCATCACATCGCATCGTATGTTGGAGGCACTAACCGAGTTACATGTCCAGGATGACAACGACACACGGCCCAGCCAACAAACTGGTTTTGCTTTACGTCGGGGTCCCGCTGACATAGAGGCACATTCTGCTACGAAGGGCTAAGTGATAGGTGATCGGTTTAAAGTCAACAAAGCCTATGGGGGGGGCGCGGGAGTAAACGCCTTTGCTCTCACCTTAGGAAGGCAGGCCGGCCTGGTCTCCCGTGTCAGTCTCCACTCACTCCCCTTGGCTCCTGGCGCTGGAACAGTCCGCCAGGGGCATCAGCCGTGCGTCCCCTTGGGAAATCCGAGCCACATTCCAAGCGGCCTGGAGGAGAAGCCGGAGGACGGGGCACTGTGCCTCGGTGGCTCGGAACCCGCCCTTCACTCCGAAGGTCTCCCTACACGGCACTTCCGGATCCCTCCTGCAACGGCCGTGGTGAGAGCCCGAGCACTGCCCAGGCACAGCTCCGAGGGGCGGACCCCTCCTGCTAGCTGCCATCGGCCACGGCTACATGCTGGGTTTCAGCGCCCCGAGTCAGAAAGGAAAAAGGACCCGGAGGCTACGATGGCTGAGCTGGCAGCTCCTTAACAGCTGAGCTGAGCGTGAGTGAAGGACGTTCTGCCGATTAAGAAAGTAGGTGCACACGTCGTCACCCAGCAACTAAGACGTGCGCGCCAACAAATCAGTGCAACACTGCAGGTCTCTAGGGAGCCAGCCTTCTCTGTAAAGAAGGAGGAACTGACTGCAGGTTCCTTCCAGAAAAAAACTCAACACGAGCACTGAACTGCAATGCACCGGGGTTTCTGTGTAACGCTCGTAAACACCTTCACTTTCTAAATATCCTAAAAGGCAAAGATGCCAAAGCTGCTACCAAAAGTTAACTCCAATTATATAGAGCCACTCGCTGAAACACTTGGAGGTTCTTATTCAAAACATATAGCCAGGATGGAATCAACACGACCCTCCTCACCGCCCCTGGACACTGAGCCTGTTTCCTACGCAGGCTGCCCACACGTTCCCGGTATTCACGCGGGTCCCTTTAGCAAGGCCGGACTGTGTCTGACATGCCTGCCACTCCCTGAAGAAACAGCTCCTTGCAGGCTAAACACAAGCAGGAGGACGCACCAAGGCCGGGCACCGTCACCTGATAAAAACCAAAGGAAAGACGCAATTTCCCAGCAGCCGGGGCAGGCGCAGGGAGGACAGACACTGCCCTCCAAGGAGCAACAGAGTTAGAGCTGGAGCTGACGGCAACAAAAATAAGCAAAAATGAAAAGAGTGAAATCTTAAAGCGGGAGAAAGTACCTGGACATCCATGGTGATGGGCACAGCAAATGTCCGCTCGCTAAGGCGTAACCACTGAGACTCGCTCAAGGGCACGGGTCAGCCACATCTCACTAAGAAATGCCACAGGGACTGTTCAGAGCAATGTAAGTGCAGGAGGAACGAAAGAGCCACTGTACAGGTATTTTTAAAAAGGTCACGATAAACCAATGTGGGTCCCATAAAATAATAAAACACCGTCGTGCTTAAAGCACACGGAATTCAAGTGCATGGAGCGATGATGCGCGCGCTGGGGTGGGTGAAAGCGCACGTGCGACCTCTGGGCAAAGGCCTCGTGAGAAAGAATAGCAGGCAACGGATGGCGTAAACATACAGTACGTTCAGCGCTAACAAACAGATATGAAGAATAGTGCTAACTGCCACAGTAGAGAAGAACGTACCAGGAACAAGTTATCAGAGCAAGGAAACACACCGACAAGGTGTGTTTGAATAAATCAAAGGAAGCCCCTAAAGAGGCAGAGAAAGAACATCCCAGGAGGCGCCACAGCCACGGGGACAGCGATGAGAGTGACAACCACGTCAGTGCAACACGGCGGGGCCGCTGTGGAAAACAGATCGGTGGTTCCTACAAAATCAGACACAGATGACAGGTGAGCCAGCCACCCCACTTCTGGGTATCTTCCCCAAAAAGTCAAAGCAGGAACTGCGAGAGCTGCAGGTCAAGGTCACGGCAGCATTATTCATAACAGTCAAAACATGAAAGCAACCCTCGTCCATCGATGGATGAATGAACAGCCACATGTGGCATATCCATACAACGGAGTATTATTCAGTCTACAAAAGGGAACCCTGATATACGTAGTCTGTGGTATGAATAAACATTCAAGACATTATGCTAAGTGAAATAAGCCAGTCTCAAAAGGACAAATGCTGTATGACGCCACTTATGTGAGACGTCTAGACAGCCAGACTCACAGAGACAGAAAGTAAATTGGCAGCTGCTGAGGGGAGTGGGGGGTAGGGGCAGGGAAGGGGAGGGGGAGGGGGAATTGATTCATGTGTAGTTTCAGTTTCCCAAGATAAAAAAAAAGTTCTGGAGATGGATGGTGGTAAAATCAATAAATGAATATCCTTAGGTGAGGATTTTTTTAATTTTTTTTAAAAAGCTATGAAAAAAAGGGTAGCTATATTTCGGGTCTCCTGTCCTGAAGCAGACCCTTTCAAATACAGTCTAGCCCAAGAATGTCAAACTTGGGGCGCACAACAAATATTTTTGCAGCCCAGCCAACATAAGTCTGTAAGAAACGTTTTAATAAAAATTTCGTAACTTGCCCTGATCGGTTTGGCTCAGCGGATAGAGCGTCGGCCTGGGCACGATTCCGGTCAACATGCCCAGGTTGTGGGCTCGAACCACAGTGAGGGGCATGCAGGAGGCAGCTGATCAATGATTCTCTCTCATCATTGATGTTTCTATCTCTCCCTCTCCCTTTCTCTGAAATCACTAAAAATGTATTTTAAAAAATTTAAAAAGAAAAATAGGTTTACTTGCATTATGCTTACTAATTTGCGGTTATTCAGTGTCTGGTAAGTTAATGCTCAAGAAAAAATATTAATTTTCATTAAAATGTTCTATTATTTTTTTTAATATATTTTTATTGATTTCAGAGAGGAAGGGAGAGGGAGAGAGAAACATCAATGATGAGAGAGAATCGTTGATCGGCCGCCTCCTGCACCCCCACACTGGAGACCGAGCCAGCAACCCAGGCACGTGCCCTGACTGGGAATCGAACCGTGACCTCCTGGTTCACAGGTCGATGCTCAACCACTGAGCAACGCCAGCCGGGCTAAAATGTTCTATTATTTTGTTAACGATGACTCATTTATTTCAGCCCTTTGTATTCAGCATGTCTCTATCAAAATAAACCTACGTTTCTAAGAAAATTGAAGCTTTTGTGTTTTTGCAGCCACCGTAAACTTCAACCTTATTTGGCCCGTTAGCCTTTGAGTGACATGCTTGGTCCCAGAGGTCGGCAAACTGCGGCCCCTTGAGTGTGGCTCTTCCACAAAATACCACATGTGGGCATGCACATACAGTGCGATTGAAACTTCGTGGCCGCACTCAAGGGGCCAAAGAGCCACATGTGGCTCGCGAGCCGCAGTTTGCTGACACTGGTCTAGCCTATTTACAGAGAGACCTTATCACGGCCTGGGAGTGACTGAGCCTACCGTGACCGACATGCACATGCTTACCGTACGCGCTTATTTATCAACAAGACACAGGAGAGGAGCCGGGGCGAGTGATGTCCACGGAGGACAGTCAGTCCCAGGACTGGGCCCGAAAGGCAGTTTCCAAAGGCAACTGGACACCACCCCGAGGGCTGTTCCGAGCACCCCCTGCATCCCCCGCATTTCAGCCACACTGGCATCAGAGTAAGACCAGCCCCAGGGGAGGGGACACGTCGGGAAGCACTAGGCACACCTCTATGACCGAGGCCAAAGGGATTCTGGGAGCACCACCTTCCGAGGTCTGCCTCGAATTTGCTAAAAGAACAAAAATGTAAACAGTTTTGCCAAAAATGAACAAACGGGTTTCAAAAAGAGCCGTCTCTTCTTTCTTTGATTTTTCTCTTCAAAAAAAAAATTAAGATCCATGGACCTGTAACTTAAACATGCCAAACCTGCTGCATGTTTAAACCCTCATCTCGAAAAAGGCCCAGCTTAAAACCTGGCGGTTGTGTACAGCTGCGATTTTCGGCCTTTTTCACCTCATATACACTGACGGCCGAAATTCTGCGGCACCCCAGAAAATACAGTGCGCTGTGTGCCGACCTGGCCCAAGATAAGGTACGATCTTGCTTCATTCATTCTAGACGCTGCCGCTGTGCTGGCTGCTGTCACTTTATTACTTGGCAATCCAAGTGCCCCTGCCCTGACTGACTAGCCAGGTATTGCACGTTTTTAAAATCCTCGCCGCACACCCTTTGCAAACCGCTGGTCTGCGGCATTCAAGACAGGAGCACGCATACCGGGCAGCCAGCACCGGGCGGGGAAGATCGCAGGCCGCTGGGGGCCAGGCGGAGCAGGGCTGCCCTAGGCCCTGTGCGCACCTGTCTATCTTTGCAGACCTGTGTCCGAGCGGGGTTTATGCAGGAGGGTGAGCGGCCCCCTCGGTGTGTTTGCAACAACTTCCTCTCCCTCTGACCCAGAGGCTCTCCCCCAACCGGACCGGGACCTGGTCAGCACATTACACGCCGCTTTTCCACGTCGGAGGCTCAGGCTTTCGGGAGAGCGCGCGGCACAGAACTGAAAGGGCGCACCCTGAGCTGGACACGGGGACGCTGGCGCCGCCGGTGGGGCTCAGGGTGGGGATCCGACCTGCGAACCAGGTCCCGGTCCGAGTCCCCATCGGGGCGCTGGCTCCATCCCCCGTGGGGGGCGCGCAGGAGGCAGCAATGGGTGATGCCCTCTCATCACTGATGTCTCTCTCTCGCTCCCTTACTCTCCCTACAATGCAATGTTTAAAAAACACATAATTATTTAAATAAAACAACAAAAAGTCAGGCTGTCCGTCTTCAGCGGGTGCAGGTCTTCCGTCAGTCCCGTTCGGAGATGCAGGGCTTCCGTCCCGCTTCGCCGGCACCGCTCCTTCCGTGGCGGCCGCGGGGAGACCGGAGCCTCCACTCCGACCGGCCCCGCACCCCGTGCGCTTGGCACCGGCGCGCAGCTGGTCCCCGTTAGAGCCGCGGGCACAGCCGGCACCCACTTCCGCCGGCCGCGCCCCCTCCCCTCGGGGTTCAAAGGGCGGCGGACAAAAGACAACAAGAGCACGTGACAAAAGTTTCTCCGTCACTTTCCGTCTCCCTCGGGCCCCGGAGGCCGCGCGCGTCCCGGACGCGGGGTCGGGGCGAGCCGGGCCCGGACGGCGGGGCTGGGCTGGGGGTCGGGGTTCGGGGGTCAGGGGTTGGCGACGGGAGGGAGGGGAGCGGGCGCCCCCACAGCCCGGCGGACGCGCGGGCCGGGCCGCGGCCTGTTACCTTTTCCTGCTCCTGGCGGAGCCGCGCTACCTCCGGGGCCCGCAGCGGGGCCGGGGCCGGGGCCGAGGCGGCGGCGAGGAGCGCGGGGTCCGGCGGGGCCTCCATGGCGGCGCCCGGGGCCTCAGCGAGGCGAACGAGTCCTAAACAAGTGTTTATGGAGGCGGCGTGGCCGGCGGCTGCCCGGCGCCCGCGTGCTCGGCCGCATGCACCGCGCGCCCCGCGCTGAGGAGGCCGCGCCCGCCCGCTGCTCCGCCGCCCGCACCCCGGCTGCCCGCCGCCGCATCTCACACGCGCATGCCGCCGCCCGGAGCTGCAGGCCGCCGGGGAGGCACGCGCGGTGCTGTCCGGGCCGCGCCGAGCGAGCGAGCGGACGTCCAGAGGCGGCGACTCCCGCGGGCCCCGCCCCCGCCCCGCGCGGCATGCCGGGAAGCGCGCCGGCCCCGCCCCGCCCCTCGGTCACGTGGTGCGCTGGCTGCGGCCCGGGCTGCGCGGATCCTCGGGAAGCTCTCCGTGCTCATCCCTCTCCGCGCCCGGGGCGGGTTCCCGCACAGACCCAGCCTCGGGCCCACGTCGCTCCCCGGGCCCGGGCGTTCGGTGCTGCCTCCGGCGGCCGGAGCTGAGCCCAGGCGCGCGAGCAGCCAGCCATTCCCTGGCAGCAAGTCCAGATCGTGCCGGTGCCTGTGGCAGGAATGCGGGGGCGCGATCGCCGTGGCGTGTGCACCGGGGACGGCAGCCCTCCTCCAGGCCGTCCCGCGGCCAACGCCTCTGCACCGCTCGGGCCTCCGTGTCAGTAACCAGGCTCTGCCCGCCGGCGGGCTCGGTGGTGGAGAAGCCGCCTGGGAACCGGGAGGTCACGGTCGGGGCACGTGCCCGGGTTGCAAGGCTCCATCCCCAGCAGGGGGCGTGCAACCCGTGATTCTCATCATTGATGTTACTCTCTCCCTTCCTCGCTCTGAAATCAATAAAAATATGTTAATAAGTAAATGACCAGGCTTCCCTGCTCTCTACCCATAGAAGCCCCTCCCCTCTCCTCGGGCACCGCCAGCGCCGCTGTTTCTCCCTGTTCTTCGCGGTAGAACAGCGCAGTGAGGACTGGCATGTCCACCGCCCAGCTTCAGCAACCTTCACTCATCACCAACTTCTTGCATGCAGCCTCCCCGTCTAGCTGTTTTGAAGCAAATGCTCTACTTTGTATCATTCCGCTTGTAGCTACGTCAGCATACGTCTCTAGAGGTAAATACTTATTTTGTAAAAATATAACCGGAGTCTCATTAGCAAACCTAAGAAAAACCGCTACAATGATTCCTCTGGTATAGTGCGGTAAGAATGTTTAACATGAGACCTACGGTTTTGACAGACTGAAGGGCACAATGTTGTTAACTACCTTACACAACAGGCCTCCGGAACTTAACTGGCGTAATTGAAACGTTGTACCTGGTGGGTAGCAGCTCCCCGCTCCCCCCGCCCCGGACATATGTGACCACTGGGTGAACCTTGAGGACATCGTGCGGTGTCACAGAAGGACAGATCCTGCATGATCCTACTTCCATGAGGAATCCGAAGTAGTCAGACTCAGAGGAGCAGAGATTAACAAATAATAATAACAAATCCTTAATATCGTCCAATATCCAGTGACGTTTCAAATTTTGTGGAATTTCCTTAAGTCCTGGGCCGGCCTCCTCACCTGCTGAACGGTGACTCTGTATTTCGATAGCTCATGGGCGGCGCTCCCCGGCCGGCTGGGGAACCTGCCCTGTCCTCAGCTCAGCCGGACCCCACGCCAGTGATGGGGCTGCATGAGGCACAGCGGTGATGGTAGGATGCCTTCCTTCACAGCTGTTGGGCTCTTAGTGGAGGTAAAATTTGAATGTATTTTCCACTGAAATGAATTATTAAAACATTCACACAAGGCCCGCCCGGCGTGGCTCAGGGGTTGAGTGTCGACCAGTGAAGCAGGAGGTTACGGTTCCGTTCCAGATCAGGGCACAGGCCGGGGCTGCAGGCTCGATCCCCAGTGTGGGGCGTGCAGGAGGCAGCCGGTCCATGGTTCTCTCTCATCATGGATGTTTCTCTCTCTCTCTCCCTCTCCCTTCCTCTTGAAATCAATAAAAAACATTATTAAATATATATATATATATATATATATATATATATATGGCTGTGAACCTAAACCTGCTCTAAAAATCTATAATAATAAAAGCGTAATATGCTAATTAGACTGGGCGTCCTTCCCGATGAACCTGGGGCTGTGAGGGAAGCCTGGGTCCCAGGTGCCAGAGGGAAGCCGGTGCCGGCAGCCGGGGGAAGGAAGTCCGACTCCTGCACGAATTTCGTGCATCGGGCCTCTAGTTATCTTAGTAAAAATAAATGTGCAGTGGGGGGTGGGGGAGGACCCATGGCGTGTGTGGTCCCGGCCCAGCCCCAAGCGCAGCAGGGGAGACGGCGCCCTAAGGAGCCACTGGGAGAAGCAAGCAGGTGCCTTCCCACTGCACAGAGAGGCCTGACTCCCCCAGCACCCGGCCTCCCTGGTCGGCATCCGTGTGGCCAGGCCGCCTGGGGTCAGTGCCCAGCGCTGCGCCAGGTGTGCTGGGCCCCGTTGCTGACAGCGTCTCCCCTCTTGAGAACCGTAGTATTCTTTTTCCATTACCTGATCATATCACACCAAGATCTCTCCCTTTTTTAACCTCTGGCACAGAAACAGACCCACCCCATGCGGCAGGGAGATAATGCGGAGGGAGTGGCATTATCTCTAATTTGTCTTTCTCGCTCCTGCTTCACTCTCCTCAAGGACACGAGTGGCCAGCGGTCCCGTGGCGCATCGTGTACACGCGAGCCGGGGCTCCAGGGTCACTGCCATCTGCTCTCTGGAGGAAACCAGGCCGATGTCCGCCTGGCCAGCTGGGTGTGTGACGGACCTGGGGCCCTCCCAGCCCTGAGGGTCTCCTGTCGCTCTGGGGGTGGGGGGTGTCCTGGCCATCACGGCGCCTGTCCCGGAGATCATCGTGATGCGGCAGCCACCGCGGGGCCTGAGGGATTTCTTCCCCTGGCCGCCCTCCCCCTCCTCCTGCCTGGGCTGGGCCTGTGCTGAGGCCTGGGGCTCACAGGAGCACACATCCAGGCGGGAAGAATCCCGTTTTACAGATGGCACAACCAAGCCGCCCACATTGGGACACCCAGGCATCCGGAGATGTGAGTCACCGCCCTCCCTGGCCATGTTTAGGGACCACCCATCTTTCCCTTTTTCATATGTTGTTCCTCCTTTTTTAAAAAAATACATTTTATTGATTTTAGAGAGAGGAAGGGAGAGGGACAGAGAAATAGAAACATCAATGAGAGAGAGACATCAAGCAGCTGCCTCCTGCACGCCCCCTACTGGCTTGAGCCCTGACTGGGAATCGAACCCTGGACCTCCTGGCTCACGGGTCAACGCTCAACCCCTGAGCCACACCCGCTGGGCAATTTTTCCCCCTCCTTTTTTAACTGACAAGTAATATATGAGCTGCACCTTAAGGTACTCTTTCTTTCCTTGTGGCTTGCTTCTTTTTCCAAGTGAAAATCATCTTTTTTCTTTTTTAAGTACAAGATCATACATTTTCACAAAAATAAAAAAACATATAGCAAAGCAGAAAGAGTGTAAGGAAATCCATACTCACTATGTGCCCGATGTTAGACACAAAGTCATTAGCACAGGGCTCCTGCCCTAAAGACATCAACCTTGGAGACAGAGAACTACGCAGGCAGTCGTACCCAAAGATTTACGGTACATACGGTGCCAGGCACGCAGATCCATTCTGTACAACCACTGCAGTCACACCATGAACGCTAGCTACCTGGGTGTCGGCCTGATATGTCAACGGGAGGGGGGATCACGTCAACAGATTCATTTCAGCACAACAGAACCAGAGTCTAGAACGCAGCCAACGAGAGCCTGTGCGAGGAAAGCCCAGCGATTTTCGCCGACGATCCCGCCAGGAGCTCTGAAAACCACGACGCAAACCCCAGGCGATGACTCGGGCTGCCAGACCGTGATTCTCTACAAACGGATGAATGCCCGCCCTGGATGCGACCCCCAGCCACGTCCACGTACTCGGTGATGAACCTGTCAATGCGCTCAAGTCCATCTGAAGTGTAAATGCCAAGGACGAAGCACGTGCGTAAAGAATCCCTGCCTGCGAATCCCCGCGAATCCCGGCTACGCTGAGGACGCCGCTGGCAAACAGCGCGGTGTTGACATAAGGCTGAGAGGCCCTCGAGGTGCGGCAGGAACTCGAGAAACTACCTGAAATAATAAAGTAAAGTAAGATGACATAGCATTTGAAATGAAAGGGGGGGTAGTGATGGGGAGTTTATTTGATAAACGCCGCTGGAATAATTACCCATTGTTTTGGGAAACAGAATAATATACCCAACTCCAGATAATCACCCCAAACTAATGTCTGCCGGCGGGGCTCAGGGGTTGAGCATCGACCTATGAACCAGGTGGTCACGGCTTGATTCCGGGTCAGGGCACAGGCCCCGGTTGTGGCTTCATCCCTGGTGTGGTGTGTGGGGGGTCGGGGGGAAAGGGAAGGAGGGTGGCCTTACCCTCCCTTCCTCTCTCTGTAATCAATAAAAACATTTTTAAAAAGACTCAAAACAATACAAAGTATTATAAACACAACAGGAGCGCATACGCTGGGTTCTTAAGTGCTTTGGGGATGGGAAGAGCTTTCTCGGGCAAATCTAGCCATAAAGACACAAATTAGCCGAAACCGGTGTGGCTCAGTGGATAGAGCGTCGGCCTGCGGACTGAAAGGTCCCAGGTTCGATTCCGGTCAAGGGCATGTACCTGGGTTGCGGGCACATCCCCAGTAGGAGGTGTGCAGGAGGCGGCTGATCGATGTTTCTCTCTCATCGATGTTTCTAACTCTCTCTCTCCCTTCCTCCCTGTAATAAATCAATAAAATATATTTTTAAAAAAATGGAAAGACACAAATGAGCAGGCTCCGCTGCACTTCGCTTCTCTCGCCAGACACTACAGGTTGTTTTTTAAGCCTCAGAATAAAAACACCCGCAATATGTTTCAAGGGTAAAAGCTCAGCAGGTAGAATGTATGAGCATCTTCTGCAAACAACCAGGGAACGGCGAAGGATTGTTCTCAAAGGGCACCGAGGCTAGGACGGCGCCGTGCAGAGGAGAGGTCGGAAGAGCCGGTGCGTCGACGGGAAACCACCAAACCTCTGACGCTGGGAGACGTGCCTGAATCGACGGTACGTTTTATTTATTGGGTCGATGAACTTTAAATAGTTTAACCTCTCGTGTTGGAAACTGGGAAGAAAAACAGATGCTTGGAGCCCAGCCTAAACTGCGGTAGAAGGTGACTCAGTACAGCGCTGGTGAGCATGAGCTAGGAACATCATCAACAACAAATTCTAAGGGAAACTCCTTTTGTTTGTTTGTTTAGTTAGTTAGTTATATAGCGAGCTAGTTAGTTAGTTAGTTAGTTATATAGCAAATTAGTTAGCGAGTTAGTTAGCTAGTTATATAGCGAGTTAGTTAGTTATATAGCGAGTTAGTTATATAGCGAGTTAGTTAGTTATATAGCGAGTTAGTTATATAGCGAGTTAGTTATATAGCAAGTTAGTTAGTTAGTTAGTTTTAGTTATATAGCGAGTTAGTTAGTTAGTTCTCACCCGAGGATATTTTGCCATTAATTATCAAAGTGGAAGGGAGGGGACACAAAGGGAAACATCGATGTCAAACACACTGATGGGCTGCCTCCTGCACGCCCTCTATTGGGGATCGAGCCTGCAACCGAGGTACATGCCTTTGACTGGAATCGAACCCAGGACCCTTCAGTCCACAGGCCCAGGCTCTATCCACTGAGCCAAACCAGCCAGGGCTCATCAAATCTTTTCAATGTACAAACCCTTTGACTCTACAGTTGTTCTGGAAATAAAATGTCTAGAAAATAGAACATTGCAACTCTTTCCGGTCAGTGAGCGAGCGCTCTGCTGGCCCCGGAGGAAGATGGGTGTTTGCCGGCCAGACTTTTACCGGCACCTTTGCCCACCTGGGGGTGGCCTGGAAGTGGGCACGTGACTGATGGATGCCGGCTCTCCATTCGGACCCCTGCGTCTTTCTGAAACGCCTTTTTCCTATCAAAACCATGGAACCAAGTATTAAGATGAAATGAAACTAGACCAGGCTTCTTAAACCGCTACATCACAACGTGTTAATCAAGGTTTTCGGGAATAATGAAGCACATTTAATCACGCTGCCGCTCACCACGAATATCATGATTAATATTTGGGTGAGAGCAGAGAGATTGTGTTGTTAATAAATAAGTTATTTTAAATGTGCTTATTTTATCTCTACCTTACCCTCTTCAAATGTGTATTTGTGTCTGTTTCATTACAAACACAGCGAAATGGCACCGTCGTATCTAGCAGGCTCTGTGGGCAGGGTTGGGGGGCAGGGTGTCCAGCAGACCTAGAACTTGAACTTGGATGCCAATCATCTATTTGGGAGGTGATGGGGGAGCTGGGGGGAGGGGTGGGGGAGGGAGACAGGAAGGATGGCCACCCCCCTCCCTCAGAGGCCAGCAGAGAGAAGATGTAGAGCGCTGTGGCTGTGGAGCTGTCCCACGGGGACCGGAGAGGGACGGAGCGGTCTGGACAGGACCCAGAAGAGGGCCGAGCAGCAGAGGGAACTGTGAGGTCGGCAGCCTCCTGACCGCGGGGTGGGGCATGGCTGGGATCCACTCCGTGGTGAAACCACAGTCCAGCAGGTGTGGCTGCTGGCGTCTGGGCCATCCCGCCAGGCCTGACAAGAAGCAGGGCGCTGGCTCTCTCTCTCCTGCCTTCCTCTCTCTTTAAAATCAATAAAAACATATTTTTTTAGAAAGAAAAGTAAAGAAGCAGAGGGAGTCTGCAGGGGGCACTCCCAGGACCTCTGCCTTGGCCTGGCTCTGGCCCGAAATCTCCCACCAAGACCCCCACAGGCCCGGCGGGCGTGGCTCAGGGGTCAGGTGAGTGTCGACCTATGAACCAGGAGGTCACAGTTTGATTCCCCAGTCAGGCCACGTGCCGGGTTGCAGGCTCGATCCCCAGTGTGGGATGTGCAAACATCTCTCATCATTGATGTGTCTCTCTCTCTCTCTCTCTCTCTCTCTCTCTCTCCCCGCGCTTCCTCTCTAAAATCAATAAAAAATATATATATTTTTAAAAGACCCCTCACAGGAAGGCTGGGACTCCCGGGGCCCTTCAGCCCTTTCCCAAAGCCTCAATCTGGCGGAGGGAGTCCAGCAGGTAGCAAGGACCCTGCCCGCTCTGCCCCGAGGGGGGAAGGAGACAGGTGGACGACCAAGCCCCAGACCCACACAGAGCCCACCCCGCCCTCCGCTCCTCCAGCCTGGCCCTCAGACGGCATGGCCGCCAGGCCTCGAAGAAGCCCCCAACAAAAGGCGGAAAAAAGGCTTCAGATGCCAGAGAAACAGTCTGAGTCGTGAATGCAATGAGCCACCCTGTTAGGGTCTGCTGACTGACTGATTGCAGACTCGCTAACGTCCTGGATTCGAGATTCCCTGAAAAACAGGTGAAACTTGTGAATTCCTGTCAAACACCGTGGGGCACTGCCTGACCAGTCTTCGTCGAAGTGACCTCACCAATCATTTTTGGCTTTAAATTCGACACGAGGGCTTCGTCAATACCCCCAGGTTCCCTACCTTACCGTTTCACCGCCTGGGCACGGGCTGCGGGACCCGGCCTGTATATTTATGGGGCTATTGTTAGAAGTGACTAATTGGGTTTGATTACCTCCCCCATTAATATTCTGTCCATAATTTAACACGCTTCAATAAAATACCCTAAAGCCGTGGAATGATTAGATTTCAGGAATATGTGTTTTGCAATTAAGTCCTTCTTGATTTTGATATGCAGATGAAGGAAGGCTGGTCTCATTTCTTTCTTTTATTTAAAAAAACTGCCCTTATTAACGCAGCGGTGTGTGCTGGAGATCAGGTGAGGCCCGCGTCTGCTCTCTGTATACGCTGGCTGAAATGTCTCTCAATCAGGCCTATGAGGGCAAATCAGGTTTGATTAGTTTAAGTTCACAGTCATGCCATCTAAATGAATAATGTGTCACCTAACATTGCAGAAATTTGATTAATAGTTTATCAGTTAATTAAAAATGGGTTTAATTTTTCTTTTTTGGGAAAATGCAAGGTAGATATTCCTTGGATTCATCATAAATGCAAATTATTTCGGTTTGAATCTATTGTTCCTTCTCGCTTCTTAGCCAAACTGGCAAGAAAAATAAAGCTTTGCCCGCCAGTGTGGCTCAGTGGATAGAGTGTCGGCCTGCGGACCAAAGGTTCCTGGGGTTCGATTCGGGTCAAGGGCACGTACCTTGGTTGCAGGCTCCTCCCCCTCCCGGGCCCTGGTTGGGGCATGTGCAGGAGGCAACCAGTCGCTGTGTTTCTCTCACATCGATGTTTCTCTCTTCCGCTCTCTCTAAAACCAATGGGAAAATATCCTCCCGCGAGGATTAACAAAATAAAGACTGGGGTGTTCTTTTTTAAAAATATATATTTTTTATTGATTTCAGAGAGGAAGGGAGAGGGAGAGAGATAGAAACATCAGTGATGAGAGAATCACAGATCGGCTGCCTCCTGCAGGCCCCACACTGGGGATGGAGCCGGCAACCCGGGCCTGTGCCCTGACCGGGAATCAAACCGTGACCTCGTGGTTCCTAGGTCGATGCTCAACCACTGAGCCACACCGGATGGGTAAGGATGGGGCATTCTTGAGTAATGCCCAGCTGTTGGCTCCCCGGCTCCTCTCTCCCCCACAGGTGCCTGATTCTTAATTCCGCCCAGCGAGCAGGGAAGTGGACGCCAGCGACATTTACTTTGGGCTCCAGGCGGGGCACAGGGAACCCACCAGGGGCGCCTTCCTTAATGAGGGAAGAAAAATGCCCGAACAGCGACCAGCCTCAGGGCACCCAACAGGCTTCAGAATAAGCAAAAACAACACGGAAATTCACTCTGCGCTGCTGGCGGTTCCGTCGCCCCGGGTTAGGCCAGGGGTGAGAGTTCCCTTACTGTTCCGGGTGCCCTCCCCCATCACAGAGGGGGCGTCCTGGGAAGCATTTTATCCCCTTTAAACCCAGCTCCACACCCGCCCCTCCTGGGACCCCCACCTGGGAGACCCGCCTTCTTTCCTTTCATGGTAGGGAGGGGGCGGAAGTCCCTGCCACTTGACAAGCACCCCCAAACAGGCCTGTGAGGTCGGGCTGTCACCTATGTAATAGGAGAGGAAGCTGAGGCTGACCCGGGCTGGGGGGGCGGGGGGGTGCAGCCCTGGGAGGCAGCAGCAGCAGCAGCAGCAGGAAGTCTGAGGGGCACCCGGCCTCCTGCCCGCGCTGGGCCTGGGCCTGGCTGTGTCCCAGGTGTGCCCCTGGCTCCCTGGCGTCCCCAGAGGATGGAGGGGCCCCCACCAGGTGCACACACACACACAGCCCCCCCACAGCCTGTGCGGAGCATGCAGGCGCCTTCCTCCCAGAAGAGCCGAGAGGCCGATCCAGGAGGAGGCCGCACGATGAAGACGATGAAGACGTCCGGCCTCGCCGCCAGGCGCCGGGCGTGTTATTTGAAGAAATGTTGAACAGCTCGGCAAATATTTGATTCCCTGGGATTGCAGCCGCGTTCCCCGAGGTGGTGGCGGCGGCTGCCTGCGAAGTCCCCTCCCGCTTGGGGGTACCCGCGGTCACGTGGCTCCTGCCCCCACCCCCCCCACCCCCCCCCCCCGCTGCTCGCTGAGAAGTAATTACGGCGGAATCGCGTGTAAGACACGGTGCGCACAGTGCCCGGTGCATGAGCGGATCCAAACAGTCTTTCCTTTTTTAAAACAAAAATATATTGTCGCCTGGCCAACGGGGCTCAGTGGTTGAGCGTGGACCTAGGAACCAGGGGGTCAGGGTTCGATTCCCGGTCAGGGCACAGGCCCGGGCGGCGGGCTCATCCCCAGCGCGGGGCGAGCAGGAGGCGGCCGGTCCATGATTCTCTCTCATCACTGATGTTTCCCTCTCTCTCTCCCTCTCCCTGCCTCTCCGAAGTCAATCTTTATAAAGATTGTTATTGATTTGGGAGAGGAAGGGAGAGGGAGAGAGAAACATTGATGAGAGAGAATCATGGATGGGCCGCCTCCTGCACGCCCCGCGCTGGGGATCCAGCCCGCAATGCAGGCACCTGCCCTGGCCGGGAATCGAACCAGCGACCTCATGGTTGCATGGGGGTGGGGGGGGGGGGGCCACACCAGCCAGGCAGCCCTTTTCTTCCTCACGGAAGGTTTCTTATCCTTAAATAGGGACTTTTTACAAGAGCAATAGCTCACAGCTACTATTTTTCAAGCTCTTACCGTGGGCCTGGGCCTCCCCACGCCTCTGCCCGGGCAATCCCCCAACAGAGGAGAAATCGGGGTGAGAGGGAGGGCCTGCTGCGCGTCTCCCAACAGCCAGGCGCCAACCACTGCGCAGCACTTCCCCACTCGGGACCCACTCTGCCTGGGGATGCGGAGCGTGGGCGTGGGCGCACGTGGGGGGCTGAGGGAGGCGGACCTGCGACCCCGCCCGCGCCCCGGCCGGACCTGGCCGCACTGCGCCGCCGCTGCCCCGCGCCGCCGCCAGGTGGCAGCAGACGCTGTGCGATCGCTCCGCCGGGACGGAGGGCACCACGTGGCCGGAGCCGGGGCGCGGGGAGCCCACCCGCGGCGCGCCCCCCGGGAGCGGGCCGCCTCCTCCGCCCGGCCTGCGCCATGCCCGGCGGGTAGCTCGGTCGGGGGGGCGTCAGCCGGGGCCCGGGCCTGTCCTCCGCCCCAGGCGCGCGCGCTGATGGGCTTGGGCCGAGGCCCGCAGCTCGAAGAGCCATCGACCCGCGGGTGGCGGGGGCGGGAGGAGGGGCGGGCTCCCGGGACCCCTGCTGCCCGGACCGTCGTCCCAGAAGCGCCCCCTCTGGCCGGCCGTGCACACACCTCCGGCTGCGCGGCCGCCCGGACCCTGAGCGGGGACTGTCCCCCAAGGGACCTCCGAGGACCGCGTGGCCCTGTCGGGCAGGTCCCGGTGGCGGGGGGCCCAGGGGACCCCGCGCGGGCTCTCCCCGCCCCAGGCCCCACACTCCACGACGCCCAGAGCCGGCTGGCGCGCGGGCCGCGATGCGCGTGGCTCAGTGGGCGCAGCTCCGAGACGCGCCTGGCACCTTCCGCGCCGGCGGGGGGTGGGGAGGGTGCACAGGACCAGGGAGGGCGCGGGTCCCCACGCCAGCCGGTTGGGGGGGGGGGTTGCAGGGGGCGTTTGGAGCGGAACCGGATGGACCGGGAGCCAGCATCCCCGGCGCCCAGGGAGGGGGACGCGTCGGGGCGCCCGTGGCCCCCAGGCCGAGCCCGCCCTCTGCAGACTGAAGCTGAAGCCTCCGAGCGCGGGGACGGGAGGGTGTGGGGGGAGCCCAGGGAAGCCGGGGACCTTGAAGGAGCTAGAAACCGGGTCGCAGCGAGGACGTCCCGTAAGAATGGCCTCCTCGGGCCGCGCCATGGGAAGCGCGCCGAGCCTCGCGGGGGAGGC
Source organism: Myotis nattereri (assembly GCF_964212035.1). Classification (NCBI taxonomy): domain Eukaryota; kingdom Metazoa; phylum Chordata; class Mammalia; order Chiroptera; family Vespertilionidae; genus Myotis; species Myotis nattereri. The sequence goes on from NC_138090.1 coordinate 1,426,535, forward strand.
GCCCTCGCGGGTGGACAACCAGCTGCACTGGGAGGGATGCCCACGGCGCGGGGTGGGGGGGAAGGAGGGATGCCCACGGCGGGGCCCGTGGCCGTGGCCCCCAGCCGGCCCAGCTCAGCCCCATCAGCAGCCACTCCAGAGCAGGGACCGGCCAGGAGCGTCTCGGACCTTCCCTGTGCGCAGCGGGACCCACACGTGTACTCGGGGGTCCTTAGAAGAAGAAAGGCGAAAATGAAGAAAAGTGAGAAAAACCTTTAAGAGACAGTGACGTGTTGTGGAATCAAGAGCTTCACGCCCGGTTCCAGGCTCCATGGCCAGGTCTCTGCCCTGGGGGCCCCCATCACCTTTCCATGGGAATAGGGGCGCAGCCCACGGCAAGGAGGGGTGGGAGAGGGTAGGCCATCGCCACGGGTCTGAGACCCCCTTTCCTCTCATTTCACTGGTGTTCTGCTTTAGATGGTATTTCGTTTTACTTATCTCATCGCTTTTACTCTTTGTCTCAGGACCTGCCATCCGGCTGTGAGCGTGTGGGGTGCGGGGTCATTCTCGCAGGCCCTCTGGTCAGCCCCTGGGAAGAACCCAGCCGCCCGGCCTGTGATGGGTCCCTGCTCACTGTCCACCTCCGTCCCAGGCCTCCCAGGCCTCCCAGGCCTCTAAACAAAAGGCCCCTGCAAGTTACTAAGGAAAACAGCCACAATCCACAGGAAAATGGGCAAAGACCCTCCACATGTCTAGTATCAGGACGGTCCATGAGAACAGCCCCGCGGGGGTGACAGAAACTCAAGGGGATGAGGGCATTTGCAGCTGGAGGGGTGGGAGGCAACAGATGCCCGCAGAGGTCCTCAGAGGTTGAGCTGCTCCATATTTTTAGCTGCGCATTGCTATTACAATGTTCCAGGTGTTGATGGCAGCCCTGCGGCGCGGCTCAGTGGTTGAGCGTTGACCTATGAACCAGGAGATCAGGGTTCAATTCCCGGTCAGGGCACAGGCCTGGGTTGGGCTCCATCCCCAGTGTGGGGCCTGCAGGGGGCAGCCGGTCCATGATTCTCTCATCACTGATGTTTCTCTCTTTCTCCCTTCCTCTCTGAAATCAATACAAATACATTTTAAAAAAATAAAGTCATCTTTATATCTAGACGCTAAAAACATGAAAAATTGAAAGGTTTTGAAGGGCTCCTAGAATCCAGATCCTGGCAGTCCCCTGATGGGTTGACTATTTAAATTGAGAAATGGGTTTATTTCTTTATTCCTGATAGACCCTCCCCACCAGGCCGCCCAGCGCAGCTCAGGAACACTCAGGCTGTGGTTGAGGCCGCCTCGCTTCCCCAGAAGGCTCGCCGTCCATGTTTCCCGGCTCCGCATGGCTGGGGGGCCCCTGGATGTTGGCCGAGACCCTGTCCCCCACCCAACTCCACTCGCACCCCCCCCCCCCGGCCTCTTTTTCAGGCGACGTTGCCTCTGGACTTGAGCTTGTCTCCGCACTGTCCAGTTTTAGCAAGAATCCAGCTGTGTCGGTTTAACCAGAACCCCCATCCTCCATATCTGATCACACGGTATCTAATCGGTTCCTCATCTCTCTCTCTCTCTCACACACACACACACACACACACACACCACACACACCGCCGGTGTCCCTGTGCCTGCTGCCTTCAGCAGGAATCCCGTCAGGTCGGTTCGGCCAGAATCTCCCTCACCCCGATGCCATGTCCCCTCCCCTGACTCCCACCCACTTCTCTGTGTTGGGAGTGGAGGCCATCTCTCTCCTGCAGGTAAGGCAGGGCGCCGGGCCCCACACCTGTCGCCGGGCCCCCTGGAATAAGGTCTGCTTACCATCCATCGGCAAGAGGGGCGTGAATGGCTTTTCCGTCGCCACCACGCCCTGGGGGCTGGGCTGCGGGCATCTGGGCGGTGTGGCAGCTCTGCGGGACCTGGGCCATGTCTACCCTTCGCCCAGGGGATGGCAGTGCCCCCGGGGCACACAGGTACCAGCCTCCAGGTTTCTAGGGACCCGAAAGGAGGCACAGACCACCAAGATCCCAGAGATGGGGAGACCGAGGGCCTGGGGGCAGTGAGAGCTCCCCACAGCAGGGGCTGCACCCCTGGTCCCAGGCTCCCCTTCCAAGGAGGGGAGCGGTGCCTTGGAGGGGAGACCCAGGAGAAAGGGCGGGGCACTGCCTTTGTTTTGTTTGTTTTGGGTTTTTTTTAATCCTCACCAGAGGATATTTGTTCCATTGATTTTTAGAGAGAATGGGAAGCAGGGAGGGTGTGTGGAAGAGAGAGAGAGAAACATCGATGTGAGAGAGGCACATTGATTGATTGCCTTTTGCATGCACCTGAGTGGGGCTGGGATCAAACTTGCAGTCCAGGTCTGTGCTCTTGACAGGAATGGAACCTGTGACCCTTCCGTGAGCAGGCCGGTGCTCCAACCACTGAACACACCGGCCAATGCAATCTAACACTTTTTAATACCAAAATATACTGATATACAGCACAGGACAATGATGCTTTTCACAAGAACATTCAAGAATTTCTCTATGCCGAAACCGGTTTGGCTCAGTGGATGGAGCGTCGGCCTGCGGACTGAGGGGTCCCGGGTTCGGTTCCGGTCGGGGGCATGTGCCTGGGTTGCGGGCACATCCCCAGTTGGGGGTGTGCAGGAGGCAGCTGATCGATGTTTCTCTCTCATCGATGTTTCTAGCTCTCTGTCTCTCTCCCTTCCTCTCTGTAAAGAAATCAATAGAATATATCAAAAAAAAAAAAAAAAAGAATTTCTCTAAAACACAAACAGTACAGGTGTGGGATGGACGTCAGCACCTCTCCCTCCGCATTTGGAGATGGCAGTCCTTGGAGGCCTGGGTCCAGTGGCCAGAGCGGGGAAGAGCCCTCCCCTCCCCCAGCAGCTCCTTCCTCTGGGATCCACGGAGCTCTAGTCCAGGCTCCAGCCACCAGCCCAAGACAGGCCCCTTCCCTTCAGGGTCCGGGCACCCCCACACACACACACATACACACACCTACCTATCTAGCCTCCTCGGCCTTATTTCCATGCCTTGTATAAATATGCATTGCCTCGAAGAGATGGGGGGGGGGGGCCTCTTTTCTGAAGGAAAATTAACCACAATGACAAACTTAGTTATTCATGCAGACCATCAGCCTGGTATTCCTGATTATGCAGGGCGCAGCCTGAGTATCTGAGCGGCAGAGCCCACCAAAGGCGCCAGCGGCAGCGGCCAGCCCACCTCGCTGGCCTGCGTGCCTTTGTACCCTCTCCCCGCCCGGGGCAGGCCAAGGGGCCGCCTCCCTGGGACAGCGCCCCGCTCCCGCCAGCCCACGCAGGGGGCCCTGCGCGCTGTATATTAAGGGATTAATCAGCCGAGTGAGATTGGCGGCGAAGGCTCCACCTGGCTGCCTACTTCATGAAAGCAGCCGCTCGGCAAAGTATTCTAAGCTCACAGTGCAGGCCATATGGCATTTCAAAGAACAGAAGTTGAAAGTACAGTACATATTTATCCCTCCACAGACAGCATTAAAGGGGTGGCAGTATTTTATTAAAGCCTCTATGTGCATGTGTGTGTGTGTGTGTGTGTGTGTGTGTGTGTGAAAAGCAAGCGGAAATATACTCGATGCGCAGAAAAAAGAAATGACACAGATTTATTTCACCTCTCTGCCAACCCACCCCATAGCAACAGTGAAAACGTGGTCTATGTAAACTTGAGAAAACAAGAAATATTTTAGCGAGTCGTCTGCACTCAGGGCTATTGCCAAGTCTCTCTCTCCTTTTTTTGAAACAAGAACCGTCTCCTGGGTGTCAGGCCTGCAGGCGGAGGGGAAGGAGTGGCCGCCTGCCTTGCGGCGTCCTGGACCTGGGATTTGGAGGACTTATCGTAGGAGTCTGTGGATTCTGTCCTTAGCTAGCATCCCGCCCCCCACCCCCTCTTGGGAAGAGCCCCAACCTGTTCCTGGGAAGCTCCTTTCTGTCTCTCTGTCCAGGCGACTCTGGGGTCATCGGTGGCCAAGGCTGGCCAATCAGAGCCCGGCCACCTGCTCACTGGTCTTGTGACTGGTTCAGGGGTGGTCACATGACCCAAGACAGACCAATGAGGCTCAGCCCTGAGACTTTTGCTGGCATGACTGGGAAGGAGACTCTCCTTTCCCAAAGTGCTGGCTGGGCTGGGAGCGTGGAGCACAGGGCCAACCTAGTCTTGAGCAGAAACCTAGTAACAGGAGAGTCTAGGGCAGTGCCAGGTTTTCTCGGACACGTGGTGCCCTGTTCAGTGATGTCAGACTTAACCTCTCCGTTTGGATTTTCCTCTGCACCCTCTGCTCCACCCGGGTTTCAGGGGCCAACAGAGTCATGTTGGTGGGGATGTTGGCAGGAGAGAGTTCTTGGCTGCCCAGGGTCATTCCTCTGAGGCTCTGCGCTGGTCCCGGCCAAGGAACTCCCATCTGACCAGCCCTCCCACACGAACTGACGTGGGGCGTCTAACACTTGGGTAGAAACCTTTGCCTACGAGAGTCCTCCTGCTTGAAGAACCCGGGGTCAGGGCAATCAGAGCAAATAAAAGTGACGGTGGGGATTCAAAGAGAGAGAGAGCCACAGAAGGAAGGTGAGTTTCAAACCGACATCCCTCCTGAACACCGACGCAAAACCCGGCACAACATGTTAGCAAATCAAACGCCAAAATATATAAAAGCGGGCGTTATCTCGGGAATTCTGGGTTCGTTTAAAATGCAAAAGTCAATGAATTCGCCGTTACTATAACCCAACAAAGGAGAAATACCACCGGTCATCTCAATGGACCTGGAGGAAACAGGAAGGCAGGAAGCGCAGGGGAGGGTCCGGCCGGGACAGATCAGGGGGAAGGAGTGCGCAGGGGAGTCCGCCCAGGTCACGGCCACTCGGACAAGGGCCTAGCGCGCGCGGGTGCGCTCCCGGCGGGCCTGCGTGGGGGACCCGCACCGGCGCGGGAGCTGAAACGAGGGAGCGGACGGTGCGCGACACCCGCGCTGGGGGGCGGGACGCCGAGGACACCCGACAGGAAGAGCGGCCGGGGAAGCCGGGGGCGCGCCCGGGAGAGGGCGAGGCCCCGCCCAGAAGGCACAGGCACCAGGGCGCGAACGTGCCCTCGCGCGAACATCCGCGGAGTCCGGCTCCGGCTCCGGGACGCGGACGAGCGCGGCCCGCCTACCTGGCTCCTGCGGCTCCACCGCACGCGGGACTGGCAGGCGGGACCACGCCGGCCACGCCCCCGAGGCCGACCGGCCACAGCGCGTGCGCAGGGAAGGCCCCGCCCACAGCCCGGCTCCACCCACTTCCAGGCCCCGCCCTTTCCGCGGGGCGCACGCGGCGGCGGGGCGGGGCCGGGGCCGGAGGGCGGGGCCGGGCAGCGTCACGTGGGTAAACACGCGCACGTGGAGCCGAGGCCGAGCGCGGAGGGAGGGAGGGCGGCGCCGGCCGGGCTGGCGGAGGAGGCTGCTGGCTGCACCGCGCGGCCGCGCCCGCCCCGCAGGCCCGGGGAGAGCGGCTGGGGGGCGGCGGCCCGGCGAGGACCCCGTGCGCCCGCGGAGCCTCAGCCCCCCTCTGTCTGAGCCACCCCTGCAAGGCCGCCCGTGAGGTCGGGCCCAGCCCCGCGGCCGAGCCTAAGGCTCGTAATCAACCTGAGACCCATCGATGCGGCGCGCGTTGCGGACGGCGGAGGCAGGATCGGCGAGGAAATGCGCCCAGAGCCACGTGGCCAGGAAGGGCCGCGCGCCAGGTCCGAACCCCGCAGCCTGGCGCCTCCCTGCGGGGCTGGGGTCCTGCTCGGGCGTCCCGCCCCCGCCCCTTGAGGCTGGGCCTGGCCTGGGACCCGCAGGAAGGGCCTCCATTACCGGATCGTGCCGAGGGGTGACAGGGTGCCCGCCTCCAGCGGAGGCTTAGGGGCGGCGCTCTCCGAGGAGTCGCGACAGCTTCCGCCGGGCGTGACGGTCTTGGGGCTGGAGGGCCCCAGGCCCAGGGTCGCCGCTCGCGGACGGCCCCTCCTCCGGGACCCACCTGTCTCTTCCCGGAGCCCGGGTTCGTCATCGGCCCCAGCAGCGGGGCGGCGCCCGGGGCACTCAGGCCCCTTCTCCCGGCGGACTTCTCCCCAGGCCGCCCTCCCTCCTCCACTTCCTCCTCTTCCTCCTCCTCCGGCCGCCGCGTGACCGGGAGGCGCCGCAGCGGGCGCGGCGGGGCGGTCCGGGAGGATGGGGCCCGATGCGAGGCTCAGGGAAGCGGGGCCCTGGGCCCGGGAGCGGCGCTGCCCGGCTCCCGGGAAAGGTCGCTCTTTCCGGGCCCAGGTGGCCAGGCCGCCCTAGAGACGCAGCCCCCAGAGAGCGGTACCCCAGCCCCGACCCTCATGGGACTTGGGGGTTCGCACGAGCTGGTTAAAGGGGTTCATCACGCTTGGGCGTCTCGTGCAGTGCGCCCTGGGCCATTCCCACCCTCGTGACCTCGGGCATGTTCCTGAACCTCGCGCCTCGGTTTCCTCTTCTCTAAAGCGGGGTGTGGGATTGGACGGCCAGGCTGCGACTGGACACCAGCGCCGCGTGTGCACCACAGCTGGGGGCGCGGGCGGGGCGGGGACCTCCCCTTCCTGCCGCCTGAACCCAGCCCAACCCCTGGCCCCAGGTGCTTCCCCGGCTCTATTTTATGGACTTTCCAGCAGGTACCTTCCAAAGCGACCTCTCTGATGCAGAACACAGGCCCAAGGTGGCCCCCAGCTGCTCCCGCCTCCTGTTAGCGCCTCCCAGCTCACCTACCTGCTGGCCAGCCTCAGCCCCCCTTCCCCCACCCCCACCCCCCCACTAGTGGCCACACCTTTTGGGAACCTCAGCACCCTAGTTCCCTAAAAAGGACAAGCCGCCCAGAGGGGTCGTCTGGGGGGCAAGTAGAGGCTCTGTGTGTGAGGAGCGTCCTGACCTGTCCTCGCCCAGAGCAGGCTGGGAGATGCCTGTGTGCGTCTTGGGAAGAGAAGGGTGGCAGCTGGCACCCAGGGAGACCTGGGAGACAGCAGAGAGGGAACTTGGGGGCTACGGGTGAGGCAGACCTCATGGGGAGCTGCCCCCACACTTGGGCTCCAGGTCCTGTGCTCATGGGGGGACCTGCCTTCAGGTGTCTGCGTGGCTGCCCCGCCCCCAGATGCATGTTCTCTGGACCTGACTTGTTTTTAACCATTTCCCAAGGGCTTGGCATAGAGGCTCTGGGCAAACTTGGGGGGTAGGAATGCATGGGCCAGCCCGACCAGCATGGCTTGGTGCTGGTGGTTGAGCATCGATCTAGGAACCAGGAGGTCAGTCACGGTTCGATTCCCGGTCAGGGCACAGGCCCGAGTTGCGGGCCAATCTCCAGTGTGGGGTGTGCAGGAGGCAGCGGATCGGTGAGTCTCTCTCATCATCAATGTTTCTCTCTCTTCCTCTCTGAAACCAATAAATACATTTTTTAAAAAGAAAGGAAAAGAAATGAATGGCCTATCGGAGCTCCTGGGGCTGATGGGGGTTTGGGGGTTTCAGGAGCCCCCCGAGCTCCCTCCCGCCCGCCCCCTGCCCAGGGCATGCAGGCAGCCTCTCACCCCACTCCTGTGGGTCATGCTCCCCGAGGCCTCGCCCCAACCCTCCCCATTGCATGCGTGACAGCTTGGCCATGGCACCCGAAACACTTCCAGGCACACACCCTGAGCGGCCTGGCTGCTCCCACCAGCACAACAGACGGGGTGCGAACGCTCAGGAGGGGAGCACGCAGGCCGAACGCGCCCGAGACGCAGCGCAACATCTGCCCAGAGAAAAGGGGAGGCCGGCATCGCCAGCCTGTTATTTTTACTCTGTGGTGCGAGGGCCATCTGTGCGGTTCCAGCTCGCCCGCAGGAAACCGGGGTTTGCAGATGAAATCCAAACGCGGGGCTGCCTGGCAGGCGGCGGGGCTGCGGCTTCTCCGGGGGCCGGGGCGGCGCTGGTCTTTCTGGCAGCGAGTGCGCCAGGGTCCAGCAGCTGTTCGGACAAGTGAGCCCCAGGGCCTCCCATGGGCCAGGGTCTCTGCCAAGTCTCCTCGGCCGGCTCACCAGGGCTGCCAGCAGGGGCCTGGCCCACCCGCTGCGCCACAGTCGCAGATCCGTCCTCAGGATGTGCCCGTGGCCCCCACTTCCAGCTGCAGGAAATTCCAGAGCGGCCCTCTGAGGGCTGCAGTGGCAATGGCCCCCCGGGGGCCCCTCTAGAATCTTCCCACAGACCGCGGGCTGGTGGGGGCGCATGTTGGTGTGAATAGGGCAGCGGGGTCATCGAAACCCGGTCCGAAGGCCCTTTCTGGGGTGCGGTCTGGTGGCTGTCCTCAGCGGGGGGCCTCCCCACAAGCCGCCGACCAGCGAGGTTCACGCCCCAGCCGTTCCTGACAAGGCCCCGTGTTGTGGGGCGGGAGGAGGCGACAGGTGTGGGCAAATGGCCCGTGACTGTTTCCGTCATCGCTGTGTCCCCGACACACACACCCTGGTCCACCTCATGCCAAGTAATAACCCAATAGTAATGGCGGGTGTGGGAGAGCCCACCGCCTGCTTTTCTTTTCTTTCTTCAAGGAGAACCCGCAGGTGAGGAGTGTGATTTGAGGTGCACCGGAGGGGTCCTTGGCTCTGAAATACTGCTGGACACACGCACACACACCACACACCACACACCACACACCACACACCACACACACACATGCACACACACACCACACACCACACACACACACACACACATCACACACCATACACATCACATGCACACACACACCACGCACATCACACACACATCACACACCACACACCACATGCACATCACACATACCACATACATCACACACACACACACACACACGGCTGTGACTCGACCCCACGGGACACGTGCCATGCCTGAGCACCGAGGCTGGGATTATTGGAAAGCAGAGTGGAGGAGGCTGAGGCCTGGGCCTGGGGACCCAGCGACTGGCCACTGCCTGCTGCTGGCATTGTCGGGCAGCCAGGGCACAGAGATGCCAGGCCGCGACCCAAACTCGGGCTCCCGGGCCTTGCGGGCTGCAGGCTGCCACGGGGCCTGGCAGCACGGGCACAGAGACCTTGTCTTTTTTTCATTTTTAACAGAAACAAAGGCTGGGATCAAGAGCATCCGTGGCACGTTCAGTGCCCACCACGCAGGTGCCCGGGTTAGGACACAGCCACGTCATGAATAATGCCTGCCCTCCTGCCGCTTTTGTGCTGCCCATGAATTCGTCATTGGTGACGGCATCCAGCCAGCCATGAGGAGCCGTCGCTCCGGTGCCCTGACGGACGGACTTAAGGAGCAGCACAGATCGGCCCTGCCACCTGGGAGCCCCTTCTGTGCTGCAGCTTGCCTCCCTCCTCCTGCCTCGGGGTCCTGGGTCACAGGGAGACGGTGTTCTGGCCGCTCAGCGCAGGGCCCACCCCGGGGAGAACGCAGCCGTCCCCAGGCTGAGGCTCCCAGGGAGCCCAGCGTCCCTCCCCCAGGGCCAGGGCCAGGGCCACCGGCGCCCAGGCTGCAGCCTTTGGGTGGGGACCATTTGGGGGGCAGAGCAGCCCTAGAATCCTGGAACCGCATCTGCCCCACCTCTGGCCTCGCCTAGCCGGGCAGAGGGTCAAAGGTCACCCCCCGGGGGGTCCCTGGAGGAGCAGGGGGAGGTGGGCAGCCGTCAGACGCCCCCAGGCTTGCAGTCCCCCTGCCTGCCAGTCTCATGGGCGCCATCCCTCCGGCTTCTAGAGAAACGAAACCTTCTCATGACAGGAAGCAGGGGCGTTCCTAGAGTGAGGCTGCTGCCCCGCACACCCAGCACCTGTCTCCTCACCACCTGGAAGAGGGGGTTTGCAGAGAAACAGAAACCAGCCCTGTAACGGGGGCGAAGGGGGGAAGGGGAGGCAGCTGGGCTCTCCCGGGGCACGCTGACTCACTCCACCCAGCGGCCATCCTGCCCACAGACTGATGGGGAAACTGAGGCTCAGGGTCATAACTGCTGAGCTGAAAGCCCCACAGACCCCCCCAGTTCAGATACACAGACCCCGTGGGAGCTGGGGGGGGGGGGGGCGCGTCTCCAGGCCGGAGCTTTGTCCGGCGTGTGAACTGTGGTCAGGTACCCTGCCTGCCGGGAAAATGTGCTCCTCGGCCACTGCTCTTGACGCCTTCCTTTCTTCTTTTATATGTTGTTACTGATGTCACAGAGGAAGGGAGAGGGAGAGAGAGAAGCATCAGTGATGAGAGAGAGTCATGGGTTGGCTGCCTCCTGCACACCCTCCACTGGGGATGGAGTTCGCAACCCAGGCCTGTGCCCTGACCTGGAATTGAACCCTGACCTCCTGGTTCATAGGTCGACGCTCAGCCACGGAGCCCCGCTGGCCGGTCAACGCCTTCCTTTTCTTGATCTCACCTGTGTCTTCAGGGACAAGGAACGTGTGTCTCTGAAGAAGCTGGGCACACCTGCGCCCCATCCTCGCGGGCCCTGGACAGAGCCGGGACCTGATGGGGACGCTGGGTCTCTGCCCGGGGTGGGCCCTGCCCTCCTGCTGCCAGAGCTGGGAGACATGTCCCTGCGTGAGCTCCCCCACGGGGTAAAGGTGGGAGCAAGTGCAAGTCCCCTTGGCCTGGCCGGTGTGGCTCGGTTGGTTGTGCGCCATCCCATGCACCCACCGAAAGGTCGCTGGTTCGATTCTTGGTCAGGGCACAGATCCAGGTTGCGGGTTCGATCCCAGTACTGGAGGCAACTGATCCATGTTTCTCTCTCCCATTGATGTTTCTCTCTTCCTCTCTCGCTCTAAAAAACAAACAAACAAACAAATAAATAAATAAAATTAAACAGATTGCATACCGCATAGAAATCTCTAAGGCATAGGCCACGGACGCACGTTTTTGGGCAAACTGCACGTTATTTAAATCATCATGATGCACTTTAGGTGTTGTTTTTCAATAATTATAACGTTTTTATTTACAAAAACAAAGTTCCTAGTACTTTTTTAACGGATGGTACTGCGTAAAACATTTTCCTCTATGAAGAGGGGCCAAACAAAATTTACATAAGTGTCTAGATCCGCTCCTTTTTCCACGGGCGTGAAAACGAGAACACTCGTGAGCGGTCCTTAACAGATGGCACGTGAAACACGAGGAAACTCCTGAGCGGTACGAAATGTGCTAAAAATAAATCAGTAAAACCCCTTTGCAGCCCAAACCCCGGCAGCGCCAACCCGCAGCCCCGCGGGCAGCCTTTACTTCGCCCTACGGGGACCCCACTCCGCACACCAGACAGCCTCGGGGACGGACAGACGAACGGAGGGCACACTTCAGGGGACGCTCCTCAGACCCGGTCATCATCGCACACAGAGAGACACAGAACCTTCTGGAAGACTCCAGCTGTGGGTGCTGGAAGATGTTAACTCTGGATTTCTGGGGCTTTTCCTTCGAAGGTGGTGCGGGCCTTGCCGGCGGGCTCACCCGCCCTGGCGAGTGGCTTGCGCGTCCAGCTCCGTCCGGTGTCGCATCGGAGCCCGGGCCCCTGAAAGTCCGCTCCTCCTCAAGATCCTCCCAGGAATCCGAATGCGATGGTGGGTGGCGACTTTCCTCTCTAAAGAGGGCCTGGCCCGTTCCTGTTGGTGGCTTGTTCTCCATCTTACTGTGGCCTTTGGCAGGTAGGAGCCTGTGTTCTCCTGGAAGAATAAGAAGTTTAATGGGAGTGGCTCCCACGTGAGAACCAACCCAGCCACCCATCCAGTCACGGAGCCCGTCTTTAATGAGCACCTGCTACTCGCCAGGCCCTGAATTCCGGGCTGAGCGAGGAAACCCGTCGGCAGGCACTCAAAAAAAAAGCGACCACAGGAGTGGGTCCGTGTGGGCATTGAAAAGCGCCGAGCGGGAGCCGTGGCTGCAGCAGGCGTTCTGTCCATCCGCGCGTGCGTTCGTGAGCGCAGCGAGCAGAACTGCGGAGCAGCCGCACTGCTCCCCCTCCAACGCCGAGAGCCGTCTCCGGGGATTCTCAGTTTCTGTGTGTTCGTCCTCGTCGTCTGACTTCTTATAGCAAACGGTGCTTCGCTTTCATAATCAGAGAAAAGCCAACCAAGTCACACCGCCGCCCTGTTCCTGGGGAGAGAGAGGGGTGGCGACGCCAAGCACCAGAGCAGGTGGGGGGTGGGACGGCCCTCCCCCGCTGGGAGCGGAAATCTGCACGGTTTGGGGAAGTAGCTGAGCACACGTGGCAAAGGTGCGGGGGCAGCTGCCCGCTGACGGGGGAATGAGCCACACCTGCGCACACGTGTCCGTGGCAGCCCCGTGGGCCGGCGTGGAGAGATTATATACATTGTGGTTCATTCTCCCAGAGAAAGCTCTACAGCAATTTAGGACAATCCCCCTCCCCACCAAGTGCACCAACGGGGAAATATTTTTTTAAATATATTTTCATTGATTTCAGAGAGGAAGGGAGAGGGAGAGAGAGAGAAACATCAGTGATGAGAGAGAATCAGGGATCGGCTGCCTCCTGCATGCCCCCCGCTGGGGATGGAGCCCTAAACCCGGGCATGTGCCCTTGACCGGAATCGAACCCAGGACCCTTCTGATAGCAGGCTGATGCTCTATCCACTGAGCCACACCAGCCAGGGCACCAGGGGAAATATTGAAAACAATGTTGAAAGAGAAGAAAAAGTGGTGGGAGGATGGGCCAGGTTTGAGTGCATTTATGTGAATTTTTCAAATGTTCTGACAATTGATTGCTTGATAAAAGTGTAGAAATGCATGTGGGGGCGGCACACCCTGACCTGGGGGAGGGGGTGGGGGGGGTCTCTGAGGAGGAGAGAGCCTGGGGGCTCCCCCGGGTCTGTAACATTGTATCTCTTCTCAAAAGTGCCCTGCAGCCATGCGCCCAGCACCCCCCTCCCACAACCACTGGCACCTCAGACCCACCTTCCGCTTGATGGTGGAAGCCCTTGGGACGAGGTCTCTGTGTCCCCTTCCGCCTGGGGTCCTCCCTCCCCCGCCCATTGTGACCGCCTCCTCCGGCTGCTCTGCTGCTCGCCCTTCCCCGCCACCACCCTCACCGCCTCCAGCTCCGTGCCCCAGGCCCACCTTCGCCGCGCCCCCCCCCCCCCCCCCCCCGCCACCACCACCACCTGAGGTGCAGGTGGAGGCCTCGGGGAGGCCGCGCATGTGAGCAGGAGGGAACCTCAGACTTGACCCTCACGGCAGTCAGATGCTGCACAAGTTTGGGAGTCGATCAGGAAAATGATTTAAAAGCGGGCAGACCTCAGGAGACGCGTGGATAAAAAGCCGTGGCACACGGACACCCTGGAACAGGATGCAGCCGTGAGAAAGGAGATCGCGTTCCCTCTGAGGCAGCAGGGAGGCCAGGGAGAGCCTCGGGCTCCGTGAAACCAGCTGGTCGGGGACAGGCAAGGGTCCCATGATCACACGTGTGGAATCTAAGGAACAGAATAAACGGATGCTCGGAGTGGATCCAGGGAAGCAGGGAACAGAGTGCGGAACCTCAGAGGGAAGGTGGGAGGGAGAGTGGGTGGGAGTGATCAACCAAAGATCGTGCATGCATCTATGCATGGCCCGTGGCACGGACAGTGGGGTGCTGAGGGCCTGGGGGGCGGGGGGGGGGGGGCTGGAGGGAGCCAATGGGGGAGGAGGGGCACATATGTAATACTTCCAACAATAAAGATTTTTTTAAAAACACCCCCCCCCCCCAGTAAAATAAAATAAAAGCGGGCGGAGGGAGTGTGCATTCAGTAAAGGATGCCGTTGCCCCGTCTGAGGCTCCGGGAAACGGCTGGGAGCTGGGAACCTGAGCACCTTCGAGGCTCCGGAGTCCAACTTGGAATCGGACGAGGCAGGGAAAACGGACGCTCGCAGCCCACAGAATGCAACTGGCTGTGGGCGCAGGCACTGGACTGTCCGCAGCAAACTGCGTGGAAGACTCTGTTGTCACTGGCGGGTCAGCGACCGCGCGGTGCCATGCAGGCTCCTAAGGCTGCTCCTCCTGGCCGCCCGCCGGCAGGCCGCCTCGCGGGACAGAGGGCCGCGTGGCCTGGATGGCGCGTGGGATCAAACGGGACAATTCTTCCCGAAGCTGAGTCCGCGGCGGCAATTGCGACCCGTGATCAGCGAATGAGAGGGTAGCGGCAGGGCTGGAGACGGTCTTCCCACAACGTCCAGGGTAGGAATGTGACTGGCATTTCAGACTGCGGGGGGCGAACGCCGGCCGGGTGAGCCCGACGCGATGCGATCGGATTAGCTTGTCCCTTCCCGTCGCCGCCCAGAGCCGAGGCCCAGTTTGGCCGGAATAAACCCCGACCTGGTGTGCGTGTGGGTCAGAGCACAGACGTGACCTCGGGAGCTCCAGACCCGAAAGGGTCCCCCGGCTGGAGGTGTGGCCCCCAGACTGAGTCCACACGAACCTCAGCAGCCCGTTGCCCACCTGGTATGAGGACCCCCCTGGGCCGGTGAGGGGTCCACACGGGAAGACGCCATCGGTAACCCTCAATGTCAACGCCGCCTCCGGAGGGCAGGTCTCTCCGCGGGCACGGGCAGACGTGAGAGCGGCTCTGGTGGGTCGAGGTGGCGCCCCGCGCTGAGGGCGGTGCGTCGTCATGGCGGGACCAGCTGTCGTCTGTTTCTCGGTCGCTAACACCAGGCAGACACACCGGGGGCCACGGGCCTCCTCCAGCGGTCCTTCTGCTCAGGCCGCGGCCTCGGAGCACCGGTCCGCCCAGGAGGACCCCACCTGCCCTTCCACCGTGTCCGTCCCGGGTGCCTGGCCTCAGCGGGTCTAGCTGAATCGCAGACAAAAATGACTTGGCAGACGGACAGAGAGCCGATCAGCGAGGGGCCCCGTCTGTACTGACCACGAGCCATGGAGGGAGCTCCTTGGGGAGGGAAACCCTGCTCACCGTGGCCCTCGGGTTTCTGGCCGAGCCACAGAAAGTATCTTTTTCTTTCTTGTTAATCCTCACCCAAGGATATTTTTCTATTGTTTTTTAGAGAGTGAAAGGGAGGGGGAGAGAGGGAAATGCCCATGTGAGAGAGACATGGATTGGTTGCCTTTCGCACGCGCCCCTACCAGGCCGAGGATGGAGCCTGTAACTGAGGAATGTGCACTTGACAAAATTGAACCCACGGCCCTTCAGTCCCTGGGCCGACGCTCTAACCATTGAGCAACCAGCCAGGGTGAGTCACAGGCAATACGGATTCCTCCAAATTCACTTCCCACCAGGACGTACCCTTCACTAGCAGATTCAGAGTCGCCTGTAGCACTGCTGTCGTTTAAAAAGACGGACTTCCAGAAACGCAGCATTCCAGCCACTTGAGCCACCCGGCTCTCAGCTCGGCACTCAGGGAGACCCACAACCTGAGGCTGCCAGGTGACCTGGAAATTAACCTTCACCCCAAACCTGCTTTCCGACCCCTGTGACCTCCCTCATGTCAAGCTCCCAAACTTGTAAGAAAACTTTGAAAATAGGAAAGGTTTTGGTGCCATCTTTTTGCATAGAAAATGCCCAATGGAAATGAACCACTTTTAGGATTTTTTGCAAGTCACCCGCAAGCGATCGTGCTAAAATTTCAGCTGAAATGGCCTGGCCAGCGTGGCTCAGTGGTTAAGCCTCAACCTATGAACCAGGAGGTCAGGGTTCAATTCCCGGTCTGGGCACATGCCCGGGTTGCGGGCTCCATCCCCATTGGGGGGCGTGCAAGAGGCAGCCGGTCCATGATTCTCTCTCATTATTGTTTCTCTCTCTCTCCCTCTCCTCTCTGAAATCAATAAAAATTTAAAAAAATTTTTTCACCTGAAATGGAAGAATTGCTGTCGGGGTGTCATTCACAGTCACACAGCGTTGCCTGGAAATTTGGACAGTTTTATCAGGAAATGGCATTAAACTTGTCTCCAACTTCCTTCAAATATGACACATTGGAAATAGCTGTTTTTCCTTCTACCTCGGGCAGATTTTTTACAAAATGAGATAAAAATACCACGTTGGAAACAAGTTGATTTATTTGCTCATTCACCCTCCCTTTTACGAACCCATTCACACGCCAAAGCCTGGTGAGAAAGGAAGACAGTTGTTGAGGCCGCCACGTCGAGCCGGTCAGCACGCGTGACGTGAGCCGCTAAGATCTCCAGACAGAGCCCCTTCAGGCGGGGCAGGCGCGAGCCGGGCACTGTGGGAGGGGGCCGCGAGGCGCTCGGGGCCAGGGGCGGCGTGCGAGGGCGCCCGGAGCTCTGTCGGCGGAAAGCCTGGAGCTCCCCGAAGCGCGAAGTCAGCACCGAGAGCTCGGCGGCCGCGTTCAGTGTTGGCTTCTGAGGCCAATGAGCAGACACAGCGCGTGGAGCCAGCTGTCTCAAAGACAGTGTTACCTTTATTAAAAACGGGCAGACGTAGCAGCACTTAGAACAAGTTCATAAAAGGCATTGTACATTGTCAACTGATAGAGAGCGTGGAGGGCGGGCCCCCGCGAGGCTGGCCGTGGCCCCCATCACGACGCGCCCCGCCCGCCCCTCAGCACCGAGCGCCCCGGACCGGAGGCCGCGCTCCTCAGCTTGGCCCTGGGGTCTGGGAGAGTCAGTCAAGGCTAGCAGCGCCCTCCTAGCAGCATCGAGCGGTCGTGTCTGGAGGTGGCTGGTGAACTTGACCCACTTATCACACAATCGAGGCCTCGAGACGACACTCCCGTCCAGTCCGTCCTCAGGAGCCCTGCTTGCGCCTGAAGCTGGGGCGGCCTCCGGGGCGCGGACGGGCAGGCACTTGGGCACCACTGTCTTTGGTGAGGAGGCTGGTGGGTCACTCCGTCTCCGGCTCGCCGCTCTGCTTCTTGCCGCTGGGCGGGGGGGTGAGGAGGCCGGACGGGAGGGGAGAAACCCTATTCTGTTCCGACAACATGGCTTTCTTGGCTTGTGCTTTGTCCTGCAGACAAGAGCAGAGTGTTACCACGGGAGCAAGTGTCTCTGGACGCCACGACTGTGTCCTGTGGGGGCGAGTGAGGGAAATAGCAAAGAACCAACTAGAAGCCTGTGCGGCGCAGCGCTCAGCGCAGGGCCTGCCGAGCGACTCCCTCCTCAGGGGGGAAGGGCGGGCGACTGACCAGCAGGTCCAGGCTGTTCAGGTGGGTCTGGATGTTGTGGGCGTCCTCGGGGGGCACGCCCCGGAACTGCTTCAGCTTCGAGCTCCCTGCCTCCCTGATGACCATGGCGAAGGGGACCATCCACTTGACGCACTTCTCGATGTCGCACCACTGGTACCCTGCGGAGGACACGCAGCACGTCAGGCGCCCAGGCCGCGGCTGGCCCCTCCGCCCCCGAGCGCCCAGGGGAAGGCGCACCTGAGACCTTCTGCATCAGCTCAGAGGAGGAGAAGTGGTACAGGGCGGACGCGGCCAGGACGCCGTAGGGGAACTCTAAGCAGCCCACGTCCAGCACGCAGAGGTCCAGGAGCTGCGGGGAGAGAGCATTGAGCAGGTAGCCACACGCCTCTGCGGGCCACGGACAGCTGGGGGCCGGGGGGTGGGGGGCAGGCACCCCAGGCCGCGGCACCGACCTCTGCAATCTGGATGAAGACGTGCTGGGGATACTGAGGCAGGAGCACCTCGTACATGTCGTTCAGGTAGGCCACCTGCATGTACACGTTCAGCCAGGACACGATGGTCAGGGGACTTAGCTGCCACTTGAGAGCCTGAGGGAAGAGGAAGGAAGACATTTCTGCCCATTTTTCCTCCGAGGAGCTGACCATGCAGCCGACCCCGGCCACTGGGTCCCGCGGAGGGGCGCCGGCAGACGCACTGGCCGGGGCGGGGTGCTGTGTGCGCCCACCTTCATGATGATCAGCTCCATGGTGAGGATGTCGTCTCCCGAGCAGGCCCCGTCTGTGACGTACGCGAACTGGTGCAGCTTCGGAGGGTAGATTTCCTAAAGGAAGCAGCAGCCACTAGCAACAAGCCCCTCTCTGCCGGTTCAACTCTTAATGAGCGACCGAAGTCATTCTCAGTGTGCCGGCAGGGAAGGAGGGGCTGCACGGCAGGGAAGGAGGGGGTGCCGGCAGGGAAGGAGGGGGTGCCGGCAGGGAAGGAGGGGGTGCACTCCTGGGATAAATGCAGAGCCACTTCGGGGGTTCACACTGCGTTAACGGGAAAGAAATGAAACACCCACCCTCACCAACCAGTCAATCAACCCATCAAACTTCGCGCTGGGAAGAGTCGGAAGCGTTCATCGTGCCCAATACTTTGAGCAGCAGCTTTGGAAGCTGGGCCCGTCCACTCTGTCCTCACACCCCGACTGCAATCCTCTGCGGTCAGGGCTAACCCCTCCGCTTATCGGACTGCGTGACCCTGAGCATGTCACGCGCGCACCGCTTCTCGCCCTTCCTGGTTCATTTTTAGGGTGTGTGTGGGGCTCAGCTTTACCAGGCCTCACGTGGGGAAATGTGGGGTGTGCACGCAGACAAACAGTGGGCCTCGCCCCAATCTCGGGGGCTCTAGGGGCCGCGTGAGCCCCGCCCCCGGCGCCCGCAGACCACGCACCTCCAGCTTGGCGGCGATGAATAAGGACGAGATGCCGATGAGCTGCAGCAGCGTCTTGACGATGTCGTGCTGCGTGGCCATGTAGCGGTCGAAGAAGTCCTGCGCCAGGTAGAACGTCTCCCTGTGCAGCTTGTACACCTCGCACACCTGCCGGGACAGGGCGTTCACACCGGCTGCTGAGGGAGCAGGAAGGACGGACGGAGGGAGACGTCTGCTTCCCTGAAAGGACCCCGCTCGCCCTCAGCTCAGGCGCAGGAAGGGGACGCGGAGGAGCGAGCTGCCATCGGCAAGAAGCTCGGAGCGCGCCCAGGCCGCCAGCAGCCTGTCACAGTCCCGACTTGACAGCACCGCTATTTCCTCACAGCGGGCGAGCTCGGTCAGCCGAGGGCACGTTTGGGTCAAGTCTACACGTCCCGCCCCGGCCGGAGCTCAGCTGGTTGGAGCGTCACCCCCACACACCAGGGCGGGTCCCAGGCAGGGCACATACAAGAACCAACCAATGGACGTATAAGCAAGCGAATAACACGTCCATGTCTCTCCCTCTCTCTCTCTCGAAATCAGTAATACATTTAAAGACAGAAAATAAAAATAAAAAATAAGAAACACTACGAATGTCCACGCTCTCCTGCAGAAGAGGCAGAGCTCTGGACAGCGGAGTGAAGACTCCAGGCTGCGGTTAGGCTCCCGCTCGGACAGACGGTCTCAACTACAAACGCGGACAGTGCCAGCCTCGCCTCCTCCCAGCCTCGGAGCCTCGGCCTGTGCCAGCGGACGGAGGCCCGGGCTGGGAGGCCCGCACAGAGGCCCCGCCGGCCGGCGGCGGCTCACCTCCATCAGCCAGTCCAGGAGGATGGCGCGCATCTTCGGCTGCAGGAGAGGGTGCCGCTGCAGCAGGTGCTGGTCCCGGAGGTACATCTGCTCCTTGTTTAACATGATTCTCCAGACCTCCTCTCGGTTGGCCCAGCTACAGGACACACACAGTGAGGACAGACGGGTCAGTGGGCACCCGCCGCGCCGCGTGGGCCGGGGGCGCAGGGCAGGCACTCACTTCAGCAGAGGCAGGGGCGAGGCTCTGGGGGGCCTGGCGCCGGGGGGCTTGTGTGCGGAGATGGGGTACACCAGTTCATTGTCGTCCTTGTCCGGCGTGGGGATCAGGGAGCACGGGTTCTCACAGGCTGCGCTGCCGGGCCAGGGCTGGGAAGGAGAGGCATGTTGTAAGCACTGGCTGGGCCGCTACTTCCACAGGCGGGGAGTGTGGACGCGCCAGGAGCCCACACGTCTCCCCCCGGGACGGCGAAGGAGACACGCCCGCTAGGGCCCCAGCGTTCTGTTCCCTCGGCACAGCCTGGGAGCCTGTGGACACGAAGTCCGCGTCTGGGAAAGTGAGCAGGTCAGCAGCATCTTATCCTCCGACCATCCTTCTCACACGAGGTCTGAGCAGCGAAATGATGCAGGAGGCATGAGACACAACAGATGCCTTACGTTTTCACCAACGAAAAGCACAGACCCACGTGCAGCGAGCAAGGCGCTGGGCATGGCCACTGCAGGGCACTGTGGCCACTCAGCCAGGAGTCAGAGGTTTGTTTTTTTAAGCAAGTACAACTCAGCTACGAACACTTCTTAGAAGGGGAAGGGAGTTTCCGATGAACATTTTGACAAGACCACCCCCTTTCACAAGCATAGACAAGAAGTGTAAATCGCCATCTACAATTAAAGTCTCCCCGTTTTCAAGCACAACGTCACCTCAAACGTGGCATCTCCATGGGCTGCAGGGCCCACGCACAGTAAGTCACGGGGACCTTGCTTTCCTCAACTCAAAGCAGAGCACAAAGCTACCTGCCCAGCTAGACCCAGTCCAGCCGCGGTCGCAGGTCACACTGAGAAGCCCGCGGAGGTGGGTGGGGCCCAGGGACCCCGCAGACCCAACTCCTGCCCCAGGCCGTGCACTGGGGAGCGAGACCCAAATAAGGGGAAGTGAAGACGCCATCATTAGACCCCAAACAACAGGCGCTGCTTTGAAAGATGCCAGAACTGAATTTTACTCAGCTTTCGATATCTGAAAATACTCAGGTCATCTGCCATTGAGGGAATTTTCTTTTTAAAACTGTCATCCTATTCTCAAAAAGCCTACGACTGATTAAAAATGTTTGTTAAATGTCTTGGGGTGACACTGGTTAGTAACTTCACGTAAATTTCAGGCGTACAACGTTCTGACACCTGCCTGCCCATGCGCGCTCCCTACCCAAAGGCTAGATCCGTGGTCGGCAAACTCACTAGTCCACAGAGCCAAGTATCAACAGCACTTCTTCAAAACAGACTTGCCCAGGCCAAAAACCGACTTCTGCGCATGGGCCACGAAGTTTCAATCGCACTGTACGTGCGCCTGCACGTGGTATTTTGTGGAAAAGCCACACTCAAGGGGCCAAAGAGCCGCATGTGGCTCGCGAGCCAGTTTGCTGACCACGGGTCTAGATCCTCCCACTGCCGGTCAGGGCCTGTGTTTGCCCCTCACACTTGTCCTGCTCCCCACCCTCCCCCTCTGGTAGCCCCCATTCTGCTGTCTGTACACGACTGATTTCCTCACTCATGAGGTGGCGATTTTGTTGAAGATCCTGCAGGTGACGATGCTGCGGGCACGGAGGCCTCGGGAAGCCTGACCCTCCTGGTGTTCAAGGCCGAGACTGTTAACGTCGACCAGAGGGAGAGACACCCGAGGTGCCTGTAAGTGAACGTGGAGCGTGCGCTCCCGGTCTCCCCGTCACAGCCCACCCGCTGGCCGCTTTCACAGGAAGCCAGAGCACTTTCAGGGCAGAGCCCTTCTCCCCCAGGGGCACAGACAGGCATGCAGATGCACTGCGGCCTTGCCACAGCCCCCGAGGCCACCCCTCTCCCGCCGGCTCCAGGGTGCTGGGGGTCTTTCCTTCGCTCAGAAAGGGTTTGGCTGCTCTTCCTCCAGGAATGAATTTGAGGTCCGAAGGCAGGAGCTGGGAGCCGCCCCCACCCCGGTGCTGGAGCAGCCGAGAGCGGGCCTTTGGACATGAACCGGCAACAGTTTCCGACCTGCAGCTCAAACTGGTGACAAGCGGACACACGGCTCGCAAAGGTGGCCTCTGCGGGAGGCAGGGCCGGGAGCAGAAAGCGGTCTGCCCTGAAACGCCAGCACCTTCCCGGCCGCAGGAGGCAGCCCAGTCTGATGCAGGAAGGAAGGGGAGCACACGGGCCGCTCCTGACGGCTCCAGCTCCTAACGGCTCCAGCACCCGACTCCTTGGGCCGCTTTCAATTAAGAACAGAACTCCCGGTGCAGAATCATGTTCTGAGAACAGCCAGAAAGCCCGGGTTCCACTTCCATACCAGTCGCTTCACGTGCAAAAGATCAAACATCAGAATGGACACGTGAAGTGGACTTAGGCAGAGTCCACTGTCATCAGGCCACGGTGGGAGTGGGCGGTTCCCGTGGCCCCAGGAAGCGGTTGCCCGGAGTTTAAGGTGATGGCACAAGTAGCTCGAGGCTGTTGTCCTGGGCTGACCTAGGACACCCTGTGATTCTGTGTAATTCATGGGCAAAAGGTTCTGTGTTACCCAAAAACTCCAGCTGCGTAAATCGACCCCGAGAAATAGCGAGACATCGATTGCTCCTAAGTAGCCGGATAACTTTCAAGCTATCTACTCTCCAAAATGTGCACAAACTCGTTATCATTCATCTCTGGACAAGCATGAAAATGCCTTCTGGTGAGAAATAATATGGCGATTCACAGAGCACAACTCCCAGCTCCCCGCAGCGGGCACAGGCCACCGCTCCGCATCGGCACCCAGGCACCGCCCAGGGGCCTTCAGAGCAGAAATCCTCTGCAACTCCAGGCAGCCGGCTGCAGCCTCAGCTGAGAATCCCCATCCGAGCAAAGCACCATCCTGAGCCCACCAGGCAGAGACCCGCATCGCAGAGCCACACAGGTCCCCACGCCCGCCCTGCTGGTGTGCTCAGTGCTTAGAGGTTTGGCGCAGGAACCGGAGGGTCTCGGGCTCCATTCCGGTCAAGGGCACGTGCCTGGGTTGCAGGTTCCCGGGGCCACGCAGAGGCAACCAATGGATGTGGCCCTCTCACATCAACGTTTCTCTCTCCTCCTCACCCCTCCCTTCCACTCTCTCTAAAATCAATGGGGAAAATACCCTCCAGTGAGGATTAACCAAAAAAGAACCCAAACAAACAAAACACACACAACATGCCAACTTGCCTGAAGATTTAAGGGGAGAAAAAGGGAAGAACTTGGGATGCACTGTGTTACTTCCTGTCCTAAAATGAACTATTTCTTCTCCTGATAGAGAAGGATGTCTTCCACCCCTGGTTCACTATTCAGTGGAGTCGGCCCAAAAATGCTCACTCCCGGGCTCCTGTGCTGGGGCACTGTGAGGGCACTTTGCAGGCCGGCGCTCTCCCACGCCCAGCTGCTGGCCCAGGAGTGACGCGCTGCCCCCGGCTCACCTGGCCAGGCCCCCTGCCCTCGGCTCAGGTGGGGTTCCCGCTCAGCTTGTACCTGCGGAGGGGGTGTGTGGAGACAGGCAGCTCCCCCGGCTGCAGCCAGAACTACAGTCCGCAGCCATCTCTGAGGCGGAGAGATAATCCACGCCTGTTCTGCCAGGAACTTCTGATATTATAGTGATATCATGCGCGTGCAGGCCATTTGGCGGGAAGTCCGCGAAGGAGGGGCGAGAGACACGGGCCAGTCAGTAAGAAGTGTGTGTGGAGACACACTTACTCCACACGGCGTTCCCCTAACCCGCTGGCCTCCGCGGCCAGGCCGAGCCCCGGGCTGCAGTGACCACGACTGGCAACGGCTAGGTGGGCTGGAAGACCTTCCAGAAGGAAGGTCACAGGTTAAACCTGACCTACAGACAGACAGAGACAGACAGACAGAAGGGGCCGGGAGGGCCTCAAGCCCCAGGAGGCGCAAGCACAGTGCGAATGGGAAGAAGCCATTGATGGACCCACGCAGACCATCATCACAGCCACCCAGAGAGGGAGTCAGGAGCCCTCCCCGGGGCACGGGCCCACAGACCAGCCGAGGCCCACCCGCCCCTGCTGCACAGGACTGGGGGAGGCTGTGTCCTCAGGGCAGAAAGGGCGGACTGGGTCACTCCACGTCCATCCTGGTTCTTCCACACGCGCACCATGAGGAACACAAGCCCCCCCCCCCCCGAAACTGAGGCCGCAGAGGCCCGTGTCCCCGACAGCAGGCACTGCTCAGCCCCAGGAGGCGGCCACCGCGAAAGCCTGCGGCCACCGCGAAAGCCTCCGGCCAGCGGCAGGACGGCACGAGACCCACGCACCCGGCCGGGCAGGCGGCCCCGGGAGGCCCCGGCAGCGTGGGAACCTACCTGATCGCCACACGGGCCCCGCACGGTCCTGTCGATCTTGGCAATTTCTTCATCTGGATCCTGCAGAAACTACCGGGGCGACCCCCACCCCCAAGGAGACAGGCGAACAGCCCGGAGACAAAACACACAGAGAGAAGGGAAAGGGAGCCGGTGAGGTTGTGAGCTTCTGCACCCGCCGACCGCCCTGGGGGCACCCCCCTCTCCACACACACAGGGCAGGGCCCAGACCGGCCCCCAGGTGGGAGGGGCCGGCGCCCCCACCTGCCCCCTTTGTGCTCACCACGGCCACATTGGCCTTCCTCTTCCTGGAGTGCGCCGAGGCGTCGGGGCCGCTCTCCTCCTTCACGGTGTCCGGCTCCTGGGCATCCCTGCGAGGCCGGCCAGGGGCAGAGTGAGGGCCAGCCGTCCCCAGTGCCGCCCCCTCCCCCACCGCCGCGCCCCCCTCCCGCAGTGGCCGGGCCACTCACCTCTCCCGGCTCTCCCTCGGCATGGCGGGGCTCGGGCGGACCTCAGGCCTGGGGGGCGCGAAGCGGGCAGCGGGGTGAGGACGGCCCGCGGAGGGGGCCGGGGCCAGGGCCGGCGGCGTGCCCCGGACACCCCTCCCCCTCCCTCGCGGCAGACACGGCGGCGGGAGCCTCCCGGGCCGGCCGGGAAAATGGCCGATGGGCCGGGGTGGCTTGTCACCCGTGGCGCCCCCAACAGCCCGCGGATACCGGGTCCGAACTCGGGGTGGGGGGGGGCCCGACGCCCCCCGAAAGCTCTGCCGGCCCATCGCCGCCCTCGGGGCCCGGGCTGCCTCAGTCTCCCCCTGGACACCTCCCCCGGCCCTCCCGGAGCCACCCTGCCCGGGCACCCCGCGCTGACGCCCCCCGGGACCCGGCGACCCGGCCGCGCCCCACCCCCACCCCACCCCGCCGGGCGCGGCCGGCCGGACCCGGGCGCCCTCGCCCGCCGCGCCCTCCGCCGCCGCGCGGGGCCTCACCCGAAGCGGGTCCGCGACAGGCCGGCGGCACGCGCCGAGGCCGCAGGCGGCGGGCGGAGGGCGGGCGGGAGGCCGGCAGCGGGGCGGCGGCGGGCGAGCGCGCGGCGGTGGCGGGATCCGCGCCTGCCCCCTACACCGCGCTGGCGGTCGAGCCGGCTGCTCCTGCGCCCGGCGGAGAGCGGGACATTTAAAAATCTCTGCGCGCGGAACCGGCCCCCGGCCCGCCCTCGCGCCCTCCCGCCACCCTCCGCCCCGCCCCGCCGGCTCCGGGCCGGCCCAGCGCCGCCGTCCGCACCGCCCTCCGCGGCGCCGACTGGCCGAGAGGCCCGACCGTCGAGGGGCGTGGCCGGCACGAGGCGGGGCCGGAGGCGGGGCCAGTGCGGTGGGGGCGGGGCTAAGCGGGGGGCCTGCGCGGAGGGGCGGGGCCTGCGCGGAGGGGCGGGGCCTCGTGACAGGGCCTGCGCGCCGGGGGGGCGGGGCCCAGTGACAGGGCCTGCGCGGGGCGGGACGCGGGAGGCCGGCTGGCGCGCGCGGCGGAGGGCGGAGCCCCGCCGGGTGGACGCGGCCAGAAGCCGCGTGGCCGGCGCGGGGGGGATGTAAACACGGCGGGTGGCGGGGGTTCGGGCCCGGCTGCAGTCCCGCCGGGTCGGCCCGTGGTTGGGGCCCGGGTCCGGTCCGCGAACGACCCGCCGTCCGCCCATCCATCCATCCGCCGGCCCTGCGCGCGCACTGTCCCTCCTTGCACGTCCTCCCCGCCCCCGAGACGCAGGGTTCCGGGCCCGGAATTGGGGCGGGGATGTGCCCAAGGTCACCGCGCCAGGTCGCTGGGCCTGGAGCCAAGGCCTCCCGCAGGCCTCGGGGTCGGGACCCCCTGAGGATCCGCTCTTCTTCCCGGACAGACCTCCGCCCACCCCTGCACGCGCCCATCCACCCATCCATTCATTGCACGGATCGTCCCGCACCTCCACGTGCGCCCCTGTCCCAGCAGCTGCGCAGCTGGAGGCCGCGCTGCCCGGTGGGCGTCCACGTGGCCCGCCCTAGCGGAAAGCATCGCGAGCGCTTCCATCAGCCTCCGGATCCCGGGTCCCATGCACACTCCCCGCCGGCCTCCAGGAATCCCGGGAGCTGGCACAGCCCCTCAGCCCCCGCGCCCCCCCTCCGCTTTCCCACCCCCGGCCCTGGGGCTTGCTGCCCCAGCTCCGGCCCAGGGCTCCCCCTCCTTCCGGAGAACTAGGAGGTTTCAGGGACCATTGACTCTCCAGCACCCGGCTCGCCAGGCGGTCTCCCCCCTCATGGCCCTGCTCTGGTTCCCCCACTCCCTATGCCTCTTGCCCCTTGGCTGTAGCCTTGTTGGGTGTCCCTCTCCCTACCTTGTCTGGCTCGTTCACCGTGGTGTCCCCCAGATCTTGGCATAGTGCCTGGAGGAAGGGAAACGCATAAATCCTATTTGTGAGGGAATGCCTGGAAAAACATACGCGGGTCAAACTTTCGAGGAGCTTACAAGTTAGGGAGAGAGTTAAGTCTAGATTTGAACGACCCTTTCACAGGGGTCGCCGAAGACTATCGGAAAACACATATATCATTACATATTGTTTTTGTGATTAATCACTATCCTTTCATTATGTTCAATTTGTAACAATGAAAATACATCCTGCATATCCGATATTTACAGGACGATTCATAACAGTAGCAACATTACAGTTATGAAGCAGCAACGAAAATAATTTTATGGTTGGGGGTCACCACAGCATGAGGAACTGTATTAAAGGGTCGCGGCATTAGGAAGATTGAGAACCACTGGCCTAGAAGAAGCTAGCAGAAGGCTCCTGAGCCCGCTAAGCCCCTCCTGAAGAGTCTCCGTCCTGTGTCGCTCACCCCCCTGCAGTCGCCTGGAAGTCTGAGCCTGGGTCTTGAAGACTAACTTGTGCCACCCCCAGGAGCCCCCTGCTAGCAGGTGGTTGACCTTTCAGGAGCTCTGAGGTCAAGGCTGCTGAGGTGACCTGCTCGGGTTGGCTTAGCTGGGCATGGGACCCAGGCCCCTAACCTCCTAGCCCTGTGCCCTTTAGTAATGACGGTAACAGGCATCATAAATCAGAATTCCAAGATGGCAGCGTTGGACTAATCCTTCAAAGGGTTATCTCACCTACATAATCCTATAACGCTGAGACCAGGATTGTCCTATTTCGAGAAGGTGATTAAGCCAAGGTAATTAAGTGAGGTAACGCAGATGCACCACTGAGGACGGTGCCCGGCACCGAGTAGATGCGCAATAAATGACAGTTATTGGAACAACGGTAGACACGAGTTTTCCTCGGTGGTTGTGGCCGTTGACGCTCGCGCCAGCAGAGAATGAGAGTTCCGGGTGTTTCATATCCTAGCCGGTGTGTCCATCCACTGGGATAACGGAGAAATGAACATGGAATATTCATGCAAGGGGACGCTATGCGAGAAGAAGAAGAAAAACCGCAGAATCAGGCAGCAAGGGGACGAACCTTACAGACATAATGTGGAGGGAGAAGCCGGACACCAAAGCGCATTACTGTGTGGTTCCATTCGATTAAAGTTTCATAAAAAGCAAAGCTGTGGCCACAGTGGTCAGACAGTAGTTCCCTCTGGGTGGTGTTAATGACTGGGAGGGGACCAGGGGACTTCTGGGTACTGCACATGCTTGCGTGTTTTTTTTTAGATATATATTTTTATTGATTTCAGAGAGGAAGGAAGAGAGAGAGAGAGAGAGAGAGAGAGAGAAACATCAATGATGAGAGAGAATCATGGATCGGCTGCCTCCTGCACGCCCCACACTGGGGATCAAGCCCGCAACCTGGGCATCTGTCCTGACCTGGATTTGAACCGTGACCTTCTGGTTCATAGATCGATGCTCAACCACTGAGCCCCGCTGGCCGGGCCATGCTTTATTTCTTGATCTGAGTGGTAGTGACAAGGATGTGTAGATGCATACAGATTCATTGAGCTATCCACGCCAGCTTTGTGCACTTCACTTAGGGTACGTTATACTTCAATAAGCAACTCCATTTTCTTTCCAAAAATATAATTAAAGCAAAGTAAAGCCAGACTTTACTAACCCCTACCCACTTGGGAGCTGGCAGTCAGAGCGATAAGGGCCGAGATGGGAAAATACTGGGGACGTGACTTCACATGGAGTTGGGGCATCCAACCTACTCCTGGGTGCCAAGAAGTCTGCCTGGAGGAAGGAAGGTTGGAAGGACGAACCGGTTTGGTAGAGGCAAAAGAAAAGGTATGTCTGAAGCAGCAGAAACAGCTCCTCAAAGGCTTGGAGTAGCCTGGCCGGTGTAGCTCAGTGCTTGAGCGTTGACCCAGAAACCAAGAGGTCACTGGTACGATTTCTCGTCAGAGCACATGACCAGGTTGCTGGCTTGATCCCTGGTGGGGGACGTGCAGGAGGCAGCCGATCGATGTTTCTCTCTCATCTTTGATGTTTCTCTCTTTCCCTCTCCCTTCCTCTCTGACATCAATTAAAATATATATATTTTTAAAAAGACTTGGAGTATTCCGAAGTTACCAATGGCCACTCGTCCGGGCAGCTCACCTGCGGGTTGTGAGTGCCCAGGCACTGGCTTAGCGTGGAGGGGGACGTGGACCGGACTGGAGGTGGCAAACCGGCTGCTGGCGGGAGGGCAGCACCGTGGCCATGAGATGTTGGGAAAGTTCCTTAACCTCTTGGTGCCCCAATTTTTTCACCTGTAAAACAGGGTGATCCGCCTTGACCAGTTTGGCTCAATGGATAGAGCGTCGGCCTGCAGACTGAAGGGTCCCAGGTTCGATTCCGGTCAAGGGCATGTACCTCGGTTGTGGGCACATCCCCAGTAGGAGGTGTGCAGGAGGCAGCTGATCGATGCGTCTCTCTCATCGATGTCTCTAACTCTCTATCCCACTCTCTTCCTCTCTGTAAAAAATCAATGAAATATATATTTTAAAAAAAAAAAAAAAAACAAAAACCCACAGGGTGATCCACCCTCCAGGGTTGCTCTAGGAGCACCCATAATGCATTTGCCATAGCATCTAGCACAGAGTAAGTGCTCAATGTGTATTAACAATTATTCATAAAATTCAGGGGCATTTGCTTAGCTTTATACATGACTCAGGCCCCGAGGATGGTGGACGGGTCAGGACAGAAGCCAGGACACCAGACTTAAGGAGAAGTCAGCTCATCAGAGAATGCTTCCCAGGTAGGATTCCTTAACAAGGGACCCCAGACAGACTTAGGCACTCTAACCACTGAGCCTAACCAGCCAGGGCCAGCCAATACTCCTTCAGAGGCTCTGGTCAACTTAGAAAACTCCAGTGAAGCCCTAGCTGGTTTGGCTCAGTGGATAGAACGTCGGCCTGCGGACCAACGAGTCCAGGGTTTGATTCCCATCAAGGGCCCTCAGTTGCAGGCTCCTCCCTGACCTGGGCCCTGATCTGGGCTCGTACAGGAGACAACCCATCGATGTGTCTCTCTCACATCCATATTTCTCTCTCTGTCTCTCCCTCTCTCTTCCACTCCCCCTAAAAATCAATGGAAAGCCAGCCTCAGGTGAGGATTAACAAAGAACAACAAAAACTCCAGTGAAGCCCTGCGGTGTGGCTCAGGGGTTGAGCATCAACCTATGAACCAGGAGGTCAGGGTTCCATTGGCGTCAGGGTTCCATTCCCATCAGGGCACAGGCCCAGGTTGTGGGCTCCACCCCCAGTAGGGGGCGTGCAGGAGGCAGCCGATCCATGATTCTCTCTCATCATGAATGTTTCTCTCTCGCGCTCCCTCTCCCTTCCTCTCTGAAATCAATAAAAATATAATTTAAAAAAACTCCAGTGAAAGTTGAAATTGACCTTTAAAGTTAGCAGATGATAGAGCCATGGCTGACATGTATGGATTCGGTGCTAAACTCAGGGTTGTGGGGAACAGAGGCTAAATTGAAGACACTTCAAGGAGCTGGGGGGTGTCACTAGGTGGGGGGGCAGCTCTGCAGCAACACGGTACCCCTGCAGCCTGGGCTAAGACGCAAGAGGGCCCCCCTTTTGCTTAAATGTCCCTATTCTGGGTTTTCTGGAACCAGGCACAGCTAGGAGACATGCAGGTGCAGGGGCGAGGGGGTGGGGGTCTGAGAGAGGAGACCTTGCCACCACCCTGCTGGGCAGGGACTCCTGCTTCCCTTTAGGCACCTTGATGGGCAGGGGGTCTTGGCCAATCAGAGCACCACATTCCTGAACCTCGCAATTGGTTCAGGGGAAGACACGTGACCCGAGCTGGGCCAATGAACATCCTCCGGTCTGCTAAGCGGGCAGAGAAGTGGGCCTGGTAGCAGGACGCCATCTTGCCGCTCAGGGTGATGGGAAGCCGGCTTCTGATTGGTTGGGTTCCACTCAGGCTCAGGACTGGAGTCCTGCCACGAAGTTCCCGGATGCTGGAGCCAGTGACTGGTCTCCTCGTGTGTCCCGGGCCTGTCGGGCTGGGTTTCTCAGGACTTGCAACCAACAGGGTCATGAGTGAGTGACAGCGGGGCGACCCTCCACCTTGGACCTGCAGGCCCCGTGGGCGCAGCAGAAACAGCCTCCTTGGCGGCTTGGCGTTGCCTGGCGGGTGTCGCTCCTCCATGCCCCGGCTTCCCGACCTCCCCCGCGCCAGCCTCCATCACCCGGGGGACCCAGGAGCCCCCGCGGCCCACACCCTCGGGACACGTGGGCGCAGCAGGACTGGGACTGCAGAGCTGTCACTGCGGCCTGGAGGTGCCAACACAGCCCCCGCCCCGCAGGCAGGTGCCGGCCGCTCTCCCCCAGGGCAGGCCGCTTCCTGCCCCCTCACCTCCCGGTCAGGCTGGAGAGGGGCGGTCGCAGCCCGAGGCCACCCCGCGACCCCGAGGGCCCTTGTGCCGAGCGTGCCGAGCCCTGGGGTGTCAGCCACCCCCCAGGCGGCCTGTGGTCTGTGCCAGGGCTCAGGCTGGGGTGCAGGGGCCCTCAGGGTGGCCTGGGAGAGAGGCCTCCTGCGGCCTGTGGAGCACGGCTTCGGGGAGCCGGGCTGGAGGGAGGGGAGCCGGGGAGGGGGGGGGGGAGTCGGGGGGACTCGGCCTGGTGGGAGCTGGATGGCTCTTGGGAGTGACATGAACTCGGCTTGGGGAGCAGGTTGGGCGGCACCCAGAGGCCAGTTTCCGACCCTCCTGTCCCCCTCGGGGCTGAGGTCCTGGGCGCTCGGGTCTGAAGGAGCAGGTGCTGCTGCGGGGGACACTCTCCCCGACTCCCTCCATCACGTGCACCGACACCCCGACGGCCTCACGGACACAGCGTCACCCGCTGCTAGGGTTCCGCTGTTTGCTTTTCCTGCTCTTTCCACTCACACACTCTCACATTCACACTCAGACTCACACACACTCACATTCACATTCAGACTCACACACACTCACATTCACACTCAGACTCACACACATTCACACTCAGACTCACACACACACATTCACACTCAGACTCACACACACTCACATTCACACTCAGACTCACACACACATTCACACTCAGACTCACACTCACATTCACACTCAGACTCACACACACACTCACATTCACACTCAGACTCACACACACACTCACATTCACACTCAGACTCACACACACTCACATTCACACTCAGACTCACACACACACTCACATTCACACTCAGACTCACACTCACATTCACACTCAGACTCACACACACTCACATTCACACTCAGACTCACACACACACTCACATTCACACTCAGACTCACACACACTCACATTCACACTCAGACTCACACTCACATTCACACTCAGACTCACACACACATTCACACTCAGACTCACACTCACTCACATTCACACACACACTCTCACACATTCACACAATTCACTCACATACACACTCTCTCAAACACACTTTTTGCTGTGCACTTGCAGACATCAGGACATGTCACCCCCAAATTCTCCTACGTGTGCTCCCCAAGAGGAGAGGCGTTCTCGATGAACAGTGCGTCTGCACGGCAGGTCCTCACGATGACCCTGCACCATTTGCCGCCTCACCCACACCCAGGGGCCCCGCTGGCCCGGCTGTTACAGGGTCCGACCAATCCCTGCTTTGGGCCTCTTTCACTGCAGCAGCCCCGCCCCCGCCCCGCCCCCGCCCCCCGCCCTGGGCTTTGGACACATCCCGCCCAGTTATCTCCAGGACATGCTTTGCTCTGGATTTGCCTGGGAGTTGCAATTCTTTTGCTTTCTTCCTCCTCCTCCTCCTCTTCCTCCTCCTCCTCCTCTTCCTCCTCCTCCTCCTCTTCCTCCTCCTCCTCCTCTTCTTCCTCCACCTCCTCTTCTTCTTCTTCTTGTTTTTAAAACAGCTTTATTGAGATACAATATGCATACCAGATAGTTCACCCAATAAAAGTGAGCAATTCAGCCCGGCCAGTAGCGCAGTGGTTAGAGCATCAGCCCATGCATGAAAGATCTCGGGTTCGATTCCTGGTCAAGGGCACGTACCTGGGTCACAGTTTCAATCCTTGGCCCCGGTCGGGGCGCTTGCGGGAGGCAATTGATCTCTCTCTCTCTGTCTCCCATTTCTCCTTCCCTTGCACTCTCTCTGAAAATCAATGGAAAGAATACCCAGGGTGAGGATTCACAAAAAGGAAAATACTCATAAAGTGAGCAATTCAATGGCTTTTGGTAAATTCACAGATAAGCACACCCTCGGCCCGATGCCTTCACAACACGCCCATGGCCTCGGAAGGAGAGCTGTTAACTCTCACCCACTGAGCCGCCCTCCCCAGCCCGAAGCCACCACTAATCTCCCTTCCCGTCTCCCCAGCTCATCCTGATCTGGGTTATCAGACGCCTGGGATCACGTAGCCGGGCTGCTGCGTTCCTTCCTGCGACTGAGCGATATTCCAGGGTCCCCTGCGCCATGGTGTGCTTATCCATGTGTCCAGTGGGGGCATCGGTGTGTTTCCACCGTCTGGTGACCAGGGATAATGCTGCTGTGAACACGTGGGTACACGTGTCAAGGACATATGCTTTCATTTCTCTCAGGTCCCTGCTTAGGAGTGGATCTGCGGGGTCACATGGCAGTTCTATGGTTAATCCTCTCCCTGCTTGTAACTTCTCTCTCCCAACCCCACACCCATGACCTGGTCAGCTGCAGGAGAGCAAGTTTCTTTCTTAAAAATATATGTGTTTATTGATTTCAGAGAGGAAGAGGGAGAGAGAGAG
Organism: Myotis nattereri; assembly: GCF_964212035.1. Classification (NCBI taxonomy): domain Eukaryota; kingdom Metazoa; phylum Chordata; class Mammalia; order Chiroptera; family Vespertilionidae; genus Myotis; species Myotis nattereri. Next base: position 1,459,663 of record NC_138090.1, read on the forward strand.
AGAAACATCAATGATGAGAGAGAATCATGGATCAGCTGCCTCCTGCACGCCTCCCACTGGGGATGGAGCCCGAAACCCGAGCCTGTGCCCTGACTGGGAATTGAACCGTGACCTTCTGGTTCATAGGTCAACGCTCCACCACCCAGCCACGCCCTCCAGGCAGGAGAGCAGATTTCAGTACCTGCCCTGAGCGTGTTGGCACTGCACCCACACCAAAGGAGCCCAATACATGTTCATTAGATGGATGGGCTCTAGGACCCTCCCCGTTTGGCCCATTTTGGAAAGAATCATCATGGTTCCCGGATTCAGGGGGCTGGTACCCACCTGGGGGAAGTCCCACTAGGCTGGTGACTCTCCCTTCCAGGGACCCCTACCTGTGGTGGCAAGCAGGGGAGCCTGCAGATGGCAGTGACAGAGCTGAGCTTCCTGGGGCCCTGCCCTCTGTTAGCTGACCATCCTTCCATCCATCCATCCTTCCATCCATCTATCCATCCATCTTTCCATCCATCTCCCCTTCCTTCCCTCCCTTCCTTCCTTCCTTCCTTCCTTCCTTCCTTCCTTCCTTCTTTCCTTCCTTCTTTCCTTCCTTCTTTCCATCCATCCATCCATCCATCCATCCATCCATCCATCTTTCCCTTCTTTCCTTCCTTCCTCCCTCCCTCCCTCCCTCCCTCCCTCCCTCCCTCCCTCCCTTCCTTCTTTCCTTCCTTCCATCTAGGCTCCCCACAGGCTCCCCCGCCTCACCATCCTGCCTGCATGGTCTTGGGCCTCACCTTCTCTTTCTCCCCACCCCCTCCCTGCTCTGCTCTCTTTCTCATCTCCTCCCCTTTCTCCTATCATCTTCCCCATCCTCTGTACAGCAAGTGGCACACAGTAGGTGCACAGTAGATATCTGTTGGCTGATTCAATTTATAACATTACCCTCTTGTTGGAAAAGAGCTGGAGATGCCCCTCCCAACCTCCCCAACATCTTCATCCCCAAAATTCCTGACCCAGAGCAGCTTGGCACCAAGTGTCAGCTGGCCCATTCTCCTTCACTTGTTTCATCTGTTCACCCACTCATCCACCCACCCATCTATTCGTCTACCTGTCTGTCTGTCTATCCACCCATCCATCCACCCATTCATTCATCCATCCACCCATTTATCTATCTATCTATCTATCTATCTATCTATCTATCTATCTATCCATCCATCCATCCATCCATCCATCCATCCATCCATGCACCCATCTATCAATCCATCCATCTATCCAGCCACCCACCCACCCATCATTCCTTCCTTCCATCCATCCATCCTTCCATCGAATGGGCATGGACTGGCCCTGGATGGGTGACGCAGTAGACAGGGCGGTGGCTGGAGGAATGAGACACCCAGCTGTATGTGACATGGGGACTGTAGATTCAGGCGCTGGCAGGAAGTGAAGTGGGCAGAGTGTAGGACAGCAAGGCATGGTGCCAGCACAGGTATGGAACCTCTTAACCCCCTCAGCTGCCATCGCAACGCACCTCCTCAGCCTGCTCACCGTCTGCCGCTGCCAGTCTGCGCATCCAGCCTGGAGCTGCCAGCAGGAAGCTCAGCCAAGGGAGTGAGGTCGTGTGGTTGGGCAGGAGGGAGGGCACTATGGAGGGCTTCCAAGAAGAGGAGACATTTGAATGGGTCCTGAGGCCGGAGGAAAGTCCACCGCCCAGGGCAGGGGGCCTGTCAAGGAGATGGAGCCAACACATGGTGCGGCTCATGTGCTCTGGGGCCTTATTTCCTGTCCCCCTCCCCCCACCCTTCAACGCAAGGCCAAAGGACAGCAACTACCATTCCTCTCCCCTCTCTCCAGAGCCCAGTGGGACTGTGGAGACACACACGTGTGCACACGTAAGCACACACACACACACACACACACACACACATGAATGGGAACCCTGGGCATCGGTCTCGTCTGTGTGTTCACTACTGCAGCCTGGCACCCAGGGTGGGAGCTCAGTGAATGCGGGTTGAGTGGACAAAGGATAGGAGAATGGTGCCTTTTGCATCGAGTGAGTCAATGAGTGAGTGAATAAGTGAATGAGTGAATGCATGAGTGGTGAATGAAAGAATGAGTGAATGAGTGGATAAGTGAGTAGATGAATTAATGAATTAAGTGAGTGAATGAATGAGTGAATGACAGGGACAAAGGAGCCGGACTTCAGCATGGTCGGGTTGGGTGGACTGCCGTCAGGATGGTGGGAGCAAACACCAGCTTATGCTGCTTTTCCTGTCTTTTAAAAGGATTATTAATTTTTAATTACAGACGCATGCGTGATGCATCCTGCGGGTGAGAAGAATGTGGACCTTACTGATAAGCTGAACGTCCCCTTCTCTCGGCTCCAGACCCCTCATTCCAGAGGTGACGTGGCTGCCGGTGTGGAGAGCTCCGGTCCACAGCTTTCTCTGCATATTTCACATACTTGTGCGTGCGCGCTTGTGCGTGCGTGTGTGTGTGCGCGCGCGCCCCTGTGTGTGCCTGGTCACAGTGTACAGCATAGTCTCGTAAGGTTAAGAATATACAACATTGTGTGTGTTGTTTGTTCCTTAACTTATTTTAACTTTTTAGAAAACAACAACAAACATATCTTTATTGATGTCAGAGAGGAAGGAAGAGAGAGAGAGAAACATCAATGATGAGAGAGAATCAGGGACCGGCTGCCTCCTGCAGGCCTCCACCTGGGGATCGAGCCCACAACCCAGGTGTGTGCCCTGACCGGGAATTGAACTGTAACCTCCTGGTTCATAGGTCGACGCTCAACCACTGAGCCATACCAGCCGGGCTAAACTTGCTTTCTTTTTCAGGAATAACGTTGCCCGGAGCTGCCCCCACGCGAGAGCTCCCCCCACACCTCTCCCTCGCTGCTCTGTGGCCCCACATGCAGGGCTCCTTCTAGCCATGCCCCCGCTGTCCCTGAGCTGGTGCCCCGTGTCCACTCCTGTGCCCCGGGTCATTGCCGGCTCAGAGAGGGGGTGATGGTGCCGATCATAAGTGCGTCCCTGCTGCCTCACTACCACCCGCCCGTCCTGGGCAACTCGTGTCCTGAGGCCAGGAGCAGGCCCTGGAGACCCAGGAGGCTGCCCAGGACAAGCGGGCATCAGCGCGAAAGACCCTCTCCCCAGAGGAGGGGTCCCCTGCCCAGGCCTGGACTCAGCCTGGGGTGCTTCCCCAGGACCCACTAGGCCCCCGGCCCCCGGCCCCCGGCAAGGCCTGGAGTAATGCTGGCGGCCTGGTCCTGCTCATGGGCTCCCAGGCCACCCGGCGTTTGCACAGGTGCTGGCCTGGTCCCAGGTGAGGATGGAGCGGGGAGGGATGCCTAGAGCGACTCTAGGACCACAGAGACCAGGCACAGCAGGGTGGATGGTCACGTGGCCCTCCTGCCAGCGTCCGGGCAGCCTGGGGGCCAGCTCCCCACCCCCTCCCCGCATGGCCCAGCCGCCACCAGCCCCAGCCCTGCGCGCCTCCTGTCCTCTGCCCTCGCTCCCCCAGCGCCGGGCATCGCCTCTAACTCCTGTGGGTGCGCCACGCGCAGCTCCTCCTCTGGCAAGCGGCAAGCTGGGCACAGGTGCCGCCGACCGTCATTCCACCCTCCCCGCCTGTCTCCGCCGCCGGCACCTGCACGGCCCCATCAGAGGCCCGCCGATGCCAGGGCTGGGCTGTGTGGGCTGCCCTGCGCGAGCCACCTGCATGCCGTGCCGGGGGGCCACGGGGGACATTCCCAGCACAAAGACCGTGCGGGGAGAGCGAGGAGAACCGCGCCACAAACGTCAGAAGCGATCAAAACGTCCTTCCCATCCAGTCCCGGCCTCACAACTGAGAGCAGGTGTGCGCACAATGGCGTCCGCCGGGAGGGGTTGCTACAGAACTCCGCTCCCGCTCCTTCCAGGGACAATTCAGAGCAGCACTTTCTGGAAATTGTCATCATTGTCTGGGAAGGAAAGCTCATTTATCCTGAATATGGAGAACAACCACCACAGAGCAACCCTGTCCTGGTCACTGATCCCCAGACCTGCACGGCGGGGTCCTGAGCGCCCGCGAGGATGCCTGGTGGGCTGAGGTCAGCGCAGCAGGAGGCGTTTAACTCCCTGGGGGCCAGGGCCAGCGGCCACTGTGAGAGGGCTCTGGGCAAGGAAAGACCCCGATCTTCTCTGGGAGGAGGTGGGGGTGGCTGCAGTGACGTGTGTGGGGAGGGTGAGGTGCAGGTAACCAGCAGGGGGAGGTGGTTGGCAAGGCCTTGGAGGCTGTGCTCCTCATTCATTCATCCACTCATTCATCCATCCATCCATCTATCCATCCACCCATTCATTCATCCATCCATTCATTCATTTGTCCATCCATCCATCCATCCATCCATCCATCCATCCATCCATCCATTCATTTATTCATCCATCCATCCATCCATCCATCCATCCATCCATCCATTCATTTATCCATCCATCCATCCATCCATCCATCCATCCATCCATCCATCCATTCATTTATTCATCCATCCATCCATCCATCCATCCATCCATCCATCCATCCATTCATTCATTTGTCCATCCATCCATCCACCCATCCATCCATCCATCCATCCATCCACCCATTCATTCATCCATCCATTCATTCATTTGTCCATCCATCCATCCATCCATCCATCCATCCATCCATCCATCCATTCATTTATTCATCCATCCATCCATCCATCCATCCATCCATCCATCCATTTATCCACCCATTCATTCATTCACTCATTCATTCATTCGATGTGAAGGGCCCCTCTCCCCGAGGCCCTGTGGGCACATCCACACTGAAATCTGTTCCCGTGGGGAGAAGCAGGCAATCAACAAGGGGCGAAGGGAAAGGGGGATCACAGTGTCTGGAGGGGCAATGGTAAGGCCCCCGGGGAGGTGAAAGGGGTGCTAAGCAGCTCCCAAGAGGAGCAGCTGGGAGGGCCCAGCCTTGGGGGGGGGAGTGCATTCCCGCTGAGCTAAGTGGGAGGCCTGGGGGTGAACAAGCCGCTTGTTTCCAGATAAGAGCACAGGCCAGTGCGGCTGCGCCCAGCGAGGAGGGGCGAGAGCAGGGGCCGAGCTGGGCCACGAAGGCGCCAGCCTGAGACAACCTAAGGGCATGAGGAGGCACTGGATGGGTGTTTTTTAAAAATATGTGTTTATTGATTTCAGAGAGGAAGGGGGAGGGAGAGAGAAACATCAGTGATGAGAGAGAAGCATGGACCGGCGGCCTCCTGCACGCCCCCCACTGGGGATCGAGCCCAAAACCCGGGCCTGTGCCCTGACCAGGAATTGAACCATGACCTCCTGGCTCATAGGTCGATGCTCAGCCCCTGAGCCCCGCTGTCAAGACTAAAAGGGATTTAAACATCATTTTGGCAGCTCTGCTCAGCTCACACGGGCTGAGCGTGGAGAGGTGCAGGGAGCACAGGGGAGGAAGCCCGGGCCTGGCCCTCCATCTCACCCCGCCAGGGCGGGGGCACCTCCCGGCACCGGACAGAAGCCCGCACGGGCGACACAGGCGTGGGGACAAGGCCGGCAGCAGCCCTGCCTGCCACAAGGAAGGAGGCCGACAGCTCCCACCTCTTTCCTGGAATGTCAGGAATCTGGGGCAGAAGGCGCTGAGGCGGTCCCTGCAGCTACTGCCTCCTCCTTCCCACCTGCAAAATGGGGCCGTGCCCTCCCTCCCGGGTGCCCCGAGGCTGCGGCCGACCCCACGCTGCCACGTGTGCCCAGCGGAGCTGGGAGAGGCCAGGGCGGGCCGAGCTGCTCTTCCCATTACTATGACACAGAACTCTGGGGAAAGGAGTGGATCTGCAGCCCGCAGGGCGCCCCTGCCTGGGGGAGGCTGGGGCCCGGTTAGGAGCCTCTGGCAGCCTCCCGCCCGCCCGGCAGAGGCTCTGGAAGCGCCGGGAGCAGCGCTGCGTGGGCCAGGAAGTCTTTGATTACCTACATCTGTTTTTATGGAAACTTCTGGGAGGCTGGGGGGAGAGGAAGTATAAACAGCAGCTTGTTGGTGGGGAACGGCCGGCTCCCGCGTGCCCGCCGCCCGCCGGTCTGCGGCAGGAGCCAGGAAAGGACATGAGCGGCGAGCGGGACGGGCCACAGAGCGGCATCGGGCCTTACGCCCCTCGGTTCTGCGCCGGAAAGAAAATATCCCCCTTAAGTGCGAATTAATTGGCTCCGTAATGGGTGCTTGGCGCTGCCGCGGCCTCAGGGCGGGGGAGGGAGCAGGAGCCAGAGGCCACGTGCAGGATGGGGGTCCCCGCAGGACCCTCCGCTGACGGATGGCGTCCTGCTGCTGGCCCCTGATGCAGGAGGCTGGTCCTCGTCAAGCACTGGGATGGGGGCACCCACTCTTTAAAAAAATAAAATATATATATATATATATATATATATATATATATATATATATATATATATATATTGATTTCAGAAAGGAAGGGAGAGGGAGAGAGAAACATCAATGATGAGAGAGAATCATGGACTGGCTGCCTCCTGCACGCCCCACGCTGGGGATGGAGCCTACAACCCAGGCTGTGCCCTGACCGGGAATTGAACCGTGACCTCCTGGTTCCTCCTGGTTCCTGGGTCGATGCTCAGCCACGGAGCCAGGCCGGGCAGGCGCATTTAGGGCGGTTCTTTTCCCGCGGTGCCGGTTCGGAACCCAGGAGACCCGGAGGGGGCGCGGCTGCTGGTCCTCACCCCCCTTCCTGAGTTTATGGAGCATCAGGTTTGAGAAAAGGGGGAAGGAAAGCTGTGCTTTCCCACGCGAATTCCCCCCGAACCCCGAACCAGGGCGACTGAGAACCAGCAGACGAAGCAGAGAAGGTGCGGGCCCCTCCCAGGCCCTCTCCCTCCCGGGGGAGCGCGGGCCGTGGGGTTCGCTCCGCCACCCGAGCAGCAGGTACAACAGGCTGGCCGCCGCCGTGTTGGGGAAACAGCACGCATCCCGGGCCGGCTCTGCTGCCATCTGCACGCGCGACACTGTTTCTCATACCAGCTGACGGCGCCGCTCGCACAGGCAGGCTGCGGGCTCTGTTGATGCACGCGAGCGAGCGCGGCTCTGGTATTTGTGTTAAAATAGCATTTGAAAACTCGACAATATTGCTGCTTCTTCCTTCCTGGATCCTTTGCCACTTGACAAGCTGGGGAGCAGCGTATGTCTCCCAAGGGCTAAGTTTTCGAGGGGGGCCTGGGGGGGAGGGGGCGGCAGGGGGGGGACAGGCCAGCCGGCACGGCCCGGGGCAGGGCCTAGCGGGTGCTTCCAAGGCGCCCAGCTCACGGGCACCTGGGCAGACCTGCGGTGAGTCAGGGGCATTTCTAACCTGGAGGAAACGACACGGTGTGGTGGGTCTTCAGAAAGCTCCACCTGCTGCGTGTAAAGGCCTCTCGTTCTGGCTTTCTTCCCTTTTCGATGTCAAAATCCCCTTTGCCCGGCCGGTGGGGCTCAGCGGGTGGGCATCGACCTAGGAACCAGGAGGTCAGGGTTCAATTCCCGGTCAGGGCACAGGCTCCATCCCCAGTGGGGGGTGTGCAGGAGGCAATCGATCCGTGATTCTCTATCATCATTGTTTCTCTCTCTTCCTCTCAGAAATCAATAAAAAATAGATTTATAAATGTTTCCTTTCTTTGGCGGTTGAAGGGACCATGGCTGGGAGGATGTTCTTCTAGATTAGCTTTCCTGAGAAACATCGCAAGTTCTCTAGTTGGGCTTTTTGGGGGGCGGGGGTGGTTTTACTCGTCTATGAAACCCACATATCGGGGGCCACTGTGCAAAGCTGGGGGTGCTGAACCCCTCTGCTGGGTCCCACACTCCGCCGCGGCAGGCGGGGCTGAGATCTGGGGTGGGGGTCCTCGCCGTGGGGGGCTCGGGGCGGGCGGGGCTGAGATCTGGGGTGGGGGTCCTCGCCGTGGGGGGCTCGGGGCGGGCGGGGCGCCTGCTGCCGGCTGGCATGCTCACGCGGCCACGCTGCAGGGATCCGGGCAGCCGCCACAGATGGTGGAGGGAGCGGCGTTCAAACCGGAGGCTGTTTTGGGAACACGTTAGAGATGGACGCGCCTCTCCTGGCCCCGCCGACCGTGGCCGGGTGAGGTTTCTCCCAAAAAAGATCAAGGAGAAGAAGCAGCGGCCTGTTTGGGGCCAGGACTGGGGCGGGGGCGCTGGGCAGCCTGGCACGGCTCCTCCTGTCCCCCCTGGGGCCTGAGACGGCCCAGGGCCCGGAACGCAGCCCCCTCTCCGGCTCCCACACCCTCGGCCTCCTGAGCCCTCCGGCTCAGACACGCAGCCCACCGCCCGCCCTGGCCGCTGTGCCTCCTCCCGCAGGGGGGGAGGCTCCTGACACCTGTGACTGAGGCTCGGCCAAACCCAACCACATACATCTCCGCTCACAGCGACCAGAGCCATGCTATGCAGCCCGTGCCGACTTCATGCTCAGCACTTCCCTGTGCGGCCCGGCGAATCCCCCCAGGGGCGCTCCGTTGTCCCCACTTCACAGGCGGGTAAACTGAGGCACAGAGACATTAAGCAACCTGCCTGAGGCCACACAGCTGGGCCGTGGGGTTTGAGTCCAGGCAGAGGGGTCCAGAGTCAGTCTCTAGCTCCTACAGCAAAGCGCAGCCGCCCCCGCAAACCTCCAACGTTTTTCCCAGCCAACAAGCCCTCCCTCCCCCTCCCCCCAGCACCAGTGGGGTGCCTGCACCCATGCTCTCCAGCCTGGGCCCAGGGACAGAGCAGGGGTCCTGTGGGTCTTCATGGGTGGAGATGGGCTCTGAGGGGTTTAACTACAATTTTTGCAAAATGGGGCACCAAGTGGGGCCCCCGTGAGGGAGGGTGAGCGCATCACAGGAGTGACTGCAGACCGTCTGGCCAACGGCACCCACAGCTCCCGTCACCCCAAAGTGGGGGAGCGGGGAGAGGCCCACCCAGAGGCCTGGGGTCCCGTTTCCTTCTTCTTTAAAAAAAATATTTTTATTGATTTCAGAGAGGAAGGGAGGGGGACGGAGAGGGAGAAACATCCATGATGAGAGAGAATCATGGACTGGCTGCCTCCTGCACGCCCCACATGGGGATCGAGCTGGCAACCCCAGCCTGTGCCCTGACCGGGAATTGAACCCTGACCTCCTGGCTCCTAGGTCGTCGCTCCACCCCTGGGCCACGACGGCCGGGCCCTGTTTTCTTCTTGAAGATGCTGGGGGCAGGCTCCGGGGGATGGAGACCCTCCCTGAACCAAGGCCTGGCAGGCCCGCTCTGCAGCGGCCTCTGGTCCGGGCGCCCTCTGATGGTCAGCGGCGGTAGTGCAGCCCGGCTCCGCCCTGGGCCAGCGCCAGGGGAAGAAGGGCCTTCCGCCGGGCAGAGGAGGGCCAGGGGCAGAGGTGGGCACCTGCCCTCATCATGGCTTCCCTGGGCTGCCCACCGAATACCCAAGCCCCTGCCCGGCTCACCCCGGCGCCCTCTGGGTTAGCGACAGTGGGGGCCATGACACAGGCCCGGCCGGGCAGGCCTTTACAGTTTTCAGACGCTGAGCGGGGACCAGACCCCGGAGATTCCAGAACACTGGTATTCAGGGAAGGGAAGGCCTCCCCGCCCCGGCCCCGGGCAGGAGGGCGCCGGGCAGGCGGGAGGGAACTGGCCGGTCAGGCTGAGCTGGGTTCCTCATGCAAATCTGACCCTGGGCTGCCTTATCTGTGAAGTGGGCCCTGGGTTCCTCATGCAAATCCGAGCCTCAGCTGCCTTATCTGTGAAATGGGCCCTTGGTTCCTCATGCAAATCCGAGCCTCACTGTCTTATCTGTGAAATGGGCCCTTGGTTCCTCATGCAAATCCGAGCCTCACTGTCTTATCTGTGAAATGGGCCCTTGGTTCCTCATGCAAATCCGAGCCTCAGCTGCCTTATCTGTGAAATGGGCCCTTGGTTCCTCATGCAAATCCGAGCCTCAGCTGCCTTATCTGTGAAGTGGGCGCGTTGGTGACCGCGGAGATCACCGCTTTGTGTGTGTGGCCTCAGATTCCAGGGACCCTTGCCGCAGGGTGATGCTGGCCACGCACCCACTGGGCTGGAAAGGGGAGACTGCTCCGGTGGGCACAGGGGGGCAGGGGGCCACGTGGGGGAAGGCCCCCACAGGGGGCAGCCTGGGACTCCCCAGAGCTTCACCCCGGCGCCCCAGGCCCCCGCCCACAGTGCCCACCGCCTCCCTCGCGTGCCCCCTGAGGGCCAGCGCCTCTAGCTGCTTCAAGCAAATGGTTTGGGAGTGGACGGTGCCCAGCTGCCCCGGGGGTGACATCCTGCTCGCAAGGCCCAGAGGCAGGGCAGGCTCAGGGCTGGGGGCGTGGGGGCGGCCTGCTGGGGGCGCTCCGGCCACCCCGCCGCTCACTGCCCGCCCTCCCAGCCGCTCAGAACAGCTATTCTGCCACCTTCCATGCTGCTCCAGAGAACAGCAACCCAAAACAAACACCCAGCTCAGCAAACAGACTTTCGACAGCTTGAACATAAAAAAAGCCGCCAACACATGTTGCATCGCAGCAACCCCTCCCCGCGTCCCCACCGTGCTCCGTGGGGGGCTCCCCGCTGTGGTGGGGTGTGGGGGTCTCTGTCCTCGGAGGCCCCGCCTGCCCAGTGGCAGCCCAGCCGGCCTGGCTCCTGGTGGTCTGACACCTGCCCTGCCCGCCCAGTGGGGCCTGGGTGCCACCCTGGCGGGGTCCCAGCCAGAGCCGGGGGCTGGCAGGTGAGGTGGGGACGCCGCCCGCAGTGCCCTGGAGGCCGGGAGGGGGCTGGGGCCAGGCTGGTGGGCGTCCTGGGGCAGATCCTGGGGTGACAAAGGCTGCCCCTGAAGCACGCCGGGCGGAGAGCAAGCTTATTGATTTCATAGGTTTATTCTTTTGACCGGTCCGATAACCATTACCGCTCACGGTTTGGTCTGGGGGGGAGGGAGGTCTGATGAATCTATCAGGTTTATTTCTGGGGCAGATATTCACGGGAAAGGGCTCCCCTGGAACCCAGGCTGAAGGCGACGGAGGGGTTAGCGGGGCCCCTTCGCCTCCTGCAGGCGGGCGCACGGTTCTCAGTTCTCAGAAACCCCGCGTCCCTTCAGATGCCGGCACCCGAGGAGGACAGCTGGAAGCCTGCGTTTGGACCAACTTTCCCTCAACGCCCAGACAGACCTGAAGGGCTTAGAAGAGGGAGGGAGGGAGGGAGGGAGGCTCAATGACCCCCACCCCCACCCCCAAATGTCTGGGCGAGTTGAGAGGACCAGCCTGCTGGCCAGCCCGGCGTAACTTGTTCGCTTCTGTGAATCCTGTTTGGCTCCTGATGGTGCGAGCGACGGCACCAGGCCCAGCTGGCGGGCGCGGGGAGAGATGCTGAATTTTTAGCAGCTCGTGTCTATTTTGAGCGTCTCGGGGTATCTTTAGCTTCCCCGCAAACGGATCCATCAGAAGGCCGACCATGAAATCATCAGAAGTGAAAACACGGAGCAGAAATCTGAGGCCCCGACCAAGCTGTGCCACGAACCCCCTCCCAGCCCAGGCCCGACCGCAGCAAGGAGGAGGGCGGGGCGGACGGGGCAGTGGCCTGGCCTGGGGGACCTGGGAGGGGGTCTGTGGGAGGATGTGGATGAGGACGAGGATGTTGGAGAGCGGGCGGGAGGGGTCACGGCCGGGCCGGCCTCGCTGAGGAAGGCGGGTTGGGCCTCGGCTTCTCTGGACTCTGAGGGCCGAGGTCCTGTTCCTTGAGGCCCCGCCCAGCGGAGGCCCTGAGGCTGGAGGTCGGAGGGACTCATGTGCTGGGCCCACTCCTGACCCAGCCGGTCCGTTCCCACGGAGACCACGATTGTCCTGGAACCTGCTGTGCATCCAGGCGCCGGTGAAGCAGAGCAGACCTGCTCCTCACACTCGGTGTCCCCATAACGCTGACGAATCCCCAAAGACGACTATTTACATATGCAACGGGCCCTGTGCTGGCTTTGGGGGTGACACACCCTTTCAAATGGTGCTCAGTCGCTGCCCTCCACAATCCATCCATCCATCCATCCATCCCCCATCCATCCATCCCCCATCCATCCATCCATCCCCCATCCATCCATCCATCCCCCATCCATCCATTTACTATCCATCCATCCATCATCCATTCATCTATCCATCCATCCATCATCCATCCATTTATCCATCCATCCATCACCTACCCATCCATCCATCTGTCACCTATCCATCTATCCATCATCCATCCATCCATCCCCCACCCATCCATCTATCATCCATCCATCATTCATTCATCCATCCACCCATTTATCAATCCATCTATCCACCCACCTATTTGTCCATCCCTCCATCCATCCATCCATCCATCCCTCCATCCCTCCCTCCCTCTTCCATCCATCCATCCACCCACTATCTGTATCACCATCCTACTATCATATCACCCCGTTGGACTTTCTCCCATTCCCATAGGTTATCTGAATGACTTCCTTATCTCCCTGGCCGCCTCTCTCCGGCAGGGCCCTGTCTGTGGTTCCTGCTCAGATCTGTGGTGGGGCCGGGCCGGTGCCTGTGGCAGGAGCTCTGTAGGCATCCGTGGAATGAAGGCGAACGAAGGAAAGACTCGCTGCAGAGACGGGCCTTGCTGAGCACGTGGCTGAGACCGGGAGCCCAGCGCCAGGCCGTGGGGCCTGCACGGGACGCGGTGGCCGCCCACACCCTGTCGCCCCCGAAAGTGTTCCGTTCCGATGGCCACGCTGAGAACAGCCGCGTTCCCTGAGGTCCAAGCATGGGTGGGAGCCATTTCCAAAACGTGTTGTCATTGCAGTTGCCTCAGTTCGCCCACTTTCTGGGCCCCTGGGGCCCCGTCTCGCTTCCCCATCCTGGTCCCGGAGACCACCTTGCACGTAAGCTCCCTTTGCCCACTTTGTTCCTCCGGCTCTGCTTTGGGGAAAGACCCAGGTCATGCCAGTGTCTCCAAACTCCGACTTCCCCGGAAACAACCCGAAGTGGAGCCCGGCCGGCGTGGCTCAGTGGTTGGCTGCCACGGTTCCATGCCCGGTCAGGGCACAGGCCAGGCTGGTGGGCTCCGTCCCTGTGGGGGGCGGGCAGGAGGCAGCCCATCCATGATTCTCTCATCGTTGATGTCTCTCTCTCTCCCTCTCCCTTCCTCTCTGAAATCAATAAATTGTCCCCCCCTCCGCGGGGGACACCGGTGCCCCACGGGGCCCCCGCAGCATGACGTCACCGCAGCAGGACCGCGGAGACCGGGACGACCGCGGGGCGGGGCCCCCAAGCCAGATGCTGGGTGTGAACATAGAGCGGTGCCGGCCGTGGCTCTGATCTCGGGCCTCCGGCGCCCCCTGGCGGCAGCGTCCCTGCCGGTCCCCGCGCAGCAGCAGCAGCAGCAGCAGAGCCTGGGACGTGCCCTGGGGCAAACCCGCTAGTTCCTTTCTCAGGCCTTTCTCCCAGGAGCCGCCCTCAGGCCTCTGAGTCCCGGAGGATGAACCTTAAGAAAGCAGCCCGTCTTGTGCCTGGTTTCCCTCCAGCAAACCATCCTGGCGCTTCTGTGTGGCCCGTGGAGGCAGCCGGCAGCCCGGCCGGTGTGGCGCAATGGTTGGGTGTCGACCTAGGAACCAGGAGGTCACGGGTTGGATTCCCAGGGCACAGGCCCGGGTTGCAGGGTCGATCCCCAGTGGGGGGCGTGCAGGAGGCAGCCGACCCATGATTCTCTCTCATCATTGATGCTTCTCTCTCTCTCTCTTCCTCTCTCTTCCTCTCTGAAATTGATAAAAATACATTAAAAAAAAAAAGAGGTAGCAGGCCGAGCCCAGGTTTCCATGGGGCGTGCTCACTCCCACAGGTGGCCACAAAGGAGGGGGGCAGGCCAGTGTCCAAACGGGCGTGTGCAGGGGAGACAGGGGGCTGAGTGGTGCTCGGGGACGGGCGTGGGGACACAGGCCTGCACAGCTGCCCCCGCTAGTGATTTCGGTGCACCGAGCGTTACTGTCCGACCCGCCCCCTAATGAACCGCCGCCGTGGCCTCGGTGCGGGCTGAGCTCCGTGTGGGCGGGTGAGGTTTCAGACTCTGGTCACGGCGGCTCAGTCATCTGAGAAGACGTCCGGTTTTTTGTTTTGTTTTTTAAAATATATTTTTATTGATTTCAGAGAAGAAGGGAGAGGGAGAGACAGAAACATTAGTGATGAGAGAGAATCATGGATCAGCCGCCTCCTGGGGATGGGCCCGCAACCCTGGCCTGTGCCCTGACCGGTCAGCTCACACCCTGCGATGTGTACGAGAACCATTATTTCTATTTATTCTTAATTTTTTGTTGATCCTCACCTGAGGATATTTTTCAGTTGATTTTAGAGAGAGTGGAAGGGAGGGGGAGAGACAGAGAGAGAGAAACATCGATGTGAGAGAGACACATGGGCTGGTTGCCTCCCGCCTACGCCCTGACCAGGGCAGGGGATGGAGCCTGCAACCGAGGTACATGCCCTTGACCAGAATCGAACCCGGGACCCTTCAGCCCACAGGCCGAGGCTCTATCCACTGAGCCACACTGGACAGGGCAACGAGAACAATTGAGACCCCACGCATGGCCTCCTGGGAGCTCCAGCACAGCCCCAGGGCACCAGCATTTTCACTGCCTTTTCCCCAATGAGGAAACCGAGGCTGGGGAACGAATGACTCCCCCAGGGCCACCGGGCCGGTCGGGGCTGTGCGGCGCTGTGCGCTGGGGACCCACGCAGGAGGCCCCGCCGCCGCGGGAGGGTGCGGTGCCACGTGTCACAGCGTTTCGTGGCCTCAGACCCCACGGGCTGAAGGGGCGCGGGATTCTCACCGCCCTCCTTCCCCAGAGCCGCCCAGAAGCCTCCCGGGTCCTGGTCCCCTCTGCCTGTCTCCAGGGAAGGAGGGAGCCGCCGTGACTTCATGGGCCGCCAGGGGGCGCTGCCCGCAGAGAAACCGAACCTCTCCCAGGCCCAAGCGTGGGCTCCCATCTCCTCCCCACCCCGGAGCTGGGCTCACCCTAACCTGGGCTAGGGCGCAGCCTCAGTCACCCCAGCTCTAGCTAAAGCTCCCGGTCAGGGGCGCATGGGGTTTGTCCCTGCAGACGGGGGAGCCCTGGCTCATGCTTCAGGCCCTCCCTGTAGGGGGACAGGGGAGGCGGAGAGGGGAGGACAGGGGAACAGAAGTATAAGTGATGACAGGACAGTTTCGGGCAGTCTTGTGGTTGTGCACACGCCCCGGAGTGCACTGTCGCTCCCGGCCACACGCCTGCCCAGCGTGTCACTGTGCCGACCTCCGCAGGCCTCTGTAGCGCGGTGGGAAGTACTAGTATTTGTGGGTCTACGCCTACCAGTGCACAGAACAGGTCAAGTAAAACTATGATGTAAAAGGTGCTCCAAAGGCAGGGCCAGGGTGCAAGTTATGTGGTTACATTGTTGCTGACGTCACTGGGTGGTGAGTTATGTTGTTACATTGTTGCTGACATCACTGGGTGGTTAGTTATGTTGTTATATTGTTGCTGACATCACTGGGGGGTTAGTTATGTTGTTACATTGTTGCTGGCATCACTGGGTGGTTAGCTATGTTGTTACATTGTTGCTGACATCACTGGGCGATTAGTTATGTTGTTACATTGTTGCTGGCGTCACTGGGTGGTTAGTTATGTTGTTACATTGTTGCTGGCGTCACTGTGTAGTTAGGCCTAAACCAGCTCGAACTGAACAGGTGCAGACGTGGTTTTCCTGTCATGATTCCCTAAGCGGACAATGTACCGCTACTCACTCAGCACTTAGTGGTATTTGTATTACAAACAATCTCTAACTGGGGGATTTGGGGATCTGCGGGGCCCTGTTACCCACACTCCTCAGGCCCTTTGCATCCTCCAGGCTCCCCACAGCCGCTTGGTCCTGGAGCCCCAGGAGTAAAGCTGCCCTTGGCCTGTCCACGCCCCTGCCCCCCCAAACCCGCGCCCAGGCCCGGAGGCCCTGCCATTAGACTCTGGCCTGGGAGTCACCAAACACTAACTCGGCCCCTCACCTCCCAGGCCCTGTGCTCTGGCGCGCGGGGCTGGGAGGAGGTGGGTCCCTAGGCCGAGGGCCACAGACAGGGGCTCCGTGATGGGCGGGTGGAGGGCAGGGGTGCCCTCGGGGCCACACAGCAGACCGGGGGCGGGGCCGGTCGGAGGGGTCCTCCCGAGAGGCCGGCGACCAGGGACCCGAGCGCGGTCGCTGCGCCCCAGGACCCGGTCCCGCGGCTCCGCGTCCGTGGCGGCTCCGCGTCCGTGGCGGCTCCGCGTCCGTGGCGGCTCCGCGTCCGTGGCGGCTCCGTGTTCCGTGGCGACCCGGAAGGTCCCGGCGCCCGAGCCGGAAGGCGGGAGGGCGGGGCCTGTGCGGAGCTCGCGGTCGGGGTGACCCTCGGGCCGAGTCCGCGGGCGGCGGCGGTGACGCGGCGGCCCCCGCAGGTGAGCGCCGCGCGGGCGGGGAGCGGGGAGCGGGGAGCCGGGAGCGGGGAGCGGGGAGCGGGGAGCGGGGGGTGGGGGGCGCGCGTGTCCGGGGCCCGCGGAGCGACCTGCACCGGCGGCGGCCCCGGCGGCTCATTCATCCTCCGGATGGAGACGCGGAGCGCGGGGCGTGCGGTCCGCCCGGAGGAAGCGGAAGCCGAGCGCGGGTGGCCCCGGGCGCCTGACCCCGGCCGCACGCACCGCCCCGCGGGGCCCCGGCGCCAGGCCCGTCACTCGCCGCGCGGCCCGGGAAGCGGTGCGTGACCTCCCGGGGGCCCGGTGCCGGCGCGCCCTCCCCGCCCCCCGGTGCCGCGTCCCCGCCCGTCCCCGCCGCGGGCGTGTCCTGCCGCCGGGCCGGGGCGTCGGGGCGGGCGTTCGGGGAGCCGCTCAGTCCGGGCGGCACCTGCGAACCGGCGCGCACCTGGCCTGCCCGGGGGAGGAGGCTCTGGGCGGGGGGTTGGGGGGACCCGGGGGGGGGTCTGTCCGCGATGTAGGAGGGGGTTCCTCTTGGTCGGGCCTGGGGGCAGCGTTAGCCTTTAAAGGGTGGCCGGAGGCGCACAGGCAGGCGGGGCGCAGCGGGCAGCTCCGGCCTCGGTTGCGGGGAGGCGGGTGGGCGGCCGGCCCTCCCTTCCGATTTGGCAGCGGAGACGGGCTCAGGTGCCTGTGCGCTCCCCGATTGGAATGCCAGCAGCTGCTCCCCTAGAAAGAAAAGGCCGTTCGAAGGCAGAGGCCACAGCGCGGGTCCGAGATGAGGAGAACGGATATCGGGGGTGGGGGGCACTGCTCCGGGCGGCACCCCAGACCGTGTTGCGAGGAGGGGACGGGGCAGGGGCGTCTCCGAGGCGGGAGGGAAGAGTCCACGGTGCAGAGGAGCTGACCCCGTGACCCGGTCTCCGGCGTGTTGGCCTTTTCAGTCCCTGCTCATCCGCCAGGAGTCACCCCTGCTAACTCTGCACACAGCTCTCTGGGACGCAGGGGGGTCAGGAGGGGTTTGGGGGTCCGGGACTCCTGGGAGTGGAGCGGGCCCAGCGCCCCCCACCCCCCGCCCTCCGCCCCGCCCACATACACACCCACCAGTGCCTGGGCCAGCGCCCCAGGGCCCGCCCTCCGCTGCCTCAATCCCCACTTGGCAGACTGACTCCTCTGGCTGATGCTGTTTTGCAATTTGACTCGAGGGGACGCTGGGGTCCCGGGTCAGGCCCTTCAGTCTTGCCCCCCCGGGTGCGGCTGGAGACCCTGGGCTCGCTGTGAAGGCAGCTCCCCCCACCAGGCTGGGGAGCTACCGTGACCTTCAGTGACCTGTGTGTGCCCTTGGGGGCCGTGATCTGGGGAATGTCAGGGCCCAGCCTGCGTGGTTGAGTGCTTGAGGGTCGATCCATGAACCAGGAGGTCAGGGTTCGATTCCCGGTGAGGGCACAGGCCCGGGTTGTGGGCTCCATCCCATGTGGGGGGCATGCAGGAGGCAGCAGATCCGTGATTCTCTGTCATCATGGATGTTTCTCTCTCTCTCCCTCTCCCTTCCTCTCTGAAGTCCATGTAAAACATATAAATATAAAATATATAAAGAAGGGTCCCAGGCACTGGCCTGCGGGGCCGCAGCTCTCCCGGGACAGCGAGAAGGGCCGAAACCCTGCCTGTGGGTGGGGCAGCTCCCAGTTCCCCCCGGGACCAGGAGGACAGTTGCACAGAGGAGACGGGTCCGGGTTGCCCGCGGTTCAGAAAACCCTCATCAACCCCAAGACATGGAGCGAGAGGCTGCCCTGTGCCCTCGGGCTCCTTACAGCTGCCAGCATGAGTCAGCCCCCCCCCCCCCGCCCCCCAAGGGGTGGGGGAGGGAGGTGCTGGGCTTGGCTTGGCTGCAGCTCAAGCTGGAAATAGCTCAGCTTTGATTTACTTCCCAGCCCTGCCAGGCGGGGGCGCTCCATCCCCAGGACCCTGGGCAGAGCCTGCCCCGCCCTGCCATGTCCCACCTGCCGGCTTGGCCAACAGTTCCTGACCCCCAGAGACTTGCTGTAACGTGGTTCCCAAAGTGGAGTCCTGCTCCGTACGATCCACGCGTCCTCGGGTCCTTGGGATTGTGTGATTCTTTTATTCTCTGGCTGTTGTGTGTTTCTGCCGCCTCCCGGCCCACAAATGGGGGTGGGTTGCCTTTC
This sequence comes from Myotis nattereri, assembly GCF_964212035.1. Lineage (NCBI taxonomy): Eukaryota > Metazoa > Chordata > Mammalia > Chiroptera > Vespertilionidae > Myotis > Myotis nattereri. The sequence goes on from NC_138090.1 coordinate 1,478,305, forward strand.
ACGGTGGTGGATTTTTATTTTTTTATTATTTTTCTTTTTCTTGATTTCAGGGAGGAAAGGAGAGGGAGGGAGAGAGAGAGAGATCAGTGATGAGAGAATCATTGATGGGCTGCCTCCTGCACTCCCCACACTGAGGATCGAGCCCATAACCAGGGCCTGTGCCCTGACTGGGAATCGAACCCCGACCTCCTCAACCACTGAGCCACACCAGCCGGGCCTGTTTGCTTATTGACTACCGGAAGCCCCGCTTTCTCGGTGACAGAGGACTTGTCACGTGACGATGCTGTCCTCTCGCCCACCGCAGAGCTGGGGTCCTGGAGCAGGGGGTCCGCCCTGGATACGGGGACGAGCGAGCTTTGGGCGGGAGCTGACGCGTGGGACCCTCCCTCCGCAGGTCGGTGTGGCACGCGATGCCCCTGATGGTGGAGGAGGCCATGAAGCTGCTGTGCTCCCTCTCGGAGGCGAGGAAGATGAAGGCGGCCGTCAAGCACGCGGGGCGGGGCGCCCTGGTCACCGGTGCCGTGGCCTTCGTCGGGGGCCTGGTCGGGGGCCCACCGGGACTGGCCGTTGGTGAGTGCAGTGCCCCGTGGGGTGGGGGACAGAGGCCCTGAGTCCCCAGGGGCCTCACAGGAGCCTGTCACCCGCGTGAGGGGCTGGCGAGCTGAGCCTGAGACTCGGCCTTTGTGTACAGACGTGTCCAGAGGGACACACGTGTCTGTGTCTCAGAAGCGCAGGGCGCCCTCCGGTGGCTCCGCGCCTGTGGACTGGAAGGCGCCCTGCCCCGGGGTGTGCCCTGTGTCCCCTGGGCAGGCCAGGTCCTGTCTTCACTGCAGGGTCAGGAGGGAGCTGGGATTCCAGGACTCTGGCCGCTCAGAGAGCGCCCGGCCCGACCCCAGTCCCCAGTCCCCAGTCTGTGCAGGAGAAGCGCCCACGATTGCCCACATACACCTGCCCCTGGTCTCACCCCTGCTCCCATCTGAGGACCAGTTTCTGCCAATGAGGGAGGTTGGGCTGGTTCCATGGTCCCTTAGAGGTCGCGTGAGTTGCTCCCTCTAGTCTGGGAGCAGCAGGTTCCCGGGTGACCCCACCGCGGGCTTGACCCGGACCACGGGCTGTTACCTGGACCACAGGCTGGGCCTGAACCACGGTCTGTGACCTGGACCACAAACTGTGGCCTGAGCCATGGGCTGCCACCTGAATCCTGTGACGTGCTCCCAGCGAGCTCCGAGCCGGCACTGTGAACAGCCTGACTCACCAAACCTTCCTGTCCCCCAGGGGGCGCCGTCGGGGGGCTCCTAGGGGCCTGGATGACCAGCGGGCAGTTTAAGCCGGTCCCTCAGATCCTCATGGAGCTGCCGCCCGCCGAGCAGGAGAAGCTGCTCAACCAGGTCACGGCCATCGTCAGGCACCTGGAGTGGACGGACGCCGTGCAGCTCACCATGCTGGTCATGGGCAGCGAGGCCCTGCAGGAGCGGCTGCTGGCGCTGCTTGTCGGCTACGTCACCAAGGAGCTGCAGGCCGAGGTGCAGTACGGAGACTAGGCTCGGGCGCGGGCACCGAGCTCGGGGAGCGCCTGGGGGCCCTGTGCTGGGGCCTGTTCTGGAAAATGCTGATGAAGCCGCCGTGGGCGCGGCCCGTGGGGAGCTGCTGCCTGGCCGAGGCGCCTGTGGCTGACGCGGGGACAGGTTCTGCGTCCACTCTCCTGACGCGGAGGCAGAGGGCTCAGCCGCTCGGCTGTGAGGGTGACTGCTGTCCGGGCGCCGCTGGCAGGACGGGGACCCTCCGGGCCCAGGGTCTCAGGGCCTGGCCGCCGGCCCTGCTGGAATCATGCGGCCCCCGGAGAGCGCCCCTGCCCCCCTCGTCCCTTCCCAGGAGCCTCATGGGGGATGAGGGGGGCACCAAGGGCACCGGCCCAGCAGCCCAGCCTGACTCCCCCTCCGGGTCCCGCTGGTGAGGCCGCTGCTGCAGGAAGAGGGGCTCCTGGTGAAGTGGGGGGTCGGGAGGACCTCGAAGAAGTGACCGCCCTCAGGTCCCCACTCACTGTCCTGCCTTCAGAGCTGCAGCTCCCCGTCTGCAGAGCCCACACGGTTTCTGAACAGCCTTCCCCTCCGATTCCTGGAAAGATCTCTGATCCGGGAGGCGGGCACACCCAACGCCAGGGACAAAGGAAGGCAGGGGGTGGGTGACTGTAAACATGGAAGGAAGCTGGGCATTTCCTGCCTGAGGCCACCTTTCCAAGCTGCTCCCTCTCCCAGAGCCTCCAGGGGGCGCTGCTCCCCCTCCCAGAGCCTCCAGGGGGCGCTGCTCCCCCTCCCAGAGCCACCAGGGGACGCTGCTCCACTCCCAGAGCCTCCAGGGGGCGCTGCTCCACTCCCAGGGGGTGCTGCTCCCCCTCCTTGTGCCTCCAGGGGGCGCTGCTCCCCCTCCTTGTGCCTCCAGGGGGTGCTGCTCCCCCTCCCTGTGCCTCCAGGGGGCGCTGCTCCACAGCTCTGGGTGTGTGTGTGGGGGCGGGGGGGGGTGCCCTCCTGCCCAGGATGGTCAGACCCCGCACCTCCATGTGCACAGAAAACTGGGGAGTGGATTGAACCCCAGGTGCCTCAGGAAGGACGGAGCCTTTGGTCTCACAGACACTGCCCTCCAGCAGCCTGGGCCCAGGGTGGCCGCCTGCCTCCATCCCTTCTGTGCTGCTCCAGGGCTGGGCAGGGTGGCCCATCTGGATGGTTCTCCTATCAGACAAGGTGACGGGGTTACCCATGTGGGGTGGCCCTCTGCCAGGCCCAGGGGCACAGGGGTCAGAGGTCCCACACCAATGGCCCCTAAAGCTTCCCCCCCACCCCCCTCAGCCAGCCTGCCTTTCCTCTGGGAAACAGTGTGGGGAGGAGAGGGCCCCACCCTTGACCCCGGGGGCTGGAGGCCCCACGTGTACTGAGCTGACGCCCATAACAAGCCGGGTCCTGGGTACTGGCAGTGGCTTTGGGCCCAGAGCCCCCCTCGGCAATGAAGGTACTTACCTGGCCCCCCTCAAGCGTGCTCAGTGCCTGAGCTTATTTCCTTGTAAAAGACCTTCACTTATTTATTTTTGAAAAGGCCTCCCCAGGCTGGTACAAATCAGGTACAAGCATAAGAGGGCTCCCTCCTCCGCTGCCCCCTGCCCCGCCCCTCTTGTCAATCAATGTCCTGTGCATCCACTCGGTTTAAACATGGTCTTTGAAAATGATTCCTTTCCCTTTATTTGTCAATGCCGATTGCCAAAGACTTGGAAAAACACAGGCGAGTATATATAATAAAAAGTGCTACGGATTCCAGCACTCAGACAACCACCATGGAACGTGGTATATTTTGTGCACATCTGGTAATGCCGTGTGTGTGTGTGAGTGTGAGTGTGTGTGTGTGTGTGTGTGTGTGTGTGTGTGTGTTTCTATCGCGTTTGCACCCTTGCTGTTTAGGCCACTGTGAACCCTTTCATGGATGAACGCTGGGGCTGTGACCCGGAATTCCCGCCCGCTTTAGGGAGATCCCTCAAAGTGAAGCTGCTGGGTTAAGAAGTGGCAGTATTTTTACTATATATTTTTTTTTTATTGATTTCAGAGAGGAAGGGAGAGGGAGAGAGAGAAACATCAATGATGAGAGAGAATCATGGATCAGCTGCCTCCTTCACGCCCCACACTGGGGATCGAGCCTACAAACCCGGGCCTGTGCCCCGGTGAGCCACGCTGTCCGGGCCATTTTCGCATTTTAAGAATGTGGGTCATTTAAAGCTGGATACAGGGCATCGCTGTGGCAGCCGGAGGGGCAGGATAAGCTGAGAAAGAACTGCGGGCAGACGAGGCCCCCGCTCCCCCTGCCGCCTGGGTACCCCGGGCAGGCCGGGTCTGGGAAAGCCTCCTGCTGGAGTGGGAGCCCCTGGCAGGGCCCGCAGCCCACGCTCCAGGGACTGGAACTTCCCCTGCTTTTTGCCCAGAGAGTCTGGCTCTGTCCGCCCACCCCGTGCTCCCGGGGCCTGCCTTTCTGCTGTCAGCGCTGGAACATTCTGGAACTGGCTCCTCGATGTGAGGGTGGGGTGGGAGCCAGCAGGAGATGGGTTCTAGGAGGGACTCAGAACAGGGCTCTGGTCCCTGCCCGGACCCGGCCGCCTGCAGACCTCGCTCCTGCCCCAATGACTGCTGCCCCGGACCAGGGACCAGGCGGGGGAGACCCTGGGTGTGGTGAGCTGGCACGGCCATGGCATACTCAGCCCCAGGGCACCTTATGTGCCGCACCAGCTCAGCCTAGTTCAGAGACCCTGAGAGGGGGCGGTGAAGGATTAGAAAAGACAGACAAGAGAAGAAAGCTGGGTCTGGGTGGGACGCTGCTCCCGATGGAGAGACAGCGCCATGGGCTACAAGCCGTGTCTTTATTTTATAGCAGATGCCACAAGGCAAAGTCAGGGCGTGGCCAAGATGTTTACAACATTCTCGTGGTTTCAATCCTACTCAACTACGTGCACCTGAACTCTATCAAGCCCACCTCACTCAGGCATGTGGGGCCACGCGTTTGGACCATACGGTCAAGCTCACAACCACAGCTGTTGGCTATAATTGTGCTGGGAGGGCCCTGCCCTCCAAGCTGGGACTCGCACGTGGCCATGAGAGGCCTGTGCCCTCTCCTCAGTCCGAGGCTTGAACCTGTCCGAACGCTGTGGCCGCTCCCCACACCTGGGGAGGGACTGAGACCTGGAGGCCGTGGCTGGGACTGAGCACCCCTTGCCCAGCACCAGGCAGGGTGAAGGGACCGGCTGCCTGGCCTCCTTGCTGGGAGGACACCCCATGTGGCTTCAGGAAGTTGCCCCTCACACCCTGATCTGTCTGCCCAGAGCCCTCTGTCCAGGCAAAACCAGCCAGGACCAGTTTATGTGGCCCAGCGAGGCCCAGGCTTGTACACAAACCAGTCGTTGGACGCACCTCTGCCACCTCCTGTAGTAGAGCTCGGGAAGTATGTCTCAGCGCTGTGGCTGCTGCAATGGTGTGAGCACACTCCACCATGACATGCTTCCTCCGCACACCAGGAAGTAGCAACGCCCGCCTGAACTAACTCCTAGAGCCACATGCATAGTACCCCAGCCTTTCAGCCATTGGCCGCCTATAGCAACGTGCCTCCCTCTGATTGGTCGCCTATAGCAACGTGTCTTCCTCTGATTGGTCGCCTATAGCAACGTGTCTCCCTCTGATTGGTCGCCTATAGCAACATGCCTCCCTCTGATTGGTCACCTATAGCAACGTGCCTCCCTCTGATTGGTCGCCTATAGCAACGTGTCTCCCTCTGATTGGTCGCCTATAGCAACGTGCCTCCCTCTGATTGGTCGCCTATAGCAACGTGCCTCCCTCTGATTGGTCGCCTATAGCAACGTGCCTCCCTCTGATTGGTCGCCTATAGCAACGTGTCTCCCTCTGATTGGTCGCCTATAGCAACGTGCCTCCCTCTGATTGGTCCCCTCATGCTATATATACCCCTGTAGTTCCTCAATAAAACGGATCTGCGTCAATGAACCTGGTCCCCGGAGTCGTGCATGCAGACGCCCTAGCGTGTTGGGGCTCCGTCGTCCTCACCCCCGAGGGATCCCCTGCTTCAACCCCCCCCCACACACACACACACCTGGTCGGTCCGTCTGCCCCGTGAGGAAGGCCTCACAGGCCCTGGGAACCTTGCTCTCTAACCCCCCCTCCCCTAGTGGTGGCTGCCTTCGAGCAGCAGGCTGAGCCTCTCCGCCTGGAGCCAGGCCCCACCTGCTGAGTCAGGGACACACTCTAGGGGGACATTTGAGACCCGGCTATTTTTAGGCGGCTGACCGGGCCGTGTGCCGCATGCAGACCTCGCTGGTGCTGGGGACAGCCCTGCTGGGACCATCGCTGACCCTGCCCTCGGCGCATTAGCCAAGTGCACATTAATGGGAATTTCATCTCTGAGCCCTGACCAATCAAGTCAGATTTCAGAATGAGGGGCAGGAAATAAAACCGAAAGGGAATACCCATTCCGTGTGCTGTGGCCCAGGGTTCCCGCGGGAGGAGCACCCTTCCCGCAGCCGTCAATCTCCTGGCCGATCCAGTTCCGAGTGTTCCTTTCATTCCTGCGACATCGTTGACAGCATTTCTAACAGGTGGGTCAGACAGGTGTGGGCGAGGGGGGTGCCACCGTCCAAGTGCTCTCCCTACCCCTCTCTAACCCCTCTAACTCCCACCCTACCCCGCGGAAGGGCCATCTCTCAGCCTCGCCCTGCCCTGGGCTTCCCAGAAGGCCCGCCCCCACAGGAAGAACAGGAATCTATCTACATAAAAGGCTAAGCTGTCAGCCAGAGAGGCCCAGGCTCATGCTGCTGTGGCCGAGGTACAGTTCTGTGGTTCATGTTAGTTACCGTATAGTTACTGTGGAATTAGTGCCACCTAATGTATGTTACCAAAAAATAAATATATCTAACCCCCCACCCCCCCAAAAAAGGCTAATGTGCTAAGTGCCCATTCAGGCAATGACATCACGTAGCAACGCCCAGCTTCCTCTCCCTAGCAACGACTAGCCTCCTTGCAGTGTCTTCAGCCCTGGCACACGGCTTGCTTTATAGCCAAGTGTGCAAACATTTCACACTTTTTAAAATATATATCTTATTGATTTTTTTTACAGAGAGGAAGGGAGAGGGATAGAGAGTTAGAAACATCGATGAGAGAGAAACATCAATCAGCTGCCTCCTGCACACTCCCCACTGGGCATGTGCCTGCAACCAAGGTACATGCCCTTGGCCAAAATCGAACCTGGGACCCTTGAGTCCACAGGCCGATGCTCTATCCGCTGAGCCAAACCAGTTAGGGCAAACATTTCACACTTTAACCAAATGTCTGTGAAGCATTTTCCCTGCCTCATCTCGTTTGATCCTCACAGAAATCCTGGAGTAGGCAGATAGGAGACTCAGTGGAATCCTATTTTCTTTCATTAGCCAGAAAACAAAGATTTAGAAAGCTTAGAAACTTGACCCGACTGAAAAGAAGTAAGAAATGGTGGACGTTGACAATAACTTCAGGCTTTCTCACTGCACAGAATATAGTCAGACACGGCTGCAGTTAAATATTTTACCCTTTGTTCTCCCTGTGTGATCTACAATAATAATCTGCTTTGTGTTGATATTTACTGCTGTGTTGCTGACAAATACATGAAAGAGAAGTTGGGGTGCTTTGCTGGGCTGGGAAAACTTTAGCTAAATCAGAAAGCAGGTCTAATTAAGCAAGTTTATTATCTACACTAATAAAAGACAAAGATGCTAATTGACTGTACCTTCGCTATGCCCTAAGCCATGCCCACCAGCCAATCAGAGCGACCTTATGCAAATTAACCCAACCAAGATGGTGGCCGGCAGCCACGGAGCTGGAGCAAGCAGGAGGTTTGGTTGCCCTAGTGATAGAGGAAGCCAAGCTTCCAGCCTGCCCTGAGCCAGCTGTGGCCTCTGCTCATGGCAACAAAGTTTCAATTATAGAAGACAAATAAATCCAGATACCTGCTTCCAGCCAGCCTCCTCTTGGAGCTTGGGTGGCTGGGGGTTGTGGCCAGCCTGCAAACAGCCATCAGCCCCTCACCGAGGCTGACCACACCCTCATGGGGTGAGGGTCCCCACTGGGGGGCTTAGCCAGCCTGAAAACGGCCCTCAGCCCCTCACCCAGACTGGCCAGGCACCCCAGCAGGACCCCCCACTTTGAAGGGGCTGTGGCCAGCCTGCAAACTGCCCTCAGCCCCTCACCCAGAATGGCCAGGCACCCCAGGGGGGACCCCCCACCCTGAAGGGGCTGTGGCTAGCCTGAAAACGGCCCTCAGCCCCTCACCCAGGCTGACCACACCCTCATGGGGTGAGGGTCCCCACTGGGGCTTTGCCAGCCTGCAAACTGCCATCAGCCCCTCACCCAGGCTGGCCAGGCACCCCAGGGGGGACCCCCACCCTGAAGGGTTTGTGGCCAGCCTGCAAACAGCCATCAGCCCCTCACCCAGGCTGGCCAGGCACCACAGTGGGGATCCCCACCCTGAAGGGGCTGTGGCCAGCCTGCAAACAGCCATCAGCCACTCACCCAGGCTGGCCAGACACTCCTATATAATAAAAGGTTAATATGCAAATTGACCCTAACAGCAGAACGACTGGGAATGATTGGTCACTATGACACACACTGACCACCAGGGGGCAGATGCTCAATGCAGGAGCTGCCCCCTGGTGGTCAGTGTGCTCCCACAGGGGGAGCTCTGCTCAGCCACAAGCCAGGCTGATGGCTTCCAGTACAGCGGTGGTGGTGGGAGCCTCTCCTGCCTCCTCAGCAGCGCTAAGGTTGTCTGACTGCAGCTTAGGCCTGCTCCCCACTGGCAAGTGGACATCCCCCAAGGACTCCTGGGCTGCCAGAGGGATGTCTGACTGCCAGCTTAGGCCCAATCCCCCAGGCAGCAGACCTAAGCCAGCAGGTGGTCATCCCCTGAGGGGTCCCAGACTGCAAGAGGGCACAGGCCGAGCTCAGGGACCGCCCCCCCCCCGCCCCCGAGTGCACAAATTTTTGTGCACCGGGCCTCTAGTCCTATATAATAAAACCCTAATATGCTAAGTGTCCAGTTGACCAGTCGTCCATTCAACCAATCAAAGCGTGATATGCTAATGATATGCTAAGGCTGCTCAACCGCTCACTATGACGTGCACTGACCACCAGGGGCAGACAGTTGACCAGTTGCTATGACATGCACTGACCACCAGAGGGCAGATGCTCCAACCAGCAGGTTAGCTTGCTGCTGGGGTCCAGCTGATGGGGACTGAACAAGATGGGCCGGACACACCTGGGAGCCCTCCTGCAGTCCTCCCCGGCTGGCCAATCACCCACATCCCTCCCTGGCCTCACACTGTAGATCGTACACCGATGGGGTCCCTCGGCCTGTCCTGCACCCTCTTGCAATCCTAGACCCCTTGGGGGATGTCAGAGAGCCAGTTTTGGCCAGATCCTGCAGGCCAGGCCGAGGGACCCTATTGGTGCATGAATTCATGCACCGGGCCTCTAGTATATATATATATATAAAAGGCTCAGTCTCGCAAATGGGCAGTACATATAAAGCTCTCGCTGGTGCAAATCGCGCGCCTGTGTTTCCGTCTGTCATTGTCGATTGTAAAATTGGTTGACAGTTCTATTATAGAGAAAGGGCAAATAGTGATATTAAAATATTTCTTCTAATTAATTTCCTTTCAACGTGCACAATCCGTGCACTGGGCGACTAGTAAGGAAAATAAGCCACAGGTACTGCCAATGCGAGCTCACAGCTCACGGGGCACAGGGCACAGTGGGACGCGCATTGCGAGTGTTATCTCCCTTAATCCTCACCGACACCACTGGCAGGGCCCCCTCCATCCTCGGAGTCACTGCCCAGGGTTCAAGCAGAGTGACGGGCAAGCCCAGCTCTAAACTACCCACAGGCTGCAGGCTGCTCTTCTCTATTTATGCATTTATTTTTAAAGATATATTCCCACGGATTTCAGAGAAGAAGGGATAGGGAGAGAGAGAGAGAAACATCAGTGATGAGAGAGAATCACGGACAGCTGCCTCCTGCACGCCCCCTAGTGGGGGTGGAGCCTGCAACCCAGGCATGTGCCCCGACCGGGAATCGAACTGTGACCACCTGGTTCCTAGGTCGACGCTCAACCCCTGAGGCATGCTGGCTGGGCTGTTTGCTTATTGACTAACTGCATCCCTGCTTTCTCGATGACTTTTCACATGACGGTGCTGTCCTCTCGCCCACGGCAGAGCTGGGGTCCTCCTGGAGCAGGGGGTCCACCCTGGACACTGGGAAGAGCGAGCTTTGTGTGGGAGCACTGACGCATGGGAACCCTCCCTCCCGCAGATCCAAGAGGCAGGAGATGTCCCGTAGGTTGAAGGACACCATGAAGTCCTCCGAGACGTCCCTGACAGAGGAGGAGACCATGGACTCATCCGAAATGTCCCTGACGGAGGAGGAGACCACGGACTCATCCGAGACGTCCCTGACGGAGGAGGAGGAGACCACGAAGTCGTCTGAGGCGTCCCTGACGGAGGAGGAGGCCATGAGCCTGCTGTGCTCCCTCTCGGAGGCAAAGAAGATGAAGGTGCCCGTCAAGCGCAGGAAGCAGCGCGCCGTGGGGCTCGCCAGCACCGGGGCCTTCGTCGGGGGCCTGGTCGGGGGCCCAGCAGGACTAGCCTTCGGTGAGTGCAGTGCCCTGCGGGGTGGAGGGTGAAGGCCCTGGTCCACAGGAGCCTGCGACCCACGTGAGGGGCTGGGGAGCTGAGCCTGAGACTCGGCCTTTGTGTACAGACGTGTCCGGTGGGACACACGTGTCTGTGTCTCAGAAGCGCAGGGCGCCCTCCGGTGGCTCCTGCCTGCGGACTGGAAGGTGCCCTGCCCCGGGGGTGTGCCCTGTGTCCCCTGGGCAGGCCCGTTCCTGTCTTCACTGCAGGGTCAGGAGGGAGCTGGGATTCCAGGCCTCTGGCCGCTCACGTTGGCTGTTCAGAGAGCGCCTGGCCCCACCCCCATCCCCGGTCCCCAGTCCCCAGTCCCTGGTCCCCAGTCTGTGCAGTAGAAGCGCCCACGGTTGCCCACATGCACCTGCCCCTGGTCTCATCTCTGCTCCCATCTGGGGACCAGTTTCTGCCAATGGGGGAGGTTGGGCTGCTTCCCATGGTCCTTGGAGGTCGGGTGAGTTGCTCCCTCTCATCTGGGAGCAGAAGGTTCCCGGGGACCCCCCCACGGGCTGTGACCCCACCACGGGCCGTGACCTTGACCACCAGTTGTGACCTGGACCACAGGCTGGATCTGAGCCAGGAGCTGTGACCCAGACCACAAACTGGCCTGAATCGTGGGCTGGGGCCCGAGCCCTGGGCTGCCACCTGAATCCTGTGACGAGCTCCCAGCGAGCTCCGAGCCGGCACTGTGAACACCCGACTCACCGAACCTCCTGTTCCCCAGGGAGCGCCGTCGGGGGGCTCGCAGGGGCCTTGGTGTGGAGCGCGAAGTTTAAGTCGGTCAGTCAGATCCTCATGGAGCTGCCGCCCCCCGAGCAGGAGAAGCTCTGCAGCCAGGTCTCGGTCGTCATCGAGGACCTGCAGTGGACGGACACCAAGCACCTGACCAAGCTGGTCAAGGGCAACAAGGCCCTGCAGAAGCAGCTGCTGAAGCTGCTCGAGAGCTACGTCGCCCAGGAGCTGAGGACCACCGTGCAGTACGGAGCCTAGGCTCGGGGGGGGGGGGGGAGGGCGGGGGCCTGTGCTGGGTCCTGTTCTGGAAAGTGAAGGTTAAAGAGAATAAAACGGGGCCGAGAGAAACTCACGGTGCTGAGCAGATCCCTGCAGAGCCTGCAGCCCTGAGCCCCGCACAGCGCAGGGACCAGAGGACCCCGGGCCGGGGAGGGACGCGGGGCGCAGCCTGAGCTCAGCCGAACCACGAGCAGCTGCCATCGCTGACGAGTCTCCCCTCCTGCCCACCAGCACTGCCTTTCCCCTGGGAAACAGCATGGGGAGGAGGGGGCCCCGCCCTGACCCTGGGGCTGGCGGCCCCACCCTGACCCTGGGGCTGGCGGCCCCGCCCTGACCCTGGGGCTGGCGGCCCCGCCCTGACCCTGGGGCTGGCGGCCCCAAGCTGTGCTCAGCGGTTGCCCATGACTATCTGGGTCCTGGGTGGCTGGCAGTGGGCTTTGGGCCCAAGAGCCCCCCTCGGCAATGAAGACCCAGCTGGCCCCACCCACATTGGGTGAGAACCAGACCTGGCCAGCCCCACCCCGTCAAACCCTGCCAAGCGGGGGGTGCAGCCTCAGCTCCCTGCACCTGGCGCTGGGGCAGGTAGCGCAGCCTCAGGTTCCCCAGCCCGGTCGGTGCCATGCAGCCTCAGATCCCTGCTGATTGGTCCTTGTGTCATCATGGTGTGACATCCATTTGCATATTAGCCTTTTATTATGATGACGCTGATTGCTGAAGATTTGGAAAAACACAGACGAGTATATATAATAAAAAGTGCTGTGAATCCCAGCACTCAGACAACCACCATGAAACTTGATATATTTTGTGCACATCTTGCAATGCCGTGTGTGTGTGTGTGTGTGTGTGTGTGTGTGTGAGTGAGAGTGAGTGTGTGTTTCTGTCGCGTTTGCATCCTTGCTGTTTAGGCCACTTTGAACCGTTTCACGGATGATCACTGGGGCTGTGACTTGGAATTCTCCCCACGTGAGTGGTGGCTGCAACATTCCTTGGTGGGTGAGCTCTGGGGCTGCCTTGAAGTCCCCACTGACCAGAGGGCCCGTGGGCGTGGCCTGGAGGAAGTGAGCACAGGGCCTGGCCAGGTCCCAGAGGCTCCCCTGGCATCCACCCACCTCCCCATGACCGTAGCTTCACACCCTGTGTGACAGGACCTGGGGGTTTTTCTTGGTAAAAATAGCAGCCCCGCCTCCTCCTGCCTCTGCCACCCCCATCCCTCCCTCCTTCCACTGATGGAGGACAGCGCTGAGCCCTGGCAGAGGGGTGTGGGTACATTCCCAGCAGGGAGCGGCTGCCAGCCCTCAGAGGCGGACTTCCTGGTGGGAGGTGTTTCCTAGAAAGAGAATCAAGCAGGTCAGTGCTGGCCGCCAGGAGGAAGGCTGATGTGCCCGGCAGGGCTGGGTGGTGCCAGGCAGGATCGGGGACAGTCACCTGGCACCCCCTGCACCCTGTGGGGGAGCCAGCCCTGCACAGCCCAGAGGGGAGCATGTCTGGGCCCAGGGAACAGCTCAGGGACCCTTGGAGGCCATGGAGGGAGGAGGGTGAGGTCAGGTCAGAGGGGCCACGGGGGCTGTCACAGGCCCACAGCCAGGAGGAGGAGTCGGGGTGTCTCCCCGTGCACTGAGGGGGGGCGGGGGGAGGGGCGGGGAGGAGAGTGAACCAGGGATCTTTCTGTCAAAGAAAGGAGCTCGCTGCCATCTTAGGCTCTGCTATTTTTGATATGACCTTCAGACTGTCAGGGGGCGCCAACTTAGGCTCCGCTTTACCCTCCCCTTCCTCGGAATTAGCCAATTGGGCGTTAATGGGAATCCGATCTCTGAGCCCTGACCAATCATGTCAGAGTTCAGAGTGAGGGGCAGGCAGACCCAAGGCCAGAAATAAAACCGGAGGGGACTTCCCGTTAGGGGTGCTGTGGCCCAGGGTTCCCGCGGGAGGAGCACCCTTCCCGCAGGCGCCAATCTCCTGGCCGATCCAGTGTCAAGTGTTTGTCTCATTCCTGCCACATCATTGACAGCATTCTGACAGGTGGGTGAGGCGGGTGTGGGCGAGGGGGTCCTACTGTCCAAGTGCTCCCCCCAAAAACCTCCTCCCCCACCCCCACCCCCGCCCCGAAAGAACAGGGATGAGGAAAATAAACCACAGCTCACGGGCACAGCGCCCAGCGGGACGCATTGCAAGTGTTAGCTCCCTCAGTCCTCTCTGAAGCCACTGGGAGGCCCCCTCCATCCTCAGAGTCCCTGCCCAGGGTCCCAGCGGAGGGACCGGGAAGCCCAGCTCTGAACTACCCGCGGCGGCTACGGGCTGCTGTTTTCTATTTATTCATTTTTAAAATAGATATTCCCACTAATTCAGAGAGGAAGGGAGAGGGAGAAAGAGAAACATCAACGATCAGATAGAATCACTGATCAGCTGCCTCCTGCACACCCCACACTGGGGATCGAGCCCACAACCCGGGCCTGTGCCCTGACCAGGAAATGAACCCTGACCTCCAGGTTCATGGATCGAGGCTAACCAGTGAGCCACACCGGCTGGGTGATAACATCTATCTTCAAAATGATATGAAGTTGTCTCATGCGCTCTATTAAGAGGTTGTGTGTGGGGTCGGGGGGGGGGGGGCGGGCCTGTGCCTGGGGTCACCCAGCCTTGGGTCTGGGTGAGCTTCTCCCGATAGAGCCGTGTGAGGTAGGTGCTGGCTCGCTCAGCCTCTGGGAGAGCGGGGTGGGGGTGCTGGCCTCAGGGGACCCCATCTGAGTTCTGGCTCCGGCTGGCTCTGTGAACACAGCCTCGCCCTCAGGGGTATTGTGTGGCTCGGGGAATGGGGTGCAGTGCGGAGGGTGTGGGGGTAGCTCACGGCCTGTGATGTGAATGAGAACAATTATTTCGATTTATCTTTATTTTTTTGGATAATCCTCACCTGAGGATATTTTTCAATTGATTTTAGAGAGAGTGGAAGGGAGGGGGAGAGACAGAGAGAGAGAAACATCGATGTGAGAGACACATTGATTGGTTGTCTCCCACACACACACCGCAACGAGCTGGGGCCAGGGATTGAGCCTGAAACTGAGATACGTGCCCTTGAAGGAAATCGAACCCCCGACCCTTCAGTCTGAGGGCTAATGCTCTGTCCACTGAGCCAAACCAGCTCTGTGTTCACACACACATACACACACACGCACACGCACATGCACACACACACGCACACGCACACTCGATTGTAAAGAGGGGGCGGCAGGGAACCTCCCGAGCTGACAGATGTGCCGATGGCCTTGATGGTGCTGATGGTTCATGGGTGTGCACTTGCCCCAGATAATCGAGTTTTAGATATTAACTATGAGCAGCTTTTTGGGTGCTGATCACAGCTCGGTAAAGTGGTTGAAACTCTATATCTGTGCAGCCACGTGTCCCTTGACGATGGGGAAACACTCCGGGAAATTCGTCACCGGGCAGTCCTGTGGTTGTGCACACGCCCCGGAGTGCACTGTCGCTCCCGGCCACACGCCTGCCCAGCGTGTCACTGTGCCGACCTCCGCAGGCCACCGTAGCGCGGTGGGAAGGACTAGTATTTGTGGGTCTACGCCTACCAGTGCACAGGACAGGTCAAGTAAAACTATGATGTGAAAGGTGCTCCAAAGGCAAAGCCAGGGTGCAAGTTATGTTGATACATTGTTGCTGACGTCACTGGGTGGTTGGTTATGTTGTTACATTGTTGCTGGCATCACTGGGGGGTTAGTTATGTTGTTACATTGTTGCTGACATCACTGGGTGGTTAGTTATGTTGTTACATTGTTGCTGGCGTCACTGGGTGGTTAGTTATGTTGTTACATTGTTGCTGACATCGCTGGGTGGTTAGTTATGTTGTTACATTGTTGCTGACATCGCTGGGTGGTTAGTTATGTTGTTACATTGTTGCTGACATCACTGGGTGGTTAGTTATGTTGTAACATTGTTGCTGACATCGCTGGGTGGTTAGTTATGTTGTTACACTGTTGCTGGCGTCACTGGGTGGTTAGTTATGTTGTTACATTGTTGCTGACGTCACTGGGTGGTCAGTTATGTTGTTACATTGTTGCTGACGTCACTGGGTGGTTAGTTATGTTGCTACATTGTTGCTGACATCACTGGGTGGTTAGTTATGTTGTTACATTGTTGCTGGCGTCACTGGGTGGTTGGTTATGTTGCTACATTGTTGCTGACATCACTGGGTGGTTGGTTATGTTGCTACATTGTTGCTGACATCACTGGGTGGTTAGTTATGTTGTTACATTGTTGCTGGCGTCACTGGGTGGTTAGTTATGTTGTTACATTGTTGCTGACGTCACTGGGTGGTCAGTTATGTTGTTACATTGTTGCTGACGTCACTGGGTGGTTAGTTATGTTGCTACATTGTTGCTGACATCACTGGGTGGTTAGTTATGTTGTTACATTGTTGCTGGCGTCACTGGGTGGTTGGTTATGTTGCTACATTGTTGCTGACATCACTGGGTGGTTGGTTATGTTGCTACATTGTTGCTGACATCACTGGGTGGTTAGTTATGTTGTTACATTGTTGCTGACATCACTGGGTGGTTAGTTATGTTGTTACATTGTTGCTGGCGTCACTGGGTGGTTGGTTATGTTGCTACATTGTTGCTGACATCACTGGGTGGTTGGTTATGTTGCTACATTGTTGCTGACATCACTGGGTGGTTGGTTATGTTGTTACACTGTTGCTGGCATCGCTGGGTGGTTAGTTATGTTGCTACATTGTTGCTGACATCACTGGGTGGTTAGTTATGTTGTTACATTGTTGCTGGCGTCACTGGGTGGTTGGTTATGTTGCTACATTGTTGCTGACATCACTGGGTGGTTGGTTATGTTGCTACATTGTTGCTGACATCACTGGGTGGTTGGTTATGTTGTTACACTGTTGCTGGCATCACTGGGTGGTTGGTTATGTTGTTACATTGTTGCTGACGTCACTGGGCGGTTAGTTATGTTGTTACACTGTTGCTGGCATCACTGGGTGGTTAGTTATGTTGCTACATTGTTGCTGGCATCACTGGGTGGTTGGTTATGTTGCTACATTGTTGCTGACATCACTGGGTGGTTGGTTATGTTGTTACACTGTTGCTGGTATCACTGGGTGGTTGGTTATGTTGTTACATTGTTGCTGACGTCACTGGGCGGTTAGTTATGTTGTTACACTGTTGCTGGCATCACTGGGTGGTTAGTTATGTTGCTACATTGTTGCTGACATCACTGGGTGGTTGGTTATGTTGCTACATTGTTGCTGACATCACTGGGTGGTTGGTTATGTTGTTACACTGTTGCTGGCATCACTGGGTGGTTGGTTATGTTGTTACATTGTTGCTGACGTCACTGGGCGGTTAGTTATGTTGTTACACTGTTGCTGGCATCACTGGGTGGTTAGTTATGTTGTTACATTGTTGCTGGCGTCACTGGGTGGTTAGTTATGTTGTTACATTGTTGCTGGCGTCACTGGGCGGTTAGTTATGTTGTTACATTGTTACTGACATTACTGGGTGGTTAGTTATGTTGTTACATTGTTGCTGACATCACTGGGCGGTTAGTTATGTTGTTACATTGTTGCTGACGTCACTGTGTAGTTAGGCCTAAACCAACTCGAACTGAACAGGTGCAGACATGGTTTTCCTGTCATGATTCCCTAAGCGGACAATGTACCGCTACTCACTCAGCACTTAGAGGTATTTGTATTACAAACAATCTCTAACTTGGGGATTTGGGGATCTGCGGGTCCTGTTACCCACACTCCTCAGGCCCTCTGCATCCTCCCGGCTCCCCAGCCGCTTGGTCCTGGAGCCCCAGGAGTAAAGCTGCCCTTGGCCTGTCCACGCCCCCGCTCCCCCAAACCCGCCCCCAGGCCCGGAGGCCCTGCCGTTAGACTCTGGCCTGTGAGTCACCAACACTAACTCAGCCCCTCACCTCCCAGGCCCTGTGCTCTGGCGCGTGGCGCTGGGGAGGAGGTGGGTCCCTAGGCCGGAGGCCCACAGAGCCCAAGGGAGACGGGGGCTCTGTGTGGGGCGGGGTGGAGGGCAGGGATGCCCTTGGGACCACACAGCAGACCGGGGGTGGGGCCGGGTCCTCAGAGCACAAGTCCTGCCCAGGGTCCTCCCGAGAGGCTGGCAACCAGGGACCTGAGCGTGTTGGCTGCGCCCTGAGGACCTGGTCTCGCTGTGCCCTGCTCAGTGGCGACCCAGAAGGTCCTGGCGCCTGAGCCTGCTCCTGGATCTCAGGGTCTGGGTGACCCTCGGGCACATGGCCCGTGTTCCTGGGAGGCAGCAGTGACCGCACGTGGTGGGCGGCTGGGGAGGGGCGCGTGTGTCCGGGCCCCGCGGAGCTGACCTGCACTGGCCATCAGACCCGGGCAGTTCATTCATTTTCCAGATGGCGCTGCAGAGCACGATGACAACAGTCCTCCAGGAGGAAGAGGAAGTGCCAGCGAGTTAGGTCCACCTGGAGCGAGAGGAGGCACCGGCCTTTGACAGGGTTCCCAGAACTGGGTGCGAAAGCCACCGCCGCCCCTGCCTGGAGAGGAAGCCTGTGACCTCCCACAGGTACCTGTGTCCCCTCAGACCCCGCCTGGCAGACTGACTCCTCTGGCTGATGCTGTTTTGCAATTTCTGACTCGAGGACGGAGTCATGGACACCGGGGTCCCGGGTCAGGCCCTTCAGTCCTGCCTCCCAGGTGCGGCTGGAGACCCCTGGGCTCTCTGTGAAGGCAGCTCCCCCCACCAGGCTGCGGAGCTACCGTGACCTTCAGTGACCTGTGTCCTTGGGGGCCGTGATCTGGGGTCAGGAGACTGTTTGTCAGGAGACTGTGTGGTTGAGTGCTTGAGGGTCGACCCAGGAACCAGGAGGTCAGGGTTCGATTCCCGGTCAGGGCACAGGCCCGGGTTGGGGGCTCCATCCCATGTGGGGCGTGCAGGAGGCAGCAGATCCGTGATTCTCTGTCATCATGGATGTTTCTCTCTCTCTCTCCCTCCCCCTTCCTCTCTGAAGTCCATGTAAAACATATAAATATAAAACATATAAAGAAGGGTCCCAGGCACTGGCCTGCGGGGCCGCAGCTCTCCTGGGACAGCGAGAAGTGCCGAAACCCTGCCTGTGGGTGGGGCAGATCCGCCGATTGGATCTGACAGCTCCCAGTTCCCCCGGGACCAGGAGGACAGTTGCACAGAGGAGACGGGTCCGGGTTGCCTGTGGCTTAAAAAGCCTCATCGACCCCAAGACATGGAGCGAGAGGCTGCCCTGTGCCCTCAGGCTCCTTACAGCTGCCAGCATGAGTCAGCCCCGAGGAAGGGGAGTGGGAGGGAGGTGCTGGGCTTGGCTTGGCTGCAGCTCAAGCTGGAAATAGCTCAGCTTTGACTTTACTTCCCAGCCCTGCCAGGCGGGGGCGCTCCATCCCCAGGACGCTGGGCAGAGCCCGCCCTGCCCTGCCATGTCCCACCTGCCAGTTTGGCCAACAGTCTCCTGACCCCAGAGACTTGAAGCAACGTTGTTCCCAAGATCGAGTCCCGCTCCGTACGATGCACGCGTCCTCAAGTCCCTGGGATTGTGTGATTCTTTTATTCTCTGGCTGTTGTGTGTTCCTGCCGCCTCCCGGCCCACAAATGGGGGTGGGTTGCCTTTCCTGGTGGTTGCTTTTTATTTTTTTATTCTTTTTCTTTTGATTTCAGAGAGGAAAGGAGAGGGAGGGAGAGAGAGAGAGATCAGTGATGAGAGAATCATGGACCGGCCGCCTCCTGCACTCCCCACACTGAGGATCGAGCCGCAACCAGGGCCTGTGCCCTGACCGGGAATCGAACCCTGACCTCCTGGTTCCTAGGTCGATGCTCAACCACTGAGCCACCTGGCCGGGCCTGTTTGTTTATTGACGAACGGCAGCCCCGCTTTCTCGGTGACAGGGGACTTGTCACGTGACGGTGCCGTCCTCTCTCCCACAGCAGAGCTGGGGTCCTCCCGGAGCAGGGCATCCGCCCTGGACACTAGGAAGAGCGAGCTTTGGGCGGGAGCTGATGCATGGGAACCCTCCCTCCGCAGGCCGGCGTGGCACGCGATGCCCCTGAGGGTGGAGGATGCCACGGAGCCGCCCGAGGTGTCCCTGTCGATGGCGGATGTCCTGAAGCTGCTGAGCTGCCTCTGGGAGTTGAAGGAGGTGAAGGTGACCATCAAGCACACGTGTCAGGGCACCCTGCTCACCGCCACCACCACCCTATTTGGAGGCCTGGTCGGGGGCCCAGCAGGAGTGGCCGTTGGTGAGTGCAGTGCCCCACAGGGTGGGGGACAGAGGCCCCAGGTCCCCAGGAGCCTCACAGGAGCCTGTCACCCGCGTGAGGGGCTGGCGAGCTGAGTCTGAGACTTGGCCTTTGTGCACAGATGTGTCCAGAGGGACACACCTGTCTGTGTCTCAGATGTGCAGGGCGCCCCCCTGTGGCTCCTGCCTGTGGACTGGAAGGCGCCCTGCCCCAGGGTGTGCCCTGTGTCCCCTGGGCAGGCCAGGTCTTCACTGCAGGGTCAGGAGGGAGCTGGGATTCCAGGACTCTGGCCGCTTAGAGAGCGCCTGGCCCCACCCCAGTCCCCAGTCCCCAGTCTGTGCAGGAGAAGTGCCCACGATCGCCCACATGCACCTGCCCCTGGCCTCACCCCTGCTCTTGTCTGGGGACCAGTTTCTGCCAATGGGGGAGGTTGGGCTGATTCCCATGGTCCCTTGGAGGTCAGGTGAGTTGCTCCCTCTAGTCTGGGAGCAGGAGGTTTCCGGGTGACCCCACCTCGGGCTGTGACCCCACCACGGGCTGTGACCTTGAACAACAGCTCTGACCTAGATCACAGGCTGCGCCTGAGCCAGGGTTGTGGCCAGACCACAAACTGTGGCCCGAGCCATGGGCTGTCACCTGAATCCTGTACGAGCTCCCAGCGAGCTCCGAGCCGGCACTGTGAACAGCCCGACTAACCAAACCTCCTGTTCCCCAGGGGGTGTCATCGGGGGGCTCCTGGGGGCCTGGATGACGTGGGGGAAGTTTAAGCCGGTCCCTCAGATCCTCATGGAGCTGTCGCCGGCCGAGGAGGAGAAGCTGCTCAGGCAGGTCACGGCCATCGTCAGGCACCTGCAGTGGAAGGACGTCGTGGAGCTGACCAAGCAGGTCAAGGACAGCCCGGCCCTGCAGCAGCTGCTGTGGGTGCCGCTCAAGGAGCTGGGGGTCA
The DNA here is from genome assembly GCF_964212035.1 of Myotis nattereri. NCBI lineage: Eukaryota > Metazoa > Chordata > Mammalia > Chiroptera > Vespertilionidae > Myotis > Myotis nattereri. The sequence goes on from NC_138090.1 coordinate 1,498,782, forward strand.
CAGTGCAGTACGGCGACTAGGCTCGGGCGGGGCAGCTAACCTGGGGAGCGCCTGGGGGCTGTGCTGGGTCCTGTTCTGGAAAGTGAAGGTTAAAGAGAATAAAACGGGGCCGAGAGGAACTCTCTGTGCTGAGCGGATCCCTGGCAGAGCGCCTGCAGCCCTGAGGCCCGCACAGCGCAGGGACCAAGGGCACCGGGCCTGGGAGGGACGCAGGGCGCAGCCTTAGCTCAGCCGAACCACGAGCAGCCGCCATCGCTGACAAGTCTCCCCTCCTGCTCTCTGCACTGCCTTTCCCCTGGGAAACAGTGTGGGGAGGAGAGGGCCCCGCCCTGACCCTGGGAGCTGGAGGCCCCACCCCTGACCCTGGGAGCTGGAGGCCCCACGTGTACTGAGCCGTTGCCCATGATGAGCCGGGTCCTGGGTACTGGCAGTGGCTTTGGGCCCAGAGCCCCCCTCGGCAATGAAGGTACTTACCTGGCCCCCCTCAGGCGTGCTCAGCGCCTGGGCTTATTTCCTTGTAAAAGACCTTCACTTATTTATTTTGAAAAGGCCCCCCCAGGCTGGAACAAAATCAGGTACAAGGGTAAGAGGGCTCCCTCCTCCGCTGCCCCCTGCCCCGCCCCTCTTGTCAATCAATGTCGTGTGCATCCACTCGGTTTAAACATGGTCTTTGAAAAGGATTTATTTCCCTTTATTTGTCAATGGTGATTGCTGAAGACTTGAAAAACACAGACCAGTATCTATATATATAAAACCCTAATATGCAAATAGACCGAACGGCAGAACAACCGATTGCTATGACGTGTTCACCAGGGGGTGCACGCGAAACATGGCGGGCATCAGCTGCGGGGGGACAGTGGAGCAGGTGAGCGGGGCGCCAGACCAAGGTGGGGCACCTGTCGCTGTCAGAGGGGCGAGCCTCTGGTGGTTACTGAAAATTCTTTGCTCCCATGTGCCACAGTCCCACCGGGTGCTGGCACCTGCTGCTGGCACCAGAGCCACCGCTCACATCCGCTGCTGGAGCCCGGCACCGGGTGCCAGTCCTGATCACTTGGTGCCATCAGCGAGTGCGAGCAGTGGCTGCCGGCCCTGATGGCCCCTCAGGGCTTCTCCACCTCCCCCTGCTCCTAAGGGCTATCGGGGCAGCAGCCACTGCGTGCACCCACTGCTGGTGCCAGCCCCAATTGCTCCAAGCCGTCCGTGGGTGTGAGCACGGCTGGTGCCATCAGCGCGTGGGAGCAGCGGGAGCGGGGCTGCCTGCAGATGGGACCTGGGGATGCGACGGGAGGGTCTGGGTGGGGGGCACAGAGGATGGGCCGAGACCCACCCCTGTGCCCACCGCAGCCTCGAGACCCACAGATCCTTTCAAGAAGCATGAATTCGTTCACTGGCCCCTAGTATATAATAAAAAGTGCTACGGATTCCAGCACTCAGACAACCACCATGGAACGTGGTATATTTTGTGCACATCTGGTAATGCCGTGTGTGTGTGTGTGTGTGTGTGTGTGTGTGTGTGTGTCTGGGTGTGTGTGTGTATCTATCGAGTTGGCACCCTTGCTGTTTAGGACACTCTGAACCCTTTCACGGATGAACACGGGCTGTTACTCAGAATTCTGTCCACGTGTGTGGCGGCTGTAACATTCCTTGGCTCTTAGCTGCCCCTGCCCCGTGCGGCTGCCTGGGGGTAGGAGGGGGGTCCTTAGAATCCTAAATGCTCGTGGGCATTTTGGTGTTAATATCCCCTGTATTTTGGCTCATGATAGATGATCTTTAGGGAGATCCCCCCAAAGTGAAGTTGTGGGGTTAAGTGGCAGTATTTTTACTATATATATATTTTTTTTTTATTGATTTCAGAGAGGAAGGGAGAGGGAGAGTAGAAACATCAATGATGAGAGAGAATCATGGACCGGCTGCCTCCTGCACGCCCCACACTGGGGATGGAGCCTGCAACCCGGGCCTGTGCCCTGACCGGGAATGGAACCCTGACCTCCTGGTTCATAGGTCAACACTCAGCCACTGAGCCACACTGGCCGGGCCTTTTTGGCATTTTAAGAATGTGGGTCATTTAAAGCTGGATACAGGGCATCGCTGTGGCAGCTGGAGGGGCAGGTTATGGGGAGAAAGAACTGCAGGCAGACGAGGCCCCCGCTCCCCCTGCCGCCTGGGTACCCCGGGCAGGCCGGGTCTGGGAAAGCCTCCTGCTGGAGTGGGAGCCCCTGGCAGGGCCCGCAGCACACGCTCCAGGGACTGGAACTTCCCCTGCTTTTTGCCCAGAGAGTCTGGCTCTGTCCGCCCACCCCGTGCTCCCCGGGGGCCTGCCTTTCTGCTGTCAGCGCTTGAACATTCTGGATCTGGCTCTTCGAGGTGGGGGTGGGGTGGCAGCCACCAGGAGATGGATGCTGGGAGGGCACCCTATTTATCTTCAGTAAGTTGCCCCTCACCCCCTGACCTGTCTGCCCAGAGCCCTCTGTCCAGGCAAAACCAGCCAGGACCAGTTTGAGTGGCCCAGCGAGGCCCAGGCTTGTACACAAACCAGTTGTTGTTGGATGCACCTCTGCCACCTCCCCCGTGCCCCCCCGGCCCACACACCTGGCCAAGGCAACTGCCCACCTCCCCAGGACTGTAGCTTCACAAACTGTGTGCCAGGACCTGGAGGCTTTTCTTGGTAAAAACAGCAGCCCTGCCTCCTCCTGCCTCCCCACCCCCATCCCACAGCTGATGGGGAGGCCTCTTCTGTTTGCTGTTCTCACCAGAAAATGAACCTCCCTCCCTCCCTGCACTGAGGGAGGACAGCTCTGAGCCCTGGGAGAGGGCTGTGGGCACCTGGGAGAGGGGTGTGGGCACCCTCCCAGCAGGGAGCGGGACCAGCCTTCAGAGGCAGACTTTCTGGTGGGCGGCGTTTCCTAGAAAGTGAACCGAGCAGGTCATTTCTGATGCCGAGTGCTGGCCGCCAGGAGGAAGGCTGACGTGCCCGGCAGGATCGGGGACAGGCACCTGGCACCCCCTGCACCCTGTGGGGGAGCCAGCCCTGCACAGGCTGGAGGGAAGCACGTTCTGGGCCCAGGGAAGGGCTCAGGGACCCTCGGAGGCCGTGGAGGGAAGAGGGTGAGGTCAGGTCAGAGGGGTCACGGGGGCTGTCACAGGCCCACAGCCAGGAGGAGGAGTTGGGGTGTCTCCCCGTGCACTGGGTGGGGGGGGGCGGGGGGTGAGAGTGAACCGGTGATCTTTCTGTCAAAGAAAGGAGCTCGCTGCCACCTTAGGCTCTGCTATTTCTGATAGGACTTTCAGACTCTCAGGGGGCCGCCACCTTAGGCTCCGCCTTACCCTCCCCTTCCTCGGAATTAGCCAATTGGGCGTTAATGGGAAAACCAGCTCTGAGCCCTGACCAACCAAGTCAGAGTTCAGAGTGAGGGCAGGCAGACCCACGGCAGGAAATGAAACCGAAAGGAAATACCCTTTAAGTGTGATGTGGCCCAGGATCCCAGCTGGAGGAGCATCCTTCTCGCAGGCGTCCATCTGCTGTGCTGGTCCAGTTCCGAGTGTTTGTCTCATTCCTGCCACATCGTTGACAGCATTCTGACAGGTGGGTGCGGCGGGTGTGGGCGAGGGGGGTCCTACTGTCCAAGTGCTCTCCTCCCCCACCAATCCCCCCTCACCCCCGATCCTACCCCACAGAAGGGCCGCCTCTCAGCCTCACCCAGCCCTGGGCTTCCCAGAAGGCCCCCCCTCCCCCCCCACAGAAAGAAGAGGAATCTATCTACGTAAAAGGCTAATGTGCTAAGGGTCCATCCAGGTAATGATGTCAGGTAGCAACACCCGGGTTCCCCTCCCTAGCAACGACTAGCCTCCTTGCAGTGTCTTCAGCCCAGGCACACGGCTTGCTTTACAGCCAGGTGCAAACATTTCACACTTTAACCAAATGTCTGTGAAGCATTTTCCGTGCCTCATCTCATTTGATCCTCACAGAAGTCCTGGAGTAGGCAGATAGGAGACTCGGTGGAATCCTATTTTCTTTCATTAGCCAGAAAACAAAGATTTAGAAAGCTTAGAAACTTGACCCAACTGACAAGAAGTAAGAAATGGTGGACCTTGACAATGACTTCAGGCTTTCTCACTGCACAGAATATAGTCAGACACGGCTGCAGTTAAATATTGTACCCTTTGTTCTCCCTGCGTGATCTACAATAATGATCTGCTTTGTGTTATTTACTGCTGTGTTACTGACAAATACATGAAAGAGAAGTTGGGGTGCTTCACTGGACTGGAAAAAGTTTAGCTACATCAGAAAGCAGGTCTAATTTAGGAAGTTTATTATCGTATACTACAGGCCCAGCGCACGAAATTCATGTGCAGGTACGGTTCCTAGGCCTGGCCTGCAATCAGGGCCATTTCCCTGGCTGCCTATAGCTGGCCCCGCCTGCCACTGGCACTCACCCCTGGTTCCCCTGTTGCCATCGGGCGATTGATGACTGACAGCCAGGGGAAGGGATTGAGAGGCAGGCTGTTCCCGCCCGCTCACCACCCCTGCCCCTGTCATGGGTTGACCTCTGTGTGTGGGGTGACCAGTGGGGTAGGGGTCTTGGCCTGGTGCCACCCACATCCCCTGACACCCAGCCCCGGTTCCCCGTTCGCCATCAGGTGATTGGAGCCTGCCAGCCGGGGAAAGGGACCATAAGGTAGTCACTGTGTCTCATACTGCCTGGTCCAGCAGTCATTCTGATCGATCCGCCTTTAGTGTCAATTTGCATATTACCCTCTTATTATATAGGAATAGAGGCCTAGTACACAGGTGGGGGCTGGCTGGCTGCCCTGTTGGGGGCCCCGGGCCTGGGTGGTGGGTCCCCACTGGGGGGCCACAGCCAGCCAGGGCAAGGAGCTGCAGGGGCTTTGCAGGCCGGCCACACCCCCATCAGGGTGGGGTTCCCACTGGGGGTGGGGCCAGCTTGGGGGAGGGGCTGCAGTGTTTTGGTCTCTGGTTGTTCTGGTCATGATGCCATTATGATTGCTGGCTTTTTATATCTATAGTTAATAAAAATCTAATATGCTAAGTGTCTGGTCAACGGGTCATCTATTCAACCAATCAAAGTGTAATATGCTAATGATATGCTAAGGCTGCTCAACCGCTTGCTATGATGTGTACTGACCAGCAGGGGGCAGATGCTCTGACCAGCAGGTTAGCTTGCTGCTGGGGTCTGGCTGATTGGGACTGAGTGAGATAGGTCAGACATGCCCTGGAGCCCTCCTGCGGTCCCTCCCAAGCTGGCCAACCTCCCGTGTCCCTCCCTGGTCCCAATTGTGCACTGGTGGGGTCCCTCAGTCTAGCCTGCACCCTCTCACAATCTGGGACCCCTTGGGGGATGTTGGAGAGCCGGTTTTGGCTCAATCCTGCAGGACAGGCGAAGGGACCCCACAGGTGCACAAATTTGTGCACTGGGCCTCTAGTCTTATCTAATAAATTGGGAGTATGCTAATTGACTGCTCTGCTCTCAAAGATGGCGGTGCCCACAGCCACAAGATGGTGGCGCCCCGTCCCCTCAGGCCCCCAGCTGCCCAGGACCACCCGAGGCTCAGGTAGCCAGGTTCAGCTGAGGCTTGCGCTGCCGGCGGTGGCGGCAGCAGTGGTGTGATGGCGCGTCACCTTCCCCTGATCACCAGGCTGCCTCCCCCCCATGAGGGCTCCCAGAGTGTGAGAGGGGGCAGGCTGGGCTGAACGAGCCCCCTCCAGTGCATGAATTTTCATGCACCTGGTCTTAGTATAAAATCCCAGTGGCCCTAATGCCATAATGACCAAAGACCTGTAACCAGGACGCTGTGTGCGTGGCAAGGTGTGCACGGGTGGGCAGGACTGCGTGCGCGGCAAGGTGCAGGTGGTTGGGCAGAAACTTGACTCTGGGTCACGTGGTGCAGCGGGATTCAGGGGAGTCCTGTGGCATGGTGAGGTCTGGGGTCCCGGGTCTTGCGTGATTTCTTGTGCTGGGTAACTATCCTATCTAATAAAAGATAAAAAGGGTAATTAACCATACCTCCGCTACACTTCCCATTGGCTAATCAGGGCGATATGCAAATTAACTGCCAACAAAGATGGCGGTCAGCAGCCACGCAGCTGAAGCGAGCAGGAGGCTTGCTTGCTCCAGTGATGGAGGAAGCCAAGGTTCCCCGCCTGCCACGGCCTCTCTAAGCTTTGAAAGCAACAAAGTTTCAATTATAGAAGCTAAACAAACCCAGGTACCTGCTTTCAGCCAGCCGCGGCCTCGGAGCTGTGAGCGCCAGTGACAGCAACAAAGTTTCAATTATAAAAGGTAAATAAATCCTGGAATAAAAAAAAAGAAAAAGAAAAAAAGGAGAGGCTGGGAGCTTTAGTCGCCAGCCAGCCTGAAAATGGCCCTCAGCCCCTCACCCAGACTGGCTGGGCACCAAAGCGGGACCCCCACCCTGATCTGGGACACCCTTCAGGGCAAACCAGCCAGCCCCCAACCGTGCACCAGGCCCCTATCCTATATAGTAAAAGTGTAATATGCAAATTCACCCTAACAGCAGAAAGACTGGGAATGACTGGTCACTATGACACACACTGACCACCAGGGGGCAGACGCTCAATGCAGGAGCTGCCCTCTGGTGGTCAGGGCACTCTCACATGGGGGAGCTCTGCTCAGCCACAAGCCAGGCTGATGGCTGCCAGTATATCGGTGGTGGTGGGAGCCTCTCATGTATCCTCAGCAGCGCTGAGGACGTCTGACTGCAGCTTAGGTCTTCTCCCTGCTGGCAAGTGGGCATCCCCCGAGGGCTGCTGCGCTGCCAGAGGGATGTCTGACTGCCAGCCTGGGCTCGATCCCCCAGGTAGTGGGCCTAAGCCAGCAGGTGGACATCCTCTGAGGGGTCCCAGACTGTGAGAGGGCACAGGCCAGGCTGAGGGGACCCCCCCCATCCCGAGTGCACAAATTTTTGTGCACCGGGCCTCTAGTTAGATATATAAAAGGCTAAGTTGACTCAGGCATGCGCGATACCTATAAAGGTGTCTCTGGTACCAGTTGCACATGTGTATTTCCATCTGTCATTGTCAATCGTGAATTTGGTTGACACTTTTTTATGGAGAAAGGGCGAATAGCGATATTACAATATTTCTTCTAATTAATTTCCTTTCAATGTGCACAATCCGTGCACTGGGCGACTAGTAAGGAAAATAAGTCACATGTACCACCGACTGCGAGCTCACAGCTCACAGGCACAGCGCACAGTAGGACGCGCATTGCAAGTGTTACCTCCCTTAATCCTCACTCAAGCCACTGGGAGGCCCCCTCCATCCTCGGAGTCAATGCCCAGCGTCCCAGTGGAGTGACCAGTAAGCCCAGCTCTATACTACCCACAGGCTGCAGGCTCCTCTTCTCTATGTATTCATTTTTTAAATAAATATATTTTATTAATTTTTTTACAGAGAGGAAGGGAGAGAGATAGTTAGAAACATCGATGAGAGAGAAACATTGATCAGCTGCCTCCTGCACACCTCCCACAGGGGATGTGCCCGCAACCAAGGTACATGCCCTTGACCGGAATCGAACCCGGGAACTTTCAGTCCGCAGGCCGATGCTCTATCCCCTGAGCCAAACCGGTTTTGGCTATTTTTTAAAATATATTCCCACTGATTTCAGAGAGGAAAGGAGAGGGAGAGAGAGAGAAAGATCAATGATGAAAGAAGAATCATGAATCAGTTGCCTTTTGCACTCCCCACACTGGAGATCGAGCCTGCAACCAGGGCCTGTGTCCTGACTGGGAATCGAACCCTGACCTCCTGGTTCACAGGTCGATGCTCAACCACTGAGCCACACCAGCTGGCCTGTTTGCTTATTGACTACCGGCAGCCCCGCTTTCTCGGTGACAGAGGACTTGTCACATGACGGTGCTGTCCTCTCGCCCACGGCAGAGCTGGGGTCCTCTCGGAGCAGGGGGTCTGCCCTGGACACTGGGAAGAGCGAGCTTTGGGCGGGAGCTGACGCGTGGGAACCCTCCCTCCCGCAGGCGGGCGAGGTGTGCGATGTACCTAACGAAGAAGGACGCCATGAGCCTGCTGTGCTCCCTCTCGGAGGCGAAGAAGATGAAGGTGGCCGTCATGCACCGGCGAACCGTGGGGTTCGCTGGCACCGGGGCCTTTGTCGGGGGCCTGGTCGGGGGCCCGCCTGGAATAGCCGTTGGTGAGTGCAGTGCCCCGTGGGGTGGGGGACAGAGGCCCTGAGTCCCCAGGGGCCTCACAGGAGCCTGCGACCTGCGTGAGGGGCTGGCGAGCTGAGTCTGAGACTTGGCCTTTGTGCACAGACGTGTCCGGAGGGACACACGTGTCTGTGTCTCAGATGTGCAGGGCGCCTTCCGGTGGCTCCGCGCCTGCGGACTGGAAGGCGCCCTGCCCCGGGGGTGTGCCCTGTGTCCCTTGGGCAGGCCTGTTCCTGTCTTCACTGCAGGGTCAGGGAGGAAGCTGGGATTCCAGGCCTCTGGCTGCTCACGTTAGCTGTTCAGAGAGCTCCCGGCCCAGTCCCCAGTCTGTGCAGGAGGAGTGCCCACGGTTGCCCACATGCACCTGCCCCTGGTCTCACCCGGCTCCCGTTTGGGGACCAGTTTCTGCCAGTGGGGGAGGTTGGTTGCTTCCCATGATCCCTTGGAGGTCGGGTGAGTTGCTCCCTCTAGTCTGGGAGCAGGAGGTTTCCGGGGGACCCCACCATGGACTGTGGCCTGAATCGTGGGGAGGAGCTCCCAGCGAGCCCCGAGCCGGCATGGTGAACAGCCCGCCTAATGAAATTCCTGTTTTCCAGGGAGCGTTCTCGGGGGGCTCTTAGGGTCCTTGACGTGGAGCATGGAGTTTAAGCCGGTCAGTCACATCCTCAAGGAGCTGCCGCCTCCGGAGCAGGAGAAGCTCTGCAGCCACGTCGTCGCCAAAATCGGGAGCCTGCAGTGGAGGGACGTCAAGCACCTGACCAAGCTGGTCATGGAAAGCGAGGCCCTGCAGGAGCAGCTGCTGAAGCTGCTGGAGGGCTACGTCACCAAGGAGCTGAGGACCACCGTGCAGTACGGCGCCTAGGCTCGGGGGGCACCTAACCTGGGGAGCGCCTGGCGGGAGGGGGGCGGGGAGGGGTGGGGGCTGTGCTGGGTCCTGTTCTGGAAAGTGAAGGTTAAAGAGAATAAAACGGGGCCGAGAGGAACTCTCTGTGCTGAGCGGATCCCTGCAGAGCCTGCAGCCCTGAGCCCCGAACAGCGCAGGGACCAGGGGACCCCAGGCCGGGGAGGGGCGCGGGGCGCAGCCTGAGCTCAGCCGAACCGCGAGCAGCCGCCATCGCTGGCGAGTCTCCCCCTCGCTCTGCGCGGCTCCTGTCTGGGGCTCAGCCCGGCGGCACCGGGGCGCCTGAAGCAAAAGCTTGTGGATGCATCACAGCCGGTGCCATAGGAGCCCCACCCGGCCCACTCGGAACCTTCCAGAAAGAGCTCTCAGAGCCGCCCTGGGCGCGGCCCGTGGGGAGCGGGCGCCCGGCCGAGGTGCCTGTGGCTGACGCGGGGACAGGTTGTGCGTCCACTCTCCTGACGCGGAGGCAGAGGGCTCAGCGGCTCGGCTGTGAGGGTGACTGCTGTCCGGGCGCCGCTGGCAGGACGGGGACCCTCCGGGCCCAGGGTCTCAGGGCCTGGCCGCCGGCCCTGCTGGAATCATGTGACCCCTGGAGAGCACCCCCTGCCCCCCTCGTCCCTTCCCAGGGGCCTCATGGGGATTGGGAGGCACCAAGGGCACCGGCCCAGCAGCCCGGCCTGACTCCCCCTCCGGGTCCCGCTGGTGAGGCCGCTGCTGCAGGAAGAGGGGCTCCTGGTGAAGTGGGGGGTCAGGATGACCTCGAAGAAGTGACCGCCCTCAGGTCCCCACACACTGTCCTGCCTTCAGACCCGCAGCTCCCCGTCTGCAGAGCCCACACGGTTTCTGAACAGCCTTCCCCTCCGATTCCTGGAAAGATCTCTGACCCGGGAGGCGTGCACACCCAATGCCAGGGACAAAGGAAGGCAGGGGGTGGGTGACTTTAAAATGGAAGGAAGCTGGGCATTTCCTGCCTGAGGCCACCTTTCCAAGCTGCTCCCTCTCCCAGAGCCTCCAGGGGGCGCTGCTCCCCCTCCCAGAGCCTCCAGGGGGCGCTGCTCCCCCTCCCAGAGCCTCCAGGGGGCGCTGCTCCACCTCCCAGAGCCTCCAGGGGGTGCTGCTCCACCTCCCAGAGCCTCCAGGGGACGCTGCTCCACCTCCCACTGCCTCCAGGGTGTGTTGCTCTGCCTCCCTCGGAGTGTGTGTGTGTGTGTGTGTTTCCATCGCGTTTGCATCCTTTCTGTTTAGGCCACTGTGAACCCTTTCACGGATGAACGCTGGGGCTGTGACTCGGAATTCCGCCCACGTGTGTGGCGGCTGTAACATTCCTTGGCTCTTAGCTGCCCCTGCCCCGTGCGGCTGCCTGGGGGTAGGAGGGGGGGTCCTTAGAATCATAAATGCTGCGAGGGCATTTTTGTGTTAATATCCCCTGTATTTTGTCTCATGATAGATGGTCTTTAGGGAGATCCCTTAAAGTGAAGCTGCTGGGTGAAGAAGTGGCCGTTTAAAGTATGTATTTTATTGATTTCAGAGAGGAAGGGAGAGAGAGAGAGAGACATCTATGATGAGAGACAATCATGGATCGGCTGCCTCCTGCACGCCCCACACTGGGGATCGAGCCTACAAACCCGGGCCTGTGCCCCGGTGAGCCACGCTGGCCGGGCCATTTTGGCATTTTAAGAATGTGGGTCATTTAAAGCTGGATACAGGGCATTGCTGTGGCAGCTGGAGGGGCAGGATAAGCTGAGAAAGAACTGCGGGCAGACGAGGCCCCCGCTCCCCCTGCCGCCTGGGAGCCCTGGACAGGCCGGGTCTGGGAAAGCCTCCTGCTGGAGTGGGAGCCCCTGGCAGGGCCCGCAGCGCACGCTCCAGGGACTGGAACTTCCCCTGCTTTTTGCCCAGAGAGTCTGGCTCTGTCCGCCCACCCCGTGCTCCCTCCTGGGGCCTGCCTTTCTGCTGTCAGCGCTGGAACATTCTGGATCTGGCTCCTCGAGGTGGGGGTGGGGGTGTGGGTGGGGGAGCCAGCAGGAGGTGGATTCTGGGAGGGCTTCAGAACATGGCCCTGGTCCCTGCCCAGCTGCCTGCAGACCTCGCTCGTGCCCTGATGAGCACTGCCCCGGTCCAGGGACCAGGCGGGGGAGGGGCTGAGACAGGAGGCTGTGGCTGGGACTGCGCACCCGCACCCCTTGCACAGCACCAGGCAGGGTGAAGGGACCGGCTGCCTGGCCTCATTGCTGGGAGGGCACCCCATGTGGCTTCAGGAAGTTACCCCTCACCCCCTGACCTGTCTGCCCAGAGCCCTCTGTCCAGGCAAAACCAGCCAGGACCAGTTTGTGTGGCCCAGCGAGGCCCAGGCTTGTACACAAACCAGTCGTTGTTGGATGCACCTCTGCCACCTCCCCGCCCCCCCAAACACAAACCTGGTCTGGTCCCTCTGCCCCGTGAGGAAGGCCTCACAGTTCCTGGGAACCTCGCTCTTTAACCTCCTGCACCCGTGCTTCCACCACCCCCTCTCCCCCGCCCCCCATGGCTGCCTGTGAACAGTAGGCTCAGCCTCGCTGCCTAGAGCCAGATCCCACCTGCTGAGTCAGGGTCAGACTCTAGAGCAGCGGTTCTCAACCTGTGGGTCGCGACCCCTTTGGCGGTCGAACGACCCTTTCACAGGGGTCGCCTAAGACCATCCTGCAGATCAGATATTTACATGACGATTCATCACAGTAGCAACATGACAGTGATGAAGTAGCAACGAAAATAATGTTATGGTTGGGTCACAACATGAGGAACTGTATTTAAAGGGCCAGAAGGTGGAGAACCACTGCTCTAGGCGGACCTTTGAGACTCAGCCAGAGAGGCCTCGTCTCGCAGGGACGGGAACCTGATGGTGGGGTCTCGGGCACCGCGCCTGCCTCTCCCGGCCCTAAGGCACCCGTCCAGATGGCAGTGAGCCCGCCCTGCCACAGCGCCAGGCGGTGGGCAAAGGCGGCAGAAGCACCCACCGGAGACGGCCGGAAAGGGCCCAGGGCTCCGGGGCCAGGCGGGCATCCTCATGCTGCCCGCCGCTCGGGGACTCAGCACATGACCTGCTGCAGGTGCCGGGGCCCTGACGGGCGGGTGTGTGCATGGCAACCACCCCGATCGGTGGGAACCCCTGAGCCCACGGCTGCCCGCGTCCCCAGCCTGGTGCAGGGTGGACTGCGACCCCAGCACAGGGTCAGCCTCTGGTGGGCACAGCCCGGGGGACACCTGGCCTTTCAACCACAGCCGCCGTGAGCTTCCTGTTTATCAGGAGTCAGCCTGGTGAGGCTTCTGTACCGGAAGTCAGTCCCCACAGGAAACACCGCTTCCCCGGCCACAGGAGGGATCCCTGAGGGACCGCCAACACCGGGACAGTGCGAGGCGCAGCCTGGGCAGGCTGCCCTGCACCCGGAGCTCAGGCTGCAGCCCCAGCCTGGTGGGCACCGCCGGACAGAGCCCAGCTGACGGGCAGGCGGGCACCAGCCAGGGGCGTGGGCAGGCCTGGTTCCCGGAGCCACATGGTCCCTGTGGGCGTCCTGGTCGCGGGTCCCGTGCTGCGGATCACGGCCTCCGAGAAGCAGGACTCGCTGTCCCATGAGGCGCCGGGGCCTGTCCCTCAGGCAGCACAGCTCTCAGGGCTGAGCAATGGCCTTCGGCCCAGGAGGCCTGTGCGTGGGGTTTGCTACCTGGAGAGAGAACCCGAAGTGGACAGAGATGCCCATGTGCAGAGGAGGGTCTGGGCGTCGGGAGGGCCCATGCCTCTCCCACCGCCACCCACCAGCCCAGCACGGGGTTCTGGGGGCGCCGGGCAGCTTCGGGGGCTCTGCACCCTCAGGAGAGGAGGGTGTCCACGCGGATGCAGAAGTGACTGGGGCCCCACCGGCAGCCGAGGCCGCCGTCAGCTGTGGAAGGAGGACCAGGAGACCCCGGAGTCGTAGAACCTGACGCGGCTGGGCCAGTCGCCCTCCCCGCCGCCTTCCTTGTCCTCGTCCGAGTCCTCATCGTCCTCATCCCCACTGGACACCCCGCAGCCGGCCCCGGCCCCAGAAGGGGACCCCGCGCCCGGGCCCCCCTCTCCTCCCCCCTCGCCCTCCCCCTCCCCCTCCCCCTGGCGCCTCTGGGCGGCCAGCTGGCGGTAGCAGAGGCCGCAGACACGCTGGGGCTTGGGCGCCAGGCGCGGCAGCAGGACGCGGGCGCGGGAGCAGTCCCCGCAGACCACGAAGCCGCACTGGCGGCAGTGGTGGCGCCGCGTGAGCGCCGAGAAGCGGGTGTGCGTGCAGCGCATGCAGATGTCCGTGGCCTTGTCGGGCACCCAGGGCGCCGCGTGCTCCGTGCTGGGCGCGCGGCCCGAGGCCCGCAGCTGCCGCCGCACGCCCTCCTCGATGTGGCCCATCCACTCCTGGCGCTCGGAGGCCGAGGCGGCCGACACCACGAAGGACTTGCGGGCCGTGCGGATGAGCCAGCGGTGCCGCGCCTGCCGCGTCTCGGGCAGCGGCTCCAGCGTCACCTCCTCCAGCGGGATGACGCGCTGGGCGCGGTAGCGGCGCCCGCTGAGCACGATGCTGCCGTAGACCAGGACGTCGCTGAAGAGGAAGAAGACGCGCGGCTGGGCCCTCTTGCGGCACTCCTTGGTCAGCACGCCCTCGCCCAGCAGCACGCGGCCCGGCAGCGCCAGCGGCTGCCCCGACGCCCCGAAGCAGCGCTCCACCTCGGCGATGCGCCGGCGGTTGATCTCCGTGTGCGCCAGCTGCTCCACCATCGTCCCGGGCTGCGGAGGGCGCACAGGGCGTCGGCGGGCGGCCCCGGGGCGGGACCCCACTGCCCAGCCCAGCCCGTCTCCAGCCCCCTCCTGCCCAGAGGCCCACCCTGAGACAGGAGTCACTGGGAGGTGAGGGGTCCCCCGGGGCGGGGCGTGTGCGGAGCCAGGGATGGGGAGGCCGCAGGAAAGAGGGTGACATGGAGAGCATCATGGGAGGCAAAATAAGCCAGTCAGAGGGCAGTGAGGATCACAGGAGCTCACCCCTACGTGAAGTCTAAGGGACGGAATACACGGATGGCCGGTGGGCGTGGCTCAGTGGCTGAGCATCGACCTATGGGCCAGGAGGTCACACGATCGGTGTTTCTGGGTCAGCACCTTGTGGTTCCCCCGCCACCACCTGTGGGAAGTGGGGCAGGGCCCTGCAGGGAGGCGGGTGCACTGCACAAGGGGCTCAGCCCTAGTCACCGAGCACTGGCCTCCCGCCCGCAGGCCTCCTGAGAGGCGCCCACAGCACCTTCTGTAGGAGCGGCGGTTTAGGCGTCTGACCGGGCCGTGTGCCGCATGCAGACCTCGCTGGTTCTGGGGACAGCCCTGCTGGGACCATCGCTGACCCTGCCCTGGGCGCCACCCCAGGGCCTTTAGGCTGAGCTGGGGCCCTGGGATGGAGGGAGGAGGGCTCCTGGGAGGAGCTCAGAGAGCAGCGGAGGGAGACACACCAGGCAGTGACCTCAGTCCCCACAGCGAGGACCACGGCGACCCTGGCAGCGGGTGGGGGTGAGACGGCGGGTCTCACACATGGGATGGCGTCTGCAGCTGCACGTGCTCCAGACCTCGCAGGTCAGCAGGACGGACACCAAGTGCTGAGGAGCCCGGCCAGTGTGGCTCAGTGGTTGGACATCGACCTAGGAACCCAGAGGTCATGGTTCGATTCCCGGTCAGGGCACAGGACTGTGTTGCAGGCTCCATCCCCAGTGTGGGGCGTGCAGGAGGCAGCCGGTCCATGGTTCTCTCTCATCGTTGATGTTTCTCTCTCTCTCTCTCTCTCTCTCTCTCTCTCTCTCTCTCTCTCTTCCTCTCCTTTCCTCTCTGAAAGCAATAAAAACATATTTGGGGGGAAAAGTCAGGGGAGAGTGGCCTGCGTGGGCAGGGGGGGCTGGATGAACCCGGAAGAGGGGAGCAGGCAGGCCCTTGTCTGCACTATTTTATTTCTTTTATTTAAAAAGCGCAGCAGCAAACGAGACGGCATCCCGCCAGTGGATGCGGGAAGTGGGGACGTGCCCGGCTCGTCTCTCTGTCTAAATGTAAGTCTCAGAGGCGAGCTCACAGGACCCTGTGTGGGTGCAGAGCGCTGAGCTCTCCTGGTCGGGGCGCCCGCAGGCCTGGCATGGGCACCAGCAGGGGCCTGGGCCACCCTTGCCAGGCACACTCCTGTGTCAGGCGCCGGGCAGGCGGGTGGGAACCCAGGCTGCAGCCAAGGACCGAGACCTGTGACCCCACAGCTGAGGGGGACGGGCCCGGGGCTGAGAAGAGCCAGAGCGGCCCTGTGGGTGGGTGAGCTCCGGGGCTGGCTTGCAGGTCCCCCCTGACCAGAGGGCCCGTGGGCGTGGCCTGGAGGAAGTGAGCACAGGGCCTGGCCAGGTCCCAGCGGCTCCCCTGGCATCCGCCCACCTCCCCATGACCTTAGCTTCACACCCTGTGTGACAGGACCTGGAGGTTTTTCTTGGTAAAAACAGCAGCCCCGCCTCCTCCTGCCTCCCCACCCCCATCCCCCAGCTGATGGGGTGGCCTCTTCTGTTTGCTGTTCTCATGAGAAAATGAACCTCCCTCCCTCCCTCCCTCCACTGATGGAGGACAGCTCTGAGCCCTGGCAGAGGGGTGTGGGCACCCTCCCAGCAGGGAGCGGGGACCAGCCCTCAGAGGCAGACTTTCTGGTGGGCGGCGTTTGCTAGAAAGTGAACCGAGCAGGTCATTTCTGATGCCGAGTGCTGGCCGCCAGGAGGAAGGCTGACGTGCCCGGCAGGGCTGGGTGGTGCCAGGCAGAATCAGGGACAGTCACCTGGCACCCCCTGCACCCTGTGGGGGAGCCTGCCCTGCACAGGCCGGAGGGAAGCATGTCTGGGCCCAGGGAAGGGTTCAGAGACCCTCGGAGGCCGTGGAGGGAGGAGGGTGAGGTCAGGTCAGAGGGGCCACAGGGGCTGTCACAGGGCCACAGCCAGGACAGGAGTTGGGGTATCTCCCAGGGCACTGGGGGTTGGTGGGGGATGAAGGGGTGTGGCTAGGGTGGTGCCACTGACCAAGTGCTCTGCCCGATGCAGCGGGGCCGCCTCTCAGCCTCGCCCAGCCCCGGGCTTCCCAGAAGGCCCTCCCCCCAGAAAGAACAGGAATGAGGAAAATAAACCACAGCTCACAGGGCACAGGGCACAGCGGGACGCGCATTGCAAGTGTTAGCTCCCTTAATCCTCACTCAAGCCACCTCCATCCTCGGAGTCCCTGCCCAGGGTCCCAGCGGAGGGACCAGGAAGCCCAGCTCTGAACTACCTGCGGGCGGCTGCGGGCTGCTCTTCTTTATTTATTTAAAAAAAATATTCCCACTGATTTCAGACAGGAAGGGAGAGGGAGAGAGAGAGAGAAACATCAATGATGAGAGAGGATCCCTGATCGGCTGCCTCCTGCACGCCCCACACTGGGTGGCAATGGAACTCACAGCCCGGGCCTGTGCCCTGCCTGGGATTCGAACCCGTGGCCTCCTGGTTCACAGGTCGATGCTCAACCAGTGAGCCACACCAGCCAGGCTGACGGCTGCTCTTGACCAAAACCAGAATCAGATCTTCACCCCTGATCGTCACCCCTCCCTGACCTCCCAGGTCATGGGGCCGCTGGGGGCAGGTGGGGTCGGGCAGGTCCTTCAGCTCAGCTGGGCCGCCTCCCCTCTGGGTCTTGGCAGCCCCAGGGCTGACGTGTGCGGGACACGGCTGAGGTCAGTCATCGCTGGGCCTGCAGACCCCAGTGGGAATCGCTACCAGGAACACCCCTCCCCCAAGTGGAAACGGGGCGGCAAGAGCGGCCCCCGCCCCCCTTCCTGTGAGCCGCTTCGCTCAGATTCCGGACATTGCCCTCGCCGGCAAGTGTGGGCGATGGGCCTCCATCCCCCCCTGCACGGGGCTGGCGGGAGAGGGAGGGGATCGGGCGGATCCCAGGCGGGCAGGAGCGGCCTCACTGACTTCTTCCGTGAAATGGGCGCCCAGCCTGCTTCCTTGGACAGCCCCCCCCCCCCCAAGTCACAAACTCCGCGGGTCAGAGGGCAGGCGGCTCCACAATGAGGGGCCGGGAGGCCCGGGCAGCCACGCACCCCGACTCCCTCCGCGGGGGCAGCGGTCCCCCCTTCTCCAGACCCCACGGACAGGGACCAGGAGGGAGGCCCCGACGGGGGGGGGAGGCCGGGTCTCTCCCAACAACACCCCGGACAGCGGGCGCCCCAGAGCCCCCTCCGTCCACACGTCGCGCACCCCGAGGACCCCTCCTCGGCCCCGCGCCCCTTTTCCTGTCCCCCCTCTCTCCGCGGAGCCCCTAAGCCCCCACCCCGCCGCCAGCCAGGAGCGCCTGCTCCGCGCCTCCGCTGCTGGCCAGAGTCCGAGCCGCCCTGGCCGCGCACCCACGGGACCCGGCGGTGTGGGTCGCGTGGGCAGCGCGGGGGCCCTGCCCTGCCCCGGGGGGCGCTCACCTCTCCGCCCCTGCCCTGCCAGGGGGGCGCTCACCTCTCCGCCTGGACCCTGCGAACCCGCACTCCGCGTCCCGCTTGCCCGCCGCTGCCCGGCCCGCCGCGCCCACGCCGCGGCCGGACTCTCCGGACACGCCCCCCGGCGGCTCCGCCAATCGGAGGCCAGGCGCGCGGCGGGGGCGTGGCCTGGGCGCCCAGCCCGCAGAGCCGAGTCCCAGCGATGTGCGCGGGCGGAGCGGCCGAGCTGAGTGCGTGGGTCGTGCGCCCGGCGGCCGGGCCTGGGCGGGGCGTCCTGCTGGCCGCTGATGTGGTCATCTCCGCTAGAGGTTAATAATCACTTTAACAAATCAGCAGCATTTTCTCTATTTTTATTAATTTTTAAATCTATTTTTATTGATTTCAAAGAGGAAGGGAGAGGGAGGGAGAGAAAGGAACGTCAATGATGAGAGAGAATCATTGATTGGCTGCCTCCTGCGCGCCCCATACTGGGGATGGGGCTGCACCCCGGCAAATGCTCTGATCGGTGACCTGGTTCAGAGGTCGACGCTCAACCACTGGGCCACACCGCCTGGCGCATTTGATCTACTTTAAACCTTTAATAGCGGAAATTGTCAAACATGCACAGAAGGCCAGCCATGGTGCCCAACTCCAGGCAGAGTTGTGCCCGCAGACAGGGGTGGTTTCCCGGCCACTGCCGCCCCCACAGAGCCCCGTGGATCCCTCTCGCTCAGTTTGCCCACTGACGCCCCTGCAGTTCAGGAAGCCTGTGGGTTTATGGGTCCTGATGGGGCAGCCAGACCTCCATACAGAGGGGGAGACAGCCCCCAGGATCCCAGAGGCCGAGGCGTAAGCTCAGAGGTCAGCTGGGACATGGCGACTCTGGGAAATGCCATCCCAGCTGTACACACTTTTTATGCCAAGGGCACAGCTATGTAGCTCGCTACCACAGCACCCTGCCTGGCACCCAGCACTGTGCCAGGCCCAAAGCAGGTGTCTGGAGAAGGAGGCGTTTCCATGGTTCTGGAAAACTGGGGAAAGGATGTTGGTCCTGGAGTCAGGAGACCCCAACAAGCCTCCTCTCACTGTTGGTCAGGGGTCCACTAGGACCTATGTCTCCTCGTCTGCCCTTCCTCCCAGCTGTGCTGTTCTGGATGGAGCTCCGGAGAAGGCCCTGGAGGCGGCGCAGACTCCGTCATGCAGCTGCCTGTCCCTCCCCATGGGGCCCGCGTGGTCGGAGGAGACCTGGGCGGAGGGCCATGCTCCTCCAAGAAGAGGAAAAACTCGTGACTCACGGAGGGGCAGAAGCTGAGTCAGCCCGGCCACAAGCTGTGGAAAAAGCGAGGGCTCCCTGAGGACTTTTCTGCTCCTTCCTGGCTGTGGGGCTCAGGGCTCAGGGTGTCGGGATTGGGGAACAAAAAGAAAGCTGGGAAAAACATAATGAAAAGGAAACAGCCGTGTGTTTGAGCCAGGAGCACGCACACATCTCAGTCACACCAGAGGGCGGAGGCTGCTTCACCACTTTAGACAGAAGGACCCTGAGGTGTCCCCAGGTCCCTTCTTCTTCTTCTTCTTTTAATATATTTTTATTGCTGTCAGAGAGGAAGGGAGAGGGAGAGACAGAAACATCAATGATGAGAGAGAATCATGGATCAGCTGCCTCCTGCACCCCCGCCCCTCCCCCGCCCCCACCCCCCCCCCGCCCCGCCCCCTAGGGATCGAGCCTGCAACCCAGGCATGCGCCCCAACCAGGAATCCAACTGTGACCTCCCGGTTCATAGGTCAATGCTCAACCACTGAGCCAAGCCCAGACAGCTGGATTGGTGCTTCCATCTCCCCCAGCCTCGGGGTGGCTCCCTCCCTCCCTCCTGCCAGCCAGCAGCTGGGAGCTGACTGTGGGGAAAGCATGGTGGGGTTGCTGGTCGCTCCTGGGAGCAATCATCTCATCACACTGGGCTGAGCTGAGGCTCATCTGGACTGAATTGGGGGTGGTTTCATGAGGCGGCGCCAGGCCCCAGCAAGTCTTAGTGCTTCATTAAACACCAATTCCCGAGTCACTTATTTTGTTGTTTTGTATTATTTTTATTGTATTTTTTGTGCCGCACAGAGGGTGAGGGAGGAGCTGAGACTCACAGCTCGGCTGGGTGCAGGCCCCTGGGGGCAGACAATGGATGCAAACCCTTCTGCAGTTGCCCTGTGGCTGGGAGGGGCCAGAGTGCGGGCAGCTGGTGGGATGTGGGGTGTCACCCCTCAGCCCCCTGACCTGGGTGCCAGTGCTCCTGTTCTGGGCTGCAAGGGACCCTCAAAAATGCCACCACCCTACCTGGGGCCTTACCTCCCAGCCAGGGCAGGGCACACCTAGAGGAACCCAGCTGGGGTGGGGCTGGGCACCCTGCCCTGTCCTGCCCTCTACTCCCAGGATGACTCTGGCCACCGGCTTTTGCTCTCTGGGCCTCAGTTTCCCCAGCCGAGTCCCACGTGCCTCACCAGGTGTTGGGGGGGTAGAGTGGGCAGTGGCGCTGGGGAAGCTGGGGCGCCCTCTCGGGGGAGGGGAGGAGGAAGTTCCAAACCAGGAGACAAGAGTCCCGGCTAATGAGGCTGCAGGGGGAGACCTCTCGCCCTTTGTACCTCTCCCCCTCCACCCCTTGGCTGTTTTGTTTTCTTCTGGTCGCACAACAAATATTTAACTGCGCACTCACTGTGTGCACGGCCGTGTCTAGGTCGCCCGAGGTTACCATGTGATGATGGTGGAGACAAGCCCGGCGCCCCGTCATATTCGGTAAAGGAGCAGGCGCGGTGGTGTGGCGAGTGCAGGAGGGTCCTGTGGGAGGTCCAGCCGAGAGGCCGAGCAGGAGTGGCGGTGGCACCGTGTGCGGAGGCGGCAGGACACGCGTGGCGGGGGGTTAGGGGCTGAGAGAGGGTGGCAGGGGCAGGCCGGGCTGGGTCAGAGCGCCTGTCATTCTCAGGGTCCTGGGAACTCGTGCGTGGGTTTGGGCAGAAGATGGGTGACAGGACCTGAGTCACGGGTCACAGAGGTTGCCTGGCTGTGGCCAGGGCCACGTAAGGAGGGAGGTGGTGGAAGGCTGTGGCTGAGATGCTGGGCGGGGGTGGGAGCTGCGGCCTGGGAGGTGGAGAGGGCGAGGGGAACCACTGGGACTCAAGGAGACTGGTGGGGCTGTGAGCGCGAGATCCACGCACCTGCTGGTAGTTAGCGAGCCCGCTGGGTGAGGCACCATCTCCTGCCTCTCCCTCCTCACCACCCCCTCGCCTCACCCAGGACCAGGCCTGGGACCGCTTCCTGGGAGAGGCACGCAGGGGCTGCACTTCTGTGGGCAAAGCCGCCAGGACAGCCAGCCTGGCCCTGCGGGACGCCAGCCCGCACCCAGCCGTCTCCACGTCCACGCATCCACTACGTCACGCTCGCCCTTCACAGCCCAGGAACGATCACCAGGAGTGTCACGACTCGTTTTAATCTGTCTCCCACTCTCGGTAATGACGCCTGTTTAAGACACCCATTAAGGGCCCATGCGGGTAATTAAATGGACAATTCCAGTACAGTCCTACTAGAAGCCCCTCGATTAAGTTAATATCAGAGGCACTTAACAGATGTCTTAATTAGGCATTACAGCGATGAAACGCAGCGCCACGAGAACGCGCCGCTGTCCAGAGAGCTCTTTCCATGCATTTACGGCTGCGGCGTCCACGTTTACTCTGAGCCCACATGAAGCTGGGACCTTTCCCACACCCGGAAGCGCCGTCCCAGCCCAGACGCCCGGGCTGGAGGGACGTCAGACACCATCTGGAGCCCACGGTCCCCAAATGTCTGACAGAGGAGCAGCTGGGCCTCAGAGGACGCGAAGCTTCCGGGGTCCCTGGGGTCCCCCTGCAGCCCAGGACCTGGATGTGGTCACGTGCACCCCGCGATCCCGGGGCAGTAAGTCTCAGGTACCTTTCCAGGAAACCCCCATCGTCTGCTGGCCCCACTGGACAGAGGGTGACACTGAGGCCCCGGCTTCGTGGCTGGCGGAATGCCCCCTGGCCCACGGGCCGGAACTTTCCAGCAGCTCTCCCTCCCACTAGGCAGCAGAGCCTCCGCGTCTCCTGGGGGCCGGGGACTGGCAGCCAGAGCCCACGCCTCTGCCCGCCTCTCCTCCTGCCGGCCCGAGCCCAGCGGGCAGGTGACTGCCCGGGTCCTCGATGGCTCTGCGGGCCCTGCCCTGAGCCTGGGGGTGACCACCTTCTTCAGATCCCACAGCTGCTCGGACCTAGAGCCCCCTCCAGGGAGCCCCCTCTGCCACCCAGGCCCCAGAGGGAGGGAGGGTGGAGGAGCTCAGCTGTTTGCAGAAACTGTGGTCCAGACCGGTCACAGACCAGAGCTGGGCCCCGCGCCTGTGGGCGGTGTCTGCAGAGGAAGCTGAGGCCTGAGGCGGCCCTGCCCAGGCCCCACCCTCCCCCACCCTCCCACCTGCTGCACCACAGGAGACTGGGAACTGGAGCCGAGGCCCAAATGCTTTTATTATCACAGACAGCTCGCGTCACAGAGCAGCAGACGCAGGACGGGCGGCGGAGCCCCCACACCCACGAGCCAGAGGGCCGCTCGGTGTCTCCTGCCCCCCTCTCCCCGGGAGGGAGGAACACGCAGGCCCCCGGAACTGTGCACCCTGCTCCCCGACACCAGGCGTTTCTTCCCAGGTGTCCTACCGACCGGGGTGGTCTCCCCGGAAGCGCCTGCTGTCTCCCAGGAGCTGGGCTCGGGCCGGCGTTCCTCTCGGCCGTGACCCCGTGGGCCGCAGCGCTCACAGGTCCATGGTTCCCTTCGCTTTGAACTTCTTGGCGGACCGCTCGCTCGACCGGAGCTGGAATTTGCTTCCGTGAATGTAGGAAACGAAGCCGCCGGTTTCCACGGAAAACACGCAGCCCAGCTTGGGGATCACTGCGGAGGGGGAGACCGCGTGGGGACCCGCACCGGCCCGCCCGCCGCAGCCCTGCCCACGAGGCTCTAGAAATGAGCTACCAGGAAACCGGGCCGGCGGGGTCCCCCTGCACAGCCAGGTCACTCACGTCCTCAACAGAGCTCAGCCCCCACGGTCAGGGCCCAAGGTCAGAGCCCACCTCTCAGCACCAGGACCTCCCAGGGCAGCGCCAGCCCAGGTCCCCCACAAACAGCTTTCAGGTGGCTCAAGGCTCTGCGCTCGGGGAGGAAAACTGACCACGCTCCGAGGTGAAAACTAGAGCGAAAGAGCCGCAGGGAGACGGGTGGCAGCGGCAGGAAAAGCCAGCTCAAACATTAAAGCAACCGCCGACCGGCGTGGCTCGGTGGTTAAGTGTCGACCCATGAACCAGGAGGTCAGGGCTCGATTCCCGGTCAGGGCACCTGACCAGTCGGCGGGCTTCATCCCCAGTGCGGGGTGTGCAGGAGGCAGCCAATCCGTGATTCTCCATCAATGATATTTCTTTCTCTCTCTCCCTTCCTTTCTGAAATCAATTAAAAAAATATTTTTCAAAGAAAAGTAACATTTATAAAAAAAAAAAAAAATTAAGGGAATCAAACCCCCACGTGTGGTTTGAACTTCCTGTGCCGGCGCGGCTCACGCCTGCACCGTGGCTAGAGGGGGAGCTGGAGGGGGGCTCGCAGGCCTCCCGGACCCACAGGCTCACCGCCAAGGGCGCAGCTCCCGCGCCCCCAGGGGCAGGTGCTGCCCTGCCTCCTGCCTGTCGGCGTCCAGCTGCTCCTCAGGGAGGTGTGGGCTGAGCCAGGGGCAGGTGTAGCGCAGTGCCCGCGGGGACAGCGCGTACCTTTCAGGCGGTCTTCTTTGGTGATGATTTTGAAAACGTGCTTTGTTTCCTGCAGGAGGATCCCTGTGACGCCCACGTAGGAGGGGCACTTGGATTTCGTGACTGCAAAGGAGAAGTGCTTCCAGCTCAGGCCTTGCCCAGTGGCGAGGGAGTGCCCCGGGGGCCGGGCCTGAGTGCACGAGGACCCAGCTTCCCCGCCCGCGGCCTGTGACTCTGCGATGGCCGACAGGGTGTCCTGTGGGGCCCGCAGGCCAGGGTGTGGGCAGGATTCGGAGCCAGGTCACAGGTGTCCCACACCCTCCAGGCGGCAGTCGGGGCACGTGGCGAGGGCAGAGACCTCCTAGCAGTGGTCGGCAAACTGCGGCTCTTTGGCCCCTTGAGTGTGGCTCTTCCACAAAATACCGACTTCTGTGCATGGGCCACACAGTTTCAATTGCACTGTACGTGCGTGCCTGCACGTGGTATTTTGTGGAAGAGCCACACTCAAGGGGCCAAAGAGCCACATGTGGCTCGCGAGCCGCAGTTTGCCGACCACGGTGATGTTTCTCCGCCCAGTGCCGACCTGGGGACATCCCCGGCAGGAGCACTCTCACACCCTGACCCCACAGTGCCGCCCGCGTGCCACGTGCTCTCAGGCCCTCACCTGAAACAATGGCGCCATGGAGATCTGCCTTCAACAGCTTGGCCTGGATCGCCTGGGGCTGCCTGCAGGGCAGACAGAAGCCTCACCGTCTTCGCTGGGGAAGCGGGTTCCCAGGCCGCACCCACAGCCGTCAGGGTCTGGGTCCGCAAGGCATGGGTTCCCCCAAAGGGCAAGGCTTCAGAAACTCAACTCACGTGTCTGGCCTGAGGCCATTGCAGAGGTCCCGGATGTACTGTTTCCAGAGCTCGTGCAGGGGGAGAAAGAGGTCGTATCTGTGGGAAGTCAGAGGGTGGAAGCGAGGCCCATGAGCTTGATGACACCGTCCAAAGCACAGCGCTCAGCTTCCCACCAAGGACGCCTGGGGCCACCATCTCCATTCGCCTGCTTCCTCCCCTCGACCCTGTCTCCTCACTGGTGGGCCCTCCAAGGCCACGTTCCTGCTAGTGAGACGAGGAAGGTGCGCCTTCCGGGCCACTCCCCTCCCTGCCACTGGACACAGCTGTGACACCTGGAGCACAGGCAGCCGCCCGAGACCACGGGGCAATGTCTAGAGCTGCCGGAGCAGCCGGACACACCAGGCCACGCTGCCTGGGCCTGAGGGCGGTGGACCCGCCTGCACGGCGGCCAGCACACGCACACTTGGACTTCTCCTCCAGGAGAAACCCACTCCAGGCTGCTGATGCCTGCACTCTGAGGCCCTGCGCATCAGGGCGCTGAGCTAGGTGAGCCGTGTTCAACCCGAGCTGCTGGATGTCACGCAGGACCCGGGGACGGTGACAGGTCTGCCGGGCAGGGGAGGGCGCGGAGGAGAGGACCCCAACTGTGGGTTAGAGGATGGAGAGACTCGGCTAAAACCTGAAGAGGGCCGTAGCGGTGGGGACACCATGAGGTCCCTGAGACAGACAGCTGCACCCCCCGGCCCCAAACCCAGCTGGTTTCTCGAGAGGCCATGGACAGGGTGACAGACTGTCCAGTGGGTGTGGGAGGCTCCTGGCTACAGGTCTGGAAGTGAAAGTCTACAAACAGTCCCCAGGCACCCACACCCAGAGCCGGCCGAGGGCGGCGTGGCAGGAGGGAGCCCCTCCCACTAGGAGTGCCATGTCCCTGCGGAGGCTTCCCAACACGCGGGCAGCACGCTCCCGGGCAGTAACCGGGGGTGACTCTGCCTGTGCTATTAGAAGCTTAGGGAGATGCGTAGGAAGAAGTCTCAGTTGCTCTTTTCTGAAAGAGCTGGAGGACAGCCAGCCTGTTGTCATGGGCAACAGACGCACTAGAGGCAGGTCCTATTAGGGTTGGGACAGACGCCAGCCACTCACCAGCCTCCCTATTAAAAGCCAAACCCAAACCCAAACCCAAACCCAGTCCTGGTGGGTGAAGGAAGGCTGCCCCCTGGCGGCAGAAGCGGGAGGCTCCACCGGCCAGGAAGGCAGGCAGGAAGGCCGGTACCTCTGCTGCTCCGGCTTGATGTCGAAGAGCCGCAGCGCCCTCCTCTGCCGCGCGGACAGGCCCCGGGCCCGCCTCCTCGGCTCCCTGCCCCTCCGGCGGGTGAAGTACTCCAGCACCACGGCCTTGCGCTGCAGCTGGTCCTCGCGGGCGCGCTGGCTCATGTGGGGCGTGCAGCGCCGCAGGAAGGCCTGCAGGAAGGCCTCGGCGCGCTGGGCTCCGGGGCGCTGGGGGGACAGCCAGAGGGGGGCTCACTGCTCTGCGAGGCACAGTCACCCCGGGCCCTCGCGGGCGGCTGCCTCCCCCACAGAGGCTCACACCGCCTCAGGGCGCTGCCTGTTCCCCACCCACCGCTGTCCAGGTGCGAAAGCCACATCCTGACGCCAGTCCGCCAGTCCGTGGCCGTCACACAGACAGCCAGGCCAGACACCAGGGCCACCCTGCCCCTGAGGCCATCCTGGTGACAGATCACACCTCTGTGTGGAGGAACAGACTCCCTGGTCTTTGGGGGGAGGGAGAGGGCGGCATTTAATCAGTGGTGACTGAGGCCAGCGAGGCGGAGCCAAGCTCTGGCCTGAAGGAGAGGCCTCTGACCCCAGGAGGCGGCACAGCCGGCCCAGGAGCTGTATCTGCTCACGGTGGGTGTCGCAGTCCTTTTACGTGGGTTTCCGGCTGTGGGTGCATCACCTGGGGAGGAACTGTCAGGCATCTCAGCACCACCCCCTCCCGCCTCCTGCTCACTCTCTGGACACACAGCAGAGCCTCACGTGACCCGGACTGAGCACAGGTGCCAGGGGTCAGAGCAGCAGTCACAGTGTGTAATTCTGGAGGGGCCTCCGAGCAGCACTGCCCTGAAACTGCAGCCGCACCCCCCCCACCCCCCCAGGCCAGGTGGCACTGCCTCCCGAGGTCCTGCCTCTGGGAGGCCACTTCCTGGACCTTCAGAGAGGGGACTGACATGACTGGACTGTCTTGAACACCTACGTGGCCCTCCATGGAGAAACCAAATAAAGGCCTATCGGTCTCAAAATCTTGATTTCTGTTATCTCCCTCCTCATGGGGGAGCTTCTGCCAAATGGGCAGATCACAGAAGAATCCATAAATCTCACAAACGTGGTCTCTCTGCCCTGTTGGGGATGCAGGGGAGCCAGTGACCAGGTCAAATGACAGCGTCCACCAGGGCAGGTTTCAGGTGGACACAGCCCAGTGTCCCCACACGGTGGGAGATGACACAATGGGAAAGGAGACCCACATGTGGAACAGCCGTCAGGACAACAGGCCCTGCTGGAGCCCCGTGGACGGGGGAGACGAGGAGTGGGACGTGGAAAGGCTCTGAGGCCACCAAGCATCTGAGTCATCCCCCATCGCTCCCAGACCCCCTGCCAAGCACCTACCTGGACATCCAGCTCCTTGGCCTCTTTCTGGGAGAGGGCGTGGTAGATTACACCTGGGGACAGAAAACGGACACGAAATGATTCCTGCTGGGCGACAGGCCCGAGGCGTTCTCTACTCTGAACAGAGCAACGCTCATTCAGGGACAGGAGGCGGGCTACAGAGGGCACAGCTGCAAAGCCTTCATGGAAGCTCTCACCCTGCCCACGCATCGCGTCCATCACAGAAACCCCAAGGGCTGGCTTCAGAGGTGCTTCTCGGACATGAACGTGCGGAGGGACCTCTGGGGCTTATTGGCATGTAGCCTCTGGGCCCATCCCCACATCCTGCCTTTCTAGCAAGTTCTCAGATGGAGCTGCAGGCCAGCAGACCACACTTGGAGCTGCACGGGTTTAAAACACTGTGGACGAAAAGGGGCCACAGACTCACCCTGAGGAGCTCAGGGGAGGCCTGCGGGGTGGCCTTACAAACGCAGAGACCTACAGTCACCACACCGGATGTTCTGAAATGAAAACTTTTGTAACTAAAAGCAGTTTATGGCGGGTAGTCAGGTTCTAGGCTAGAACCTTCCCTGAAAAAAGTCCATCTGTACCTTAAACGAGCCTGTCTACAGTCTTTTTGCGTCTACGATAACAGACCTTTGGAATGTCAGTCAACTCCTTCCTCCAGACCCAGACCTCTGGAATGTCAGTCAACTCCTTCCTCCAGACCCCTCAAAGCACAAGAGCTGAGCCAGAGCAGACTGCAAATCTCCTTGTTCCTACTGTAACTGTGTTAATCGCTGACTGTTAACTATCCTGTACCCACCTCGGTAAAATGTTTTACTCTTTATCCAATCCCAGAGATCCCCTAACCCTGCTTTCTCTCTCCCACCTCCCTCACCTACCACCAGGGGACTTCACGTGTCCCACTTATGCCTCCTCTTTTGATCCTAATGTACCAAACAGGGTGCAAACTGCCATTTTTCGATCCGTTGAGATTTTGCTTCCCGGCAGTAGTCATCATTTTGGCTCACATAACTCAACAACTCTCTACAGCGGTGGTTCTCAACCGCGGCTCCACCCCGTAACAAAGAAATAGAATTTCCGGAGGACGAGGCCCAGAAATCAGGATTTTAAAAAGATTCCCAGGTGATTCTAATGTGCAGCCGAGGTTGAGAACCTCTGCTCTACAGGTGTGAATGTTTCTTACGTTGACAATACCACAGGTTAGGAGCTGAATTGCTGCTCAACTTGTAATGAGGGAACTCATTTAAAAGTTATGTGATGCAGGTGGTTCGGGATACTACATTTTGTTAAAAAGATTCTCCACGGTTTGGCGTCTATGAAATTGGATCATATAATTGATAGTGTCCTAAAGTGATAGAATACAGGTCTTTCTTCAAGCTCAATATATATGTATATGTATTCACCAACGTGGCTTCACCTTCTCAACACATCCACGCCCGTTTCTTACTTGTTTGTCTGAAGAAAACCGGCGGCACTGGGATGTGGACAGAATAAGAATGAGACAGAGCCCTGATTCAGGCGCCCAAATATTGGAAAGTTTGGTTCACACTACACTCTGTAAATCTCATCCCTGCGCACATTTGATCAAACAAACCAAAGTGGTTACAAGTCTTCTATGCGGGGTCTAATCCTCCCTCAAATGTAAGATGGGGGAGTATAACCTGTTTGTAGAGAGCAACGTGCAAGACCCCAAGCCCCAGGAATGACTGCTCCACCCGGCCCGGTGCCGAGACTTGGGAGCCTTTTCGGTCACAACACACATCTAACGCCTATGGAGCCCGCAGTACTCGCCATGCACCTCATTAAAAGCTTTACATATTTTATCTCTCTTTTTTTTCTAATATATTTTTATTGATTTCAGAGAGCAAGGGAGAGGGAGAGAGAAACATCCATGATGAGAAAGAATCATGGATCGGCTGCCTCCTGCATGCCCCCGCACTGGGGATCGAGCCTGCAACCGGGGCACTTAACCCCTGACCGGGATGGAACCCAAAACCCTTCGGTCCGCCGCTCTACCCACTGGACCACACCGGCCAGGGCAGCACGTTTCATCTCATCATCCCTTCCGCAGGATCCGGTGCCGTGGTCACTATTCCTGCTCTGCACCCGAGAGCACGGACGTTCGGATACGCTGAGACGCTACCCTGGGTCACACAGGCAGGCACCTGCAGCGGGGGACTCGGAACCGCACGCAAAGCCGGTGTCAACGGTGTCCACACTCCCCTGCCTGCAGCGGCCCGGGCACAGCTCTCCGCCATCGCCGCGGGCGGGGGGGTATCGTTCACAGAGCGGCCACGGCCACCCGGGAGGCAGCGGCCAGTCGGGCGAAGGCCTTGGCCGGTCCCGTAGCAGCCACGCCACTGAGCGGCCCCCGAGAACCGGGCTCAGACTCGGGGCCGGGCCTCAGTTTCCCCGAGGGAAGGGGGGGCAATTTCCACAACAGCCCCGCTCGCACTCCGCAGCGACCCGTTCACTCCAGGCGCCCCGCACCCAGTGCCCGAGCCCTGACGCCCCAGCCCGGGGCCCTCGCCCCCACTCACTCCTCATTCTGGGGCCGCTTCCGGTGCGCTCTGATGACGTCTCCATCGGGCGCCGCTCGCGCTTTTCCCCCCTCCACCTCCTTCCGCGGCCCCTGTCGTCGGAGTCGGCGGTGGAGAGGGTCCTAGTCCCCGAGCCCGCGCGGCGCGGAGTCCGCAGACCGACTCGCTCGCTCGGGCTCGCAGCCGCGGTCGCAGGCGGCCGTGTGTGGCGCCGCCGGTGACGTCACTAAACGCGCCTACTGGGGTCGGCGCATGCGCTTGGGAGCCGGCGACGCCGCGGGGAGGGGCGTGGCTGCCCCTGCGGAGTCTGCGCAGTGGGGCTTCTTTTTCAGCCTCGTGTTTCCTAAGCGGCGAAGGCCACATGCCGTGGGTTTGCGGCTAGCGCGTGTGGAATCCTTAATATTTTTCTTTTTAAAAATTAGCTCCGAATGGTGAACTTTCAAACGTGGGTACAGGTGTTCTCCCACTTGTGATTTTGTGAAAGTGATTTTGTGGAAGATCCATGGGAAGTCGATGGTATTGCAGTTAACACCCCCCCCCCCCCCGCCCAGTTTATTATAAAAATCTTCACATAAACAGGAACATGGGAGGATTCTTCAGGGAACGCCCGTATGCGCTCAGTTTCTGCAATTAGCCCCGTTTTCGTTTTTTTTCCGATGGCTGCTCTAAGACAGGCTGAGGCCGAGGACCAAGGGAAGTTTCATAGCCGAGCTCGGAAGGACTGAGCCTTGGCTGCTACAGAAGCACGTTTCTGTGAAAATGAGGGGATTTCCTGCCATTCCGTTAAGTCAAAGCAAAGGTCCCGATTCCGAACACCAGCAAACCTGCACCGAGAACAGGGAAGGCTTCGTGTTCAGTGACAGTTGTCCTCCAAGTTTAAAATAGAGTCGGCTTATTGTTTTATAGTAGAGGCCAGTGCACGAATTGTGCACGGTGGGGTCCCTCAGGGCGGCCTGCGGGGTTTGGGCTGAAACCCGCCGTCCAAAGCCACCTGCCGCCCCTGCCTGCTGCTCCCGCTCATCCGGCCCCACTGCGCTTGCCACGGTCTCGCGCCCAGTCAGTCCTGATCGGGAGAGGCTCGCGCTGCCCACAGCCGCGCTTGCCAGCTGTGAGCCCTGCGTCTGGCGCCCATCCCGAAAGGGGGTGGGGGGCGCCAGGACGCAATGGGCCCTCGGGTCGGGCGGTGGGACGCCCTTGCCAGCCTGGGATCCGGATCCCTCCGGCCAATGTTCCTGCCGGTTGTCGGGAGCAATCTGGTGGCCGCTTTTATATCGGTTCTTCCTTGTGGAGCGTCTAGGGAGGGGAAGCGGCCACAGTGCCCGAGGCTGACTTCCAGGAGGCCGGCTGCGCTGTCAGGGTGTTGCCGGCAACGCTGGTCCCTCAGTGCCTGGCCCGTTCTCCGGAGATTGGACCTGCAGGACTGCTGAGGGCGTGAGTGGCTACCGCTGGGCTGCTGGGCCATGGGGACAGGTCTGTCAGCTGAGCGGAGCTCCCACTGTGGGAGCGCACTGCCCACCAGGGGGCTGCTCTTGCGTTGAACGTCTGCCCCCTGGTGGTCAGTGCGTGTCATAGCTACCGGTCAACCGGTGGTTTGGTCATTCAGTCTCTTAAGCTTTTAGATGTTTCACATGTACATACATGTATATATGCATACATATGCGTATGCATGCACACCTACACACCTGTATCTATGCATGCATGGGCCTGTATGTACCCACACAGAAATTTTTCCTCCTTCTGTGTTTCTTTTAAATGAAGAAACCCAGTGTGTGCAAGAAGGACGCTTTTCCTGACAGGACGGCCTGTTTGTGACCTGGCGTTGGCAACAGGACCTGCTTCCCAGGGTTGCCGGGAGCCCTCAGTCGGGGGGCCTGGGACCAGGCTGGAAAGCAGAGACCTGGCTCTGTGGCATTTGACTCCCAAAGCCCCACTGGAGGTAACAGACAGATATTTTTTAAAAAATATATTGTTACTAGAGTCCAGGTGCACAAAAATTTGTGCACTGGGGGGAGGGGGGGTCCCCTCAGCCTGGCCTGTGCCCTCTCCCTGGCCTGTGCCCTCTCCCAGTCTGGGACCCCTCGGGAGATAACGACCTGCTGGCTTAGGCCTGCTCCCGGGTGGCAGAGGGCAGGCCCAATCCCTAGGTGCAGCCCCTGGTCGGGCTCAGAGCAGGGCCGATTGGGGAGGTGGGGTGCCGCCCCCTGTCACGCACAGAGCAGGGCCAATCAGGGGGTTGGGGCACTGCCCCCTGTCACTCACAGAGCAGGGCCCATCAGGGGCATTGGGGCTCTGTACCCTGTCACACACAGAGCAGGGCCCATCAGGGGGTTGGGGCACCACCCTCTATCACCCACAGAGCAGGGCCGATCAGGGGGTTGGGGCGCCGCCACTGTCACACTCAGGACAGGGCCGATGGGGAGGTTATGGCTCTACCCCGTCACACACAGAGCAGAGTTGGGGGGGGGGGGGCGCACCCTGTCACACACAGAGCCGCAGGGTGTTTGGGCACTGCCCCCTGTCATGCTGATCCCGGTGCTGGGAGGCATATTACCCTTTTACTATATAGGGTAGAGGCCTGGTGCATGGGTGGGGGCCGGCTGGTTTGCCCTGAAGGGTGTCCTGGATCAGGGTGGGTGTCCCCACTGGGGTGCCTGGCCAGTCTGGGTGAGGGGCTGAGGGCTGTTTTCAGGCTGGGGGTGACTGAAGCTCCCATCTCCTCCTATTTTTCTTTTTCTTTTTTTTTTTTATTCTGGGCCAGCTTTAGCTCTGAGGCTTGGCTCCAGCTCTTAGGCCTCTGCTGCTGAAAGTAGGTTTCTGGCCTTTGCTTACAATGTTGCGATCCTGCTGGCTGAAGCCCTGTGGACTAAAACAGGTTTCTGGGGTTTTGTTAAGCTTCTATATTTGTTACAATGTTTCTTAAACTGCAGGCTCAGAGGTCTGCAGCGGCAGGTGGGGAACGTTGGAGTCCTCTGTCACTGAAACAAGCAAGCCTCATGTTAGTTTCAAGCTGCCTGGCTGCCGGCCGCCATCTTGGCTGGCAGTTAATTTGCATATCTCGCTGATTAGCCAATGGGAAGGGTAGCGGTTGTATGCCAATTACCATGTTTCTCTTTTATTAGATAGGATTGATTTCAGAGAGGAAAGCAAAGGGAGAGAAACATCAATGACGAGAGAGAATCATGGATTGCTGCCTCCTGCACGCCCCCTACTGAGGATCGAGACTGCAACTGGGCCTGTGCCCTGACCGGGAATTGAACTGTGACCTCCTGGTTCATAGGTTGACACTCAACCACTGAGCCCTGCCGGCCGGGCCACACTTCAGATTTTTGATGAAGGGCAAGTCTGCAGGGGGACCTATTTCCCTGTGTAGTGAGCTTCCTCAGCGCCCAGAGAACTGGCTCTCATATTAACTCGGACGTTTGGACTCTGCGCGGTTGCACTGGCATTCATTATTTATTAGTTCGATTTTATCCCGGGGGTGGGCGTGGGAGGGGGGGGTCTTGGAGCGTGGAACCTTGAAGCTGCCCGCAGCTGCAGCAGGAAATCGGGTCTGTCACCAGATGGCACCCTAACACAGGGCTGAGCCCCCCCGCCCCCACCCCCGCGTATGGGAGCAGTTCCCTGTGGAAACCCCGCTTCAAAGGGTTGCAGCCTTGGCACGGAAACCCACAGCCGCCCGGGAGTTGGCTTGTTTCTCTATAAACAGTGGGGCTGGGTTTGATCAATGCCTTTCCTGACAGAGGAATGGTTAGGAGTCCAACAGTTTAAGATCGAGGTTAAAAGGAGAGACAGATGCCTGGCCAGCGTGGGGCAGGGGTTGAGCGTCGACCTATGAACCAGGAGGTCCTGGTTCGATTCCCGGTCAGGGCCTGGGTTGTAGGCTCCATCCCAGTGGGTTGCGTGCAGGAGGCAGCCGATCCGGGATTCTTATCATTGATGTTTCTACTTCTCTTCCTCTCTGAAAACAATAAAAATATACATATGTTTGTTTGTTTACAGGAGAGAGGGGTGATGAGAGCCGGGGCGGAGGCGGGGTGTGATGACATTCAGAAGGTGATGGCGGTCACCGAGGTGGCGGAGGGGACCTGTCGGGGTGTCAGGTGGGGCTGCTGCAGGAGGCGGCGTGTTTGCTTTGGGACGTGCCCTTTCCCCTTTCCCTGTGAAATGATTTTTCTGCCCAGCGACCTTGTTATTACAGGGAAAGAGACCGTCATGCCCGCCGAGTAAATATTCCACATTGGCACGCGCTCGCGAACTCCCTGTGACAAGCGTCCTTTGCTGTGTTTGCGGAGGTGGGAATGGAGACCGTGGGGCCGAAGTTCCTTAGCAGAATCGCTGCCAATTAAGCTGTATTTATTTCCTCGGCGTTGGAGAGTGCCTGTGACATTTACCCGTGACATCTGGGTTAGGAACCGCTTGGTGGCAATTTCCCCTCCTCCTCGTCGAGGGACAGCGAGTGCCTGTGGCAGAGAGGACGAGGGGACGGGGAGCTGCCCACTGTGGTCACGGTGCTGCCTGTCACCATCCCGCAGCCACAGGATGCCCAGACTCGCAGAGACGAATGCCTGAGACCCGCTGGAGGTGGAGGGCTGCCTGGTGCGGGTGGAACAGAGGGCTCCCTGAGTCCCCAGCGGTGTAGCCACGGGGCCCAGGGTGCCGGGAATTCCAACAAAGGGGCTCATTTTATCAGGAGGGGCCGTGCAGGAGGCAGAGGACCGATGTTTCTCTCTCATTGATGTTTCTCTCTCTCCCTCTTCCTTCCTCTCGCTGTAAAAATCAATTTAAAAAATCTTAGGAAAAAAAAAAAGATGGCAGTGGACTCCATCCAGCACAGAGAACTCCTGAGAGGGTCATATGTGGAGCCTGCAGGCACCGGGGTGAGCACTCCCCTGGCAGCAACCCTGACCGAGGAGGCCCTGGGCGCAGGCTGGGGCCTGGGCACAACCGGGGACCCGGGGCTGACCACCCGCCTGATGACTCCACGCTGTGCCGCACGGTGGGAACCTGGACGGGCCATCCTGGGAGCTTGGCTTCTCTGTTGGGTGTAACGGGGGAGAAGAACGTCGGCTTCCTTCTTTCTTTTTAAATATATTTTATTGATTTCAGAGAGAGAGAGAGAGAGAGAGAGAGAGAGAGAGAGAGAGAGAGAAACGTTGACGCTCAACCACTGAGCCACGCCGTCGGGCATATTCCTTCTTTCTTACTCCCCGGTACCCCCTTGGCTGAGCATCTGCACCCACTGCGCAGGCCGGTGGGGGAGCCCTGGGCGCCGACACCTGCTTGGTCCCCGGTGGCAGGCACCATGCTCTGTGCACCCTCAGGAGCCTGACTTCCCTCCTTCCCGCGGTCACCAGTGTCCCCCCAATTTCTCACTGTGCGTGGAAGGTCGCTGTCTTAACACAAAATCCTGAACAGAGAACCCGTCCCGAGAGACTCGCGGGCCCATGGGAGGCACATTAACTCACCAGGCGCCAGGGGCCCTTCCTTTTCTTTCCTTAATTAGGTCATTGATCAGCAACATTGATCAGCACACGTGATGCCTGGTGGGCCGTTCTCTCGGGTGAAGATCGATGATGCTCACTTTCAGGCCATCCATCCCGGCCGACACTCATGGAGAGGGACAAAGCTGGGCAGGGGTGGCAGGGGCGGGGGGCCCAGGACAACTCGCCCTCACAGGGGGCCCAGGAGGCTGGAGCTCCCCAGCCGACTCCACAGATAACGGGACGAGAACTCGCGCCGACAACAGAGGTTTCAAAGCTGTTCCAACCTCCAGCTCGATCCCGGGCCTCCGTCTGAGAGGGAGCAGGGACTGGCCAGAGCAGGGACAGAGGGAGGCCTCCCAAGGCCCAGCCAAAGGCCACTTCCACGCATTCCAGGGACGCCTGATGGGCCTGCTAACCCTCCCCCACACCTGTCACAGCTAATTACCCCTGCGGGGGAGGCCCTTTCCACTCCACTGCTGGGCTTATCACGGTCAAACCTGGAATCATGGATCGGCTGCCCCCTGCACGCCCCCTAGTGGGGATGGAGCCTGCAACACGGGCATGTGCCCTGAGGAGGAATTGAACCGTGACCTCCTGGTTCATAGGTTGGCACTCAACCACTGAGCCATGCTGGCCGGGCCAGAGCCAACGCCTTTAGGCCACCCTTTGGTGGGGGGAGGGCGTGCAACTCATCCACCCAGACAGGCAAGCTCCTGCCTCGTCGTCTGCTCAGAGCCTCTGCCCACAGAGTCAATGTGCTTCTGGAAACCGCTGGAAGGCCCACCCTTACTCATGGAATTTCCCTTTTGTTTTTGGTAAAATGGCCTTTTCTGTAATTAAGAAATATTTTATCGCTTTTATCTTATTATAGAAGTAATAGATGTCCACCCCAGAGAAGTCAACGCTCACAGGCAGGCGTCCAAGTGCCCCCAACCCACCTGACCCAAGACATAACCTTCAACATGAACCTTCAACACCTTGGGGCGCGACCCCCCAAATTTTTGTGGGTATGCATGTGCGTGCATGTGTGCCTGTGTGCATGTATGCGCG
The DNA here is from genome assembly GCF_964212035.1 of Myotis nattereri. Taxonomy (NCBI): domain Eukaryota; kingdom Metazoa; phylum Chordata; class Mammalia; order Chiroptera; family Vespertilionidae; genus Myotis; species Myotis nattereri. The sequence continues at coordinate 1,534,726 of NC_138090.1, forward strand.
CGCGCTTCTCTTCCTCCGTGTAATAAATCGGGATTCAAACCCTATTTTATTCTTTCCTTTTCATTGGGTTCATTGGGGGGAACTGCTTAGGATTCCACAGGCCTCAGGTGCATTCCACATCGTCCGCCCTGTGTTCTGTGTTCGCCACCCAGACCAGGTCTCCTGTCACCACTTTCAAACCTGATTTTACAGGTGCTGCTACTTCACAGCATGCGAAAGGGATTCCTTTGGGGACGTGAACGATTCCCCCGGGAGGTGTAGTGTGCTGCCGGCTCAGGCAAGATCTGGGAGTCGGCAAATATTGGTGGTTGGGTGGGTGTGAGTCTGACAACCTTGGAAAATGTCTATCTCTGTCTCTGCCTCCGGGTCCATCCATCTGTCTTGCCATCTGGTCATCCATCAATCCACTCATCCACCATCCATCCGTGACCCATCCATCCATCTACCCCTCCATCATCCATCCTTGACCTGTCCATCCATCCATCCATCCATCCATCCACCCACCCATCCATCCATCATCCATCCTTGACCCGTCCATCCATCCATCCATCCATGACCCATCCATCCATCATCTGTCCTTTATTAGCCTATCATGGATCTCCTATTGGGGTTGAGACATGACACAGAGAGGCGGTCAGGGAGGCCCATGCTGGCTGGCTGGAATGCCCTCCGCAGGGAGCCTGGAACACTGGGTCCACGTATTTATGGGGGTCCCCAAGGACCAGGTCAGGAGCTCGAGGGGTACCCCCCTCCCGCCGCACACACTGAAACCACTCTGCTATGTGCAGCTGCTTGCCCAGGCCTTCCTTCTTTCTGTGCCGCCCCCTGGTGGTCAGCGCATGTCATAGTGAGTGGTCAAACTCCCTTGAACTCCCGAGGGAACAATTTGCATATTAGCCTTTTATTATATAGGATTATATAGGATTGATTTCAGAGAGGAAGGGAGAGGGAGAGAGAGAAACACCAATGATGAGAGAGAATGATGGGTTGGCTGCCTCCTGCACACCCCCTACTGGGGATCAAGCCCACGCCCTGGCTGGGAATCCATCCCCAGACCCTTCAGTCTGCAGGCCGAGGCTCTATCCACTGAGCAAAACCAGCTAGGGCTCAATGAAAATGTATTTAAAAAAGAAAAGGTGTTTTGGGTGGTGAGTTTTGGGTGGGTTCTTGTCCCTCTGGTGTGCAGGTGCCCCTTCCATCCCATGCAGGCTGCCCACTCTGGCCTCGGAGTGCTGCACGGGGGACCCAGGGAGCATGCATGCGCCCAGGTGCCCAGAACTCCACTGGCTTCCCCCCTTCATCTCCAGGGACCGAGTGAGCAGGGGCGCTGGTCCACAGGGCTCCCAGCTCAGAGGGGTTTGCTCTGGCCTCATGTGGACCCTCATCCTCCTCGGCCTCTTTCAGATTTCCATACCTTCAGTTCGGGGGGTTTAGGCTCCACTTTAGGGAACTTGCCCCGCAGGCCTCACCCACAACTTCCTTCCCGAAATCCTTGGTCCCCAGGAGGAGACGGAGGGCTCGTTCCTGTGCGTGCGAGGGGCTGCCTGGCTGTGCAGAATTCAGGCAGCCCAGGGCGGGCAGCCCCCCAGAGCACACCTGCTCCTCTCCGCGTGGGCGTGAGGGCCAGTGGTTTCCCGCCAGGAGCCTGGAGGATGGCTGTTGGCAGGGGGCTGGTTTGTGGGGTGGGAGATGGCTCCCCAGCTCTGGCCCCTGAAGGGATCTGGGTCAGCCGCACCCCCTCACAGACCGATCCTCGGGCGCCCCCTGGCGGCGGGGGAGCGCCTTGCTGGCTCCATGCACACTGGGCCCGCATTGGAGTCGCCGATAGCCAGCTGGCCGCAGTATTGAGCTGTCCTTAATTCTGAGATGATCCTCTGGGCAGAGCCACTCTCCACCAGACAGAACGATTGAATTTACAGCTCGATGGGTGGCGATCGATAGAAATGAAATATGAGACCACTTACTGTGTCCACCAGAAACAGCAGGCCCGGGGCGCCTCCTCACGCAGCCCAGCCCGCCAGCTCCCACGGGGGTCTCTGCACAGGTGGGACGGTCCAAATGCACTTCCGTTTTCTATTTGCCCCAAATAAGTACCGCATCCTTGTGGGGCGGGGCCGGTGATGGTGCGATAATGAGCCGCCCCAGCGGCCAAGGCTGGCGCCTCGCAGGCGCAGTTCCAGTACCTGCCAGCAGGGGGAGCGCTGCACACGCTGGAAACGCGGGACGCGGGGCCGGCCCAGTATTTGCAGCGTTGAATGTTGCTCGTCCTCTTTCAGACGAGCCAGCTCATGCCTGGACTGGAAGCCACTGCCCCTTCCTGCACCCCTCACTGGCCAGAGCTGTTCCGCGGCCGCCAGGAAGCGGAGTCCCAACCCTGAGCAGCCAGCGGGGACTGGAGGTACCGGTGAGCAACACCTGTGACCAGCTGGTTTAAGGACTGGCGGGGGCCCTCCTAGCTGGTTTGGCTCGGTGGATAGAGCATCCGCCTGCGGACTGAAGGCTGGCTGGGTTCTGAGCAAACCCAGGCGATCTGGCTGCTTAATGCAATCCCGTCCACATGAAGACCAATAGCCCCTGAGGCATGTCTATCTCTTTAAGGCGTGTGTGACCTGCCCCAAACACATGCATTTCAGAGGCTAAAGCATTCCCCATGCACCAGGAAAGGGCATGGCGGCCCCTCTCCTCCCCACATTCGCCCTCCACTGGCAGGGACTCCAGGAACAGTGAGTACAGCTGGGCACGTCACCTCCCAGGGGCATGTAGGTTTATTAGTAGAAAAAGAGGCTGGCCCAGCCAGTGTGGCTCAGTGGTTGAGCGTTGACCCAGGAACCAAGAGGTCATGGGTTTGATTCCCACTCGGGGTACATGCTGGGGTTGCAGGCTTGATCCCTAGGAGGGGGGGGGGTGTGCAGAGGCAGCCGATCCATGTTTCTCTCTCACCAATGTTCCTATCTCTCTCTCCCTCTCCCTTCCTCTCTCAAATCAGTAAAAACATTAAAAAAAGAGAGATTGATAGCACACCTCTCCCCAGCGACTCCTCTCCTCGAAGACCCAGGCGGGGGGCTCCCGTCCCCCCGGCTCCCTGAGGTGCCCTGTCCCGAGGGGAGGCCGGGCAGGTGCTCCTGTCTGCCGTGTGGCCTCGCAGGGGCCCCGGCTGTCCTCCAGCTGAAGGGACCGCTGGCACCAGGGACCAGGAGGCCATGGCATCAGGGCTGCCTGAGGCCCGAGGCTCACCCTTCACACAGGCTGGTAGGAAGCTCACTTCAAAGTCATTTTTTTATTCAACTGCGACTCAGCAGTATACAATCCAGTGTAGAAACAAGTGTCTGACCTTGTTTCCCGTGTTTATTTAAAAATAAATATTATTGACAGTGAATTTAATTATGATAAGATGTATCTTTTTTTAATCCAAATGTCTCAAAAAGAAATAATTTACTTTCATAAAAAAAAAATAAGCCCCCAACGGAAATTGTGAAATTAAAAAAACAACAACTCCTAAACACAATCATCTACAAAAAATACGTTCCTTTGTCAGGAAGGCTGTGACCCAACATTTTCACGCCGTCTCCTAAGATAACGGTTCGGCAGTTCGTGCAAAACGAAGAGCTGGAGGCGAAGCGGAGAAAAGAAAAGTTCGCAGAAGTAGAGACTCATGGGCCGGAGCGCACGGCACGGGCCCGCCTCCATCTCGTTTGGAAACTGGATGCGTGGTTTCGGGTTTCTACTGTGTAACTCCCCCCACATATGATTTGGTTTCCACGTGGACTTTGTCATGCTTCTCTCAGCCTCTCAGTGTCCATCCGGCGACCCGGTCCTCGCCCGGGTCTGGGTCTGGGTGGGCGGTGTGGCCCTGCTGAGGCGTGCAGGCACGGGGGCGGGGGGCGGGGGGGCGATGGGGTGCAGCTGTCAGTGCCCCACCAGCCGGCCCAGGAGCGTGTGCAGAGCCAACAGGAGCAGCGACAGGAGTGGGTCCCCGGAGGAGGTGGGGCCGGTGCCTGCAGGGGAGGGAAAACAGTTAACACCTGATTCACAGGATCCCAGTGGCCTGAGAGCGGACAGGCCCATGGAACATCCCGGCCTGGGCCTCTGGACCGACGGCTTCAGGAGCCGGCTGAGGTCAGACACGGGGTGCTGGCTCCAGCGGGGGTGCTAGGTTGGGGGGCTGGAGTCCTAGTCATTGTTTGTTGATTAAAAAGACAGGGGACTCCTTTGCCGCTCTGGCTGGCACCCAGCCCTGGGACGGACGAGGGAGGATGTGGTGCCGGATGAGTAGCCGGCCGGCCGGGTGCCTGCGGAACTCACTCGGGCTCAGGTGCTCCCCAACAGGGGAGAGGCCCAGACGCAGCACCTGGGCCCGCGTTTCCAGGGGCCACATGACCAGCAGCTGTGGGACTTCTCAGACGAGATCCCCCTCACTGCTCCCCAACCCCACCCTGGGCCCAGCGTGGCTGCCAGCCTGGCCCGGCCCCTGTGCACCATCCAGCCTGGCTCGGGGCCGCCCGAGTTTGCCATCACAGAGCCACTTCTGGCACAGGAGCAGGAGGCCGGGCTTTGGTCCCTCCTCTGTCCTACGTCGCTGTGTGATGTGGGGCCCGTGCTCCTCGCCCTGACCTCCCTGCCGGCCACCCGCGCCTCCCACCCCCCACCCCGGCTCTCTGCCCACCAGACACTGCACCGGGCGGGCCAGGTGGCCCAGCCGCAGCCGAGTGGGAAAATGTCACCTGGCGAGGCGGCTGCTTCCCTTGCCGGCGTTTTAATTAAAGCCTCTTCGTGGATATTTATTCAGGGGAGCCGGCGAGGAATGGAGCCAACAGAATCGGAGAGGATTAGTTTCTGCCGTAAAAGTCATGTGTGCCGGTGACGCGGGCCGAGGCTGGGAGCAAACGCCATTGGGCTTCGGAGGGAATAGCGATCTTGGAGAGGAAGCACGCGGGGTGCGGGTCTCGTCCTGTGCGGTCTGGCCTGTGCCCACCGCAGCCCCAGGCAGCTGCCCCTGGGGCTGAAGACCAGCCCTGTTTACATCCAGCTCCCCACCCCCCGCACCCCACCCCATGGCTTTTGTGTCCCTCAAGGCGGATGTACCCCAGACCCCTCTGGTTAGGCCAGCAGTGGGCTCCACGGAGGCTGCTCAGTGTGTGGGTCCCGGCCGCAGCCTTCCCGTCCGGTGCTCGGCAGAGCCAGGCCACGCAGTCTGGGCCACGCAAAGGCGGGAATGATGCCCCAGGCCTGAGGCCGGGGAGGCATGGCTCCCTCCTGTCGGCTCCCGTGTTATTACTGCCTCGCACATTTCCGTCACTTTCATCTTTAATGCGATGAGTGACTCGTCTGCCCACCTGGAGATGTAATTTGTGAAATGCTCGAAAAAATATGCATCTCCACTAACTTTGGCACGGGTAATCATGCCCCATGGCCTGGCCGCCTCCCCCGTGTCCAGCAGAGGGGGCCCTTGCTCCCGCCCTCGCCAGGGAGCGACGGTGGGGCCGTCTGAAGGCGGAGGGGAGCAAGTGGGGACTGGCTGTGTTCCCTGGTGCCACCCTCCCTCCTCCTGAGGCTCGGGGCCTGCAGGCAGACGTGGCTGCGTGGGATTCTGGGCCAAAGCAGTCTGTGCCACGCCGCCCCCCGGGACCTCTCCCCGAGACCCCTTCCTGGGAGATTCGGGCTCCTGCTGGTGGAAGGCGGGCTCAGTGGGGCGTGGAGGGGCGGAGGGTCCTGGCCTCCAGACTCTGCGTGCAGCCCGCTCAGGCTCCTGGCATCTCCCCTGGTGGTGTTCGTCCTGCCTTGTCCCCATGCATCCCAGGGGGCCAAGCCCCGACCGGAGCCAAGCCTGCAACCCCCACCTACGTGCCCTTGACCAGGAATCAAACCCATGGCTCTTTGGAGCAGGGTCTACGCTCTAACCACTGAGCAACGCCGGCCAGGGCTTGCAAATGTGTCTTAAAACCGAGCTGGCATCTCCACACTGCTCAGGGTAGGCCACAGCCAGGCCCTGCGTCTGGCCGCATGGAGGAGAACGAATCGATATCACATTACAAGGGCACTCGACCTCGCAGCCTGGGGACCCCATTCACACCCCGAGCTGTGAAAAGGGGCACCTGGCGGGTTTAAGGAGCAGCTTCTCGCTGGGTTTGGCTCCCGGTGACATTTAGAAGGGCTGGCGCACCACCCGGCTCGCTCGTGGGGGCTGCCCCCAAGCTGGGGCTGGGTCCGGCTCTGGAGGGAAGCGTTCGGGGACGTGAGGCAGGAGGATCAGGCTGAGCTGCGGAGGCGGGAAACCACGAGACATGCATGTGGCAAAGGCAAGTTCTGAATCATTCCCCATCAGGGTCCACGGTGCCGCTGCTTTGTCCCTAAGCTGGGGTCTCCCTACGGCCAAAAGAATGGCTACGCGCGAGCCGCCTGGCCACTCCGTGGTGGACAAAGGCCGCTCACTCCATGGGGTTGACTTTCTCATCCCACAGGGTACAGGGTGGGGAGGGGAGGCGAGTCTCTCAGAAGTTTTCCCAGGACAGACCTAAGCAGAGAGGCCAAGCCCCCGAACTCACACACCACCCACAGGAAGCCTCCCTGGATTGCCTCACTGGACAGGGGCCATCCCTGCTTGGGACTCCCCCTGACACAGACGGCTCTGCCCCGGCGCTCCCCGGGTGCCCTGACACTCCGGAGCTGGGTCCGTTGCTGGTTGTGCTCATGGCAGCCATGTGACCGGCTGGTGAGAGGTTGGCACGCGCCCTGTAACCACCCACGCTGGCCACCGGGGGGGGGGGAGAGGGGGGAGCCGGCATCTCCTGCCAACGGTGAGGCCCAGCCGAGTCCTTTATGAAACCCTTTCCTCGTTCAGAGGCTCAGAGAGCCTCGCCCTCTCTCCTCTGGGAGACTTCCGCCAGATTTATTTCTCCTTCACGGCGGTCCTCCGGTCACATCGGAGCAGAGGGAAGAGCGGACGGTTGCTGTAAGGTGGTCGTTCCCGGGTGCTTGTGGGTCTGGGGAGGTGGGAAGCCCAGGGCACAGCGCCTGGCCCTGCCGTGCCATTGCCGCCAGCTCCGTCACCACCGAGGGCTCGGGTCAGAGTGAGCGACTTCACCTCATCCAGAGCCCCCTCTGCTCCTGGTGTACGGTTGCCATGGCGACACCCCAGGATGCTCCCAGCAGCCACAGCCTCTCCAGGCCGGCACCCCATGGCCTCGGCCGTCTTTCTCGCGTTGGTCATTGCAATACGGAAGGCCAGCCCTCCGCGTGGGCACCAGGCAGTGTGCGCCCATGCAGCTGGCTCTCCGGGGGCCAGGCGCCTCTCCTGCAGCGCAGCCCCCAGGCTAGTGAGGGGGTCACACGCCGCAGATACAGTCCCTGCAGAGGGCATCCTCCAGCCAACATACCCACTGCTCCCTGTATTCGTCTGCAGCCGATCGGCCCCCCTCTGCACTTCCCTGTCAAAGGGCTTGTCTGGAAGGGCCTCTGCTTTGTTTATTTTCTCTTTATCCCCTGCCCCTCCCCCGCGAAATGGTTCCACCAACAAAGTGCTCAGGAGAAATGGGTCAGCACTCAGATGAATGAGGAGCCGGATTTACCGAGGCGGCTAAGAAGGGCCCGTCCCCTGAGCTGGCGCTGCTGCGCGGATCCAGCCCGTGTTGGACATCACAATCTCTTGACACAAACATCACTCTCTTGACAAATGAGATGTGAAACCGATGAGTTTTTGCACATAAACTTCCAGTGCAGAAGATGTGTCTGGCGGCGTTGGGCAGAGGGACGCAGGAAGGGGGTCTGGCCAACAGTAAAGGCAGGAGAACAGCAAAGAGAGCCCGGGGGGAGGCTGCCCAATGCATTACGGGGCCCACAAGTTACCAAATCATGAGGATGCATGTGCAAATGAACCAAACCGAAGGGAATGTGGGAAATTCCCCGCACGCACACCCCCCCCCCCCAATCCCGGGACCTTTTTCCAGTGCAGGATGACAGCCTGGGCTCAGCTCCACGCCCACCAGGCATCATCCCGGGGCTCTCCTCCTACACTTCCCGGGCGCACACCTCCCCCGGGCGCACACCTCCCCCGGGCGCACACCTTCCCGGACGCACACCTCACCGGGGCGCACACCTCACCGGGCGCACACCTTCCCGGGCGCACACCTCACCGGGCGCACACCTTCCCGGGAGCACACCTCACCCGGGACGCACACCTTCCCGGGCGCACACCTTCCCGGGCGCACACCTTCCCGGGGCGCACACCTCACCCGGGACGCACACCTTCCCGGGCGCACACCTTCCCGGGCGCACACTTACCGGAGCCATGCCTCTGGCGCAGAACCACCTGGCCGGGTGGCGGAGCTGAGGAAGCAGCGGTTGCAGCAGCGACAGTGGTGGTGGCTGCGTGGGTCGCGGAAGCGGCGGCCTGGGGGACTCCGGGACCGGGGGACGCCGGAGGGCTCCCCGGAGGAGGCAGGCTCTTGTGGCTGCGGCCGGGCTGGGCTGTGGGGCGGCCCGCGGTGCCGGCGGCGCCCATGTGGTTGGCGCTGGAGGCGTGGCGCCGGGGCCCGCTGCTCTGGATGTGGGACACGGCCTCCGCAGCCTGCATGCGGGGCGGCGCGAGGCGGGACAGCACGCGCAGCAGGGCCCGGGCCGCGTGCTCCTGCGTGTCCTCCGCGCCGTAGTCCGCCACGCGGCACTCGTACACGCCCTCGTCCTGCCGCCGCACGCCTGACAGGCGCAGGCGGTGCGAGATGTCATTGCCCTGGACGCGCACCGTCTGCGGGAGAGGGGCTGGGTCAGGGCAGGGAGGGGCGCGGTCCCACCCGCATGGGGCTCCCAGCTCTGACTGTGCCGGGTGGCCCCGCCCATGGCATTGTGTCCGGTTCCCCGTCATCGGCACAGAACCCGGGCTGGGCACTCGGCAGCCTGGGCTCTGAGGCCCCGACTTCCTCCGCCTCCACATCTCACACTAACATTTCTTTATTCTTTATTCTTTAAAAAAATATTTTTTAATTGATTTCAGGAGGAAGCGAGAGGGAGAGATAAACATCAGTGATGAGAGAGAATCATGGATCAGCTGCCTCCTGCACGCCCCACACTGGGAATTGAGCACACAACCCCGGCATGTGCCCTGACCGGAATCAAACCCGGGACCCTTCAGTCCGCAGGACAATGCTCTATCCACTGAGCCAAACTGGCTAGGGCGCCACTACCACTTCTTTATCTGGAATCTGGAGGCCTGAGCGGTATCCCCTGCCCTCGGAGGACACATGTATACCTGCCACATCCCCTGGCCCTACAGAGCTGCCCCTCCACCGTCCCAAGCAGGCAGGCGGGGATGCGGCCTGGAGGGGACATGGGGAAGCACCGGGTTTGCAGTCCTCACCGTGCACTCAGGGAGCCCTCACCTCTGAACCCGGCGCGGGAGAGGCCCTGCTAGTCTCCAGGCCTGAAACTTGCACATTCCCGCTGGGAAAGCATGGCCGCATCTCCTCCCTGAGTCACACACCCCAGGACCCCGGCTCCTGCAAGCCTGGCAAGACGGCCCCTCCCCACCCCCATTCCCAACACCCTGCGCTGCGACCCAGGCGGGGGAGAGGGCTTCGCGTGGGGCGGGGGTGGGGCCCACCATGCAGAGCCGGGGTTCGGCCAGGGTTTGGAGCAGCGGTTCCCCCACCCACCCCCCAGTTGCTGGGAGAAATGCCAGCAGAGGAGAGCAGGCCTCCGCGAAGGGCCTGAGCGCGCGCCATGGATGAAGGAGAGGTTTACAGGTGAGCGCACAGGGGAGGAAGGAGACGCGAGCCTGGGACCCTCTGCATATAAAAGAGAAACCGATCCCGCTCCTGGCGACAGATGGCGCCCCCCCCCCCCCCCCCCCCCCCCGACACGATGCGGGGTTGCAAGGAAGTCCCGACCTCTCGCGCCGCTAAGCCTTTCTAACGGGGAGGAAGGTGCGGGGCGCGAGGCGGCCAGAAGGGGTCTCCCGCGGCCCGCGCAGGGCTCCACACTTACGCTGATTTTAGTCGCATCCTTATTTGTTACCTAAAATGCAAAGAGCAAGAGAGGGAGACATTAGGCTCCTGGCCTCCAGGTTCGGGGTCTCAGATGCGCCTCCAGCCGGGGACCCTCCGCAGGTGGGCTGAGCGCAGGAGGCGGTGGGATTCCCAGCGGGGCTCCCGGAAGGACGCGGTGCCTGGCCCAGGAAGGGCCGCCCAGCACACCTGCCAGCCAGAGGGGAGGCTGGGATGCCACCAAGTGAGAAGGGAGGCCGGTCTCCACTCCGGGGAGCTCCCCGTCAGTCCGCGTTTTTCTAAACTTTGCCTAAAACTGGGTGGAAGGGCCGGCATATCTGGATAGGACCCAGCAGGAGGTGGGAACAGTAACTGGGTGGGACTCTGGGTAGAGGGGAGGTGTGCGTGCGTGTGTCTGTGTGTGTGTGTGAGTGTGGGGCCCACGCCTGCCTGTGCTGGGAATACATAATGGACTGTGGGTTAAGAGGCACAGGGCCGTGGGCGCCCTCTCTCTGATCCTGTGAGGGTTGGAGGTGGGGGGGGGGGGGGCGTTCCCTGGACACGGTGCTGTGCTGGTCGCTGGAACCCAGGCCCAGGGGAGCTGAGTTGTTTGGCCCAGTGCCCCGGGGACCGCAGAGTGTCTGAGGGCAAGGCGAGCTGGGAGGACCACGTGTCTTCCTTCACCAGCAGCACCCGCCAGACCTGGGCCCGCAGGCGGCCAGCAAGAGCAGGCGCACTGGATGGGGGGGCTTTTTAGAGGCTGAGTGTGGCCTCCCGGGAGGTCTTGGGAGAAGGGACGAGTGACCAGGATTTGGGGGTACCTGTTGCTGAGGATGCTGTGGAGATGGGAGGGTGGGAGATGGGTTGCCGCGGGCCGGGCAGCTGGTTACCTTGCTCCGGGCGCCGGGCGCGCTCAGCGCCAGCTCGTGCAGCAGCTCGCGGGGCGGCGCCCGCAGGTGCCACCACTGGATCTCCAGCGAGAACGCGGGGGCGCCGCTGGCCCGGAACGCGCAGGGCATCTCGATGTCGTCTCCCTCCCGCACGGTCACATCTTTGGGGACTTCGGTAAACGTCGCTGGGGGCGGGGAAGAGACGGGCGTGACCCAGTGCGGGGCGGGGGCCCGTGCTTCCCACCCCGCGGCTCCACGCGCGGTCCGGGCACCAGCAAAGTTCGCCCGAGCAGTTGCCGGCCCGCCGCAGAGACCAGCTCCCGCGCAGGCGGTTTCCTCCGGGTCGCGGGGGGCCACGGGAGGCTTGCGCTTCTCTCCCGCGCCCACCGCACCACCCGGCTGGGCTGGGGCGCGCCGGGTCCGTCCGAACGCCTCGGGTGCCCTGGTGGCGACCCTTCCCGCTCTCCCCCTACCCCTCCGGGCCGGCTGCAGCCGGGATTCTGGGGACCGTGAATCCTTCCCCTCCTCCTCCTCCTCCTCCTGCTCCTCTTCCTCCTCCTCCGCGGCGACCCGGGCAGCTGGCCCTGGCGGCCCCGCAAGGACTCCCCACCCTGAACCCCCAGGCAGCGAAGTTCCTGCGCTCACCGTCGGCCGCGAGGAGCAGCAGGGCGTGCAGCAGCAGCGGCGGCAGGTGTCCGAGGGCGCCGAGCTGGCTCCGCTGTTCCATCTCCCGCGGGGGGCGCGGCGGCCCGGGCGCGGAGAGGCGGCGGCGGCGGCAGCGCGGGCTCGTATCCGGCTGGGCTCGGGCTAGGACCCCTCGGAGCCTGCCCTGGCCCCGCGGCGCCCCATCCTCCGCCGCCGCCAGCGGCCGCCAATCAGTCCCGCTCCCTCGCCCGCTGGCCCGCGCGGCTCCGGCGGGGGGCGCTGCTCCGGGTGCGCAGCGCGCGAGGTCCGCCCCCCCGGAGGCTGCGGGCGATCGGCCCGTGCCTCACTCTATGCCCGCGTCCGCCGGACGGTGGGGAACCGCAGGTTAGTCTCTGCGCGGCGGGCCGGGCAGGGGCTGGGCCGCGCCGGGACCCATCCCCGGCCGAGGGAGCGCGCGCCTCGCCTCGGAGCGGCGAGTGGAATCCCGTCTCCCGGGCTCCGGTGGTCTGGCTCCGGCTGCCGCCTCCTCTGGCTCCCGCCGCGCTCTCCCGCCGCCGCCCCCGCCGGTGCCTCCGCTGCTCCCTCCGCAGGACGAGTGCGCGCTCAGCCGCGGCGCGCAGACCTGGCGCCGGACCTAGTGCGGCGCGGGGAGCGCGGGTCCGGCGTGGTTGGACCCGGAGCCGGAGCCGGAGCCGGAGAGAGGCAGGGAGAGGGGGAGGGAGGGCAGGGGGGAGGCGGTCAGTGGAGGGTGCTGAGCCGCCTCCTCCGCGGCATACCCCGCCCTCCCTCCCCTCCCCACCTCTCGCTCAGCCGGCCCCGCCCCGCCCCCGAGCGCCCCTCCCCGCCGCGGGGGTCGCCGGCTGGAACCGCGGTCTCTCGGGGTGGAGCTCAGCCCCGCCCGGCACCGGCTTCGGTTGGGTCCTCCCGCCCGAACTCTCCCGGCTTCTGGCAGCTTCCCGATCCCCATCGCTCGGGGCGGCCGCTCACCCCTGCGCGCCGCGTGCCCGGCCCCCTCTCCGCAGACCCCCGCCCCTAACTCCTTACCCGGGTTTGGGCAACGAGCCGCACCGCTCTTTGTCCCAGGCCCAGGCCTCGGAGGGTGGGTTGGCGCCCGCCCGGGGCCGCGGAGAGAAGCGGAGCGCCCTGCAGGTCCGGGCCGAGGCGGGTGGCGGCGGCGACGCCGGGAGTCTGCGGTGCGCGAGCGAGAAGTGAGCGCCGGGCGCGGGGCGAGCAGGTGCCCGCGGCGCGGAGAGCGCACGAGAGAGCCGGCGAGCGGAGGCCGTGAGTGACGGCAGAGGCGGCGGGGGTGGGGGGGGCGGGGGAGCGCCCGCACGACTCAGGCCCACGGAGGTTTCCGGGCGGGCGGGCGGGGTTGGGGTTCCTGCGCCTCACCGGCAGGCCCCTCCGTCCTCACTCGTTCTTTGGCGGTCGCGCCCCCCAACCCCGTTTACTGTGTATTAAGGGGGACCCGCGGCGGCGGCAGAGGAGCCAAAGGTCTTGTCATCTACAGCCGCGTTTCGGAGCCCATGCCCCGCCCGCATCCCCGCCCCGCGGCCCTCTGCGGGAGTTCGGTCTGGTCCCCGAAGGGCGGGAGGTGGTTGGGCTTGGCGCACAGGTCTGGGGACGACTCCCACACCTTTGGCTCCTTTCCCCATGGGAGTCAGGCAGCGCATCCGACATCTGGGCCCCTGATCCCCTGCCCCTAACCTCTCAGCTCTGGCCCAAGCTGGGGTGAGAACACCCCGTGGACTCCGTCTGTTTGCCCTGCTCACTAGCCCTCCGGAGGCACCACGTGCGGGTCCCAAAGGGCCAGCCCTGGAAGGAAATGGAAAGGGCAGATCCTGCCCGCAGCCCACCTGGTCCAGGAGGCCTTGGCGCAGCCTCAGAGAAACCGCAGGCCCTTTGAAGCTGTGTCCTACCCCCCACCCAGGGACTGGACTGTGCCCTTTGCCCCCCGGGGCCTGGGTTTCAGTATCCTCACCTGTGGCCAAGGAGTCATCCCCGTGCCCACAGGCCACCTACTGAGCCCTGTCTGCCCGGGTCTCGGGCCAGGACAGGGAGGGATGTCCAGCGCCTCCCCTCTCCGCAGTTCCTCTCCGGGGCCCAGAAGGCGGTGGCCAGCTGCTGTCTTTCCTTCCACCCTGCTGGGCCAGGAGCTTTCCTTAGCAATCCCACCGCCGTGGGCCCGGGCTGGTTTGGCTCAGTGGATTGAGTGTGGGCCTGTGGACTGAAGGGTTACAGATTCGATGCTGGTCAAGGGCACATACCTTGATCCCCAGCTCGGGATGGGCTGGAGGCAACCAATCAATGTGTCTTTCTCACATCAATGCTTCTCTCTTTGTGTCTCTCCCCCTGCCTTCCACTCTCTAAAAATCAATGAAAAATATCCTTGGGTGCGGATTAACAATAATAACAAAAAAAGAAAGAAAGAAACCGCTGGGATTGTGACTGTAAGACCCTGCTGGGCCCCATTGCCGTCCTCAGCCTCGGAAGTGGGGGGCAGACTTGCACTGTGCTCCCCGAATTAGGCCCTGGAGGAGTCCAGGGAAGCAGATTCATGTGGGGACTGGTTCTGAGCAGGATTCTGTGGTCTTGGGTCCTGAGCTGGGGTGGATGGCCAGGGATAGGGGTGCACAGCGGGGAATTCCTGCTCTAGAGGGAGTCCTGCCTCGCTCACCTTTAAGGTCTGTGAATCCTCCAAGCCCAAGTCACCCTGTGGGGTTCGGTGTTTCTTGCCCCGGCCCTACCCGCTGCCTGTGTCCCCTGGGGCTCCCACAACAGCGACCTGTTTAGGACAAAGCCGGTTTCCGGATGACGGGCCTCTGGGAACATTCCAGGACTGTTGGGTCTCCCTCCCTAGTGTCCAGCAGAGGTAGTTCAGACAACCTTTGGGCTACGAGGCTTCCCCCTCGCCCCCTCCACTGCAGACTCTGAAATACTATAGGATCGCTGTGCACAGGGACCTGGAGGGGACCCCTGTGCGTGATCACAGGTGGAAGTCTGCCTGACCCACCCATTCGCTGTGCCCACCCACAGCCCTCTCCCTCCTGCCGCCAATACTCTGAGTTGTCATCGTGGTTGGGCTGTGAGTTCGGGTCTTCACCCCTTGGCAAGACCATTTTGCAGATGAATTTACTGAACTCTCAAAGGCATGTCCACAAAGCGCCCCTTAACAAGCTGCCTGGCCTCTTGTGAGAACAGCCCCGCGGGGATGTTTTTCCGGGAACGCACTCTCAGAATGTATTTTTTGTGACGCTCAGGTCCTCTCGGAGTGTTGGTTTCGACATTCTTTTCTCGGCTGACCTTTCCTGTCCTCTCCCCGCTGCCTACGGCAACATTGATTCGGGGTAATGTGTTTTGAGTTTAAGATGCCGGCCATCCATAAACTTTTCTATCAGTAATCCTGGCACACTATGTGTACCCGACAGCTTAAAGGGAAATACCAGATTTATGAGGGCTTTCATTTTGGGCCAGTTTAGTCATTCGCTCGCCCTCAGTGTCAGGGGATAAAGGCCCGAGTTGGCCCCAGGAAGACACCTCCTAGGGTTCACGTCAGGTCGGCTGCCCCAGCTCAGGGCCGGGGTGGCCGAGGCCCTGGATGTGCCCTGGATGGTGGGGATGGCATTGATGGCTGACCACCCCTGAGACGTAAGGGAGGCAAGTGGAAGAGCTCACAGCTCGGGGTCCTGCTGCCCTCCTGGCCCTGCCTTCCATCCGAGGAGGACAGCAGGCTGCTGCCTCGGAATCGCAGGAGACAAGAGAGGGCCTCTGTCTCAGGGCCATCAGGAGGCCGCCTCCCTGCGGGGGCACCCCCAGAACAGGCCGGGTGGCAGGCAGCTTGTGCCTGGCTGGCAGCAGTCAGGGACTCAGCTGTCAGGCCACAGGGTCTGCCTGTCATTGCAGTTCCGGGTCACCAGGCTGTGTCCCCCGAGCCTGGGGCTGTGGGAGACGGGATTGATTGGGCCTGGAGACGTCTGCAGAGGGGAGAGATCCAGGCAGAGCTGCTCCACCTCGGACATTTACTCAGACACCTCGTCCCGAGAACATGATCATCCGTGCGTCCAGCACACGTCTGTGGGTATGACTCACCACGTGCCTGATGTGGGGACCCGCAGGCACTGCATTTCAGCCCAGAGGGGCCGGGACACACCTGCCCAGAGGAACAAAGACCACGCCTGATCATCGCAGGCAGTGAGGCTGACACGCAGCATGCACACGGGCAGATGTGCACACAGACACGCGCACGCGGACACATTCGCGCGACAGATGCGCACGCATAGACGCACGGACAGCACACATGCCCATGCACACGCACACAGACACGCACAAGCGCACATAGACACACAGAGCACATGCACACAGATGCACATGCGCATGCGCACAGACACAAACGCGCATGCGCGTACCCACAAGCCCCTGGGGCCAGGGCAAGACCTGGCGGAGGAAGCGCGCTTCAGGCACAAGGCCGAGGCCGAGGCCAGGGGTGAGTGAGGCGGCCTTCCGGAGGGCAGAAGGCGGCGGAGCGTCGTGAGTGACGGAGTCAGGGCGGGCGAGGGCACGGGGGTTCCGTGCACAGAGTGGGCTCCACGCTGGTCGTGGGCCCGGAGCCCACGGGGGAAGCTAAGCAAACGCAGAGTGGCCCGGGCCTGGCCGGACCTCAGGGAGGTGGGTCCCAGCGGGGAGACGTCCCCCGGGCGGCCTGTGAGCTCAGCCCTGGGGACGCCGGCATCCAGGTGAGCCGAGCTGCGCCCTGTGGGGGCCGGGGAGGCGGGACTTGGCGAGTTGAGGGGCAGGAAAGGCGGCCTCGGAGTGGAGGGGCCCGGGAGGAGGTCCGGCCCTGATGGCGGCCGGGGTCGGGGCGGGAGCGGGACCTGGGGGCCGAGGGGGGCGGAGAGGGGGGCAGGGTTGCCACAGACCCTCCTGGGTTGGCCCAGCTCCCAGGTGAGGCCTTTGCAGAATCCTCCCCTCCCGCCTTTCTCTCCTCCCCACCCGCTTGTCCGTGACGCGGGCCCTGACTCTCAGCAGCACGACGGGCACGAGGAAGGGCTGAGGGTTCCAGGGCCCGAGTGCCTCGCCCCGCCCTCCCTGGTTCCTGGACCTGCCTGAGGGGCCTCCGGCTGCTGGGTTGGGTCGGGAAAGCCCGGAGCCTCAGTTTCTCCAACTGCAACGTGAGATTTTAATCCCTGCCCTGCTCCCCGCCTTTTTTCTCCCCACGTCCCATGGAGATGCTCAGAAGACACTGGGTCAGGGTTGGCAAACGTAGCCGGTGGGCAGACGCCAGCCCCCAGGAGCCTGCAGGCCCTGCCTTGCCGCCCCCCCCTCCCCGCCCCGCCCCCTCCCCGTATGTGGCTCCTGGCAGCAAAGCTAAGGGGACCACGGTGGTGTCCAGGGCTCCGGTTCCCACCCTGGTCTTGCCTTGGCCTCTGGTAGTCTCGGTTTTCCCATCTGTAAACAGGGTACCTGCTGTGCCCACAAAGAGGGTGAATGGGAGGCTTGCCTGTTTGTTTGTTTTTTAAATACGTTTTTATTGATTTTTAGAGATAGAAACACCAATGAGAGAGAAACATCAACATTGATCGGCTGCCTCCTGTATGCCCCTTGCTGGGGATCAAGCCCACAACCCGGGCATGTGCCCTGACTGGGGATCGAACCGGTGACCTCCTGGTGCACAGGTCAGTGCTCAAGCCCTGAGCCACCCTGGCCGGGGGGAGGCCTGGATTTGAGATCACCTGTGGCCTCGCAGGGGCCTTCCGGCTTTGCTGTGTCGAGGACGCAGGCGGGCTCTTCAGGGTGGTGTCTGGCCGGCGTCCTTGGATCTGAGGGCTGGGGTGGGGGGCGCGGGGGGGGGGGCAGGGGGACGGTGTTATTGGCGGGAGGTGACCCGTGGCGCTGAGTGTGCCCTAATGGATTTTCTTACCGCCTCTGTGTGTGCTATTTATTTAGTCATTTGCCCGAGTAAATCTTACAGGCCCGCGGAGAGTTTATTTTTTAATTTTTAATATTCCCAGTACACTCAGGGGTTTATTTCCCACTAGATCTATTCGTTTAATTTAGTGGAGGACAGACTTTGTACTTAACCCAGAATTGCTTTGACATTATGGAGAATTAAGAGGCTGGAGCCAGACGGATCGGAGCGGATCGATCTGTTTGAGAGAAACCTCTGTCATTTCCCCGCCTGCTGTCTTCACCTTCATGGTGAGGATGGAGATTAGCATATGGACTGGCTAAGCCCAATCCGTGTGGCTCAGTGGGTGAGCGTCGACCTATGAACCATAAGGTCACAGGTTCGATTCCCGGTCAGGACACATGCCTGGGTTGCTGGCTCGATCCCCAGTAGGAGGCGTGCAGGAGGTAGCTAGCTGATCAGTGATTCTCATCATTGATGTTTCTCTCTCTCTCTCCCTCTCCCTTCCTCTCTGAAATTAATAAAATATATTTTTTAAAAAGAAAGAAAGAAAATGAGCTGTCTGCGAACGCCAGAGCGTGGCCGGAGTGTCAGGGTTCTCGCTCCCGTGTTCCCCAGGGACCCCGGAGAGGTCTCCCCTTGACGAGATGGCGGTGGAGGTCCCAGGGCAGGTGCTGTGGAGGCAGAGGTGTCTGTAAGCAGCCGGCCAGCCTCTGAAGTGTTGCCTCATGGGCCAGGGCACCAGCATGGGTGCAGAGCGCTGGGCCCTGGCGCTGCGAGTGTAGGCAGCGCCCGGTGGCCCACGCCTGGGACTCTTGGTGGATTTCTCCAGCCTCAGCGCCCTGTCAGAGGGCCCCGCTTCCCCGGGGCCACAGCGGGTGCAGCATGGAGGGGACGGGACAGGCTCGGGCTCCGGCGTTAGCATCCTCTCTGGCTGCGGAGCCCCAAGTACCTGGGAGGCCCCGGAGATCAGCGCATCTCCCCCGATGGGCTCCCCTGGCACGGCCCTGCCTCTTGGAGCCAATGTCTGGTCCTGGGAGAGGCTGCCTGGCGTTGGCATTTCCGTGACCTTCACGCCTCACTTGCCCCTTTGGAGCTCCTCCTGCCGCTGGACTGGCAGCTGCCAGCGCAGCTCGGCTTGTGAAATGTCAGTGGTTTCATATCAACCCTGGGGTTTTATGGCCTCCCCTCCCCCCCCACCCACTTTTCCAATGGGATTTGGTCCAATCAAGGCCGAGTGACGGCAGATTCCTGTTCCAGTCGAAGTTGATGGCAGGTCACCGTGCCTGGGGAGCCGGGGGCGACCATGGCTTTGCACACAAGTGATTACCTGGTCCCCCCACCCCGGGCCCTGGAGCCAGGCCCTGCCTCCCCCAGGACGGCAGTTCCAGGTGGGTGTGGGCGCTGACTGGGGCCCGCTGGCTGCGGGCTTAAGCCGGGCCGTCGCCAGCCACAAAGTGCCCTGGTTTTGTTTGCAAAATGTCTTTGATGCTTCGGACCTAAGGTAATTTTTCACAGGAATGTTTCAAAAATGGTTTCAAAATGTCGTTTTTCCTTTTCCAAAGAAAAGAAAGAAGCTCGTTGAATGGGAGTCTGTGCTGGGAAGAGGCCCCAAGGTTCGGAGAGCCCAGGCGGCAGGCACGCTGGGTCAGCCCCCGTCCTCTGTGGTTCGGCCCCTGCCCTCCCCAGAGAGCCACACCCGTCCTGCCGGTTCAGCCCAGGGCTCCGAGGGCGGAGGGGGGGGGCATGAGGCTTTGTCTCGTTTCGATCTCTCTTGTTGGCTTTTAAGACATGATGTGCAGGGACTCAGCCCCGCTGGGCAAGCCTCCAGGGGCACCTGCTGTCGGGGGGCTGCGTGGGCACGCTGGGGGCAGTGTGGGAGCTCCCTGGGGGGCCCTGGGAAGACTGGGTGAGGTAGGAGGGGCCTGGGGTGTAGCCGTGGCTTCCAGAGCCCACCCAGCCGGGTGTGGCTGGAGGGAGGCCAGGTGGCCAGGTGAGGGTGGCACCTCTGTGGGAGGTGACAGAGCTGGGGGCGCTTCGTGGGAAGAAGGACAGTGGCAGGGTGCACCTGTTACACCTGGGGGAAGCTGCCTCCCACACTCGCTGCTGTCTCTGGGCCCGGGAGGGACCTGGAGGAAGGCTGCGCTGTCCTCCCCGGCTGTGCCAACCCTGCCTCTTGCTCGTGTGTGTTGTCTCCTGAAGGGTCTGGGGCGGGCACCTGCTCACACCGGCCCCCGTCTCCTGCCCCCGCGGGCCAGCCTTCCAGGGGAGCTCACAGGACACGGGTGGAGTGTGTTTATGTGCCTGTGCATGTGCTGACAGCACTCCTGGGTGCAGACGCATGCCTGTGTGTGTGTGCACAGACAGTGTGTGCGTGTACGAACAGTGAGTGGCAGCCGGTGCGAGCAGGCAGTGGGGGTGGGTGGGAATGTGCGTGTGTGCATGGACCATGTGCCTGCACGTGGCATGTGTGTGCAGGCTTGAGTGGTCCACACAAAGGCAGGGGGGCAGGAGGCACCCTGAGCCTCTTACGGGCGAACAGGAAAGGTCAGACTCTGCTCTCTGCCCTCCCCTCCCTCACTTCCTCCCCCTCCCTCACTTCCTCCCCCTCGCCCTCCTCAGCATCATCACCATTTGTTGAGTGTTCATTGTGTGCCCAACAGAGCAGACCTGCAGGGACCATTGCTTTTTTTAAAAAAATGTTTTTATTCATTTTTTGTTTTTTTTCAGAGAGAGAGAGAGGACGGGAGAGGGATGGAGACATAGAAATATTGATGAGAGAGGAACATCATCGATCAGCTGCCTCTTGCATGGCCCCCACTGGGGATGGAGCCCGCAAACTGGGCATGTGCCCAGACCGGGAATCGAACTGGTGACCTCCTGGTTCCTGGGCTGACGCTCAATCACCGAGCCGCCCAGCAGTGGAACCACTTCTTGAACAGCTGAGCGGATGAAGGCAGGAGTGCGCAGCCGTTAGACTGACCCCGTTTGCAGGTGGAAGTCTGGGCGCTGGCACAGTTTAGTGACAGAATCACAGGACACAGCCCTGGCACGGGGAGGCCAAGGCGAAGGTGTCCCACCAGCCAGCGGGGCGCCACCCAGGGTCCCCACTCAGTTCCGGGAGCCTGGGACCCCGTCATCTCCCCGTCGGGGTTTCCCCTCTGAGCGGCTCGGGTTGGGGGCCGCGTCACACGCCAGTGGTTCGTCAGCACAGAGCAACTGGCTAATTATTTCCAAAAATATTGACTCATCATGGAGAGAAAGCTCTTCTCCATGCCGCCCGTCAGCAGAAAATTGCCTTTGGTATTAACATTTCATCAGCCACATAATGCGAATGGATGTAAATGCATAATTAGAAATAATAGCCTGGGAAAACTCACTTATTTGTAAAATTGGGCTTGTTACATTACAACTGGAGCTAACGGCATGCCTGTCTCTCCTTCGACAGGCCCGAGGCTGGGCCTGCCTTGCTTTGTGGGGTGCCCGGCTGCCTCCGCCGCTCTGTGGGGGGACCCTGGAGAGGGGATGCCCTCTGAGGAGGCGTAGGCTCACCTGTCCCAAAAGGGGCTCTCTTGGTCCATGAACAGGCCGCTCAGAAACCTCCTCATAAACATGTCACAGATGACAGTCCCTGAGGACAGGAGTCTGGGTGACAACTTCCTCAGCCCTCGGTCTTTCTGTGTGTGTGTGTGTGTGTGTGTGTGTGGCGGGGGGGATACAGTCCCCCTGATCCGGGGATGTGGTGGGAAGACACCGTGAGTGCAGGTGCCTGGGGCCGGGGCTGCTCTACGAATGCTGAGTTTGCAGAGGGTCGTGAGAGCAGAAACCTCGTCAATGTCATTGTCATTGCCAGCATTTATGTCACTCACCAGCCAGGGGTGCGGACATGGCGAAGGAAGGTCTCTGAGTTCTGGGGCCTTGCCATCTAGGGCGGGGGTGGGGGACCTTTTCCTGCCAGGGCCAGGTGTTGTAATATCATTCGCAGGCCACCCAGTTATCAACTGCAAGGTCACAGACTCCCCAGCCCCAGGCCAGGCCCCGCCTCCCACGCTCCCGCTGGGGCTCAGCATTCTGCCTGCTACCCTGGCAGAGTCCCAGCAGTGTCTGCCCAGGTCTTTTTTTTTTTTTGTAATATATATATATATACACTATTTTTTATACTTTTAAAAATATATATCTTTTATTGCTTTTTTAAAGAGAGAGGAAGGGAGAGGGATAGAGAGATAGAAACATCTACAAGAGAGAAACATCATCAATCGGCTGCCTCCCGCACGCCTCCTACAGGGGATCGGCCTGCAAGCTGGGCGTGTGCCCTGACTGGGAATCGAACCCTTGGCCTCTTGGTTCCTGGCTCAGTGCTCAACTGCTAAGCTACACCAGCTGGGCCAGGTCTTTTTTATTTTTAATATGTATATTTTTTATTGATTTCAGAGAGGAAGGGAGAGGAAGAGAGAAACATCAGTGATGAGAGAGAATCAGGGATCGGCTGCCTCCTGCATGCCCCCTACCGGGGATCGAGCCCACAACCCAGGCCTGTGCCCTGACCGGGAATTGGGCCGTGACCTCCTGGTTCAGGGGTGGATGCACAACCACTGAGCCACGCCGGCTGGGCCTGCTTTGGATATTTTTAATCTGTTTTCAGGGGGGCTCTGAGGCCCCCATATTCTGTGATGATGCATTTGGGCTCCGGGAGCGGAATCTATCTCAGCCCCACCTTCCGTGCCTCCTCTTGGGGGACCACACTTGGGGTTGCTGCCCACACCGCTCCCTGGGCCCTGCTAGCCGACCTACGGGCAGACACGGTCCCATCGCTGGGCTGCTCCTGCCCCTCTTCCTCGGGTCCCAGCTTTCTAAGAAACAGCCCTTGAAAGGATCACAGGGGCAGTTCTCCAGCTGCCTCCTGAGTGAAGCCCGAGCCTCAGGGGGGATGGGCTGCCCAGGGTCCCACAGGGCTTGCCTGCTGGGGGCTTGCTCAGCACCCCCCGCCGCCTTCCCTGCTGGCCCACCTCGCCCTCCAGGGCCCGGGGAACCGAGGAGGGATGCTCACAGCCCAGCCTGGGCCTCCCCTGCCTCCCCCTCCGCTCCTTCCCCAGGGACACAGGTCCCCTTTTCTCGGGGGGTAGGAAGCTGACTGCTTGTCTCCAGGAACAGCTGGGCCTTGTCCCCTCAGCTGTGCGGGCGCCTGGGTGGCTGGACAATCCCGGCTGTGTGCTGGGGAACCAGGGGCCAAAGGAAGCAGCTCGGCTGTGGCCCAAGAGCTGGGGGAGGGAGGAGGGTGATGAGGCTGGGGGCGGGGCCTCTGCTCTCTCTCACAGCCCAGCGGCAGACTGGGCCTGTGCTCTCGGGGTCCCCCCCAGGCTCTGGAAGGGGTGCCGAATGGAGGCTGCAGGGAAGTGCCTGCAGGTCCTCTCTCACATGCCTCCTTCTCCCCAGGGGGTGTGAACTGTGGTTCCCCCACCCCCACCCCAGCAGCCTCCCCAAGCTCAGACTCCTGTGGGGCAGGCTCCAGTCGGGGCCTTCTGGTGGCAGTTATTGGGCTCCTACACCATAACCTGGGGGGCTGGGCACCGGCACAGCCAGGCCAGTCTCTGCTCCCTCTGCCTGGGAGAAGGGCTGGGCAAAGGCCCTGGGGAGACTGGGCAGGGCTCCCGGAGGACAGGCGTGCTGTGGGCGTGCTGCTGCAGGAGTGGCCGAGGCACGGGGCACACAGGACACTCGGTTGCTTCTCAGGCCCGAGGGGAAGCCACCATGGGCGTCATCACTAGACTCAGCTGTCCTGTCTGGACTTGGGCCAGCAGGCCCCTGCTACCAGGTCCAAAAGCTGGAGAGGAGTCGTGACGATGCGCCCTGCTGTCCGTGGCCCCTGGAGCAGGATGGGGCCTAGAGTGGGAGGTGGGTTTTGGGTGTTTAACCTCATCGACATTCCGGGAGGAGAGCAGTTGCTCTGTGAGGTGGTGAGCTGCCCGTCCCTGGCAGAGCCCAAGGGCAGCTTAGCTCGGAGTCAATCTGGTGGGAGAGCCGACCGTCAGAGCAGAGGGGTCTTGGGGGACAAGGGGGTGGGGCTGGCAACACCGGGTCTCCCTCGGTGGTCTCTGTGCAGCGTGAGTGTGGAAGGACATCTGTCCTGGAGAAAGGGGCATGCCCCTCAGACCCGGGTCTTGGGGTGCTGGCTCGGGGCAGCGTCGGCCGCAAGCTCTGGCGGGAATGCGCCTGGTGCTTGTTATACTTTACAGCCTCGGTGACTTCATTCCGGCCCGTCGGGAAGGGAAGGGAAGATTTCTTGATTTGCAAAGATGGAATGAGGAACAGATGTCTTTTCGAGCTATTAATAGGCGGTCGGGGGAACAATGAGCCTTATTTTGAAAGGAGCCTCGGCCTGCGGCGGCCGTGTCCATTTGAATGTTCCGTGTTTGAGCGTGTCCTGTGCTTGGCGGTGGAGCGTCATTGGCAGTCAGTGGCTGAGTCCCTCGGATGCAGTATTCAGGCCCTGAGACACAGGGTCTAAATCAGCGGTTCCCAGCCTTTTTTGACCATGCCCCACCTAAGCCTCTCTACCATCCTGATGCCCCTGTGACATGGAATTCTTATTTTTCACAAAGTGAACTCCTATTCACATGGAGGAAGCCTAAAAGGCCATGAACTTGGTCTAAACAAGCTTCCAAGGAACATGAAAGAGAAAAATGAAAGAACAAAAGGACAGTGAAAGTTCTGAGGAAGAAATCACTAAGAAATTGTTAAAAAATAATAATATGAAGTGATAGGAAAAAATAGCAAATAAAGCTTCAAAACATAATAGAGAACTGAAATGCATACCTGTGTCACAATATATATTTATATGCTGCATATGAGGCCCCTAGACCCGTAAGAAATGCAAAATTCACTGTTAATAACTCATTCTCGGATTGCCCCCTTGAACATCAAATTGCCCCCCTGTGGGCGTGTGCCCCACGCTGGGAACCCCTGGTCTAAATGTAAGCCCTCCCCCCAGACCTCCCGGCAAGGGCCCCAGAACACGCCAGGCTTCTGAGACACGGGAACAGCACGGAGACGGGGCCGTGGGAGGGACCCGCGTGCACAGCCCGGCCGGGCAGTCGGTTCTTCTGTGTGGAAGTCTGGGCTTGCGCTTTTGGGCAAATGCATCCCAACCGCCCGGGCAGCTCCTAGCAGCGCTGTGCACAGGCCCTTTGCTGAAAGTGGAGTGTCCATCACCCCGTGTATGTGTGTGCGCTTCCATCTCGATCTCAATTTAAATTAACCCCACTCAGCTCATTACCAGTAACACTGAGGCGGGAAGCGGCTTTCCTGTAGGAAAAAGACCCAGCATCTGTGGCCATGCCTTCTCCTGGAGAAAGTTCATTCCTCTGCCTGCCTGATCACCCCCTAGCACTCCCCTGCCAGTCTGATCAAAGCCTAACTGCTCCCCTGCTGGCCCGATTGCCCCTAACTGCCCTCCCCTGCTGGCCTGGCCTCCCCTAATTGCCCTCCCTTGCAGGCCTGGTTCCCCCCAGCTGCCGTCCCCTGCTGGCCATCTTGTGTGTTGGAGTAATGGTCAATTTGCATATTACCTCTTTATTAGATAGGATAATGATCTGTTGTCAGTTTGTTACTCTTATAATGTTTTGTCAGATTTGGAATCAAGGTAATATGGGCATCATAAAATGAGTGAGAAAGTATTAATTTCTTTTATATTCTGGAATAGGGTTATCATTTCTCCCTTAAGTGTTTGCACAGCATATAGTCCCCCCCTCCCCCCAACACTCAACTCCAAACTAACAATCTCTGTCTTTTACTTGGTATGTCTAGATCATTTACATTTAATAAAATTATTAACATGTTTGGATTTGGGTCTAGCATTTTATTGTTTGTTTTCTGTGTGTTCTGTCTACTTTTTGTTCCTCTCTTCTTCTTTTCCTGCCTGCTTGTGTATTCTTTGGAGTTTTGGGGTATGTTTCACTTTAACTAATTTATGTAATCTTACTTTAGTGGTTGCTGTAGAATCAATAACCCTTCAAAGTCCTCAGGCAATGGCTTTTGTATTTCGTCCAGAATGTTTAGTTGTGATTGGTGGGAGAGAGAGGCTATCCGGGCTTAGTCAGTCTTGGTTGCTCACATGTTGTCTTTTCAAAAGGGCAGTGCGCTATCTTTTTTTATCTGTTTTTCTAGACATCTATCTGCTTTATCGTTCTTCTAAAATAACTGCGTTTTGTTGACTTGCGCATCTTTCTTATGCTGGTGTTCGTTTCCTCCCTGAGTGAGATTCTGCAGGGGCTCTGCTGGTGCCCTTACCAAGCACCTTTGCCCCCCATTTGCCAGCTCAGCATGCCCAGCTCCCAGCTCCCGTGGCCTTTGCTGTTCAAGGTGTGCCCTTGACATGTTCCAGTGACTCCGCTGGGCACTGGAGCCGCCTGCTGGTGCGGAGAGCTGGGCATGCCCGGGGTGCACATGCCTCGCCCTCCAGCAGCTCCAGCCGTACCGACTGGTGTGCGAGAGCGGGTCCCACTCTGCCCGAGACGGAACAGACTTCCCCCCTCACGGTGTCCCCACCTCCTGGCTGGAGTCTTCTGGGCATCCTTCCTCACCAGACGCATTCCAGTCCTGACCGCAGGTAGTTTTCTACCTTTTACCTTTTTTCTTAGTCTTCTTTTCAAGACGGATGACTAACTCATTTATTTTCACCATCACCCCTTATTCTTTATGTAAATGAATTTATCAAGTACTGTATTGAGTTGATCCCACAATGGATGGCAAGTAGAACTTTTGTTTCATTTAGTCCTAAATGTTTTATTTGGGGGGAAGGATTTCCACTTTGAACACAAGTAATTTAGGAGTGTCATTTTAAAAAATGTTCTATAGTTTTGTCCTAGAGGTCTTCTTTTTTTGAAATATATTTCATTGACTTCAGAGAGGAAGGGAGAGGGAGAGAAAGAGATAGACGCATCAATGATGAAAGAGAATCACTGTTTGGCTGCCTCCTGCACGCCCCCTACTGGGGACCCGGGCACATGCCCTGACCAGGGATCAACCCGTGACCTCCTGGTCCATAGGTTGACGCTCAACCACTGAGCCACCCTGGCTGGGCTCCTAGCGGTCTTTAAATTGTCGTTTCCGATATAATTCCATGGGGCCTGAGTGCCACTTGCTGGTGTCCCAGTCTCTGGAATCGTGTTCTCAAGGTGGTTACCTGTAAATATCCCTCATTTTCTGGAAAATAATGCATCCTTTTCTGTTGGTTGACCGCGTGGTTCTTTATATATCTGTGAGCTCAAGCTCGGCACAGAGCGGTACGAAGTTCCGTGTCCGCAGTCACTGTTGTCTGCAGGACAGGTTCTGCTACCGTGAGATCAAATTGGCCGTGATGGTGGATTTGTCGGTTTCTTCTCGTCCTTCGGTCAGTTTTGCTTTGCGTGTTTTGGGGGCCGTGTTGCTGTGAGGTACGTACAGTTCATGACTGTCTGACCTGCTTGGCGGGGCTTTCCTGTCCCAATCACACAGGGTTCCTTATCTCTAGGAATCCTTTTGTCTCAGTTCCGTTCTGTCTCCACTCGTGTCCCAGCCTGTTCCCTGCTGTGCGGGAATGCCCTGTGCATCTTCCTGTTGTGGCTTTTCCGGTTGAGTGTCCGGCAGCAAACACCCTGTCCCTAGTTGAGGACTGACAGTCTGTTAGGCTCTGTCCTTAGTTAGTGACCCACGGCTGCTTGCGTTTATCACGCCTGTTGACAGGATGGGTCTCTTTGGACTGACATTCTGATCTTATTCTGTAGATTCCCTGTGCCTCAGTGCTTCTTTTCTCTCCAACCCCCTTTCTGCTCACATTCCATCACTAAGGCTTGTATCACTTTCCTCTCTTGATTGGGAGTGTGGATTGTGTTTGTTTTCGTTTGGCATGCTCAGCCATTTTTTCAGTGTGTGGAAGTTGCTTGTGTTCCATCTTTGTATAAATTTTGTTCCGTCTGTTGGACTTCCTTCTTCGGCAACACCAAGCATTCCTAAGATAGACTGTCTTTTTGATAGTCAGTGTCTTGCGAATGGTTTCGATTTCTTTTCTATACACACTCATTGTTATGGCCCCAGCTAAGCCTTTCCTCTCAGTCAGTAATCAGATTGCCAACAGGTCCATTCTGTTCTCTGTAATGATGCCTTTGGGGCTCTCATTTTCCCCCTGAATGTTTCCAATCTCCTTTTCTTCTTCTTTATGTTAATCCTCATCCAGGGATATTTTTCCCATTGGTTTTTAGAGAGAGTGGAAGGGAGGGAGAAGTGGGGAGAAGAGAGAGAGAGACAGAGAGACAGACAGATAGACATTGATGTGAGAGAAACATATTGATTGGTTGCCTCCTGCATGCGCCCCAACTGGGGCCAGGGATCCAACCTGCAACCCAGGCACGTGCCCTGGACCTGGAATCAAACCTGCGACCCTTCGGTGCACAGACCGATGCTCTAACCACTGAACACTGGAACCAGGGCTAAGGTACATGCCTCCTAACTGTGTTTCTGGGGCACGTGGCTTTGTCATTGCTATGGGGCGGCTGATGAATCATGATGTTTGAGAGCCCGTTCTGGGCCAGGCACCGTGCTGTGCGCCTGACGGTGACTGTGCCATCGAATCCCCTGACACCGGGTCTCCACTTGCTTCCAGGTGAGAGATGGGGGCACAGGAGGTAACGGAAAGGTAACCGCCAGTGAGTGCGGGGCAAGGGCGACCAGCTCCATGCCCCCAGCCCCGCACTCTCACCAGCCCGTGTCCCCGCTCCCTCCCTCGCTCGCTCCGTGATGCCTGGCGTGTGCTCTGCCCCGTGCCCAGTATTCACGTGTGTTGGGCTGGTTCACTGGCAGGACAGCGGCGCCCTGGAGTCTGAGAGCCCGCCCGGCAGGGCCCCGGGCCCGTGATTGGCAGAGGGGCCAGGAGACGGTGTCTGTCCTGTGGACACTGCAGATCAATGTAACGCTCCCTCCCTGGCGCCGGGCGCTTTGTGGAGTTTGCACCGTGTTTGCATTGAACCATAACAAGGGCTGTGTTTGATTTTCAGCAAATATTGACCGAGGCCCCCAAGGGCTCCTGAGCCCAGTGAGGGCTGCATCGCTAATCGTCGGGTGTGGGGGCATAATTTCTCACGGGGGGCCCACGCCGGGTTCTGATGGTCACCTGGCATGTGCTGGACCTTCTCCCGTGGGAATGACATCATTCCCTGAACTGTCTGTCCAGCGAGGGCTCAGCACACCCTCCCCTCATTGCCTGGGGTGGGGCAGCCTGAGTGCGCCTCCGTTTTACACAGAAGGAAGCCAGGGTTCAGTGGGTGAGCCTCGCGGGCAGTCAGAGCCAGGCCCGCTGGCCTCTACACGCTGGTCGCAGGGTCGCTGCCTCCTGACTGTCTGAGCCGATAGCTTGGGTGTCAGAGGATCCCCAGCCCGGGCACCGGCCTGCCCTCAGTGGGGGAGGGGTCTGGGCGAAGCACGTCGCTGGGGTCCCCTGTGGGCCAGCCTGACAAGCAGAGGGCTTCGATGTTGGAGAGGGGCGGCAGGGGAGGCTGCACCTGTCGGTCCGCACCCTGCAGGGGCCTCGACACGTCCGGCAGGCCAGCCCACCTGGCACTTGGCTGTGACACCAGGAGATGCGATGGGTGCCTGTGCTAAGCCAGATGGAAGGCCACCCCTCGGCCACGTGGGAGATGCAGTGCAGACCTGCGCTCCCCTACAGAGGCTCCCTCGACAAGCTGGCACGGGTCTCAGTAACGACCATGGTCCCAGGGTTGGGCTGTAACACACCTGTGCATGGCGGCCGCGGGGCTGGGTGGGAGACCCTGCACCTGTAACACACCTGTGCATGGTGGCTGAGGGGCTGGGTGGGAGACCCTGCACCCGTAACACACCTGTGCATGGTGGCCGTGGGGCTGGGTAGGAGACCCTGCACCGATAACACACCTGTGCGTGGTGGCCGTGGGGCTGGGAGGGAGACCTTGCACCCATAACACACCTGTGCGTGGCGGCCACGGGACTGGGTGGGAGACCCTGCAGAGCTGGGCCTTCTCTGGGCCATGTGGTGCTGGGTGCCTCCACGCTGTCCTGTCTGGCCACGGCCAGCACATTGGGGCTTCTCTTTGGAGAGCCTGGTGCCGAGAGGGCCATCCAGGTCGCGGCTCGATTGGGCACAGCTCTGCGTCTGGTTGGATTCACTGTGCACTGATGGCAGGCGGCTGAACTGTGATCGACTCCCCGCCACGTCACTCCTGCCCCGCGAGGAGCGGCCCCGTTAATCCCGGTCTGCAGGGGGCTGGCGCCTTGTCAAACCCCCGCCCCCAACCATCTCGCTCTCCTTTCAGCTGCTCTTGGCTTATAATCAAATATGAAATTCACGCATTTTTTAATAAGTCCTCGGCTGTTTTGCCACTGAAAGATTCATGGCGTTACGCAGTCCCCTTAAATAATGTTTATTCATTAGACATTTCTCCTCTGCCTGTGGGGTGCTGTCTGCTCTCACTGACAAGCTGAGCACTGTCTGGGGGGCTGGGCCGGGCCGGGCCATCTGGGCGGTGGAGGTGGGTCTTCTCCGCGGCAGTGAGCGCTGGGCAGCTGCTTCTCCCCTTGGTGTCTCCCTGGGGCCATCTCTGCCCCGTGCTCCGCCTTCACACTGTCGTCATTTCCCACCCGCCCTCTGGCACGCACTGTGCCTGCCTGGTGGTGGCATCTCCCTCCGCCTCAGCTTCACTGTGGGCCAGATGTCGTGGCGAGCATGAAAGCCTCTTCTCCCGAGATGCCCCGCCCACCAGCACTTCCGCCCAAACTCTGTCCTCCCCGGTGCCCTGTGCGGTGCAGCGCTTCCCACAGCTACACAGACCCGCACTTCAGTCCGGTGCTGGCGTGCGGCCCCTGCAGGCTGCCCCGGGCATGGGAGCCCATTGCCTGCAGGACCCCATAGGAACCCTGTCCTGGCCATGAGGGCTCAGGGACAGCCCCCCGGGCCTGCAGTGACGGGCAGGGCATGAGGGCCAGAGGGGAGCTGCCATTGGTGGAGCATGCCTGGGCGGGGCGGGAGGCCTGGCCGGGGTGTAAGGTCCGGCTGCCCCGGTGTAAGCTGGCAGGGGCTCTGTGTGGGGAGGCGGGCACATGGCGGGTCTGGGAGGGGCCTGGAGGCCGCTCCGCACCCTGAGAGCACGGAGCGCCCGAGGCAGCCCCGCAGAGCTGTGTGGCCAGGCGGCTCCCCGGCCGGCCTGGCCTCGGTGTCCTCATCCTAAAGCAGCCGCATCTCATCGCCGGCCTCGCAGAGCCGGCTGAGGGTTCGGGGCGGGCGTGGGAGGGGGCTCAGGTGAGGGCCTGGGCAGGGCACTCCCAGGTGATGCTGTGGCCATTCCCGGGGCAGGGACGGCTGGGGCACGGGGAGGGGAGAAGGGATTAGAGAGGATAAAGGGCGATTAGAACCCAAATGCCCAGTGAAGGCTTTGGGGGTTTATCTACCTTCTAATGTGACTGTGAGACGAGCAGTGACATGTTTACTGTTCGCGGCTGAGCCAGAACTAAAAACCCCATCGAACAAACAGGCACGGTTTGCTCTGATGGGGTCTCCTCCGCGAGGGGCGGGCGGCAGAGCCTAGCACACCCACCGGCAGGCCACGCTCGGGACCCGGCACGCCATGCCAATCTCCGACTGCGTGCACAACACTGCGGGTCTCAGTGGTTGCAGGGGGGCCGGGGAGGGAGGGCCAACACCTCCCTTGGCCAGCACCAGCACATCAGGAACCCCCCCCAGGGGTCTCGGGGCTCCCAGCGTGTCCTCCCCACCGCAGTGTGTTGTGGGGACTCCTGTCTTTGGAGACCAGAGCAGGCAGGGCAGGCCGCACGGGAAGCCCAGGAGTGGGGCCAGCCGAGGAGAAGGGGTGTCTGCTGGCCTGGGTGCGGGTGAGGCCACCTGCTCCTCCACCGTGGCCGACAGTACCTTCTCGGTCCCTGACACGGAGGTCTCAGAGCTCCCCAAAGCCCGGTGCCTGTGGCCCGTCACCTCACTGCCCGAGGAGGAGGTGATAATGTCAGAGATGGCCGGGTGGGGCCCGGAGCTAGAATCAAGTAGGAGGCTGCCGCCGTGGAAGCCGCGTGGGGCTGGCTGGCGGGAGGGTGTCCCTGGAGCATGTCAGCAGGGTGGGCTGGGAGGGCTGCCCAGGCCCCTGGTCGCCAGCCTCAGGCTTCCCTACACCTGCGGGACCAGAGGGCTGGGCTCCGTGCTCGAGGTGCCCACCCCACTGCTGAGGGCCAGGAGCTGTCCACGGTCAGCAACCACCATCGACGGGAACCGGCTGCGCGGGCCCACGCCTGGCCAGGTGGCCCTGGCAGCAGGGCTGGCGCCGTGCTCTGTGGGACAGGGAACTCCTTGCTGTTGAGTCCGAAGTTCCTGAAGTTTGAATTGCATTTCTGGACTCGTAGTGAGAGCCTCCCCCTCCTGACTTTGCAGAGCAAGGATGTCACTTTGGAGTGTGAGGTTGGTGACGGGTAGGTCGGCGTCTATCATCACAAAATGCTCATAGCAAAGACCCCCAGCCTCTGTGGCAGGCAGCTGGGAGCACAGATTCCTGCCCAGGCATCGGGGTGCGCCAGGCGCTTCCGCTGACTGAGAGGGGCTACGCGGGGCTCACCCAGGCGCTGCGGCCACTTCGGGTTGGCGAGGTGGCTTTGCTGACCTTCACCTTTGATCTCCTTAGGCTTTGGCGCCCTCAAGCTGGGACCCTGGGCCGCCTGGCTCTGCTCCGCACTTTCCCCCTCCCCCCGGCTACCTGGGCAGAGGAGCAAGAGTGGGAGCCTGGCTTTGGTGGGCACGTGTCACTTCGGCTGCATTCTATTGCCCAGAGCAAGTCACAGGGCCAGGCTGGCCAAGGACGACTTCCCTCCTGATGGTCACACGGTGAGGGGCCCAGAGGCAGGAGGCTGAGGGCCTGTGGCCATCCAGCAGGCCGTCTAGCACAGGCAGGGCGCGCAGGGGCAGACATGGAGGCCGGGCCGGCTTGCTTCCTCGGGGGAATCTTTGGGTGCCGTAGGCAAAACCTTCCCTTTGAATCGTCCCCGTCTTCTCAAGGTCTTGCCAAGCCTGGCACAGACCATCTCCCTCCTCCGCCCCCCCCCCCCCAAGGCACAGTCTTCACAGCCTCACTCCTGGGATCTCACCCAGACCCAGGAGTCTCCTGGGAAGATGTTGGCGGAGGCAGCTTCCCTCTCCCTCTCCCAGCCTCTCTTGCGGGGTAGACCATGGCGTCTTCCTCGGTGCTTTAGCCTCAGGTCCAGCGGCCTTGCATTTTATCTGGCAAATAAGCCCCTCCCTCACCTGGCGGGAGGTGCTGGCGTTTACCGGGCCCTCCCCCTGCGTCAGGCACAGAGGAGGCGTCCATCATCTCCATCATGTGGTCCAGTTCTCACAGCAATCCCGGAGGGGTCCTCATGACCGCCCTGTATTGCTGGTGAGCACGTGGCATCACCTCTCTGAGCTCCCACTCCGAGGTGCCCGCCTCGCTGTGGAGGGCCAGGACTTCCGACTCCACTGTCCACAGACCGCGGCGCCAGCTCTGCAGCTGGGGCCACCTCGCCCGCCCTGGGCCAGAGCAGCGGTTTCCCTGTGGGTGGCGATGCTGACCATCCTCAGCACCGGGTCAGTGGACAGCTCCTGGCCCTCTGCGGTGAGGTGGGCACTGCAGATGGGAACTCAGAGAGGCTAAGTTTTGTGCCCACGTTGCCCCCAGCAGCACACGGCAGAGCCAGGAGTCAAACACAGCTCAACTGACCATGTCCTGCCCTGACCCACAGACTGGAAGGCCAAGACCCCCCGCCCGGCGACAAGCTCCCCGCTCCGGCCCGGCGGTGGTCTGGCAGATGAACGCTGAAGTTTTATTTTTTCCTTTGCATTTCCATCTGCTCGCGCAGCACCCAAATGCATGCACGTTCAGGCGCCATCTGTGACCGCAGCCCCATTTCCAAATGCGAAGGCATTTTCCTGCTTGTACTTAGCATGCACGGCGGCACCGCGGTCCCACGGAACGGCTCATCCTGCATCGCCGAGATGCAGGGGCCCCGGGGGCTCTCTCCGAGGAGGGGGGCGCTTCGCTAAATGGGAGTTTTGTTTCCTGGCGTGGGCTATTTTTCCTGGCTGACATTTCCGTGGGCTCCGTGTGCTGGCTGCACGGCTGGCGTCTCCCTGTTGTCTCAGCTGGTAGCAGACGCAGCGCACCGTCGCCAAGCGCCTGCACGGGTGTGCGTGGACCACTATGCACCTGCAGGCCCCCAGTTCACGTCTTCTTCCTTCTCAGCGACCTCATGGGGGCTGGATGCGGGTCTCCTGCGCCCTTTAGGACCGACACCTCAGAACTCTGGTGTCTTCGGGTTCCACGGATGCGCATCCCAGGTGGGGGTCTGGATGGAGCCACCGTGCCGATCCCACATCAAGATGCCAGGCCCACGTGAGGAAGGTGTGGCTGTGCGAGACCGAGGGGCGGGCTCCAGGCGGGGTCCGGCACAAGGCGCGTGGCAAGGGCCAGAGGGAGAGGACACCGGCAGGCAGGGACGAAGGCCTGGCCTCCGAAGCCCACGGGGTCTAGACCAGGGGTGGGCAAACTTTTTGACTCGAGGGCCACAATGGGTTCTTAAACTGGACCGGAGGGCCGGAACAAAAGCATGGATGGAGTGTTTGTGTGAACTGATATAAATTCAAAGTAAACATCATTACATAAAAGGGGACGGTCTTTTTTTTCAATAGTTTTATTCATTTCAAACGGGCCGGATCCGGCCCGCGGGCCGTAGTTTGCCCACGGCTGGCCTAGACTCTATGCAGGGGAACGTGGGCTGGCTCTTCCCTCTGGGCCTCGGTTTCCCCTGAGTGCGATGGCGAGGTTCAGCCAGATGGCCGCGTGCGACGAGCCTTTTCATCTGTGATGTGCTCGTGTTCATAAAAAACACCATTTAAGCAAGAGGGAGAGAAAGAAGCAGGATAAAGCTCGTCAGTCATCATTTCCCAGGCTTTTGATGTATTTCTCATCAGAAGAGAAAATGTGATTAGACCATATGCTGGGCTAATTGTTCCCAAAACAGAAATCAAACATTTGAATGTGTGTGAAAGGGGGGAGCAGAGTGATGGAAACGGTGGGGAGTGAGGCACCTCCTGGCGGCCTTGGGGTGCCACAGGCACTGCCCTGCGGAGCAGGAGGCCCCACACGGGCGCTGTGCTCGCTGGGGTCTAGTTGTGAGGAAGGTTGAGGTGTGTGGGGCCGACGTTAATTTACTTTCACATTTAGGGTAGGAGCAGAGGGCTCAACCCAGTCTGGGCCCAGAGCTAGGTGCTGGGGTGCTAGTCAGGGGACAGCTGAGGTCCCTGCCCCCATGGAGCCCACGGGCCAGCTGGTCAGACAGGCAGACACCAGAGCGTGGGTGGGAACGAACGCCCAGGGCCTGGGGGAGAGTAGAGGGCTCGCACTCAAGCACAGGCCCCATAGGGTCATGGCCAGGCAGGGAGGAGAGGGGCCAGTGTTTCCAGAAGAGAGGGTGGTTTGTGTGAAGTCCAGGGAGGGACGACTGGCCCACGGGGCCTGTACGTTCTGTCGGGCTGTTGTTTGGGGAGCTGAGGGAGAGTGTAAGGTGGGGCTGGAGTGGGGACGGGGAGGGGACGGATCGCTGGGTTCTGGTCTGGGCACCGTGCCCTCCCCTGAGGAATGTCAGGTCTGCTGAGGGTGGGTGCCCTTGGCTGACCCCAGGGAGGGCGGCCCGCTGGCTGCCGTGGGCAAGGTCACACCCCAAGTTCTCGTTTCCTCGTTGGAGCCGGACCTGTGGAGAGGCAGGCAGGTGCTCCTTGGTGACCTGGGCCCTGAACACAGAACCTCAGGGGCCACAGAGCTTTGGTCCAAGCCTGTGGGTGCGGATGGGGAGCCCATGGCAACAGGTGGGATTGGAAGCCGAGCCCACGGCCTCCCTGCTCCGCGTGTCCCTCTCCCCAGAGCACTGGGCAGTGGCCAGCCCCCGTCCCCCCCTCGGTGCAAGGCGGCTGTGGCTGGTGGCTTTGACGGGAGGCACTGGGAGCGGGCAGCCTTCCTCTCCAGCCTGGGATGAAGGGGGCTCCCCAGATAAGGCAGGCCTGGCGTTGCAGGTGCTGCGCCAAAGGAAACAGGACACAGATGCCTGTGGGGGAGGGGTGGGGAAAGGCTGGAGAATGTGCTGGGGGTGAGTTTGGTGATTATCAGACAACAGCCAGGGCAGTGCAGAGACGGAAACGCTGGGAAGGGGTGGGGGCCGCCTGCCAGGGGGGCTGTGTCCACCCCCCACCCTGCCCTCCTGTGAATGCTGTTTCTCCCTCCGCCCCACCCCCACCCCTGCAGCGGCTGAGAGGAAGGAGGGCCGACAGGTGTGCTCCAATATGGTTTGTTCCCTGAATGCGCTTCATTAGGGATCTGTGCCCGGGCTTGTGAGTCCAGAGTTCACTCTCTCTGGCTTGTAATCCAGGAATGTGGCTGAGGACCGTTTGCCAGGCATATGCAGAGTTGGAAGGCGATAGAGCAGATGGCCCCGCCCTAGCCCTGACCTCCTGCCCCCTGGCAGGTCGGTGCAGCAGGCCCACACCCTGGATTCCGGTGGAGCTCCTGTGGGCGTGTTACCACGCACAGCGCTGTGCCCTGCCTGGAAGCTGGCCTTGTCCCGCAGCCAGGAGACCATCCAGCCCTCGGCCACACACCACACACGGGGGGCGTCCCAGAAGGTCCGGCTGGAGTGGCCTGTGCCATATGTGATGGGTACCCAGAGCTGCTCTGTGACCTCACGGCGCACCCACCCCTCACCCTCCACAGGCAGCAGCCCTGACCCAGGCCATGCCCACCACCGCCCAGGACCAGGGGAGGGAGGGTTCAGGTCGCTGTGCTCAGGCAGGTGAGGCTCATGCAGAGCACCTGGGTCCGGGGTTCAGGGACAGTCTGGAGGATTCCCGGGGGTGGACCCCATGTCCTTTTCTGCCTGTTCCTGTCTCTCTTCCGGGTCCCTCCCCTCTGCCTCCATCTCTCACTCTGGCCCCTCTGCTCTTCACGCCCTGCAAGGGTTCTAGAAAGCTGGTATTTGGGGAGAACATACACCCCATTTCTAAGAACAGCCCTCCCCAAGGAAGCGCCCGTGATGGTAGCCTCGCTGCCCTCCTCGCAGGAAAGGTCCAGGGGCCGTCGTACCTCTGGGCAGAGGAGAGCTGGGCGTCTCCTCGCTCTGACGGATGGTCCGATTCCATCAGAGAAGCAGCACCTCGGGCCTGGCGATCAATAGACGAGGAAAAGCAATTCTCAGAAACAAAACAGTAATTGCGGTGCCGTTTCCAATAGAGGCTGAGCCGATGCCGATGCCGATGCCTGTGGGGGCAGAGCCCGTGCCGGGCGTCTCCAGCACGAGCCCCTCCAGGGAGACTCCCATTGGCCTCAGCCCCTCTCTCCAGGACTGACTTGCAGGGCAGCCGCAGCCCTGGGGCCCCGGGGAACAGAGGGTCGCTGTGCTCCCAGACCACAGGGCCCGCAGAGCTGGTCTCTGTCCGCCTGGAGGCTCCTCAGTCCAGTCCCCGCCTCCTCCCCTCCCTCTCCTCTTCCCTTCCTCCTTCCCTTTCTCTTAAAGAACAAGGAAGAGCCCTGGCTGGTGTGGCTCAGTGGATAGAGCATGGGCCTGCGGGCAGAAGGGTCTTGGGTTCGATTCCTGGTCAGGGTACATGCCTGGGTTGCAGGCTTGATCCCCAGTGTGAGGAGTGCAGGAGGCAGCCGATCCATGATTCTCTCATCATTGATGCTTTTATCTCTCTCTCTCCCTCTCCCTTCCTCTCTGAAATCAATAAAAATGTTAAAAATAAAAAAAACAAGGAAGAAAAGGACCTTAAGTTACCTGAGAGGGTCTGCATTCGCCCTGCATGTGGGGTTCTCTGGCCTTGGCTCCCGTGGGCTCCTCAGCACTTTCTCACCCACAGCTCCCTGCACGGGGCCTGGTGGGCTTCCCACCCAGGGAGACTCCTGGCCTCTCAGCCGAGGACCCTCCCCCCCGGGCATTTCCCCCCTCCCTCCCCCCTGCTCGGGGTGCAGCACGCTCCCAGGTCAGCCCGCTGCCACCTGCTCCCTGCGTCTCAGCAGCTGAGGGAGGGAGTTTGTCTGTGAAATCCTTTCCCAGGTTGTCACTGAGCGGGGCTGGCTGAGGTGTGCGAAGGCCGGTAGGGGGCGCTCTGGGCTCCATGCCTGATCATCAGCTACCCCAGACAGGAAGTTGTCCGTCATCCCCAGCAAGAAGCCACCATCAGTTAATCCAGTTTACAGACTCCAACAGGAAGAGGGGTGCCCTGAGCTCCCAAAGAGGAAGTGCAAGCACTGTGCCACCCCAGCAGGAAGGAGGACTTCTCCCTGGCTCAGCAACAAGCCCGCCAATGGGAACACCGCAGCTCAGCCAGTGGGCAGCCCTCGTCACCAGACGCTTACTTTCCTCCAGTGACCTTCCTTTCTGCTTGCTGATGCCTCCTCGCCCCGCCCTCCCTTGTGTAAAAGCCTTCCGCCTTTAGGAGGGCAGCGGCTCTCTGTGGTCGGATGAGATCCGCCAGCCCACGGACCATTTAATAAGGACAGTTAGCCCTTCAGTTCACTCAGGTGTGTCCTCACGTCACCAGGGTGCCTTCGCCTGTGCTCCTTCTCTACCCGGTTCCGTGATCGCCACGCCCACCGGGCAGACGCCGACCCCAGGGAGAGGGGCTGGCGCTCTGGTGCTAGGTTATCTGTCAGCCACGCCCCAGGCGGCGGGCTTTGGGGCCAGGAAGCCCATGACAGCGTGAGGGGACATTCATTCATCACTGCCTCCTCCCTCCTAGACAGGCTGGCGGCCTCACCTCCGCAGCCTGTGCACGCGGAGGCCAGTACTGCCGGGCCCAGGAGTGTCCTGAGTGTGAGCTGCTGGTGCCTGGATTAGAAACACCGTTTTCGGGGGCGGGGATGGGGGGTGACGCTGCCATTTGAAACCTCATTAGGCTGAAACTTGAGAGAGGTTGGCTGCTTTTGGAAATGATGATTTGAATAAAATTTCTGATTTCCCCCCAATCCTTTCTGTATTTTTGATGAGATCCGGGGCCAGGCCATGGCTGGAACCAGGATGCCCTGCGTAGGGAGGAGTTGTTGGGACCTGCTCATGGTTCTGGGCATGCAGGCTGCTCCGGGCGTCCAGGCTTCCACAGCTGGGTCATTCGCTGTCACAAACCATCCGAGTCTCTGCTGCTTCACCCAGCAACAGCGAGCTCACGACGCCCGAAACGAGCCAGTGTGGGGCGTCCTGGTCAGGATGCCCGTGTGCCCACTCTGCACAGGGGGGGCGGGGGGAGGTCCTGCAGGCACCAGCCCCATTCTCGTCCTGGTACCATTGGCCCCACTCCTGGGCCCCGCACGCAGGACTGGCCAGACAGTGTTTGCTGGAGCAGATTGACCGGGTGTCTGTCCCTCTAACGGGAGCCCCGACAGGGCACGTCAGGTGCTGGCTGGCATCCCTGACAGTGCCAGTGGGACTCCGTGCCCGGTTCCCAGATGATGGATCTGCCATCGTCCGTGAGGACGAGAGGCTGGGCGGCCTCCAGCGCGCTTGGCCGGAGGCCAGGGCTCAGCACGAATATGATCCCTCTCTCTCTCCGAGCTCCTGGCACCCAGAGCCGTGTCCGGAGGGAACGGCACCGCACACACACCTTGGCCCAGAAGTGCCTCGGGGAAGCCATGGCGACATCGGCAGCACCCATTGTGTCCCACTGCGGCTCCTGGAGCCCAAGGAAGCTCCGGTCTGGGCCCCGGCTGGAGGGAAATCTGTTTGCATCGGATGCTTGGGGACACTTTGGTGGTATTGGTGGACCTGGTGACAGGGACATCTCCACACAGTCGTGCCCTCCCTCACTGGGGGTGACCCTGAATCCTGGACATTGGTGGCCCCCGGGCCCTGCTGAGCTAAAGGCTGGGGATGGGGACTGCACCTGGGCTGCGGGGACTGATGCTGGTCACTGCCCGGGAAGACAGGAGGCCACAGGACAGCCTGGCAGTTCAGCCTCGTCTGGTGGGAATCCTGTCCGCTCTGCCCACAGCAGGGC
The DNA here is from genome assembly GCF_964212035.1 of Myotis nattereri. Classification (NCBI taxonomy): domain Eukaryota; kingdom Metazoa; phylum Chordata; class Mammalia; order Chiroptera; family Vespertilionidae; genus Myotis; species Myotis nattereri. Next base: position 1,574,212 of record NC_138090.1, read on the forward strand.
TCCCGTTTGCTCTGCACCTAGAATGAGTGGCAGGAACGTAGCTGCAAGGGACTCGGGCTGTGCTGGTTACCTGTTGCCGTGGGACAAAGCACCCCAACCTTTGCGGCTTAAGACAACAGTAAACATCGGTTCTCGGAGTTTCTGTGGGAGGAGAATTCAGCATGGCTTGGCCTGTGGCTCTGGCTCGGGGGTTCCGGGAGGTGGCCTATGTCTGAAGGCGTCTAAGGGGGCTGGTCACTGGGCGGTGGGTCAGGAGTTGGTGGAGGCGGCAGTTCCTCCCACATGGCTCCAGCCCCCCTCTACTGAGTCCTCCTGACCCGGAGCCTGGCTTCCCTCCCTCAGCGCACGTGGCCCAAGAGAGACCGAGGCCCCAGCAGAAGCTGCCCTTCTCGGACGAGGCCGCGGGCATCGTGCAGGGCTCCACCCTGTCTGTGCGTGAGAGTGAGTCATTCAGCACAGCCCACGGTCGGGGCGGGGGACAGACTTAACCCTTGAAGGCAGGAGGTCGAAGTACGTGTGGCTATATTTACAAACCAGCAGCCAGTGGAGAAAAGGAAAGGTTGCCCTTAGGCTCCTTGTGCCTCCGTCTTGCCTGTTACACCTCCTTTCAGACTCCAAACTGGACCCAGGAGGGCCTGAGCCCCAGGGGGAGCCGTGGGCAGCAAAGGACAGCCCAGCTACGGGGACCTGCCAAGGTCGAGGGGTTTGGAAAGGCCAGCCTGGGCTGGGATCCTGGGTACAGGTGTGTCTGGGGGACGGGGATGGAGGTGAGGGGGCTGGAAAAGCTCCCGCCTGCTGAGCCCACCCCCTCGAAGCCGTGGGAGGTCGGGGAGGGAGCCACAGGCCTGTGGATCTCTGGGAACCTGGAGGTTGTCTGGGCCGGTGCCCCATTCATCAAACCACGGCACCGGGCCCAGGGAAAGAGGGACATGTCAAGGTCACGTAACGTGTGGCCGGGACGGGTGCCCAGCGTGACTGCTGCACAGGCTGCGTTTCTGATGGGCGCCTACCCGGAGCCGCTTGGAGAGACAGGGAGGGCCAGGCTGCTGTCAGCGGAGCAGCAGGGGCCAGGCTGGAGGCCGAAGGGAAACCACGGGGCCTGGAGCCACGGGATGGCTCCCCCCACCCCCACCCCCATCCCCAGGAAGACAGAGCTGGGTTGCCTCCTGTTGGCAGCGGTCACGGTTTTTACGGTTACGATGAAAACTGTGTTTTAGGAGAGTGAGTGCCCCACACAGAGCTAGAGTCGCATGTATTCTCCGGGCTCCGGTTTAATATTTAAGGCTCTGTGGCGGCTCCCAGGGGGCATGTGAATTGGCATCTGAGTGTCCGCTGGGCACTTGGTGGTCTCCGGGCCCCTGTCTCCACGGGACGGCAGTCCTCGGCGGGGACGTGCCCCAGGACGCTTCCCTGGCCGCAGGCGGTGCTGTGTGCACCCTTCTTTTCCATTTATTCTTAGAGAAAGTGGAGGGGGAAGAAGCGAGGGAGGAGAGAGACATGGATCGAACCTGCCGCTGAGGCACACCCTTGGCTGGGAATGGAATCCATGACCCTTAGGTGTGCAGGCCGACCTTTACCCACTGAGCACACTGGCTAGGGCTGCTCCAGGGAAGGAAGTCAGCCAGGGGAGCTCTCAGAGGGAGAGCGGTGGTTCCCACGCATCACCGGGCACGGGGCCTGGCCGTTCCGGAGCCGAGAGGAGCCTCATGTTCTTTGCAGAGCCCATACCTGCCCCCCTTTTGTCTGAGCCGGGTGAGCTAGGCTTCGGTTGTTGCTACCAAAAGGTCCCGGCGGATCTGGGACCTCCGGTCGGCGCTTTATGGGAGTGGAAGCTGGCCAGGTCCTCGGGGGCCAGCCCTGCCTGCCTCCCGTTCCAGCTCCCGCAGCCAGCGCTGAGCTCGCATTCCTCCGGCCTCATGTCGTGGCTGCTTCCCCCGCACACCGGCCATGCTGGGCCGGGGCTGGACGCCGTCATGGCACGGAGAGGGCTCCTCCGCCTCCACTCTGCCAGGGCGCAGCGGTCCTGTGCCCGCGTTGCCATGAAAGCACCCGAGTCCAGTGCTGTCGTGAAATCACACACGTGTCCACTGCGCCTTGTTGTTAAGTCCTTGGCAAGTCAGTTCCTTATGCCTTTTAATCGAGAGCAAATGAAGAAGCAGCTCAAGAGAGCGCTGCTCTCCTGGCCTCTCCTTGTGCCCTTGGGGGTCTGCAGCGTCCTTTCTGAGACATGGCTCTCGGGTGGCTGCCCAGCGTGAGGCTGCAGTGAGGGGAGAGGCCGCTGTCATGGAGGCAGGGCGGCCGCCATGCCCTGGAGAGCCCGAGGCCTCCCAGGTGGGTGGGAAGTGGGCTCGGAGCCAAGGGCTGCTTGAAAGAATGCCGTCCTCAAGCTCCCCAACGGGTCCGGGGCCATTTCCCTGGCCCTGCGTGCGCGAATAATGCACACAAACAGGAGAGTGATCAGATTTGAACTATCCCTTTAATAATCCATTTGCCAGATCAAATATTAAAAATAGGAGGTAGAGAGACACGCATCCGCCTCCCCAGCGGCATCAGGCCCGCAAGTGTGGCTTCATTAAGTTGTCAGCGTGGGTTCGAAGGGGCCGGCTGTAGGCCGTGGCCAAGGTTCCAGATTGCTCCTGGCGACGAGTTGTCACCGCGCCCCTCCCGGTGCTGCGCTCACCGCCACAGTAAGGGACGGTCTCCAGCAGCCAGAGCTGCCCTAACATCCGCCCGCAGGACGCGTGTTTATCTATTTGGAGTGAAACCTCCTCCGTCGGTTCGCCGGTGGCTCCGTCCCAGGCAAGCATCAGGGAATGAAGGATGATGGCGTCTGACTTTCCCAAGACCTTGCCGAGGCCAAGTTTGCCTCCATCCCACTGGCATCCTCTGAGGCCGGAGGCAGGTGGAGGCTCTGTCGCAGCCCAGGCCCAGGGTCTGCAAGAAGGTGGCTCAGTGGGCACCCAGGCCCCTGCCAGCCCTGGGCTCCGACGACCAAAGGGGCGGCGAGTTCTTGACTCCTTGGCGAGGGCAGCAAGTGGGGAGGGTTGCGCCGTGTGTGTCTCTACTCCATTTGAGGCCACACATGCTTGCTGTCGGCTCCCAGGCTCCGTGCCCAGGAGCAGGAAGGAGAGTTGCTGAAACTCCGTCGTCAGATGGAACTCTGACTGTTAGTGAGACGCACGGCTGTGACGGAGCTTTCCCAAGTACCTTCGTCAGGGACCCTCGGTGGGTCAACCCTCAAAGACGCGGAGTCTCACTCGAGTTGACTGGCGATGAGTGTCCATGTCACACGTACAGAAACCCGATTCCCGAGGTCACAAAGTCTTTCCTCTCCACGTCAGGTCTGTCCTCGGCCAAAACATTGACTTTGGGCCTGGCCAGTGTGGCTCAGTGGTTGGACGTTGACCCTTGAACCAGGAGGTCACAGCTCAGTTCCCCGTCAGGGCACATGCCCAGGCTGGGGCTGCATCCCCAGTAGGGGGTGTGCAGGAGGCAGTCGATCCATGATTCTCATCATTGACGTTTCTATCTCTCTCTCTTCCTCTCTGAAGTCAATAAAAATATTTTTAAAAATGTTTTAAAAGCAGAACACCCTTCCTGCTTTCCTGCCCGCGTGCGGGTTGACTTGGGGCCCCTCTACTCACTGCTCTCACATGAAGCCGTTTACAAGTGGGTCTCTTCCTGAGCCACGCGTCCACGTGTCAGATTTCAAAACGAGCTGTGAGCCGGAGAGCCCATGTCATCAGCTCCAACCAGGGGCTGCAGTGGGAACCCGGACTGACGGCTCCCCAGCCGCAGCCTTTGACACCCACGGTCACACGGTCACGCGCGGAGCGTTCAGAGGACCCCTGCTTGACTGGCTGCAGCTGTGAACTGTGGGACGTCATCCCCGAAGCCGCCAGGAGCCAGAGATCCGCGAGGACGTGAGGGGATCTCTTGAGACCCCCCAGCGTGGCTCTCCCCTTTTCAGATGCTTTCAGAAGCGAAAGGGGGAAGGGTGTTTCAGAGGAGGAACAGCCTGCTGGGTCCGGAGCCCTGAGGATACAGACACTAATATACAAGGAGCAGCCCTTGGCCGAGAGCTCACCATCCAGTGGAGGAGAGTGGCCTGCGGTGGGAGGGTTTACCACACCTCATGGAACAGCATGAACGAGGGAACAGAGGGTAGGGTGCTCAGGGGCTGGAGAAGGGAGAGTGATGTGGTTTGTGACCAGGAAAGGTGTGGAGAGAGTGGGGCGAGTCTCGCGGGAGATTGTGCCCTGAGCTAAGGGGCTGAGACTCCATCCTGCGCCCAGGGAGGAGGCCCGTTTCAGCACTGGGATGAGATGGACACGTGACGTCCACGCTCAGAGCCCTGCTTTAGGAAAACATCCCCAACCTGGACTGCCTGGCCGGTGACGTTCATTCCTCCCGTGTGAGGGGGCAGGGGATTGAACAGGAGGCCTGGAGACCGGCTGTGAGGCGGTTGTAACAGCCCAGGGCACCGGGGGTGGGAGGAGAGGGAGAAGGTGGGGGAGAGGGAGAAGGGGGCAGCCTACGGAGTGAGGAATTCTGCTCGCCTCCCTGAGCGCAGGCGCCCAGCGGGCCCGGGAGAGGGACGCTCCCTCCCTTCGATCCGTCCGATTGCACATGCGCCTCTCGCAGCGGGAGCCTCGCCGAGCAGGGAGGCCTCCTGCGTTTGGCTCCGTGTTTTCTATAGAATGACTTCCACACACAGCCCAGGGTCTGGTGCTGCACGAGGAAGCAGAATCAACTCCAGCGTCTGCCGGGAGTCCTCGAAGGCCATTTTGACAGCAATGTTCACCTCCTGCGATGACTGCAGCCTCTAACTGCCAAGCAAGACACGGCTCCACCTTCATCCGTGCACACCCCCTCCCACACCCCCTGTATTATCTATACAGAGCTGGAAAGGACCTGTGCCATGTCTAACAAGAGAGGGGAGAGAGAGAGAGAGAGAGAGAGAGAGAGAGAGAGAGAGGCCCTCCGCCCTCTCTGCTCACCAGTCCTCTGCTTCTTCCCTTCAGAGGCAGATACAGCCAGACCCGAAAGCATGGGCGGCGGCCAGTGGGCGGTGTGATGGTCTAACTTTCCCGTGGTCACTCACCCTCTAAGCGCCCGCTCTGAGAGGCTGCAGCTACCAACTCGCTGCTTGCCATACAGTCATTAGGAGCAGAAAACATCGCCAAGTGGCCTCCAGAGAAAACAATCCGAGGACTTGCGTGCTTTTCCCGTGGCATCAGGACCACGTGGTGGCCGAGCCAGGTGCCTGGACGGACCCGGGCTGCTCAGGGGTCTGGCCACGGGGAGCAGTCACATGCCTGGCAATAAACACTTAAGAGAATGGGCTGTGGTTTAACTATTTATTTTGTAAAGACACGCTTCCTCGTGGGTAGAAGAAGGGTCGGGTGAGATCAGTGGTTCCCACATTCAGCCGTGGACTGGTTCACTCACCACTGAAAACCAGCAACGCAGGGGCAGGCCGGGCTTAGGGGGGACAGTGCAAAGTGGGTCTGCTAGGAAGGACTTCCCTTTATTCCAAGATTACATCCTGCAGGTGAGTGGTGACAGGTGGCAACGTACACAGATATCTCTGACTAGCAAGTAAAAGAGCGGACTTTATCCCTGTCCCTAAGCTACGTCAGTCCTCTCCCCTGCCACTCTCCTTCGTCCCCAGGTCCCCAGCGTGGGCCCCGGGCACGGGAGCAGCTTACCTCCCCTATGCAAACTCTGGAGCTTTTGTGCATTTTTAAACACTGTTTTTCTGCCCCCCCCCCCCAGTACAGTTTGCTGTGCATTGAATGTAAAGCAGAGGGGTCTTTGGGTTACACATTCTCTAATTTTCTCTCATTCTCTCCACCTCTCCTCCCCCCCAAGGCTCTCTCTTCAGGCCTCCAGAGGGGAGATGCCAGTAGCTGACAAAGCCCAGGGGAGCCACTCATGACAGATAAAGGTGAGTTATTTTTCAGCACACAGGGTTTGGACAAGTCTGTTCTTTCCTCGTGTGTGACCGCAGGCAGGCCCCTTAGCCACCCTGAGCTTTGCTTTCTCATTCGGAGTGAGAATAACAAGAATAACTGTGATGCTGACTTGGAGGGCATTGAGGAATGTGATGGGTGCACAGTGCCTGGTGTGTGCGGGTGCTTAGTGGGTGGTGACCGTGTGCATCCTGGTAAGGGTGCTGGCCGGAGGGGTGTCCCTGCTGAGTGGCGCTTTGGCTAAGGGGAAGGACCTCCGCCTGAGCCTGGGGGCTCCTTTCCTTTCGACTGTTCCCTTAATCAGGGAACCCCCTGTGGTCCGCCTGCAGGCTCTGGCTCTGCTGGCCCAGAGGCGTCCTCTCACTGCCTCTAACCTAGCGGTTCTCAACCTGTGGGTCGCGACCCTTTGGGAGTCAAACGACCCTTTCACAGGGGTTGCCTAAGACCATCAGAAAACACATATATAATTACATATTGTTTTTGTGATTAATCACTATGCTTTCATGATGTTCAATTTGTAACAATGAAAATACATCCTGCATATCAGATATTTATGTGACGATTCATAACAGTAGCAAAATTACAGTTATGAAGTAGCAACAAAAATAATTTTATGGTTGGGGGTCACCACCACATGAGGAACTGTATTAAAGGGTCGCGGCATTAGGAAGGTTGAGAACCACTGCAGTCTAACACAGGCAGGAGCTGTCCAGGGTTCTGGCACAGGGCACACCGGGCCCAGCATCTTCTCCCGCCCCAAACACAAGGGAGGAGCTGTCCAGGGTTCTGCACAGGGACACACCGGGCCCAGCATCTTCTCCCGCCCCAAACACAAGGGAGGAGCTGTCCAGGGTTCTGGCACAGGGGCCCACCGGGCCCAGCATCTTCTCCCGCCCCAAACACAAGGGAGGAGCTGTCCAGGGTTCTGCACAGGGCACGGCGGGGCTGGCATCCTCTCAGGCCCCAGCCCATTCAGGAGCTGTCCGGGGTGCTGACACGAGAGGCATTTAGGGATCAGCATCCTCTCAGCCTCCAGCCCTAGATGGGAGCTGTCCAGGGTGCTGACTTGAGCAACCTTGTGCAACTCACTGGGCCTCCATGAGCAGGGCCCTACGGAGAGTGGAGGCTCCCTACCTCCTACCCCACACTCCCCCCCCCAACCATACATAGCCCGAAAGAGGAGACCAGGAAGGCCATTTCCCAAGCAGTATCATGGGACCACCCGGGGAGCAGACAAAAGCAGGAGGCGTTAGAACTGACGGCTCTTCAACAATGATGGCTTTCTAAGTACAGAATTGTGCGGCATCCCTGGCCAAGATGTACTGTTTTTGTTCTATTCATCCATCACTGTAAATTGCCTGCTGCTATTGCCGGAAATTTATTTTGGTGGGTCAGAGATGTTGGGCTCTGTTCAAAAGAATGAAGCAGAATAAGGGATAAGCAGAAACTACTGGTGGACCTGTTAGCCCGCCCTCCACCCCCCCCCCCCAAAAAAAAACACACCAATCTTCAAATACAAACACTGGAGCTGACCCAACAGACGAAAAAGACCCAGCAGACATAGTGGCTTCTCTTTCTGTGTGTGGTTGTCATGGGGTTCCATGTAAGGTCCTGAAGTCCTTCTCTCTTCCTGTGTCTTGGCACTTGGGGATAAGAGGAGGGTGAGAATTTGGCTTCAAGTAGGCTTTCCCTGTGTGTTTTATGGAACTGTAACTCCAGGGTTGCGTTAATTAGGACACATGGTGACCTCCTTTCTCCTCTTGGGGGGGATCACAGGGATGTCACACAGCACGCAGGGCGGTCCACACGGCTCCCACCCCGAGAGGTTCTGAGCCCAGCGCTTTGCCCTGCGGTGGTTTTCTTGCGAATCCTCACTGTGCTCTCATGTTGCGCCAGGACCCACAAGTCATACAGCCGATCCTGAGCGCAGGGAAGGCTCTGGTGTCTGCTCGTAAAGAAAGCTGTTTACTTCTGCTCATCACAAAGTTTTTGCAAAGTTTACTTCCCAAAGTTGTTTGAATTTGAAGCATTATTTTATTTTTTAATACATTTTTATTGACTTCAGAGAGGAAGGGAGTGGAAGAGATAGAAACATCAATGATGAGAGAGAATCATTGATTGGCTGCCTCCTGCACACCTCCCCCGCCCCCCCCCCCACACACACACTGATGATCAAACCCAAAACCCAGGCATGTGCCCTGACTGGGAATCAAACTGTGACCTCCTGGTTCATAGGTCAGTGCTCAATTACTGAGCCATACTAGCCAGGCTGAATTTGAAACATTATTTTAAAAGATGATGATTAGCCATTTGTGTGACGATGGCTTTGGCGCTTTAAGTTCACCGCCAGTCCTTCCAGGGCACGGATCCTGGGGAAACCAGGTGCCCTGGGGGTGGGGTAGGGTGGGGTGGGGTGGGGTGGGGTCTGGGCAGAGTGGTGAAAGCTGACCTTGGACTCACATCCGTCACTGCCCCCACCCCGCACCGCCCCCTCCGAGCACCGCCACACTTGGTCAGGCTGCTCTGAAGCGTCATCACCGTCCCTGGAGAGAAAAGGCAACATGGTCACGTGATTCGCGTGGGCAAGTGGAGTGTGGAGGGTTGATTTGCCTGCCAGCTCTGGAATCACTTTCCTCTTAAACCGCTCTTTGAGGTGTTAATTCTGGCCTCCTGGGCCTTGAGCCACCGCTCAGACCAGGGGGCCTGCTCTGGCCCCATGAGAAGCACATGGGACACCACTGAGGAGCCATCTGCCTGGAGGGCAGGGGAGGTGACCTTCGGCCCCCATGCAAACTGCTGCCCACCTGCCTCGGGACTGCCCGTCGGCTTCCCTGGCCCGTGTCTTCCCCGTGGCCACCATCCGCAGAGACGTCCCCAGAGTGCCCGGCCCAGAGCCTGGGCCGCAGCAGGGGTGGAGGGTAATTGTGTGTGTGGTTGCTGCTCTGCAAAGGAGACAGACGTACTCCCAGTGGCTGATTATCGTGAGGTCGTAGTCAAATGAACCCACATTGTACCTGGTGAGAGGCTTCTCCGCAGAAGCCTGAGCTAGCAGCCCAGCCACGTGCACTCGGCCACTCAGCAGGAGGCAGAACAAGTAAGTCCCACAGAAGCTGGGAAAACGGGGGAGTGGAACAGGGTGGCTGCCATCCACACGGGAGCCATGGGGACTGTGGCGAGCGAGAGAGCGGAAGGGGCAGCCCCGCCGGCCGCTGTCACCCCGGCTGCAGCGTCAGTGTTGGGAGTCACGCTTCTGAAAGACGTCGGAAATCTCCATTTGGATCTCGCCCAGGTTTTAAACGTTGGAACTTGGTTGAAAACATTCGAGTGACTCAAGTTGTTGGCTTGTGGGCCGCCAGGGTGTCGTGATCGCGTTGAGAATGAAGAGGCACTGAAAGGAGTTAATGGGTCTCTTGGCCTCAGAGTCAGAGTCTCAAATGACCTTTGGGCAATCACTGTCTCCTGCAGGAAAGGATCCACCTGTTCAGGGCCTGTCGCTGGCTGCTGCTGCCGGGTGGCGCTTCCGGGTGGTGCTCCTGGGGCGACGTGGGCCTGGCGGAGCCTGCGTCTCAGGTGGGCAACCCGCCCCTGGTGTCACCCCCCTCTGCAAGCTCATGGCGGCAGGGACATTGCCCCACTCACCACCCAGCACACAGTAGGTGCCCAGTAACTAGTTGCTTATCATAAGGATGGAGTCCCGCCTGACCCCTCTTGGCGCTGGGCACGGCTCTTTCTGGGGCCAGTGCTCTAAGGTGGGTAGGTGGGTTCGTGCCGGAAGTTCAGTCTGAATAAAGGGAAGGAGGCGGGTGGGGGCTGCCTGAGAAGCAGCCTGGAGGGCGGGAGATCCAGGCTGAGCCTGGCACGGGCAACGCCAAGTCCGCCCGTCTCTGCGGAAATGGTGCGGGTTTCCTGTGCAGGTTTCCGGGGTGGCAGTTCCGTGGCTTCCCGTGGTGGAGGCGAGGCCCCTGCCTAATGGTCCTTAATGTCATTACCGCCATTTCCGCGATCCCCCTAATTTCCCCGCTCCTCCCCCTGCTGCCTGCCCCCTGCCCCCACCTGTTGTGGCCGCAGAGCTCGGTCTCCTCCCGGCCTCTTGATGAATTCTCCGCAGGCTTAAATCGACAGTTATTATGCGTCCCATTAGTCCTCTCTCCTCTGGGCTGCACACATTAGTTCTCCTGAGAGCAATGAATCATGGGACAAAGTGCTCATTTGCATGACGTGCCAGCTCCCTCAATCAAACCCTGTTTTTATAACAGTTCATTGCCAGTCTCCTTAACACCTCTCTGTTCTGAATGTGAAATCCCAAGCTCCGAGGATGCTGGTCTGTCTGCCCTACTTTCTCTCTCTTCCCACCAGGCCCGGGGCAGGGAGGGGGCTGGACACGCCCAGTGCCCTCGCCCAGGTGGGGAAGCCGATCAGGACTCACTGGGGAGCTGACAAAAATGGATAATAATGACCCCATTTACATGGAAGAGACTCATTACCGAGCCAGTTACCAACACGTTGGCTTGCTGGGAGTCTGCCAATGAATTGGATCTCCCGTAGCGAGTGGCTTTTCACCAGCTCATAGGAACGCTGTGGCTCATAAATACTCCGGGGAGATGGTCTTTAGCGTGGAAAGAGAGCAGAGAGCCCACAGTGGTGTGGGTCCGCGTGGGGTTGCCCACGGGTGTGAAAGCCTCACAGACGTCGCCACTGCCTGTCTCCCGCATCCCGCAGCCCAGAGGCCTCGGGCTGTAGTCTTGCCCTGGGACCTGGGCTTTCTCAGGGGACGACTGTGAAGTTCAGGTTGACGAATCATAACAGTGCCTGGCTCATAGTAACTCCTCAGTTATTAGCACAGCTGGGAAGGGAAATCCTTGATGAAGTCATAAAAATTATTAATTTCCCCAGCTGGTGTGGCTCAGTGGCTGAGCATCGACCTAGGAACCAGGAGGTCAGGGTTTGATTCCTGGTCAGGGCACAGGCCTGGGTTGCGGGGCATGCAGGAGGCAGCCGGTCCATGATTTTCTCTCATCACTGCTGTTTCTATCTCCCTCTCCCTCCCTCTCTGAAATCAATACAAATATTTTGTAAAAACAAGACACACCAAACTCTCCAAGCCGCCACCTTGGACTCCACCTGTTTCTTACTGGAGACAGTATTTAATGTTCAGCCCCCGCTCACCCTGAGCTGCTGGTATCCTCGCTGAGCGGCAGGCATCTCCCGGGAGGGGGGCAGGGTGACTCCCTTTGCAGGGCTGTCGGGCGAACGGGGTGTCGGGCACACAGGTGCTCAGCGAATATTGATCCTTTCAAACCAGGACCATTGGATTTTTCACTTTGATTGACTCAGCGTCTGACTCAAAAACTTAGAAAAGTCACCACTTACGTAATGACCAGCCTGCGTGGTCGGCTCCATGCGATTCTGTCGTCTTTCTTCCAAGAACCACACTGTCTTCCTCTCCGCTTCGTTCTGGGGCGGATGTGGAGGATTTCACTGCGCAAAGCAGGTGGCCATTGATCGGGAGTGAGTTAGGGCCCTTCAGGCAAAAAGCTTCCCAAAACACAATTTAGAAGCTCCCACCGCCAGACTCCGTGGCCAGCGAGGGCGGCTCAGGACTCCCGCAGCGCAGTGATCAATACTTAATATTAGTGTCGGCAGCACTGATCGCTTCATCTGCTAGCTCTTTGGGAGGGGGGAGGAGGGAAGGGGCGCCCACACTACCCTGATGTGGGGACCACAGCTACCCACCGGGAGCCAAGTGCCTCCTGCCTGAGGCCTGGGGTGGTGGCCTGGGTGTGCCCCAGTTCTGTCCCTTGGGACACATCAACATGTGTGTGCACCACATGTGTGTGAGTGTTGCATGCATGCATGTGTCTGTGTGCATGTGTGTGAGTGTATGTGTGTGAGAGAGAGAGACATGCTCTTTGCTCTGGGAGGTGAACCCCTCTGTTAAGGACTCTTTGTTCCGGAGAAACAGCTCCTTCTGCCCTTGAGGACCTCCCTGGGGCATGTCTTACACTCGCCCCGCCTTGGAGATTGTTCTCAGGCAAATGCCCATCAAATTAGGGAGCCTTGGTCTCGGGTGCACCCTCCCAGCAGTTGGGGGAAGACATTTGTTGTGGGACCTGCAGGTGCCACCGGGGCTGGCCCCCTGTCTTTGCCAGTAACAGGGACTCTCGGGGACCTGCTGCAGGCCACGGGCAGGGCGGGCTGGGGTCTCCGTCGCTGACTCCCCCTCACCCACTCCTGTGCACAGTCAGGGTCAGGAGGAGAGGAGCCTCCTGTCTGCACTCCGTTTTGAAGGACCGGTCAGCACTCGGGCCCTTGCTGCCCCTGCAGCCTGGACTGCAAAAGGGGAAGGTCCCTAGGGTGCCAGGAGGGGCCATTCCATGGGTTCTGCTGAGAGCAAATCAGAGGGGACCCTGCCCTCCCGGAGCCCGCCCTCTCCTGGGCCTCAGGTGGAGTGACAGGTCAGCACCTGGGACAGCGGCGGGAGGGCGCTCAGGCCTGGAGGTTGGGGGCGGGGCTCACAAGGGGGTGGTGCCTGAGCTGACCCTGGAGGAGAAGGGTTTGGGGGGACACGCCGCTGGGCAGTGAGAAAGGGCGGGGCATTGGAGGGAGGAGCTGCTAAATGTTGGCAGGCTGGGGCATTAGGTGCCTCGGATGTGGGTGGGGGTGGAGCAGGGTGAAGTTAAATAAGAACCCAGGGAGGCCCAGCTGGCATAGCTCAGTGGGTGAGCGTTGACCTACCATTCAGGAGGTCAGGATTCAGTTCCCGGGTAGCGGGCTCCATCCCCACTAGGGGGCGTGCAGGAGGCAGCTGGTCCATGATTCTCTCTCATCATTGATGTTTCTCTCTCTCCCTCTCCCTGCCTCTCTCAAATCAATAAAAATATATTAACAACAACAAAAAAAGAACCCGGTGGAAAAGGTCCTGTGGGCTGTGCTAGGGGTGGCGAGCTTTGTCCTGCAAAGGCCACGCAGGTGATGAGAGAGAACTCAGTGGAAGATGACGTGGACAGGGGACGGGGGAGCCTGGAGGCGGGGCCTGCGGGGCTCAGAAGTTCTAGGCAATCATCTAGAAACTCAATGCAGTTCCAATTTTAAAAATCCAATACACACTTTTATCTAATTTGTCAAAATCACTTCTACAATTTGTTGGGAAGAATTAAAGCCAAGGATAATCATAACAATTCTAAACAGGAAAAGAGGTGGTACTTCTTTATTGGCTATTAAGACATGTTATGAAGTTAAGCAGCGGTTCTCAACCTGTGGGTCACAACCATCGGAAAACACATACAGCATATCAGATACTTGCATGACGATTCATAACAGTAGCAACATTACAGTGATGAAGTAGCAACGAAAATAATTTTATGGTTGGGTCACAACATGAGGAACTGTATTAAAGGGTCGCGGCATTAGGAAGGTTGAGGACCGCTGTAACAGTGTGACATGCACAACCATGGACACAGACAGTAGTGCTGGGAAGGCCCGGGAGGATGTGGGAGTGAGGAGGAGGTTAACGGGGGAAGAAGGGGCATCGGTAATACTTCCAGCAATAAAGACACGTTTGTAAGAAGCGTGGCATTGCCTCCGAGGCAACGCTATTAGACCAGGGGAGCTGCCACTCCCCCCGTGTTCCCAGCAGCCTTCGCCCCTCAGTGGCAGAGTTGAGTCTCGGTGAGGAGGTCTTCCCAGAAGACCTCAAATATTTACTATTTGGCTCTTTATAGGGAAAGTGTGCCAGTCCCTGGCCTAGAAAGACCCACGCATTTCTGGGAACCTGGTGTGCGATTCAGGAGAAAGGAGGGACTTTCCAATAAATGCCGCTCAGGCGCTCGCTCTCCTGTGGGAATGAAATGAAAATGAGATTCTTACGTCACTCCATAAGCAGATTCCCGGTGGATTAAGATGCAAATGTGAGCAGCAGAACTTCATAACCTTATGAAGGTAAGAGGGTTGGCCTTTTTTAAAAAAAATATATATGTTTTTATTGATTTTTAGAGAGAGGGTAGGGGAGAGAGGGATAGATACATTGATGAAAGAGAATCATCAATTGGCTGCCTCCTGCACGCCCTTCAGAGATGGAGCCCACAACCCGGCCTGTGCCCTGACCAGGAATCGAACCGTGACCTCCTGGTTCATGGGGCGATGCTCAGCCTCTGAGCCACAGGGGGCCGGGTCGTGCTGCGCTCTTTAAATGCACTGTCTGTGGTCCTTCTCTGCGGCGTTCGTGCCCTTCCTAGGTCACGGTCACAGGAACCGAAGCTTAGAGACTCGCCAACCAGTTCGTTAGCTCAAGGTCACAGAAGTAGTACATGGCAGAGCCAAGATTCCAACCCACGCTAATTCTAAACCTCACCCTTTCAAGCATCACGCTTCTCTATGGAAACAGGATTGGAGGGTGGCTGGCGTTAAAGACCGCAGTATCTGTCAGTACAAATATCGGCGTCCTGCCATGTGTGGGCTCCTGAAAACAGATCACTTTAAAAAAAATTCAAATTCCCATTTGAAATCCCCAGAGGGAGGCCACCGGGGGACTTCTTCTGTTAAGTGAGCACTGTCTTCAGAAACTGCTCCGATGCATCAGAGACGTTCCTCTCTTTAATCCCCACGGGAGCAGTCACTGCCCGCGGCTGCGAGGCGCCAGGCACTGTTCTAATCCCGCCGCTAGCAACTCCTCTCCAAGAGGAGTCAGTGGTCCCAGGAGGTGGGGTGGCAGGGGTGGACCGCCTACTCACCAAACCTCTTTCTGCTCCCTCCCAGGTGCACGCTGGCTCACCTTTGCCAGCCCTCAGCGCAGTTAGGCACGATCACGTGACTAGGTCCCGCCCAGTGCGTGGTGAGTAAAGGGGACAGGTGTCACCCACACTCCTCCAGCCTCTCCCCTTCTTGGGGACCGTGGGAGCCAGGTGAGGCCCCGAGATTTCACACTTGCTGTTGGCCTTGTCGACCCTGAGAAAAAGATGCCTACTAGGAAGGTCTCCTTGCGGCTAACTGGGCTCAAATTTAAAAGTGGAACCTGGCAGCCGAGTTAACAGGAAGCCACACGAGGGGGAGGGGCCTCAGCCAAGCAGCCAGCCTCTGCCTGCACCCAGCTCCTGCCCGCTGAGCCAGCCCTCATACAGGAGATCCTGGAATCCTATCTGAACCAATAGGACTGAGATGTCCCCCATCCAGTCGAAGCTGCACAGCAATATCCTCATGAGCATCTTCACTGGCCAATCAAAGTGGTTCCATTCCAGCCCATGAGGACAGTGCTTTTGGGACCAAACGGTGAGAATTTAGAGTCCTCATTTGCATGAGGATGAACCAATCAGGGACTGGGAGGGGGACTTGTGTCTGTATAAGTCAGGCTCATGGCGCGCACTCCCTTCTCCATACCAATGGCCGTGCTCTCTCACTGCACCCCAAGTGAGGATTCCTGTTGGTGTTGACGGTGCCAGGGATCCACGGGTTGACAGCCTGGACTGAGGTCTAATTTGAGGGGGATGACTTGCATTTGTTTCATCCACAACACGGGGCAGCTACCAGCCTGCGGTCTCTCTGAGACTCCCTGCTCCAGGTGTGCTGGGCGATGCTGGGCGCTCTGAACCCGGACTTGAGGCTGCCTGCGTCCCAGCCTGCGGTTCACACTCTCGGGAGAGAACGTTGTCCTCTGGAGGCTGAGGCCTGCGAGCTTTCCTGCCGCTCCTCCTGTCAGTGGTTTTGCTCACACGTGGAGGATGTGATGGCTGATTCTACGTGTCAACTTGGCTGCCATCGGGCATCAGCGTTCCCTCGGGTTTCAGGACACAGGCCGGTGCCCCGTGCTCAGGCCTTCAGACTGGCACTGGGTTCCCCCCTGGTTTCCCTGCTTCCCCAGCTCGAGGACGGCAGGCCACAGGACTCCTCCATCTCCTTAGCCACGTGAGTCAACCTCTCTCTCCTATTGGCTCCGTTTCTCCATAGACCCTGACTAATACAGCTGGGTTGGCCTCGGCTGTTCTGGCTTTTTAGGGGGGACGCCTCTCTGATACCCCATTTGGGCTTTTTTCTTTTTTGCTGGTGGGTAAACAGTGTTGTATCTTTCAATCGCTGCCGTCTTAGATTCGGTGAATACGGTAGTATCGCCTCTAGTGGGTAGTGGGACAGTGAAAACGGGGCACAGGGGGTCAGGAGCTCACCAGTAAGTGTCCGAGCCGAGAGGTGGACCCACAACCCGACTTAAAAACGTGGGCGCTCCACCGCTGCAGCGGCCCTGGGGCTACACGGGGCCACAGATAGAGGGCGGGTGCCGGCTCGGGCTGGGCCCAGCTCTGCTGTCATGAGGAGTTGGAATCTGAGGAAACTCTGAGCTGCAGGACCCTCGTCTGTGCCCCGGACATAAGAGGACAGAGGGACAGTGCCACCTGTGTCTCCCCCAGGGGTGCCCGGAGCCTGCGGACCTGCTGCTCGCCCGCTGCCGGCAGCTCCGAGGCCAGAGGACCGGCAGGTGGTGTGGGCAGCCTCAGGGTCGTTCGCAGTCGGCTCCTGCCTGCCCTGCCCAGGCCTCGCTCTCTGGGCGTCTTTCTTGGTGTTGGGCTCAATGCCTCACACCAGGATCCCCCCCCCCCGCCTCGTCCACTTCGGTGAGAGGCTGGTGTGCCCTACACGGTGGGGGTGGGGGGAGCCTGAAAGCCCAGCGGAAGGGAGGAGCGCGCTGGCACATGTCACCAAAGTGCTGCCAGGCCCGCCGGCCCCAGGGGCTTGAGTGACAGGGTCATTGCTCCTTCCACCTCTTGGCTCCTCTCCCCTCTGGGCTGGCTTCCCGGGCAGGTGGGCTCACTCATGTGCTGAGTGCTGAGCGCTGGCCTCACTGCCACCTGCCAGGGATTGCAATTGAGAGCGCATTTCTGTTCGCCCAGCACACACACCATCCTCTGAGCCTGTGCGGCCAAGGCCTGAGGAGCTTGACGGCTCATCTTGGGACACGTGCCCACCCCTGGGAGAGCATGAGGATGGGGTGAGGGGGCAAGGAACCCAGACCACGGGCCAGAGCGTGGGGGAGGGGAGTCGGGAAGCTGGCAGGTGCTAACACCCCCCAAGCGCTGGACTCCCCAGATGCTCCGCCCCGGTGCCCTGGCATCCTGCCCAGCACCTGTGCTTCTCGGTGTGTGGGAGGTGGGCACAGAAAGCTGGCGTGCCCTCAGCCTGCGGATGGCGCCCCTGCAGGCCTTCTCGGGGCGTTGACCCTGGGCACCAAAGCCAGCGCCGCCTCGGATCTCCGGCCGCTCCAATGGCCCGGCCTGCAGGGCGGCTCCCAGGGGCTCATGGTCGCCGCCTGCACTTAATTGAGTTTTAAACCACGAGATCTTTCTTGGAAAAAGGTCCAAACTTTACAGGCCATCTTAAATATTAAAGTCCACTTTACTGCACAGCATTAACAGGCTGTAGTGAAATACTCAATAAATCATGATTTGCTTGGGCCGTGGTTATCACATGAATAATACATGGAGACACTTTTATGTGTTTAATGGGATTAAAAATCTTATGGCATTTTTAGACGTTTCTTCTCTCTCCTCTGGCAGTCTGGTGGCTCTTGTCACCACCAGACGCATGTAGCCATCATTTGAGTCACCAGGCCACCTCCGACTAGAGGGCTGGGTAATTAAAAAGAACAAGAGGAAGCGGATATAATAATTCCGAAGGGCTGCTAATTATGTGCATGTTGTCCTATATTAATACCACCGCTAATTCAAAGGACAGCTAACGGGAAAAAATCATCTCGTTGGTCATGCTCTCCTAGCCCCGCACTTAGTAACACAGCCAAGGGGAGAGGCGGGGGTTCAATCCCGGTTCTCCTTTCAGAGAGGAAGGGAGAGGGAGAGAGAGAGGAACATCAGTGATGAGAGAGAATCATGGACCAGCCGCCTCCTGCACGCCCCACACGGGGGGATCGAGCCTGCAAACTGGGCCTGTGCCCTGACTGGGAATCCAACCGTGACCTCTTGGTTCATAGGTCAACGCTCAACCACTGAGCCACACCGGCCGGGCTGCATTCTCTTTTAAGAAGCTGCGTGAGCCAGGCCAAAGGACCCAATTAACACACTCTCAGCTTAATTCCGGGAGCGGGGGGCATCAGCATGCTGTGACCCCCATAAATCACCCTGTATTTCTCTTTGGAATCACTTGGTGTCCTCAGAGGGCCCAGGGCCCCTGACGTCACAGCTGGGAATACCTGGCAGGTGGGTGGTAAGAGGAGGGCACCTGGGCGGGGATGAGCGAAGGTGAGAGCAGTGTCAGGTGACGCGCACCGACCCAGAGCCCATTACCGAGGGGGTGACCCGTCCAGGGAGACACTCTCCTTCCCCTGCCACAGGAGGGCCTCTGGGGAGGCTCTGGCCGGCAGCTCTGCTGGGCAGTGTCTCTGATGAAGCGATTCATGACTCGGGGTCCATGAGCCCCACCCCCGCTGGCCCCCAGACAGCTCCCGGCCTTCGCTTGCTCATGGGACTGGAGGTGCTCGCGGCCAGGCTGCAAGCCGCTGACAGTCCTGTCTGTGTCCGCCTGGCCTGGCGGCCAGCGGGGTTATGACAGATGACATCTCTGCGATCTTAGCAAACACAGTTGATTAAATCGCGCTGACTCAGAAACAGCGGCGGAGCGGCTCAAAGCTGCCAGCCTGAGAGTCTGAGCTCACGTCTGCCTGCCTCCTGGGGCTGGGGGTGTTTCCGACACGGAGAGCCGTGGAATTCCAGGGGGGAGGGTCTCGGGAGGCCGCGGGACAGCGTGGCCGTGGTGCGCGTCAGGGTCGCCCTCTTGTCAAGTGTGGGCTCCACGAATGTGACTGTGAGCGCATGCTCCTAGTTTTTCATCCTTAAAAAGTGGTGCTTTTGCCCTGGCCGGTTTGGCTCCGTGGTTAGAGCATCGGCCTGCGCACCGAAAGGTCACAGGGCACGTACCTGGGTTCCAGGTTTGAGTCCCACCAGGTCAGGCGCACGTGGGTGGCAGCATCCCCCAGGTCTGGGGACAGGCCTGCTGGGTCTGGGGAGCAGGAGGCTTCTGTTGACCAAACCCACAGGTTCCAGGTTTGAAAGCCCCGGAGTGTGGGCGGGGCCCCATTCCCGGGGGTGCTGCTCCTGGCCTCCCGGGGCCTGACAGGAGTGGAGGTGCCCCAGCCCGTGTGGGTCCTGCCTCGGGCTCTGTGCCCAGCCTCCTCTCTGGGGAGTGGTCAGCCATCTCTGCCCACCAGCTCCCTAGAGATCTCGGTGGCACCCAGGGAGGGGTGCCCCTTAAAGTCTCCCTATTTCGATTCTGGGCTTGGCCTCAGATCAGGCAGGAGGCTGGCGGGAGCGAGGAAGGCCTGCGGGCTCTGCCCCATGGAGCAGGCGGGGTCCCATGGAGCAGGGGGGGTCCCTCCCTCCACCCAGCTGGCCGGGAGCAGCCCCGCTGGGGTCCCCTGTGGAGAGGAAGTGAAGGGGTGAGCCTGCAGGTTCCCTGAGGCTCTGTCACTTTGACCGCCTCCCCTGCTGCCTGTGATATTTTAATCCACGTTGCGTCCTTTCGACATCAAGAACTGGCAGTCTTTGGCTGAGAAGATAATGTCTTGATATAATGGCCTTGGACTACGGCTGTGATTCTAAACACGCATTTATTTGCTTTCATCACTCTGGACCAAAGAGGAAGAAAAGGAACCATTAGAAGAAAGGCCCCTCTTACCCCCACCCCCTCGTTCACGCTCTCCAGGGCCACCGGCTCTCCCTTTTATCTCTCCTCTTGGCGCTGGCAGCTGCTGCAGCTCCGTTATCTGCTCCTGCGCTGCCTCTGAGCTTCATATTCCAGCCCCGAGACTTAGAGCAGCGGGAGGGGTGGCTCAGTGGCTGAGCTTCGACCTAGGAACCAGGAGGTCACGATTGGATTCCCGGTCAGGGCACAGCCCGGGTTGCGGGCTCGATCCCCAGTAGGGGGCGTGCAGGAGGCAGCCGGTCCTTGATTCTCTCTCATCATGGATGTTTCTCTCCCTCTCCCTTCCTCTCTGAAATCAATAAAAAATATATATATTAAAAGAAGATAAAGGAGTTCCACAGTTTCCCATGGGAGCCCCGAGTGGGAGGCGGCAGGGTTTAGCTTAGGCTGTTTCTGGTTCTTGAATGAGACTTGGGTCTCTGTCTGGATTCTACAGACGGGCGTTGTCTGACAGGCTGTGTGGTTCCGGCCTCGTGGGCTTGCTGGGTACGAATGAGTGTGGGCTGAGCGGGTTCCCGGGCACCTGCCCCTCCTCTGCCCAGGACTGAGCTGGCATCCAGCTCCACAGCTGCCCACACACTCTCCCTGGCGCTCTCTCTCTCTCTCTCTCTCTCTCTCTCTCTAATTTACAAAGTTCTTCTAAAAAAACACACCTCCCTCTCTCTGCTGAGATTTTGCCCAATGAAATGTTTTATCATATTCTCTCCCCTTGAAAAGGAAAGAGGCTGACGGTTTATTAAATTACTGTTGGCTTTGATGTATTCCCTCCACATTCTTGCTGCGGACACAGCATGACTTTCCCACGACGCCCGGCTTATCCTGAGCTGCCTGCCCCGGCTCTGGCTCCACCACGCGTGCGATCTCTGCTGGCCTCAGAGCTCACCCCGGAGACGCCGCACGTAAAGGCTTCTCCCATCGGGGAGGCGAGGCTGGGACGCGGTGGGGACGCACCCACCCTGATGGGCACAAAGCACACGGCCATTTCCGTGGCTCCCAGGACCGACACAGTAGCTTGTCCCCACCGGGAAGAACGCTGCCGCTCAGACGCCCGGGACACGCGGTCTCCCACGCGCCACATGTGGGCAACGTCTCCCCCACAACTTGGGGGCCCAGCCTTGCGACAGCAGCTTCCACTGCACGACAGCTATTCCTCAAGAAGGAGAAAGCAAAGTCCACCCTACACATGTCGTCGTAAATACTGGGCCAGCAGGCGGGTTACTGTGGTGGGCACGCGAAACACAGAGTTCCTTCTTCTATTATTGTTCATTAATTATTGTATTGTTTTCCCATCGCAGCTGTGAACTTACGTTTAAGGGACCCACTGGCTCTCGCTTCGTGGAAAGCGGCGGGGTGGGGGGGAGATCATGGCCCCCACATCTCCAAGGACGCGGGACGGTGATTCCCTACGGCCCGAATCCCGGAGGCTTTCTCAGGTGCTCCCTTTGCGGGCAGGGAACACGCTGGGTACGGCTCTGTTCTGTCGGCGTCTGTGGGAATTCACTGTTCCACGGTGGACCCTGAGTCCCTGCGTGCACGGGAAACGTGTGTCCCGGGTTTGCTGCCTTCTGTGGAGGCCAAGGAGGCAGGCGATGGGAATGGCCTTCAGATGGCCCCTGTCCTCACGGCCTCTCATTGTGACTGTGCCGTCAGTTCCCGAGGACGGGCCGGTGGCGGCTCCGCTGCGACTGTGGCCCTCTAGTTCTCCTTTCCTTTTTTTAAATTTTTATTCTCACTGAGGATATGTCATTGTTGATTTTATTTTTTTTAAATATGTTTTTACTGATTTTAGAGAGAGATAGGGAAAGAAAGAGAGAAACATCAATGGGCTGCCTCCTGCACGCCCCACACTGGGGATCGAGCCCGCAACCTGGGCCTGTGCCCCGACCGAGAATCGAACCCTGCCCTCCTGGTTCCTAGGTCAGTGCTCACCCGCTGAGCCACGCCGGCCGGGCAGCACTGCAGTTTTTTATGCTTCCACTCATGGCTTCTTTTTTTTTCTTTATCTATTTTCGTCTCTTTTCTTTCAGTTCACTTTGTATCTGGATGTAAACGGGATCTATTGTGGGCACCTCCTGCCTTTCATGCCATCTCCAAATCCCTCCTCCACTGGCCAGCAGCTCCTTTCACCTCGGACGCAATGGCTGAGGCGGCGAGGTCGGCCGCCTTCAACCTTGTTTTCTATTCACCCGTCTTTGTCGCTGTGGTTCTCTGTGCCTACTTTCGTTCCCTCTTTTGTGTTAGTAAAATCCTGTGTTATTTCATCTACATTTCTCTGTTGGCTTTCTATATGCATAGCTTTGCATTCGGTCTTTAGTGATTCTAGGGGTTACCGTATCCACCTTTAACTCGGCCCGTTCTACTTATAGTCAATGTCAGGTCACTTTCTGTCAATTAGGGGCGACTTGAGGGTGTGTTTCATGTTGCTGCTTTGTACTCAGTACTGTTGGTTGCATAGATACACTCTGTAGAATAGGCCTCTCGCTGTAGGAGTAAAACTGTCTCCATATTTTAGTGAAAGAAGTCACGTATTTTTTTTAATGTAAACTATTTTATATTCACTGTTTCCAGAGCTCCTATTTCTTTGGCTTAAGGAACGTGCTCTGGCATTTCTTGTAGTGCAGGGTCTGTGGGTGACAAATTATCACAGTTTGTAGCTCGCAAAACTGTCTTTATTTCACATCCGTTTCTGAGGGATCTTTTCTCTACACGGAGAATTCTCAGTTGGCAGTTCTCTTCTGCCTTCGGGACTTTAATTATGTTGTTCCTAGTTCTGCTGGCTCCCAGTGTCTGTGGTAAGAAACCAGGCATTATTCTTACTACTTTTCCCCTGGATGTCACCTGTCTTTTTTTTTTCTTTTTTCTTTAAGGTATAATTGGCACACAATACTATTTATTTTCAGGTGCACAACATACTGAGTCGACGTTTCTGTACCTTACGAAGTGCTCACCAGGATCAGGATAGTCACCATATTATATTAATTAGTGCGCTATTATTGACTATATTTCCTCGGCTTTACATTATGTCCCTGTGACTTATGTTGAGCCAAAGATTTCATTTGACAGAGTGATATTCCATTTATATATCATATATATCCTATACATGCATATTGTATTCCGCACCTTGGCTACTGTGAGCAATGCTGCAATGAACACGGGGGTGCATATGTCTTTTTGAATGAGTGTTTGGCTTTCTTTGGATAAGTGCCCAGAAGTGGAATTACTGGGCTGTACGGCAGTTCCATCTGTAATTTTTTGAGGAACCTCCATATTGATTTCCACAGTGACTGCACCAACGTACGTTCCCACCCACAGTGCACGAGGGTTCCCTTTTCTCCGCATCCTTGTCATTTGTTGTCTGTGTGATGATGGCCATCCTGACAGGTGTGAGATGATGGGTCACTGTGTGATTTGTGGGGGGGCCGTAGATGGCGAATCTCTGATGGTGAGTGACGCTGAGCATCTTTCCATGTGTCTGTGGTCCGTCTGTATGTCTTCTCTGGGGAAGTGTCTATTTCGGTCCTCTGCCCACCTCTTAGTTGGATTATTGTTGTTTTTTATGTTGAGCCATATGAGTTCTTTATATACTTTGGATACTAACCCTTGACTGGATGTATCATTTGCAAATGTCTTCTCCCATTCAGCAGGTTGCCTTTTTGTTTTGTTGATTGTTTCCTTGGCTGGACAAAAGCTTTTCAGTTTGACATAGTGTCATTTGTCGATTTTTGCTTTTCTTGCGTTAGCCCTAGGAGACATATCCAAAAACAGAATGCTAAAGGTTAAGGTGAAGAGTTTACTGCTTAGGTTTTTCTCTAGGAGTTTTATGGTTTCAGGGGTTACATGTAAGTCTTTAATTAATTTTGTGTTTATTTCGGTACATGGTGTAAGGTGACCAGCTTCTTCTTCTTCTTTTTTTTTTTTTTTTTTTTTTGCATGTATCTGTGTCTGTGCCAGTGCCATGCTGTTTTGATTACTGGAGCCTTGTAGTAGAGTTTGCAACCAGACAGTGGGAACCCTCCAACTTTGTTCTTCTTTCTCAACATAAATCCATATATGAGTGTGTGTGTGTGTGTGTGTAACCTCCACATTTTCCAATATTGGCCAACAATTCCATTTTTCAACACTTTCTGGGCTGAAAAAAACCCTGAGCCCACCCCCTCTCCCCTCTGTTCCAGACATAGCAGGTCCAGAAGATGGAGCGGCTCCGGCTGCTGTGCAGGGCCCCCAGGTCTGCAGTCCCTGCCTCTCATCTTTCATCATCCCCATCCCTCCCAGATCGACCGTTAATAGGAGAAATCATCAGTTATTGGGACTCAAATTTGACAAATTAAATTGCAGAGAATTAAAGAAGTTGTAGATCAATACGTCGCGACGATCAATTAATTATTCCTCCTCATTAAAACGACTAATTCCTAATACCTTTCCGTTGTATTTTATGGCCCCATTTATAATTCAGAGCTTTTAGGCGATGGCATTGAGTGCAGGCACGCTGGTACCTGGGCGCCGGTGGCTTATGAATCAGCACCGCGCCGTGCGGGGAGCTCCGTGCGGGGCGCTGGGCAGTAGCTGCCGCCTTCCGATGGGGAAGGCTTGTCATCCGGTCTGTTCTGTGGTCCTCGTGCCACACGGAGTTCCTTCTTTTGTGAAAAAGAATCGTAAGAAGCAGTAGGCGAGCGCACTCACAAAGCAGGTGAGTGGATGAACTCAAGTGGCTTTTTGAAATTATGGGTGTTTTTTAAAAAATATATTTTTCTTGATTTCAGAGAGGAAGGGAGAAGGAGAGAGAGATAGAAACATCCATGATGAGAATCACTGATCGGCTGCCTCCTGCATGCCCCACATTGGGGATCAAGCCCACAACCCGGGCCTGTGCCCTGACCGGGAATCAAACCGTGACCTCCTGCTTCATAGATCAACACTCAACCACTGAGCCATGCGGGTCGGGCCAAAGTTATATTTTTAACTTTGATCTTTAACTCTGAAGGGTTTGCAGCCGGATGTGTTGCTGATGTGCTAGGGAAAGAGCTCTCGAGATTCAGGGATGAAAGGACTTTTGGACAAATGGCTGCCCCTCCTGGCTCCTCTGGAATACAGTAAAATAGCAGGCGCTTGGCAGTCCGCTGCCTGGACCCATCGTCCGGAAATAAGTACAAATAAACTTTCTCATTTAACCTACGCAGCTGCCATGCCGGTGGCCAGAGGGGGGCACCCAAGCCCAAAGAGCTGCAAAACTGCCCAACAGCCTCGCAGCAAGCGGAGGGCTCAGGCCCAACCTTGGCAGCTGCCTCGGCCGCCCCGGCTCGACGATTCTCTACAAATGAGTCCAATTAACTCAACACCTTTTCCAGGGGCACCTGCTACCATCCAGTTGGGGGGAAGGGGAGCTTTCAGTGCCTCTGCAGCAGCCTGCCTGGCAAGAGATGGGCGCACGTGCGCATGCGGCTGATGGGGGAACCCATACGCTTCTCCACATGCCGCCAATTAATCACACTTAATGGATGTGAGGAGCGTTAGGAGGAGCCAGTGGCTGCAGCATCCGCATCCGCATCCCACTTCTCCCGGGACTCCTGCTCCTCCCAGGGCTGCCAGCGCTTGGAGAGGGTGGGGCACAGGATCGCCCAGGGGGTGGGGGTTACGGAGCAGCGATGCATCTGAAGTGACTTCAGTGGGGACAGTCTGTGCCGTTGCAAGTGGCTGTCAGTCTTCACGCCTGGCTGCCCGGGGCGGGACGTGGGCCCAGGGGGGAAGCTGGAGCTGGGACAGGGGCTGGAGCGGGAAACAGGCAGCCAGGCCTCTCCCAGGGTGATGGCGCGGAAACGGGCGGACGGGCCCTTCACAGGGGGCGGCGGTGGCCTCTCTGTCTAAGCGCGAGGCGAGGTGGGCAGGAGGCCCGTCCCCCAGGCAGGGCACAGGTGTCTCCCGGGCTTGGGGGGACCCAGGACCGTGCACAGAGCGGCTGTCATAAGTGCACCTTGGGGACAATCCTGGGAGAACCCTGGCGCAGTCTGAGGTCGCGCTCCCCGCCGGGACCCACCGCAGCCCATGGCGCAGGCGGAAACGGCAGGTCGCGGGGACAGGAGGCCTCGGACTACAACTCCAGGCTCGGCCGGGGGGCTCCAGGGCTGCTGGCAGTTCACTGCTTTTGGCAACGGATCGGGTTTGTTCCTGGGCGGTCCAAGCCGGCGGTCCCCTCTCAGTGACCTCAGCGGGCAGCTGGGTGATGGGACGGAATGCAGTGGACAAGGTGGGACCGGACCAGACAGGAAGCGAAGACTCGCCCCAGGCTTTCTCTTCGTGAGGACCCAGGACTAACACGGTGAGACCTTCCAGTTTCCAGGAAAAAGAGGCGTGTGTGCACTAGTTCCTTCGGTCGCCCTAACAAATGGCCGCAAATGTATCCGTCCACAGTCCTGGCGCTCAGCGTCTGGATGGGTCCGCAGGGCTGCCTTCCCGAGGCTCCGGGGCAGCATCTGTTTCCTGGCCTTTTCCGGCTTCACGTGGCGAACACGTTCCTCCATCTTCAAAGTCAACAGCATGGTTCCTTCTCCCCTCTGACCTCCGGCGTCTCCCTGGCCAGGACCCCGTGATCACACTGGATCCACGAGACAGTCCAAGATGACCACCCCCTTCCACAGCCTGGGCAGCACAGCCAAGACCCAGGCCCGGAGGAGGGCCCGGGAGGAAGGGACATGACCGAGCAGGAATCCAAGGAAGTGAGGAGGAGAGAGGGGGCGTGAGGGGTCAGATAAAACAACGCCAGCAAACCCTCCCTGGCTCAGGGTGTGCCAGGCCCCTCGCAGGTGCTGCCACAAATCAGTCCGCTTGCTCCTCCCGGGTGGCATCACTACCATCCCATTTCACAGGTGAGGAGACTGAGGCAGGAGGGGTTAGGAAACGTGCCCAGGTCACAGAGCCCATGCAAAGCACAGAGGAACTTCATTGGTTTATACTCCCACCACCATTACAATGCTGCCAAATCTGTACAGTCTTAATAGTTAACATTTTTTTTTTAAATATATTTTATTGATTTTTTACAGAGAGGAAGGGAGAGAGATAGAGAGTCAGAAACATCGATGAGAGAGAAACATCGACCAGCTGCCTCCTGCACATCTCCTACTGGAGATGTGCCCGCAACCCAGGTACATGCCCTTGACCGGAATCGAACCCGGGACCCTTCAGTCCGCAGGCCGATGCTCTATCCACTGAGCCAAACCGGTTTCGGCAATAGTTAACATTTAAATGAGCTCATTCTTGTCTAGAGAAATATAAAACAAATCTCACTGTAGTCTTTGGAAAATCAGTATGGCTAGAAAATAAATACACAAAAAAAATAAATGATGTTATTAAACCCTCCGTAGATTCCACATCCTGCTAAGGGCTTTGAATTCAAGGGGAGAGTAGCAAATGTTAGGAATTCAAGACATAGTAGCATCAAGCTGGGCCTTTCTCAGTGCTGGAATCAAAGGACTGAAAGAGAAGTTAGAAGGGAGCAACTTTCTCCCCCTGGGACAGGAAACGATTTAAAGACGTAGCCCTGCCGGCCCTAAAGTCTCACTCGGAAACGGTGGTTAGGAGCAGACTCAGGCGACCCCCGACTGCGGAGCCGCAGGTGCTGGATGTGAAGCGGCCCTTCCACTTCACCCCTTTCCGCCTCTCCAGCCCTGGGTGCAGGGCCGCGGTTCCCTCATGGGGGCCTGGACTACCAGTGAAAGAATGAAGGGAAAGCACACAACCTAACACACAGTAAATGATTAATAAACATAAGCCATTATCATCATCATCGTCATCGTTAAGCTTTCACACAAGTCCCTGGCCTTTTTAAAACTTTTTTTGTTTTAGGTAATGAGAATAGTCATTATAGTAAATACATAGCAGTTACTATATGCTGGTCTTTTAGGTTTTATATGTGTACCCTATTATATTTATTTATTTATAGATATGGTGTCCCCCAAAATGTATACACACTTTAAATAATTAATTCCAATGGGTTAATTCTGAAAAGAAACTTCAATTGAGCTATCAGGGAAAAGTGTGTATACATTTTTTGGGAACACGGGTATATGCATATATGTTAAGAACTATTATTATCCCTATTTAAACTATTATGAAAATGTATTCTGATCCCTAGGTCCCCATAGATGACGTATTAGCCCTAAGATACCGCAAACTCGGCCTACGAGACGTTCCTGGCGGCCTCCTCTGCCCCCTTTCATGGGGCAGATCCCAGGACAGCGACCCGCGAGACCGCCTTGCAGGCAAACAGACAGACAATCAGACAGACAAGGCGGCAGCCCGGCCTCCCCGCGCGGCCCCGCCCTCAGCCAGGGATCTTGGCCCCGCCTCCGGCGCACGCCCCGCCCTCAGCCTGGGCTCTTGGCCCCGCCTCCGACGCACGCCCCGCCCATCCGGCCCGCTGACGTCTTGGGCCCGCGCCGCCTGCGCCTCCCCGCGCCTGCGCGGCGGGCGGAAGGTCGTCTCTGTGACCGGCTGGGAGTTTGGAGCAGCCGTCGCCATGTTGTCGGTCGCTGCCCGCTCGGGCCCGTTCGCGCCCGTCCTGTCGGCCTCTTCCCGCGCGGTGGCGGGCGCGCTGCGGCCCCTGGTGCAGGCCGCGCTGCCCCCGGCCGCGGAGCCGCCGGTGCTGGACGTGAAGCGGCCCTTCCTCTGCCGGGAGTCCCTGAACGGCCAGGCCGCGAGCGGGCCTCTGGTCGCCGTCGTGAGCCTTAATGGTGAGCCGGGCCCCCGCTCTCGCTCTCCCGGGTCCCAGGCCCAGGGGGCCGCGGGAAACGGCGGGGTCCGGGGAACATGAACCGGCCCTGGGCGGGTCCGCGCACCTCCGCCCTCCGCCTCCGCGGGCCCAGCTCCCACCGGTGCGGCCCTCCGGCTCCGGCTCCCCTCCCCGCCCCCCCCCCCCCCCCAGCCCCTGCGTGGTCCCCGTGGGCGGCCCGGCCGCGTCCCAGCCTCGGGCTCGGCTTCGGGCCCCCGTCGGGAACGCGGGGTCCGACTGCCCCCCGGAGGCTGACGGCCTTGGCGGCTCCCGGCCTTTTCCCACCAGGGGAGCGGGTCGGGATGGGCCCGAATTCTGGGTCGTATCTGAGGCTCCGGCGGGAAAGCCCTACGCACGGCCGCTGGGACACGGGGGGGGGGGGGGGCAGCTCAGCCGCGGGAGCTGCTGTTCATCCAGGGGCGTTCCCCTCAGTGCGCCCCCGACCCCGCACCCCGCACGATGACGCACAGCCCCGGCCTCAAGGTCACTCACAGGGCCGTCGGCCTCCGGAGCCACAGGCAGAGCGGGGAGCAGGCCCCCACCTTACAGCGAGGAGGGGCGCCCTCTGCCCTCTGCCCTCTGCGCTCGGGGCCCCGCGCCTCTTCCTTCCTCCTCACCCCCGGCCTGGCGTCCGGAGCGGGCGGCCCGGACCTTAAAGCCGGCCGCCTGGTGCTGGGCCGCCCCCCCCCCCCGGCCCCCCGAGCCGGCACCTGCCCGGCCCAGTGACACGAGTTGGTGGCTCTTGCCCTGCGTGGCGCCCGAGTTGCCCCCCGGTTCTGCCTCCGCTCGCCCCTTCTCTGCACCCCCAGCGGACTCCCACTCGTCTCCAGGCCCCGTCCCTGCGTCCGTGAAGCTCTGTGTCTGCTGCTTCCTTTGCGCTTGAAGGTGCCGGTGACCGGCCTTGGGCCGAGGGCGCGGAGCGGCTCTAGCGCCCACCACCTGGGTCCGCACACGGTGGGGCGCGATGGGTCTGGTGGAAGCATGGCCGGTGGTGGGGGCACCATTGGGTTCGGAGAGGCTTTCAGGCCTGTGGATGGGGTGGAAGCAGCGGGGGGGGGAGCCTTTCACAGCAAAGGCGAAGCCCCCCGAGATTGGCCGCAGGGCTAACGGGTTTCTCCGAAAAGCGGGCTCTCCCGTCCCCCAGGAGCCGGTGAGGAAGGTGGAGCTGTCTGCCAGGCCGGCCCGCCTGTGCCTTCGCCTGCAGCTCCGCTCCCAGTCGGCTGTCCGGGTGGTTTGTGAGCGGGTAGCAGAGGGGAGACGGTAGCAGAGGGGGGTCAGAGCTGAGAAGGACGATGCCCAGGTGCCCAGAGCGCACCTTCAACAAAGCAGGGCAGGCCGGAACGGCCCGTGGTCTGTGAGGACGCCTTAATTCTGGCAGGTAGAGGGGGTATTGCAGCAAGTCGCTGGGTTTGCTGTCGTTGAGCTAAGTCTGGCCAGCACCTTTGCTATCAGTGCCGGCCACAGTTCAGGGAGCCCTTTACAGGGTGATTTCCCTGCTGGCGTTTAATTCCCGGCGAAGTGTGACCTGCACAGAGCGGGTGGACAGCGGGGCCTTGCCCACAGGTCTCCCGAGGAGCTGCCCCGCCCTCTCGCCAGTGTCTGTGTTTCCTGTGTGCTGTTCGCGGTCGAGGCCGTGTTACTGTTTTCAGTGGAGAAATGTAGGTACGGTGCGTATCTCCCGTGCAGTCCCAGGTGGTGCTGAGGGAGCGTAATGCATCTCTACCGTCCCCGGTCTCTGACAGGTTAGCCGTAGGTGGAGGGAGGGCGCTACCTCAGGTGACGTCACTGCCTGTGTCCTGGTTCCCTCGGGACACGGCCGGGTGAGCCAGGACCGCGCACCGAGGGATCTTGATGGGTTCCCTGTGTGCGAGCACCTGTCGGCTCCCGTCAGCGATGGGCCTGGAGAGCCCGTAGAACTGCAGCCTCTACGAAAATACACTTTATTCGGGAAACAGCACGTTTTCTAAAAGAGGGGTTTTAGTGTTCCACTTTCTAAACAGGGAAACTTGGCAAATGTCCTAAAATGAAAGTACAGTTTGCAAAGAGATATGCTTCCTGAAACAGGCTTAGATGTGATACCAGTAAGTTCATTTTCCCAGACATTTAAAAATGCTGTAGGACAGCGGCATGTGGTCTTTACAAAAATAAAGTAATAAATGAATGACTCACATCCAGAGTGTTCACGGACAGTGATGGTTTCTTCTTTAACGGTCATTTGACATGAGCGTCCGGCCTGTGGCCGCGTGGTGCCCGGCTGAGACCCCGCCGTGGGAGGAGAGGCGGCGGCCGCCTAGAGGTTCGCCCGCTGCATTGAAATGACTGGGACTTGGAGACGTGATGGGACTCTGATGGCTGCTTATCCTGATGAGGGCACCCCTTCCTGCCCACGGGCCTCTGATGGCCGCTTATCCTGCTCAGGGCACCCCTTCCTGCCCACGGGGCTTTCACTTGAAGTTGAAGCGATAGTAACGAGAGAGCACTACGTTTTCTGCAGCTGAAGTTATGCCGCAGGCCCTGGGGGTGCCTGTTGTCTTGTAATGAGTATTTTGTGAGTTTGTAGCCGCTCTTTCAGGCAACAGACAGAAAGGCAGTGAGAGGTTTACAAGCTGATCTCACACATCAGCGGGTCCCTCTGACCCAGAGAGTGTGGGAGGCGTCACAGCCGTGGAGCATGTCCCGCACCTCGGGTTCGGGGTTTAAAATGCTGCTCTGTCAGTGCTGGTTGACCTTCCAGCTTGATGCCGGGTCGCTGTGAATGCGGACTCCGCGGTGCTCAGTCAGGAGGGCCCCGTGTGCGCAGTGTCTGACGGTCCCGGGCGTGGTGGCTTCATTCCGCGTGGGGCATTTTGTACACTAGGCTGCTCGTTGGCCATTTCTGAGCCAGTGAGGGGTTTTTCACGTCTTTATCATTGATTCTTGCTCATGAACTTACTAAGGTCTGTTGCCTGGTGTCTAACTGTGCTTCCCCCTCCGTTTGCCTCGCAGCCCCTGCCTCTGTCCGCTACTCCCACACAGACGTCAGGGTGCCCGACTTCTCCGACTACCGCCGGGCCGAGGTGCAGGACAGCACCAAGTCCTCCAAGGAGAGCAGCGAGGCCAGGAAGGGCTTCTCCTACTTGGTCACGGCGACCACGACGGTCGCCGCCGCCTACGCCGCCAAGAATGTCGTCTCCCAGTTTGTCTCCAGCATGAGCGCCTCGGCCGACGTGCTAGCCATGTCCAAGATCGAAATCAAGCTGTCCGACATCCCCGAGGGCAAGAACATGGCCTTCAAGTGGAGGGGCAAGCCGCTGTTCGTGCGCCACCGCACCCAGAAGGAGGTGGAGCAGGAGGCCGCCGTGGATGTGTCCCACCTGAGGGACCCCCAGCACGACCTGGAGCGCGTGAAGAAGCCCGAGTGGGTCATCCTGATCGGGGTCTGCACGCACCTCGGCTGCGTGCCCATTGCCAACGCGGGCGACTATGGTGGCTATTACTGCCCTTGCCACGGCTCCCACTATGACGCCTCTGGCAGGATCCGCAAGGGGCCTGCGCCCCTCAACCTCGAGGTTCCCTACTACGAGTTCACCAGCGACGACGTCGTGGTGGTTGGCTAGGCCCCCGCTCGAGGCGCAGGCTCTTTCGTCCTCGCGTCTCCTCAGAGAAGGTGCCGGAGAGCAGGTGTGTACTCGCGGGGTTGGTTTGTACGAGGAAGATATGCGGACGGTGCCCTTGTGATGTTCCTGTGAAATGAGCTGAATCTGATTTGAACACCTTCACGCCTTCACCTTAATGAAGAAGCCACTGTCAGCACTGTCGGCTGGGCGGCTTGGGGGCGGGCGGTGTCTGATGGTTCCTTCCATTAAAGTCACTGGCTGCTGTACAAGATGCTGTGAAGTCTGACTCGTTTACTGCCTTTGTGTCGGGGCCACGGATTCTGCAGAGCTTGGGATGTCGGGTTGCGCCAGCTGGTCCTCTCCCGTCCCTCGCGCACAGATGCACAGACGCACACACACGCACAGACACACACGCCTGTGACACTGCTGACTGACCCTGGGAACGTCCTGGACCGGGTGTTCAGCTCCGAGTTGAGCCCCAGCTCCTGCGACCCACCAGGACGTCTGTCCGTCACTGGGGCGTGGGTTAGTAACTAGAATTCTTTAGTTTTAAGAGGTGGTGGCGGGATGTTATCCGAGAGAAGCTTTCCCACATGGGAGCTCAGCCCTGTTGCTTCTTTTCTCCCATCCCCCATCCACACCCCCACCCGCTCCTGCTGCTGCCCCATCAGAGGCAGGAGGGTGGTGTGCGTGCGCCCTGAGCCTGGCTGAAAGCCGCCCACCGGAGTTGTTTCTGGAGAGGTTACGTTGCAAGGTGCTGCTTCCAGTTGGATTTGCAGAAACACTTTTCACTGTGAAGTGTGGGTGGGCACATGCCAGGGTGAACTCGCCTCCCGCCTGCCTCCAGTTCCAGGGGCGAAACCACCTGGTGAGACACCCCTGCGAACGCGCAGCAGCCTGCCTGCGGAGTCAGCTACTTGTGTCGTCTGCTGTGGGGCCATGGGTTGTAATACCTCTGGGTCCCCTGTGACCACACGTGCGTCTAAAACAGCGGCCTAAGTTCCGTGGTCGGCTTCCAGGGGGAGCTGGCCACCCAGGGTTCGGGCTGTGAAAGCAGCAGCAAGTGTATCAGGACACGGCGTCCGTGCTGGTGCCGAAGGCAGTCCGGTTCCCTCTCACCAGCTAGAAAGGCGATGAGCAGGTGCGGTCCGCAGGGCACGGGACAGGCTTATGTCTGGTCTCCGATAAGGACGTTCACGCTCCGGTG
The DNA here is from genome assembly GCF_964212035.1 of Myotis nattereri. Classification (NCBI taxonomy): domain Eukaryota; kingdom Metazoa; phylum Chordata; class Mammalia; order Chiroptera; family Vespertilionidae; genus Myotis; species Myotis nattereri. Next base: position 1,607,446 of record NC_138090.1, read on the forward strand.
TTTGGGTGTAAACGCCAGACAGAGAGTGCCGCGTGCCCGTTCACCCCTCCTCATGCTGCACCGGGTGTCGGGAGGGCACGTGGTGCTCAGGGCAGAAAGGCCATCGAGCAGGGGAATCGGGCGGCGCGGAGGCAGGAAGGTGGGCGGGAAGGACAGCCATGTTTCCCTTGCCCCCGGGCTCCGCTCAGGCCAGCACGTGCGGGCTCCCGGGCTCCCCGGCTCCGCTCAGGCCGGCACGGGCCGTGGTGTTTGAAGCTGATGGAGAAGGAGGCTGAGCTCGCCCTCAGTAAAGGGCTTTTCCTGCTGCTGACCTTTCCGGGATTGTGACTATGAATCCAAACTCTGGTTCTTTGAGAAGAGCAAGGAAATACCCAAGCTCCGTCCTAGAAAACCCACGTCTGCCGTTTGCAACCGCGGCTGAGCCCGGGCAGTGCTGAGTGCCATAAGCCAGATGGAGACAGGGCGGCGTATGGAATCTTAAAAATAAAAGCTGATTTCACGAAGACAGCGGGCTGGGGCGAGGGGAGGGGGTGAGGCAGGTCCCAGGGCACACAGTTCAGCTGTGGGAGCGCTGAGGACGGAACACAGCGTGCTGAGGAGTTACTGACACCGTGTCATCTGAGCGAGCGGTGCTGGCGGTAGGTCACGAGCCTTCCACCCCCTTCGGAAAGGAGGTCTGCGAGGGGCCAATGGCTGGGATGATTCTCATAAAAGCTAATGCCAGCCTCGCTCTTTAAATACCACGAGAATCCATCACGGTTAGCTAGTCCCACGGGGACCCCCTGCGGCTCTGCCCTCACTGCTGTGGGATCCCGCGCGTCACGCTGGTCCCAACAACGCCCAGGTTTCTGGGTGAAACGGGAAGTGGGGTGCTTCCCTGAGCTCCCCGGGGGCCGAGCAGGGATTAGACGAGAGGTCTGTGCCGTGTCCAACCGGGACCTGCTGTGTCCAAGCTCCTTAACCGTCACTTCCTCTCGCTGTCGTTTGACATCCGTTTGTTCATTAAACAAGCGTGAGCCCCGGCTGTGGGAGGCGATGCGGGGAGAGACGGACGGCCCTCGTCCTGAGGGGCTTCGCCGGCTCCGGGAGGACACACTCTGACCGCACCCCGCGGCCGCTCTTCGCCGGGCAGAGCCGCAAACGGACGCCTGGCCCTCGGCTGGGGGTCCCTGTCTGTCCCCGGGGCCGGCGTTCCTGAGGCCCCGCAGCCGTACTTTTCCGATTTGCTTCTCCCCACGTCCTCGGCCCACGGGGATTAAACAAACTGAGCTACTGAACTCAGAACACACTGGTTTCCTCTCTCCCGGTTCCCACTGGGGCCTCCTCGCCTCTGGAGCTGCAGGTGGAGGATTTTCAGTCCCCGGTGGTCTGAGCCGACGACATGCAGGACGGGAGGGGGACCTGGCGGGGCCTGGGCCAGAGCGGCTCGAGCCCTTCCCTCCACCAAGGTCATTGCTGTGGGCAACTGGCCTCCGGGGCGGGAGGCCTCGGGGGACTCTGGCCCAGGGGGAGGGTCTGGCTTGATGGATTCGCTTCCGGAAGGACAGCGGTCACTCCCGGAGAGGCCATTAGGAGCAGCTGTGTCACTCGGTCCTCGCGGGAACACGGCGACCTGCAGCTCACACCCTGCGGAGGAATCAGCCAAGAACGGCGACACCACCCTCCGCCGTCATCGCGAGGAAAAGGCCGCTTAGATTGCAACTTAAACTCTGAATTATTTTGGAGACTCGCTCTGGCTTTCAGAGAGATTACACTAAAAGCAAATTATCGCCCATTTTAGTAACTGGCTCCTTCGGAAAGGAGGTCTGCGAGGGGCCGATGACCGTGATGATTCCCATAAAGGCGAATTGACAGTCTCGCTCTTTAAATACCACGAGAATCCATCACGGTTAGCACGACCGCGATGGGTCCCAGAGGAACTGGGGTGATTTACAGCCACGGAGCCGGTCTGCTCACATTACACCCACAGCGAGGCGGGGAGGACGGGCACTCCCCCCGCCGCCTCTGCCACTGGAGGCCAAGCTCGGAGTCCCTCCGGCGGGGGTGGACATGGCACCAGAGTCACAGACGGCTTTATCTTGTGTCCACTTGGTTCTTCCTCTGGGATGTCTTTTCTTTTCTTAAAATATATTTTTATTGATTTCAGGGAGGAAGGGAGAGGGAGAGAGAGATAGAGAGACATCAGTGATGAGAGAGAATCATCGATTGGCCACCTCCTGCACGCCCCACACTGGGGACCCGGGCCTGTGCCCTCCCCGGAATGGAACCGTGACCTCCTGGTTCATGAGCTGATGCTCAACCCTGAGCCCCGCCGGCCCGGCCCCCCTTCTTTGTGGAGTAAGTTTGGAGGGGCATCCACGTGCCTCAGGGAGCCAGCAGGCAGGCCCCGTGGCGGGAGCGGATGCAGGGCTCCCGGTTCCCAGGCTCCTCTGTCCGTCTCTGCCTCTTGTTTGTTGTCAGGAGCCGGCCACGGAGCGCCCGGAGGCCTCCAGGAGGAATGGCCACCTGTGCACTCGAGTTCGAGTTTGCTCGTGGGGGCCGGTCGGCGCCCCTGCCGTTGGGGTTCTTCATTCGCCACTTTTGGGAGCGCTTTTCTGGTTGTCTTCTGGCGCCAATGATTTCAACTATAAACAGTTACTATGAACGGGGTGGGGGGTGGGGGGTCCTGCCCCCAAGGCTGCCTGTCTGGCTGTGAGTGAGTGAACGCCGGGTTACTTCAGGGTGGAGGCTGTTAGCACAGGCCGCCGCCAGGCCTCCCTTCCTGCTGCCGGACCCACAGCCGAGCCCCAGGCAGGCTCAGCCCCAGGCGGCCATCCTGGCCACACGGAGAGATGCTCAGACACGGCCCCTCTCGGCCGCCCCGGGTCCCGCTGCCCTCAGCCAGCTGGCCAGCCTCTGCCGGGGCCGGAGAGGACGTGTCGCAGGGGTGGCGGCCACTGGTGTCCGGCAGCCACTCGGTCAGCAGCCACGTGGCCCGGCCGACGTTCTGTACAAACCTGAGCGCATGCCAGTGCCGCCCTGGCCGCAGGCTGCCCCCCCGCCACCCCCCACCCCCCACCCCGGCTCTGACCCCGTGAGAGCGGGTGCCTTGTCTCCCCTGGTCCGCTGGCGGCAAACTCACTCACATCGGGTCCCCTGGAGGCTTGTCCGACGCCGGGTCGCTGGCCGGGCCTGGCGGGGCCGGAGGACGTGCGTGTGTAACGGGGACGCTGCTCGGCCACAGGAGGGGACGGCCCTGCTGCAGCCCGTGCGGCGGCCCCTTCGCAGCGCGGGGACGTGCAGCTACACACTGGCGAGCCGGAGCCTGTTCCAGATGGCGGTGGCGTTTGCAGACCCGGCTGCCAGCCCGTGTTTGCTTTGGCCGGACGGGAGCCCAGAGCCTGGAGACGCCATCTGCTCGCTCCTGGCGGCTCATGTTTCTCATTTGGTCTGAAATGGGGACGGGGCTGGGGGTGGGGGGGTCCCGAGCTCAGCTCCTCGGGTCTCCTGACTCTGACTCCGCTTCCCTGGGCCCGTGGGGCTGAGCTGGCATTTCCTCGGCCGCCGTTCCTCCTCTCTCCGTGTCATTCAGCCCATCCCCTCGCCCTGCCCGTGGCCCTGGCTCTCCAGGGGGGTGAGCACCCCAGCCCCCTCATTAGCTAAGCCCCGGGGCAGGCAGGGGCCCCGACCGTAACTCACACGGTCTGCGCAGCACCCAGGCCCAGTGGCAAACAGGACGAGGAAAACGGCTTATCCGGGTAATCCTGGTTAAACCAGATAAGATTTCTACACGTCCCTCTGGCCCCCCGCAGACGTGCCTGGAATTGCCGAGGCCGGGAGGACCCGCTCAGCCCCCTGAGGCAGCTGTTTGAGGACCGGCCCGCTCTCATCCCAGGGTCAGGCCCGGGGACTGAGGGCACAGCCCAGCTGGCAGAGCCTGGACGGAGTGCTCGCCCTCAGCACTCACCCCCAGGGCTGGGGGCCGACGGGGTGCAGCGGGGACGGGCGGGGGCTCTTGGCCACAAAGGGATAGAAGGGCCTGGAAAAGCTCCCCTACAAGGAGCCAGCGGCTCCAGCTTCCCCGACCGGTGCTGCGCGAAGGGCAGCCCTCCCCTCAGCCTCCCGCCCAGCCGGCATGATGCGCAGAAAGCTGGCCGGTGACACTGCTCAAGGCTGAGCTGTCAGCTCTAGCGTCTCCGGGGCCTGGAGCCCGCGGCAAGGCGACTGCCCCCGAGGCGGCCGGGCCCCAGGGAGCAGGCCCCAGACCGGCTCTGACCTCCCTCTGGCCGGACTGTGCTGCAGGCATTTTCCAGGCAACGCGCCACCCGTGAGGAGCAGGCAGGCCTGCGGGGGCGAATACCTGGTTTCTGATGTGCGGACGGTGTCAGCCGGGACCGAGGAGCGTTCTCCGGACGGCCCTGCCCCAGCCCACGCTTCAGCAGCTCCCCCAACACCAGGCAGGGGCGCGGCCTCGTGGTCTGCATTTTAAGGCCGAGTAAAGGGGTTGCAAGTCAAATGCCTGCGAGATCCAGGGCCTCCCCGGCGTCTGAGGGGACCCCCAGCCATTGCAGGCGGCGGCCTTGAGTAGTGCATTCCACGAAACAGGAGAAGGGCACACGGGCCAGTGGACGGGCTCACGGGCTCGGGCTGGTCACCGGCAACGTCCACCTCAGGGCAGAGCACGCGGGAGCTTGGAGGGGCCACCCCGTAAAGGAGCAGCCGGGGGGACCCTGTGGCTGACGACAGGTCGCGTGACCGAGGTCACCAGCAGCGCAGGACGCGGCGCTCAGACCCTCGGGGGAGCATTTCCTCTCCCGTCCTTCCTCACCTCGTTCGCACCTGAAGCCACAGCTCCCCCCCTTCCCAGATGCAGCCACCCCCCCCCCCCCCCCCGCCCCGGCCTCCCCCTCGGATTCCTGGTCGCAGCGTAAAGCGCGGAGGCTCCCAGCGGCCCAATCACATACTCAACTGCGCTGCTTTTTCTCACGTTATAATGACCTGCAATTTGATTTGATTTCGGCCCCAAATATTACCTGGGAAGTAATTGGGTTGTTTTAAATTGAAATCATCCGAGTGGAATAAAAACTCATTTACTGTATTTACATGTGTGTGAGAATTAAGACACTTAAACCAATTAGCACTTTTTTTCTTTTTGTTCATCCTCATCCGAGGATATTTTCCCATTGATTTTTAGGGAGAGTGGAAGGGAGAGGGAGAGGAACATCGATGTGAGGGAGAGACATCGATTGGCTGCCTCCTGCACGCACCCCGACCAGGGCCGGGGGAGGAGCCTGCAATGAGGAGCATGCCCTTGACTGGACTCGAACCCAGGACCCTTTGGTCCACAGGCCGACGCCCTATCCACTGAGCCACACCAGCCAGGGCCCAGTGAGCATTTGCAAAGCCTGTGTGTTTTCAGCATGAAGTTCCACTCACCCTCTCCTGCACCTCTGCACACACGTAGGGCCGGGTGCACAATCGCGTTTTTCCGTTTGCTGTTGTGACTGTCACCTCCTCCTGATGGCGGCTCCGGAGCAGGGCCGTGTCACCCCCCCACCCCCCACACGGCCCAGCGTCTGGCTCTGACTAATATGTTGAACTAGCGATGAGCAAGTCCCCGGTAGCAATCCTATCTAATAAAGAGAAAATATGCTAATTGACCCTCACACCATCAAAAAGATGGCTGCGGCCCACAGCCAATAAGGAGGGAATATGCTAATTGGCTGCCATGCCCTCAAAGATGGCAGCACCCAGTCCCCTCAGCCCCCAGCCGCCCAAGGCCGCCCAAGGCTCAGGTCACCAGGGCTGCCCGAGGCTCACGCTACCGGCAGTGGCAGCAGCAGAGGTTTAGTGGGGGGTGTCATCTTCCCCTGATCACCGGGTCGCCTCCCGCCCCTCACAGTTCCTGGACTGTGAGAGGGGGCAGGCCGGGCTGAGGGACCCGCCGTCCAGTGCATGAATTTTCATGCACCGGGCCTCTAGTCCTATATAATAAAAGGGTGATATGCTAATTAGATAGAGTGGAAGTCATTCCGGACCTCCGTCCTTCCTTCTGGACATTCCAGCTCCTCTGAGCAGGCTGCGGCCACAGGATCCAGGAAGCCGCTGCAGCTGCGAGGGAGGGACCCCGGCCCAGGCGGCCAGCTGGCCACCCACCTGCCCAAGGCTGCGAGGGAGGGAGCCAGGCAGCCGCCCAGGGTGAGGGGCAATCAGGCAGGCGAGCAGTTAGGAGCCAGAGGTCCCGGATTGCGAGAGGGCTGTCTGACTGCCGATTTAGGCCCAGTGAAGCAAGACCAGGAAGCCCAGGGGAGAGGGGCTGAGGCTGGCGCTGACCACGGTGCTGAACCCCAGAGCCCTCCCTGGCTCCTGCCTCCTGATGTAAAACGTGCCAACCTGCTGCTCAGAGTGGCTGTCCGACCGTCACTGCCTGCTTCTCAGCTCTGCCGCCCTCCCAGGCACCTGCTTCCTCCCTGTCACTGCACCTGCCCCCCCCCCTCCCGCCCCTGCTCTGCCCGGGCCCAGGCTGCGAGGCACCAGCGTCCGCAGGAGGTGGCCCTGTGGGCTTCCTGGGCAGCTGCATGGACGGGTGTGATGGACCCTCCTCAGCCCCTGGCCACTTCCTCCTGCCGGGCCTGCACTTCGCACGGCTCCCCTGAGGGCTGGCCTCCCCGCTGGTCACTCTGGGCGCCAGTGTCTTTCTTACCGATTTACTTTTAAACTCGTCTGGAAGAAAGGGCGATCGTGTGGCCCTGCTGGCTCCTGCCGGGCGCTCCGGGCTCCGCTAGGCAGAGGGTTTCGGCAGATGGGGACACGTCTCTAGGCTTTCCCTTCCTCACACCTGGACCCCCTGGGGGCCGTTTTTAAATACTTGACGTCTGGAGTCCCAGGCACTCCCCAGAGGTCGGTCAGGCCACCGTGTCCGTCCCCAGACCCCGGCCCAGCAGGCCCCCAGCTCGGGCACACCCGCTCGCCCACCTGCCCGCCCCCCCATGCTCGCCTGCACCTTCGGCTTGGCCCGCTCCCACACGAGGGCCTCTTTCCATTTGCAGATTTAATTTAGATCAACATGGGAAACGTCGTGGGCTTTGCTTTCCTGCGGCCTGAGTGGACGCAGCTTCGTTCCAGGGGGAGATAAGGGGTGTGGTTCATCTTTCTCTCTGGTCTAAGGGGAGAGAGGAAGCCACTGAGCCCCGGGGAGGGCGGCTGGCGGCCTGGGCGCTGCCCCGCACCCCTGGGGACTTACCAGACGGCCGAGGCCACACCGTCCGGGCAGCGGAGACGCCCCGCTCTGCGAGGGCAGCGCTCAGTGAGGCTCACCGGGCCAGGGGGAGGCCGGGCCCTCGCAGCACCGTCTCTGCCTCTAGGCCTGGGGTTCACGAGGCTGCGTCCTGGGGGCAGAGGGGCTGGGCTCCGGGGCCCCTGTTGTCTCCTTTTCAGCCACCTTCTCTCCTCGTGGTGGCGGGCGACCCCCCTCCATGCCCGGGTCACCCCCTCACCTCCGCCCCCCCCATAAGACCCGGGCCCCTTTCCCGGTGGACGTCGCTGGTCTTAGAGGCGAGCTGACACTGGAGGGCGCGTGCTTTCCCTGTGGGCTGTGCTGGGGGACTGGCCAGGTGTTGGCATTTCTTTGCGTCTCCACTTCTCCGCTCCCGCCGTGGCAGACATCACCAGCCGATCCCGGCACAGGGCCCCGTGGATTCATTCCTGGCAGGTGAATCGGAAACCACTTCCAACCCGGGGACCTGGCGGGTGAGTTGAACCCGTGCGCCCCCTGGAGGCAGACACCCACCTGTCCCTGTCATTCTCCCTCAGCCTGCTCTCTCCTTGAACATCCACCCATCACCCCACCCATCACCGGAAATTGTTTCTTTCCCCAGAAGGCGCTCTGGCTGTCAGCGATAAGCATTTTCCCCAGGAAAACCTTAATAGGCGAACAACAGCGGGTGAGCCGCAGGGCGGGCGGGGTGGATCTCCCCCCCACCCCCCCGCGGAGCAAAGTGTCACCCTAAACGGGGATGGACGGGGGGGTGGACGGGGGTGGACGGTGGGGATGGACGGGGTGATGGATGGGGGTGGATGGTGGGGATGGATGGGGATGGACGGGGGGGTGGACAGGGATGGACGGTGGGGATGGACGGGGGGATGGATGGGGGGATGGATGGGGGGATGGACGGTGGGGATGGATGGGGATGGACGGGGGATGGACGGTGGGGTGGACGGGGGATGGATGGGGGGGATGGACGGTGGGGTGGATGGGGGGATGGACGGGGGTGGACGGTGGGGATGGACGGGGGTGGACGGTGGGGGTGGACGGGGGGGTGGATGGGGGATGGACGGTGGGGGTGGACGGGGGATGGACGGGGGGTGGACGGGGGATGGACGGGGGCGTGGACGGTGGGGATGGACGGCGGTGTGGTCAGTGTGGCCTGCTCAGGCTGCTGGGTCTGGAGGCAGCCAGACCCGCGGGCACCGCCTCAGACTCTTGGGAACTCTCTCTGCAGCATCGGGCCTCTGGCTCCTCGTGGGGGAGCAGGACGCCCAGTCTGCGGGCCCCTGGCCTGTGGGGACGCAGAAATGCCCTGGAATCCGTGCGGTGAGCCGGTTTGCACAGCCACACCCGCAGCTCTGGACACACACTCTGTGCAGGCGTGAGGGAGAGCCAGGAGCCCGAGAGGGGACAAGGTGGGAGGAGAGCCATCTTGATTGAGGAAGAGCAGCCTGGCGCCCCACAGGGTGTGTGGGGGGATGGAGGGGCCGCCTCAGCCAGGAGGAAGGGCTATGTCATGATGGGATGGCACCGGCCCCTACGCTGTGCACCCGAAGCTAATGTAAGACAATATTGACTGTCAACTGTGATGGAAAAACAATAAAAATAAAATAAAAAATTTAAGTCCACCAGGGGGGGGTTCAGGACAACTTATTGTTTGGCACCAAAATCCTTCCGCCAGGATTCCTATAATCACCGAGGGGCCGGGTGCACAAACTCCTGCTCATGCTGGGGTTTCCGGCTACGGGGGTCGGGGCTGGGACACTGACCTGGGTGGCGAGCCTCAGGGAGGCCCTCGAAGAAGAGCAAACGTTTGCTGCAGACGAGATGCTGGGGGAGGGTCAACTGCCCGGGGAGGTAGCAACGGCCCAGGAACCCCGGGTAAGAGTTGAACCCAAGGCGAGGCCTGTTGCGTCCGTCAGACGGCGGGTTGGTATGTCTCACCGGCCGCCCCGCCAGGTGATCTTGTTAACGGGACTGAGCGGCTCATTTTTCTTTCTCTTTTTTTTTTTTTTTTTAAAAAAATATTTCTATTGATTTCAGAGAGGAGGGGAGAGAGAGAGAGGGAGAGAGAAACATCAATGATGAGAGAGAATCATGGACCGGCTGCCTCCTGCACGCCCCACACTGGGGATGGAGCCCACAACCCGGGCCTGTGCCCTGACCAGGAATCGAACCCTGTTCCCAGGTGCGCCTCCCTCTCCGAAACATCCGTCTCCCCTCCTTGCCTGTCCCCGAGGAAACAGGCTGCTTGCTGTTTGCCGCCATCAGTTCTGCCGCCATCAGTTCTGCCGCCATCAGTTCTGCCGCCATCAGTGCCGCCGCCATCAGTGCCGCCGCCATCAGTTCTGCCGCCATCAGTGCCGCCGCCATCAGTGCCGCCGCCGCCATCAGTTCTGCCGCCATCAGTTCTGCCGCCATCAGTGCCGCCGCCATCAGTTCTGCCGCCATCAGTGCCGCCGCCATCAGTGCCGCCGCCGCCATCAGTTCTGCCACCATCAGTGCCGCCGCCATCAGTTCTGCCACCATCAGTTCTGCCGCCGCCATCAGTTCCGCCGCCGCCATCAGTTCTGCCGCCGCCATCAGTTCCGCCGCCGCCATCAGTTCTGCCACCATCAGTTCTGCCGCCGCCATCAGTTCCGCCGCCGCCATCAGTGCCGCCGCCATCAGTTCTGCCACCATCAGTTCCGCCGCCGCCATCAGTGCTGCCGCCGCCATCAGTGCCGCCGCCGCCATCAGTGCCGCCTGCGCAGAAGGAGCGTTTGGGTCGGAGCGAAGGCGTCTAGGACGCTGGCCTTGGCCTTCCCGGGGGCAGCGGAGCTCGGACCAGGCGGGGACCAGGCGGACCAGCAGCGGACGTGCAGGTGGAGCCGGCCTCGGTCCCGTGGGGTCCCCGTGTCCCCAGGCTGCTGGCAGCTGCCTTCGCCCACGGGCTGTCCGGCAGGAGGGGCGCCCGCAGGCCCGTGGTCAGCCCTGAGGCGCGTGAGGACCTGAGGCTGCTGGGCTGAGCCTGTTCCGGGTCCTCGAGCCCACAGCCCCTTCGGCTGATCCAGGCTGTGCAGCTCCAACGGCATGAAACTACCGGAGCCGGACACACCCCTCCTCAGGCCTCTGAGCGCAGACCAGGCGGCCCGGGGGCGGCGGGAACAGCACCAGATGCAGCCGATGGAGAGGATTTCATGAGGAGACCACACAGCGTTGTGAGCAGGCGGGAGGAAGATGCCGAGGCCAGACGGACAGACGGACAGACGGACAGACAGAAGGACGGACAGATGGACGGACGGACGGACAGACGGACAGACAGGACGGACAGATGGACAGGCGGCGCATACTGTTTTCGAGGCGTGTGGGAAACCTGCCCGTCTCAGGGTGACCTGCGGGCAGCCTGGCATCGCTTCCTCGGTGGCTGCACCTTCCCATTCGATGACGTTGCCTTTCTATAGGCGGCGGCTCTGCCTCCGGCTTCGCTGGCAGCCGGGCGGGCACCCCTCCTCCCGCTGGTCCTCTCCGCCTCCCGGCCAAGCAATCACTCACTCACTCAATCACTCAATCAATCACCCTTCATTCCTGAGCTGGTCCCACCTCGGACCTCCCTTGGGGCTGCAGAGGGGGGCGCAGCACCCCCCCCCCCGCCCGCCAAGCTGTCCTCCCAGCCCCGTTGGGAAATCTCACCGTGGTGATTTATTAAGAGCTTGTTTTCATTTCATAACAAGATTTTACAGAACATTTACTGAATCAACACGGCAGAACCCAGACACGAGCCCGGTGCCAGGAACCATCCTGCGTCCGCGGGCGACGGATGGCTCCCCCAGCACAGTGCCCTCCAGCCCCCACTGGGGTTCTCCAGCCCGGAACCCCAAACCCTGAAACACAGCGGCCGGTGCCGTCCGGCCGGCCAGCCTCCAGGCAGCCCCGCGGGAATCATTCCGGGGCGTGGAGACAGCAGAGGCGGGGTCTCCCCTCCTGCAAAGCTGGGTGCCCACGAGCAGCACCCTCCCCTGTGTTTGTTTGTTTTTAGAGCGAGTGGAGGGGAGGAGGATGGAGAGAGAGAAACATCGATTGGCTGCCCCCCCACACACGCAGGGCCGGGGATCGAACCCGCGACCCTGTGGCCCATGGGCCAGCGCGCTAACCACTGATCCACCGGCCAGGGCCGCCCTGGGTTTATGGGGCTGAGGGACGCACCTCGTGATCACGGAGGCAAGGCACCCGGCTGGGCTCTGAGAAGGACCCTCCCAGGACTGAGAGTCCCGGGTTCGAGGAAACGGGTCAGACCCATCGGCTCAGCCGGGAGAGTGGGCGTCCGTTACCCGGGAGCCTGGCTGCCAGACACTGAGCCGGTGGGGATGCCCCCGTGAGCCCCAGAAGGGACCCTCCCCTCCTCTCTCTGAAATCAATAAAAAGAAAACATGTAAAGTGATCAGACGGTTAGGTTTTTAACCCGTGAATCCAGCCCCCGCACCCGGAATTCTTTGCAAATCTAAGAAGGCACCTCCTGTCCCTTCCTGTTTCCCAGCAAGAGCCCCCCAGTGCAGGGGCCTGTGTGCCGCATGCGGGGAGCCGCTCAGGTTGGGCTGAGAACCCTCAAAGGCATGAGTGTGACCTTGTTCTAGCAGTCCCATCCCACACACCCATCCCCCAGACACCCATCCCCCAGACCATCCCCCAGACCATCCCCCAGACACCCATCCCCCAGACAGCAGCTGGCCCACTCAGCAGCCTCAGAGAGTCCCCTCATGCCCCCAATCGATGCCCCCGCTGTACCCTAGGGCCGTGTGAGTCCCCCCACGTCAGCCACGCAGGCCCCTCGGGACGGTGAGTCCACAGGCTCAGGCCGATGGCTCCTCTGAACCAGGTCTCACCTGAGTCTGTAGCCAGTTCACCAGTCCCCTCCCAGGGGCCACAGCGGACACTGGGCCGCGTTGCCGCGGTGACGATACATCACAGGGGCCCATGGCAGGCGGGTTTCAGAGGCCTGCTTGCTTAAGGAAAGGTGATTTATCGTCCCTCCGTTGTGTTCTGCTGCGCTTGCATCTTGCGTAAATATTTGTACATTCATCACAGCGGCGCGCGTTCATCTGGCTGCCACCGGGAGGCGGGCGCCGTGCAGCACCCATGGGAGCGCGGACGCCGCCTGCCTCCTCCTGACACGGCAGCTGCTCAGCAAGGACGTGGCCACCGCTTCCTGGTCACCACGAAGGTGGCCCGTCCACCCTAAGCTCATGATGGACACAGACCGCTGTCCACCAGACGCAGGAGGACCCATGAAGGTTGCGTGAACTCATGTGTGTGTGTGCGTGTGCATGTGCGTATGTGACTCCCTCCTGTATGGGTCTCTGCCCCGCAAACTCCAGCTGCCTGGCCCCCCGAAATTCAGTCATCTCCTCAGCTCAGCATGGCCACCTGGTCTGCTTGGGGTTCCCCTCCTGCCCTGTGATCCAGACAATCCCTCGGGGCGAAGAGCCAGGGCGGGGAGCTCACCTCTGCCTCCCTCCGTCTGGGACCATAGTCCTCCTCTCCGTGTGTCCAGCGCCTGGAAAGGGGTCTCTGACGTCTTCTCCCATCGGCCTCCTTGCTTGTCACAGGGCAGCGAGTTTGGGCCTAAAACCTGTGACATGAAGCCGAACGTTGTCGTCTTTCCCTCAGGACCCTCCGCGCTGGAGGCAGGAGCAGGGACACCGCTGCCCGGACTGAGGCCCGGCTGAATGCAAAACCGACTCCGGGCAATCTGTGTGGAGGCTGCCGCCCCTTCCCCTGCCGTCTCGCTCCCAATCGCCCGAGCGAGTCCTCCGTCCGCCCAGACGGGCTTCTCGGCCCCTCCCCGCAGCCTTTTGTTGTTGCTGCTGTTGATCCTCCCGTGAGGATACTTCCCCATTGATCGTAGAGAGAGTGGAAGGGAGGGAGAGACGGAGAGAGGCATCGGTGTGAGAGAAACGCATCCATGGGTTCCCTCCTGCACGCGCCCTGACCAGGGCCCGGCCCAGTACGTGCCTTTGACTGGAATGGAACCCGGGACCCTTTGGTCTGCAGGCCGATGCTCTATCCACTGAGTCAAACTGGCTAGAGCTAAAAAATGGATTTTTAAGGTTTGGACAAATATATGGGTTTGGGGGGAGACGGTGTGGGGTTTGGGGTCCCATCGCTAAGCTCTGAGGTCGGTCAGAGGAGCAGAAGCCGGGCCCGCGTTCCTACTCACGCTCCTCCCGACGCGATGGCCTCGCCCACCGTCTCCTTCAGGGAGACCTCAGCCTCAGGGGACGCCTTCCCGGGGCCGGAGGGGTGCCCGTGTCTCCGTAGAGGCCAGAGCTCATCAGCGCTCCCCATGCCTTTGCCCTCGGCCAAGGGGCAGCAGCTCACTTGCTAAGAGAGGGTTTGGTCCCGGTGACTGGCAGGCCCGGTCCCAGGCGACGCCCTCGCGAGGAAGCGGCCCACGGGCATCACCCCCGTGAGCGCCTCCACGTCCCCTCGGGCGCTCCCCCCACGTCCTCCTGGGAATAAAACCGCATTTTCATGACCCCCGTGGCCCACGGCGGCCTCCCCAGCAAGCATGGAGGCGGCCTCCCCGGCCTCGCCCGCTGGGGGCCGGCGCCCTGTCCACAGACGGACGCCCAGGGCTGACCAGCAGCGGCTGTGGGTTCATTGCCTCAAAGTGTGGGGTTTGGAAGCTGAGAAACACGGGGGATCTTGTCTCCGATCAAAATCAAATCAAACCACCTCCCGTGGAGGCAGAGCAGGCGTTTTATTTCCTGACAATACGCCTCCCGTCCGACCTCAATCCCGGCAAATGAATGCGAGCAGAGAGAGGTGCGGGAGCTGGGAGCTGAGAACAGCCCGACGCGTGTGCCTGCATTTTAAGAAACTTAAGGGGGAAACACCATCCATAGAAAAGCGAGAGAAACTCACTAACCTGTTACACAGAGTCTGGGGCCGTGGTCGGCAAACTGCGGCTCGAGAGCCACATGCGGCTCTTTGGCCCCTTGAGTGTGGCTCTTCCACAAAATACCGACTTCTGTGCAATGGGCCACGAAGTTTCAATCGCACTGTACGTGCGCGCCCGCACGTGGTATTTTGTAGAAGAGCCACACTGAAGGGGCCAAAGAGCCGCATGTGGCTCGCGAGCCGTGGTTTGCTGACCACGGGTCTGGGCAAGTGCGGGCAGTTGCACTTTCCTCAGTTGTCAGCTGCTATGAAACTGAGGCGCGGGAAGAGTAGGTCACGCAGCCCCAGTCACGCAGCCAGCAATTCGCAGGGCCGAGGTGTGTGTGCCCATTTCCGTGGTGTAAATACCGCCACCGTTTGGAGCTGCCGTCACCAGCTCACCGGACACACAGGTGGGAGACCACACACACGAGCCGTACAAGCCGATTCCAGCACCGCTCGGCTGCTCCAGGGAAGACATCGGCTGGAAGAGGAGACACAGGAGGGTTTGGGGGATGAGGTCAACGAGGCCAGGGCAGGCCTCCGAAGGAGCGTAGATTACATCCCAGTTATGGTGGGGAAGCGCCCGAAGGGTGTTTAAACACAGGAGTGGCCCTCCCTCTTCCTTCTGCCTTCCTGATGCTTCGCTTGAGAGGAAGGGGGAGGATGAGGAGACACATAAATGCCTCTCCTAGTTTTATATCTACACTGGAGGCCCGGTGCATGAATTCGTGCACGGGTGGGGTCCGGGTGGAGTCCCTCGGCCTGGCTGGTGATCAGGGCCGATCAGGGGCCTGCGGCCAGGGTTGGGGAGGGACCGCGGGAGGATGGCTGTGGGAGCGCACTGACCACCAGGGGGCAGCTCCTGCATTGAGCGTCTGACCCCTGGTGATCAGTGCGTGTCACAGTGACCGGTCGACGGTTGTTCACCTCCTGGAAAAGGGAGAAAACTGAACCGACAGCCCCCAGGGGTGCTGGTGGAACAGGAATTCAGAGCACGGACCCCAGGACACGGGGGAGGGGGGGGCGGGGAAGGGCCCGGAGGCACTGGAGCCCCACGTTCCGGCCTCAGGTACCGCCCCCCTCAGAGGTCCTTCAAAGGCTCAGAGGTGTCACGGACAAAAGCCCGAAAGTGCACAGGACACGGGACCAGTCTCCCCGAGTCTCCCCGATGCCCAGGAGGAAGCAGAGCAGCCGTCAGCCTCGTGTCTAAGTTGAGGAAACCGAGGCTTCAAGAAATTAAAGCATCTGCTGGGGCCACGCAGCCAGGGACGCAGCAGGCCCTGCGTCTCCCAGCCCCGCCCACTCCTCTCCCCGCTCCTCTCCCCCCTCCTCTCCCAGGGGCCCCTCTCCCTCCTCCGACTGTGGCTAATGAGTCTACACCCCGGACGCAGGTTGGCTGATGAAACAATCCCCGTGCGTGGCTCCCCTTGCGGGTGCTATCCCTGCCTTTTCATATTCCATTTCCCCCAAAGCTGTGTCATTAACCGAAGAATATGTTCTGGCTGATCCGTAACGTGTTCAACCTTTTTAATGTTTTATTGATTCCCCAAGCTCTAGCTTCGCCCGGAGATCCTGATCACTACATTAACAGCCTCGTCGACGTTCTTTTAACAAACCCTCCCCGGGGGGAGGGCATGGGGAGGAGGGACGCGCCCACCACCCGGCACCTGTGTGCTCAGGGCGTCCGCCCCGCACCACGGGAACCGGCCCATGGGAGCTGGACAACACCAGGGCCCCACGGGGCCGGGACCTCCCAGCCTGGACAGCGGACAGCAGGGCTGCCAGAGCGGGAGCAGCGCCCTGGGGAGAAAGACGGGGAAGGAAGGAACATTTTCTCTGCGGCGGCTCCTCTAACCCCTACACCGGCCGGCTCCTCGCCACGTCAAGCTGGGCTCCCCAAGGGCAGCGGGTGCCCCTGGTGGCTGCAAGCAGCATCGAGACCCAAAGTACAGTTCCCCAGGGAGGCCGGGGCCTGCCTGGCCTTGCCCCTGACCTCGCTCCTGACCTCGCCCCTGACCTGCCCCTGACCTCACCCCTGACCTCGCCCCTGACCTCGTTCCTGACCTGCCCCTGACCTTTCCCCTGACCTCGCCCCTGACCTCACCCCTGACCTCACCCCTGACCTGCCCCTGACCTCGTTCCTGACCTCGCCCCTGACCTTTCCCCTGACCTGCCCCTGACCTCACCCCTGACCTTGCCCCTAACCTCATTCCTGACCTCACCCCTGACCTTGCCCCTGACCTGCCCCTGACCTCGCTCCTGACCTCACCCGACCTTCCCCTGACCTCGTTCCTGACCTCACCCCTGACCTTGCCCCTGACCTCGTTCCTGACCTCACCCCTGACCTTGCCCCTGACCTCGTTCCTGACCTCACCCCTGACCTCGCCCCTGACCCTGCTCTTGCCTCACCTTTCACCACGGCCCCTCTCCAAAGCCATGCTGCAGCCACGCCCACTGGATTCCTTTGGGAGGTTGGACTTTGAAAGCTCCCCAGGCCATTCTAGCCTGTAGCCATGTTTGAGAGACGCTAACTTACTGAAGGGATAGGGCCCGGCTGGTGTGGCTCAGTGGTGGAGCATCGACCTATGAAGCACGAGGTCACAGCTCGAGTCCCCATCAGGGCAGATGCCGAGGTTGCGGGCTTTATCCTCAGTGGGGGGCGTGCAGGAGGCAGCGATCCATGATTCTCCCTCAGCATTGATGTCTCTCTCTCTCTGCCTCTCCCTTCCTCTCTGAAATTAATCAATATATTCAGAAAAGAAAAGAGCACGGGGCTGTTACAGAGCTGGCTGAATGGGAACGGCCGACACTGTGCGCATCATGGATTTTTGGCATTAACGTTAATGTTTTTAACATCATATTAAAAGATTGTCCTTGCTGGTTTGGCTCAATGGATAGAGCATCGGCCTGTGGACTGAAGGGTCCCAGGTTGGATTCCAGCCAAGGGCACATGCCTGGGTTGTGGGCTCGATCCCCAGTAGGGGGCGTGCAGGAGGCAGCCAATCAATGATTCTCATCATTGATGTTTCTATCTCTCTCTCCCTCTCCCTTCCTCTCTAAAATCAATAAATTAAAAAAAAAAAAAAGATTGCCCTCACTGGTGTGGCTCAGCAGTTAGAGCGTTGGCCTGAAGACTAAAGGGTCTCAGGTTTGCTTTCTGGCCAAGGACACATACCTTGCAGGTTTGTCCCTGGCCTCTGATGGGGCACGTGTGGGAGGCAACCAATCCATGTGTCTCTCTCCCTCACTCTCACTCTCTCCCCCCCCCCTCTTTCCCTCGCCCTCTTTCTAAAGAAGTCAACAGAAAAATTATCCTTGAGTGAGGATGAATATTTATCTATCTATCTATCTATATATATATATATATATCTTGCCCTTGACACCCCTTTATATTTTGTGCCCCAAGCGAATGACTCACCCACCTCACCCACCTCACCCATGTTTCACCCACCTTGCCCACCTCGCCCACCGTGCCCACCTCTCCCCTGCCCCAGCCCAGCTGCCCCAAAGCCTCCAGGCCTCGGAGGACAGGATGTTTGCAAAACTGCCTCAGCTCCTGGTGCCTCCAGGCCAGAGACCACACAGGGCCCAGCCTCTCCGTGTGGGGAAGTGGGAAGCCAGAGCTCCGCCCACCCACGGGGCAGCCCGGGGGGGCCCCCAGAGCGTGGGCTCGCACCCTCGCCATCCGAAGATTGCGATCCAGCAGAGCTCTGCGGCGGGGGCTCCCGCTGCGAGGAGACATGACGGCACAGAGAGCGCGTAACCTCACTGACCGCGCTCAGCGCAGCACAGAGGCTCCCAATCCGTTCACCTGCCTCCCAGAGAAGCGGGTAAGGCCGCGAAGCAGGATCCTGACAACGCCCCTGTGAGGGAAGAGGGGGAATTGCCGAGGCTGCTCCAAGCGCTGCTGCCATTCCTTTTGGCTCCTGTCCCCGATAGGGACTGGAATCCCGTCTGTATGGGAAGACCCTGAGCGGGGCCTTACCTTCTGCCGGCCCCTCCCCCGCGCTGGGGTCTCCATGGGCCTGCAGTGCCAGCTGTGTTGTCCCAGAATAAAACACTCTTTTTTATTATTAAATTCTTTATTGTTGAAAGTATTACTTATGTCTCCTTTTCCCCCATTGGCCTCGCCCGGCCGCTTCCACCCCCTGGCGCGTGCCCTCACCCCCTACTGTCTGTGCCCACGGGTTCTGCTTATGTGCATCGGGAGCTCATGCAACTTCACAAAAGGGAGACAAACCACCCAATCAAAACACGGGCAATGGACCTCAATAGACACTTCTCGAAAGAGGACGTACAGCCGGCCGAGAGACATGAAAATATGCTCAAAGCCACTCATCATCCAAGACACAAATCAAAACGACACCTCACACCTGCCAGAATGGCTGTCACCAACAAATCAGCAAACGACAAGTGCTGGCGAGGATGCGGAGAAAAGGGAACCCTCGTGCACTGCTGGTGGGAGTGCAGACGGGCGCAGCCGCTGTGGGGAACAGTACGGCGTTTCCTCAAAAAACTAAAACACTCTTGTTCCAGACGCTACGACTGTGGCTTCCCGAGGGGCCGGCCTCATTAAGGTTCGGTGACGGCAAACTGAGCGGCCCAACACCCTTCCAGTAAGTTCTTTCCTATTTTTTTAAAATATATTTTTACTAGAGGCCTGGTGCATGGAACTCCTGCACAGGCACGGTCCCTAGGCCTGGCCTTCGATCAGGGCCATCTTCCCCGGTTGCCAGCAGCTGCCTCCCCCGCCCCCACCATCCCCCACCCCCAGTTCCCGGTTCACCATCTGGAGATGGGAGCCTGCCGGCTGAGGGGAGGGACTGAGAGGTTGGCTGTTCCCGCCCGCTCACAGGCCCGTCCCCCGATGCTGGTCGCCCTCTGTGGGTGGGGTGACCGGCAGGGTGGGGGCCTTGGCCTGACGCTGCCCATGTCGGCCGCCACTCACCTCTGGTTCCCCGTTCTCCATTGGGCGATCAGAGCCTGCTGCCGGGGAAAGGGACCGAGAGGTTGGCTGGCAGGTCCCATCAGGCCATCAGGGCCTGTGGGCTGGGGGCAGCTCCTGCACTGAGCATCCGTCCCGCTCATCAGTGCGCGTCATAGCCACTGGTCGTTCCACCATTTGGTCGATTTGCATATTACCCTTTTATTATATAGGAGCATTGATTTCAGAGAGGAAGGGAGAGGGAGAGAGAGAAACATCAATGATGAGAATCATAGGTCGGCTGCCTCCTGCACACCCCCTAGTGGGGATGGAGCCCGCAATCCAAGCATGTACTCTTGACCAGAATTGAACCCAGGGCCCTTCAGTCTGCAGGCTGACGCTCTATCCACTGAGCCACACCAGCCAGGGCTTTTCCATTTGAATGAACCGAAGAATCAGCCGAGCTGGACAGCGAGGTTTAAGGTGCGTTGGGTGGACAGGGCGGGCAGGTCTAGGGGGCGGGTCAGCCCGTCCCCTTCCTGTGGGCTGTGACCCAGGCCTCCCCTCTCACGGTAGCTCATCCCAGGGCAGCGACTGCCAGGGCCACTCAGAGCCCTTCCCTGGGACTAACACGCGGGGCTGGGGAGGCCGGCCGCCTAGAAAGGGGGTCCCAGGTGGAAGGGCACTGATTGGAGCTGCCA
The DNA here is from genome assembly GCF_964212035.1 of Myotis nattereri. Lineage (NCBI taxonomy): Eukaryota > Metazoa > Chordata > Mammalia > Chiroptera > Vespertilionidae > Myotis > Myotis nattereri. The sequence goes on from NC_138090.1 coordinate 1,627,238, forward strand.
GGGGCTGCCTCTTCCACCGCCCAGGGCATGCGACTGACCGTGATGAGAAAAAATAAAGCCAAGTAGAGAGAAGTGGGGGGGGGGGGGGGGAAGGGGCAGCAGGGCAGGCACCAGGACAGGAGTTTTGTAACACAGACACACAGACTAGTAGCTGGTTAGTAGGTGGGAGCAGCAATGCCACCTGAGCCAAAGAGACCCAGAGCCCCAAATACCTGGCTCGCGGGGCGCAGGCCGCATGGGGACGGGGAGTGAGGCCCCAGGAGGCGGGGTCCTCAGACCGGAAAGAACGAAGAGAAAAACCTGAGCGTCGCTCCCGGGTCCTTTATCCCTGCGTCTCCGTCACCAAAGCAAGAGCCCAGGTCCACCCAGCGCGCCCGTCTGAGCCCCAGCTCGCCCGCCCGTCCAGCTTGCCCGCCCATCCAGCTCGCCCGCCCGTCCAGCTTGCCCGCCCATCCAGCTCGCCCACCCGTCCAGCTCGCCCGTCCAGCTCGCCCGTCCGGCCCCAGCTCGCCCGTCCGGCCCCAGCTCGCTTGCCCGTCCCCAGCTCGCCCGTCCAGCTCGCCCGCGGAGAAGGGGGCCCTGGCGGGCAGCGGCCTGTCACCTGAGCAGGGGAGTCCCGCCCGCTGCGCCCCCCGTGCTGAGCGACCTGTGAACAAACCCCAGCCCCGCCCGCCCCCCCCCCCCCCCCCCCCCGACACACAGACACTCACTTTCCCTCCGCGGACTGACAGGCTAATGCTCAACAGCACCGGCTCTGCCGTTGCCACGGTAACCGGCGCCCTGCAATCCCGCTGGCCTGTCGGGAGCAGATGACATGAGGTATTTACGTGTAATTGCTCCAGATGAAGAGAACGAGATTCCCTTCCTATGAAATGTGAGCGAGTCTCCGATGAGATGGGTGTTTACAGCGTGGCCGTCGGCAGACGGAGCCGGGTCTCCGGTCCCCTGCGCGCCCCCCTCCGGGCCTGGGCGCCGGGAGAGCGTGGGGGGGAGGCCGAGAGGAACGGGGCCTCCCAGGACCCCCCACCTGCCTGGGCTGGTCCTTCACTCCAAAGCCCTCCCGGGGCCCCGGTCTCTTCACTCCCCAGACGAGGGGGAGGCTGCTGCCCATTCCTCGGGTACCAGCTCCTCACGCGTCCCCTCGCTGGGCGCGGCCTCGGGACAGCGTCTCTCAACACAGAGGCTGGGCTCTGCCCGGGGCTGAAATCCTTTCTTTTAAAAAATATACTTTTATTGATTTCAGAGAGGAAGGGAGAGGGAGAGAGAAACATCCATGATGCGAGAGAATGATGGACCGGCTGCCTCCTGCATGCCCCACACTGGGGATGGAGCCTGCAACCCGGGCCTGTGCCCTGACCGGGAATCGAACCCTGACCCCCTGGTTCCTAGGTCGACGCTCACCACTGAGCCACGCAGGCCGGGCCCGGGGCTGAACTCTCAAAAGTCTCCAGGAAGCCGATCACTATCAGCAAACGTCCAGCCGCCCTCCCTCCATCCTGGGAGCCGGAGTTTCCTGCTGACGCCGCACCTCCCAGGCCAGCCCGCGACTCAGGCGTGTGCCCAGCTCTGCCAGCCTGGGCCCCGGAACCACCGCACCTGGGCGTGGCCAGCCTCCCTCTGTGCAGGACGAGAGCTCCCACGCGTGTGGGGGGGGCCTTTGTCTAACCCCCTCCCACCCCATCCTCTCAGAGCTCCCCTGCCCACTTGTCCCCTCACCCGTGGGCATCAGAAGCCAGTTAGGAAGTTCGGCTCTGTGCCGCCCGCAGGCCCGTGTTCCCAATTCCTGCTGCCGGGAAACAGATGCCGGGCCCTCGCCCCGTGAGCCGCTGTCATCGCCTGGCCCTGCCTCGACCTCCCCAGACACGAGTGCCCGCCTGCACCACACCTCACACGCCTGCTTGTCCGGTAAGGCGCGTGCTGGGCACGCGATCCTTGTGGGTGGCTGTGACGCTGAATTAGGCGATGAGAGCCCCACGGCCACGGCTCAGGGCACCGGGGACCTGACTGCACTGAATGAGGGGCTTTATCTAAAGGCAGGCCCCGCGGAGGCCAGTGGCTGCACGTTGGAGCCGCCCTTTCCGTCCCAGGACAGCGACCTCCTGCTGCACCGAACGCAGAGCCCTCCCCGTTGGCACCTCGGACAGCGCCTGCAGGGCCCGGGGCAGCGGGTGGGAGCTCTGTCCCCTGCTCTCATCAGAGCAACAGTCTCCACAAAATGCACATGACCTCACGGGGGTCACCTTCCACACACCCCAAACTCGCCATATCCCAACGGGGGCGTCCCCCTCTGTCCTGCCCGAGCTTGGCCTCCATTCTTGTCACCGTGCCTCTAAAGCGCCCCCGCTGGAGACAGGAAGTGTCCACGTGCACACGTTCAGCGCGGCCGTGTGGCTCCGTGGTTGAGCGTTGACCAAGGAGCCAGGAGGTCAGGGTTCGATTCCCGGTCAGGGCACATACCTCGGTTGTGGGCTCCATCCCGTGTGGGGCGTGCAGGAGGCAGCCAATCAAGGATTCTCTCTCATCATTGATGTTTCTCTCTCCCTCTCTAAAATCAATAAAAATATTTTTTTAAAAAAAGGAAAGAAAGCGCCCAAGCCTTAGCTGTCACTGTCACATACGTACTGTCAGTGTTTGATATATAAATGTTCTGAAGGGGAGTTCATTGATCTAAGAAATAAAATGTGCCAAGAGCCCAGGTGAGGCGCGGGAATGAAATCACTACGTGAGGGCACAACACGCTCCGCGTCCCCAGCCGCCTCTCCGGCAGGAAACGCTCGGGTGACTCAGGGTCCCCGTACCCGCCGCTGTCACCGCAGGGCAGGGCCAGGCGGGCACAGGCGGTGGCCCTGCAGCCACGCGCCTCAGTTGAACACATGGTCTCTCGGTCGTATCTGGCTCCAGTGGGTGCAGAATCGTTAGCAGCACTTGCGCTGGAGAATCTCAAGATAAAGAAAAAGGCCTCTCTGGTCCCGCAGAAGTGAACGCGCACCCCCACCTCTCACAGCGCCCGAGGTTTACGATGTAATCAGGTTCGAGCCCAGCCCCGCCCTGCGGAGAGGGACTCTCGTCCTGGAACACCGAGCCCCCCCTGCGTGTCACTCACAGGGTCCCAGGGGCGCCCCGGCCACCGCATTGGGAAACACTAGGTCTGATTTACTCATCAGTCACTTTAATCGTTAGTATATTAATGTCACATGTAACCTTTTAAATATAAATACCTTTAAGCTGAGCTTTACTGACACGGACTGCAGAGCTGGCCTAGTCTGTAGGTCCCCCCGCGTGAGAACCGGATCAGAACACTGTATGGTGAGGAGCGCCTTCTCACGCACCCACGCTCATCCGCGCTCCACGCACACTCTGCTCCGGGCACACGCTCCACGTCTGCTCTCAGGATGGCACAGAGCCACGTAGGCACGCAGCCCCGCACCCCAGCGGGAGCCTGACCAGGCCAGGCCGCCATTGTAAGAGCTGCTCCTCTGAGAGGAGTTGTGCAAACTCAGCAGGGCCAGGACCGGACGCGCTGCCGGGTCAGAGGGCTCCGCAGGGGCCTGTGCGCTCAGGGCAATGGCCCCTTGTGCCCGCCCTGCGCCCCGGCCTGGCTCCTGGGGAGAGCGCTTACACGGGGCTGCGACGGGCCGTCAGGGAACCGCGCGTGTCTGGACAGGGATCCCACTAGGCCCCACTTGACACGATGCCAGCGCCTTCGGATGGAGGGGGCGTCCGTGCACCGGCAGGCGGCCCCCCACACTGGTCCCAGCAGCCTTCGAGCCTGAAGCAGACGGGGAGTGAGCGGGGTGCCGGGGCCTGGGGTCCGTGTGCAAGGCCCGCACGGTCAGAAGAGAAACGTGCCGAAGCTGCCCTTCCCGTTCCACTTGAACTGGTTCTCGGCGACGGCCACGAACAGGCCCTGGGCCATGAGGGTGTCGTCCGCCTGCGTGATCCCCAGCTCGCTCAGCCGCTTCCTCCTCAGCTGCCCCTTCTGCGCGGAGGCGGCCACCAGCTCACTGACAACCTCGCAGTTGCCTTCCAGCTGCCCAGGGGGCCCCGGCCTCGCGCGCACCCCCCTCTGGGCCGCGCCTTCTGCCGGCTCCTCCGGGTCCTCCCCCCGCGGCTGCGTCAGGTCCTCCGGGGCCTCCCCCCGCGGCTGCGCTTTAGGGCCTTTATTTTCTGGAGAAACAAACAAAGTTAAGTCGACAAAGGAGCCCGACTGACAGGCACTCCCTGCACGTGAGCTTCCGAGCTTTCCCACCAGGGGAGGCGGCCACTGTTCGCCCTGCGTCCAGCGAGCCGGGGCCTTGCCCTCAGACACGGTCCCTGAGCCCGGACAGAGCGGCCAAGGGCCCTCTTCCCTCCTGGGACCTCCTCACGCACGGCCCTCCCGTCCCGTCGCCCTCCGCCCAGCACTGTCAGGAGCCGGGAGGCTCCAGGGTCTGGCCCCTGCTCTGACATTTAACCGTGAAACGGCCCAAGGGTCACTCATCTGTGGACTCTGGGGGGTAAATGTGTGCGTGGACCTAACCCCACGGACCCCACGGGAGAAGGAAGCACGAACAGAGATTCGCCGGAGGGAGGGAAGCCCCTGCTGAGATGGGGGCTGTGCAGCCGACCTGTGACTGCTGAGAGTGATCCCCAGCCAACAGCCAGCAGGTAAATGGAGACTTCAGTCCCACCCCCGCAGGAGACGGATTCTGCCAACAGCAGGAGCCAGCTCAGATCCTCCCAGCCCCGAACTTTCGGGTCACAGCCCTCGGGTGACACCTCACAGCGGCCTTGTGAGACCCTGGGCCACGCCCCTACATTCTGACCTACAGGACCCTAGGCCACGCCCCTACATTCTGACCTACAGAACCCTAGACCACGCCCCTACATTCTGACCTACAGGACCCTAGGCCACGCCCCTACATTCTGACCTACAGGACCCTAGGCCACGCCCCTACATTCTGACCTACAGGACCCTAGGCCACGCCCCTACATTCTGACCTACAGGACCCTAGACCACGCCCCTACATTCTGACCTACAGGACCCTAGGCCACGCCCCTACATTCTGACCTACAGGACCCTAGGCCACGCCCCTACATTCTGACCTACAGGACCCTAGGCCACGCCCCTACATTCTGACCTACAGGACCCTAGGCCACGCCCCTACATTCTGACCTACAGGACCCTAGACCACGCCCCTACATTCTGACCTACAGGACCCTAGACCACGCCCCTACATTCTGACCTACAGGACCCTAGGCCACGCCCCTACATTCTGACCTACAGGACCCTAGGCCACGCCCCTACATTCTGACCTACAGGACCCTAGACCACGCCCCTACATTCTGACCTACAGGACCCTAGGCCACGCCCCTACATTCTGACCTACAGGACCCTAGGCCACGCCCCTACATTCTGACCTACAGAACCCTAGACCACGCCCCTACATTCTGACCTACAGGACCCTAGGCCACGCCCCTACATTCTGACCTACAGGACCCTAGGCCACGCCCCTACATTCTGACCTACAGAACCCTAGGCCACGCCCCTACATTCTGACCTACAGGACCCTAGGCCACGCCCCTACATTCTGACCTACAGAACCTTGAGGACACAGAACTCCCTGCAGCGGCCCCGGAGGAACAGGCCTCCCCACCAGGCCAAGCGCCACCCTTCTCACAACAGAACCGCAGCATCGGGTCGGGGCCTGAACTCCATGCACGTCCCAGAGTCAGCTCAGCGCTGCTGCAGAGGAAGACGGGGGGCAGGAGGGACTCGGGGGGCGCTAGCGGGTGTACCTTCGGCTCCGCCCTGGGCGTTTTCTTGCAGGTCAGAGAAGATTCTAGGCTTCACCAGGACGACGCCGTAGCCCTCGTTGTTGTGTATGATGTTGTTCACCAGGGAGACTTTGGGAAGGTCGTAATGCTCATCTAAGAAGTCCTGTGACAACGAGGACCAGCGTGAGACCCACGTCCCGGTCAGCGCCGCCTGCCTAACGCCGCAGTTCCGGGCTGATCCAAACTTGGAGCAGGAAGTGGGCGCACGGCCTGGGGCAGCCGCGCATGGCCCGGGCCAGCCGAGCGAGGGACGGGCCCCTGCCCCTCAGGCCCACACTCAGGCCTCCTCAGAGCTCTGCACCGCCCGTGTCTGCAGCCCCGAAGCCCGCGTCCTGGCCCGAGTCTCCCACCGGAAACACAGGAGCCGCGGGGAGGCCCACCTTGATGAGGATGCCCTCGCGGCAGTGGTGGATCCCGCTGTCGCTCAGGGAGCACGTGCTGCCGGGGTAGATCTCCACACCAGCCCCCTGGACCGCAAGGCAAGGCAACGACAGCCCTTGTAAAAGGCAGGGCCACGGGGGAGGGTCACTGCCACCCCTTCTTAGACTCCAGCAGAGCGAACGCAGTGCAGGAGGGAGCGTTTCCTAGGAAATGCTGTTTCTAATGACGCTGCCACCGCTCCATTTCCAGGAAGCGGTCCATCATTCATCCCTCTGAGACCACACACACGCACGCATGCACACGTACACGCACACACACGCGCATGCACACAACACTGGCTAAAGTGTCAGCCATTCACTACTGTTCCACTCTCACTCTGGACAAATCCATCTTCTATCAATGGATCCATCGATGAATCCCATGGGACCATATCAAATAATGCAGAAGATACATCTGACAAAAGGCAACACACACTCATTATAAGAATTCTCAGAAGACAGAAACAGAGAATTCCCTCAACTTGGTAAAGAATGTCCACCAGAAACCAGCGACCCTTCTAGGTCATGGGCGGCCCTGAATGAATGAGTGCGGCCCCAGCACAGCCACCCTCCCCCCTCCTCAGCGGGCTGCGGGTGCCCGACCGTGTCACGGAGCAGGTCTGCGGCCACGCTTCCTCCCGTCCTGCGCGACACCCACGCCCCGCCAAGGACTGGAGCCTGGCCCCACAGGACAGGCGGGAGGCACACACCTTAGCCCCACACAGGTCCGAGGCCTTCATGACGAGCTCCGCGGAGGTGCGCACGGTCACGCCGGTGGTCTCGCACTGCAGCACGCAGTTCTCCACGGTGGTCCTGCCCCGGTGGACGACTGAGGGGACAGGGCGCGCTCAGTGCGAACTCTCCAATGCGAGAAGTGGCCCCGCGTGGCACCCGAGGGTCTGAGCATCGCTCGAGAGCTGCACTCACACGTCATTACCGGATTTACACATTCAGACACGTCAGCAATCACTGCTGTTAGCCACTAACTAACCTAAAAGCTGCTGCTTCAACACGATGACTGGACCTCCGACATGCGAAATCCAGCTAAAAAGCACTTTTTATTAAAAAGAAGAAAGTATCCGACAGTCACCTTCCTGAGCCCACTGGAGGCCAATTAACGGGGGGGCCGCGGGCCCCAGGACACAGACACTAGCGCCTCGTGAAGGCGGCTGGTTGGCATCGCAGGCTAAACTGGCAAGGAAACCAGATGGCGACCTTGGGGTGTTTTAAAAGAAAGGGGGTCACACAGAAACCCACATGGAACCGCCAGCGTTCAAGAGCAGGCTGGGACTGCTCTCTGGAATGGGCTCCCCAGGCCGGCACGCCGCGTACGTGAGTACTAACCAGCCTCCTGGGGCTCCCGGGGGCTCCGGGACTGACCTCCTGGGGCTCCCGGGGGTCCCTGGACTGACCGCCTGGGGTTCCGGGACTGACCTGCGGGGGAAGTGGTGGCCTCAGAGCCGGACCCAGCGGACACACGCACGCAGAGACCCACCTAAGATCCCCTCGACGGCATCGTGCTGGACAAACTTCATGCAGGAGATCCTCACGTCGGCGCCCGAGCAGTCCACGAAGGTGTCCCCCCTGCCCCTCTTCTCTATCACGATGTCGTCGGGCAGCCCGTAGCCTGAGGGAGAGAGCGGCCGGTAGCAGGGGTGTGGGGGGTGCGGGGCGGCGGTGCGCGGTGCAGGGCGCGAGGGCGCGGGGGTGCGGGCCGGCAGCAGGGGTGCAGGGCGCGGGGGTGCGGGGGTGCGGGCCGGCAGCAGGGGTGCAGGGCGCGGGGGTGCGGGGGTGCGGGCCGGCAGCAGGGGTGCAGGGCGCGGGGGCGCGGGGGTGCGGGCCGGCAGCAGGGGTGCAGGGCGCGGGGGTGCGGGGGTGCGGGCCGGCAGCAGGGGTGCAGGGCATGAGGGTGCAGGGGTGCGGGGCGCGTCCTAACGCGAGCTGCTCCGTCAGCTGTTGGTCTCCAGTGCCCCCTAACGCTCACGACCAGGCCCCCAGTTGCACTGAAATAAAATCGAACTCTCTCCCCACATAACTTGTTCAACGTAAGCCAGACTAGACACAACTTTCCATAAATCTCCTGTTTGCCTCCATATCAGGAACACCACCCGATAGCATCTCCGACCAGCTCAGCACTTACAAACCCTCGGCACTCACGCTGGGCCCAAGGGCTCTAAAGCATGTGACAAATACGTTTTTTGCCAACTCTACGATTCTGTTCTTCTAATATGAATTAGGTTTCAGAAAGCCTGAGCCGTTTTCAGGATTATCTAATGTTAATATCTCTTAAATAGACTGACTTAAAGTCTGACCAACAGCCCTGGCTGGTGTGGCTCAGCGGTTGGAGTGTCGGCCAGGGCACTGAAGGGCCTCAGGTTCGATTCAAGGGCATGTACCTCAGCGGCAGCTCATCCCCATCCGGATGAGGTGAGTTTGGGTGGCAACCAACCAATGGCTCTCTCACATCAATGTTTCTCTCTCTCTCACTCTCTCCTCTCCCTCCTTCTCTTCCCTTCCACTTTCTCTAAAAAGCAATGGAAAAAATATCCTTGGGTGAGGATTAACAACAATTAAAAACCTGGCAAACTGACTTAGAAGACGTTCAGCTGCCTGAAAGCCAGGCTGCCCTGTTGCCACTGAAAACCTCGGGTCTCAACACATCTGAACGTGCTTGCACGTTTCCACAACAGCCTTTATCATCAGAAAAACTTAAACGTTAAAAAAATGCCATCGTGAGAAACGCTGAGATTCTGGCATGAACATGTATTCTTAGCAGTTTAAGTATCAACCATCACCCAAGCGGAGGACGTTCTAAGCAAGAACAGCCTGCCACACGCGTGTTGAGCACCTGCACATGGCAGGCACTCGGCATGTCTCATCACAGGCGTGGCTGCCGACAGGTCAGCATCAGAGAAGCCTCCATCGTCCTCCACACTCACACCAGCGACCGACAGCCACCGCCCCGACTTGGAAATGCCCTGGGAGTGATGAGCCGCGGTTACGCGGAACTCAGAATTCCCACGCCATCTGCGGCGCCTGGGCCACCGCCCGGAAACTTCCTACGGCCCAGGCAGAGCTGGGACCCACCGCGATGTCTATTTCGAAGCCTCCTGCTGCGGGGCCTGCCCGCAGGTGTGCTAGTCACACCTCCCCTGCGTGCGTGCGTGCGTGCGGGCTCAGGGAGGGAGGACCCGGCGCACTTCCACAGAGGGCGGGGTGCTGAGCGGTAAACCAGGAATGAGCGGCCTCGCTCCCATCAGGAGCTCTGGCAAGATGAAGACAGAGACCATCGAGGCGCCTGCGAGCAGCTGCGAGGCCGCGGGGATGGATGGATGACTGTCTGCATTGCCGGCTTTATTGCCGACTTGACGGCCTTTGGTAAACAGCTGAACAGGTGCAAGTGAACCTGACACATTTCGGAAACATACAGGACCGAGATGAACGGCCGCACAGCAACCTGAAGCCAGGCTTCTCCGAGTGTGCAAAGCAGAGCACCGCGACTCCTCCGAGTGTGCGAGAACACTGCCCGGCCGGCGTGGCTCAGGGGCTGAGCATCCACCGAGGAACCAGCAGGTCACAGTTTGATTCCCGGTCAGGGCACAGGCCCGGGTTGCGTTCCCCAGAGCGGGGCGTGCAGGAGGCAGCCGATCCATGATTCTCTCTCATCACTGATGTTTCTATCTCTCTCTCTCCCTCTTCCTTCCTCTTTAATATTAATAAAAAATATACTTTCAAATAAGCTAAACTTTAAGTAATGCATCAATATATCCACATTTATGAAGTAAGATAAGCAGCATGTAAAATAATATTTTTAATGTCTTTTAAAAATATATTGCCGGAATATTTTTTATTCTAGAAACAAGATTTCCTCCCCATGAACCTCCTACAATCTGGAAAGTAGTCTTTTCTTGTTGTTAATCCTCATCCAAGGATACTTTTCCCAATGACCTTTTTAGAGAGTGGAAAGCAGGGAAGAGGAGACAGAGAGAGAGAGCGCGCGTGAGCGGGAGAGAGGGAGATGTGGATGTGAAGCACAGAGACTGGCTGCCTCACACCGGGGCCTTGGATCAAACCTGCAACCGGGGTGTGTGCCCCTGACTGGGAATCCAGCCTGTGACCTTTGGTTCATGGGCTGAGCTCTAACCACTGAGAAACCCTGGCCAGTGCCTGTGGCCTTTTCCTCCTCTGTGTGTCCTCCAACACAGGATGCCACAGAGAACACCCCCCGTTGCTCAGGCACCAGGTCGGTCCTTCATGTGTGAAATCGAGGGGCTGACACCGCATTCCCTCCTGGAGCTCCATCCCACAAGGCCGGCGGGTCCCCATTTCTGAAGCCCGTCTTGCCTGGGCACAGCCTGGTCCTGCGACCACCCACTCACCTTCCAGCTCGATGGAGTCAGCGATGGAGATGGCACCCTGCACCACGTAGCGGCCGGGACAGACGATCACCCTGTCGCCTTCATAGCAGGCGCTGATGGCCGACAGCGGGTCACTGTGGAACTAGAAGGCAGCAAGGACATGGTGCGACCCGAGGGTTTCTGGGCCCCACACTTCACTCTAAAGGGGTCCCCGCACACAGAGCATCCGTGCTGCCACCGTGCACCAGGGTGCGCCTGCCGCGTGCCGACCGAGGCAGGGCCGTCACCGCCCGCGGCACAGACCAGCTCCAGTCCCGTCGCCCTGCAGACTCGGGAACCTGAAGAGCAAGAGGGAAGCCACCCGAGCAAGGACGCTCCTCACCTGGACCTCCGTGTCCTCCGCGCCCGGCCCCTGACAGAGCCGGTCCCTGAGCAGGGCCTGCAGCAGCCCGGTCGCCATGGCGGAGGAGACGATGTGCGTGACCTTCTGGCCACTCGGACGGGCACCCTTTGCTTGGACGTTAGAATTCTTCTGGTAACCGAACACGTACCTGGAAGGAACCAGGGAGCTGTGAGCAGCACGGCCTGAGGAAAAGCCAGGAGGCCCGGCCGGCGTGGCTCAGGGGTTGAGCAGCGACCTATGAAGCAGGAGGTCACAGTTCGATTCCCGGTCAGGGCACAGGCCCAGATTGCAGGTTCGATCCCCGATGTGGGGCGTGCAGGAGGCAGCCGATCCATGATTCTCTCTCATCATGGATGTTTCTCTCTCTCCCTCTCCCTTCCTCTCTGAAATCAATAAAAACATATTTTTTTAAAAAGGAAAGAAGCCAAGCAGGGGCAGGCGAGGGGAGAGGCCCGCACCTCAGCAACGGGTTCTCGATGAGCTTCAGCTTCTGCTTGAGCTGCTCCAGCTCCGAGTACAGCTCCAGCCCCTGCACCATGGAGACGTTTTCCTGCTCCGAGTCCGCGTGGCAGGCCGACAGGCTGCTCCGCAGGTTCAGGAAGCTCCTGTAGACGCCCTCGCACTGCGCCAGCAGGCTGCGGTAGTCGGCGACCAGGCCGGAGGGGACGCGGTCCTCCAGGATGTCATAGTGCCTGCAAGTGCAAAAGCAGGCTGAGCCCCTCCCCGCGGACACTTCCGGCCACTGAGCTGGCCACGCACTCAGCGGCCCAGGGGCGGAAGTGGAGCCGCCGCATGGAATATTTTCTCGTATGTTAGATTCAAAATCTTAATAAATGGGTCGCAGAGGGCAGTCTGGGGGTGGGGAGGGGAGGGAAGTACCCCAAATAGTCTCCTAACAACCTGCAGGACGACCACATTCATAGGATGAAAGATGACAAATGATGCAAATCACAGCCCTTCCTCACAGAGCACATGGGACGAAACCACAGACAGTCCCTCGGGGAGGCCATCAGAGTCGCTCAAAACAGAAGCCTCCAGGTCTGGAGAAATCACTGCGGTGCTCACTGAACTGGAGATTAGCACCCAAGAACCTCGGGCTGGACAGCCTCATCAGCACTTACATTTACTACTAATTTACATGCCTTCCCGTCCACGCAAAGTCCTTCGATGCAAGAGGATAGCTAGCGGATGAAGGCACAGCCAGCCGAGGACTGAAGCTAACGGATGAAGGCACAGCCAGCCGAGGACTGAAGCTAACGGATGAAGGCACAGCCAGCTGAGGACTGAAGGCACAGCCAGCTGAGGATGGAAACCGATGGGTCTGAGATTGAGGGGCAATGCTGCTGTCGCTGTTAAAAGTGTATTTTCTTGAAGATGCATCAGGTCTGGGCTTCTCAACCTTGGCTGCACCTGAGAACCGCTGGGGAGCTCGGCCCCCCCGACAGTAAAACTGGGGTCCAGGAGTGACAGGTGCTTGTCAAGCTCCTGGGGGCTGTGGGGACAGGAGGGCCCTCTCACACTCAGCCAGGCTCTATGGCTCCTCTGGAAGCAGAAGCACACCCGCGGCAAGCTTACATCAATCACCACCAGCCCCGGTGTTCAAACACGAGCACAATAACCTTTTCTGCTGGTCAAGTGAACGAACAAGGTGCCGCTTGAGAACCAGGACCCTGTCTGCTGGCCTAAGCCACTCATGTAAGCTCGGCCTGGAAATCCACTTTGCAAACAGGACACTGGGCCCGAACCCCTGATGCAGGATGAGGTGTCTGACTTATGCAGATGAAGACTCACGCTCTGAAGCCAGCCCCTCAGCCTTCCCCGTACCCGCCGGGCGGCTCGCTCCTCGCACAGGGACACTCGCGGTCGGGAAGCGCAGCCGCTGCGTCTCGGGCCACAGCCTGGCACCGGCTCCGATGAGAGAGGAGGAGCCTGGCCGTGGTGACCCCTGAGTCGAGCCTGCTGAGCGCTGCCGACCTTCGCCCGGGACCTTCGCACAGCGTCTGCCTGCCTGGGCACTCCAGCGCCTCCCCCACGGGCGTGTCTCCTCCGTAACTAGAAACACCTCCGGGCCCGCCCGTGGTGCGCAGGTGTGTGATCCCTTCCTGTGCTCACATGTGCGTCCACCCTCATCACAGTGCACCCCAACCCCACAGGCACTGCCCTGCGCAGGCCCATCGGAACCAGGAAACACGAGCTTCTCCAAGGGCTGACGTGGCACTGAGCCCACCACGGCCAGCCTCAGGCACTGAGACCAGCAGCCACAGCCCTCCCCCAGGGCACAGGCCTCCCCCAGGGCACAGCCCTCCCCCAGGGCACAGGCCTCCCCCAGGGCACAGCCCTCCCCCAGGACCCCCAGTGAGCCCCGATCCAGACTCCGCACACTCTTCTCTGACTACCTTCGACTAGACCCAGAGGGCGGCCCATCCAAGCAGCCCACATGTGACATGCAGGGCTTGCTGCCGGGATCGTGCGCAACCAAGTCCTCTCTCAGCCGGGAAAGTCCTCCCCACACACTCCTCTCTCCTGGGAGTGCCCCTCTCATTTTATTTACCGTTCAAGGCCCACCGGTGGGAAATGAGTGGTGTTCGAGCGCCACCTAGTGGACGGCTAAATGCCACACTTAGCAAGTACGGACAGCTATTCGAGCGGAATGACGGGTAATCGGGGGCATTTTTGTGTGAAAGGGCTTTCCCTACCAAAGTATGGTTCTCGAAGAATGTGAGCAGGTGTTTTGGACTCGGACTCACTACTACTAACATTTTCACCGCACGTCCAATAGCACTGAGGACGGAGCCGGCCACGCGCCTCCAGGTGGGCCTCGCAGGCGCCCTGCTGTGGGAACTGACACAAAGCCACACCTTCCGGAGCACGGAGGTCTGTGAGTCAGCTGCTTCCACTGTAGTTCAAGTAGTCTTTGAAGTCAACAAGAAGGGTTGTTTGTAACACATTACCTCAAGTTTTATACAGATTTGCAAAACACTGAGCTGTTAACAGAGATGCTCTTGAACTCTCTGCTTTAGACTCGGTCTATAAACACTACCAGTAGGTTTCCCCACACGGACAAGCTTCATCGCAGAATTGCCGACGAGTGACAATTCTGTACGTCGCCGGCCTGTATCTGTCTGGGCCCCGGGAGCACACACACACAGGAGAAGTTAACCCACGGGCAAGTTAACCCATGGGTCAAGTTAACCCACAGGTCAGTTAACCCACGGGTCAAGTTAACCCACAGGTCAAGTTAAACTACAGGTGAAGTTAACCCACGGGTCAAGTTAACCCACGGGTCAAGTTAAACTACAGGTGAAGTTAACCCAAGGTGAAGTTAACCCACGGGTCAAGTTAACCCATGGGTCAAGTTAAACTACAGGTGAAGTTAACCCATGGGTCAAGTTAACCCACGGGTCAAGTTAACCCACAGGTCAAGTTAAACTACAGGTGAAGTTAACCCACGGGTCAAGTTAACCCACGGGTCAAGTTAAACTACAGGTGAAGTTAACCCAAGGTGAAGTTAACCCACGGGTCAAGTTAACCCACAGGTCAAGTTAAACTACAGGTGAAGTTAACCCACGGGCAAGTTAACCCAAGGTCAAGTTAAACTACAGGTGAAGTTAACCCAAGGTGAAGTTAACCCACGGGTCAAGTTAACCCATGGGTCAAGTTAAACTACAGGTGAAGTTAAACCACAGGTGAAGTTAACCCAAGATCAAGTTAACCCACAGGTCAAGTTAAACTACAGGTGAAGTTAACCCACGGGTCAAGTTAACCCACGGGTCAAGTAAAACTACAGGTGAAGTTAAACCACAGGTCAAGTTAACCCACGGGTCAAGTTAACCCACGGGTCAAGTTAACCCACAGGTCAAGTTAAACTACAGGTGAAGTTAACCCATGGGTCAAGTTAACCCACGGGTCAAGTAAAACTACAGGTGAAGTTAAACCACAGGTGAAGTTAACCCAGGGGTCAAGTTACCCCACAGGTGAAGTTAACCCACAGGTCAAGTTAAACTACAGGTGAAGTTAACCCACAGGTCAAGTTAACCCACAGGTCAAGTTAACACACAGGTGAAGTTAACCCACAGGTCAGGTTGAACCACAGGTCAAGTTAACCCACAGGTGAAGTTAACCCACAGGTGAAGTTAACCCACAGGTCAGGTTAACCCACAGGTCACGTTGAGCCACAGGTGAAGTTAACCCACGGGTCACATTGAGCCACAGGTGAAGTTAACCCACGGGTCACGTTGAGCCACAGGTCACGTTGAGCCACAGGTGAAGTTAACCCACGGGTCACGTTGAGCCACAGGTCACGTTGAGCCACAAGTGAAGTTAACCCACGGGTCACGTTGAGCCACAGGTGAAGTTAACCCACAGGTGAAGGTAACCCACAGGTCAGGTTGAGCCACAGGTGAAGGTAACCCACAGGTCAGGTTGAGCCACAGGTGAAGTTAACCCACGGGTCACGCTGAGCCACAGGTGAAGTTAACCCACGGGTCACGCTGAGCCACGGGTGAAGGTAACCCACGGGTCACGCTGAGCCACGGGTGAAGGTAACCCACGGGTCACGCTGAGCCACGGGTGAAGGTAACCCATGGGTCACGCTGAGCCACGGGTGAAGGTAACCCACGGGTCACGCTGAGCCACGGGTGAAGGTAACCCACGGGTCACGCTGAGCCACGGGTGAAGTTAACCCACGGGTCACGCTGAGCCACGGGTGAAGGTAACCCACGGGTCACACTGAGCCACAGGTGAAGGTAACCCACGGGTCACGCTGAGCCACGGGTGAAGGTAACCCACGGGTCACGCTGAGCCACAGGTGAAGGTAACCCACGGGTCACGCTGAGCCACGGGTGAAGGTAACCCACGGGTCACGCTGAGCCATGGGTGAAGGTAAAGGTCGTAAGTGAGCACTTACAGTCTCAGTCGAGGCTCCACACAGCGGACAAAGTAATCGTACTCGTCCTCCTCCTCTTCATCCCAGCTCCTCCAAATGTGCTGGTAGAAAAACCTGCAGCGGAAATAGTGCCGCTCAGTCCAAGCCCTGGCTCCCGGCGGGGGCTGGAGGGCGCAGCCAAGGAAACCCACAGCTCCAGCCCCTGCAGGAGAACTCGCTGGGCGGCCTGCTCTTGTGGCCGCGGCCACAGCCCTCCTGAACCGGCCGCGGTGCTCCCAGCGCGGGCTCTGCGGGCACTTCCTCTGACCTGAACTAGTCACTGGCGACCTGTGAGGAGAGGAGAGTGGGGCGCAGGAATTCTCTGTACTTTTCTCATCTTTCTCTAAGTCTGAAGTTACCTCCAAAGCAGCATTTTAAACATTTCTTCACATTTTTTAAATGTAAAAACGACTCCCCTGCCCTAGACCGTTTTAAGCACTGCAGCGACCGCTCGCAGCTTGAGGGCTGAGTCTGGGGCGGCGAGGACAGACCACCGCCCTGGGCCCAGGCTTGGGCTCGAGGGCCGCTTCCCCCGGCGCCGCCCACCTGACGTGCTCGATGGCCAGCGCGGTCTGGTCCAACGCCCCGGAGCCGTCGAACACCACCCACAGCTCCTGCAGGGGCAGCCGCTGTCCCTTCAGCTCCAGGAGCTCCCGCACGCACTCCACGGTGAAGGTGCCCACGTGGGACTCGCACAGGCAGGGGTCTGTCAGCCGCACCACGGCCTCCAGGGCTGTGAAGTCCACGTCCGTGACCTCAAAGTTAAACAAGGGGCTCAGCACACGGGAATCACGTGGAGAGGCACACTCACACTGCCCGCGGCTGATGGGTTTAACATCAAACGGGAGCGGAGCGCCTCCTGCCCTCAGTCAGAGGATGAACAAGACGGGCGTGGTTCTGACCCACATGGAGCTTACACTGTAATGGAGGAAACAAACCGGCAAGACGGTGGCAAGTACGTGGCAGAGAATAACTGGCAGGGGTGGGAGTCACTTGGGAGCCGCAATGGAAAGAGTGAAGAGCGGGGAGGTGCCAAGGGCCTGTGGCAGAGACCAGCTTGGCAGCTGCTGGTGCAGAAAGGCCGTTTCCTGCCGGCAGCAGAGGAAGGAAATGGCAGCGGTCGGGGAGCAGCAGGAGCAAGGCAAGAGAGGGGCAAGGAGACAGGAGGGAAGCGCGGGGAAGGGGCCTGCGTCTGAGGGGCTCTCCAGTGGGAGGAGCCGGAAGGCCAGACCAGGCCTTTGGTAAAGGCATCGGAGGTTTTAAGCCGAAGAGCACAGTCCTCTTTTAGAGCAATGACTGATGGGGGCGTGACTGATGGGGGCGTGACGCCAGGGTGGGTATCACAGCCTAATTGACAGGCCTGAGCTGCAGCCCAGGATGTTAGCATAACCCAGAGTGAAACGCTCCCCTCCGCCCCCGCCCCCTGCAGCCTGGGCCGTCCCTGTCCACAGGAGCCACACCATGTCCTGTATTTACACTCCCCGGTGTCACCTCTGAGTTTAACAGCGTTTTGTGGTCCAGTTAACACACACTGAGCTAATGTCACAGCTGTCATTAGAGTGCAAATTCCGTGGAAAAGGCCCAGTCGGTGGAAAAGCGAGATTGCTTTCACGAGATGAGCAGCCTATCCACAGATTTGCCAGGCAGAACACCAGGCTGGTTTCTAAAACGCCTATTTGGCTCAAGCTACTTCATGGGCTGCCACTGAAGTAAAAAATAATTACCTGAAACCCCGCTGGCTTCACGATGAGACCGCGTCCTATCTGAGGGTCTCAAATCCCCCTCCACTTGCTGGGTGCCTCCTCCAGGTCCCCCTGCCTGAAGACCCTGGGGGGTCGGCCACCCCGACTCCCGGGCAGCTCCCCGTCAGGCGTCTCTAAATGTGCGAACTTCCCACACTCTGATGACTGATGTGAAAGACACGCTAGCTTCATTCAGCTCATAAACTTTAATTACAAGCCAGGCTTTGGCAACAACAGCTGGAAGGGAAGCGCTTTTAGCGAGAGAGGAAGGGGAGCCTTCACAAGGGCATGAAACTTACCTCCACCAGCACCTCGAACACGTTGGTGTGCCAGACCGCCCGCCACCCAGACGGTTCCAGCACCTTCTCCAGGAACTCGGCCGTGAACTCTCTCACCTCGGAGGCCTTGCAGTCGGCTGCACAGAGAGGAAACAAGGCGGGCACTGAGGCTGCGCCCGGCAGGGGGTGGGCAAGGCCACGCATGCAGGCAAGCCTGCACCAGACCCAGGGGGTCCAGGGCCCACTGGGCCCGAGACAGACAGCGCCTGGGACGGAGAGGCTGAGCGCGGGCGGCTCACCGAGGATGTAGTCCTGGTAGGCGCTGAACCGCTCGTAGAACAGGAGGTGGCCGGTCTGGAACATTTCCGGGAAGTGGGTCTTCCCCTGCGGCACGAAGCAGGGCAGCCGGGACCCCGGGCTGTCCTCCCGGCTGCAGTCGCTGCTCGCGTCTCCGTCTTGGGACGAACCTGAAGGAGCCACCCAATCAGCGGCCCAGTGGCCCGGCCCTTGGGGCTCACAGGCCGCCTCCCTGTCTCGCCCTGGCTCGGCTCCCGCAGCCCAGACATGCTGTTCGCCCCGTCGCTGAAGAAGCCGGCTCACTAGAGGGAAACACGCCTCAAACCCATGTTCTCCTTCAGACAGCCAGACCCTGAGCCCCCCAACCCCCCACCCCGTCCCCACTCCCACCCCACCGCCAGGCCTGTTTCAGAGCTTCCCCAGGAGGCACCTGCCACTGAATTAAGTGGAGGTCACTGAGGTCTCCTTTAATAAAAGGCTAATATGCAAATCGACCGAATGGCAGAATGACTGGTCGGACCACCAGGGGCAGACGCTCAGTGCAGGAGCCGCCCCCAGAAGCCAGGCTCAATGCTGGTGAGCGCAGCAGCAATGGTGGGAGCCTCTCCTGCCTCCTCGGTAGCGCTAAGGATGTCTGACTGCCGGCTTAGGCCCGCTCCCCTAAGCCGGCAGTCGGACATCCCCCTGAGGGCTCAGGCCCGGCTGAGGGACCACCCCCCAAGTGCACGAATTTCGTGCACCGGGCCTCTAATATTTATATATTTATTCCAGAGAGGCTGGCCCAAGGCAGACAGACCTTCCAGGAAAGCAGTCATGTGCCCGGGGCATGGCCGCACACTGGGGCCTGCCTGTCACCCCGGGAGGTAACTCTCCCCAGAACCCCGTTTCCGTCCACAGCAGAGCTGTTTCACAGATGAAGAGTTCTGGGTGGATGGGGTGGCGTCCGTGCAGCTGTGAGAGCACGTACCCCCGAGACCCGAACACCCAGGTGAAGGTGGCAGGTGTCACTATGCTTTC
Source organism: Myotis nattereri (assembly GCF_964212035.1). NCBI lineage: Eukaryota > Metazoa > Chordata > Mammalia > Chiroptera > Vespertilionidae > Myotis > Myotis nattereri. The sequence goes on from NC_138090.1 coordinate 1,646,493, forward strand.
ACACCCGCCACTTGGACCCGCCCCCCGGAGGGAGGGACCCCGCAGCCGCCCAGATGGGGAAGTGAAGCGTGGGGGGGGGGATGTGAGCCCGTGGGCAGGCGGGTGGGCGGTGGCGGCGTTAGGCCCACCTTCCCTCTCCCTGGCGGGGCTCTCTCCATCACAGTCCACTAAAGGCCAGCGCGAGCGGAGCCAGCTTCCGGTGGGACCTCCCTGGGGGGTGGGGGAGGGCCAGCGGGGCCTGGGTGCTGGGCGCCACCTGCCCGCGGTGCTGTGAGCCGTGGCCGAGGGGGAGGGAGGGCTGAGCAGAGACCTGGGTGCTGGGTGCTGGGTGCTGGGCGCCACCTGCCCGCGGAGCTGTGAACCGTGGCCGAGGGGGAGGGAGGGCTGAGCAGAGATCTGGGTGCTGGGTGCCACCTGCCCGCGGAGCTGTGAGCCGTGGCCGAGGGGGAGGGAGGGCCGAGCAGAGACCTGGGTGCTGGGTGCTGGGTGCCACCTGCCCGCGGAGCTGTGAGCCGTGGCCGGGGCCCGCTCCGCGTCGGGCAGGGCAGCGGCCACGGGCTGCCGGACACGCGGGGCGGCTGACACGCTGGCCGCGCGCGGGGCCCGGGGCCTCGCAGCCTCGCAGGGCGGCCCCTCGCCCGGCCCGCCGTCCGGAGGCGCCTCGGGGGCCGCGGGGGCGGGTCCCGGGCGGCGGGGGCACTCACCTTCCTCCAGGGGCGCCGGCGTCTCCTCGGCCGCCCCGCCTGCGCTCCTCGGCCCCGGCTCCGGCGGCCCCGGCGGCTCCGGCCCCAGCCCCACACCCGCCAGCAGCTCGTCAGCCATTTCAAATGCCCGCGGCACCGCCCAGCCCGGCGACGTGAGGACGCAGCGATCCTGATTGGACAGCGGGCCGCGGCGCTCGGGCCAATCACAGGGAAGCCTGCGCGCCCGCCCGCCCCCGGCCCGCAGAGGCCCGCCCCCGGCCCGCAGAGGCCCGCCCCCGGCCCGCAGAGGCCCGCCCCCGGCCCGCAGAGGCCCGCCCCTCCCGGCGCCTCCAGGCCCCGGGGCAGCGCCCGGGCGCCCCCTCCTGGCCGGCGGACCGCTGTTCCCGGCCGAGCTCCGGGTGTTTACTGGGCGAACTTGAGGAAGTTGCAATGTCATCATTTGGGATGATTTCCAGATGCTCAGGGCCGCGCATGGCAATGGGTGAAGCAGAAGGGGCACCGGTGGGCAGTAAACACCGAGGCTGGCCTTTGTGCCGCGCCTGGTGGCTTCCCCTGCTCCCCTTCCCCTGGCAGCGCCCTGGCCCCTGCACCACAATCACCCTCCGCCTGCGCCTTCACCACCTACACACTCACACGTTTGGAAATCATGTCAAATTAAATTTACTAACGTGTGTTTTGCCCACATTTACTCATCAAAGCCAAGTATAATCCCCAAGGGTAGCGAGCGTGCTCTCCCTGCATCCTCATTCAAGATTCAAAAACCGTGCTGAGGCCAGGAATACAGATGAGGAAAGTGTCACCAAGGAGATAGGTGAAAAAATAAAAATATAAAAAGGTAAGTAGCACCCGATTTAACCCAGCACAGCGAGCATCAGAAACCAGCCCAACTCCAGCAGCCGCCTCAGGGCCTGTGCCGGCCATGACAGGCCAGTGACAGCAGAGGCCACCAGGACGCCAGGTGTGATGGGGCAGGAGCCTGGTGGTGACAGCGAGGCTGAGCAGTCTCTGCACAATAAAAGCGCCTCCATCCACAGGCATCTGCCAGTTCCCTTATGAGTCAGTATGAAAGGAAGAGTCCAGATTGTTAATAGCAACTTTATTCTCACTGGTGAAAAAAAATTCTGATAATGGTCTGATGCATTTCCCCCTAAATTGACATTGAAGGTTATACATGAATCATATAGATCACAAATTTTCTATTTTATACTATTTAGAACAAAATTATTTTGATAAATATGTCAAGAGGACGACATAGGTTCTTAATGATGGCTGAGTCCAAATATGCAAAATATAGCTTCTGGTTTTGACCATGGTGCTTCAGAGCCTCCACATGCACTAATATATTCTAGTTCCGGGGGAAATATTACACAGGGCCTCATCTTGCACTGAGGGAGGAGCCCCGCTGAACTTCACAGACAGTATTCCTTTCGCCTAAGTTAACCTCACACTGGACTAGCGAACAGAGACAGACACGGGTTAGTGCTCCCAGTCACGAGGAAATGACACAACCAACATGGAACAGGACAGGAAGAGAGGAAGGAGAGCTTCATTAGTAGCCGCGAGAAGTGGTTTTTAAATACTTTTGTTTTTTTACAAATCACGATAATTTTAAATAGCAAATCAATCATGCCACTTTGGGTGATCAGTCGACCTGAACACTTATGAAGTGAATAACTTTATTAAGGTCTTGAAGGTGAGTGTCCGGAGGTGCTGGGTCAAACACATCACAGGTAAGAGACGGGAAGCCTACCTCAGCATTTCTGAAGGCACAATCTATGGGAGGGAGGCCTACGGACTACACCCTCTGCATGGGGAGGAGCAGGGCCCGCCCCCTTCACAGGACGAGGCCTTCGTAAATGGGCCCCTCGGACTCCGGGGACTCCCGCCTCAGGCGCAGGTGCTCCAGCGTGTTGTGGAAATGCTTGTTAATCTGCTCCGTCTCTTCACTGGACTCGAGATTGGGGAGGTCTTCTCGGATCTTCTGGATAAGCTGGTTCAGAACCTGAATTGTGACCTAAAAACAATGTACACAAGCTCACGATCCAGCACGCACCACCAAGGGTCAAAGGTAATTTAATAAAAACATTTTGAGGAGCTCGTGTTACTCTCACCAATTACCAGAGTAATTATGATGCCCTAACCAGTTTGGCTCAGTGGATAGAGCGTCGGCCTGCGGACTGAAGGGTCCCAGGTTCGATTCCGGTCAAGGGCATGTACCTTGGTTGCGGGCACATCCCCAGTAGAGGGTGTGCAGGAGGCAGCTGATCAATGTTTCTCTCTTATCGATGTTTCTCTCTATCCCTCTCCCTTCCTCTCTGTAAAAAAATCAATAAAATATATATTTTTTTACCAGAAAAAAAAAAGAGAGATGAGAACAGGGTTCCTGGTTTAAGCTACAACTAACTATTGGCTAGTCATAAAAAAAAAGGGGGGGTATTAAAAAATACAGAGCGTCATGAACCAGTAAGGGAACAATAGCAATCCAGTATTTAACCTACAAATCTTGACCAACGCTACTGCTGGAAGCAGAACATCATTCCTTCCTCAGGAATCATTCTAAACTTGCACGTGACAAGTCAGCCTCCTATGTGAGTTATTTCCTGCTTTAGACGTTCAGTGGCTGTTTCTACAAAACATCCCTAAGCAAACGAGATGCACCCACACGCACAGAGCGGGGTTTTGGAGACGCAGAGACCAGTAGGGACCGCTCCCAGACCTGAGCCTTGTAAACAAGGAAGATGGTGTCAGGATGATAAACTCCGTACGCATCAACCCAGAGAGCAGGAAGGGAAACCAAGGTCGCTTACCGCATCATTCTCCTTCTCGTAAAAGTAGATGTATCTGTTCAGAATCTCTATAAAGAGTTGCACTTGCAGCGAGGGGTCCATGCACTGGTTTGCTATTTTCAGAGCTTTCTTCAGGCATTCCATGACCCTCTTGCCTCCATGCAGCTGGAATGAAGGGGGCGTTTAAAGAGATCAATGGATCACCGATGTCCAGCCGCACAGGGAGATGAACACAACTCTACAGTGCCTCTCTCATGTTTAAAGGGACAAAAGGAATTTAAATCTTCATTTTCTAAAGCACACAGCTACGTTCTAAAGCAAATAGGTTACTTGTTTTGTGTATTTATGTTTTATATTTATAGACAGCACTAGAGGCCCAGTGCACAAAAATTTGTGCACTTGCGGGAGGGGGGTGGCGGAGGGGCGTCCCTCAGCCCGGCCTGTGCCCTCTCGCAGTCTGGGACCCCTCGGGGGATGTCCACCTGCTGGCAGTCAGACATCCCTCTGGCAGCCCGGGAGCCCTCAGGGAATGTCCACTCGCCAGTGGGGAGCAGGCCTAAGCTGCAGTCGGACATCCTTAATGCTGCTGAGGAGGCAGGAGAGGCTCCTGCCACCACCGCTGTGTTGGCAGCCATCAGCCTGGCTTGTGGCTGAGCAGAGCTCCCCTCGTGGGAGCGCACTGACCACCAGGAGGCAGCTCCTGCATTGAGCATCTGCCCCCGGGTGGTCAGTGTGTATCATAGTGACCAGTCATTCCCAGTCTTTCTGCTGTTAGGGTCAATTTGCATATTACCCTTTTATTATATAGGATTCCTCGGAGATACTGTGGGCTAGGTTCCAGACCACTACAGTATTGCAGTAAAACAAGTCACTCAAGTTTCCTGGTTTCCTGTGCGTGAATGAGCTACGTTCAGCCTCCACAGCAGTCCATTAACTGTGTGAGAGGAGGCCAGGGAGCGGGCAGGAGTCGGGGATGGCTCTGACTGCGGGTGGAGCAGTCAGAGCAGACAGCAAGCACAGCCCCATCTGCATGGTGCAGCACGGGACGCCCCCAACAGTGACAGCAGGGACGCCACCGCGCACGGGTCACACACCACAGTGTAACGACCAAGAACAAGCCTGACGCTGAGCATCAGCAGACGCGGACAGACACGGAGCGGCCACGCCGTGGGATGCAGGGGAGCGCACACCCTCCCCGTGTGACAGACGCTGTCTGCGGAGGCAGCAGCCACCTGCACTGAGCAGGCCGGCCTGGGCATGTGTCTGCTACAGGCAGCGGCATCGACTCGCTGTTAGAACTGTCCTAAGCAGAGGCAACCCTGCAGGATGTAACCCTATACATTCCTTTTCTTTCCATTTCTTTAAAGGAGCCATGTTCCAGGTACAGGTTCCTGGCACCGCCAGCGCCTCCCTCCAGGCACAGCCCGCCACCCGCGCTCCCTCCCGCAGCGGCCCAGGCGCCTCACCTCCTCCCCGTTCTTGTCGGTGTTCCTGCCGGACCAGAAGAGATGGGCGCAGGTGCTCACGGCTCGGCCCTGGTCCGGCTTCTTCAGGAGCTTGGAGGCGGCGAGAGCGCACTGCGTCCTCAGCGGCTCGTGGTTCTCCTCGCCGAAGCACTTCATCCTCTCGAATGTGCCGATGATCAGCGTGATGGCCGCCAGCTGGGCTTTGGAGTCACTGATCTCATCCTCATACAGAGAGAACGCCTGGCAGACAGAGCAGGGGGCCTTTAGGTCCCAGCCCTGCCCGTGGGCATTTCCCCAGCAGTTCCCACCACACCCCAGCGGGAGGCCTTCCACAGGCTTCGGATGAGAGCGTGCGGCCCGGGAGAGGCAGGAGGCAGCGAAGATGCCGACCAGCTGCAGCAGGAAGACGGGTCTTAGCTTTTGCTTAACCCCGGCTTCCCCAACTGAATGAGCAAAGGAAGTTTGGCCGTGGCCCGCTTGGAAGTCCTGGGTCTCCCTAGCTCCCAGTAACTAACTGATGGGGTCCCCCTCCAAACCAGTCCCGGCGGCTGCAGCACTAAGAGGTCTGAAGCCGGTGGGAAGGGAGGTGCAGCCCTGGGCACCACACCAGGCGACTGAGCCCAGAAAGGGACAGGTGTTCACCTGGGACATGAACTCATACGCTACTGTCTCGTGGTTCTCAAAGCCGATCTCGCCGGCCGCGAGGGCGCCCTGCAGGAACAGCCGGAGGGGTAGCTCCGCCAGCTCGGCCTTGATCAGGGCGCTGATGGTCTGGTGAGCAAAGGAGAAGATCTTCTGGCACTTCTTCTCCCACTTGTCGTCCTGCAACCGGAAGCGAGCTGGTTACCTGAGGTTGGATGGCCGTGCTCAGGGACACTCACTGCACATGAAGCTCTACAGAACCAGAAGGCAGGCAGCTGTCTGTCCTCTCTCTCTCGTGCACTCACAAAGCAGACGGGGCAGCGGGAGTCTTCTCGCGCCGCCCTTCCAGCTCACCGTGCACTCTCAATGCTCGGCATCTGGTCTCTCTCATCAGAAAAGCAACACATTCCCAATTTGGACAAAATTAGAAAAAGAAACAAAAAAGATGTGTAAAATTAAAGTCATCCCTAAACCGATGGCAGCAATCATCACTGATAACGCTGTGTGCGAAGGTCTTCCTTCCTTTCTGCTCTGCAAAGGTAACATGATTGGGACCTTGTTCATGGTCCTGCTCTCCACTTCACAGCAGCTCAGAAGTAACGGTCCAGCCCACCGGGAGTGGCTCAGCAGGCAGAACGTCAGCCCATGGACTGAGGGCCCTGGGTTCAATTCCGGTCAAGGGCACATGCCTGGGATGTGGGCTCGATCCCCAGTAGGGGGCATGCAGGAGGCAGCCGATTAATGATTCTCTCTCATCATTGATGTTTCTCTCTCTCTCCCTCTCTCCCTTCCTCTCTGAAATCAATAAAAATGTATTTTAAAAATAAGAATTGAAAAAATTAAAAAGCAAACAAACAGAAGAACTACAATGGGTCCAACCCCAAGATGCCTCGATGGGGCTCTCAGAGGGGACAGGCGCCGGCCTCCCCGGGCAGAGCTCGGGCGCCCCCCGTCCCCCCCCCCCCCGCGTGCCCTGCAGCCCTGCCGTGTGGCAGCCGTGCTGCGGAGCTGGCAATGCAGCTGCTCTGTCAGACTAAAGGCTGAGCAGCCGTGCAGCAGACTCATCGTGTCTCACCAGTGACCTTTGGACGGGGGAAAGCTTCGAGCACACACTTCACCCGGCTGAACGCTCATCCCTGAGCCCTCGGCCGGTGTCTGACCTGCCAACATCACTGAGGGGCGCAGGGGAGCTGAGAGCCGCCGACACTGGGGTTTAGGCCACCACCGGCTGCTTGTGTGTGCTGGACGTTTTCTATAGAAATAAACTGAAGTGCACACTGGGGAGGGAGAGGGAAGAGCAGGGCTCACTGAGCAGCACACCCACCACTTTGGAATTCTGCTTGTAGCGGAAGGCCAGCTGGTAGGCCGCGAACACCAGGGGCGGCAGCGTGAAGCGGATCCGCTGGTTCCCGCCAGCTCCAAAATGTTTCCGTGCCGTGTTTAAAATCTGCCCAAAAAACCACAAAACCATCAGTCTTCTCTGCACCGTGATTAACCATCATCCAATTAGAGGAGGCGCTGGGCCTCGCGCTGCTGCCAGCCCCGCCGCGGGCACGTCACACCTCTGCTCTCGCAGGCATCCGTCACCCGACACACACGAATGCCATCCCGCAAACGGGGGCTCAGACAGGCTGCAGGGCCCACCCCGTCAGGGCAGGGAGGGGCTTGAACGTTTCCCTGAGCGCGTGCACGAAGCACCCGGGGGCAGAGCGCTCCGGACAGACTCCGTTCCGCTTTCAATGTGGCAAGCACAACTGACACTGGCAACCTTGAACACAGGACTGTTGCTTACACGTTAAAGCAACAGTGAAAAGGCTATGAGCGTGGAATGGTTCCTAGACACCCAACCAAGGGAAGACGGCTTTTCTGCGGTTCCTAAGTCTCCACACGGAACAGACTCCAGAACACTGCAAACAACTGTGCACAAAGAAAGGGAAGTCTACGGGTTCCACCTCACCTCCTCCCGGCCGCCCTTCTCTCAAACCCTCCCACGCCCCGCTGCGTGAGCCCTTGAGCCACGTCTGTGCCGCTTCCCCGGCGCCGCGGGCGGGCAGAGCTCGCCGTACCAGGTATTGCTGGTCGGGGTCCTCCGACCGCAGGAGGTGGATGAACCGGCCCACGAGGCTCTGCTCGTCGGCGAAGTCCTCGGGGTCCGGGTCCTCCGCGGGCTGATCGGGCTGGTCCTGGATCAGCGTGGAGACGAGGTTCATGATGGCGTCCACCTGTGCGTGAGACAGAGCCCCCGGGTGAAGCCTTCGGCAGAAAAAGCACTGTCAAGGGGTTGGCAGCCGTCAAGTCGCCCGGCAGCATCCACAGGACAAGCCCTGCGAGCGAGGATGCGCAGGCAGCACCCCCGTCCGCAGGGACCTGCGGCAGGCGCCAGTCAGCCACGGCCCTCGCTCTGGGGAGGTTCCAGCCGCCCGTCTCCTCCGCATGCGTCTCCACTCCCGTAACCACCACAATGAGCAGCCACTTGCAACCACACAGCACGCCGGCCGGCGCCCCTACCTGGTCCTGAGAGACGATCTCCGTGTTATAATCCAGAACATTGCTGAGCACGTAGCAGCTCATGCTCTTCCTGGACTCGTAGTCGAAGTACTCGAAGAGCGGGTGGAAGTGCCTCAGCTTCAGGACAGTCAGCACGTTGCTGTAGGCGTCCACGGGGATCTTCAGCAGCCTGGTGAGCTCCTTGGAGACCGCGCTGCTGGTGGCGATGCTGCAAGAGGCAGGGCGGCCTTTACCGAGCAGAACCAGCTCCCGCAGACAGACGGCGGCGCTGGGCTCACGACCACCTGCCTTCTCATTGACACAGAGAGGAAACGGCCCAGGGGACCACCACCCCTACCCCAACGCCCTCCTTCCCAGACGCCTGTCCTGACACGTTTATTCACCTACTGATGCCCTAGTGACAACAAGGCGACTCAGTAATGCCAGGCTGTGGAGCTGGGGGCAGAATGACTGTCTGGAATTCGCTGTTTCTAAGGAAGGAGGAGGCGGGGGCTCGGTCCCGGGGTAGCCAGTAAGCACTGTTTAGCAGGACGAAGGTAAGTAGGGAGAAAAATCCAGGCCAAACCAGCAAGGCCACCAAACATGGGAAAGCCAACTCCCGCTTCTGCATCGGACGGCGGTGATTCAGATTCAGGACAAGTGGCTGGGTTCCGGGCAGCACCTGTGGCGCTTCTGTGAGACCGAGGGACCGCAGCCGTTTAGAGAATTTGAGAGATCAGGATTTCTAATTCTTTATTTTATCTAATTTTACTTTAAAATGCACTTAGTCAGGGAAGATACGGAGACATCAGTGCAGTCACTCAAGATCTGAAATGCTTTTCGGGTCACACAAAAATGGCAGACCCAAGGGAAGAGGGGGCTGGGAGGAGGTACAAGAAAAGTAACTCTCAGGTGCAGCAGACACCGGAGGCGGAAGGAGGGCGCCAGCATGAGGTGGAACAATAACACACGGTGAGGGGCCAGCGGGACCCCAGGTTCAGCAGCAGAGGAGGGCGGGACAGGAAGGGGAGGCAGAGAAAGACAAAGGGCTCAGGAGTCCCACAGTGGCCACTAGAGGGTGCCACAGGCCTGGAGAGCTCCCAGCAGACAGGGATCTCACAGCACCGTCACTCCCACACCTGCCATCCTGCAGGCCCTTACATTTCACAACCCACTCATCTGTTGGAACCCCTTCTCATGGAGCTGCTGCTTGGCGTCAAGAGCCTCCCTTGGGTTCAGAACGAACTCATTCATTATTCAGAGGGGCCTGAAATGGAGACACGGTCCCGGGAGCTGCCTGCACTCCATGAGCCACCACGTGACCAGGCAGCAGCCACATCATCAGTCCCACTCTCTGCCCCGACCAGCACCAAGCATGTCCCTCGAACAAATGCTTGACACAGACGGACGCTAACCCTTCGGAAAGGAGCGGAGGAAGGAAAACAAACCTGGGACAAAAAGGTGCCTTTGAGGGCTTTTACGAGAGAATGTAACTGACTCACTGTTCCAGGTTGAGCTTGTTAAATATCTCCACTGTCGTCTCCAGAACTTTATCGACATAGTCCACTCGGTCCGGGTAGCACTTCATCGCCAGGTTGATGAGGGAGACTTGTAAGGACACGACGTCCTCCGAGGGCATGTCCTGTCTAGACTGCGGTGGAGAAAGCACGGGGTTCACTCTCAGCAGGTACAAAAGGACCTCCCAGCCCAGGGGTTCCGGCGGGAACCTGGGCAAAGCCACACCCACCTGGATCACAGTCGCCACCTGCTGCGAGAATATGTCGAAGAGCTTGATGTCTGCGGGGATGCCAGGCCCATCCTCACGGTGCGCAAACAACGCTAACCTGGGGGCAGAACAGCCTTGTTTAGGGGCAGGGAGCTGAGCAGGGGGTCCCAGGGGACATGTCACTCCTGCGCCTTCCCTGTTTCCTACAGGCCTTTCTCCCAGAACAACAAGGGCTTCAAAGAGGGCACGGGATGCAGCCCATCACTTCCTCAGATCACTTCCAGCTGAACAGTGTGCAGTGAAGCCTTACTTCCCTGCATGCCCGCTTTACCCCAAGCCTGACACCGCACAGAAATGGTATTCAACAGGCCAATTCTGCCAAATTCTTTGAACCCTAATTAATCAGATATGGACAGAAATGCATGAAAGTGACAGATGTATTCAACAGATGATTATAAAGAACAATCTTTAGCCCGGCCGGCGTGGCTCAGTGGTTGAGCATCGACCTATGAACCAGGAAGTCACGGTTAGATTCCTGGTCAGGGCACATGCCCAGGGTTGTGGGCTCCATCCCTAGTGGAGGGCGTGCAGGAGGCAGTCGATCAATGACTCTCTCTCATCATTGATGCTCCTCTCTCTCGCCTTCTCCCTTCCTCTCTGAAATCAATAAAAACATATTTATATATATGTTCGTTCTCTCATGCTTCCTGCACAATTAAACGCTAAACCTCTTCCATGCCGAGGTGAGGCGAGCACGAGTAGGTACCGATGCTGACAGGACTGAACAGCGCACCGACACGAAAGCACTGCTGTAACGAAGAGGTCACGGACGTCATCCAGGATAGCGCCTCACACTGTTCTCTCCGGTCAGCACGCTCGCCCGCCGGCACTGGGAGCTCTTACCTGTCGATCAGAGCGATGATGATGTTCTTCACATTCACGTTCTGGTGTAACTCCGCGCAGGCCCGGAGAAAAGGGTTCAAGGTCTGAAGGTGGAATTCGTCAGGGAAAACCTGGAAATCACATCACATCAGAGCTGACTGGTACAAGCACACACAGTTCACACGAGATTCTGGGCTTACTGCGATGCTGGAAGTTCGTATTTGTGGGAGAAATCGCTTCAGTCTCGGAGGACTAAAGTAAAATACTTGAAGCCTCTCCAGACGTAAGCCCAGACAGACTATCCCACTGACCACAGCGCACCCACAATTACGCTACAACTAACGAGACCTGGACAAGGGGGGGAGGGGGCGGGGGGGACGCTCTGACGTGTGGGGAGGAGGACACAGAGACCAGGAGGGCGCAGCAGGAGAAAGGAACCACTTAGTCGGCAAAGCTCCTTTCCACTCTGTCAGGAGTTCTTTTAAAAATGAAAATTAATGAACTATAAAGTGGGTCGTTTAAAAAAACATAAAACTGCCCTAGCCGGTTTGGCTCAGTGGATAGAGCATCGGCCTGGGAACTGAAAGGTCCCAGGTTCGATTCCCGGTCAGGGCACAGGCCCGGGTTGTGGGCTCCATCCCCAGTGGGGGGCGTGCAGGAGGCAGCCCATCCATGATTCTCTCTCATCATGGATGTTTCTCTCTCTCTCCCTCTTCCTTCCTCTTTGAAATCAATAAAAATGTTTTTAAAAATCTTTAAAATAAAAAAATAAAGAACATAAATGAAGTGTTGTGACCCACCTGGATAATACACTCCATGAGGTATTCTTGAGCTAAAGCATCCCGACAATTGACGACTTGCTCCAATATGCCTGTCAAGACGATCTGAGAGAGAAAAGTAAGAGTTAAAATACGATTTTCAAAATCTTAAGTCACCTCTCTAGTAACACACTTGGACTATTAATTTAAAAATCATATTTTAGATTTTTCTCATCCATGCTTCATTTCTAGATTAAAATTTTATAGCCCAGCTGGCATGGCTCGGTGGTTGAGCATCAAACTATGAACCAGGAGGTCACGGTTAGATTCCTGGTCAGGGCACAGGCCCAGGTTGTGGGCTCCATCCCCCGTGTGTGGCGTACAGGGGGCAGCCGATCCAGGATTCTCTCTCATCAATGATGTTTCTATCTCTCTCTCCTCTCCCTTCCTCTCTGAAATCAATAAAAGTATTTTTTTTTAATTTTACAGAGAATTATTAAATTAAAAACCCTGTGTTTCTATTTAGTAAAATTCATCTGGGATGAAGTCCATTTCATTAATCTTTTATCTTTTATGGTTTGTGCTTTTTAAATCCTAAGAAATCTCTGTCTAATCCAAGGTTATAGAGACTTCCTTTGCATTTTCTTCTAAAGATTTTAATAGATTTTAGGTTTAGGTCTCTGGCCCATTTTTTAGTTTTTTTCGTGGTATGAGGCTGGGTCACAGGCAGGGGTTTTGTCGGCATACAGATGCCCATATTCCAGAACCATCTGTTGTAAAGGTTGCTCCTGTGCCTTTATAAGTAGTGGATTATATGTGGGTGGTCTATTCCCGACCGCCGCCTCCAGGGGTCACAGCCTGGCTGACCTGGAGGTTGCTGCCGCCCGTCTGTGCCGGCTTCAGCGACACCCATGGGCACAGCAGTTCCAGGTGGCAGAGTAACCAGTATTTCCTCTCTGATGCTTCACAAAAAATGTCTGTGGCTCCCTGCTCTCTTCTCTCCAGACTTAGGTGTTTATCCCTTTCACCAACCCCATGATCTTACGTAGCTTAGAGTAAATCTACAGCAAAATATAGTTCATCTCAATTAAAAAAGGGAAACTGGTAATATTCAACCTTCCACGCCATAAACACAAAACGTATCTTTCGGTTTATTTAAGTCTTCTTCGATGTCATTTCACAAAAATATTTTGATTTTTAAAATCAGACCCCAGCGATCCCTCCGGACCGAGAGGAGGTGAGGAGTGAGAAGACACCTGCTTGTAGCGCTCCACGTTGACGCCCTCCAGCTGGCTGAGGCGCACCAGGTTGGTCCCCACCAGGATCCGCAGCTCCTGCCGCTCCCGCTCGCGCTTCTCCCTGTCGCGGCTGTGGCCCTGGTGCTGCATTCGCACCCACAGCTTGTTCATTTCTGCAAAGTTGAGGAGCACAAAGTCCATGGAGTCGCTGATGTCGCCCGTCGTCTCTTCACTGCAAGGAAACAGCGGAGACTCACATACAGGGTCCGCACCGGGACACGCACCGCCACCGCCCTTCCTGCATCTCCCCCTCCTCCCTCTCCTCCCTCTCACGCCCGGGGCTTCATCCAAGGTTCCCAACCTCCCCAGCTCAGTGTTCAAGTTCAAGGGGAACAAACTCCAGGGGAAAACGCCAGGGAGAGGACCCAGCACATCACAGTTGTTAAAGGGACAAAACACTCCCCCACGCCTTCCCCGCACCAACCAGACCTGCTGTTCCAACAATCCCCTTAGCTCACAAAGCCTAGAAACCTGACGTAGCCTACTGGCAACGACATCATTTTACTGTGAAATAGCTTATGTTTCCACTGAACGGTCAGCCTGGCGAGGGAGGGAAGAGGTCATGCATTTCCTGCCTGTTTCCACACCTCCTAAGACGGGGAACTTGGTTTTCAAACATCTGTTACCGATTGCTTAATTAACCTTCAAAATGGGAGGAGAATCATAGCAAAGCCAGTAACCTCACATGCATCTCTCCACTGCTGAACTTGTATTTGTTCCGGTTGGGAGATAATATCTAACTTGTGTGCTTAGATCATGAAAATTACTTCTGTTCTGGGTAACTGGCAGGCCAGTCCATAAACTGTACAAACTGACGGACCTCAGGGAACAGCATGAAAACTGGATAGTTCATGGAAAGCATTAAGCACATGTCATTATTTCACTGTAAATGCAATTTCAAGAACAGAACGCATTTAATAAGCCATCTTTTCAAAGACCATCGAACGGAATGGGAAATGCTCTCAATCACGATCAATAAGAAAAGCGGGTCCTAAGGACGCAGACGTCCCCGGCGTGCGGCACACACGGAGGCGCGGCGTCACAGTGACCTGAGCAGCCACGCCTCCGCGCACTGAGCACCCGGCCGCCCCGCCCGGGAAAGCAAGGCACTCACTCAGTGGGCTCCCCCTCGTCGGGCAGGATGTTCCGGGTGCACTGGAGCAGGTAGTTGCGAAGGAACAGGCCCCGCAGGGGGTGCTGCACCCCCCGGCACATCTCCACCAGGTCCTTCAGAATGTCCTTCCGGGACTGAGGGAAGGACTTGACATACACCACGCCCACCGTGATCAGCAGGTACCTAGGATGTGGGGAGACACTGGTCAAGTCCAGAGCCTGATGGTGCATGCCCCGACACACTGAAGGCAAACGCACTCGGTACACAAGGCGGGGCCTGGCTTTCTCCTGCACGATGACAAAAATAGATTGACAGAAAATATAACCGCTGACCCCCAAGTTTACACATACACACACACATACACATCTATAACCATCGCCTTTCCACGCATTAGGAATAACTGTCACATTCGCTTTTCTACTAGTCAAGACATTGAATAAAACATGGCCACTTCTTTCTGTCTCCAGCATTCCTCATTAATCCAGCTGAGAAGTGAACGATCGCCCTCTGCGAGGCCCTGAGCGCCATGACTTACAGCCGGGGGATGATGTTGCCCGCGTACTGCACCAGCTCGTAGAGGTCCGCCACCTTCCGTCCTTTGGCAAACTCGTCCGTCAGGTAGACCTCCAAGTAGTGCAGCTCATCAGAAATAGCCATGTCTTCCCGCAGGTTAAGGGCTCAAATAAAGCGAGGCCCGCTGAGCGACTCCCTGGACGCGTGGCGGCCACTGGGCCAGCGGGCAGCTATCTGAACATAAGGTTGTGGAAGCTGTCTGTCTGGTGGGGCAAAGCAGGCAGAACAAGGGCTGCCTGTCCGTCTGCTGGCGGGTTTGCAACGACACGTCCCGGACCCCTTTCCCTGTGCGAGCCCTGAGCCAGAATCGGGCTGTCATAACGAACCAGCTGCCAGGGCCCTCAGGAAGGCTCTGGGAACTGAGGCACAACAAACAGCATGAAAGGAGCGAAGACAGCCGTAACCGGTGTGGCTCAGTGGATAGAGCGTCGGCCTGCGGACTGGAAGGTCCCAGGTTCGGTTCCGGTCAAGGGCATGTACCTGGGTTGCGGGCACATCCCCAGTGGGAGATGTGCAGGAGGCGGCTGATCAATGTTTCTCTCTCATCGATGTTTCTGACTCTCTATCCCTCTCCCTTCCTCTCTGTAAAAAATCAATAAAAATATACATTTTTTTAAAAAATAAAAATAAAGTAGCGAAGTCACAGAAGGGCCTCCAATACTGGGATTTCTTTCTGTCACTTAGCACCTCTGCCTGGAGAGGGAGCACTTCTGCTGAAGGCAGCGAAGATGACATAATCCAGGAAAACGCAGGAGCAAAGGAAGGTGGCCTGACAGGAAGGATGAAGCCGTGTGCCCTCTCCCGCTCAAAGGATACAGAGTTCGTAGTAGCTCTTGGGCGACAGCATGGAGGTCCGCAGCTCCCCGAGCATGTTGGAGGCGTGTTTCAGCGCGTCCATGAGCTTGTTTTTGTCCTAGAGACAGGACAGAACGGATGAGCAGCGCGCCTGAAACAAACCCTGATGCGGTTAGGGGACTCCTTCACCGGTATTGGTTACAGCACTCAAACAGCTAAGTCACACAGAACTCCAGCCTTCTCTCCACTGAAGACGAAAAGACGCAGAGTGGCGGCAGGTGCAGGGCTCAGCAAGCCCTACGTGTCCCGGCAAAGCTCCCGCCCTAACCCCCCGCCACAGGCCCGAGCGGCGCGGACTCGGCTCCCCGGCGATCAGGATCAGGAAGCCGCTCGCCGCTCCTGTGGGGCAGGACGCTGTCCTGGCAATGGCGCGGCCACAGCTTCCAGACCCTCTGAGAAGCTGGAGGACAATCCCCTCAGACCCGGAAGCACGTGCATAGAGAGACAGAACACAGCAGCTCCACGCCCACCCGTGCTCCCCACTCCACGACTTTTCTCTTTTGTGCCAACTGTTTGCGAGAAAAGCCACCCGATAGGTAACACTGGTCAAAAGCCTGTCACTGAGCCTCAGAAACCATAGACGCGGTAAGAGATGGCTGTCAGCATCATCGTCACAGCAACGTGTAACCAGCCCACTGGGTCCGTTTCTTACATTTAATCCCGGAATCCATCGTTTCTACAGATTATCCCCTAGACGATCTAAAACTCCCTTTGGAATTTGAAAATAAATAAATAGGTGTAAGTATAATTCTTAAGCGAGTGTCTACAAAAAATACATTCAGAACAAAAGAAAAGCCCTCAAGATAGAACACAGCGGAATAGCTCAGTGGCGAGCACGCGAGTCCCCCGCCGGCCACACCACCTGTGGGTGCGCGCAGACCGCGCCCCACCCGCCCGCTTACCAGGCATCTCTTCATCTGGAAGGACTGCACCTTGACAGCCTGCACAGCCTCATCCAGCAGCTTCTCCTGCTCGTCCTGCGGGGACTGCTGTGTTGTAGGCTGCAAAGCAAGAAACGCCTCCGTGAGTCTCACCCGCACTCTCTTCTCGCAGCTCGGCCAGGCCTATAGCTTCACCGGGTCCCTTCCCCAGGCTTCCCCGGAGGCCCGGCCCAAGGAACATCCCAAACCCACTCCCAGTGTCTGCCGACTACTGCACAGAGCGCTGTGCCTGGGCCTGAGGTCAGCGCAACACTGAGGAGGCGGCCCGTGTGCAGAGAACGTATTCTCTCTCCGGGACTGACTGAGCATCCGTCTAACAGGTGAGCCTCGAAGAAACCCGAGGGCCAGTTTATGCTGCCTCGGTTCTGCTGGCACGCTCTGAATCCACCCCAAACGCAGCTATCAAACAACCCCATTCATATATATATATATATATATATATATATATATATATATATTTTTTTTTTTTAATTGATGTTTCAGAGAGAGAGAGGGAGGGAGGGAGAAAGAGAAACATCAACATCTGTCAGCTGCCTCCTGCGTGCCCCGTGCTGGGGACCGAGCCAGGGACCTCTTGGTGCATGGACTGATGCTCAACCACTGAGCCACGCCGGCCGGGCAACCAACCCCAGGCTTGTGAAGGTTTCCGTTCGGCCCGAATCTCTGAAAGCATCTTCCTCTCTAGACTACTTTCCACCTGCACTTTAGTCTCTCCTTAGACCAAGGAAGCGGTTTATGGAACACTGACCCCCCCCTAAGCAGTATGTGACGAGGACTGACCAGCTAGGAAGAAACTAGTTGGGCTTAGTGTAGCAGACAAGACACTCTCCAAGTGCCTCGCTCATCACTTCAAACACAGATCCAGTGATACGGACACACGCAGGGTGGGGCAGAAGTAGCTTACAGTTGTTGATATAAAAAATAATATACTAATTAATAGTAATACAAGAATAGCACTTATGCTTTGCTCACTCAGGACTGTAAACCTGCCTGTATGTCTAGGTAATCTGTGCCGTCAGCGAAAACCTGCTCCCAACATGAATTAGACCCGCCTGTCAAGCAGAATTAACCGCCATCCTCTCGCTGTTGCATAAACACTGTGTGTGCACCTCAACCACAACTGGGTCACGTTATAATTATAAGTGATGGTCATTTGTACATCCTTGGGACCCAACACTGCCTGACACCTAATGGATGTTCATAAACGTCCAACGAGTGAATGGATGAGCTGGTGTTAGAACGTTCAGAACCCTTAAGTTAACAGAAAATTACTAGAGAATCAACAGATGAGTGGGTAAACCAGCTATGGTATACATAAACAACAGGATGCTGTCCAATCGCACAAAGGAAAGCAGTACTGACACGTGCTCTGGGAGTGAACCTACAAACCTGTGCTAAGTGAAAGAAGCCGGACACAAGACCGTATGTCGCATGATTCCGTTTGTATGAAACATCCAGGACAGGCGAATCTCCCCAGGAAGGTCGTAGGTGGCCACCAGGAGGGAGCGTGGGGGAGTCGCGGCTTAAGGAGGGCCACAGGGTCTCCTTTGGGTGACAGATGTCTGGGGACTAGACCGAGGTGGGGGTTGTACAACATTGGGCTTAAATGCCACTGAACTGCTCACTTTTAAAAGGTTTATGTTACGTAAACTTCACCTTAATTTAAAAAACGGCTAAAGAAAAATGGAAATGCTACAGAATCAAGATCAAATGGACACTGGCGATTAGGCCCCTTTTAGCTCGAGACCCAAACCGACAGCACCCCCAGTCCCACACAGGTGTGAGGCGCAGAGAAAAGCCAAGGCCACTGTGAGCTCCGCAACCACAAAACTCCTCTCCGTTCCACCTCCCCTGCTGTCAAACGGGGAGACCGGGAGCACGCACATCACGGCTACGAAGAAGGAAGGAAATGCTTAGCACCAGCGCTGCAGAAGTGCCACCGCATTACTACAGCCCCCTGGGCACAACCCATCATCTCCCCTCGTCCCAACGCCTTGTCTGCTGGCCAATCTCTCCACTCACAGCCGCAGGAACCTAACAACCCAACCCAAGTCAACTGCAAAGTGAAAACAACCCACTCGCAAGCAGACAGAACACCACCGCCTTCATGAAAGAGCAGCTGGAAACATCAGGCACAAAACACAACTGAAGGAGGGCGAACAGGGCCGAGGAGGGGGCGGAGCGCAGGAGGGAGACCATCACCTGCCTGCGCACTGTCCTCCCTGGGCTCCTTCCCAGCTCCCCAGGCGGCCTCGCCCCAGGGACCCAGCACCCCAGGACCCAGTGCCCCGGGACCCAGCGCCCCGGGACCCAGCTCCCCAGGCGGCCTCGCCCCGGGACCCAGCGCAGGGCTGTGGGGCTGGCACAGCACCCGCGGCCCTCCATCCTCCATCCTCCACCCACCTGTCCCCCCCCAGACCCCTAAGCTCCGCGAGAAGACGGTTCCAGCGCTGGGCACGGTCCTGACGTACAAGGCACACAAGGTGCTGGACGAACTGAACTGCATCCTAGAATTCCAGGATGGGAAGAGCCAACGAGGCCAACACTTGTTTTCTTTCTTTTCTTAAATGTTTTTATTGATTTGAGAGAGAGAGAAAGGAAGGGAAAGGGAGACACAGCAACATCAGTGATGAGAATCATGGACCGGCCGCCTCCTGCACGCCCCACACTGGGGACGGAGCTGCAACCCAGGCCTGTGCCCTGACCGGGAATGGAATCGTGACCTCCTGGTTCATAGGTCGATGCTCAACCACCGAGCCACGCCCGCGGCCGGCAACACTGTTTTCAAATGCAAAAGTAAGGCTCAAAGACCCCAGGCAGACAGTGACCAGCCTGGCACGCGGGTTTTCTCTCCCAATAAAATGCAGGTGCACAGGACGGTGGGTCTGGCGCCCTGCTCCGGACCGGTCCCCCGGCACAGAAACGGGGCATATAGCAGGAGAGCCTCAATGAAGGGCTCCCGTTACCAAACACCGTGTCAGTCTATACATGTGGGGAAGCTGACAAACCCCAGTTCCATGTCGGCCCTGTTCGGACGGCCGCTCCCAGCTGTACCGTCTGGGAGAAGAGCCACACGGCCTCGCGGAGCAATAGGCCACCCGGACCGGTGCGTCCACAGCTATGCTGCGCTCCGGCCCCCACGCGGGAAGGGCAGCCTGTGTCCAGGGCCCGTCTGCACCGGGTGCACGCGAGGTCCTTCAAACGGACCTACGGCGGCCACACACACATCCCGCAGCCGCTGCGGACTCGGAAATAAAATGCAAGTGACAGCTCGCCCTCGCCCTCGCCCTCGTGGGAACCAGGCACGGGGCGCACATTTTGGGGAAGTTCCCGTTTGTGCGGGGGAGAATGCCGCTCCCAGCGAGGGGGACGCGTGGATGCGGTCACTGGGGAGACCGGCGAGCCGCCAGGTGCCCAGGACCACGCGTCACTAGCGACCAGGTAGCGCGTCCTTCCAGGAAACGCACGTCAGCGAGTCCCTAGAAACCGCTGGCAGGCACCGCGCTCCGGGAGGCGACGAGGCCGGGCAAGGCCGGGGCACCGCTCCGGTCCCTCCCGTGGGCATTTCCTGCACCGGAGAAGGCGTGGGGCCGGCGGGCACTGTCAGGCACGAAGGCGGGACGCCGGCCGGGAGGCACCTCTGGGCGGGTCCCGAGGCCGCGGGCCCTCCGCACGCCCCCGGCCCAGCCGGACGCTCAGCCCCAGCTCTCGGGCTGCGGTTCCAGCCGGGCGGTGGCCGGCTGCATTCAGGGCGGCCGCGGGCCTTCACGGCCCCCAGTGCCTGCAGGCCGAGACACCCCCAGGGAGCGCCCGCCTCGGAGCCTCGGCTGCGGCCGGGAGCCACCGCCCACCGCGCCTGCGGCCTTCCCCGGCCTGTCCCGCACCCCGCAGGCCACGCCGGGCTGGTCGGAGCCGCGACCCGGCGGCGGGGCCCCAACTGCGCCCGCAGCGCTCCCGGGAGACGGGCGAGCGCCGGAGCTGGGAGTGGGGCCGCCGGGGCCCGCCGCCCCTCGGCACTCACCATGGCGACACCCCGGGACCTGCAGCACTCAGCAGCCTCCGCGCGCCGAGCCAGCCGCGGTCAGGTGACGCCAAGGCCCCCAGGCCCCGCCCTCCCTAGCCCCGCCCCCTGGCCTGCAGGAGGCTTCTCGATTGGTCCGCTTCTAGGAGCCTAAGTCTCGCGTATTTATTGGCCCTTGCCCCAGAGTACTGGATTGACAGACCGAGGCGCCAGCCAGTCTGTTCACGCAGTGGGAGAGGGCGGGGCGGGGCGGGGAGGCGGGGCCTCGCTCGGAGCAGGAAGGAAAAAGCCAGCGGGAAAGGGAACCTGTCGGGGGTTTGTGAAGAACCGACGAATGGAAGGCGTGGGAGCCGCTCTTCCACGTCGGACGGCTTCGGCGCGTGTCATCGGGGTGCGCATGCGCAGAAGGAAGCCCACGATTGGTGTACGGGGCGGTCTCACGTTCCGCCCCAACCAATCCGGGCGCGGCAGGAGGGTGGGGCCTGTCCGCCACTGGCGGGCGCGGCGTCCGCGCGCGGGTTTCGTCTCCTCCGAGCTGTGCGCGCGGGTCCTTGTCGTGGGTGCCATGGAGTCGGGGCTGCTCCCCCGTCTAGCGCGGCGCCTGGGCGTCTCCGAGCCCGATGTGCTGAGGTGAGCCGCGCCCCTTTCCCGCAGGACTTGGGCCGGCAGCCGCCTGGAGGAGGTGTCGAGGAGCCACTGTAGACCCCGCGGAGCTGCTGGCCCCCTGGGTGCGCGGCGGCGGGGGGCGGGGAGGGCGGGAGTCGGAGGACTTCGGTCGTTCCTCACGTGCTTCTCGGGGGTCTCTTTGCCGCTGCGCAGCCGACCGACGGGGCACAGGCCCCACGGAGGTCGCGGTGTTGGCAGGAACTGCGGACAAGACCCAGCAGGGTGATGGCCGGACCGCGGGGCCGGGGCCGGGCCGGGGTGGGTGTCATTTGCGCTGAGACCCGAGTGACAGGAGGGGCCCGAGCGGAGCGGCCAGCGCCAGAGCGCTGATCGGAGGGCCGGCGGGACCCGGGGGGAGACGGGAGGCGGGTGGCCGAAGCGTGGACGGCGGGTCGGGCCGGAAGGGGCGGGGGGGCGGGGCTTGGAGGGAGACCTCCCGAACTCGGTTTCATCCGCCACCGCCGCTCTCCAGGTGCGGGGCCTGCACCCGCGGCGCGGGGTCCTCCTGACACCGGTTGGGGAAGCAAGTGCTCGCTGCCACGCACGCCCACCGCGCCGAGGCGCCGGGAGGAGACCCGCCTCTGCTTCGGGCATCGGGGCTGGAGGACCGCGGGTCTGGAGGAAGGGGCAGGGCGGAGCCGAGGTCTGGCTGCGGGTGGCGCCTGCGGGACCCAGGAGCGTCAGGACGAGAAGGGCCGTTTGGGGAGGGATTGGGGAGCCGGCTTTGCCTGCAAGCGGTGCGTGAGCACCGTGGTGTCTGGAGCCGCCGCGCCCCGTCCTCCCCAAGGGACGTGCGTCGCCCCGGCCACGCGGACTTGCAGCGGAGATGGGCTCGGACCCGGGCGGCACTCTGCCTACCGCGGTGCCGGGCGAGCGATGGAGCAGAGTGTTCAGGGGCCTGTCGCCCTTGTGCCCAGGAAAGCGGAGGAGCACCTGCGGCTGTCGCGGCTCAAGTGTGGGGGCCTGTCCGCGCGCACCACGGAGACCAGCAGGGCCGTCATGTGCCTGGACCTGGCGGCTTCCCGCCGGAGCTGCCCCCTGGACCGGGTAAGCGTCCCCCCGAAGGTCTGCACTACCGCGCATGTCACCTTCCGGTTGGACTGGGCCCCATCAAGACTCTTGTGTTTTAGAGTTTTCCTGACTCTGCTGGATGAACTTTAACTCCGTTTTGTCAAGTTGGAGGGAAAAAAAATTATTTTTTTGCAACATTCTCTTTATTATCCAATTTCCCTGGCCGGCCCGCCTGTCTTCACCCAAGGCCACCGGCCCTGCCTGCTGCGGCCAGCGTCCTCCCAAAGCGCATCCCTTGAAATCCGGGTGTGTCGTTTCTTCAGCATCAAGGTGGCAGGGGAGTCGGGGAGTCGGGGTTGAAGCCAGACCTTGGCCCCACCTGTGTCTACCTGCAGCGTCCTCGCCCCTGAGGGGTGAGAATACCCCTCGCACTGTGTCGTCGCGAGGGTTAAACCGTGCCCTGTGTGAAACGCACTGAACGCAGAGCTGGCACATAACGATGCGCTGGTTACACGGGGGCATTGAAAACACCCTGGCCCCCAGGGGCTAGCTCCCCGTTACCATCAGCCGCACCAGCTTTTCGTGAGCAGACTCCAAGCCACACAGTTCCCCCAACGGACCCGGCACTCGAATGGCCTGCAGTGGTCGGCAAACTGCGGCTCTTTGGCCCCTTGAATGTGGCTCTTCCTAAGCCTTAGGGGTACCCTAATTAAGTTAATAACAATGTACCTACCTATATAGTTTAAGTTTAAAAAATTTGGCTCTCAAAAGAAATTTCAATCGTTGTACCGTTGATATTAGGCTCTGTTTACTAACGAGTTTGCTGACCCCTGGCTTAAGGCTTTGTACATGCAGCAACTTCTTTCCATGGGAATGCCCTCTGGCGGGCGCCTGTTGAACCTCCATGGCCGCCTTGCTGGGACCCCCTTTGTGAGGACGCCCCCAGGCAGAGCTGGTTCCTCTCCTGGTTCCCCTCTTCTCTCCCTGTCCCTCCACACGCCCCTTCCCTCCCCGGACTGCCCTCCTTGTCCCCGCGAATTGCACGTTAGCGCCCTTATTGAAACATGGGCGGCTGTGCTTGCACCCGCTGTGCTCCGGCAGCTCAGCGACTTGCCTGCGTGTGCCCGGCCGCCTTTCTGAGGTGTGAGCGGCCCCCCGTGTGCGGGACTTAGGACGTGTGTGCTTCCCTTTCGAAGGCTTACGCAGCCAGGCTCTCCGGGGTGAGCCAGAAGACGTACCAGAGCTGCCTCAAGTCCTTCGAGTGTTTGCTAGGCCTGAACCCCAGTGTCGGGATCCGAGACCTGGCCGTCCAGTTTAGCTGCACGGAGGCCGTGAACTTGGCTGCGCAGATGCTGCAAAGGTAGGAGGTGGAAAGGGCCTGGACTGGAAATCAATGCTGATCCGTAAAGCAAAGTCATCCAGGGTTCTGTTCACGCAGCTTCCAGTGCCAAAGGCACCAAGATGCTGACGTGACAGAATGCGTATCTCACGTTAAGTAGCCTTTCCACCTGATTTGCATCCCCCGTCCCCGCGAAACACCATTTTCTAACAAGGAATTCTGCCAACACTGCTCTCCCTCAGCTACGAGTCCAGCCTTCCACAGACACAGCGAGCAGACCTCGACTTGTCCAGGCCGCTGTTCACCACCGCCGCCCTGCTCATGGCGTGCAAGTAAGTGTGTCTGCGCATCCAGAACAGTCCGCCCGGCCCCGGCCAGCGTGGCTCAGTGGTTGAACGTTAACCTATGAACCAGGAAGTCACTGTTCGATTCCCAGTCAGAGCACATGCCTGGGTTGCGGGCTTGAAATCCTCCCTGAAATCAATCAAAATACATATTTATAATTTAAAAATATCTTCAACCAAACAACTGTACTGGTCTGCAGAACAATAATTTACCAGTTTTCTTTGTAGGATTTTAAAGCTGAAGGTGGATAAAAGTAAAATGGTAGCCACGTCCGGCGTGAAGAAAGCCATATTTGATCGGCTGTGTAAACAGTTAGAGAAGATCGGGCAGCAGACAGACCGTGAGTACCAGTTCCGCGGCTCAGGGTGTGTCGTGTGGGGACGTAAACCTGCCGGCCAAAGCCCAGGGTTTTCAACCTTGCGAAGCGGCTGCTCTCTGAATTCTGCGTTTACTCTGCTCCAGGTCCGTTTCAGCGAGGAAGTTGTTTTATTCTGTTGTTCAGTTAAAGTAGCTCAGTAACTTCAAAAGCCTGTGACTCTCTGAGTCCACCTGCAAGTGGAGTCTCTGCCGTGCTTCATGTTGGAGGCCGGCCCGCACACTCGAGCTTCCGGCCTGCACACTGGAGCTTCCGGCCCGCACACTGGAGCTGGAAGAGCAGGGGTTCGCAGGTCTGGCGAGAAGCCAGAGAAGAGACCAGGGCAAGCTCGCTGCCTTCTCCCTACTCCTAGTAGTTGACCAGGCGAGGAATCTGGGTTTTATTTGTCATCCAAGAAATGCCCCAAGCCTGGCCAGTGTGGCTCCGTGGTTGAGCATCAACCTATGAACCAGGAGGTCGCTGGTTCGATTTCCTGTCAGGGCACGTGCCTGGGTTGTGGGCTCCATCCCCAGTAGGGGGCAGCCAATCCATGATTCTCTCTCATCATTGATGTTTCTCTCTCCCCTACTTCCTTCCTCTCTGAAATCAATAAAAACATTAAATTTTTAATATGCCCAAATACTGACGTTGAGAATAGGAGAAAGTTAACCTGACAACACTTCTTCTTTCTTGAAGGACAGCCTCGAGATGCCGGCTCCCCACCCCAGAAGAGACGGAAGGCGGAGGATGGAGCTCCGGGAACGGGTAAGGCGCGCTAACTCCGATGGACGGACGGGGTTTACTGCGGCGAGCGCCCTGCTGCTCGGTTACACGCCTAACGGGCATCGGGTCCGTGAGGGCACAGCTGCCACTGGACAGCGTGGCCTCCAATCCGGCCTTGCCGCCGCCTGGCTGTGGTTTAGGGACGTCACTTAATTACAAAAGGGATGAAGGTCCTCAGTATCGGCACCCCTCCTCGCGTTGCCGTGAGGGTTGAAGGAGGTGGTGCGGCTTCGGTGCCTGTCGGGCACAGGTGAGTGCGTGGCAGGGTGTCTGGGACGCTTGGAGCAAAAATCCGGTGTGTGAGCTGCTGCCTGCACTTGGCGTTCCAGTCAGGGTCACGTTGCAGTCAGGGTCACGTTCCCATCAGGGTCACGTTCCCTGTGACCCCAACAGTGGACACTTGAAGAAGCTTACTTTCTTCTGAGGTCATTTGTAAACGTAAGACTTTGAAACGCTTTGGAAATCTTCTCTCGCAGAAAGGGAGAAGGTGGAAGAGGTCCCACCTAAACCACAAAGCAATGAAGGCCTGGCGCTGGATTACGAAGAGTGGAAAAGGAAGATTCTGGAAAACGCTGCCAGAGCACAGGAGGCTGGGGCGGAGTGAGTGCGGCGTGCTGCCCGAGTGCCGCACGCCTGCGCCAGCAAAGGTGCCAGTGCCCGGAGTGCTGCTTCCACTTTAAGGACAGGACCTTGGACCGCGCCGTAGCGGCAGGGCACCAGCCCGGGCTGTTCCGGGCAGCAGGCTGGCCCCTGGCGTGGGCAACATTCACCAGATCAGCCACAGCCCCGGTTGGCACGGCCAGGGCCCCCCTGGCCTCACCCGGCACGTGGAACTGGAGCCACTTCACTCCACGTCTCCTCTCCTGGCCTAGAAAATGCAGGCCGATGGACTTACAGGTTTTACTTGAGTTTTTGTCTAGTTTCTTGGATGGACTAGATCCATCTAGGTGCAGCCTAAGTTAATAAATACTGTTTTTATGTGTCTTCACGGTGCCGTTATCATCAGTGGGGGCCCTGCTGCCCCCTGTGGCGGGAAAGAAGCCCGGGAGGCGGGACGCTGAGCCGACCCGGCGTCAGGCTGCCTGGGCCCCGCCCGCCTCCGCCGCTCCCCGTGGAACCGTGAACACACTGGTCTGCTCACCTGGACGAGCGGAAAGCACTTCGCACAGGCCTGCTGTGAGGGAGTGTTCAGTAAATATCACACTAGAGAGGCACAGCGCTCTCCCACAATGCAGTGCACACTCCCACCACACTGAAAAGCCAAATGGACAGGGTTTATTTCCTTTGTTATCCCACACCCTGAAAATCATAACCTTATTAGGGTCTACTTTAAACCACAAGGGAAAAGGCCTTTATGAAGATAGGTTGGTTGCTATGGGCTCTCAGTTGTCACACATAAAATCAGACATGATTTTAACTAAAATTAAGACCCAGAGGTCTGGCTGGTGTGGCTCAGTGATTGAGTGGCAACCTGTGAACCAGGAGGTCACAGTTTGATTCCCAATCGGAGCACTTTCTCGGGTTGTGGGTTTGATGCCCAGTACAGGAGGCAGCCAATAAATTATTCTTTTTTTCTTTTTCAAACATATTATTGATTTCAGAGAGGGGGAGAGAAATACTAGTAGAAACATCAGTGATAAGAGAGAATCATTAATCGGCTGCCTCCTGCACGCCCCCTTCTGGGGATCAAGCGTGCAACCCAGGCATGTGCCCTGACCAATATCAAACCCAGGACCCTTCAGTCCCAGGTGGACACTCTATCCACTGAGCCAAACCAGCTAGGGCAGATTAATGATTCTCTTCATTGATGTTTCTATCTCTTCCTCTCCCTTCTCTGAAATCAATAAATTTGTAGTACATGGTGGTAATTATTTTGATTATGTGGATCGAAGTAGGTACTTGGTTACTTCTTAAATTTGCCTCAAAGCAACCTTGTCCAGATGCCCCGCTAGGGCAGGAATTCTTCAGCTAAGTACATACACCAACCAAGTAGAGAACTAAAAATAATCCAGGAAAATTAAACCTTCGTAAAGGCTTCAGAACATCAGATAAGGGAGGTGAAAATCCATAGTCCCTCTCAAGGGTGTGAGCTTCCAGGGGACTCTGGAGAGGAATTGTTCTGGTTAAAAATAACAGCAGCCCAGCCCCTGACTCAGTGGCTGAGCGTCAACCCAGGAGCCCAGAGGTCACAGGTTTGATTCCTGGTCAGAGACATCACATGCCTGGGCTGCAGGCTTGATCCCCACTAGGGGGCGTGCAGGAGGCAGCAGATTGATGTTTATCTGTATCCCTCTCCCTCTCTCAAATCAATAAAAAAAAATATATTTTTTTTTAATAAAAAGCATATGGAAGAAAAAAATAAAATTTGGTAGCCAAAAGATTCTCTATTTGCCCTGTCCGATACAGAAGCCGCTAACCACACGTGGCTATTAAGCACTTAGAATTAGCTCCTACAACTACAGAAAATTCCTAATTTCCTTTTAATTAAATGTCACACAACCTGAGTCTGTTTCCGCAGTGAGTTTTATGAAATCTGAACACACATTCGGTAGGTTGGTGGAAACCCAGCCCGGAGCGGAAATGTGTTTCAGTGTGACCCCTACACCGCCTTGTGGAGACTTAGGAAATAATCTGAAGGACCTCAGGAATCGTCTTTCTGTTGACCACATACCGAAGTAACGCTTTCGATGTGTTGTGTTCCGTAAGTCCCTGAGATTCCTTTCACCGGGTTTTCCCTTTGAAAGGAGCTGTGAGAAATGTCCCCGTTAAGCGTGGCTCGTGTTAAACTTCTGGGAGACTTTGCTGCTGTCGATCCAGGGAACTCACTGCGTTCTTCTGGGGACAAGACTGGGGGCACCGCCAAGACGCCGAAGGCCCAGGGGCTGAGGCCCATGGACCCACTAGCACCGAAAGGTGTGCTCTAGCGCGCCCTCCGCAGGCTGCCCTCGAAACAGCATCTCTCAGGTGACTGCTGCTTCAAAAGCCAGCACTCGGCCAGGCAAGTCCCTGTTCCTGCGGCATGCGAGGCAGGTCTCCTCTTCCGACGGTCACCCCCTGGCCAGCGGGCGGCAGGCCTGGACATGCTGGCCTTGGGAACCTCAGTTCCCGGCCAGACCAGGCCCCTCCCCACCCCCAGGTCTTCTGCCAGAAACAAGTCTATCTGGACAAAAACCCTCAAAGGCTGTGACACTGCCGCTTGGCTAATGAACACCTCACAGCAACGCCTCCAGCTGGAACCGCTGGCCCGAGAGGTCGTGGGAACAGCACAAATCAGGTGAGAAGTGAGGAGGGCAAAGGACCGTTTGCTTTTGACTGAGAGCGTCTCCTGTTTGTCATCCCGTACGTCGGTTACACGTGTGCCTTCGCTTCTCTCCACCGCGGAACGCGGCTGCACTCTCCTCTCCCACACACTCACCGGTTTCCCGGCCCCCGATTCATACCTGAGGGGTGGGGGCAGGAGGGAGACGGCAGAGGGCAGCACAGGGCAGAACAGGAGAGGGGGGAGCTGGGTCGAGACAGAGAGACAGAGAAACATCGAGGTGAGAAAAACACATCTGTTGGTTGCCTCCTGCATGCGGCCCGACCAGGGTTGGGACTGAACTTGCAACCAAGGTACATGCCCTTGACCGGAATCGAACCCGAGACCCTCAGTCCAAGGGCTGATGCTCTATCCACTGAGCCAAACCGACTAGGGCCAGCCAATTGATGTTACTCTCTCTCTATTCCACTTCCTTCTTCTCTAAAATCAATAAAAACATTAAGCGCTTGACTCTTGTCCTCTTTCAGCCATGACGGCCAGTATATTTCAAAATTTCAAAGACTAGCAAAGGATGCACGTTTCCATTCTCAAAAGGGAGCACAAGTTAAACATGTTAGAGGAGGGCGGCACACAGCGCGGTCGGTCGGACAATAAATACAGCCTGGCCCGGCCCGGGGATCGGAGCGGCAGGGCGCCCCTGTGCCCAGGGAGACCCGCGGGCCGGGCCACTGAGCGAGCCCCTGAGTCAGAGCGCGCTCCGCATCCCCCCGCCGCCTGCTCTCCTCCCCACACGCGCCCCCCAAAGCGGGGGCCCCTGACGAGGAAACAGCATTTCACACCAGCGGGCTCCCACGGCAGCGAAACAGTCCTGACGTCACCGTCTTCCAGCCACGTGTCACCCACAGGGAAGGCCCGGCCGGAACCTCTCACAAAGTTCCTGGAACCCGGCTGAGCCAGAGGCCGGTGATCGGCCTCCGGAGCGGCTCGGCCCAGGGGCAGCGGAGTCCAGTCCAGGGTCAGGGGCAGGTGGGAAATTTCCTTAACCTGTTGGCAGCAGTCACCACGTGGAAATGTTTCTTGAGACCAGGAGAGAGAAAGAAGAGGAAAGAAGCAGAGCTTTAGACTCGTTGTTTTAAGGAGAACAATAAAAGGACGTAACGCAAGTGAGGCCCTTGGGTTCTTTACAACTGATCACCTAAAGGGGAAAACAAGATTCTAGCAAACGGCAAGTCGAACGGTCACATGACTTCCAGGGGCCAATTGGAGCCAGGAGGACGTGAGATCACGTATTAGCCCCAAAACAGAGCCCACCAGGGGTCATGAAATCAAATCGGGTTGCAGACCGGAATTTTTGGAGTGAAACCAAACGTCACAGGAAACACCAGAGCACATCAGCCTGGGAAGCAGACGTGATCTCTCGTTTCGGGTGTGAGTACGTGACTAGCTCCTTCTCAGGCTAACGTGCTTTCTTTCTGGTTTTATTTGTTTTTTTGTTTCGCTTTTTATGATATTTTTATTGATTTCAGAGAAGGGAGAGGGAAAGAGAGAAACATCAATGATGAGAATCACTGATCAGCTGCCTCCTGCACCCCGCCCCCCCCCCCCACCCACTCGGGACTGAGCCTGCAACCCAGGCCTGTGCCCTGACCGGGAATCGCACCATGACCTCAAACATGTTTTGGTCATAGGTCGACGCTCAATCAGTGAGCCACGCTGGCCGGGCTGTGTGTGTGTGTGTGCATGTGTGCGTGTGTGTGTTTAACAAGGCTCTGAGTTGGTATCAAACTGTTGGAAATACACTTTCCTGCACAACAGAGGTTTCTAGGACAGACTTTACGTCCCGGGTACCAAAGCTCTGCTTAAACAAACCACCGAACTCTGAAACGGGGCTTTCCCGCCGCCATGTGACACACGGAGGAACCCGGGGCCCTCAGCTGCCGTGGTCACTGAGCACTGTGCTCCGGCCTCATCCTGTCACCCCCAGTGTCCACGGAACACGGACTAAATGCCACTTCTATGCCCGTCACTGGCGTCTGTGGCATTTCTTCACCGAAACGAACAGTTTGGACATAAGAGGGTTGTTGTTGTTGTTTTCATTAAACAATCTTTCTATTTTGAATCAATTTGGGCATGGAGCCTGGCCGGCGTGGCTCAGGGGTTGAGCATCGACCTATGAACCAGGAGGTCACAGTCAATTCCCGGTCAGGGCACAGGCCCGGGCTGTGGGCTCCATCCCCAGTGTGGGGCGTGCAGGAGGGAGCGATCAATGATTCTCTCTCATCACTGATGTTTCTGTCTCTCCCTTTCTCTCTAAAATCAATAAAAATATTTAGAAAGAAAGAAAGGGAGGAAGGAAGGAGAAAGAAAGAAAGAAAGAAGAAAGAAAGAAAGAAAGAAAGAAAGAAAGAAAGAAAGAGAGAGAGAGAGAAAGAAAGAAAGAAAGAAAGAAAGAAAGAAGAAAGAAAGAAAGAAAGAAGAAAGAAAGAAAGAAGAAAGAGAGAGAGAGAGAGAGAGAGAGAGAGAGAGAGAGAAAGAGAGAGAGAGAGAAAGAAAGAAAGAAAGAAAAAAAAGAGAGAGAGAAAGAAAGAAAAGAAAGAAGAAAAGGATGGGGAGGAGGGGCACCTTCCACTTCCGCTGGGCCAGGTACTTCTGCAGCAGCAGCTGGGACCGGAGCCGCACCTGGGAGCGGGACGCCTTGGCGGGCAGATGGCTCAGCCACGCATGTTTCAGGCACTGGGTGGCGCTCATCCTGCAGCTGCGGAACCAAGGCCGGCGGTTAGCGGGCGCGGTCAGGTCAGAAGGCCGTACGCACACACGCGACTCGCAATCACGGTACCTCTTCTCTTTGACCAGCAGCTGGGACACGAAGTCCTTGGCGTCCTCCGACAGCCCCTCGAAGGTGTCCGCCTCGAAGTCCCAGCAGCAGTTCACGATGAAGTTCATGGTCTCGGCGTCGGTTTCCCCCAGGAACGGGGACAGGCCACTGAGTCTGCGAGGACAGAGGGGACCGTGGGGACCGTAGGCGGAGGCCACGTCTGCCACGCGGCGACGGGACAGACGGTCCTGCGAGGCTCACGCAGAACCAGCGGGAGCCGAGAGGCGCCACAGAGAAACCGCCGGCTCCGGCTCGGAGGGGAGGTCGGGGCGCGGAAGGAGGTCGGGGCGCGGAGGGAGGGCTGGGCCACGGGGGCAGCACGTGCGCAGCGCACCTGGGCCCTCGCCCTGAGGTGGGGAGTAGCCGGCCCACCCGATGCGCCCATCACCAGGTGTGCCCATCACCAGGTGCGCCCATCACCAGGCGCGCCCATCACCAGGCGCGCCCATCACCAGGCGCGCCCATCACCAGGTGCGCCCATCACCCGATGCGCCCATCACCAGGTGCGCCCATCACCAGATGCGCCCATCACCAGGTGCGTTTGGTTTCACTGTAGCAGCGCAGCGTCTCTCAGGCCCGGCCGGAGGCTCAGGGCTGAACCCTGACCAGGAACCAGGAGGTCACCGGTTGGATTCCCGGTCAGGCACATGCCCAGCGCGGGGCATGCAGGAGGCAGCCAAACCATGATGTTTCTCTCTCTCTATCCCTCTCCCTTCCTCTCTCTCTAAAAATTAATAAAAACATATTTGAAAAGAATAAATAGCCCTGGCCGGTTTGGCTCAGGGGATAGAGCATCAGCCTGCAGACTGCAGGGTCCCGGGTTCGATTCCAGTCAAGAGCACAGGCCCAGGTTTCGGGCTCCATCCCCAGTAGGGGGCGTACAGGAGGCAGCTGATCAATGATTCCCATCATTGATGTTTCTCTCTCTCCCTCTGCCTTCCTCTCTGAAGTCAATAAAAATATTTTTCAAGTAAAAATAATAAAAGTAAATAAATAAACAGCTTAGCGTGTCTCTGAGGCAGCCAGAGGGGTTCAGATTCTCCCCAGGCCTCGGGAGCAAAGGCAGAGAGGCAGGGCACCCCCAGGGGCCGGCCTGGGGCCTCAAACTTCCCTGCCTGGCCCAGCACACGGTGTGGGGACACGGTCCCAGTCCCGCCATAATGACAAGGCCGGGGCAAAGCATGGCTTCCTGGGCCAGGAAATGGCGGGGGACGTCCCACAGAGGAGGCTGTGCAGTCTGGGCCCCATCTGCCAGCCCAGCCGCCCCTGCCTGGGAGCACCGGGGAGGGGCGGGTCAGCGGTACAGCCCAGGGTCCTGCCCCACCCACCCCTCACTGCACCCCGCCCACCTGCACAGTCCACCTGCCGGTCCTTGGGGAGAGCTTTCAACCCAGTGGATCCAGAATTTCAGGAATTCAGGCCCCTGGGATCAGCCCCCCAGCCATAACTGCTTACAAGTTGGTTAGTAGCCCTGGTCTGTGTGCTCAGTGGTTAGAGCGTCAGCCCGCACACCAAAGGGTTGCTGGTTCCGTTCCCGGCCAAGGGCACATATCTGGGTTACAGGTTCAATTCTGTCCTTGGCCCTGGTCTGGACCAATCAATGTTGTCTCTCTCGCATTGATGTTTCTCTCTCCTTCTCTCTCTCTCCTCCCCTCCCTCCCATTCTCTGTAAAAATCAATGGAAAAAAAATATCCTCGAGTGAGGATTAACAACAACAACAACAAAAACTAAAAAAATAAAGGGTTGGTGAATAATTACCCCGACCCCTGGGTGGAGTAACTCTGAGGACCTGTGTACATCAAGCATGTCAAACTCTCGGCCCGCGTTGCCCACGGGGGATGTGACCCGCTCACTGCGGCCTGCCACCTCGCCTCCCACTTCTCCCGTGTCTCCTGCTCGCGCCCCCACTAGCCGACTCACACTCCAACTTGTGCTGCCGGAGGACACCCGCGCTAGGACGATGCCCCCCCTCCCCGCCCCCCACTCACAGCATGTAGGTGATGACGCCCACACTCCACATGTCCGTGGGGAACGAGACGAACTCGTAGTTGACGACTTCGGGGGCCAGGAACTCGGGCGTGCCGAAGTTCACCTTCAGCTTCTCCCGCGGCTTGTACCTGGGGAGGGGGGGAATCGGCTCAGGTAGATGCGGAGTCAGGGACTCATCCCGGTGCGGGCCAGGCATTGCCGGACCCCACATGCGCCCACACACGGGGTTTCCTGGGGAATCCTCACTCCCCAGGCCCCAACCTCAGGCTTTGCTGGGTCCCCAGGGAGAACCAGAAACCACAGCCCCCCACCCCACCCCACCCCCGCTCTAGGCCTTTGCCAGCGAGAAGGAGAGAGGTGAAAATAGCAGGAGCACAGGCTGGGTGGAGGCTGGGTGGGGGCTGGCTCCGTGCTGGGTGCAAGTGTGGGGCAGGGGGTCTATGGGAAACCTGGTTCTGCCCCTCAATCTTTCTGTGATGTTAAAACTGCTCTAAAAAAATAACGTGTCAATTAAAAAAATGTAAAAATCAAAAATTGGCTGAGTTGTGGGTAACCGTGCCCAGTGAGCCAGAAAGAGTCCCAACGGATTCTAAGTGCCAACAGACCCCTTACCTTCGGGCCAGCCCAAAGTCAATGATCTTTATTTGGTGTCCTGTCTGGTTGACACACAGTATGTTCTCCGGCTGGGAGAGAAAGGGACGTCTGCTTAGGGCCAATCACCAGCTAAGAAGCTCAGCAGCTCCCCCACTTATTTGTCAAGAGGCCTCAGCTTCCCAGCCTCCCAGGGAAATGAATGGCTCAGGGCAGCCCTACAGGGAGGGAGGGAGGGAGGGAGGGAGGGAGGGAGGGAGGGAGGGAGGGAGGGAGGGAGGAAGGAGATAGGAAGGAAGATGGATGGATGATGGATGATGGATGGATGATGGATGATGGATGATGGATGGATGATGGATGGATGATAGATGGATGGATGGATGATGGATGGATGGATGATGGATGGATGATGGATGGATGGATGATGGATGGATGATGGATGGATGGATGATGGATGGATGATGGATGGATGATGGATGGATGGATGATGGATGGATGATGGATGGATGAATGATGGATGGATAAATGATGGATGGATGATGGATGGTAGATGGATGATGGATGGATGGATGGAGGATGGATGGATGATGGATGATGGATGATGGATGGATGATGGATGATGGATGGATGATGGATGGATGATGGATGGATGGATGGATGATGGATGATGGATGATGGATGATAGATGGATGATGGATGATGGATGATGGATGGATGATGGATGGATGATGGATGATGGATGGATGATGGATGGATGATGGATGATGGATGATGGATGAATGATGGATAGATGATGGATGATGGATGATGGATGGATGATGGATGATGGATGGATGATGGATGATGGATGGATGATGGATGGATGGATAGATGATGGATGGATGGATGATGGATGATGGATGGATGATGGATGATGGATGATGGATGATGGATGGATGATGGATGATGGATGATGGATGGATGGATGATGGATGGATGGATGATGGATGGATGATGGATGGATGGATGGATGATGGATGATGGATGATGGATGATGGATGATGGATGATGGATGGATGATGGATGATGGATGGATGATGGATGGATGGATGATGGATGGATGATGGATGATGGATGGATGATGGATGGATTGATGATGGATGGATGATGGATGGATGGATGGATGATGGATGATGGATGATGGATGGATGATGGATGGATGATGGATGGATGATGGATGGATGATGGATGGATGATGGATGGATGGATGGATGGATGATGGATGGATGATGGATGGATGATGGATGGATGGATGGATGGATGGATGGATGGATGATAGAACTAGGAGTGGCAGGGAGCCAGGTGAAAGCTCTCAGAGCCGAGGGAGCAGCAGAGACGTGGGAACCCGGGGCCCACCCGCCACGCCCAGGTGGAGCCTGACCTTGAGGTCCAAGTGCAGGATGTAGTGCTGATGGAGGTAGTGCACGCCCTCGCAGATCTGCTTGGTGAACAAGATCACGTCCAGTTCGGTCAGGTGGTACTTCTCATCCGTGATCCGGTCAAAGAGTTCTCCCCCATCCACGCTGCCAGGGCAAAGGGAGAGGCAGGCACCGGACTGAGCGAGGCTCTCAGAGACCTCCCTCGCCTGCCCTCAGCACCAACCCAGGGGTGAGCCCGAGGGTGCCGCTGTCATCTGGGGTCTCGTGGGGGCCTCTGCTCTGGCCCCGCCCCAGCCCAGGGTGCGGGTGCGAAAGGAAGTGGCGGCCACGGGGGAGCTGGGTTCCTCAGTGTGGACAATCGGGCTCACGTCGGATGCCGCAGGCCAAGGCTGTAACCTCATCTGCCTACGGGGGCCCATTAGTGCCTACAAGGGAGAATCCCAAATGGGCAAATCAGCCCCCTTTCCAGCCAGAGGCACAGGCCCAGCAGCACCAGATCTGCAAGAACAGCCAGAGCCGTGGCCCGTGTGCTCAGGTGGTTGGGTACTATCCCTTGCACCAAAAGGTCGCAGGTTCGATTCCTGGTCAGGGCACATGCTTGGGTTGCGGGCTCCACCCCCAAAAAGGAGCGTGCAGGAGGCAGCTGATCGATGTCTCTCACATCGATGTTTCTCTCCCTCTCTCTTCCTCCCTCTCTCTCCAAAATCAATTTTCAAAAAATATTTTTAAAAGAAAAGCCGTACACCTAGGTTTTAGTTTGAAATTTCCCGATTTCCAACTGCTACAACCAAATCAAAATCACTAAAACTTGTGCCGGCCAAACTGACCTACCCCGCGGGTCAAGTCAGGCTCACGGCCACTGCTTTGTGACAAATGGCCTTGTCCTCCACGCTCCAGGCTGGAGGCCCAGCAGAGGAGGTGACGACGTGTCTGGGTGTCCCAGGCGGGGGAGGGGGGGGACGGGGGGGGCAGCGTTGGCCAGCTCCAGGCCCAGCGCCGAGCCGGCCGCCGCGGACACTCACCACTCCATGACCAGCGTGCAGCTGTGCTTGCTCTCGAAGGCGTCGTAGAGCTGGATCAGGTTCACGTGGCTCAGCTGGTTCATGATGGCAACCTCGTTCTTCACATCCTCCTTAGGGAGCCGGAGCGGAGGGGAGTTTCCAAAATCAGGTCAGGAAGAGGGGCCCGCGGCACCTCCCAGGACGCACACATGGGCACACGTGCCCACCCCACACCCTGTTTCCCGCTCTCACAACAGGCCTCCTCGACTCACCACCCAAACCGGGTGCTTACAATAGGAGGGGCCTTTGTCAGACCCGCCCATTTCACAGATAGGGAGCCTGAGGCCCAGGAAGGAAAGCCGGGAGTCCAGGAGGACCGTCACCCAGGGTGCCAGGTGACCCACAAACTGGGCTGTGGGAGTCATGGAAAAGAGGCAGAGTCCAGCCACAAGGGCCCAGTGGTTGAGCATCAACCTAGGAGCCAGGAGGTCAGGGTTTGACTCCTGGTCAAGGGCACAGGCCTGGGTTGTGGGCTCGATCCCCAGTGTAGGGCGTGCAGGAGGCGGCCGGTCCATGATTCTCTCTCATCACTGATGTTTCTCTCTCTCCCCCTCTCCCTTCCTCTCTGAAGTCAATAAAAGTATATTATGTGTGTGTGTGGGGGGGGAGGGGGGGTAAAGGAGGCAGGAAAGGGGAGGGTCTGGGCAGCTGGGGCCCAGGGGCCGAGAAGGACGTGCTGAGCCCTGAGCCTGATCAGAGGCCGCTGGCGGGGCGGCCGCTCACCCGATCCTTGTTGCTCTTCACTTTGATGACCTTGGCCGCCAGCGCCAGGCCCGTGGACCTCTCCGTGCACCTGTGGACCTGGCCGAACCGGCCCCTGCAGACGACACAGGGGCTGAGCGCCCAGGAGGCGGGCCCTGCTTTCTGTTCCCACCCTCCCCCACACACGCCCAGGGGGACCCGTGTCATCATGCCCTCTCCACATGGGCTCCCTAAAACCTAGACCGGAACTGCTTCCCCCAGCACCCCCAGGCCGCGCTGCACCCCAGGGAGCACCCTCTCCCACACTGCCGCCCAGCTTCACTGGAGGACTCCCCCACACACACACCCCCCCCCCCCCCCGGTCATGCGGCCCTCCTGTCACCTCCAGGCACGCCCCCCTCCCGTCCTGCGCTCCAGGGGTCCTCCTCACCCCGCCCTGGGGGCTGTCCACCCACAGCCCGGCACAGCCCAGCCCCTGAGACCCACCCGCCGGCTCTGAGG
Source organism: Myotis nattereri (assembly GCF_964212035.1). NCBI lineage: Eukaryota > Metazoa > Chordata > Mammalia > Chiroptera > Vespertilionidae > Myotis > Myotis nattereri. The sequence continues at coordinate 1,683,642 of NC_138090.1, forward strand.
TGTCGCTGCCCCCCTCCTGTGCCCGCCCGCCCGCCATCACCTACCCGCCCAGGACCTGGTGCTGGCACACGGCATAGCCCGCCGCGGCCGAGGCCTCCCTCAGGCTCACCACCCGGTGCTCGAACGGGGCCGGCGGGGCCGGGCTGTCATCTGCTCAGGAGACAACAGCCTGTGAGCCCCAGGCCCCTCCTCACGCTGTGCACCAGCCCCGGACCCAGCAGGCCGCTCCCCAGACCCGCATGACCTCCCTGGGGCGCCGAGGGAGACCCCCCCACCCCCCTACCCCCCCCACCCCCCCACCCCCCCACCCCCCCCACCCCCAGGAAAAGGCGCTCCACGCCCAGGCACTCGGGGCACCTGCCGGGCTTACCCAGAACCAGGCCGCCAGCCTCGGCTCCGCCCAGGCCCCCGGGGGCGCAGTCCCTCCCGGGCTCCGGGTCCCCTGCTCCTGGGCCCGGGGCCCCGCTCGGTGCCAGGGCGGCTCCGGCGGCCGATCCCGGCTGGTCCTCTGCTCCCCCGTCGCTGCTCCGCACCGGCAGCGGGGGCCACGCACTGGCTCCTTCCGGGCTAGGCTCCCCCGACTCGGTCCCCGGGGCCTGGGGCCCGTCCCCGTGCGCAGGCAGGTCCCGCTCCCCGGGCTGGGCAGCGGCGGGGGCCTCCGCGGGGGGCGCGGCACTGAGGCTGCCCCCTGGCCTCTCCCGCAGCTGCCCGGGCCTGTCCGTCTCCTGCACGTGGACCGAGAGCCTGGGGGGGGGGGGGGGAGACAGCCCTGAGGGCCACACACTGCCATCCCCGTGGTCACCCCACCCAGGGCACAGGGCGACTCAGGCGCTGCCACGGCCGGGTCCCACCCCGTGCACACTGGCTGGGAGCCTCCACAGGACAGCCACTGCCAGCCAGCCCCAGCCCAGGGCTCGCTCCCCCCTCCGCGCCCCTTCCGCGCCCCCTCCGCACCTGCTCCAGCAGCTCCCTCACCTCGGATGCGTGTCCTCGCCGCAGGGAGCTGCGGTGGCCCCGGTGGGCGGGCCTGAGGTCGGCGTCACGCCCTCCTCTGCGGGCACAGTGTCAGCCCCGCTGGACGGTGGCCATTGTTCTGCGCCTGGTGCCGCCGCCTGGCTGGTTTCGGGGGTCTCGCTGGACACCCCGGGAGCGGCGGCGTCTGCCTCTGTGGGCGGCAGCAGGTGTCCAGCGGGCGCCTGGTCTGGGCCGGGGACCTCGCCTCCCTGCTCGGGCTGGGCCTCGGGCTGGGCCTCCGGCTGGGCCTCCGGCTGGGCCAGGACGTCGCATCCCATCCCCGAAGCGCCGACCGCGGGCAGCCTCGCCGCTGTGCCCTCCGGCAGGTCAGCCTGCTGGCTCTCTACGGGGACGGGTGAGAAAGCAGGCCCGGTGGGGAGTCCGTCCCACAGACAAGACAGAGGCCTCCACAGGACAGCCTGCGCAGCCACGGGGCCTCCGGGGCCTGAGGGTGAGACAGCCAGGTGTGCGGTGTGACTGTTTATCTAGGATGTGTGTGCTGTGCGTGTGTGTGTGTGCGTGCATGTGCATGTGTGTGCGTACGCGTGTGTGCTGTGCGCGTGTGCGTGCATGCATGTGTGTGTGCATGTTTGCAGTGCGTGTGCACGCGTGTGTGGTTGTGTACAGTGCGTGTGTGTGCATGTGTGTGTGTGCGTGTGCGTGCACGTGCGTGCATGTGCGTGTGCGTGGGTGTAACCACTTACAATGTGGCCTAAAGAGACGGCCACGTGTGGGGGCAGGAAGCCAGACAAGCTTGACTCCTCTTTGTACCTGTTCTGTCCATTGGACTTTGGAACCATGTAAATACTATGCAAAAATATAAAAGGAAATAAATTAATAAAAGCAGCCCATAAAAAGCTAGAGTAACGTGGAAAAATGAACCTGGGCATCAAGTTGGTGGCACAGGCCACGAGAGAGGCACTTTCCAGGTGACTTTACAACAGCGACCGGCTGTCCGGCTCACGGGGACACGCGAAGGACAGAAAGAAGTGGGGAGCCCGGCCGGCGGGGCTCGGGTTGAGCGTCGACCTATGACCCAGGAGGTCAGGGTTCGATTCCCGGTCAGGGCACAGGCCCGGGTTTCGGGCTCCATCCCCAGTGGGGGCGGTGCAGGAGGCAGCCGATCCATGATTCTCTCTCATCATGGATGTTTCTCTCTATCTCTCTCTCTATATATTTTTAAATATACTTTATTGATTTTTTACAGAGAGGAAGGAAGAGGGATAGAGAGTCAGAAACACCAATGAGAGAGAAACATCGATCAGCCGCCTGCCGCACACCCCCCACTGGGGATGTGCCCGCAACCAAGGCACATGCCCTTGACCGGAATCGAACCTGGGATCCCCGAATCCACAGGCCGACGCTCCATCCACTGAGCCAAACCGGCCAGGGCTCTCTATATTTTTTTTTATTTAAAAACTAAAATAGCCGAAACCGGTTTGGCTCAGTGGATAGAGCGTCGGCCTGCGGACTGAAGGGTCCCAGGTTCGATTCCGGTCAAGGGCATGTCCCTGGGTTGCGGGCACATCCCCGGTGGGGGATGTGCAGGAGGCAGCTGGTCGATGTTTCTCTCTCATCGATGTTTCTGACTCTCTATCTCTCTCCCTTCCTCTCTGTAAAAAAATCAATAAAATAAAAAATAAAAATTTAAAAAAATAAAAAAATAAAATAAAAACTAAAATAAACAACTGGGGAGCCTCCTGGCAGGTGCTCGGGGGTCCTGGGATCGCCGTGCCAGTGAAGGTGTGCGTCTGAAGCTGCAGGTGTGGGACCAGGGGGCGGCGGCGGGCGCACTCACCTTCCCGAGGCCCCCGGAGCTCGGCCTGCACGCCCCGGCTGCTCAGCGCGCGCTGCGGCTTGGCTCCCGCCGCCTCCTCTCTCTCTTTATCCTGAAAGAACAACCACGAACACTGTCATCCTCGTCAGCCTCGGGCCACAGACAGGCGCTGCGCACCCGCCACGCGGAGCCACAAGCACGCGCGCCGTCCCAGCCACACCCGCGGGGGACGCTGCTTCGCCGCTTCAGACAGAGGAGCTCAGGCATCCTCTGGGCCCTTCTTTTAAAAAAGGATATTTTTATCGATTTCAGAGAGGACGGGAGAGGGAGACAGAAACATCAATGATGAGAGAGACTCATCAACCGGCTGCCTCCTGCACACCCCCCACTGGGGATGGAGCCCGCACCCCGGGCCTGTGCCCTGACCGGGAATGGAACCGTGACTCCTGGGTCATAGGTCAACACTCAGCCACTGAGCCACCCAGTCGGGCCTAGGTCCCCTTATACATGAGTCGCTGTCAGGGCAGGCCCATCCCTGACAGGATGACACAGAGTGGACCTCATAAATGCTCAGAGCAGGGATGGAAAAGAAGTTTAATTTCAAAATGTCAGCTCTGATCAGTCGCTCACGGCTAGTGGTGTTGGTTTGGGCTGGATCCTAAGTCAACTGAACCCATGCTTGCAGGGGCTGCCTTGACCGGGAAATACGCCTGCCTGGGAGCCGGGCGGGTGGCCCCCCTCTCCGGTACAGCAGTGTGGCCAGGGGCACGGACTCATGGACTCGCGAGCACCCCCCTTCACCACTCGGCCGAGATCCCTAACCTCTCTGCACCTCGCTTTCCTCATCTGTGGAATGGGGAGAATATTAGCTACTCACAGAGTTCAGTTCGCAGGAGGCTGGGGTGAGGCCATTTGTGGGACACACTGAGGGGGGTGCCCAGCACAGGGTACGTGCGCAGCGCCCTGGTGGTGGTGTCCTGCCTGAGCCACAGAGCAGTCTGGGCCCCAGGACCCCGGCCAGTGAGGACACTGGGAGCCCAGTGCCAGCCGTGCGGCCTTACCTCTGAACAGCCCGCAGGAGCCCGCACCTGGAGTGTGGTCAGCAATTAATTGAAAAATGTGCCCGCCCGGCGTGGTTCAGTGGTCGACCTAGGAACCAGGAGGTCACGGTTCGATTCCCGGTCAGGGCACAGGCCCGGGTTGCAGGCTCCATCCCCAGTGTGGGGCGTGCAGGAGGCGGCCAATCCATGATTCTCTCTCCTCATGGATGCTTCTCTCTCCCTCCCTCTCCCTGCCTCTCTGAAATCGATTTAAAAAACTCTAGCTGCTGTCCTCGGGGTCACCACCAGCATCATCACTGTGACCCGGGAGACTGTCCTGCCAGCGCCGCCGCCTGGTGGGGGGGCTGGAGGCCTTATCGCAGGCGCCTCCTGGCGTCCCCCCGGGAGACGGGGACTTGGACAGACTGTCCTTTGGCAGACCTGGCTGGCTCAGATTGTGCTCTCCCTCCCTGTCTGTGGTGCAGGCAGCGTGCACGCACGCACACATACACACACATGCACACACATGCACACGCACACACATGCACACGCACACACACACACGCACACACGCACACATGCACACGCACACATACACTCATAGGTTTTGTCTTCAGGGCTCAGCTTTCTGGCCCTGCCTTGTGCGGTGCGGCAGAGAGAGAGGCCCAGCACCGGCCAGAGGCCTGGCATCGCTGAACGGCTCCGGCAGGACGGGCCCCGCCCCCGCTGAGCTGGCCCGGTCTGAGCCCCCGCAGCCCACGCGGCCCAAGGAGGACCCGGGCAAAGTCATGGCCCAAGTTTAAAATTTAACAGTTGGCCCCGCAGGTGTGGCTCCATGATTGAGCATCGACCTATGAACCAGGAGGTCACGGTTCGATTCTGGTCAGGGCCCAGGCCTGGTGGCGGGCTCCATCCCCAGTGGGGGGAGTGCAGGAAGAGCTGGTCCAATTCTCTCTCATCATTGATGTTTCTCTCTCTCCCTTCCTCTCTGAAATCATTAAAAACCTATTTTAAAAATAAATAAATAACATGAAGAACTGCTCAGATGAATACTACGCCCCTACTCTCTTCAGACACACAGATCAGATCCCTGGAACGTCTCCGTCCTGCGGCAGTTTTCAGCCAACAAAGCGTTCACGGGCTGGGGCCGGGTCTCGGCGCACGCCCGTCTCCTGTCCCCCGGCACCTCCGCGTGACCAGCCCTGGCGCAGGGCACGGAGGGGCATGGACGACCGGCTGGGAGAGCAGCCCCAGTCCTGCTGTAGCCACCGGATGTGTGTGACACACAAGGACAGACGGGCGGCCGGTCAGAGCCGAGCAGACGAGACGCGTGAGGACTCGGGGAGGAGAAAGCTCCTGCCCTCCCCCGCCCGGAAACGCCTGCGCGTCCCCACGGCTCCGACAGAATAAGCAGAGGACGGCCAGGCGGGAAAGGGGAGGACGGAGCGGCCGCTCAGGACAGTGCGAAGGCCCCCAGTCCGGAGGATGCGCGAGCGCCTGGAACAGAAACGCGGGTGAGAACTACCGTGAGGTACAGACTTCCGCCCGTTTCGGTTGTTGGACGTGTTCCCTCATGAAGAGTTTTCATTTCTTCGTGAATTAAAGCCAAACTGCTGGCTTTATGAAGCTTATAGCCCATCGCCTGATTTGGAGCTTGACTCAAACTGTAAGGAAAGAAGAGCCTGAGACGGGCTGGGCTGCGTGGAAGGGCGGAGGGACTGGGAAGGACAGGCGGGCAGGCACCCAGAGTCCCGGGATGTAAACACAGCCCAGGGAACAGCCAGTGATGCTGTAGCGACGATGTGGGAACTAGGATGCAGGTGGGTACCAGACGCGTCAGGGGGATCAGTTCTAAGTTATATAAATGTCTACCCACTATGCTTTGCACCTGAAATTAACATAAAATAATACTGAATGTAAGCTGTACTTGAAAAACAAAATAAAATTTAAAAAAAGAGCAGCCCAGCCGGTGTGGCTCAGTGGGTGAGCGTCGACCTAGGAACCAGGAGGTCAGGGATGGATTCCTGATCAGGGCACAGGCCCAAGTTACGGGCTCGATCCTCACTGTGGGGTGTGCAGGAGGCAGCGATCCATGATTCTCTCTCACTTGCACTTCTTTTCCAGAAAGAGATGTTTCTGTCTTTCTCCCTCTCCTTTCCTCTCTGAAATCAATTTTAAAACTATTTTTAAGAAGAGCATAAGACGGCCAAGAAAATGTGAACGCTGTGACGACATTACCATTGGTGATATTAAGTTACTTCTTAGGTCTGATAACAAGCAACAGAATCCTTCTCTTTTGGATAAAAAAATATTGAAATGTTTATAGAAGAAACAATCCAATACATCAAAGTTGCTTCAAAATACTCTGGAAAGAGGAAGACGGGTGGGGACCACTGGCCTCCAGTCATGGGGCTCACTGAGGTCATTCTCATCTCTATTTTATAAATGCCTGACATGTTTAACACTAACATGTTAAAACACATGCACACACACACACGCACACGCACACCCGACGGTCCGTGAGCTCCGTGAGCAGCGAGCGCGCCCCCGTGTCATGGCAGCCCCTACATCAGAACCCTCCTCTGAAGTCGGCGTGGCTTTGTGGGTTCCACAAAGTCACCCTGTGTCTTAGCATCGCCACTTCCAGGAGGTGCGTCCGACAGACAGACTCACGCCTGGATGGACGGTCACGGCACCATTTTCCCAACAGCCAGGAAGGCGAGCCAGGGTGAGCAGCAACGGGGTGGCCGAGCAAATCACGCCAGTAGACGGAGACAGCCCCCCACCCGCGGAGCCGCTGCAACCCAACGGACAAAAGCGAGGGAGCTCTCTGGGGTTAATGTGAAACGATGCCACCCCCCCCACCCCCCCACCCCCCCACCCCCACCCCCCCCCCCCCCCCCGTGAAGTAAAAAACTACCGAGGCAGCACAGGTGGGTAATGACTGAGTTAGAACAAAGCCACGGGGTGGGGTGCACCCCAGGAGCTTACAGATAGCAGGCTATTTCTGGAAGGCACTGCAGGAAGCCGGCACCTCTGGTGGGGGCAGGGCTCGTCCTGGGCCTGGGGACGGGGCGGGAGGGGACTGCTCTCCACAGATGAATTCTCATTTAGCGCTGAGGTTGGTCCCTGGCCGGGAGGCTCAGGGGCCGAGTGTCGACCTAGGAACCAGGAGGTCACAGTTCCATTCCCGGTCAGGGCACAGGCCCAGGTTGTGGGCTCGATCCCCAGGGTCGGGCGTGCAGGAGGCAGCCCATCGATGATTCTTATCATTGCTGTTTCTTTCTCCCTCCCTCTCACTTCCTCTCTGAAATCAATAAAACGTATTTTAAACTAAAATAAAATAAAGCTGAGGGTGGTTATCAGTGGCGACAGCAGGCCAGACTCCCCTGCGGGCGGACTCACAGGGCTGGTGCCGAGAGGAGGGGGCCGGGGTGGAGGCGGCGCTGGGACAGCCCCCGCCAGGCTGGGGGTGAGGAAGGGAGGCCGAGCTCCTGAGACCCCAGCTCCTCTGTTGCCAGAGGCTGGAGGGCACCAGCAGGGATCCGAGGCGGGGCTCCAGGCCCCGGAGTGTTGCTAAGCAGCTGCCCCTCTGCTGTTCCCAAACACAGCGTTGCCTGTACACACCTTGCACGGGCGTGCGCACCCACACCCACACACACACACACACACACACACACACACACACACCCCAGCCAAACTACCATGACCCAGGCTCGATTACACAACCTTGGGAAGTGGGCTCCCAGAGATGCCACCCTCCACCCCCAGGCTCCGGCTCCTGCCCGCCCGGCCTGTGTGCCCCTGGGTCCCTGTCAACACCTCCGGAGGCAGCTGCACTCTCGCCCACACGGGGACAGGGCACAAGGTTGCGGACAGGAAGGGAGGGGGCTGGGTTTCTGAATGGGGCCCTGTCGGGGTAGACGGGCCGCTCCGCACCGGCCACCCACGGGGGACACGGAGGAGCAAAGAGGTCATGGCGTGGGAGGGAGCTTCGAGGTCCCGCGCTCCCTCGGGGCCTGTGTCCCCTGGAGCTGCCCACTGCCCACAGCTCACCCCCCCCCCCGTCTGAACCCGCCTATGACCTTCACGGCTCTGCTCCCCTTTTCCTCATCAACTGCTCCCACAGGAGGCACAAGAGGGGAGAAGAGGCCCGGCCGGTGTGGCTCAGTGATTGAGCGTCGACCTATGACCCAGGAGGTCACGGTGCGATTCCGGTCAGGGCACAGGCCCGGGTTGCGGGCTCAATCCCCAGTGGGGGGCCTGCAGGAGGCAGCCGATCCACAATTCCATCATTGATGTTCCTCTCTCTCTCTTTCTCTCTCCCCCTTGCTCTCTGACATCAATAAGAATATATTAAAAGAAGAAGGAGGAGGAGAAGGAGGAGGAGGAGGAGGAGGAGGAGGAGGAGGAGGAGGAGGAGGAGGAGGAGAGACAAAAGCCCCAGGCTCTCCTAAGAGTAGCCACCTGGCAGGCCTCCCCACCAGCCTGCGCGGCCCCTCCAGCCAGGACCCGGGGCAGGGACGCGGTCACCAACCTCGGCGGGGCCTGGGGCCGGGCGCCCTCGCCTCCAGGGGGCGCTGCCTTGCAGGATGAAGTCCACCACCTTGGAATTCTGGAACACGGCCCCCACCAAGGCGAGGGCCCTGTCCACGGCCACCACCACCCGGAACAAGGACTCGAGTCGGGCGCCATGCTGGGCCGCATCCTGCCGCACGGCCCGCACCAGGTCCAGGACCTCGGGCCACCCGGCCTGCGCGTCCCCAGGAGGGGCAGGGTCCCCCAGCGGGGTGGGGCCAGCCCCCATGGGGTCCGGGGCCCGGGAGGCCTCCAGCCGGTGCAGGCCCTGCTCCAGGTAGTCCAGGCCTCGGCACACGCCCTGCAGCTTCTCCGTGACGTCTTCCTGGAGGTGCAGGAGCTTGTCCACCTTCTCGTTGAGCGCGCTCAGCTTCCGGTCCAGGCTGGACAAGCAGGCCTTGCCCGCGGCTGGCAGCCCCCGGGCCCCCACGCCCTCTTTGGAGGCCCCCGACATCCCGGCGCAGGCTGGACGGGGCGAGCAGGGGGGCGCACGCAGGGCCCGGCCTCACTGGGGCGGTGGTGTCTGCAAGGTCATGGTTCCAGGCGCTAACAGCTGCCTCCGTGCCCAGTGCCCGCACAGCAATCCCCGGTCGGTCACGCAGCCGGGACCTGCGGGCTCTCTTTGAGCCCTCGCTTATCTCCCACTCTGCCGGGAGGGAGCCGGGAGGGAGGCGGGTCTGGCCCAGGCCCCGCTCCTGGGGCCCCTCTGACATCACGGCAGCACTGAACATTCCTCCCTGAGAGGGTGCTGATGGGCAGACAGCTGAAGAATCTGCCCATGGCAGGCGGGAGCTCCTGTGGCTGCAACCGAAGGTTAGAGGGCAGGGGTCCTCCCTCTGGACTCCCAGAGGGGCCTCAGGGATCCCAGGGCTGTGGGGCCCCGCCCGCCACACACACACACACACTCACAATGAAAAGCAAGACTGAGAACAAAGGCGAGGCCGCCCTGACGTGTGCCAAGTGAAACAGGCGAAGCTTCTGCAAATTAAACACAAAACCTGGGCCCTGGCCGGGTAGCTCAGTAGGTGAGAGCATTGTCCCGATACGCCAAGGCTGCGGGTTCGATCCCGGGTGAGGGCACACACAAGACTCAACCAATGACCCAGCTGGTGTGGCTCAGTGGTTGAGCATTGACCTATGAACTAGGAGGTCACAGTTCAATTCCCGGTCAGGGCACATGCCCGGGTTGCGGGCTTGATCCCCGGTGTGGAGCATGTAGGAGGCAGCTGACCCATGACTCTCTCTCATCATTGATGTTTCTATCTCTATCTCCCTCTCCCTTCTTCTCTGAAATCAATTGAAAATAATAATAAAAAATTAAAATAAGCCGAAACTGGTTTGAGTCAGTGGATGGAGCGTCGGCCTGTGGACTGAAAGGTCCCAGGTTCGATTCCAGTCAAGGGCATGTACCTTGGTTGCGGGCACATCCCCAGTAGGGGGTGTGCAGGAGGCAGCTGATCGATGTTTCTCTCTCCTTGATGTTTCTAACTCTCTATCCCTCTCCCTTCCTCTCTGTAAAAAACCAATAAAATATATTTTTTTAAAAATTAAAATAGCCAAAACCGGTTTGGCTCAGTGGATAGAGCGTCAGCCTGCGGACTGAAAGGCCCCAGGTTCGATTCCGGTCAAGGGCATGTACCTGGGTTGGAGGCACATCCCCAGTGGGGGATGTGCAGGAGGCAGCTGATCGATGTTTCTCTCTCATCGATGTTTCTAACTCTCTCTATCTCTTTCCCTTCCTCTCTGTAAAAAATCAATAAAATATATATAAAAAAAAAAAAAAAAAAAAAAAAAAAAAAAAAAAAAAAAAAAAAATTAAAATAAAAAAAGAATCAACCAGTGAATGCATCGATCAGTGGCACAGCAAACGCTGGTCCTCTCTCCCTTCCCCCCTCTCTCTCAAATAAAAACCTTGATTAATTAAGCCACGTCGGTGCCCCTACTTCGCAGATGTCTCACAGTGAGTGTCAGGCTGCCTGTGGGTGAGTCCCCACACCAGGCCCTCCGGCACTCGGCACTTGCATCTAAAAATAGAAGTGAGGCCCAACGGCCCGGCTGTCCTCGCCAAGCGCTGTCTTCCGCCCGGACCCTCAGGGGCACATTTGCCAGCGAGACCTGCTCCCCGGAGAGCGACTCCCCTGAAACCGAGGAGGGTCAGGCCCCAGTGACCCAGAGGCCCGGTTCCCTGTGGTCTCCAGGCGTCTGGGCCCCACGGCCCTTGTTTCCAGTGGAACTTGGACGGAGCGGCATTCCATGAAGCCAACGAAAGCAAATGCTCAAGTCGACCTCAGGTGGGGACGCGGGGGGTGCCACCGAGTCCCCAGGCCGCTGGGGAGCCGCTCACCTTCTCCGCTTCCTTCCAGGCCCTCAGAGGGAGAGAGGGAGACCGGAGGGATTGGGCCCCAGGCTCCCGGCCGCCCCAGGGGAGCCCGGCTGGGGTCCCGGGTGAGCACGGGCAGCCGATCCGCTCCTGAAAACCACGGGCTGACCTCGGTTTGTGGGCTGCGTCAGCCCCCACTGAACCCCAAGACTCTTGGCTGACCTGTCTGGTGACAGCCAGCTTTCCCGGAGCCCCCAGGTGGAGGAAGAGGGAAACAGAAACACAAGGTTGAGGGGTTCCTTCCAGATCGGCGGCCCCCAGTCCCCCACCTGGGTGTGGCGAGGAGGACCCCACCCTCCCTGGGGGTCAGAGGACTGTGTCAGGAGGGACGCGCTGGCTCTGCGGGTCCGTCTGATCATCCCCAGCCGAGCCAAGCAGTCAGCAACCGCACCCCCACCGCCTTCATGCAGCTCTCGCACACGGGGTAACGGCCGTCTCCCCAAAATGAGAGGGAAAGTCCCGGTCAGAGCACTGACGGCGGCATGACAGCAGGCCTCCCCTCTGACAGCAGCTGGGCCCTGGCAGGCAGGTTAGATGCAAAGTTTAAGCCCTGGCCGGTGTTGCTCAGTGGGTAGAGCACCGGCCCTTGGACCGAAGGGTTCTGGGTCTGCGTCTCGCCATGTACCTCGGTGGCAGGTTCCTGGCCCTGGTCGGGGTGAGTGCAGGAGGCAACCAATCGATGTGTTTCACATCGATGTTTCTTTCTGTCTCTCCCCCTGCCTTCCACTCTCTCTAAAAATCAATGGAAAATTAACAAAAAAATATAAGGAGGATTAACAAAAAAATATGAAGAAATAAGAAATCAATCCAATAACACAGAAGCACGTCCCCTTCGGGTCCGGCAGACACTGTCCCGCGGTCGGAGCACAGAGCGAAAAAGAGCTTCACGGTGCGAAGGTGGGAAACGAAGCAGCCACCCAGGCCCCCTCCCTGCAGGCACCTGCCCGCCCAGGCCCCCTCCCTGCAGGCACCTGCCCGCCCAGGCCCCCTCCCTGCAGGCACCTGGCTCAGGCCCCCTCCCTGCAGGCCCCGTTAGCTGAGACGCATGTGGATGGAGGAAAGGACCCCAGAGGTGACCAGAGCCCCAGCCAGCCTTGCAGGGTCCCGACCTAACAACGCGGGGCAGCTCCCCCGCCTGGTCTGCCATGACCTCCTTCAGGTGACCAACCCGGCCTGGACCCTGCGGGAGGCCCCAGGTCTGGGGACCAGCTGTCGCCATAACAATTGCTCCCCGGCTCCCACTTGAAAGCAGCCTGGCCAGAGGCTGTCTTACCGCAAATATCTGGGTGTAACCTGACGCCCGCGGGTGGCCCCTGGCGCCCGGGCCGCGCAGTGCCGGAGACGGGCACAGAGTCCTCATCCTGCCGCGGGCGCGGGGCTCTGCCAACTCCGTGTTTACTCCCCTGGAGATGCCCGGCCACCCGCCCGCGGGGAGTGGGGGAGTGGGGTGGGCTGGCCGGCAGGGACACCTCTCCAGAACTCAGGCAGCCGATAAGCCTGGCATTTCCGCTTATCTGACCCTGCCCCCGGCCCCAAGGCGCCCGAGCGCCACTGGTTATCAGCTCTGCTGGCTGTCCTCTCCCTGGGGGCTACTTCCTGCGCCACTTAGCGGAGTGTCCGCTGGGAAACAAACACCATGTGGTCCAGGAGGGGAAGAAGGGAGGAGGGAGGGGAAGAGGGGGAGCCTGAGGGCCCAGCTGACCTGAGTTCAGACCCCAGAGGCCTGGTGCGGGGCCTGGGACGTGCTGGGAATCGCTGCTGCAGGGGGACCTGGGGCAGGGGGAGGTCTGACCTGCAACACAGTGGGGGGCGGGGGGAGGAAGCTTTTCCGCATGGGGGCTGCTTGCACCCAGCCTGGGAGCCTAGTCACAGGGATTTTTTAAAAATCTATTTTTATTGATTTCAGAGAGGAAGGGAGAGGGAGAGATAGAAACATCAGTGATGAGAGAGAATCATGGACCGGCTGCCGCCTGCACGCCCCCTACCGGGGATCGAGCCCTGACTGGGAACTGAACTGTGACCTCCTGGTTCCTAGGTTGACGCTCTGCCACTGAGCCACGCCGGCCAGACAAGAGTTCTTGACGTCACATCTGAAGAACGGCTGGTGGGTCCTGCGGTCTGGGAGAGGACGGGGCTGAGCTGGGTAGTGAGGAAGCAGGAGCGGGGTCTGGGTTGGGAGAGGTGCGAGCGCGAGGGGAGAAGGGGTTTGCAGCCCGGCTGTGCGGGACGGAACGGCCACGGGAGTGGGAGGAGGAGCGGTATCCCAGTGGGGCGTCCAGGCGCCAGCACTTTGCAGACACCCAGTCACAGGTGACAGCTCGTTCAGGCTGTGGAGGGAGGTGGAGACATTGGAAAACCTTTGGAAAAAGCGGGAGGACTTCCTGGAGGAAGTGGGACTTGAGCTGAGCCTGTAGGCAGGGTGTGCTGTGGGGGAGCCACGGCAAGGGCAGTTGTACAAGGACACAGGGAGCCAAGCCCCCCATGGAGCCCGGCAGAGACGGGCCTCGGGTCGCTGCAGGCCCCGTGGCCCAGCAGGCGGGACCCACAGAGAGAGGACTGGGAACTCCAGGCAGAGACCTGCGGACCCAAAGCAGCAGGAGAAGGGGACGGAAACCCCACAGAAGGTCCTGAAGTGGGAAGTGAGAGGATGCAGCTTGCATTTGAGATGGAGGAAGTGATGCCTGGGGTGAAGGGCACTGACCTGGAGGGTCACGGAGTCCCCTCGCGAGGCTGGAGGCGTGCCCTGCCCCGGGGAGTGCACGCACCTCTGCGGTGCTGGACTCAGCAGCTGCTCGGTCGGCGCACTGCAATGCACATCAGTTATGCCTCAACCAGGGTGTTGGCATGAAGAACAGGAGGGGGCAGCCCTGGCCAGTGTGGCTGAGTGGATAGAGCGTTGGCCTGTGGACTGAAAGTTTCGGGTTTGATTCCGGTCAAGGGCACATGCCCAGCTTATGGGCTCGATCCCCAGTGTGGGGCGTGCAGGAGGCAGCTGGTTCATGATTCTCTCTCATCATTGATGTTTCTATCTCCCTCTCCCTTCCTCTCTGAAGTCAATAAAAATATATTTTAAAAAATTAACAGGAAGGGTGAACCTCACAGCAGGTACAAATGGAGGGGCAGGCCCAGGATCAGCCTCCACACAGAAGCTGAAACCAGCAAGTGTTTACCAGTCCTGGGGGTGCACTGTTGCCAAAACACAGGGGCGCTAAGGAAGCGGAGGCATCTGAGAGAAGGACTCTCGGAAAGTTCTTTTACAAGTGCCGGCCCTCGTCCAACCACCCCCCATGCCCGCAGCAGAAGCAGGCCCCCCACACAACAGCTGCCCCACACACACAACAGCTGCCCCCACACACACAACAGCTGGCCCCCCACACAACAGCTGCCCCACACACACAACAGCTGCCCCCACACACACAACAGCTGGCCCCCCACACAACAGCTGGCTGGAGACCCTAAGGATCGGTGACATCCTTTCTAGGCCCACGGGGAAGACCGCACCCCCAGAGCAAGCCAAGAAACCAGTGCACACAATAGAATCCCATTTGTGTTTAACCCTTTTCGGTCCAACGTGGAGGCTGACTCGACAGGCCAGGCGCTAGGAGCAGGCCCAACGTCAAGGCTGAGGTTGACACCACAAACCTGTTCAACATTCAATCCCGTCAATTAATTTGGACCAGACTGTTTGAATTCCAAAAATAAAGCTGGACTGCAAAGGGTTAAAATATACAGATACCAGTACGGCTGATTCTGCATGAGAGAATTGAAGGTGATCTTTATTTTCTATGTTTCATTCATTCATTTATTTTTAAATGTTTTTTTTATTGATTTTTGAGAGAGAGAAGAAGTGAAAGGGATAGAAACATTAATGAGAAACATCATTGATTGGCTGCAACCTGCACACACACACACACACACACACACCCGCGCACACACACACACACACACACACACACACACACCCGCGCACACACACACAAACACAGGATCAAGCCCGCAACCCGGGCATGCGCCCTGACCGGGAATGGAACCGGTGGCCTCTTGGTTCCTTGGTCGATGCTCAACCGCTGAGCTACACTGGCCGGTCTTCTGTGTCTCATTTATATACTTATTTTAATTTGTAAAAATGTGCAGTCCTTGCATTATCAAACAAGTTTGTTTTTCTGTAACGGTCACCATTCCCCTGGACCCACGGGAATTTTCCAGACCGTATGTACCCAAGAGGGTGTATGAACCACGAGCAGGCGGCGGGCTCCTTCGGGACCCCGGCTGACAGCCAGCATCTGACCACCTTCTCGGGACGGCCGAGCGCAACTGCTTGCTTAGCCTCAAATGAGCAGAACACGGAACTCGGGCTCCTCATGTCAGCAAACCCCAGGGGGAAGGAGGCTCCTCTTTGCACTTGGTGTTAAAGTAGACGCTACCCCGTCCAACGGGAAAACAAATCTGCCGACTCCACATGCAACTCGGAAACTTCTCGGTGGCGTTCGCTGGGGAGTTTTTTAGAGCAAAGTCGGCAAACATTTGGGGCCGCCCCTCAACCTCAGCGCTCTCTGATGACCTACAGCAGCGGTTCTCAACCTTCCTGACGCCGCGACCCTTTAACACAGCTCCTCCTGTTGGGGTGGCCCCCAATTTCATTGTTACACATTGAACATAATTACAGCATAGTGATTCATCACAAAAACAATATGTAATTATATATGTGTTTTCCAATGGTCTTAGGCGACCCCTGTGAAAGGGTCGTTCGACCCCCAAAGGGGGCGCGACCCACAGGTTGAGAACCGCTGACCTAAAGCACCCCACTGCTTCCAGCAGCTCGTTGCCAACCAGCACAGTGGGTTTGAAACAGTTCTCAAGCCTGACTTACACGCCGACTCCCCCAGACCGGCCCGGGACCACAGACAGATCCATGCCCGGAAAAGGGTCCGCTGTCACTGTGGTTTGGTTCTGACCAGAGTCTGAAACGGTTTTCCAGCCGGTCTGCATGCCCCTTGGGCACCTGCTGACCGCACACACACACACACACACACACACACACACGGAACGTTTAGCATGTGCACTTACATACCACCTTCTATCCATGGATCCCAGCAGTCCGTCAGCAATCCTGTCGGAAGTCCCCAGTGAGATGTGCAAATATCACCTCCATCTTATACACAGTCCCGCTTACACCCGGGGGCGGTCAGTGGCTCGTCAGCAGTTACAGCCCGAGACAAAACCCACGGCTGCCCTCCGCTTCCTGCCTCCCTTCTCCGCAGACCTGCCTCTGCGCCTCTGGCTGGCCCGGCTTTAAAGCCTGCACGCAGACCATTGTCTCCCTGGTGATGGAGGTGGCGCTCTATTTCCTGCCCTGCAGCTGGCCTGGGGCCTGGCACACCGCATTTAGCCACAAGTGCATCAGCCCTGCGTGCGTGGGGCAGCCTGGCTGCCTGGAAACCCTAAGTGGCATGTGGCAGCCAGGCCAAGAGCCACCCCAGGCCGCGCAGCTAACGCTGCCATTACTAGCCCAGAGCAACCCACAGAGAAGCCAGGGCGTCTCTGGGAGCTGGGGGGGCAAATGCAAGTCAGAGGCCACCTCCTTGGTCCCCAGCTCAGCTGCGGGGAGAGCAGCCCTCAGACACCTGCTCTCCTCCTGAAACGATGCAGCTAGTATTGGGTGGACAGCCTGGACTCTGCTAATACGTTTACACGTCTGTGCCCAAGCATCGTGCTTTCAGGCTGTCCACTTTGTTAACAGATAGGATCAACTATTTTTTAATATGTTTTTATTGACTTTAGAGAGGAAGGGAGAGGGAGAGAGAGAAACATCCATGATGAGAGAGAATCATAGATCGGCTGCCTCCTGCACACCCTACACTGGGGATCGAGCCCACAACCCGGGCCTGTGCCCTGACCGGGAATCAAAACATGACCTCCTGGTTCATAGATTGACACCCAACCACTGAGCCACACCAGCCGGGTGGATCAACCTTTTGACGTGCTGCTTTGTGGACTTGAACTTGGCCACACACCTTCGTTAACTTTCTATCCCCTCCTGGTTAACATTTTAGTTTGCAGTTCTTCTTTTTTTCTAAAAAGGCAAAATCTACTGCTTTTCTGTTTCACTGGCCCTTAGCCCACGTTCCAGCCAAACGGAGAAACCCTGGTCCCCTCTGCACCGCCTCTCAGTGGGTGCCACTCAGAGCCGCGTCGGGTGGAAGACAGCTGGTTTGCTTAGAAAAGGCAGCGCCCCTGCACAGTCCACGATTCTGCACCTGCATTTTCCTAAGGCGCACGTTTTTAGTATCACTTGTACACTTTTTAAGCAATAAAATTTATTCCAGTGGGAATACGTCTAGTTCTGTTGCTAGAAATGCCACTTGTGGGGTAACAATCAGTAAACGTGTGCTGTTCTTGAGCCTTTACTGATGAACTAGCGTGCTCTCTGCTTTATTCTCTGCACGCAAGGGCAGAAGGCCACAAGGAGCGCGGCAGCCTGAAGGAGGACGGGGAGTGAGTGCCAAGCAGGGTGAGACTGACGTGGGCCTGGAAGCCCCGAGGCTGATGGGAGAGCGTTGGCAGAGACAGGACACCGAGGAGGGCAGGGCGAGTCTGAGGGCTGCAAAGGGGGTTGTCACTCAGGCTGAGGGAGCCCAGGCGGGGGGGGGGGGTGGTGTTCAACTGTCCCCACCTGCTCTGCTCCACCACCCGCTTACCCCCCCCCCCCCCATCCCTCACACACACTCAGTGAGTGCAGGCAGCTGGCACTGGCCCTCCGGCAAAAACAAAGACACACCCCTGGCAGCTCTTCTCGAAAGACATTAAACTTCACATTGGAGAACCCAAGGCTTTTTCATCAAGGCTCGAGGCCCCAGTCAAGTTCTCGTCCTGACGATCAGGTGGCCTTGGCCTATAAACAAGTTCCTTCCTGTTCCCCTCACCCACCTCAGGTCCGGAGCACCAGGGAGCAGTGTCGCTGGGGAGCTGCCACCCGGCCCATGGGCCTTACACGCAAAGCTCTAGATGTGAGCCGACGCAGCAGCTTGAGAAAGGCACAGACCTACAGATGTGAAAATCCCGGTGGGAACAACGATGGGCAGGGAATAGGAGAAAACTCGGCTCAGAGAGATTTCAGAAAGATTTGGTAGAACCAGAAGAGGTTGATTTGCAATGAGAACAATCTGAAAAGCAATTCGAGATTTAAAATAGGATCGCTAAAACAAAATGTTCTGAAGAATCCTAAGATAAAATAGAGACAATCTACTGGAGCACAGGATAAGAAGAGAGAAAATGTGGCCCTAACCGGTTTGGCTCAGCAGATAGAGCATTAGCCTGCGGACTCAAGGGTCCCAGGTTCGATTCTCGTCAAGGGCATGTAGCTTGGTTGCAGGCACATCCCCAGTGGGGGGTGTGCAGGAGGCAGCTGATCGATGTTTCTCGCTCATCGATGTTTCTAACTCTCTATCCCTCTCCCTTCCTCTCTGTAAAAAATCAATAAAATATATTTTTTTTTTAAAAAGAGAGAAAATGTGAAGGAACAGATAAAATTTAGAAACCCAGTGCTCACTAAATGGAGGTCTGGGAGAAGAGAAACAAGGCTGGGAGGGCAGAGGAGGGGTGGATGAAGTCAGCCACTCCCTCATCTTTGCATCACTCATTCTCAGGGGAGCTCGGATGGGAGCCCCTGGACTTAGCACCCAGACTGGGGGATGGTGTACTCAGGAAGGGGCGCTGGTGGTCAGGAAATGGCAAATGATACCACTTTGTTGATGTGGCCTGACCGCACCGAGGGAGCCAGGGCCATACACCCTGTCCTCTGGGCAGGTGCACCCCAGGGATAACCCATCTGCGTCACTGCGAGATGCTACAAGCAGGGCCGGGGACTGAGCCCTGCCTCCTGGCTCAGGCCAGCCCACCCCCTTTGGATTGGTCGGTCACCTGCCTGTGCTGCACTCTGCTCCCTCTGTCTTGTTTACAAGGACATCGGACTTTTCTCGATGGCTCAGGCGAGTGCCTGGCTAGTGAATGTCCTGCCTTTTCCAGAACGTCCCTCACAGCCCACATCACACCTCCCAGCAGCCACATATGTACTGTGAGATTCTGGCCATGAACAAGTGGCACAAGAGTACACTTGTTTTTAAATTTTTATTTATATTTCTTATTACTTTTTAAAGTATATTTTTATTGATTTCAGAGAGCAAGGGAGAGGGAGAAACAATGAGAGAGAATATCATGGACCGGCTGCCTCCTGCACGCCCTCTACTGGGGATCGAGCCCACAACCCGGGCCTGTGCCCTGACCGGGAATCGAACCGTGACCTCCTGGTTCATAGGTCGGCGCTCAACCGCTGAGCCACACTGGCTGGGCCAGTTTCTAGTTTTAAATATTAATCTAGGTTTTGTTCTTATAATATTGTGTAGCTATGACCGTCTATAACAGCCGTGGGCAAACTACAGCCCGCGGGCCGAATCCGGCCCATTTGAAATGAATAAAACTAAAAAAAAAAAAAAGACCGTACCCTTTTATGTAATGATGTTTACTTTGAATTTATATTAGTTCACACAAACACTCCATCCATGCTTTTGTTCCGGCCCTCCGGTCCAGTTTAAGAACCCATTGTGGCCCTCGAGTCAAAACGTTTGCCCACCCCTGGTCTATCAGGAGACTTCCAGTTCCAGCTGACATGGAAATGGATTGGAAGCCATCACTCCCGTCCTTATCAGAGAAGAGCTACAGAAACGGAGAACGCAGCGACCCCTCTGGGACCTACCGAGGAGCTGAGGCTGTGGTGCCCACTGCGGCCCCGGGACCGGGAGAGGTGCACACACAGACCTGCGGGAAAGGCCTCCTGGAGCAGAGCGCGCTGAAGCCAGGGCAGACGGCACCGGCACGGTGTTTCTGACGCCTGCTGGGCGCGGCCCGGGCTAGCGTGTGAGACACACCTGGGCGGCAGTCTTGGTGGGCAGAGGGCACACTGTCACGGCTACTCCTAGGATCCTGCCAGGCTCTCGCAGTTCAGAACCAAGAGAAGGGTCCCCTCACAGCTCTAGCAGGGAGAAGAAACAACCAACCATCCTGAAATACACCTGGATCTTTCTCCAGGACAAAGGCCAGCCCCCCAAGGAAAAGCCTTTCCAGAGCCGTAGTCACTGAGAGGGAAAGAAATTGGTTAAACAGCTTTCATCACAAACAGGGGGAGCTGATTTGTCCCTCTGCCAAAGAACTTTTCAAACGAGCCAATGCTTTAGCACGACGAGCATCTGAAACGCATTACTTTCTACGCAGCACGCTGCAGCCCAGGCACCGGGCTCCTCCCGTCTCCAACGACTAGTTCAGCGTGACTCCTCTAAGGCTTCCCGCTTAAAGGGACAGACTCTGACATCAAGAATTCTTTAAGGAGGCACCTATGCAATAAGCTGTTCTTGCTTTCTCTGGGGACATATATTTGGTTCATGGCATTTTTTGGTATTAACCATTTTTATGATTTTTTTCTCAAAATGAAATAGTGTTCTTGTATTATGTTTCAAAGATAAAAATCACATTAGTATTCTCAGGAAGAAACTTTTTTACTGGGGCTTTAAAATGCACACAAGAAAACGGTACTAGTACCTGCAGATAAATATGGGGGGGTGAAGGGAAAGGAACTCTTAGGAAAATGCTACATCTTCGCTAGAGTATCTCGTAAGCTCCCTCTGCTGGCTACCATTTAAATAGAGTAAAAAACAAAACCAAGCCATCAGCCTCTTTTCTTTGGAGAGTTGCTGGGAGATGCAGGGTGGAACTGAGGATGCGGTTGAGGCTCAGCCTGCCGCTGCCTGCCTTGCCTAATTAGGCTGTAGGACTTCCAGAGTTGGCCCAGGGGAGTAAGTTTAAAATAGGGCGAGTTCTTGTCAAGTCTGAATATGTTTAATCATTAAGTCGATATGCAAAACTACAAAAGCATTTAATATAAAATGAAGCAATTATAAATGGTTAGCATTTAACACTGGAAAATTAAGAATTTAAATATATTTCACAAACTCCACTAAAACAATAAGTTTGTAATATTATTTAATCTATTCGTTTAAATATTAAGGTTTATTTTTTTCAGAGTAAGATTAAGTAACAATTTAAATAATTATCAGGATGTATAAATGAACATCCATTCAAATAAAACATTACTGCATAAACGTGGATACGAAATATTTTGCATATAATAAATATATTTAATGTTTAGGTTAACAAGCACCATCTCGAGAGCAGAAAAGTGTTTTTTCATGACCAACAAATAAATTACATTTGGGAAAACAAGGTGTTTCTATGTGAAGTATCAGATAGCCTCAAATGTTTGTCTTAATATAGCACCCAAACTTCCAAACTGCCTAGAAAGTATCTCCCAAAATATAACTCATACCTTAAGTCATAAAAACAAAGGCCAAGAAAAAAATCAATTTAAGACAAAATTTACAATTTATATTAATTCCCCATTCAATAAAATACCAACTGCCAATTGTTAAAAGTAAATGAACTGTATATATGCAATCCGTTAGTGCTGAAAATCTGAAATATATATTTTTAAAAGTCATTCTTCCTCAAAGTATTTAAAATATTGCATCTCTGGTGGCAAACCTGAAAATTATCAAGCATTTTATTTCCCTAGTTTTCATACTTCTGCTCCCATCCCTACCCCTTTAACCTTTAACAGTCATCCAGCTTTTTGTTTTGTTTTTTTTTGTAAATACACTTACTTACATCCCAAACACAAAACACTGACAATGCTCCTTGGGAACCAAGGAGACCCCAGAACAGCCCAGCCCACAGCTGTGCTCCCCAAGCTGGCGCAGGCGCGGTGACACAGGAAGCCGTCACCGGCCCTTCCGATGCCTCAGAATGCTCCCGAGAGTCCACAGCTGTTTGAGGCTTTGCTGATGCAATCCCGAAGAAAGTGTCAACACATTCTGCAGACAAACATCAGAGAATAAGTCTTTGATTGATAATTTTTCTATTTATTTCTGCCAAGGCGACTGAAAACACAAAAGCCTTTTCATCAGAGAGGTTAGCATAGATGTCAATTTCCTTTTCCTGTTTTTCTGTTAAAAGAAAAAGGGAAAGCTTACTATAAAGGCGGTAGATGCAGCATTTTAGTTTAAAAATTTACAGCTTTCAAAGTATTTCTTTAAATGACAATATTATACATGATAGTACGATGTACATTAAGTATTTCAAAGTATTATGCTACTGAACTTAAATTTTAATTTCAAAGGAGTTATTGAAATGTCATGAACTACATTCTAAAGACTAACTGGAGAGATTATATATATTCCTATATATCTTCAATATCTGCATCATTTCTGTAAGAATCTCAAATACTTCTTTCTCATCACTGGTATGGGCCAAATGACTGTACCAAATTAATTTTCTCACCCTAAAGACAGTCCTTCCTGAAAACCAATGGTGTCTTTATGAATTTATTAACTTCACCTTAGCCTTGCTACCAAATAGAAGAATAACAAACATTTATTTCTACTTTTCCTTTCCTGATTAGAAATGTAATGCAAGTTCCTGGTAGAAAACATTTTAAATACAGAAAGACAAAAAGAAAGCACCTATCTCATAAGTCAGCTAAAATCACAATTAGCATTTCTGTGTACATTCTTCCAAAATTTTCCAAGCTCTACCATGATTCTACTTTCGTCTGGTTTTTATGCTGTTATTGTTTTGCTCTTTAACCCAAGTTAAATATTCACATGCCTCAGAGCCAAATCTTTTAGAGAACTGGCTACCACAATCAGAGTCCTCCCATGCGCATTTCCCACTCTCAGGTGCACCCACATTTTTTTCACTCGTTCCTTCTTGTTTTCACCTCTCTCTCTGTACAGAACATTTGTACATGATGCTCCTGCTTGTTTTTTTTTTTTTGTTTTGTTTTAGGCATTAACTGACTTTCCACAGCGGAAAATTAGAATTGTATTGTTTTCCATCTCTTGCCCCCACTACACACTTCCCTCGCATCTTCCCATTATAGTTATATCACAATTTTGGTGAGATTACTATTCAATGTTTACATTATTCTGACTACATAAATGATTTCACTTTTCACATACACTGTTCTTCCCTGAAAAGATTCTCTTTTTACATCTGCCTAATTTTCATTACTAATTGAACCAAACTCTCTCCGAGATGTATAAAATTTTCAGAATGTTTGCACATAATTAGGTCTTATATCAATTTTTCTTCCTGAATAAATCTCTGCAGGTCTTCTGCTCTGCTCCAATCTGAAATGGCCGCTTTCTGAGCCTCCTCGTGGCACATTATCATCTTAGGATCGCTCTCCAGCATCATGCTGCAGATTCTCAACCCTCTCTCAAGCTGGACCCTGTGTCCACGTCCCAGGATACTTTCCTGGTTCACGTCTTCATTTTGGTGGCATGTATCTTGCAGTAGCTTCCTGAGAAAGGGATACAGGCAGCAAATTTTTGAGACCCTGAAGGTCCAAAATACGTCTACCCTCCCACTAACTCATAGCGAGGTTGACTAAAGACTCATAGATTTCCACTCAGTATTATGAAGGCAAAAAACTATCTTCCATTAACTGGTGCTACTGCTTAAAAAAAAAAAAAACCCAACACCCCTTTTACAGTTTTTAAAACATTATTGCTAAATCTACAGTGAAATACATAAACTAGATCTTAAGTGTATAATTGGAGGGATTTTAACGAACATACGCCAATGTAACCCACACCTCACTCAAGATACAGAAAATTCCTCACACTCCTTTCCTGAGAATCCCTCCCCACCCCATCGGCAACGACTTGATTCCATCGCCATAGAATAATTTTGCCTGCTCTTAAACTTCATATAAATGACATTGTACTGTTTTGTGTCTAGCTTCTGTTGTTTAACCTGTTCTTGAAATTCATTGATGCTGTTCATGTATCAATAGGTTGTTCCACTGTATTAGTTTTAATACCATTTTGATTCTTTTGTCTTTTTTCCCTGAATACTGGTGGGTTCCCTTTAACCAGAGAGAGATGACTTATGATAATATGCTTTGGCAGAACTCTACTTTCAACCATCTACTGAGAATCTGGTGGGCCGCTTCAATATGAAACTCAAAGTTCTTCAGGTTTGGGAAAACTTCTTAGATTATTTCACCGATGACTTCCTTCTCCTCCATCTTCTATGTTCTTCTTCTGCAATGTCAATTATTTATAGATATTGATCTCAAACTGGTCCTCTGAATTTCTTACCTTTCCTATTCTATTTTTTCACCTCATATCCTATTGTTCTACACCAGTGATGGCGAACCTATGACATGCGTGTCAGAGGTAACACGCGAACTCTTTTTTTTGGTTGATTTTTCTTTGTTAAATGGTATTTAAACATATAAAATAAATATCAAAAATATAAGTCTTTGTTTTACTATGGTTGCAAATATCAAAAAATTTCTATATGTGACACGGCATCAGAGCTAAGTTAGGGTTTTTCAAAATGCTGACATGCCAAGCTCAAAAGGTTCGCCATCACTGTTCTACACTCTGGTACATTTCTTCAATTTTTGTCTATAAGCCTTTGGTGATGGTTTTTCATTTCTGAAAAACATATATATGTTCATATTTTCAAGTTCCTTTGCCAGGTACTTTTTGACACTGGCAATTTTTGTTTAAATGTCATCTTGTTCTTGTGTTATGACTACAAGAGCCTTAACTTTTTCTTCTCCCTGCAAAAACTTGTTTTATTCAAATGCTTTCTCTTCCCTGTTGATTTTGTCTTCGCCTTTCACATGCTTTCTTCCATACATCCGGGTAATTCTCGGCGGCATGCTCATACTTGGGAGCGGGACCACAAGGCTGATGAGCGCCTGCACACAGGGCGCCTGGCTGTGGCCGTCACGCAGGATGACCCGCCTGGGCCGTGTCTCTGTGACCACGATGAGAATGGCTTTAGCTTAAGCCTTTGCTCTGGGGCTCTCCAGTCCCTAGAGAAGATACTTCTCATCTCCTCCCTGGAAGACAAGCCTGGCCCGCAGAACTCAGTATCTAGCATCTCCAATTCTCACCTCACCTTGATCTTCATATAGTGCCCTGCCCTCAGGGAAGCCTGGTGTTCCCTGGGCCAAAGACTCACTTCCTCTCGTCTTTCCCAAAGGATAAACTTGGAGAGAGGCGGGACAAGGTAAACAGCCTTCACAGGATAGTTTAAAAAACAGTCTTTCAAACACTATTGTTTGAGCCTCACTTTCACCTCTATACTTCCAGACATAAGTGGTGTACAAATTCCTCATCTTAAGGCAGCTGTGTAATAAAAGTCAGTTTCTTTCTTAGCTTTCGCCAAAGGAGCTTACAATTTAGGTTTCATAGGTGTGCTAAAGCAGTTCTCATTTTCCAGAATTTCGCTGTTTCTCCCATTCCTTGTTCTTGTGGGATTTTTGAAAATATCCCTTTACTAGGACTTGGGGAGGATACAGAGCTAAATGTGTTTATTTAAACCACCATCTTTAACTTGAAGTCTAGAGGAATTCAGTATGTCCATTAATAAGATATTCAGAATTGCCCAATATATTTTAGTCAAAAATGTCACTACATTACTAATATCCCAAGTAATCATACTCCCCACATATAAAATGAAGACTTATCTTAAACAAACCAAAACTTATTATGTTCAATGGTTTGTTTTTATGATTTTATAAAGATAAGCTGTTATCTGATGCCTAATAAGCTTTCGTTTTCTATTCTTTCTTCTTCCTGTTCTTTTTCAAAATATTGAAAACAAGAAAGTCAATTCAAAATGTGTTTTTGTAAACACGGTCAGGTGGTTCTTATTAAAATAATGGCAAACCTTGCTTCAAACTTTTCAAGTGCCTCATGAGCAGACAATAAAAACTAAATTAAACAGCTACTTAACACTCAGAAGCATATCAAAGAAGTCTATTCTAAAATATACAGACACTCCGAAAGTCATGTTTCCTCTCTGTATTATATTTAGAAAAGTTGGTCTGCCTCAAAGGTTAGCAAAGAACAGCCTAGGTGCCCCGTCTGGCCCACCACCTGTTTTTATCAAGTCTCACTGAGCGCTGCCTGCCATTCATTTACATAGTGTCTAGGGCTGCTTTCCAGCTGCAATGACAGAGCAGAGTAACTGTGATGGAGGCTGTGTGGCCCACAAAGCCTACAATATTCCTCTGGCTCTTTATCGAAAAAGTTTGCTGACCATCCACCCCCACCACGGGGTCTACATTAAAAGATTTGTTTATTCTACAAAAGTTGCTTTGAGCACTTTCCTGTTTGTATTAGGAGCCAATAAATTAAGCCATATTTTATTCTAGAAATAATTTCTTAAAACTTTTTTTATAATAAATTGAAAATACTTGAAAAAAATGTCTAGGCAAATCAATGCTCCTTTCTTCCAAGTGACCATGAAACAGAAGTTGAAACCTGCACATAAGGACCTGGCACAACCCGCTTCATTCCCTGCCCGTTTTCTCCTCGCCGCCCCCCTCCACCAGATCGTTCCTTCTCCGTCCTCCGTTATATTCCCTCTACCTCCACTGAAAAGAATGCTGTTTTCTGGGCCACGCAGTATTTTCCTCTTTCTTTTTTCTGCTGACTTTATTTACCTAGCGTTCCTTCCGAAACAGTCTTTAGCACTGATTTTTCTGATCATCCCACTGTTAAAGCAACACATTCAAATTGAGGAAATAACTCAAACTCTCTGGGAGAGAGAGCAGTGTAACCGAAGGAAAGAGAAAAAGCAGTAAAATTACCCAAGGAATTAATGAGAAGGACAGTCTTCATAGAAGCCAGCCAAACACAATATAAACGGTATTCCTTTAGCCATACCACAGAAAATCTTTACTTTGACAAAAGTTAAGGCCAGCATATCAGTGAAGTCCCTAACAGCAGTTACTTTATTCAAATAAAAGCAGAGAAAATGGTAAACAGGTAAAAAGAGAAATGTATATCTATGCTCAATACTTGAATACCTAAGACTGAGTGCCTGAAAAAGCAGGGCATAACTCACAAATAACTAAGAAACGCATGTCACTGAAGATGAAGTTACTTTAAGAGGTGTTTACAGAATTATAAAGAGCAACGATACTGAAGAACATTTTCACTGGTTAATTTTAAAAACTCATAGTATAGCAGTTTGAAATAAGTCTTAACAGAACCCAGATTTATCTTTAAAAAAAAAAAAAGCACAACCACTTGAACAGGATGTCACACACATTATCATCTCCGCACCCTACTATCATCAACTCATAGCAAGGTGAATATTACCTAATGAAGCCTTCAGTTTTCTAATAAAAATTACAGTGATGAAAAACATCAACATCGATTGATCGGCTGCCTCTTGCACACCCCCTCCTGGGGATCGAGCCTGCAACCTGGGCCTGTGCCCCGACCGGGAATGGAACGGAGACCCTTAGAGCACGGGCTGATGCTCAGCCACGGAGCCACACTGGTATGCCACGCGAGGAAATGCTTTCAACTGAACTCTAACTGGGGACGGTCAAGTCCAGGAGCGCAATGCCTGCCGAACACGTCCTTTGCTGCTATCTAATAAGATCTTAGAAAACGAAGTACTTGGAGACAGGCTGCTGGGGTTTATCGTACCTCTTTCTTCCTCGTGCTTTTTGGCGGATGCACTTTTAGGTCTTCCTCTTCCTCGCCTGCTATGATCTGAATGGCTGTTACTCCGAGACCTCTTTCTGTTTTCTAAGTCCTTATGTCCTGTCGGGTGCATCTTCTCTCTCCTAGCTCTCTCTGTGCGCCTCCTCTTGGCCTCATGTTTGTTTTCTGTATGGATGAATAAAAGTGATATATTTTAGGCTTAGCAAGAACTGTTTGTCCAAGTTCTCCCTGTCTGCTTTTTCCTTTCTAAAAGCACTAGAGTTTGCTGCCTGGCAAATTTCATTAAACTACAACCATGACATTTATGCCCCTCATATCCTCACAGGAAAAAAAGAAATTCAACAGAATTCAGGTGATCCATTAACATATGAAGTAGGAGTCTTATAATAGAAGGCTTTTCTTTATTGGCACCTTTAGCTTCAGCCCCTACAAGTCTGCACAATTCCAGTGACCTTTCTGCCCTTTTCTCTCTGCTTCCAAGCTAAAAATGGTGAAGTATCAGAAAGGGGGAAAAAAAAGTTTCATTCTTTTTTGCCACTATCCAAATTATATATTGAAATATGTCAAGTATGCAGAAGCGAAACTGACCTTAGCCATAATATATTAAAGTTACCAATAAAAAACAAACAGAAAGCATCCACAGAAAATATGACAACACTAGGAAAGTAATAGTTTTCATCACTTTAGCCACAGAGGAGGTCATTTCTGATATTCTAAGAACATGCTGTTCCCTAAATGGAATAGCAACAGAGGAACTTGACTCAATATGGTAATTTAATTAATACAAGAAACCACCCTCTCACTCCAAACAAATCAAAATGGTAGATAAGACAACAAAAAATTTTAAGCAGCAAAAACCAAAACTTGCCTTAATACATACCTGAAAAGAAAATTCCCCAAATGCTTAAAAATTACTGTGGAAGAGACAAAACACATGCTACAAAATGGAGGAACTTTGAAAACCTGAGGCTAACTGAAATAAGCCAGACACAGAAGGACAAATACTGTATGACTCCACTCACAACAGCAGTCAAATTTACAGGCACAAAAAGAATAGTAATAGTGGTTGCCTGGGGCGGCGGGGGGGGGGGGGGGGGGGGTGAGGAATGAGGAGTTACCGTTTAGCGGGCACAGGGTGTCTGTTTGGGAAGATGAAAAGGGTTCTAGAGATGGATGGTGATGATGGTTAAGTACACGATAAGAATGTACTTAATGCCACTGAACTGTGCACTTAAAATGATCAAAATACTAAATTTTGTTATGTGAATTTACCACAATAAAAGATGAAAAAAAATAAGGTTTGATGAAAAAGAAGTAGAAAACAAGATGAACTGCTAAAAAAAAAAAAAAAGTGCAAAAGATACACTAAAAAAATGGCAGGTCTGCAGACCAAATTACAGATCTAGAAAGGAAATTCAATTAAAATTCCTGGAACAAAAAGGACAAAAAGAGAGAATATGTGACAGTAAATGAAGAGAAATGAGAAAGGTCCAAGAAATCTAATACTGCTCATCTATGACAGTGTTGTAATTATCTACCCAATATTCATTCAGTCTCCCCTTGAATAAGAACGGAATCCTGTTCTGTTCACTAGGGCCATGTGCGAGCTAAAATACACACATCTGAGACTCCTCATGTGAAGCGGCCATGAAATCCACTTCTAGCCAGTGACACGTCAGTGGATGAGGAAGGTTTCCAGAAAGACTTTTTAAGGGGATGAGCATGGCTGGCCAGCCCCTCTGCCCTTCCCTCTCTTCCTGCTTAGGGTGCTGTGGGCTGCCTGGGGTGAAACAGCTGCCTGTCACAGGGTGGAAGCCACAGCTTCCCAGGATGGAACGAAGAGAAGAACCTAGGTCCTCGATGGTGCACTGAGCCACAAGTCCTGTGGGGCCAACGTCATCATTCTTCACTAAACTGTGACAGCAAACTCTCTGTCCAACCCAGGGCCAGTCAGGTGTGCTGTGGATGGTGATCCTTATATGTCATCCAGTAAGTATTGCCAAAAGGAAGAGAGAGAATAACGGCCGGAAAGATTTAAAGGTAAAACTACCCTAAGCTGCACCCTGGAGCGTTCAGTGGAAAGGCCTGCATGCCAAGGAAGAATGGGAACACTTAAGTGCAAAGCAAAGTCATTCACCACATGCAAGATAGGAAATGCACCACTGCCAGAAGCCGGTCCATCCTTGCTGCTTGACACAGTCGCTGCAAGGAAGAAACATCTGCACAGCATCTGTTTCAAAGGACCTGGCGTATATGGCATACTGTTCTTAATATGTTTGCTCCCCTACTTAGTGCTATGTGTTTTAACCAAGCTCACCTCTCCAAGAAAGGTTGTTTCCCCAGGTGGGGATTTTTCCCTGCAGTTAGGGATTAATAGGACTAAGGAAGGGAATAAATCAGTAAAACCCCTTAACTAAGTGCCAGGCGGGTAGTTAATCACTTTAACTACGAACACGCTTAAACTACATAATCTTTACTTAGATAATCTCCTTCAGTTACTTCCTTGTAGCTTAACAGAACAATAGAGTAGTGACCTTGGAATGGAGATAACAAACGCCTTAACCTTTGGAATAGAATGGATAGGATTAAAATCAACTGGTATAAATACAGATGTAACAGGAGAATAAAGACAGAACCTGACTACAGAACCTGGCTAGGCTGCTGATCAACTGAATGCTGTCTCCATGTCATTTCTTCTTCGCCGACTCCGTCCACACCTTTGGGAACCCCTGGACCTGCTGGGGTTGGACCCCAACACACCACCACATGTTTTTCATGAAAATTTTTCCAGGTCTGAAACAATTTCTGCAAAATTTGTTCCAGAAATAAAAACACATGGTTAAAAAAAAAAAAAAAAAGGTACATAAGAAAAAGTGGGATTATCCCTTGAGTGCAATGGAAAGAAATCTTAGTCTGACAGTGTGCAGCCGACCTAAATGGTTCTTTTTGTTTTGTTTTTTTAGTTTATTTTTATTGATTTCGGAGAGGAAGGGAGATGGAACGAGAGAGACAGAAACACCAATGATAAGAGAGCATCACTGATCGGCTGCCTCCTGCACTCCCCACACTGTGGATGGAGCCTGCAACACACAATTAGTATGTCTTTTGCAAAGGCCTAAAACCGTTCTTATTAGAAGTCAGAGGATTCTATTAAAAAAGGTCTTAAAGCCCAGCCGGTGTGGCTCAGTAGTAGAGCATCGACCTATGAACTAGGAGGTCATGATTTGATTCCCGGTCAGGGCATGTGCCCGGGTTTCGGGCTGTAGGCCCAGGAGGGGGCATGCAGGAGGCAGCTAACTAATGATTCTCATCTATTGTTTTTCTCTCTCTCCCTTCCTCTCTGAAATCAATAAAAATATATTTTTAGCTCTGACCAGTTTGGCTCAGTGGAGAGAGCTTCGGCCTGCAGACTGAAGGGTCCCAGGTTCGATTCCAGTCAAGGGCATGTACCTTGGTTGCGGGCACATCCCCAGTAGGGGGTGTGCAGGAGGCAGCTGATCGATGTTTCTCTCTCATCGATGTTTCTAACTCTCTATCCCTCTCCCTTCCTCTCTAAAAAAATCAATAAAATATATTAAAAAATAAGTATTTAAAAAATATATTTTTTTAATTAAAAAATTAATTTTTATTGCTTTGATTTCACTTTTTATGTTAGTGCAATTTTAGGTTTAAAGACGGTTCTCTTTTTTTGTATGAAATCTAAACTTCTTACTCTGGTTTACAAAGTCCTACTTAATCTGGCCCACCCCAACCCTCTGGCCTCATAGCCACACTCTCCCGCTGTCTACACTGCAACCACATTAGTCTTCATGTTCCTAAAATATACCAATCTTTTTCTAGCCTTAGAATTTTTGCATCTGCTATTTCATCTGTCAAGAATGTTCTCCCTGATCTGATCATGACTAGTCCCTTGTTCCATTCAGCCTCACCTTAAATGGCACTTCTCAGAGAGGCCTTCTCCAACCATTCAATCAAAAGTAGCCTTCCAGTCACACGCTGGCACAGTGCTCTATTTGAATGTCCTACAAGGCGCTTATCACAAGCTAATATTCTCCGTTTATTTGTTCTCTGTCTATCTCCTGCTCACGGGAGCATAAGCTCCATGACAGCAGCAAGCCCGCCTTGATAGGACACTCATTCATTCACTTATGGCCAAGGCTCTGAATAGTGCCTAGCATATAGCAGGCGCTCAAAACACATTTGTAATCAATCTACTCGTATTTGAGGATCATCACTATATGAAGTCTGATTTTACCAAAGAATAAGTAACAAAATTTCATCTTTTAATAAGTATATCCATTGAATAAATCCAATCTGTCTAGTTAATGGGAATGTAAAATAAAATTATTTTTTAGATCTTCTAAATCAGGAAATTATAAACAATAATCAATATATCTAAAAATTACATTCACACCAAAATCAAGTTATATTTTTCCAGTCACTAGTTTAAAAAACTCAAAAGTGTTATAAGTTTTACCAGCATGATGAGAAGAAAAAACCCAAATGTCCATCAACCAGTAACTAGATAAACAGATGGTGGCATATCCGTGCAAAGAATGGATATAGGCAACAACGTGGCTGAGTATTAAACTACGCTCAGTGAAAGAAGCCAGACAAAAAAGAATACATATTACAGGTATGACTCTATTCCTATTAAGTTCTGGAATAGTGACAGAAAACAGAGCAGCAGTTGGCTGGGCGTGGGGGTAGCAAGACTACAAAGGGGAACTAGGAAACTTTCGGGAATGAAGGACACGTTCATTATCTTGATTGTGGTGACTGACTGGTGTAAACATATGACAAAACTTACCGAACTGTGCACTTTAAGTATGTGTGACTTGTTGAATGTCAATTATACCTTAGATTTTTTTTTAAATCAAATCAGGTACACACCCTTGCATTAAAATCCTTCAATGGCTCTCCGTACTCCAAAAACAGAAAGTTTGTTACAAGCTTTATCAGCATGATAAGGGATCATCAATTAAATGAATGAACAGCAAATTAATGTCATAAGCTGACTTCCAACAGCTAATAAAAACCAGACATACTTCAATAGATTTTAATGTTTAACTTCAACAAACATGTAAATAGCAAATTCACACAAAAAAATTAAATTTCTACATCAAATCTAAAAATGCAGTAAATTCTCAGTTACCTGTTGAAGGTGGTGATTTCTCTGGGTGCTTTGCATTTAAAAGTTTTCTGCTAATAAATATGTAACCACAGGGACATGATTTACATGCAACAGGAACCTGTAGAGAAAAAAGAAAAATATATATTATTACTATTTTTCTATTGGTAACCTTCCCAATGTTTACAAAGTCTCCTGAACTTAATGATAAATTACTTAAAGTAGGAATCATAGATTTATTTAAACCCCAGCTCCTTACAACAAATTATTTGAGATGAGTATTGTGTCCTATACAACTTCATAAGGCTTTACAATACCATGAATAGGTAAATGAATAAAAAACATGTCCTGATGGAAGTGACCAATAGAAAAGCATAATAGAATCAAAGCCAGGGAAAATATGTGGAAAAGAAAGGTAACATTTCTTAAAAGATTAGTTTGGCCGGGCCCCTGTGGCTCAGAGGTTGAGTGTCGACCTATGAACCAGGAGGATACGGTGCAATTCCCGGTCAGGGCACATGTCTGGGTTGCGGGCTCCATCCCCAACAGGGGATGTGCAGGAGGCAGCCGATTCATGATTCTCTCTCATCATTGCTGTTTCTATCTCTCTCTCCCTCTCTCTCCCCTTCCTCTCTGAAATAAATAAAAATATACTTAAAAGAAAAAAAAAAGATTACTTTGCTAGCCAATATCTCTTGGCAAGACTGTAACTACTGATGTTTGTACAACCAAAGACTCTACTTTGTGGCTTAAAGGGGAAAAAAATTGACGTACTTTCAAAAAAGAAAAAAAAGGTCAGCCTGACTAGCAGTTTACAAAGAACAAATGGGAAAGGGGAACGTGGCTGGAAAGTCATTAAAGTCATCCCAAGCGTGAGAGTATGAGGGCCCACGCGGAAACAAGCGTAAGAATGGAGATGGAGAAAAGGTAGACCTCTGCCAGACACTCAAACGGAAGAAAGAACTGAAAATGACTCAGGTTCTTATATGACAACGCAGGGTGCCAATGACCAGTAACACACACACACACACACACACACACACACACACACACACACACGTTTACAATAACCAGTGTGAGGGGCAAAATTATATTACAAGCAAAAGAGAATGTGGGAGAAGGTAGTAGTTGCGATCTAGGGTCATATAGTCTCAGCTCCAGCGAGGACACTGGATAAAACAATGTGATGGGCTCTGAGAAAGAAGGCACCTACTAAGAAGGCTCAAGGCTAACTGGGCTCAAGATGATAAGATGGAGCCTACGGCTGTTTCTACATGGGGGCCACTCAGACAAACTGTGCTCCAGGGATCCATTACCATCTTCACCAACCAATCAGAGTGGCTCCATTCTGACCAACCAGGACAGTGCTTTTGGGACCAATCAAACTGTGAGAAATTGAAGTCCTCATTTGCATGAGGATGAACCAATCAGGGACCGGGGCAGGGACCTGGTGTATAAGTCAGCTCCCACACCCTATACATTGAAGACTCAAGACTGCTTCCCGAGCTGGCGCTGAAACACTGGGATGAAACGCTGAAGATGCCTCCCCACCCGAGGGGGGAGGAACGGGCAGAGCGGGCAGAGCACAGCGCCCTCACAGCTGTGCCGCACATAATGGAGCTGTAACACCGAGCTGCATCACACTGAGCTGTTGGCACTGAGAGTCTCTGTCTTCACCACTCTCCAAACTGGCCATTCCTGTTGGCGTTCAATCGGTGCCAACAACAACCAGTTGACAACACTTAAACTCTTCATGCTTCTACTTCTAAAAATGCAAAATACAAATGGCTCCTTTCTCCATTTCAAATGCTCTTGAAAATCATTGAAAAAAATGTTACATTTCCCCCAATAACCATTTCACTAAATTAACCTTCATGATCCTTGGAGTCATGTTAATAAAAAACCAGACATGTTAATAAAAAACGAGAAATTACTCTCAACAAAAAACACTCAGAATAATTAATCAGAAAATTGCAATTCCCTTTGTAAGAGAAATTACTTTGCCCATTGTTCTGCTTGTTAAAAGTTTAGTTATGATCATAAAGCTTTTTATCCGTGTGTGTGTGTGAAATGCCTCCTACTCTAGAATATAAATACTTCCATTAAGCTAAATAAAAAATTTGGCAGAATTCTTTTTCTTTACATAAAAATACTGAACAAAGGATACCTAGTTTGAATTTAAGAAAAATAACAATAAATCCTATAAAAATAATCAAAATCCAGATATGTCCAACAGCTTGCTCTATTTAAAATGTGATGAGATTCTTTCAAACCATGACAGAAAATGTAACATTACACTTTTAATAGGGTAAAACCTTCCCAAAATAGATATGTTTGTCATTTTAAAAATTTCACATCTTCATAGAAACCAAGCTAAAAGGCACTGACTCATTTCCCTTACACTTAATCACATCATTAAGGGCAGTCACGGGGATATAAATTGTTTTAAATTAATGCCATTCAAAACCACAGAAAACCTGATGTTCTTATTTAAGAGACTCCTGCTCCTCAGCAAGCCTTTCTTCTACCTGGTGAAACTCAATACATTTCCAGTTAAGTCTCTGTCCTATACACTAACAAATGTATCAGCCCATATCCAGAATTTGCAGAGGTTGCTACAGTTAGATGAAAAATGTACATTTGGCTTTGGGATGAAGAATACACCAATACTGACTACTTAATAGGTTGGTTTTCATCCCTTAATGCATTTTATGCTCAAGAAACATTCAATGCACCTGACCTAAGTCACCCTAAAGTCCTTTCAAAACGGAAAGTTCCTTTCCCCGACCCCAACCCATCCCCCACCCCCCCCCCCACACACACAACCAAACACCACCAAAACCCAAATCCTATAAAAATGATTATTAAATAGGGTAGTCAACTTCATTAATATTAACCTCTTTATAGTATAATTTGGATTTTAAACAGCCTAAAATTCCTTCAAATTTCAGTTGTAATGTCAAAAATATTGAAAGTTCTAATGCCACACTTTTAGGAATTTAAAATAGAAAAAAAAAAAATCCAACCTGGCTGGTGTGGCTCAGTGGGTTGAGCATGGGCCTATGAACCAGGAGGTCATGGTTCGATTCCTGCTCAGGGCACATGCCCGGGTTGTGGGCTCCATCCCCAGTAGGTGGTGTGCAGGAGGCAGCCAATCAATGATTCTCTCTCATTGACATTTCTCTCCCTCTCCCTCTCTCTCTTCCTCTCTTCCCCCACTCTTCCTCTCTGAAATCAATAAAAATAGATATTTAAAATAAATAGAAAAAAATCCAAAATTTTGTTTATTGATGGCTTATTGTGTATCAATTTATTTCTTGAAAAGTGTATTTAGGTTTGTATGTTTTACAGGTAAAACAGGTTAAAAAAAAACTACAAGAAACAAAATCCTGTTCTTATATTGTTTCAGTGATTTAAAAAAGCTCTAAAATAACCACATTATAGAGAACTAATTTATATTCTTTGCTGCTAAAAGTAACTTACCTATAGTGGACATGTTTGCTAAATGTCACATAAAATTTCTCATAAATTAAAAAACAAACAGCTGCTCTATTTTTAAAAATTAAGGCAAAAACAGAAACATACACAAAAATACCAGAAAAGTAACTAGAATCATCAGTAGTATTATGCACAAAATGGCTCAGTAATTTGGGTTTAGTGGATGTGAAAATGAAAAGTATTGTGGTTTAGATGTTTCAGAACTGTATTTTCAAATGGAGGCATTTAAAAGGGATGTTCAAAGGGATGTTCAACTAAAAATCTAGGGCTGTCTTCTTTGCTGCTCTCTCTCTACTTGTTTTTAAACTTATACACACGTATGTATCTAATGGCAGCCATCTCCTCAACTTTTGAAGATTTTTTTTTTAAATTTTTCAATTGATTTTTAGAGAGGAGGGGGGCGGGGGGAGAGAGAGAGAAACATCTATGTGAGAAACAGTCATCAGTTGCCAAACACACTCCCCCCTAGGAGACGGAACCGCAATCCGGGTGTATTCCCTGACCCGGAACCCAACCCACCGGGGTCACACGCCGACCAACGGAACCACACAGGCCAGTGCTAAAGATTTTACATTTGTATTTATATTTATAAACCAAGTTCGCCTTTAATGTTTGTACACCATGGGGCAGCTTGCTATGGACTGGACTGTGCCCCGCCGCCCACCCCACATTCCTGCACTGAAGCCCTAGTCCGACTGGGTGGTGTCTGGAGATGAGATGAGCAGTCATCTCAGGAGGAGGCCAGTGCCACCAGGACGACAGACCCGGAGCGCTCGCGGCCGAGGCCGTGGCATCCCGCCTCCGGGCTGAGAAGTAAACTGCTGTCGGAGCACCATCCGTGGTGTTCCTGCCGCTGGAGGGGCGACTGCGTGTGTGAAACAAAAGCGACGGAGCTTCCCACCTAACATGCCGATCACCTTTTGCTGAAGTTACAGGACTCCTATGAGTTTATTATTCTCTCCTCTTACTTTAGCCAGGATATCAAAAATCAGGTTATTTTCCCCAAAAGGTTACTCCTTGCCAAGGAAAACAAGGTCAGGATTTGCAATAACTTGCAGCCGACAGAAACCGGAATGCATCATACATACATACATACATACCACGCAAACCTTACGCTCTGCCCTAGTCGCTGGGACGGACGGAAAGGATGGAGGGACGGAAATAAACCCCTGCAAAGGACCTGCAGCCGCAAAGCCCGAATTCTGTCCGAACTTAAATTCGGCTTCTGGGTAAGAGTGGAAGTTGAACTCCTCCCTTTGGAAGCCGTGACTACATAAATTATTTTTATAGCGCATACTCCAACTCCTCCGATCAGTAAACGGTGGGCTCAGACTCTCTTGCCACTGGCCGTAAAAGATACTGAATAAAACGGGTCAACGTTTTCTGATCACCCTGCAAGATGCTCCTGAACGAATGCACTAAAGGTCGGCTTATTCAAAGCCTCCGGCCATTTCAAATCACTCCTGATCAAAAAAAAAAAAAAAAAAATAGATAAAAATAAAAAAGGAGTGGGAGGAGAAAGGGAGTCATTTTGAAAAAATCCTCTCGGTGGAAAAGAAAAAAAAAAACACACCCCGATCCGCACGCTGGCACGAAACGAGCCCCACGACTGGTTTTAATGGAGAGTTTAATTGGGGGGGTGGGGGGGGGCGGCTGTGTTCCGGGTGAAGGAGGAGGCTTGCTTACACGACAACACAATAAATGGGGATTTAAAATTACAGCCCGACACCGGGAGCTGTGTGCAGAAAGCAGCCATTTAAAATGCACGGAACCATATATGTATATATATATATATTTCATTTTTACTTTAAGATCTGGAAGCAGAAACGCCCAGTTTCCAGCAGAGGATGCCGTGGCGGGTGGGGGTCGTGGGCGCCCGAAGGGAAGGGCTTCCCGGGGGGGCGTTAGTCAATCACGTAAAACAACGTAAAGAAAGAATTCACGTCACAAACCTAGGAAGTGTGTTTAGAAGACAAATTAAAAAAAATAAAAAGATCTCCAAACTCGCCGAAATAGAAAGCCGTGACACTGCGGCCCCTGTTGTCACGTGTGGGCGTCCGCCCGGGGCGCGGCGCGGACAGGGGGGTCCCCGCTCCCGTGGGACGGGAACAAAGCCGCCCCGCGGGCAGGACGGGGCGCCCGGCGCCAGGAGCCGGCTCCAGGGGGCACCCGCGCCTTCCCGTCGGGGCACGAGGGGCTCCGGGGCGCAGACCCGCCGCTGTCACCGGGGCCGCCGGGATAGCGGGCACCAGCCCACGCCCCCTTCCGCGCCGCCCGCCGCAGGGCCGTCTCGCCGCCGCCAGGTGGGCGCCGGCCCGGACACCCCGGGCTCAGCCTGCGGTCCGGGTGCCCCGTGGCCGCCGAGCCCAAGGGCCGGCCCACCGCTCGGCCGCCGGGACCCGGCGACGGGGCCTCTCCACAGCCAACCGCCGCCGGCAACGGCCGCCCGCCCGCCGGCCCGCCGCCCACCTGTTGGTCGCACTCGGGGCACGATTTGGTGGCCATCTTCACTTTCTTGGCTCGACTCGCGGACATGCTCCCCTCCGGCGGCGGCGGCGGCGACGGCTCGGGCTCCTCCCCTCGCACCTCACAGGCCCAGCCTCCGCCCGCCGGGTCCCGCTGCCCAGACTGAGGCGCTGCCCGGTGCGCGCGCGCCTGCGCGAGGTTGGGCGGAGCCTGCGTGCGAGGGGGCGGGGCGCACGAGGGGGCGGAGCCTGCGTACGAGGGGGCGCGGCTGCAAAGGGGCGTGGCGCGACGTGGCGTGCGCTAACTCCGTGGGACTTGGGACCGCGCTTCTATCCACTCACGCCGGCCCTCAAGCGCGTCCGGCTTCTCACCAGAGGTAGGCGGGCGGACCCTCCCGCGAGACTATGGCCACGCCTTCTCTCGGTTAGGCAAACAGCGCGGGGGCGTGGCTCGGACGGGATCTGACAATGACGGGCATCTGGCTCGACCAATGAGTGCACAGAATACCAATAGGTGCTGGCCACGCCTTGCCCCGGAAGGAGGGAGAGAGGGAGTGTGAGGAGCGGGTGGGAGGTCAGTCGCCACCGGTTATGGCATTAACTTCAGTAACTCTTAGTAAGTCTAATCACGGAGGAGCTGGAGACATCTGATGAGTCTACTGTATGCCAGGCCGTGGAGTCGGCGCCGCAAGATACCATATTCGTCGTCAAGTATTTATTGAGGGCCAACCCGCCACGCAAATGGGACTCCTGGGAAGCGCTGCCCTCACGATCACCCCGTCCAGTGCAGCCGACCTAACACTCGACTCCAGAGGAGAGGGTGGTCGGTGGGAAGAGTAACGCGGCCGAAAGTCACTGAGCCTCTGATCTAGCAATCCCACCCCTAAGAATCTGAAGGAAAGACATTCCCCACCCAGACCCACTTGCGCAAAGATGTTGCGCTTGACAGCACCGCTCGTCAGAGCAAAAGCAGAAACAGCCCAGGGAGCACCGCCAAGTGGCCGGAGCAGACTCAGGCGTGCATGAAACAGTGCCAGTGCAGCTCCTCTGAAGGACGCGCTCGAGCTGTTTGAAGAGTGCACTGGAAGAATAAGGTACAGAGCACGGCAGGGCAGGAGGGAGACTTGTTTTTCATTCCACGTCCTACTGTATTATTTTAACTTTCTACTAGATCAAGTTAAAAATGTAGGCTTTCCAACCCCCGCCCCAAGAAGAGGGACAAGGATGTGCACACAGCTACTGAGGAGGCCCCGGCCCGCTGTTGAGGGAGTTGGTGGTCCTCGCGGGCTTTCTGAAGAGTTGTCTGCAGAGCGAGTCCCTAAGTGTGCGAGGTGGAGCGGCCCGATCGATCGAGGTGAACACCTGTGAAAGGTGAAGGCCCCCGGGGGGGGGGGGGGCGGTGTAGGCCAGGGGACTCTCGCGTTGAGGGTGCGCCCGTGCAGGGCGGAGTCCAGGAGAGGTGGGCCATGTTCAGCTGTGCAGGGTCTTCTCACCCTGGGGAGGAGCGGGGCTTAAAAAGGACTCGGGGTTCTCTCTCGTCATTGAAGTTCCTCTCTCCCTCCCTCTCCCTTCCGCTCTGAAATCAGTAACAATATATATATTTTTAAAATATTCTCTCAGTGTCTGTGGGTCAGAAACCCAGGTGTGGTTGTGCAACCTCATCTGAATGCTCACCTCGGGGGAGGTCCACTCCGAAGCTCACTCACCGGATTGTTGACCGACCCCCCTCCTCCCCCCACCCCCTCCCACCCCCACCCCTCATCAAAGGCTCTTCACTGAGCTGCCTCAGCATGGCAGCTGGCTCGCGCCCTGAGTGAGCGAGCTCAGCTAGAGCCAGGAAGAACACGCGTGGCAGAAGCCACGTGCTTTTTATAACTGAATCTCCAAAATGGCAGCCCATCACTTCTGCTGAATTCTAGCAGAAGCGAGTCACCAAGTCCAGCCCACGCTGGTGCAGGGTAATACATGAGGACAAGAATGGCAAGATGTAGGGGTCGCTAAGAGCATCTGGAGGCCGCCTCCCGAGGAGGCGTGCACGGGATCATCCTCAGCCCAGTAAGGATGAGCAGGATCATCCTCAGCCCAGTAAGGATGAGCAGGAAGCTAGAAGGTGCCTGGGCCCCCGCAGCATGGTTGCATAGCTACCCCGATTATGGCCTGATTATGGCCTGCATCCCTCGGAGAAAACAGCTCAAAAGAAGACACAGCCCACACCTAGGATGTCTCTCTCACATGGTGTTTCTCTCTCTCTTCCCCTCCCTTACACTCTCTCTTAAAAAAATCAATGGAAATAAATATCCTGAGGTGAGGATTGAAAAAAAAAATTTTTTTTTTAAAGACTAATAACATCAAATATTAGTGAGAGGGAGTATAAAATGGTGTAATCATTTTGGGAAAATGAAATATACACATAGCCTATGACTCAGGTTCTCCAATTATAGGTGTTTGTCCAAGAGAAATGTAAATATATGTCCACAAAAGACTCTGCAGGAATATTCATAACAGCTGTATTCATAAAAGGCTGCGTGGGATCACTGTAAAATTCAAGTATTTTATATGTTTGAACATTTTCATCCGTTAGAGAAAACAAAACCTACTTATTTCAACGCCTGTTCATTTGTTTTTTAATTACTTGCTGTCAATTTTCTACAAAGTGGATGAAACTGGCCCTCACATTTATTTATTCGTTGAACAAACATTAATGGGTGTCTACTACGTACTAGACCAAGTATGTCAAATTCAAAGGCTAACACGGGCCACATAAACAAGGTTTAAGTTTATGTGGGCTGCAAAAGAACAAAAGCTTCAATTTTCATAGAAACATAGGTTTACTTCAATAGAGACATGTTGAATACAAAGGGCTGAAATAAATGAGTCATCGTTAATAGAACATTTTAATAAAAATTAATATTTTTCTTGAACATTACCTTACCAGACAATGAATAACTGCACAGATTAATAAGCGTAACGCAAATAAACCTATTTTTCTTGTTCTCCGAACGTGAAATATTTCCCGTTGCGCACACCAAACAAGTCAGTCCAAGACTAATGACATGGCAATCGGCTGCTAAAAAATTCGCTGCTGCCCTAACCGGTTTGGCTCAGTGGATAGAGCATCTGCCTGCGGACTGAAAGGTCCCAGGTTCGATTCCGGTCAAGGGCATGTACCTGGGTTACGGGCACATCCCCAGTAGGAGGTGTGCAGGAGGCAGCTGATCGATGTTTCTCTCTCATCCATGTTTCTAACTCTCTATCCCTCTCCCTTCCTCTCTGTAAAAAATCAGTAAAATTAAAAAAAAAAATTCGCTGCTAGTATTAGTGGAGAGAAATGGCGCGTAAGGGAAATGAATGCAACACGATGATAGTAATCAGTCATTATCGAAAGTTATAGCTCGTTATTAATTATGTATAACAGGATATTGTAAAAATTAACTTACAAAATTTTTATTAAAGCGTTTCTTACAGACCGTTATATTGGCTGGGCCGCAAAAATATTCATTGTGGGCTGCATGTAGCCCGCAGGCCGCGAGTCTGACATGCTTGTACTAGACCTGTGCCCTTGACGGGTATGATCATATAAACAAAAACTCAGTCCCTGCTGTTGTGAACCTTATAATCTTGCAGAAAAGACAGACAGACACACATTATCTCACAAATAAATATATTCTGACCATGATCACATTATGCAGGAACAATACTGGGATTCTTAGGCCATCGTCAAGGGGACCTGACCTGGGGTGGGGGCAGGGCAACCAGGGAAGACTTCCTGGAGGAAAAGTGCATGATGGGTAGAGTTACTAAGGTGAAGAGGAACGGCAAACATTCAGACAGAAAGCACACCAGGAGCAAAGCAGCTGAGGTCAAAGGAAGGGAAGGAGGCTGAAGCACTCGTCACCTGGGTTTCTGCTCGGCTGACTCCTATGCATCTTTCACACACACACACACACACACACACACACACACGCGCACACACACACACGCGTGCGCTCCCTGGGTTGCGCCACACCCCTCCCGGGAAGAAGCCGCAGTCCTCGGGAGCAGCTGTAGCTTTGGCTCCTGAGGGCCTTTCCGGCTCCGGGCTCTGCCGGGATTAGGAAATGATCAGGGTGAACCATATGCAATTGCCTTTTTGTAGGTCAAAATGACAATGTTATATTTTTTGAGAAAAACAACAGCTTCGTTCAGCCAAAATATACACTAATAGTATGAGCTGCTTTCTCCAAGTGACAAACTTCCCCCCAATATTAAATGACATACTACATTTATAAAATCCAGTCTTGTTACAAGACATTCACTTCCTTCAATTCCTGCTTCTCAAGCAGAGAATGTTCTGTGTCTTAGTTACAAATGACAAAGGAGGGGGAATCTGTGTTAAAAGGCCAGGTGAGTCTGATGGACGCGCTAAATTCCTTTGCCCGATTCAGTTGCCTCCCCAAGGCGGTCTGTGATGTCTGCAGTCCGCTGCTGTCCCGGCAGGACAGGTCCACGCCTGCGGACCAGCGCAGAACGCTGCAGCGCGACTGGGTCCGTGAGCCCACTGCTGGGCAATGCAGCTCGTTCACGCAGGGAAAGCAGTTCGGGCGAACACGGTGCTGAAACACCCTGTGTGCACACACACACACCCCACCCCAGTTACCAGATCCTCTTTTGGGAGAAGGAAGGTTTTAAGACGTTGGGGAACTTCATCAACATCCGGCCATTGCCCAGATCCCTTTCCATTTCATTTCTGTCACTTAGGACGCTCTCATAAGGTCTCTGCTCTTCCAAATCTTAAGGGTGAGCGTCTCTCCAACCACCTGTTCCTGATCAGCCATCAGCGGCTGTCACCCACTTGTCCAACCTTTTCACCTTGCCCATGGCAGCCAGGTGGCGAGAAATGGTTGTGGCAGAGACGCCTAGGTCTGCGGCGAGGCCCCGGATGGCGCTCTTGGGGTTCGCCTCCACCATGGCTCGCAGCTCGTCTTCATTTAGGACCGACCTGGGTCTCCCGCGAGGCTCGTTCTTCAGACTCAGGTCCCCAGAGCGGAACTTCTCGAACCACCAGCGGACGGTCCTTTCGTTCACGGAGCCTTCTCCGAAGACGGAGGCGATGTTTCTGCTGGCCGTGGCGGCGCTGTGTCCGAGTTTAAACTCGTATAAGAAGAGTATTCGCAGATCTTTCAGAGACATGGCATTGCTCACTTCTGTGGAGAAAATAAACAATAAAAGCTCAACCATCAGAGACGACTGCAGAGCACGCCATCACCGTGAACCCGAAACAACACAAGGGAACAGGCCTGAGCCCTCCCTCGCCGTCAGTGACGCCGCGGCGGGAAGCAGCGCTCAGTCAGGGGGAAGCTTGGATCACAGTTTCTATCAGGTGGAGGTTACATTTCAGCCTTTTCGTTTTCCCACAGGAACCCAACTGCCAGTAATTGTATAAGCATCTACCATAGAAAGCATTATTTTGAACTAAAATAGGAGTTGTGCTTGGAGATCCAGGAACTCAACGCCTTCTGTTTTTTTCAGTGCCACAGAATTAGGGTCGCAGATCAGCCTGGTGCTTGGGACACACCCTCCAGGACGGGCTGATGGATGCCTGTTCCTATGCTCCGGCAGCGTTTCAGGTCCTCCTCTTCCCTGTGCAGATGGTCTGAATGGCCGCCACTGCCGGCCTCTTATCCTCTCTCAGCCTCCCTAATTCACTGCTCTTGGCTTCATACTTAGTTTTGGTGGAGACGAGTAAAAATAACACACTTTAGGGACGTGAAAGAACCGTCTGCCTAAGTTTGCAGCCCACCCCGGCAGTCGCGTCTTTTACGTGTTTTAAATGGCACTATAGTCCATTGCCCAGGGCATTGTTTAAAACACAGCCATACACTCCTTTCCTAAACTCACCAAAGAGAGATTCAGCAGAATTCCATTCTGGACAGTGTTTGGGGGAAGTCGTGGGGCAGTAAGGAGGAAGATTCCTCTTTCAACAGCTTTAATCCCAGCCCCTTGTACATACACATCCCTTCACAGCAACTTTCCTGCCTTTTTCTCCCCCTCTGCTTCCAGGACGGTGACGTACAC
This sequence comes from Myotis nattereri, assembly GCF_964212035.1. Classification (NCBI taxonomy): domain Eukaryota; kingdom Metazoa; phylum Chordata; class Mammalia; order Chiroptera; family Vespertilionidae; genus Myotis; species Myotis nattereri. The sequence goes on from NC_138090.1 coordinate 1,728,171, forward strand.
TTGCTTAAATTCTAAGTTACACTATTTCAAATAAGTCAATCATCTTCCATTACCAGAGCAGAAAAAATGTGACCTCAACCATAATATACTGATACCAAAAAACAAAAAATACATCTTGCAACTACAAGATATTAGGAAAGTGAGTAGCTTTATTTTAATTCCTAATATGCTGAAAGCCATTTACCCTGTTCCTAAATGGCATAGAAATTAAGAAAGGTTTCCTGTCGATATAGATTTAATTAATGCAAGAAGAGGCCTCTTCTACTTCAAACAATCATCCTGGTTAAGACACAATCAAAAACAAAACTTGTTTTAATACAGAGCTAAATCCAAAAGCAAAAGATTTTCCCAAATGCATAACGGGGGGGTGGGGGAGGGAACCTCAAAGCCACTGTGATGAGGGGACACAGGAATACAATTCATACCTCAGAACTGCATACAAATAATAGAACAATCTAAAACACACACATTTTCAGGCAAGTTACAATAAGACATTCTGCCCTAGCCGGTTTGGCTCAGTGGACGGAGCGTCAGCCTACAGTCTAAAGGATCCCGGGTTCGATTCTCGTCAAGGGCACAGGCCTGGGTTGCGGGCTCCATCCCCAGTGTGGGGCGTGCAGCCGGTCAATGATTTTCTTGCATCATTGATGTTTCTCTCTCTCCCCCTCCTCTCTGAAATCAATAAAAATATATTTTTAAAAAATAAGACATTCTAAAACATGCCTTAAAAATTCAGCGAGAAAACAGAGATTCCATTAGGCAAAAACAGGCCATTGTAAAAGCAGGAACCCCACATTAGCTGCTTGCCCTGGCTCCTTGGCCTCCTCCCATCCTGGACACAGTGCCTCCTCTTCCCTGATCTTTCACGACCCTGACTCTTCTGCAGAATACCGACTGGTTGGTCCTTTTGTCTTTTGTCAAATGTATCTCATTGAATTTGGTTGATGTTTCTTTCTTTCGTTTTTCTTCTTATTATTTTTTAGCTGATGTTTTCTAATGATTGGACTAAGGTTCTGCATTTCTGGCAAAGAGTGCACAAAACCGTAGCCCTTCCGGTCCGCATCACAGGCTTCGTGGTGTCAGTGTTTCATTATTGTGCTGTTCACCGTGGTCCCTGATTAAGGTAAATTCTGGCAGCTTTCACCCCTGGAAAGTTCTTATCTTTCCCTTTGTGGTTAATGGAGATCTTGGGGGAATACTTTGATTTTATAAAAAAAATTTTATTTCTCCTCAAATTTTCACTCGCCTACTTTACCATCCATTGGTCGATCTTGACTGCAACCATAATTACTGTTTAGCTAGTGCTGGTTTTCTATTACCCGCAATCCTTCCAGTTATTAACTGAAATTCTACTGTAAAGAATTGTTCCAGCCCAGACCGGTGGGGCTCAGCTGGTTGTGCATCGTCCCATGTCCCGAAAGGCTGTCAGTTCAATTCCTGGTCAGGGTACATGCCCTGGCTGCAGGCTCCATCCCCAGTGGAGAGAGTACAGGAGGCAACCAATCGATGCTTCGCTCTCTCTCTTTCCGTCTCCCTTCCTCTTTCTCTAAAAATCAATAAAGAATATCAAAAAGAAAAAGAAAAAAAAGAATTGTCCCATATGTAATAGTGTCAACAATTTTTAAACGGGGAGGAAGGAGGAGAGAGAGAAACATTGATTGGCTGCCCTGACTGGGAATAAAACCAGCGACCACAGAATACACGGGACGATGCTCAATTGAGCTACACCAGCCAGGGATCGATAGACTTTTAATATTATAACTTCAGCAGCAGAAAAAAAAAAATTAACTAACAAAAATTATTTTTTAATCTATACAACAAAAACCATAAAAGCTGAAAAGATGGTAAACTTGCAATTACCTGTAAAAGGTGATGATTTATCTGACTGTTTTACTTTTAGGAGTTTTCTATTAATAAATATATAGCCACAGGGACAAGATTTACATGCAACAGGAACCTGGAGGGGAAGAAAGAGAAAATATATATTACATTTTACTATTTATTAGACTTCTCAAGTGTTTCTGTGGTCTCTTCAACGAAACAATAAGTAATTTGAAGGAAGAAATCACATTTATATTTAAATTCTACCTCCTCATATGAATTGAGATAAGAATCACATCTAGCCCTAGCCAGTTTGGCTCAGTGGATAGCACACTGGCCTGTGGACTGAAGGGTCCCAGGTTCAATTCCAGTGAAGGGCACATACTTCGGTTGCAGGCTCCAGCCCTGGTAGGGGCCCATGCAGGAGGCAACCACTTGATGTGTCTCTCTCACATGGATGTTTCTCTCTCTCTGTCTCTCCTCTCCTTTCCACTCTCTCTAAAAATCAATGGAAAAATATCCTCGAGTGAGGATTAACAACAAAAAATCACATCTATTCTCCTCGTCCTCTACAGTTCCGTGAATATAGCAAATGTTTAATAATGCTGAATGTGAAGGGCAAAAATAATTTCCTAAAATGTCAGTGTCAGAATAGTTACAAAATGGATTGTCTAGAAGAAAGGAACTGGTTTAGGAAATTATTACATAATCCCAGGATGAGAGGCTATTGGCCTGCTCTCCTATGCTGGCAGGGGGAATGTATTTTTTTTTAAGTATACATTTAACAAACATTTCAAAGGAAGAAAAGAGTAAGACTTGGATACAAAATAATTACTGATGATAAAACAGAACTGAAAATTAGTCTAAAAGTTGGAACAGGAGGGGGAAGAGGGCCAGACACTAACAAGTTGAAAGAAAAAAAAAAAAAGAAACACCACTGTGGGATGACAGAAACACACACACACACACGCACACGCACACACGCGCATACGCACACACACTCTATTAAAAACATATAACCACAGTTATCCTACATAATAAAAGGCTAATATGCAAATTGACCAAACAGTGGAACCAGGGGTCACTATGATGTGCACTGACCACCAGGGGGCAGACGCTCAACGCAGGAGCTGCCCCCTGGGGGTCAGTGCGCTCAGCCAGAAGCCAGGCTCACAGCTGGCAAGCGCAATGGCGGCAGCACTAAGGATGTCCGAGGTGGGAGGGCACAGGGGGTTGGGCTGAGGAACCCCCCCCACACACACACCCCCCAGTGCACGAATTTCGTGCCTCTACTATATACATATCTGCCCCTGGTTCCTGGCAGCTCCTACAAGCCTTGCAATCTCATAAGAGTACTAGGAGCATCTTCTGTCCAATGTGTGGTCTTTGATCCCAATTCCTGATGCGAAGTCCCTAAATCCCTTGGCATTTCCTGGGTGACGCAATGTCTCTCACCTTTCACGACAAAACACTGCACAATGAGAAACAGAAGGGAACTTCCTCCACATGATAAAATGAACTTATGAAAGGCCCACAACTAACATCATACTCGGTAGGAAGGATTGAAACCTTTCTTCCCTATACCAGGAACAACACACCCATATCTGCTTCTGCTGCTTCTATTCAACACTGTAATGGAAAGCCAGAGAAAGTAGGCAAGAAAAAGAAGTTAAAGGCATACACATTGAAAAAGTGAAGTAAATCTATTTCCTTTCACAGGTCACATGACCGTATATATAAAAGAAATCCTAAATAAACACACACACAATATTAGGGCTAATGAAGGAATGCAGCAATGGTGCAGGATACAAGACAAACAAAAATCAGTGTTATTTCTATACACCAGCAATAAACAATCCAAAAAATGGAATTAAGAAAATGAGTCTATGTATACGACCATCAAAAAAATAAAATAATTAGGAATAAACTTAACCAAAAAGATGCATGACTTGTACACTGAAACCTAAAAATCACTGCTGAAAAATCAGAGACCTAAATTAATGGAAAGACAGCAATGTTCGTGAATTGGAGGACTCAATAGTGTTCATCGTTCCCAGGTCAGTCTACACAGATCCAACGCAAAACTTATCAACAGCCCAATGGCCTCTCCCCCGCCCCACCCTGGACATGGAAAAGCTAATTCAAATATTCCCATGGATCTGAAAAGCCAAAACAGTCTTAAAACAGAAAAAAACAAAGTTGGAAGACTCACATTTCCTGACTTCACAACTTACTACCAAGGTACAGCAATCCACGCGCGGAGCACTTGGAGGGAGCGTGAAAGTCCCCACTTTGACGCACAACAAACGGAAACGTCAGCAACTCTCCTCAGCTCCGTGAGAGAAGTGGGGTGCCCGCGCAAACCAGGGCCCCTCCCATTGGACAGACGGGTGAAGACGGAGACTCTCAACTTACCAACGCGGAAATTCACAGAGTCAGGCAGGAAAAACTCAACCGTAAGGGCGGACACACTGCTGGAGGCTCCGTGTGGACAAGTCTGAGAGTTCAAACTCCAGCGAGACCCAGTCCCAGGACGTCCCCCACACTTTTGCGAGTGTTCTGGACACACACCAGACAGCTGGCGAGGGCAGCGGAGAGGGCACAGAACCCGCCAGGCCAGCGTGGCGCAGCTCATTGAGCTCCCGCCCAGGCACCCAGAGGTCAACCCTTCGATCTGGTGAGGGCACACGCCCAGGTTTTGGGCTTGAGCCCCAGCAGGGGGTGTGCAGGAGGCAGCCAATCAATGATGCTCTCTCATCATGGATGTTTCTCCCTCTTCCTCTCCCTTCCTGTCTGAAAACAATAAAAATATTTTTTTTAAAAAAAATTTTTAAGAGGCAGCCGATTGATGATTCTCTCTCATAGATGTTTCTATCTCCTTCTCCCTTCCTCTCTCGAAAGTCAATAAAGCCCTGGCCGGTTTGGCTCAGTGGATAGAGCATCGGCCTGCGGACTCAAGGGTCTAGGGTTCGATTCCGCTCAAGGGCATGTACCTTGGTTGCGGGCACATCCCCAGTGGGGAGTGTGCAGGAGGCAGCTGATCGATGTTTCTCTCTCATCGATGTTTCTGGCTCTCTCTCCCTCTCCTTTCCTCTCTGTAAAAAATCAATAAAATATATTTTAAAAAATAAATAAATAAAAACATATTAAAGCCTTAGCCGGTTTGGCTCAGTGGACAGAGCGTGGGCCTGCGGGCTGAAGGGGGCGCGCAGGAGGCAGCCAATCCATGATTCTCTCATGATCATCATTGATGTTTCTCTCTCCCTCTCCCTTCCAATCTGAAATCAATAAAAATCTTTTTAAAAAGCATATTAAAAACAAAAAGATTAACAGAACTCCTCCAAAGACCGAAGAAGGAGCTGGTTACCCCGCTCCTAGCGCTCCGGCCCCGCCGGCCTGCAGGGTGGAGAGGCAACCGAGTTCCCAGGAGACATGGTGGTGGCAGGACCCCGGCCGCACCCCCGCTGGTGACCAGCCTGGGGTCGGCTTCCCCAACCACAGCAAACCCGTTCCCTGCACACCCGGACGCCGGCCTGCCGGTGAGCTGGACACAGGACCTCCCCGGCCACCGGCGCTCTCGCCACCGCGAGCCCCGTTATGTCTCCACCGGCGCCGTGGGAGGAGGCCCTGCAGGGCTGAGCATCCCGGGACCCAAGGGCGCGGCGGGGACAGTCGGGTCCCGGGTCCGATGGGAACAAAGCCACCCTCCAGGCGGCCACACGCGCGTTCCCGTCGGGACACAGGGGCTGATGGGCACAGACCCGCTGCTGTCACCGGAACCGCCGGGCGACCGGGGACCAGCCCACGCCCCTTCCGCGCCGCCGGCCGCAGGACGGACCCTCGCCCGCCGGCCGCCGCTCACCTGGAGGTCGCACTCGGGGCACGATTTGGTGGCCATCTTCACTTTCTTGGCTCGACTCGCAGACATGGTCCTCTCCGGCGGCGGCGGCGGCGACTGGGGCTCCTCCCTTCGCACCTCGGCGGCCAGACCGCCGCCCGCCGGGTCCGGCTGCCCAGACTGAGGCACTGCCGGATGCGCGCGCGCATGCGCGAGGCTGGGCGGAGCCTGCGGGCTGGGGGCGGGGCCCGACGTGCGAGGGGGCGGGGCGGTGCAGCGTGCGCTGGCTCGTGGACCGCGCTCCCACCAACCCACGCGAAGGGCGGACCCTCCAGCGAGACAATGACCACGTCTTCTCTCGGGTCTGCAACGACGTGGGGGCGTGGCTAGGGCGGAACCTGGCAGTGACGGGCGTCGGGCTCCACCAGTGAGTGCACAGGATGCAGATTGTGCCGGGCACGCCTCCCCCGGGAGGGAAAACGGAGAGGGTGGGTGGGAGGTAAACGGTCCGGCACGGGTCCCGGCGTTTAGCTGACTTCAGCAATGTAGCAAGTCTAATCATGGGGGCGTTGGAGGAGACACCTGATTAACGCCCTGGACCCAGAGTCGGGGTTGAAAATCCATTCCTTCATTTAATGGATAATTGCCGAAGGCCCACCGTCGGGCCAGTTTGAGTCAAATGCCCCCCAAGGAGCGCAGTCTAGCCATTGAGACCAGCGCTGCTTCCTCTCCGCGATGCAGGACCTGCTTCTAACCCATTAGGCAGAGATCTCACTAAATGGGGGTAAAGATCAATTCCTCATAAATGACGTGACAAAACATATATACAAAGGCAAGTTCATTTTTTAAAATATGGAAGTCGACATAAAGTCACATTTCAACAAACAACAGGAACAAACATAAGAGAGAACATGCTTTAAGAAACTGTACACTTTGCTCAGAGAAAATGTGCCCATTAGCGCTCATGACAGGCAATGGCTGTTACACTGGTAACTGGTTGCCCTCTTGTAACTAAAACACGGGTGTGAGTGACATTTCTATTCTGCACACTAAGTGCCTGTAAGCACATTTTGAATAAATACAATGTATATAAATATGTAAAGCTTTCAATGTTACAAGTGAGATTGTTCCTTCATTGGTCATTTATCTGACCTCGGTTGGAATGATAAAAGTATTACTTGCAGAGGAAAACTTATGTCTAAACTATTTCTAAGTTCTAAGCTATGGAGAAAAGTTTAATAAGAATTTATTGGAGCCCTGGCCGGTTTGGCTCAGTGGATAGAGCATTGGCCTGTGGACCAAAGGGTCCCAGGTTCAATTCCAATCAAGGACAGGCACTGTCCTGGCCCAGGCCCTGGTCGGAGCTGTGTGCAGGAGGCAACCAATTGATGTGTTGCTCTCACATGGATGTTTCTCTGTCTTTCCCTCTCTCTCTCTTTCTCTGTAAAAAAAAAAAAGAGTTTATTGGAGCCAAGTTTTTGAGGACACACCCAGAAGTAAGATCTCAGGAGACTGAGAAAATGCTCCAGAGAATGGCAGTTCTGCGTTGTGAATCAGAAGGGAAAACGTAAAGAAGACACATGGGGCCCATTGGCGGTCGGGTAAGGAGGCGGGAGAAAACCAAGTGGGGCAATCTTCAGGATTGGCTCACATGTGGAGAAACGCGTATTTCTTTCACATGGGTGGTAAGGATAATGAATAGTTAACATTACAGTACACAGAGGCGGCATGATAAGGGGAACAAGGTAACAGTGAGGGGTTCTGTGGTCTCGTGTTCTGGTGGTCCTGTGCCCTGGTGCCCGTGGCTGTGCCTTCGAGGAGTCTGGAAAAGGAAAGTACTTGGACATTTCAAACGTGTGTTTTCTTAGATGCACGAGAACAATGGACAGGGAGCCCTGGCCAAGTAGCTCAGCAGATTAGAGCTTTGTCCAGATAGGCCAGGGTTGGGGGTGCAATCCCTGGTCAGGGCACCTCGGACAATCCACCAATGAATGCATAAGTAAGTGGAACAACAAATCAAATTTCTCTCTCTCTCCTTCCCTCTCTCTCTCTCTAAAATCAACAAATTAAAACACACACACAGACACTGGGCAGGGTTTTCTTTAGGTAAAGACTGACCCTTGTAAGGGAGCTATAGGCCTGAGCTATAGGCCGGGGTCAGGACTACCCACATCACCTGCCCAGTTAGGAGTTTGGGGTCACACCAGCCTGTGTGGTTGGCCACTGAGCTTGGTGGACCTGCCACAGGGGATCGTTTTGGGTGATAACAATGTTCTTTACGATGGTAGTGAATCAACAAGTCCACTCCACACTCGAGGAGGAGGGCATGGAGGCGCACCTCCTGCAGGGAGGTGTCTGGAAGAATCTGTGGGCATCTTTCAAAACCAACCCCGTGGCTGATGGCGGGAGGCCTCCGTCAGCTCCTCCCCACGGGGCCTCTCCATAGGACGGCTCGGGTGGCCTGATGACATGGCAGCCGGCCTTCCACAGAGCAGTGATCCGGGAGGAAACAAGAAAGAATCCGCAGTGTCTCTGATGGCCTGACTTCATCTCTGTACACCCATCTCTGCAGTATCCTATTGGTCACCCAGGTCAGCTTCATTCCGCATGGAAGGGACTCTATCAGGGCCCGTACCCCGGGGAAGCAGGGGCCCCGGGGGTCATCCTGACCGCTGGCCGCCACAGGTGCCCACAGGAAGCAGTGGCTCATTCTGTCAGGGCATGCTGGGGAGGGCTCCCCAAGGACAGTGACAGGGAGAGGGGCTGTGGGGTCCCACAGACGCTGAGAGAATTGAGCAGGATCAGCGAGGTCAGAAGACAAAGGGAAAGAAAGACCAGGATGGGTGTGGAGGAGCCCGCTCTCCGCCCGCCTCGGATGCTGCTGCTGCCTTCCTACGGGATCTCTCCCTCCGCGGCGGGTGCCAGGCGCACAGTGAGCCATTAGGCCGGGCAGGCGTCCCTAATGGCGGGTATTATGTACTCGGGGAGCCGGGGTGGCTGTTCAGCGCCGCTGTTTCATCTCCCTGCCATGGGCTTCCTCAGGGACCCAGCACTGCAGTGTAGCAGCCCCGCCTCCCCTCCGTCATGTTAACATTCAGAACATCAGGTCTCCACCGTGAGCCCTTTAAAACGTGTACATTTTTAAAAATATATTTTATTGATTTTTTACAGAGAGGAAGGGAGAGGGATAGAGAGTTAGAAACATCGATGAGAGAGAAACATCGATCAGCCGCCTCCTGCACCCCTCCCACTGGGGATGTGCCCGCAACCCAGGTACATGCCCTTGACCGGAATCGAACCCGGGACCCTTCAGTCCGCAGAGGCGAGGCTCTGTCCGCTGAGCCACACCGGCCAGGGCTAAACGTGTACATTTTGGGTGGGAGGAGAGGGGGAGAGCAGCAGGGAGCTCAGCCAATCTCGGTTCATTCCCGGTCAGGGCACATGCCCAGATCGCGGGCTTGATGCCCAGTAGGGGGCGTGCGGGAGGCAGCTGATCCATATTCTCATCATTGATGTTTTTCTCTCTCTCTCCCTCTCCCTTTCTCTCTGAAATCAATAAAAATATATCTTAAGAAAATAATAATGAAGTAGGGATGATATAGAAAGTCTGACGTGGAGGTTTTTCCTGCTGTGAAGGCAGAGGCAGCAGAGGCAATGGCCTCCTCCCTCTGACAGGCACACAGAAGGCCTCCAGCTGGAAGCAGCCGTAAACAACTTGCAAAAGGAGACAGCTGGCACTAGATGGCAGCTGTGACACGTCGGTGCCCTGGCTCACCAGCCATTGCCTGTGCCAGCCTGCCTGGCCCTGCGGTTCAGGTTTCACAGTCCAGCAAAGCCAGCTCTCCTGCCAGGTGCCCACTCCCAAATCAGGGCAGCGCCCCCCTACCAATTCCTCCACACGGAACCTGGGGCCCGGGTCCTCCTTGCCCTGCCAGGGCCATGAATGCTCCTGTGTGTACCTCCCTGTCCTGGCCCATCCCTGGGGTGTCTGTTGCTAGGCAGCCGTGCACACCCAAGGGTCTGGGTCCCTGGGGACGAGGCTGCAGAGTCTGAGGCTTAGGAGGAATGTCAGTGTGTTGGGGCCACCCCTCGCCCTTGCTAAATGACCAACTTCCACAATGGCTTTTTTTTTTTTTTTTTGGTGGAAAAACAAGCAAGAATGTATTGACCACAGCAAAAATAAACTTAGGTAGTGACATCAGGAAGCCCATAGGAGAAGCACCTGGAGAGCCCAGGCCGGGCTGCTCTGGCTCACTGGGAAGTCAGAGAATAGGGGGCCTTGGAGACGGATTCGGGGGGTGAGCCTGGGACAAGCTGCTGCTGCCCATTGCTCCCCTCATTGTAAGTCTCATGGGGTCCCTTAGAGGATGGGATACGTGCCTGTGGGGGGATGAGAGGGGAAGAGAATGGCACAGGCATACTCTCTGGAAAGAGAAGGCCCACAATGGCTTTAACTGGTGTCCTCGCTGCCTTTGGATTTAGCAAGTGAGTGACATGAGTTAAAACCATTGTCTTAATAAAGGCACTTTTAGTTGTAAGTACCAAAGCCCTGTGACAATGAGCTTAAGCCAAATAGAAAGATGGGAGAATTGTTCAGTCAATAGCTTTAAGGGCCATAGGTAATATGTACATTTAGACACAATTATACCCCTATGGGCTTCAGGCATGGCTGGATCCAGGTGCTGGAGGAAAATCATGAAGCATCGTGCTGTCTCCATCCATCTCTTCCCTTCTCTCTTGAGCACAAAGTCCTAAGTGCTGAACGAGATCCACGTCTTTCTTCATAGTCTTGGGAGTCTTTCTTCGAGGCTCCCAGACTTGACTTGGGTCCAAATTCATGCCTAGATTGAGGAGTCCTGGGAGATGGCTACCCAATTTGGCTAGACGCAGGCAGAGGTCAGGATGAGTACGAGGGAGGCTTGGCTCCCCGAGAAAAACCACCAGGTACTGTCACCTGAAGAAGGGACCCAGGACGAGCCAAGTCAGCAGATGCCCCCTCCCCCCCACACACACACTCACCTGTGTCCTGCCTGAAGCACACCCAGCATGACACCCAGGCGCCCGGCCTGGGAGGGAGAGGCTGTTCCATGACTCAGCCGCCCTCTGGCCCACGAGCTGGCCCCATGGGGCAGAGGTTGCTTTCTGGAAGCCCTGCTCTCAGGCGTCCTGATCGTGCCTGACATTCACTCAGACATGAATCAGCACCCCTCCGGGGCCTCCTGGACGAGCAGGGTGCTGCTTCCTGGAACGGGTCGCTGTCCTGACCAGGTCAGGCACGTGAAGGAATTGCCTAGACCTGGTGGCACTCACGTACCCGCCCCATGACGATTCCCCTACCGTTTACCCCATATACTTCTTTGGCCCCTGCCAAGCGGCCTGGGGATCCATTTCATCTTGCTCTTGCCCAAGACATGCCGGGGAGGTGAGCTTCCCTTATTACACCCTGTTAGTCACCGGCTGGCGTGGCCAGGCTGGGTCTGCGCCTTTCCCGGCGCCCTGCTAGCGGAGGTGCGATGTCAGTCCCGGGCTTACCCCTGGGGCTGCGTGTCCCCACGCTACCAGGTCACAGGGCCGCTCGCCCAGCCGCTGGGCTCCACCACCGCCTCCTAACATCCTCTTCTTCAAAGCCTGCGTCAGTTCAAGATTGCACAGCAAGCCTGGAGGTGTGGCTCAGTGGTTAAGCTTTGACCTAGGAACCAGGAGGTCACAGGTCTATTCCCGGTCGGGGCACATGTCCGGGTTTCGGGCTGCATCCCCAGTGTGGGGCGAGCAGGAGGCAGCCGATCCATGATTCTCTCTCATCATTGATGTTTCTCTCTTCTCCCTTCCTCTCTGAAATCAATAAAGATATATATATTTAAAAAATTAAAAAAAGATTGCATAGTAAGATGTGTGATTATTAAACTAGTGCGTATCTTCCTCCCGGTGTCCCACCAGAAGTTTTAAAACATGTGATACCTGACCATTTAGCCAGGGCACTGACCTCTTCCCCCCTTGGATTGTCAAATTAAAAAATAACAAAAAAATAAATAAAATGAAATTAAAAATGACAACAGCCAACACAGGCATAACCGTCCGGTGTGCATGAATCAAAATTGTGCCTATTGTTGTTGCCAGATCGGCAAAAACGTAATATATTTTTGGAGTGCCGCAGAATTTTAGAAACTCACTTCTGTGCCACGAGATGAAAAGGGTTGATAATCTTCCAAGAGACAAGACCTGGGTGTCCCTAGACCCTCGGACAGTGACTGCGGAACATAGGAGGTGCTCAGTAAGCATGTGTCCACTCATCCGTTTGCCTCTCATCCCTTAGACTTGGGATGGTAAGTCCAAGCAGATATGGCCCCTGCCTGGCTCCCGCCCTGGGGGGACAGGCTGGGCGGCAACCATCGCTGGCTAACGGCAACGCTTTCTCCGAGCACAGCTCCGGGAAGCCCGGGAGAAACAGCTGAGTCACAGGATCCAGAAGAGTGTCCCTGAGGACGTGATGTTGGCCAAAGTTCAAAACATTGAGAAGACAGAAGCCAGGTGAGAGAGGAGGAGGAGGAGGAGAAGGAGGAGGAGGAGGAGGGGGAAGAGGCCTCACAAACAGGGTGGAAAGCAAGGGAATGAAGTGCAGCCTGTGTGTTGGGGCAGGGGCGGGGGGCCTGATGGCCGAGTCCCTTGATGTTAACCCCCAGAACAGGGGTCACCATGCAGGAACGGGGGCTTTGGGTTAAGCCACTGCCTTTCTTTAAAAGAAAGAGCCGGGCTGGTGTTGCTCAGTGGTTGGGCGTGGACCTGTGAACCAGGAGGTCAGGGTTCAATTGCTGGTCAGGGCACATGACTGGGCTGTGGGCTCCATCCCCAGAGTGGGGCGTGCAGGAGGCAGCCGATCAGTGATTGATGTTCCTCTCATCATGGATGCTTCTATCTCTCTCTCCCTCTCCCTTCCTCTCTGAAATTAATAAAAATATATTTAAAAAAGAAGAAAAGAAAGTAAGGAAGGAAGGAAAGAAGATGGTGTCAAAGGGAGAACGTATGTTTTGGACAAAGCACTAGTTTAAAAGGCTGGGGACCAGCTGTCAGATTCCATCAGCACCTGGCAGGGTGGCTGCCACACAGTAGGGCCCTCAGTAAATGTGCGAATGCCTGGGGGAACGTCATTGCAATCAATGGGTTTCTCTTTTCTTTTATTTGAGGGAGAGAGAGAAGCATCGATGTGTTGTTCCACTTACCGATCCATTCATTGGTTGACTCTTGTCTGTGCCCTGACCGCAAGTGGAACCCACAACCTTGTGTATGGGGACATACCCTACCAACTGACTGCCCAACTGAGCTACAGGCCGGGACGCGACAGGTTTTTGTTAAAACAGAGAATGAAGCCAGCCAGGGGTAGGCCTCACAGGGAGCCCACGCAGACTCCCAAAGCCACACAAAAGAACTGAAGGGCGAAGGAAATTACATTAAAACGGGCAGGTTTATGTAACCCTGTCTGTGCAGAATAACATGTGCCGGGCCCCACAGGCCATTGGCTGCAGGCGCTGCCACTGTTACTCAGAGAGCAGGCGAGGGCCCGTGGATGCCAGGCGGAGACGGGGCTGCGGGAATTCAGCACTCAGCGCCTGTTCTCTGGCTCCGGTGAGTCACCCTGTTTGCGACCTGAGATTTATGAAGACAGCGCTACGCATTAGAAAGAAAGTTCAATCCGGGTCCCTCCCCACCGCCCCTCCCCAGCCCCTGGCTGTGCGGAGCCGCTGTAAATGACTCATCAAGGAATCAGGGTGCGTCACAGGCTGGCAGTGAAGTCCTGAATCAGAGGCTAAAGTTCTAGGACAGAGTCTGTGATCAGATCTCACTATGGATGGCGGTCCTCCGTGCCACTCAGCGGGGAGGGCCTCACCCCAGAGATCCTCAATGGGAGCCACACCCCTGGCACCGAGATACCCAGGCCTGGGAGCGCCTCTCACTCCACGTGACCAGGGGTGAGCTGATTCTCAGCCGCAGGCAAAGGAGCCCTTCATTTGGCCCGGCCAGCAGGGCTCAGCGGGTGAGCATCACCGATGAGCCAGGAGGTCACGGTTCATTCCCCATCGGGGCACAGGCCCAGGTTGCGGGCTCGATCCCCAGTGGGGGGCGTGCAGGAGGCAGCGGATCCATGATTCTCTCTCATCATGGATGTTTCTATCTCTCCCTCTCTCTCTCCTTTCCTCTCTGAAATGAATACAATTATTAGTATTTTTTAAAAGCAGCCCTTTGTTCAATACGCTGACTGTGGGCCCCGCGCCCTAGCCTCGGCTCAGGACCTCCCCTTTCCGGAACGGCAGAGACGCACCTCGGCCTTGCCCACACCAGGCACTGTGTTTGGTGCACGTCGAATCAATTTGCTGTCACAACAACCTTATGGGGGTGCTACCATCCCCCACTTTTCAGATGAGGAAGCAAGGCCGGCAGGAGGCCGGATCGGATCGTAAAAAGCTAGGAAGAGGCCTTGACAAGAGGAATGGGGAAACGAGGCCCAGGGCTGACAAACTGCAGAGCAATTTACAGCAGACGCAGAAGGTCAGCTTCCTGGAGGTAACAGCCGTATTCCAGGACTCGAGCCCGAAACCCGGGCATGTGGGTTGTCAGGGCCAGGGACTGACCCAGCGGCCTCTCGGGACGACGCTCAACCCACTGAACCACACCAGCCAGGGCCCACGCTGGTTAATGTGCAAGAGGCTTGAAGTGCTCCCTCAGCAGGGAAGGGGGTCACGAGCTGGGCGGTGGTGGGAGCCGGGGCGAAGTCAGCCAGGCCAGGGAGGACTTTAGCCTTTTCTATGTTCATCTCAGAAAGGAGCACATTTGTAAATTATTCACATAACTAACAATGAACTTTAAAATAGTGAGGGTTCAATGGCAAGTCGTGCAACTGCATTACCTTAGCTGGGGGTGAGCGCTCCTGTTTAGGGAGCCGGGGAGCCCGCAAAGGACAGGTTCCAGGAAACGCCGAGTGGGTGCCTGGCGAGTTTCTGCCTCTCGGGATGGAATTCACAAAGGGGGTTGTTCGCTTCCTGGGACCCAACTTCTCCCACCCCCACCCCCCCACCAGAGGCTCAGGTGCGGGGCCTGGCCCTGGGAACAAATGTGACCCTTCGCTCTCTGAGCTCTCCTGGTTCTTTCCTTCCTAACAGTCTGGCCAGACACCCAAGGTGATGTTTTTATTGGTTTTGACCAGTGGTTCTCAACCTTCTGGCCCTTTAAATACAGTTCCTCATGCTGTCACCCAACCATAAAATTATTTTCGTTGCTACGTCATAACTATAATGTTGCTACTGTGATGAATCATCATGTAAATATCTGATATGCAGGATGGTCTCAGATGACCCCTGTGAAAGGGTCGTTCGACTGCCAAAGGGGTTGCGACCCACAGGTTGAGAACCGCTAGTTTTAGACAGAGAGGAAGTGGGGGGAGAGAGAAACATGGATGTGAGAGAGAAGCATCCATTGGTTGCCTCCCGTATGCACCCTGACGGGGATTGAACCCACAAACTGGGTGTGAGCCCACACCAGGAATCGAACCCATCACCGTTTGGTGTATGGAAGACAACGCTCCAACCACTGAACAACCCGGCCAGGGCAAGACCAAACTTCTTACCTTTAGGACCCCAACCTGCCTGTCCCAACACCGCTCACCTCTGACCTGCCCCTCCCTCTCTGTCTGCCCCGCAGGCACCCTACCGCCTTCCCTGAGCTCCTCAGACGCCAGGTCTTCAGTGCTCCCTGGCCTGGGGTGCTGTCCGCCTCACCACTGAGCGAGATGGAGCGTGGGGTGCAAGCTGGACCCTAGGGAACCAGTCCCTTGGGAGGAGGTGGGAGGAAGCAGGATGGGGCGGGGGCAGAACCTGAGGCGGGCCTGCCCGAGCCTGGCCAGCCTTCTGGGAAGCCTTGGGGCAAAGACTGCACTAACAGGTCCTGAGTCTTTCCAAGTTGGGGCTTTGCCGAAACCGGTTTGGCTCAGTGGGTAGAGCGTCGGCCTGTGGACTGAAAGGTCCCAGGTTCAATTCCAGTCAAGGGCATGTACCTGGGTCGTGGGCACATCCCCAGTAGGAGAAGTGCAGGAGGCAGCTGATCGATGTTTCTAACTCTCTGTCTCTCTCCCTTCATCTCTGTAAAAAATCAATAAAATATATTTAAAAAAAAATAAAGCGGGGGCTTTATTTTATTTACTTATTTTTTAATCCTCGCCCGAGGATATTTTTCCATTGATTTTTAGAGAGAGGGGAGGGGAGGGGAAGAGACAGAGAGAGAGAAACACATCAACTGGTAGCAGTAGAGCTACGTGCCCTTGACGGGAATCGAACCTGAGACTCTTGAGTCCACAGGCTGACGCTCTAGCCACTGAGCAACTGACTAGGCCAAGTCCCAAGTCTCACTCAGCACTGAGCAGACTTCTCCAGCTCGGGCATGATGGCGACCTCAGGCAGGGTGGCCCCGTGCAGGGGAGGTGGCACTGGCCGGCGGAGGCCGAATGCCGACTGCACCACCCTGGATGGAGGCAAGCTCTCCCCTAACTGGGGAGGGCACAGGCCCTGATGTGCTGCTGCCCACATCCCCTGCCAGGCCTCAGGGCAGCCTCACCGCTGACACTTCCTAAGGGAAACCTTTGCTCAGACTCTGGGCTCTGAGCTGCCATAAAACTCCGTTCCTCTCCTCCCAGCAGTTACCACAGGAATGACCGGTCACGGATGCGATTATCTAATTGATACCTGTTGGCCCTAAGAAACTCTACCCTCTGTGCAGGGAGGGGCCGTCTTCCTGACTCACCGCAGCCCCTAAACAGCCCAGTGACAGTGTGTTCCGGAGCACGGAGCACAGTCCTGCGAACATGGGACTCTCTGAGCTGCAGGAGCCTGGGGAGCTGGCTGTGTGTTTGAAGCTCATTCCATTCCCAGGGAGGAAACTCAGGATCCTTCCGATCAGGTGTCATCTTTCCTATTTAGGAGCCTCACCTGGCCGGGCCGGCCGGTGTGGCTTTGTGGTTGAGCGTTGGCCTCTGAACCAGGAGGTCACCGTTTGATTCCCTTCAGAGCACATGCCCGGGGTTGTGGGCTCGCTCAGAACCCCAGTGTGGAGCGTGCAGGAGGCAGCCAATCAATGGATCAATGATCCTCATCATTGATGTTTCTATCTCTCTCTCCCTCTCTGAAATCAATGTAAAAATAATCCACCCTGTGTTAAGCATTCATTCTGCAGCCAGCATTTAGAGTGGCTACTACGTGCTGGAAACCCTTAGCGGGGCGGTCATACCAGGAAACGCGCTGCCCAGCCATTCCGGAGCTTCCTGGAGGAGGCCGTAAACCAGTAAAAAGTATCTGAGCAAGACCATGTCCGATGCTTGGAAGGAGATAAAAAGGGGTCAGGGAGGCGGGGGAGAGCTCCGACGGAGGGGCCAGAAGCCGGACCACGTGCTATGCCAGGTGCCGGTCCGCCCATCCTCCCACCCACCCACCCTTACAGGCTGTGGGTACATCTCCGTTTTGCCAACAAGGAACCCCACGTTCAGAAGGGGTAAGAGTGGCAGGCAGTCCAGTCCCGAACTCCTACCCACCACTTCCCACCAGCCGCTGCCACCTGGATGATGAAACCCCGGTGCAGGGCTGCACCACCTTTCAGCGGGCGTCCTTGCAGGGGTCGGGGGTGTGGGGGAGACGCGCCTCCAGGGAGAATCTGCAAACAGCTTTACATTCACAGAAGTTTGAGACGCGCCGAGCCCCTGCTAGGCCCCCGCGGGGGCCGAGCCAGACCCCGACTCCCGCCCGCTCAGCCGGGGATTGAGCCAGACTCCAGCGCCCGCCTCCGCCCCGCCCTCCTCAGACAGACCATCGCGATGCACTATGGGACTTGTAGTTCAGCCAGCCCTCCACACATGCTCCAGAAACACCCTGGAGAACTACAAAACCCAGGGGGCAGCGGGAAGCCCGGGGCGGGCCCGCGGGCTGTGGGTGTGCGAGCGCGGGGGACCTGGCGGTGCGGACGCCTGGCCCTGGGATGCGGGAGCGGACGCCAGAGCCTGAGAGCGGCTGGAGACTCGCGCGCTAGCGGGGCCGGCCGGCGAGGGGTGCCAGGCGGCGACAGGCACGTTGCATGCATGCACCGGGCACATTCTTTGCAGTCTCCGGTTGTGCGGCGCTTTGGCTCCGCGGTGGCGCGGGGAGGGTCCGATCGCCGGGGGATGGGCACACGCTCCCCGAGCCCGATCGCTTGGCCGGGCTTGGGGGCAGGCGCCTGGGTGCCCGCCTTGGGCTGTGAGCGACGTGTTTTTTCTTTCTTTTTTGTTTTGTGCCAAGGTTTGTCCGTGCGGGTGCGCGATGCAGCGAGCGGCGGCGTTGGTCCGGCGGGGCTGCTGCCCCCGGACCCCGCGCCCCTGGGGCCGATGTCTGAGCAGCGCGGCCGCCGAGGCCCCGGCGGTGCTCCAAGTGCGGCCCGAGCGGAGCCGGCGCGAGCGCATCCTGACGCTCGAGTCCATGAACCCGCGGGTGAAGGCGGTGGAGTACGCGGTGCGGGGTCCCATCGTGCTCAAGGCGGGCGAGATCGAGCTGGAGCTGCAGAAGGTGAGCGCGGGCGCGGGGCGCGATGGGGGCGCGGAGCTGGGGGGCGCGATGGGGGCGCGGAGCAGCTGTCCTCCTCCCGGGCCCGCGCGTCCGACCCCCTCCCTCCCCCGCGGCGGCTCCGGCTTTCGGCCAGGCTTGACTTGAACAAGACAATGCCCTCCTCCCACCCCTTCACCCACCAGTGCCCGCACTCGGCACAGTCAGGCCCTCGGAGGCGGGTCACTTGTTGAGCCGCGTTGTGCCTGGCGCTGCAAGTTAGGGGGCTGCCTTCCTCGCCCGGAATCCAGATCCTTGGGGGGCGGGGTAGAGAGACAACAACCCGCAGGGGCGAGGTCAGAGGTGCGAAGCCTGAATGCGTCCTTTGGAGAAAGCGCAGTGGAGGGGCCGCCATGGGGTGCTGGGAGGTGGGGGTGGGAAGGCGGTTGCTAGGGAGGAGGAGGAGAGGGCTGTGCCCCCAGCCTGCTCTCTCCATGTCTGAGACCTTTTGGGTCCTTGACAGTGAGTCCCTGACAAGAGCAGGGGCCGGAGGGGGCCCTGCCTAGTTAGTTCCCCGCCGAGGCCCCCTCTGGGACCTTGATCTGCAGCCTCGGTTTGTTCTTGTCTGAGGACACGGCCATCCCCCAGTGAGTTGTCAGGGAGTCGGAGATGGGCCCTTGGGGTTTGCTAGGGACTTTCTTCGCCTTGGGGACCAGCTGGCTGGGATCTTGGCTTAGTTCATAGCTGCGTGTCAGAGTGACCACAGCCCAGGAGTGATTTTCTGGCCCCGGCAGGCCAGGTGGCTGGCGTCCTGTAGGACTTCAGTCCTGGGTGGGCTTGGTGAGGGGGCGTCCGGAGGGGCATGTCACAGGGTCCACGCGCCACGGTTTGTAGGAAGAGTTGAAGAGAGTTGAACAAGATGGCTTGACCCGGAATGGGGGTG
The DNA here is from genome assembly GCF_964212035.1 of Myotis nattereri. Lineage (NCBI taxonomy): Eukaryota > Metazoa > Chordata > Mammalia > Chiroptera > Vespertilionidae > Myotis > Myotis nattereri. Next base: position 1,747,321 of record NC_138090.1, read on the forward strand.
GGGAGGTTCCTGGATGTTGCTCTCAGAGGCAGCGGATCAGTAGGCGTCCCCGGGCAGGAGGCCGAGGCGGGCCTGACACTCGGTCGGTCCCCATTCCCACGTGGCCTCTGGGGGCTGGATGAGCTCCTGGCCTGCAGACACCCCGCTCGGGACACCCAGTTCTGCTGACGCAAAACCGTGAGCTGGACCAGCCAGCGTCAGCGACTCCCTCTGGCTCCCTGCGGGGCCAAGTTTGAAGCTGGCGCGAAGGCTGGCGGGGTCTGGTTTCTGGCCCTCCCTGGACTTGGAGGTGGGCCGGGTGGGGCCGGGCGGGGCACGCAGGTTACGGCTGCCCTGCCCCTTGCTGGTACCTGGCAGGCTGGAGTGATAACAATCTCCCTGTCACCACACAGCTGAGGTTACATTGTTCAAAGTTTATCACTTTCCAGCTGATTTCTCTGGCTCCAGAGCTGGCTGGGGTCAGGGGTTATCTCTGCATTTTGCTAAATACCAACTTGGGTGTAGGCTCCTTGAAGGAAATGTTAGTGCCCGAGGACGGTTGGGACAGGAAGGGACTCTACCTTTGCCTCCAGACCGCCAGCTGCTCTGTTCTCTGGGCCTCCCCCCCTCCCCCAGTCCTTTCAGGGTCAGGGGGACTTCTCAGCAGACAGAGGGGCTGTGAGCAAAGCCTGGGGGAGGTGGGGTGGTCTGGGCACTTGGGGAGGGGCTGGTGCTGTTTGGAGAGTTGCTGGGCAGAGAGAGACGAGATGGGTGAGACACGTGTGTGCTGGGCTCAGGCTTTTAAGGTGCGAAGTTTGGGTGTGAAGGTGCGGGACCGGGAAGGGTTTCCCGCGGGGTATGGCGCCATGGTTGCAGGTGAACACATTTCTTGGCCACTGGAGCCAGAAACACGCTCTGATTTCTGGGACAGACGCCCTGCAGCCACGCCCTACCTCTGCGTGAACTGAGCCGTTCTTTCCGTCCACCTACAGTGTCTAGTGCCCTCGCTGGCTCGCCCCTTCTCCTTTGTTGGGTCCCAGGCGCCTGGCTGTTGGTGCTGGCGAGAGCCCGGCCAGGTGAGCCCAGCCCCCCAACCCCTCATTCCGGAGACAGTCCCCGCACTGTGCCCGCTTCAGCGGCGCCCCTCTGAGAGCGCCCTGGATTCCCCGCCTTGGCCCCGCTTTGGTTTCTCCAGCTCTGCTTTGAACGTAGTGATGAAAGCTGGACTTGTTATAAGCGGTTCCACTTGGTTCTAGACGGGATGGGCAAGGATGTGCAGGGAGGAGGGTGAGGGGTGAGCCTCGCAGCTTCATCTGCCGAGGCCTCTGCACCCCTCCGTCTCCAGGTGCTCTGCACGCAGAGGCAGTGACCGCTGGCTGCACGCGGGGCGGCGTTGGCGTTGGGGGGCTCCCCTGGCGCGTCCCGGCCTTCCCGCCTCTGCGGTGGGCACAGAGCAGCTCGGGCCGAGGGCGGAGGGCAGTGCGGTGCGTGTGGAAGGGAGCATCTCCTCCTGCCGTCTGCGTGGGGCTGCTTCTCCTCCTCCTGGCCGTACCTCCGAGGGAAGGAGCCGTCGCATCTCGGTCCGTGTTCACTGGGGGCCGCACTTTAAACAGCTGCAGGGAGCGGAGTTAGAAGCTCTCGGCCCTTCCTTGGCCTCCTGCTCCGTCTGTCCCGCGCCTTCCTGTCCTTCCGGCTTTGTACTGGGCGTGGGGAGCGGGGGATTGTTTGTTCCGTGTTCGCTGGGAGCAGCACTTAAAAAAAGCTGCCGGCAGCGATGTCTGAAGATCCCGCAGCCCTCCCTCAGCCTCCTCTCCATCCCTCGCCTTCCTGTCCTTCCGGCCTTGTGTTGGGCGTGGGGAGTGGGGTTGTTTGTTAAGTCCCAGCTGGGGCAGAACGTCCGTAGTCAGAGGGCAGAGCGGTCACTGCTGGCGACATGAGGGTGTGTACAGGTAACCGCGGAGGCCCCAGGCTGTGCCCGCAGCAGCTGAGAACCGAGGCTTCCGAGGCTGGAAGCCGGGGGCCAGCACAGGTGGTGAAATCGATGGGTCATTTCCTTCCCAGTTAGCGGCTACTTTAAAAGAAGGAAATTTGGCCCTGGCCGGTTTGGCTCAGTGGATAGAGCGTTGGCCTGTGGACTGAAGGGTCCTGGGTTCAATTCCAGGCTCAGTCCCGGGTCCCAGCTGGGGCACGTGTGGGAGGCGACTAATGGACGTGTGTCTCTCACATCAATGTTTCTCTCTGTCTCCCTCCCTCCCTCTCTTCCGCCCTTTCTAAAAACCAATGGAAAAATACCCTCAGGTGAGGGGTCACGAAAAATAAAGAACAGAAAGAAATGTGTAGTGCAGGACTCATCCCCTTGACCCTCAAGGGGACGCTGTTTAACTCCTCCCACCGACACTCGGTGCGAGTCGCCGGCACCTGCTCCCGTCGCTGCCCAGGCCGAAGGGTGGGAAGGCAGCCCGTGGGTAGAACTCACCTGAGTGTCCACAGCGAGGTGGCCGCGCAGGGTGGGTGCAGGTGGGCTCGAGGGGCAGGGACGCTGCCTGCTGGCCTGGCAGGCCCCGGGGCGAGGCGGAGGCCTTGGTGTGCCCGCCAGGCCTGGATGAGGCCGTGTGGGCCGGAGTCAGCCCAGAGCAGTGTCCTGTATGGCGGCCCTTGGCTGGGCAGGCTGGCCCCCCCCCACCCCACTCATCCATCACAGCCCCCGGGCCCGAGAAAGGAGGTGCTCCGTGTTCCCAGGCCCTAGTTGGCTGAGCCGTGCTGGGGAGGGCAAGGCCGGCGCAGGCCCAGGCCCAGGCCCGGTTCCAGGCATTATTCTCCCCGCACGGGCTGGCCGAGCGCCCACAGCTGTGCTGGTTCCCGGCCCAGAACGTGACTCCCTGCGGAAGAATGGGCCGTGCCCATGCCATGGGGATCACCTGCGTTCAGGGGGCCGCGCCAGGAGCCCCAGCCTGCGCCCGGGGGGGGGGGGGGGCGGTCAGGCCTGTCCCTTTGCACCGTGGCCTCGGCCACTCCTGTCCCAGCCTTCTTGGCTCCCGCCTGCGCCTGCGAGATGAGCCCTGAGGCCACAGGCGGGCCGGTCTCCGGGGCCTCCTCTCACCCGTGGCCCAGTGCCGTGGCCCAGTCCCGTGGTCCAGTGCCGTGGCCCAGTGCCGTGGCCCAGTGCCGTGGCCCAGTCCCGGAGCAGGGGCAGCCCACGCCCGCTGGCCTTCGGGACACTGCCTCCTTCTCCGTGCCCCCGGGACAGCTCTCCGTGTTGCCAGCCCCGGGGACTCGGCAGAAGGGCACCAGGGGATGACGAGGCCCCTTCCCCCCAGAAACATGGCTTTGGAGACGTGTCGCCCTGCTTGCGAAGGTCATTTCTGGGGTGCCCTCCTCCAGAAGCCCCTGGAGAATTTGTATGGGGGAGGGGCTGAGGGGTGGGAAGGAGGGTCGGGAACACTTGGTTGGCAGCTGCTTTCATCCCCTAAGCCCGTGGTCGGCAAACTGCGGCTCGCGAGCCACATGCGGCTCTTTGGCCCCTTGAGTGTGGCTCTTCCTAAGCCTTAGGAGGACCCTAATTAAGTTAATAACAATGTACCCACCGATATAGTTTAAGTTTAAAAAATTTGGCTCTCAAAAGAAATTTCAATCGTCGTCCTGTTGATATTTGGCTCTGTTGACTGATGAGTTTGCCGACCACTGCCGTAAGCCCACTGTTTTTTACGTAAGGTGTATATTATTGATTTTAAAAGGGGAAGTTTTGCCCGGCCGGCGTGGCTCAGGGGTTGAGCATCCACCTATGAACCAGGAGGTCACGGTTCGATTCCGGTCAGGGCACAAGCCAGATGGTGGGCTCCATCCCCAGTGGGGGGCGTGCGGGAGGCAGCCGATCCATGATTCTCTCTCATCGTGGATGTTTCTCTCTCTCTCCCTCTCCCTTCCTCTCTGAAACCAATAAAAAAAATTTTTTCTTTTTAAGGGAAAGTTTCCTCGAGTTGCTTTTGTTCACACATTGTGAGAAGTGGGGGAAAGGCGAGTGTTACAGTGAGCGCCCCCTACCTTTAGCATGTGTACTGCGGTGCCTCAGGCCTCCCACCGGTCACCCCTGGGCACCGCCACCGCCTGGCCCCGCGGCCTTCTCCCTCCACCGGGGCCTGGCGACCTGGCTCCTGGCAGCTGGGTAAGATGATGAGGTCCGGGTGCTGCCGGGAGATCTTCACTGTTTGTCTCAGATGATCGTCGCAGCTGCCCCGGGAGGCCCTTGAACCTGTTGCTGCTTCTCACTCTCCCAGGCTGAGTGGAGTGCCAGGCAGCAGGGCGGCACCTCACGGTTCCAGGTCCCCGCTGCCCTCCGTCCGGACCCCGTGTTCTGGTCACCCCCGTGGCGTCCTCCCCGGGGCCTCTGATTCCTTCGCTGTCTTTTTAGAAAAATATATTTTTATTGATTTCAGAGAGGAAGGGGGAGATGGAAGCATCAATGATGAGAGAGAATCATGGATCGGCTGCCTCCTGCACGCCCCGCACTGGGGATCGAGTCCACAACCCGGGCCCGTGCCCTGACCGGGAATCGAACCGTGACCTCCTGGCGCACAGGTCGTTGCCCACCCCTGAGCGGCCGGCGGCTCCTCCGCTCTCCGGGATCTGTTTTCTGTGCTCTGGCCGTGGCCTTGATTTTGCTCCTCAGCCAGTCTCTTCTTCCCGATGTTTTTTGTTTTTCTGATGTGAAAATCAGCCCGTGTTCTTCATTCTGCAAAGCCAAGGTTGCCAGGGAATGACCCTGAGTGCTCCCTGCTGACGGGCGTCTTCTGGGAGGGGCGTTCCCAGTCCCTGGCCGGTTACTGGGGCTGCCCTGGGGGTGGGAGCAGGTCCTTTCCCTGTAACCTTGGCCTCCCTCATTCAGACCTGGCTCTGAGGCCGCCTGGGCTGTGGTCTGCAGCTGCCTCCCGGGGGCCCTGGCAGGACAGGATGGTCCTTGTGGCCTGTTGGGAAGGCGGGGGGGGGGGGGGCGGGATGGCGAGCGTGTGGTTAAGAAGAATGCTCGTGGGTCTGGCTGCAAACCCCAGGGCTGTGTTTACTGTTATGTGACCTCGGGGAAGTGTCTGCAGCCTTTGAAGCCTCATGTCCACATCGTAAAGTGAGATTAATGCTAATTCTTCCTCATGGGCTGGTAGTGCCGGCTCAGTGGGACCAGGCGGTCCCGGGCTTGGCACTGTGCCGGGCGCCTGGTGAGGCTGGAATAGGGCTGCTGGTAACTGTCCGTGGGATCCTTGCTCGGCCTCGGGAATCCAGCGTCCGAGAGGCTCTCGTAACCAGCTGCGGCCTTCTGTCCGCTCAGGGCATCAAAAAGCCGTTCACCGAGGTCATCCGTGCCAACATTGGGGACGCCCAGGCCATGGGCCAGCAGCCAATCACCTTCCTCCGCCAGGTGAGGGGGGGGGGGGCCTCGGAGGCCGAGGCCGGGGATGGGGTGGTGGGGGAGGGGGTGGGAACAGGTTGGGAGGGCCGCGTCTCCTCTCACCTCTGCCTCCCTCCCTGCCTGGCAGCCCCTCAGGATGAGGCGGGCACCAGTAGCCCACGGGGGTGCCCGTGAAGTAGCGGCCACTCCAGTGCCCACTGTCTCTGGGTCTCTCCCTCAGCCCCGCCCCTCCAACCCCGTGCTTCCAGGGCAACCAGGACCCCGACCGCCCCAGCCTCGACCTCCCAGGGGAGCCAGCCTGTTTGGGCCGATCCATTGCCCTGTCCTAGCCCAGCTGATGAAATTCCCGAGCCCGGGGGTGGGGGGTGGGGGACTGCTCTGGTGGACCAGGTCCCAGGGAGGCTCTGCCCAGGGTGGGGTCCTGGTTGCTGAGTTTGGAGCTTGGCTGGTGAGGGCATTGGAAAGCTGGCGGGTAGCGGGGCTTCCTGGGTGAGTGCTGGCTCCGCCCAGGTGGCTTTGGCAAGCTCACCCCGTGCCAGCCACAGAGATGCTGCCTGGGCCAGAGCTGTGGGGCGGGTGGGAGAGGGGAGGCGCCATGTGGTCTCCGGGACAGAGGCCGAGACCAGCTGGGGCTGGCGCTTGCCCCACAAGGAGTCGGAGCCCGTGTGGGAGCCAGACATGTTCCTCGTGTGGCTTCTGGTCCAGGAGGGGCGGGCGGGGAGCTGGACACCCGGTTCCCCTTCTCCCGCCCTGCTGTTGGGGTGGGGGATGGGGGGTGGGGGCTCGGCCTGCAGGGAGCTCCCACAAGGCTGCCCGTGCACATCAGCTGGGCCAGGACAGGGCAATGGATCAGCCCAAACGGGCTGGCTCCCCTGGGAGGTCGAGGCTGGGGCGGTCGGGGTCCTGGTTGCCCTGGAAGCACGGGGGTTGGAGGGGTGGGGCCCAGCAGAGGGTCTCCCCTGGGGAGTGTATCCTTGGGGCTCCAGCAGCATAGGCGCCTGTGGCCTCAGCCTTTGGGGGGGCCTGGCATTTCCAGACCCCGGCCTCTCCCGCCTGTGCTGGCCCCTCCAGCCCCCAGCTCCCCGCAGGGCCCTGGGAGGGGTAGGCCGGGTCAGTTTCCCCCAAAGGCAGAGAAGGCGGGCTCCACGTTGCCCAGCTGGAGTCAGAGCCATGCGCCCCCTCAGGGCACAGGACACGGCTCCCACGCGCCCACTGGGACCTGCCCCGAGCTGGGTTTACTGGCCCTTTGGCAAACATTTTCTCGCTTCCTCCTCTTCATCTGTGAGGTTAGGGTGGGTTTCTGTTTCAGAGACAGAAAGCTGAGCTGGTCTCCCGTTCAGGCCAGGAAAGGGGTGATGGTGAGGAGGGGGGTGGCCCCGGGGGCTCAGGCTGGGTGTCGGGAGGGGGTCTGTGCTGGCTGCTCAGCCCTGGCCTCCTGCCCAGGAAACCCCTGGTTCTTGTGGCTGGGAGTGGGGTCGGGGGGTGTAAGCCGCTGGCCTGCATGGCAGCGTCGGGGCTGGGGGCTGAGCGGCAGCCTCCTGTCCCGGCTCCCCCGTGGCGGCCCAGGTCACCAAGCACCCCCTCCCCAGGTGATGGCGCTGTGCACCTACCCAAACCTGCTGGACAGCCCCAGCTTCCCGGAAGATGCCAAGAAGCGAGCGCGGCGGATCCTGCAGGCCTGCGGCGGCAACAGCCTGGGTGAGGCCCCTGCAGGGCCCACAGGGTGAGGGGCGGTGAACGAGTGTTCTGGGCCGGGCCGAGGGGTGTGCGCCGGAGTGAGCGTGGGGGGTGGCTGGGCCCTCTTGTCGTCCGGCTGTGAGCCTCCTGTTTGCGGGCCGATGGGGTACATGCCAGCTTGTGGTCGATGGGCAGGCTGGAGGTCCCCCACCCGCCTCGGCTGGATTTGGGGTGAGCCTTGGGAGCCCACGTGGACACAGCCCTCCCTCAGCCGACAGTTTAACCAGCGCCTGGCCTCAGCCACAGGAGGGGGCGGATGGAGGCTCGGTGCCCCCTGCTCGTCCGGCATGGCCTGGGGGCTGGCGGTTCGTCCTTGGGGAAGGATAGCGCGGCCACAGGCCTCAGCCCCCCTTTTGGCAGCTTCCATGGTTCCCACTGCCCCCCCCCCCAACACACACACATACACTTCATTGTTCCCATCTCCAGGCCTAAGGGTCTCTCTGCTGGGAGCCCTGCCCAGCCCAGCCCAGCCCGGCCCAGCCCGGCCCTGCCCGGCCCTGCCCAGCCCTGCCCTGCCCTGCCCTGCCCTGCCCTGCCCAGCCCTGCCCTGCCCTGCCCTGCCCAGCCCTGCCCAGCCCTGCCCTGCCCTGCCCTGCCCAGCCTCCCCCGCAGAGCCCGGCCCCCGTGATGTGGAAATAACATTCTCTCTCCCTTCCCTGCGGAGAAGGGCCTCGGCCTTTGTTCCCATCTCCTGTTGTTTTCTGTGTATTTTGCCCCATTCCTTGCTCAGCGCCTGCGCAGGGGGTCGGCTTCCCTCTGTAGCCCCGGGGGGAACACAGTTGCTCTTAGAGCTGTTTTAGGACGCGCGCCCGAATGTTCCGGAAAGTGGGACAGGGATGCTCGCGCTCGCCCCGCAGGGCGCAGCCACCTCGGCCTCTGTCCTCTGCCCGCCCCTCCGCTCCCCTGGACTCTGTCCCTTTATGCAGAGCCCTGTGCTCACCTGCCCTGTCCTGCGAGGTGGCCCCTCGGGGTGAGGGGTGTGGGGGGCCCGGGGGGGGGCAGGTGCTCGGGCGGAGAGGCACGGAGAAGCGGCCGTGGTCCCCGCCCCCCAGGACTCAGCACGGGGAGCGGCCGGGTTCCCCCACAGAGTGAAGCCACAGAGGAATTAGAGGCCGGACGGGCTGGGGGGGCAGTGGCTTCAGGACAGACCCGCAGGGACCAGGTGGGAGCTTTGGGGGCTCCGTGTGGGTGGGAGCATGACGAGACCTAAAGGCAAAGGCCGGGAAGTCTGAGGAGCCAGGGCGGCCGGCAGACGAGGGCCTGGGAATTCGGGGGGCGGGGGAGCCGGGGGCAGGAGGACGGCAACCTTCTGTCGCCTCCCAGTCGACACCCGAGCCGTCGCCATAGCGCCAACACCCGGCATGGGAAACGCGCTTTGCCTGTCTGACTGCGTGTAGAGGGTGCCCCTGATTCTGACCCTCAATGGGGTGGGGGGAGGGCTGATGCCCAGCAGCCCCAGGACCTGGGCTTGGTTTTGGTCAGGGCTGCAGACCCCTGGGTGGGCAGGCGGTGCACTGTGGGTGGCACATTGTCCAGCTCGGTGGACCACGTGTAGGCACTGGTGATGAAACAGCAATCCCAGCCCGGCGGCGTGGCTCAGGGGTTGAGCATTGACCTATGAACCCGGAAGTCACGGGTTCAATCCCTGGTCAGGGCACAGGCCCGGGTTGTGGGCTCGGTCCCCAGTGTGGGGGTGCAGGAGGCAGCCATCAGTGACTCTCTCATCATTGATGTTTCTCCCTCTCCCTCTCCCTGAAATCAATACGAATATATTTTTTAAAAACGTAGCAATCCCAGCTGTCATGACTGATACCGTCACAGGCTGTGTATAAACCCCAGGGGGCAGGTGACCCAGGTACGGGCACCATTTCACTGGTTAGAAGCCAAGGTTTCAGCGAATATTGGGTGGATGTGTGGGTGGCTGGGGGGTGGGAGAACAGAGGGTGGGTGGGTAGGTTAGTGGGTGGCTGAGGCCCAGGTAGGTGGCTCAACAGCTCGCCACGATTCCGGAGCTTAGGGCAGCAGGAGTCGGGCCCCACCGAGCCCCCCCAAAACGCCCTCCTCTGTTAATGGTGTGTGGGGATATGGCCGACTGGCCCTGGTCACTGAGTCGCTGGGTGTCTCACAGGGTCTTACAGCGCCAGCCAGGGCGTTAACTGCATCCGCGAGGACGTGGCTGCCTACATCACCCGGCGGGACGGTGTGCCTGCGGACCCCGACAACATCTACCTGACCACCGGCGCCAGCGACGGCATCACCGTACGTGGGGGGGGCTGGTGGTGAGCCGCTGCTCAGCCCGAAGGGCAGCCTGGCATGTGAGGGGCAAGCACGTGGGCCTCCTCGCTGGGAGGCAGGCCTGGGAGGGAGTTGGGCCCCGTGGTCCCTGCTCTCTCCCCACCCCGGGAGCTGCCGTCCTTACCTTGTTCCGTCTTCAGGAGCCCGAGGTGCTGCAGCCTCGGTTTCCCGCAGAGCCCACAGCAGCAGGTCCAGCGGGGGAGGGACCCTGGGGCCCTCGGGGAGCCCCCGTTTCTGGCGACGTGGCCCTTTCTCTGACTCAGCTCGAACCGCGTACCTCCTCTGCCAGGCACGGTGCCGGGAACATGAGAGCATTTGATCTTGCTTATTCCTACGGCAGATCCCATTTTACAGATGAGGACAGTGAGGCTCAGGAAGTGAGGCAGCCCCGTCCCCGGGGCGGCTGGGGAGAGGCTGGGCTGGGGGCCCTGGCTCATCTGCTGTCAGTGGCGGTGGCCCTGGACGATGCGATTTGTCTCCGTTGCAGACGATCCTGAAGATCCTGGTTTCTGGGGGCGGCAAGTCGCGGACGGGGGTGATGATCCCCATCCCGCAGTACCCCCTCTACTCGGCGGTCCTCTCCGAGCTGGGCGCCGTGCAGGTCAACTACTACCTGGACGAGGACAACTGCTGGGCCCTGAACGTGCAGGAGCTGCGGCGGGCCGTGCGGGAGGCCAAGGAGCACTGCGACCCCAAGGTGCTGTGCATCATCAACCCCGGGAACCCCACAGGTGCGGCTGCTCCTCCTTCCTTGCAGGGGCCGGTGGGAGGGGGGCCGGTGGGGGGGCAGGAGGGGGGATGAGCGGGGCTGGAGCGCCTGCGTCTGGGCGTTGAGGAGTTAAGGAGTGACGCGAAGTCCACTTTGCTCCCGCTTTCCCGACCCCGGTCCAGGGTCCAGATTCGCAGCATAAGCCGACAATTTGCTGCACGCCTGGTGTGGCCTCCCCCCGGGCGGGGCTGTGCTATTGCTCCGGCCCCTTTTTCTCCTGTTCTTGCATCTGCAACCTCCTCCTCGAGGTTCCTGTGCCGCAGCCGTTCAGCGTGGGGCTCGGGCTGTTTTTCTGAAAAACGCTGGGGGGGGTGTTTTTGTGTTTCTTGGAGGCGCTGTTGCCCTGGACCTGGAGGCCTGAACAGGAAATGCCACATAAAAACAAAAGCAAGAACTGTTTCCAACAAGCTGAAAATCACTCCTGATTTTGCATAATTTTTCTTAAGCAGAAAGCACAGTCCTGCCGTTTTGGTCTCTGGGCTGCGATTAGGACGCGCCCGGGCGCCGAGGACGAGGGCTCCCTCTCCCGGGTTGAGATGAACTGGGTCAGGGCCGGGGGCGCCTGGAGTTCATGGTGGCACCTGCTGCTTGGGGACAAAAGCTGCTCGGGCCACGTCAACCCTGCAGCTCCGACACCGGGCGGCCGGCTGTCTGTCCCGGTGTGTCTGCTCCGGCTCCTGGAGTGGGGAGAATGTTCTGGCCGGAGCGGCTCCTCCATCCGGGCTGAAGCTTAGATTCACAAAGGGGGCTTTCTAAAATCCAGGCCAGGCCGCACCCGAGTCTTGGGGGCATCAGTATTCTGAGCAGCGGTCTCAAGGAAACCAGCCACTGGCCCCCACGCCCAGGCGCTCTGCTCTGATTGGCTGGGCTGGGCTGGGCTAATTTGCATTTCCAACAAGCTCCCAGCCAGCCGGTCCCTCCCTCGGGGCTGCAAGTCCTGCTGCATCCCAGGGCGCCCCCGCCTTCCCTGTGCAGGTGAGAGGGGGTCCATGTGCACCGGCTGCCTGGGAAGAAATAACCGTTTCTTACTGTGTGAGTGCATGTGACGTGAGCAGGTTTTATAAGGAGTAACTGGATGAGCGGGCAGGGCCCCCTGTGCTCAACGGGGTCTGAGTGTGTGAAACGCAGGCAGCTACTGGGAGATGGGGCGTGGCAGCTAGAAACCCACCTGGAGCACCCAGGGGTGCTGCCCCCCCACCCCCCGAATCCCGGAAGCCTGGTGGGCCCTTGCTTGGCGGGACACTAGTGGTCCCTTCGCCAAGGCACTGCTTCATTGCTGAGACAGTTCAAGGCCAAAGTACCGGCTGAGTCCCACCGCGCGCTCAGGAGGCTCAGCTCTGTCCTTTTCGGGCACATTCCTGATGTTCCTGCACAGACAAGCGTGTCGGTATGTTTCTTGGTGACAGAAAGGTAGCATACGCGACGTACGGCTTGGCATCGGGTCCATACGTCTGTACAGGTCATGTATGTGCATACACGTCTGTGTGTGTTGCACCCCATCAGGCACAGCCACGAGGCGGGGTGACCCTCGCGGTCACAGGGAACAGGTGTGACGCCCGCGTCTCTGTGGGGGAGCTCTTACTTGGGGGCACTCTAACCAGCACGACCTGCATTCCGGCTGTTGGTTCCAGGCCAGGTGCAGAGCAGGAAGTGCATCGAGGACGTGATCCGCTTCGCGTGGGAGGAGAAGCTCTTCCTCCTGGCGGACGAGGTACGAGCCGCTGCCCCGCGGGGGGGGGGGGGTCCCGCTCTCCTGGGGCGCAGGTGTGAGGGGCCATGGCGCGGGGGGGTCTCGCTCTCCTGGGGCGCAGGTGCGAGGGGCCACGGCGTGGGGGGGTCCCGCTCTCCTGGGGTGCAGGTGCGAGGGGCCAGGACAGGCCCGGGAACTCTCGCATCACTGACCTTGGAAGGAAGGAACCTCACACTCCCGGGTGCCCCTGCCCGGGCTGGGGGTCCTCCGTCGCGTCACTGGTCACACGAGGCGGGAAGGAGGTCTGGAGGCCGGGTGGAGGGGGGGGTTCGTGTGGCCCGAGGCCTCTCCTTCTGGAAGGTTCCGGGGGCCGTGCTGCTGGTCCCGGAAGCAGCCGATCCGCGCCCTGTCCCGCAGGTGTACCAGGACAACGTGTACTCCGCCGACTGCAGGTTCCACTCCTTCAAGAAGGTGCTGTCGGAGATGGGGCCCGAGTTCTCCAGCAACGTGGAGCTCGCCTCCTTCCACTCCACCTCCAAGGGCTACATGGGCGAGTACGTGCCCCCCCCCCCACCTCCCACTGCCCGGCCCCGTCAAACCCCCAACAGTGAGGGCTCCCTAACCTCGGCCTCTGCTGATCTGAGACACCAGAAAGGCCACACGGGGGGCAGCCTGGTGCGGGGACAGCCAGGTGCGGGGACAGCCCGGTGCGGGGACAGCCCGGTGCGGGGACAATCCGGTGCGGGGACAGCCAGGTGCGGGGACAGCCCGGTGCGGGGACAGCCCGGTGCGGGGACAGCCAGGTGCGGGGACAGCCAGGTGCGGGGACAGTCCGGTGCGGGGACAGTCCGGTGCGGGGACAGCCCGGTGCGGGGACAGCCCGGTGCGGGGACAGCCAGGTCTGGGGACAGCCAGGTCTGGGGACAGCCCGGTGCGGGGACAGCCCGGTGCGGGGACAGCCAGGTGCGGGGACAGCCCGGTGCGGGGACAGCCCGGTCTGGGGACAGCCCGGTGCGGGGACAGCCCGGTGCGGGGACAGCCCGGTGCGGGGACAGCCAGGTCTGGGGACAGCCCGGTGCGGGGACAGCCCGGTGCGGGGACAGCCAGGTCTGGGGACAGCCTGGTGCGGGGTGTGTCTGCAGCCAGGCCAGGCCTGAGGGCAGATGGAAGGAAACCTTGCTGGGACGTGGGGAGTCCAGTCCCGGGGTCAGACGGGAAGCGTCTTTGCCAGGGATTCTGAGAGTGTTGGACGGGGTGTCGTCACGCCGGGCTCTGAGGTGGAGGGTGCGGGTGCAGCGAGGAAGGGGCCCGGTTCCCGCCTCGGTGCCTGCGTTTGTCAGTCGGTCCCGAGGGGGTGGGGCGGCCAGGCCCCAGAAGATGCCCTGATGGGCAGGCCTCGTTCTGAAAAGTCGCGGTTTATTTAAACTCGTACATCTCAGCGTATCTGCACAGGACCCGACCCTGTGTCGTCTGGCTCCGCTAGGGCGAAGTCACAGAACCTGGTCCTCAGCGCGAGCAGGAGAGCCGGCCCGGCGGGAGGCGCCAGGGGGCTGTGCTGCCTTCCTCCGCCCTTGCTCTCAGCGCTGCTCTCCCGTGGGCTGACTCTGTTCTCAGGCAGCAAAACGCCCAGCAAATGTCCTCAGGCCGATGCCCCGGGGATGACCTTCCCCCTGGGCAGGGGGTGCCAGGCCTGAATCGGGCCCCTCTGGAACGAGGCTAGTGTATTAGTTGGGGTTCAGGCTCAGCTGCTGTAACAAAGAGGCCCCAAAATACAGCGGCTCAAACAAGATGAAAGCGTGTGTCTTGACATAACAGTCCCAGGGCAGGGGCGGCCGGCCCTCCCCTCCCGGTGTGGGGTCCAGAGGCTGCCGCCCCAGCGCCCCCGCCTCAGCGAGAGAGAGCGTGCTTGCTCCTCGTCAGAAGTCATAAGCGCGCCCATGTCCCTTCCCGTCGCGTTCCCTGGCAGGAGCTCCAGGGACGGCCCCGGAAGCTTCCGGCTGGTGGACGGTACTCAGTGCGTCTCTTGCCCCCTCCTCCCTGCAGGTGTGGCTACCGGGGAGGCTACATGGAGGTGATCAACCTGCACCCCGAGATCAAAGGCCAGCTGGTGAAGCTGCTGTCGGTGCGCCTGTGCCCGCCCGTGTCGGGGCAGGCCGCCATGGACATCATGGTGAACCCCCCGGTGCCCGGGGAGGAGTCCTTCGAGCAGTTCCTCAGGGTGAGTGCGGGTCCCGGGCCTGTCTCCACCCCCGCCCCCGCCCCCGCCAGGGCCCCAGGTGCTCAGGGCATGTTCTCCGGGGGACACACGTGGTTCCTCCCGGCGTGGGGAGTGCCCACAGGAGGCGAAGCCTGAGAGTGTGGCAGGCGAGTGTTGGGGTGGAGGTGGCTACCTCTTTCCTCTCCCTCCCCCGTGGGCCCCACGGATGGGCACCCAGAGAGAAGGACTGTGTCCTGAGAGCCCCGGGGATTCTGTTCCTAAACTCCCAGGGGGGTGGGCAGCAGTGATTCTGGGCCAGGGGCCTGCCTCTGGCCTCAGCAGACATCCTCCGCGCTTAAAGTGGTCCATGCAGACCCTTTTAAAATATACATATTTTCATTGATTGCAGAGAGGAAGGGGGAGGGAGAGAGAGACGGAAACATCACAGAAACATCAATGATGAGAGAGAATCATGGATTGGCTGCCTCCTGCACGCCCCACACTGGGGATGGAGCCCGCAACCCGGGCCTGTGCCCTGACCAAGAATCGAACCCTGACCTCCTGGTTCATAGGTCGATGTTCAACCCCTGAGCCACGCAGCCGGGCCATTCGGACCCTTTCAATAGCAAGTGACGAGACCCGGCGGTGCTCACACACGCAGGCTCGCCCTCATGCCTGCCCGGCCCTGGCGAGGAAGGGCCGTTTCCGGGGCTGCAGCCCAGCGCTGCCGTCGGTGCTGACTCCCGCTCTCTGTCCCGTCAGGAGAAAGAGTCCGTCCTGAGTAACCTGGCCAAGAAAGCGAAGCTGACAGAAGACCTGTTCAACCAAGTCCCGGGGATCCACTGCAACCCCCTGCAGGGCGCCATGTACGCCTTCCCCCGGATTGTCCTGCCCCCCAGAGCCGTGGAGGCCGCGCAGGTGGGGCGCCGGGCGGGGGCTCTGTGCCCCGTGGGCCCTTGCGGTGAAGGCGACGCCCGAGGCCCAGCCCTGCTTGCTGTGCGGGCTGGCGGGGTGCTGGTCTGGGCCCAGTGGGAGGCGGCGACCGCGGCTGGGGGAGCCAGAGGCCCTCTCTCGGCCCCAGAGCCTCCCTCCGCACACTGGTCACATTCCGGTTCGGGTTCAGGAAGCCGGGAGGGCCCGAGATCCGCTTCTAACCGTTCTCAGGCGGTGCCACAGGCCCTACTTGGAGGATCAAGTGTTTCCGCCCTCCAGCCTCCCCTGGGCCCTTGCTCCCTGCACCAGCCACGCAGCACCCAGCGTCTGGCCGGGCCTCGGACGGCGGGGGATGGTGGGGGAGGCCCTGGCCACGGGAAGGAACCTCCGATCCTATTGTTTGCTGCCGTTTCCGGTGGCGTTGGTGCCAAGCCGGGTGAACCGAGGCCCCCTGTCCCCGCAGGCCCACAACATGGCCCCCGACATGTTCTACTGCATGAAGCTCCTGGAGGAGACGGGCGTCTGCGTGGTGCCCGGCAGCGGCTTCGGGCAGCGGAAAGGCACCTACCACTTCAGGTACCACCCGGGCTCCCGAGGGCCCAGCAGAGCCTGGCTGCAGGGACAGACACGTGCAGCCCGGCCTTCCTGGGCTACCCCCCCCCCCGCACCCCCACTGTCCTGCAGAGCCCCCTGAACCCCCCGCCCTGTGCCAGGGTCGCTCCTGGGCCGTCCCTCCCGCCCCTTCGCTGCCTCCACCCGGCGCCTACCATCTGGGACGCTCCCGCTGGTGGCTGACTTTAGTCCCTGTCCCTGTTCACCCCACGGCGGCCGCATTGAGCATCGGTGCTCAGCGGTGCCGTCCGCTGCCCCACAGGCCTGCTGAGGTCCCGCATCCGAACGCAAGGTTCCCAGCGGCCCCGCGTGATGGGCCCTCGGGCTGAGCGCGCTGGAGCCGCTCCCCGCCCCAGGTTCCCCAGAGGCCAGGCCCTCAGCTGTCCCCTGGGCAGACACTGAAGAAAGAACCGTCCTGAGCTCAGTTAGCACCTGGGCCAGGCCCCACCCGGTCAAGGTCATGGGCAGCGTGCCCCGTGGACAAACGCGATGGCTGGCCGCTCCCCCTCCCGCGAGGCTCACCTGGGCGGCCAGGGCTGGAGGGTGTGGGAGCTCCTCGGGGTTCTCCCTGGAAGAGACCGCGGGTGGAGACCTAGAGGCCCCTCTGGGGGAGTGGGTGTCTGTATCCGTGGGCGATGTGTCCGCTCCCGGAGGTCTGCACGCCGCCCGTGTCCGCACGCCGTCTGCCACGATGGCCGGGCTGCTGGGCCTAATGCTGCCCTGGCCGTGGCTTTTGTTTGCATGTGTCACCTGGGTGAACATTGTATGAGCGCGGCCGGTGCGGCTCAGTGAGTGAGGGCTGACCTAGGAACCAGGAGGCCAGGGTTCGATTCCCAGTCAGGGCACAGGCCCGGGTCGCGGGCTCCATCCCCGGTGTGGGGCTTGCAGGAGGCAGCCGGTCCATGATTCTCTCTCATCATTGATGTTTCTCTATGAAATCAATAATAATAAAAAAAAGTTTTGAAAGATAAAAGCAGTATAGGAACTGGCGGGGGGTGGGGGCGGAGATAGTGGTTCAACAGTGCCGGGTGCCGTGCCAGCTGCTGTCGGCTGGAGCCCTGGCTGTGGACAGGGCAGCTGGCCCGCTCCCCCTCGTGCCCCCGGCGGCAGGTGGGAGGCTGGAGCTGCGGGGTTCGCGCCTCTGCCCTCTGCCCTCTGCCCTCTGCCCCTGCGGGCGGCCGGCGGCCAGGCTGACGCCCCTCTCCCCCCAGGATGACCATCCTCCCTCCCGTGGAGAAGCTGAAGACGGTGCTGCAGAGGGTGAAGGACTTCCACATCCAGTTCCTCGGGGAGTTCGCCTGAGGCCCCAGGCCGCCTCCTCGACGCCCCCACTGAACCCCTCCCAGCGACCTGCCTCAGGCCCCGCCAGGGCCACCGGTCGCTGTCACCGCCGTCCTGCCCCAGGAGGCCGCCTTCTTTGTGCCTTGATGTGGGGAGCACGTCTCTCCCGAGCCGGTGTGAATGGGGATGTCCCAGAAACCCTGTTTCTCTTCTTGTTTTTTGATGCAACCAAAGTTGAGGGGATGTGGCCCGCCCGTGGGGGGCGCGTCTGGACCTGCTGCCGCCGCTGCTCCCGGGGCTCATCGGGGTGAGAGGCTGCTCCGAGGAACAAGAGGCTGGAAGTGCAGGGCTGAACCCCGGGGAGGACTGGACATCCCAACCACCACGTGATCTGTGAAATAAAACCCTTGGTGCAGAACCCAGCCCCCAGCGGGGGCCCGAGTCCACTGCAGGCTCAGCGGGGCGCCCCCTTCTGGCTGGAGGCAGACAGTGCGTCTCAGTTCAGGGGTGCAGGGGTCGCGGGGATGCCGGTGGGTGGTGGTGGGTACTGTTTTCCTTGTGTCCTGCAGGGGATGAGTGGGTGTGAGCCAGGTGACCAGGCTCCCAGGGAGCAAGGACTCCGTGCACCCACGAGGCTTTGGGGGTGACGGGTTGGCTGGGACCTAAGACCGGGGTACAGCCCAGCGCTATCCCGCTATCCCAGTTGTGTGTGGGGAGTCGGCCTGGTGGTGAGTGGATCCATCCTGCTTTTCCCCAACAATGGTTCTCTCCCAGGGCCCGGTTGAGCCTTGGCACACACTGCCCTCTGCTGGCGAGAGCAGGAACAGTGAGACTGGCCCGGTCCTAGTGCCCGAGCCTCCTCGAGGACTGGCCAGTCACCCCGTCTCCAAGGCGTCCGCTGAGCCCTTGCAAACTGCCTTTGGCCCACTTCCTGCCCATGAACTGGCCGACGCGCCTGCTGTGCGGTCGATCTGAAGTGCATAAAAGTACTTCACTTCCCGCGGTGTTTGCCTCCACAGTGTTTGCCAGCCAGGGGGCCGCAGCACCTGTCACCTCCCCAGGCCGGGGGTGGGGCACCCCCCCTTGCCGCAGCCTCCCTGGCTTAGCACACCTGGCCGGGGCCCCACTGCCCTCCAGAGAGTGGGAGCAGGCGTGCCCCCTCCCCAGGGGGCAGGGAGCGAGCCCAAGGCCAGCACAGGAGTCTGGGGACCCAGCACGTCCCAAGGGGAAAAGGAAGCAGCTGGATTGAGAATCTGAGCTTGGAAAGCAGCCCCCGGGGCTCCAGTTTCCAGGGCGAACTCCCTGCGGCCCCGAGAAAAAGGCAGCCACAGCCTCGAGGAACAGGGTCTCTGGGAAGGCGGCCTTCCTTAAAAAGCTCCACGTTGCCGGGCTCTGGCATGGTCCGGAACCAGGATGAGCAGAGGCGGGTCTATTTTTTATATTTTTGTAACAACTGCTTTTTTCACGGGCGGAGGGAGGGCTGGTATTTGTAGTCTTCACAAGCCCAGTAGTTCTTTTATATATATATCTCTTTGGATTCTAAGTAACCCCTGACGTCTTTGCAATGTTTACATGGTTTTTAACGATGCCGCCGTGTACACTTGGTTTGCCTGTAAACAGTGAATGCAGGCCTAGCAAGGGGCACGGGGTGGGAGCGCCGGTCACGGTCACGCGCGATCTCGTCTCCTACGGCTTCCATCCTGGTGTCTGGTTTGGGCGGCACCAGAGAGAGGCATTGGCCATTTGCGGCCACACTGTAAATCCACACCCGTGAGGTTTTCTGTCCATTTAGACCCGCAGGTGGGGGGCCGGGGGGCCGGGCTGCGCGTCCCCAGGTATGGATTTGCGGGAGGGGCGACAGGCCTGCCTGCCCCCGTTCCAGTCTGGATTCTCACAGGCGTCTCCTGAGCCAGGCACTGAGGACGAGAGCTCTGCTGAGAATTTCAAAATAAAGCACTTTGTGTCGAAAACGGTCCCGGCTTCACGGTCCTTGTGTAGATTTCACACTCGCGGACATCCTCGCTCGGCAACGTATTCCCGGCACAACGAGTGTTTCCCCAAATACTGCGGCAAGGGGTGTACAGCGCCTCATTCTACGTGACTTTTGTGTATATTTTCGTAATGAAAACATTTAAGCATCCGCAAACCTTGGACGCAGAGGACGTCATCATTTTCGACTCGGTGTGCCTGCTCTCGGCACAGCGAGGGAGGCACGTGTCTTAACAAACACTGATCAGCACATCAGATGCATTTTCTGTTACTTAATTAACGTGCCATAAAACAGTTTACAACATTGTTTTGTAACGACTACGTACCGGGCATCGAATGGATGCGATGAGATGTGATGGGGTGTTCAGGTAACGTCCACTCACAATCACAGTCCGTCTCTCCGCGGACATCCTTGTGTTGATCTTGTGCACGGCCACCCTGTCCCTACGGGGAAGGGAGTTTCCAGATGAAAAAAGGTTTAAGCACCAATGGGATCCCCGCCAGCAGTTACTTATTCATTTATTTTAATTTTTTTCCTCTTTATTGATTTTAGAGAGAGGAAGGGAGAGAAACATTGACTTATCCTTCCACCTATTTATGCACTCATTGATTCTTGTCTGGGCCCTGACCGGGGATCAAACCTGCAACCTTGGTGTATCGTTTGATGCTCTAACCAACTGAGCCACCCGGCCAGGGCTTGGCAGGATTTCATTTAAAAGCAAACACACGCCCTCTAACCTGGCAGCCGGGCCCACCTGCACTGTGGTGGTTCAGCTTTGTGACGAGACCTGGACACGGCTCCTAAGCAATGCCTGGCCCCCTGCCTCTGGCTAAGACGGGTGTGGGCTGACTAGACGTTGCGCATGATGCCAATTATGTGACTCCAGACTGCAGTGCGGTGGGTGAGGGTGGACGTGCACACGGGTGCCGTCAGGAGAACCTACTTGCGTCGGCGTTCCTAGCTGCGTTACTGGCTGGGCAGGTTTTCGCGGTCAGCCCGTGCCTCCTGGTACGTTCTCGCTTGGCACGCAGCCTGGTGGTTATTCTGGCCGTGACCGGCTGTGAGGGCCCTGTGCCACTCCGTCCCCGGCTGCAGGGAAGGAAACGGAGGTACTGAACAGCTGACTTACCGAGAGGTGGCTCCGGCCCGCTGCTGCCCACATCTGTCAGGAAGGGGGCTCGAGGGCAGCTCCCAACATTCTCGCTGGTCAGAGAGGGAGCCCAGCCGGCGGGGCTCAGTGGTTGAGGGTGGACCCATGAACCAGGAGGTCACGGTTCAATTCCCAGTCAGGGCACATGCCCGGGTTCTGGGCTCGATCCCCAGTGTGGGGGTGCAGCGGGCAGCCGATCAGTGGTTCTCTCTCATCATTGATGTTTCTGTCTCTCACTCGCCCTTCCTCTCTGAAATCTTTGTAATGACCAAAGACCGGCATGGGTGGGCGGGGCCACGCGATTTCACGTGCTGGGCTTCTAACATATATATATAGAGAGAGCGCGCAGTGGAAAAGGGCAGAGGCCCCAGGGCCAGGACGAAAGGCAACACCCTCTCCCTGCTCCTCCCACACTGACAATGGATGTCTCTCAAATACCTAAGACGTGATCCCTTCCAACACAAAGCCCCTCCATCTCAAGCATGTCAAACTCGTTTATTTGGCCCGTGTTAGCCTTTGAGTTTGACATGCTTGCTCTACCTGGAAACGGAAACGCGGGCACTGCCCAGGCCACCTCGCTGAGGTGAGAACGGCTGGGCGTGGGATCCAGGCCCAGTGAGCCTGGCCCCGGCGACGGGTTCAAGAATGGCGCTGACGGACACCAGGCCACGGAGACACCCCCCGCCCCGGGCCTTGTGCTGGAAGCGTGGAGAAGGGACAGCTTTCCCAGGCTGACGGCAGGTCGTGGGGCCCATCCTTGGAGTGTGGGCCTTGGGTTGATCTTGACCTGGGTCCCTTTCTTCATCACTTCCTGGCCTGTGGCTTCTCTGGAAGCCTTCCTACCGCATGCTTGCTGGCGAACTGGGGCGCTGGCAGGGCGGGAGGTGACACGTGAACACTGAGACAGCCTGAGTGACATGGGCGGCGGCTGTGAACAGACGCTGCTCCCACGGTACACACTGGCCGGTGAGCGCACGGCAAGACGCATAGCATTCGTCACCAGGCAAATGCAGATCTGAACCCTCACCCCCACCGCGGAGGCTGTCATGAGACGGGTCCACGCTGCAGTTGTGGAAAACGAGTTCTCTCCTCTGCTGGTAGGATTGTAAGATGGGGCGGCCTGTTTTAGAAGTCTGGCAAAGGATGAAAAGGTTACCATGGGAACCAGTCACTTCACTCCTCGGCATCTGCCAGAACTGGAAAGCCGTCCACACAAAACTGTGTATGTGAATGTTCATAGCATGATCCCCCACGCGAAGACTCCAGTGCCCACCGGCCGGCGAGCGGTGCCAGGAGTGACCTGGCAATACAAAGGCAGTGCTGCTGCGTGCTGTCAGGGATGAGCCCTGGACACGGACTAAGTTAGATCCCATTGGGGCCCCGGCCGGTTTTGCTCAGTGGTCAGAGCGTCAGCCTGTGGACTGATGGGTCACAGGTTCGATCCCTGGCCCATTGGGGTGTGTGGGAAAGGTGATCACGTCAGTGTTTCTCTTTCTCGCCTCCCTCTCTCTCTAAAGATTAATGGAAAACAGATTCTTAGATGAGGACTTAAAAAAATAGAATCCCATTTTATACCAATAGTCCAAAACTGGCCTGAGAAACAGATACCAGATGAGCGACTGCACCAGAGGAAGGACCAGAGCACGAATGCTAACGGGTTCCTTTCTGAGATGGAATGTTCTGGAGAGTGGCAAAGGCCAAGTTCTGAATGTTCTAAGCCCCAGCCCCGGACTGCACCCCTTGGAAAGGGCCTAGTGGATGGTATATGCGGTATCACTCCTGACGGGAGACGCTGAAGGCCTCTGGGCAGGCGCTCTGCAAAGCAGACGACTGCGGGGAAGAAGAGATCCAAACGCCGTCCACCACCCGCTTCCGTGTGGTTTGGTCACCACCACCTGCACAGAAAGAAAGGCCACACCGAACCGCTGCTTGTAACCCTTTATTGGGAAGGCGACAAACTGTATCGCCACTGTTTCTTACGCGTCAGGTGGTGCGTGGGGAAGGAACTTGCATACACAACTGCCGTGCTGCCGCCGCGCCAGGCTGGCTGTCGTTTTTGTACAACAGAGGTAGGTGGCTAGGACAGTCATCAAAACCTCGCGGCCGGGAGCAATGCCAGGACACCTTTCTGCCCATTCAGGTTCTGGCGGACCTAGGAGAGACTACGTGCGTCATATTTAGGTCAGGGATGGCATCACATGAAAAACTCCCTTTTCAGTTCTCTCCTGTTCTCTCACAAATGTAAAGAGTACACGGAGTCTCTTCTTTCAAATTCAAGTGTGTCCTGGGAAGGGAAAGGTCCGAGAGAGAAGGTAGGAAGAGCAACACAACGCCCTTCACACAGCGGTTGTGCCCGACTGTCCTCACACCAACCCAGGCTGGCTTTTCCATCAACAGCAGCGGGAGTCAATCCTCCCCCACCTCATCAATCCTCCCCCACCTCAAACACGCAGCCTGATGAAGACAGAATCTTTAACTGAACATTTAAT
This sequence comes from Myotis nattereri, assembly GCF_964212035.1. Taxonomy (NCBI): domain Eukaryota; kingdom Metazoa; phylum Chordata; class Mammalia; order Chiroptera; family Vespertilionidae; genus Myotis; species Myotis nattereri. The sequence goes on from NC_138090.1 coordinate 1,769,841, forward strand.
GGAAACAGGCTCTATGCAGATGTGGTTCTAGTACTGATTTGCGGTTTCCTTGCTTTTATAAATAAAGGGGCGATGGTGGGGTGCGGAGGCTATGTCGCCCCAATGTGCAGGGCCGTAACTGAGGAGCCGTGTAACTCGGGTGTCCTGGAGTGTACAAAGCATCAATGGAAGCCAGTATAGCCTGTTTCTACCGTCAAACTTTCATTCATGGTGTAAAACGATCAAATGGGCGTGTGCCTGAGCATGGCGTCAGGCCCACAGGTTTAAGGGCGGCTTGGGAGCCAGAACCAAGAATCCATTCTCCAGGTTAAGGATCCATTTGACAGTTCAAAATATGCTCTTCCTGCTGCCCCGGCCGGTATAGCCCCATCGGTCGGAGCATCATTCCATGCACTGAAGGGTGGCGGCTTCCATTCCTGGTCAGGGCACATACCAGGCTGTGGGTTCCACCCCCGGTCTGGGCTGGTATGGAAGGCAACCGATCAATGTCTCCCTCTCTCTCACATCGATGTCTCTCTCTCTCCCTTCCTCTCTCTAAAATCAATTTAAAAAAATGTGTTTTTCCTCCTAAAAATGTGACACAAAAATAATTTACACCAACTGCTCTTTATTATCGAGTTTCAAAACCTTTCACAAGATGATAAAAAACAAGAAGAAGAAAAATCCCAACAACGTGACCACCAGCGCGGATGTCATTCCCACTGTCCCGTCAGCTCCAAGCCCTGTGCGCAAAGCCCACTCCCATGCACCTAAGCGAGACGCAGGCTCGGAAACTCTTTATTCTGGTTGTAGCAGCTTATGACGCAGGTGCAGCCAAACACAAGCTCCAGGACACACGGGACACAGACTTACAACGTGGGCTTTGAGTTGCAAACATGGAACAAAAATCTACACGGAACTGATAGAAACCGCGCACAGACCAGGGCGGGCCTGGGAACGCGTGTCAGTCCTGCCTCCTCGAGTGCTCTCCTCTGTACAGACCAGTCAGACGAAGACGCAGAGCTCTGTGGTTAGTTAAATTATACACTCTGTAGATACTATACCGACTTTAAAGTTACACATAGACCAGGAAATATCCATCAGTTCATTCGGATCGACAGACCCTCTGGCCGGGCGCGCGGAGGAAACCGCCTGCGCCGCGCGGCTCACTGGTGGGCGCACTGCACGCCGGGGCCGTGGTGGCTGCTGCTCTCCTCGTCGGAACTGTCGTTGTAGGCCTCGCGCCTCTGCCCGCCTCCCGAGCCCCGGGTGCTGTCGAATTCCTGAAGCTCCACCTCCTCTGTGTCCCCGATGATGTTCGGGACTTCCGGTCGGGATGGCAGAAGGTCTTCTAGTTCCTTCGTTAAAACAAACACAAAAAAGGTCTCTGTCGACGTCTCCGGAACCCCTGCCCACACACAGCCCAAGGGGCGGGCTCCTTCCAAGTGAGCAGCGCTGCCCTGGCGAGGGAAGCCGAGACCGCAGGCCGCACCTGCAGGCATCTCTTCTGTGTGACCTCTGCTGCTTAGAAAACAAGCCACCACCTGCCCACTCGGAAACATGGGACACGCAGACACGCCTTCCTGCACGAAGAACCAGCCGGCTGGGCTGGGGGTGCCTCCTTCAGGCGAGGGGACCCCCCCCGACTCCCCTTTCCTCAGCACACCACGCCCCGTGGGCTCTACTTTATCACCAGCCCCGGCCCCGGGACACTGACCCCAGCAATCCTCATTTCAGTAGCAGCCAGGAGAGCCACCAAGCAAATACTTAAAAAGCACTTCTATGTGCTGACTCCTCTTGGCACCACAAACAATGGAAGGTGACGAAGAACCTCAGCTGGCACCGGCCGGAAGGCAGCGCCCGCTGCAGATGCCGGGGGCACTTACGGAGAGCTTGTCGGGGCTGACCCAGTTGTTCTCAGGGAACTGCACGTCGAACTTGATGTACAGGTCGCCTTTCTCGAAGGGGTTCCGATACTGCGGCATTCCTTCCCCTCGAACCACCCGGACGCACCCTAGTATTTGAGTAAGTCGTGGGGAAAGTATGAAGCACTTTATCCGAGAAGAAGAGCGCTCAGTAATGTTCTTTTTAAGAGCCACCTGCTATGCGAAAAGCGCACGTTCCGAAAGCACAGGAAGCCCTCAGGGCGGGCACTCACCCGGCTCGATGACTTTGCCCGGCGGGTACTTCACCACGATCTGACGGGCATCGAGGTGCTTGAACGTGAACTGGAAGCCGCAGAGCGCCTCCACGAGGCCTATCTTGTACGTCATGTGCAGGTCGTTGCCGTCCCGCTGGAACACCTGGAGGAAAGCAGCAGACACATCTCCTCAAGACGGAGCCACACGGCCACGCTCTGTGCCTCGAACCGACCTCACAACTTCCATTTTACCATCCAGTGCAAAGCCCCGTCTCCACGCCCTAAATTTATGTAAGAAACCTAGCCGTTCTCAAGTAATATGCCAGAAACTTCCACCAGGCAAGCCCTGGAATTGGGAGGCAATGGCTCAAACCTAAGTCACAGCTGAGGCCGCAGAAACAAACAGGCGGGCCCTGCAGGCCCATTTCCTGGCCCGGCTCCGAGCTAAGGGTGCAGAGGGCCCAGCGGGATTCTGGGAGCAGGTTCGCCCCTGGAGTGCTCCCCAGACAGCATCCCAACAAGGGCAAGGGAGGGCCAAGTTCAACATAAGCAGTTCCACCAGCAACGCTCAGCCAAAAAAGGCGCTAACGCCATGCGTCACGTGGCACAGGTACGAACACGTTTCCGCTCCCCTACAGCCCACACCTGTCTAGAGGAATGCAAATCAACAATAAACCCGTGGACTCAGCCACGAGCGCCCAGGTCACTCCATCAACATCGAGAGTGTCTCGGCGCTTCCACGGCAGGAAAACATGTCCCTCTGCACATGCCTGCCTCGCAGCTTCTCACAAACATCCAGACGCTTCCCTTGTGAAGTTTAATAAAATAAAACGAACTGCAGGAAATGGTCACCTATACATTTTTCAATGCTAGTCTCTCTTCCAAAGAATGCTGGGCAGTTCCGAGCAGAGGGGAACCTGAACAGCAGCCCCTGTCCCAAATCCTCCTCCAAAATTTGCCCACGAAAGAAAGCTGACCTCACACATCATCCTGACCAGCGGCCCAGGGCCCGCAGCCGCAGCCGCAGCCGCAGCAGGGAACGGACCGTTTTGAACCACATATCCTTCAGTTAAGGCTACATCGGCGCGCTCTCCCTCCTTCTCCCCCTCCCCTGCGCCCCCTACGAGACTTAGAGCTGGTGGGCAGCAGTGGCAGCGCATTCTAGGCTCACCCCCGAACCTGCTTTCAAGGCCCCCTTTTCTCTGCCTTCCCAGTGAGCCGGAGCAGCCACCTGGGCTCACTTCTTTAAAAAGCAGCTCTGCTGGAAGGAGGGACAAGACGCGGGCACTGCTCTTGCGTATCTTGGACAGGAGGGCTCACCTTGATGTGATTCCAATAAAAAATGGTCTGAGTTTCTTTTGGCTTTCCTGGGGTGGGGGTGGGGGGGGTTAGGCTAGCCAATTTGATGTTAAAATTCAGAGAACACGCAAGCAAGAACAATTGGGAAATTTTTGAAAAACAGGATTGATGAAGAGAAACTACCAAGAACGAGGCAGCAAACCACTTCAAAGTGACAATCACGTCTGAAAAACCAACAGAGGAGGGACTAGCATCACCAGGTCCTACGGTCCTTTGTGCAAATGCACCTTGGCAGCCAGATCACCAGCACACGCATGTGAACACATGTGCGCACACACACAAAGACGAACACACACGATACACAGCATCCCAGCAGCGAGTGCTTCCCTCGGGAGATTCACATGCTGCTTCAGATACAGCCCCACCCTGACTCATGGCCTCACCATTACTTCAGCACTAGAGTTGGGAGTGAAAAACACACACACAAAAATAAGTACAAGATTTTTCATGAACTAGTTCAAACTAGTCAAGTTTTCTTCAGAAGGTTCAGAAAGTTTTCAGTGGTAGAAATTAAACAATTGCCCAGTGCGGTTGGTGTGGCTCCGGGGGTGAGCGTCGACCTATGACCCAGGAGATCGAGGTTCGATTCCTGGTCAGGGCACAGGCCTGGGTGGTGGGCTCGATCCCCAGAAGGGGGCGGACAGGAGGCAGCCCATCCATAATTCTCTCTCTTCGCTGATGTTCTATCTCCCTATCCCCCTCTCCATTCCTCTCTGAAAAAAACAAAACAAACAAAAAAAACACATTAAAAAACAAAACAAAAATTGCCCAAGTCTCATCTTGGGTTCAGATTTCCTGGTCATAAACCTGGAAGGCCCCACCCTACCCGCTCCCGAGGTGAGCCCCCTCGCTGGCCTTTGCCGTCTCCTGTTAGACCACCAGTGGGACCGCCACCTGCTGGAAAGCCACGCACTCCACAGCGGCCCACGAGCCACAGTGACATCACTTCAGACACCTCCCCGCGGCCCCAACAGAACGGCAGCCTATGCATCCCTCCCCGGGCCGATGACCGCCCTGAGGGAGGACCGGCTCTGTGTGCAGTTGAGCCAAGCCCAGGGAGGCCAACGCCGCTACACGGAGTCAGAACTGACTCAAGTTCACTGACCTCCATGTTTAAATCCCCACTGAAGTGTACAGCCACAGTACAGGCTGAACTTAGGGGGACAAGTCCGACATGCCAGAACACCAACCACCATTCCTACCCCCTCCGACTTCACCATCCTCCTGCCCCGCGCGCAGACACCACGCGGTAACTGCCCCCCGCTCCCCGTGATGTCACGGGAGCACCACACACAGCTGTGCCATCTTACAACCCGGCCTGCTCTGTGCCCAAGCGGACTCTAACCATTGCCACTCCTTGGCCATCTTTCTATCTTTGTGCCTTTAATGCCTTGTATGGTGCTGTGCATGGAAGGCAAGGCTGAACATAGTGCTAATTAACAGAGAAACTCATAAAAGAGCTACAAATATTCCAGCCTACAAGACCCTAAGGACGACTTCTAGAAATTACTATTTCCCAGCAATCTAAGAGATCCTCGCTTTTTGTGAGCTTGGCAATATCCACAAAGAGCCAAGATGTCTAGAGCAATCCATAGCTTCGCCGAGGCTAGAAGCTTGACTGATACCCGAGAAAGGCTGGGGCGGCAACTCACCCAGCGAGGGAATGGAACCGTCACCTTCCCAGAATCTGCATCGCAGGGCAGCGTCACCCTCTACTGGGTTCTGGAAGTGACTTAAACTTGATTGGTAGAAATCACCATCAAATGGGAGAAAATTTTCGTGTAAACAAGAAGGGGGATGACCTGTGAAGACCTTCACTGGAACTTGAGTCAATGGGACCAAGGACAAAGCCAGAGCCCCGTCAAATGCTGCTACAGCCGAGCATTTGGCCCGGCCAGTGTGGCTCAGTGGCTGAGCACCAACCTATGAGCAGCTCGATTCCCGGTCAGGACACAGGCCCAGGCTTCGCACTCGCTCCCCAGTGTGGGGCGTGCAGGAGGCAGCTGGTCCATGATTCTCTCTCCTCACTGATGCTTCTCTCCTTCTTGCCCTCTCCCTCTCTAAAATCAATTAAAAAACAATTTTTCTTTAAAGAATCTGGGTGATTACTGAAGGGCTGTTTCACAAATAGCTTGATCTATTCTCCTTGAATAAAGGTCTACAGGGCACGCACAGCACCTTAAATACAAGCCAACGGCACAACCCAAGGACCACACACTAGGCCCCATCGCGGGGCCAGTTAATGTTGCCTTGTACATAACATGCAGTACACTCTGATCAGAAATTCAAAATAAAAAAATGTTCAACTGCAGAACCTTTACTTCCCAGAGCATCTCGCCTGGGCACCCAGTGTGCAAAACACAACAGAGCGGCACTGAGGACTGAAGCCCTGTCCGCCGCCCCTCCACCCCCCGGGGCTGTACAGGGAGAGGGAGCTGCCTCGGCCGTCTGGTCCGGGCCCTCGTCTTCAGACACGGAGGCCGGGGACAGAGACCACGAGACGACGAGCTACAGTGCTAGTCAATGCCACGGCGGGGTCCCACTGGGCTAACCAGGCCGCCCCACACATCAGCCGACCACTGGGCACTTCCCCGTGCGCAGCGCTGCTCCGGGAAACCCAGGCACAGCTGACCCACCCCTCGCACGCACCCCCCACCCCGAACAAAGCCAACACCAAGGACCTCACCTCATGTTCCTTCTCTTGCAGCAAGAGAACGATGTCTCCCGGCTCCACTCCGGGCGCCTGGTCTGCCTCCCCCGCGAACGTGATCCTCTGGCCGTGCTTCATGCCCTTGTCCACGTGGACTTCGAGGATCTTGACTTCTTTAATCACCTTCTTCCCATCGCACTTTTTACAGCGGTCCTTCTCGTTAATGACCTCTCCTGGGAAGAGAGGCCAGGCAAGCTTCCAGTGAGATTACTCGGCTGCCCTCTTAGGTCAGGTAGGTCTCCCTAAGGCCTTTATTCATTAAATGCACTTTCTGAACTCCTTCAACGGCCACCTAACATTTTGATTAGAATCATTCTTAATATCAAAAACTCACACCTCACTGCGGGTTCCCTGAAGGCCAACCTACCCAGGCCTCCTCCGTTTCTGAGCATCATGTGCCTTAAACGCTTCCCGGTCCTCTGCCTGGAGTGAAAACAAAGCCGGGGCCCGGAACCAAAGGGGTGGCAGGTGTCCTAGCTGGCTGGGCTCTGGACAGAGTGACTACGGACTAAACGTCCCCGGTTCGACTTCAGTCAGGGCACAGGCCCGGGTTGCGGGCTCCATCCCCACCAGGGGGCGTGCAAGAGGCAGCCAGTCCATGATTCTCATCATGGATGCTTCTCTCCGCCTCTCCTTTCCTCTCTGAAATCAATGAAATTAAAAAAACAAAGAACAGAAACAAGGGGTGTCAGGTGCTGGGCTCTACAGACGCTTCTTCACTTTGTGTTCAGCCTCAGTTTCACGTGTTTAACCAAATAAAAACGTAACGATCCTCATGGCTCATCATGACTGTGCAGCTGGCCGTGAATTCATCTCCTTCACAGACGAAAAGCTGCACAGGCGCCCTACTATGGGTCTCCCTTTAACGTAGTTCACGATCAAGGACGACTGCGGAAACCCGCTAGATGCTGCATTAGTGGTACGAGTCCCTCCACACCACGCTCAGGACATGCAGCTTTCCTTCCTTACACTCTCTTCTGAAACGTTTGATTAGTGTCTAAGGAAATAAAATGGAAGTTGTACATAGACTGAAAGAAGTGTCGATTTCTAATGGCTGACTGGCACCCTGTAATGTACTTAGAGGACATGTGTCATCAATAACTTCTGAGTCTGTTTCTAGAACACGTTACAAAGCATGTTCTGCAAAATATCAGTGCCTCCAAGTGGTAATGGCCCCCGGGCAGGTCTGCCAACTCTGGCTTCTCGACAGCGGACTGTCAGGCACAGTGAAAGGGAAACGCCCCGAGCCCTCTCGCGGGGAAGGTAACAGGCAGCTTCCCCAAGTGACCTCGCCCGTCCCAGGAGCACTGGGAAAAGGATGCTCTAAACCCGTGCTCTCCGCTCTGACAGCCACCACCAGCCACGGCTCTACGTTTAAACTAAGGACGCAGTCCCTCCGTCACATTCAAGAGCTCAGGAGCCACAGGAAGCTGGTGGTTACTGTTCTGGACGCTGCAGACACAGAACATTCGGTCAAGGCAGAAAAGTCCTTTTGGCCAGCACGGCCCCAAGGCCGCAGGCCCGACTGCCAGTCCTGTCTGCCCGGGAGGCAGCAGGCCGGTGGTCTCCATGTTGTCTCACAGGAAGCCGTCTCTTCTCAGAAGGGTAACTAACCATTGGCTGCTTCCCCCTCCATCAAACATCCCCTTACAAATCTGAAGGACAGATCTGTCCATCCTCCTATTAGAAAGGAGAAACATTTCCCTGGGCCCAGGCCTGATGGAGTAATTCTTTTCCTATTTTCCTTCCAGAACTCTCCGTGGCTTTTCTTTATTTAACAGGAAGATACAACCACGCTGAGAAAGAAAAACTGTGCGCCTCCCTATTTCTGCGCACCCACCCCCAGCCCGGAGGCCGGAGCCCAGCACGCACCTTCTCCGTTGCAGTCGGAGCACACGGACTGCATCTGCTGCACCATCCCCGGGGCCAGCTGCCGGATCATGATGCGGACGCCGCGACCCCGGCAGGCGCTGCACTTCTGAACAGCCCCTGACTTTCCACCTTGGCTAAAGCAAGCAAAGGCATCCGTTAGCTTTTGCCCACCAACCAAGACAAGCAGGACTGCGCTTTTCACCTTCATCTTCAACCCTCAGGGACTATTAAACTGACTTGCAGAGGGCCCAGATGTTCTGTTGAGTAGTGAGTTTTAAATCAAGAACAACAACTTTTCTCTGGCAGACACTCAGGGTGCCACTGAGAGCGGCGATGAGATTGAGTCATAAACCAGGACACACTTACCCATTGCACGCACTGCAGAGCACATTCTTGCTAAGCTGTAGTTTGGTGGTCTTGCCATTATACAGATCTTCTAAAGATACTCTGGGGAGAAAAGAATTGGGTTCAATCAAATTTTGCCCAGTTCTCTTAAATACAGACGTAAACGACAGCTGAAACAGCAAATTTCACTATAACCGTCTCAAACAAAGAATTTAAAACACCTTTCATGAAGCCACCGACTGAGGTTTTGTTTTGTGGCCTGAAATATCAGAAAGATTTTACGGTCCTGGACAGTACAGATGCGCCCAAAGCCAGCACCAGGGTCAGGCCAGTGTGTGCTGTTGCGTTTTCTGATAAAACTGATAAGTGCAAACTCAAGTGCACAACCTTCCCCTGGCCTCAGGCAGGAACCCCCTTTTCCAGGACAGAACAGGCACAGCGAGGCTAAGTCAGTCCTCCCTCCACTACAAGGCTCTGCACCCTCCACGGGCGATTCAGAAAGGCTACAAGGTCCTATGATAACTGGTGGTGGCACTCGGAGTGCATTCTCAAAAAAGAAAGGGGAAAAGTGGCCTTATCTCCAGTGTGACAGAGAGGAGAGGAACAGGTTTTTAACAGAGAGCCTACAAGTCTGAAAGCTCTAAAGAACCCAGCGAATTCTAAGCAAAACTACATCAACTTTTACCAAATTTTCAGAGCTCTAAGACCCAAAAAGGGTGGAGTTAAAAAGTCTATTAAAAATTTATGACGTAGCCCTAGCTGGTTTGGTTTAGCGGATAGAGCGTCAGCCTGCAGACTGAAGTGGCCTGGGTTTGATTCCGGTCAAGGGCATATGCCTGGGTTGCCAGCTCGAGCCCCTGCAGGGGGCGTGCAGGAGGCAGCCAATCCATGATTCTCTCTCATCATTGATGTTTCTATCTCTCTCCCTCTCCCTTCCGCTCTGACATCAATAAAAATATATTTAAAAATATGACTTACAGAACCCAAAGTGCCTTTACTCATACAGCACAGATGAATTACAGGACCATTCTTTTCCGAAGTAACCTCCAGGGACCTAGGTATATTGAATCTCACACTGTTCTTCGTGAGTGCAGTTTGGTCTTACCCTCCCAACCGTGGGTACATCTCCTTTGGTGAGTACAGGTTTACTTTAAAATAGAGGAGCAAAGAAATAGCTGGGAGTATTCCACAAAGACCATAGTCTTCTGCGGTATTCAAACTTTCTCAAACTTGTTATCTGAAGCTAAGACTGTACAGGTTCCAGGCAGCATGAGAATTAAACACTTACGGACGAACATTCCCAGCACCGGAGTCATGCCATTTCCAGCGTCACCGCGGACAAAAGCCCCTGGTTGTACCTGCCTTTTACTTTTCATAAGAACCTTTAACCAAATCACGGACAGAAAACAAACAGGTAGGGTTTCTCCCTGGCACAGCACATCACAGTCAGCACGCAAGACCACACCAAGAGGCCAGGTAAGTCCTCATTTCAACAGACGTGGCCAAGAAAGGAAAAACGTGGGTAATGGTCTGCAGAGCTGGAACCCTTTGCCAGTGGGACTAAACCGGCCGTTTCTACCAGGAAACTGGGCTGTATTTTTCGGCCTCAAAACACAGCTGCCGGCCTGGGACTCTCTGCCAAGGAGCGAGCTGCACGCAGATCCTCAGCAGCACCGCCGATCACAGGAGAAACTGGCGCCCTCCCAGGGAAAGGGGAGCGACTAACACCGCGGCTGGAGCAGCACACAGCCACCCAGACGAAATGCTGCCAGACCGGGGAATGTTAAGTAATGCCAGAAGAACACGGCAGGAAAGACACTGCATGTACTGCATACTATGCAACAAAAAGCAAAGGAGATATGAAGAACCACGAAATCAAGCACTCTTGATTTTATTTACTTCTTAGACCATTTCTTTCTTTTTCTTTTTCTAATGTTTTTATTGATTTCAGAGAGAAGGAAGAGGGAGAGAGAGAAACATCAATGATGAGAGAGAATCATGGATCGGCTGCCTCCTGCACGCCCCACACTGGGGATCGAGCCCGCAACCCGGACATGTGCCCTGACTGGGAATCAAATCCTGACCTCCATGTTCATAGGTCGATGCTCAACCACTGCGCCATACCGGCCAGGCCTTAGACCAGCCGCGGGCAAACTATGAATAAAACAAACAAAAAAAAGACCGTACCCTTTTATGTAATGATGTTTACTTTGAATTTATATTAGTTCACACAAACACTCCATCCATGCTTTTGTTCCGGCCCTCCGGTCCAGTTTAAGAACCCATTGTGGCCCTCGAGTCAAAAAGTTTGCCTACCTCTGCCTTAGACCATATCTTTGTTAAAGAAAAATATGAAAAACTAACCAACACTGCACAAGTGTTACCCTTGGAATAATATCCAAATGATAACATTTCTAAGGATAAATTCTTTTAATATACAAATTTAAGAATGAGAGTCAAATAATGTAACAGGTTATGCTTTACTTCCTCTAATCTGCTCAAATGAATAGATAATATGAAATATTTTAAATACTGGAAATTCAGTCCCTGGCATTTGCTTGTAAAACCATTGTCAGTTTAAAAAGCTGCAAGGACCCAAGGCCTCACAAATTTTACAAAGTAAAAAAGCTAGTTTCAAATTATAGCAGGTTCATGAGCTCACTCACAGTCTAAGATCAAGGTCAGTCCCATTCATATGTTGGCAGGTTAATGTCAGGCTTGAAGCCAGCAAGCTCCATGGAAACCAATTTCGGAGTTCTCATTGAGGATCAAGTAATGAGCCACTACAACATGCAAACAAACTAGCCGGGCAAGCACTCAGCTAGTATGTTTTTAATAAAAAGTGACTTGGAAGATTTAAATACTTCAAAGAGGAGAACCTCCATCATCGGAAACGTCAATCATGTACTCTGCCTGGGGAGCACATGAACAAAACCATCTTCCCACTCAGGGCAAACACCAGCCACCCTTTAAGATCTGTAGCAAAACGCAAACACCCAGGTTACCAAATTCAACTTAGTCACCCAATGAGGACGGTAAGGCTCATGGACGACTGTTTTCTGATGAAAGAGAAAACATTTTTTGATACCTTTTCTCCTCTACTATTACTACTTGAAAGAAAGTACTTAAAAAAAAAAAAAGGAAAAGGAAAGAGATATTCACTTGAGTGGATGCATCATATCTTCTCCTCTTCTTCTGCCGTTTCGACTTCTGCTCTGATTGCCCATGAAGCCGAACAGGCCCCCACCGAAAATGTGCGAGAAGATGTCATCCATGCCGCCGCCGCCGCCGCTGCCTTCCCGGAGGCCCTGCTCTCCATAGCGGTCATACAGCTCGCGTTTCTCAGGATTTGACAGCACTTCATACGCAAAGCTTATTTCTTTGAACTACAAAGGAAAAGGAAAACGATCGGATTTTTAAACAGAACAGTGGAGAAAGGCTACAGGAATCCAGAATCCACCTAATTCTGGACGGTGCAAGCTGCCTTTGGTTTGATCCTGGTCCTGTTTATCACCTACCATGGCCCAGAATGTTGGTATTCCTGTCACAAAACCAAAATCCTCTGAGCATAAAAGCTGGGCTCACGGCATTAACGGACTTTTCTTACATTCCTTTTACAAGGAGGACAACTTAAGTTTAACACTGAAACCTTGGGGGGGAAAAGTCTCAAATGACTTACTTTGTCTCCAGCATTTGGATTCTTATCAGGGTGGTATTCCTTGGCTAATTTTCTGTACGCCTTCAATAAGGGGCAAAAAACAAACAAACAAACAAACAAAAAAGGGAGGGTTAGATACAAAGATGAGTTTAAAGGTTTGCAAGTACCAACTTAATAATCACTTTTCCGAGAAGCATCATAACCTTTCAAAAATAGCTTTTATTCCCTGGAACCATTGCCGCCTTCCATCTTAACGCTGTTTACTCACTGATTTAATACAAGAAAGCAGACGGCAGTTACGCTTGAAAAGAGGTTATACTGAAGCCAGATGCAAACAGTGAAACAATGCCACAGGGAGGAAAACCCACAACGCTCCTCATCTTCACTGTTGCCCGGTGGCTCCGATGGCCAGTAACCGGGTCAAGAAGACTCCAGTAAGAAACTGCGGGGCACTGCCACCGGAAACCCGGCCACGAGGAGCTCCGGGTCGTGTTTTCGTTTCACGCGGGGGGCTCACCTGGGGTCTGAGGCCCTGAGCGGCCCCCGGTCTAAGGGCAGGTACATGCCAGGGGGAGGGGGCTGCGCCGCCCTGCACCCAGGTCTTCATCCACAGGCCCACGCGTTACATAATGGGCCGGCATTTCCGGTCGGGCAACAGGAAGTCCCTCTGCCTCCCCACGGTCCCCGTCCCGCCGCCCGAGGGGCCGATTCGGGTTTTCTCCGCTCGCGGGTGCGCAGCCTGCGGGCCCGTGGAGGTGCCGGGGGGGTGTCATCCGCTGCCTCGGGGGCTGTGCCATCCGGCGCGGTCAGCCTCGCGGCCTGCGCGGCGCGACGACGAGGCCTCGCGTTTATTTTTAGTCGGCGGACACTCGGGTGTTTGGCCGGGACCCACGCCGCCTCCCGAAGCGGGTGCAGCACCGCCCGCTTACCTGCCCGGACCGGGCGCCCAGGCGCAGGCCCCCGGCGCGCGAGTCCACGCGGGCGGGAGGGCGGAGCGGCCGCGGCCCCAGCAAACAGCCCACCCGCCCCGCCGCCCCGGCTGGCGGCCGCGACCCTTCCTCCCTCCCTCCCGCGGGGTCCGGGACTCCGCCCGACGCGGCGCCGGCGTCCGCGGCGGGGGAAGTCCCTCCCGGGGCCGGGAGCCTCGGTCCAACCTGTTTTTCCAGGCGGGTGACCCCGGCGCCCGCCGCGGGAGGGAGGAAGGAAGCGCCCGGCGTGCGCGCAGCGGTGGGTCGTGTTTGCTGCAGCTGCGGGCGGGCGGGGCCGGCGGCCAAGGTCAGGCGGGGCCGGGGCGCGCGGCCCGAGGCCCGCGGCCGGCCGGTCTCGCCGCGCCGCCCCCCAGCCTGGGCCCGGCGCCGGCTCGCGGGCAGCCCGGGAGCGCGGCCTGGCCTCCCCGCCGCCGCGCAGGCCCGCGCCCCCTCCCGCCGCCCGCCGCCCCCGGTACCTTCTTCAGCTCGTTCTCGCTGGCGCCGGGTGGCACGCCCAGGATGTCGTACAGCTTCGTGTCGACCACGCTCGCCATGGCGGCCGGCCGGGCGGCGCTCGGGCAGGAAGGCGGCGGAGCGGACGGAGCGGCGCAGCGGCGGCGGCGCAGGCCGAGGAGACAGCGAGGGGGAAGCGGGGGCGGGGCTGCACTTTGACCCGGCGCACGGCGCGTCGTGACGTCACCGCGCGCAGCCGTCCCGGGCGCCGGCGGCCGCTGGGGTCGGGGCGGTAACGCAGGGCGCGTGCGCAGGCCTCCCGCCGCGTCCGGGGCCGGGGCGGCCGCTGAGGGTTCTCTGCGCGGCGCTCCCACCGCCGGGCTCCCTCCTGGGGGCGGTCACGCAGCCGGCTTGGCGGTCGGCATCCAGCCCGGCGCGGGGAGCCTCCCTCCCGATGCCGGCTGCCCTGGGGCCGGCTCCCTCGGGGCTGGCGGTGAAAACAGCCCCTGGGGGTGCGCGTCTCGAGTTTCACTTCCGGGCAGATGACACCCAGGAGCACGGCAGTCACGTGTCACCCCCCTATGTCCTAACCTTCAGCTTCTTTCCTAAACACCGTTTCCTAAACACGTGTGCACCTAAGAGTTGCCAGTGGCCCTGACCGGTTCGCTCAGTGGGTAGAGTGGCGGACTGCGGACTGAAGGGTCCCGGGTTCAATTCCCGGTCGGGGCACATGCCCGGGTTGCGGGCTCATCCCCAGTAGGGGGCGTGCAGGAGGCACCGATTTATGATTCTCATCATTGCTGCTTCTATCGGTCTGAAATCAATTTAAAAAAAGAGACGACTTTGTAAGGCGGCATCACACTTAACGAATTCCTTCATCGAATCCCTGGTCCACAGATCTTCACAATGGTCTCCTGTCCACAAGGTGTGTGGACAAAAGTTTTCCAAAAGCATAAGCCATATTTGTGAACACAACGACCACAAACAAATAGGATGTCGATCCTTTGGAGCCTGCCCTGGTAGTAAAGACCCAGCACCAGCATCTCAGGACAACCTCTCCTCCTTGTTCCTTAAGACCTGGTGTGGCCGTGGCCCGTGTGGGTCAGTGGGTTGGGCGTTCTCTCCTGCACGGAGAAGTCCCAGGTTTAATTCCAGGTCAAGGGCACATGCCCGAGTGCAGGAGGCAGGAGGTGGCTCATCAATGTTACTTTCTTACGTTCACACACTGATGCTTCTCTTTCCCTCTCCCTTCCTCTCTCAAATCAAGAATAATAACATATGAAACAAACAAACAAAAAACCCCCACGTTTTAAAGACCTGGCTGTGGAGGGCCTCCAGTACATGGAAAGGAGTTTGCAAATTCATCCCTGCAAACCCCGCCGCTCCTCCCTTTCCCACAGATCCTATGGGAAATGCTGCTCCTTCAGTGCCCTGCTCCTGGGTCCCTCGGCCTGGGGCTGGCTGTCTCCGCGGAGGAGGTCCCACTTGGAGACAGGTCTGATGTGGGCTTTGGGTGTGCGTCTGAGCTCCATGAATAGGCTGTAGGTTTCTTGGGGGAAATTTGTGCCCCACAAGGTGTGGATCTGAGTGCAGGGAAGGCCTTGATCATTTCCCACTCCCCACTTCCTTTTCACATGTTGAGACGTTCGCAAGAGGCGGTATTTGGCTGTGGTGGAGTCGGAGTGTGTGGGTTGCCGGCCCCGCCAGGCCCAGCCGTGGATGAGCCACGTGGCTGTGAGCAAATGACCCTCCCCGGGCTGTTTCCTCCTGTGTCAAATGGGGTTGCACGGTATTTACATCATGGCTTGTTCTGTGGGTTAAAATAACACAGATAGGGGACCTGGAGCGGGAGCTAAAACAAATAGCCACGAGCAATTTTATGTTGTGTCCATTTGCCTAGAGGCTGTCTCCCCGTCTCTGCTCAGGTCCTCATCCCTTTAAGTCCCTGGCTCCCCCAGGGGGTTTCCCTGCCTGTGGACTGCCCTCCTCCTTCCCTTTTCATGGTCTCACTCCTCAAGGTCTCCCTGCTTGGCAAGGACCATGAACTCCTCCTCCGCCGGGTCCTCAGATCCTCTCCCACATGTCGGGCTGTCAGTGGCCTTCACATCGTTTGTCTTATTTTCTTTCTGCTCTAAAGAGTCAAGAAGAACTGGACTTTTCTCATGTGTTTCAGTCCCCTCCTCCTCCTCTTCCTCCTCCTCCTCCTCTTCCTCCTCCTTCCTTTTTTCAGGGGAAAAGCCCTCTGGTGGTTCATGTTTGGCTTCTGCGAGCCTAAACTCGTCTCTGCCTCTATTTCCAACCTCATATTTTGCGTGTGTTTTCCTTTATTTACCACACTGTCTCCGTTTCCGAGGGCTGCTGCCGACAGCATCGTTACTGGCTGGTCTCGTAGGTCAACAAGTGATTTCAGAACAGTTCCCTGCACTCCAGGACACACGGCCGCCCCCCGTCCTCACACCCTGAGTCACACCGTGTCCGTGTGAGCCCTGCCGCACTTCAGCCACCCACTGCGTGTTCTGCGTGTTCTGCAGGGAGCTCACGTATGGGAGCTGCGATGTGCTCGGGCGGTGAAGGGAGCCAGCCCCTCACCTCATGGCGCGGCTCAGGCACCACGAAGTGCTGAGTCACAGTGCACCCGCGGGCTGCCCTCACCAGGCCAGGATTGCAAGTTCGAGGCTGGAGAGATGCTGGATTCCTGCCAGGCTTCTCGCGTTCAGTTCCTCTTAGCAGCTTGGTGCACTTGTGCAGCTGCGGGGCGGAGTGGGAGGAGGTGGGGAAGGACTGGGAGGGCGTGGACGAATGATAATATGGTCAAGGACGTTGCCCCTGCTCACCACGAACAACACAGACCCCTGCGGTCCATCCCGTTAGCCAGCCCTGTGTGTATGTGGCTCAGGCGGGCCAGAGAGGCGTTTTGCTGCCTGCCTTTAATATCACTAAACTCTTTAAAACAGCAGTTCTCAACCTTCCTAATGCCGCGACCCTTTAATACAGTTCCTCATGTTGTGACCCAACCATACAATTATTTTCGTTGCTACGTCATCACTGTCATGTTGCTACTGTGATGAACGGTAATGTAAATATCTGATATGCAGGATGGTCTTAGGCGACCCCTGTGAAAGGGTCGTTCGACCCCCAAAGGGGTCGTGACCCACAGGTTGAGAACCGCTGCTTTAAAATATGTTTTTTGTTGATTTGAGAGAGAGAGAAAGGGAGAGAGATAGAGAGATAGACACATCGGCCGGCTGCCCTCGCCGGGAATTGAACCGTGACCTCCTGATTCACGGGTTGATGCTCAACCACTGAGCAACACCGGCTCGGCAGGACTGACCAGTTTCCTAAATGAAAAAAGAAAAAAGAAAGAGAGCTTGATTTAATCTCCCGTAGAAAAATGTCACTGACATTCATCATCAACTTATTATTCACGGCTGTGCTGATCTCTCCTTGAATGTTTGTTAGACCCATAGACATCTTACAAGGACATGAAGATGAAAAATGTTTTTTATTAATACATTTATGTTATTCAAAAGTCTAACCTATTTAAAAATTATACAAAGAAATGTTGCTTCCACCCCCATCCTCTCTACCTCACTCCATTGTCGATATTTCTTTATTACCCTTCTCTTTTTCTATGCAAATCATGCAAATACAAATTTATACATATATATGTATATATATACACACACATATATATTATTGATTTCAGAGAGGAAGGGAGAGGGAGAGACAGAAACATCAATGAGAGAGAATCATTGAGCGGCTGCCTCCTGCACGCCCCCTACTGGGGATCAAGCCCACAACTGGGGCATGTGCCCTGACCCGGAATGGAACCATGACCTCCTGGTTCATAGGTCGGCACTCAACCCCTGAGCCACGCCAGCCAGGGCCCAAATTTATATTCTTATCTACACTTTTTGTTAATAGAAAGAGTAGGATACTCTATGTACTGCTCTGCACTGGCTTTGGTCATCTAATAAATCCTGAAAATGCGCATCAGTACGTAGATTATCCTCATTCTTCTCTCTCTCTCTCGGTAAAAGTTTTATTGAAATATAGCAACATACATCATGATTCATTTCATTAGTTCTTTATTGATCAGCAGTTGACTTGTTATCTGCTCAGTAAGATACGTATCTATGTCAGAAATGAAAAGGCCTTAGAAATTATTCTTTACTTCCCAACCATGAGAAAATAGGATCTAATTCCTCAGGGGCATTCTACAAGGCTGAATCAAGTTCTGAATTTATTTTTGATAGTTTAATTTTGAAGAACATTGCTTTAATCAAGAGAAAAATGTACGTTTTCTGTAGTACAGAGGGCATTCATATTTCATGCCCCCAAATTAAACAGCTCCCAGGGGACTATAGAAAGCCAACCACCAGCCCAGCCGGTGTGGCTCAGTGTTTTGAGCATCGACCTATGAACCAGGAGGTCACGGTTCAATTCCCGGTCAGGGTTGCGGGCTCGATCCCCAGCGTGGGGGGTGCAGGAGGCAGCCAATCAATGTTCTTGCTCATCATTGATGTTTCTATCTCTCTCTCCCTCTTCCTTCCTCTCTGAAATAAATAAAGAAAAAAAAAAGGAAAGAAAGAAAGCCAACAGCCATCCGCATCGGCACTTACCACTTGAGCTCGAAGTCGTGAGCTTTCCCTGTGATTCAGGGGACAGTACCTCGAAACGGCACCAGGGACAGTCGCTTAGAATTACAGTTTCTAGGTCAATGTAATGGAGACTTTCCTCTCGGGGCGGTTTAGCTGTGCACTCACTGGGCCAGCAGACTTTCCCACGACAGAGACCAGCTGCTCGGGCCCCTGGAAAAGTACTCAGACGCCATCGAAGGCCGGGAAGCCCGCTCCTCCTCTGCAGGGAACCGCGGTGGAATGCTCGCTGGGGAGCCCCATCTCCGTGAGATGAAGTTTGCTGAAATGACCGCGTTCAGGTCAGCCCCCTGGGCAGGCGGCCCCGTTCTGAACATTACTCTCAGCAAACCAAACACAAGCCGCTGCCCTGGCCGGCGTGGCTCAGGGGCTGAGCATCCACCCAGGAACCAGGAGGTCAGGGTTCGATTCCCGGTCAGGGCACAGGCCCGGGGTTGCGGGCTCCATCCCCAGTGTGGGGCGTGCAGGAGGCAGCTGATCCATGATTCTCTCTCATCATTGATGTTTCTATCTCCCTCTCCCTCTCCCTCTCCCTTCCTCTCTGAAATCAATAAAAACATTAAAAAAAAACAAACCCACCCAAAACCCCACAAGCCACTGAAGTGTTTGTCTCCTGACAGATGCGTGGACTGGCAGACCAAGGAGCGTCATGATGGCTCTGCTGACGGGACAGCCACCGTTTCTGTGGTAACCTGAGGGCCAGTGCCACAGCTCTCAACTCCAGCAGGCATGCCCTGAGTTCTTTTATATCTTTTGTTTTTTAAAATTGTAATCACTCTATTTTTAATAATTTCAGAGAGGAAGGGAGAGCGAGAGAGGGAGAGAAACATCAATGATGAGGAGAATCATGGACAGGCTGCCTCCTGCACGCCCCCTGCTGGGGATTGAGCCTGAAACCCGGGCTTGTGCCCTGACCAGGATTCGAACCCTGACCTCCTGGGTCATAGGTCGATGCTCATCACTGATTTGGTTTCTGGTGAGAGGCCTCAACCTGGCTCATGGACTTCATCTTCTTGCTGTGCCTTCACATGGGCCAAAGGGACGGGGTGCTGTCCGGCCTCCATTAGGGGGCACTCACCCCCCACCAGGCCGCCCATCCAGAGGCTCTTGCTCGCAGATCATTGGGGATCTCCCAGCGCTGGCCCTTTCGGCACCCACGCCCAGCAGCTCACAGGCCGCGGGCCCAGCAAGCTCATCCCGCCCCGGGGCCTGACCTGCAGGAAACTGAAATGGAGAAAAACACGCACCCACCCCCGGGGCGAGGGAGCGCCGCCCGCCCAGGCTGCTCCGGATCCGAGCTCCTGCCGGCCCAGAAGCGCGACTCCCACGCTGCTCCACGCAGATCCTGGCCGGGGCCGTGTCCCGGTGCCCCTGGCTGGCTGTGACCGGCCGCGGGGGATGAGCTGGACACCAGAGCACCTGCTGTGGGGCCGGGGCCGAGGGCGAGGGGTGTGCATCGAAGGTCAGAGGGTCCCTCCTCGGGGCAGGGCGCCCTGCGCGGGACGCGGGGGAATCTGCTCGGAGGTGCTGAGCTGACTCATCCCCGTGGGGCAGCCGGAAGCGGCGGGAGCTCTGGCTCCGGGGCTCGGAATTGTCGGGCTCGGGGGGGTGGATGGGAGAGGATGCCGGGAAGCCCCGTCCAGGGTGGGGCCAGGCCACTCCGTTCACCAGCGCAGACGGCTGCTCCCTCGCCCCTGCTCCTCAGGCCCAGCCTCCAGACTAGGGGAGTCAGGTGTCCCCCCCGCCCCCCCAGACTCCTCCTCTGTCATCCTGGGCTCCTGTGACCAGCGCCCTGCCCTGGCCTTGGGGGGAAGGAAACAGACAACAGATGGTCTGAAACCCCAATGTCAGGCCGACCCCTGACACCCCCACGCACACTCCCCCAGCCCCGGCTGCGACAGGAACAGAGGGAGGACAGTCTACAATCACCTAAGCCCAGCCCTGGCCAGTGTGGCCCAGTGGATAGAGCGTCGGTCTGCGACTGAAGGGTCCCAGGGCACATGCCCAGGCTGGGGGCTCGACCCCCAGTGGGGGGCGAGCAGGAGGCAGCTGGTCAAGGATTCTCTCTCATCCTTGATGTCTCTCTCTCTCTGTCCCTCTCCCTTCCTCTCTGAAATCAATAATAATTAAAAAAAGAGTCACAGCCTCCTGAGCTGTCCGTTCCTGGGCTGGGCTGGGCAGGGCAGGAAGGGTTTGGCGTGGAAATCAACGCAGCTGGTCCCCCGCTCTGGCCGCCAGGGGGCGGGCGGGCCTGTGAGATGCTTTTCTCCATCCTGCGGAGGAGACTGGGAGTTTCAGGAGGTGGGAGAGGTCCCCACGCTCTTTGCTCTGAAACCAAGTCAAAGCGGAGATGCCCTAACCGGTGTGGCTCAGTGGATAGAGTGTCGGCCTGCGGACTGAAAGGTCCCAGGTTCGATTCCGGTCAAGGGCATGTCCCTGGGTTGCGGGCACATCCCCAGTGGGGAGTGTGCAGGAGGCAGCTGATCGATGTTTCTCTCTCATCGATGTTTCTAACTCTCTATCCCTCTCCCTTCCTCTCTGTAAAAAAATCAATAAAATATTTTTTTTAAAAAAAGAGGAGAAAAACCTGGGCACCCCATCTTCCCGGGGGGGTGGGGGGTCTGCCTGGAAGTCAGGGGAGCAAGGACTGCCCTCTCCCCTCGTCAAACTCTCTGGAGACCCTGGGGCTCTGATACTCTATGTCCAGGTGAGGTTTATTCATTATCCCACAGGTACCCTGGGCCACGGTCCCTCCCCACCCAGGAGGGGGGTCCTAGTGGGGCTGCAGCAGCCCACCACCCGGTCCCCCGGCACCCTGGGATGTGAGCCCCCCGACTCCCCTGCTCCCTGTGCCTTTGACGACAGCCTCATGGGCCGCTGGTGGAGACCGGCAGGCAAACCTCTTCCCCTGCCCTATTTTAAAAACAAACATATATATTTTTATCGATTTCAGGGAGGAAGGGAGAGGGAGAGAGAGAGAATCATGGACTGGCTGCCCCCTGCACACCCCACACTGCGGATGGAGCCCGCAACCTGGGAATCAAACTGTGCCTCCGGGTTCATAGGTCAGTGCTCAACCCCTGAGCCAGGCCGGCCGGGCCCCAGCCCTATGGCAGTCAGGACTCGATGCCTCTCAGGATGGTGGGGTGTGGGGGACAGTGAGCACCCAGGCACCTTCCCTCTCCCTCACAGGCCCCCGAGAAACTGATCATCGCCCGCAGCCAGAGGGAGACAGACATGAGCGGCTCCGGTTTTGCCTAATTGAGTCGCTGGCATCAGCAGAGGAAGTCTGCTTGGCATCGCTCGCTGCGACGGCCATTAGAGAGAACGCGAGGCAAACGCAGGCTGACGGCCAGCGGCGTCCCGGGAGCATCACAGCAGCAGCGATGCCTGAACCAGACCATGGGCCCCACTCACGTTCTGGTTCACAGGGGTGGATGCACCCCCACCCCACGTGTGCTCCCCTACCTGCGGCACCACCTGCCAAGGACAGCGTGGGCACTTAACTAGGCAACATCGGTGCTGGTCTCTGTGGGGGGTAAGGAGAGGAGGGGGGCCCTCCATAGACCCCTGTGTGTCTGCAGTTAGACACGTGGCTCCATCTGATGTGAACAGAAATCTACGTGTGTTGGCGGCAGACAAAATAAATCTGCAAAATGATACAATTTGTGAATCTAGCTGAGATGTTTACAGATGCTCATTCTATCTCTTCAACTAACTGTAGTTTTGAAACTTTTCAAAAAAAAAGTTCAGAGGAAACGAAAAAATGAGCCTGTCTGGCTGGGCCGAGCGCCCCGGGGCCATGCGGCCTGTTGGCTGGGAATGTCCGTGTCTTGTCGCTCGGGCCTGTCCACGAGCATCTCAGACCCTGTGGTTGGTTTCCCTCCGGCAGGAGAGCACGGGGACCAGTGGGCGGGCCAGACGGCAGCAGGGCCTTCGCCACCGCCCCTGGGAAGTGAGGGGGCATTTTGGCCGTATTTCCATGCATTAGACGCAGGTCACCAGGTCCTGGGGGGCAGGGCCGGACCCAGGATTGTGACTAGGAGGAGGCAGGGATGACGGGACCATCGCAGGAGCCTCCTGCCACAGCTTTAGTCTTTCTTTTATATTGAAAATTGACCGCTGAGGCCTGGCCGGCGTGGCTCCGTGGTTGAGCAATGAGCTATGAACCAGGAGGTCACGGTTCAATTCCCGGTCAGGGCGGCACAGGCCTGGGTTGCGGGCTCGACCCCCAGTGTGGGGCGTGCAGGAAGCAGATGATCCATGCTCCTCTCTCATCGATGCTTCTCTCTCTCTCTCTCTGAAATCAATAAACATATATTTTTACAAAAGTTAACGGCTGAGGAGGCGAGGTTGCCGGTGGCTGCGACGGGGGGCAGAGGCCTCCCGCGAGGGTATGCCGGCCCCTGGCAGCAAGCGCACCATCTGTTACTTGTGCGCGGTTTCTGAGCTCTACAGTCTCAGGAGACCTTACCCGGAGCAGGGAGAAACCACTCCGGGTGCAGCCAGAACTCCCTCCCCCATGGTTTGCAGGACTACGTTTTGGTTCAGAATTTGAGACCATTCTGAGCTCCGCCACCCAGCTCACCAGAGCCAAGTGGCCACCGGAAGGACGGAGCCGGGTCTGAAAGGCAGGGCTCAGTGCCCGGGTTTCGGATGAAAACTCCTCCTCGCGGCCACAGCTCCGCGAATGTTTCCGAACGTCTCGGTAAGGACGGTGCGGGCTCGGTGGCCCGAGGGCGGCGGGCCTCAGCCTGACACTGCGGGAGGCGGAGAGAGCTGTGTCTTCATCCGAAGTCACACCAGGCCCAACTGCCCTGCCACCGCGTGCGGACAGACCCGTGCTCACTGCCTTTTCCTTCTTCTTTTGCTCCGTGACCCGCGTCTAACAGGATTCTAAGGCTCAGGGGCAGGGCTCTTGCCGTACTTTGCTTCCTCCTCAGTGGACACTTTAAAAAAATACCTATGTACTAATATAAATACATATACACACACACACACACGTATATAATTGAGTTCAGAGAGGAAGGGAGAGGGAGAGATAGAAACACCAGTGATGACAGAGAATCACTGAGCAGCTGCCCCCTGCACGCCCCGCACTGGGGACCGAGCCTGCAACCCAGGCCTGTGCCCTGACCGGAATCGAACCTGGGACCCTTCAGTCCGCAGGCCGACGCTCTATCCACTGAGCCAAACCGGCTGGGGCTCATGCAGGAGGCAACCAATCGATGTGTCTCTCTCACATCAATATTTCTGTCTTTCCCTCTCTCTAAAAAAATAAAATCAATGGAAACGTATCCTCGGGTGATTAAAAAAAATCACCAAAGCAAAACACTGAGGCTTCCTGTCAAGCCCACGCACTGTTAACAAACATTGTTTATTGGGAACTCACAGTAATTGTCTTGCCAAGAAATGATGGCGACAGGTTGTGGAATGACATAGTTTCCATAGTTAGAGACAAAGGAGTGACAGGTAATGCTTTGAAAGAAACAATTACAAGATTCATGACATTTAAGATCACGGGATGCTGTGTCCAACCGCCTGGCCCGGAGCTGGGCCGGGAGACGGCAGGCGCCGGGGGGAGCACGGGGAGCACGGGCCGAGCTCCGAGACGCGCGCTCGCCTCTCTTCTCCGCCTTCGGGTTTCTCACGAATGAGGTTGGACCACGTCACCTTTCTGGGTCTTAAAAAAACCCCCCGAGAACTCAAGGTTCCTCTGACCAGTCTCCTGAGTCGGATCCAATAGATTGTGTTTAATACGTGGAATGAAGGGACACGAAGCCGGCAGACACCGTCCGGCGAGAGAGCGTCCGTCCTGCCTGTGCCGGGGAGTCACTCCCCGGGGGCCGGTCCTCTCCCGGCTCCTCCGCTGACTCATCCCAGACGGGGGGCCCTGCCCAGCAGACTGCCCAGCAGACGCGGTGCCCTCACTGCCGTAACTTGTGACACAGGACAGACCCAGCACAGCTGGGGACACGCCAGAGGGGCCTTTGGTGATGGCAAACGGGGGAGCCTCTGCTTCCTGTTGAACCGTTAGCTGGACGTTTCCCCCGAGGCACCCGCGCTGCGCCCACACCCTGGGCGTGGGGTTGCCGTGCTGACACGTGGGGGTCCACGCGTCCCGGAGGAAGACGTGAGGGCGCGGCTGGGCGGCTGCCCCGCACTGAAGGCCCCCCCATCTTCTCTTGTCTGTGACACTGGGCACCGTGTCCTCTGGGAAGGGCTGCATTCGTCTCCCACGACCAACATGTATGGCTTTGACTTCAGGGAAGGATTTGTGACGTTTCCCCACCGACCTCAGCGATGACAGGCTCTGCCTGCAGCGACGCGCCTTGTGCTGTCAATGCTGAGTGCACCTGCTCTCTCCTCTCCGCACGGACTGCCAGGCGGCTGAGAAGTAAGTGACATCGAATCCCGTCTCTACACGGAGGCCTGGGACGGAGGGCGGGGCGCGGAGGGAAGTGATCAAGAGCCCCCTGTGCCCAGATGCAGGGCCCACGGCACAGACCATGGGGCGGGGAGGGCCGGGGGCGGGGCTGCTGGAGGGGCCCATGGGGTAAAGAGGGGACCTATGTAATACTTTCAACAATAAAGATAAGTTAAAGGAGGAGGAGGAGGAAAACCAGACTCTCAGGTGCTGGGTTTTTCATTGTGAAAAACAAACATGATCTCATGGGTCCCAGCAGCCGGACGATTCAGACCCCCTCTGCCGTCCGAGCTTTCCGGCTGCGTTGTGCTGTTTTAATGTCCGACGTGTTCCTCACAGGCCTCTGCGTGCCCTTGGGAAGGACACACATTTGTTCAAGAGTAAAGGTCACAGTGGCTAGTGTGGCTCAGCATCCGGCATTATTTCTACGACAACTAGACGTTCAAGATGGGCAGCGCTGCTTTGAGCATGGGTATGATTTCACAAAGAAAATGCACTGGTTTTCCTGTCATCGTCGCCAAGAATGAGATGAGCTATTATCACGTGAAGTGGTTACCATGTTGTTCAAACGCTGGCTGGTAAGTTACCTACGAAAAGGCGCATTCAGCGTCGTGAGAGAGGGAACCTAGCCGTTCGGTCTGGCTCTGGTTCCTCGTTCACTGAATACTACATTCACTTGGTCTTCTTACTTTCCCAAGTTGCATTTTTTAAATAACTGATTTTAGAGACAAGAAGGGAGAGAGGGGGAGGGAGGGAGGGAAGGAGGGAGGAAGGGAGGGAAGAAGGGAGAGAGAGAGAGAGATAGAGAGACATCCACCAGTTGCCTCCTGAACCTGCCCAACTGGGGGTGGGTTCTGCAACCTGGGTACGCGCCCCGACCAGGAATCAAACCCACCACCTTTTGGGATGACGCTCCAACCAACTCAGCCACAGCGGCCAGGGCCCAAGCTGCCTTCGTAAGACAAGGAATGATGCTGACTTAAAACAATTACATGATGAGTATATACCACATGCAGGTTTTTCTATCTTCTTCATATTGTATACTTAAAAAAAGCGATATACAAGACTTATTGTGAAAGCGTATTACATAGCTATCATTGAAGATCACAGATGTGAGAAAGCATAGCTATTTAAAAGAATGAACAAAATCAATGAAGCTTCAATGTCTCATTTCATTGAGAATTTACAACAAGCCCCCCCCCCCCCCCGACCCATAGGAAATGAGAAGTTGTCCTGTTTGAATGGCACGTCTGTATTAGTTATAATTCAATACACGGGGCCTTTCTATGCCTATCTAAGATCCGAAACCTCCATGCCATAAACAGCATGGCCGAAGAACCATGTGACGATGTGCAGGTCAATGCAAGGCTTGGGTAGTGACTTAGAATAAATATCACACAGTGAGAAGTTTTATCATAAACCAAACGCAATGACGCAAGGAAACCAACAGGGTATGCACGACGACCGAGGTCTTTACAGGGACTTAGCGCGCACCTGGCCCTCGCCAGGAGCCCTCCGCGTGGGAATGGCGCAGCGACAGGCATCCAGCCCGGGAGTCTCTGATCTTGACGTAAGAAAGCTTGGACGGCATCAGATAATATCAAAAAGCCTGAACGAACACAAGGAGTTTCTGTATCGTGTTTATAAATGATTGTGTCTATTCCATAAAATAAAAAAACACCATCGGGTCAAAAGTGCATTAAAAAAAATGGTGGGAGTTGTGATTCTTGGTAAGAACTAGAAAAATGTCTTGTCCCAAGAAAGACGTGGTCTGAAGGCTTCTGCAGCTTCTGCGTTTTCCTTGAACGCTCGTGCAGCCCTGGTTACCATGTGCTGGGAGAGGAGCTAGGACAGAGGGAGCTAAGTGGTCCCTTCATGAACATAAGGGGGAACGCATCCGGCGAGGAGGAACATTCCGGGCCTTTCCCCACGGGAGGAAGCGACTCTGTGCTCACAGGAGCGAATGGGAGCCAAATTGGGGACATTTCAAAGGATTTCTAGACGCCTTCATCTTTTTCAAGGGTTTAGTCATAACTGGAAGAATTGCGAAATCTTGGACTATAATAGAACGAAGACAAAACATGACTTACAGGCGATAAATGACACCCTTTCATCTGCTTCCCACAGAAAATAAAGACCGAGGATCCGGAAATTAAAAGGCGGCGACAGAGGAATTGTCAGGAAGGGACAGATGGGTGAAGCATGACTCCGGGTCTTCACTGACACTCGCCACAGTAACGGCCGCATTTGGACAAAGTCCTGGGCCGATGCCCATGTCGAAATGTGTGTGGTGCTTTCACCACATGTACTTATGTCAGAAAATGAAATGGTAAAAATGAGTGGCCTACGCAACAAGTCGAAAGGAGAAAAAAAAAAAGGAATGTGAAGAGAAATCTTATCTTTAAACTTCTTGTGGGACCAAGATCTTGACAGAGCTGTGTCCAGCAACAGCAGATTCCCGCTGGCCAGTGTGGCTCAGTGGTTGTGTGTCCACCCATGAACCAGGTTGCGGTTGGATTCCCGGCCAGGGCACAGGCCCAGGCTGCAGGCTCCATACCCAGTGGGGGGATTCTCTCTGGTCACTGATGCTCCTTTCTCTCTCTCCCTCTCCCTTCCTCTCTGAGATCCATAAAAACATACATATAAAAAAGTCGCCCTAGCCGGTGTTGCTCAGTGGGTAGAGCGCAGGCCTGTGGACTGAAGGATCCCGGGTTCTATTCAGGTCAAGGGCACAGGCCCAGGTTGCAGGCTCGATCCCCAGTGGGGGGCGTGCAGGAGGCAGCCGATGGATGATTCTCTCTCATCATTGATGCTTCTCTCTCTCTCCCTCTCCCTTCCTCACTGAAATCAATACAAATATATTTTTTTAAAAACCACAAAAAAACGAAGTCACTGTTAGGACAAGGGGCCGGGAGGTGCAAGTCTTGGTCGCTTGGAGAGGAGGAAAGGGTTGGAGACGTGGATGCGCTGGGGCCGCGTGCGCACGTCCTTGGCGAGGGGGGTCCTTGGCGAGGGGGGTCCTTGGCGAGGGGGGTCCCTGGCGAGGGGGGTGGAGGTGAGCTGGGGGGTGGGGGGGTTAGAAGTCGATGGAGATGGACGCCTGCGCGGAGTCGTCGCGGCCGCGCGCGTAGATCTCGCAGGGGCGCTCCTCCATGACGCGGTCCTCGCGCGGCGGCTCGGGGCCCGGGCGCGCGGGCGGGAAGGCGCAGCGGCTCTTGGGGAAGGTGCTGTTGAAGGTCGTCAGGGGCGGCGGCGGCGCGAAGTCGTTGCGGAAGGGCAGCTCGGCGGCGGCCGCCAGGTCGGTCCTGCCCGGCTTGCCCGGCGCCGCGCCGCAGTGGTGCTCGTGCACGCAGCGCGAGGCGGAGGAGGCGCGGCGCAGCGGCCGGTAGCCGTCCAGCTCCTCGCCCAGCTCGCCCAGCTCGGCCGCCAGCTCCTTGTCGCGCAGCGAGAACAGCTCGTAGTGCGGCGGGTCGAAGGCCTCCGGGAGGCCCGGCCTGTGGAAGGCCGCCCTGCAGGCCAGCACCTTCTTCCGCGGCTGCCTCACCTGCACCAGCACCGACACGGCGAGCAGCACCAGCACCACGCCCGCCGCCACGCCGATGATGGTGCCGTGCGTCCGCGTCATCTGCTCGAAGAGGCCGGGCCTCTTCTTCTCTGCGGGGGAGACGCGTGCGGGCCCTCAGCGCGGGAAGGAGCCCGGCACCGGCCGCCCGGAGGCTCAGGAGTTGAGCGGCGACCCATGAACCAGGAGGTCAGGGTTCGATTCCCGGCCAGGGCAGAGCCCGGGTTGCGGGCTCCATCCCCAGTGCGGGGCGTGCAGGAGGCAGCCGGTCCCTGATTCTCTTTCATCATTAAGGTTTCTCCCTCTCCCTCTCCCCTCCTCTCTGAAATCAATACAAATATTTTAAAAACCTTAGTATTAAAAAAAAAAAAAAAAAAAGGGGGAGCTTATCACAGACCAGGAAAGTGCTTTTAGGGGACGTTTGGGTCAAATACATACACCACAGATAATACAATTTAAAATTAGGGTTGTTTTCTTTTTTTTTAATTTAAAAAAATGTATTTTTAATGAATTCAGAGAGGAAGGGAGAGGAGAGAGAGAGAGACACACACATCAACGATGAGAATCATTGATGGGCTGCCTCCTGTACGCTCCCTACGGGGGCTCGAGTCCGCAACCCGGGCATGTGCCCTTGACCGGAATCGAACCCGGGGCCCCTCAATTCACAGGCCGACGCTCTATCTACTGAGCCACATCAGCCAGGGCTTTTTTTTTTTTTTTAAATTTTTAAAAAATTGGTTTTAGAGAAAGAGGAAGGGAGAGAGATAAAAACATTGATGAGAAAGAATCATTGATCAGCTGCCTCCTGCATGCCCCCTACTGGAGATCGAGCCCACAACCCAGGCATGTGCCCAGTGGGGGGCGTGCAGGAGGCAACTGATTGATCAATCTCTTTCTTCCTCTCCCTAAAAAGCAATAAACACCCATTTAGTGGACGGCGATGGCCACTCCTCCCGGGAAGGCGGGCCTCCGCGCGGACTCACCTTTGCAGTGATTCTCGTCCCACGGGTACGCGCAGTTCTGAACGCCGTTACAGACCAGCGAGTTGTTGATGCACATGTTGCTGTGGCAGAAGAAGGTGCTGCCGGTGCAGGGAGCTGTGGGGCGGAGGGAAACGCTGCTAAGAATGCGAAGTACAGAGTGAGCGCATCCCCAGGGGTTGGCACTCGCTGCCGCTGCTACGCGGAGGCCTTCCCGGGAAGACCCTCTGCACCTCCCAGCCAGGCAGGCGGGCTGGCGCTCCCGATGACCACGTGCAGACTTCATTTATTTATTTTATTTTCTCTTAATCCTCACCCAAGGGTACTTTTCCATTGATTTTTAGAGAGAGTGGAAGACAGAAACATAGATGAGAGAAACACGTTCATTGGCTGCCTCTTGCATGCGCCCTGGCCGGGGAGGGCCCAGGCTGGGGAGGAGCCTGCAACTGAGGTACGTGACCTTGACTGGACCCTTCAGTCTGCGGGCCAGCACTCTATCCACTGAGCCACACTGGCCAGGGCTCAGCCCCACTTTCTTTTTAGAATTCTAAGATCTGGTGCATTGAGCCTGTGAGTACCCCAGATTAATTTCAGAGAGGAAAGGAGAGGGAGAGAGAGAGATAGAAACATCAAAGATGGGAGAGAATCATTGATCGGCTGCCTCCTGCACACCCCCTACTGGGGATGGAGCCCGAAACCCAGGCATGTGCCTTTGACTGGAATTGAACCTGGGACCCTCCAGTCCGCAGGCCGACGCTCTATCCACTGAGCCAAACCAGCTAGGGCTCAGCCCCACTTGTGATGATGCTGAAAGACGGCTGTCCTTCAACCACGCCCGCAGGGGGCCTGCCGGCTGCAGGTCACGGGAAATGGCATTATGGGCTTATTCTAACAAAAACCTCTCCCCCGCTTTCACACTGCCAGTCCTAGAAGTTCCTTGCCTAAACCCACAGCCGCCCTTACAGAGCGCGCGTGGGACTCGGGGCGGGCAGCCGTGGGCCCATTCTGACAGCCGTTCCATTTTGGCACTTCCCGAGCTGGGCTATTCCCGTCTCGGCTGCGATCTCCGGTGGGCGGGTAGGGAGCGAGTCTCCGAGCAGAACTGGGCCCCGAGTATAAACGTCTCCTGGGCTCGGGTCACTCTCGCAGAAGCAGGGCGGCCAGAGGAGGGCAACCGGCTGGGCTGGCACTTTGGTTTTATAGACTTAGGGGATGCTTTGCCCCCACACGCCGTGCTCTGGAGGGGGCGCCCTCCCGGTCCGCGGGGGAGCGCTGACCTGGGACATGGAGCCGCCCGGGCAGCAGCCTCCGTGGAGTGTGTGGCTGTGATCGGGGTAAGGATTTCGCTGGAAGAGGCCCCTCGCCTGCGTCCTTATGAGACATCGTTAGTGTAGAGAGAGAAGATACTAGAACACAGCTACTCTACAGAGAGTGCGAGGGGAGGCTGCCGGATGGGCGGGGCCGGGACAAGGAGGTGAGGCGGGACAAGGGTCATACCCCCCTTGCTCCCCAAAGAACAAATGAAGGGAACCGTGATGTGGGCGGGGAGGTGACACGGAGTGGAAGCGGTCACAACTGAACCTGAATGGGTTACGGGCGCACCCTACAGCCTCGGGAGGGGGGCTGGCGAAGCGGGCCCACAGTTAGGCTACCGCCGGCCTGCTCCGCGGGGACGCGTTTGCGGGGACGCGGGGAGCCGCTCGGAAAGCCCTTACGTTGTCCCGGGACTGGACGGTGAACTCCGGTGGGGAAGGGGAGCCAGGTTGTTTGTTGTTTTTATTTAAAAAAATATGTATTTTTATTGATTTCAGAGACGAAGGGAGAAATAGAACCAGCAATGAGGAGAGAGAATCATGGGCCGGCTGCCTCCTGCATGCCCCACTGGGGATGGAGCCCGCCACCCGAGCCTGTGCCCTGACCCCTGACCAGGAATCGAACCGGGATCTCCTGGTTCCTAGGTCGACGCTCAACCACCGAGCCAGGTTTTTGCTGTGACGTAAGGGGCTGCGCCTGGCTCACCCGCGGGGAAAGGAAGCAAGAGCTTAAACCGCCGCGGCTTGTGGAAAGGGCCCAGGAGGCCTGTGCCCGGAGCCCCGAGCCCCAGCGGGGACCCTGAGGGACAGTAACGTACTGCAGAGCCATGTGCTTTACGTGCATCATAAGGACATTAATGGGGTGAAAATAAACAGCCACGAGTCCGCCCTGGATAAAAGCTGAGGAAGTGAGGAGGGGGACCAGCTCCCTCAGAGGAAACGGACAGTGACCTGGGGAAGGAAGGAGGCGGAGGGCCGCCCCCAGGTGGACGCCACCGCGTGATGCTCGGGCAGAAACCGTGAGCGGCGCTGAGATCCTGGGGCTCAAGGGTATTCGCGGCCTCTAGGAGACGCGTTAGTCATCAGAGAGGAAAACAGTCAGCTCGCTGGCGGAGGAGCGAGCAGGCAGACAGCCCTCTGGTGGGGATGGAAGTTCAGGCGAGGCAAACACACAGGGGTGTCCTCCCTCCTTTCCCTCCTTCTTTCCCTCCCTCCCAGGGGTGGAGCTCCGAGACAGGGATCCGGGTTTCTGCAGCATTTTTAAAATTTAAATATATTTTTTGTTGATTTCAGAGAGGAAGGGAGAGGGAGAGAGAGACAGAAACATCCACGATGAGAGCGAATCATGGATGGGTTGCCTCCTGCACCCCCACACTGGGGATGGAGCCCACAACCCCCGCCTGTACCCTGACCGGGAATCGAACTGTGACCTCCTGGTTCCTAGGTGGACGCTCAACCCCTGAGCCACGCCAGCCGGGCCTGATCATCATTTTTAATTTTGAAATTCTCGAGAGGAGTCTCCCCTCTCTGCTCTCCCGACCGTGTGCTCACTACTTCCCAAGGCAGGCAGCACCTCCTGTATCAACACGGCCGTTTCACCCACAACCGTCCGCTCCCTGAGAGGAGGGACTCAGACTCCGTTATTTCTACATCCCGTGAGTTGCCATGGGGACGCGCCATGCCCGGCCAGCGTGGCTCAGTGGTTGAGCATCGACCTACAAACCAGGAGGTCACGGTTTGATTCCCGGTCAGGGCACAGGCCGGGGTTGTGGGCTCCATCCCCAGTGTGGGGCGTGCAGGAGGCAGTTGACCCATGATTCTCTCTCATCATTGGTGTTTCTCTCTCTCTCTCCCTCTCCCTTCCTCTCTGAAACCAATAAAAATATATTTAAAAAAAAAAAAAAAAAGAAAAGAAAAGAAAAGAAAAGCCGAAACCGGTTTGGCTCAGTGGATAGAGCGTCGGCCTGCGGACTGAAAGGTCCCAGGTTTGATTCCGGTCAAGGGCATGTAACTGGGTTGTGGGCACATCCCCAGTAGGAGGTGTGCAGGAGGCAGCTGGTCGATGTTTCTAACTCTCTATCTCTCTCCCTTCCTCTTTGTAAAAAATCAATAAAATATATTAAAAAAAAAAAAGAAAAAAGAAAGGAGATGCTCATCGACTGTCCTGGGAATGAATGAAAACGATGCCAGCGCCTCACTCGACAGGGGCCGCTCACTTACGCTCCACGAAGGAGGTGAAGAGCATCCGGAACCTGCTGAGCCGGCTGCCCTCGTCCGCCCACATGCGGATCACCCCCACGCCGGTCTGGAGCATGACGTCGTTGGCCACCGTGCTGCAGAACTTGGCCTTGAGGTTCTCGATCGCACTGCTCCCGTCGTAGACGGCGACGAAGTTCCTCTTGCACTCGTTGGAATGCTCCATCTGGTAATCCAGGAACCGCAGGTAGATCTGTGATGGTCACACAAAGGGACACTCGGCTCTTACCAGGCCCCGGCGCCCCGGCCGGGTGGCTCGGCCGCTGAGAGCATCGCCCGACATCGCCAGGGCTGTGGGCTCGAGCCCTGGTCAGGGCACAGGCAGGAATCTACCAATGAGGGGATGGGAAGTGGAACAGGAAGTCGATGCTTCGCTCTCTCTCTTTTCTCTTTTAACAGAAATACACGTTACCTATCAGTTTAACTGTTGAAATTCCTAGAAGCGAAAAGCAGGAGTCGTTAGCCACCAACCTCCATCTGTCAGTTACTTAAAACCCCCTTCCCCGCGGAACTTTCCGGGGAAAGTCTGTGACTAGCCGGGTGGCGGGGGGGGGGGGGGGGGGGGTGCGAACAGGGGCCTGAGATTTGCTGCGTTGGGGTTTGGCCTCACAACTCTGAGACCTGTGACAGGACACTCTAACTCCTTGTGATCCATTTTTCCACACAAAACTTAAAGTTTTTTTTTAAATCCTCACCTGAGGATGTTTTAATTGATTTTAGAGAGAGAGAGGAAGGGAGGGAGAGAGAGAAAAACACATCGATGTGAGAGAGAAACATCGATCGGTTGCCTCGCATACGTGCCCCAACTGGGGATCAAACTAGCAACTTCGGTGTGTGCCCTGACTGAGAATCGATCCCCCAACCTTTTAGTGTACGGGGTGACGCTCCAACCACCTGAGCCACCCTGCCACGGTCATCAAACTTTTTAAATGAATCTGTGAGCATCCTGATCAATACGTGCACTCTTGAATTAGGAATCCACAGACTTTAAGAATCGTAAAATATTCCGAAACCGGTTTGGCTCAGTGGATAGAGCGTCGGCCTGCAGACTGAGGGGTCCCAGGTTCGATTCCGGTCAAGGGCATGTACCTGGGCTGCGGGCACATCCCCAGTGGGAGATGTGCAGGAGGCGGCTGATCGATGTTTCTCTCCCATCGATGTTTCTAACTCTCTATCTCTCTCCCTTCCTCTCTGTAAAAAATCAATAAAATATATTAAAAAAAAAAAAAAAAGAATCGTAAAATAAGAGTCTTACCGCATATGTGTGCTACTCCTGAAATTGACACTGTTGCTTATCTAGCTAAGGCTGGTACCTCATAAGGCAGCCGTTCTCAACCTGTGGGTCGCGACCCCTTTGGCGGTCAAATGACCCTTTCCCAGGAGTCGCCTAAGACCATCCTGCATATCAGATAGTTACATGACGATTCATCACAGTAGCAACATGACAGTGATGAAGTAGCAACGAAAATAATGTTATGGTTGGGTCACAACATGAGGAACTGTATTTAAAGGGCCAGAAGGTTGAGAACCACTGTCATAAGGGAACCAAAATAAAGTGGTAATGTCAGTTTATATAATCAGTAAGTGCTTGCACAAACCCAAACTGCACCTCAAGGAGGCGCCCTTACGGCCTCCCCGTGCCTCGCACGCAGCCGCACCTTGGCCCTCGGGGTGGCCCGGATGGTCCAGATGCAGTCCACCGCCTGGCCGGGCTTCGTCTTCTCCTCCTGCTCCACCTGGCTGGACCGCACCACGCCGTCGGCCCCCGAGAGCTCGAACTGGCAGTCTGGAAGGGAGAGAGGAGCACGTTCAACGGGAACGCGGGCGGATCAGAGGCGCCAGGAGGAAAAAGAGGCAGATACTAAACCTGGGATGGGGCTTAAAATACCTCCGAGGTAAGTAAAGTCTGGATCTGCAACAGAAAAGAGGAGACGTCAGTGGCATTTTGAGACAGTGGGGAGTCACCTACTATGGCGGACGCTACATTTAGTAACAGGCGCTACGTTTAGTAACAGCTGCTACATTTAATAACAGGTGCTACATTTAGTAACAGATGCTACATTTAGTAACAGCTGCTACATTTAGTAACAGACGCTACATTTAGTAACAGCTGCTACATTTAGTAACAGACGCTACATTTAGAAACAGGTGCTACATTTAGTAACAGATGCTACATTTAGTAACAGCTGCTACATTTAGTAACAGATGCTACATTTAGTAACAGGCGCTACATTTAGTAACAGATGCTACATTTAGAAACAGATGCTACATTTAGTAACAGCTGCTACATTTAGAAACAGATGCTACATTTAGTAACAGCTGCTACATTTAGTAACAGCTGCTACATTTAGTAACAGGCGCTACAGTATAGATGCTACATTTAGTAACAGATGCTACATTTAGTAACAGATGCTACATTTAATAACAGGCGCTACATTTAGTAACAGCTGCTACATTTAGTAACAGCTGCTACATTTAGTAACAGCTGCTACATTTAGTAACAGATGCTACATTTAGAAACAGATGCTACATTTAGAAACAGATGCTACATTTAGTAACAGCTGCTACATTTAGTAACAGATGCTACATTTAGTAACAGCTGCTACATTTAGTAACAGACGCTATACTTAGTAACAGCTGCCACATTTAGTAACAGATGCTACATTTAGTAACAGCTGCTACATTTAGTAACAGATGCTACATTTAGTAACAGATGCTACATTTAGAAACAGATGCTACATTTAGAAACAGATGCTACATTTAGTAACAGATGCTACATTTAGTAACAGCTGCTACATTTAGTAACAGACGCTATACTTAGTAACAGCTGCCACATTTAGTAACAGATGCTACATTTAGTAACAGCTGCCACATTTAGTAACAGTTTGAGAGAAAGCTTCCTGGTGGGACTAGAGACCACTGTTCCTTATGCGCATGTTCACCGAGAGCATCAATGTTTTAAGTGATAATGCATAGACTTAAAAACATATATATTTTTATTGATTTCAGAGAGGAAGGGAGAGGGAGGGAGAGAGACACATCCATGATGGGAGAGAATCACTGACCGGCTGCCTCCTGCACACCCCCCACTGGGAACGGAGCCTGCGACTCAGGCCTGCGCCCTGACCGGGAATCGAACCGCGACTTTGTGACCTTGTGACACTCAGCCACCGAGCCACACAGCTCGGGCTTCATTTTTTTCAAGTAACAAATTTCTGGCACGAAACCTAATGGAACCAGAGACCGCACACTTGCGGCACCGCGTTGCCCGGTCACCGTGTCAGCTCGTGGCTCCTGGCAGACGGCGGGTGACCCGTATCCCCGTGTCCCCAGCGGGAACTGGCGCACGTTCGCTCGCGGCGGACAGGGCTCTGCGGTCCTAGTGTTAACCCGACTGAGTGGGCGCAGTTCTAGCCGACGGAGGCCCACGGCGGGGAGGCCTCCCGGGGGAAGACCGGCTCGTTACCTGGAATAAACGAGTACTTTGCTCGGAATCCCATTCCTTCCAGTTCTTCGTCGGAACTGAACTTGACCCACATGAAGCGCCCCGTGGAGCGGATCAGCGGAGGGCTCTTCACGCCGCAGAACCGGTCGATGAGCGGAGAGAAGCCGAAGGGCCCGTCGCGAACCTCCAGGTGGTCAAAGCGGCATTCGAACGAGGGCTCGATGTAGAAGTGCTCGTCGAAGGCCAGCTCGATCCTTTGCCGGGGCGCCGCTGGGAGGAGAGAGCGCGCCAGTCAGGGCCACGCGCGCGCCAGAGCAGGGCTGTCCTTGCTCTAGTGCCGTGATGGCTGACCTACGACACCTGTGTCTGGGGTGACACGCGAACTCATTTTTTTGGTTGATTTTTCTTTGTTAAATGGCATTTAAATATATAAAATAAATATCAAAAATATAAGTCTTTGTTTTACGATGGTTGCCAATATCAAAAAATGTCTATATGTGACACGGCACCAGAGAAGTTAGGGTTTTCCAAAATGCTGACACGCCGAGCTCGAAAGGTTCGCCATCACTGCCCTAGTGGGACAGGCCGCCGCGGCCGCACACCCCTCCCGCCCGCCGAGGGGCATAAGGAGAACGTTACACATAAAATTCACAGTGTGTTCATTTCACCCGACAGCGATGCTGCTTGGGGGCGGCAGGACCCTCCCCCTGGGCCTCCGCTGCCGAGGAAACGAGTGAGAGGCGGGCGGCTGACTAAAACCAGAGGCAAAGTAAAGGGAGAGTCGAGAAGCTAACGTCTGGTTCACGACTACAATGCACCATGAACAGAAACTCGGGATGAACAGCCAGTGGATCCGAGGACATGAGCGGCACGAAGCCTGGTAAGGGAGGCATTTCTCAGCCACAAGGGGCAGCTGGCTGCACGGTGCCGTCTTAGAGATTCCAACTTCCTGTCATTGCAACTGTTGCCTTGGTGATGTGTTCCGCGTTCAGGAATATGTATGCATTACTGGAGTTCAGTTCAGATACGTGTTGAATTTTGTTCAAAAATTTTTTAAAATATATTTTTATTGATGATTCTTTACAGAGAGGAAGGGAGAGGGATAGAGTTAGAAACATGGATGAGAGCGAAACATCGATCAGCTGCCTCCTGGGGGATGTGCCTGCAACCAAGGTACATGCCCTTGCCCGGAATCGAGCCTGGGGCCCTTCAGTCTGCAGACCGATGCTCTATCCCAGTGGTTCTCAACCTTCCTAATGCCGCGACCCTTTAATACAGTTCCTCATGTTGTGACCCAACCATAAAATTATTTTCGTTGCTACTTCATCACTGTCATGTTGCTACTGTTATGAATCGTAATGTAAGTATCTGATATGCAGGATGTATTTTCATTGTTACAAATTGAACATAATTAAAGGATAGTGATTAATCACAAAAACAATATGTAATTATATATGTGTTTTCCGATGGTCTTAGGCGACCCCTGTGAAAGGGTCGTGACCCACAGGTTGAGAACCGCTGCTCTATCCACTGAGCCAAACTGGTTAGGACTCAAATTTTTTAAAACAGGGCATTTTAGCCAATGGATTTAGTTTTACCAGAAAAGTGAAAAGTCTCTGGCCGCTGTTTTTCGTGGATAGAGCGTCGGCCTGTGGACTGAAGCGTCCCGGGTTCGATTCTGCTCAAGGCCATGTACCTCGGTTGCAGGCTCCTTCCCAGCCCGGGCCCTGGTCAGGGACTGTGCAGGAGGCAACCGATCGACATGTTTCTCTCACATCAATATTTCTCTCTGTCTCTCCCTCTTTCATCCACTCTCCCTAAAAATCAATGGAAAAATATCCTCAGGTGAGAATTAAAAAAAAAAGAAGAAAAGTAAAAAGGCGCCGTAACCGGTTTGGCTCAGTGGATAGAGCGTCGGCCTGCGGACTGAAGGGTCCCAGGTTCGATTCCGGTCAAGGGCATGTACCT
Organism: Myotis nattereri; assembly: GCF_964212035.1. NCBI lineage: Eukaryota > Metazoa > Chordata > Mammalia > Chiroptera > Vespertilionidae > Myotis > Myotis nattereri. The sequence goes on from NC_138090.1 coordinate 1,807,934, forward strand.
GGGTTGCGGGCACATCCCCAGTGGGGGATGTGCAGGAGGCAGCTGATCAATGTTTCTCTCTCATCTCCCTTCCTCTCTGTAAAAAATCAATAAAATATATTAAAAAAAAAAAAAAAAGTAAAAAGGCCCTGAATAAAAGGATAGAAATCGGGCAAATACCTTCCAAAACGTAGATGCACTCCTTGTTGGGCGGGTACGGGTCGGGGTAACTCGGCGAAGCGAAGTGGCCTCCATTGCTGGTTCGAACCCAGATGCCGCACTGGGTGCCAGCCACATGCCTGACCCCAACGTTCTGTCCATCTGACGGGAACAGAGGTCAGAGCAGCCGGCACAGCAAGAGGGCGCCTCCTCTCCCTCCCCGCTGCCCGCCGGCACCCACACCCTGGCCCTTCCAGGCAGCGCGGCCCACCAGCACTGCCCACGGGCCCCGGGCCCAGGGGCTCCCAGGGAGATGCCGGAAATGAGTCTAACGGGGAAACGGACGCTGACTTCCGCTTGGCGATGAAGCGCGAGCCCCAAGGAACGGTCGGGCGGATGCGGGACGAGCCAGGCCGCTGGGGACGCCCGTGTGTCCGGTGTCTCCGGGCTACTCTGGCTGCCTGCGGCTCAGCCCGTGACACCGAGGCTGAGGGCTAGACGGGAGGCCGAGGTCACGGGCACACCCTGAGGGAGGACGGAAGGGGTCCCCACGGGCTGCGATCCTTCCAGGTGAGCCCCCCACCATCCGTTCGGGGGAGGGGCCCCGAGCACCTTACCTGGGGGCTTCTGGGCCACGGCGATCCCCTCCACCACCAGCACGGTGATCAGCAGCACTGGAGGGGGGACAGAGGAGACGCGTTAAAACGTCGGACCTATGTTACGTGTCGCTCAGTTTGTGAGGGAGATCAGATGATGAAAGAGGAACGAAAACCATTGTTTCTTACATTTGCTCTCAAGATTTAAAAATTAAAAAAATTTTTTTATTAAGCCCAGCTGGCATGGCTCTGTGCTTGAGCATCGACGTATGAACTAGGAGGTCACCGTTCGATTCCCGGTCAGGGCACAGGCCCGGGTTGTGGGCTCCATCCCCAGTGTGGGGCGTGCAGGAGGCAGCCGACCCATGATTCTCTCTCATCATGGATGTTTCTCTCTCTCTCCCTCGCCCTTCCTCTCTGAAACCAATAAAAATTTCTTTTTTTAAAATAAAAATATTTTCTTAAATATATTTTTATTGATTTCAGAGGGGAAGGGAGAGGGAGAGAGAGGTAGAAACATCCACGATGAGGGAGAATCTTTGATCAGCTGCCTCCTGCACGCCCCACGCTGGGGATAAAGCCTGGCACGTGTCCTGACCAGGAATCGAGCCACCACCTCCTGGTTCATCATGTGTCTTGTTCAACCACTGAGCCACACTGGCCAGCGGGAATCTGCTGCTGACGGACACAGCTGTCAATCTCTTGATCCCACGAGAAGTTTAAAGATAAGTTTTCTCTTCACATTCCTCTTCATTTTTTTTCTTTCAATTTGTTGCGTAGGCCGGTCATTTTTACCATTTGATTTTCTTGCATAAATACATGTGGTGAAAGCACCGCACGGATTTCGACACGGGCCTCGGCCCAGGACTTTGGGCAAATGCGGTAGTTACTGTGGCGAGGGTCAGTGCAGACCCCGGGCTGTGCTTTGCTGGGCTCAGGGTTTTTGAGGGTGAGATGATATGTTCCGATGAACTACCCGACACTGAAGACAACCCAAGCACAAGATGACTGGCAATGTGCTCGGGCATCCGAGCCTGAGATTACAGGCGTGGAAAGCGTGTTTTAATTTACGATGCGTTCAAAGAGCACATACTTGCTTTTTCTTTTTGCAAGTTTTGCTGACCCTAATTATTCCCGTAGGCACTTCAGTCCATCCCCAGGAGCTCCAGGCTTTATGGCTAGCTCTGCACCGAGCACGCCAGCAAAAATTCAACGAGATGATCGGACGTGCGGGAACATTCCTAACGAAGACGGAAGGAAGGGGGCAGCAGTCTCCCAGAATCAGCGCAAGGCGCCTATGGCTGTGTCGCATGAAGCCGACAAAGGCTAGCGTAGGAGAAAATGAAGCTCTTTCTTTCTCCCCGTGTTGAACGTTTCTGAGGCTCAATCAACAACAATGAGTTACTTTATGTTTGGAAGAGCCTTTTATTGATGAACTTTTAAAAAACATGTTTTAAGCGATTTTCAGAGGGAGGGAGGGAGAGGGAGAGAAACATCAATGAGGTGAGAGAATCACTGATCGGCTGCCTCCTGCACGCCCCCTATTGGGATGGACCTGTAACTGGGGCATAAGCCCTGACCAGCTCGACACTCAGCCACCGAGCCACGCCGGCCGGCTCAGCTGCGATTTCATAGCAAAACGGAACTATCAGAAAGGGAGCCGGAGAAAACAACCCCATGTACAGGTGCAGAAAAAGCACAAACAACAACAACAACACACACACACGCACACGCCAAACCAACCAACCGAACAAAAACAAAAAGAAACTGAAGCCCTGGCCGGTGTGGCTCAGTGGATAGAGCGTCGGCCTGGGGACTGAAGAGTCCCAGGTTCGATTCCGGTCGGGGGCGTGTACCTGGGTTGCGGGCACATCCCCAGTGGGAGGTGTGCAGGAGGCAGCTGATCGATGTTTCTCTCTCATCGATGTTTCTAACTCTCTGTCCCTCTCCCTTCCTCTCTGTGAAAAATCAATAAAATATATTTTAAAAAAAAAGAAAACAAAAAGAAACTGAAGAAGATACAGCTGAGTGGAAGCATGTGCTGTGTTCACGGGTAGGAAGACTCGACATCATCAAATGTCCACATGGCCCACAGCGACCTATAGATCCACCGCCATGCCTATCAAGCACCAAGGGCGCATTCCACAGAACTGGAACAAATATTCCAAAAGTGGACGTGGAGCCACAGGAGCCCCCGGACAGCCACAGCAATCCTGAGACAAAAGGACGCAGGTGAAGGCGTCACACTACCTGGTACCAAACAGCCCGGCACTGGCATAAAATCAGTAGATCAAGGGGACAGAATAGGGGGCCCAGGAATAAAGCCATGCCTTCATGCTCGAATTAATATTCGACAAAGGCGGCAAGAACACACAATGGGGTAACGATGGTCTATTCAATCGATGCTGTTGTGATAATTGGACACGAGAATAAACTCAAAATAGATTAGACTTCAGTACTAGACTTGAAACCAGAAAAATCCAAGAAAATATAGGCAGTAAAATTTCTTGTAGCAATATATATATATATATATATATATATATATATATATATATATGTATTCTTTTCTGATCCATCTCCTCGGGCCAGGGAAACAAAAGGAAGAACAAACACTCGGGACTACATCAAACTCAAAAGCTTTCGCACAGCAACGGGAACCATCAGCACAAGGACAAGACAAGCCCCCGATGGGAGAACATGTTCGCCAGTGACACATCTGATAAAGGTGTAACGTCCAAAATGTATACAGAACTTACACAACTCAACACCAAACCCCACAAACCAAACAACCCAATTACAGACGGGCAAAGGGCCTGAATAGACCCTTCTCCAAAGAGGACCTACAGGTGGCCAAGAGACATGAAAAGACAACGCCACGAATCATCAGAGAGATGAAAATTAAAACCACGATGAGGTAGCACCTCTCCCATCGGAGTGGCGACCATCAGTAAATGAACAAACGACAAGTGCTGGCGAGGACGCGGAGAGAGGGAGCCCTGTGCCCTGCTGGCGGGATGCAGACGGGTGCAGCCATGGTGGAAAGCAGCATGGAGTTTCCTCAGCAAATTCAAAATGGAACTGCCTCATGACCCAGCGATCCCACTGCTGGGAATACAACCGAAGATACCCGAGACACTGATGTGAAAGAATCTATGCCCCCTATGTTCACTGCAGCGTTATCTACAACAGCCAAGATTTGGAGGCAGCCCAGGTGCCCGTCCGTAGGTGAGTGGATAAAACAGCTGTGGTACGGTTACAGGAGGAATACTACTCGGCCATAAAAAAGAAGGAAATCTTATTCCCCTTTGCGACAGCGTGGAGGGACCCGGAGGGCCTTATGCTGAGTGAAATAAGCCAGGCAGAGAAAGACCAGCACCATATGGTCTCACTCACGTGAAACCTAACGAACAAAATAGAAACAGACTCACAGGGACAGAGAACTGGCAGCTGTCAGAGCAGAGTAGGATGTGGGACTGGGCAGAAAAGGTGAAGGGATTAAGCAAAGCAACTCCCCCCACCCCCCCAAAACAACAAAACACCAAACTCACAGACAGACAGGGGCATGCTGATCGGCAGAGGGGAAGGGGCTGGGGGGCAGAAAGAAGGTAGAAGGGTTTAAGGAGCGATGGAAGGAGACCTGACTTGGGGCGGGGACATACAACACAACACACAGAGGACGTTATACAGACTGTACATCTGAAACCGATATAACTGTATTAAACGGCGTCACCCCAATGAGTTAAAGAGAAAGACACAGCTTTTCAGCACTGAACTTATTTCTGCCTTGTTTGCTTTCTCAGACATGAGGCTGAAGAATAACGGACAGGGGCTGGCATTTGTCACAGTCTCACATAAGACTTTTTCCGACATAGTGCCAAGGGATACTTACGTTTCATCACATCGCAAATCTAGCCCCAGCCTACAGACTCCACCGTAACGAAGGTGATGGAATTCTGCGGCCGCGTGCAGAATGAATAAGGACTGTGAAACGGTGAGTTACGACCCCGATATAATAGCTCACGCGACGACGATGCTTCACGCTGACCAACGGTCAAACGCTATAAGCCTGGAGCGACCGCAGACAACTCAAAGCGCATCGCTGAGTTGTAACCATCGGGCGAAGGGTGAAACAGCCCAGAGCTGATCTTTTTGTTCTCGCTGCTGAAAGCGGAACAGAAAGAAGCCATGGCCTCTTGAAGAGATGACCTTCCACCCAGAAGCCCACTCAGAAAGGCCAGATGGATTTGTTGTGGCAGAAACTGACCACAACGTTCCGGCCAGGCTCTGGGTAGGCGATGCCTATAATTACGCAAACGTCCACTAACTGTTTCCCGTTAGCACCTCTGCCTCTGAAGCAGTCCCCTCGCAGGAGGCTGCCAAGATACTTCCTCGCCTTCTGCACGTTGTATTTTGGAAAGAGCAAAACAAAATCTTCCTTTCCAAGCCACGGCTCGGTAACCGAGGAGTGACGGGTGGGAAGGCTACGGAGCAGCGCTCCCAATTTAATAGAACGGATGGCAGCACTGGAGGAAGGCCAATCCTTTTAATTTTTAAATTTAAAGGACCCAATTTTTGCATAGGTAACACATGCACTTGGTTTTAAAAAAATCAGGAGTAGGGACAAGGGACGCCTTCCTTCCCTTCCCGGTGATCTGTTCTCCTCCGAGGCCCGGAAATACGGCTTATTCTGTCCTGGTTTCAGAGGCAACTTTGTACCACGGTCTCCCCCGATCTCTACACATGCATCTTATTCGAACGCACATCCATCTAACCTAACGCACACCCACTTACTCTGATGCACACACATTTTACTCTCGCTTCTCCGTGCCCGCAGATTCCCTTCTCGGAATCCACTTTTTAAAAAATCTCCCGAACCTCTCCAGACCGCGGTCTCCATCCCCATCTCCCCAGCGGCAGGCGCATCGCCTGCAGGAGCCCTAACAGCCTGGCGGGCCGAGCGGGCGGGCGGGCGGGCGAGGGGCCTGCAGCCGCCGCCAGCGAGGCTGGGCGCGGGCAAACAGTGCGGCTCGGGGAACCGGCACCGGAGGAAAGCCGGGTACGACGCTGTGCTCCCCTGGGTTCCCCGTAGCTCACGGTCGCCATCCGCACGGAAGGAATCCTTTCCTGAAAGGCAGCAGCGGAACGCACCGGCCAGAGGGGGCAGTGCGCACCCACGCGCCAGGCGCGGGCGGCCCCCCACCCCCCTCCATCCTCCCGCCTCCGGGAGCCCCGGGCGATCCTGTCCTCCCAGCCCGGTCTCTGCAAGTTCTGCCTGCGAGGCTGTGCAGCAAACCCAGGGACTGGCCGCGGGACCAGCACAGGGACTGCCAGCAGGAGCCAACCCGCCGCCACCGGGCGCCGGGAGAGCGCCGAGCAGCCGGCACCCCACTCTGCACGGAGCTTCTGAAAAGAGCAGAACAAAACCTTCATGTCCGAGCCGCGGCGACGGAGTCGAGGAGGGGCGGGTGGGAGAAACCACGGGACTCAGGCCAGCGTCTGGGGTTGTGAGAGTGAGGGCGCCGCTAGGCACTGGCCGGAAGGTCCCGGTCACCGAGCAGGAACCGGGCCCCGAGCACACAGCCCGGCAGGTCAGCGCTTTGCATCCAGTGACCGAAACCGCGGCGGCCGGCGAGCTCGGGCAGCGCCGGGGCAGAATGCGTGTCCCGCTCAGGCTGAAACGCAGGCTCGCACGGCGTTTGCGGGTAAGACGGAGGAGGGAAAAGTGTCGGCACGGAGGGGGCGCAGCACCCCAAACACCAAGGCACCGATACATGCCACTCTCCACGCCTTCCCCGATTAGAGAGCGCGAGAGAGGAAGGGAGAGAGAGAGAGAGGGAGAGCGCGCATTCCATAATGTGGCAAATGCCGAGCTATTCGGCGGCACCCCCGTCATCAGGGGAAGCCCGCGCGGTGGGCTGTTCTCCCCCGAGGACTGCAAACGGGGTTCATTCGGTGCGAGTTTCAGCGGCAACTTTGTATCGCGGTCCCGGCGACCTCCGCTCCCGCGTCTGAATGGGAAACGCCCCCAGCCCCGAGGCGGAGCGGCCGCCCGGGGGGTTCCGGGCCCCGACCCAGCGGAGCGCGGCCGCGGCGGCAGGCGGAGCCCGGGTCCGGGCGGCGCGGGGCCGAGCCGAGCCGAGCCGAGCGGGTGGCGGGGCCGCAGTGGTGCCGCAGCCTCCGGCCGCTGCAGGTGGGACCCGGCCGGGCGCGCAGGCCGTGCGCCCCCCGCGGGTCGTGCAGACCGGCCGCGGCCGTTCGCGTGCACCGACTGGGTCTTCACCTGTCGGGGGAGCCCGGCCTGCGCCGCACGGACGCGAACCCCACAACTTCGTGGAGCGACGCCCGCCGCTCGGTGCTGCGTGTCCCCCGTCCCCCGGCCCGGAGCCCCGCGCGCCGCCCGCAGACAAAGGCGCGCGGGCGCCGGAGGGACGCCGCCCGGCCTCGGCCCGCAGGGGGCGCCGTGCCCCGCGGCCCCCGCGCTTACCTTTGAGGATCGAGCCGAGCTGCTCCAGGGCCATGTTCCCGGCGGCGCGCGGGGCCGGGCGGCGGCGAGGCGCCGGCGCTCACGGCCCGGCTGGTAGGCGGCCCCGCGCCGAGCCCATCGCGGCCACCAGGCGGCCTCCCCGCGGGCTGCGCTCAGGTCCCGCGGCGCGCCATCCCCGCGCCGGCCCCAGCCCCCCGACGGGCGCCGCCTCCGGCCTCCCGGCGCCCCGTCCCATCGACCGGCCCGGAGCCGAGCGGCGCGGGCGCGAGGGACAGCCCCGGCGCGGGCCCCGCTCCAGTGGCGGCGGGCGCGGGGTGCCCGGCTCATTTAAGCGCGGAGCGCGAGCGCCGCGTGCCGGCCGCCGCCCGCGCGCAGGTCCCGCCCCTCCCGCCCCGCCCCGCCCGCGCCCCTCGCCCTCGCGGCCAATCGCCCCTGGAGGGCGGCGCCTCCGACCCGCGGGCCCGATGGGCTGGGTCCCGGGGTCCTGGGGTCCCGGGGTCCCGGGGTCCCGGGGTCTAGGGGTCCTGGGGTCGCCGTCCCCGCCCGGGATGGGTCGGAACCGCCACCGCGGGAGGCCGGCGCCCTGGGGGAGCGGCACCGGCTCCTCGGCCTCCTGGGACCGCAGTTCAAGGTCAAAGCTGCCCGGCTCAGCCCGGCTTCCCCACCCGCCGGGGCCCAGGGCCCTCACGCGTCACCCGCCCTTCGGCGCGGGGTGGTTGGCCTGACCCGCGGGAACGTCTCCAGCGCGTCCTGACCGCTTCCTCGGTTGCCAGGCACCGGACCAAGCGCTCGCGTTTGAGCTTTAACCCTCAGTCTCGCCGCGGTAGGTGCCGCGGAGGCTGGGGAATCGGAGGCCCGAGAGGGGGCTGTGTGCACAGCCGGGCGGCGAGGGAGGGAGGGAGGGCGGGCGGGCTGGGGACCCGACACCTGCCCCAGACCTGCCCTCCCAGCCGCGGAGCCAGGCTCCTGGGTCGCTTGACTCCGCTGATCCAAAGCTCCAGCTCTGCCAGCTGCTGTGTTGGGTGTGAAGGGCCGGCTGCATGGCTTCGTGGTAATCTGATCACCTACTTGTTTATTTGTTCTTCTCCATCCCCCTCACCCCACTCCATCCACATGTGAGCTCTTGGCCCGCCAGCGAGCACTGACCTATGGCCCAGGAGGTCACGGTGCGATCCCGGTCAGGGCACAGGCCCGGGTTGCTGGCTCAACCCCCAGTGTGGGGCCTGCAGGAGGCAGCCCATCAGTGATTCCCTCTCATCATTGATGTTTCTATCTCTCTCTCCCTCTCCCTTCCTCTCTGACATCAATAAAAATAATATTTTAAAAAAATGTATAAAGTTGCTTGCAGGCAGGGAGGCTCGCACAGGCACTCAGCACTTACTGTTAGCCACGTTCCGGAGGCAACGATAGCTGCTGGGAGCATCCCTGCCCCGATAAGCAACATCTGCCTGCGCTGACACACAGTAGGACCTCCTGCGTATCTGTCCGGCCAGGTCTCATTAGGGACATGTCAGGCACCTGCAGGAAGCCTCCCAGGTTGTCAAGAACGCTCTTTCCTTCTTCTCTCCCTCCGAGAGGCAGAGGAGCGAGTGTCCACAGGGTTTGCTAGTGAACATACTTGACCCCAGTAAGCACCAAGGCAGCGGTTCTCAACCTGTGGGTCGCGACCCCTTTGGCGGTCGAACAACTCTTTCACAGGGGTCGCCTAAGACCATCCTGCATATCAGATATTTACATGACGATTTAGAACAGTAGCAACATTACAGTTATGAAGTAGCAACAAAAATATGGTTGGGTCCCCACATGAGGAACTGTATTTAAAGGGCCAGAAGATTGAGAACCACTGCACCAAGGTCTCCAGCCCATGGCCGTACCCAAGGAGGGGTCCCAGGGGCATGTGTGGGCTCACGCCCATCACCCGCCATCACACCGAGATGTCCACAGACACAATCCAGGGCCCCCGGGGAGACCAGCACGCACGGAGAGTCAGCTCCGAGCACAGACGCGGGTGGGCAGCGGGACTTGGGAGGAAGGCGCCGTCTCTGCTTCTGCAACACAACAGGTTCCACATGCACAGTGGCCAGGGGACCAAGGGAAGGGAGAAGGTGTGTGTGATGTCATCCGTGGAGGGGTGACACGCTCAGAGGGGAAGGGCTGGCAGTGAGTGGCGAGTGGAGAGGGGAGGAGGGGAAGAGGGGAGCGTCCGTCTGGGGGAGGGTTGTGCTGGGAGGCAGTGGTTACAGGGGACGGAGGTGGGCTTTGGCCGGGGAGACCCTGCTGGACCGACAGGCAGCGGAGTCTGCTCTTGACTGAGGAGGCCAGAGGCACAGGTTTTCACAGGGGAAGGCCCAGTGGCAGCGAGTTCAGGCTGTAACAGGAGAGGTGAAAGCTACCGTAGTAATTTATTTAAAAAAAATATGTTTATCGATGTCAGAGAGGGAGGGAGAGGGGGAGAGAGAAACATCCATGATGAGAGGGAATCATGGATCGGCTGCCTCCTGCACGCCCCACACTGGGGATGGAGCCCGCAACCTGGGCCTGTGCCCTGACCGGGAATCGAACCGTGACCTCCTGGTTCAGAGGTCGACGCTCACCCACTGAGCCGCCCACCGTAGTCATTTAACAAGCACACGCACAGCACGTGTTCATTCAGCCTCGCAGCTCTTACTGGTGGTGCCACTGTGATGGAACCTCAGCGGGCTCTTCTCCTCTGGCTGGGGAGTAGCCCCCCCTGAGGAGGGGCTGGCTGGGGAGCAGCCCCCAGGGAGGGACTGGCTGGGGAGTAGCCCCTGGGGAGGGACTGTGGGGAGCAGCCCCCGGGGAGGGACTGTGGGGAGCAGCCCCCGGGGAGGGACTGTGGGGAGCAGCCCCCGGGGAGGGACTGTGGGGAGCAGCCCCCGGGGAGGGACTTTGGGGAGTAGCCCCTGGGAAGGGACTGTGGGGAGCAGCCCCCGGGGAGGGACTGTGGGGAGTAGCCCCCGGGGAGGGGCTGGCAGTGGTCGCTGCGGCTCCCTGGGGACGCCTTTCACATGGACTGTGCGAGGGCAGCAGCGCGTGGAGTGGAGTTTGCAGGAAGGAGGGGAAGCACAGACTGGCCGAGACTGCGGAGAGGCCATATGCTCCCAAAGCGAGAGACAAGCCCTGCGCATGCCTCTCAGCCGGGGGCTCTGGATCCAGGTGCCTTTTCCCGGAAGCCCACCAGGAGCGCCCGGTCTGTCCCCGCTTACCTGCCAGCGCCCGGCACGGGCTCCTGGCCTCCTGCCCGCTCTTCCTGGCACAGGCCTAGCCTCTGCGGCTCCTCCCAGAGTTCCTCCCCCCAGCCTCTCCTGCGGCCCCAGGACGGCCGTCTGCTCCAGTGATTGTTGCTTAAACCTGTTTACTCGCAGCCAAAACGCAGGCTGGTTCAGTGGTACAACATGAAGCCATCATGTTAACGTGGGAAGTCCCTTCCCTTAGCGTTTCCCACCCGTGGATGCCTGGTTAAAACAATACAGAGGGGGTTGACTGTGGTCACTTCCCACACAGGTGAAAATTCGTGTGTAGCTGCTGTAGTTTAGTCGTCCCTGCTCTTTTTTTAAAATATATTTTTATTGATTTCAGAGAGAGGAAGAGAGAAGAATCAATGATAAGAGTAATTGATCGGCTGCCTCCTGCACACCCACTACTGGGGATCCAGCCCCCAACCCGGGCATGTGCCCTTGACCGGAATCGAACCCGGGACTCTTCAGTCCCCAGGCCAACTCTATCCATTGAGCCAAACCGGCCAGGGCATAGGGAGGAGTAATTTTAAATTCGAAAGTATGGCTGTTGCTCTCAGATTTCCAATCCGAGTTTAGATGTCCCAAGTGGCATATAAAATGTTCTTTTCCTCCATAGAGGCTCCTGGGGCAGCCTGTCACCAATGATTGGTAAGTGTGGGAGCATACCGGCCCAGCCTTCTTATTAAAAAATATATTTTTATTGATTTCAGAGAGGAAGGGAGAGGGAGGGAAACATCAACGAATCATGGATCGGCTGCCTTCTGTAGGTCCTCCCCACTGGGGATGGAGCTCGGAACCCAGGCATGTGCCCTGACTGGGAATTGAACCGTGACCTCCGGGTTCATAGGTTGATGCTCACCCACTGAGCCACGCCGGCCAGGCAAGGCGCGGCCCTCGAACCTAGCTTGGGATCGGTTAGGAGACGGGGGAGCGCATCCTATCTGGAAACTCACTGTTGGCTCGTTTGAGGCCTCCGGTGAGAATGCACGGCTGTTGGACACAAGGCCAGTTTCAGCTGCTTTTTCGAGTCGCTCTAGCGTGTGTGAGGGTTCCCATTGACTGTCTTTGCTCCTTCTTGGAGGTCTTCTGAAGGGCAGAAGGAAAATTATTTTTTAAAACCTGGACTAAAACTCGTTCTCTTGCAGTGACTGTCAGAGCCACTGGGCCTGTGTAAACCAGAGGTTCACGATGGACTCGCGTGGTCCTGCGTTTCCTGATCTCGCAATACGCTGCTCTGGGCTTCCCTGCGGGAGGCGGCTACCCGTGCGGCCCCGCTCCTGTTCTCTGTGCCGGTGAGAACCTGCCTGTGGGTGCTCTTCCCAGGTGTGTGGGTGCTCCATGCGGCCGGGGTGCCTGCCTCGGTCTCTCCAGTAACGGGTCCCGCCTTTCCTCGGCGAGAGGGGGGAGGGGAGGGCAGTGTGTGTAGAAGCTGTGAGCTTTCCGCCCGAGGCCCAGGAGGGAGAACCGTTTTGGGATCCCGCTTTTGAAAAGGCATCACGGTTTTTTGGGGGTAGATGGGGCCATAGAAAGGGTGGGTCCACAAACAGCGTGCTAACGGCCCAGCCGCTTCCTGCTCCAGGATCATCGCTTAGACCAGGGGTGGGCAAACTTTTTGACTCGAGGGCCACAATGGGTTCTTAAACTGGACCGGAGGGCTGGAACAAAAGCATGGATGGAGTGTTTGTGTGAACTAATATAAATTCAAAGTAAACTTCATTACATAAAAGGGTACGGTCTTTTTTGTTTTTTAGTTTTATTCATTTCAAACGGGCCCGGGCCTGGATCCGGCCTGCGGGCCGTAGTTTGCCCATGGCTGGCTTAGACTCACGGACATGCCTGGCGAGGACTCAGGCCAGAAGGTTTATTAGGAAGACGCGCTAACATGCTTAGACACAAAGAGCCGCGCAGACATGGTCTCGGGGACCCGCAGGGAAAACACCACAAGGGCAAAAGTGACTGTTCTCAGGGGACTTTCCGTTTTAGAGCCGCCGCATGTCCATTTCACAGCAGACAACTGTGGGGGCTGCTCCGTGAGCTCCCCACGCTCGGATCTGAGCCTGCGGGCACTCCGGCGAGGTGGCGCCCACGGAAGTTCGCACCGACGTGGTGTCGGGAGGTGAGCCTCGGCTCCCCCAAGCGCCGGAGAAGGAAACTCGACCATGGCCGTGGCCTCCGGTGCGCCTGCAGCGGCTCCGTCCGGAAACCCACGCTCTGCGTGGGGAGGGGTGAAGTTTCCGGGCCGTCCGTTGGTGGAGGGCACCGCCATCTCTGTAGTTAATATGAGCACACTCCCTCTGTAAGACAGCAGCCACCGGGAGCTCAGCTTTTCCGCATGTGATTCCCGATGCCCGGAAATAAGATTCTGGGAGTCTGTGCGTTTTGATGTCAGTGTGGACGTCTAAGGATAGTGCCCAACATAGCAATGACCCTGACCGTTCACGCTGTGCTGGGCGCTGCGCTCCCGGCAGACGCCCTGTCCCATCAGACGCTCCCGGGGCCCACTGATGACCAAGGAGACGGCTCCGGGGCTCGGCATCGGCCACGTTCCCACCGCCTGGGAGCCTGCGAGGCCGGGGCCGGGCTAAGGAGCCTGTCCCCGCGGATCCAGAGCCGGAGTCCCAGCTCCCGTGCTGCTTGCCATCAGTGAGGCCCCGACCTGCCAGACGCGGGGCAGGTGGGTAACTTCACCTGAGAGGCGCTCACCAGTGTACCTTTGGGGTGAGAAGCGAGACCAGGTCAAGCGGAACATAAACCCCTGCTCCTTTAAATAGTTTATTTACAGGCTTTCCCGTCACCATCATTCTACGAGGATTATAAACACGGACACAGTGCATGCACCGCCCACGAAGGAACAGACTGCTGGGCACAAACAACCCGAGACCCGCCCGCTGCCAGAGCTCCAGAGAGACCCGGCGCCTCCGGCCGTGACCGCGGCGCTCCCCCAAATCACAAAGGAAGCGTCACTTATAAATAATGTTCACCCCCCTTTCCTGTCTCAGCCAAACCCGGCGATTCCGTGAATCCAGCGAGCGCCGTCCACGCGCAGCGCCGGGCAGGTCACATGGCGTCGAAGTGAAACCGGTGGGCTTCCTGCCGCTTCTCTCTGTCGTCCGCTTTCTGAAAGAGACGCAGACCCGGTTATAAACGCAGGAAGTGGCAGCAGACGCCTCAGCTCCGGGATAAAGAGGTTAAGTCAGAAAAGCCTCAGCAGTGAGCGGACACAGGTGCTTCTGGAACAGTCTGTGCCCGGGTTTGAAGTTTGCAGGAGCGATTTTCTACGTAATGAGCCACACTGACTCTGACAGCCAACGGGAGCTGTTCCCTAAACGCTTCCTTTTGATCGCGTAGCATTTATGTGAAAGTCGGAGTAAACATGAGGTTCTGTAAGGACGGAACAGGGATCACATATCTCTACTCCTGCCCCTGCCTGATGTTAGTCAGCGAATCTAAGTTCATGTTAAATAAAGTACATCCATTATTTTGGGGCTACCCTATTGATTTAGCAGATATTAATTGACCCTATTCCCAGCAAAGTACTGTGCTTGGTACTTCGAGGGATTATAAAGACCCTCATTTTCGTATTTTGCTCTCAAGGAACTTAAAGCCTAGAAAGAAAAAAGCCTAACATACTGCACAGTATTTCAGAATAAAAAGTGAAAAATGTGCCTGGCAGTTGAAGATTGACAGATGAACCAGGAGGTCAGGGTTCAATTCCAGTCAAGGGCACATGCCCAGTTTGTGGACTCGATCCCCAGTGGGGGGCGCACGGGAGGCAGCCGATGGATGATTCTCTCTCATCGACAATGCTTCTCTTTCCCTCCCTTTCTGAAGTTAACAGAAACACGTATGTATGTTTAAAAGTAAAAATGCTGCCCACGTCCTGAGAGGGAGAGGACTGTAGCTGAAGCTGGCGGGCACGTGTGGAAAGCAGGGAGCCGGGTGGGTGCCATGGTTCGGGAGAAGAAATGAGCAGCCAGCGTGGGTGGACGGGCGGGAGGCGACAGGGAGCCAGGAGCCCTTTTCGGGAAAGCACTCTGACCTGCTGGTTACGTACTTTATATTCACGTACGAGTAGGAAGGAGCCTTTTCAATTTGCATCTAAGCTGCCACTAACTGGTCGCCGCCTGGTCCCCTCACGGGCGCTGTGTGAAAACCTGCATATGTGGGGTTCTGGCTTTAATTATTCAGGGTGTTACTCTGAAGCGCCGAACTCAGTTCAGTGCAGAGAATACCTGACAGAAGGCAGATGGGCCACTTCAGCTCCTCGCCCGAGAGCTGGGGCCCGCTGTGAGCCTGTGGGCTCGATTCTTCTGGGGGGGGGGGGGGAGAGAAGGAGACGGAGAGAGGGGAGAGGGGTCATCCCCGCAGAAGGCCGTCCGCGGCTCTCCCAGGAAATCATGGACACTCATCAAAAATGATGACCATTTTCTCAGGCCGTTAGGAAATCGTTTCCAACTGAATTTTTCCCATGTACCTGGTGACTTGGGGTAATCACTCTGCCACTACTGCACATCAACATTTTAAAGTAAATCGTCGCCTGTGATCTGTGTGACCTGCTGAGACACAGTCCCTTAAGGGGATAAAGCAAGTCTCAATAAGGTGACATTATGGCTCTGGCCAGCATGCCCAGTGGTTAGAACGTTGGCCCAAGCACCGAAGGGTCGAGGGTTTGATTCCTGGTCCAGGGCGCGTACCTGGGCTGCAGGTTCGATCCTGGACCCAGTCGGGGCTTGTGCAGGAGGCAACCACTCGGTGTGCTTCTCCCACACTCTCTCAAAGCCAATGGGGAAGATGTCCTCGGGCGAGGATTAACAACAACAACAAGACATCATGGGCAGAAATGGAAACATCAGAAAACCTTCCTCATGTCACAGGCCTAGAATGCGGTGTTGGAAAGAGCAGCCTATTCCTTAACCAAAGCGAGCGCTTCGCTGGCGCACGGACCTTCTCCTGCCAGTGCAGGACGCCGATGATGGCCAGGATGAAGATGCAGACGCCGATGAGCGCGATGGCCGTCAGCAGGACGATGTTGCTGGGCGTGAGGTACAGCTTGGCACTCCAGCTGCCAACACAACGGAAGAGTCAGAACGACAGTTTAACTTAAAGAGACCATTCTACCGAGACCAAAAAGCAGGACAGCTTATGAATGAACCCACTCATTCATTCCAGTCATTCCCCCACCTGTCCATGTGTTACCCACACACAGAAGCCACTGCGTTCAGGCCGGACGAACCATGCTGGCCCTGAGGGTCAGCTTTTACTCGGCGGCCTGGATCGGGCCGCTGTGACTTTTCTCCTTGCTCCTGGGGACACTGCTCTGAGGTACATTCGACAAGGGCACTTGGGACAACGTTAGGCGTTGCTTTCACGTCCTGCTTGCCTTTAACTCTATGCCCTGTAGCCACCGGATTTCGGTAAGATTTCCGTGTCATGCTTTCTTGGGCCTCTGCTCACAGAGGGACTACGACCACCTAAGACAACCACGTGACCAGCCGGTGCAGAGAGACGGCTTGTGGGGAGCTTGGGTCGTCCCTGTGTCGCGGGGGGAGGGCTGACACCCATGCGGACGGGAGACTCCTTACAGATCACCCGAGTCGCTCTGCGTCAGTGGCATAGGCAGACTTCAGCGTAAACAGAAGCAGGTCTTTCTTTTGACACGGCCCACAGCCAGCCCCTGCACAGCCCGGGAGCCTGAGGCAGGTCTACACTGCAGGGGGTGCTACACAAATCACTTTTGTTCTCCCCCAAAAGAGGTAATGGATATATTTTCATTTTAGAAGTTTAATAACGGTAAGATGGTTCTATGAATGGCAAGTAGCGACTGACTTATTTGGGGCTAATTAAAATTTATTGATCCATAAGTTAGTCTCTAGTGAGTAAATCTCAAAATACGCCTCAAAGTAAAATCAATTTGGCTTTTATTACGTACGTAAATCTGGAAAGAACATTTCTTCAGAAAGAACAAGAGAAGCATGAGGAATGTGGAGGTTGTAGAGGAAAGCTGTAACAGTTTCCAGAAGCTCAGGAGAAAACAGGAACGAGCTGAGGTTGGCTGCTCCCAGCACGTCACCTGACTACTGTGGATATACCCGTGAACGCTTTTATGGAAAAGATCGCTGCTTATTAAAAACCCAGCACCCTGACATGTTAGAATTTACAGCTCGTAACTGAGGCCTGATTTATTTAGGTGGAACGTGTATAAACTCCTCATTGTTAACCTGCTGGCTTTCGGATAAGGTGGAATTTGTCACATAGGAGCGCGGGGCTTCTGTGTGGGGTGTGCAGTCACGGGGTCTGCGGGGGCGGGGGGCGGGGTGCAGTGCTGGCCCCGCTCCGGGGTGGGGGGGAGCACAGCAGGGAGGGAGCTCAGGCGGCCTTACCTCCGGGGCACGTTGTGGGGGTAGGGAATGACGATCAGCTGCGAGTTGGGGATGATGGCAGTCCACTCCTGCTTCCGCACCGCCTGCAGGAGGAGGGAGGACTCAGCATCGGGTCCACTTACACTCTCTCGTCTCGACAGAGGAGCGGACAAGCGCTCTCTGGCTTCACGGAGCCCTGGGCACGGGAGCTGCGTCACACGCGGTGCCCAGGCAGGGCTCCCTGAGGCACAGGGTGTGTGGTCTTTCAGGGAAGGGTCGCATTTCATTCAACAAACAGTATTATTTATGCGCAGCCGCACCGTTCCCAGTGCTGCGTTCCCAGGCTGCTCGGAGCTCAGAGCAGAGGGAGTCTGACAAGCACGTGAGACTCTGTGAGAGAGATGGCGGGGAAAGCAGGCGGGGGGCGGGGAAAGCAGGCGGGGGGCGGGGAAAGCAGGCGGGGGGGGGGGGGGGGCAGGGAAAGCAGGCGGGGGGCCAGGGGTCAAAGGCTCATGGCGAGGAGGCGGGGAACTCTTCCCATTAGGACGTGCTCCAGCCAGGCCACTACCAGCAATTCTCTTAGCTCTTGATTTGAATCATTGCAATTGCAATTCAATTCAAGATTCTGAATTCAGATGTTTGAACAGTGAATATTAGAATACAGGTTAATTGTAAACAAAATGTATTTGTACTCACCTTCTCTCCAGATGGACGGGGAATCCCGACATAAAGATGATCGAGGAAATTCGCGCTTCGACCTAAACCAAGTACATTGTAGGGCAGCTGGAGAGCTAGATGTGCCGACTGGCTGAGTTGTCCAGCTACGTTTATTAAAAAAAAAAAAAAAGAAAGATACCTTTGGAAACAATGCTCATCAAATATTAAAATGATAAACTGTTAAAAATATGAATAGAATCTCATGAGGCGAAATCTTTTGTTCTAACGAGTCTGGCCCTACAGTTTCTAATTTTCTTTGGTTTTTCAGAATATGTCTGACTCACTGCATCTGTGCAGACGGGATCTCTAACTGCTGAACAGCTGAATGAGCTGCACACTTTCTCAGTTTCTCGCACTCTCTGTGTTATGTAAGTCGTTCATTCACTCAGTCATCCGATTTCTGTCCTTATACCAAAGGGAGGGATCAGCTGCCGCTTAGAGGTATCTGCATCGTCCCTCCGTCCCTCCCTCTTTCCTTCCAGTGAGAAAAAGTCACCATCACTAGTTAAGTCCCCCCCCCCCCCGCCTCCCCCTCCCCCCCAACACACACTGTTGACATGGCTCTTACTGTCAGATCTTTAGTTGATGTGAGATTAAGGTAAGGGGACAATTCTTGCAAAAACTCGTTTTTTCAGAGAGAAATCATGTCATGGATATTCCAGAGGACATTCTAGCTCTTTCCGTTTTGTTACCGATTTATGTTTTTTGACACAAAAACAAGCCTGAATAATGTTTGCTCAAGCTAAAGAAAGATAATATCAGCAAGTCCTGGATGTTCTGGTTTAACAAGCATCTGAATTAAAATGTAAAGAAGTAATTTGTTCAAACTGTCTGTATCCTCATTTACGTTTCCTTGACCAACATCGTCTATTAAATAAAGTATTTGATTATAATTGTCAGTTTCTCCTTGACATTTGAAAGTTTTTGTATTATGGGATGTTTCTGTGCTGAGGCAGGGGCATGGCTGGGAGCTTAAACGTGTACAATTAGCTAAAAAGGAGACGCACTGGGGTGAATTGCTGTGAGGCCGTCAGATACAACAAGAAGGGCCGTATGGTGAGTTCTCCCCTATTCTGGGTCCATAAAAATGGAGAATAAAAGCAACTCGGCTGATGCTTCTTCACGGCAAGGCCCCTAGCGCCTCAGAGCAGCACTGACAGGTTCCGGTCCTGCTCTCACTTAGAGGGTCGGGACGATCACAGTTGTTTACTGCGACCTGAACCCCCTCTCAGGCCGCCGGTGTCTGTCAAGAGCTCACCCCCTTCGCTTAGTCTTACTTCGTTTTTGTCTGAATTGCATTTCCCTTTATTGTTGCTTCAAAAGTAGAGCTAGCGTTTTTCTTTATGATCATATATCAAAACCAGCTCTATGAAATGTTCTAGCTTCTATTCCACTAGGAAAAAACCAAGATTACTTTAGGTTGTAGATTGGATTCCTAATTTTTATTTCTTCTGAGAGGCGCTTTGTTAACTAATTTACCACTTCACAATTTGATCAAGGTAACGCTAGTAATTTCTCTCAAACTCTGCTACTTCAACTGAAGAATCGTGTAACAACTTGGCTCATCACCATCGGGAAATCTGAAGAATTGATATATTTGTCGTGAGGAGCTTCTGTGATCTGCTGATGAGCATCCACAGAAAGACGAAGTGTGATGTGAAGGGGAAGGTTTATGAAGCGTGTGAAGGCCTGCTAGCTGTTGTCGCCAGTTGACTTTGCCAATAGATTGACTGCAGGTGTCCTGTGCGTTGTGAACTGGTGCCGGTCTTACCTGAACCATTTTTCGGATATCCATTTGCATCCACGGTTGTGTACATGATGTAAGGGCCAGGCTGGTTCACGCCAAAGGGCTGCAATAAAAAAAGAGTTAAGCCTGGGGCAGTAGTGAGTCATCTTGTTGGACATCTCTAGGAGCTGATGTTGTCTCTCATATACGGGTCGGCGTCCTGAGCAGTTCTCCCCAGAGAACGGTCACTACTTGAAGGTGGGCAGCCCCCCGAGAAGCCCCGCCCGCAGCATGTCTGCATTCCCCAGTCTGGAGCGTGCTCTGTGTGAACTGCCCCACCAGGCGGGACTGTTTGTTAAAAACAATCTTCAGAGTGCCGATTTGACTGTAACCTATGACAACTATTTTGTGTGCATCTATTTTCATGCAAAGAATTTCTCAGAAATATTTACAACTGAGAGTTTACTTACTGTTATCTTACGAGGACAGTCATTAGAACAGAGGCCACTAAGAACTGTGGAGAAGTAAAGAAAAGGCTCTTTATTATCCTATATAATAAAAGCATAATATGCAAATTGACTGAATGGCGGAACGACCGGTCGCTATTTCACGCACTGACCACCAGGGGGCAGATGCTCAACGCAGGAGCTGCCCCCTGGTGGTCAGCAGGCTCAGCCAGAAGCCAGGCTCACAGCTGGTGAGCGCAGCAGCGGTGGTGGGAGCCTCTCCTGCCTCCGCTGCAGGTGGAGAGCAAGGAGCAAGGGGTCCTGGACTGCGAGAGCCCCGGACTGTGAGAGGGCACAGGCCAGGCCGAGGGACAACCCCCCCCCCCCCCCCGCACAAATCTCGTGCACCAGGCCTCTAGTTACTGATAAAATGTAAGCTTATATTTAAAGAAAACTCTTACTGTTTCACCTAAAACCTATTAATATGCTCTTTTGGTTGATAATCACACGCAGAAACCAATTCATTTCTTTAGATCTGAGTAAATTAAATTTTTGTTGTTCACTTTATACCAGTATTTCAAAAGCCTTTGTGAAGCAATCAGAATGCTAATATATAGGTGCGATAACTCTGGTTACACCCAGCTATAGCTACTGTGGGTTTTATTTTCCAACTGGTTAGCTCCATTTCAAGGATGACTTGGAATCTGACAAAAGTGCCAAACGCAAACCAATTAAAATGCCTGCTGAGAAAAACAAACAGAACATTTAGTTCTTTATGTCTCAAACTAGACTTTTCCCATTTATATAGTCAAAGTTTCTGGTCACAGACTTTGGGCACGTTTGATAACTGTTATAGAAAACATAACTATAAAATAATTGATGAGTCTACCATACAACAAATATACAAAAATAAAGACACATTTATTCTATAACCACCCAAAAAGAGAAGGCGAGAATACGTGAACAGTCTTTCTAGGAGCCACCTGAGTATGAGACACAGCTGTGCTGCCGCTGCTGCAGGTGCGGTGATGCCGTGTAACAAAGCGGACACTGCTATTACGTAAACATCCTGTGTGTGACGGGTTAGAGCTGACAGTTCTGCTCGGCACGCAGGGATTATCTCGATAATAGTTAGGAACGTGCCAGTTCAAACAGATCCATGGGAAAATGGGTTCTTCTATTTACTTGTATTCTGTGACTATAAAATGACAATTGTTCTAATAGGAGTACAAAGGCACTAAGACACGAGCACGGTTATTTCATCACTCGAGAAGGGAGCTGCTCACTCACACTGAAGGCGTGAATGTAACTTCATGTTCACATTAAGTACAACTTCAGGGAAGAGTGAAGTAAATGTCTTCTACTTGAACACAGTGTCCAATGGTGAAGGTTCTTATCCCGGGACCGTGACTGGTTCTCACTGGCTTCTTCTCAAGGGTTTTTTGTTTTTTTGTGCACCTTCCCTCAGCTCTGCGCAGACATTAGTATTTCTTCTCCATCTGTCCCAAAGTGAGTTTCACAAGCCTTCACTGAAGGCACCGTTCTGCTGAACAGTAACGATTTGCTCACAGTCTGTGTTTCCGACCAGCAGGTAGGCTCTGGTCATTTCCTCATCGCGGGGCCTACGCCAATGTCGCTGCTCAGTAAATACTCGGGACAGCAGGAAGAAGATGGATTATTCAGCACTCGGTACTGGGTAATGGGCCACTTGCAGGAAAATGAACTTAGACTAGAACGTAGAACATCAAAATTACATTGGGCAGTGGCCCAAATAATATGAAGAACCCTTACATTTCAATAATGAAAAGACAATTTAAAAATGAGCAAAAGATTTGAACAGGCATTTCTCCAATGAAGAGATGGACAAGTTCATGAGAAGGTGAGCAGCTTCGTTAGCAGCGAGGACAACTCGCACCAAACCAGCGAGTGCGAGCTACTCGGTCCAAGAGCGGAAGCACCCAACACGCCCTCCACAGGGGCTCCCAACACGCCCTCCACGGGGGCTCCCAACACGCCCTCCACAGGGGGCTCCCAACACGCCCTCCACGGGGGGCTCCCAACACGCCAGGGACAGTGCTCCGCCCGCACAGGGAGGAATCCTGTCGTGGCCACCCACGGGAACCCTGAGGACGTTGTGCTGAGAGAAATGAGCCAGACACAAGGGGACCAGTGCTGCACAATTCCACAAGGAGGTGCCTGAGGAGCCACGTTCATGGACAGTGGGACGGCGGAGACCAGGGTACTTACTTCTGGGTCTTCTCTTAAGGCTTTTGGCAGGGACAGCGGAGCTGCCTCCGGAGAGATTACGAAGCATCATTTTCACAAACTTTTCATTGATGTTCTGGTGAGTGGCGGACTCTGCACGCGGATTTGTCATTGATGCTCGTCCTTGGGCCTCTCGGAAGACAGCGAGGTAAGTGCAGGGGCCCCGCCCCTTAGTCAGAGGGGAGCCGGAGCTGGGCCCGGACGCCACTCCAGGCACAGAGCACACGGAGCTCTGAACGGCCACGGGGCCACTGGCCACCGACTCGCCTGGAAGACGCGCTCCCCTGCTTCAGGAGGCGGGAGAGGAAGGCCCTGCGGGACCGCTGTTTGCTGTACAGGGGATGCTGTGTCGTGGTTAGCAACCTGAGAATTTTACTCCGTCACATGATGGGCTCTCGCGTTCTGTACAGAGCAAGCTAAAAACGGGCTTGTATCCTGTATCTCTTTCTGTTTTTACAAGACTTCCTCTGTCAAACGTGAAGTTTCATACGGTAGCAGCGGGGCCAGAAATGATAAGCCTTCAATATGTTGTCCATACATGTTGCACATGTTCCCGGATGTGCCTTCCTGGGTTTTCACACGGTTCAGGAAGGAATGAGCCCAGAGCTTGAGCGTCACTAACATTCTGCACGTAACACTTTCTGTAACACTTCCTACGCCCGGGGCTACAAGTGCTTCCCGGGACACGCAGCCCCGCAGCCTCGGGTGGCGGCCCGGCCCAGGGACCCTCCGACGTGGGGCAGGAAGTCACGGCCACAGCCTCAGGAGACTCTTAGGTTTTACACACTTTACACGCGACTTTTCAAGCACACGCCCTAGGACAGTATAAGGAAGCCCACGGACACGCCGCACAGCTTCAACCGTCAGCAGCACGTGGCCGACCACGCCACGGCCACTTCCTGCTCCCGGGCCCACGGGGAACCTCAGGCCTGCGTTCCCATGCCGGCGCGTGGCGGTCCAGCTGCTCCCTCTGTAAGGAGGCGGCCTGCTCTGAGCGGCCACGTGTGTCCACGCTGCCGGCCACTGTGGCCCTGTTTCTGGTCTGCTTCAGGGAGAACCCCGCCCTAACTGGACTAGGACTCAGTTTTTTTATTTGCTATTTTTAAACATTTTAAAAAGATTTTTAAACATCTTTATTGCTAAAAGTATTACCGATGTCCCCCTTTTCCCACCACAGATCCCCTCCACCCAAGATAAGCATACCAAATATACAGCATGTTTAAAACATTCATTTTAGCCCTAGCCAGTTTGGCTCAGTGGATAGTGCATCAGCCTGCAGACCAAAGGGTCCTGGGTTCGATTCCTGTCAAGGGCAAGTCCCTTGGTTGGGGGCTCCTCCCCGGCCCGGACCCTGGTCCTGTGCAGGAGGCAACCAATCGATGTGTTGCTCTCACAGAGATGTTTCTCTCTGTCTCTCCCTCTCTCTCCCTAAAAGTTAATGGAAAAATATCCTCGGTGAGGATTAAGACAAAAACACCCAAAAGAAACAGCCGAAGCCGGTTTGGCTC
Source organism: Myotis nattereri (assembly GCF_964212035.1). Taxonomy (NCBI): domain Eukaryota; kingdom Metazoa; phylum Chordata; class Mammalia; order Chiroptera; family Vespertilionidae; genus Myotis; species Myotis nattereri. The sequence continues at coordinate 1,831,433 of NC_138090.1, forward strand.
AGTGGACAGAGCGTCGGCCTGCGGACTGAGAGGTCCCGGGTTCGGTTCTGGTCAGGGGCATGTACCTGGGTTGCGGGCATATCCCCGGTGGGAGATGTGCAGGAGGCAGCTAATCGATGATTCTCTCTCATCGATGTTTCAAGCTCTCTATCTCTCTCCCTTCCTCTCTGTAAAAAATCAATAAAATATATTAAAAAAAAAAAAAGAAACAAAAATTTTTAGTTCTAAAATAGCCAAATAATACCCCTTTGAAATGGCCAAGGGGACAGTCACATGGAAAATAAGTGTAGATTCATGCGAGCTTCCTATGGCCTCATGGGTAATGGAGCCGGGAGTCATCCTCGCTCATTCAAATGAGAGGGCATTCGCTAGAAAATCCTCAGAAAGCAAAATTACATGCTCTGTCATTTTCATTTCTCAAATCTCCTAATACTCATATTTCCGTGGCTTTTCTATGTTCAGGTAATTAGGGCCATTTCAAAACTGTAATATTCATATGAAATACATGTCACTCCATTAACAAATAGACTGATGGCTGTCTTGGTGTCAACTGTCATGATAGCAATAACAGAGGCAGTTCCCTTCTAACACCAGATCATGGTGAAACTCCCAGCAAACCGGAAACGGGCGACTTCCCACACACAGAGCGCCTACAGGCCCACAGCTCACCATGCTCAACGGGGAGACGGGCTGCTTCCCCCTAATCAGAAACAGGCCAGGACGTCCGCTCTCACCACGTCCACACAGGGACGGGCATTCTCGTGAGAGCAAGAGCAGGGGAAAGGCACAGCCCTGAGAGAAAGAGACGGGACTGGCCTCTACAAACGACATGGCCGTCTATGGAGAAAGTCCCCGGGAACCTAAAAACCACAGCCAGGCGGAAACCAGACCAAACAGCAGTAACATTTACAATCACCGGACGGGAGCAGACACAGGCAGACGCTGACAGCGCACGTGCAGGGTGTGTGTGGCGGGGGTCAGCGAGGGCGGCTGCGGGGGCGGGAACGGGAACCGCGGACACCGAGTGAGTGCGTGCACCGGGGAGACGGAGTGAGGAGGCATCCCCAACAGGAAGGTGAGGGCCAGCCTTTGGGAGCCAGGAGGCATCCCCAACAGGAAGGTGAGGGACAGCCTTTGGGAGCCAGGAGGCATCCCCAACAGGAAGGTGAGGGCGAGCCTTTGAAGTGATTGGGTTGGGAACGGGAGTCATGGTAGGAATTCGTGTGAATACGAGTAACAAAGCACAAACCAAACACTCACCGATGACTTTCACAAAGTAGGCATCTGCCTCAAAGTTGTTCTTTAGCACGTGGATGGCCAAGTCGCTCCTCGTGTGCCCTTTACTGAGCACCACGATGTCCAGGATGCCCTGGGTGAACAGACGGGAGCGGTGAGAGCAAACCTCGACCCACTGACAAGTGCTGGACACGCAGGGCGCGTTTCTCACCTAAATGTAAACCGTATTCAACCCCATGTTCCAAGTACAAATGCCATTAACAAGATCAAAGCCCCGAGTAGGAAAACACAAGTGAAAAAACATTGCTAATTCAGATCCCCGGGGATGACAGCGCTTCGCTAGATCCTCCCAGGCTGACATGCGTGGAGGTGAAGGCCCGGGACAGGGAGGTCCACAGCATGGCCACACCCGGGCCAAGAGCACCGACTGCCTGGCCGCTGCTCCTGTTCCCTTTTCCCTGCGGAGGGGAAGCTTCGCTCATCCTATCGGAGGAAAAGGTGCGCCCTCAAGCGTCCCTGCTGCCCCCTCACGAGGCTGACCAGTGACCAGCTTCCCCCGTTAGCCGCCTGGGTTTCTCCTGTAAACTGACGATGTTCTTTTTCTCGAGAGGGAGTTTTTGGTGACTTCTATCAGTTTATATAAACCCTTTTCATAGTAAGGATATTAATTATTTGATTCTTTCATAGCAAATTTATTTCCCAGAGTCAAAAACAATTTTAAATTTCATTCATTTAAATTTCATTTGGGATGTCTTTTCTGTAGCGGAATTAAAAATTGATTTGTAGGCCACTCCCTGGGACCTTTTCGCCAGTTACTTCTATGCTTGAAAACTGCTAACAAAGGTGAAGTAACAGGAGGTTTGGTGGCAGAGAGACAGAACAAGGGCCTGGATAATTCCATGACGGAACCAGCCGCTTGTAGGAACAAACAACAAGAGCAAAGGGGGGTTAGGAGAGACGGGCCGCCCTGCCTGGGGCCTCTCACTCTGAAATGATGAGGGCACCTCACAGGCCGCTGCATCAGCGCTGGAGCCGAACGCATTTGTATCAGACACACGACTCTCCTGAGCGGGGACCTAGCTTTCACGGGAGGAGGGAGCCAGGCCCTGCGTGCCTTTCCCACGTTCACCGCAGCTGAAGGCCGCCGCGCAGCACCGGGCACAGCTGCGCCCGTAGCTCACACCGCGAGGAGTCCGAGCCACTCCCGCCCTGGGCAGGTGCAGGGCTGGTACCTGCGGATCGCACGCCCCTGCCCGCCTCAGAGCCTCCCTCGAGGGGCAAACACGCTGCTCAGCCAGTGGTGTCGGAAGTGCGTCCCCCTGCGTTCAGCCTGAGGGGCTTTCCTGAACGAACGCATTTGCTTTCAGGGCCTCATCTATTTCCTGGTCAAACAGGGTGAGAGAGAGGGGGGGCGGGGGGGCGATCAGACCCGCCGGCGTGGACTCACGTCTTCGTAAATGTCGAAGAAGGTGGCGACCTGGGCCTCCCTGATGTGACTCAGGTCCGTCAGCTCCCAGCACACGCGGAACATGCGGTGCGCCCCCTCGCAGCTCGCGTTGGTACAGGGCACGTTCTCCAGCAGGAAGGCCTGCTGGCTGCTGCAAGGGAGGACAGGCATTCAGGACGCGGACACAGGCAGGCTACTCAGACGTGAAGAGTGAGACATCACGACAGGGCACCCCCGATCGTCCGCTCGCAGGAGGTGCCGTGCGGTTAGGGAGCTGTGCCGCAGCGACGGGACAGGGAAGAGGAAGGGAGGAAGGACAGAGGTGGGGATGAGGGGCGGCTGCCCATTTCCCTCCGAGTGGCTGGGCGTGAGGCACCAGCTGAGACGGGGTTCGGGGAGAAGGTTGCTTCAGGTTCGGGTGCGATGGGGAGTGTCCAGGGGCAGGTCCACCTGCGGCTACACACACAGGTGAAAGGACTAACCACATTTAAATTTCAATGCTATCTTCTTGGGGAAAGTTTGACCACATGCTGAGCTAAGATAATTACGTACCTTAAGGAAAGGGCATTATCCCATCAATGAAATCGCATTAAACCAGGAATGTGTACACAATCACCTATTAAACCCTTTCTTAAGCAGAGGACAAAACATTTAGATAATTAACTAACAGAGAAAAAGCAGATGAAAATAATTAATTAGAGCTTCTGTGAAGCTGGAAACTTCTCCTTGTCATGTCTTCCTTGGCCTTGAGTGGCCCCAATTTAAGATTCATGCTCATCATCCGGAGTCCTTCTACCCTGCCTGGGAGGTGAGAGAAGTCTCAGTTCTTGAAAACATGATGGCTTGGAAACTGCCGCGTCATGGCATAGCCGTGATCATGGAAATTTACAGCAAATGTCACTAATAAGCCGTGACTCCCATGTTAGGGCATTCGAGGCAGTAAGCGCAGAACACGGTTCAGAGAGGCTGAAACTGCTCTCCCGGAATTCACCCCCAGCGGCCACGCGCCAGGCGGCGAGCCCAGGCCCCAGGCCCCTCCTCACTCTGTGGGCGCCGTGGCACATGAAAAGCGATGTCACCGGGGTCTACTTGGTTCGGACCTTCACTTACTCGCGAGGGAGGGAGGCAGTTTCTAAGGCCTGTGGCCACGGCATTGTTACAGTAACAGTTTCCTGCTTACAGACCACGCGCCACGTTTCCCACAGGAACCCGAGCGCGTCAGCCTGCCACTGTGCTCTGTGAGGGGATGCTGGTTGCCCACCTCCTGAAAGGACTTAGAATGAGTAACACATGTATTTTCTCGGGAGGTGAGCATCCCAGGCCTCTCCCTTAGGTTTCCTCCACTGCTGGTTTTGTATGTCAAAGGACACTGATTGTGGGCCTAAACAGAAATGCTGGCAGTAAATCTTTTTCTGGCGATTATTGTGGTAGGACTTCCAACACTATGTTGAATAAGAGAGGTGAGAGTGGGCATCCATGTCTTGTTCCTGACCTTAGAAAAAACTTCCAGCTTTTCATCATCGACTATGTTAGCTGTGGGTTGTGGCCTTTACTGTGTTTAGGTATGTCCCTTCTATGCCCACTTCATTGAGAGGTTTTATAATACACGGATGTTGAATTCTGTCAAGTGGTTTTCCTGCATGTACTGAGATGATCATATTACTTTTATCCTTCATTCAGTTTATGTGATATATTATGCTGCTTGATTGGTGGATATTAAACCATCCTTGCATTGCTGGAATAAATTTCAGTTGATCATGGTTATGATTTTTTTATGTATTGCTGAATTTGTTTGGAGGATTTTTGCATCTATGTTAATATAAGAGACTGGCCTGTAATTTTCTTTTGGTAATGTCTTTCTCTGGTTTTGGTATTAGGATAATGCTGGTCTTGTAGAATGAGTTTGAAAACTTCCCCTCCTCTTCAATTTTTAAATTACTTAGAACAGGATAGGGATGAATTCCTCTTGGAATGTTTGGTAAAACTAACCTGGGAAGCTGTCTGGTTCTGGACTTCACTGAATAAAAAATAAGTTTTTCACTTTCTATTAGATGTCCACCTTTGTTCTACAGAAAATAAATCTGTGAATAAGAACTAGTGTTCTTTTATTCTCTTTCTTTTAAAAAAATATACTTTTATTGATTTCAGAGAGAGGAAGGGAGAGAGAGAGAAACATCAATGATGAGAGAGAACCACTGATTGGCTGCCTCCTGCACACCCCTTACTGGCAATCGAGCCTGCAACCCGGGCATGTGCCCTGACTGGGAATGGAACTGTGACCTCCTGGTTCATAGGTTGGTGCTTAACCACTGAGCCAGGCCGGGTGGGCGGAAGGGGTGTTCTAAGCAGCTGGAGGAAGTTCGGGGACTACGTAAAGAAAGGATCCACGCTGGTCTTGTTATGTAAGGGCCTGTACCACATTAGGTGCTACTTAGGTACAAATGTCTCACGTGACGGTATTTACACGTCTCCCGTGGCTCACTTCCCGTACCTGCCAGAGGTGTTCTTCAGTATGGCCAGGGCGTCCGGGTAGCCGTCCATGTTGTAGTCGCCAATGCGAAGGGTGATTGGAACCGGAATTTCCGTCGGGTGCTGCTCTTGCACAAACGGCACAAAGCCCCAGAGCGTGCCCTTGCTGCTGAAATCCTGCAAGACTGGAACCCACTATGAACGGGAGAGAGAGGCGAGGCTGTCTTACAGGCATTTTAGAAAAAAAATTCACCATTCGCAAAACAAGGAATCCCTTAAAGTCCTCAAGAGAAACAGCATCTTATTTAAGTTCTTTCTCTCTACAAGAGGGTGGGGTATCATAATTTACTCTGATGAACTGATATTCTGGGAGAAAGTTCTCTTTAAAATTTATCACTAGTCATCTTTCACTGAACCGGCACATACAGACTCAGAAGGTTTTTCACAGAATTCCAGAATCTTAGGATTAAAATGACATGACTAATGACGTAGCTGAATTGCCCATTTTAAAACCTGTGTCGACTGGAACTATAACCTCAAATAAATATTGTTAAAAACTAGAGCAAACTGTAACATGTAGCCGACGTCCTTCAGGAGGACCGGTTAGGGGGGCGTTAGAGCAAGTTCTTTCTGGGCGACCTCGTTCCCTGCTGGGCCTGATACGTGACCGTGAGCTTGGCCATCACCCCAGAACCCACCCCCAGCCCGATGAGCCGGGCCTGCCCTGGAGAACGAGCTTTATCACTAAAAGAGCCGGAAGCTCCAAAGTCAGTAAGTTCTTTATTTCTAAATTAATAATGAACAGAACAGAGAGAATAGGTTGATTTTAAAATAAGCTTTTGGAAATAAATCCCTTTCTTTTCCGAATGCCCCCGTTTTCCCTTTGTGCAGCCTAACGCACACTAGGAATGTGAAGAGCGGGAAGACGCTGTTAGAAGTACAGATGCGCCCATAGCGAGCTCAGGGCGGGGACGCCGGCCGGTAGCTGGAGACACCGCGGCAGAGCAGGCGCAGCTGCCCCGACGGGCAGGCGGCCAGCACCCCTGCAGGGCTTCTTTAGGAGCAGGTGAGCTATCGTGAAAACTCCTGGAAAAGGACTCCTTTCAGGGTACCCGGACACCCTCCAGGCTTCTGAAGAAAGCATAACTTGCCATGGAGAAGAAAGACACTTACAGACACAGTTACAGAAAACAAGGCGCTTAAAAAAACCCTGTCTATCTTTAACCGCTTTTTCAATCTCATAAAGTAAAAAAGTATTAAATAGCATCAAAGTGTTCTCGTGTTTCACTGGACTGAAAAGAACTGGTTTTGTTTTGGAAGATGGGAAACTTCATAAAGTGCCAACTTATCACCGATTTCTGGAGGCTGACAGCTTATTAATGAGAACGCATTCCTGTGAAGGTAAATGCATTAGGGCCTGAAAAGCAAAACGTTTCTTCATTAACGTGACATCCTAACAGTCACCACAGCCCTGGGACATTCATCTCCCAGAGGCTGACTGTGTGCGGATGAGCGTGCGGGGTCTGCCACCTGAAGAGGGGCCCAACCACCAGGCTTACTGACACCTACGAATCGGCATGAGGTGTGTGTGACCTCATGTTTTCAGTGATTCAAACTTTTAGGAACTTCAAGATAATAACAGGATTGTAATAGCTAAATGTGTTTAGAATGCTATACGTTTATTGGGATGACAATGGTTATAGAATTACACAGCTTTCAGACGTACAGCTCCACAACACATCACCTGTGCATTGTGTTTCATGTTCCAAGCTTCCTCCGGCCACCATTAATCTCCTTTGTCTGTTCCCTGCCCCTTCCCTCGGGCAATCACCGCACCCGCTGTCTGTGGAGACTTGTTCTCGTTAGTGTCTTAGTATAAAAGGTGATGTTTGTACTTATAAGGGCTAAAAGTCAATGTGTTATTCTACCCTCTTTACCTCCAAGAAGAAAGGAAAAGGGATTAGTTCTACCCTATTACTGCTTTCCCGCCAGGCGCTGTCCACAGGGAGAAATTTTCAATGTCATGACCTATTGTTTCCGCGTTAGTCCTTGGCTGTGACTATCGAATCCTAAATTGTTCACCTACAGGCTAAGGGAGGAATTGGCGGGAGATGACATAGATCTCGATATCGCAGACAGAAACCCGATTAGCCTGAAAGTGGATACGATGCTCTTCATTAGCCCTGGTTAGAGTTATGGTGCGTGTACCTCCCCCCCTTCCCCCCCCCGCATATAGAATGCTAACAGATCATTTAATTACAGGATCAAGAACAGGTTTTCTTTACCCGCAATGATTACAACAGCACTTTCCCCTCAATAAACCGATCAAGACTAGATGGAAGCGCATTTCACTAAGTGAGGAAGTCGATCATTGGGTTTCTCTCTGCTCTATTCTTCAGATTATCTTTCCTGACCTCCGAGCCTGCTGTTCAAGGCAGGACCCCATCGACGTTAGCGAAGTGATGTACCTGCTCTGTCCCGGACCTCGCCAGGTAGATGGCGCTTCTCTGGCAGCCGCGATCCTCACAGCCTGGGAGCAAGTGGTCCATGTGCCCGTCTCCATCTGCGAAAGAAGCACCGAGTCCACCAGCAGCCCCCACACGCGTGCTCCCGGGGCAGGGCACGCTCCTGCCGTCCCCCAGGCACACTGGGCAAGCTGGTGGAACTGGCTCCCTGTTTTAACGGCTCACCTTTCTGGGCTAAATATTTACCCAAAGTGGGGAAAAAGGCTCCATTTCAGGGTCTAATGTTAAAATTGCCCATTTAAAAAAATGGGGCTTTTGACTTATTTACATCCTCATCCCCGCTGCCCCATGTCAGCAGTAACCCATGACCAGGCATATTTTACATGTGTTTACACACGGGTTGTGTTACATGCACGTTTAGGTGTCGCCTATACAGCAGGGACCTCAATGGTCACAAAGCTCACAGCCCCGACCTCAAGAAAGCAATACATTTTCATCAATAAAAGAGCAAGTGAAGGGAAAAGATGTCATTCCCAGCTGCTGCATTTTCAAGCACTGCACGTCTGCAAAGACCTCTGGAGAGGGGGTGACTGAGGACCCTGGGGGCGGCCCTCAGGGCTCCCCCATCTACTGTCCCGGAGCCTGGTGGGGGGCATATTTTGAAGTCCGCATCAGGGAGGAGTCCCCTGGCTCCTAGGGCTGGGCCTGACTCGGCGTTGCTCTCATCACCGACTCATCGCCAGGGTCTAATGTTTCCGTCCCTGTGCCGACACAGGCCTGCACCCGAGGCTGTGCGAGGGCTACCGGGAAGAAATTTGTCCTCCCTGGCGGGGCTGGGTATTGAGAGACAGACGGCGGTGAGCCCCTCGAGTCTCCATACTCAGCCAGGAGGAAGGAAGGCGTGTTGGGCGGAGCGGGCGAACCTGGCAGTGGGAGGACCTCAGCGGCCCCTCTCACTTCAAGGACAATGAAGGCTTCATTGAATTTCCTGGGCTAACTCCTTAGGCTCCTCACGCTTAGCGTCTGCGGGGAAGATAACATAAAACAAAGCAGCCGGACTATGATGGGCAGGGCAGCGCAGGGAGCACCGGTGATGGGACAGTGTAGGTGCGGCCTCCTGAGAAAGCAGCGCCCACCTCGCTGTGGACGCACCACAACGGCCCCATTTAAAAGATTTAAAAGGACCTTTTAGGATTTTATGCTCGGAGCTAAAAACTCCACCACAGCTGTGGAAAGCTTCGGTTCCTAGACTCCTTTCTGGAACGGACTCCTCCTGTGAGCTAAGCCTTCATTCAAGCATGCGCTTTCCTTTCTTTCCTTCCTTTTTTTACACCAAATGAATGGCGAATGTCTGGAGTCATGCTGACTTCCTGCCTGTCAGTCATTCCCATGACTTGGTTCAAAGGAAGTGGGAGGGCGGCAGATGAAGGCAGGAGGCGGTTCACAGGCTTCTCAAATGCATAGGAAAATCCATAATTTGTACATATTAATATTCATAGGCTTATTTAACGTATAGGAAAACGCATATTCTGCATATATTAATACTCAGACTTACTCATGCCATCTGCTTTTTTGGGCTCATTAGCAACCTTGTTTTTTCCTAAAACCAACTAAGAATACAAGGACTTTTTTTTTTTTTTAATATTGTTGTTGATTTCAGAGAGGAAGGGAGAAGGAGAGACAAAAACATCAATGATGAGAATCATCGATCGGCTGCCTCCTGCACGCCCCCCCGACTGGGGATCGAGCCTACAACCCAGGCACGTGCCTGACCAGGAATTGAACCGTGACCTGGTTCATAGGTCGACGCTCAATCACTGAGCCACACCAGATGGACAGGACTTTTAAGTAGAAGTTGTGGGATATTTATCTAAAGTTTACTGATACGTTAATTCATATGCAAGCTAGAATATGTTTATTCATATGCTACCTAAAGTTATTAAAAATAGGGGAGAAATGTTGTTTCTTCATTGACTATATCCTATAGTTTGCACATTTAAAAAGTGTCAACATATAAATGTCTATGTTTATAGTTAGTGCGATTTTTGTTGTTGTTAATCCCCACCCGAGGATATTTTTCCATTGGTTTTCAGAAAGAGTGGAAGGGGGAGAGACAGAGAGAGAAACATCCATGTGTCAGGCACATGCGCCCGACCAGGGACCGGAATGGAGCCTACAACCCGGGTACATGCCCTTGACTGGAACTGAACCCGAGACCCTTTAGTCCGCAGGCCGACGCTCTATCCACGGAGCCAGGGTTCAGGGAGGTCTGGAGGCCCGAGAAGTGCACTGGCCCACAGACATCTGCCCTGCGGGTGCGGAGGGTCTGTCACTGACGCAGCCTCGCGCTTCCATCCTTGGCGGCCGCAGTAGAGACTGCACCAGGCGCCAGGCGTGCGCTCAAGACCACGGCGTGCTGCACTGTGCTTCACGGTCCCAGCCACCACGGAGGTCCAGGGTCACGTTTCCACCGACACGATCCGACCTCCGGCTGTGACAGGGACTGTCGCTGTGACAGGGACGCGCTGGTTCAGCCATCGGACCAAGCCAGGCAAGGCCAATAGGAAGACAGCAACGCCCTGTGCTCCTACGATGTGCCGGCGCTGTGCTCCCCTCAGCCAGCCTTGTGAGGTGCCTATCGCCGTCACCCTCGGTTGATAATGGGGAGACAGCCTCTGGGCGGGGTGGCATTCTGCCTGCACCCCGAGTGTCAGGCTGAGGTGTTGTTGGCAGGAGGGAGAGCTGCCACCTCTCAGGAGGAATCCAGACCCCTCCCACCCGCCCCCGTTCTTCCAGCTCAGCCCCGAGGGCACAGGAGAGAGCATCTGTGCTTGGGTGTCCCCAGCCAATGGCGGTGTCCAGCCAACGTCAGCTTGGCTTGTGGTACAGAACCTATGCAAGGCGGAGACCACATGCCCCTGGAGGAATGCCTAACAGGTGTGCCTCTTGCCCGCCACTGGCTGCAGATACAACGCTCTGGTGTTCACGTCGCCAGAGGCAGGCGAACTCCTTCCGTTATTTTGGTTCCATAACCTGGACATACAAGAACCTTCCCTACAGGCAGGCACCCCTGAGCTCGCTCTGTTACTAAACACACGCTGTAAACTGCTCCACTGCATGAAGGTCTGCCCACATCGCACGCACAACGCTGACTGGTTCTGAAGGCAGCTGTCTGCTGACCTGGGGAACTGATCCGACCGGGGCAGAGTGTGGGGGTGAAAGGGCAAGATGGAAACAACCTTACCGAAGTCTGCAAACGCTGACTGTCCCACCACCATCATATTTTGAGGTTTTTCAAGTACAGTCCTGCTAGAGAAGTTTCCATCCTGTTAAAGGCAGAAAATTTTGGATTAGACTCTATAATTCATTTGTCAGGCATGAAAGAAAGAGTTTTAACGAAAGCAGGAAATAAGTAACTTTAGGCTTTTGCTGTCCTGCACAAAATCCGTCCCAGTGTCCTGCTCCACTTTTACATAAAACACAGGGCAGTGCTGTGGGTGGATGAAGCCCTACAGCTGGCCGGCTTTCCTGTCGGTCCCAGTGTGACACCCTCTACTACATCGTCACCCCAATTCCAGACATACCGAGCGCCCTCTTCGTCATGTGCATGGGAGTTTGGGAAAAGCTCAGAGCTATAAAAAATAGCTCCTCCCCTCAAAGGCTTATGTGCAGTTGGGAGATATGGTCTAAATCAGCGGTCGCCAACCTTTCGGACCTCAAGGACCACCAGTGGTCTGCGGACCCCCGGTTGGTGACCGCTGGTCTAAATCAGGAAATCAGAATTTCTGAAGGTGACAAATAGTTGCAAAGACACGATGCTTTACAGATTTCAAGGGGAAAGATTCTGTTGGAGACAGTTAAGAAAAAACATTAAAATGAGGTGAGAACTGTACTGATTCTTGGTGCAGGTGCAGGTGGAGGTGCTGGTGCAGGCGGCGGTGCAGGAGCAGAAACGGTGTGACTACACTGTTCACGGACAGTCCCGCTAACAGCGTGCGCCGCTGTGTGCACACGCTAGGAAGTCCTTACATACATTATCCCACTGATCCTCACAAAAGCCTTGGACAAATACATTTCAGAGGTAAGTAAACAGGTGCTTAGATGAGCACTCTCCATACAGACCGTCTGACATGCAGTACCACACTCATTGCAATAATAAAAGCTTGAGGCATCTCACTCTGTCCTAAAACCTTTAAAAACGTATACATTTTTAAAAATACGTTTTTATTCATTTTACAGAGAGAGAGAGAGGGAGAGAAAGAGGGAGAGAGAGACATTGATGAGAGAGAAACATCAATTGCTGCCTCCTCAACACCCCACACTGGGGATCAAGCCTGCAACCTGGGCCTGTGCCCTGACCCAAAATCAAACCGTGACCTCCTGGTTCATAGGTTGACGCTCAACCACTGAGCCACACCGGCCAGGCCACTTATAAGTTTTTAAAAGGTCAAACTCCCTTGTTTAGAGCCAGGGCCCTGACTTGGTGTGTGTGATCGGGCGCTGATGCAGGCTGGCGGGTCCTCAGACCCTGTCCCGTACTCTGTAGCCTGAAATCCAACTTTAAGATTGGGGTGATTTATTCTTCATGAATGAACCTTTCATATCATAAAGCAAGCTAAGAATAAATCAAATCAAATCATGAAATCAGTTTCGGAATCTTCTACCTGCAATTACAAAATAATATGTATTGGGAAAAAAAATCCTTAATCTTGGTCAACTTGGCAATAAGTTTAGTATCTGTTTTCATGTGCGTGCGTGTGTGTGTGTGTGTGTGTGTGTGTATATTTTAATATAAGCCTGAAGGCAAGGAAGAAAACGTTAGTCTCTTATAAAGAGTTTTCTTCAATAAACCATCAGCTGACAAATTAACTGACAGCCCCGCCTCTCAACAGCTGACAGACAGCCCAGTGGGGGCTGCTCCCACCCCCATGGGGCTGCCTGGCAGGTGTTAACTGGCAGCTGCCCTGAGCCTGCAGGGGCAGGCACTGATGCAGGAGCGGGCGCTGATGCAGGAGAGGGCGCTGATGCAGGGGAGGGCGCTGATGCAGGGGCGGGCGCTGATGCAGGGGCGGGCGCTGATGCAGGGGCGGGCGCTGATGCAGGGGAGGGCGCTGATGCAGGGGCGGGCGCTGATGCAGGGGCGGGCGCTGATGCAGGGGCGGGCGCTGATGCAGGGGCGGGCGCTGATGCAGGGGCGGGAGCTGATGCAGGGGCGGGCGCTGATGCAGGGGAGGGCGCTGATGCAGGGGCGGGAGCTGATGCAGGGGCGGGCGCTGATGCAGGGGAGGGCGCTGATGCAGGGGAGGGCGCTGATGCAGGGGCGGGCGCTGATGCAGGAGCGGGCGCTGATGCAGGGGAGGGCGCTGATGCAGGGGAGGGCGCTGATGCAGGGGAGGGCGCTGATGCAGGGGCGGGCGCTGATGCAGGAGAGGGCGCTGATGCAGGGGCGGGCGCTGATGCAGGGGCGGGCGCTGATGCAGGGGAGGGCGCTGATACAGGGGCGGGCGCTGATGCAGGGGCGGGCGCTGATGCAGGGGCTAATGCTGAGCGGAGCAATTCCTTCACGATGCTCAGCCGCCTGCACACAGCAGCCCAGCCAAAGACTCCTCACCTCATTCTATTTATTGTTGTAACCAACCGACCAGTGACTCCTTTCGCTTTATTTTCTAAAACTGTGTGCTTTTACTGAAATACATCGTTTAAAAATGCTTCAAAGAAAAGATTTCTTACCACATTTTCCCAGATCTCAAACTGCGAGGTACCCGTGGCTGACAATGTCGTGAGGAATAAATCTAGAAGAAAAAGAACCGAATTGTCAGCTTTGTTACTGATGTGTGTGCTCGGAAACAGGAAGAAGCGGGCACAGAGCCGTCATCATTCAGCTGCTTACACTGCGTTAAGCTTATTGTGAGGAGCCCTATCCCAGCAGAGGAAGCAGCAGGCGAACCGGGCTGCTGCGCTGAGGGGGTGCTGGGAGAGGGAGCATCGGGAGGGAGGAGTCCTCCGACAGCCCTCAGCACCAGGAGGCCTCTCCCCTCCGCAGCAATCACACCATCCATGGAGCACCCCTCCCCCAGAGAGGAGGCCCAGGCCCCAAGCCACCCCCTTCCCTTGGGAGCATCTCCCTGCCCCGCCTTCTCCCTATAGAACCCTCCCACTGCGCAGCCCCTCGGCCCCTCCTAGTTGCTGGCGGGCACTGCCGACTCGAGTCACTCGATAAAGCCAGTTACATCTCCCCCTGCACGCGGGGCATTCTGTCTGTTTTTGTATGAGGTAGACTCTATTTTGAGAAAAGATATTCTGGGCGTAATCACAGTTTGCTGTCCCTCCCTAAAAGCAGTGTGAACCCATATATCCCACTCAGGTTCAAGCCACAGTATTATTCACACCAAAGTCCCACAGAATCCCAGGTCTCTAGCACTCGTGTTAAATGAGCCAGTTGTATTTCAAATTTTGAGTAGAAAAATAACCTCCCTCTATTCTACCCGGAGAGAGAAGCACAGTGACTGATGAAATTCACTCAACAACAGGCCGCAGGGATCAGACACCGTCTGTGCGCGGTCAGGGGGGCGGGGAGCTCGCCCGCACCTGCCCCGTGTGGCTGGCGATGGCAGCTGTGCTCGGTGAGCGCGGGGATCAAAGGGATGAGCTGACTCCCAGGGACAGTCCAACGTTATTCTTTTGAGCTTTAAACCTGGGAATTGTGCAGAGTGATGGGAAGACCTGACTGTTTTAAAGGAAATGTGTGCAGGAAAAGGTCATTCCTGTTTTGTGTTTTCTGTAAAGATTCCATGTGAATTGGATGAAGCTAGTTTATGTAGTCATTATAATAAAGGCTTCCCCCAGCTCCCCAGGGAGGTGAGTAATCTGCTCCCTTTATTACTCGCTGAACTCAAAGCTCCTGGCACGGGTACGTGAACCCATCCTTCTGTCGCGCACCCGCCATCTCCGCCTGCGGGCCACCACTCCCAGGAGGCTCTGCCGGACAGAAAGTGGTCTATTACGAAGACAGTCCTTTACTCGGTCAAACGCACGCCCACCCAGGAGGGTCCCGAACACAGTCTGAGGCCTGCGCGATGACACCGCAGCCAACCCCTCCCCCCGCCCAGTGAGGCACAGTAACCTCCCTCTTGTATAAACTGCTGCTTGAATTCTCTGCTATTGTTAGGTAGGCCCTTGTTCTGCAAACTCTGGCATTTTTAGACAGTCTCTTATTCTATAAAATAACTGTTGTAGTTTGAATAATAGAAAAAGATAAAAACTGTCTGACCTTGCAAGCCAGCATCTAACGTAATGGGTTAATACTGATAGCACTTCCCATATTCTTATGCCAAATGTTTGTTCTTTACGTATCCAAGATCACAAACTGTCTGTAACAATAACTCACACAGAGCCCTTTGTGAAACCTGCAGATAAAGAAGCTCAAAAGTATAAATACGGGAAACTTCCTGTGTGTGCTGTTCAGAGATTTGGAAGAGACACTCTCCTAATTGATTGGCTCATTAAGGCGTCTTGTAGCTCACTCGCTGATTTACAACACAACACCAGGCCCCTCCACACCGCCATCAGCACGACCCCGCACAAGCACGCCTCTGAGCTCTCTCCCGTCTTCCGGGTGTGGGGTCGCCCCCTCGCCTCCTCGTCCCGGTGACGCCCGCCCACCCGTGCCCAGGCTCACTCCCTGCACCCTCCCAGGAACCTCCTCGGTGCACCCAGCGCCTCGTGCTGTCCTCAAACTCAGCTGGGATGGCCCCCCCGTCCCAAGGCCCCTCCTCCGCCTGGGCCTGGCTCTCCCTCCGCTGTGGCCTTCACAGTGGCCATGGTAGGCTGGTCTCCGTCTGTCTCTCCTGAGCTCTCGCTGGGGAGGGTCACGCCGAAGTGCGTTCCACCTCCCTCTGCTTCCTCTGTGCTTGGAAACAGCAGGTGCTCCAACGGCTGTTGGATTATGAAATACTGTATATATTGCAAATTTGCGTGGACTGCCTAAAAATAGTCACTTGATTGCGTTTCTGATGGGAAGTCTTGGGAGAAGAAAGGTCTTATGTTAAAGCATTTCATTAAAATGAGCATTGTTTTCACCTATTGCAGTGACTACTAGGAACACTGAAAAGCCATTACATTTTTATATTATCATTGGAGGCCCAGTGCACAAAAACTCATGCACGGTGTGTGTGTGTGTGTGTGTGTGTGTTCCCTCAGCCCAGCTCTGTACCCACTCAGTCTGGGAGCCCTTAGCAGCGGTTCTCAACCTGTGGGTTGCTAACAATGGAAATACATCCTGCATATCAGATATTTACATTACGATTCATAACAGTAGCAAAATTACAGTTATGAAGTAGCAATGAAAATAATTTTATGGTTGGGGGTCACCACAACATGAGGAACTGTATTAAAGGGTCACGGCATTAGGAAGGTTGAGAACCACTGTTAGGGGATATCCTACTGACGGCTTAGGCCCGCTCCCCCTTGGGAGGCGACCGGCAATCAGGGGAAGGCACTGCCCCCATCACCCTGCTGCTGCTGCCACTGCCGGCCCTCGCAGCCACTGAGGCTTTGTCCGGAAGGACATCCAGAAGACGTCTGGTCTATCCGGCCTAATTAGCATATTACCCTTTTGTTAGTATAGATATTATCTGAAAATGTGGGTAATCAGCATAAGAAAGTTATGGGGATTACCAGCCACAGAGATGTCTAAGGTCACTGAGCCACCTCAATGCCAGTGCCGAGCTGTTTGAAAGAACCAGAAGCCGGAAAAGGGGCGGTGATGCCGTCACTTAATGTGAACAGGTGACTGTTCCAACTGGGCCCACGTGAGCACAACCGAGGAGGCGCCGTTGCACAGGCACCCGCGGCTCACTGCCGTAACCGCCCTTACCGCCCGGAATTGTTAGCGAACGGCCAAGCAGGAACAGCGGTGGGCGCTACCGGAGCCCGTCACCGGGCCTGGGAAAAAAATGCAGTTTTTTCTGTAGATGTTGCATTAGTCTCAAAATACTTGCATAAAAGATGTTAAGAGCTTCCAGTCGTTTCACTCATATTTAGAAAATGTAAGAACTATAACAAAATTTTTGCTGATTGTATCTTCATGTCTGCGCTAAGACTTTGAAAACCAGTGAAGTGAGATAAGGGATTGGAAGTCCCTTGTAAAATTGATTTTAAACATTCATCTCACTATTCAATTACGCACGGAGGTTATAGAAAATAAATGATTCATTATGTGGAGAAATAAAAATAGAGACAATTAATTATTAACAACTCAATATGAAGAGTCATGCCTCTGGCTCTGAATGAGAATAGAAGCAGCGCTAGAAAATCTCCCAGTCAGCAACCCAGTGAGGGGCTCGGCCTACCTGTGGTTAAGAGTAACTCACACAGCCCAGCCAGTGTGGCTCAGTGGTTAAGTGTCGACCTATGAACCAGGAGGTCACAGTTCGATTCACGGTCGGGGCACATGCCCATGTTACGGGCTCGATCCCCAGTAGGGGATTGTGCAGGAGGCAGCCGGTCCATGATTCTCTCTCCTCATTGATGTTTCTATCTCCCTCTCGCTCTCCCTTCCTCTCTGAAATCAATTAAAAAAACACACAAAACGACTCATAGACAGAGAAATGAGAGGGCATGCACTCGGGGTAGCTGGAGCGGGTGCTGGACACCCGCCCACGCCCTGAGAAATGGAGGGACCCCCTCAGCTGCTGGGAAGGCACAGCCAGCCAGCCCCAAGCGCCAGTCCTTTCGGGAACAGCGTGGCTGAAAAGACCATTCTCACAGGCCGCGTCCGTCTGCGTCCAGCACTGGTCAGCGCAGAGGCACCAGGCTGGGCCCTCATCACAGCTCGGCAAGCGGGCAGGGCTCTGCGGGCAGTGGCCCCGGCCGGAGGGCGGAGGAGGCTGTTACTGACGCTGAATCAGACCCCCTGCTCCTGCCCCCTTCCATGGCACTGACCACAGAGCGCGCCCCAGAATTCATCTTTTTTTTTATTTTTATCTTTTATTGATTTCAGAGAGGAAGGAAGAGGGAGGGAGAGATAGAAGCATCAATGATGAGAGAGAATCATGGATCGGCTGCCTCCTGCACGTCCCCTACTGGGAATCGAGCCCGAAACCCGGGCCTGTGCCCTGACTGGGAATTGAACCATGACCTCCTGGTTCAGGGGTCAATGTTCAACCACTGAGCCACACAGGTCGGGCAACAGAATTCTTAATTTTTCCCACGTGATGGGCTCTTACGCAGGGGCTGGGGTTAGAGAAGAAACCTGTGCTTCTTCTCTAACACTCTAGCACCGTGGCGAACGCTGAGGAGCAAATGCGATGGGAGCACTGCATTTAAGTGGCACGATCAGTGGAGGTGACAGGGGCAGGGCTGGGAGCAGAAGCTGCTGTCGCTGACGGCTGATCCGTCCGTGATGCCACACACCGCGCTCGGGCGGCAGAGCTCCGCGGGCCGTCTGCTCCCACGGCCGAGGCCGGATCTGAGTTATTAACATGGAGCCGCTGCTAGCAGCCGGCAGGAGCCCGCCGGCCTGGAATCCTGGTTTGCGCGCTGTCCTCCCTGCGAGCTGGTCCGCTTCCTTTCTGGGCACGAGGGGCTCCCTGCGGCCCTCAGGGCGGCCTGACGAGACGCCATCTGAGGTGCCTACAGGCCACTCTGGACACCGGGAAGGGGCTCTTTCTGCCGAGTCCAGAGCAGGGCAGTGATCACACACTTCGCGTGTCATGAATCCCAGTCCCTGGGGAAGGCGCAGGAGGCACGAGCGCTGGGCGTCTCGCCCTCGCCCCCCGAGGTGTGGCTGGACTAAGGCCTCCCCCTTTCTTCCACGCCCTCCACCCTCACGCAGCGTCTCTTGTGCGCCTCCACGTGCCTGGCGCTCAGGTCCCGAGAAACACGAAAGTGGGGCCCCTGGCTCGAGGGACCTGCTGCCCTGGAGGCTGAGGGGGAGCCAGGCCATGGGAGGGCTGATCGTGCCTGCCTGAGGGCCTGAGGGCCAGAGCTCCCTGCCTGGGGCTGGGGCTTCCCGAGGCGACGTCTGTGCTGACAGAGCGCAGTGGGAAGCGCGTCATTTTAGGGCTCACGGTGCTGACATCAGTGAAATGCTGACGCGACCAACGCAGGACGTTTTACTGCGTGTGAACCTCCTCATGTACGGAGTGAGTCAGAACCAAATAACCGGATCATTCAGGGACGCCACGCTGAAGCAAGTTATTAAAATAAGACGTATTCTCAGCCTGTAATTCACTAAAAAGCAATTACTAGGCAAAGCTCCTCTTAGTGTGTAGAGTGTAGTACACACACTAAGTACACTGGCATTTACGACATTTGCTCGCAGACCCATCCGAGCCATCTAGTCTGAATTAAGAGCAGTTCTGAGAGGCACTTTCCTTGGATCACGGAGTTTGAGGAAAGCAGTGCCCACACGTCACGTGTGGAATGGTGAGTCTATCTCTGTCGAAGCAAAGCAAGCACAACAGTGCTCACCGTGACAACGGAGAGCCCATGAGGTGAGATCAACAGCCACCTGCGATCTCAAACCCAACCTCAGCTCCACACGCACCGTTAACACACGGAGACAGACGGCCGCCGTGCAAGCAGCAGGCCGGACAGTGACTCATCGTACCCCGGTCCGCCTCCCGCCCTGTGCCCTGTGCCGTGCCCTGGGCCCTGTGCCCTGTCCCCCGGTCCGCCTCCCGCCCCGTGCCCTGTGCCCTGGGCGAGCAGAGGGCGCTGGGAGAGCACAGCCTATTTATAGGTCACGCGGAGACGGTCCTGCAAGGAGAGGGCTCACCTTTCTCTCTAAGGTCAGAGGGCCGTGCAGGAGACCCCGAACATCCTCTTCTAACACTCAAGCCCCACTAAGTCAGGTCAGAGCCTGCGACACTGCGGCAGACAGGAACCAAGTACAAGGAGAGGATGGGGCGGAGGGGCGCCCCCGGAGGCTCCGCAAGCTTATCCTGCTCTACTTCAGTCCCACGGAGTCTCGCGGAGCCCCCAGCCAGAGCTGCGAAGGAGACAGAGCGGGGCCAGAGGCTTCATTAAAGTCTACATTCCAACCCAAACCTCAGAAACCAGCCCCCGTTCCCATGTCAGCTCAGCGCTGTCCATCGTGGTAAAGACGGACAGGAATTAACATTCACCGTTGGGGTTTGTTAGTACCTGGGAAACTCTATATAATAGAAGTAAAACATCTGATTTTTATTATTACACAGTCAGTAGGAGCTCAGAATTTAAGGAAACCAAAGGCTGTTTAAAAATAAAGTTTCTCTTCTAGAGTTCTATTAATAAAAATATTCATCTCAAAATGCCGTCAAAAACGCCGAGTTTCAAACACTCCCTCCCACTTAGGCAGAAATGCCGCGTTCCTGCGCGTCCATGGTCAGCGGCCACGCCCGGGGCCAGGTGAAAGCACATCTGTCCCCAGCTGCAGGCCAGGCGTGCGAGGTCCCACCTGGAACACAACCTGCTTGTAGCTGTCGCACAGCCTCGGGCCCGGCTGCCCCAGGCGCTGGGTGTGTGAGGAACGTGCACACCCACCGTGTCCTCCCTTCAGCGCGCGTGGCAGTGGCAGGAACACCCGCGCGTCCTTCCCATTTTCTGACGCCTATTGGGGGGGAGGGGCGGAGGGCGGTCTGCCTTCGCCTCTGGAGCTACTCGGAGCAAACACTTTGCAAAGTCACAGCAAGGGCAGGGCAGCCGCTGGCGCTGAGGAAATGTCGGTCCCCGGCAGGCAGGAGACATGCACAGTGAGTTATTCACAATGACAGCTCACTTCGCTCAGAAGCCGCTGCTAACAGCAGGCAGTTCTGCTTCCTTCTCTGAGGAGCCAGGAGCGGGTGGGGGGCGGGGGGGGGGGAGGGTAGGCGGGAGGGAGACAGAGCACCTGACAGCCATCAGGATGAGAGGGAGCCTCCAATTTCAAACGGTGAAACTGCAGGAGGAAGACCGAGCCCAGGGCCGGCGGCTGGAGGGGGCCTGGCTGAGGAGCGCGGGGCTGAGCAGGGGCGCTCCCAGCTCGTGATTACGATGCGTCCCCCCTGCAGGCGCTGGTGTCCCAGCATCGGTGTCTGAGTGGGAGTCAAGCCCAGAGGTCATGTGCATTTGCAAGAGACGCAGCGATGCCCTGGACAGGAGAGAAGTGGAGGATGGGGAGGAGGGGACTAAAGCATCAGGGTTCCCCACGCCATAAAGGTACCCGGCTTGGGCTGTCACCAGGGCACAGCTGAGAGGCCGAGGAGAGGGGACAGCAGAGGCCAGGGCAGGGCAGCGAGGAGCCCGGAGCCACGCAGGGGAAGGCCGAGGTCAGCCCCTCGCAGGCGGGTGCCAGCGGGACCCGGGGCGGAGAGCCGGGGCGAGGCCTGTCACCGCGTGCGCAGGCTCCAGACGGCAGCCCATCCAGAGGGTGCGGAGGGGCCCAGAGGTCCCTGAGCACAGAAGTCACACGACTCCTTTGCGTCGGGGTGGTGTGAGTGTGACGGGAGCCTCATCAACCGTGTTCAGGGTCCGAGCGCTCAGAAGAGTGGCTCTCCAACGCTCCTCGCGCCTCCTCAGCCACAGCCAGGCCCGGGAGACCCGGCAGAGCAGGCGCACAGGGGGCGGCCTGGCTGCAGCTGCTGCACCGCTGTCCACAGCATCCACGCGCCCAACACCAACGACAGAGGAACAGGCAACCCTCTCAGTCCTCTCGCCGCATCCCCTGTGGACGTGCGTGGGAGCGAGGGGATGGCAGGAAGCAGAGGCCGGCACAGGAAAGGGCTGAGTGAATACCAGCATCTGAGTACTCCTCGGGAAGCCACTGCCCGTGTGGGGACAGGCGTGAAGCTCAGACGTGGCCCTGACCTCTCCCACCACCTGCACCCGAGGGAGGAAATCTGAACCGCCCGCTGCTGTCGCCCGTGTTTCGACGGCTCTGCGTTCGCGTGGCCCACTTCCGTCAGCTGGGACTCTCCAGTGCCGTCATTTATAAAAGCCTGAGTATGACCAAGGCAATCTGTTACTAAGAAGAAAATATTAACTTGATTCGGGCTGCCTCCTCTGTTCCTGTCCCTGAAATAAATGAGACACCGAGCAAGGTCACCGAGGCAATCACGCCCCCAAATAACTCAGCTCCTTCCTGACAGGAGAGATTTCACCCACGAGCGGCGGCCTCCGCTCAGAATGCTAATCGCGAAGGTGCCGCTGCTCCTTCCCGTGTGCCCGATGGCGCCCCGGCCCCGGAGAGCCCTGCCCACACCGGGACAGCCTGCCCGCCGGACCCCGTGTCGGTGAGCACATCAGAGGGAGCGCCCTGCCCACCACGTGCAGGCTCCAGCGGGCGGGACCCAGGACGGGAAGGAGGAGCCCTCGCATCAGCTCCTAAATGTCCCCCCTCTCCACCCCCCGCCCAGATCAGGTGTGCAGGCTCCTGACAGGCTGCTCAGCGGCAGGAGGTGCTCCCGGGGCAGGTTAACTGGCACCGCTATTAACAGAGAATAAATGCAGTGAGAACGAGGGAAGGGTAAGGGGAGCGACACCTTTAAGTGAATTTTCACAGAGGCCCACGTTTTACTTTCCTTCTTTAAGGAAAACGCGCTAAGACACCTCAGTACACACTTTCCATCAGACCAGGTCCCGCCCCCGGGGGCGGCAGCTCTGCGGGCTCCCTCCGCCCCGCAGGCCCTTCTCGGGGCACCTGCTGCTGCGGGGAGGCTCGGCCTCAGCGAGGGAAGCGCTTCAGCTCCCCCGGCTCCCACGTTTTCACCGCTGGCGAGTCAGCAGCCTTTCCTGACGTTTTCGAGGGCTGAGGCCACGGGCAGCAGCAGCCCCGTGAGCCCCGATGTGAGGCGGGCAGGCCCTGCCGGGGGTCACCGGCCTCAGTGGCCTGCTTTCAGCGCACGCGCTCTCCGTGTCGGAAAGCACAGTGACGGCCGGACGCAATGCTTCATGGGCTGTCGGGGAGCGCGGGTGAGGACGGTTAAGTGCAGGTACGGGGAACAGGCGCTAGCAGTTATGAAACAGGCGAGGGGGATGCTGCCACCAGACGTGCTCAGGAATACACACGTGCGAGGGTCAGAGAAGGTGCAGGCTGCTCACGAGCAGCATCCCCGCCCCTCTGTCCCTCTGCCTCCCCGGTGCCCCGTCCTTGTCGGGAACCGCGGGGGACAGCAGAAACACTGCGGCTGGGCTCACAGCCCGCTCCGGCTTCCTGATAACGATCAGCTATTATTTACAGCAGAATTTGAATCGGTTCAAACCAAATGCATTTAGAAGGGATTTGTAAGATAGCCTTATGAGATCTTAGGGGTTGAAATGGTTTAATTTGTATTTTTTAGAAAAATGGACAGAATTCTAAAAAAAAAAAAAAAAGTCTCCATTATTGTCTGTATCTGCTCAGATAAAGTCCCCACAGCCACAGTCCTAAGCTTTGCATGTGACCCTGAGACGCTCCGTGTGGGAAAGCTACATATTGATGCGGCCCGCAAACAACAGCACCTGCTCATCGCAGCCCTGCTTCCCCCACGCAGCCATGTCACCGACCTCCTCATGTTTGTTAAGCATTTAAACATACGGTTAGAAAGTGCTTGCTAAGAACATAGGAAATACGGCCTCACGACGCTTTGGCCGTTCAAAAGAGGGAGTTTACACGGACGTGCAGCTCACCTGCTGTGAAATCTTCAGTCAGGTCGATGAATGCGTGAGAATGTGGAATTCGCATTTTACTTTTAGTGGTCAATGCAGGGTGCCAGGATAAATTCCTAAGAACAACAATACAAAGATTTTCTTAAGTCAAACATCAAATGAGCATTGTTTTAAAACAAACAAACAAACAAACAAACAATCGGTGCATGCAGACGTGTAAAATTTTTTATTTCCTTTATTTAGCTGTTTCACATAACCTCAGCTTCCCCACCTTACATTCTCGCTAGCAATGTAGGAGGGGTCCAATATCTCCATTTCTTTGTCAACACTTATTACTGTCCATTTGTTTTATTGTAACTACCCTGTGCTCACTGGCCATTTGTATATCTTCTTTGGAGAAGTGTCTACTCAAAGCCGTTGCCTGTTTGAAAATTGGGTTATTTATTGCTTTACGTTTGAGTTGTAAGAGTTCTTTATAAAGACTGAATCCTAGATCTTCATTTAATGTATGACTTGCCAATGTCTATTTTTTCTTTCTTGCTTGTCCTTTTGGTGTCATATATAAGAATTCATTTCCAAATCCAAGGTCATAAAGTTTTACTGCAATGCTTTCTTCTGAGAGTTTTATAGTTTTAGCTCTTATATTTATAGATCTTTTCTAAATACAAGAAAAAATGGTTAATTATGTTTTTTCCTAGACTGTAGTGATGGCTATCTTGTATGAATATTAATTTTAAAGTTTGAGCCATGCAAAAGAATGAATTTAAGACTCTACCTCAAACCATATAACAAAAATTAACTCAAAATGGGTCCAAGAGCTGAAACTAGAAAACTCTTACAAAAACAGTGATAAACCTTCATGACCTTGGATTTGGAGATGGCTTCTTAGGCATGACACCAAAATAACAAACAATAAAAGGAAAACTAGATGAACTGGATTAATCAAAATTAAAAACTTTTGTACATCATAAGACATCTCATCTCTGATAAGGCTCTGGTACCCAGACTACATCAACAACTCTTACAGCTCAACATCAGAAAGACAAACAACCTAATTTAAAAACGGCCCCGGCCTAGCCATTTCTCCTAAGAAGACATACAAATGGCTGCCCAGACAACAAAAGATGCTTAGCATCATCCGTCAGAGAGGAAACGCACATCAAAACCAGTGAGCAACCGCTCCCAGGCCGCGGATGGCATCAGCAAAAGCCAGGAGTATGACGTGGTCCGGCGCCTGTGGGAAACAGGTCGGCATCCCTCAAAGCTCAGACACAGACTCACACAGGGCCCTGCCTCTCCACACGAGGCACCTACCCGCAGAACTGAGGGGAGCACGCTTACGTGAGAGCATCCCCCCCCCGGTCCTCATCAGCAGGCATTCCCGTCCGCAAGGCCCCACGCCAATCAGCCTCCTGCAAAAGGCCTTGCTCTCCTCCAACCGCTCCCTGTAACACGCTCTCCTCTAACGGTGCTGTGGTTTGCGTTGCAGCCACTGGAGGAACCTTCTCTTTGAGGGGTGAGCCCCTCCAGGCACCCTGACCCCTAGCTTTGTGCCTGCGAGGCCTAACCAGGACCTGCCCAGATGCTGGCGCCCCGAGTCAGAGGCTTCAGTAGCACCTCCCACTCTACCTCTACTTAGAATTTGCTCCCCCCATGATGTCCCAGCTCCTATGGAAGTACAGACACGTCATCTCTGAAGAGCAATTTAAGGCTCATTAAGTCCAACTTAATTGTCCACACAGTATCCACGGGCTGTGCCGCAAACAAGGTTTGCTTGTGAATTCAGCTTTGATGTGTTTGGAGAGTGGAGAGGAACAATCGCTAATCTGTGCTTGGCAGTGGGAGCCTGGGAGAGAGAATACGCATTCATCAGGAGGGATTTTTCCGCAGAGTAACTTCTTCCCAATGACCCCCGTATACACTCTTTTTAGCACACGTCAGGCTTTGGCTGTAAGCTGAACATGGCAGGAAAAACAAAACCCAGCACTACCCGCACACCCTAATTTTATTATTTTAACCAAAACCCCATAATTTAAGGTTATGATGAATTTTATCAATTGAGAAACTGTATTTAGCATTTGTTGTAAGGTAATTCAATGCCAGGCATCCACGCCGTGTTCTTTCAGACTACACACGGTTAGAAATGCTTAGAATAATTTCAATTAAGTTCAATTGAATACTGGCTGGTTCACTTCTTTTCAGGATAGGCCATGCATTCATCGGTCCTTTAAACTCTAAGCGTTCAGGTATTTTTAGTTACAAAATAATCAGACTCAGGTGGAGATTCTATGACAAGTTTAACCCAAAGTCATTTCAGGAGCGCTTCCTGGTGTTTCCAACAAACTTGTAATTATAGGCCAAACTGAGTTAAAAACAGGCTTTTATGAAGTTGAGCTTAATGAGGTTAATCATGGGTCTGTGATTAATTACTATCAGCACAGCTACTGATCTCATTGCCTACAGAATTTTCTACAGGTCTGCTTTAAAGTAAGCTACAACTAGAATTTTGGAAAACTTCAAATAACTGGTGATATTTTTCCTAGGAACTATTTGACAAAAATGTGCATTTCAAATGAAGAATTGAGAATAGTGATAAGGCAAGAGTAATACAGAGGTGATGGGCCATATCCAGTAGAAAGATGTTTTATCTGAGCCTTCCGTTGTTTTAAAAGTTTTGAATTCACTGCTAAAGCTTAAGTAAAAAGTCAGGTTTCACCTAAAAACCTGGATTTCCAGCTTCCCTGGGAACAGCAGGCCTGACAACCCCTGGCGAGCGCCCGCAGGCAGCGGCTTCCTCCTGGGCCCCTCAAGACATCTGAGTTGGAAACTCCTCACGAACATTAACTGTGATCTTGCTCCCTGAACACTTCACATGAATCCTGCAGGCCATCGCAGTGTTAACGTGGATATGCGTTGCCTGTCCTCTGCTGTGTCACATGGACACCTCTTACAGGCGGTTACCTGACCCTCACATGGATGCAGGGCCCATGCACCACGCCGCTGTGTACCAAGGCGTGCTGCATGCTCATGGTTGAGAATGGAATACAGATACAGCTGTTTATCAGAATCAAATGGTTTAACATGTTATAGTTCAAAATAGAATTCATTTTTCCTTCTACCTTCAGTGCGGCTCTTTGTACTCATAGCTTTTCAGTAATAAGAGCAGACACGGTAGTTCTCAAGCAACTGTGCTCACATAAGCTATCATCTCATCTGTGCTCAACTCCATTGGAAGGCCAAGGTCGCAAGTACAAGCTATTCTGATTACAAAGGAAGAAACAGCAGCGATGAAAGTGGGCAGTGCTGAGCCAGGTTGAGTGTATTGGTTGACATTTCTTGACCTCTGTAGAAAATTCCAATTATTAGCTTTTCCCCCCACGGGAAGCATACTCATGTCAAGGTGTTCTGATTTGTGGGCCTCATCACCCTTAATCTCAAAGAACAGCATTTATCAAAGAATCCATTTAAATGTAATTAATGTCAACCACAGCTTTTGGTTGCCTATGGTAACTGCTCTTTGAAGTGCCTGCTAGTCCACCCACTCTCCCCCGATCAGCCTATGCCGAATTATCATTGTTCAAGGTAGCCCAGTGAGGGCACTGCCCAGGCGATGGGTCTGGCATAAAGATGGGTCTGGCTGAGACTCTAGCATGCTTCTCCAAGCTGCCTCAGTCTTCTTCTTTGTTTTTTTTAATATCCTCACCTGAGGATATTTTTCATTGATTTTAAGAGAGAGCTGGGAGGGTGGAGAGAGAGAGAGGAACATTGATGTGAAAGAGGCACATCAATTGGTTGCCTCCCACACATACTGACCAGGGCAGGGGTTTGAGCCTGCAACCGAGGTACGTGCCCTTGACCAGAATCGAACCCGGGACCCTTCAGTCCAGGGGCTGATGCTCTAACCACTGGGCCACACCAGCCATGGCAGCCTCGTTCTTTAGCCCACCGGCCCTCACACATTTCTGCTCAGACAGGCTCTAAAAGAATTTTGAAAACCTGTGTGCCCTTGAACACAGATTTAAATTCATTTCTAAGAAATGTAACCTAAATATTTTCATCAGCCTAGATAGCTACAAAATAGGAAATCTTCAAATCTACTAGAATTGTTGAGATTTTAAAATAAAACAATTACTCTTAAAAATGCATCCAGTGGAATATAACTGCCATGCTGAGTTGCTACGGGGACCGCCACCCACACACACACGGCACGCTCCTCTTCAACTGCGACCGTTCCCTCTATCCTTGACGTTGTGCCTCCATCCCACTTCCTTACAGAGCTTCATCATGATGGAAAAGTTTCTATATCCGAAGTCTTCTTGGCGATCACTCGATCCTATGTCTCTGAAGAAATGCAGGTCTACAAGTCGGTATGTCAATTAAAATTGGTATCTAAGTGGTTTTGTTTATGTATCCAAGTGTTTAAAATAAACCTGAGGTTATTTTAACTACGTGTACAATTGATAAGAACACACATTATACTGCTTGATCACGTACTAAGCCAAAGGTGAAATTGTAGGGGAAATGGGTATTTGTAAGAGCCGAGAGGAGCTTTAACACGGATTGGCTCATGTGTCCTATGGCACCGTTAGGGCGAGACAGGATCAGCAGTCTACACCCACTCTTTGCCCTCACAGACTAGGTGCTAAGAATTCTTGTTCATATGTCCTATTAAAATCTCCCTGGGAATATAATACTAAGAAATTCTTCTTATTTTGTTAGGTCTGATATACTGTAATTATGTATTTTTTTAAATCCTTATTTTTTAGAGCTATATACTCAAACGTGTACAGATTACTGTGGAGAGCGGCTACAGTGTTTGGATAGGTTCAAGCCTTGGACTGATGAGAAGGCACAGTCCTCTCGTGGCCACGTGCAAGTCCCAGCTTGGAGGGCAGAGCCCTCCCAGCACAATCACAGCCAACAGCTGTAGTTGTGAGCTTGAACCTGTGGTCCGAACACGTGGCCCCACGTGCCTGTGTGATAGAGTTCAGGTGCATGTAATTGCGTGGGACTGAAACCCACGAGAATGTTGTAAACATCTTGATCACGCCCTTACTTTGCCTCGTGGCATCTGCTATAGAATAAAGACACGGCTTGTGGGCGCTGGCGCTGTCTCTCCACCCGAGAGGGCAGAGTCCCACCGAGACCCAGCTTCCATTCTCTTGTCTGTCTTTTCTAATCTTTTCACCGTCCCCTCTCAGGGTCACTGAACCAGGCTGAGCTGGCATGGCATGTAAGGCGCCCTGGGGCTGAGTATGCCATGGCCGTGCCAGCTCGCCACAGATTACACATGTCTGGGGAGGGAGCTAGAAGTGAATGAGTTAAGACTGGCCAGGAGTTGATGGTGACAGCTGGATGACGGTGCGTTATGCACCAATTCATGGCTGTCCTCTCCCCCTGCGCATACGTTTCAAGTTTTCCGTATTAAAAGCAAAAAGGGAACTGCAGAGCTGCTGACGTAGCTGCGGGTTCAGTGTAGGGAAAATGTCTGCCCTATAATCAATCCGCAGAGCCAGGCCTCACTCTCTCACCAGCCTCCAAAAGGAAGTTATTTCTGTCTGAAGGAGTCTGGCCGCATTTCTCCAGTTCACATAAATGTGTGAATATGCATCTCGAGGAAGATTATAAAAACTGCCGAGCCAAGGACAGACTACAGAGCGTAGGGCAGATCACCCAAAGCAGCCAATGTTAAAATAATGACACCAGCAGGAGGGACTGACAATTATTAAGTTTTTTTTAATCCTTGCCTGAGGATAGCCCCCTCCCCTGACTCATTTCTAGAGAGAGTGGAAGGGAGGTAGGAGGGGGAGAGAAAGAGAGAGAAGCATTGACTGGCTGCCTCCCCCACATCCCCCGACTAGGGCGGGGATCAAACCTGCCACTGAAGTGCGTGCCCTCGACAGGGAACCGACCCGCAGCCCTTTGGTGTGTGGGCCCCGCTCTGACCATTCAGTGAACCAGCCAGGGCCAGAACCAGTTCTAAAAGCCATAGTTTTTCATGAATCATCAGAGAGGCAAAATCTAATATAGAATTCTAATAAGGAAATAAGCTATGCGACTGTCACATGATATTCTAGGTAGGTTTCCTGTAGACCCAGGAGAAAGTCCATGAAGATTCTAGACAGGTTCCTGTGCAGTCCCAGCAACAGGCAAACTCGCAGGCCTCGCTGTGGCAGGAGTGGCCTGTGCAGCCCCCAACCCCCACCCTCCACAGCTCCTGGCCACCAAGGCAGGTCCCACACCCCCACACACATGAGGCTCCTGGCCACCAAGGCAGGTCCCACACCCCCACACACATGAGGCTCCTGGCCACCAAGGCAGGTCCCACACCCCCACACACATGAGGCTCCTGGCCACCAAGGCAGGTCCCACACCCCCACACACGAGGCTCCTGGCCACCAAGGCAGGTCCCACCCGCCCGGCCCCGCCCCCTCCAGCGCGGGGGGACACACACACACACACACACACACACACACACACACACGTGGCTGCTGGCGAAGCCAAAGCAGGACCTCCCTCCACTGGCCTGTTAACCAGGTTCTCTTCCAGGCGCTTTTCAAAGCTTGGGGGGTAAACAAGTCTCTGGTTCAGGATTCACAGCAAGTCAAAGGTCACTACGAACAGCAGCAAGACACCCACGTTCCTGACTGCAAACCTTTGGAAAAAGTGACAGCAAGTGTGACAGCTTCTCTTCATCACCTTGAATTTTAACACCTGACTCATCTGCGTGCCTGTGAATCACATCTCAAAACCTAACCATAAAAATACGCGGCTTCTCCAAAGCACAGAAGGAGCCGCCATTGATTTCCAAGCCCCTGGGCAGATGATGGGTCCAGGGAAGTGTCTGTGTGCTGGGAAGGCAAGAGTAAACACTGCACTCTGTCCTCAGGAACCAAAATGTGGCTTCATTTGCAAAATCCCTCTTAGCAGTTTTGTGATCAGATACAAGAGAAAGTAGCCAAGTGGAACAGGCTAGTAGTGAAAAGTGCCTTGTCATGAATTCTGTGTTAGGACAGCTCTATTTTAAGCCTAGAGGAACTGTAATGAAGATCTTAGAACTGGCCCGGCCGGCGTGGCTCAGTGGTTGAGCATTGACCTGTGAGCCAGGAGATCATGGTTTGATTCCCGGTCAGGGCGCAGGCCCAAGTTGCGGGCTTGATCCCCACTGTGGGGTGTGCAGGAGGCAGCTGATCCATGACTCTCATCATTGATGTTTCTCTCTCTGTCCCTCTCCCTTCCTCTCTGAAATCAATAAAAATATATTTAAAAAAACGATCTTAGAATTGCAAGGCTCCAGATGGTTTCTCCCGAGAACAGCTGCTGGGACGGGAAGAGTCCTCGCATATCACTGGTCAAGGAGAAAGTGTACACGGAAGAGCCCCAGGGCGAGGGAGGGCTGTTTACTCTGATAGGCAGTCATTGCTCACTGAACAAATACAAGGAAAAGGAAGGCAGTGCATCCCTGAGCCTGGGCGCTGAGGCGGAGAATCAGGCTCCATCCGATCACCCAGCCTGCACACGGCCCCGGGGCCTGGGTCTCCCGTGTCCAGAGGGCGGGAGCTGCAGCTGCTCTCCACAGCGCACACTTGCAGCCCCAGCCGGACGGCCTGGGAGCGCTCACGCGGACCAGACGCCCTTTCCGCGTCTTTCCCACCAAGGGTTTCCAGTGGCTAACGCAATCGGCTCACACAGACACAGTCCCCGTAGGGCTGACACCTACACTGAATTACACGGTAATAAGCATGTCGTTTACTCACCCTCCTAACAGAATCTGTGGCTGGCTGGCTTCATGCGTGACGCCAAACACATCAGGAATTAAATCACCATTGAAGCTGAAAAGAAAACAGGAGGCAGCGATTTTATCCAATTCTCAACCGTGGCTTTAGAAGGAAAAGGACCCCCAGGAGGGGTGGGAGACATCAGGATGCTCACAGCATCTGCTATGGTCCAGGAAGGTCAGCAGAAGGGACAGGGTCACCTCCAGGCAAAGGGTTTAGCGGTGGTCACCAGACGCTCCGGCCCTCCTGCCGTGGCCACGAGGAGAGCACGTGTCTCAGGGTCCGGCTGCACACAGGGGTGCAGGGTGAGCGGGACTAAACCTGTGCTCTAGACCCTGGGGCTGCCGCCACCTCTGCCTGACCGCGTCCATCCCTGAGGGACACGGAGACGCCACTTACTGCAGAGCCTGACCCAACCTGTTCAGTCGGATGGACTTAGGAAAAATAACCGGCTGGTATCCAAGTGGCCAAAGTGGCCGCTGCATGTTGCGATAACAATGAAAACATGCAGCAATGGAAGAAACCAAGCTGAGTGCCGTAAGGAGGTCAGTCCATGGGTTTACAGAGCTCTGAGGGCCACTGACCTATTGATGTTATGACTGTGACTTTAATAACTATGAAAGGACAGAGTGGCCATGTGCTGCCTGTCCCCCAAATGATCTCTACCGCATTCCTGAAATCCCTGAAATCTGTATTAATTTTATCCCTGTATGAGTCTGTATTGAGGAAATAAGTGAGAACATTAAGGAAGAGCTGTAAAAAAGGACAAAAGTTTCTCCTAAATATAAAAACCCCTGTAAAACGCAGGAGGAAATCCTGTACTCTGGATATCCACCCATGAAGTAACAGTTTTACCCCAAAGCAGTTCTCTTAATTCTCTGATTAATGACATGGCTGGAATTATCATGGATCCGTAACAGACACAATCAAAACTACTGAAACAGAAAGAAAACACAAATCCCCTCTTCTTTCAAAAATATAGAATTTCATTTTCCTCTTTCCTCCATCATGGCAAATAAATACATCACTGAGAGCCCGGGCCCCTATCGGCTTTAAAGGGAGAGTGAATTTAGTGTCACTACTACTTAGCAAAGTAGTTTTTAAAAAACATATATTTTTATTGATTTCAGAGAAGAAGGAGAGGGAGAGAGAATCATGGACCGGCTGCTTCCTGCACGCCCCCCACTGGGGATCGAGCCCACAACCCAGGCGTGTGCCCTGACAGGGAATCGAACCCTGACCTCCTGGTTCATAGGTCGATGCTCAACTGCTGAGCCACACTGGTTGGGCAGCAAAGTAGTTTTTTATGTGAAAACTTTATTTTATGTTTGTAAGTTTAAAGTGACTCAAAGGGAAGCAAGTGCATACTTACTCCATAATCAAAGGTTCATCTTGAAAAGTCCTGTTGAGCATGGTCATGTTATTAGGATCTGTAAAGAAAGCAAACACATAAACACAGGCCCTGTGGATTACCTTTTATATCCATAGGAAAAAGTCTTTCAATTATTTCCAAGATTCATCTCTAACGAATTCCAACTGTCACCATTACGGAGACACTACCAACAGAGCTCAAACCGGCAGCCCGTTTGTAAAGACACACCACCGGGCGAGTTCACGCCACAGTGGCGACCGGCCCGACACCGACTTCCACTGGCGCTTCCCTCGACCCACCACGCGGGCCTCCTCCTTCAGGTCCGCGCTGACGGGCTGAATCTGCAGCACGAGAGTCCTGTCTACGCCCCCATGTGACAGAGAACACGGCCGCAACCCTCCAGGAACAAAGCTGTCTGCTTCGCTACGATGAACTGGCTTCAGATAAGACTGGAGGTCTGGAGGGGACGTGGTCTGACTCTCAACCCTGCTCCGCCCTGGCAGTGCCTCCCTGGGCAGCCTTTTTCAGCCAGCCTGGCACCTGAAACCTGGAGGTAAGCATGAGCCTTGCCCACTGGGTGCACTGGGAGTTCCGGAAGGCAGGCGCGTGGGGACGCTGCGGCCTGCACGTCTTCTTGGGTCTGATCACTGAACTGTGAGTCCCCAGAGGCCGGTGCAGGGCACCCAGTTTGCGGGGAGAATGATAGCGGGTGCTCACAGGGGCATCCTGGCAGGTGCTGTGCAATGGCCACTTTTTGATGGTGAAGAGGCAGTCGCTTCCTTGCAGGCTTTGGGGATTGTTCCAGAAAGTTCAGCCTACGGTGTACTCTTCATCCATCAAAACCCTCTAATAAATCTCTCTTCTTAAGCTATCCAGACTGAATTGTTTTCTGGAACTGACCTCAGAACAGGTCTATGTTGAGAATGAAAAATCAGAAAATGGACTTTTCTTTTTACACAATCACTGACACTCAAGAACTGCAATTTTTAAAAAAAATCTGACTTCAGAACAAAATTTTTGCTACATAAAAATACCCTTTCCTATCCAATGGTAAATAGTAAAAACTCCTAAGACAAATTCACCTAATGTTTGATTTTTCCCCCAGAAGATGACAGCACTTAATCCACCGTCGACATGATTTTTGGGGAGATACGTCAGCAGGACGTCCATCTGTGAGTCTCCGTCGTAATCCCCCGGCACCACACCTGTGATCAGTGCACTGAGATTCCTGCAAGAGAAAGGACACCTTATAGTTGTCCCACACCAGACACTTCCAATGCAAAAGCTATAATTTCACAGAACCGGTTTATCTCATTCTCTTCTCAGTATCTTATCATCCCTCATGGACGTAAGCCCCTTTGGTCTACAGAAGAATTCAGGATGAATGCAGAGTGGTTTTAAGAAACAAGACCATGACCAGCCCGTGTGACTCAGGGGTTGAGCATCGAGGCAAAAACCAAGAGGCCACAGATTCGATTCCCGGTCAGGGCACATGCCTGAGTTGCGGGCTCGATCCCCTGTGTGGGGCGTGCAGGAGGCAGCCAATCCATGATTCTCTCCAATCACTGATGTTTCTCTCTCTCTCCCACTCCTTTCTTCTCTGAAATCAATAAAGATATATTTTTAAAATAGAAAGAGAAAATGAGAACAGAGATCACTGATCTTTTCTCCAGTGCAAAGGACTCCCTCCCTTTACCTCCCCCCTCCCTCCCTTTACTTCCCCCCACCCCCTCCCCCTCCTAAACACGGCTGACCTGATAAGCCTGAGTGAACTGCTCCCGGGACACTCAGGAGGAGGGACAGGGAATCCCAACACATTCGGGAAAGCAGATTAGAGAGCAAGGTAGTGACAGGTGCCTGCAGGAACAGACCTGCACCCACCAACTTTTATCTATTTTCAAAGTAAATCATTTGTAACCTTTGCTACATTCACTATTTCCCCAAACAAATGACTTCCGACTCATACCTCCTAACTAGTGGTTCTGTGTCAACACCACAGTTGGGTGCCACTGAATTCAAAGACAATCCAACCAACTGCTGGCTATCCCTTAGGACACTGATGCCCGTTCCACAGAAACAAATACATTTGTACTTACTTCAAGGAAACCTTCACTCTGGGTTTAAAATAGGGTGCGCTCTGGTCCGCCAAAAAGACGATTAGATCATTTCCTAAAAGAAGCGAACACAGGGTGTTAGAATAAGGTTCCCTGGTCAGACTTCCAATCAGTGTTTACAGGAACCTTCAGGGCACTTTTCTCAACAAGAAAACTTTTGTTTGGCTCCAGTTCACCTTCCCTTTCGAGGTCAGTCCCTGAGTCTGATGGGATGGAGATCCCAAGCGGTACATCACCAATCCCAGGCCCAAAGGAAGGATGGACATGGGAAACGTAGCCGGGAAGGACTTCTGCCAGAAGTCGGACTGGTCGCTTTAAATAACGTGCCTCATAACTAATATATATATATACACACATACACTAGAGGCCCATTGCAGGAATTCCTGCAAGAATAGGGCTTCCTCCGGCTGTCTCGCTCCCTCCCGCCTCTGCTGCCTTGGCTCCCTCCCTTCTCCGCCACTTCGCTCCCTTCTATGCTGTCTTCAGTCTTCCCTCCACACCTGCATATGCAAATTAACCACCATCTTTGTTGGGTTGATTTGCATACTCGAGCTGATTGGCTGGTGGGTGTATGGAGGGATGGTCAATTTGCATGTTTCTCTTTTATTGGTGTAGATATATATGTGTGTGTGTGTGTGTATATATATATGTATATATATATATACATATATATATGACTGTGCCCAGTTTGGGTGGAGTAGCTACAGGTGTGGGAGTAGCACCCTTTCTGCAACATGTGGGGTCCTACAAAGGCAGGGAAAGTATCCGGGTCCACAGGAGGTCCCAGGCCTGGCAAGGGCCCCAAGAAATCTGGGCCGGGGTCCCGTCTGTCAGGCTTGGTGTAAGCCCTTCACTCCTGTCTTCCTGACCTTGACCTTAAACAGTACCTGGTTCTGTGGGTCCTGGAGAATGCCCTGGCCCTGTAAGGCCCATGGTCAGCATCAAGATTTACAAAAAGGTTTGCCCAGTGATGGTGAGAGCAAGGAACTCCCAAGAACCCCGGGTTGGCAAAGCAAGCAGTGATATGGCAGACTAGGAGAGTGACCCCAGCAAGGATGGGGCAGCCGCACACAGCAGGCCCGATGGCTCGGGAGGGGGGCATGGAGAGCGGCAACAGCAGTGGTTCTCAACCTGTGGGTTGCCACCCCTTTGGTGGTCAAACGACCCTTTCACAGGGGTCGCCTAAGACCATCCTGCATATCAGATATTTACATTGCGATTCATCACAGTAACAACATTACAGTTATGAAGTAGCAGCGAAAATAATTTTATGGTTGGGTCACAACATGAGGAACTGTATTTAAAGGGCCAGAAGGTTGAGAACCACTGGGCTACAGCGTTTGGACAGGTTCAAGCCTCGGACTAACTAACGCAAGGGCACCACTGATCCTCTCGGGCTTTGCCACGTGCAAGTCCCAGCACAATTGTAGCTAAAGGCTGTGGCTGTAAGCTTGACCTTACGGTCTGAACCTGTGGGCCCATGTGGCTGAGTGATATGGGCTGGGGGGGTGCGGCAAGGAAACAAAGCTTGACCAGGTGCATGTAATTGAGCAGATTCCAAGCCCGGGAGAACACGGTAAACATCTTGACCACGCCCTGGCGGAATCTGGCTATAAAATACAGACGCGGCTTGCAGGCCGTGGGGCCGTCTCTCTAATCAGAGGGCAGCGTCCCACCCAGCCCCGGCTTTATCCTCTTGTCTAACCCTTCACCGCCCGCCTCCCCCAGGCTCACCCCTGGCCGAGCTGGCCCTGCACAGGGGGGTGAAGTGGCAGGTGGACACCCCCTCCCCTCGCTTCCATGCGAAATGCTCCTGAGAGTTGTGGCGAGTTTAGGGGCTGGGAGGGCCCCCGTAGCTCCCGAGAAAGGGGGGGGGCGGGGAGAAGCCCCCTGGGAAGAGATGTCAGGATGCACCTTCCCGGCTCCCAGGGCAGGAAGCGAGAGGAAGAAAAGCAGGAAGGGACGGGGCCGCGGGAGGAGCGCAGGTACAGCGTCCTGGGGACCAGGAAGGACTCGGAAGGCAGGGGATCCCACGGGGGCAGGCGGGTGCGTGGGCCTGTCGGGGGGAAACTGGGGTGTTTGCTGGGCTGCGGGTTAGATCACACTGAGGGGAACCCCGCCAGGACCTGGGGGGGGGGGAGATGGGGGGACGGGCAAGCTGTCAGGGGAGCTGGGGTGACGGGAGGGTCCGGGCTGGGGGATAGGGCCCGGGAGATGCAGGGGGCCAGCCCTCGGGCAAGGGGAGAGGGGGACCCCGGGAGGACAAGGGGCGCGGCCGAGCACTGACTTTCTCGCAGCACGAAGAGGTCCGTCTGCTTGTCGGAGTTGAGGTCTCCGAAGGCCGCCACGGCGCCCCAGGCCTCGGCCCCGAAGAGCTCGGCCGTGACGTTGTGCAGCGCCCCCGCCGGGGCCGGCCCGACCCCCAGCCGCGCGAGCGCACCAAGCAGCGGCGCCAGCAGCGCCCAGAGCCCCGGCAGCCGGCCCGCCGCCGCCATGGCCGCCCTCGGCCCCGCCCGCCCGCCGCCGCCGCCGCCGCCGCGCTTGACGGCAGCCGTAAAGCACCGCGCCGCCGCCCCGGCCGAAGCGCTCGGCCGCCCGCCCGGCCCCGCCGCCGGCCCCTGCCCGTCGCCCTCGCCCCGCCGCCGGCCCTCCGACGGTCGCGAGGCCGGGGCGCTGAGCGGGGTCCGCCCGCGCGCTCACTTCCGGCCGGCGTTTTCGCGACAGTGTCGCGCGCGGGGGCGGGGCCTGCCGGCGAGTTGACAGGCGGCTCGGGGGTGGCGGCCCAGACGGCGGCCCCGGCGCGATGGCGGGGGCGGCGGGGCTGATGGCCGAAGTGAGCCGGACGGTCCTGGAGCAGAGAGCCCGGGCCAAGCGCTCAGGTTTGCGGGCCGGGGCGCCCCCTCCCCCAGGCGCCTGGGGCGGGGGGCGGCGGGGTCCCGGCGCGAAGCTTTGCCCGCCTGGGGCCCCTCAGACAGCAGTCGGCGGCCTTCCGCCCGAGGTCTCCCCGCTGGAAATGAGGGGGTGCTCTAACATCACCCCGTATGTGCCCCCAAAAGTAGGGGGTGACACCGACTTCGCTCCAGGCTCCCTCCTTAGAAACCAGGCGGGACCAGGTTCCTGCGAAGGGGAGTCCTTATGGGGGGGTCCCTCCCCGAGGCCGGGTGGCTGCACCCCCTCTCCCGCTGCCACGTGACTAGAATCCGCTCGCCGCCTCCTCTCATCTCTGCTTCCCGCCTTATCTCATACCTGCCGGCTGCCTGATCTCATATCCCTTTTGCGTTCCTCCCCGAATCCTCAGCCCCAGCCTGTTATCTTCGCGGCAAAAATGTTGGGGGACAGGGCCCAGGCCACGAAGGGGGTTCCGGGGAGCACAGTTCGGGCTCGGAAGGAAGCGGGTGCCTTCCCCAGGCGAGGGGCCCCAGGGGTGCTCGCCCCGTGGCCGAGCCGGCAGCCCCAAAAGTTCAAGTGTCCCGAGCTGACTCCTTCAAATTGCACCGTCAGCGCCCTGCCGCTGGCACCTGTGGCTGCGGCTCCTGGGGAGCCAGGGCTGAGCCGCCCGGAGGGGAGGGGGAGCCTGTGAGCAGGACTGAGCGCCCCCCACCCCCCACCTTCCCTTTGGAAGGACCCCTGTTACTATAGGTCAGAGGTGGGAGATGCTCATGTCCGCGTTGCTAATGGCCGAGCAAAGGCAAACGAACTCTGCAGCTTGCATTGGTGCACGGATGTTAAGAACTCTTTCCCCTCAGCTCATGTTACCGTTAGGCCGAGTTCTTGCCGCCTATGAAGTTCTTATCGTCTCTAGTGCGTTCTGCCTCTTTTTTTTTTTTTTTAAAGAAATGATCTGATTTCATAAATCCCACACAGGAGACGTGTGGCCAGCCTTTGTTGCTAATTTCATTCTGTTTTTTTTAAAGCCTCACCAAAAGCTCCATACTTATTAGGACGAGACCAAAACAACCCAGGAAGCAGGAGAGGGGGTCTCCGAAGGCCATTTGAGCCCAGACAGTACCTGGGAAGAGTCACGTGTGCTCTTGTTTCACCCTTTTTCTTAAAGTCTTTGTGGCCGTGGCCGTGTCAGCGTGTGCACTTGGCCACTGACAGCGTAGGGATCGGGTTCTGAAGAGTGTTGTTGGGTGGCTGCTATCTGGTCACAGAGAGCAACCGAGGGTTGTTTTTTTTTGCAGGGAGCTGAGCTCTGCCCTCAACATGTTTTAAAAGCATTTCTCTCTTCCTTTAATAAGCATGGAGGGTTTCTTTTCTCCCCGTCTTTATTTCCTCTGAAGTGCATGTCGTAACAGTAAGCTCTGAAGACCTGCCTCCTCCTTCTTAGCCGAGAGGAGAATCCCAGGTCTAGGTAACCGCTGTTGAATGCAGCCGCTTCCGTCCGTTCCATGTGCCCGGCAGCTCGGCGCCCGGTCCACGTGTCGCCTGCGCTTTGGCTTGCCCCGCGGTAGCCGAGGAGATACCATTCGAGGTCCTCGCTCCCAGGTCGTTGGGATTCCAGCGTCTTCTGCTAACTCCCAAGTAGCATGAGACGCTGAGGCTGCTCGAGTGCATCATTGACGCCCCGTGTCATTAAAAACAACCCGCCCGATGGCTGTTGCTCTTAGAAGAATGTAGGAACTGAGCTTGGTCTGAAACTTGGACTGACCTGGCTCCGATGGAGGGGCCGCTGCAGAGTTCTGAGCATTGTTACATAGCCGCCCAGTCACCCGCGGCCCCTGGGAGGGTGCCCCAGGAGCTGATGCGTGATAAGTGGGTATTCCGTATTCCTGCCAATCCACACGGGCCACCGGAAGTTAACCAGAGCAAAGCAAAATTCCAGATCATAAAAAGAAAAAATGATCACGAACCTTGATTGGTTGCCTGCGTTGCACACGGCATCACGTGTTAATACCTGCTCACACTGCTTTCAATGAACCTAACCTTGATTGCTTCTAACCTCCACTAAACAGTTGTGAACGCTGCCGTAGTGTAGCCTGTGGCGCTTATGGTCAGAGGCAACCATTTGACATGGCCAGCCCGCCCGACGCGGTCGCCTCGTCTCCCCGAGCCTTCTTAAGGTCTGGTAAGTGTGGAGACCCCCCCCACCCCGGGGGGTCGTTTTACTTACCTTTGTTTCTGAAGTTTGCTGTCGCTATCGCCAGAGGATAGCGTTTGGATCGTGGGCCCCCTGGCGGGCCCGGGCCTGCACACCGTGGTCCTGTGCCCGTCGGCGCGCTGCTGTGGGCACCGTAGGTTGAATGTGGCCCGGCCTGGGGTGGTCGCGCGGCGTGAGAAGTGACGGTGGAGCCGCAGTTGTCAAACGGGCACATGAAAAGCTTCGTAAATGGTTTTTGGCGTCTTGCGTCATGGAAGTAACCTTGCAGACTTGGGAATTTTCGGTCAGCCTCCTGATTATATTCTCGTCAGCAGCTCGCTGTGCAGTAGGTGTTTTTACACATTTTTACAGCTGGGAAGGGAAGCTCACTTGGTGAAGAGATGAAGCAACTCGCCCAGGTCCTGAGACTTAGGGTTCAAAGCCACGCGGTGCGCTTGGTAGACGGGCTGGGGGAGATGTGCGCACAGGGGCTTGTAGGCGGCTGTATTGGTATGACCCCTTGCCAGCTGGACAAAGGCTGTGGAGCTGCTCCTCCCGGGGGCCCGGGTGTTGAAACCGGTTGGAGGAGGTCCATGCATCCAGGAAGGACCAGCTACGGGTTCCCGTTTGGAACCCGGGCCTTCGGATGCGGCCAGTTAAGTGGCCTTGGCGCGGAAGCGAAGGCTAGAGTCACCTTGGCCACTTGGGAGAAGCCTGTGGCAAGAGGCTGCTTTGTCCCTGAGGTGCCTTAAGCAGTGTCTCCAAGCCTCACCCGGCTGGTGTGGCTCGAGTTGAGCGTCAACCTATGAACCAGGAGGTCACGGTTTGGTTCCCCGTTGGGGCACAGGCCCGGGTTTCGGGCTTGATCCCCAGAGTGGGGCGTGCAGGAGGCAGATGACTCATGATTCTCTCTCATCATTGATGTTTCTAGCTCTCTCCCTCTCCCTTCCTCTCCGAAATAAACTATATATAAAAAGAATGTCTAATCCTCAGGGCCCATTAACAGGTGAATGTGAGCTGAGCCAGCCAAAAGGTGACAGTGAAAACGTTCTGTTTTCTCCATAGCCGTTTATTTCCATTTATATTTCAAATCCTGTTTTGGCACGATGGAAGAGAAAAACCTTGGAAAAAAATAAGAAATAGCTCAGGAAAGACTCAGTCCAGGGAGATAAAAAAAGCTTCTACATTAAGGAGTGAAAACAATTCTTGTCTTCAGTGCTCATCAGCTGAATGGCAACAGCATACGCAGCCTTGCCAATGTTCGACTTCTGATTTAGTCTCTGAACTGAGAGACCAGGGGCTATCTATCTATCTTTGGACTGTGTTTTCTTTCGTTCAAGCACCAGGCTGTTCCCACTTTGGCAGGCCCGGTAGGAGCCGGGAGTTTGCAGGGGCTGGCAGTTATGGGGAAATAGAATGCTGATGGTGAGAGAGGCTTTCCTGTGCCGGCAGTCCTGCACATTTCAACACCTCCGAGCGGCTTTGACATTGCACAGCGTTTGAAGGCACGCACAGGAGGCGTTCCCAGCACCGCGGCGTTACACTGAAATAGAATGCGGCCAGAAGCAAAACAGAAAAAGACCCACGTCACTGCCGTTAGCCATTTTACAGACGATTCCTTATACTTGACTTGCAATGTGTATACTTTTTGGAGGTGCCTCTACCCAAAGCGTAGTGATGACTCTGAAGAAATACTGTAAACACACAGAGGGGCTTGCACGTACAGGTTATGGGCTCATGTGGAAATTCTGCGTTTCTGTTGGAAATGATTGCTAGTTCCTTGGAGGTCGTCATTGTAGGCGCATGTTTTAATCAGTCATTTATCGGTCATTTCAGAGCTCGGGTCCACAGCTGAGCTTTTCCTGGCCCAGATGAAAGCCCGTCTCTTGCTTTTGGAAAATCCCTTTCCAATGTACCTAGGTCGTTTTATGTACTTTAATCCTCTTTATCCCTCCTGGAATGGTCTGCGTTTTGTCCGTTTCTGCTCTTTCTTGAATGTAGTGTGTGTTCTGCATTTCTGTGTGGTGCTTGTGCTGTGCTTGGACTGCTAATGTGTCAGTCTGCGCTGTGGCCGAGTGTAACTCCTCTTGTTCAACAGCTTAACCCAAAGGAAGATCTGAATGCCCAGCTCCTTTCCACCCTTCCCTCCCTTCCTCCCTTCCTTCCCTCCCTTCTTCCTTTCCTCCCTTCCCTCCCTCCCTCCCTCTTTCCCTCCCTCTCTTTCTTCCTTTCTTCTTGTATTAAATTTTAAAACTTTTTTCCGTTACAGTTAATAGACGATGTTATATTAGTTCCAGGTGCACAGTGTTGTGATGAGACGTTACATCTTTGAGACTTGGTTTCCTTGTCTGTAAAAATAATAATACCCCCTGAAGCTATTATTGCGAGGATTAAATTAGATGCTATGTATGCGAAACACTTGCTATTAAGGAGCTGGCCAGGACATTTTAAATATGTTCTTGCCTCTCCTAAAAACACGTGCCTTGTTCAGTATTGCTGGTGTGCATTCCAAAGTGGGAATTACCCACAGCAGACACGAGTGCTTATTTCTGTCCCTTGTTTTGGTGTCTGCCCTCTGAGCAGCCGTTTGACTGAGGAAACGTGTCACGCTGAGCTGCAGGTGGCTCAGAAGGCAGCGTCTAGTGACTGGCCGGCCCCTCCTTGCTCACCACCAGGCATCAGCTCCCCGTCTCCTGCAGGGATGGGGGGGCGGGGGGACTTGGGCGAAGGCCTCTCTGGAAGGGGCGTTTGAGCTGAAGGAGGAAGTGGGAGTCACAGGAGCCCTTAGGGTGGGGGCTCCAGAGAGGACGTTGGGGTGGAGCGAGCGGCACAGGGAGGAGCTCCGGGAGGGCCAAGGGACAGGGCTGACCGTGTGGTGCTGCGGAGGGGGTTGGGGTGGTCACGGGGCTGCACGTGGAAACCTGGGCACCGCGGGGAGAGCCTGGAGGGGGCCCTGCTCAGGCTGCAGACAGGAGGCGGGCCTGCCCCCTGGGCGCCGTCTCAGGCTGCACACTTCCGAGTCCCTTTATTTCACAGGGACTTAGGGTCCTCTCTGAGCAGCTGTGTGTGGTGTTAGGCTGGGCATTGGCAGAGGATTAATCATTTCCATTGGTTTTCTCTCCGCTTTGATGGGAATTTTTTCCTTTCAAACGGAGGCCCTTTTGAGTATGGCTCATCTAAGGCAGTTGATTTCAGACCTTTACGTCATGTTTGTATTGAACATCTTTAAAATGGCCTGCCGGTAACGGGCGTTTCTGTTAAATGTCTTTAAAATAGAGGTATTCAAAATCAGAGCTGTTTCCTTAATGTACGTATTTCCGAGGGGAATTATCTTTGCTTTGTGGGCTCTTCCTGTGAGTTGTTATCGCTGTTTCTATCAGTTCAGAGATCCTTGTTCACATGGAAATACACCGCGACGCTCAACTAATTTGTTATACCCACTTAATCCTGATTCTCAATAGGCTTGTAGCTTCGATAATTATCATTTGTTCAATAACCACCAGGATGAAAAATCCTGGCAGGATGCAAAGTTAATTATTACAATTTAAAGGAATAAAAACCATCTGAGGATTAGATGCGATCCTTGGATTCTCTCCTGCTGCGTCACACGGTACAGTATTGGCGTTTGTACCCACGACCTGCACCGCACGTCAGCCTTTCCTCCGCCTGTTTATTCTACCTTTTCAATACTTCCTGGAGAGTCCTCCTCTCCGCCACCCTGCTGTCACTATCTTTTTAAAAAACACGTTTTTGTTGATTTTGAGAGAGAGGAAGGGAGAGGGGGAGAGAGAGAACCATCCATCAGCTGCCTCCTGCACCCGCCTGACTGGGGATGGAGCCGGCAACCTGGGCACGTGCCCTGACCAGGAATCAGACTGTTGACCTCTCGGTACCTGGGACAGCGCTCAAGCGCTGAGCCACGCCGGCGAGGCTGCTCTCCCTCTTAATTCGAGGCCCGAGGGTGCATGCTGTAACCCACAGAGGACCCCGTGCCTCGGCTGACCTCTTCCCGGCCGCCCTTCACTTTCTGAAGGTTGGGTCACGTGACGCCTTGCCCTCCACCTCCCCAGCGCCTCTCCGTCATCTAAAGGGCGGAGGGCAGACCTGGGCTGGGCCGCGCTGTCCAGCCTCCCCGCGCATGCTCTGTGCGGTGCTGCTGCCTGCCAGCCGCTCCCAGATGCCACCCTGTGTGT
Organism: Myotis nattereri; assembly: GCF_964212035.1. Lineage (NCBI taxonomy): Eukaryota > Metazoa > Chordata > Mammalia > Chiroptera > Vespertilionidae > Myotis > Myotis nattereri. The sequence continues at coordinate 1,875,193 of NC_138090.1, forward strand.
GCCCTGGCTCCTGCACCCTGATCCCGGGGCCTCTGTTCAAGGCCTCTCTCTGAGCGCGGGTGCACGCCCCCCATCTTCTGTCCTGCTCCAGCGTCTCTCATGCCACATATTTCCCCAGGAGCCCGTCCCTGCAGCCCCGCTTCCAGTGAATCGCTGCACTGGCTCCCCGCGCTTCCTGCGCTCCGTTAGCTCCCACGCCGCATCGCTGTTAGATACGCACAGATCCGTTCCCTTCGGGGCGACGAACCTCTTCAGGTCCGAGACGAGACGGGCTGGGTGGTAGTTCTGAACCAGTAGCCCCAGATACGGGGCCTGGTGCTGGGGACTTCAGGTTGAATGAACTAATGAGTCACGCCAGGAAGAATCAGTGCAGTCTGAGTACCCAGGGAACTTTCCAGAACTCCGTGTTGCCTAATCATTTCACCTTTTTATTGGGCAGAGGATCGTGTGGGCCCCACGTGGGAAGTGATGTAGCCGTGATGGTAGCCAGGCCTGACTGTTTTCAAAGCCCATGTTCTTTCCAAAGCCTGGGTGTCAGGGGCTCTCCCTGTCCAGGAGGTCTCTACACGCTGGGGCCGAGGGCGGGGCGTGGAGAGCAGGCTTCAGACCCGGGGTTAATCTCACTCACCGAGAAGTGAAGGTCGGCTTGGAAACGGATTGACCTGGGTCCCTCACATGCTGGGTCTGTTAATGGCTCCATCGTGGGCGGGTCTTCACAGAAGGCAGTGGCCGCACAGGACCGCCGCAGCCTTGGAGGGGTGGCCAGTGTGGGTGTGCGTGGGCCCTGGCCCGCCTGGCCAGCCGTCTGCACGCGGCTGCGTGTGGGTGAGAAGGACTAGCTCCCATTTGTTCCCTACAAAGGCCGCGCTGGAGACTGTGCACGCGTCTCCTTAGTCTGTTCTGGTTATGGATGTTTTTACTCCTACAGCCGTCGGACTTGACTAATTCATAGTTTATTGTAATTTTTTTTTTACCATTCAAGACTTCGTCATGCCTACTGTACAAAGTGTTATGGGGCAGTTTTTGATTAGCAGTAATAGCACTCCCATTAAACGCACTGCTGAACTTTGCCAAGACAGGAAGTACCGACCAGGTTCCGTCCCAGTATAAATGACAGATGGGAACGGTGTGGTTCCGTTTCAGAATGCTGAGCGGCTGGACGGGCGATTTCCGTGGGACTCGTGTAGAAGGACGCGTACACAGCGGAGGCCTCGTGTCACATGCTTTATGACTATAATGGCAGACGACATAACACAGTGAGGGAGTCTTGTGAAGATTGGGAATGGTGTGGAGTGAAGTTCTTTCCCCTCCATGTAACTCGATCAGTGCTGAGCTAAGGCTCTGTCTGTCCTGTAGCTCAGGAGTTCGGAAGGTGAGCGTTTCCGTGGCGGTGTAAGGCTGAAGCATGACTCCGGGCTTCTCCTGAGAAGTCTGATGTGTTCAGATGAGCTCTGTCCTTTAGAAAGTGACCCCGTCTAAGGCCCTCTGCATTTATTCTCGGGATCAAGTCATTGTAAAATCCTGTCCTTTTATGGTTTCGTTCAGATCCTCCTCTGTGAGGAGTGGAAGAGCAGAGGGAAGGAACCATAGAGAAGAACAGAACAAGTTTAATTACTTTATGGCCACAGCCTGGGTCACTGAGGGGTGGGTCATGTGTAACTTCACGCTGTGTAATCGTCATCGCTGCCTCTGCTCAGCTTTCGGCAGCTCTCAGGCCTCGGAGGGTGTCAGCCCGTTTGCTCTCTAAGTGCCTCCTGAGAGCTCACTGCGTGCCAGGCGCGCTGGCATTGGGCCGTCGCAGGAGGGCACCGCCACGGCTGAGGGAAGTGGAGGGCCTGTGCCACTTCTGAGCATTTTTTATAAAGAAGAGTTCCAGACAGTTCTGAGAGAGATGGGAGCTGTCGGGCTGCAGCTCTGACCTCCCAGACATCGTGCCGTGGCGAGGCGCCCGACGGCCTGCACATGGGAAAGGGAACTCGGTCGCGGACTGCGTGCTTGGCATTCACAAGGGCCCCGGGAAGCGCCTGCCAGCTCCCATGTCCTTAAGCAGGTTTATAGGCTGCGCCTCTCTGAAGGTCACAGGGGGGGCTTAATGCGTTTTTATTAGAAATAAAATGGACCGTGGAGTGGCCTTTTCACATCTCATTTGGGTAGTTGAACCGGCAAATTTTACTGTGTTTTTATAAAGTTGTGTTGTTTCCTGTTTGCCGTTTCCCATTTGAAACGCGTTTCTTACCCAACCTGCCATGGAGAGAGACAGGCTTAAAAAGTTGGGTTGGGGGGTGAGGGCATGAGTGGGGGGGGGCGGGAGAGCAATGGGGGGATAAGGACACATGTAATACCTTAATCGATAAAGAAAACAATATAAAAGCAGTCGGGGTTGGGATGAGCTGTGATGATAAACGGGCGCACTGAGTAAAGGCGCACGTGTACGGGCAGCCGGCCTGTGATTCCGGAGCAGCCGCTGCCTAAGGCAGGAAGGGGACGGAGCACCAAGGGCTCTCGCTCTTCTCCGCCGACGTCTGCGGAGGCCTCGCGTGTCGGGATCGGAGCCCTGGGTGCAGGCAGCCTCCAGGCAGTAACCCGCTTGCGCCCCAGTGCGATGCCAACCTCAGCTTTGCCAGGAGGACGAGTGGGACAGGGCGTATAAAGTGTCTCGCGCAGTATTGGGAGGAGGCAGTCAGAATTTCCCTTCCTGGGGTGAGAAGGCTGTGCAGGTAGCCAGTGGACACCCTCTCACGTAAGCTTGAGACCATCAGAAATACGTAGAGTAAAGGCCACCGTCCTGTCCCTGGTGGCGATCCTTTCCACCAGTTTGGTGTGTGCCCCGACTTTGTAAAGTACTTTGTTTATCTGCATGTTCATCTTCGTTTGTAAAACCACACATGTAGTCATCTTGGCTGAGTTTGCAACACATAGTATACTATATGCCTTGTTCCCTGACATTACTTTTCACACTGTATTTTTTTGGTCTTTCCTGGTATTACAAACAGGTCTGCTTCATCCCTTTACTGTGTTAAGGTATTTCATTGAATGGAGGTGTCACCATTTATTCGTCCCCCACCGCCCCCCGGGGGCACATCTATCCCTTAGTGTTTCAGTTCCTGTGCATGGACCAACTGGACAGTAAAGGAAATCACGGTTTACACTTTGTGTCTTTGCTTTGCAAGGAGAGTTTGGCGTCTGGAAGGTGCTCCGTGTGCTGAGTCATGCACAGGGTATTCAGATCTCTTAACTGGAACAGTGACCGTGTCGCCAGGAGATCCCTTCTTCAACTTGTCTGACTGTGGGAGTCTGATGGGTGGCCCTTGACTGTCGACTCCGAGGGCGTGGGAGGGTCGCAGACAGGGCGGCCTGTGAGGATGCTGCTGTCACCTGATCATCAGCGTTTCCTAAAACACGTTTTGTCAGCGTCTCTCCTTCATTTCCTTCCTTCCTACCGAACGTTTACTGCTGTCTGCTGTGTACTAGATCCGGCCCCTGTCACAAGGCACTTTCCAGGGTGGATCACACATGGAAGAAATAGTGAGAATGACATGTTCTGTGATAAGGGAGAGCTGTCTTAATTGTTCACACAGCGCTGCCAGCTGCGGAGGGCAGGGACCCCTGGCACGTGGACCACCCAGTTTGATTCAGTAAAGATTTGCTGAGAGCTTCCTCACGCCAGCGTTAGAGACACAGGCCGAGAACACACCGGAGTCACTTGACCCTTCGCTGGTAGTGTCCTTCTAGCTTTAATCGGTGCAGGAGTAAAGGGAATTGTACGATGAGGACATTATCATCTAAAGGCAATGGTGCGATTTCAGTTTCAAAGTTGCTGGAAAATATATTGTGTCATATATAGATGATGTGTAGGATAAACATATAGATTCTGTACTCTGGGGACCCTTGCAATCTTAGCAGCTGAAAAATTGATGTTCTAATCTATACTAATAAATGGATAATTTGCTAATTAGACTGGATATCTTCCGACATCCTTCTGGACAAAGCCACGGTGGTGGGGGCTGAGGCAGAGGCTGTTAGGGGCCATCAGGCCAGCAGGGGAGGGGGAGTTAGGGGCGATCAGGTTGGCAGGGGAGCAGTTAAGGGGCATCAGGCCAGCAGGCAGAGGTGGTTAGGGGCCATGGGTCAGGCAGGCAGGCGAGCGGTTAGGAGCCAGCAGTCTCGGATTGCAAGAGGGTGTAGGCCGGGCTGAGGGACACCACCCCCCACCCCCGTGCACAAATTTCGTGCACTGGGCCTCTAGTATCCTGATAAACCAGAAGTGTGGTTTGCCTGCGTTTTGTGTGTTCATAGATAGGGCCATCTCTTCGCTGTCCCGTGCCTACTGGTCTGCACCTGCCTGCCCTCCCACCTTGTCCACGTGCATATGTGAGTGGGGGCAGGGAGCCTGCAAGCTCTCGGAGCTGTGCGCCGTGCCCCTCCCCAGGGCAGGCTCTGCGCACTCCTGTGAGCTCGCTGTGCAGCACGACGGCCCAGGGTCCTGGTCGTTCTCTGCTGCCTTGCACACGCCCTGTTGCTCTCTCAGCCTCCGCCCCTCACAGCCTGCACAGCTGTGGGCTCAGGCTTCTTAGACTCGTTCCCGGAAGTCACAGCCCTGAGCCCGGCCTCTGTCTGCGCAACTGGCTGCTCACCGTTAGCGAAGGCAGGAGACCCTAAACGTGCACCCTCTGACCTTCAGCGCGGCCCCTGTCTGAGAGGATTGTTTGTAAACTGCAGATGGGGACACTGGCTGCTTCTCCCCTCAGGCTAAGATTCTACTTTCATGAATTTTATGTATTTTTCTGCTAGAACCCAAGACCCATAGGAAGATGGAAGTGCTTTATGTTTCAACGTTGCGCCACTACGCAGTACTGAGGGCTCCCTGAGATCCTGTATGCAGATCAGGGCGTGCTGCCCCAGGCATGGAGATGTTGAGACCTTCATGCAGCCACACAAAAGCTGCCTGTGGTTGAAGCCATTGGTAAACATCACATGTCCATGGGCGGTTTGAGATCTTACATAACATTGTTCCATCTGAGGAAATGCATGTAGGCCAAACGCTCCGTTATCAGACACTACTGTGTTAATGCTGTTTTGGAAATGAAATTGCAGTTATCTCAAGAGGAAATGGTCTATTTGAATCCCATAATTTTGGATGCTTTCTGCTTAGAATTTAGGATAAATGGATCTTTCTATTCAATATTTTGTAACCTAAAAAAAAGGAGGGGCCAATTGGATCTTTTAAAAATGTACGGACTTGACCTCTTACTTTAAGATGAGTTAGGAACCTAATTCCCAGTGCATCAGATACCTCCATGGGAAGAGCTGTTTTCTTACAGAATAAAAATGGAGCAGGAAATTGGGGTGGCTGTCTGTGTAACCGAGGGGTTACACACACAAACCAGGCAGATCACAGATTTGTCCTTGTGCTGGGCGGCAGGCCGACGCGCGCTCCCTGGGTCGGAGGTGGACTCGTGACCCTGAGTTGGTGGTTTCTGGGCGCTTTCCACAGGAACTGGGGGGTTCCTTAGCCCATGGCTGAGGGTTCCCATGCTTTCCTGTCATTCAGCCGCTGAGAGTGGGTGCTGGTCAGGTGAACGATTGAGTGGCAAATGGTCCTGGTCACGGTGAGCTCTGCGCCGTGCCGAGCGCCCCGCTCGCGCGCTGGAGAGTCCCCTGGCTGACGTGCAGTGGTCTCCCTTCGAGTCCAGGCCGCCCCGGGGGACCGGCCGTCAGAGCTCCTGCCTGCGCCGAGTGGTGGTGGGTGATGCCGGGGAGCATGTGGGCGCCCTGTTCTCCGGGGCGCTGTGGGTGAGCGGCTGGCAGAGGCCGCCTGGTGCGGCTTGAGCATTGGACGCAGCGCGGACCTCAGGGGAAGGGAAGCTGATGGGCCAGTGCGGGCACCTGAGCAGGAGAGCTGTTGGAGTGGCTGGTGGCTGCGGGGTGAGGGGGGATCTCCCCACAGTCAGGCCCTCGGACCTGCTACAGGGGAGCTGTCTTCTCTCCCTTCTCCACCCAAAACGCGAACCGTAGTGAGATGCGATCGCTCGCCCGTAAGCGTGAACGCTGCTCGCAGCTTCCTCGGCGGCCGCGGCCTCCTGGGGGCGGGGTGAGAGCACGGAGGCTGACAGGCCCCTTCCCCGCAGGCTCCGTGTACGAACCTCTGAAGAGCATCCACCTTCTGCGGCCCGACCACGAAAGCCTGTGGGAGAAGCTGGACCGTCACTACAGGACCGGTGAGCGGCGGGGTGCGCCCCGGGCGGCGCTGGCTCCGCTTGCCCCTCCGTTATGCGCTGGCATCAGCCTCATGCCCTCACTGGGCTGTGGGCTGGGGGATGGGGGGGGGGTGCGCTGAGGCCGCGCTGTGCGGGCCGCATGGGGTGCTGGGGCTACAGAAGGAGCCGGCGGTCACATCCGTCCTGGAATAGCTGTAGCGCTCTCACCGGGGTCCCTGGTGCCCTTCAGGCTTCTGGAACATTCCAGAGGCTTTCCTGAGGGCGCTGGCCCGGTTTGTGGACGGGCTCGCTGCTCATTCACTTGGGCCTGGCTCCCGGGCAGCCCTGCACCTCGCATAACCGTCTCCAACTCATCGCGACAGACGTGACCTCGGGTCACGGGCACCCATGTCAGGCCCCTGTCCTGCTGGTGCTTTGTTTTGTGTGTGTGTGTGTGTGTGTGTGTGTGTGTACATGTGTGTATGTGTACATGTGTGTATGTATACATGTGTGTGTGTGTATGTATACGTGTGTGTGTGTGTGTGGGGGAGGTTCCCTCTTTGTCCCTCAGAACTAAGTGGAAATGCCCGTGTTTTGTGTCAGTTTACTTCATGTGCCATATGCTTAGACCGGAAGGGCAGATACTGTAACATTTGATTTATTTGTCTCCCCTACAGTAAGGACTTTTGCTGTTTACCTTAATTCAACTTCCTTTGGTCAGGATCCCGGTCTGTATTTTACGTTGTCCTTTATTTCCTCTGTGGTCATAACTGGCTACAAAGCTTGGCTGCAGTGGCTTAGCGTGGAGCTATTCCCATATCATCAAAGCTTTTACGCTGCAGCTCAGTTTAGAAACAGCAAAACCGTCAGAAGGGGGCGAGGCGGGGCGGCCGGGGGGCGGGGGCTGTGCCGCTCACGCTTCTCCTGCCTCCTTGCAGTCAAGGCCACGGTGCTGCTGTACCAGAGTCCCACCACCGGCCTCTTCCCCACGAAGACCTGCGGCGGGGACCAGCAGGCCAAGGTCCAGGACAGCCTGTACTGCGCCGCGGCCGCCTGGGCCGTGGCCCTCGCGTACAGGTGAGCGGTGCGCGCTGTCCCTCGCGAGGGAGGGCGTGCTCCCAGGACGCCGGGTCAGCTGTCCCTGGCTCTGCTGCGGACTCACGGCACCTTCCCGTCTGCCTAAGGGTTGACACGGGCCTGGTTTTCATGCTTCACGAGTGTAATTCCTCATCTCCGGGCCTGCAGATGAGCTTTAGGTGTTGGCAGGAGGAACTGCCACAGGAAGGAGCTGGGAGGAGATACAAGCACGTGGAGGGATAAGTCAAGGCCACAGGCTCCTGTGCCAGCCCAGCCCCGGCCTCCTGCTCACGGGCTGGAAGGACTGGTATTGCTAAGCTGTCCTGGCACCTGCAGCCGCAAACAGACACGTGCAGCCCTGTTAGAGGACCCGCGGCTGCTTCTCAGAACTGGAGCACGAATTCTAAGATGCATCCAGAACTACAGGAGATCCCAAGTAGCTAAAGAAATCTTGAGGAAGTACAAAGAGGGAGGGATCAGGCTCTCTGATGTCAATACTATAATACAAATCAAAATATAAAATAATAGTCAAAACGGTATGGAACTAGCATGAAACATATATATATATATATATATAGAGAGAGAGAGAGAGAGAGAGAGAGAGAGAGAGAGAGATCGATCGATCAATGGAGTTGTATGGAGGGTTCAGAAATCAAGTGGCCATTGTATAACCTAAAAGGATCGATATTAAAAATTGCCTCTACCCTGTAACAGTGAGTTTTAAAAATATCTTGGTAGATTTTTCCAACATAGAAATATCGCTTAAAATTTGAGCCAATTCCGTGTGGAAAACATTGTCTGCTATTTTTAGAGCAATTGCCTTCCATCCTTAAAAGAAGGAGAAATCGGCACAAGTTTCATCCTGGGATTTTTATATTTCTTTGGCAGCATTTCTGCATCTGTCGGGAAAATGGGGCTTCACTGTTAGAGAATTAGTAGACGTCGCCGGAACATGGGATTAGCCAGATAGTTAAATACGTAATTATCGGCAGCTCAGCTCCCTTCCCAAATCCCTTTCCGATTTCTTCCCTGCGCTATCTCTCCCGCCCAGGCGCATCGACGACGACAAGGGGCGGACGCACGAGCTGGAGCACTCGGCCGTGAAGTGCATGCGCGGGATCCTGTACTGCTACATGCGGCAGGCCGATAAGGTGAGGCGCTGGGGCCTCGGCCCCCCGGAGTGAAGAGCCCACAGCAGCCTCTCCCGAGGGGCAGGCACTCAGAGGGCCACGCACGGCCCCTGCCTGCCCAGCGCGGCCCCGAAGTACCGCCTTCGAAGAAACCCTCGCGGCTGGTGGTCGGGAGTTGCTGTTCAGGCTTCAATCTGTTTGCATTTTGCATCGGGTGTTTGCTTGATAAGGAGTTTCTCGGGAGCCTCAGTATCCACGTTCTACCTGCTATTACAGTACCTGAGAAAACCCTCCTGAAAATGCCCTTTGGGTCCGGCCAGTGTGGCTCAGTGGTTGAGCATCAACCTAGGAACCAAGAGGTCACGGTTCGATTCCCGCTCAGGGCACAGGCCCGGGTTGCAAGCTCGATCCCCAGTGTGGGGAGTGCAGGAGGCAGCTGATCCATGATTCTGTCTCATCATTGGTGTTTCTATCTCTCCCTTCCTCTCTGAAATCAATAAAAATATATTTTAAAAAGAAAACAGCAGACTGTATAGGTCATTGTGGAAATGAAAGGAATAATATACACAATAAAGCTTTGTAAACGGCAAAGCACCATATACATATAATGAGGTATTTCCCTACTTGCCTATATGCCTGTGTCCCGGGTCCTAATATAGTAAGTGTCTGTTAGTGTGTCACGTGTCCCCAAGGCCAGCAGGCGGACGGCTCCTTGCAGAGGTGCACACCAGTGATTACTTGGGCAGTCTTGGGTATGTAGCATTTTGTATGTTTTTATCATGTGGATATTGTATTGTTTTCATTTATGCTTGGAATGGTCAAAAATGGGATGATACATTTTCTTTTTAAGACCTATATCTCAAGTTAAAACTTAAAAAGAAAATCACCTATATTCTGCCGTCAAAATATGGCAACAAGAGCATGTCCCTCGCAGAAGAGGTAGATGTAGTCGCAGGCTGGTGATAGGGACACGTGACACACTGTCATTTGTCTGCCGAGACCCGACTCGGCAGGTCATGAGTGTAAAGGTTTAGGAGTGCATTAAAATATATATATATATATATTTTAAATATATCATTGATTTCAGGGAGAGAGATAGAAACATCAGTGAGGTTTTTCAAGGCCTGGAATGCGGCTGTGTCAGGCTGACATGCTGAGTCGCAGAGCGTGTCATCTATAATTGAAGCGATTACCATGCGCGTTGTTTTTTCCCGCGTGTGTGAAGTGCACAGTTTACCTGACAGTTACTGTTTCCTGAGCGCCTGTCGTCTGTGAATCCATCTTCTCCCCACAGGAGGGAGACCTCCTTGAGAGCAGGTAGATCTCAGTGAGCATCACTGGCCAAGGGAAAGGATGTAATAGCGAGGCTTTTCTCTGTGGTTTGCTGTAGTCAACTCTTAATTTCCTTCCTAAACACTCTTCACCTTTACTGATTGGCCGCCTCAGTGACAGCATCTTTTGCGTGTAGCTCGAGTGTGACTTCGGCGGTCCTGAGGCCTCAGTGACAAAGGCTAAGCGTGTTTTCCTTGCGTGCACGTGGCTGGTCATTAAAATCAGCGAGCTGTAAGGCGATGCGACGACGTTGGGATTAGGCGTCTGTGCAGACCACAGGGCACAGGGTGGGATTAGGAGTCTGTGCAGAGCACAGGGCACAGGGTGGGATAGGAGTCTGTGCAGAGCACAGGGCACAGGGTGGGATTAGGAGTCTGTGCAGAGCACAGGGCACAGGGTGGGATTAGGAGTCTGTGCAGAGCACAGGGCACAGGGTGGGATTAGGAGTCTGTGCAGAGCACAGGGCACAGGGTGGGATTAGGAGTCTGTGCAGAGCACAGGGCACAGGGTGGGAGGAGGAGTCTGTGCAGACCACAGGGCACAGGACTTAAAGCTTCTAAGCATTTTCCTGCTGTGATCTTTCCTGCTCCCACACCTGTCAGAGCAGGGCTGGAGGGCGTTACTGTAGCTGGGCAGCCCCCCCCCCCCCCCCCCCCCGCTGCCTCCCTTGCCTCTGCCTCTTCCTGGTGTTCACCTACCCTCACGGGCCACAGCAGCAGGGCATGTCGCCCTCCGTATTGGAAAACGTGCACTGTGTGTCCTTCGCCTTTCTTTAAAGCTGAAGGAAGCCTGAGTGGGGCTCACTGGCTGTGCTGTGCCCGGACGGCTGGTCTTCTCCGTCGTCTTAGGTGAAACCATGCGGAGGAAGTCGAAGGCTTTCTACTTCCACTGATCTCTCGTCGTCAGACACGCTTCCGGACGTAACTTCCAAAAACATGACCGGAGAGAGGCTGTTAACAGGATGGATTTGAGGGGGTGAGGGGTGGTCCTAGGCCTGCAGGAGGGAGAGCAGCTGACTCCCGGCTATTGCCGTCTTGCACGTCTCAGGGCTCACCTGCTGACGTGCATGTTCCCTCTCGGCGTCTGCGCCTCCCCTCACCGGCTCGCTCCGGCTCCCGCTCGCTAAGGAGAGGCCTTCCGATGCAGGTGGGGCGGGATCTGCCCCGCACCAGGCGTGCCCGCTGCTGTCTTTATTGACTGAAACATTTGTTTGCTTCAAACGCTACTAAGTCATTTCCCATTCATGAGAAACCATTGAAGTTTCATGAAGCTTGTTCTCCCAGGATCGCCTGGAGAGATGGGCTTTCCTACCTGAGTGCGTGCTCTGAGGCTACACATGGGGAGTGGAGGACACAGTGCTGGTACCTTTTCCTAAATGAGAAGCTGTTTATTCACAAGGACACATTTCAGAAAAGCCAAATAAAATAGAGACAGAGAAAACATGAATCTAGATTTTTAAAAAATCTTCACCTGAGGATATTTCCTCATTGATGTTTTGAGAGAATGGAAGGGAGGGAAGAGGGGGGAAGAGAAAGAGAGAGAGAGAGAACACCAGGTGAGAGAGAGACGTCGATTGGCTGCCTCCCACACGCACCCTGACCTGGGCCAGGGATCAAGCCTGCAACTGAGGAACGTGCCCTTGACCGGGAATCAAATCTATGCTTTGGTCCACGGGCCGACACTCTAACCCAGGGGTCCTCAAACTACGGCCCGCGGGCCACATGCAAATACAAATATTGTATTTGTTCCCGTTTTGTCTTTTTACTTCAAAATAAGATATGTGCAGTGTGCATAGGAATTCGTTCATAGTTTTTTTTAAACTATAGTCCGGCCCTCCAACGGTCTGAGGGACAGTGAACTGGCCCCCTGTTTAAAAAGTTTGAGGACCCCCCTGCTCTAACCACTGAGAAATCCGGCTAAGGCTCTAGGTTTTCTTAGCCGAGCAAATTTTGTGTTAATCATTCCTTACTTTTACTTGCCAGATGTCAGACGCCATAAAGCACGAATTAATGTCTCCTTGATTTTGGCTGCTTCACAAGAGCTTTTTGTCAGTGATGCACATGCAACTCACCCCATTGCATTCCAAAGCTTAGAGAGTCTGGGCCTTATTTTTGGTCTGAAATGTTAAATTACTTGTCTTCTCGCAGCTTTAGGGCTGAAAACAGGCACGTGATTTTCCTTTTGAGCATCTTGAATCGTTTAGCAGTTGCCTTTCCCCCGATGCAGTGATTGAATGTGAATTCTCTGCCGGGTGCTGTGTGTCTCGGAGACAAATGACAAACGCCGCCCGGCAGCTGCGGCAGCCACTTTATTAAACGGATCAGACCGTCTCCTTGGATAGGTCCTTACCCAGGAGGCAAGGTGGCTTTTGTTCTAATTTGACCCTGTTTTGGTCTCAGCTCCCAGGACAGTGTTTGAGATGATAATCATGTTGTGTGGAAGGAGTGACGGCACGGATGTCTGTCTGTGTCGTCCAAGACCATGGCCAGCAGTTATGGTCTGAGTGATGTTTCTTTTTTAAATGTTTTTATTGATTTCAGAGAGGAAGGAACAGGGAGGGAGAGAGGGAAATATCAGCGATGAGAGAGAATCATGGATCGGCTGCCTCCTGCACGCCCCACACTGGGGATGGAGCCCACAGTCGGGCATGTGCCTTGACTGGGAATCGAACTGTGACCTCCTGGTTCCTAGGTCAACGCTCAAACTGCTGAGCCACCGGCCGGGCCTCTCTCACATCTTTTCAGAGAGAGAGCCCCGTTGCTTTTCTGCTGAGTCATGTGCCATCCTATCCACCCTCCGCTGCTGTCCAGCGGGTGCTCGCGGGGACGAGCCCGCGCCTGGCATGCAGTCGGCATCAGTCAGCGTTTGCCAAGTTGAATATGACCGAGACCGGGCTTTGTTGTCCTTGGAGCGGGCCTGTAGGGGCATTTAGTGTTCACGTCGTGTTCTGCGACGTTAAAGTGGACGTCCAGCGAGCAAGGGAAGGCGTGGACTGCGTTCCTGGGAAGGGGAGCGGGTGGGAGGGAAGGAGCCGTGCGGACAGGAGCCGGGCTGCGTTCGCCCCTCGGAGAGGGAAGCAGCATTTCCGTTCGGCGCCCACTGACTCCGCACGTGGCCCGCAGCGCCGTCACCGCCTGTCAGGGCAGCGCCCCGCGGTCAGTGGGACACGGAGCGGCCGTCCTGCTCCTCCGCGTTGCTGGGTCCGCGACATCCCGGTGAGGACCCACAGCCGGTTGACGCCGTCCAGTCAGCACTTACGGGTTCTGCCTGTTTTGTTTCTTCAGAAACAGTCACATCTCTGGCTTGTTCCGCCCTCTGCCTACAAGCGGTGACTTTCCTTGCTCACACCTTTCACGAGGAATAACTTGGGATCTGTAGCTTGGCCCTGAACGTGAACGGCGAGCATTGTGTACCTGTCGCCTTTGCTTCCAGGTCCAGCAGTTCAAGCAGGACCCGCGCCCGACAACCTGCCTCCACTCCGTGTTCAACGTGCGCACCGGGGACGAAGTCCTCTCCTACGAGGAGTATGGGCACCTGCAGGTGAGGAGGCCCTCCCCGCAGAGGAGGCTGGAGGCCACGCAGTGTTTCACAGCGACTCATGAACGTTCAAGGTGGAAGGGCACCAGCTTGACGCGGATGGCTGGGAGCCGCGGATGGCTGGGAGCCGCGGATGGCTGGGAGCCGCGGGCGGGGTTAGTTATGGGGGCTGAATACTGAATCCACAAGCAAAAAGGGCAGCTGGAAAGGTTGTGATGTTAGGACCACCTAAAGGAGGAACACACGGTGTTTTAAAAGCCATTTTTGTATATTGATTTCAGAGAGAAGGGGAGAGGGAGAGAGACAGAAACATCCATGATGAGAGAGATTCATGGATTGGCTGCCTCCTGCCCTCCCACCCCCACACTGGGGATCGAGCCCGCAACTCGGGCCTGTGCCCCGACCAGGAATGGAACCGTGACCTCCTGGTTCATAGGTCGACGCTCAAGCACTGAGCCACACCGGTCGGGCAGATCTTACAGTTTTTTTCTGTGATGAAAGCTTGTACTTGTCATCAAACCTGAAAGAGTTTTGACACTTAGGAACCAGGGGATAAAAGACCATCGACAGGGCCGTCCCGGCAGATCAGAAGTTCCTGTTCCACAACAGTTCATCTTTAATCCAGCTTAACCTGTCCCTGAAACGACACTCCAGAGGCTCTGGGGTCCGAGTTTAGTCTTTATAATGCCTTAACCTCGGGGCCGGGGCTGAGAACACGCTGCAGGATTCGATGTTCTGCTTCAGCACTGCCCGCTGCTCTCAGCGGGACCTCCTGTTGCCTGTCCCTGAGACCCAGATATCATTACACGCTACTTATCCTTAATGTGTCTCCTTCCTGCTCCTCTTGCAGTTTCTCGAGCTGGAGGGCAGAATACTTACTGCCCATTATTTGGTGCTAAAATAAGACCTTCTTATAGTTCCCCTCTTTCTAACGATCAGAAATGTCTTACTCAGTGTGACCCCTCCAAACAGCGCGGCATCTCCATTTCTGTGCAGCGCAGACTCCGGTGCTTACTTGTGACCAGTGCATACGTGGGACCCAGGATCCTATGCGTGTGTCGTTGCTTAGCCTTCTCTTAGGGCTCTCACATAGTTAGGCTCCAGGCACCTCTTGCTTTGGCAAATGCTTCCTACTTGAAGTAGGGTTTTCAGATGTTCACCGCTCATTTATTGTTGTATCCCAGAATTGAAGCGCAGTGCAGGGCACATCGTAGGTGTTCAAGGAATGCTGGTCACCAGCTACCTGGCAGTCCCTTTGCAATTGTCACTTACTGATCGTTTCGCACGGAAGCACCCCGAAAGTCGGAGCAGAGGGCCCGTGGAGGTGGAGCCCTAAATGGCTGTCCGTGGGAATAGAACCTCTCTGAAGCCGTTTCTGACGTGCCAGTGTCAGCGCTGGAATAAATATTTGGGGGCTGGCAGTGCATGCAGCCCTTGAGACAGGTCGCTCAGAAGCCACGTCCATTTAAATTCCTTAAAACCGCATCCTGTATCTTTCGGTGTGGCCGCCTGCATCTGGACGAGGCCCTTGTCTGTCTTTAATAGACTAATACACTAAAAGAAGGAAACTCGTTTGCTTATAAACCATTTGTTCACACATAGATTTGAAAGGCTCTGCTATCCCGCCGAGTCAAACGGACGTGGCCTGCCGATGCCCCTGAGTCCCGCGCTCTCTGAAGGAGGCACTTTGGCTGCGTAGTGTTTATGGCGGCCGGCAGAGCCCCAGCCCGCGGGACACGTGTGCGTGTGAGATGGCCGACATGACAAAGTGCCTTTGGGGCAAAACGGTGCCCCCCAGGCGTGCGTTAGCCCCAAGTCTGAAAGTGGGTCTTTGAAAACAACTGCCATAGAAACACCTCCGTGTCCTCCGGCGGCCGTTCCCTCTCCAGGCGAACCGCCGAGGACTTGAGGGGGTGGGTTTCCTCCGGAAGCTGGGGTTTCATCAGGAGCTAGAGCTGCAGCTCCGTCATGTCACGATGGGGAGGAAACAGTGTGCGGCCGCAGCGAGAGCGGAGGGCTGGTCGGCTCATTTCTACATGGAATCTGATGACAGCGTTTCTGCTGCTCCCTGTCACCCTTCCCGGTGCTGCTTGTTTTCAGATCAACGCGGTGTCCCTGTACCTCCTCTACCTGGTGGAGATGATTTCCTCGGGGCTGCAGATCATCTACAACACCGACGAGGTACGCGCTCCTCCTGCTCTTTAAAAAAAGGATTGATGTCAGAGAGGGAGGGAGAGGGAGAAACATCAATGATGAGAGAGAATCATGGACCGGCTGCCTCCTGCACACCCCATACTGGGGATGGAGCCTGCAACCCGGGCCTGTGCCCTGACCGGGAATCGAACCCTCACCTCCTGGTTCATAGGTCGACGCTCAACCTCTGAGCCACGCCGGCCGGGCTCCTCAATTCTTTAGCACTGAATTTCATCTCCAAGGATCTCTCTTATCTTACTTTTTAAAACTCATTTTTTGTTTAATAAAAAATGGATTATTCTTCATTTCATATAATCAGAGACTGGATTTGGGATATTGGATCAAAGTCTTTACATTTTCAATGCTCTCAGCACTTTGAAAATGAACAAACATGTAGCAAGTTATAAAATCGTACTCCTGTGAAGGCTCTAAGGCAATCTGAAATAGAAGCTTTCAGGATATTTTAGTAACAAAGAAAGTACAATAGCATTTGCAGATTTTCTGTTATTATTTGTTTTTTTACATCATTCCTTTTTGTGACCCTCCTTTTCCAAGTGGAGAGACACTTTTATCATATTGTATCATCTCCATTTGCGGGCCTCTCAGTAGGGTTCTGGGTGTTTTTCAAAAGACAGATATGCTCTTATTCTTCTTGGAAATTTGAACTGAATTTCCGCCCAGACCACCCAGAGTTGAGGGGCGTTTCTTTCATGGGCGGTCATGCTGGACACACACACCTGCGACACACTTTGAGCTGAGCCCAGCCAGACACAGGCTCTTATTCTTTTTTTTTTATATATATATATATATTTATTGATTTCAGAGAGGGAGGGAGGGGGGGAGAGAGAGAGAGAGAGAAAGAGAGAGGGAGAGAGAATCATCAATGATGAGAGAGAATCATTGATTGGCTGCCTCCTGCACGCCCCCCACTGGGGATTGAGCCCACAACCCGGGCATGTGCCCTTGGCCGGAATCGAGCCTGGGACCCTTCAGTCCGCAGCCGACGCTCTATCCACTGAGCCAAACTGGCTAGGGCGAGGCTCTTATTCTTGAGAAGGTACACGCAGTGGGAGCACAGGCTCTTATTGAGATGGTACACACAGTGGGAGCACAGGCTCTTACTATTGAGATGGTACATACAGTGGGAGCACAGGCTCTTACTATTGAGATGGGACATACAGTGGGAGCACAGGCTCTTACTATTGAGATGGTACACACAGTGGGAGCACAGGCTCTTACTATTGAGATAGTACACACAGTGGGAGCACAGGCTCTTACTATTGAGATGGTACACACAGTGGGAGCACAGGCTCTTACTATTGAGATGGTACATACAGTGGGATCACAGGCTCTTACTATTGAGATGGTACACACAGTGGGAGCACAGGCTCTTACTATTGAGATAGTACACACAGTGGAAGCACAGGCTCTTTTTTTTAAATATATTTTATTGATTTTTCACAGAGAGGAAGGGAGAGAGATAGAGAGTTAGAAACATTGATAAGAGAGAAACATCGATCAGCTGCCTCCCGCACATTTCCCAGTTCGACCCCACGGGGGACTGGCTTGTTTCAGAACTGAGAAATGCCTTCTTACCGCCGAGGTTTTAGAATTTTTAACATCTCACATGGGCATTTGCGATTCCAACTGTTACCCACTGTGAAGCAGCGCTTTCTGTCTGCATTCTTGAGATGCGCAGCCCTCGCGAGCGGCGTAACCCATCGCTGAAGTGGGGGGGCACTGACATGTCGGCTCTTCCGTGTGGTGTAATGTTAGCGCCTCACTTTAGGCCTGAGGTGAGAGTAGCAGGCGGAGCACAGCGTTCACAGCGCTGTAAGCGGCACGGGAATCTCAGCTCGTCAGAGGGCCGGTTTCAGACGGGGCGTCATCGTCCGTCAGGATCTGAGCATCTGCTGTGGCCGTGTCCTCACGTTTCGCTTCTTGTCTTCCAGGTCTCTTTCATTCAGAACCTGGTGTTTTGTGTAGAGAGGGTTTACCGGGTGCCTGACTTTGGAGTCTGGGAAAGAGGAAGCAAATATAACAACGGCAGCACCGAGCTGCATTCGAGGTAACTCGCTGATTTCTGAGTGGCTTTTATTCAGTTAAATGTGTGAGTTTGAATATGAGTTAAAATCAGAGCGTTAGATGGGAACTGTGGCTTCTATGTTAATTTTCACCTGCTTCCTTCCTCTGTGTGATGCAGATGAAATTCACTTACAATTAAAGTCAAAGAGTCGGCTCCCCTGTCCCAGCAGCTGCGGGAGGAGCAGGCGGCCCCCAGCTCAGGTCAGAGCTGGCTGGCCCGGACCTGCCCTCCTCTTGGGAGGGCAGTGATGCTCTTTGAAAGTCAAGTCCAGGTGACTGCCTGACCCTAGTGTGCACGCGCTGCATGGAGTCCCCGCCCTGCCCACAGGACTGAGCTTCACCCTAACCGGCAGGCCCAGACCTTTGGAATCCAGAGTAGCGTCGGTCGCTGTTTTCTGGAAGAGATGCGAGCAGCCGGGAGTCTGAGTCAGCCGCAGTGGCTGCCGACTGCGGTTACTAGTGTATGAATTCCCCCTGCTCCCTGGGGTGAGGGAAGTAGCTTTAGTGCCTGGTTGCACCTTTCAGACATTCTAAATTTATGGCCAGGAGTTCAGCTTTTAGCAAAAAGTGGAGCTCAGTGGGTCCTAGTGCTGCACACGGAAGGATTTGCGAATGTGGAGGTTATGAGCTGCAGGTCAGCTTAGATCACTGAGACACGCGCGGAGTGGGGAAGCAGGCTGGGAAACGGTAAGAGGGCTGTGCCGCTCTGCACCCTTTGGATGGAAGGACTGATCACAGGAAACATTAAGCCGATGGAAGATGTTTAGTAAACGTTAAGACTGGCTCCAGATGGCTGGCTGTATGAAGTCTCTACTCCCTCAGTTTCCCCATCTGTCAAACGAAGGCAGTGATAGTTTCTACTATGTAAATTGTAACTGTCACACTAACATACATACATGTTAACAGGTGTGTGCATATGTGTGTAGCATGTGTGTGCATATGTATGTGTGTATATGTATATATACATGCGTATATATGTAGCATTTGCACACCTGGCCTTGGTAAGCACTAGCATACAAGTGCACACGCACATTTCAGAATATTTGAATAACAGACACCAGCGGGAGGACAGTTCAGTGCAGACATTAAACCAAGTCCGGCAAGTAGAACATAGGAAGATAGTGCTGCATTTTAGCCATCATCCAAGTTAAGTTCTCGGCACTCCAGGTTAGCAGTGAAATTGTAAGGGGGCAGTGGAGGTGACGAGCGAAGGGGGTTTTGCGTTCACCATCACGGACCTGGCGGGGCGCCCCTCCCCCGCGCTCTGCTGGCTGCGCTGGTCTCGGGCCGCGTCGCTGCACACAGCGCTCATCCCAAAGTGACTGCTTCGTCCCATGTCGTCGCTGGTGCTCCAGTCCTCGAGCTACAGCAGCGGCCGCGTCCTTCTCTTCCACTTCCTGCTACGTGTGGGCTTGTTTGTTCATCCTCACCCGAGGAGTTTCCCATTGATTTTCAGAGAGAGTGGGAGGGAGAGGGAGAGAGAAACATGGATGTGAGAGTGACCCATCGATTTGGTTGCCGCCTGCATGCACCTCAACCAGGGCTGGGGAACCTGCAACCAAGGTATGTGCCCTTGACTGGAATCGAACCCAGGATCCTTCAGTCCGCGGGCTGATGTTCTATCCACTGAGCCAAAACGGCCAGGGCCATGGTATGTGGTTTTGCCAGAACCATCCGTGAAGGTCCACTGAAACCACAGCCCTGCACAGCCCTCTCTCAGGAGGTGGGGCTGGTCGCTGGCAGGCAGAGCAGGTGCTGGCGCCAGGAGGCGGAGTTCAGTCCCTGCACGTGCCGGTTCACGGTGGGTTTGTAAATCACTGGGCCTAACCCATCATCTTTTTAGAAAAGTGTTGATCTATCCCAGCGGTCACCAACTGGTGGCCCGTGAGGTCTGAAAGGCTGGCGACCGCTCAGCTATACCACAGATCACTTTATTACAGACAGCTCCCCAGCAAACCTCACCTTTCGCTGGCCCTCTTGAATGAATGGTGAAGTCACCGGGGCAGAAGTCACAGCGGTGTGTGCTCTGCTGGTGCTGGCCACCTGATACTAACATACCCGTAGCTAATGACAGAGCCACTTTCCCAGACTGTCCGTGCTGGTAAGCGTTTCCAACTCTAGCAACAGCACGTACGGTATCTGCCGTTAAAAAGATCACATTAGGCGTCTGTTTGATTTTCTAAATGGCTTGCTGTCGGCAGAGACTTAAATACACGGCGGAAAATGAATGAACACGTTTGTACATTTCAGTTAAGTCCGATTATTTAACCGATTGCGCGGGAAAGGATAGGGTGGGAAGAACGGAGCACCCCCGCTCGCCGGGCGCAGTGTTGGTTTCTGTGATGCTTTCGGTAGGAGGCGGTTTCCAGCCCACCCCGGGCTGCCCTCCTGCGGGTGTCTCCTCCGGCGCAGCTTCCTCAGGCCGCGCCTCGGGGAGGGTCCCTCACACAGTCTCACTCAGGCGCACCCCGCGCTGCGGGCGGAGGGTTCTGCTATCCGCTACGGGCGGGGAAGCTGTGCGCTGGGCCCGGGGGCTCCTAGGTCCCAGGGACACGTTCCTAGGCCAGCGCAGGAGCTGGCGGTGGGTGTCTCCGCACGAGCCCCAGACCACACACTGGGGCTCCCCTGGTGCTCGGTCCGGAGCCCGGAGCCGGTGCGGCTGCTGGCCGTCTCCCTGCTGCCTGCGAGGCTACGTGAGCCGCCGCCTCGTTCTAGGTTCTGGGTGCGTGATCGCCAGGGCCCGGCTCAGGTTCCTGCCTGCTCACCTCTTGCTGCAGATGAACCGCATGGCCGAGAGGCTGGCTGGGTGCAGTCCCTGGTGCAGACTCGGCCACAGTTTCTGAGACGCTATTGTCCGAGAGTTTCTGTCTTGTAGGCTGCCCTTTCCGGGCCCCGTGGCTGGGGAGCAGGCTTTTGCGGGGCCTGTTTTGTGCACCTACTGGCATTTCCCGGTTAGTGCTGCTTCACCTCCAGGCTGGAACATGCGAAGCAGCCCGCCTTCCCTCTTCCCGGGACTTTGTCTCCCTGCCTGTAACGCCCGGGATTTTTAGTTGCACTTCGTGAGAGGCATAGAGAAGGGTTGTGTGCGCCACTTCCCGTCCACGCAGTTCACTTTTCCTATCTATTCACCATCCTGTGGTACAAATAGCGCTCCCCTGAGAGATGGCACATGAACACGCCATGGAAAGCGTGTGTCACAGCGACACGGATCGCTCAGAACGCGCTCAAGCACCTGCAGGGCTCTCTGCCCTGGGCATGGCCTCTCCCAGGGAGGAGGGAGGGGGAGGGGAGGAGAGGGAGGAGAGGGAGGGGGAGAAGGAGAGTGGGAGGGGGGAGGACTGGCTTTGCTGCCAGGCTCCGGGCCAGGCTGCTGCTCCGGCCCCGCTTTGTTAACTCTGCCTGGGAGACGTGCTGACACGATGACAGATCATTAATTTTGTTCAGTATTCCGGCGTACGCAGTTGCTTTCAGAGAACAGTTGCAGTAAGGAAAATAAACGGGACACGAGGTCTAAAATGCTTAAAGGTTGCTATTTATAAGACGACAGTGTCCTGTTTTTAATGACATTTGGGGCTCCCCATTTTTGAGCACAATTGTGCGCGGCAGAGGAGCACACATCGTGTTACAAAGAGGAGGACGTGGCGGCAGATGAGAGGCCTGCTGACCAGCCGTCTGGGGACAGAACACGCTGCCTGTGTACCGGTCCCCAAGCGCGATGCTCGGCTGGGCGCAGCTCACCATGCTCACCACGCTCACCGCGCTCGGGTGTGTCTGACGCAACAGTCTTACAGGCCCGATTGACGTCAGCACAGCCCTTTTGCGTTGGTCTGAACTGACGGTGCCCAGCCTGGTGGTGACTGTGCCCCGCTCATCCCAGCAGCCTCCTCCCAGCTCGCCCTTTCCCTCCTGCGCCAGGGGCTGTCCGTGCTGCCGCGTTAAAGCTGCTCCCACCGTCCTATGGCCATTTGTCCACGCCAAGGGGACCTTAGAAACATTCCCCCCAGAGGTCACTAACGATCGAATAGAAACACTAAAACAGCCACGTGTCATCCCGAGGCCTCCCAGACATTCTTCTCCCGGAAGTTGTTATAGGTGTTAATGAAGAAACTGGCTTGTGAATATGCATCAGATGGTGGTGCTCGTTTTGTAGCCAGATGTGTCAGAGTTACAGCGTGTTCCTTTTCCCTTTCAGCTCGGTTGGCTTAGCAAAAGCGGCTCTAGAAGCAATTAATGGATTCAACCTCTTTGGCAATCAGGTAAAAAAAACAGCAGCAGCAACAAACTTTGATTACTTTTTTAATTACCTGTTTAATTAATTTGGCCACTCATTAGCCAAGTCATTCCTCAGTATCGCAGAATGTCTGAAATCTATGTCGCGCAGTTGAACAGGCTGCCCTGGGACTTGCCAGTTAAATTTTAGTTTCCTAACTAAAGAACATTGCTTCATTTTAAAATCTTTTAGTAAAGGATTCTCGTTATCTTTAAAAAAAAATATTTTTATTGATTTGAGAGAGAGAGGAAGGGGGAGGGAGAGATAGAAACATCGGTCGGTTGCTGCCTGCATGCACCGGACTGGGAATTGAACTGGTGACCTCTCTGCTCATGGGTTGATGCTCAACCACTGAGCCACACCGGCCCGGCAGAATTCTCATCATCTTTGTCCAATAACTTTTCCCTCAAATCTGCTGATGAGCTTTCACATTGAAGACATTTCTGGCATTATATGCCGTGTATTTTCCGTGTCAGTTCTCACATCAGTTTCTATGTGATGTACACCAACGTACAGCTCTGGGGAGGGGAACGTGTAACATATACAGCCACAGAATTGCAAGTTTGGGTCCTAGCTTAACCCTCCCCTGGCTGTGAGTATGTCTAAATCTCATTTTCTTTGGGACAAGAGAGAAAACCCTGAGGGTCACCTTACATGTTCAGAAGGTCATTAACCAGTCCCTGCACATAATCAAGTAGCCTGGAGCGAGCTGTTGATGGGAAGGAGTGAAATGTAAGAATACCACATCCTCCTCTGGGTCAGGAAGTCGCTCGTGTTCTTCAGCAATGTCCGTAAAGATTCCTAAGCTGGGCGGGCAGAGGCGGCTCCGGCTGATATTCCAGTGAACCCCACGCTATTAAAATGCTAGGTCAGTGCAGATGCACTGGAGGGAGTTAACGGAGGTGTAAAATGTGGCCGTTTCTGTCGGGGCGATGACAATACTGGGGACCCCAAGCGTTGAGTGTAAGAAAGTTCCTAGTGGTACCAGCGGTCTCCCCCTCCCCATGGACACCTCTTCTCCCCCTCCCACCTCCTCTGGGGGATGGACTCCCGTCACACCCGGACGGGAAGGATGAAGAGTGAGGCTGACAGGAAGGGACTGGGACAAGGGGCGCAGCACGCATTCTGGGCGCTCTCATGGCAGCCCTACGTCACCCACGGCCCACACTAGTCCTCTCTCGTGGGATGTGGGTGTGAGAGCCCGTGGAAAATCACGAGCATTACTGCTGCGCCTCTCCCGGGGATACCGGGGCCTCTCGGGGCCTCCGACCGGGTCCGTGGCCTCTACCCACACTCCTTTCCTCCCGGGGAGCCCAGCGCTCACGCAGCTTTCGGTCGTTTTATTTCCTTTTCACCCTCCCTCTCCACACGTCATTTAACCGTGTGTGCGAGTGTGTGTGACAGAGAAATAGGAGGGTAGTGTGGCATAAATAATGGCATTGAGCCTTGTTACAACAGCCAAGAAAGATGGGAGCAGCCGGGGGCACTGACGGATGAATGGGTGCACGCGTGCACGATAGACTAGGAGTCAGCCATAGGGAATAAAGTCTGGACAGCTCCATCCGCATGGGCATGCCTCGAGGGAATTATGGTAAATTAATCAGAGAAAAAAGACAAATACTGTATGATCTCACTGACGTGTGGGATGTAAATAAACAGCAGCACAAGGTCGTAGGTACGTGGAACTGATCGGCGTTGCCAGAGGTGGGGGAGGGCAAACCGGTGCAGAGGGGCAAAGGCAGAAACTCCGGTGAGGACACCGGAGTCCGGGGAGGGGGCGCCGTGCGTTCCCTAGAGCACCGTCAGGGCACCTCCGCGTGGGGAAGTCTAGCTGTGGGTCTTCAAATACGCTCGCGAGCTGGAGGCAGGTGCCGGGCAGACTTGTGATGACTGAGGAGGGGGAAGATGGAAAGCTGCCCAGGGCGCACAGACACTCTGGCTGGCACGTCCTCAGAGAACATTCTTCCTTCTCCCGTCTTCACTGGAGAAGTCCCCATGCGACCTAGTGAGGCCCCGTCTGAACGTGAGGAGAGATTGCTCGGGCTATGCAGAGCGCTCAAGCAAGGCATCCAGCCTCCCTCCCTTTGGACGCTGCCGCCTGAAACGAATGTGTCTGATCCTCTACAGCAGGTGATAATTAATCCCATCTGTATGTCCTCCTCAAGGATGGTTTTTGAAAAATCACTTTTGAATACGAAAGCTGCCTATGGCCCTGGGTGATTTTTATCCTCCTGTAAATCTGGACCATATGTCTAGAGCATGGCCTGGGTTTTGTTTTTGTTTTTGTTTTTTTAAGATTTTTAAATTGATTTTGAGAGGGAAAGGGAGAGGGCAAGAGAGCAAGAAACATCCTTGTGAGAATGAAACATTGATTGACTGCCTCCTGCACGCCCCCTACTGGGGATGGAGCCCGCAACCCAGGCATGTGCCCTGACTGGGAATCGAACCCGCAACTGTTTGGTGCTCAGAACGATGCCCAGCCAACCGAGCCTCAGCAGGCAGGGCAGGCTGGTCCGTTTGTAAGAGGACAGAAACCATGTCGCTGGCTGGCCTCTGCCCCGGTGAGAACTGTGGTGAGAGCAGGAGCCTGTCCCCCTGCACACCTTCCTTGGAGGCTGGGAGAGGGGAGGCCTGGACAAGGAGGCCATTTGTTTTTTGGCAGAAAATAGCAGGTGACTGTTTATATTAATCAAATCAAATCAAATTAATCAAATTGAGCAACAATTGCCAAAGCTACCATTTCGCTTCATTCCTTATAAATTAGCCTCCTTAGATTGTGCCTTTAAAATTTCAACCCGGGGCAGACTTGCATGATGTGGCATGCAGGTAACTTCCCTAATGATCAGCCCAAGCGCACATGATAAGTCTTACTGCTTTCTCTATTCACAGGCTAACTAATATTGGCATTTTATTAGACTAAATATCTTTAATTGATTAGTTATCAATATATTTTGATTTGTAAGAAAATATAGGAGAAATAGGGAAATAGGAAAATAACATTTGTTATGATTACAAAGTTAATCTGTGTATTGCAGGATATTTGAGAAGACCTGACTGTGCTGAAAAGAAAATTAAAATCTTCTGTAATAGAGCCGCGCCCACATGCAGCCCGTGGTGGTGTTTTTGGGTGAAGTTTCTTTACAGTTCAAACGCCCGGCTCTGTACAAGTCCCGTCTCTCTCGTTCCAGGGCTGCTCGTGGTCGGTCATATTTGTGGATCTCGATGCTCACAATCGCAACAGGCAGACTCTGTGCTCCCTGCTGCCCCGGGAGTCGCGATCTCACGTGAGCACCTTTACCGTGAATTAGACGCCGTTTGTGGTGTCGCCTCTGGGTGACTTCCACATGCCGGGAGGAGATTTTCTCAGAGTTTTCTGGCAGTTGCTTGTGGCTCTCTTCTTTAGAAAACACGAGTGAGAGTATTTAATTATTTTAAAACAACTATCGTATAGAAGAAGTAGCACAAGATTTTGATAAGAGAAAAGTAAAACCCACAAAGATAAATAATATCATCTCATTCCTGTACCCCCAGATTTTCATCGCAGGCGGCACACTCATGTTTGTGGGTTTCTGCATGGTCGATGTACATATACAATATTTTCACTTTACAAAACTGAAGATATTCTTAATAATGCTCTGTAACAGAGTTCTATGAACGGACATGCTTCCATATTAAAAAAAAAATGGTTTCTACAGTATACATTTTAATGGCTGCTAATACACTGTCCTAGTTGTCGGACATTTTGATCTGTTTTTCGCGATTATGAACAAGCTGCTATGACAAACTAAGTTGTAAGGACTAATTAATTATCAGTGTGAAATTTCACACACTGCCTTAATGAAGATCTCAAGCCTGAGGTCAGTGTTGAGCCTTGAGAAGGCTTACTCGTGGATAAGATTGTCTCCTCTGAGGCCCACTGCCCAGGCCACGTGGACGCCCCTGTCCCGGGGCGCGCCTCATTGGCGCCGGTCCCTGCCCACTCCCGACTCCCTGGGTCTCCCGGGCTGTCGGCCATGTCGCTGTAGGTCCACCGCCCCCCTCTTCTTGTCCCCAGAACACGGACGCCGCCCTGCTCCCCTGCATCAGCTACCCTGCCTTCGCGCTGGATGACGAAGCTCTGTTCAGCCAGACACTCGACAAGGTGGTTCGGAAGCTGAAAGGGAAATACGGCTTCAAGCGTTTCCTGAGAGACGGGTATAGGACGTCCCTGGAGGATCCCCACAGACGCTACTACAAACCGGCTGAGATTAAGGTACCCGAGAATGCCACCCCCGGTGCCGGCGGGTCAGAAGTGCTGCCTGGGCTTGCGTCCTCTGCGCCGCTGTGTGGAGGAGGAAGTTAAATCCCTGGGTGCGTGGTGAGGCGCCCCCGCTCCCTCGCTGGGGCGGCCTGCAGGCATGTGAGCCCCCTTTCTCCAAACCCTTCTCTGACCCTGGCAGACTCGGGGGTTCGTCCCTGTTCCTGACACACGCGGACGGACATCTCAGAGGGCGGCAGGCGCTGCCTGCTCGCCGCCTCCCTGTGGGCTGGGCCCTCGAGGGAGCGCGTCTGGGATTGATACATTGCCCTGACACTGTGATTGTCCCAGCTAATCGTTCATGACATTTCCATATTTTATTTTCTGTTCTAGCTGTTCGATGGCATCGAATGTGAATTCCCCATATTTTTCCTGTACATGATCATCGACGGTGAGTGAGCTTCCCTGCGGCTGAGCTGCGGGCTGGGTGTGTCGGGAGGCGCAGGCACGAGATGCCACCGCGTCCAGCCGCTCAGACGGCGCCTGTGCCATTTCGGCATTTTAGCTCTCCCACTCCCGGCGCAATGCTAAATCACTTAGAGAATTAGAACCACGCTGTGAATTATTATTTTTAAAAATATATTTGTATTGATTTCAGAGAGGAAGAGAGAGTGAGAGAGAGAGAAACATAAATGATCCTTACACTGGGGACTGAGCCCGCAACCCAGGCATGTGCCCTGACCGGGAATCGAACCGCGACCTCCTGATTCATGGGTCGATGCTCGACCACTGAGCCACGCTGGCCGGGCTGAATTATTTTTAAAATGATACAGCTCTATTTTCATATTTAGAAAGAAGAAAGCTTCATGCGTAGAAACCACGAATGCTATAATCTGCGACACCAAATATCTATAACATTCACACTGAAGAATCGAGAAATTTCAATTAATAATTAGTTTTCAATCCTAAATGCTAACATGGCCTTCTGAAATTGATTTCCTGGAAAACTATCACACATTTTCATTACCTTTCTTTAAATTTATGTTTATCATTTACCTAGATAATTACCAAAATAGTGGTAGGTGGGCCGGTGGCTCTGCGGGGAGTCCCCGCGTGCTCGCTGAGCGGCGCTGCGCTGTGCTCTGCGTTGCAGGGGTTTTCCGAGGTCACGCCGCGCAGGTGAAGGAGTACCAGGACCTGCTGGCGCCCGTGCTCCACCGGACCACGGAAGGTAGGCTGCGGCTGCTGCAGGCGCCCCTCCCCAGGGGCTCCCGGAGGCGCCTTCCACAGGCGCATGATTCCTCTTAGAGCAGTTGCTGTCAGACGGAAGGAAACGAGGGGGCCTTGAATGAGTTAGAAAGAGCAATCTATTCACTTGTCACAAACGTGTCTTCTGAAAGGAGTGCATGTGGCACGGCCGGGATGGGGGATTCAGGTGGTCGTGGCTGCAGCCACTGCAGGACGCAGGCCGGGCGGCGGGTCGTCCTCTGCCACCCGCTGTAGCTCCTTTGCTCTGTGCTGGCGTGACAGGAAGGACTGGTTTAATCCTTACCAGAGGATATTTTTTCATTGATCTTTAGAGAGAGCGAAGGGGGGGGGGGGGAGAAGCATTGATGTGAGAGAGATACATTGGTTGGTTGCTCCCATACACGCCCCAGTTGGGCTGGGGATAGAACCTGAAACCGAGGTACCTGCCCTTGACCAGGAAGCGAGCCTGCGCCGCCTCAGTCTGGGGGCTGCGCTCTCACCACTGAGCCCCCAGCCAGGGCGGACGTGACAGACCTGCATCAGGGCCCGGAACCGCGGTGCTCAGGGGAGTCCGCCCGCAGAGGGCCGCGGTGCTGCCACGGCCCGGGGCGCTCTGGCCTCCTCTTGGGAGCCGCCTGTCGCACCTTCCTCAGGTTACGTCCATGTCCGCTAAGATGCCGCCCTCTGAGGATGGACGTCATATTTTAGAAATGACCGCAGGCCCATCCTCTGGGCAGCGTGTGGGTTCCAATTGGAGGAAGCAGGGCCCAGGGCAGAGCGGACGGAGTCCTCTGTGTGAGACAGAACGCATTCTCAGAGGAATTGCAAAGGCGAAGTTCCAGCCCGGCCGGCTGGGCTCAGGGGTCGTGCTGACCGAGGAGCCAGCGCAGGACAGACCGTCGTGTGGGTGCTCACACACTAACACTTAGCTTCCCCCGAGGAGCAGGTCTAAGCAGGCGGCCGGGGAAGGTGTGGCGCGGAGGTGCTGGGCCCGTGCGGGAAACGGGGTCTCTCTGCTCTCAGCCGGGCTCCGGGTCTGACCCCCCCCCCACACCCCCCCCACCCTTGTCCCGCACCAGGCCGTGGGTGCCCTTCCAGGCGCCACAGGAAGTGCTGGCGGAAGCGTGGCCTGCGCGTGGAATCGGGTCCTCAGTTCCTCCCGGCAGCTTCTGAAAGGGCCCCCCAGCCGCTTCCCGTCGCCCGTTGGGCCCGTCACCTCCTGCACCAGCCTCGTCTCGCTCTGCTTCCTAACAGTCCCTCTCGCACCCCCAGGCCACCCCGTCGTCCCCAAGTACTACTACGTGCCGGCCGACTTCGTGGAGCTCGAGAAGAGAAACCCCGGCAGCCAGAAGCGCTTCCCCAGCAACTGTGGCCGCGACGGGAAGCTGTTCCTCTGGGGCCAAGCCCTGTACATCATCGCGAAGCTGCTGAGTGAGTGGGGACGGCGGGCGGGTTCCCCGTCTTCGCGCCCAGACAGTGTGTGTCTGCGGCCATTACTGTCGGCCTCGGGGCGGGTGCGGTGCGGAGGCCGGGGAGCTGCTTCGTCTGCACAGGCAGAATGCGCCTCTTTGACTGCGTGCCGATGGGCAGTTTCTGGAAGGTGTCACGTAGGCGTGGGCCGCTCCGATCTCAGGGCTCCGGCGGCGTGTGGGGCTCCAGCAGAGGCTGTGGGAGCGCCGATGCACTTCATAGAATAGAATGACATTCCGATCGCATGTGATGGCCACCTGGGGTCAGAGCTTTAGCAAGCCGCTAGCCAAAAGGGATGGGCTATCTCCAAGTTCCTTCTTTCCAATGAACCCATGTACTGGGTGTCATCCCCGAGGCTCAGAAGAGCCCTCCCCGCTGCCCAGGCCACGCAGCCATGACCACAGGACTGTATGGGTTTGGTCAGGGCCTCAGGCTGAGCCTGTCACCTGGAGCCTCTGTGGCATTAAACATGCTCATTAAACAGACATACTTTGCTAACTTAGTAAGATGTGACTTTGTATTCTGCTTCCTTTACATGCTGATTATTAAAAAACGTATTTCTTAGTCATTTCTCTGCCCTCTGTAAAGTGTCTCGTTACTTCGCTCTGCCCATTTAACCTTGGTTTTATGTTTTTTTCTCAGTCTGCATAGTGTTTAATATATTACGTGCATTAAACCTCTCTTGCATTTTCCTAGTTTGTTTATCTTTCTAAAAAATATATTTTTATTGATGTCAGAGAATAAGGGAGAGGGAAAGAGAGAGAGAAATATCAATGATGAGAGGAATCATGGATCGGCTGCCTCCTGCACACCCCACACTGGGGATCGAGCCTGCAGCCCGGACATGTGCCCTGACTGGGAATCAAACCGTGACCTGGTTCATAGGTTGATGCTTAACCACTGACCTACACCAGCAGGGCTCTGTGAAATGTTTTTTAAATTGTCATTTCATTAAAGAAACAAAAATTATTCTCCATACATCTTCTTACCCTCAACAATGATGGTTTGAGCTGAACTCAGGGTCTATTTCATAAACTTTTCTGTGCATTAAAAGGCAAATATGAATGGCCCACCCACCCGCTGCGGGTTGAAAGCGGCTGCCGTGTTTGTGGAAACGCTTGGCTGTCGGAGGGTGGCCCTGTGCGGGGAGCTGCAGCCACCTCCCCATCCTGTGCTGGATCGGGTGTGCTCCTGCAGGCTGGCCTCTCCCCAGGGAACGGTGCCAGGTGCCATGGAGCTGGCACTTCCGGGGCTCGGCTGTGCTTCCCAAGTGAAGGAAACCAGTGCAGCAAGAAACAAACAACTATTCCTTGACCTTTAAGGTCTGAGCCACGTTTACCGCTGCGGCCACGAGAGCGACGATGACAGCAAGTAACGTTTCTAACCTGCTCCCGCGCCGGTTTGTCATTTTGCTTGTTGAGTCTCCTGAGGGCCTGCTCCATGCCAGTGGGAGGGGCGGCGTCAGAGGCGAGCACCTGGAGGGAGGCTCGTGAGCAGCAAGCCAGGCCCAGGCGCAGCGCAGAGTGCGAGAAAAACGCCAGGAAGTCAGCGCTTTCAAAGGCCTCGGCAACTGCTTCATTCGTGTCAGTGTTCGTAGACTGGCCCTTATGCTTTCCAAGGATATAACGTCTTTATCTGTCGTCCTTTCTAGCTAACAAAATAATAAGGTAGAGCTTCATTTCCGTGGCTGGCGGCGAAACATTAATTATGTAAAATGCTGATGGTCGTGGGAGCTTTCCACATCCCAATGATCAGACAAATGAGACCGGGAAATAATGTGCTGCTATTTAGAATATCACGGCACTAATCAACCCTGCCTCACGAGCTAAACTGCTATTAATAAATGGAAATGACAGGTCGCTATTTGCCATCATTAAGCCTATATTGCTTCCACTTAAATTTTGCAAAAGTACGCGAGAGAATGTTCTGGCATGTGCTCCCTGGTGTGGGCGGGACACTACCACCTCGTAGGTCTGACTTATCTGTTTGTGGCCTCCTCCTGGCGTCTTCCCATCAAGGTGTAGAGAAAGTGATTGCTCTTAAAAGGCAAGGTTCCCCGTGGTTCAGGGCCCAGGCCCGGGAGAGCCTGCCTGTGTGAGCTGAGCTCTGCCACTCCCCAGCGCGGGTGCGAGGTGCTTGGCCACGTGGTGCCTCCGATTCGTCGCCTGCGAAAGGATGCGGGTGTTGTGAGGATGTGTGACCTGTTGCCGTGGCTGCTGCTGCTCCTCCCTCCCCTCCTTCCTCTGTTATTAATGTCGCTCGCTCATTGTTGAAGACCTCTCCCAATGTCCCTAGAAACGCCGTGGCGATCTGTGTAAAGGGTAGCGTTGCCATGTGCCTGGACGTTGCCCAGCTTAGAGATACCGTGAGAAACGCTCCCACGCTGCAAGAAACGGGCACGCGTTTTTGTGGCAGACTCCCGCCCTGTTTTCCAGAACTGGTCACTGCTAAGGAAACGAGGTGGAAGTCCTTTTTAAGTGGACATTAAACGCGGTGAATTTAGACAAGTCAGCAGGCTGTTGTTTTTACATGATTGCTGTAGAACGGAAGATCAAGAGTGAATGAGCGCGTTTTCATAGCTTACCTGCAGTGAAAGTGAAAACAGGGCCAACTCACTTTAGAGGTAGGGCCTAGCCCGGCCAGTGTGGCTCAGTGGTTGAGCATCCACCTATGAACCAGGTGGTCCGATTCCTGGTCAGGCATATGTCTGGGTTGCAGGCTCGAGTTCCAATAGGGGGTGTGCAGGAGGCAGCCGATCCATGATTCTCTCTCATCACTGATATTCTGTCTCTCTCTCCCTCTCCCTTAGTCTCTGAAATCAATAAAAATGTTTTTTTAAAAAAGAAGTAGGGTAGTTATTTATTTATGTATGTATGTTATTCAATTAACTTTCACATGTTTGAGCAAAACACTAGATAACTATGGCAATGGTGGCCATTTTTAAATTGGGTTGTTAGTCCTTTCATTACTGAGTTGTAAGAGTTCTCTGTGTAGTCAAGGAACAAGTCCCTACAAGATCTATGGCTTGCAAATATATTCTCCTCTTTTGTGGGCTGTCAATTTGACCTTCTTGATGGTGTCCTTTGAGAAACAAAGGTTATAATGTGACCAAATCCAACTTATCTCACTTTTTCTTTTGTTTCTTAATGTTTTGATGTCGTAGTTTTATCTAATTTAAAATCACAAAGATTTCCTCTGGTTGGTAGAGTGTTCGTGAATGCTGTCAGGTTTTGCTGGTGTTGGGGTTGAACAGGTGCATTTTGGGTAACGCCTTTCCGTCCTCCCCAGCGGAGGAGCTGATCAGTCCTAAGGACATCGATCCCATCCAGCGCTACGTCCCGCTGCAGAGCCAGCGCAACGTGAGCATGCGGTTCTCCAACCAGGTAAGGAGACCTGTTTCCCCGCTCGCCTCATGCAAGGCACGGGCCGCTTAACTGGCGGAGGAAGTGTGTTCCGAAGGCGGATTTTATTGCTCCTTCCGAGGGCAAGGCTCTCCCTCTTCCGGGCAGTTAGGATTTACGTGTCTGTATGTCAGCTCTTCTTTCATTTGATTTATTTACTTTAATTTTTAAATCCTCACCCTAGGACATGCTCAGAGAGAGGAAGGGAGGGAGGGGGGGAGGGAGGGAGGGCAGGGAGGAGAGAGAGAGAGAAACACTGATGTGAGAGAGACACATCGAGCATTGCCTTCTGTACCTGCCTTGACTGGGCATTGAACAGCAGCCTTTGGGTGCACAGGACAGCGGGCAGCCGGCTGAGCCACACGGGCCGGTGACTAGACTTGAATTTAAAAAATGTCTTGGGGTGAAGGGCTGCCTGTGAAGGAAGAAGTGTGAGCCAGAGGTGTCCAGCGAGATGTCTCCCCGGTAAACGTCCTCTTCACAGGGTGACCTGAAGGTGTCCCGCGGGCTTGAGAAGGTGCGGGGTGCACGGGGGCAGGGGCGGGGCGGGTGCCTCTCGGCGCTGCAGCTCCGGGCGGGCCCGTGGGGCTGGCGGTCGCTCCGCTGCCTGCTCTCGTGCTGGGCGGAGGGGTGTTCTACATTCTGTGTAGTTCTTCCTGTGGATGCAGACTACGTGGTGGCCACAGAATGAACGTTTGCAGGGTCAGCAGGATTGACTGTTAGCCTGAGCAAGCCTCAGTGGTAAGCGGCACCAGTCACGTGGGCTGTTAAGATGAGGCGCCGTGGGCTGTGGAGATGCCTGAGGGTCGGGAGCGGGTCTGCGTGGCCGGGCGCAGCCAGTGGACGCTGTTGAGTAGAGCAGCAAGGCCCTCTCACAGGAGTGAGGCCACACAGTGTACAGGCCCCTTTGTTGTCTTTCCATGGGCTTTTCCCCCTAGAGAGAGTAGAAGGGGAGGGGGGGGAGAGAGAGGGAGAGAGAAAAGAGAGAAACAGTGATGTGAGAAACGGATTGATTGTTGCCTCCCGCCTGCGCCCGGATGGAGGTGGGGGATCAAACCTGCAACTGAGGTCCGTGCCCTTGACCGGGAATCAAACCCCTGACCCTTTGGTCCTTTGGCCCACACAGTAACCACTGAGCCAGACTGGCCTGGGCAGCGCTTCTTTTAGTTTAAAAAACGCATGTGGGCATGTGCGCACGCACGCAAACACACACACACACACATACACACACACACACACATTTTAATGAGAGGAAGGGAGAGCCAGCCAGACCCATTAGATCCTGTCACACTATTTCTCTGAGCCTTTTGATCATTTTCCACAAAACATGCAAAGACCTGAGTGGCTAATAGAGCAGAAGCTGTTCGGAGGCGGTTACATAAACGCTGGGCTTTCTCAGGACACAGAGCCGGGGTCAGCGCACAGTGGACGAGCCTCCCGGCCTGGGCCCCTCGCTCAGGCGGGGACGCGCTCTGTCTCCACTCCCCATCCGGACAGCGCAGCGCACCTGCAGGGGTGGCGATGCAGAGGAGCGGGGTGTGCGAGGGGGAGGCAGGAACAGGCGGGGGTGGGTGGGAAGGTGGGGAGAGCTGGACTCTGAGACAGTCGGGAAGGCTGACGACGTGCGGTCTGGGAGGAAGGGCACAGAACTGGCCGGAACTCGGGGGCTGGTCTGCAGACCTGAGGGCCCGCCGCACAGCAGCCCGGCCTGGGCTCCACCGCCGCCCTGCAGCTCGCGCACCGTCACATGGTTGCTGGGTGTGGCGTGGAAGTCGGGGCACTGCCGTCGCGGGCTCCCAGGACCTGGTGCGGGTGCCCTCGGAGCGATGGCGTGGACGGTGCCCGGAGCCAGGTGCGGGAGAGACGGGCCCCGAGGTGGGTTTGCCGCAGTCGGGGGGCAGCCTCTCCATGTAGCCGATTCCTCTGCAGCTCCGACAGCACGGGCTTGTCCCGCGCCCTTTGTTGTTCCTGTTTCAGAGCTGCTCACGGTTTTCCGAGGTTTACGAGTCTTGGGCGATTTAAGGAAACTTGGCAGGAGGCCCCGCTTTATTCGGTTCACGTCATTCCAGTGCTCTCACATCGTTGGACCAGTTTGAGACAATTTCTACTTAAAGGATTAAAAACACACTTCACGTCATTCGCTTGGCAAAGAGAGAGAGAGAGTGTGCATGGGACCCTGAGCCAGGTTTCCCTGCGAGGTGGGGTCTTTAGCACCGAGCACAGGGCCCGTGGTCGTTAGGATGAAACAGAAGGTCCCAGCCCAGGTGGCAAACACGCCTCCGGGAACCCGCCCCCCCCCCCAAACACACACACGCACACACGCACACGCATACACACATACACACGTACACACACACACATACCCACATACACACATACACAGCCACAGAGGGGCTTCCCAGGCGATGCCTCCGAGGGCGTAGACCCCCCCCCCCAGCCACAGAGGAGATTCTCAGGCGTATCCCCATCTTTAGGGAAGAAGAGCCTCCTGTCAATCACTGTTTACCCGGAGCCAACGGGAAGGACACGCCGGGTCAGAACTCTCCAGAACTGAGGGAGGACAACCTGGAAGTTTAAAGCAGCGGGCTGACTGCTGGCACCATTGCAGCGGCCCCTGAGCTGATGAAGATGAGCAGCTCCAATTGCAGCGGGAGGGCAGTGACGGCTCACACGGCCATGGCCTCCCATGGCCAGGCGGGAGCGTGGGGGGAGGGCAGGAGCACACGGAGCGTGTGGCTGGTGTGTAACCAATGCCTCAGGCCTCCACGCCCCCCCCCTCCGGGCCCCTCCGAGCCACTGGACGCCTGGCACCTTCCTCTGGGGGAAGTCCACTTGCTCGTAAATAGAGGCCGCTTGCCTGGGGCTTCCTTTCTCCTCATGTTGAATCTATTGACGGGCTTAAAGGTCTGAGTCTCTGAAGGAGACCTCTCCGTTGGTCCGCACGTAACTCCCCCTTAGCCAGTGCTCCTCGTCCCAGGGCGGCCCCTCCTAAGGGCAGGCGGGGCTGTGGGGGCCCCTCCCAGGCCCCGGAGACTCGCAGGGAGTTGGATTGTCTCGTGAATAGAACATGTATTTAGGGCGAGTGAAGCAGCATTTCATGTCTTTGGTTTAATTATCGTGATGGCGCAGGTCCCGTGTGCTGAAGCACCCCGAGGCAGTTTGGGTTCCTGGTCATCATTTTGCAACACCCCAGCGTTGAGCCTGCGAATTGCGTTTAATAGACCAATTAGAGCGGCTTGAGCTGCTCTGCGGGTCAGGAGGAAGGCAGGTAGGCGAGGGATGCTTTTCAATTGTCAGAGCTTATTTTCCAAGCTCCAGAGCCGGATGGAAGCCAGTATCGATCGGTAAATCGCGTGCATATTTACCTCGTGGGCGCCGAGTTCCTTCTGTGGGGGACGGTGGGCGAAGGGCTCTGGGCGGGGCTGAGGCTGACGCTCAGCAGGCAGGTGGTTTGTGAAGGGGGCCTGCTGAGCTGCTGGGTTTGCCGTGGGAGTTCTTCAGCCCCTGCAGCCCCCAGCCGATGCTCACGTGGTGCCTTGGGCGTGGGCACTTCAGAGCTGGTGCCCGTCTGCCAGGCAGAGGGAGAGAACAGGGTCCAAGCAGGCCTGCGAGTCCAAAGGAAACACCAGGCCGCGGCCGGGAGCTGCAGTGCCCTCCTGGGACGCCCCGGGCTGCCTGCCAGTCCACACCCTCCTCGCCCCTGAGACAGGAGCCCTCACTCCCGCAGACTCAGTGACCCCCGTCGGAGCCCACCCTCCTTCTGATGCGAATACCTGGCTTCACCCGCAAGAAATGAGGCTCCGGGTTTTGATTTCTCGTTAGAAATCTCGATGGGCCTCTGAATCATTCATTTACTTCCTCGCCCTTTGGAGTAACATGAACTGTTAAGGTTTTTATCAAATAGAAATAGAATTTATAGCCCTGGCCGGTTTGGCTCAGTGGATAGAGTGTCAGCCTGTGGACCGAAGGGTCCTGGGTTCGATTCCGGTCAAGGGCACGTACCTTGGTTGTGGGCTCCTCCCCACCGGGGCCCTGGCCAGGGATCCTGCAGGAGGCAACCAATCGGCGTGCTTCTCTCACATCGATGTTTCTCTCTGTCTTTCCCTCTCTCTTCCGCTCTCCCTAAGAATCAATGGAAAAATATCCCTGGGTGAGGATTAAAAAGAAAAAGAAATAGAATTTATAGCGTTTGTAATTCATATTTATTTTTGTTGGGCTGTTATATGTTCATTTAATCATGCGAAGTCCGCCCGAAATGGCATTGTCACTGCGATCCTGGGGGTCGTGCCTTTGGCTGCGTGGGTTTCGCTGCTGATGCGCACATTCTGTGCTCCTGGCCTTCCATGCCACGCACAGTCCCCGCTCAGAGCCACAGAGGCAGTCCCCGGCGGGTCGGCCGTGGACAGCGCGCTGCGGGAGTGGGGCACATCCCTGTGAAGACGTGTGTGCCCGTGTCCTCAGAGCTGCCTACCACGGGGGTCTGGAGCTTCTGAGCGCTCCCTGCGGGTCACGTAGGGCTCAGGGCATCAGATGGCCAAAGCCTGTCTCCGTCACCCGAAACAGAAGCACGTGCCCAGCGCTGGCCCCGAGGGGAGCCGCTCCTCCTCTGCCCGCAGAGGGCAGTGATGGGAAATGGCTCTCCGTCCCCAAACTACTCTCAGGCCTCATTCCAGAGAGCCCGACGGCTCACCTCCGGGCGGTGAGCTTGATGGCTCCCCCTGTCCCACTGTGCACGTCGGAGGGACCAGGGCGCAGCGAGAGCAGGAGGGGCAGCCCCAGGCAGCTCGTGCCGTCCTCTCAGTGAACCCGGGGACGTTAGCGCTGCCCGCAGTGACCGGATCTTCTCAGTCGCGCCCCCTTTCTGTGTGGCAGGGCCCCCTGGAGAACGACCTGGTGGTCCACGTGGCGCTCATCGCGGAGAGCCAGCGGTATGGAGCGTGGAGGGAGGCGTGCGCCGTGGGGAGCCGGGCGGGGGGACGGCACTCGCTTTCCCCTCCCGGTGTTGAGGCTCCGTGCGGGCCCTTGGCAGAGTTTAGGGCGGCGTGGGCGCCCCTGTAAGTGCAGGACCACGTTCTCGTCAGTGTCAGTGACGGGAGTGTTAACCACTGTGACCAGCGCCAGTGTGGCCTGGGGTGCAGCATTGAAACACAAGCACACAGATTAGGGGGATCCCCCAATCCTGTGCTCGCCCGCCCCCCATTGGCCCGTCCCCAGAGCTCCCACCTGATGTTCTGTGAGGCCCCCGGGCCCCGGGGTCCCAGGGCAGATGACGCGCTGCTCCGCTGACCAATACAGCTGCCCCAAGCCCGGCCTCTGCCCGTGGGTTCCACGCTGCTCCCCGCTGTCCCCAAGGCCCCTCTGCCTGGCCCTTCAGCCTCCAGGTTTTCCTCAACACGTACGGGATCCAGACGCAGACGCCTCAGCAGGTGGAGCCCATTCAGATCTGGGCGCAGCAGGAGCTGGTGAAGGTGGGTGCTGGCTCCCCACCGTCGCCCTGGGAGCCCCCTTTGCCTGACTTCCGCAGACCTCGTCCCTTCAGTCACATCAGCACTGATATGGAGATGAACGCACAGGCAGCGCACAGATGATGTCACCTATGCACCATCCATGTCCACGTCTGCACACTGATGTGTGTGGCATGCGTGCATCTGTGGCGTTAGGGAGCTGTCCTGCTGCTGCTGGTGGTTTAGGGGTCACAGCATAACTCCCGCCCCTTTAACATGCACCAGCGTTGCCTAAGGGGTGGTGGGAGCCGGCGGGGCCGTGTAGTTGTAGCATTTGGCTTAAACTTTAAAATAAAATCAGTAAGACACTCCCGCCCGCTTGGGTGAGAAGTGCGGGGAGGAGGAGGGCGCCTGTGGCCTGTGCTCTGACGTTAACTAGCGGACGTGGTGGCCCGGGGCCTCTGTCTCGTTCCCTTGTGCATCGGCAGAGCCGGAAGCTGACTCTGACCGTCTGGCTCGCACATCTCGGGGTCGAGTCCAGTGGCCGCCGCCGGCCGGCTTGTGTGCCTCAAGCCCATGGGATAAGGTCTCCCGCTTTTTCTCTGGAGAGAGAAGAAAAGGAGCAGGAAATGGCGGGGGTGGGGCGGGGGCAGGGGGGAAGCACACTCCGCGCCGGGCTCTGTTAACACGTGTGTCTTACAGGCCTACTTCCACCTGGGCGTCAACGACAAGCTGGGGCTCTCGGGGCGGCCGGACAGGCCCATCGGCTGCCTCGGCACGTCCAAGGTGCGAGGCTCCGGGGGGTGGGCGCCCAGCACCACGGGCGGGAGCGGCTGCACTTGGGCTCCTCCCTGGAGTCGGTTTTTAAATTATATTTTTACGGGTTTCAGAGAGGAAGGGAGAGGGAGAGAGAGCGAAACATCAGTGATGAGCGAACCACTGATTGGCTGCCTCCTGCACGCCCCCCACTGGGGATCGAACCTGCAACCCAGGCCTGTGCCCTGACCGGGAATGGAACCTGACCTGCGGAGTCATAGGTCGATGCTCAGCCCCTGAGCCACACCGGTCGGGCCTGAGTCATGATTTTTTACAGCCAGTCTCCTGGTTGGAGTTGTGTGACATCACAGAAGCCTCTGGGCGGGAATGAGCGCCCCGCTCCGTTACCTCTGAGTGCCCTGAGGTAGCGGATGGTGGTGGCTGCCGAGGGGCTCTCTGTCGTGGTGGAGGGACGGGCATGTGCTTACTCACACCCCCAGTCAGTCAGGGGCTTTAAAACTCCTTCATGTTACGTGTTTTTTATGAGTCTGTTA
This sequence comes from Myotis nattereri, assembly GCF_964212035.1. Taxonomy (NCBI): domain Eukaryota; kingdom Metazoa; phylum Chordata; class Mammalia; order Chiroptera; family Vespertilionidae; genus Myotis; species Myotis nattereri. The sequence continues at coordinate 1,914,124 of NC_138090.1, forward strand.
TTTGCCTCCTCAGAATCGGACATCAGTAGTCGTTTTTTTCAGGGCTCTGTAACGGCACCTCAGCCTCGGCCGGCTCTGTGTTTATTTTGAACTTCTCCCTGCAGATTTACCGCATTCTGGGGAAGACTGTGGTGTGCTACCCCATCATCTTCGACCTGAGTGACTTCTACATGTCCCAGGACGTGCTGCTGCTGATAGATGACATAAAGGTAGCCGGGAGCACTCCCTCACCCACAGGCAGGGCTGTTCGGCCAGTTCCATCATAGGTCCTGGCTCCGACCCGTCACACTGGCGGTCTGGGTGACAGGGTCTGCTCTGCTTAAGCTTGCGTGGCTGCTGGGACTCTGCGGTCCTCTGGCGCCCGCGGGTCATCTCCTCTGGAACAAAAGCTGAGGCAGAAGCCAGTCATTACGAAGAATGTCAAGGAAGACCTCAGCCAACTCGTAGCCCCGTTAGTTAAGCCTCCTCCCTTTTCCGTTTCCACTGCGGAGGGTCGTGGCGCCCCCGTTTGCTCATCATCACGGCCGCCGCGCGAGCGTGTGCCCGGCCCTGAGGGGGATGGGCACGGAGACACTGAGTCGGAGGAGAACCTCCCCATGGCGGGAGGCCCATGGGGTTCAGTCCAGTCTCTCCGCCTCCCGTCTCACACGCTCACGGGTGGAGGTGAACATGAGCCTGCCTCCCCCTGGGGCCATCCTTGACTGTGTTTATCAGGCCACGCGCCAAAAACAAGCATCCTTAGTCCCATGCATCTGTTCTCTTAGAGAACAAAGTATGAAGGCAGGGTGGTTCCGGTAGTTTGTGCGTGCCCTGCTGTGTGCGTGTAGGTGCTGGACTTCTGCCCTGGTCGTCTGCTCACGCCAGGGTGCCCTGGGAGTGACCTGGGCATGGAGGGCTTTGCCGGCTCAGCCAGGTGCCACCCCGCCCTGCTGTCCCCACAGAACGCGCTGCAGTTCATCCGGCAGTACTGGAAGATGCACGGGCGGCCCCTCTTCCTCGTGCTCGTCCGGGAAGACAACATCAGGTGGGTGGGCGCGGGCAGGTGTGAAGGGCTCTCGGGGGGAGGTGGTCCGTTTCTCATCCTGCGTTCATGTGCGTGTCTTGCTTGTCTGCTTCTATCTCTAGGGGCAGCCGGTTCAACCCCATCTTGGACATGCTGGCGGCCTTCAAGAAGGGCGTGGTCGGGGGCGTGAAGGTGCACGTGGACCGCCTGCAGGTAGCTGTTTCCTCCGGCGCCAAGGCTGAGCTCGCACCTCATTTAGTTAGCCAGTTAGTCCCATGAGGGCGCAGGTGTTTCTCCACGTGCGTGCTGTGGGAGGCGCTGGTCTCGGGGCGTTATTCCCGCCGTCTCCTGTGCCTGCGGCCATCCTGTCCCCCTGACCCTCCCCAGCCCACTTGCTTATTGACTCCAATTAAACATTCCCTTTACGGGCTATTAGTACAGAAGGGTGGCCAAGCTAATAAAACTAGAAAACATTAAATCAAAATTAATTTTCTTATGTTTTCAGTGTTACGAGCTTTGAGAATAAATGAATTCTTGACTCTTTCTTTATACCCACATCACAATCCAGTATCAAACCGGTTCTCTGCTCTCAGAACCTAGCCGTTCCCATCATCTCCAGCCCCGACACTGGTCCAGGCCACCACCGTCCCCCCTGGGTCCTAACAGTCCTCGCCTAAGTTCCCATTGGCCACAGCGGCTCCTCCTCCTGCTCTCCCAGCCCATGGGCCTCCAGCGCCTTCCCCTCGCCCAGTGAAGCCGAGCCCTCTGTCTGTGCGCTGTCCACCATGAGCGCACCCAGCGAGTCACAGGATCTCTGCCCAGACCATTTCAGCATTTCGTGTTTTCTTTGATTTCAAATTATTTTTTAGCATCTTAATAGGCAATGAATTTTATCTCAGCTTGAAAAGGGCCACAGCTCTGAGGGCAGAAAGAAGTACAGTTGGTGTTGTGTTGCTGCCCTTATTCATTCTGACTCGTGGGCGCAGCTCGGTGTCTGGGCTGTGTGTGTGTGTGTGTGTGTTTGTGCGTGTGTGCGTGTGTGTGAGTGTGTGGCATGTGCAAACCCGTCTGCTTTTAGAACGCCCACGTAAGAAATGGCTTCAGGGTTGATATGTTAGGCAAACCCATTTGAAGAATGACATGGGGACAGCCAGGCGTGCGCACTGGTCACAGAGCTGGGCTTGAACTCATCCGCGCCCGCCTTCCCGCCCCCCAGACGCTGATATCGGGAGCGGTGGTGGAGCAGCTGGACTTCCTGCGCATCAGCGACACGGAGGAGTGAGTCCCGGGGCGGGTGTGTCTCCGGAACTGTGGCAGGTGCAGGAGTCGGAAACATTCTCTGTTGGTGTCTAGGGTTCCGGAATTTAAGAGTTTCGAGGAACTAGAGCTCCCCAAGCATTCCAAAGTCAAACGGCAGAGCAGCGCCTCCCAGGCCACCGAGCTGGAACTGCAGCCTGACGTCAGCCTCGCCGAGTGGAGGGCCCGACCCACCCAGGACATTCTGCAGAAGCTGGAGGTGAGGCAGGCCCTTCCCGGGGTCCCGGAGTGAGGCCTGTGGCCCCCCGTCACCCCCGTGATCTGTGTTCCCAGGACTGCAGCGGCCTGGCCAGCCAAGTCATCCTGCTGGGCATCCTGCTCAAGAGGGAAGGGCCCACCTTCATCACAAAGGAAGGTAGGGGCGGGCGGAGACGTTTCCAGAAGCGGCTGCGCTGCCGTGAGCTTCTGCCAAACACACGTGGCCGGTGCCCACCAGGCTCACCAGTGACTCCCTTGAACTCTTTTAAACATTTACGTGGGAAATGCTCATGCCCGCCACCTGGCCCGGCGGGGGAGGTGTAAGCTCCTCGTGGCTCAGGGACGCGGGGTGTTTCTCTGATGGTCTGAACGGCGTTGGAGCCGGGGTTCCGCTGTGACTCTTAACCTGGTTGCTCCCGGACAGTGTCTCTTTCCAGTTTTATTTTCTGTCCGTTTTCAAGAACAACATTGAATTGTTGTAGCTATAAACACTAGCTGGCCCATGGTCCACAGCAGCCACATGGGCGGAACCGGCACAGGACGGGGGTGTGCTCTAAAGATGAGCAGAAAGAAGCCCCTTCCATGGTGTCCGCCACTCTGCGTTCACGGGGAACCCGTTACCCCTGGACCCGAGTTTGTGCATTGAGTCGCTGCTCTCAAGAGCCCCTGAGCTCTCCATCGGGCATTTTCCAATAGAGAACAATGCAGGATACACTTCACGTGGGTGTTGTCCAGCTACTCAACCTCTTGGGCTCATCTGGGACATGTTGCTTTGGTTGGACCTGGAAATTGAGTCAGAATTTTAAGCATCGGTGTAATTAATAAGATTTATAGTTTTGGTAGCGAACTAAACATAATCGCTTATTCACATAAGGCAATTCGTTTTTGCATTATTGTAGCTAAGAGCTAACCTTGAGTATTATACATGCGAATTAAATACTCCTAATTTTCTTAACTAATTAAAGGCGGAAGAACTTTAGGCAAATTTCAAACAGAATCCCTCATTTCTAATTAGTATCAAAGCTATAAGTATAAGCAGAATCCCAATTATATTGAGGACATTCACTGAAATTTACACTTTAAAACAATAGGATTTCATAAAAGCAAGGATTTCATTAGGAGCCTGGACTCCAGGATGGGTATTTAGTAGTGCTTTAAAACAGAATAATATTTATCTAAATAGTTTATCATGAACATGCTGAGGGAATCATTTCTTAAGCCATTTTTGTAAACTTGGAAGTAATACTCATCTTTCACTTAGATACTGAGATGGTTTAAATCTGTAAAACCTTACGATAGAGTGAAAATCATGAGCATGTATAGAATCTGAATGTGATTTTATCCAATTAGCTACAGAGCTAGAGAAGTAAGTTCAGGGTAAAATGACGACCCTACTCTTCACCCTGTTCCTCTGGGTGCTCGGTCTCCTCACGTGGTTAATTCATTGGCAAAGCCGACATGAGGCCTGGCCACATGGGGACTGGCGCCAGAGCACGCAGGGCGTGGCGTGGGTGTGAGCAGCAGCCCATACGCCTCCGTAGTTTTGCTGAACAAATAAGTGAAGAATCGTATACAGGGTGTCCCCCCAAAATGTATACACACTTTGAATAATTATTCATTCCAATGGGTTAAATCAGAAAAGAAAACAATATCAATTGAACTATCAAAAATATATATGTATACATTTTGGGGGGACATCCTACATATGCAGAGTCTCCAGCATTTGCTCAGTTGGCTATGTTCTGTGTTTTATTTTCTGCAGTGAATTAAAATAACACTTTTATGTGTTGAAAACTTAGAGATTGCATATTAATTAAGAAAAAATCGAGACATCCAGTCCTCACTAAATCACCTGCTCAGACGAACTAGCAGCAAGGGCAGGACCACACTGTGTATTTGGGCTGCATGTTACCTGTGTCAGGCAGGGCGGGACATTACGGGTGTGGATGTACCAGCTCTCGAACAAAACAAAATGGAAATGCGAGGGGCTTTGAAGCGGAGAATAAATGTGACGCACTCTCTTCCCCGATGTCCAGGTACCGTGTCCGATCACATCGAGAGAGTCTATAGGAAAGCTGGCAGCAAGAAGCTCTGGTTCGTATGAGTGTCCTTGTCCTGGTGTTTGTTCTGTGTTGTCCTAGTGAAGGGCCTGAAGATGATGGGCTGGTCTCCAAGATGCTGTTCCCCCTGATTTCCACTGTCCAACTCCGCGGCCAGCACCGTGCCTGCCACACTCCCCGAGATTAAAGTGCCTGGGAGAGAGACTCCCCAGGAGCGGCACCTGGGGGTGTGCACGGGTGGCCTGCGCTTGACCTTGCCCCCTGGAGCCCAGCAGTGCTTCCGGCTCTGCTTTGTGTCAGGAGCCCTGCCCGCTGCCGCGGAGGCCGCGGGGGGAGAGGCTCATGTCAGCACCGGCACCGTCATCCCCTGAGCAGGCAGTTCTCACCACTTAGACGGAATAGCTCCCAGGGCCCGCAGTGGCTCCGTGGAAAATGACTAATGTGTTCTGCAGCGGTAGTCTCTTCCCAGGGGTTGAAACAAAAATGAGGTAAGTCGAAATAAAACAGTTTAAATTCACAGCAGGGCAGTTGGCCTAAACGCACGGCTCTCTGCATTTTGAAGCAATTCTAACAGCATTACTGGCAGAATCTAACATTTTGAAAGTAAGAGAATACATATATATTTTTTACGTGACCCATTATTTTCTCATTTAGGGGGAAAAAAGTCTCAAGATATGTAAGAAACTCCCTTCACCCGCGTGAGCCTTGGGTTTCGAATCTCTGAAACCAGGGCATTGATAAGCCAGTCTCTTGGCAGCCTTCCCGCTCTGTGATGCTCACAGACATGCCCTTCCTGCCCGGGAGAAACAGTGCCGTAACCTGGGGGGACCCCGTTTCTCACTGTAGACCCTCAGCACGGGCAGCGTGCGAGCTCAGAGGTGCTGCCTGACAGCCGGTGAGGGCCCGAGTGGCCATGATCTTCCTTGGCAAAGCAGCCCCGGTTTTGCTTCACTTGCCTTTTAGATAAATGCTTCACTTGCCTTTTAGATAAATGTTTCACTCGGCTTTTAGGTAAATGTTACCCTGGCATCTTAGATAGGCCATTGGCCAGCAGAGGCTGACGGTGCTGACTATTCTGTTGAAAAGAACAGGCTCCCGGAAGTTGTATTGACTGTATTTTCCGTTTTATGGCTTCGCACTGACACACCCAGGTTGGCGGTTCGCTCCGGGGCTGCATTTACCCAGAAATTCTCCTCCTCCATAGCCCCGCACGTTACCACCATCCTGGTCCATGGGAAGCAGGTACACGCACGGCGTGGGGCCACGGCTGCCTGGCGTGTGGGCTTCCTTGCATCCGAGGGTCGAGCCTCCCTGCTGGGCGAGTGTGTGGGTGACAGCTTTTCTAAACGCAGGGGAGTCTGTCGCACTGACTGACCAGTTACTGACTTCGCTTTTACCATTCCCTCCGCACTGAGGTCAAGGCATGGACCCGCCTTTATAGGCCAGCTCTCACCAATACCCCGAACTTCAAGAAAACCGTTTTAAACCTGTATTTTACTTTTTTTCATCTAAAAGTTCCATATGAATTTTCACTTTTGAGGGAGAAACAAATTGCATGTGCTGTGCTTTAAAAACAATCTGTTCTCCGAAGGCTAAGACTTTTGCAGAAATGTAAAAATAGCAGCGTGAATTCCTTCCTCCCACATTCTGGCTTCAGCTAAGAAAAATGCTGGTCTTTCCTTGTAACGCTTCCTACACCCAGCACTCCGCGAGTCCCGTAAGCCAGGCATTCCGGTCCGAGGCCCCGAAGGACACATGGTTGAAGGTGGTTTGTACCAGGAACAAATGATGGACAGGGTTAGACATCAGCCAGCCTTTCTGTGCAGTCAGGGCTCCCACCGAATCCCTCTCCGCCCCCCACCCCCAGGCCTGTCAGGCTCCCTCTCCTCCTGGTTAAAATGATAATGGTACCGATGACAGCAGCTGGGCCCAGTGTTGTGGGCTCAGTGTCCCCGCAGGCCATGGCGAGGCCCTGGCTGTGCATAGGTCTGCGTCCCCCTCTCGGGGCCCCGCAGGCCATGGCGAGGCCCTGGCTGTGCATAGGTCTGCGTCCCCCTCGCGGGGCCCCGCAGGCCACGGCGAGGCCCTGGCTGTGCATAGGTCTGCGTCCCCCTCGCGGGGCCCCGCAGGCCACGGCGAGGCCCTGGCTGTGCATAGGTCTGCGTCCCCCTCGCGGGGCCCCGCAGGCCACGGCGAGGCCCTGGCTGTGCATAGGTCTGCGTCCCCCTCGCGGGGCCCCGCAGGCCACGGCGAGGCCCTGGCTGTGCATAGGTCTGCGTCCCCCTCACGGGGCCCCGCAGGCCATGGCGAGGCCCTGGCTGTGCATAGGTCTGTGTCCCCCTCGCGGGGCCTGGCACGCGTCATCAGCTTGTGACCCTCTGGCTGCTCTCTTCTCGCCCCCAGGTCGGTGGTGCGCCACGCAGCGAGCCTTTTAAGTAAAGTAGTGGACAGCCTGGCCCCGTCCATTACTAATGTGTTAGTGCAGGGCAAGCAGGTAAGTGTCCTGGGGGGACCCTGCTTCAAATCTGGTGCCCTCGGGTCCTAGGCCTTCGTAGCCGCGTTGTCAGAGCCTCAGGTGCGTGCACAGGGGTCTTCCCCAGCATCTCCCTCAGGGGGGCCGGCACCAAAGGCAGTCGCCTCTGCTCCTGCTGCCCCGCGGGAACTCGAGGTCAGGGCCGCTGCCCACACAGAACGCGGGGCACTGCTGAAGGCAGGTCTAGCGCAGGGCAGGACAGGTGGGCAGACAGGTGCACAGCGCAGGCCTCCCTCCCCTCACGTGCGATTCTCTCCCGGGGTACACTGACTCCCAGGCCCTGTGCCCTCGGGGCGCCCCCCCCCCCCTCAGCTCCTGTCCACTGCCCCCCTGCCAGCTCTGGTTAGATCTGCTCTGGGTCCTCCTGGCGGGCCGGTGACCCTCCAGGCTCTGGACCCCAGTTCACTGAAGCATGGCGCTCACCGCGGCTCGCAGGGCTGTGCCCTGTGCAGTGTGCCCGCCTGGGCCGGCGCATGGGCACTGGTGCCGTGGCTGCATGGAGCGGGCGTGCGCTTAGGAGGGGCGGCTGCTCAGCTTCTGGCTGTGCTCCTGCGCTCTGACTGCCCGGCGGAGTGAACGCCTGTTGGCTTCTTTCTCTTCTTGGGGAATATTGTGCTTTATTGTCATTTCCTGCAAGTTAACCGGGGCCCCGGTGAGCTTTAAAGTTAGGAAGGGCTTTAACTCTTCAATGAAATCAACCAGCTGCTCGTACACAGGGCTCAGCTCCTCCTAACGGACGTGATTCCCCCCCGCCCCGCCCCCCACTCTCTCCCCCCCCCCCCCCCCCCGCCCCGTGGCAGCTCTGAAGCGCGAGAGCAAGTTAGTGATTTATCCTGTAACGTTAGTAACAGTAACAAAGCGGCTGCAGCCGGACGGGGGCTCGGCTGGTTGAGCACCGTCCCAGGCACCAAAAAAGCTGTGGGTTCGGTTCCTGGTCGGCACATGCCGGGCTGTGGGTTTGATCGCAGTCAGGCGCGTACGGGAGGCAGCTGGTCCATGTGTCTCTCTCCCATCGATGGTTCTCTCTCCCTCTCCTTTCTCTATAAAATCAGTTTTAAGAAAGATCACAGTAATAAGGAAACGCCTGAAGAGAAGTTGGATCACCTTTCTCATGTTACTCTTTCGCTTTCTCACGTTGCTGAGAGGTAGAACTTCCATCCCCTCTGCCGGGCACACAGGCAGGGCTAGGGCAGCGCGCCCACCGTCCTCGCCACAGCGCCAGCCCGGGTGGCGCCCGCCGAGCGCCCCGAAGGGTGTGCACGGCGGGGCAGCTTCTCCCCGTCCTTCCCTGGGAGCAGAGTTAATCTCACCGCATCTGGGAAGGTTGTGGAGAGCGTTGAGGTCGCTGGCATGGATTGCGGTTCAGTTTTCATTGCCTCTGCAGGCCTCCCTGTGCCTTCAGCGTGTTTTCTTCACTCGCTGGCATCTTCGTAAACGTTTCACACCTGGACTGTTCGGTGCCACTGGAGATGCAGCAAACCAGAAGTTCTCAGTTTCTATCCACCACAAAACTGGGGCAAGAGGCCCCATGCTCTGCCGTCTCCCCTCACCCCTGCAGACACAGGCCCTGCTCTGCTCTCCCCTCACCCCTGCAGACACAGCCCCTGCTCTGCCGTCTCCCCTCACCCCTGCAGACACAGGCCCTGCTCTGCTCTCCCCTCACCCCTGCAGACACAGCCCCTGCTCTGCCGTCTCCCCTCACCCCTGCAGACACAGGCCCTGCTGTGCTCTCCCCTCACCCCTGCAGACACAGGGCCTGCTGTGCTCTCCCCTCACCCCTGCAGACCCAGGGACCTGCTGTGCTCTCCCCTCACCCCTGCAGACACAGCCCCTGCTCTGCCGTCTCCCCTCACCCCTACAGACACAGGGCCTGCTGTGCTCTCCCCTCACCCCTGCAGACCCAGGGACCTGCTGTGCTCTCCCCTCACCCCTGCAGACACAGGCCCTGCTCTGCTCTCCCCTCACCCCTGCAGACCCAGGCCCTGCTCTGCTCTCCCCTCACCCCTGCAGACCCAGGGACCTGCTCTGCTCTCCCCTCACCCCTGCAGACACAGGGCCTGCTCTGCTGTCCCCTCACCCCTGCAGACACAGGAACCTGCTGTGCTCTCCCCTCACCCCTGCAGACCCGGGGCCCTGCTGTGCTCTCCCCTCACCCCTGCAGACCCAGGCCCTGCTCAGCAGCACTCCCCTCACCCCTGCAGACACAGGCCCTGCTCAGCAGCACTCCCCTCACCCCTGCAGGCACAGGCCCTGCTCAGCAGCACTCCCCTCACCCCTGCAGACACAGGCCCTGCTCAGCAGCACTCCCCTCACCCCTGCAGGCACAGGCCCTGCTCAGCAGCACTCCCCTCACCCCTGCAGACACAGGCCCTGCTCTGCTCTCCCCTCACCCCTGCAGACACAGGCCCTGCTCAGCAGCACTCCCCTCACCCCTGCAGACACAGGCCCTGCTGTGCTCTCCCCTCACCCCTGCAGACACAGGCCCTGCTCAGCAGCACTCCCCTCACCCCTGCAGACACAGGCCCTGCTCAGCAGCACTCCCCTCACCCCTGCAGACACAGGCCCTGCTCTGCTCTCCCCTCACCCCTGCAGACCCAGGCCCTGCTGTGCTCTCCCCTCACCCCTGCAGACACAGGCCCTGCTCAGCAGCACTCCCTGCTTTGAGTGTGCGTCACCACCCTCTGTGCTTTCTTGTTTCCGCCTGTGGGAGGCCGTGGGGAGGCCTCTGGGTGAGGGAGCAGCCAGTATTTAGAATTCACTGGGCGACCTCCCCTGACCCTTGAAAGGGCGACAGTGCCGTTAAAAAGTCCCACGGGAACTGGGAGAGAAGGGAGGGCACCCCTCAGACGCTACGTGTGTGGACTGCGCGGAAGGACGCCGCTCAGTGCGCTCTGGTTCCTCCGGGGCCCTGCTGGGCTCCAGTCCTTCGGAGCAGTTCCATCTTAACAGTCATTTATATTCCTCCCGCCCTGGCCGCGCCCCCCCCCCCCCACCCCGCCTGCCCCCGCCTGCCCTCCGCTTTCAGTCCAGATGCACCCGGGCCGGGGGGACTCATGCTTTTAAAGCTGTTTTCATCAAGGCAGGAGCAGCCATCCCCGCCCCCGGCTGCGCGAGCCCTGCAGCCTGCCCTCGCCGAGCCTGGGCGTTTTGGTCGCTCGGGCAGCTAGCAGATGGCTCACCAGCTCCGCCTCTGCCAGGTCACGCTGGGCGCCTTCGGGCACGAGGAGGAGGTGATCTCCAATCCGCTGTCCCCGCGGGTGATCAAGGACATCATCTACACGTGCAACACCCACGACGAGCGGGCGGCGGTCATCCAGCAGGAGCTGGTCATCCACGTGGGCTGGGCCATCGCCAACAGCCCCGAGCTGTTCAGCGGCATGCTCAAGATCCGCGTGGGGTGAGTCGCGCCGCCGCACCCGCGGCCTCCGTCGCCGCCCTCCTCTCTCCAAGGTCAGCCCCTGGGGCGGGTCCTTGGCGAGGCTGCCGTCAGGCCCCAGCCAGCAGCGAGCCCGCTCACATGACGGATGCTGGTCGGGTAAGGATTTGATTTGCTGTCAGGTATTGATTTGCGCTCGGCTCTCACGTTGAGGTCGATCAAGCGCTGACAGGCCCATTACTGAAGGCCTGCGCGGCGGGCTCTCTGTGCCGGGCCTGTCAGCCAGCGCCAGGGAGAGCCCGAGGATGTGCTGTCAGCCTGCGTCACCCCGCTCACCTGCCTGTACACCCTCCACACAGTGACGGTCCGGGCACGGCCCCTCCCGATGCCCCGCTACCTCTGTGACCTCACAGCCCAGGGAGGAGGGGAGGACACGGCTCTGAGGTCATTAGCGTGGCTGATGCCCTCACAGGCCTTGACATTCGATGCAAGAGAAGGAGGGAGACCACCCTCCCTGTGCCCGTCTGGATCGGGCACCGGTCCCCTCGCAGCCTGCCGCCCCTATGGGATGGCTTGGTGTGGGGCGTGCAGACGCCCATTCGCTTAATAGCAACCTGGGCGAATTCTTCTTAGCATCTCAAAATAGCTTCAGAATGGTTATTAAAAGTGGTTTCTTATTATGAATCAGTACATTTAAAAAATATTTTTATTGATTTCAGAGAGAAAGGAAGAGGGAGAGAGAGAGAGAAACATCCATGATGAGAGAGAGTCATGGATCGGCTGCCTCCTGCATGCCCCACACTGGGGGGTGAACACCCAACCCGGGCCTGTGCCCTGACCGGGAATCGAACCCTGACCTCCTGGTTCCTAGGTTGATGCTCAACCCCTGAGCCGCGCCTCTGGGAGAATCGGTGCATTCTGATGGCCCTTCCTCTGTTCGGAAAGTGCCAGCCTTCCTGGTTTAGAGTGGCGTCCGGTTCCATGCACTCACGTTCCCCTGCTTGACGGGGCCCGTGGGAAAGGAACTTGCCGGTGCACACAACGTGCTCCCAGCCTCCCGCCAGAGTGTTTGGGAGGAAAAGCTCATCACCAGGCCCGTCCAGGAGCGGGTCCCCTCCCACCCCCTCCACGTGCCCGGGCGTCCTTGTCCCCCAGTCAAAGCCAAGCCTTAGGAAGGCTGAGCTGTCAGCCGAGCGCATCTGCCGCTTTCCCAGCTGCTTGTCAGGGTCTTCGGACAGGAAGGGCCGTGCGCCGGGTCCATGTCCCCGGCCGGCGGGGGAGGGTAACCGTCTTCTGACCGTCCCTTCCCCCGAGAGAACTAGCGCCACCCGGGAGGACGCACCCCGTTGCTCTGAAACCAGCTGTAGCAGAAAGAAGGACTCGAACCTTGGGGTCCTTCCCCCCATGCTTTCCTCTCCACACCTGCGACAGCGTGGGGGCTGGCTTTCTGGGACGCGTATCAACAGGAAGTAGTGGCACTTGGGTGTAGGAACCGCGCCACTGGAAACCCTCCCGGGTGATGGGGGCTGTCCTGGGCGTGGCTCCCCGGGTGACGCACAGGACCCGCTGGGGAAGCTCATTCCCTGCCTCTCCCTAATGGTGTGTGCAGCTGCTTCCCTCGGGCGCTGTGTTCTTTCCAGACTTTTCCTTGGTTTGCAAACCTAGTTTATCTCAGTTCTTTCCTCAGGGTACGGTAAGTGAACAGAATGAGATGAAACTGTAAACACACTTAGAAAAGCTTCTCAGCCCCGGCCGGCGTGGCTCAGTGGTGAGCGTCGACCCATGAACCAGGAGGTCAGGGTTTGATTCCGGGTCAGGGCACAGGCCCGGGTTGCAGGCTCCATCCCCAGTGGGGGGCGTGCAGGAGGCAGCCGGTCCATGACTCTCATCACTGATGTTTCTATCCCTCTCTCCCTTCCTCTCTGAAATCCATAAAAACATAATAAATAAAAAAGGACAGTGTGACAGCTGTTCGTGTGGTGTCCTGTCGTGCCCGGTGGATGGGATCTCATTTGGCAAGATCCCGAGTTCTAACCAGTTTTCATGTTTACTGCCTGACCTCGTCTGCAAGCACAGGCCGCGCGTTCCACTGTCAGATCCCGTCACGTAACCCTGATGGGAGTCGGTCTCTGGGCTCAGGGAGTTGAGAGGCCTCGTCCCCGCCCCGGGTGGGCGGTGCTGAGAAGGGCACTGAGCCAGAAGCCCGGGCGACTGGTCCCGGTTATGGATCTGCTCTTCCCTGTGTTGTCGCAGGTGGATCATCCACGCCATGGAGTATGAGCTGCAGATCCGGGCCGGGGACCAGCCTGCCGTGGACCTGTACCAGCTGTCGCCCAGCGCCGTCAAACAGCTCCTCATGGACATTCTCCAGCCACAGCAGAACGGACGGTAACGAGGCCCTCGGCCCCCTGCAGGCCCCCTGGTCCACAGTCACTCATGTTTGATGCGCGTGTGAACGAAGATGTTGATAAGAAGTAAAACACCGCAGTCGCGGGGACAGTGCAGAGATGCGAATCAAACTATCTGTCTTCAGCCGCCATTTGGTGCTGATTTGAATTGATACACTTTTCAGGTGTAGTTCATGAACGCGCCTTCATTTTCATTATTCTGTGCAGAACATAGCACCTTCCCGCCTCGTCATCCCTTTCTGAGCCTTTGCCGCCCCCCCCCTCCCCCCGCGCTGGCACCAAGGCCTGGTTGGGTACCGTGAAGCAGGTGGCCCGTTCTCTGCCTCCCTAAGTAGACGGCGCACCTCTCCAGGCTGAACCGTCCATAGACTTGACTTGTGCGGAGGTTAGAATAAGGGCAAAGCGAACACTCGTGATTGCACTGAATTGAAGAACGTTTTTATAACAAAAGGCTTTCCTATGATTATTAAAGCTGCTCCTATGTTTTTAAGTGAAACTGCTTTGGCTATTAGAGCCATGTGATCACAGGGTGAGATTTTTAACTTTGGAACTTGCTAGTGAATACTGTTCTACCTGTTACATTTCTTAAAGGCTGCGGATTTTCTCCTTTCCTGCGAGCTTTTCCCTCTGAAATATTCAGTCACCTCGGACACGGGCTGGAGTCTGCATCGCGGGCGGGCGGCTCCCATGGCTCCCCTCTCGGAGGGCCGGTCCGTGCTGGACCGGGCTTCCTGCCAGGGCGGGCTGGCGTCTCCACTCTGAGGCCTTCTCCTCTGGTTGCAGATCTTGGCTGAACAGGCGTCAGATCAACGGGTCTCTGAACAGAACGCCCGCCGGGTTCTACGACCGCGTGTGGCAGATCCTGGAGCGCACGCCCAACGGCATCGTTGTGGCGGGGAAGCACCTGCCGCAGGTACCGCCGCGCGGCCTTGGTGAGGGGCCGTGAAGGGGCCTGAGTCGGGCCCGTGTGTCCTCTGCATGGCAGCGCCTTTCCGTGTGTCCCAGGCCCTAGGGGGAGAGCGACGCTGGGAGGACAGCCTTCCAGCGAACAGCCACTCGTAGAGCCAGGCTCTGTAGAGGGCACCGAGCCGAGAAGGGGAAGGGGCTCAGGTGGAAAAATGCGTCCGGTGCCACGAGGAGACTTTTCTCGTATTTCCTCCCTCGCATGCGACGCCCCGCCCCTTTACTCACGCCTAGAAATGGGGCAGGAGCGGCAGTGGGGCTGCCCGCCGACGGCGCACGGGATGCAGGGCGGGCCTTGCACAGGCGGACAGTGTGCTTCCTTCCCCTGAAAGGGGGCGCTCCCGCGGGCCCCCTGGGGAGTGAGTGATGCGCATCGCATCGTGGTGAGGCTGAGGGGCGTGGTGAGGCTGAGGGGCGTTCGCAGGAAGTAAGTAGGAAAGTGTGACGCCCTCTCGGCCCCCCAGGATGCCGGGGACTCCGCCTGCCCCCACTCGCGGAGCCACACTCAGAGCCCCTTCCGCCAGGCCCAGCTCACTTCCTGCTCTCAGTTGCTTGTGAAAAGTGCCCGGCACACAGGCAATCCTCTCTCTGTAAATGACACGTGAAGGGCAGAGACAACCCCTTCGTTTGGCTTGTTTGTGTGGCTTGCCTTCCCCGCACACAGCGCTGTCCTTGCTGATTTGGTGCATTTTTGCGCCGCCCGGTCAGGCAGGACTTGCCGCAGAGACGAGGTAAACTCCACGGCGAGGACTGACGTGGCGTCTGCCGGCGTCGGCCGCGCATTCCACGTTCTAAGGCCCGTCACCGTGTTCTGTACGCGGTTCAGCCCACGGCTGAGCAGAGCCTGGCGTGCACTCCACGCGCCGTCTCGGCTCCGGACTGTCCCCTCGTGTGCCGACGTGGTTTCCTAGTCTAGTCCCTTCCCCTAAACACACTGCTGTGGCAACGATGGCTCCTGAAAACGGGAGGTCAGTTCTCACAGCGCCGGCGGGGTTCGCCGTTCGACATGAGATCGAGCCCTAGAGCTGGGAGGCTCTCGGGGTTTGTAGAGACCGAAAGGGGTTCTCGGGGAGCGAGTGGAGCTCCTCGTGGTGGAGCCAGGTCCTCCCCACGCAGCGGTGACGCTGGGCTCTCTGTTCCAGCAACCGACCCTGTCGGACATGACCATGTACGAGATGAACTTCTCGCTCCTCGTGGAGGACATGCTGGGCAACATCGACCAGCCCAAGTACAGGCAGATCATCGTGGAGGTGCGTGGGCGCGTGGCCTGCTGGCGGCGCTTTCTCTTTCTCCCTGAAAACCGGGCAGAGACGGGCCAGGAGACCAGAGCTTCCCACCTGCCTGCCCCCCCCCCCCGGGTCCTGAAGAGGACAGCACCCTGACCTCTGACCCGAGCCGAGGCATAGGAACAATTCCCACGTCCCACGTCCTTGGGCAGAAGAATGTCCAGCTTTGTCACTCTGGCCCTCAACAGCAAGTGCATCATAGAGAGCGAGCACCTTTTCTGTTTTTTAAAATATGTTTTTATTAATTTCAGAGAGGAAGGGAGAGGGAGAGAGTGCATTTTTAACAACATGACAATCCCCGGAGAAACTGCTGTGGGGTCACGGATTTATACTCATTTGGGCCCTAACTGGTTTGGCTCAGTGGATAGAGCGTCGGCCAGCAGACTGAAGGGTCCCAGGTTCGATTCCGGTCAAGGGCATGTACCTTGGTTGCGGGCACATCCCCAGTAGGGAGTGTGCAGGAGGCAGCTGATCGATGTTTCTGTCTCATCGATGTTTCTCTCTATCCCTCTCCCTTCCTCTCTGTAAAAATCAATAAAATATATTAAAAAAATAAAAATATAGTCATTTGGGTGCTGGGCTCTGAGTCATGTGATCGTGAGCCTCCATCCACAGTCTCCACGGACTTACCTGCTGCCTCTGGCTTTGTTGCCTCCCATGTCCTCTGGGAGCTCCCGCAGACGCTGATGTTGGTGTCTGGCCGACAAGGATTACTGCCCAGCGGCCAGGAGAGTTCAGACACGGGGTAGGGGGCCGGGGGGAGGGGGGCGGGGGTTGGGCACTAGCTGTAGACAGGGTGTGACAGTCATCTCCGAGTCTCTAGCTTTTCTTAATGACTGAACATCTCAGCGTGGCTACAGGGACCCACAGTGAAGAGCACTGTCATTCCCAGTAGAATGCAGGCTGCTGATTTGCAAGGTTCGGAAGGTTCCAGCCACAACGAGCCTAAGCCCATCGCTGTACAGGGCGCACAGGGGACCGCAGGGCCATCCTGGCTGGGAAGGGGTGAACCCGCCAGCCTGTGCCACTCACCTGGCCTCAATGTCGTCTCTCCCAGCTGCTGATGGTCGTGTCCGTTGTCCTGGAAAGGAACCCCGAGCTCGAGTTTCAGGACAAAGTTGACCTGGACAAACTGGTGAAAGAAGCATTTCAAGAATTTCAGAAAGACGAGAGTCAACTCAAGGGCGTTGAAAATCAAGTGAGTAGAGAAAACAGCTTTTCGTAGATTTTTTTCCTGCCTCAATTCTTCAAACTATCCCAACCTCTTACTGTGTAACTGGCAGATTCCCAGATGGCACAAGGGAGAACTTGGGGTGGGGAGGGGCAGGAGGTCTGACTTACCTGAGGAATTCAGGCTACTTTTTATTTAATTATGAGTCAATTCCACCATGAAGTTCTGTAGAAAGAAACCTGGGAATTTCCTGCACAGAGGCAGCGGGTCAAGGGTGCTTTACCGAGAGGAGCCCGGGCCCCAGGAGGCTGCAGGATTCTACCCTGTAGGGAGGGGTGCGGGCCAGGCTCTTCGGGCGCCGTGTGCGCCCCCTACAGGCTCTGTCACATTCATGCCCAGCTGTCAGGAGGCCTAAGTAAACAAGCACTGTCAGCCAAGCGGAGAGTCGGAAAATGCCCGTCTTAGCTCTTGGCGCGTTTTCCAGGAGGGAACCCTGAGAATGACCTTCCGGGGCCGGCACTCACGTCACCCGTCAGAGAGGAAGGGAGAGGGAGAGAGAGACATCAGTGAGGAGAGAGTCATGGGTGGGCTGCCTCCTGCACGCCCGCACTGGGGACCGAGTCCGCAACCCCGTCAGGGCCCTTAGGACCGCCTGGTGCGGAAGTCAGCACTCCACCACTGAGCACGCCAGCGGGCCTGTCCCCTCTGCACCAGGCAGAAAATCCAACGCACCTCCCTTTCCTTCCCAGGACGACATGACTTCCTTTTACAACACGCCCCCGCTGGGCCGGCGCGGGACCTGCAGCTACCTGACCAAGGTGGTGATGAACCTGCTGCTGGCGGGCGAGGTCAAGCCCGGCGGCGAGGACCCGTGTCTGGTCAGCTAGTGAGGAGGCGCGGGGGGCCCTGGGGACACGCGTTCGAGGAGCGGGTTACGTTCTGCCTGGACGTGGAGTCCAGGCGGCCACTGCCGAGTGCACTGACCCCGCTAGGGCGGCGCTGCCCGCCTCCCACAGGGACTGGGCCTCTTGCTGCCACCGCCAAGCGAATGGTAGGACAGGCTGTCAGGCCAGCTAGCCGTGACCTTTACCGAGCAGTAGGAATAGTAGACGATGGCAGGGTCACCGCTGCATGTTCTGTGATCAGCTGCTCATCAGCAGTAATCCTCGCTTCCCCACTTGCCTCCACTGAAGTGCACGTGCCACGCGGTGCGCCGGGACGAGCGCGGCTGGAGCAGCGCTGTTTAGGGGCGTCACGCTGCCCAGATTCAAATGCATCGTCACGCGCGTCGGCCAGCTGACGTGTTGATGCTCGGAAGCTGTAGTATTGTTAACGTTGTAGGACGCAGAGCTGCTCTGCAGTGTTTACCTTGGAAACGTGACGATGGTTTCGTATTTGTCGCACCTGTAGCGGCTGGACTAAAATACAGGAATAAATCTGATCAAACGAGTAAGACTTGTCTATTTGTACTGCAAACGCCGATATGCCCAATGAGACATTTTCGCTGAGCTCTTACTGAAGAGAGGGCGTGTGTGAGGTTACTGAGAAGCATGGGTGGTTTACCTGGTCTGCCGATGAATGCCCAGGACAGTGCCGCCCAAGCATAGAACACACACTCCACTGTTGCAGGCTCTGGCGTGAGGCCACCGCTTTCAGGTGGAGCGTACGCCTTTGGGGGCCCGGCACCCAGTGAGGGCTAAATAGGTTGGGTGTCTCCACTCACTACCCACTAGGGCGCCGAGCTGGCACAGAAGCCGAATACGTGCTTGCTGACTGACAGACAGAGTGGGGAACAAATACGGCTGCGAGTGGGGATCTTCCCAAAGGGAGGTGGAACTGCCTGCCTGTCTGGGACGGGCCGTGTGGGCGGTTTCAGAGAGGAGTGTGCGGGGAGCTGGAGAGACGCGCTGAGCCCCGCCGTGTGTATCGCACGGGGACAATGGAGGGTCAGACATCCTCAGCTCCCTGCTGACGACCGCTGATGAATGGCTTGTCGTTCGAAAGCAAGAGCTGAGGATTCCAATTCGCTTTGCAAAAATAGCTTTGTAGTCGCGTTCTGGAGCTGGAAGCTTTTACGCAAATTAATACCAAGCGATTTTTCAGCTTCTGTGGAGAGAGGCGTGCGCAGCCAGGACTCCCGCGTCAGCAGCTGGAGGTTCTCGCGGTGTGGGAAGGGCAGCGCCACTCATTCTCCCTGGACGGAGGGTGATCCCAGCCGGGTTCCTGCCGCTCTGTGCCCAGGGCCCCACATCCTTGAGGGCGTTCAGTTGGCCACTGTTTGGTTAAAACACCTGATGCCGGTGAGACTGTCTCAGCTTCTGTAGCTAAGAGGGGGCCCAGGGCCGCAGGGCACCTCTGCTTCACGCAGGAACCAGCGCTCCCCCAGGTCTCTCGGGGCCTCCCTCCCCCAGCGGCTGCCCGAGGGAAACCAGTCCTGACCCACCACCTGCAGGGGGCACCGTGCAGAGAACTCGGGTGACACAAGGAAGGTCTGAAGAGCCCGGGACTTGAATGTGCCCTGGGCTGTGCCTGAAGGATGCTGGGAACCGAGCAGGCCTGCCTGCAGCCCCTCCATCACCCGGGTCTGAACAGAAGCCTTTGCTGTGCACATGCGTGGCACTGAGGCACCGGGGAGCCTCCCTCATATGTGCACATGCATGGCACCGAGGCACCGGGGGCCTCCCTCATATGTGCACATGCATGGCACCGAGGCACCGGGGGCCTCCCTCATATGTGCACATGCATGGCACCGAGGCACCGGGGGCCTCCCTCATATGTGCACATGTGTGGCACTGAGGCACCGGGGGGCCTCACTCATATGTGCACATGAATGGCACCGAGGCACCGGGGGGCCTCACTCAAACGTGCACGTCAGATCGAACAGGGACAGCACAGCCTTCCACCTGAGCTCCCTTATGGGCCAGGGGCTCCCGGAATCCGTGTCCTGTGCACCCAGCATCGTGACTCACGACATTTGTCACCTGCTCGAGCCCTTTCCCAGCCACCGCCCCATTCACCTGCACACCCTGAGCCCCGCTCTGGGTGGTGCCCTCCCGCTAGAGCCGTGCCTGTGCCCGGCCAGCCTCACCCCCGCCTGGCACTCTCGAGCCTCACCAAGGGCCGTTGCCCCTGAACTCTGCCGGGGGGGGGCGCCCCAGGCTCCGTGAGTTCTCAGGTCAAGGGCAGCATAGGCAGCTGCTCTCCTCGGCGGCCGCCGTTCTTCCCGGGGCTTCTCACCTGCTTGCAGGCCACGGTGGGCAGTAACCTTGCACAGTGACTCCGGTGTTGTCCTCGGTCCAGGCCTCACCTCTGCGCCAGACTCAGTCAACCCCCTGTGTGACGCTCAGTCTAGGCCAGCCGTGGGCAAACTACGGCCCACGGGCCGGATCCGCTCGTTTGAAATGAATAAAACTAAAAAAAAAAAAGACCGTACCCTTTTATGTAATGATGTTTACTTTGAATTTATATTAGTTCACACAAACACTCCATCCATGCTTTTGTTCCGGCCCTCCGGTCCAGTTTAAGAACCCATTGTGGCCCTCGAGTCAAAAAGTTTGCCCACCCCTGGTCTAGACACAGTTCACTGTCAACATTCTCAATAGTTGAACCTGGGCCCTGGCCGGTTTGGCTCAGTGGATAGAGCATCGGCCGTGGACTGAAGGTTCCTGGGTTCAATTCCAGTCAAGGGCACATGTCCGGGTTGTGGGCTCGATCTCCAGTAGGGGCTGTGCAGGAGGCAGCCAGCCCATAATTTTTTCTCTCTCTCCCTCTCCCCTTGTCTCTGAAATTAATAAAAACATAGTTTTTAAAAAATAGTTGAACTTGGAATGACCTCGCTCTCAACTCCTAAAATCTTGGTTCTCTTCCAGTTTTCCTGCATCATATGTGGGAGTCATCACTCCCACCATCAATCAATGACCAAGGTCTTTCAGTTCAGGTCCCAACAAATCCTGACTCAGCTCCCAGCTCTCACTTCCTCGGCCAACACCCCGATGCGGGCCCCCCCGCACCCTGTGGCTGGACCTCTGTGGGGGCTCCTGACCGCCCTCCTCTTCGCTCGGCCGCCCTCCCACCGGCCCAGCATCCGCTGGAGACGGATTTTTGACATGAAAATCTGAGCATGAGGTGGTGGTGGTTGTGGCGAGCAGGGAGACTTGAAACCTTTTTTTTGTTTGTTTTTTTAAGAAAGCAACTGTCCTGAAATAAAATCCAAAACTCTTTCCCCAGTTCCTGATTCCCCACGAAGCCCTGGCGCCTGCTTCCCCGCCTGCGCTCTTCCCGCCCGGCCCCCCCGCCCCCCCCCCCCCCACTCTCCCGCTCACTCTCCAGCTCTCGGGCCCGATGCCGCTTTGCAGGGAGCCTTCCTGCAGCCGAGACCAGAGAGCGCCTCATGCCCCGCGCTGCCTTCTTTCAAGGGAGAATGGCCCCACGGTGGCTGGATCCCGGTGTCCTCGGGCCACCTTTACGGTAATGACAATGTCCCGAAGTTGATTGCGGTGATGGTTGAACACCGTCGTGAATAGGTGAAAAGCCGGTGACTTGTCTACTCGAAATGGGCGGCTTCTGGCGTGATCCGTCCCAAGGAAGGTCTTTTAGGAAAGACAGCCTGGCGTCTGGTTGCTCTTGTCTCGCTGTAGCACGTGGGGCTGTTTCTGTGGGAGCTCAGCTGCCCCGGGTGTCCAGCTCAGCAAAGGGTGTCCTTTGTTGTTTAATGTTTGTTTGTTTTTCGGTGTTTGTAGACCCTTCAGCGGGGCAGGCCTTTGCTTCTCATGAGCTACAGCTGTGAGGACAGCCACCTGTTTTTCATGCCGTCACAAGGGAGGGTCCCCTTAATTCCCGTACACTGCAGCGGGTCCCTTCCTAACAGTTAGTCCTCTATGGCTGCCCCGATTCTCACCCCAGGTCCCCCCGATCGTGGCCTGTGGGCCCCTGTGGAAGTCAGTGAGCCTTCCCAGGCCACAGGGGGCTCCCTTGTGAGGAAGGAAGACGGTGAGATGACCCCAGCCTCCCATTCCGTCCTGTGTCTCTTGGCTCCGATTTCACGTCTGCGCGGTGCTCTTTCCTCTTTTCAGGTTCCCTGTGGCCTGGCGAGCCCTGAGCAAGTGGAGACGTCACCTTAACTCGATCCTGAGTTATTTTTTTTGCTCACTTTGCTACCGGACGTTGTCTTTCCCTGAGGCCTCTCCAGGAAAAAGCAGGGGCCGCACCTCCCGGCGTGGCGTCCTGCTCGTTTCTGCTCCTTTAACGCAGGAAGCTCTGCCTGTGAGGAAGGGCCCAGGCCAGCTGCGCCCCTCACTGGCTTCTCAGGGAGCGGGGGTCGCTGCCACAGAACCTAACCCCCTCTCTGCCACGCACCCAGGTGCTGCAGCTGGCTGCCCGGGGGTCAGCAGAGCGAAATGGGGTCTCACAGCACACCCCGGGTTCGGTTTAACTTGTCCAGGCGCAGGGTGAAGAACAGTCTTAGTCAAAGGGAGAGTCGTAGGTGAGGAGGGCTCCCCGTCCTCTCGGTTCCACACCCTCTGCCGCCAGCCCCAGCGTTACCACAGCTCCGCTCCTTCTCTGATGGAAAAACATGGGGCCAGCTTCCTACCTGTCCCTGCGGCCGGCCTGAGTGGGGTGGTAATTCTGATCTGATTACTGCTTTCACACCATCGCGGCAGATGGTCTCCAGTTGCTTCTCACCTCCAGCTGTTGGGAGCTGGTTTGGCTGAAGCTCTCAAGCTGCTCCAGCAGGGCGCGAAAGGAGACGGAGCCAGGGGAAGGAATACGGTGAGTGATCGGAGTCGGCTTCGACCCAAGACTCTGCGTGTCAGGAGCTGCGCTCAGTGCTTGCATGCGCCATGACGTCATCTGGTCCTCGCTGCCACCTGATAAGTTAGAGGGGCGTGTCTCCATCACGGCCCAGGGCTGTGTGTGGCGGGAGGGGGGGGGGGCTCAGCAGCTTTGTCAAGGTCATGAAGCGGTAAAATTGGAGTTCAGGCCCAAGTTGGTCAGCTTCCAGAGTCCACAGGCCCAGGCGCGTGTGTGTCCTCGGGGCGGAGCTGGATGAAAACCTTGCTTCCTCTCTGCCCGTTCCCCCGGGGCCACTCGGTGCCTTGGTGGTTAGAGTCTGTTGAAAGCCTGGGCGTCCTCCTTCCATTTGGTTTCTCCTCCTGGTTTCTCGGGGCTGGTTTCCAGAGGCCTGAGAAATCACGCAGCATGATGGGCTGTAATGAAGACAGCGCGAGGCCCGTGAGCACGTTTCAGGCGGGAGTGGGGAGGGGGTGGGGTGTGTAGTCAGGCTCGGCGGTCTCTGCTGGATGAAGCCGAGAGAGGCTGACTTTAACAACCCACAGGTGAAACTGCCTCTGTATGCTGGTCTGTGCTGTGAAGACGATGGGGTTGCATTTGTGTGTGAAAACTAGTGAGGTCTCTGAATGATCGCCCCTTAATCTAACTCCATGGGGGGTGCGTCTTAATGAACCCGTCAGCCGGCTCCCTGGCAGTACAGGAAACGCTCCCTGCACGGAATTAAATGATCTCCTGATACATTTTAAATCCGCCCGGTTTCCTCCCGCCCTCGCAGCTGCCCCTCTAACCACGCCGCATGTGCCTAGCTGAATGTTTACTTCTACCACTGCGTTAGTCAGAGCCCAATTGGGGAAAGAAGAAGGAAATATCCTAAAAATCCAACATATTCCCAGCTGAGATGTAAATTACTTTCAGAGTACTTGGCATTTTGGAAAATGTGCTACAATTGTATTGAAAAGGCAAATGTGCAAAGATAAAGTTTCCCTTCATTTTTGCAAAGAAAGGCTCAGAAACCGTGGGGGCGAGATTATTGTGAGACGTGCACGGCCGGGGGGAAGCAAGGGCCCTTTATCGTGGCGAGAGTCCTGCTTCCAGATGGCAGCCCCAGAAAGCTTTCTAAGAATTGCTGTTCAAAGGAACTTATCAAACAGGCTTTGTTGTGTGTGCTGGCTCACGCGTCTGGTTGCTCTTGTCTCGCTGTAACACCTGGGGCCGTTTCTATGGGAGCTCACCTGCCCTGGGTGTCCAGCTCAAGCTGAGGCGAAGCAATGACAACACTGACCTACTACCAGCCATCTCCCCTGTCAGGAGGCAGGGATGATTCGGTAAGACAAATACAGCGTGTGTGTGTGTGTGTGTGTGTGTGTATGTGTGTATAAAAAGAGAGAGAGAGAGAGAGAGACAGAGAGAGAGAGAGAGGAGACATATCCAGAACATACTTTTAAAGGAGTATCTAATATACAGGATTATCTCAACAAATAGCCAACAGATGCAAGAAAAGACGCTCAGTGTCACTAATCATCAGGGAAATGCAAATCAAAACCACCACGAGATCCCACTTCACACTCGACAGGATGCCTGTCAACAACAAGACAGAAGATGACAAGCGCTGGTGAGAAGACGAAGAGAAGCAGAGTCCTTGTGCACGGTCGGTAGGAATGAAGATTAGTACAGCCATGATGGAAAACAATATGGAGGATGCACACAAAATTTAAAATCAGACCGACCATATGATCCAGCAAGCCCACTTTTGGGTGGCCATCCGAAGGAAATGAAATCAGTATCTCGAAGAGATAACTGCACCCACATGTTCACTGAGGTATTAGTTGTAGTAGCCAAGACACGGAAACAGCCTAGTTGCCCATCAACAGATGAATGAATAAAGAATATATAATACTAGAGGCCTGATGCACAAAATTCGTGCAAGCGTAGGCCTTCGCTGCCCCGGCGGTGTCCGGGAGGTTGTCTGGATGGTTGTTCCGCTGTTTGGCCGTTCAGGAGATTTGCATATTACGCTTTTATTACCATAGATATATCACATGTACACACACACACACACACACACACACACACATACACACACACTGGCATATTATTCACCCTTAAAACAGAAGGAAATCTTGTCATTTGCGACAGCATGGATGAAACTGGAGGATATTATGCTAGGTGAAATGAGCCAGACAAACGCAATATCTGCACGATCTCACTTATATGTAGAATCTAGTCAAACTCATAGCAGCAGAGAGTGGAGTGGTGGTTGCCAGGGGCTGGGGGAGGGAGTTGGGGAGTGGCAATGCTGCTTGAGGGGTACAGAGTTTCTGTGCCAGGTGAATAAGATCTGAATATCTGGCACGCAGCCTGGTGGCCGTAGTGAACGACACTGTATCTGATACTTGAAATTTGCGAAGAGGGTAGATATTTAGTGTTCTCAGCACACACACACACACAAATGGTAATTATGTGAAGAGATGGATGTTAATTACATTGAGTGTGGTGATCATCTCACAATGTATATCAAAACATTATGTTGCACACCTTAAATACATGCATCTTAGTGTCAATTATACCAGAACACACTATAGATAAGTAAAGAGGGTCCTTGAGCTCTTGAAGGCTACTTGATTTCTCCCTCCGCCCTCCCTGACCTGCCTGATCACAGTGACTGTTGTCTGCTGGCTCTGGTAACTCTGGTCCCTGGCTCCGTCTAAGCCACGCCTCTTACATAGCACATTGATCTACACACCTGTCCCTGTTCTCAGGTTTGTCCCTCTTATCTCCTCAACCACCGTGTCAGCTCCGCGACGGCAGTAACGACAGGGGAGAAGGCTTCTCTGCCCCTTGTCATGCCTGGGACAAAAGCCCACATGTATGTCCTGGCGGCCTCGCTTTCGGAGTAAAAAGAAACGTCCTTAGTCTTCTGTTTACCTACAAGTGAGACGGACATAAATCTGGCTTCTCCAAACCAATCCTGTAAACTTGGGGCGGCTTCTTTAACATACGCAGCCCCCTGCCTTCCTCAGAGGCCACAGATGGTCTTCCATTGGGATTACGGTGCTGGTTTGTTCCCTTCTTGGCAAATTCAAGTCAGCTACGAAGGCTAGGGGGAGTTTTCAGAAATCTGGCCTTCATCCTGTGTGACAGGG
Organism: Myotis nattereri; assembly: GCF_964212035.1. Lineage (NCBI taxonomy): Eukaryota > Metazoa > Chordata > Mammalia > Chiroptera > Vespertilionidae > Myotis > Myotis nattereri. Next base: position 1,939,372 of record NC_138090.1, read on the forward strand.
AGCGAGCTACATGCAGAATAATTTTCTGTTCTGCAAGGCTGCCTGCTGCGGAGTGAGTGAACACCGCCCTCAATTTGTTAGAGGAGGGAGAGGTATCTTTTAAATGCTGACTTTCTTCTACTTTCTTTTGCCATTTAAGCTACACTTTAAACGGACTTTGAAAACTAGCCAGCCGTTATTTTTTGAAACTTCCGTTTTCTTAGGAAGTTTGCAGAAAACCTTAGGACATGTGATGCTGCTATCATTTGGGAAATCATACTCACTTTACAAGATAGACACGCCTGTGACCAGTGGCGTGTAAGGTCAATACTGCTGAGGTGTGGTCCAGATGGTAATTATTTTCTCTCCTCTCATCCCCACCCCCTCCTCTTTGGTGACCCTCAGCTTATTCTCTATATCTATGGGTCTGTTTCTGTTTTGTTTATTCATTTGTGGTGTTTTTATTCTTGCTGTCAGATTCCACATATAGGTAAAATTATATGGTATTTATCTTTCTCTGTACTTAGCGTAATACCCTTTAAGTCCATCCATGTTGTTGCAAAGATTTCATTCTTGTTTATTGCTGAATAATATTCCATTTTTATATATACCACATCTTTTTATCTATTTATTGATGGACATCTAGGTTGCCTTAAAATCTTAGCTATTAGTAGTAATGCTCCAATGAATATAGGGGTGCATATATCTTTCCAGATCACTGTTTTTGTTTTCTCCAGATAAGTATCCAGAATTGGGATTGCTGAATCAAATGGCAGTTCTATTTTTAATTTTTTGAGGAACCTCCATACTGTTTTTCACAATGGCTGCATCAATTTACATTCCCACCAACAGGGTACGAGGGCTCCCTTTTCTCCACAGCCTTGCTAGCACTTGTTATTTGTTGACTTATTGATAATAGCCATTCTGACAAGTGTGAAGTGATATCTCATTGTGGCTTTAATTTGCATTTCCCTGATGATTACTGATGTTGAACATCTTTTCATATGTCTATTGGCCATCTGTAGATCCTCTTTGGAGAAATCGGGTCTTCTGCCCATTTTTAAATTGGATTGTTCGGGGGTTTTTTGGTGCTAAGATTAATGAGTTCTTTATATATTTTGGATATTAACTCCTTATTGGATATACAATTTGCAAATACCTTTTACCATTCGGTAAGTTGTCTTTTTGTTTGATTGGCGGTTTCCTTTGCTGTGCAAAAAGTTTTCAGTTTGATGTAGTCCCATTTGTTTATTTTTCCTCTTGTTTCCCTTGCCCAAGGAGACATATCCAAAAAGATATTGCTAAGAACGATGTCAAAGACTTCACTGTCTATGTTTTCTTCTGGGAGTTTTATGGTTCCAGGCTTAACACTTCAGTCTTTAATCCATTTTGAGTTTATTTTTGTTTAGGTGTAAGAAAGTGGTCCAGTTTTGCCAACACCACTTATTGAAGAGACCGTACCCCATTATATCTATAAGCCTCCTCTTCTGTAGGTTAATTGACTGCGTAAGTCAGGATTTCTTTCTGGGTTCTCTATTCTGTTCCATTGACCTATAGATCTGATTTTATGCCAATACCATGCTGTTTTGATTATTGTAGCTTTGTAATACAGCTTAGTATCAGAAACATATGGATATATGGTGTATAATCTTTTCACTGTACTATTTAATTGGTTTAACCTTTTGTTGAGAATTTTTGCATCGATGCCCATCAAATATATTGACTGGTAAGTTTCTCTTTTTTTTTGTAATGTCTTTATCTGGTTTTGGTATCCAGGTAATACGGGATTCATAAAACAAGTTTGGAAGCATGTCTACCCCTTCCACATTTAGAAATACTTTCAGAAGGGTGGGGATTAACTTCTTGTGTGCGGCATGGTTGTAGGAGCCGAGGGGGCGGCTAAGGCGTCGGGGGACTGGCCTTCTGAGCCGGGGCAGCCGCAGGTGGAAATCCAAGTGCATCTGGTAATACCGTTGGTCCTCCCTGCTCCCGTGTTCGGGCCAAAATGAGCGCGGGCGGTGTGTCTGGGGACACAGTGTGGACACCTCTCAGGCGCTGAGAGCCCAGGCCGGGCACTGCCCTGTGGAGGCGGAGCGCGTCATCACCAGGTGCGCACGCCCGTCCATCCTGCACACTTACCGCCGCCCGGAGAGCGCCCGGGGTCCCGTCTCCGCCTGCCGCCTCTCCCGCGTGCTGTACCGGAAGTGTCCTCTGTGAGGCCCGCTCTGCGCAGGCTCCCCGCGCCGGGTTCCGGAGCCGCTGGGAGCCACAGGACCTCCCGGCCGTCTGAGCACCTGCAGGTGCTCGGTCACACAGGCAGGCACTTCCGGTGCACAAACGGGCACTTCCGGTGTACAAGCAGGCACTTCCTGCGCAAAAACAGGCACTTGTGCAAAAAAACCCCAAGCATTTCTTGCACGCAAGCCGGCACTTTTCACACCAAAGCGGGAACTTCCGGTGCACGCGCATTACTTCCGTCCCAGAAACACATACTTCCGGTGCCCGCACGGGGACTACAAGCCGGCACTTCTGACCTAAAAGCGGGCACTGTTGGTGCCCAGCGTGCGGGAGCCGGTGTTCCCACTGGAGCCGCAGGTGGGCCCGGTGTGCCCTGCCGCCCCCGCTCCCTCTGTTCCGAGGCCGAGGCCGAGGCCCGCGTGCAGCGCTGAGCCCGCGGAGGGCAGGTAGGCCGAGCCCCGCCTACAGCCGCGCCCTGCGGGGGGGGGAGGGTCGGGACCTTGGGGCGCGCGCCTGCGCCTCTGGCCGGGACTCCCTGACGCTCCGGGTCCCCAGGCTTCTCTGTCCGTCTCTCCCTCGTGTTTGTGGTCGGAGGCTGTTCACTGAGCGCTCGGTGGCCTCGGGAGGAAGTGCCACCTGGACACTCGCGTTTTTGCATTTGCTCGTGGGAGGGGCGTCAGCGCCCCCTGCCGCCGCCCCTTGGGCCTCCAGCTGGTAATTGCTGCTAAGGCATAAGCGCCGTGTAAGTCTGCACCCACACACTTGATATTATTCAGAACATGACCCGTTGTTCACATTTAAATTTGGTCTTTGAGTGCAGATCTCGGCGACATTGGGAGGCGATAGAAGAGGATCCCGGGTGGCGGGAGAGCTAGGCAGTGGGTAGGAGACCACAGTCAGATGCTGGTCACGAGGGACATCTTGCACCACCCCCTCCAGCTGCCCCATTTGGGCACAGAGGCCCCAATACGGCCCATGGCAGGAGCACATTCGACAGGAGGGCCTTGCCATTCTTAATCTTTTTTTGTTTGGCTTAATTGTGTCTCAGAGCTCCCTTTGTTCAGGCCAAGACGTGCTTGGGCCACGTGTCTGGGAACACACTGTGGAGACCTCACAGGCAGGCCCTGGCCCCCGGGGAGAGCCCTTGCCCTCTGCAGACCTTTGCTGTCCGAGTTGAAATGATCTGTGGCGAATGTCATTTAGCTCTTGCTGGGGTGGAAAAGAAGTTGCATGGACTCCTTCACCCTTGAGGCATCTTTGCTCTTTAACGGAGGAGAGTTTGTCCAATTGCAGACTCAACTGTCTCAGTAATAATGATGATGATAATCCTAATGCCTGAAGGTGGAGCAGGGGCAGCAGCGATTTCTTCACTAGCTTCCTTGATTTCTTCCAGCTCCGACTTACAGTGCAAAGCATGAAAATCAGACAAAGACACTCACTCCTGACAGCCCACTGCAGGCAAACCTTTGTGTCTCGGATGCGACTGTGTGGGTGGGATTAAGTAAACAGCTGCAGCAGTCATCTCTGGGAGCGAAGTCGGGAACCCTGCCAGGACTCTTTCGGGACAGAGTCTTCGAAGGTTCGGGAACGAGGTGAAATGTGAGACTGGTGGGAAGAGGAAACTGCTAATAAGCCAGGTTATGGAGAAGTCTGAAGAGTGGCTTGGGAGCTTGGGCATTTGCTCCCCTGTAATGAGATGTGGGATTATTGGTAAAAACATTTCGCTCTGATTGTTTTAAAGAGAAGAGATGAAATGTTTAATGTGCACCCTGGAGTGTGTCTTCCTTTCACATTTTAAAGGATAATCCTAAACAAACACCTATAATGCATAACAGATCAAGCCATATAGCTTCCCATCGGTGCGTGCAGTTGAGAACAATGGCACAGATGGAACATATTCAGCTGACGAGGTGAGAGCCAATTTGAGGAGAGAGGAATTGAAGTGCCAAATAGAAGAGTATATGAATACTCCCACCTGGTCCTAGGACTCACCTGCTGACCTTGGTCAAGGTGTTTCATAATACATGGGGCCAAGTGCGGAGTCTGCTTTCGGATGAAAAAGATACCTTAGGGCTCTTCCTTGAGATCAGGGGGAAAATGTGATTGTACTAATGATTAGGAATCCTTGTTGCCCAGTCCAATGGTCCTAGAATGTTGCTTTGAAAGGCCAAGAAAATGCACGTCAGTATTGTGAGAAATGGCTCACCTGTCCCGAATTTCAAATGACGGACTGGGAAACAGAAGCATGGCGAAAATGAGACTTTTAATAACACTCTCGAGAGCGGGTGTCCATTGTACGGCACACACGTGGGGCAGGGAACATGGCCTGTTTAGTTAGTCCCTCCTCTGGTTCCTCACTGGCTGAGTACTATCTGGTCACTTGTTTCCTAACATGTCGCCTAGGTCTTCCTGTCTCCCCTCGGGCCTTTTAAAATATTGGGCTGAGACCTTTCTAGCTGTTTCCATCTCCCTTTGTTTTGGGGGAATCTTCCTGGAAAGTGTGCTATCGGCCACGTGCACAGCTCTCCCCCTCTCCCCACCCCCACATTCTGTTTGCTCCGGGGAAATCAGTAACGGCCTGGCCACATGCTGTTTCTTTTCTACAAAGATGAATCGGAGGCATGTTTCTTACAACGTGTATGTTTAAAATATGAACTTGGCCATGAATAAAGCCGTAAATATTTCTGACCATATTCTTTGATTATAATCCAGTGAAATTGGAAGTAAATAATGAAAGGGTGAGTTTAAAAATCTTAATTCCTTGGAAATTAAAAGGACACATTTTTAGAAAACCTGGAATTACAGAAGGAATTTAAAAGAAACCACAGACAAAAATCAAAAGACCCAGCACAGCTGAACTCTTCAAAAGCTAGAGCTTTAAATGTCTTAATTTTTAAAGAAAAAAGACAAAACTATTAAAGGGACAAAATGCTCATCATACAAAGTTAGGAAAAGTAACCAAGTAAGCTAAGAAGAGGGAATTAATAGAGATAAAGGTTGAAATAATGAAACAGAAAAAGAGGCAAGATAAACAAACCCTGAAATTGGTTCCTTTGAAAAAACCAATAAAGCAGAAACATTTGCAAGCCTAATTAAGATGAGACAGAGAACAAACATCGGCAAGATTTGAAATGAGCGAGGGGCTATAGCCATGTAGAAATTACAGAAGAATTCTGCATGCAGCTCCAGGACACCCACATTTAAGACCTAAAGGACATAGATGGTCCCTAGTAAAATAGAAACCATTGAATTTTTACTCAAGAATTGGAAAACTTGAATAAACAAAATCACAGAAAACACTGGAAGTTTATTGCTTTTTAAGATCATAAAGTCACTGTGTGTAAGTTGATGTGATACTTGTATGGGAATAGACAGAACAAGGACATAGAGGAGGAACTTCAAAATACAGATGGCCCTGACTAAAATGGTTTGGAGTTTTTGACTATGATGGGAGGAAAGCAATACCAGTCATGGCAGCGACCTCAGCCCCCAGTCAGCCCTGGGATCATGAGGGTTGATCACGGAAACTCTGGGGTATGCTGTGTCACCAGCACTTTTTGGGGTATTGGGTTCTGTTTTCGCTCCCGCTGTCTACAAAACACCCATCTGTGTCTCCTCCTCCTGGTGAGAAGAGGACTGACAGGTGCTTCTGGACTTACAAAGGTACCTAAGCAAATGTTTGCACCTCAGCATACAAGGACAGCCCTGCCCGTGTGGCTCAGTGGTTGAGTCTCGACCTACGAAACGGAAGATCACAGTTCAACTCCCAGGGAGGGCACAGGCCCGGGTTTCGGGCTCGATCCCCAGTGTGGGGCGTGCAGGAGGCGGCTGATCAGTGATTTTCTGTCATCATTGATGCTTATCTTTCACTCCCTCTCCTTTCCTCTCTGAAATCAATAAAAATGTATTACAATATATTAAAAAAACAAAACACACAGGACATTCTACCAGACAAAATCTGGTAAACGGGTGAAGAAGTGGTTTCTCTGTGCCGTGGACTTGTGCCCTGCTGTAAGAGCAAACAAAGATTGGTGCACTCGGCGTCGGGGACAAACTCATAGCGTCACGGCCGAGTGAAAGAAGCCAAGCACAGAAGCCAAGCACAGAAGTCTACACTGGATGCTTCGGTTTCCACACACGTCAGGAAGACATGTCACGGCCGCATTCTTTCTAATAAAAGGGAGGCAGTCTAAAGGCATCTTCTCGTCGGGGCATCTTCGGAAAGTGCCGTCTGCCACAGCGTCACGCGATTCCATTTACATAAACATCAGTGTTTCTTTATATTTAAAAATCTAGAGAAAAACATGGTGGTAAAACAGTGTTTCTGTGGAGCAAGGCAATTTTGAGTAGACACTGCTTTCTACTTCAGATTCTGCGGCGTTTGATTTTGTTTTTTACAGTAAACACAGATTACCTTTATAAACAGCAGCATTGTTAAAGTCCCAGTTTTGGTATTAAAAAGATATAGGTTGTGTAAAGTTGTTTGCTCCAAGAATTTGCAGGGCTCGAGCATGCATTTAAACGGATGGCATTTTTCCCTGCGGAAAATTTCAGGAGGAAACTCCAGTTAAGTTTCCATTTTTTACAGATCGAGTAGGAGTGATAGCTTCGCAGCGGAATGGAATTCAGATAATCAGAGCCATTCTTCAGCATGAAAGATTCAGTCCCCACCCAGACGAAAGATTCAGGCGATGAAATAGGGCGCCTAGGAGCCTTACAATGGCCTCGTGCGATTATGTCCTATTAACAACTTAAAAATGGAGCCGACCGAAGACTTCAAGGAGGAAGGGCGGGGGTGAGTGTCAGGGGTTAAGTATGCTCTTCAGCAGGCAGAGAAATGATCTGTCTTTAGGGGACATCGTCTGGCTTCCACTCTGCTCTCAGCACCACCCTCCCGTCCTGTGAGTTACCCAAATAGCAACCAGTGTGCCCCTGCGAAGATGTCACACTGCCTTCGCCCATCGGTCTCAGACCTGGCCCCACGTCACGATGCCGGAGTGACACCGACACAGGCATTCCCGCGGAGAGAGAGCCTGGTGGCATAAACATGGCACCAGGACTTGTCCCCGGAGGAGGCAGATGGAGTGTTGGCACCGGATCTGGAAGATTTACCCGGAAACACCGATGTCTTCGAGCAGAATGCGGAACAGGGCAGGGCGGCACGGAGCTGCCCTGTAACGTACGCATGGCTTGTTTCCTGTTTCTTTGTTAGGTTTTCCAAGGTTTGCTCACCTCCGGCAAGATTGGATTGTTTTCTTTCTCATCTGAGTCCTGGCTGTTCGTCCTGGCGGCTGCGTTTCCGTGGGAAGCTGCGATGAGACCGATAAGGGAACTGACTTGTCAAGTTAGTGGCCCCGTGGAAGCCAGGCCTTCTGACTTGGAGCCACACCAGGGCAGTGTTTCAGCCCCCTCCCTGCCTCTAAGTCCAGCCGCCGCCGAGAGGGAAAGAAGTCATCGCTGCAAATGGCAGTGAAAACAGAAGTGTAATGAGCTTTAAAAAAACAACCACAAAACAAAAGCCCCAGCTGGGGCCAGAGGCTGCATGGTGGGGTGCTGCTTGCTCCTCCGTCCAGGCCCTGCCCCCACCAGGCGGGGCTCCAAGGTCTGGCTCCCCTGCTTCCTGTGTTTTTCCCCGCATGTCCCTGCAGCAGGCTCATTCCCTCCATCGCGGGGAGCCTTCTGTGGGTCCTTGGTGCCCTGCCTGCAGCCTCCTGCAGACTAGCCTCCCTGGTTCTCCCTCCTTCCTGCAGCCCTCTGCCCCCCACAGACAGCACTGCCCTGGTGGGGTTCCTGTGCCTGGGGCTCTGGCACCTGGAAGGGCAGCGCTGCCCTGGCGGGTGGAGGGGAGGACGGGGCACACTCCTGGTCCCAGGCTCACTTGCGTCCGCACGGAGGTTCCCCTCTTCCAGCACCGGCTGCCTTAGGGGGAGGCCGCTTCCAGGTCCTGCTCCCATGCAGAAGGGGAGGACAGCCTTCCTCCCCGCCCTGTGCTGGCAGATGGGCCTGGGCCCCTTGGGAGTTAGACCCGAGCAGAGGACACAGGAGCAGAGGAGAGACTGGTGTCTCGAGTCCATCTCCTGGCAGTGCCCGCGCCCCGTGTCCTGCCCTGAGTACCTCCAAGACCCCAGCTCCTGAGGCCTTCACTGTGGGGTAGGGCATCCACGTAGGATCTGGGAGGACACAGACTTTCAGCCCAGGACAGACCAGGACTGTCCACCCCCCACACGCCCAGGCCCTGGTGTGACAGTGCCCGGGAGTCCCCCGTGTGCTGTCAGGAGGCCCTGCGGAGGGAGGGGTGTGGGGCCCAGCTCCTGGGCAGTGCAGTCCTTCCTCCGTCTCCACCTCCCGTCCTCTCCCCACGCCTGCCCGAGGGCTGCCGAGGGGAGCACCTCCCCAGCGCCCACTCCTGGTTTCTTACGACAGATAACGCACAGTTCCATTAGGAAAGGAGATGAACGATGGGCTTGAGAAACCTCTGAGGACTGAACCCCATGTCCTAGCGGTGTCACCTTGGGCGGGCACTAAGTCCCCGGTGCCTCTGGGTTCCCACCCGAAATCCAGAGCGTTTTAGGGGTCAGCAAGGATCACGTGAGGAACAGATGACGGTGCTCAGCGTGTTGCTTCCCATGTGCGCACATAGAGATGGGAGGCATGGCCTGACTTCCCGGGAGGAGGCGTGTCTGTAGTCACAGGGTCTTTCTGCTCCTCCTCCATGAGCTTCGGTGGTTCGGGAAGATCTCCTTCAGGGCCTCCTGCCCGCCCTTCCCGTCCTGGGAGTGAGACTCCGAAGTCCCAGCTCCGCCTGTGGATGGTCTCCCACCTGTTGGCCCACAGGCCTTTGGGCGCCCTGCCCAGACCACCCGCAGGGGCCGCGCTCTGCACGGCTCTGTCCTCTTAGCCTCCCTGCTGTCCGTGGACAGTCCCCTCGCGTTCGCCCCTGAGAATTCAGGCTTCTCTCTGACTCTTTGGCCTTTTTCATTCACTTGTAACCGAGAGTTCTGCAGCTGCCTGTTCTGCAACCCACGGCCCCCGGAAACGTTCTGAGGAGCTGACAGCACAGTGACGGCCTCCCGGGAGGCAGCCCACTCACAGCCCAGCTCCCTCTGTCTCCGTGTGGAGGAGGCTGCCTCCCACACGGGGACCGCTGCGGCCGAGGGGACGTGCTGGCACGGGACCTGGGACAGGGAGGGGCGGCAGGCGTTGTTCTGTGGCGTCCGTGGCCCTTGTGCAGATTCTGAGAGTCCTGAGCCCAGAATTCCCAGGAACGGCAGGCGCCACGGCACTGAGGGCGGGCTCTGCTTGCTGCTGAGATGCCGGCTCCCAGGCTCCCCGGGCTGGGCCAGCGAGGCGCTGCCGGGTCTTCCTCCTGGCGGAAGAGGCCCCGGAACTGCTCTCCCTCTGAGCAAGCGCATTCTCCAAAGCACTTGGTCTGTCCCCCCCGTCCCCCCCCCCCCCGCCGTGATAGCAAGGGTCAGTGTGCCTCATGTTCAAGTGCAATAAGAGAGCCCTAGAGAAGGTGGGGCTGGGGGGATTTCCTGACTTCCCCTCCCACCCCCAGCTGGGCTGGGAGGTCGCTGGCACCTGGGCTTGCAGCCTGGTAGGCGCCCTGCCTCCTGGAGCCCCTTCCTGAGCAGCTCACCTCCCCTGGCATCACCTCCTCCCCTGGCATCACTCACCTCCTCCCCTGGCATCACTCACCTCCTCCCCTGGCATCACTCACCTTCCCTGGCATCACTCACCTCCCCTGCCATCACTCACCTCCTCCCCTGCCATCACTCACCTCCTCCCCTGGCATCACTCACCTCCTCCCCTGGCATCACTCACCTCCCCTGGCATCACTCACCTCCCCTGCCATCACTCACCTCCTCCCCTGGCATCACTCACCTCCCCCCTGGCATCACTCACCCCCCCCCCCCCCCGGCATGACTCAGCTCCCTGGCATCACTGCGGCCATGGTTGAAATTGGCCTGAAGACAGGCTCAGAGCTACCTGTTCGGGTTCTCTGATCTCACACACACTCGGGAGAGAAATGATTGATTTTAAGGGAACAGACCCACAGCGTGTGGGTGCCATGAGAGGAAGCCGGCTCTTCTCCCCTGAACGCAAGGAGAGCGTCTGTGCGGGACCCAGGGCGGTTCTTGTAGAACTGTCCCCATTAGAGTTCCCAGACGCGTCCAACAGCGTCCTGATGTGTTGCCTTTCCTTTGAGTGTGTGTGTGTGGGGGGGGGGGGTGGAGGTTGGAGGGGCGGAAAGGTTGGGGGGAGGGGTTAAAGAAGAGGCTCACGCGGTCTGGGGCCCGGAGCGGAGCCTCGTTGGCAGTGTTGACAGGCTCTGGTAAAGTGGGCGAAGGCGAGCTGCGGGGGGAGGTCTCCCTGGTTTCTGCCTCTCCGGGGAGGAACGTGGGGCTCTGAGCATTTCCACGTGAACTCCTACGGCGGCGCCTGGTAGAAATAAGACACTGCCTGCTCGCGCCGGTGAGCATACGGGAGTCAGGCACGCGAGGCAGGATTTGCATTTAATTCTGGTTTTTGAAAAATGTGTTCGCTAAAAATAAGATAATTTCAGACTATAAAGTAGCTGAGGCAGTCGGGAGAATTTGCAGTAGGAAACGCTCCGTTCCGTTTAGCGCCCGACCATTCATGGGATTAATCGACAAGGAAAGGTCACCCTGGGTGCGGGTGGGAGCTGGGAGCTGCTCTGACTCACAGTCAGGGCACGGCTTTGCCTGCAGGTCCCTCTCCCTCTCCCCGGCTCTTCAGCGACAGTGACAGTGACGGAATCGTCCCTGCCCCCAAGAAGTCACAGATGTGGGCAGGAGGCGAGAGAGGAAGGGGGAGGGCGAGGCCTGGAGATCGAGCTTTCACCTTCACCTTGATTGGTCATTCGGGGCGGCCTCCTCTTTTTTTTTTTTTTTTTACTATGTTTTTATTGATTTTAGAGAGAGAGGAAGGGAGAGGGAGAGAGCGAGAGAAGCATCCATGAGAGAGAAGCATCGATCAGCTGCCTCCCGCAAGCCTCCTACTGGGGATCGAGCCCGCAAGCCTCCTACTGGGGACCGAGCCCGCAAGCCTCCTACTGGGGACCGAGCCCGCAAGCCTCCTACTGGGGACCGAGCCCGCAAGCCTCCTACTGGGGATCGAGCCCGCAAGCCTCCTACTGGGGACCGAGCCCGCAAGCCTCCTACTGGGGATCGAGCCCGCAAGCCTCCTACTGGGGATCGAGCCCGCAACTCGGGGATGCGGCCCACGGGGCCTTTCGGTTCGCGGGTTGACACCCACTGAGCCACACTGGCTGGCGTGGGGCTCTTCCTCTTTGTGGGGAGGCAGTTCTGAGCAGGCACCCGGCAACCGCTTGGTGGCTGTATCAGTTGCTCAGGCTGCTGTAACAGCCATGGACTGGCCGGCGGCGGCGTAAACAACAGAAACCTCTTTCTCCCAGTCTGGAGGCTGGACGTCCACGTTCATGGTGTTGGCAGGTTGGTTTCCCCTGAGGCCTCCCCCTCGGCTTGGCAATGGCTGTCTTCTCCCTGTGTCCTCTCCTGGCCTCTCCTCTGTGTGTGTGCTGCCCTGGTCCTTGTTGTCTTAGAAAGACAGCAGTCCTCTGGGACGAGGGACCCACCCTGATGACCTCACTTAACTTTACCTCCTTAAAGGCGTAGCTCCAAACACAGTCACATTGAGTGCAGGGAGATTTTGAGCAAAAAAATAACTATGAAAAACATCTGTATGTAAAACAAAAGCGAAACAAACCCACAACTCAAATGAAAAGGCAAACACACAGAGAACAAATGTTTGCAGCCATGTGACGTAGGGCTGGTAGCTTTGTTATAGAAAGAACGCCTGACGCTGGTCATGGAGACATTTAAACGGAACTAGACAAATGGGCAAAGGATGTGAACAGATGATTCACAGAACAAGGAAAGCAGAGCAGTAAACAAACATATGGGGAAGTGTGCAGCTTGCAGCATAATCAAAGACAAAGACAGGCAGATTCAAGCCACAGCAAGGGAGCCATCCTGGCCGGTGAGATTAGCAAGTGCGTGTCAGAATGCTCATCGGCTGGCTGTTGTGGTGGGAGTGGGCGTGAGACGGATTCCTGCACACCTCGGACCCCGCACACCCTCAAACTCCGCACAGCCGCGCGGGTTCAGGCCCCATGCCGCACACTGCTCCCCCACAACGCCGGATTCTGTCCTGGCACTCGGCCCGCTCACGGGTTAATCCATGCGTCGTAACAACAAAGAAAAACCTGGAAAGGAGGCAGAGGCGCCAGCTTAGAGCATCTTCCCGAGGGCGCCCTGGCGAGGCTGCCCCAGCCCCGAGCTCTCTCTGGTTTCAGAACAACCGAGGCCAGTTCAGCTGTCGCCCAGGCCACGCTTCCTTCATGGTGCCGCACACTGGTCCGGGCTGGCAGCCGGGGCCGGCCTCTCCTCCGGCTGGGTGGGTCTGAATGTGTGTGTGTGTGTGTACCCCCCCCCCCCCCCGTGCACGTGCTGACGATGGTTATAGGAGGCGGGGCCTTCAGGAGGCGTTTCAGTCGTGAGGGTGGAGCCCCTGTGCGTGGGATTAGTGCCCTTAGGAAAGAGACCTCTGTGCGGACACAGCGAAGGGGCGCTGCTTAGGAACCTGAAGGCGAGCCCTCGCCCAACACAGGATCCGCCGGCGCCATGATCCCGGATGCCCAGCTAGACTGTGAGGCATAAACTGTTCGTAAGCCGCCCAGTCTGTGTTTCCTTCTAGCAGCCTGAAAGGAGCAGGTCGTCCTTACATGCTGTCAGTTACCTCTCAGAACATCTCTCCAGCCTATTCTCCAGCCACCCTCATGCTCACCCCTGGGCTGTTTCCGGTCTCCTGTCGGGGATGAGAGGGAAGGGGACGCATTGAGGGGGAGACACAGGAGTGCTTCCCACAGTGTTGGCGAGTTTTCATATGTTTTTAAGATCTGGGGCAAGTAGCCCAAAAGCTTAAGGTTTATTGAGTCTGTGTGGTAGAACCCGATGTTCATTACATTCTATTTTTTCCTGTGTTTGGACTATTTAACAATAAAAAGGCTTCACGTTTCTTGCCTGACTTTCTGGAGGCTTCTCTTCATTCCTGTCCTTCCTCTGGAATTCTGCTAAATACTTTAATCATAAATCTTATTCTGTCAGTTTTTTTACTTGAAAACCCCATTATACTACTTCTCCATTTTGTACAAAATAAAAATCCAAATGAACTAGCTCAACTCAACAGGCCATTGACACCTTATAACCGAGCCACGCGAGACACCATAGCTCCCCACACAAGCACCCAGACAGCTCCAGAGCCTGCAGCCGCTGCCCATGCCCAACTCACAGGGCTGCCCTCCCCACCTGGGTCCGCACCCCTTCTCACAGCCCAGATCCAGTGCCAGGAAGAGGCGAGCTTCCGCCGTGTCCCCAGCAGCGGCTGAGCTTGGCTACCTTCATGCAGGCTCTCAGGGACTTCTGTTCCTGACATTCATTACTCTCACCACCGGAATTCGTTTCTACGGATTCTTCTAGAAGACAGCTCCTCAAGGGCAGGGCCGGCCTCCCCTTCACTTCTGTGAGTCCCACGCGGAGTGCAGTGTCCACACGTCAGGAGCCCCGAGGGTGCTGTGCACGTGGATCTGGGGGCCCTTTCCTCCGCGCGGGAAGCGTGAGGAACCAGGGCAGACGGTATGTTAGGCAGTTTGGGTAACACGCAGAGTCGGTCATCAGAGACCCACTGTCAGAAGAGAATCGAGTCCAAAGAAACGGCAGGGTGGAGGTTCCAAATGTCGGAAGGCGGTCTGTGAGGGAGGCTCCCAGCCTGGGCCAGCCGGGCATGCCACTGGCTGCGGCGACACAGTGGACGTGGTGGCTCGCAGCCCAGACCCGCACCTGAGGGTTGAGTCTCCCGGGCCCCCAGCTGCTGGGTGAGTCGCTCTCTGGAAATGGCCCTCCGTCAAAGAAAGCCCTCCCATTCACGACCCTTCTGAGAAAAGGAGCAGAGGGTTATTTTACTGGCTAAACAGATTAACTGTGCGCTCTGCAGCCGCTTTAAGGAAATCAGGGGTTTGCATGGACTGACACACCTGCGGTGAAGGCTGGCTCAGACTTCTTTCTGGGAGTTTGTCGGGACAGGACTGGGCAGTGCCGCTGTCCGCGGTGCTGAAACGCCTTTTCTCAGCGTAGCTGACAGCAGGATTAATGTTCCCACTGTCTTCATTGTGAGAGCTGTGTGAGTTTCAGAACTCCTTCCACACACATCTTCTGTTATTCCTGAGCGGTTTGTAAACTTTGTAGGGAAGGCGGTTCCCTCGTCTACATTTTATAGACCGGACATTTTTGGCTTGAATAAAAAAAGCTCTACTATTAGAATTCCTGTCATTCTGACAGATGTCTCTGAAACTGAATATTTTTATACATATAAAAGAGTTGATTGTAGAGAGTTTTGGAAATACAGACAAACAAAGAAGAAGGTAAGAATGCTTTTATTTTTATTTTAAAAACCCACATCCAGACAGAACTACTATTAATCTTTTGATAACTGTTCTTTGATGGAGATAGGTAAATGGATGGGGAGAACTACATGATCAGATACTGTTCATAATGCTTTACAGCAATAATGTTTATTTAGAAAGTAGGTATCTTTTATGCTAATAAATATACTTTATAACATTTCAAAATAGGGAAATAGTATATAATTGGGTTTGTACCATGATTTCTGACCTTTTTGTTGGGTATTTAGATAATTCCTATTATCTCTGTGATTACAAATGATTCTATAATAAGAATTCGTGCAGCTAAATGTTTATGCATATTATTTATTTCTTCAAAAAAGTGCTGGGATTGGAATTGCTGGTCACATAATTTAAAGTCTTATGATCCGTGTTGCTAAGTAGTCCAATTTGAGCAACAATCAGCAGCTCATTTTCTCTGTAGTCATACACTCTGAGTGTCATTTTTAAAAAATTTGTGGGTGAAAATGGCATCCTTCTGTTTTCATTTGCATTTCTCATATTACTAGCAACGTTGGATATTTTTTCAAGACTTTTTGGCGATTGACTCTTTCTTTGCTTAGCTTCCATCTTGCAGCCTTTGCCTCATTTCCCATTTGACAGGCCGGAGTCTAGGCCTTTTGACTCTAAACGCAGTGCTCATTCGCTGAGCCACAGGGCACAGCCGTCATGCGTGTGCTCAGGGCCGGTCCTGGGTGGCAATGTGGTCTCGCCTTCTAGGCGCTTCCCCTCGGGCTCCCGGCTGTCCCAGTTCCAGCTGTGACGACCCCAAGCCTCTCGTTGCTTCATCACTCGCAGGTGATTGCTCAGTTCTTACCCGCGTCCTGAGAGGCAGGTGGGCAAACCCTGGGGTCTGCACGGCAGGGATCGCAAACTGAGTGGAGGCGGGTCTCGAACCAGGACCTCCTAGGAGTCTAGTGGGACAGGGATCTGATGGGCTAATCAGACCGATGCGTCATGACTCACAATGCGGTTTCTTTTCCAAGTTATTTGCATGTAAGTCGAGGAACCTAAAGCAGTCACTATTCAGTGTGCCCTCTCAGGCCACGGGAAGGGCAGTTGTCGGGTCTGGAGCCTGCCCACCCCTTAGATCACCCTGTGTGGGCATCCACCTACTTCATCTATGCCTGGTCCCGGCACTTCTGCACTTCTGTCTCCAGGTGGAATACCGACTCTGACAGTCTGACCACGCACGATATAATGCCCCAAACACAGAGAAAATAATCTCAATCTCTCTCTCTCTCTCTCTCTCTCTCTCTCTCTCTCTCTCTCTCTCATTGTTTTTGTGAATCCAAAAATAAAAGGCCTTTCAGCGTGAGAGGCAGCAAGCATTTTTATGGGCTTAAAAAATAGCCATTTGGGAAGCTCTGATCCAGGCAGAAGCCCAATCGTGTTGCGATGAGGAGACCAGGGCAGGGGGCATTTAGGGGCGGGAGGGGCACGAGTCCCGGGAAGGAAGGTGTGTCTGCAGTGCGCGGACACCTGCACTTAATACAGCCTCAGGGTCGCCATCTCCGTAATGGGCACGTGCACAGACCCTGGGCCTCCTCCTGCGCTTCTTCCCTCCCTCCCTCCACCCAGCCCTGAGGTGTCTAATCCTCGGCTGTGGTCGGATGCACAGACAGGGGCCTTGTAAGACCGCAGCTGGACCGCCCGACAAGCTCACGTAGGTGTGGACGTGGGGGCGCTGCAGAGGGAGGAAGTGGCAGGAGTGGACGCGCCCGCCCGTGCGGAGTCCTGAGGTGCCTTTTGTGCTTTCAGGACCGGAGGACCGGCTCTGGAGGAGCGGGAGGAGAGTCCTCCTCGGCCAGCACGAGGCAGCGCAGAAGAGCTGGTCCCCTCAGGACCGAGCCTGCAGAGGCCTCTGCTGGGCTGACGGTGTCCATGGCAACGCTGCGGCCTGGTGAGTTAACAGCCCTGTTCCTCGGACGGGAGAGGACTGGGCTCGGCTCCCTGAAATGTTGATGCGTCTCCCAGTTTGTGCCGGTGTCAGAGGCCCCAGTGCCGTCCGGTGACGGACTTGGCAGGCCCACTCCTGGGGCAGACAGGCCGGAGTGAGGCTGGGTTGGGTATGCGGCTCACTTCTGCAACATCTGACAGAGTTGGAATGTGGCGTTGGATGTGAGTACCCTGCCCTAATGTTGGCGACAAGTCAGTGCAGAAAAGGGGAAGAACAAGCCCAATGTGGCCGCGGCCATAGAGCCTGTCCCGTGGTTAATGTGTGTCTGACCTGAGATGGCCAGCAGCTTGCGGTGCGTCTGTGGGTGGCAGACGCTGCAGGCTGTGGCTCAGTGCTCCTGGGGCAGGTGGGACTCCCCGGGGACCACAACTCATCTTGCAGCAGCAGCCCCTCCAGCAGGGCCCGTGTGGGGCTGGAGGGCGCCAGTGCCTGGAGGGCGGTGAGCGTGGGACCCGCACGGGGTGATCGAGCCCGGCACCCTTTGCGGGGATACTTGCTGGAAATATCGGCGGAGAAACCCTCTCTGCGGGGAGACGACCTGGCACGATGCGGTCTTGGAGCTGGAGGGCCCGGGACTGGTCCTGTGTGGCGGACAGCCCACCGGGAGGATGCGGAGCCCCACCCAGAGACAGGGCCCGGCAGTAAACGTCGGGAGTGCGATTTCAGGGATGCATTTCAGGGACGATCGCGAGCCTCCCAGTCCCGCTCCACTCCGCGCCTTGTCACTGCGTTTGTGTCATCGGCCCCCAAGAGTCCTGACGGATAACCCCGTCCGAGTGAGAGAGGGCTCTTGCGGAAGACGTGGTCATTTCCCAGCGAACGTGCCTGGCGGGGACTGGACGGCTGGTTTCTGAGGCCGCCAGAGGGTCTGCATTTGTGCTGCTGAGAGTCTGTGCGTGGAACACGTGGCTTCAAAGGCGTCGATGCGCTCGTGTGGAGGGCTAGCTGGCCGCCCTGTCAGCGCTGCGACCAGCGGTGGTGGAAATGGCGTGTGAGCTTGAGGTGACATTGTTTCTATAGATTCCTGATTCCAAGACCTCAGGCAGCCCCTGCCCTGGCATCCTGCCCACCCTGAGGACCTAATCAGGGCGACAGGGCCCGGCCCGTCCTTGGCCGCTCCGACCCCCAGGCAGCGTGCAGGGCGCCGAGGGCCCAGCGCGTCCCCGCGGCTCCAGCGCCTGGAGTTGCCGGGCGCCTCCCAGGTGTTTCTGACTGTTCTCACGCCACCCTGCCCCGTGCTCCCCAGGGACCCACCCAGCCCTGTCTAGCCGCTTGCTCAGGCCTGGCGCACA
Organism: Myotis nattereri; assembly: GCF_964212035.1. Classification (NCBI taxonomy): domain Eukaryota; kingdom Metazoa; phylum Chordata; class Mammalia; order Chiroptera; family Vespertilionidae; genus Myotis; species Myotis nattereri. The sequence continues at coordinate 1,957,343 of NC_138090.1, forward strand.
GGCTGCCTCAGCAGCAGAACGGGGTTGGGGGCTGGGGGGACCAAATGTGTAGAAAACAAGAATGGGCGCTGTCTCTTTCCCCTCCAGGAGGACTGGGCAGGGCGGCTTGATAGGAGCCGTGGGGCTGTGGCTGAGGATCGTTTCTGTCCCATCGCTGTGCAGGGGGCCGGGCTGTTGGGAGGTTAGGGGTCATCAGTCGTGAAAGGAAAAGAAATCCTGGTCTGGCGCAGGTGCTGGTGGAGTGGACTTGCCGACATGCCGATGCGGAAGGCTGGGGCTGTGCAGGGTTAGGGGAAGAGCAGGACGCAGACGGAGCTTGGGGTCTGCTCTGCGTCTAAGTCGAGGTGTCACATGGCTGTTGGGCGGATGCGTGGGGTGCAAGAGAGAAGTCCGAGGGGAGGTACAAATAGTTCACGGAATTCTGAAAAAAATGAGAAAAGACAGGAGCTCTGGCCAATTCTCAGCAGCAGGAACATCAGGGATTTAGCCCCAAGCGAGACCAGGGTGTCTGAACACGGAAGGGGCACACGAGACGGTCCACAAGGAATAGTCAGAGGCGCCCCCTTCCAGGCCACGTTGCCGCACCCGGCCTGTTTTTAAAGCCTTCCTGCCAGCGCCCAATGAAGATGAGTGATGTTCCCATCCTCCCAGGAGCATGTGCGCGTCTGGGTGAGGAGGGGTGGCACGTAGGCTCTCACTAAACTCCATGTATCTCCTCCAAGCTGTCAGCTGCCGCCTAATCAAAGGCAGGGAGGTGCGCCCAGCAGCCCAGAGGCACCCTTCATGCTGCTCCTTGCCCCGAGGAACAGCCTCCCTCCACCTGATTCCTGGGCGACAGCGGTGCTCCAATCGCAGGGTCTGTGCCACGGGCCCACCCTCACCCGCTCCTCAGCTCCACCCTTTGTCCTCAGTCTCTGGATCTTCAGAAATGGAAAGAAGGGGGAACTGAGAATAGAAGTCCAAGAAGGTCTATAGTGACCTTGTGCCTGCTCTGATAGGGAGGGGACATTTAAACCCAGAAAAATAAAATAAAAGGAACCCAATTGAAAGGAAGAGGTAAAACTGTCACTGTTTGCAGATGATGTGATATAGTATAGAGAGAACCCTAAAGATCCCACCAAAAAAACTATCAGAACTCATCAATGAATTCAGTAAAGTAGCAAGATACAAAATAAATATCCAGACATCTATTGCATTTTTATACACCAACTAGAGGCCTGGTGCACGGATTTGTGCACTGGTGGGGTCCCTCGGCCTGGCCTGCGCCCTCGTAATCCGGGACCCCTTGGGGGAATGTCAGAGAGCCGGTTTTAGCCCGATCCCCGCAGGCCAGGCCGAGGGACCCCACCGGTGCATGAATCCGTGCACCGGGCCTCTAGTATGCATATAAGATCTCTGGTTAATCTCTTCCCACACTCCCCCATTCTCCTTCCCTCTGAGACTCATCAGTCTGTTTCATGTTTCCATGCCTGTGGTTTCTGCTCCTGCATTGAGAATCTGCTCTCTGGTGGTCAGTGCGTGTCATAGCTGCTGGCTGGCTGGTTGCTTAGGCTTTTAGATAGATAGATAGATAGATAGATAGATAGATAGATAATGAACTATCAGAAAGGGAAATTAGTGTGGCTCACTGGTTGACCACTGACCTGTGAACCAGGAGGTCACGGTTCAATTCCCGGTTTGGTCAATTGCCCGGGTTGTGGACTCGATCCTCAGTAGGGGGCATGCAGGAAGCAGCAGATCAGTGATCCTTTCTCATCATTGATGATTCTATCTCTTTCCCTCTCCCTTACTCTCTGAAGTCAATAAAAAATAGGAAGGGAAACTAAGAAAACAACCCCATTTACAATTGCACAAAAAAATACCCAGGAAGAAGTTTAACCAAGAATGTAAAAGACAGCAATGGGAAAGGGTGTCGCCTCCAAGCCCAGGAGAGAGGCCTCGGGTGAAACCTGCTCTCCGACACCCTGATCCTAGACTCCAGCTGCAGAGCTGGGCGACTGCATTTCTGGTGTGTAAGCCCCCGCCTGCGGGCCTGTGTTCCGGCAGCCCTCGCACACTTACACGCCTGACTTAGGAGGTAACCTTGTGTCATTCGATGAAGAACTCCCTCGTGTCCAGTTGGCTTAGAGACTAGGAAGGGCAACACATTGTTAGGAAGGGTGTGTGACTGCATGTTTAGAAGATGTTTTCAAATCATTTGTGCTACTAGCTGAGCGGAGGGGAATATTTATAGCTGTTTCCTGGAGGGCGCACGCTGGGACACACTTGGCAGATCTGGGCATCCCTGTGGCTCTGCGGTGATGTTCTGTTTCCTTCCAACGGTCGCTTCATCCCCTTTTCTCTGGGAAATGTTTGCTGAGAAAGAAAAAAATTATCTTCCTTCTTGAATGAATTGGCCGTGGAATACTGGCCAGTTCAGTGTAACGCCAAGAATTTACCCTGGACAATGCTTTCACTTCAGACATAAACGCAGCCCTAGGCCGGAGGGCGACTGACTGCTCCGAGGTGCCGGACTGGCCTCCACCTGGTGCACCTGTTGAAGGAGTAGTTACCGAGTTCCCGTGAACCAGGCATGTGTCAGGGGAGTGGCATCCGCACCAGCTGACAGGCATCCATGGGAAACGACAGGCGGCTGCAGGGACAGTCAGAACCCTGCGTGACCAGTGCTATGGTATAGGTGGTCACAGGGCCTGCCAGGTTCGGGGAGCGTTCTCGGAGGAAGTGACACCTCGGGGGACCTCCGTGGCTGGTGGGAGGGGTGGTGAGGGAGAGAGCCAACACACAGGCCTGTTCCGAGGGCTCGGGGAGCAGCAGGGCTGAGCTCAGCATGTCCCACCCCATCCCAGTGCTAGAGTGAGATGTCCAAGGTCAAGTCTGCATTCCTATGAGAACCTGTGCATCTGAGGGGCTCACTGTCCTTCCTTCTGCTCTGAGTGTCCTCCCGCCGGCCCCTCCTGCCTGGAGCCCGGGGCCCACGCTGCTCTCGCTGGTGCCGTGGGTGCAGGGGGTGAGCACCAGGCAGCACAGCAGGGTCTGCCTCCAGAGGAACCGCCTTCCCGTGGCTCTGAGAGCCTCTCGCTGTCTCCTGCTCACCTGGCCCGCGCGTCTTCAGCAAGGGGCTCCTTGCCAGGGAGCGGCCCTGTTAAGTCTCAGCTGCCCTTCCTTCCTGCGCCGCGGCCGCTGCCTGTGAACGTGCGCACAAAGGGAAGCGGAGGCTTTTCTGCCTAACGCAGAGCCAGAGCCGTGGGTTTATTCCTGACGTTCAAAAGGACCCGCACAGCAGGGCTCCCTGGAGGGAGCCGCAGATGCAGCGGTAGAGGGGGAGCTAATATTAACAGGCTGCAGTGGGCTGCGGGGGACTTCCAAAGGGCTCGCTGTCCTGCCTCCTGCCGCCTCCCTCACCCGCGTTGATTTTTTTTCAGTTTGGAGGGCTTAAATCAAACATAGGAGAAGCAAGTTTGTGTCTCAGAGGACAGTTTACATTTCTTAAATCTTTCAGGTCCTTCAGGCAACTTCCAGCACTGCTTCTCCCTGCTCCTCCTCTGGCAGCCCCCGTAAAAGGGCGGCTGGTAAAAGGGCGGCCGAGCCCAACAGCCCGCTGCTCTCCCCGAGGCGGGGTGGGTTCCCCGGGGCCTCTCAGTGTGGGCAGGCAGGGCTGCTCACAACTGCGGAGCTTAGACTTGGCAGGGAACGGCTTTCCGAAATATGAGAGCATCCACCATGGACGCCCTAATATTTGTGAAAACGCCGTTTGAAATCTCTACATCCTGATTCTTCTGAATTATTTAAGACCGGAGCATCGCTTATGGAATGTGGTGAAGCACATGAAGGGGGTACGAAGAATTTGGAGAGAAAAAGCAGAGCGCAGTCAGCGAGGCTGAGAGCTGCCTCCAGGGCGGGGTGCTCGAGGGGCGCCCACACGCCCGATGCTGCTGTACTTCCTGGAAGATACGCTCGGAAATTCAACAAACATCCATTCAACCCGTGTTTACTGAGCCCTGATTTTGTGCAGTAGTTTGCAGATAACTTGATTGCCTCCCTAGAAAATTCAAGAGAATAAGCCAAATTTCTACTCATTTTCATGAGTGTTTAGTGACACGGTCAAAGAAGATATCACAAAAATGGTGAGTTATCCTGTATATCGTTAATAACCGATGGAAAACATAGAGGGAAGGTCCCGTCCACAGGAGCTCACCCAGACCTGACTGGATGCGTGGGACGCGCAGTCAGCAGCTCCCTGGCACACTAGGGGGGGTTTCAGCGGATGGAGACACGTCAGGTGTCCATAGGAAATCAATATTAATTCTTCCCAACTCACCTGAAAACTCTCCATTACAAAATCGCAATTAAAATCACAATAGGAAACATAAAATGGTGTGTCTGTTGCATACGTGGAAGAGAGAAATGTCCAAAGCGAACGGGAAGGCAGGGAGAGATGCTTGCATATGAAGTAGCCAGATCGCTGCTACAGGCCACGTCTAATGGTTTAATGAGTGACAGTGCCAGCACTGCCATCGGGCCGCTGGGCGGGGCCGATGGTCCCGGGAATGCACAGCTGTCGTGCGGGTCCCGGAAGCTGGTGATGGTGAAATGAACGAACTCCTCTCAGCGCAGGAAGCCAGGAAAATAACACGCACCAAGGAAGTAAAGGGCTAAATAAAATTAATGGAACAGAAAACAAACTGTTCGCCAGGCAGAGGGCCTGGCCGCACAGCTCCATCCAGAGCGAGTGAGGGGCTGGGAACCACCACCCAACCTGCCGCAGCAGTACCAGACCCGGCCTCCCCAGAACCCAGACTGGAATGGGGTGCTCTGCTTTGTGATTCCAGTGCACCCCAACATAGGATGGCGCCCAGGCCTCCTCACCCTGGGCGAGAAGCCTGCCGGGGAGACCCATGAGCTGCCAGCTTCCTTCCTGAGGCTCCTCAGCCTGGGGCTGTTCTCTCTGATGCCCGACCGGGGGGATGGAGGGGGGCTGCTCCTTTCTCTGTGGGTGCATCCCGCCCGGGCCTCCGCCCTCCGTGTCCGGCACTCTTCCCGAACCCCTTTCTGTCCCTTTCTCCTGCGCCCCAAGGCTCCACCCAGAGCTCCGTCCGTGAGCCTGACCTTTGCTTCCCCTGCTTGGCTGGCTCAGAGGCCACTTGCAAAATTGTGACCCTCAGGGGGCTGAGGCCGCATCTGTCTGCTCCCTCCCCGGCTCCCTGCTTCATCCCGGCCATCGTCCCGCCCGGTGCCCAGGGCAGAGGGCCCGAGGCCTGGAGACGGTGCTGGGTGGGCTCAGGCCCTCCTGGACAACACCGAGAGGCAAGCCGGGCTCGTGGGACGCGAGTCTCCAGTCCCAGGTCGGCCGTCTGTGGACGGGGTGGGGCAGCGGGAGATGCACACGCAGACCGTGCGAGTAGATGCGCCAGCAGAAGTGATGGGCGGTGGCTTCTCGAGGGCTCGTCCCCCCCGAGGGTTTGTTTGCACATTAGCTGCACCGGCCCCACTTCCACGCTGGGCCCGCCCTGTCTCATTTGCCGTAATGCGATGGTCTGTTCGGTCCAGTGGTGGTGAAAATGGCATTGTCCTCATCAGCGGGGAGGCCGAGAACGAGGAGCTGAGAGGAGGCCGAGGCTGTGAGGCAGGAGGAGCGTTAACTTTCTTAGCTCCTTGGAGATCATCTCTGGGCAGGACACCAAAGTGGACGCCTCACCGTGACCCCTGACCCGGAAGATGCCAAAACGTGGCCCGATTCAGAGCATCTGTCAGCTCGGCAGTGTTCTGGGGTCACCCGGGAAGAGCTGGGGTTCCTGAGGAGCCCGTGGTGGGTGCCTGGCCTGGGCAGCAAAGCCGGGCCCCCTTCACCAGAGGGCGGCGCCTTCCCAGCAGTGCCCGGGCGGTTACTACAGAAGCCCACCTCACAGCCCCAGGCCCAGCCTCTGTTCTCGGCGGCACAGAGCGTCGGTGACCTGCTGCCTCCCGCCTCGTCTGCCGTCATCGGACTGTGGGCCGCGCTGCATGCGGAGGAGCAGGGCTCAGACGAGGGCAGGTGGACTCCACGCCATGAACACGGCAGCTGTGCTGTGCGCCCACGTGCCGGGCCCGGTGCGGCCCTCGGCGGGCATCATCTCAGGGACCGCACGCAGCTCAGAGGCGTAGCCTCCACCGGCCTTAGCCCCTGTGGTTCGCAGGTGAGGCCGCTGGTTGTGGCCCTGGGATGGGACCCGGTGGCAGGCGGTGTGGGCGTGGTCTGGCACCTGGGGAGCAGCGGGTCGCAGGGGAGGCCTCTGAAGCGCAGGGCATGGTTACAGGGTAGGCCCTGAAGGCGCTCTCAGCGGGCCACGCTCAGCGTTGGGTCAGAACCACCCCAGGCCCCACCCCAGGCCGGCAAGCAGGGATCGCATGGGCTCGCTGGTCCCGGAACTGCCCGGGGCATCTGTTATAAGGTTCAGGGGTGGGGTGTGAACCCAGCTAAAGCTGCCCCTGAAGGGCTTTTAACACGGCCGTGGGCGGCTGGCACCACAGTGCATCTCCCCAGCCTGTCTCAGCCGCGCCTCTCCCTGGCGGTGGGCCCGTCAGTCCTGGCCGCCTTCCCGAGACCCGGCTCCTTCATCTCTCCCACAGCTGCTGTGAGTGTGTAGTGCACGTGAGGTCCAGAAAGCACGAGGCAGAGTCCTGGGCTCAGAGGAAATGCTCAGCAAATCATGAATATTCGTATTTAACTTATTGGGAGTCCGTTATCTGACCACAAGCAACATGAGCACGGACGGAATCTGAGCGAGGCCTCTAACCTGCACGCGGGGTGCTCCTACACTCAGGCTGTCCCACTGCGTGTATATGTGTGTGTGTGCGTGTGTGTGCGCACGTGGAACCACAGACCATTGACCATGCTTCCTGAAACTTAGCTAAGTGAGCTCCCTGCCGGGAACACACGTGTGACCAACCAGAAATTTCATTCCCTTCCTCTTAATATTATGAAATTCCATTCCCTGTAACATTTCTTTTTGGGACAGTTTGAATGGAAGAAAGTCACTTAGATCCAAGTAAAAGAACCTCTTTTAACTACAAAAGAAGATCTTTGGGGAAATGGGAGCGACTGGGCAAGTGTGCGCACGTGTGCATGTATGTACCTTATTTAGCATAATGGTTATCCTGTGTGCCCTGTTTTGTTTTAGGATCAGCTCTTTCCGTCCCCCTGGGAGAGTATTTAGCTCCACAGAGCGTGAACTTTTCACTTACCTCCTGATTATTTGGAATAAAATCCCCCATGGCAAGAGATCCACCTGGAAGGGTCTCCTCAGGGAGCAGCTTTCTGTAAACATTGCACACACTCCTTCAGGGAGCGGGTGACCCTCTGCGGTGGCGGCCCCCGTGGAGAGCCAGCGGGCAGCTGACGGGCCCAGCCCCGAGCCTCTTCTTTGGCTCCAGGTTTCCTCGTTCTAACGGCATTTCTGAGACCCTGGCGGTCAGCCTGAATGCGGGACCTTGAGCGGGTTCTCTCTCGGCTGTGCCCTCGGCTGTGAAGGGAAGGCTCCCTGAGAGGCGGCCCCGGGCTGTGGTGGGGTCAGGGAAGGCAGTGTCAGGAAGTGCTTCCTAGGGCAGCTTATCATCATCATCATCGCTCGGCCCACGTGGTTCCTGACCTTCAACACACAGGAGGCGTGATCCCAAACAGAGCTCCACCCTCCACGGCACCGAGTGCGGCAGGGAGCGGCTGCCTGGGTCCGCTCACTGCGTGGCCTTGTCGTGCGGGTTGGGTGAGGGAGTGAAGGTGAGGACAGACACAGTGCCTCACACAGTAGGTGTTCAAGAAGAGCTGACTGTAGGTCTCACTAGGGCGCTGGCTTTCGGCTTAGCTCCTTAGAGTTTCAATAAGCACAGCAAAACCCCGCTAACCTGGGCAGGGGCGCCTCCACTGAGCCAGGCTGTGCTCCAGCCTCAGGCAGGGGGCAGGGGGCAGTTACCAGGGACGAGTGGGAGGGCTCCCCTTCTGCTCTCATGGGGGTGACTGGCAGGGAACAGACATGACAGGGAGTGTCTGTGTCGTGTGGTAATGAGTGTGTGGAAAGTAAAGGTGGATGAGGGCTTGGAGAGCAGTGGCGGTCAGGATGAGAGGGGATGGTCCAGTAGATGCGACCTGAGAGAGGGAGGGAAGGCTTCCTTTGTCGCCAGTTTTCTCACCAGCCTTGGAGCTGGGAGTGCCCACGGCATCGCACTTCAAGAACAGATGGATTTGAGGGAATCAGGGGTCACCGCTGTCCCCAGGTCACCTACAGCCTTAGAGGCAGCCCTTCCCAGTGCAGCTCCCTGATTGGTTCAGAGAGCTGTCAATCGCAGACTCCAAACTGCTGACGCAGCACATGCGCTGGTGAGTGCTCTGCATTGCTGGTTGCAGGCCGAGCCGGGGAGTGATTTGCTATTGTCTTCTTGAAGAGCGGTCCCTGGGCAAAATAGTATTAGATTGGATTTTTACCCCCTAAAAAGCTGGGAGTGAAGTTACTTAATTAAGATTGTGTCAAAGCAGAACTCCGTTTTCCCTTTGGCCCTTTTCATTTCAAATATGAAAGGTCCCTCTGGGAAGAATGTACAGAAACTGGTTTGTCTCCATTGTTGTCAAACTACAGGTTTTATTTAATCAGCCTGTTGGCCGTTCATCCTGTAAACGTGCTACAGGGCTCTTTATGCTGGAAATGCCTCATTCCCCATGCATACGGTGTAGCTGAGCTTCGTCTAGGCCAGGATCACAAGGCAAGACCGTAGTCTGGGTGGGGACTTTGCGTTCTTCTCTTCACTTACTTGTTCGTCTCCTTCGTTCACTCCTAGTAACTGAGATCCGAATCTGCACCAGACCAGGCGCTGGGGCCCGAGGGCACAGGCACAGGAAAGCAGCATCACAGCCTTTAGCAGCAGAAACCGCCAGGGAAAGAGACAGGGCGCGGGGCCCCGCATTTCATTTGTTACCGCCTAGACCGGCCTCCTCCCACCTGCCCAGGCCCGGTCTGTGCCGTCGGCTCCTGCTCAGAGCAGGCCTCTCCACCCAGCGCTCCCTGCATGGCCGTCCTTACGTGGAGGTGGCTGCCTTTTCCGAACGAGTTTCCTCTGAGCGATCTGTCACGTGACTGTGCTTTATTGTCTGTTGTCCTATTTCTGAATTAAACTGAAGCTTTTTTTTAGGGCTTGGCCATATCCCCTACTTCTTTGTCTCAAAACATCCGCCACCTGTATGTCTGGCGTAGAGCAGGCACTCATTTAATTGGAGAGAAGCAAACCTAATGTCTCTCAGATGGTCCGTTTTGACTATTAGAGTCTGTCTACACCCACCATCATCCATCTGTCCACCGTCCACCCTCTCACCCCTCCATCCATCCATCTATCCACCACTCGTCCAGCTATCCATCATCCACCCTCCCACCCCTCCATCCGTCTATCCACCACCCATCCATCTATCCATCATCTACTCATCTTTCAATCCACCATCCACCCACCTATCCATTATCCATTCATCTTTCAATCCACCATCCATCCATCATCCACCCCCCCATTCATCCCTCTGTCTGTGCACCATCCATCCATTCACCACCCATCTTCCCATTCATTCATTCCCCAAGAAAAGTTTGTTAAAATTGGCTCGTTATGGCAAGACCTATAGTTTCGAAGTCCCTTTGCCTTATGACGAATATTAATTGCTGTATCAAAAACATCAAGAGAGGGAATCAGCGCAGAAAGTGGTGTCCCGAAAGGGGAGCAGCACAGACTTGGCCCGATGGCCTCTCTTCTTTCCCCCGGCGCAGGTACTGTCTTGTTCCGAGAAGGCCTCGGACGGCATCTTGTAAGCATGCAGGCCACAGGAACAGTGCAGCGCCCTGGACCGGGATGCCCCGTCCCCTGTCTTTGCTTTCTCAGGGTTTTGCAGTCAGTGGGCACCCATAAGTAAAGCTGTCTGACTTGCTTTCACACGTTTGTTTGAGCAGCAAACAGTGGATGTCGATATGATTGTTGCATTAGAAATGGTGCTCATGCCCGCTTTCCGAGATGCAGATGCACAGCGTTACTGTCCCGTGATCCTCACTCACACGCAGGAGAACATGGCACAATGTTTTGTCTCTCGGAAACAAACGGCTGGAAAGAACAGAAGCGTGCCCGTCGGTTCCCTAGGAGCAGCCGCCAGCCCAATGAGTGACAGCGGAAGGTGGAGGGGAGGGACAGAGGCGGAGGAGTGGGGGAGGGGGAGTGAGGAAAGGTTCCCGATGGCTAAGGAAACAGCGAAAGGCTGGGAGGAGGGGGTGCACCTGACCTCACGGGACGCCCGAGCTGGAGCTGCCGCTGGGAGGGAGCAACCACCGAGCCCAGTCTGCTCACCTTGGCAGGCCGGCCTTTCAGCGTTGCCGTTCGGTTCTCACCTGGGCCACTCGGGCCACACGTTCGCCATAGAGCCTCTCCTCACAGCCGCGCTGCCGCCCCTCTGCGGGCTCACGGAGCCCAAGCCCAGCAGCATCCGACACAAGTACCCGCCTGAACGCCCTCGCCCGCGGCCTGGCAGGTGTGGAGGACAGCGAGCGGCGGCCTCTCCGGGAGGAAGCCCTCGGCGCGAACTATCAACAGTCACTCCCCACCTTCCTGCTAAAGTAAGGGAGACAGCAGTTCCTTTGTCGGTTGAGATGAGAGGTTTATTGGCATCTTTTTTGGAAGAGAAAAGGAGGTACTGGTGGAATAGGCCACCAGCTAGAGAGAAGAAACTTCCCGTTTTATTCCTGGAGGCTCTGACCCCCAGCCTCTGCAAAGCTGGGGGAGCTAGTTCAGGGGGCGCCGGCGGTCAGGGGGCGCTGGCGATGTGCCCAGAGAGGGTGGTGCGCTGTCCAAGTGGCAGCCGAGCGGCCGGAGCCAGGCTGCCTGGGAGAGGAAGGGGCTGCCCGGCCGGCGTCTTGGCGGGGCTTCTGTGGCTGCTGTGGCTGCTGTGGCTGCTGTGGCTGCTGCTAACCGTCCTGCGGGATTACCGTGCTGGACCTTTCCGGAGGGAGCGTGAGGACACATGTGAAAGCACACTTCTCCCTCTTGCTCCCGGTTCCATTTATCAGCTGATAGAACCGCGGTTAGAGGCCGCCCAGGGCGCCCCGAAGTCCTGGCCAGGCCCAAAGCGAGGTCTGTCCTTTCTTCTGTTGGTGTTTCATTCTCTTCCAGGAAGGAAGCTTCTTGAATAAAGCTGTGCTCTTTCTTCCTTGTTCTTGTGGGAACATCAGCCAGTTCCTCAAGTTCTTTCTCTGCAGCCAGGTGGGCAGCACATTATGAAAAGGAGAAGCAGGTAGCAGCAGCTCTGGGGCCGGGGCTGGCCTCTCGGCTCGGCTCTGCTGTGAGGCCTCGGATGAGCGTGAACCTCGCCCGGCCCACGTGGCTCCGGGGCTGAGCGTCACCCCAGGCACCGAGAGGTCAGAGGTCGCCGTTCCATTCCCGGGCTTCGGGCTCGATCCCCAGTAGCAGGTATGCGGGAGGCAGTTGATCGATGTTTCTCTCTCTCCTCCCTTCCTCTCTCTTTTAAATCAATAAAAAGATATTTTTAAAAAAGAGAGTTAACCTCTCTATGCTATAGTGTCCTCATCTATGAAATGGGGAAAATAAGCTTCAGACTTCATAGGGCTCATTGAATGTTCACAAAGAAGCACTTGTACACACACACACACACACACACACACACACACACACACACCCAGCACCTGGCACGTAGTCAACACCTGATCAGTACTAGCTGATTGGCTCCCAAATAGCAGCCCACTCCCGCGCCGGCCCTACCAGGGCAGGATGTGTCCTGATCAGCAGCAAAGCCCCGCTGAGTAAAGCCATAGATCGGGTGTGCTCTCGGATCCATGAATTGGGCAGCATCCCATCCAGCAGCTCGACAGCAGCTCCGAGGAGATGCACCAAAGGGAGGGTTTCATAGGCAGAAGGAAGCAGCAACAAGGTTTCCAGCAACCACTGATGGGTTCAGGCAAGGCCGCCTTCCTGGGGGCAGAGTGGGGCTGTGAGCAGACCTGCCTAGCGCTGACCAGGGACTCCAGGTGGACCGGGTGAAGGTCACCTTCCGGGGGGCAGAGTGGGGCTGTCAGCACACCTCCCTAGCGCTGACCAGGGACTCCAGGTGGACTGGGTGAAGGTCACCTCCCTGGGGGCAGTGTGGGGCTGTCAGCAGACCTGCCTAGCGCTGACCACGGACTCCAGTGGACTGGGTGAAGGTCACCTTCCTGGCAGAGGCTGGAACTGCAGTCAGGTGAGGATATCAAGTCAGGGTTTGCTGAGCTGGGCTTCAGGGCCCGTGTCTCGTTTTCCTCTTGAACACACTGAACTTTGTTCCCAGAGCTGCTCATCTGTTTCTTCACACAACAAGTGTGTTCTGTATTATTCACGTCACAGTGTGTTTGCAGCCGTTGCTTAAGCGTGAGTCAATTTATAATCTTTTTTTAAAATATATATTTTTATTGATTTCAGAGAGGAAGGGAGAGGAAGAGAGAGATAGATAGAAACACCAGTGATGAGAGAGAATCATTGATTGGCTGCCTCCTGCACGCCCCCTACTGGGGATTGAACACGCAACCCGGGCGTGTGCCCTTGACTGGACTCGAACCAGGGACCTTTCAGTCTGCGGGCGGATGCTCTATCCACTGAGCCAAACCAGCCAGGGTTAGATAATCTTCTTGATGTAATTCTTATCGGTAGCCCCTGACAAAAGCAAATTAAAAAAAAGCTTCAACACAGACAGCCGCCTTATGTGGGATATTCTTGCGTTAGTCATTTAGATCATGCTCTCTGGCTTGGCATTACCTTCTGCTTAACTGCTTTTCACCTGGGAGACTGACATCTTTGCCTCCATCCAATCTTGTTTTTCACATGAGTGCCCACCCGAGCCAGCGATGAGGTATTGATTCTTTCTCTTGTCATTTTGTCCACGGCAAAAGGCTCCAGATGATGGACATGGCTCCTTGAGTTTGGCTAAGAAAAGAATTCAGAGCCACGGAACCCAAATACAAGCAAAAGTTACTGAGAAAGTCACAGGAGTGGAAGGAGGGAGCCAGCCGGGCTGCATGGGCTCAGGAAACAGGTGACAGAGGCACAAGAAAGGCCCTTGGAGCTTCGGAGAAAGAAAGCCAAGGTACACGCCTGGGGAGGGGGCGGGGCCAGGCACAGGTGTGCTCGAGAGGGAGAGAACCACGCTGGGTCCTTCCTCTTCAGGGCTTTTATCTGAGGTCTCAGGGAAGATCTCAATAGAACAGTGGTTCTCAACCTTGGCTGCACCTTAGAATCACCTGGGAATCTTTTTTAAAATCCTGATTTCTGGGCCTCATCCTCCGGGAATTCTGTTTCTTTGTTATGGGGTGGGGCCACAACATTAGTAACAAAGAAACAGAATTTCCGGAGGATGAGGCCCAGAAATCAGGATTTTAAAAAGATTCCCAGGTGATTCTGATGTGCAGCCAAGGTTGAGAACCGCTGTCATAGAACGTTCATCAGCTTCCAGGTGTGTCTCCTCAGGGTCGTGGTCTCCCCTGATTGGCCGGTGCTCGGGCCGGCACTGGTGCCCATCAGTCAGTGCAGCTGGGCCTGGTGCTGGCCACAGCCTCGCCTTGTCTGGTTCCGCTGCTCTTCTGGGCCTGGAGCTGAGACACACTGAGGGCCTAGGTGTTACCTCTCGTTTGACCAAAACCCCGTCTCTGTGGTCAGCAGACCCGCTCTGTTCCTCAGATGATGTGTGTGGGTCAGAACCTCACTGTCCCGAGGGCTCGATGCTCAGGGGAGGGTCCTGCAGGGGCTTGTGTGGGAGCCTGTGAGGCTGTTCCCGGCCCCCTGTCCTCCTCGAAGGGGTCTACCACATGGCCAGCGACATGCCAGGGGAGGGAAGGCCCCCTGGGGTAAGGTCCTAGCCTGTGGTTCATGTTTTCCCATTTTGCCCGTTGCTAGGCACCCAGGACTTCCTGCCCCGCGGACACTCCTCCCGGGCCCTTTGTGCCTGCTGTGCGCATGCCTGTCCAACTGCCCCCTCTGCCCGCTAACACTCCCATGGAGACCTGGCAGACCAGTTTACAGATGCTTGCAGGCGTGCTTTACAATCGAGGGCGCTTTTGAGTGAGGAAAACAGTATGAAAATGTCACACTTTCACTTGGGTTTTCTTAACTCCACACAGGCCTCCTAATGAGCGTGTTCGGTCGCCACTAAGCGTCCTGTTCGCCGGCTTGGACCCTCGGTCAGGCGCTCCTCGGGCAGGGTGTCTGTCTGCACTGGGCTCGCTGGGTTCTTCCTGCCCGGGTCCTGCGCCGGCCGGCTGCCTCTTAGCGCCCCGTCTGCAGTCTTCAGTCTTCGCAGTGGCTGTGGGGAAGCGCCACCGGGGGTGATTCTCAGGTCCTCACCCAGGGGGCAGCCACCGCTCCCGACCCATCTGTCCGCCCTGAGACTCGCGGTCCTCCGCGGGCAGAAGCCAGGAGGGCCGAGCAGAGCCAGTCAGACCGCACCGTGCAGGTCACCTATGAGTCCTGCTCGGCAGTCTCCCTGGGGTTTGCTCGGGGCTGTGTGCTCCAGTGTCATTCGGAGGCAGACGCCAGGGTCACGGGCCTCCCCCGGGACAGTGCTGTGCTAACGGCTGCTTCTCCTGCGCCCGGAGCCGGGATGTGCATGGCTGTGCACGGTCCCTGCTGCCACCGGCCTCACCTGGAGCCCGCTCCCCGGGGAGGCGATGCTAATGGCGTCTCCGCAAATCCTCTCCCACCCCCGCCCTGCCCTGCGGGATTGTGGAGCCAGTGCCCTGAGCCGTCTGTGTTCTGCTGTCTCGTCCGGCAGCTGCTGCCAGCCCTCCTGTGCTGAGGGTCGGGGACAGCGGAGAGCAGGTCACACGCCCCCCTCCACCCGCCTCCCACACCCAGGCGCTCAGTCAGGCCCTCAGCGGCCCTTGGCTTTGCCCTCCGGGAGCCTGAGGGCTCCTAGCCTGACCGCCCTCCTGTGGCCTCTCCAGGCTGCGGGTGGGAAACAGGCTCCCGGAGGACACGCCGCCCGGTGGTGGCGCCAGGCTGGCTCTGGTAGCCCGGTCCCCGGAGTTCACGCACCCCGGCCCCACGCTGTGCTGCGTGCTGACCCCGTGACCCCCTCAGTGCAGGCTTCTCTGGGCCTCAGTTTCCCCAGCTCCATGGTCGGCACACTGCGGCTCGAGAGCCACATGCGGCTCTTTGGCCCCTTGAGTGTGGCTCTTCCTGAGCCTCAGGAGCACCCTAATTAAGTTAATAACAATGTACCCACCTATATAGTTTAAGTTTAAAAAATGTGGCTCTCCAAAGAAATTCCAATCGTCGTCCTGTTGGCATTTGGCTCCGTTGACTGATGAGTTTGCCGACCACTGGCCCAGCTGATCTCCACAGAGCCCTCACCTGTCAGCGTTCCGGTTTGGGGCAAGCCCCTGCCTTCCCGTGTCTGGAGTCCCCATGAGACCGAGGGGAGCACAGTGGCTGTGTGTGCTCTGGGGGCTCTGCACGGTCCAGTGGCCGGCACTGTGCCGCCCTCAGGGGCAGAGGGAGGGCGGGTGCACTGCGGGACCAGGACGTGAGAGGAGGGAGGGGGTGGAGAGCCTGGGATGGTCCCTGGGACCCAGGGAGAGCGAGGGAGCGGAGTTGGCGGTGGGAGCGAGCCTCCTGCGCCATCTGGGCCACGCTGGTGCCCAGGGAGTGGTGCTGGCAGGGGAGAGGCTCGGTTGCTGAGTGTTAAACAAAAATTACTAGCAATCTGGCTCACTCTTCCTGGCTGTCTCGGGGGCGGAACAACGCCTCATTCACTACCCCCTATTCTCTCTTGGTCACGCGGAGGTGTGGTTCCAGGAGGAGGTGTCCTATAACTGGTGCTGAGCCGAGAGTCGGCTCCTGAGGACGCCCCTTCTGTCCTCACTGTGACCCCTCAGAAGCGAGGCGCAGGGTGTGTGTGTGTGTGTGTGTGTGTGTGTGTCTGTGCCATTCTGTCCTGGCTGGGAGGGGGGGCACGGCTCGCGCCCTCCCTGGCGGTGAAGTCGCTGCAGGCAGGTGCACAGTTTTCTGGAAGATTTAAGTCCGGGAGCATGCACTCTGAGAGCACGGGCTGGGGCTGGGGCGGGGACAAGAGACCCTTAACTGTGAGTTGCTTCTGGGCCCTGAGAGCAGAGCAGCCCCTCTGCCCCTGCCCTGGCCTCCCCGCAGGGCACGAGGGCATGTCTCACGTCTCTGAGGGCCCGGCGGGCCAGGCTCAGGGCGTGGCTGTGCAGGACCCACACCCGCAGGCCCTGCTCCATCACCCCCCAGGCCTGCGAGGTCAGTGAGGCGGCATGAGGGGGGGAGAGGTGCCAGGTTGTGCCTGGAGACGCAGAGGGATGGAGGGATGCCAGGGAGCCGCCCTGGCCTGGACGAAGGTTAGCTTGAATGACGGAGCAAGCTCGCGGCTAAACGGCTCTGGAAGCGCGAGGTTAGGGTGTGATAATGACGTAGAGATACTAGTGCCTCCCGTTTCCCATCGGTTAGCAGAGACCCGCCTCCGCGCGCACAGCGGAGGGTAACGCTCCTCCGGGCGTCCTTTCCCCGAATCGGCAGCGCATTTTGTTCCCATTTCCCAGAGGTGCCTGAGAAGTAGCCCCAAACAGAGGAATACACACTGACACTTGAAATAAACAGCCACCCGCCCGTAAAACACCAGAACGTTCAGGGCTCTTTAATAAATGCGGGCACTTTAAACGCCCAGATGGACACACTCATTTCAAGTGCGTTTTATGAAATAATTGACTCTCAGGCTGGTTTGAATAATTGTACCAAAATAGTCCATAAACACAGTACGTCTCAGCATCTGTCCCCCACCGCCAGCCGTCCTGAAGGCCCCCCTGGAGCGTGTCCTGCATGGGCGTGTCCTCCGTGGGCGTGTCCTGCATGGGCATGTGCTCCATGGATGTGCCTGTTAGTTCAGTCGCCGTCGCCGGGCAGACGCTCTTGGCGCAGTTACTGGGCAGAAGGCCCGCGCCTCTCCCTGTGATGGCCGCGTCCCTTTTGGAGAAGCTGCGCCCTCAGACACCGCACTGCACGCAGCATTACCAATGATTACAGCCGACGCACTCGCCCACCTTCCATTCCTTCACCTCGCACATTAGCATCTTAAACGGCGCTCGCTCCGTGTTTGTACGCAGACGCTGGAATAGAAGGGACCGTGTGCCACGCTCCCACCCGAGCCGGAGCTCCAGCGCCCACTGGGCGCCCGTGGGGGGAGGTGTGTCCCGTCCCAGGAAGCGCCTCATCTCTCCTGCTGTCGGACCTGGTTTCTCTCTGGGAGCCAGTGTCCCCCGGGGTCTGAGTCCTGGCGTAACTCCTCCCGGGGGAGGGAGCGCAGGGTTAGGCCGAGGAGGTGGCGTGGGGTCTGAGTGGACAGTTCGGGTCCCAGCCCCTCACCTGCCTGAGCTGTGAGCTTCCCGCCTGCCTCTCTGTCCCATCTGGAAGGGGTGGCGCGAGGGGACTGCGGGTTGGGGGAGAGGAGGCGCCGGAGGGATGCTGGTCCGAGGGACCCGCTGCGTCCGGTTCCTGAGCTGCTCAGGAGGATGGAGTCAGGACAAACAGCAGCGTCCTCGGCTCTGGTGTGGACGTGGCGGGAACCTGCACGGTGTGGCTGCCGCGTGCGACCCTGGCCCTGACCGAACCCCCGGCCTTAGGGTTCCTGTTTGAAGATGGAAGCTGTGACTCCTGCCTCATAGGACCTTCTCCCGGCAGCACCCTCGGCCTGTGGTGAGATCCATGAATTCTGTGAGGGTCTACGTCAGCGGTTCTCAGCCTGTGGGTCGCAACCCCTTTGGGGGTCGAACGACCCTTTCACAGGGGTCACCTAAGACCATCGGAAAACACATGTATAATTACATATTGTTTTTGTGATGAATCACTATGCTTTCATTATGTTCCATTTGTAACAATGGAATTGGGGGTCACCACAACATGAGGAACTGTATTAAAGGGTCGCGGCGTTAGGAAGGCTGAGAACCACTGCTCTACATGCTCCTGAAGGCCTCCCGTCTGCCCCCGCCCCTGCGGAGCCACTGTCCCCTGGGATGGAGACCTGCGTTCCCGTCTCCCCGCAGGTCCCCCCCGCCGGCTGCCCCACCGCATGCGATTTCTGTTCCCAGAGGTTATTGCTACCTGCGCATGGAACTCCGCCTTAGGGGAGGAACACAGCATTTCCTCTTTGGTGCCTGGCTGCTCTCACCCAGCCTTGTACCTGCGAGATTCTCTAGTGTAGTTACGAGAATAAGCTGTTCCTCTATGTTGCTGAATATCCACGTGGATTGGCACGCGGGTGGCGTCCAGCTAATGAAGACGGCTGCTGTGCGTGCTGGTTTCAGGTCTTCTGTGGCGTGCGCGTCTGTGACTCTTGAATAAACACGTGGGTGGGGGTCGCTGGGCTGCATGCAGAATGCACGCTTAACTTTCTAAGAAACTACCCGAGTGTCCCCACCGGGTCATAGACAGCATCAGAGCTAAGACACGAAAATCCTAGAAGGAAACAGGAGAAAGTCCTCATGACCTTAGACTAGAAGGTTTCTCCGACGGTTATGCTGTTGCACAAAGTAGCTTTTAAACCTTGCAGTTGGAGTTCATAAAAACTTAAAATGCTTTTCAAACAAAAAAACCTGGGAAATGTACAAAGGCGAGTCACAGATTGGGAGAAAATAGGTGTGAAGTGTACTTGGGGAATTACTTGCATCCAGAATAGATCAGGAACTCTTAGAACTCAACAATAAGGAAACTTCTAAAAAAAAAGCCAAATATTTGAATAGGACTACAAAGGAATGACCACAAAGCCGGAAAACACGCTGCCAGCCACTGGCCCTGAGGGAAATGCGGATTAAACGCCGGTGAGCTCCCTCTTCACACCCACTGGCAGGTGGTAAAGAGAGGAAGCCCAAGGGTCCCCGAGGCCGCGGAGCCCGGAGCAGCGACGCTGGAGAGGAGTGGGCAGCTCTGTGTCAGCTAAACACGCACTTACACGCCACCAGCAGGGCCTCTCCCGGTAACTGCGCGGAGAAACGCAGGCGTGCGTCCCACAGAGCCGGGGGCACGCGTGCTCTCAGCAGCTTCGTCTGTCATCATCCACACCAGGAGGGACCCCGGTGTCCGTCACCCCCCGCGGGGCAAACAGCGTGTTCCGCGCCGTGGGGCAGCAGTACTCAGCAGGAGGGAGGCACAGACGTCATGCTAAAGACACGGGAATGTGTGTGCCAGGCTCCACTGATGTAAAACCCTAACAGACCGCCCGCCCGTGTGGCTCAGTGGTTCAACATCGTCCATGAACCAGGAGGTCTCGGTTCGATTCCCGGTCAAGGCACATGTCCAGGTTGCGGGCGTGATCCCCAGTAGGGGGCGCCCAGGAGGCAGCCGATCCATGATGTTTCTCTCTTCGATGTTTCTCTCTCTCCCCCTCCCTCTCTGAAATGAGTAAGAACATATTAGAAAGATAAGGAAATGTCTGCAGTGCAGTTCCGTGCAGCGGGGAGAGGTCATCGGCGGAATTGGGAGCCACCTAATAAAGAGGCGATGGTGAGCGCGGGCCCCAAAGACAACTGTGCCAGCATCTCCCGGCAGGTGGGGACACGCCTGCCTTTCCAGGCCACATTCAGGTCGCCGTGGTCACAACACCGGAGGTGGCACCCTGGAACCTGTATTGCAAACAAGATCCCCGGGAAGGTTTATCCGGACGAGATTACTGCCATCTGGGAAAGTCGGATCGGCGCCAGGGACCAGGAGCTCCCACTCCAGTTCCCTGGGAGTGAGAGCTCTCGGCCCCCTGAGGCTGTGTCAGTCCTGTGCTGGCAGAGGGTCAGCGGAGGCACGGAGAGCTCGAGTGATTGCCCAGTCACCTCCCGGGAAGTGGGGAGGCTGGACGGGAGCCCTGCCTGCCTGCCTCCAGGTTCCCTGAGCCCTCTCTTATCTGCTTTGCACACAGAACATACTTTACGCAGCCTTTTGGGAACACAGTTTGACAAAATCTATTTTTTAAAAAAATAGATATTTTATTGATTTTTTTACAGAGAGGAAGGGAGAGGGATAGAGAGTTAGAAACATCAGTGAGAGAGAAACATCAATCAGCTGCCTCCTGCACGCCCCCTGCTGGGGATATGCCTGCAACCAAGGTACATGCCCTTGACTGGAATTGAACCTGGGACCCTTCAGTCCGCAGGCCGACGCTCTATCCACTGAGCCAGACTGGTCAGGGCTTGACAAAATCTGTTGAGTACAACACGCCTGTTCCCTGCAGCCAGCACTTCCATTGCAAGGAGGCGCCCTGCAGAAATCTCAGGCCTTAGCACAGAGACACGCAGACGTGAACACTCGCCGCAGCGCTGCTGGCAGTAGTGAAAGGTCGTCAGGAGTCAGCTGTCGCCCAGCCAGGAGGGGAGGTCAGCGATGCTGGTCCATCCCAGGAGCGGCCGCAGCGTGAGGAGGGCGCTGCGTGTCTCCAGAGCAGCCTGGAGCGCTCTCGGACACACGGTCACGCGGAAAAGGCGGTCCAAGTGAAGGAGTGGAGAAGAAGCAGTTTACGGGACAAAGAAGACTCTGTGCGTCTGTGTTACAAATCGGAAGGCGTAGAAAATACCCAGGAAGTCATATACTAACTTGCAAATGGTGTGATTTTTCTGGAGGCGAGAGGTATGTCAAGTGGATGCGGTGGCGATGTAGTTATTGTTTATTCATTGAGTATTTAGTCCTACATCTGCGCCGTATTAGATTTTACTGCGAGAATTCAGGTGTGAAGGGAAATTCTAAATTTTTTTTAAAAAGGGCCAAGCGTATAGCCAAATGCTCCCCACTCGCTGCGGCTGGCGCACGGCTGCGGGCTGCAGGTCCGCGGAGCAGACCGCTCACACGAAGCGCCGCCGTTTCTCGCTGCGCGTTACGTTCCCTGCCTAGTGGGGAGCTGGTGTGCGTGTTTTTTAATCTCAAATCAGAGCTGTGAAGTATAAAATTATAACTCAGCACAACTGACAAGTGCAGCCCGTGCTGTGAAACATCCCCGTGCCGGGTGGTGCCGGGCTTGTCGTAAACGAGTCATATTTCATTTTATGCTCAGTTGCTCCCAAGTTTTAATAAAGACCCTTTATGAACGGGCTCTTCCCAAGGGAATTTCAGAATCTCATCAGAACGTGTACAAAAGAAAGAAGCCGAGTGGCACGCCGCGAGCTGCCCTCCTCCCTGGCATAGCGACGGGCACGGCAGCCCCTGAGCACGCGCTCCCCTGTGTCCTGTTTGAGACGCTCAGGTGGCTCACGCTGGGTGTCCCAGAGCCACCTTCCAGAGGGGCTGTCGCTACCGGTTCGCGCTGTAAATGACTTAGTTCTCCATCAAGAGCCTGCGCCCCGCGGACACGCCCCGATGCGGCCTCGGGCGGCGGGCGGGCAGCTCCCCACCACGCCCTGGCCAGCGGTGGGACGGCCATGGTCCTTCTTCTCGGCGCCGGGGCTCTGCTTACCCTCCTCAGTGGACTGTCCCACTGGTTTCACGCTCTTATTTCTTGTTTTTTAGAAGCTGTATTGTTGAAAGTGTTACATCTGTACCCTCCCCCCCATTGACCCCTCTAGCCCGCCCCGCCCCCGCCCCAGGCCCCCACCACCCTGCTGTCTGGCCATGGGTTAGGCGTGTGTGCACACAAGGTCTTTGGTGGTGTTAGTCCTTCCCCATGCTGTGTGGCTCTGTCCCCGCCGAGCTGGCTGACCTTGTCGTAAGTCACCCGTCCGCTCTGAACCCCATTTCTGGAAGGAAGGAGCTGCCCAAGGTGACCACGCATGCCCTCTCTCTGGAATTCAGAATTTATAGCTTCTCCCATAGAAAGGTCACTGGGGCCCTGGCCAGGTGGCCCGGTGGGTTGGAGCTTCGTCCCGTACACCGGAAGGTTGCGGGTTCGGTTCTCAGTCGGGGCACGGACCTACATTTCGGTTTGATCCCGGTCGGGGCCTGTGCAGGAGGCGGCCGATGGATGTCTCTCTCTCTGGAACAATGCAGGCTTCAGCAGATGGTTCCCAGCCAGGAGCACCCTTCCCTCCCTCCTCACCCCGAGCTCCAGCCCTTGCTGAGTCTGGGAGTCTGCTCTGTTCCGGGAGCTCTGCCTCCTGCTCTCAGAGGCGCGGGGGGACCAGAAGTTAGTCACACAAGCCTGGCAAAGCGTTTGGAATCTGTCACTTGACCTTCAGCCTTCTGTCTGCGGCGCCTGGCAAGTTCCCTTCACATGGAGACAAGCGCTTTTCTGAAGGGCGCTGGGGGGGGGGCGGGGGGGGGAGGGGGGGGGAGCAGAGGCAGCCCGGCCCAGCGTCACCTGCTCCTGCAGGGAGGGAGGGAGCCACTGGGAAGCACAGCAGGGCCCCTATTTACAGGAGGACCTGCCTGAGCTCCTGGAGGTAAAACTCACAAAACCGTGCCGCCCGCCCCCTCCGCCCCGCCCCTGCCCTGTGCCTGGGTCCCGGCCGTGTAACTCTCAGACCGGCCCACTCTGAGCCCGGGAATGTGCTGGAACCGTTCAGCCCCCCCCCCCCCCCGGCTGCTTCCCAGGGAGGCCCTGTGAGCGGCGCAGTGTCCGGCCACGCCTGCCCGTGACCTCTTCTCGAGCTGTTGCCGCTTCACTAGGCCCAGCTCCATACCTGTCCCTGGGCGCACAGAACGCGGTCTGTTTGCAACGAGTGCCTTTATTTAGGTGAAAAGGGAGCCTGAGTCACAGGACATTATTGAGTAACAGAACAATCGCTGTTCTAACAGCTTCAGCTTGGAAAGCATGTCGGGGCCGCGGTCAGAGGGGCCGGACCACCTCCTTGTTGGTCTCAGCTCTTAGACGAATGGCCGCCAGGATGCCGAGGCGGCTCCCAGCCACAGCGTCCACCCCCGGGCTCGGCACCGGCTCTGGCGGGGCTGGGGGGCGGGGGCTGTGCCGGCCCTGCTGGCTCACACACCGAGGGCAGCCTGTCTGGTGTCCTGGCTGCCTGGGAGCACGTGTCCCTGAGGTCACTGTGCAGACCCTCACCCAGGCCTGCCCTTCGGTGCCCTCCCCGCCACTTCACCCCAGCACCCCTCCTGCTCCCTCTGGGGGAGACTCCCACCCCTCCCCACCCAGCCCACAAAGCCTCCCTGCACCTCCCTGAGGCCCATCTGGGCACCCTGGTCCCGTCCACTTCCCTTTGGCGCCTCTGCCCGCCACCCCTCCCGGCGATGTTCAGGAGTCTGACCTGGGAGGGTGGGGAGAGGAGGGCCTGGGTCAGCGGACATGGATTCCAGTCCTGAGTGCTGCTCCTGATGGGAGTGTGTGTGTGTGTGTGTGTGAGTGTGTGTGAGTGTGTGTGAGTGTGAGTGTGTGTGAGTGTGTGTGTGTGTGTGTGAGTGTGTGTGAGTGTGTGAGTGTGTGTGAGTGTGTGTGTGTGTGAGTGTGTGTGTGTGTGTGTGTGAGTGTGTGTGAGTGTGTGAGTGTGTGTGAGTGTGTGTGTGTGTGTGAGTGTGTGTGTGTGTGTGAGTGTGTGTGTGTGTGTGAGTGCGTGAGTGTGTGTGTGTGTGAGTGTGTGTGTGTGTGAGTGAGTGTGAGTGTGTGTGTGTGTGAGTGTGTGTGAGTGTGTGTGAGTGTGTGAGTGTGTGTGTGTGTGTGAGTGCGCGTGTGAGTGTGTGTTTGTGTCAGTGTGTGAGGGTGTGTGTGTGTGTGTGAGTGTGTGTGTGTGAGTGTGTGTTTGTGTCAGTGTGTGAGGGTGTGTGTGTGTTTGTGTCAGTGTGTGAGGGTGTGTGTGTGTGCGGGTGTAGGAGAGACACACTGTACATCCCTGTGTTCCCTGGAGTGACCCTCTGGACTTGAGGCTGTTCTGAATCAAACGCCCTTTGCCCTGTCACCACCTGGCCTCCATCTGGGAAGTGCCCACTGTGCACTTCTGAAGAAGGGCGCCTCCCATCAAGTGGGGCAGAGCCCACGCCCTGTCCCAGGACTGTGGCTCCCACAGCTCGGCTCAGTGGGCTGCTTCCCGCTCGTCCCTGGATGCAGGCGCAGCTGCAGCGCAGGCCCGCTCTCGGCAGCTTGGCCTCCCCGCGAGGGACCCTCCCCCGGTGCCCAGAGCCTGCCTGGGCCTGACTTGCTGCAGGCCGTGCCCGGCCAGTCAGGGAAAGGCCTCAAACTGGAGGGCCTCAGCCTGGGCGTCACCACAGCCTGCAGCTTTGGGTGCGTGCCTGCCCCAGGGAAGGCGGGAGGGCTGGCGCCCTGTCCCCTCCGTGGCCTCCTCGCTGCCTCACCGGCCCAGCTGCGCTCCCGGCCCCTGGAGGAGGGGGAGCAGGAGCTGCACCTTACACGTCCCGTCGGAGCCCCTGCTTGCTCCGGAGCCTCTGCGTTCCCTGGGCCGGGGCTGTCTCTTCCCTTGCCCTCCCCTCGCCTCAGTGACGCGCACGTAGATGCTCAGAAAGACCGGCTGAACTTGGTGGCAGAGGGAGAAGCCTGACGGAGAAAGTGCAGGAGCAGGGCGGGCACTCCTCTCAGCGCTGCGTCCTCTCACACGAGCCGTGGTGGGCACCATGGGGCGGAGGGAAGCAGAAGATGGGACCGTGGGGGCGGGGCTGAGGGCTGAGAGCAGAGACGGTGCTCCATCTTGCACCCTGCCGGGCGGTGGGCAGGTCCAAGGCCCTGCACCCCCTCCTCCTCAGCGAGGCCCTGCACCCCTCCTCCTCAGCGAGGCCCTGCACCCCCTCCTCCTCAGCGAGGCCCTGCACCCCTCCTCCTCAGCGAGGCCCTGCACCCCCTCCTCCTCAGCGAGGCCCTGCACCCCCTCCTCCTCAGCGAGGCCCTGCACCCCCTCCTCCTCAGCAAGGCCCTGCACCCCCTCCTCCTCAGCGAGGCCCTGCACCCCCTCCTCCTCAGTGAGGCCCTGCACCCCCTCCTCAGCGAGGCCCTGCACCCCCTCCTCCTCAGTGAGGCCCTGCACCCCCTCCTCCTCAGCGAGGCCCTGCACCCCCTCCTCCTCAGCGAGGCCCTGCACCCCCTCCTCAGCGAGGCCCTGCACCCCCTCCTCCTCAGCGAGGCCCTGCCCCCCTCCTCCTCAGCGAGGCCCTGCACCCCCTCCTCAGCGAGGCCCTGCACCCCCTCCTCCTCAGTGAGGCCCTGCCCCCCTCCTCCTCAGCGAGGCCCTGCACCCCCTCCTCCTCAGCAAGGCCCTGCACCCCCTCCTCCTCAGCAAGGCCCTGCACCCCCTCCTCCTCAGTGAGGCCCTGCACCCCCTCCTCCTCAGCGAGGCCCTGCACCCCCTCCTCCTCAGCGAGGCCCTGCACCCCCTCCTCCTCAGCGAGGCCCTGCACCCCCTCCTCCTCAGCAAGGCCTGGGCTGCGGAGGGGCTGCCGGTGTTAATTAGGCAGAACTTCCCTTTACGTGATGGCATCGGCGCGGCTGTGACCATCCGTAAAGCGTGGACTGTTCAGACGCGGTGTGCTGTGTCGCAGCTCCATCTTAATCATATTAATTGCAGCGTCAGGGCAGATGGGGTTCCTCTTCCAGCGCTTTATTACATTTCATTAGAGTCATGTGAACGGCAGGCACTCTGGGCACCACGGCCATTTCTGACGGCTCCTCTGGGCTTCCTGTGCTGTTAACGCGAGTGCTCACCGGCCGGTCCGGCTTCCCGCTGGCGAGTACGCCTTCCCCGTGTCCGGAGAACGTTCCCGACATCAGATGATGTTACAAGCCCACCGTCTTCCTGGCTTCCAGGGCCCTCGGTCTAGAGACCTGGCTGGTCCTAGATCCCAAATTGTCTCCTCTCCCTCTCTGCCTCCCTCCCTCCCCGGCTATTCCAGATGGATTTGAAGGGCTTATAAGTCACATATGACAGGGTAACGGTAGGTAAGATGGGTGCAAAGGGACCCTTGAATTCAGATCCTGGCCCCGTGGCTTCCTACAGCAAACCCCTCGGGGCCTCGGGGCCCTCGTCTGGAAGGCGTCCGAGTTCTGTCCTGATGGGCTGCTGTGAGGTTCAGTGCCGGTGCTGGGTGGCCTGCGGGCTGTGGGGAGAAGGTGGGGAGAAGCTGGGCAGCTCGGTGCGTCCCTGAGGCCCACAGTGGCCCTGGCTTTATCCCCGCGGGGTGCGGCGGTCCTGGGGGTTAGGGGGGCTGTGAGCATCACCCACAGGGAGCCTGGCCTGACCTACGCTGTGAAGACCCCCAGGTTGTAGTGTGCAGAGTAGCTGTGGCACAGACAGGGGGCACGGGCCAGGGAGGAGGCTGTCATGGCGGATGGCAGGGCTTGGACCAGGGAGGTGGTCTTGGGTGGGATCCATTGTAAAGGGGAAGCCACCAGGGCTTGCTGAGACACTGGTGGGGCCAGCGGGAGAGCGAGGAGCCCCGGGGGTGGGATAAGGACAGACGAGCTCAATAGGGATCACCTGGTCGCCAGCCTGTCTGCCCCGCGCCTGCTCTGTCCTGAGAAGATGCAACCCCAGCTCCTCATGGGCAGGGCCTGGGCCACCCCGGTGCGTGAGAGCGCAGGCTGCAGCCGGCACCCCAGTCGGTGGGGCATGGAACTAATAGCTTGTGTTGGGTATTGCTTTTCTTCTTCTTTCCAATGCTTTCCCTCAGCTTCCCGCACTGTTCTCCTCGTGCACTAGATAGAGATTACATTATCCCATTTCACAGGTGAGCAAACTGAGCCTGGGGAAGATAGGGATACACGCCCGAGGGCACACACCTAGCCGTTCCCATGTGAGGACCGATGAAATTCAGCTGTCCCCCCTTATCCGTGGTTCTAGTTACCCACGGTCAACCACAGTCCGAAAATAGTAAATGGGGAACTCCAGAAATGAACAAGTCACGACATTGACATTTTGCACCGTTCTGAGGAACCTGATGAAATCTTGTGCGTCCAACTCTGACCCCCCAGGACCTGAATCGTCCCGTCCAGCGTCTCCACACGGTGGACGCTCCTGCCAGTGGTCCCGGAGCAGCCTCCGGTCATCAGGTCTCCCGCCCCGGGACCGCAGCATGGCTCTCGGACATGTGGCCAAAGCACCGCTTTCCGTCTTGGGCGCAGCGTGTGTTAGGCAGCCTGCGGGGCTGGCGGAGGCGGCCAGCGCTCCCTGGGGCTCCCCCGAGGATCCTGCAGCTGGGAACGCATCCCAGTTGTCAAGCCTCCGCCTTGTCATTTGTCAGGCGAGCAGGCGATGTCACAGTAGATTATGCTGGTGTCGAAGAGAACATCCCGCTGGAACACGTCTGAGGAATGCTGCTCCTCAGAACGAGGAGTAAGTTGGAGGAGCGAGTGTGCTGGGGAGGCCTGGTCGGCAGGCGGGGAGGTCAGTGTCCTCCCCTGGTGACACAGGCGGTGCTCTGTGCCTTGGTCACGGCATGGGCTTCTCGAAAGACGCCCGGTTACTGCACCGGGGGACAGCCTGGGACGCCCCATGCGCCAGGGACTAGCCAGGGACGAGAGGCTTGAACCCGAGGCCGCACACCAGCCTCCCTCGACGGGACGTGGCCCACTGATGGATGGGGTTGGTTTTTCTGGGACGGGCTCAGTGTCTTAAAAAATATTTAAATTGTGACCTAAATAGGAATTACCAACAAAATTTTAGAATTTTGGCTTTTCCGCGAGGATCAGGAGATCTGGCGAGTCTGAGCCCTTTTCAGATGGGGCTGGCAGAGCCGCATGCAGCTGGCCCTGTAGCTGGAGAGCGGGCCCTCCAGAGGTTAGCGATTCACTCGTTCATTTAACCACTTGCCCAGCGCTGTTGGCGCTCCAGCTGGCCATCCCGATGTAAGTGTGGGGTCCCAGTCCCGATTGTTAAAGGCGCTCCCTAGTCGCTCCTACCTTTAAAAAAATGTTTCTTAATTGGCTTTAGAAAGAGGTAGGATAGATAATCAGGGATCAGTTGCCTCCTGCACGCCCCCTACTGGGGATCGAGCCCACAACCCAGGCATGTGCCCTGACAGGGGAATGGAACCGTGACCTTCTGATTCGTAGATCGATGCTCAGCCCCTGAGCCACACCAGCCGGGCGTCGCCCCTTCCTTTTGTAATTGTCCCGTCCCCCTCCCCCCAATACCACGCGGGGGCACACCCCTGAGGGTCAGCTTTGCATCTCCCCAGAGGAGAATTTCCCCCACCCCAGTGGCTTTATAAACAAGAATAACAGTTTTCAAAGGGTCCCCATGAGTACAGCAGAGACCCCCCCCCCCCATTTCTTCGCCTTCTTAGCTGATCCTGAACGAGAGGGGAAATAATTTCGAAATGTGAAGAGAAGCCGTTTCGTATCTGTTTTGAACTGCGGCTATGGGAGAAGCCTCCCCATACCCCCCCCCCCCCCCGGGCTTTCTGCTTGCTCCGTTCTAATAGCAGGGAAGGCGGCTCTGTAATAATATCTCCCTGGAATGGCTTTTTCATGCACGACTTCCTTCTCATTTAAAGGGCTTGGGAGACGCGCTTCGTCTCTTTTTTCCTGCTGTGGGAATGATGACTGTTTTCATTGCCAGACACGTTGCTGTCAGAACTCACGAGCTGATGGTCAGGCCGGTTCTCCCGCCGAGTCCCGCCACGTCCCTGAAACACCGGCTCTTGTCAAGGCAGCCACGGTGGCTGGTGGCAGGTGCCGGCGGTCCTGGAGTGAAGGGGGGTGAAGGCTGGGCCGGCTCTCTCCCGCATTTGATCCTCACAAAAACCTTCTGGGCCCGGCCGGCGCGGCTCAGTGGTGGAGCATCGACCTATGAACCAGGAGGTCACAGTTCAATTCCCGGTCAGGGCACAGGCCCAGGTTGCGGGCTCCATCCCAGTGTGGGACGTGCAGGAGGCCGATCCATGATTCTCTCTCAGCCATGTTTCGATCCCCGCCCCCCAAGGGACCCCTGTCCTTCCTCCGTGGCGGGTGAGGCGTTCACTGGCTATCTCAAAGCGGGAGGCAGGCACTCTTAGTCCCGGACGCGGTGAGAACTGGGCGTGAACCTTGTAAAGAGTCTCCGAACACGTGGGGAAGGGAGCACGCCCCACAGGGAGCCGCCTCGCGCCCCAGTGCGGTGGCAGCGGCAGCACCCGGATCTGGGAGGAGGGGCTCAGGCTCCCGTCCACAGGATGGGTCTGTGCAGGCTCTGCCCGGCCTTGCTAGCACCGCACAGGCCGGCCGGTCACGGGCTATTCTGAGCTGCCACCCCAGCCACCCCAGGCTCCTCTTTCACTCTCAGCTCCTCTGTTCTTCAAACGGACCTCTGTTCTGTAAAAATGTGTTCCGTCCTCAACGTAATGGGCTGAGGCCGGGCTCCTGCCGTCCGTCCTCCGGGCCGCCTGCGCCGAGCTGGCCTTCCCACCCCCTCACGGAGCTTTGATGTCCGTGCGCGAGGAAGCCCTCCCGGCCTTCGTCCCACGCTTGAAAGGACAGAGCGGCCGGTCCCAGCTGCGCGGCGGCAGGGCAGCTCAGCCCGAGCAGATGGGCTTTTCATTAGGTGCGCACGCTCCCCCCACCCCCTCCCCGGGAGCCCACCTCCTCGCTTGAGAGAGAGCTTTGATTTCTGCAGATAATTACTCCCTTTCTTGTTTGGAGCCTTGGATCCAAGGGGACCCACACACTCAGATCCTGTGTGCTCGTCTCCCGTGCTGGGCTGGAGCGCCGGCACAGGGCGGATGGCAGCTTTCCCTCCAGCCTGGCGTGGCCTCCAGGCAAGACCGAGGTTTCCGGTGTTTGGCGGGGACTGCCATGCAGAGCGGCTGGCATTCCTGCCCATGAACCACCGATGGCAACAGATTCATTCCTGCCCATGAACCACCGATGGCAACAGATTCATTCCTGCCCATGAAACCACCCTGGCAACAGATGCCCTTTCTATTACTCTTGGCAGCCTGCGCGGCCTCTTTGACCCCACACTGACATCCCTTAACACGCTCCCTTCCTGGTTACGGTTTCCTCCCCCCCACCCCCAGCATCATGCCGCTCCTTCCCCAGGTATGTCTTGGCCTTTAAATAGCGAGGAAGCCCAGGGGTAGTCCAGTCCGTCTTCCCTGCCCATTCTTTAATCTCTTCTTGTGAATTCCACCCACGTCCAGGCTGTGGGCTCGAACCCCAGTGTGGGGCGTGCAGGAGGCAGCCCGTCAATGATTCTCTCTCATTGTTAATGTTTCTATCTCTCGCTCCCTCTCCCTTCCTCTCTGACATCAATAAAAAATATATTTTAAAAAAGACAGCCATTGAGGCAGGAGGAGGGTCAGCCCGTGTCACCTGGGAGGCACAGGTCAGGGAACCACCCCGCGGACCCATGCAGCGGGGCCGCCCGAGTGACGGCTGCACGGGCTGCTCTGGGAACTGGCAGTGACGCCTGGGGACACCCAGCCTCGGCCCGGTGTGCCCTGAGCACTCGGCACCTCCGGTCTCTCCCGTCGGAGTGTGTGTAGCTCAGTCATTTATCACACACTGTTCCTGGCTGTTCCAGGCGTTGCCCTTGTCATCTGAGGACAGTGGGAGGTGGATTCCTTTACAAAGGAAGGGGTGTGGCTGTCTGTGTTCCTCTTGTAGCTTTCACAGCACCCGCAGCTCCCCAATGGAAATGTTAAGAAATGAACTGACTGCATGCTCGCTCGCTGGCTAAATGAAGGATTTAATTTTTAAAAGCAACCGTGGAACACGGTTGATTGGCTCGTATGGCTTCTCATTCCTTCTCCCCCGCTGAATTCTAAAAGAGGATCTGAGGAGGATCGCAGCAACATGAAAGATTCAACAGGGTGCGAGCAGGCGAGCGAGAAAGCGGCAGGGAGGGGATGCATAAACCCAGGCTGCTGGCGTCCTGGCATTTCTTGACGGACACTTGTCAGCAGAGAGCCAAGTGAGACCCAGAGCCTTGGCCAAGAACTGGGTCTTATTTCTGCGAATGTCCCCTGGGCTCCGAGGGGACACAGCTTGAATCTCGAGGGAGGGGGTGGGGGGAGACAGGGGGGATCTGGGGCGTTCTCTGGCCGGTGCCTAGGAGAGCGCTGCCGGGCCTTCCTGGGACCCAGGCCCCCGACCTCCCTGCACAGAGTCCTGCTCTCCGAGTGGAGGGGCCCGCCCTGCGGCTCAGACCTCGCCCTTTCTGGGTCTGCCTTGCCCCCGAGCTCCGCCAGCATGTGTGGGAGACTTGGTGGAGCCCGTTACCCCTCTGCTCCCCTGGACTTGGGGCACATGAACAAGGGGCACAGGGTCCTCGGGAAACGGGGTGGCAGCACGAGGTTACAGGGCTGCCCGTGGGGCTGCCCGCCCTCCCGTCGAGCTTGGCCTCTGGGTACAGTGACCTCGGGGAGCAGGCCTCCGCCAGGCCGCACGCATCCGTGCAGCGCCCAGTGCACTTGATCTGGGCAAGGCCAGGCATCCTTATTGCTAAAAGCTCCTAAAACGACATAGATAACGTTGGAAGGTGGGGCTTGTGGGACGTGGGGTATCAGAGGGCTTTGTTCACCTTGAGAGGAAGTTGTATTTGAGAGGTAAATACAGTGGGGCCTTGACTTACGAGTGTCCCGACTAACGAGTTTTTCGAGATACGAGCCGTCCCTGGGCCAATTTTTTGCTTTGAGTTGCGAGCTAAAAGTCGGGTTACGAGCCAGCTTCAGATACCCCACCGCTAGCTGGCGCAGCGGACGTCACAGTGAACGCCACCACATCAGCCCAGCATCACCTGTCTCACTCGTTCACTTTTTGATTTGACACACGAGTAATTTGAGTTACGAGCTCCCTCACGGAACAAATTAAACTCGTAAGTCAAGGCCCCGCTGTACTCGGAAACACGGAGGTGAATAGAGGACAGGCGGCTGAAAGGGTTGAAGGCAGTTCCTCTCAGAACCCCGTGGGGGGGGGGGGGAGGATCACAGGGCGGGGGGGAAGTAGGCCTGCCCTGGCTCACAGGGGAGCGCAGGGAGCGATTAGTAAATCCTGACACAACAGTGAGCTCTGCTTCCTGCGCTCACAGCTGTCACGCGTTCCTGCCCTGCCCCGGGGCTGCTGCTTTTCCTTACCGGCTGTTCAGCACTGATGTGAGTTGCCTCCTCGGGAAGTGAGAGCGAGGGAAGGCTCGTGCTTGTCTGTGGAATTTACGAGTTGGCTCGTGGGAGGTGGGGGCTTGGTCCGCAGCCAGAGGAGCCCAGCGCTTCCTGGTTGGGGGGGCGGGGGGGGGCGGACTCTGGGCTCCGCTCCAGGAGCCAGGTCTCCACGTGGGTTCATGCAGCCGGATTCTCGGGGACCCGGTGCCGACCCGCCCTGGCAGCAGGGTCCACGTGATGAGTCACCTGCATCGTTGGTGAGAGTCTCCTAGCCATCATTTCAGCCAGGAAAGCGTGTGCCTGCTCTGTTGCCATAGAAACAGTGCTGCGCTGGTCTCTCTGTTGCTTTGGTAACCCACCCCCAGCTCCTCCCATCACTACCCTTGGGTATTTTGCTACCAAGATAATGGTCTCTATTGTGGATTGAATGTTAATGGGGTGGCCTCTGCCCCCGTTTTGGAAGGCCTGGTCCAAGTGCGTCTCAGCGCGATGAGGAGCACACTCCAGTCCGACAGAGAAGGGCTGGTGTTTGCGGTGGCGGGTTCCTTCTGAAGGAGGAAGAGGAGTTCAGCTCCTGATTGTGAGCAGGGAGGGCGGTGGCTAGAGGCCTCGCTGTGGGCTGAAGGGCCTCAGGTCGGTAAGGGAGGGTGATCCTGAGTAAAGCTTCCTGGCCATGACTGCTGGGCGCTGGGCAGTGCCAGACGCTCACCCAGTCCCCATTTTGCAGAAGCGGAAAGGGGTGCGGGGCCTATTCCCGTCCCGCAGGTTCAGAACGCCAGCCCAGAGGCGCGTCCCTGGTGAGCTGCTCGCACTGAAGGCTGCACAGGACCGGCTGTCAGAGTCCTTGCACCCAGAGCTCACACTTCCACTGGGAAAAGAAAGTCCTCCCTCCAGGATATTTTTCCATTGGTTTTATTTTAAGAGAGAGAAGCGGGGGGGGGGGGGGGGGGGGAGAGAGATCGATTGGTTGCCTCCTGCACACACCCTGACTGGGCCAGGGATTGAACCTGCCCAGGTATATGCCCTTGACCAGAATTGAACCTGAGATCCTTTGGTCTGCAGGCCGACGCTCTAACCACTGAGCAACCAGCCAGGGCTGGAAAAAAAAATTTAACACAGAAAAAATGAGAGAGTAACGCCTCACAGGGTGTGGTACGTGTGAGGTCGGCCCCTGGTCCGCCAGCAGGCTGGGGCGAGCACAGAAGTCACAGCAGACTCTCCGGGGACGGGCCGGGAAAGGGAGCCGCTGCGGGAGGCGCAGGAGAGAATGCTGTGCCGCAGGCCACAGGGTCAGGTCCCGCTCCAGCCCCAGGCGGCGCTTAACCCGCGTCACCTCCCTCTTCCTTCCTTGTCCTTAAGCCGCAGGAGATTCACACTCTGGGTCTTGTACTTTGACACACACACAAAAAGGAAGTTTCATATAAAATTGTTTTAAATTTTATGGTTCTCAATTTCACAAGCCAATAATTCTATGTGCTTTCCAAGTAAAAATTTTGTTAGCCATCTCGAGTCCTCATGGCATTAAGTGGAGTATAAATCTTAAGAAATAGAGGTTTTATGGTGTCTTGATTTTTTAAAAATCAGAATTATAACACTTAGACTCATCCGCGCGTGTCTTCTGATTGGCCCCACCCCCTCCCTTCCACCCCCCCAGGCGGTGGCTGGCGCCTGCAGGCTGGAGGGGCCCCGCCCCACGGAGCACAGAGTCTCCAAGGCGAACTCAAGGGCAGGCGTCCACCTCCCCGTCTGTGGGGCCTTTTAGGCCCAAAGCAATTGAGGGATTTTCAGTCCAGAGCTCTCTCCAGTCATCTCAGAGGACATAAGAAATGCTCCGCTACCGAGGCCAAATGAATATAAACTTGTTTTTAATTTTAACACATATGTGGGTGTGTGTGTGGTCAAGAAGTCTTAGAGGGGAAGGTAGGAAAGGCTCCCCCCTCTTCCCCCTCCCCCCTCCCCTCTCCCCCCTCCCCCCTCCCCTCCCTCCCAGCAGCTGTGTGCCCTGAGGCAAGTCACTTCTTATTCTTACACGTGATGGCAGTCCTTTCTGTGCAGATGAAATGAGGCGCCTGGCCCAGGGCTTAGCGACTGAACAGCTTTCGTGCCTGGGAGAGGCAGGTGTCGAAGGTCTGAGGAAGATGTCTCCCTCGCAGGGCGGGAGGGTGTCTTCCCAGAGGCCGTAGCGTTGTGGCGTGTGAAGCTGGGAACTGTGGAGTCCTGCCCCTGTTATGCCCAGATTTCAAGACCCCCCAAAGATCCACCAGGGAGCACCAAATCCGATGCAAAGGCAGAGAGTCTTTTATACAAGCTCGCTTGGTCCCCCCCCCCCCCCCCCCGCCTCCATTACTGGATGCAAGAGAGAGCCCCGAGTCTCAAGAGAACAAAGAATTTATAGGGCTAGTTATTTGGGTGGGCCTAGGGGGTGACGTGGGTTACAGAGATTGGTCATTGAGGTCAGGGTTTTTCATCAGCGTCTTACAGCACAAAGGTCAGGAAGTGACCAGCACATTCTGAGGCGTGGGCCGTCCCCCACTATAGCCTTATCAGGGCCTTAGCTGCATTCCTGGAGCTTCATTGGTCCACTCAGGTGGTGGTTGGGGGAGTTAGGTCAATGCCGGCATTCCTGTGGTCACTCAGAAAGGGAGGGGGCTTGGGCTGAGGGCCCAGCCCTACAAGGCAGGATGGGGGGGAGGGAGGGGATTATGCTTCTGCATTGTCCTTTCACCCCCACAGACGCCCACAGTTATGCCAGTAGTTCCGGGGGGGCAGGACATCTGGGTGCAGTCCCTGCCCGGAGCCCTTAGCTGCCCTGGGCCCCAGGAGAGCCCGGCGTTGGCTTCCTCCCTGCGTGGTCCTGAGCCTCCCTCTGCGCGTGCTCCTCCCTCCCGGGGAAGAGGGCGGTAAACAGGAGCAGTCATTGGTCAGACGCTCTTGCTGGGTGCTCCTCCCTCCCGGGGAAGAGGGCGGTAAACAGGAGGAGTCATTGGTCAGACGCTCTTGCTGGGTGCTCCTCCCTCCCAGGGAAGAGGGCCGTAAACAGGAGGAGTCTGAACAGGAGGAGTCATTGGTCAGACGCTCTTCCTGGCGCCTGAAGTGATGTTTTTGCCATGGCCTGTGGAGGCCTTGAGACTTTCCAGAAATGGGTTTGGGTAATGACTTGCCATTATGAGTCATTAGCATTTGGGGGATCTGAGGAGACCTGTTGTTTTTTAGGCTTTGGGATCTTTGTTCCCCTCGGGCGCTCCTGTGAGGGTGCACATTGGTGAGGGTGAGGTGGAAGCTGGTTGCCCATCTGCGAACCCTTCACCACCCGGAAAGGAATGAGCGTCGCATTTCCCGGTGTATTCCAGACTCGACCAGCTTCCCTTTAGACCCTTCCAGGTAGAGCCAGAAACTAGAAGTCGGTATTTGGGAGCAAAGAAGAGCTGCAGGTTTTATTTATCGTTCAACGTGTGATCACGCACCAGAGGGCCGAGCGTGCTGGCTGCCCCAGGTCCTGATTTACAAGGTGTTGGAAACGGGGTGACCTGAGGTGTTTCCGTGTCCAGTCCTCTCCTTTTAGAGATGAAAAAGATGAAGTGTTTTAACCCCCGGAGTGCCGGGGAGCGCACTTGCGCTCCTCCTGTCTTTCGCCAAAAGTGCTGGGAGGCTATCGGGCTCCTCCTGCAGTGTCCAGTTCTCAGTCTGCTTTTATTAGTGATGATGACGTTGCTAAATATGTCACTTCTTGCCTCTGAAGATGACGATTTTGTGGAAGATATTGAATATGTAATTTCATTTACTTGCGATTCATAATTTTTTTCCTAACCTGCTGTAAAATCAGCAAAAATGCCTTGGCAATTTTAGCGTAGTTCCTAGGATATTGGTTGGCACTCAAAGGGTTAACCCACAGTTCACGGTTTGGAGGTTGAGCTGGGTGACCTTCCAATCTCCCCAAACACCCGAACTCCAGAGCAAAGGGTTGTAAGACTCGGCACTTGCAGGGGTTTGTGAGCTCACAACAGCGTTCTGTCCAGACAGATCCTGGCGTGTTCACCCTGGGTCGCCGCGGTGTGGACAGGAAGCACCGTGTCTGTGCTGCGGGGGCTGCGCTGCCTTGGGGTCCAGTTCTAAAACGCGTGAGACCCGGGGGGCTGTCAGGCCTGCCCCTCTGACTCCGTCACCTGTAGCTACGCAGCGTGGGGAGCTCCTCACCTCCCTCGGGGTCGGCTGCCCTCTCTGTGAAGCCGGGTAGGGCTACATCCTGCTCAGAGATTGTTACAGTCATCACAGGAAATAATACAAACACATTTTAAAATGTGTTCAGTAGTCTTAAAATATCAGCTCTAAGAAAGCAGAGGTTTTTGTCCGATGGTTACGGCCGAGTCCCCAGAACCTGGGACGCCGCCAGCTCCCTGCAGGCCCTTGAACAGACGTAGATGAATGACTTCTGGTGACTCAGTGAACTTGAGACAGCACAGCGCTTGCAGGTGTGTCCTGGCCACGTGACGGCGCGCCCTGGCCCTCCCCCTCCTCCAGGCCGTGGGCAGGATAACCTTGTGCAGCCACCGAGAGGTAATACATGGAAAGTTCTCGACCTTGGTTGACAGTCGAGGACGTTACGTTATTGGCCAGAAGCTTAGAAGCTGGAGGCAGCATTGCCCATGGACACAGACAACACGGTGGCGAAGGCCTGGGGCGAGGTGGGGACCAGGTGGTGGGGGGCAAGGGGAACAAGGGGGCGCATCTGTAAACTCTCAACAGAAAGATTAGAAAAAACCTGAAGGGAGAAGAAACAGGAAGCTCGGGGCTGTGTGCTGGAATCACAGACACTTCTGGTAATTGGATGGAATGTGACAGACCTGCCAGGAAAAGAGCACACGTGTGCGTATTACATGTAAAGTATTGGTCGGACCTCGGAGTGCATCCTCAAGCCATCTGTGGGCCTGTAGTCACTGCCTTTTTAAAGTCGTGATTAAAAAAAAATAGTACATGATCGGGGTAAAAAAATGCAAACAAGACAGAAAAGAACAAATGCTGAAGCAACAAATTAGCTAACCCACTGCCTCGAAATAGCCGACATCGCTCCGCGGTGAGCGTGTCCCCCACACATCGCTGAGTGAGTGGAAATGTGGCGGCAGGGGAGAGGTCTGGAGGGGTCCATGCTAATGGGAAGCAAATGTTTCCATTTAATTTTGCATTAATTTAATAGAAGGAAAAGAAACGGATGCAGAATTGAAGGAATTTTTGCCCGGCCGGTGTGGCTCAGCGGTTGAGGGTCAACTTATGAACCAGGAACCACGGTTTGGCTCCTGGTCAAGGCACAGGCCCAGGTTGCGGGTTTGCTCTCCAGTGGAGGGCGTGCAGGAGGCAGCCAATCAGTGATTCTCTCTCATCTTTGATGTTTCTATCCCTCTCTTTCTTTCCCTTCCTCTCTCTGAAATCAATAAAAACATTTAAAAAACTGAAGGAATTTTCAAACTTGTATTAATGCTTTTATTACAGATATTGTTAATTCCCAAAAGATTCATTAATTTGCAAAAGATTCTTCTACAGCCAAGAAAGTATAAGCCCTTTAAGAGTTAACTCTCTTGCTCATTCTGTTTCCGCCTTAGAGGTGACTTTGGCTCCTCCCGTGGTAGGCGAGTTGCTGGTCCTGTGCGTGTTTTGCCTCCTTCCTCCCCTCACCACTCAGTTTTGCTGGCTTTAATTGGTCAGGACGCTGTTTATGTTCTGTGCTGGAACCATGACCCTCTCAGGAACGTAATGTTTGTTCTGTGTTCACGAATTCTTGCCGGGTTTTTATAGTGTTTATTCTGTTTTATTGCGAGTCAGGTTTTATTGGGGGGGGTAATAGATTGGGGTGTCACATTATAGACACTGTTTTTTCAAGTGGTCTTGAGGGTGCATAATGTTAACCCAAAGTATTGGGACCACTGGACGGGAAGTTGGGATGTCACCTGAGCCAGTGATGGAGGGATGCAGGCGAGGGGCTGGCGGCAGGCCTGCTGGGCAACCTCGCGGGCTGCTGCCAGCTCCCCGGAGAGGACCTCCCTTCGCCCCAGCCTCAGCCTCTCCTGAGCCGGGGAAAGGCTGTTCTTCACGGCTGAGGAGCCTGCGGGCTCATCTCTAGTCTGGCTCACGGTCAGAGGCAGGCAGATCTCTCCTCTTTTCTGCAAATGCCGATAAGATACTTAAACGAGGGGGAGTGGCCAGTGTGGGGGTCACAGCACCCACGGCCACGCTCCAGGGAAGCGCCTGAGGAGCCCAGGGGTGAATTTGGCAAACCACTTCCCAGGGGACGTCCCGGCTGCGTGCTCGGTCCTCCTCGCTCTGCAGGATCGCAGCTGGGACACCCACATCCTATTCGCTGTGTCCACGCAGCGCGGCTGAAGGGGCCATGCGCAGCCTCACATTGATCCAGAGAAACGGGGAGGTGTTCCCGTTGGTCTCAGCAACTAGCAAAGGTCAAGCCTGTGGTGAAGGCTCAGCCTTGTACACACTGTGACTTAGCCAGGGGGTCTGAGGTCAGGCGTGGGCCTTCCTCTGCCAGACCGAGGCCAGAGGGAGGGGGAGGGGGAGGGGGAGAGGGAGAAAGAGGGGGAGGGGGAAAAGGAGGGGAGGGAGAGAGAGGGAGGTGGAGGGAGAGGGAGAAGGAGGGGGAGGGGGGAGGGAGAGGGAAGGGTGGGGGAGGGGGTGGAGGAGGGAGGGGGAGGGAGAGGAGGGAGGAGAGGGAGGGGTGGGGGAGGGGGTGGAGGAGGTAGGGGGAGGGAGAGGAGGGAGGAGAGGGAAGGGTGGGGGAGGGGGTGGAGGAGGTAGGGGGAGGGAGAGGAAGGAGGGAGAGGGAGGGGCGGGGGAGGGGGAGGAGAGGGTAGGGAGCATCTCCCTCGGCCACGTCCAGGTTCTTTAACAGCGAGCTCCTGCTGGGGAATTAGAGGAATTCCGGTTAAGCCCTTCCATTTTGATTTCTCATTAGACCCTTAGAATATCTGCGGGAAATTAAATGGAGCCGGGACCTCCAGCCGGGGACTTATCTGATTTCATGTGTGAAGGAGACTTATTATCTTGTCGGGAATAATCCGAGAGTCCAAATCGGAGCAATTGAATCAGCAGAATTCAGGCCTGGAGAGCACGCCCCTGCTTACCGCCGCCCGCAGCACTTACACCGCTGACCTGCGTTTCCAGGTGCAGCTCGGAAACGGGTCCTTCCCACGCCCTTCCCC
This sequence comes from Myotis nattereri, assembly GCF_964212035.1. Classification (NCBI taxonomy): domain Eukaryota; kingdom Metazoa; phylum Chordata; class Mammalia; order Chiroptera; family Vespertilionidae; genus Myotis; species Myotis nattereri. The sequence goes on from NC_138090.1 coordinate 1,996,522, forward strand.
TCGTTCCCAGGGCCGATGGGGGCTCAGACCGGACGCCAGGAGGGGCGCGCCCTTGCTACCCCGTGGGAGACACTGGTCTGAGCCTGCGGAGCCCGCGGTGACCAGGGGCAGGGCACACGGGGGCAGTGTCCCAGCATCCCCTCCCACTGTCCTTCCCCTTCCCCCCCCACCCCAGGCACGGGGCCCCAAGGAGGAGCCTGCCTGTGAGCAGGGCTGCGTGTGAGAGCTCCCCGAGAAGCTGAGAGCCCGAGTCACAGAGTCCAGTGGCCCCTGAGGGGCAGGAGGCCGGGCTGGAGCCCTGGGGGGGACGCGGGGACGCAGCGCTTGGAGAGGTCGGCATCTGGAGAGGACTCAGGGCAGAGCAGAGGTGTTTGAAGGAAACAGGTGTGGCCTTTGGCACCGGCTGAGAAATACAGTCCCCTCCTTCCCCCACGACCTTCTGGAACGACCTTGTGGGTTTGGGCCTCATCGCTGGCGTTGGGATGGGGTGGGATCTGGCCTGTGAGGCTGAGCCCGAGGCGGGGTGGGCATGGCGCGAGGGGCGGGCTGTGCGCAGGGTCCGGCCACCCCCACCCCATCTCCACCTGCCGCTGCGCCCCGCACCCGAGTGACCTCAGCGGGTCCTGTCTTACCCTCCGTCTCCTCTCCTTCTTCAGGGGGCGTCGTGCTCCCTGTGAGCTGCGTTTCTTTCCTTCACGCGTATTCCCGGGCGGACAGCCCCGGCCGGCTCCCTGTGCCCGTTCCAGATGGTGTTCCTTCGAGCCCCGCTCCCCGGCCCTGTACCCCACCCTCCGCACCTGGAAATGAAAGCGGGTCTACGCCCCCAGCCCCCCTCACAGCGAGGGAGCTAGAGATGCAGACTGTGCGCTGACTCTGACGAGGGGGGCTGAGCTGTGCGGCCCCTGGATTGAGTGCAGAGGCGCTGGGAGAGGAACAGCTGACTCATACCCTAGCGGCGGAGGACATGGGGGGCAGTGCGTTCCCGAGGCTGTGGAGCCCGGCATGGAGGCAGCTCAGGTAGAGACGTTCTCACCTGATTCCGGACACGATCCTGCTGAGGCGGGTTCAGGGGACCCGCACGGAGCGGGGAGCCTGCTGGGTGCCTGAGTGCGCAGTGGAGCTCCGCGGAGAGCAGGCTGGACGCTCGGAACCCATCGTACGGAGCTGCTGCTTAAAGCCCTGGAAATGCCCATTGTTGCTTAGGGCGCGTGCAGGGGAGGAGTTCCTAGTGGTGCCAGTGAGCCGTCAGGCCCGGCCCGTGTGGCTCAGTGGTTGAGCATCAACCTATGAACCAGGAAGTCAGGGTTCGATTCCTGATCAGGGCACAGGCCCGGTTGTGGCTCCATCCCCTGTAGGGGGCGTGTAGAAGGCAGCTGATCAATGATTCTCTCTCATCATTGAAGTTTCTCTCTCTCTCTCCCTCTCTCACTGAAATCAATAAAAACACATAAAAAAGTAAATATCAGATATAAATCTTTACGAAGTAAGCACCTAAGCAGGGAAATACATATAGTAGAAATGCTTAGAAATGTAGGAAGAGTTTGATGGAACTGTATTTATATTGGGAGATTTTAATCCAGTTCTCTTGAAATTTGACATAGCAATTAAACAGACCATTAAGAAGGTATAAATGATGTGAGAAACACAGTTGACAAGCTTGAACTATATTTGGTTTCCTACACATTGGGAACACACACCCCCGCCTTCTGCACACATGCTCACGCGTGCACCAGTGTGCAGAGGAGTGTGTCTGCGTGGCGGACGGGATTGCTCTCCTTCGGGTTCCGCTTGCAGGGAGTGTTTCCCATCCTTGATTTCCAGCCTGCACGCCCTCAGCTCTAAAATGACTCTTGTAGGAGCACAGAGTCACCCCTCGGCGTCCGCAAGGGGTGGTTCCTGGACCCTCCGCAAACGCTCCCGTCCCTGGGGTGAACGGGGCAGGTTTGCACGTAACCCCCACGCACGGCCCGCGCTGCTGTAAGTCATCTCTGGCTGGCGTCTGACGCCTCCGGCGCCGAGAACGCCGGGTGAGCTGCTGCGGGGAGGGGTGTTGAGGGACTCCGAGAAGAGGGCGGCCTGCGGGCTCCGGACGGGCGCAGCCTGGCTGCAGCCCTGGGTGCTCCACGGGCCCCTCGTACTGGCATGCGCTGACTTCCTTTCACTTCCTTTTATGTGAACTCTGGCTATTTCCATTGTGGTTACCGTCGTAATCACTCACAACTCCTTAAAGGTACAGCATGCTACTGTGAACTGATGGAGACGTCGTCCCAATCACATACAGAACTCTGTTTTTTATAGTCCACCCCTCCTCTCCCACTTTATTTGTGGATGTGACAGTTCCATCTTTATATGTTGCATAGCCGTTCACATAGGTTTTGCCCGCGATTCTACGCACCAGCACTGTAATAACACAGTTTGCCACCGTCATCCGTGCTACCGGTTAACTTACCGTCCTTTTGTTTCCAATCCAAGGGCTGCCTTTAGCATTCCTGGTAGGACAGGTTCATGGTAATGAACTCCCTCAGCTTGTAAAAATACACATATGTTATTGCTTTCAGAGCGGAAGGGAGGGGAGAGAAGGGAAGGCGTTTATACAACACCGTGGAGGAGGTTTGTGTTGACAGCATGAAGAAGCGTGGCATTCACGGGCGGAGGGAGCGCACTTGACAAAGCCCCCCCCCGTCAGGTGTGTGCGCCCCGCCAGGGCCCGCCCGCCAGCCCCGGCCTCGCACTCACATCCCGGCGGCAGAAAAATGATTTCGTTTTACCCAGTGGGAGACGCTATTAATAAACGCAGAAGTGAAATAAATCACCTTAATGAGAACGTGTCTGCCGGGCTCGGAGGGGAGGCGGTTCGCGAGCCGGCGCTGCGTGTTGAGGAGTGAGAGCGGCCCTTGTGTGTGTCGCGCACCCACTGCTGGGCCCTGCCTGTGCCGCCCTGCGCAGGTTCCGCTCGACAGCATGCTTAGCGATGGGCTTGGGCGAAGACACGAAATAGGGTGCGCCTCAGCCGTTAGCCCTCGAGCCCGCCCACATGGCCCTCCTGGCCCCCATGCGCTGCTCCTGGCTCGCTTTCTCCTCCGGCCTGGTCCCAAGCCCCTGCCCACCTCCCACCTCGGAGCCCCCTCGTTGGCCGAAGGGATGAATAAAGACCGGAAGGGAGCGACAGAGACAAACCTGGACGCACGTGTGTGCCCCTCAGAGCCATGTGGAGGGAGATGTGCGAGACGGGCACCGGTTTAAGTGCAGTCAGTGCTTAGAGCAGCTGGGCAAGGCCGCAGGGCCTGTCATTGCCCGGTTCCTCCCATGGACTCAGCCCTCCGTGTCATCCCCGCGAAGGGCTGCCGTCGAAGGGCTGCCGTGCCTCTGAGGAAGCCAGGGCGGGGCTGTCAGCACCTTAGCCCGCTCTGGGCAGGGCTGTGAGGGCGACGGCAGGGATGGGGACAGGCATCTCAGCACAGCCTGGTCCAAGGATCCTCAGGACATCCGACCTGAGACCTCAGGCGGTGGCTGAGCCTCGCCCGTGGGGAGCTCGCGGGTGGAGGGGAGCATCTCTCGGGCTGATGGAGTTGGGGGGCTCCCATCAAATGGGGGTGCCTCAGGCCTGGTCCACAGCAGTTTCTTTTTCAGGGCGTGACCCCCGTCAGGACTGGGCGATGCCACAACAGCCAGCAGCTCCAAAGCGGAGGGAGGGAAGAGGGGGCGTGTGGGCCTGGCCTCTGAGCTTCACTCCCGCTGGGGCCCCTCCTCTGCGTCCTGTTTTCCGAAGTGCTGAGTGGTTCTTGTGAAGAAAGACGGGAGGTGGGCGTGGAGGGGATGGCGCTGAGAAACCCTGCTGTCTCTGATCCTCCACTCGCGGGGCTGCTCCGGCAGCGACGTCCCGTGGGCCTTGATGTGTGGTGGGGGGCCCCGATGCCCAGGATCCATCTTCAGTCTCCCCTTTCCCCCTCCCCCACCTCCACCCCCGGCCTGAACCCACACAGCCCTTTCTTCCTGGACCCACCACTCAGCTTGTTACCATGGAAACGGCTGCCTGTGTCAGCACCTCAGAGAGGGTAAGAGGAGGCCTGAGCAGTTGCCATGGCAACACACATCTCCCCAGCAGCGGCCCTTGCTGGGTGCCATCTTGATTCTCAGGAGGGAGGAGTGATTCCAGGGGATGCTCGTTGCTCCCCCGCTGGGAGTGGGACTCGAGTATCAGGTCCTTCTCCATCGTGCAGGCAGCTCTCCCTGTGTGTGGGGGGGGGAGGCTCGGAGAAGCCCATGCCAAGTCCTGAGGGGCCCCTGGGCCAGAGCCCACTGAGCCACACTTCCCCACCAGGGCATGTGCCGTGCTGGTACGATACTAGTCCTGATGCTCCTGGGAACCTTGTCCTTACAACTAACCACAGCGGCCCCGGGAGGGACAGGAGGCAGCCCGGCGAATCGGCCTCCCTCCCTACGAAGGAGCACGCGAGGGTTTGGGGCAACAGGGGACTCTTCTAGAAGCAGTGGCGCTGGTGGCCGCTTCGGCTCGGCCAGGGAGGTGGCCACGCGCCAGTTTTCCCAGCAGGAGGATGCTGGGACCCGCTGGCCTGCACACCCCTCCCGGACAGAGGGCACACGGGACCCTCCCTGCGCGGGGCTGTGACAGGAGCGGGTCTGCCTCTGCCAGAAGCCCAGCTCCAGCCACACAGTGGCGTCGGGTTCACGAACCCCTTCGTGCCTCCGCGAGGCAGGTGGCACCCGCCACTCAGCTTGGGGAGCCAGCACCCAGCCTGTCTTCTCCGCTCTGTGCCCAGGGCCCCGTCAGCTTGTCCCACGGTCCCCGGCCCCAGTTGGAAGAGGGGGGCAGAAAGGTGGGGGGGAGGGCACGTGGTGGCTGAGATGGATCGGTTTGCTCGGCAGCTCTTCGATGGTGGACTTCAAAGCAGAGCAGGCGGGCTCTCCCTCGGCGCTGCTCTGGGGCAGGCGCCCGGCTCCAGGTCCCAGAGCCAACACCCGCTGCCCTCTATCCGTCCTGGGCTTCCCCGGTTCCCCGCCCGCCTCCCTCTGCAAACCCTCGGCTTCCTGCTGACCTGCCCAGCAGCTGGGCTTGGGCGTGGAGCCCCTGGACGTCCGTCACTGCTGTGCTGCAAGGGCCCCGCACAGCGCCCCCCCTCCTCCCAGCGCAGATCCCTGGGGCCCTGCACAGACCTCGGCTCAGGGCCCGACTGAAGGGACATGTGCCACTGGCCGTGTTCTCCGGTCGGCGCCACAGGCTCACGTGGTGACAGCAGTCACTTACGGGCACCTCTGGCCTCTGCTTGTAGCCTCATCTGCTGCATCTCATTGGCCAGAGCAAGTCACATGGGCCAGCTCCACAGCAAGGGGCGGGAAGTTCACTCCTCCCGTGGAGATGGGTAGGGGAGGTATTTTTTAAGAGCCGTGAATCTGTCCCTTTATCTGGGCCTCCACACTGTGGGTGTCAATGACTGCTTGGACAAGAGTAGAAACGGTAACACTGGGCTTATTCCTGACGTGACAGATGACGCTCCGCTAGATCTCTCCTCTGGTTAGCTCTCCCCTCTGGTTAGCTCTCCCCTCTGGTTAGATCTCTCCTCTGGTTAGCTCTCCCCTCTGGTTAGCTCTCCTCTGGTTAGCTCTCTCCTCTGGTTAGCTCTCTCCTCTGGTTAGCTCTCCCCTCTGGTTAGCTCTCCCCTCTGGTTAGATCTCTCCTCTGGTTAGCTCTCTCCTCTGGTTAGATCTCTGCTCTGGTTGGCTCTCCCCTCTGGTTAGCTCTCCTCTGGTTAGCTCTCTCCTCTGGTTAGCTCTCTCCTCTGGTTAGCTCTCCCCTCTGGTTAGCTCTCCCCTCTGGTTAGATCTCTCCTCTGGTTAGCTCTCTCCTCTGGTTAGCTCTCTCCTCTGGTTAGCTCTCTCCTCTGGTTAGACCTCCCCTCTGGTTAGCTCTCCCCTCTGGTTAGATCTCTCCTCTGGTTAGCTCTCCCCTCTGGTTAGCTCTCCCCTCTGGTTAGCTCTCTCCTCTGGTTAGCTCTCCCCTCTGGTTAGATCTCCCCTCTGCTTAGACCTCCCCTCTGCTTAGCTCTCTCCTCTGGTTAGCTCTCTCCTCTGGTTAGACCTTCCCTCTGGTTAGACCTCCCCTCTGGTTAGATCTCCCCTCTGGTTTGATCTCCCCTCTGGTTAGCTCTCTCCTCTGGTTAGATCTCCCCTCTGGTTAGATCTCCCCTCTGGTTAGATCTCTCCTCTGGTTAGATCTCTCCTCTGGTTAGATCTCTCCTCTGGTTAGATCTCCCCTCTGGTTAGGTCTCCCCTCTGGTTAGACCTCCCCTCTGGTTAGACCTCCCCTCTGGTTAGATCTCCCCTCTGGTTAGATCTCCCCTCTGGTTAGATCTCCCCTCTGGTTAGATCTCCCCTCTGGTTAGATCTCTCCTCTGGTTAGATCCCTCCTCTGGTTAGATCTCCCCTCTGGTTAGATCCCTCCTCTGGTTAGATCTCCCTTCTGGTTAGATCTCCCCTCTGGTTAGATCTCTCCTCTGGTTAGATCCCTCCTCTGGTTAGATCTCCCCTCTGGTTAGATCTCCCCTCTGGTTAGACCTCCCCTCTGGTTAGATCCCTCCTCTGGTTAGATCCCTCCTCTGGTTAGATCTCCCCTCTGGTTAGACCTCCCCTCTGGTTAGATCCCTCCTCTGGTTAGATCCCTCCTCTGGTTAGCTCTCCCCTATGGTTAGATATCCCCTCTGCTTAGACCTCCCCTCTGCTTAGCTCTCTCCTCTGGTTAGCTCTCTCCTCTGGTTAGACCTTCCCTCTGGTTAGACCTCCCCTCTGGTTAGATCTCCCCTCTGGTTTGATCTCCCCTCTGGTTAGCTCTCTCCTCTGGTTAGATCTCCCCTCTGGTTAGATCTCCCCTCTGGTTAGATCTCTCCTCTGGTTAGATCTCTCCTCTGGTTAGATCTCTCCTCTGGTTAGATCTCCCCTCTGGTTAGGTCTCCCCTCTGGTTAGACCTCCCCTCTGGTTAGACCTCCCCTCTGGTTAGATCTCCCCTCTGGTTAGATCTCCCCTCTGGTTAGATCTCCCCTCTGGTTAGATCTCCCCTCTGGTTAGATCTCTCCTCTGGTTAGATCCCTCCTCTGGTTAGATCTCCCCTCTGGTTAGATCCCTCCTCTGGTTAGATCTCCCTTCTGGTTAGATCTCCCCTCTGGTTAGATCTCTCCTCTGGTTAGATCCCTCCTCTGGTTAGATCTCCCCTCTGGTTAGATCTCCCCTCTGGTTAGACCTCCCCTCTGGTTAGATCCCTCCTCTGGTTAGATCCCTCCTCTGGTTAGATCTCCCCTCTGGTTAGACCTCCCCTCTGGTTAGATCCCTCCTCTGGTTAGATCCCTCCTCTGGTTAGATCTCCCCTCTGGTTAGATCTCCCCTCTGGTTAGACCTCCCCTCTGGTTAGACCTCCCCTCTGGTTAGATCCCTCCTCTGGTTAGATCCCTCCTCTGGTTAGATCTCCCCTCTGGTTAGACCTCCCCTCTGGTTAGATCCCTCCTCTGGTTAGATCCCTCCTCTGGTTAGATCTCCCCTCTGGTTAGATCTCCCCTCTGGTTAGATCTCCCCTCTGGTTAGACCTCCCCTCTGGTTAGATCTCCCCTCTGGTTAGATCTCCCCTCTGGTTAGACCTCCCCTCTGGTTAGATCCCTCCTCTGGTTAGATCCCTCCTCTGGTTAGATCTCCCCTCTGGTTAGATCTCCCCTCTGGTTAGACCTCCCCTCTGGTTAGATCCCTCCTCTGGTTAGATCCCTCCTCTGGTTAGATCTCCCCTCTGGTTAGATCTCCCCTCTGGTTAGATCTCCCCTCTGGTTAGATCTCCCCTCTGGTTAGATCTCCCCTCTGGTTAGATCTCTCCTCTGGTTAGATCCCTCCTCTGGTTAGATCTCCCCTCTGGTTAGATCTCCCCTCTGGTTAGATCTCCCCTCTGGTTAGATCTCCCCTCTGGTTAGATCTCCCCTCTGGTTAGATCTCCCCTCTGGTTAGACCTCCCCTCTGGTTAGATCCCTCCTCTGGTTAGATCCCTCCTCTGGTTAGATCTCCCCTCTGGTTAGATCTCCCCTCTGGTTAGACCTCCCCTCTGGTTAGATCCCTCCTCTGGTTAGATCCCTCCTCTGGTTAGATCTCCCCTCTGGTTAGATCTCCCCTCTGGTTAGACCTCCCCTCTGGTTAGATCCCTCCTCTGGTTAGATCTCCCCTCTGGTTAGATCTCCCCTCTGGTTAGATCTCTCCTCTGGTTAGATCCCTCCTCTGGTTAGATCTCCCCTCTGGTTAGATCTCCCCTCTGGTTAGATCTCCCCTCTGGTTAGATCCCTCCTCTGGTTAGATCTCCCCTCTGGTTAGATCTCCCCTCTGGTTAGACCTCCCCTCTGGTTAGATCCCTCCTCTGGTTAGATCCCTCCTCTGGTTAGATCTCCCCTCTGGTTGGCTCGTTATTTCCCCCACCTGCGTCTCCACAGGTCAAATCCCACCTCTGATTGGATGTCGCTGGCCAGTGTGTAAGTCCCATTTCCCTCACTGAGCTGCACCAGTCCCACTGCAACACTGTAGAGTGACACTCACACAGCGCTGGGAGCGAGTGCCACGCCATTTCTCCTGCGTGAATTCGTCCTGAAAAGGGCTCCTTAGGAAATCTGTCGCTTTCCCATGGCCTTCCGAGACTTCAGAGCTTGGTGCATTTCTAAGAGGCCGCAGGAACTCGGCTGCGTTCGGTGGTGAATGAGCTGGGCGTGTGGATCAGCCAAGTACCCATAGCCATTTAGGCACCGGCTCTGCACGGGCACTGTGGCAGGGACATGAGGACGGAGCAAGCGGTGCGAGGCAGAGCCTGCCTCCAGGAGCTGGGAGTCCGGCTGACAGACCGGCCGCGTCCGTGCTACGGGGTGTGTGTGGTTCACGTCACGCTGTCGCCGAGAGGCTCAGCCGGGAGCCAGTACACTCATGAACGTGCTTCTCAGGCCCCGGATCTCCGACCCCACGTGAACGGCGGTCTGACGTTACTGACCGGCCACACTTGGGCTTCTCTGCTGTCCCTCCGGCTGAATGTCTCGCCTCCTCGCGAGTGGTGATTTTTAACATCAGTTCAGGGGAGAAGATGAAGTTTGTTTGATAAAAGTAGAAGCCCTAGATGCAGGCATTCTTCTCGCGTTCACGTCTGTGTCATGCATTTCCACTGCGTCGGACGCTCTCGCATTCGCAGCTCTTCAGCTGCGTCATTTTGGAGTTAAGACAGTAATTTGCCTGCAGATTTGACAGGAAGCTGGGCAGTGCCGGGGACCCACCGTGCAGCTGTAATTTGCCGCCGCTGTGACCATCTTAGTGAAGCGACCGATGATGCTCCACCTGGCGCGTCCCAGGCGCCCTCCCTCGAAAAGGGGAAACAGTGTCACGCTGTTCGCAAATGGCTAACCTTTGCTTTGTGCAGCTCAGAGCCTGGTTTCCGACAGTGAGTCCTGGGGACACTGAGCCCCTGCCCTCGAGTCACTGATTCACTCAACAAATGCCCATGAACCCCCTGCCCTTTGCAAGGCGCTGGCTGAGCGTGAAGTGGAGGGAAGAGGAGTGGGGAAGGGAGGCAGACAGGAGGGTCCCCATGTGCAGGCGCCGTTCCCAGGCTGCTGACGGGGCACAGAGGGCTGGCCAACAGGAGGCCGGTGCCACGCCGACTCAGCTCCAGTCGCCTGTCACCTTTCGCAAAGGTGAGGTGATGTGGTGTGGCCTGGTCATCTGAGTTTTCTGTAGAAGCCAGAAACTGGGCATTCAGCGAAACCTCCCGGAGACCTGCCTAGGCTACTGACAGGGAGCCCAGGGAGAGGAGGCTGGCTGCACTCAGGCAGCAGAGCGGGCGGCCGTGGACACAGTCACTTTGGCACTAAGCAGAGGGAGGCCAGTGGAGTGATGGATGTGCCTCCAGAGTACTGGAGAAGCAGGGCGGGGGGGGGGGTGCTGGGGGGGGATGGGGCCCCGTCCCGGCCTCTGGTCCTCTTGTATGAGACATCAGTGAGCCCGGGCGCGCTCTCCCTTGAAGACCTCCATCCAGGGCAAGGCCATCGTATTACAGGTCACTTAGTTCTCACATGAAATGCAATGCCATGTTGTCCACGTTTGTTTTAGGGTGTTTTTGTTTTTCAGTGTCATGTTTTTGAGCTCATTTCTTCCCCCTCCACTGCAGGTTCAAACATTGTCAGAGGCTCATGAAACCTCCTCGGGCCTGGCCGGTAAAGTCCCCGTGGAGCCAGGAACGGTGCCAGAGATCTTGAAAGAGAAGGGTGTGCCCACCAGCAGAGAGGGGCTGAAGGGCTTCCCAGAGTGTGCACGGGGGTTCTGGGAAGGATAGTGTCCAGGTGTGAGGTCTGCAAAGAGCTGGGAAACACTCGTCGGAGGCAAGATGTGGATTTTACTCTTCTCCTCAGATGGTGCCTGAGAAAAGTGTGGTACTGACTGTGGCACCATCTGTGGTACTGTCGGTGGTGCTGACTGTGGCGCTGTCGGTGGTGCTGACTGTGATAATGTCGGTGGTGCTGACTGTGGTACTGTCGGTGGTGCCGACTGTGATAATGTCGGTGGTGCTGACTGTGGTACTGTCGGTGGTGCTGACTGTGATAATGTCGGTGGTGCCGACTGTGATAATGTCGGTGGTGCCGACTGTGATAATGTCGGTGGTGCCGACTGTGATAATGTCGGTGGTGCTGACTGTGGTACTGTCGGTGGTGCTGACTGTGATAATGTCGGTGGTGCCGACTGTGATAATGTCGGTGGTGCCGACTGTGATAATGTCGGTGGTGCTGACTGTGGTACTGTCGGTGGTGCCGACTGTGATAATGTCGGTGGTGCTGACTGTGGTACTGTCGGTGGTGCTGACTGTGATAATGTCGGTGGTGCCGACTGTGATAATGTCGGTGGTGCCGACTGTGATAATGTCGGTGGTGCCGACTGTGATAATGTCGGTGGTGCTGACTGTGGTACTGTCGGTGGTGCTGACTGTGATAATGTCGGTGGTGCCGACTGTGATAATGTCGGTGGTGCTGACTGTGATAATGTCGGTGGTGCCGACTGTGATAATGTCGGTGGTGCCGACTGTGATAATGTCGGTGGTGCTGACTGTGGTGCTGACTGTGGTACTGTCGGTGGTGCTGACTGTGGCACCATCTGTGGTACTGTCGGTGGTGCTGACTGTGGCACCATCTGTGGTACTGTCGGTGGTGCTGACTGTGGTGCTGACTGTGGTACTGTCGGTGGTGCCGACTGTGGCACCATCTGTGGTACTGTCGGTGGTGCTGACTGTGGCGCTGTCGGTGGTGCTGACTGTGGTGCTGACTGTGGTACTGTCGGTGGTGCCGACGGTGGTACTGTCCGTGGTACTGTCCGTGGTACCGACCATGGCACTGACTGTGGCCCTGTCCGTGGTGCTGCAGATGGAAACCTTCAAGGAGGTGGAGCTAAATCAGGACTTGAAAGAGGGAACCTCAGCAGCGGGCGCAGCCCCCACCTGCTGCCTGCACGCACTCTGCCCCCGCTTTTCCCAGCTCCTCCTTGTCGCCTTTATTCTCAAGGCCCCTCGCTTCCCTTGCCCCAGACCGTGTCCTCTCCTCCCCCCTGCTCCCCATCCGGCCGTGGCCTTTCTCTGACCTTCCAGAGCCCACGTGCTGTCCGTGGGGAAGCCCTCTTTCTACCACAGAAGGATTGATCGCGTGGACCTTCCGTGCTGAGGGGCCGTTAGAGGCCAGTCACTCCCCCTCCCCTCAAGCCTGTCTGAAGGAAGCGGTGTAGACAGGAAAGGTGACCGTGAGGCCGCCAGGATCAGAGCCAGGGCGGGACAAGAGTCCGTGTCCTCGGTACCAGCAGCTGCCCCCCGGGCGTGACCTGCGGGCTAAAGGCCGGCTCCGCCCCGGCGACAGCAGCGTCCGGGCACCAGCAGAGACAGTCTCTCTCACGTGTTCTCTCTGAACTCGGCTGGCGTCCTCGGAGACCGTCCGGGAACACTGGGTCCTGGGCCCTGGGCTTGCGGCCAGACCCCGTGGTCCGGGGCCAGGTAGACGGCCGTGGGTGCTCTCCACGGTTCTGCAAGGCGGCCCCTAATTTACGTGTGTTTGTGACCTTGTCTCGTAGAGCGAGTGAAATCAGTGTTGGGGCTGACGAGCCCCCTTTCCCCGGCCCTCCGAGGGGAAACGTCTGGCCCGGAAATAGCCACTGGTCCAGGTCGCGGTCTGTCCTTGGCCGCGAGCTTCCTCAGTCCTCTAACCTGCCTGCCCCACCACGTCACCAGGGAGGGCCCTAGGCACCGGGAGCTGTGCAGGGAGTCTGTACTTGTCTCTCAGAGAGCTTTACTTCTGGAACCTTCCACGCAGCCTGTGAGCGCCGGAGATGGGCTGTCGTGGGGGCAGTGGCGTGCGGCAAACGGCCGTCAGTCCACCATCTGGACCTGCCTCATGCACCCTCTGCCGTGTCTCCAGGTGCCATCCCGGCCCTTCCCAGAGCCCTCCAAGCCGGGAGGCGCCACACGCTCGCCCCGTGGCCTCCCCGTGAGGCTTCCCATTGGACGTTCACCACGCTGACTCCCCAGAACTGCATCCCACCCATATGTGTTTAGTCCTTTCCTGTCTCAGTTCTGTCTCAGACACACGCAGTGGCTGCCCCACTTGGTTCCTTATCTGCTTGCAGGCAGCCTTGTGGCTTTTGAGATGGGCCCCGAGGCCTCGGGGGTGAAGGCATCTTGGAGGGAGGGCTGCCGGGGACTCGGGGCCCAGGTGCCCGCCGGCTCGGTTCACACAGGGCCCCTGCTCTCTGCGGGGAGCTGGCAACTGCTGCCTTGCACACCTCAAGCTTTCCCGTGTGCGAACCTGTGCTCGCAGCTCCTAATTAAACAATAACGTTCCCTCCGCTGCCTGGAGCCGACCGCCTCTCCATTACCTCCTCTCCTGAAGCCCAGATTACAGGCCTGTCACTTCCTGGGTAAATGCGGGCATTACATCGCACCCACACTCGCCCATTAGTAACTTCTCTTCGTGGTGGGTGTTTAAATGTCTTACCGCGATCCCTTCAACTTCCCACCCTCGCAGAATGCTCACGGATTCCACCGGGCTCTAGAGTTCCCGTCTGGTTTTTCTCATTTCTTGCAGTACGAGGATCTGATGTTTGTAGAGTTCTTTCTTCCTTCTCTTTGGGAAAGGAAAAGGGAACATCTCTCTCGAGCGGAGTTACCGTCTTAGTTGAAGGGGAGAACCGGGAGGGGGGCATCACCTTCCCGCTTTCAGGTTCTGCTTTGAGCAGAAGTGCAGACAGATGGGGCCCACCTTCTGGGGCCCTCCCTCTCGCCCCCCCCCCCAGGGGCTTTAATCAGTTTTGCCACTCGGTCACACTTCAGTGACAGCACTTATGCCCTGGGTGCTTTATACGTACTGACTCATTTCATCCCCACAACCTGATGTGCCCATTTTGCAGATGAGGAAACTGAGACAAAGAGATTCCTGAACTTCCTGAAGGTCACACGGCAAGTGTCAGATGCAGATGGCAGCTGAGTGGTCCAGCCCCAGAGTGCACTGTCCGCCAGGGTTTTTCCGAGTCACAAGGGAGAGAAGCTCACCACCCGGCAGAGAGGGAGCGTAGGTTTCCTCAGAAAACCAGCCTGGAGCAGACCAGGGAGGAGGCTGCTCTCTGGGTGGCCGAGCTGAGTTCACTGCCCTCGTGACTTGCTGTCCCTGCCTCCAGCTGGCTGCATAGTTGCTTCAGGCCGGCTTCTTCCCCGAGGCTGGAGGCTGGAGGCAGGGCCACCGGTTATTTCCTAGTGACTCCCTCCCAGCTCTGCAAGGAAAAGAAGGTGCTCATGCCAGGACCCTGAGGGGCCGCTTTGGGCCCACTTGCCCAGTCCCTGGACCAATCGCTGTGGTCGGGAGGGTGAAGGACCAGCATCATCCAGCCAGCCAGCTTGGGCTGGGCCCGGTGCGCGTCCTGGGAGAAGTTTAGTCTCCCCAGGAATAAAGTCGCTTCCGGTAAGTCACATTTTAGAGCCACGGAATGAGAGAAACGAAACAGCTCCCTGAGAGAGGGGAAGTGGCGCCGCTCTGACACGGGAGTAATTACCGCCGGTGCATGTGTCAGGAGCAACAATTATGTTCCCTCATGTTTCTCTGGGAGTTTTATTCCTGAAACAGATGGCGCAGAACCACAGGGCAGGGCCTCCAGCCCTGCAGCCCCCCGTCAGCGGGGCTGGGGACCAGGGTCTCCAAGTGGGTGGGGTGGGCACCGTCCGCTTTGCCAACGCCGCCGCCAGCCTGCTCTGCTCCTGTCCGTGGGCCGCGGGCCCCTGTAGGCCCCGGTGCTTGAGGCAGGTGGGCCAGGGGTCACCAGATAGCACGTCCTGTCACTGGGGCGACCAGCGAGAACATCCGTGTCCCCAGCGCCTTCGGCCAGCAGCCACGAGGGCTAATGCCTGAGGAAGGCAGAGGCAAGGCAGGGGACCTGGCAGGTAGAACAGAGCTTTCTTGACAGCCCGGCTATGGGGTGTGACAGGGCCTTGCACGGCGCAGGAAAACAAGTGTGACAGCGGGTTGTAAGCGAGCTGCGGAGACGGGTCCGTGGCACTTGCACAGCCCGCCATGCCGGCCTTTGTGCCGCTGGGGGCTGGGAGGGAAGCCTTGCTCTCCCTCCTCCTACTCTCTGCCCAGAGCTCCGTCTGCCCTCTGCAGGTGGTTGAAAGAAATAAGCAAAGCCATGTCCCTCTTAGTTTAAAAAATACATTTTTGTTGATTTCAGGGAGAGGGAGAGAGAGAGAAACATCAGTGATGAGAGAGAATCATGGACCGGCTGCCTCCTGCACGCCCCTCACTGGGGATCGAGCCTGCAAGCAGGGCCTGTGCCCTGACCGGGAATCGAACCGTGACCTCCTGGGTCATAGGTCAACGCTCAACCACGGAGCCCCGCCGGCCAGGCCCGTGTCCCTCTTGTTTCCACTCGTTCCCAGGGCCCTCTGCCTCGGCGTCCCTTCCTGAAAGGCCCAGCAGCTCCGGCGGCCGTGGCCCTGGGCTTCGTCGGTCACCGAGCCGCTCAGGCTGTGGCCCTGCGACTCCTCGCCGCCGCAGCAGGAGGTGTTTGCTGGCAGGAGCCCGCGAGAGCCGTCTGGGGCTCGGGGAAAGGCTTCCTTTCCTGGGGCGGGGACACAGGGCGGAGCATGAAGCGGGGCCTTCATCTTGTCTCCGCGTCCAGAGCTGCAGGAATGCAGCCGCCTGGTGGGAGGAGAGCAGCGCCTGGAGCCGGCTGTCAGGCAGCAATGGCTGCTCCCGGCCCCTCTCGCTGGGCCAGGGCAGGCTCCTCGGTCCTCCTAGGAGATGGTGGGTCCATCCCTCCTGGGTGGAAGCCCTCAGTGCGGTGACTGCCCGGCTCCCTCGGCCGCCGTCCCTCCCCAACAAAGCCCGTGTCTGTGCAGAGGCCTCAGTGCCCCGACTGCCTCGCTGCCCCTCTGGGCACTGCTGCCCTCCCTGCAGCCTGTGTGACATGAGTCCGGCTGAGACCGCCGTGTCCACCCGCATCTGCTGAGTTAAGAAGTGCTGCTTTCGTCGCCGTCAGCCAGCGGCCAGCGGCCAGCGGTACAGGGAATGCATTTTAACTCTCTCTCTTTTTAACTTTATAATTAACAAGTGGTTCTCTCTCACCTCAGATTAGTCATCCACCCACCCTCCCAGCCAGCCTGCCAGCCAGCCTGCCAGCCTGCCAGCCATTTCTCATTCATCTTTTCATCACCCATCCAGCATCCATCCATCTACCCACCCACTCAGCCGTCTCTCCATCCACCCAGCCAGCCATTTAGCAAACATTTTGAGGGGTGAAGTGTGTGCCATTTCTGAACAGGTTTATTACTCTTCCCAGCAATTAACATTCAGATAAAAACATCAAATCAAAGACTCGTCTCTTTTGGTTTCAAATCTGTCCCAGGACCATATGGGCTCAGACGCACCAACCACCCAGCATAGCTTGTGTCACTGATTCCCAGACCTTTAAAGGCAGTTTTTAGTTGTGGGAGAAAAGCAGGACTCTATTTCCTTAAAAGAAAAAGAGAAGGAAGGAAGGGGGAGATGAAGCGAGGAGAGAAGAGAGAGGTGAGAGCCCTGGCTAAGGTCCCTGTGCTCCCCAGGCCCCACCTGGGGCCCCTCCCTTCTCCCTAAGGCCGCTGTTGTTCTGAGGTGAGATCTGCAGCCTTTGTAGGGGCCTGTATAGAAATACTTGATTGTATGATGCAGTTTATATGAAAATGCACAAAATAATGCCGCATGTCTCTCCACGGGCAAGTGAAAACTCACGCGCTCTCGGACGTTTATGACAAGGAGTTTCAGAGGTTGCCCATAGTTTCTGTAGGAGTGGGTGGGATACTTGCATCATTTCTTCCTTGCTTTTTAAAAAAAGTATATGTTTTTTAAATTTATTTCAGAGAGGGAGGGAGGGAGGGAGGGAGGGAGGGAGGGAGGGAGGGAGAGAAACATCAGTGATGAGAGAGAACCATGGATCGGCTGCCTCCTGCACGCCCCACACCGGGGATCGAGCCTGCAACCGGGCCTGTGCCCTGATAGGGAATCGAACCTCGACCTCCTGGTTCATAGGTTGATGCTCAACCACTGAGCCATGCCGGCCGGGCATCTTTCTTCCTTGCTTTTTTGGTCTAAATTTGAAAGGCGCTGGGCAAACACTAGTGCTGTTGATGACAGGAATAGCTGAGCTAGGGCCAGAGGTTGGCATAAATTTGGAGAATTGTAATTTGTCCAGATCAATTAAAATATAAAGGCACCCACTGTTACAGAAGGCACCGCGCCATCAGCTCTCCCGGGCGCCTTGCTGAGGAGAAACGGCCTTTCATCGCCCGGTTTCACAGGCCGCCTCCCCCCACAGCCCACCTGCTCTCGCTCTCGCTCCCTGAACCGAGCGCAGACAAATGGCCGCCCAGGGAGACATAACCTGAACGCGAGAGAGAGCCGTAAAGCTCGGAGCCGTCACTAGGTCCAGCCCAGACTGGAGGCGGTGGCGGCACACGCCCCGGCCTTGTCGCAGCGCTAAGCCGGCTGTCCCCACGGAGCCTGTCCTTGCGGTCATCCTGCACACGTGGATTTATTGTCCACCCACCTTGCCTCGCCCGGTCTACGGAGCATCGTAAATTCAATGCCTTTCACACAGGCGCCCACCCTTCACCCTCTGCTCCAAACATGTCACCGGCTCTGCACCCCAACGTGAGTTAAGGCAGCCTGGGCGTCATCCTTCTGCGGTGACATAGCCAGATCCGAACACACCGAGGCTTTCCGAGTTGCAAGTCTTTAAGCTTTAAAAGTATGCGTCCAGCCCGGCCGGCGTGGCTCAGGGGTTGAGCGTCAACCGATGAACCAGGAGGTCAAGGTTGGATTCTCGGTCAGGGCACAGGCCCGGGTTGCGAGCTCCATCCCCAGTGGGGGGCGTGCAGGAGGCAGCCGGTCTGTGATTCTCTCTCATCATGGATGTTTCTCTCCCCCCCTCCCTTCCTCTCTGACATCAATAAAAATACTTTTATGAAAATATGTATCAAGCCCTGGCCCGTGTGGCTCAGTATTTAGAGTGCTGGCCTGCGCACCAAGGGGTCTCAGGTTCGGTTCCCAGTTAAGGGCGCTCACCAGGCTCCGTCCTCACACTTCCCTCCTGCTCATTGCGCCTGTCGTTGGAGAGCAAAGGATGACAGAGAGAAAGAGGTGGTTCCCGATACGTGAACCTTCCCCAGGCCGCTCCCCGCCCTTCTGCACACAGGGCCTGACCACAAACCTCCCACTATCTCTGGGGGCCGGACAGACACCCAGCACGCCCAGCTCCAGGCCTCCTGCCCCACGAGGAGACTCTAGCCGTGTGTCCCTCCAGCCCCTGTGCCCCGGGGAGGGCTGCGGAGCGGGTGCGGACTCCTGCCTGGCACCTGGTGCCAACCCCCGCAGGAGCGTGGAGCCCAGGCCAGATTGCTGCGGCCTGGAGACTCCATGACTAACACTGCTGATCCAGGGCTTTTCAGTAGGGGAGGAATCAATTGTTTCAAATTGAAAAGAGCTGAATCGATCAGCAGCCACGCGAGTCCTTTGTGGACGATTGCTCACGCTGGCAAAATGTCCAAGATGAGAATGACGAAAACAATAATAATAGCAGGGCCACCCACGGCGACCTCTCAGCGACACCGAGAAGAGCTCTCTTCAGCGGGCCCGTTTCTGCAGGAAAGAAAGCCCTGCGCCCCACCCTGCAGCCCCAGGCTCCCCGCACCGCCCCCCCCCAGGTCCGCTTCCTGGAAAATTAAGCGGCTGCTGCGAGCTTCGCTTTCCAAAGCCTCCCGCTCTGCCCGCACCTGCCTCCACGTCCTTTATGCTCACCGAGGGTTGCTGACCGACAGGGAGGGCTCCTGCACGTAGCAGGTGCCCAGTGAGGGCTGGGCGGGGTCAGAGGCCTTCATTCGCAGCTCCCTATCTTGGCCTCAGCCCCACGCAGCATTACCGAGTGTGGGGAGAAGCGCGGATCACCCCTCGCACCCCCAGCGCGGTTTGCTCCTGTCCATGTTCATCCCTCGCCGTGCACTGGGGGCCCCACCCCACTCCGAGCCTTTTCTCCCCGAGCGCTGGAGGGGGGACGGGGGTGGGGGACGGGGGGACGCAAGTCCAGCCCAGCCCTGGCCACCGGGGCCTGTGCCTGTGGCTCAGAGGAGGGGACATTTAGGTGGGGCCACCCTGCAAGAGAGGAGTCGCCGACTTGCCAAGTGGAGGCCAGGGGCCAGCACCCCGCGCCCCCCTCCCCCACATCTCAGAAACACTCCCGAGGTGAAAGAGCCAGGGCTTGGCCTGCTTTCTCTCTCCCTCTTGGTAAACAGCTCTCTCTGGGCTCTCCGCCCTGACCACAGCGGCCCCTGGCGGCCGTGGCGGGAGCACGCAGCCCCGAAAGGCTCCCAGAGGCCTGGTCGGGGTGAGACCCCTCTCCAGGCGGCACCAGGGCCTGAACCTCCCGCCCGGCCCGGCTCCCCCGCCCGGATCTGACTTTTATTCCTCGGGGGCTGAGGCAGCCTTCTGGTTCTCACACACACAGATGTGCTCACACGGGGGGGGGGGGGGGGGGCTCCTGGGGTGGGGTGTGGGGGAGGAGAGGGCGTGAGTCTCCACAGATTGCCATGGTCACTGGGCCGGTGACAAGAGACCGGCTCTGCCTTGATTTTGTCCAGAAGAGTCTGCTGTCAGGGAGGGGCGAGCCGCCAGGCCTCCCCCGGGGGCACATCTGCTCTTCCTCTGGGGCAGCGCTCCGGCCCAGGTGTGGAGGGCGTCGGGGCCCCTTGAGAAGGCCCCCCCCTCGGGCGGACGCCTCTTCTCTCCCCCAAGCTCCCGTGGATGACAGCGTCGCCGCTCTTCTGGGAGAAAACCTCAGTGCAGACGCTTGCTGGTCGCAGCGCCCAGGGAGTCGATGCCCAGCCCCAGGGGGCTTGCCCTTAAAGGGGCCTGAGCAGTTCCTCCTCCAGTCAGCGCCCCGGGGCCAGCCTCCTCCTGGCCGGTGGAGGCTGGAGGCCTGCTGCGTGCGGACCCTGCGGTGCTGGTTTCACCAACAGCCCCTGGGCCCACGGAGAAGGGCGGCCGCGGAGGCTCCGGGAGGGCAGGGCTGAGCGGGTCCGTCCGCAGGGGGCCTGGCAGACTGAATCGGAGCCGCATGATCGTTAACACCCCCCCGGCAAAGCCAGCAGAAGGGCCTTTGGGTGAAGCTGAAGAGACGGGAGAGAAAAGCCAGCCCTGTGATTCCCGCTCTCAATCTGACAGCGTGGCCGGGGCCTCTCCCGGGGGACCGATCCCAGAGACTCACGGTGCTCACCCGAAGCCGCCCCGGAGGGCGCTGTGTCTGGGAGGAACGTGTGAACGGGTCGTGAGGGGCCGGAGATCCTCTTACCCGCGTGCCAGGCCGCTTGAAGGATGCTGGGGACCCAGGGTTACCCAGGCCAAGAGCAGGGGGGAGGGAGGCCTTCCCAGAACCTGAGCTCCTCCCCTTGAGGCTCTTCCCAAGGCCCCAAATGTACCACACGAGGGCTGTCTCCCCTCTTCCCGCAGCTCACCTGCCGGGTGCCCCCCCCCCCTTCTGCTGGTAGCATTGCGTTGTAAGTCGGCATGATGAGCTTTGGGGTGTTTTCCGGTCCATTTCCTCTCCCAGGCTCCCTGACACCAAGACAGCAGCACCCGCGGAGCTGTCGCTCTGAGCAGGGCCCGGAGAAGGCCGTGTCTCATCACCTGTCACCCTCCCAGCTACCGTGCCGGGCCAGTGCTCTGAGCCCACTCTACAGATGGGGAAGCAGATCCCAGAGTCCAGCTCACGTGAGCAGTGGGTGACAGCGTTAACGTCAGACCCGCCCTCCAAAGCCTCCATCCTCCCACCCCGGCCGCCTCCCCGTGTGGTTAATGGCACTGCCACCCAGTCAGCCGCCGGCGGGAGCAGTCCTATCTCAGGGGCCACTAGGACCTGCTGACTCTTCTTCTGTCTGCGCAGCTTTGTCTTGGTCGAAGTTCTCATTCCTGAGAGAACACAGCCGCCCTCTGAATGCCCTCTTTCCCCCGCCCTTCCCGTCCTCTCCAGCGCACACCACGTCTCATCACACTGCAGATCCAAACCCCCCGTGAACGGGTCAGAAATCTCGGCGCTCCTCACTCGCCTGCTCAGAAACCAAGCTCCTCCTTCCCTAGAGGGTGGAGGCCAAGCACTTAGCTCCGGTCAAGGCCGTTGTCTTTTCTTAAAAACCACTTTATTGAGACACAGCTGAGGTCCCGAGGCTGCACGTTGAATGGATAGGGTCTGATGAGTTCGGCATGTGCACCCCCCGTGCGACCATCACCACAGCCACATTTCCTATGCCCCCCCCCCCTATTTTTCGTGGCAAAAAAATCTAACGGAAGATCTACCTCCTTAACAAATCTCCCATTTCCCAGTGCTCAAGGTAACATGGCATTGCTGGCTGTAGGCTTTGTTCTCCATCGCTGCGAAGGTCAGGGAGCCACAGCGAGGCGGTTCTAGAAATCTCCCACGCAGCAGGCTCCGGGCCATTGTCAGTGCAGGCCTGCTGACCCGCACTCAGTCCAGCCCGCCCCTCGCCCCGCTCCTGGGAACCACAGTTCCGCCTGCCTTCCCGCAGCCGTGAGACCTTCAGCGAATGGCCCCCCGCTCTCTGAGTTCCTCCTCCGTTTCCAGTCTCCCCACAGAGCACGCAGCCTCCTCATGGCTCGCGTCTTCTGAACTCTATCCCTTCCACTCCCCCCGCAAGTCCCCTCCCCCTCCCCCTCCCCCTCCCCCTCCCCCTCCCCCTCCCCCTCCCCCTCCCCCTCCCCCTCCCCCTCCCCCTCCCCCTCCCCCTCCCCCTCCCCCTCCCCCTCCCCCTCCCCCTCCCCCTCCCCCCCCCTCTCCCAGTAAGTGCTGCCCTGAAACGTCTCCTGCGCTGCTGTTTTATTTCGTCATTCCCACGCGTCGTTACTGAGCTGCACTTCACCTCCCGCCCTGGGCAGCGAGTGCCTGGAGGCCAGGCCTTCCCGTTTCAGTCCCCACCGGTTCCAGAACACTCCGTGCGACAGCTCTTCTGGCGCCGGCTGCACGTCAGCGTCTCCGTCTCCGGTGGAGCTTCTTCAAAACACATGAGTGCCGGCCGGTGCCACGGCCAGGGCTGGGGTGTAGTTGGTTTGGAAGATTAATTTCAACCAGATCTGTGGGTCCCCGAGGGGCGAGCCCCGTCTTCTGCTCTGTGAACCAAGTCTCCCCAGGGGAGCCTGCGCGCCGCCAGGCGTGAGAATTGAGGGGCCGCCACCCCCGGAGCCTCGGAAGATGCTTGGCTGGCTTTTGCCGGGTTGGCCAGAATCCGGATGTGGGCCCTGGCTTCCCAGCCAGCTGCTCCAGGGTGGCCACGGCAGCCAGTGCCCGCCCGGCCCGCGGGCTCCGGTAACCCTGTCCGGGCGGAGCGGGAGGGGGGCTGATGGTGCGGGTGACCAGGGGGGGATCAGGGCCTGAAACAGCCGCGCTTCGTGGCACACGGGCAGTGGCTCCGGGAAGAATTCGGGTCAGCGCAGTTGGATCTTGGCAGACTCTCTCCTTCCCTATGAGGCGCCTGGTGACTTCCCAGCGGCTGCAGGCGGGGTTCTTGGCAGGACGGACGTGAGCAGAGCGCACTCTGGGAATAACCCAGTTCCTCCATGTCCCAGGCCACGCTGCATAAAAGGCCCAGTTACTGTGTCGTTCTGGGGAGCTGTGGACACAATGATTCTTTCCGTAATGAGGCCCGGCCCCCGTGGGACTGTGGGGACGCGGCCTTTGAGTCTCTGGCCTAAAACGTTGGAAGAAACGGGCTTTGCACTGGTGGTTGGCAGCAGTTGTTGAGACTTTTGCTAATGAGGCTGGCGTCCTGGCCCCATCCCTCGGGAGTAATGAGCCTGGCTGGTTCCGAGCGGAGCCCCCAGCCTCGCCAGCACCTTGCCGAGGCCCTCGGAGCCTCATGTGGTTGTGAGAGTGCAGGTGGCTCGTCCCTCTGGGCTGGGGAAGCATCTGTCTCCGTGACGTGGCCCACGGACGCGGCCCACGGTCACAGCCGAGCTCCAGCCCCGGGCCGTTTCTGCCATTTACGCAGCCTTGACGAAGGAGTGAGCCTGGTTAGAAGGCGCAGACACCTGGGTCCAGCTTCCGCTCACAGCCGAGGCCGGCAGGGGGGGCTGAGGAGACCAGGACAGGGCCGAGGGCCGTGCTGACATGTGGGCCGAGTGGGGACCCGTGGAAGGGACATGTGGGCCGAGTGGGGACCCGTGGAAGGGACATGTGGGCCGAGTGTCGGGATCGGTGGAAGGGACGTGGTCGGAGCACAGCCCCTGGAGTCGTGACCTGTGTGCGGGCCGCCAGCGGCCGTCCGACGCATCCCCCTCTCTCGGCTCCGTGTCCATAATAATAGTAATAGTGACGACCCCAGAATGTTCTGGCTCAGGGCAGGGGGAGTCCTGGGAACTGTGGCATCGAGGGCCTCTGTGGCTTTTGTGATCGTGAGTTTGAGCCAGATCCGTGCTCCTTGCAGCCCGGCCTGGGCAGGTCGCTTCTCGTCGCAGAGGCCAGGGGTCCCCAAGCCGCAGGCAGAGCACTGCTCCCATCAGGACCCGTCGGAACAGCAGGAAGCGCCAGGCCTTCCAGGCAAGAGCATGTAACCCGGGCAGGGGAATGCGGACAGTGCAGGAGCCGGGACGCCACGCAGAGGACGGAGAGAGCAGAGGGGGGAGGTCACTATCTTCTTAGGGGGTTAGGGGGGCCTCTGCAGTGTCCGGAAGCCCGGCCTCCGGGTGGAGCCGGGGCCGCGGCCACTGCTGGGAAGTACCTGGAACAAGGTGACGCCCTGGAGGAGCCGCAGCCCCTGTCAGAGGCAGAGGGAGAAACACTGGCTCTTCTCATCCCTCCCAGGGAGCGAGGGAGTCTGGGAAATGTAGTTTTCCGTGGCGCCGAGTGGGCTGGAACACGCAGGAAGGGGATGTGAGGGAAGCGGGAGGCCGACAGGCACAGCCTCCTGTCCTCTTCCCTGGAGCCAGCCCAGAGCTGTGACCCGGTGAACTGTGTGCGGAAGGGAAGGGCGTTCTCAGCCCGGACCCGCCGGGGGCACCAGGTCCCGGGAGCACCTGCACCCGGGCTGAGGGTCGCCAGAGGGCAGGAGCGGGAATGCGTGGGTTCAGCTTGCTTGGGGGCTTTTGCTTTTGTTTTTTCTTTTCTGGCAAGTGCCTCCGTTCTTTTCACTTCTAACCTGGGGTTTTCCTTTCATGCTCTTCATGCGTCTCTGGGAGATGGATTTAAACCAAATCTGTAGGCTCCCAAGGGGCTAACCCAGGCTTCTGCTCTTTGAACAAAGGGAGAAGCTCAGCGCTGAGGAGCCCCAGGCCCTGCCCCCGCCCATCTGGAGGCTTGTGACATGGCGGGGCTTCAGCTCCAGTTCCCAGGGGCGCCCCACAGCTCACCCCACGGCTTCCTGCCTCACTTCCCCACTCATTCCCCACCCCTAGGAGTCGGGAGACTGTGTCAGTAAATGCTCTTGGGAAACCCAGCCAAGACACGGCCAACGTGCACTGCACGTCTCCAAGCAGGGGCAGCTGTCTGAGGCCTTTCCCCATGAATTTGACTTGCCTCCCCATTCATCTTGAGGGATGAGGGTTCCCGAGAACACTCTTTGGGAATCACAGTTCTAATTCCTGGGCAGGCTGCACTTGGCCTCCGTCTGCCAGGAAGCAGGTGACCGGATCATCTGCGTCACAGGACCTGCTTGGAGCCGCTGTTCTCCCACTGCAGGTGCGGCGTGTGGATAAGCCGATTCCCAGGGGATCACACCTCCCAGAGACAGTGATATGCATCGCACTGGCGGGGGGGGGGGGGGGGGGGGCTGGGGAAGGCGCCAACCTCCTCCAGCTGTGAGACCAGAGGCAGAGGCACCCAGGCCCGCAATTATGTCAGGAAACTCAGCGCTGAGATGAATGGAAAATGACTGGGGAGTTTTTTCCAAGGACGTGGCTTGAGCAGGATCGATTCCAGAGCAGGAGGCATTGAAGCAGCGCGATGCCTGCCGGGCTAGACAACGGGTCGTTTCGTAGGGAATCTAAGGTGCCCCGACCGCGCATCCGAGCAGGTGCTCATCACGGGGGTGAGGATGCAGCACAGGCCGGGGCGGGGGTCAGCCGTGAGCACGGGGCTGGACGTCCCAGCAGCAGAGAGGCACCTGAGAACTTGGGCCTGGGCCTGGGAGCCGTGGAATGTTCTCTCTGTCCCCATGAAGTTCTGCAGCAGGCAAGGGCCTGCCGACTGGGCCTGCCCACAGATTGCTACCGTCCAGGAAGGAAAAACCCCACTTCCCCTTCGTTCAGCTCAAGTCCTGGTTCCATTCTGGGCCCAGCAGCGTGGCTCGGTGCTTGAGCGTTGACCTATGAACCAGGAGGTCAGGGTTCGATTCCCAGTCAGGGCTACTGGGTGTGGGCTTGATCCCCAGTGTGGGGCGTGCAGCAGGCAGCCGATCCGTGATTTCCCCCCTCATTGATGTTTCTCTCCCCCTCTCCCTTCCTCTCTGAAATCAATAACAACATATTTTTTAAAACGCCGCCGCAGTAGGGAAGGTGGCGAGGCGGCAGAACAGCGTCTTTCCTGTGCAGAGCCGTCCGCGGTGCCATGCGCTGCCTCCTTAAGAGAAAGGCGAGGCCGGAGCACAGGACAAGGTGCCCAGTCACTCAGCTTGGAGCACACGGTCACGGCACAGCGAGGCCCGCTCCCACGTCCCGGGTGCCCACAGCGGGGGACATGCTGACAAGCCTCGAGGACACGGTGCTAAGGGGAGCGGCCCCGTCACGAAAAGGCAGGTGCCCACTTCCAGGAGACAGGACGTAGAATCGCGGTCCCCGCGCCGGGGGCGGGGGGCTCATCATTCCCCCGCAGATGAGATGATGAGAAAGATCTGGAGACGGTGGGGGTCAGTGCGTTCCCCGCCCGACTGCGGCGCCAAGAGGGTGACCGTGGGGGGCTGTGTGTTAACATAATGAAAAGATTGTGAAGGACACGTGAGACGCGGAGGTTCCCGGGGTGTGGCTCCCCGGGTGGAGGCGGCCCGGGGCCCAGAGGCGCCTGGCGCTGAGGGGAAGGCCAGCCTGAAACCACGGAAACGACCTCGGTCTGGCCCTTTGATGCCGGTCCCACCAGAGGGGCCGTTTCTCAGCGGGAGCAGGAACGTGCAGGTCACGGAGTCAGGCCTTTGTGTGCGGGTGTTAGGGCCAGATTTCGCCTGGCCCAGAGGTGGCCCTCGCCCGAAAGAGAAGGGATTTCCTGGATCAGTGCATCTGCCCCCAGTGACCTCCTGTCTTTTTCAGTTCGTCTTAAATACTGCTCTTCTGGCCAGTGTGATTCCAGCTCTTAGCAAAGAGCATTTTACATTTTAACCAACAATCCTGGGCCGCTTTCAGGTCTGTTAACTTGAGGGCGAGTTCTGAGGCCTCCTGACCGCAGGCTGCAGGGAGCGGGGGTTGGGAGGGGGAGATAGTCCTCACTGCCGTGCACCTTCGGGGAAACCCTTGCTCCCCGGGAACCAGGGCTCCCTGGGCCTTCGATCCTAAGGAGAGAGACAGTCCCTGTGGCGGCCCTTGGCAAGCACGGCACAGGGCCCGTCCGATCTGTTTGTTTCTATCCCAACGTCACCGTGAATTAGCGGCTCCGACTCCCGGGCTCCTGGGAACACGTCGGCGCTGCCTCCGTCACAGCCAACCGTGAGGTGTGGGAAAGCGGTGGGGTTCCTGCGGAACCCATGGAGAAAGCAAGGGTCTGTGAGAGACGGGGCTGCAGACGCCGGAACCCGCAGGGAAATAATTGCAAGGCGGCATTTCGGGGTGGGTTCATTTCCTACCGCATTTTAATGACCGACAGAGAAGCTATAAAAGTGTCATTTATAGAGGAACTCCAGCATCTTGTTCTCCGGGTTATTGTCATGGATCAAATGGCACATGCAATATGATTTTTTTAAAGGTTTTCTGCTAAACACTGTAATCCGTCTTTCGTGCTACAGGCCCGCGTGGCTACTGCGCATCTCACACTCAGGGACGTGTGGACAGAAGTCAGACGGGAGGAAGCGCGGCTTTCCCCTCCTGACAGCAAGGCAGGGACCTTTGCACACTCCCTCCCAGGAATCTGCCCGTTCTACTTTGACCAGTTTTTAACTGCAAGTGGCTATTTTTCAGGCACAGAGGTGGTGTTGATGAGGACAGTGAGGGGCCCTTGGGGTTTCAGGGTGTGAGGGGCAGTTGTTAACCCTCTAGCTTCGTCTACCTCTGTTCACCACCCAACCAGCCCAGGCTGCCCAGTGAGGTCAGAAGGCGTGGGCCTCTGCTCAGCTCGGCCTGGTCGGGGTGGGCGGGCCGTGGCCAGGGCTGCCTGCGAGGATGAGGGCCCTCCTCCCGCAGGCCCATCGAGGTCCTCCTCCTCCTCTCAGCCCACTGGGCCCTTTATGCTCGGACTTTGTTCTCCGCTGCGAGGAGCATGGCGAACGCAGAATCTGGCTTCTCAGCAAGGACTTCGGGCTTGTCGAACTCGACCACCTGGAAGTCAGGGAAGGAGAGCTGCGTATGTCAGAGAATATCCCCCCCCCCCCCAAAGGGGCCCAAACCACTGAAGCCAGGGGACGCCAACGGCCGGCCGCGGTACCTTCCCGTTGTCCATGACCAGGACGAGGTCACAGTTGAGGACCGTGTTGAGGCGGTGGGCAATGGTCAGCACTGTGCAGCCTCGGAAGGCGTCTCTGACGGTGCTCTGCACGAGGCTGTCGGTCTTGGAGTCCATGGAGGCCGTGGCCTCATCTAGGAGAATGATCTGTGAGGAAGAAACGTGGTGAAAGCCACAGTGAGCCAAAGCTGTGCCTAGAGGTACATTCATAGTCTTATCCCGATTGACTGATTGATTGATTTAGAAAGACTGAAAAGTAATGTACTCCGTATCCATCTCAAAAGGTTAGCAAAGGAATGGCAAAAATAAGAGTCACATCACACCACCTTCATCTTCTTCAGAGGGACTGGCTGGGGAACAAGATTGTAGTCTTAACTCCTCGTTGGAAGTGGTTTATTCTAATCCTGCAAACCGGTAGCAAGAAGCACCCGGGACTGTCTCCCACGCTAACAGCGAGTCAGCATGCAGTTTAACAACAACACTCACATGAGCTTCCTGCTATTACAAACTCACACAAACTCAGAGGCTTAACACAGCACGAATGCATTATCTCGCAGCACTGGAAACACAAAGTCCCACAGTCACGGTGTTGTCCGGCCGCGTTCCTTTTGCAGGCTCTCGGGAGGAAACCGGGCCCTTGCCTCTCCAGCTTCCAGACGCAGCCCACGCTCCTTGCCCACGGCCACTTCCCGGCACCCTTCTCACCTCCACCCGCCCCCCCCCCCCCCCGTCAGATCTCCTCCTCTCCCGCCTCTTATGAGGCCCTGGGGGGGGGGGGGGAATCCGGAAGATTCTCCACGTCTCAGAACCCTCGACTAGTGAACTAGGCGGCGCCCCTTTCCCAGTGAGGTCACACGGTTCCGGGGGCCAGGGCGTGGGCCTCTTGGGGGCCGGGGCACGATCCTGCCTCCACGATGCCAGGCCGCCCGGCCCTGGCTACAGCGATCAGCTTCCGGGCTCTGGTGGTTTCCCTGCTTGGCAGTCGGCCCTGAGGGGCTGCCCCTCCTGCCGTGAGCGCACGTAGGGAGCACACCCAAGGCCCCACTTCGCCCAGGGCCCAGGGATGAGAGACGAAGGCACCAGCACCCCTCCTTCCGCCCGCAGGCCGGGCTGTCCCCGTCCCTACGCAGAACCAGCAGGCATTTTGCCATCCTCAGACCCTCGCGTTCCTGACTGTCCCGGGCCCTGTGTACAGGCCCCGAACCTCAGGGACAAAGGGAAGACGCTGGGAGGGAGCTTTCTCAGACCCGGACAGCGGGGGACGGAGAGAGTCCCAGAGCGGGGCTCCCGGGAGCGACCGGCCAGAGAGGCAGGTGCCGTTGCGGAAATGCTGCTCTCGCCCAGTTTCCCCTCTCGACTTCGTCTTAAGGAAAAGGGGTCGGTTTTCCAAGGGCTCAGGGCTCTCTTCGCTGAAGGACAAAGGTGCCCCGTCCCCCCCCCCGCCCGCCCACCCCGCCCCCCCCACCCCCCCCACCCCCCCCCCCCGTGGAGGGCGCTGCGGCAAGTGCCTCTGACCCAACCCGGCCTTCCCCCGCGGCCCCTCACTTTGCAGTCCCGGAGCAGGGCCCGGGCCATGCAGAGCAGCTGCCGCTCCCCGACGGAGAAGTTCTCGCCGTTCTCCGTGACTTCGGCCTGCAGCCCGTCCGGGAGCCTCATTATCTGTAAGACAGGGGAGGCCGTTGGCGCTGGAGACGGTGGAAGCGTCCTGTGCCGTCTGTATTGATCGCCCCTCCTCCTGCATCCTCCGCGGCTTCATTTTACTGCAGGAAAGAAAGCGAAAAACAACAGTCGCTCAGCACTGCAAGCGGCTCCAGGGGAAGGCGGGGAGTGGGCGGACATTGATCATTTAGAATCGCCGCGTGATTCACCCCATCGCTGCGCCTGGAGAATGCAGATGAGGCCCGATGGGCCGAGGAGCACAGACAGGATTAACTCCTTCCAGGGCTTCCGCTTCCGCGGATGGAATAGAAACGCTGACGGCCCGTGGGCTGCACAGGCGGCCACGCCAGCCTCCTGCCCGCGGCCCCTGGCGATGCCACGCCCTCTCCACCCGGGCTTACTGCTTCCCGAGGCAGGTGAGGCTACGGCCCAGCCGCTGGGCCCTCCCTCGGCTCTAAGTCAGGTGGACCTGGGTTCGAGGCTCCATTCTGCCACTCGCCAGCCTGCACCTGACCTCCCCGAGGCTTCCTTTCTGCATCCCTAGAGGAGGCGGCAGCCAGGCCCGTGTGCTGTGACATAGGTGGAGGTCCTGGCTGACTCCTGGCAGAGACCTAATATTGCCTATTGCTGCTTTTAATCGTAGCACGTCGACAAGGCGTGTATCCCTCACATGTGTGGGGCCAACAAATAAGCCTGGCCAGACGCTGGCCCAGGGCTTGTCACATGTCAGCCTGGGCCAGGTGCCGGGAGCGTAGGCGAAGCAGACTCGCCGGGACAGCCCGAGCCTTACCGTGTCTCGCATGAACGTTTGCTCCAGCACCTGCCAGAGCTTCTCGTCCGTGTGCCTCCCGAAGGGGTCCAGGTTGAACCTGTGTGAGGAACGGAGAGGCCTGGGGAGCAGGCTCCGCAGCCGGGGGGGGGGGGGGAGCAGGCGGCGGTCAGGGCCCAGTGGCTCCGGGGCAGGGCTCACTTAGCCCCGGGCGATGGCCCATCAAACACCAACCTCAGGCCAAGAGACCCGGGACCCACAGAGCCCACCAAGGGGGTGTGAGAGCGGCCTGGCCCCAGCCCCAGCGAGATCGACCTGCAGATTCCCGGCAGACAGGAAGGGGAGGGAACAGCGTGAGGGCCATTGCGTCCACTGCCTGCAGTCCCGGGCTGCCAGAGGTGGGCAGCCCATTTGTGGGTGGGAGTCTGTGCAGGGAAGGTGTTTCCATACAACACTAAGTGTGGCCGCTGCGCTCAGGGGGCGAGACGTCCCTCTCAGGAGAGGGTCTGCGCTCGCAGGACCGAGAGAGGGGCCGGCTGAGCCTGCACGCCGGCCGGAACCCGCAGAAGCTGCCACCTGCTGTGCTTGTCCGGGAACTTCATGCTGACACAGTTCCGGGTGGATAACCGCTGTGTGAGTGCCCGGACAGGGACTCCCCAGAGTGGCTGTTGCCAACCCTGATAGGACGCTGAGCTGCAGGCATGAGCCAGGGTTCTGCTCACCGCGTGTAAGCGTCCTGCTTGCTAGCGACGGGTCTGTAAACTACACGTCGTGTTCAGGGCCCTGGTTCGCGGCTCCTCCCAGGCCTCCCTGGGGAGCCGGTGCCAGCCCCTGGGCACACTGCTCCCCCCCGGGCAGAGCAGCCTGGCCGGCCGGCCTCGCCATGGGCGCCTCCCACAGTTCCTTGCGGTCTGATTTCACTCTCGGAAAATAGGGATGCACAGCGATCCAAACAGCTACCTTACTGTACCTACAAACAGCACGGGGTCCTGGGGGATGGCGGTCAGCTTGGTCCTGAGGTCCTCCAGCCCCACCGAGCAGATGTCCACCCCGTCGATGAGGATGGTGCCGCCCGCCGGCTCCACCAGGCGGAACAGGGCCATTCCCAGCGACGACTTCCCTGGGGACGGGGACGGCAGGTCACACACCGGGTTACGCTCCCATCGTGTCCAAGTATCTTTTCAGGCAGGGAACCGCCATGAGGGTGCGCAGCCAGAAACTGCCCGCGCCCGGGCCCAGCGGTGCCCCAACATGGCTGACCGCCCCAACACGGCTGACCCGCCACAACACGGCTGACCCACCCCACACAGCTGACCCACCCCACACGGCTGACCGTCCCGACACGGCTGACCGCCCCAACACGGCTGACCGCCCCAACACGGCTGACCGCCCCAACACGGCTGACCCGCCCCCACACGGCTGATTGCCCCAACACGGCTGATCGCCCCAACACGGCTGACCCGCCCCCACACGGCTGATCGCCCCAACACGGCTGATCGCCCCAACACGGCTGATCGCCCCTGCCGCGGTGGCTGTGCACACGGCTCCTCCTCTGGGTCTCGTTTCTCCAGAATGGTCCTCATGTAATTAATTCAAAAACTGGTGTGTGTTTGCTTCCAACTCCACACACCCGTCCAACCCGGAACCGTATTCACAGCAGAGACCCGAGGGGAGCCCGGCCGCCTGTGGCTGGGGCGCCGCCGCGCGTGCAGGGACCGACCTGGAAGCACCGCGGAGCTGTTCTCACCAGAGCCTGTTCTTCCCACGATGCCCACCGTCTGCCCGCTCCGGATGTGCAGGTCCAGCCCGTCGAGGACGAGGGGTGTGCCGTCCCTGTACCGCATCCGATAGTCTCGGAACGTGATCTCCCCGCGGCTGGGCCAGTCCTGGGGACAGGGCCCCGCTGGGAGGGGCTGGGCGCTTTCAGGAGCACAGGTCTGCAAAGCAGGGGACATGACGGTTAATACACGCCTTCGCTCCTCCACCCGCTCCTCCGCCCGCTCCTCCACCCGCTCCTCCGCCCCCTCCTCCGCCCCCTCCTCCGCCCCCTCCTCCGCCCCCTCCTCCGCCCCCTCCTCCGCCCCCTCCTCCGCCCCCTCCTCCGCCAGCTCCTCCGCCAGCTCCTCCGCCCGCTCCTCCATTCGCTCGCATGGTTCCAGGTACGAGAGTTGTCGGCCGACTCTGTCAATAAGGGCCCGGCCCTCACGAAGCTCCCCTTCCCGTGGGAACAAGGTGGTGCGGAGGAAAGGACACGGCACGAAGACAGAACAGGCGTGTAATGGAGTGTAGGATGCGCGTCCCAGCAGGGGCAGGGGCCTGAGAGCAGGGGTGCTGAGAAGGCGCCGCCACACGGGGATCTGACAGGGTCTCCCCGGCGGCCAGGACAGACTGGGGCGCGGGGAGGAAGAGAGAGAACCGTCGTGGCTGAAGCTTGGAGAGTCGCTGGGCGACTACAGGGGACGCCTCATGGGGTCCCGGGGGCCGGGCACGTGTCCGCAGCGCGCCCTCGCGGCCTGGAAGCTGGGTCACCCAGGGGACACGGGCCGCCTGGAGGCCTGGGAGTTCCCCCGACACAGCCTCTGCGTCTGGAGTCCCCACGGGGTCGGAGCAGGAAGGGGGCAGGAATGCAGCCTGTCGGTTCAGAGGCCATTAGAGTCCGTGCCGTGTAAGTAGGGACAGAGCGCCCCACCCCCGAAGCTAAGGACTTCCCGCTGGGGGCGAGAAACAGGCCCCCAGGTGCCCCCTGGGGTGGCGGCCAGCCCCAGCCAAGGAGACGGCTGTGTTTCCTCACGGTGTTTGGAACCCATGGAAGATGTAGGATTAACAGTAAAAGTATTTCAGAGAAGCAGCATGTCACAGTCATACTTTTAGTTTAAGGAATCTGAATGTTTGGTGTTTTAAGGTTTCATAATATTAGTAACATTTGGACCTGTGACTCTAACTGAAAATCATAATGGAATCGTTTCTTTAAACATGATTGTAAGTTTATATATCGCATTGGCATTGTTGGGCAAAGTCAAAGCTGTAAGTGAGTTGCCTAAATCCGCATTTCTTAGCTGCGTGTAACCTCAGGGGGCGTGTTTGTTAAGTCAGATAACTGGGTGCTTAAAAGGAAAGGTAATTGATTACATTTTAAAATGCAGTTTTTAAGTATTTAGTTAAGTTTGTAAAGGGGCCAAATGCTGTTGAAAGGCCTTTAAAAGCGATCACTAGACTCGACTAGCCTTCTTTTCATTTGTAAGTTGGGCATAAAAGTTTTCTTAGAAGAGTGAGCCTAAGGTAAGCCACCGACTTCTCTCTTCTACAGAAACAGCCCTGAGCAAACTGCTTTTAAGAAAGAACCTCTCTGTCCACATCAGGGACCTCGGATGGTGTTGTAAACATGGGTTTTGAGAAGAGAGGTTGTGGTCCGAGTTCAGTTTTTAAAAAGATCCCTTCACGTGTAAAAAGATCAGATGAGCCCAGGAATCTGCCGGTGAACACGTTCCACCGGCCTCTTACCGAGATGTACGCCCGGAGTAGCTCCACGGAGGTGAACTTGGCCTGGGTCTCGGTCCCCGTGCGCACGCACACCTGCAGCAGCCCGCTGAGCTGAGGCGAGAGCAAGCAGCCGTCAGGCCCCGCGGCCCCCAACCCCGCCCTCCCAGCACCTCACCCAGCAGCCTGGTTCCCAGCCAAGTGCCAGCAGTGAGGCTCGGTGGTGGGTGTGTGTGTCTTCAAACACTTCCTCTGTGTTTAGAAACATGGTGCTTGCTTTTCCCTGGCCTCCAGATGGTGACAGCCAGCCCCCCACCTTCCACCTGATCACCGCCTCCTGGTTGGAGCAGCGGGCTGGGAGCCGGATTCCCAGGCTGCAGACAGCCAGCCATGGGCCCCTAGCTGCCCCGGGGTGTCCCGTACCTCCCTGCCCTCCCTGCCTTATCCTCCCCGCAGCCCAGAGGCATCACAGGGCATCAGGTGCAAGTAAGCACCAAGCCCCGCTGCTTGCTTCCCAAGTGGGAGAATCTGGGCCCAGACTGGGGGTGTGGTTTCATAAGGTCACCCACAGGCACCCCTAACCATAGCTGACGCCTGCACAGGCACCCCTAACCATAGCTGACGCCTGCACAGGCACCCCTAACCATAGCTGACGCCTGCACAGGCACCCCTAACCATAGCTGACGCCTGCACAGGCACCCCTAACCATAGCTGACGCCTGCACAGGCACCCTGCCCACGGCTGACACCTGAAGCGAGGCCAGCCTGCGAAGACCCCTCCAGGCCACACAAAAGCAGGGGAACCCTGAACACTGCCCGCCCAGCCCTCCTCAAGCACAAATGGATCAAGAATCCTACAAACGCAGCCCACGGCACAGACGCGCAGGGACCGGGTAAAGAAAAGAACCGGCCCTGGGAGGGAGGGACCTCTCGTTAATACACTCGGGGACATTAAACATACATAGGCAGCCGCCTAAAAGGGGGTTCTTTCAAACACTCCCTGAGAGTGGGTGGAAATTGAGCATCTGGACATAGGGTTGCCATACGCACAAGTCAATGGAATGGCCAAACGGCCAGGCTAAGGCAAGTTCCCAGAGGGAAGATGAAAGACAAGAACAGGAGACTCTGATACAAGAAAGGAAACGGGAAACGGTGGAGGCCCACCCAGTCGCCAGGCCTTTGAGCGATGCGAGCCGCTAAGCGCTCTCCACTGACCCCATTCGAGCTGTGAAGCTGTGCTTTCTCTCAGGCCCGCCCGCCCTCGCGCACTCTATGCGAGAGCCTCCAGGCCAAGCCCTCCCCTACACCAGGCGGTACCTGGATGATGTAGGACAACGACAAGCCTTTGGACGCGGCGCTGACGGAGAAGAAACTCAGGGTCACCATCAGGGCCACGATGAAGGTGACGATGTTCATGAGGACGTCCATCCTCAGGGCGAACCAGCGCAGGGCGCAGTTGAAGTACAGGAGGTGGCTGGAGTTCTCGTCGTTGAGCATCTTAAACCTGAAATGAGGAGACGGGCAGACGGGGTCAGGGGGGGCGGCCGTGGATCAGGGTCCGGGCTTCTGGAGAAAGCAGGGCAGGCCAGGGCGTTCCTCAAGGGCGAACGCGCTTTTACAGAAACGGACATCTGTCCTCGCTCTTTGAAATCTGCTGTCATGGGCACAGAGGTGAAGGGAGAGGGTGTGTAAGAGAACAGACCAGGTGCTTCCCAGCTACCCTACCCCCCTCATTCCCCCCGCCCCGCCCCCTCCCCTTGCCGGACACGTGCACTCAGCACAGCCTGACCTGGCCCAGCCCTGGGGAGAGAGGGGGGCTGTGTCTTTAATACATTCAGGATGGAAATTTTAACCGAACTGAGCTAACCGTAACCAAGAGAGACATGGGATCCAGTTGCCACTGAAGTTTCCCTGACCTGCTTGGGACAGCTGGTAGAAACTATTGGGGGGAAATGAAAGCCTTTCAACATTTATCCCCCCCCCCGCCCCCCACCCAGAGAGCTACGTCCCCTCCTGTGGCTCTGCTGCTCCCTCCTGTCCAAGGCTGCTCCCTCCTGTCCTAAGGCTGCTCCCTCCTGTCCAAGGCTGCTCCCTCCTGTCCTAAGGCTGCTCCCTCCTGTCCTAGGCTGCTCCCTCCTGTCCTAAGGCTGCTCCCTCCTGTCCTAAGGCTGCTCCCTCCTGTCCAAGGCTGCTCCCTCCTGTCCAAAGCTGCTCAGGGGTTCTCTTCCGAGGCCCCTCTGACCAGCCGGGCAGGGTTCTGCGGCCCCTCCTCCTGCCGGTCCCCGGAGCTTCGGCCAGAGATGCTTGCAGACACCATGGTGTTTCTGTGGTGTCGCTATACAACCTACAGACGCCACTGACAGCTTCAGGGACTTGGCCATCGTCACCCGGGGTCTCAGCTGTGAGGGCGGGTAGGTTTGCAGACGCAGAATCCCTGGCGGGGATCAAAGTGGAGTCTGACCCCACGCCTCTGCCTCATGCGTGGTTAGCATTTCTGTATGTTGGCAGCAGCAGCACTTCTCCCAGAAAGGGCTCCAGAAAGTTCACGACAGGCCAGAGGGTGTTGAAGGAGGGGAGACCCGTCAGTCACGCAGGGCTCCGCCCCCCCGGAGCCTCACCGAGGCCTTGAGAACATGGCGCCCAGACCTGTTCCGTTTGTCGGGAGTCGGGAGCGGCGCATCGGACAGACACTGGGAGGCCCCCTGTGTGGTGCGGGGCTGTGGACGCATGACTTTCAGTCACGCTGGTGGCAGGACTAGCTGGTGACTGAACCAAAGACGAGGATGCCAAGCCCCATGGAGATCCTGGGTGGCCAAGGGCAGGGAGGGAAAGAGAATTAGATGCAAGCGTTGAAGTGTGTGTCGGGCCTTTAGGGAAGGAAGAGATAAAAAACAAACACTCGTCACCCAGGATCTTGTGAAGAGCTCAGAAGGCCCTCAGTACCTGTTGGGAGTCAGAAGAAACAAAACCACCGGAGATCTAAGTGACAGAGACGCTAGATTCACCAAACTCCGTTTTCTGGTCTGCCAGTGGACACCGTTGGACTACATTTCCCAGCCTCCTTTGCACTTAGGTGATCCCATGTGACTGAACTCTGGCCAGTGAATGTGCAGAAACGATGAGCATCTTCACTGGGGTTGGACCAATAAAAATGTCACCTGGGTCCTCCACCCAGATCTCTCTCCAGGACCCTGGGGACTGTGCCCAGAGCCCTGGCGATGGATGGAGAAGTGCCCCTGGAAGGAGTCGGTGTATGGAGCCCGGAGCACCGCCCCTACCCTGCATGGACCCCACTCATTGCGACTGGAGGAGGAGCAAAGCTCCGAGAACTTGGCGTTGCTGTTCCCACAGGGAGGAACCGTGATTGGCACCAGCGCTCACCTGTGATTTCCTTGTGTTTTAGAAGTTTGGCCCTGCACGACGCCCGAGAGACTTTCTGATCGGGTGCCCCCACTTTATAAGGCAGGACACTGGTCTGCCCACTAAGTGCCTTTGAAATGACCTTGACAAGGACTGTGTCATAACATGAGAGAGGAGAGGCTGCTGGAAAATAAAGCTGCCAAAAGTGGTCGTGAGCATTCCAGGAGGAAGAAGAGACTGGAAGGAAATGCGTGACGGTATTACCAGGATTTGGGGTGCGGGGGCCTGTGCCTGACTTTCTGTTTTCCTGTTTCCTGTTGTCTCCTGGCTTCCTGAGTTGAACACATTTTGCTTTCAGTGTGAAAATATGTCACACCCCACGCCGAGGTGGTCACTGAAGGAGCTCCCATCTTTGGGGCCCCAGACGCGGGGAAGAAGGGTGGGTGTCTGCCAGGGCTCCTCCTCCCTTCTGCCGCCTCTTCCTCCCCGGCGGGCCCCAGGCGCCCAGAGCAGCCCTGCCTGCCTGGCTGTACCTCCCGCCAGGGGTCAGGACTCACTTGGTGATGCAGTCCTCCCGCCTGTCGTAGGCGTGGATGATGCCCAGGCCTTGCATGGACGAGGTGATGTGTGAGAACCAGGGGGAGCGGCTCACATTCTCCACCTTCTTGATCTCCTGGACTCCTCTGTAGAAGACGCTGCGGGGAGAGCAGAGGGTGGAGGGCGGCTCAGGGGTCCCCTCATCCCACCCGGATTCCCCCCTTCTCCAGGAGGGGCCGCCCTGTGTGTGTGTGGCGGGGTGTGTGTGTGGGGGGGGGGGGGTCTTGTAAGTGTGGGTCCAGAAATGAGCGCCATCCCCCGTGGTCTCAGTTCTGTGTGCTCCTCGGTGTGAGGCTCGCCGCACGAGGGATGTCGCTTAGTCTTAGAGAAGCATCTTTCCTACGGCGCAGCCTCTAAATATAGCCGCCAGCGCGGGCACGAGGGAAAGGGATCTTTTCCAATTAGGGAGGAAGCGCCGTGCGCCAGCCGGTGTGTGGCTTCTGAAGGCGGCGGCGAAGGTCGTGCTGAGCAAACCTCCTGGTGGCCTTGGGAGCCGGCTTGACTTTTATATATTTTTTAATTGATTTCAGAGAGGAAGGGAGAGAAACATCCATGATGAAAGAGAGAGTCATGGACCAGCTGCCCCCTGCACGCCCCACACTGGGGATGGAGCCCACAACCTGGGCCTGTGCCCAGACCGGGAATGGAACCGTGACCTCCTGGTTCATAGGTCGATGCTCAACCGCTGAGCCACGCCAGCCGGGCAGGAGCCAACTTTAAAACTGAACCCTCCACGGGGCGCAACTGCCCTGGGTGTGGGCTCCAGGACACAGGACGCAGCACTGCCGCCCGCGACGGCCGGTCGCTGTGTGGCAGGACCAGACCTGAGTGGTCGGCGTGCTCCTCCTCGGAACGCGGCGCCTCCACCTACCATAGAAGCACCAGGAAGCCCACGGCGAGGCCGGCCAGCACCAGGAGGACAGCGGGGAACACGGCGGCCAGGACCACGAGGATGAAGGCCACGAGGGAAATCTGCTGCAGGAAGCTCTCCATGTGGAAGGGCAGCCTCACGTCCAGCTCGTCCATGTCCTTGGAGAACTGGTTCATGAGCCGGCCGCTGGGCGTCATGTCGAAGAAGCTCATCGGGCTTTGCGAGATCTGCGGGCGCCGCCGTGGGAGAGTCCGGGGCTCGGGGGCATGTCTGTCACACCTCCCCCCCTGCTGGGCTGGGGTGGTGACCGCAGGGCCCACCCTCCTTCCAGGGCCCACATGAGGCGGAGGCGTGCTGGGCAGGGGAGGGTGCCCCCTTCTGTGGCCTCCGTGTGCACGCAGCTCCCCTCCAAACCCGGTGCAGCCTGTGGCCCCTTTGGAGGAAGGAGGGATCTTGTGCTCGGGGGCACAGGAAGCTGTTCCCCTTAAACTTGCCCCGGCCAGGCCCTTCCTGGGGCCTTCGATGGACCAGGGCTCTTTGGAGCAGGAGGCACCCTCTGGCCCGCTCATGTCTGCTCGGTGCGACCTCCTCGGGGATCCTCCTGGGCACCCCCAGCCTGGCTGCGGGCCCATGACCCCCCACCCCGAGTTCCCTGGGGTTTGCTCCCATGTTGGTAAGTAGGTCCTGGGAGGCGCTTCCCAGGCGCACGGTCAGTTCCCTGAGCCCAGCACAGCGCCCGGGCCCGCCGGCACTCGGTGAGCCCGTGGCTGACCCCGCGGTTACGTAGGGGCCCCGGGCGCACCTTGTCAAACATGCGGTCGTGCAGCGAGGAGGACGCCATCAGGGTGGTCTTGGTGAAGGTGAAGCCCTTGGTGATGCCGAACGCCAGCACGGACACCATGCTGCTTGTGTACACCCACTGGTACACGCCGTGCCCGGTGTCGGCCAGCACCGTGCCGATCTCACACGGGCCGTTGCTGGTCTGCGGCCCACAGGTCAGCTTTGGAGAAAAGCAAGAAGAAAATCACCGAGCAGCGGTGAACGGCCAGGGGAGTGGGCGTCTCCCAGGAAGAGGGGATGAAAGAGAGGCTGTTACTGTGGAGAGTGAGTCGGGGTGAAACCGAGTCTGTGCCCTTTGGGGGTGCCTGTGCTTTGCACGGGTCCCCAGGACCCCAAGGGGCACCTGGCTTAGGAGGCTGGGCACGGTCCGGGGGAAGGCAGAGACCAGCCAGGCAGGCTCAGGGCGGCTGTCCCAGAAGCCAGCTGAGCCTCAGGATGCCGGAGGTGACGCCGGGCCAGGAGGGGGACAGTAGCAAGGACATGTGCCCCCTCGCAGCTGCCCGGCAGGAGCCAGCAGGCCTTGGGGAGGCCCTGGCCCTGGGGAGGCGGGTCTCGGGTCCGGGTCCAGGTGTGGTAGGCCAGCGCCAGGCCCCTCCCCTTCCTGTGCTCAGGCCTCTGTCAGTCCTGAAATCCCTGGTGCATGGCCAGGGAGCCCGCGTGGCTCCATCCACCAGGGAGAGCCCCACGTTTGCAACAGTTCTCGGGGGAGGCCGTCCGTCTCTCCCTCCGGAGACGCTGGCCGTCCCGCTTCCTGCAAGCCGCGTGTGAAAGGCACGCCTGCCTTTGGGGGACAAAGGAGCATCTTTCTCCAAAGGCTGCTCTGCGGGGACAGCGCCAGCGGGTGTAAGCCAGAGGGGCCGGGCACCCCTCAAAGCAAGCGCACCCTGGGGGCTAACAAAGGAGAGACCTCACGGTGCCTTCGGCAGGGCCCCACGCGTGGGGGACGGGCAGACACGGGTCTGCTTTCACTGCCTGCTCGGTCAGCCACTGGCACTGCCCAGGAGGAGCCTGCCCCGGACCCCCCCGGGCTCTCCAGGGAGAGGCTCTCAAGAGCGCCAGGCCTGGGAGGGGCTGCAGGGCCGGCTTTCCAGCACAGAGGGGCCTCCCCCGCTGCTCCCCTGGGAACGGCCGACTCCAGGGGCTGCCACACCTCTCTCTGCCAGCATCCCCCAGTGCCTCCTCACTGGTTGTCACGGCAACAGGACTGTGCCCAAATGTAACCTTGGCAGAGGGGCAGGCCACCCCACAGCGCTCCCCGGGCTGCAGGAGAGCTGGGAAAGCGTTGGCCGACAGTGGGCGAGCTGGAGCGAGAGCAGGCGTGTCCGTCCTCCCCAGGAGGGGCCCGGCCCAGACGACAGCCTCGGAGGCAGAGACCCCCAGGGGCCTGCGCACCCCCAGATGGACTTTGGGGAGCAGAGCCAGGGAGAGTGGAGCCTTCTGCACGGGGCCGGGTCCACCACACGCTGCCAGTTCCCCTTCGGAGGCAGGAAGACCTGATTGAGGCTCCCAGCGCCTTCTGTGGCCCTTACAACTGAGGCTGCAGAACGGACCCTGTCCTGCACCTTCTTGACCCACCGACCTGCTGGTCTGCCTCACACCTTCTCGACCGGTCCTTTAAAGATGGACGGTGGGCCCTGGCCGGTTTACCTCAGTGGATAGAGCGTTGGCCTGCGGAGCGTAGAACCTCCCGGTTTCTATTCCGCTCAAGGGCACAGGCCCGGGTTACGGGCTCCATCCCCAGTGGGGGGCGTGCAGGAAGCAGCCCATCCATGATTCTCTCCCATCATTGATGTTTCTCTCCCTCTCTCCCTCTCTCCCTCTGCCTTCCTCTCTGAAACCAATAAAAATAGATTTAAAAAAGAAGATGGGAAAAAAGAAGAAGAAGAAGATGGAAGGTGGCACAGAGAACCCCGATGCTCTTTGTCTTAAAAAGTGGAAGGGGTTTCGGGTTCTGAACCGCGCGGGGTGAGCAGGGGCCACAAGCGGAGGACGAGCTCGCGTGGCATCGGCTGGGGTCCGGCTCCCGGGAGCCACCTCCTCAGCTTCTGCCGGTGCCCGAGGGCCACTCACCTCCGAGGCCTTGTCCAGCCAGAAGCCCAGCCACCAGTTGCTGAAGGCGGTGCTGCCGATCATGAGGAGGAAGAGCGTCACGGTGAAGAGGGAGAGGAGGTAGCCTGCAGGGAGGAGAGGCCGTGGTGCGGGCGCAGCCGGCTCCCTGGGCCCCGCCTGATGGAGATGAAGCTGCCGGGAAAGGCCCCGCCCTGGGAACCACCCTCAGGCTGGTGGACGGGTCTGGGGGTTGCGCCCCTGAACCCACGTGGGGGCACCTGGCCGCCTGGTTGGAAAGTAGGTCCAAGTTGTCAACTTTTGGAAAAACCACCAATATGCACTGAGATAGAAGTGACTCCGAATTCTTTAGGGGCAAACAGGGAACGCCCCGTCTTGCTGGGAGCGAAGGGGGATGACTGTCTAAATGCTTTGCGCCCCGAGCTGATGGGGGGAGCGCTCAGTGACGGAGAGGTGGCCACGGAGGCGCACCGCTGGGTTACACCGCCGTCCCCCATTTCCTTCCCACAGACAGAGCCCAGCAGCCTGAACAGCCATAAAGGGCGATGCCGTGGGAAAGGCCATATTGTCCGACTTGATATTCTTGGGGGGCGGGGGTGGTGGGGAGGGAATATTGATAAACAGCCTTCGCCTCACGAGACAAATCATTAAAGAAATCGTAAACACGTGAACCCAGGCGTCTAAGAAGGAGCACTTTTAAATGCAAAGTACATCAGGAAACCCGTTTGATGCCAAACCTCCAGCCGCCTTAATGTACGTGTGATACGTCCTCCAGGTCACGGCTCCTTCCCGGGAGGGCTGGGTCTGGACAAGCTGGTGCAGAGGGGCTGTGGGGACAAACACCAGTCCTGGGCTCCCCTGGAGGAGGGGGGCCGTGGGCCAGGGGACCCTTCGGATTCCCCAGGCCTCCCCCAGGGCAGGCACCGCCCCTCCTGCCCTTTCCCTGCACCTTCACGTTCCCAAAACACTTCCGCTCCTTTGATTTTGTTTGGTCGCGCAGCCAACGTGGAGGCGCGCAGAGCTGAGGGAGTGGCTGGCACGCACCTTTGACGTCTATGAATTCTGAGTACGTGTCGGATTCTTTTCCTTCCTCTTTCTCTTCGGGAGCCAGAACTAGGGTGAGAAAGGGAGGGGTCTGTGTCCGCTGAGCCCCAGGTAACACCAGAGGCGTGATTCCAGCTCAGCTCCGACCGCACCTTTGTCTCTGTCCGCGGGGCCCTCCTGCAGGGCCTCCACCATCGCCGCGTTGTAAATGTGCTCAGGGTCCTGGGGACAGAACCAGTGCCTTCTGCAGGCGCAGCGAGAGACCTGCCCCAGCCGGACGCCCGAGGGGAGGCCGATCCGGGCGCCCGGGCCCCGGGCCCCAGGTCCCCGCAGGCCGATACCTTGAACTGCAGCCCCCGGAGATTGTGCACCAGCTTTGCGTAGCGCCCTCTCTCCTCCATTAGCTCCTTGTGA
The DNA here is from genome assembly GCF_964212035.1 of Myotis nattereri. Classification (NCBI taxonomy): domain Eukaryota; kingdom Metazoa; phylum Chordata; class Mammalia; order Chiroptera; family Vespertilionidae; genus Myotis; species Myotis nattereri. The sequence goes on from NC_138090.1 coordinate 2,038,827, forward strand.
CTTCCCTTCTCACAGATCTCTCCATCTTCCAACAAAATGACCTCGTCACAGGACTCCAGGAACTGGGGGGGGGGGGGGGGGGGGGGTGGGTAAAGCCACTGCAGTGAGCGCCGGCTGCCTGAGAGCGGCCACATGTCCCCGGCCCTGCTGCCTCCCTGACTGTCCGGCTGAGGACAGCCCACGGCTGGAGAGGAGACCGCAGCGCCGGTGCCACACCCATGCCGCGGGCGTCCGGTCACCTGCAGCTGGTGCGTCACCAGGACGACCGTCTTGCCGCGGAGCGTCTTCCGGATGCACTCCTCGAACACGTGCTGCCCCACGCGGGCGTCCACGGCCGACAGCGGGTCGTCCAGCAGGTAGACCTCGCGGTCCGAGTAGACGGCGCGGGCCAGGTTGATCCTCTGTCTCTGCCCCCCCGAGAGGTTGAGGCCCCGCTCCCCGATCTGCGGACGAGGCAGTGCTCCTGCTCGTCACCATGCCCCAGCTCCCCCCTTCCCCACAGGGACCCCAACAGCACCCAGGCGCCGGGGGTGCTGGGAGCCCGTGGGCAGAGGTGACTGGGGCACAGCTCTTCCCAGCACCGAGTGAAGGGCGCCTGGCTCACCATCCCAGGTGCAGGCCCATCGGGAGGGGCTGCGTCTGGATCGCTCGCCCCAAGAGAGTGGAGGGCAGGAAGCTCGGGGAGGGGGACAGGCTCCCCGGAGGGAGGCGTGGCTGGGAGCAGAGGGACCAGCATCCGGGCAGTGTCTGGAGGGGACCTGGTCGTCCTGGGCCCACAGAGGCAGTGAGGCAGAAAGGGGCCCTTGAGACCAGCCACAGACCAACACCTGGCCCCCCTCCTCAGAGGATGGGGCCACCTCGGGGAAGCGGGCAGTGTGAGATTGACGTGCTCGACTGCCAGCAGCAGGACCCTTGGCTGCCTCTCCAGAGGAGATGGGAAGTGGTCCCAGGTGCCACCTCCGCTGTGACATCCCCCAAGCACAGGCCCAGATGAGAGTCCGAGACGGGGGACTTGACTTTCCCGCATGTCCTGGCACCGTTCTGGCCGCAGGGCATCGGGTGTGGACAGAGCTAGGCTGCCCTTTGGCCCTGGGCAGTCGGGCTGCCCGATGCCGCCGTAGGGCCGAGCCCGCCCCGCTCACCTCGGTCAGGTCCCCGTAAGGCAGGCTGCTCAGGTCCTCCTGGAGGGCGCAGACTCGCACCGTGTGCTGGTACCTGTGGGCGTGAGGGTCAGAGGTCAGCGCAGTGAGGAAGACCCGCCGCCCGGGCTGCACCGGAGACACCGCTGCGGTCCCTGGGCAAGGGAGGGCGTGGCCAGCGCTTTGTCCTGAATGTCCAAGGGCAGCTGCCCCCGGACCCTGGGCCCACCTCCAGCTGGTAGAGGGGATCGGACGGCCCTTTCCTCAGGGTTCCCACCACGGGGGCGGGAGGGGGGGGGTCGCCAGCGGCCGGCACTGCTCCTGGGAGTCAGAGGAGGGGCCTCAAGCCTCCGCTCTGCCCTTCAATAGCTTTGACCTTGAGCAGGTCAACGTTCCTCTCTGGGCCCCAGCCTCTTCCTGGGTGAGAGACGGGGATTCGCAGCCAGGATCCCCCTAAATGGGTGGTTCTGGAACTCCTGAGAGACTGGACCGGGCCGCCCCCCAGACTCGGTGAAGAACCCGGGGAAGCAGAGCTGGGAGGCCGGGCCCCGGTGTCTGCAGAGTCAGGACTCGAAGGTTGCGCTCGTTCCCTTCGGCCGCTGTGGGACAGCAGCAGCAGCAGGTCCCGTGGCCCGCAGCCAGGTCCCGGGTCAGCGCTGCTCGACTTCAAGCCACGTCATGGGTCCTTGGCCCCATGCGCAACGGCCAGACGGACCTTCCTACAGCCGGACAGCACGTGCAGAGACGGAGCCCGGGAGCCCGGCGCCCATTCCACGTGTCCTGGAGCGCGACCCAGGCCTGCAGGGGCGCCTCCTGGACTCGGGTCAGGGAGGGGACCACCGGCGCCTGTGTGTCCAGGTCCCGGAACGCGGCGGCTCCTGCCCTGCATGAGCATTACCTCTGGTGGTCGTACTTGGCTCCGAACAGGATATTCTCCCTCACGCTCCCGTGGAAGATCCACGCCTGCTGGGACACGTAGGCCAGGGTCCCGCTGACCGCCACCACCCCCTGCTGCAGCTGCATCTGCAGGCACAGAACCAGGGCCCTGAGAGCTGACCCGCCGACGGCTCCCGGGCCCATTGGACGCCTGCGCCCCTTCTCCCGTGAGCTTTAATCCCGAGGGCGCGAGAGGGAGACACTATCTCATCCACGGGCTGCAGAGCCCGACCGTGCAGGCCGAGGGCTTCGACGTCGAACACCTGCAGGGGGCCAGGCAGGAACGTTCTGGAAGAGGCAGCCGAGGGGCCCGCTGCTGGCTGCCAAGCACGTCAGCCTCACGAACATGACCGTTCACTCTGTGCCCGGCTGTCGGGGCCGCTGTCCTCACGGACCCAGCACACAGCAGCAGGGGCCCTGACATCGCGGCCGCCCGCACGGCTCACCTGGCCCAGCAGAGCTGCGAGGAGGGAGCTCTTCCCGCTCCCAATGTTCCCGCAGATCCCCAGGACCTTCCCCTGCAGAGAAACAGGAAAGAGACGCTGTTGCTCCCCTGTTCTCACCGGGTCTGGGGACAAAGGCGTCACCTCCACACTGTGCAGGTGGGGACCACGGTGGCTCCAGGTGGTGGCGGTGCAACCCCAGACCCGGCCGGACTCAGCCGGGGAGGATGCAGAGACCCGAGTGTTAGTGAGGCGCCCCCCGCCTCGCGCCGTGCGGGGCGCCTGGAGGGCCTGGAGATGCCCGCTGCGGGCACTGGTGCGGAGCAGCCTCGCGCTGGCCCGGGACACACTCCCTGGACGCGAGGCTTGTCCTGTGCCCAGGCTCCAGGAGAGGAAATCTAACCGAGGTGATGCTCGTTGGGGCGGACAGTGAACAAGCAGAGTAGGTAAGGTTGGCAGCGTGTGGGGTGCACACCACGGGAACGCGGGACGGGGAGCTGGGGAAGCCTTCCCGGAAAGACACCGGTCTCGGGGGGGAGAAGGGGGTCCTCCCGGACACGGCCCCGGCCAGAGACCCGCGTGGAAGCGGGGGGTGCGGGCACCAGCGGGCCCAGGGCACCCGGCCGTTCTGTGAGTCGTGCCACCGCTTGGGGCCGTGTCAGTGCCGTTTCCTCCCTGTCCTCGGCAGAGAGCCCCTGAGGCCTGGCCTTCTGATGAGTCACTTGTTAAAAATAAAATACAGACTCCGTCTCGCAACCTACGGGCGGGCAGCGCCCCCGGGCCCTGGCTGGCCTCCCAGACTGGCTGCGTGTGGGTCGCGCTTTGCTTTTAAGCGGAGCAGCACTTCAGGGCGGCGAAGAGCAGGCCCGGCCAGGCGCCTGGGGGCTAGCTTCCCGTGCCTCAGGCTCCTGACCATGAGCCGGGTAGCCGCGGCGCCCACTCGCAGGGTGAGGAGGTGTCAAAGGAGCTGAGTGTGTACCTGCTCATGAACGCCCGCCGTTGTGAGCCACCCGTGTGCCCCATGTCAAAGTAAGAGCACGTCTGAGAACGCTTATGGAAGCCCGTCCGTTTGAGCCCAACCACCTGCTGGACGGTGTAGTCCACGTGGACGTGGGCTCCAGGACCTTCGGGGTTTGCAGGTCGGCACTGACATAGCCGCCACCTTCTCTCAGCTCGGAGAGGACGACTCCGTTGTGCGGGTCCATAGTTTTAACATTTGGGGAAGTGCCCTGGCCGGTGTGGCTCAATGGTAAGAGTGTCGGCCTACAGACTGAAGGGTCGCTGGTTCAGTTCCCGTCAAGGGCATGTACCTGGGTGGCAGGCTTGATCCCTGGGGTGTGTGCAGGAGGCAGCCAATGGATGTGCCTCTCACATCAGTGTGTCTCTCTGTCTCTACCCTTCCCTGTGGGGCGAGGCCACAGCGTTCGGACAGGTTCAAGCCTCGGACTGAGGAGAGGGCACAGGCCTCTCGTGGCCGCGTGCAAGTCCCAGCGTGGAGGGCAGGGCCCTCCCAGCACAGTGATAGCCAACAGCTGTAGTTGTGAGCTTGAACCTGTGGTCCGAACGCGTGGCCCCACGTGCCTGAGTGAGGTGGGCTCGATAGAGTTCAGGTGCACGTAGTTGAGTAGGATTGAAACCACGAGAATGTTGTAAACATCTTAACCACGCCCTGACTTTGCCCCGTGGCATCTGCTATAAAATAAAGACAGGGCTTGTAGCCCATGGGGCTGTCTCTCCATCGGGAGCAGCGTCCCACCCAGACCCAGCTTTCTTCTCTTGTCTGTCTTTTCTAATCCTTCACCGCCCCCTCTCAGGGCCAATGAACCAGGCTGAGCTGGCGGCACATAAGGCGCCCTGGGGCTGAGTATGCCATGGCCGTGCCAGCCCACCACACCTCCCTTCCACTCTCTCAAATCCAATAGAAAAAATATCCTCGGGTGAGGATTAACAAAACAAACCAAGAAACAATAACAACAAAAAATCAGAGAAGAAAGCCGCCTGGTTAGAGACATCCCGCCCCGCCTCCAGCCCAACCTGAATGCCCCGGGGCCTTGCGAAGGCATGGCTGTGTGTCGCCCAGCGGAGGGACCGGCCAGCCTGGAGGTCCGGACCCACCTTCCTCACCACGAAGCTGATGTTGTGCAGGACCGACTTGCCGCCACCTCTCGGGTCCTCTGGGCCCGCGGCGCCCGGGGCCGAGGCACTCGGCCTGTACGTCTCCGACCGCTTTTCCTGCTTCTCCGCTTTCTTTACGTCGCTTTCGCGGCCGGCCTCTTGCTCCCACGTCAGGGTGGCATTTGCTAAAAGCAAGACAGTGTCTGTGCCTTCTGGTTGGGTGATGTAGGAGGGGGGGCTTCTGGCTACGAGAATTCTCTAAGATCAAAGAAACAGAATTAACTGGGTAGACGCCATCCGTTGGCAGGAATCATCCCAGGACACCTCTAGGCACCTCCAAGCACACAGTCTCTGCGGTTCTACCCCGGACGTCCGGGGAGGGCGACTGAGGCTGCTCCCCCGGGAGGACCTGCAGCTGAAGGGGGCCCCTGGCCCCGACCACGGGGGACGGTGGCTCTTTAACCACCAGGCCTGTGGGCGTCACCCGCTCGGAGAGGGCCCCTCCCAGCTGCGTTTTACCCTCGCGCACACGGTAGCAGCTTTTTAAAAATATATTTTTTTTTATTGATTTTAGAGAAAAAGGGAGAGGGAGGGAGAGAGAGAGACAGACACATCAATGACCAGAGGGATGGCCGACGTTGTAACAGCCCTGGGGACCTGGCGCGTGTAACTCGGAGTGAGGAGGACAGCCGGGGATGGTGCTGGTCCCTACGTCCCTGCGATAGTCCCGACGAGGTGATGAGGCATCGAGTGAAGGTGGGGCCCGGGGGCCAGAAGGAGTCAGGAGAGAGCAGTGCCCTCTGGTCTGAGACATCCGGTATCAGCATTAACACAGGTCACGGGAAAGGGATCATTCAACAGTGTGCCTTCTAGGCAGTCACACCCGGCGGCTTTTTAAATAGGGGACTGCGTGGCCAGGAGATGGGTCAGCAGGGCCCTCGGGGGCAGATGTGGACGGTGAGGGAGAGAGGGACACGGACACTGAGTGTGTGCAGGTGGCCTCTGGCTGCAGTGAGTAAGGTCTCTCCATCCGTTTGCAGATATGTGAGCCTGCTGCATTCTCTCTCTCTCTCTCTCTCTCTCTCTCTCTCTCTCTCTCTGGTGCCCTGGCCACCTCTTGGTTCATGGGTCACCACTCAACCACTGAGCCACCCCGACGGGGTGAGCCTGCTGCTCTCTTGACCTGAACGCCCTCACCTCAACGCCACAGCCACCGTATCTGCCCTTCCCGTGCGCCACGCAGCCCCGCACCGTGTACGGCAGGCGCTGGGGGGCCTGGTCCTGCACTAGGCCAGTCCAGGCTCTCTCGCCTATGTCTGTGCGTTCCCACAATGCCGTGCGTGTGGGAAGCACAGTCAGTCTTTGATGAGCAAATAAACGAGTGAATAAGGTGGCTGAGTGTTGGGTAAATAGGGTGCCCCCATTGTTCCCAGCACCACACTCCTTGCAGCACAAACCAGACGGGGGGCGGGGGGGGGGGGCTGTGTGCACACCCAGCTCCGCTCCCGGAACCGCCTCAGGTCCACGGCTTGGACAGGAGCGGGGGCGCAGTGATCGTCTCTCTGTAGAGACCCCATCTCGTTTTCCCTAAAACGGGGGCCACCTAGAAGCGCGGCCCGCGCCCTCCTCCACCCGCAGGTGTGCACCCCACCTCCCTGGGGCCTTCTCCCCAGAGGCTGGGCTCGGCTTCCCTTATCTGGGAGTCTCCCCCCCCAGAAAGGAGACCTCTCTCCCCTACTCACCCAGCGTGAGTTATACCTTCATTCTCCTCAGGGAGACGCTGGCTTCGGCCGCCGCCTTGACGGAGAAGGGCAGGATCGCGATGGAGAACCTCATCACGTTGAACATGGCGATCACACTGAATGCCTGCCGAGCGGGGGGCGGGGGAGGGGGGTTAGGGGGGGACCGGGGTCAGGACGGGTGTGTCCTTGGCCCGGGACCATGGTGTCCCCGGGGCCCGCCTCGCTGAGGGCGGGTGGGGAGGGGGGGGGGTCTCCGGGAACAGCTTTTTCCATTTCGTGGCGCAGAGGTCACAGGTTGGCAGACCGGATAGCAACATCTCAATCTGTTGGCCTTTTGGGTTTTCACCAAAATGGTGGGAGCCGTGTCCCAGCCTCTGCCAGTCCACAGGGGGCGGGGCGGGGGAGGGCTGCTCACTGATGCCCTGGGAACTCTCCACCCAAACACAGTCGCACTCGCCCCCAACCGTTCCGTCCAGGCCATGCAGGTGTCCCCCTCCCCCTCCCCCTGGCTGCTGCAGGAGCCCCTACCCTTGGAGCTCCAGCCGCCTCCGCACCCTCACAGCCCCAGCGTGGCCCCTGCCCCCTCCCCCAGCACGCCCAGCCCTCCCCCTGCCCCAGGCGCCTCGCCTTTACCTCCCTCCCTCCTCAGCCCCAAGGGCCCTCCCTCTGCCTCGGCAACTTATTTCCTTCTATGAATCTCTTCCGCTTCCCTGTGACTTCCTAAGTAAATATCCTCTTATAGTTTGAGTCTTGGCTCTGAATTCTTTCCCAGCCAGAACTCAAGTTTTTAAAAGAGCGAAAGAAAGAAAAAAGAGAAAGAAGTCTCCCAGCTGGGGGTGCCCAGCCCTCGCCGCTCTCGGCGCCCTCTTCTCCTCAGTCCAACGTCTGATGGCAGCATCGTCAGTCTGTCCGTTAGGAGAGTGAGGGAGGATGCCGCCTTCCTCACATCTGGTCCAAGATCTATCCCCCCACAGTGCTCAGTGCGCCGGCCCCAAAGCGGGGTCTCGGCTCAGGAAAGGGCCTTGGCTCAGGCGACAGAGCCCCAGCCGCCAGGCGGACCCCCTGCCTGGAGGCGCTGCCTGGAGGCCCTGCAAGCAGGCGACTCCGCTCTGCGAAGTCCAAGCTGGATCATAAGGCCGCACAATAGGGGGGGGGGGGGCGTTCTCCTCAGGCCACTGGGGCTCCTGCCGGTCGAAGCCCTGAGACTGAGAGAGGAAGGTGGCCCAGAGAGCCGTCTCCCAGGGGCGCCCAGGGCGGGGCGGGTCCTCAGCCCCCGGGTGCTCCCTGGGGAGCATCCACCTGTCCAACCCCCACTCCCCTCCCGGCCCCGGGTTCGGGTGCCGTTCCTCCCGGCTCGCACCCTGTACTTTTTACTTTCTTTCTCTCCCTTTATCTTTCTTGCTTTTGTTGACTCCTCCCCCCACTTCCCTGGGACAGTGGCTCGTGCTGTGGCTGTTGGCGTCTGTTCCCGCCGGGCCGTCTCCCTCCGGCTGGGAGCTCCTTTGCCTCTGAGTGCACAGGCCCCTGCGGACACTGAGCACCTGGCCTGCGCCCCCCTGTCTCCCCCCCCCCTGGCGTCTCGGCTGGCCTCCCAGCCACAGGGACCCTCACCGCGTTCACAGATGATAAAACCCAGGCGTGAGGAGCTCATGATTCGGACCTACAGCTCCACCGCCCGGCGAGCCCGGCAGACTCTCCGGGTGGGGGACCGGGAGTCGGTGTGAAGGAGACGCCCGCCTTCCTCACCAGCTGTGCGCGTGGCTGCCTGAGCGGGGACGCTAACGCAGAGGCGAGGCCCAGGGTCCAGTCAGGACCAAGTGGCTGCCTCAGGGGCGGGCTTACAGTGTCACCCGCACCCACTGGACACGCACAGACCACACGGGTGCAGGCACAGCCCGCCCCGCCCTGCCCTCAGGGCCCACGTGACGGTGAGGGCGCTTTCACTGCGCGGGAGAGAAGCTGGCCCGCCACAGCCAGTGCCACCGGCCGGGGGGGGGGTTGGGGGGGGGAGGGCTGGGGCAGGAACCAGAGGGAAGGGCACGAACGTGTGGCGAACTGGGAACCCCTGCTCGTGCTCGGCGGGGGGCTGAGATCGTGGGCCGCTGCAGGCAGCCCCCCGGCAGTGGTGTGTGCGGCCTGAGTGTGGGTTTCCAACTGTCAGGTTGTGTGGCCCCGTTAACTGTGCCCCTTGCCCCGCCGTGGGCCCGGAGGGTGGCTGTGAGCCTGCCCCCCGCCATTGGGTGGTCAGTGCCAGGGCAGGCCAAGGCGGGGGAGCCGCCCCGTGGCACCGTCCTTACCACGGGGGCCGTGAGCTTGCGCCGCAGCAGGATGTGGCCGGTGAACGTGGACACGATGGCGATGGTGGAGACGAGGGGGGCCAGCGCCGAGTTCCCGCTCTGGACAAAGCCCGCCTTCTCCAGGAGCTTCCTCTCCCTCCTCCTGATGTCTGCGGGGGGAGCACAGGCCCGAGGGCAGTGGCACGTCCAGCCCCTGCCGTCCTCCGGGCACAGGGGTGAGGGGTCCCCGCCGCGAGGTTCAGACGGAGGAGGGAGCACCGAGTCCGGGCACAGGGCTGGCCTGGGAGCTCGGTGCGGCCTTGGCCGGGGGCGGTCCCGGGGGGCTCCCAAGGTCACTCCCCGCCCTGCGTCCCACGGGGGCCAGAAGACGCCGGAGTGACGGGTGCGGCACAGAGGAGCCCGGAGGGAGCGTGCGGAGGGCGGGCACCGGAGGGCCTGTGCGTCTCGGTGAGAGGGGCGGCCAGGGTCGCAGGGCATCAGCTGCTCCGAATCCGAGATGTGGACTGGGGTGAGCAGCAGACCGAGTCCACACACTCTGGAGTACAGCCAGCAAGCTTATTTTTTAGCTGTTTTTTTTTAGCTTAGCTCACCCTTCTTTTTTTTCTTTTTAAGACTTTTTAAAATTGAATTTGAGAGAGAGACGAAGGGAGAGGGAGAGAGAGAAACATCGATGTGAGAGTGAAACGCCCACCGGCTGCCTCCTGCACGCCCCCTGCTGGGAATCGAGCCCGCAGGCTGGGCATGTGCCCTACGGAATCGAGCCAACCACCTTTCAGTGTAGGGCATGACACTCGGCCACGGAGCCACGCCAGCCGGCTCTCCTCCGTCTGAAAGGCTGATGTGTGTGTGTGGTCTCGTGGCCTTCTGCACAGGAGCAGCTGGGAAATATGTGTGGACTTGACCTGACCTGACCTGTGTGGGGTTGAATCAAGGCGCATGGAACCACATTTATTCAAATCAAGGCAGTGTCTTGAAGTGAGTTCAGGGGTGAGGAAGCTTTTCTGGGTCCTCAGTGTGGGTCCCCGGGAGCGGGTCCGCAGCTGCAGGCCCAATTACACGCTGGCCGGGAGTGTAATTGTAGACCCGGGGAGTCCGCTGTAACGTGGCTCAGGTCATTAACCGGCCAAGCACCTGAGGCTCCGTCAGCAATTATGTAAATGGTCCCGCAGTTAATTTGCATTTATATTTGATCGGAATGGGTTAGTGCCGTCTTTAGGAGAGAAGCGGCCTGTGTCGCCTCTTACCTGCGTGAGGCATGTCAGCCCGAGGGCCACCCAGGGACAGCGAGGCTCTGCAGGCACCGAGGGATTTATGTGCGTGGGGGGGGGGGGGGGTGTGTGAGAGAGTGTGTGCATGAGTGCATATGAGCATATGTGGGTACAAGTGTGTGGGTGCAAGAGTGTGTGCGAGTGTATGTGAGTGTGTGCATATGAGTGTGTGTATGAGTCAGTGTGGGTGTGCATGTGGGTGCTTAGTGTGTGTGAGGGTGTGCGTGTGTGTGCAAGTGTGTGTGTGCATATGAGTGTGTGTATGAGTATGGTGGGTGTGCGTGTGTGGGTGCGTGTGTGTGTGTGTAGAAATCTAAGGAAATAGCTTGAGGCCGCTCTTCTGCTCACCATGGTTGGTGGGTTCTTTCTGTGGAAGGGAACTGAGTGGCCAGCGCCAGCACCCACACGCCGGGCAAAGGCTAACCATACGGTGCTCGCCTGCCGCGCCCGGCTCACCAGCCAGGTGCCGTTTCTATGATGAAAGCTCCTGAGCCCTTTGAAGCGCCTGCAGGGCCGCTCAGGGGGCCCGTCTGGAACGCCCGGCACCAGGAACCTTGCGAAGCCCTTGGGAAGACCCCGTGCCCCGGGGCAAGTCCTCCCCCCCCCCCCGCCCCCTGCGGCGCCCGCCTACCTCGGATGGTCTGGGTGAAGGGTTTCTCCCAGGCGTACATCTTAATCAGCTTGATGCAGGTCACAAACTCGTTCATGATCTGCACCCGCTTGTCCGTCATGGAGATCGCTGACCTTCGGAAAGCCGAGTTGAGCTTGGCCATGAACACCTGAAGGCGAGGTACCGACCTTGTGTTCCGGGTGCCCTGCGGGCAGAGCTGGCCTGAACACCCCCACCCCCACCCCCTGAGGCTGGAGTTGGAGGGCGGACACAGGGCCTAAGGGAAGCTGGCCCGGTTCTCACTCGGCCAGCGTGGTCTGGGGGCTCCAGGGCCAGGGCCAGGGCCGGCGGTGGAAATACGCGGGCCACCAGGACGCAAAGGCCATGTTGGCGACTTTGACAAACCGGGGAAGCGTGCCCTGCCCCCTCCCCAGGGCTTTCAAATTCAAGTTTGAAAAACCACCACACTGTGCCCGCCCGCCGTGGCTCCGTGAACCAGGAGGTCAGGGTTCGATTCCCGGCCAGGGCACAGGCCCGGGTTAAGGGCTTGATCCCAGTGTGGGGCGTGCAGGAGGCAGCCGATCGATGGTCCTCTCTCTCTCTCTTTCTATTTCTCTCTCCCTCTCCTTTCCTCTCTGAAATTAATAGAAATATATTTTTTTACAAAAACCTGACAGGGTGCCCAGAAAAGCTCGCACATGTGTGGGCACCCCTCGGGGCCGGGCAGACAGGGTCACCTGGATGGGGACGAAGATGATGTAGACGGATATGCCGATGAGCGCCGTGGGCCCCAGGGTGAAACAGGAGAACACGGCACAGACCACCATGAGGATGGGGATGGTGGCCGGCAAGGGGCAGAACAAGGCGGCTTCGAACAGGGAGCAGCTGTCGCTGGACAGCACGTTGAGCACCTGAAAGAGAGCCCGGGGTCCGGGGGGCGGGGGCGGCGTCACCGTCACCGCGGCTGGGGTCTGAGCGGAGGAGAGACCTGCCCCTCGGAGGGGCGGGGCATCGGGCGCCAGCACTGTGAGCTCCGTGGGGAAGGGGCCCGTCTGTGTGCACCGAGGCGGCCGAGGAGGAAGGCCAGCGAGAGCAGCAGCAGCACCCGGCTCCGCTGTGCCGAGGGCGGCGGCCGGCCAGTCAGCCAAAGACCAGAACGCTCAGTGGACACCGGTGCTCACACCCCCGGGGGTGCCCGGGACGAGCGGCCTTTCCGGTGTACGTGGTGAGGACTGCGTTGTAAGGATTAAGGGCGTAAGAAAATGTCCGCTCGGGCCCTGGCTGGGCGGCTCCGTGGGTTAGAGCGTTGTCCCGCCAAGGATGGTCAGGGCACATGCCAGAACCAACCGATGGCTGCATCAATAGGTGATAAGTGGAACAGCAAATCCATCTCAATCAATCCCTCCGTCCCTCCCTCCCTCCCTCCCTCCTTCCTCTCTCTCTAAAAATCAATCAATGAATTTTTTAAAAGAAAGACAATGTCAACTCTGAAGGCCCGCAGGCACAGCTTCATTATGGCTTTGGCGCCCCAAACACTACACCGGTGGAACCGCCGGGTATATGGGCCGATCAGTTTGATCCATGACCGTAGCCGGCTCTGTATCGCCTCTGTGTCCTCACTGTCAATCAAAGCGAAGGGACGAGGGGACCCCTGCGTCCAGCTGGACAGAGATGACCCCAAGTCCTCCAGCGTGAAGGGGCCTGCTGGCGCCTCCTTCCCCGATGCCTCAGCGCTCTGAGTCTCCGCTCACCCAGCGGGGAGCCCCCATGATGCCCCCAACCGGCTCCAGGAGGCAGACCTTTTAATTAATTTCAGCGGGGGTGGGGGGGGGAGGGCTGGTGGGCAGGACCGGACACAGGGAGGCGGCCGCTCCGTCCAGAGGCACGTCTGACCCACAGCGCGCTCAGGATGCGCCCCGGCCCGCCCCGCCCCGGCCGCTCACCTCGCCCACGGAGATGCGCGTCAGCGTCTTGAAGGACACCAGGTTCTCAAACACCAGGGTGGACACGGCCACTTTCAGCCGGATCGCCGTGCGGTAGTTGATGGCCCAGGCCAGGGCCCAAAAGAGGACTTTGGTGAACTCGGTGGCAAAGAGGGCCACGCACAGGCCGACGCCCACCCAGACGCTGCGGGCGGCGCTCTCCGTCTGCCGGAGGATCTGGTGGATGAGGACCATCTGCAGAACGGCGAGGGGAGGGGGGAGAGGAGAGGGCCGCTGGGTGAGGACAGGCGGGCGGCCCCCATGATGTCCCCACCGGCTCCAGGAGGCAAACTCTTTAATTAATTTTGGCAGCTGCCGCTGTGCGTGGCGAGGACTCGCCTGATGGAAATTTCCCCCAGGAGCTCAGCGATCAGGGCAATGTCGCAGAGGAAGGAGCTGACATTCTCCCTCGGTCGGGCCCGGGGACCAGGCAGAGGGCACCACTCACCGGCCCGATGGCGGCCATGACGATGCACAGGATGTTGACCACCGTGTCCATCAGGACCCGCGTCCTCTGGAACTGCCAGACCACTCGGCCCAGGGAGGCCTTCTCGGGGCCCGCCCTCGCCACCTCCTTGTCCCAGAGCACGCGGAACCTGCGCGGGAAGAGGAGGAGGAGGAGGAAAAAAGCGTCTTCAGTGTCCGCTGGCTGCCCGGAGCCTCTCCGGTGGGCGAATCTCTAAAGGGTGCGTGGCAGGCCCTGGCCGGGTGGATCAGTGGGTAGAGCACCAGTCTTCGGACTGGAGGATCCCAGGTTCAATTGTGGTCAAGGGCACATACCTCAGTTGCAGGCTCCATCCCAGGCTCATGTGGGAGGCAACCAATCAATGCGTTTCTCTCTCACATCGATGTTTCTCTCTCTCTCTCTCTCTCTCTCTCTCTCTCTCTCTCTCTTTCTCACCCCTCCCTTCCATCTAAAAATCATTGAAAAAATATCCTCGGGTGAGGATTAAAAAATAATAATAAATAAATAGAAGAAAGCGTGCATCGCAGGACCCTCCCCTGGCAGAGGTGGCTCTGGACCAGCTGCACTGATGCTCCGTCTCCCCTGACGGCGGCTGGGATGTGGGCGGGGCCGGAGAGAGGCCTGGGCGCCACACGCTGCGGCCTGTCATGGGGCGCCCTCCACGCCCCCGCTCCCTGCCCCCACTGCCCACGTCTGCGCACAGTCCCAGCCCTGATGAAATCCAGGGCACAGCCTTCTCCGGGGTGGGGAGGAGTTTGTCCATGTCAAACACGAGAAAGGAGGACAGTGACGGGTGGTGAGGGAGGGGCCGGCTGGCACGGCGCCCGAGGGCGGCGCTCACGGGAAGGGGTTCAGATCTCACTCCAGAGCCAAGGACGCCGCTGAGGGCTTTGCAGCCGCCACCTGACACGAAGACGCTTCGTGTCTGAAACCTGGTTCTGGCTGCCGGCGGGGAGTGGGGGGTGGGGAAGCAAAGGCAGGTGCGGCGAGACCCGGTAAGAAAGGGGGTGTCCAGGTGAGCATAGCTGACACTGGGCGGAGGGAAATGGGTTTGAGGGAAGACGGACCGAGAGAGGACTGCAGTCCCTACTGATGAACTGACGTGAGTGTGGAGCGGGCCGGGGGGCGGGGGGGAGCGGTGGTGAGCGGGACCCAAGGAGCCCAGTTTTCTGCGTTGGCCAACGGTGTGAACGGAGTTTGGGGAGATTTATCAATGGGGCCGAGGATCAGGAATGTAGCTTTGCTCCGGCCGGTGAGGCTCAATGGTTGAGCGTCGACCTATGACCCAGGAGGTCTCAGTTCGAGTCCCAGTCAGGGCACAGCCCAGGTTTCGGGCTCGATCCCCAGTGTGGGGCATGCAGGAGGCAGCCGGTCCATGATTCTCTCTCATCATTGATGTTTCTCTCTCTCTCCCCTCTCCCTTTCTCTCTCTGAAATCAATAAAAACATATTTTTAAAAAATAGGATGCAGCTTTAGAAGGTGATTTAGACAGAAGGTCCCATGCAGCGGCCCGATGGAGTCTCCCTAGCACAGAGCACAGCGGGATACTGGCCGCTCTTGTCCCAAGCCAGGGCCCCTGCAGCCCCGCGGGCACCCAGCCACGTGGCCGGAGCCTCGGGCTGCAGCTCCCAGGCCGTCCTGTCTCCCCACCGGCTCCCCCCAATCCTCCCCTCCCGAGACACTGGACCAAGTCAGGCAGCGCAGCCCATGTCTCCGCCACCAAGAAGGGCCACCAGGACCCGTGGGTGCCGGTTTCCACGCCTGGGAAATGGGAACTCCCGAGGGGGCTCCGGCCCCCTTCCCGGGCGCACTCCCCTCCTGAGGTGACCCAGGGGAGTCCTGGTACCGTTGGGCGTTGGTGTCAGAGGAGTCGTACGGCGACAGTGGGGGCAGAGTGTCCACCGTCAGCGTGTGCCTGTAGCCTTTCACCATCAGTGGCGTGAACCAGGAAAACGTGGCGAAGGAGAGCAGCCCCGCGTCGTCCGTGGGGTTGGGCGCCAGCCTAGGACAACAGAGGCGCCATGTTCTCGGACGCCGGGCCGTGGCCCTCAGCCCCTGGCATACATTCCTAACGAGGGCGGTGCCCACAGCCGTGCTCAGAGCCGGTGGGCGCGCCCAGCAGTCCTCTGAGCAGCAGTGCGATCGGACCAGCTCGTGAGAGCTGATTGTGAGCCTTCCAGGAGTCATGCAGGTCGGCTGTTAAATAGACGGTATTAGAAACCACGTGACATCCATTTAGATCAGTCGCCTTACAGACAAAGGCAGTGAGTACCAGGAAGGCATCACCTCCTAATCATTGTATTGGATGTTACCAGCATCTCCGCTCTTTGGATTATGTGAGTCCCATGTGTCACAGGGAGCTGTGAGCACCACCTGAACCGCAGCTGTGTCCCCTCTCACCCAAGGACACGGGGGGGGAGGGGGTCAAGGAGTGAGGGCTCCACCAATGAATAATGGTGGATACCTTGATGGGTGGATGGGAGGGTGGGTGGGCGGACGGATGATGGATGGGTGGATGATGGAGGGGTGGGCAGATAGATGGGTGAGTGGATAAATGGAGGATGGATGGGTGGATGATGGATGGGTGGATGATGGATGGGTGGACAGGTAGATGGGTGAGTGGATAAATGGAGAATGGATGCATAGATGGATGGGTGGATGGATGACTCACAGATGGATGGATGGATGGATGGATGGATAGATGGATGGGATGGATGAGTGGACAATTGGAGGATGGATGGATGATGGATGTGTGGACAGATAGATGGATAAGTGGACAAATGGAGGATGGATAGATAGATGGATGATGGGTGGGCAGATGGATGGATGATGGATGAGTGGACAGATAGATGGATGAGCGGACAGTTGGAGGATGGAAGGATGGATGGGTAGATGGATGGGAGGATGGATGGGTGGGTGGATGGATGGGAGGATGGATAGATGGGAGGATGGATGGGAGGATGGATGGGTGGATGGATGGTGGATGGGAGGATGGATGGTGGATGGGAGGATGGATGGGTGGGTGGATGGATGGGAGGATGGATGGGTGGGAGGATGGATGGGTGGATGGATGGTAGATGGGAGGATGGATGGGAGGATGGATGGATGGGAGGATGGATGGGTGGATGGATGGTGGATGGGAGGATGGATGGGTGGGTGGATGGATGGGAGGATGGATGGATGGGAGGATGGATGGATGGGAGGATGGATGGGTGGATGGATGGTGGATGGGAGGATGGATGGGTGGGTAGATGGATGGGTGGATGGATGGTGGATGGGAGGATGGATGGGTGGATGGATGGTGGATGGGAGGGTGGATGGGTGGGTGGATGGATGGGTGGATGGATGGTGGATGGGAGGATGGATGGGTGGGAGGATGGATGGGGAGACAAAAAGACAAGCATACAGAGCCCAGCATGGGGAGCAGGGGCAGTGCCCACTCTCCTGATGGACCAGAAACGACTCTTGGCAGCCTGACCTGCCCTCCCCGTCCTCCTCGCTTACCTCGCGTAGGGCCTCATGGGGATCATGGTCTTCAAGCTGTGGTCGTATCTCTCTGCAAACGACCGCCGCCGCCGGCTCCGCTTGTCCAGGTCGGAGATGAGGTAGGGGCCTTCGCCCACCATCCTGCTGGCGGTCCGGAGCCCTGGGCTCGCGGCCGAGGGCCACCGTCACTGCAGAGAGACGGGAGGCTCCCTGGGACCAGGACACTCTGGGACAGCATCAGGCAGCCCCAGGCCCCCAGCCAGCTCCCTGGCCCAACCCTCCGACATGGGCTCACCCACCAGCCTTCCACATTGACGGGGGGGGGGGGGGGGGGCGGGGGTTGAAACTAACAGGGTGAGAGAAGGAACGCCACAGTAACGATCGGGATGAGGCCCGGAGAGCCTTCCCGTAGCACCTCCGCTCGCTCTTCACAGCCCCTCCCCCAAAGTGCTGTGCCCCGCTTCCCTGGATTCTCTGCGGGAGGTGGGGGGCTGCCAGCGCCCTAGGGGTGCTCAGACCCAGAAAACTAAGAAAAGCGGCCTCTCGCCCTTGGCGGGTCCTTGGCTCCCTGAACAGACGCAGTCCAGCTCTGGCCAGAGGGGCAGGCGAGGGGACCTGGGCCGGGCCCGGGCTGGCACCCACAGCCTCTCTCCCGCTCCCCGCCGCCCTGTCCCTCCACGGCGTGGAGCGTGGACAGCCCGGCCGTGGCCGTGGCCGTGCCCTGACCTGCCCGTGGCTTCCCACTGCCTCTGGGCCCTTCCGTGGCCGCAGTGCCCCGAGGGCTGCGCAGAAGGTGAGCTGAGGGAAGCAGGCGAGCAGGCTGAGAAGGAGGAGCTCATGGTAAGTTCCGAAACCCAACTGAATCCTTTAGGGGAGAGGGAACCCCAGGACCCGAGGATTCCGAGAATCCAGGAAGGCACCGCAGGGCGCACTCGGTGTCCCACGGGAGGATGCCCCCCGGCCAACCAGACCAGGCTCCAGGAGCTCGGCCGCGGACGAGACGGCCCTCCCACAGGGCTCCCACCAGCGGCGGGACCTCCGTCCACTCTGAGGGAACAGCAGACAAGCCCAGAGGAGCGTCCTACAGAACACCGCCCCGCGCGCCCCAGACATGTTCGTTCCACGCAAGACACGGGGAGGAGGGGTGGCGCATCCCACGGGAAAGGCCGCTAAAGAGACGTGACAGCTGAAGCAGCACACGGTCTGCGTTCAGTGCTGCCCCAGGAGAAACAGGAAGGATGTCATTGCAGCCCCAGCCAGTGTGGCTCAGCGGCGCGCGAAGCAGCCTGCAGACTGAAGGGCCCGGGTTCGATTCCCGGTCAGGGCACAGGCCCGGGTTGCGGGCTCGATCCCCAGTGGGGGGCGTGCAGGAGGCAGCCGGTCCATGATTCTCTCTCATCATTAATGTTTCTGTCTCTCTCTCCCTCTCCCTTCCTCCCTGAAACCAATAAAAATATATGTAAAGGATGTCATTGCAACAGCGGGGACGTCTGCACATGGCGGCAGGTTAGGTAACCCATCCCATCCGAGTAAACTCTTCATCTTCGCGGCTGTGCGGTTTGATGCTGACGCCGTAACCATCCTGCGTAAGGGAGCAGCCCGCTCTCGGGAGCCACGCGGGGCAGCACGTGGGGATGATGAGCGAGGCCTGCCTCCGCTCTCGCCGGTCGGGAGAGCCACGCTGCACCCGGGGAGCGCGACGGGCCGCAGGGTCACTGCGGGTCGGAGTGGGCGCCGGTGAGGGCCTCAGCCCATTCTTGCTGCTTTCCTGTGGCTTTGGCCTCATCTCACAGCAAGAAGCTGACCCTGTTTTAGAGAAGTGGCCCCGCAGGGCGGGTCGCTTTCCTCTGGGGATCCGCACGCCGTTTCCCCCGCTCGGTGCCAGCGGCTGCCGCTGTCTCGCCCCCGAGCTGGGCCCAGCCCCCGGAGGCGCCTCTGTCCAGCTAGCCGTCCCCGGACCCTCCATCCTGCTCCTCCCAGGCTGGGCTCCCCGTCCGGGAGGCCGCTCACCTGTGACTTCTGGTTCCCTCACTGTTTTGTGTGAATCCTCACCCCTGGATACTTCCCCCATTGCTTTTCAGAGAGAGCAGGAGAGAGGGAGGGAGGGAGGGAGGGAGGGACGGAAGAGCGAGAGGAGAGAGAAACATCGATGTGAGAGAGACACACGTCGATTGGTTGCCTTCTGCATGTGCTCAGACTGGGACCAGGGATCGAACCTGCAACCCAGGTACATGCCCTTGACCGAGAATCGAACCCATAGCCGTTTGGTATGCAGGCTGAGGCTCTAACTGCTGAGCAACACTGGCCAGGCTGATTCCCTGGCTCTTCTCCTGGCAAAGCACCCTGGCAGCAGTGGGCCGGCAGCTGCCTGGAGGGCCCGGATCCGAGACGCCTGCACAGGGGACAGCGTCCCTGGCCAGGTCCTGGAGTCGAGGGCGGACTCGCCCTCCGACACTCCCAGGGGGCTGGACCCCGTGGTTGCTGGCGACATGGCAGCTGGGACGCACGCGGCTAGATTCAGCAGTCCCGGGGGAAATGCAACCTTATGCCGGGAAAGCTGCTTGCGCCAACCTCTGTGCCATCTGTGTGCCAACCTCTGCCAGGAGCGAGGTGCTGCCTGGAGTGACGAGTCTGCTTCCTGCGGTCGTGGGGCGGGGGCTCCTGATGAGCTGGGGGAGCCCCTGAGGCCCCGACCGCATCCCCAGGACCCTTCCTGGCCGGCCTCCTCCGCTGGGAGCACCTGGGCGGGGGGCGGGGGGGAGTGGGGGGGACAGGCCCCGGCGTCCTCTGCTCACCGGTGGGGTCCTCACCTGACAACAGGCCGGACAAGCAGACACGGCAAGGTCTCCGCTCAGAGCAGAGTACAAACCGGCACATCTTGGACCCCATGCAACTCCCAGGCCGTGTTCTTTGGGCTGCACATATTTTTAAATTGTCTTAAATTTGAATTAGGAGATGCCACAGTAACAGAAAAAACAGACCCGTGGCCTGTGTCCGACACCCGGGAGCACTGTCTGCCCCTGCGGCTGCAGGCGGCCCGTGCTGGGCAGCGTCCACCCCTCTGGCAGTGCACGCAGGCTCCGGTTTGCCGCAGGCCCCACCCTTCCCTATTGTCCCCCGATGCTGGGGTCTGGGTGGCATGGCCCATCTGCCAGGGGACATTTGTCATCACGTTTGCCATACTGTCCTCTTGAGAGCAGATTCGTTCTTTCCTTGATTCGCTCCAAAGAGGGAGGGCCGCTGGCACCCAGAGGGCGTTGCAGGACGAGAGGCTCCCGTCGCTCGGAGCTGTGCTATTTTTGCCTCTAACCCAGAAAACGGGACGCGAGCACTGTCGTGTTTGAGGACTGGACTCTGAGTTTCCCGCCGCCCATCGTGGACACCTTTCCAACCAAAAGCAAGTGCACTTTCCACCACAAACCTTCCTGTCCCTTTAACTAGTCTGTTCTCAATTCAGAGCCGCCCAGATTGCCAGGATCTGATGGTCTCACGCCTTCCCCCCCTCACAGCCCCTCCCCCTGCATGGAGCCACCCCCACCCCCCCAGAGGGGAAGCTGTCCGCAGTCCCCGTCCTCACCGCCCCGCCTCCCCTCCAGCTGTCCCAGCGCCCACGTTGGCATCAGACCCCCGGGAAGGGCCCTGATGTTGGAGAGGGAGGAGGGGGAAGGAGCCAGGGGAGGCTGCAGGGGAGGACAAAGCCTGGGCTGCAGTGGGGAGGGGGCTCCGCTAAAGTGCCCTCAGCCCCAGGGGCCCCCACGGTAGCAGTGATGGGTCCCCATGAGGGCACCCCTCCAGCTGGAGAGGTCGGGGCGAGACTGGAGGAGGGGAACTGCTTTAGACCTGACCCTGCGAGCCGCACAGACGTGGGGCCGCAATTCAGGATTTTTAACAATAAATCGCGTGATTAAATCGGGAACAGGACAGTGTGTGAGAGTGTGTGACTGAGAGGTGTGTGTGAGTGTGAATGTGACTGTGAGGGAATATGTGTGTGAGAGAGAGAGAGAGGCTGTGAGGTGTGACTGAGTGTGAGTGAATGTGTGTGAGGTGTGAGTACATATATGTGTGTGAGTGTGACAGGTGTGAGTGTGTGACTATGAGGTGTGTGCTGTGTGAGTGTATGTGTGAGTGAATGTGTGAGTGTGTGTGTGTGAGTGTATGTGAGGTGTGACTGTGAGTGTGAGAGAATGTGTGTGAGGTGTGAGTGTGTGACTGAGGTGTGTGCTGTGTGAGTGTGAGTGAATGTGTGAGTGTGTATGGGAGGTGTGACTGTGAGTGTGAGAGACTGTGGGGTGTGAGTGTGAGTGTGGGTGTGAGTGTGCGGTCCCAGTGGGAAGCCCGCTGGCACTGCCGCCTTTTCGTGGACGAGGCCGAGGCTGCGAGGGGAGGAGCCAGGCCGTGGGCTGGAGGCGTCCCACGTCCCCCCTGGGCCAGGGCCCTGCAGCGGAGGCGTTACCTGGGCAGGAAGGCTGGTCCCGCGGGCGGGCGGAGGGCGGCGGGCGGCGGGCAGAGCTCGGGCTCCCGGGGGGCCCGTCCCTCTCTCCACCGCTCACACTCGCTGGCCTCCGCTGCCTGGAGTCCCCTCCAACTGCCACTCAACTGCCGCCCCCCAACCCCGGCGGACGGAACTCTGCGGCCCAGCATTCCTTCTGCCGCGTTAAAGGGCACCGTCCCCCGAGGGCCACCGGCCTGTCCCAGCCCGTGGGCGGGGAGAGGCCCTCCAGCCCCATCCTGCGCGTGAGGAGACGCCTGCCCCCTGCGCCTGCCCCCTGCCCCCTGCGCCTGCTCCCTGCGCCTGCCCCCTGCGCCTGCCCCCTGCCCCCTGCCCCCTGCGCCTGCCCCCTGCGCCCAGAGCAGAGGCCACCAGGTCAGGTGCGGGGAGGCCACTCCTCAGCACAGACTCCTTCCTCCCTCCCCTCGCTCACTGAGCCCCAAGCAAACGCCATTTGAACTGTTTTTTCTTGTGAAACGGAAGTCGGGGACTAACGCTAACTCTTGACCATGAGCGGGTCCTGTGGGCCTGTCGCCCCCTCGCCCGGGGCAGGGGCCTCTGCGGTCTCCAGACCCGCACGTGCCTGCCCGGCCGCCCAGCACCTGCCCCGCTCAGAGCCGGAAAGGAGCGAAACCTCTGGATCCAGATAGAACCCGTGATCTAGTTTCTAGCGCCACCCAGACCCTCGGAGGCCTCTCCCTCCCGCTCGCGGGCTGACAGCTCTGCGGGAGCGTGTTGAGCCGCCCGGATCCTCTCCTGCTCGCACCCGGGCCGCGGCCTCCCTGCTGGCGTTTCTGGGGATGCAGTTCCCAGGGGAGGAGGCCCGCGCCGCCTCGAGGACGCTTCTCTCCCTGCCCAGAGGCGGCGGGAGGGGGAGCCGGCCCTGTCCGCGTGGAGCACAGGCCCGTGAGGAGGTCCGGAGGCCTCCCGTTCTCGTGTTCTCAGAACAGCGTTTCTGTCCGTAAATGAAACTCACCGGGCGGCAGAGCTCACGGTCGCCCTGAAACAGGGTCCTCAAAACAGGCATCAGAAGCAGGCGTGGGCCCCGGCCGCTGGAGTCCGCGGCTGAGCTTGGGCCCTCGGACCCAAGGGTCGGGGTTTGGTGCCGCTCAAGGGCACGTACCCGGGTTGCAGGCTGGATCCCCGGCCCTGATCGGGGGTGCGTGCAGGAGGCAGCCAGTCGATGTGTCTTCCCTCACGTGGGTGTTTCTCTCTGTGTGTCTCTCCGCGTGGGAATGGGGTCCCTTTCCTGCCCTGGGCCTGGGGGGTGAGCGCGGTCCCTGGTGGATTTCCACGGATCTCCTTCCCGCCTTGTGTGGGGGGAGACTGCCACCTGCTGGCCACTGCGAGGAGCCGGTGTTTGCAGAGCGCTTTCTCCCCTGGGCAGCTCTGGGAGCGGACAGGGCAGCTCTGGGAGCAGGGGCACCTCCAACCTGCAGGCCCTGCAGGGGTGAGATGAGCGGGGAGGGGCCAGGCACTCCTCGGGGCCCAAGAAGGAAAGGCAGCACCGAGGGGAAGGGCTCAGCCGGCAC
The DNA here is from genome assembly GCF_964212035.1 of Myotis nattereri. Taxonomy (NCBI): domain Eukaryota; kingdom Metazoa; phylum Chordata; class Mammalia; order Chiroptera; family Vespertilionidae; genus Myotis; species Myotis nattereri. Next base: position 2,061,333 of record NC_138090.1, read on the forward strand.
AGGGACGGGCCCTGCGGGGGAAGCAGGTGCTGTCCCAGCAGCCGGACAGGAACAGGCGTGAGGCAGCCTGTGAGGAGCCAGGCTGGGCTTTCCCCTCGGTGGGTCCTGCCCGCGGACGTGCTCCGCCTGAAACAGTCTTTCCTTTCCCGAGCCGTTTCATCCGAGCACAGGTCTGTTCCTCTCTCAGGTCTCAGCACCCGCAGCCTCCCCTCCGCCAGGAAGCCCGCCGGGACTGTCCTCGCCCCCCGGGACTGTCCTCGCCCCCTGCCCCTGGCTCTGTTCGCTCGTTTGCTGTTGACTCACGCTCACCAGGCAGATCCCATGAGGGCAGGGACGTCTTGCACCCCAGCACCCCCTCAGTGCAAGAAGCAGAGCAGGAAATCTTTGTGTGCGGAACTGCTTTTCTCGTGGCAGAACCAGACACTGTCATCCGAAAACAAAGAAAATAAAACACTTTGAAACCTGTGTCCCCACAACGAAGAGGTCTCCCCAGAGGTAAATTGAAAATAATTACCTTTATTGATGCATCTGTAACCGCTGTGTGGGGTCTTCTTTACGGGCGTCATAGGTTATGAATGAACTCTTTACTCCGCCCACCCATGCTCTCGCCAGGAAACAAGCAGACGGCAGGCAGACAGCTCCTGTGTGGGGCCTGCCCCGCCTCCCGTCCACGCCTCCTTCGTGTGGGCGGAGCGTTTATTTCGGAGAAGCGACCTCTTCCGTCCTCAGTGTCTGCGACTCGGGGCAGCTGAGCCCATCCCGGGCCCGGGTGTGGGCGTGTGACAGGCCTGCCAGCAGCCGAGCGCGTGATGGGCTCAGGGCTGAGCACGGGACCCGCGTCAGCCCAGAGCTGTGGCCTGGAGCCTCTGCTGGGATCGCCGGGGGTTCCCATCGGGAGCCGGACGGGTGGGCCGCGAGCCCAGGGCTGCTGGCAGCCACTCTGCGCCACGAGGAGGGCGGGAGGCAGCCGTCCTGCCCGGCACCCCCCCCCCCAGCTTCCCTCCGGGAGCCGCCGAGCCCCTTTGCCCGGAGTCAGTGTGAGGGCCTCCCCGCAGCTGACGCAGAGAGCAGAACGGGGCGACTTTTTTTTACTTTTATTCTTTTTTACAAAATCAGTACATCATTGGCAACACTTGGCACACAGGCCGGGAACCACAGCCTGGTGAGAGCGCGCCACACGCCCGTGAGAGACACGCGGACCCTCGCGGTACCGGAGGACGCCGGGGTCTCAGGTTTGGGGGCCACAGAGCGGCCGTCCAGGCTTCGCTCCCGTCTCCTCTTCCATCCCCGCTGCGCCCCTCTGCCACGTCCGCCCGGCTCTCTGCCGTCTCTGCCCCCGCAGGCCGCGGGCTGTCCGCTGGGGACCCGCCGCCCTCAGCCCTGCGAAGTGGCCGTCCTCAGCAGGGCTGCGAACATGGACCCCGGCTTCCGCTGCAGGGCCTCCGGCCTGTCGAACTCCACAACCTGGAGAGGAGGGAGGGAGGGACAGGGCACCGCTGAGCCCCGGCCCGAAGGGCCCGCAGGCCTCCCGGGCGCGGGCCGAGGGGCGCCCTCCCCGCGGCCCGGGGCGCCCGTCACCTTCCCGTTGTCCATGACCAGGATGCGGTCGCAGCCGAGCACGGTGGTGATGCGGTGGGCGATGACCAGCACCGTGCAGCCCCGGAAGGCCTCGCGGATCGTGCGCTGAATCAGCGTGTCCGTCTCCGAGTCGATGGAGGCGGTGGCTTCGTCAATGAGGATGATCTGGTGGCGACAGAACCGGTGGCAGCAGGGCTAGGCTGGGGTGGCTCAGTGGATAGAGCGTCAGCCTGCAGACCGAAGGGTCCCAGGTTTGATTCCCGGTCAGGGCACAGGCCTGGGTGTGGGCTCCATCCCCAGTGGGGGGCGTGCAGGAGGCAGCCGGTCCATGATTCTCATCATCGATGCTTCTCTCTCTCTCTCTCTCCCTTCCCTTCCTCTCTGAAACCAATAAAATAGATTATAAAATAAATAAAAATTAAAAAGAGCAGGTGCGGGCGGCCTCGTGGGCCCAAGACCGGGTCCGGTCCTGGGCCGGCCACCAGCTCGCCGAGACACGGAGAGCTTTGGGTTGAGTCCGGGCCCCTCTGGCCCCCAGACCTGGTGACCCCGCAGCCCCGCCCGCCGAGAGGGACATGCTTAGTGGTGGCGGCGCGGGGGCAGGTCTTGCTCTAGGAACCGCCTTCCTCTTTGCGGGACGGACGGGAGCCGCCACCAGGCCAGGAGGAGGGGTTTCCTGGGTGTCGCTGGTTACGGTCAGGCTCCGTAGAAAGAGGGCGTCGCGAGTAAACCAGCGGCCACGGGTGTGACAAAAGCCACGCGTGCACGTGTGAGTGTGCAGGGTGTGCCCGTGTGTATGTGTGTCCCTGCACATGTGTGTGCACGTGTGTGCGTGCTTCTGTGTTTGCCTCTGGCTTGCTTGTGAGAGAAAGCACGCTCCCAAGAGCCCACGCAGCCGCGATGAGGTGACGGCGACATTGTCTGGGAACAGTGATGGCGTTTCAGACCCAGGGAACTCCCCGGACGGCTGACGCGAGTCCCCCCTAAGCAAGCGGGGATGCGCCCCGTGTTTTAAGGGGGTCATGTGGTGGCAGCTGCGAGGCTCTGGCCTCGGCTTTCCAGTTCTGGGGCAGACGGACGTCGGCGTGGGGGCTGAGGGCCCGGGCTGAGCCCCGCCACGCCTCCCCCTGCCACTCCCCCAACACACACGCACGCGCACATACGCACACACGCACACACGGGCCATGGCGCCGGGCACTGCACCTTGGAGTTGCGCAGGAGGGCGCGGGCGATGCAGAGCAGCTGCCTCTGCCCCACCGAGAAGTTCTCGCCGTTCTCCTCCACCTCCGCCTGCAGCCTTTGGGGAAACTTCAGGATCTGCCGAGTCAGGCGGACAAGAGAGGTCACATGGGCCTGTGGGCACGGCGGGCGAATCGGCCGACCCCTCGGGCGGCCCCTGTGCCTGGCGCCCCTCCTCGTCTCTGCGCCGCTCTCCTCCCCACCCACACCCGCAGGATCCCGCAGCGCCAGTGCCCTGTCCTAGAGGCCTGGCCCTGCCCCTGGAGCCGCTGCCGGTCGCAGGCCTTTGCCTTTCCCCCTCCCCCACCTCTGCTGTGTCCTCAGCCCACACTGAGCCTGGCCCCTGGTGTCCCGATGTCGTCCCATCTCATGAGACGGGTCCTCCGTGCGGAGCGCGTCTGTAGTGCCGGGTGGGAGGCGCCTGTGGGAGAGCCGCCAAGCCCGATCCCAGCTCCGCTCACCGTCCTGCTCAGGAAGGTCCTCTCCAGGGCGCCCCAGATCTGCTCGTCCGTGTGCCGGTCAAAGGGGTCCAGGTTCAACCTGCCCAGGGAGGAGGCCGTGCTCAGTAACCACCCGACTGGGGCAGCCTGTCCCGTCCCCGGCAAGGGTGAGGGCGAGGGCCCGGGGTTACAGACGCCACGGACCCCGCGACGGGCATTTCCCGGGCCGGGTGGTACCTGTCCCTTCTGCAGGCAGCAGCCGGGTTCTGTTTGGGGCCACCTGTCCCCCAGCCCCCAAGCCCTGGGGCTTAGGTGGGGCTCTTTCTCAAGGGTGAGCAAGTCAGCACGCGGCAGCCCCCGGCCACAGGCCAGTCCCTGGCCACAGGCCAGTCCCCGACCACAGGCAAGTCACAGAGTGTGACTCGGGACGGTTGGGGCGATCCCTGCAGAAAGGTTTGCTGCTCCTCTGACTGACAGGAGAGGCTCAGCCGTCCCCCAGGAGGGACGCGGGGAGTCCCCAAAGCCCTCGCTGAGGCCCGGAGATGACTGGGCCTTGACCAGCCTCGGCCTCCCCGGGATCGCAGCTGAAAGAGGACTTTGTAGCTTAGCCGTTGGCGGTGTGTGTGTGTGTGTGTGTGTGTGCATGTGCGCGCGTTGGTTAAAATACACGTGACACGTTTGTCCTTGTAGCCCTCTGTGAGCCTACGATTCAGTGGCATTAAATACATTCCCCATGTGTGTGACCACCCCTGACACGCACCGTCCTCAACAAACACCCCGCCTCCGACAACTGCCCCTAAAATCTTAAAGAACGGATTTACTTCTCTCAGGAAAAGCGGGGCTGCTACCGAACGGGCGTGAGGACATGGTGCGGCCTGGTGTTTGGCGACAGGCCGCAGGCGGTGGGAGGGCAGCGCTGGGGCGTGAAGGTCACAGTCCGACTCCCGGTCAGGGCACAGGCCCGGATTGCGGGCTCGATCCCCAGGAGGAGGCGTGCAGGAGGCAGCCGGTCCGTGATTCTCTCTCATCATGGATGTTTCTATCTCTCCCTCTCTCCTCCTCTCAGAAATCAATAAAAATATATTTAAAACAAACAAACAAAAAAACAACACCTTGCAAATGTTCGGGCGTCGAAGTTCACCAGGTGGATACCAGGGTCTCTGTGGATCTTCAGACGCCGCTCACGAGGTGGGCCAGGTGGGCACGAGGGGCCCAGAAACGGACAGCCCTCCAGCCCTGACCTCCGGTCCTCTCCCCGGGGGGGCCCAGGCCAGCACGCACCTGATGGTCCCCGAGAACAGGACGGGGTCCTGAGGGACGACAGACAGCTTGGACCGCAGGTCCTCCAGGCTGATGCCGCTGATGTCCACGCCGTCGATGAGGATCCGGCCCGCTGCGGCCTCCACCAGGCGGAAGAGCGCCATCCCCAAGGAGGACTTCCCTGTTGGGGCGGGAACAGCAGGGCGTCGCTTCCTGAACCTGCCCGGGGCCGGCACAGGGGACCCCCAGCGCGCACACCTGCGCGCTCCCGCCAGCCTCCTGGGTCCTTCGCGACGCTCCTCACCCCTGCAGTTCCCTCCTCTGTTTCCCTGTCTGGTGACTTGCCCGCCACCTGTCCCTCCCCGGGGCCCACGACAGCAGGGACTCCGGGTGCTACTGGCCGGTGTCTGGGACAGGACCCAGCATGACGGGAGGGTCAGCGAACCCCTGCCTGAGAACAGGTGGACACCCCGAGGCCCAGATGGAGGAGGAGGTGCCCGGACAAGCCGCTCACCGGAGCCAGTCCGGCCCACGATGCCCACCACCTCCTGGCCGCGGATGGTCAGGCTGATGCCCTTGAGGACGATGGGGGTGTTGTCGCGGTATCTCATCTGATAGTCCTGGAAGCAGACCTCCCCGCGCTGCGGCCACCCGGCCGGGCAGCTCACGCCTCCCACGTGCGGTGGAGCCTCGGGGACGCACAGCTCGTGTTCGAGGAAAGAGAAGGAAGCCGGTCGTTACCACCCGCCTCTGCCCAGCCCCGCGGACCTCGGCTGCGCCCCGAGCGTGGGACCGCCCCAGCCACCCTGCCTCGGGGTCAAGACCCTGGCTGTGTGATCAGAGGGACACCCCAGGCCATCCCTGCCCCCAGCTCTGTCCCCAAAGAGGGGGATGCCCTAGAGCTGCGTCCTTGCTGTTAATACAGAGAACTCTCTAACGCAGTGCCCGAAGTGCGAAAGAAACGGAACCAGAGCAACGCCAGCCCAGGCAGCGGGGCGTCCCCCGTGGGGCGCGTCTCAGCGCGGAGCCCCGGCCCTCGCGGGCTCCCTGTCCTCGCCCTGCGAGCTGGGCTTTGTCACACGCGTTTCACAGGCTCGGACAGCGCCAAGGACTGGCTCGCGACAGCACAGCTGGCGGGGGGGGACGGCGTGGACTCCGGCCCAGGCTGCCTGAGCCGCGCGCCCGACGCCACGCCAAGCGCGGCGGGCGTGTTGGGAGGAAACAGCGATGGAGAAGACGCAGGGCCGCAACTGCGAGCCACAGCTGCCCACACGGTGCCACCACAGCGCCCCTCGGGGTGAGACCCGGCTGTGCGGCTCACGCGTTCGCTCACGGAGCAGGCAGGGCACCCGGCCTCGGAGGCCTCGACGGCCAGGCTGTGGCACCGCGAGCGCGTGCTCGGCCGGCCGAGCCTCCGTGCCCTCCTCCGGGGAACGGGCCCCAGCACACGACGGCCTCCCGCGGGGCCGCGTGACTCGGGAGATCATCTGTGCGTCGTAGCATCGAGCCTTTCCTGGGGCCGGGCCGGCCAGGAGCTGCCTGTGTCCATGTGTTAATCTCTGCAACCACCAGCGGGGGAGCTACTGTGACCCGTCCCATGTCAGAGGCCGCACAGCCGATTCGGTGGCAAAGCTTAGACCTGAACCCGGGTGATCTGGCCCCCAGGCCTGCGCCCAGCTGCTGCGGCACAAACAGACGCGGTCGTACACCAGGCCTCGCCGTCGTCCCTGCTCTCCGACGGGGCAAGCTCCCATTTCTGCGAGGGGAAGCTCCCTCCCTCCACATCCGGGACGCTGGCCCGCAGAGAGGCCAGTGGACATGAGCCGCCAGGAGTGGAGGAGCCCCCAGGAGAGAGGAGACACGGAGGGCGGGAGGCCCGGGCCCCAGGGCCCTCCTGGGAAAGCCTCGGGGCCCCGGGGACGGGCAGAGACCTCCAGGGGAGCCCGGCTCACCGGACCCGGGCCCGCGCCCACCTTCATGTACTGCAGCATCCGCTCCACCGCCGTGAAGTAGGCCTCCGTCTCTGAGCCCACGCGTGTCGTGGCCTGGAAGTTGGACGCCAGCTGAAAGGGAGGAGATCGGCAGTCGGGCGACCCACCGTGGGAGCAGGAACGCTCCAAGCTCTCGGTTCCTCTCGCAGCGGGTCCGGGAGGGCTGGCGTTCATCTGGCGTGGATTCCACGTGTCTAACATGCACTGACCCCCACGTTCACACACGTGCCTCCCACGTCCACGCTCCATTGCCTCCCGGTACAGACACAGTCCTGACACAGGCGGTCACGGACTGGCCCAGAGTCACGCCGCCCGTGTGGCAGAGCCCGGGCGACTCACGCATCCTGACCACATGTTCTTTCTTATTTTTTCAGATATTTTATTGGTTTCAGAGAGGAAGGGAGAGGGAGCGAGAGACAGAAACATCAATGATGAGAGAGAATCATCCACCGGCTGCCCCTTGCTGGGAATCAAGCCTGCAACCTGGGCCTGTGCCCTGACCGGAGAGTCGAACCCTGACCTCCTAGGGCAGTGATGGCGAACCTTCTGAGCTCGGCGTGTCAGCATTTTGAAAAACCCCAACTTAACTCTGGGGCTGTGTCACGTATAGAAATTTTTTGATATTTGCAACCATAGTAAAACAAAGACTTATATTTTTGATATTTATCTTATATATTTAAATGCCATTTAACAAAAATCAACCAAAAAAATGAGTTCGCGTGTCGCCTCTGACACCCGTGTCATAGGTTCGCCATCACTGTCCTAGGTCAGTGCTCAACCACTGAACTACACTGGCCAGGCCCGACCACACATTCTTAATCACTGCTGTGCCCCACGGGGCGTGGCAGGAACGCAGTGGAGCAAAGCCCAGCAGGCACCTGGCTCAGCACCGGCCCAGGCCCAGCTCCCAGTAAATCCCTCTGTGGTCGCACCGGCCCGCTGAGTGGGAGCACCACAGCCATCCACGTGGCCCGCGCACGGGGGCAGGTTCTGCACACAGGCCCGGATGAGGGTGCGTGCCCGCTGCGGGGCTCACCGAAGGGCCGACGGGGCCCTCTGCTTACCCGGAGGAGGCGTCAGCCTTGGGCGCACAGCTCTGAACCAGCGAGAGACAAAGCCACGCGAGCACAGGGGACGGTCCATGAACCCCGGGGAGGGGCGCCCGGGCCAGCAGCCAGCGTTCCTTCGAGTCAGCCTCCCGCAGGCGTCTGTGGCCGTGAGCCTGACCAGCCGTCCCTTCCCCCGAGCCCGGGAGGGACGCTGACAGCACATCAGGACCCCCTAGACACCCTGATTCAAGCTAGATTCCCAGACCCCGTATCTGGAGCGGTCAGCGGGCTGAGGAAGCCTGCAGGAGCGGGGACCCCTCCCCTCTGGAGCGGTCAGCGGGCTGAGGAAGCCTGCAGGAGCGGGGACCCCTCCCTCTGGAGCGGTCAGCGGGCTGAGGAAGCCTGCAGGAGCGGGGACCCCTCCCTCTGGAGCGGTCAGCGGGCTGAGGAAGCCTGCAGGAGCGGGGACCCCTCCCTCTGGAGCGGTCAGCGGGCTGAGGAAGCCTGCAGGAGCGGGGACCCCTCCCTCTGGAGCGGTCAGCGGGCTGAGGAAGCCTGCAGGAGCGGGGACCCCTCCCTCTGGAGCGGTCAGCGGGCTGAGGAAGCCTGCAGGAGCGGGGACCCCTCCCTCTGGAGCGGTCAGCGGGCTGAGGAAGCCTGCAGGAGCGGGGACCCCTCCCTCTTCAGCCGCCTCCCCACATCAGTCGGGAGAGTGACAGCTGGGTCAGGGTATGACAGCAACGTGAAGCGACACCAGCCAGGCAACCGAGAGGCCAGCGTCCTGGGCCTGGCTCTGCTTCTAACGCTCTGTCCATTCCAACAACCCCCCTCTCTGGGCCTCAGTTTCCCCACCCGCGCGTAGAGGCTGGACCCTGCCGTCCGCTCGCCTTCCATTCCTACGTCCTCTGCCTCGGGTGGTCTTTCATGCAGGCGTCCCGCTCAGAGGGGCCAAGGAAGCCAAGCAGCGGATCCAGAAGGCCCAGCGCGTGGCTCACGTCACGTGGTCTCCCGTGGCCAAGTCCCAGGCGGAACCACCGTCCTGCCCGCGCTCACCACCCCGAGCCCGCTGTCCGGCCCCCGCCCCCTCACCTGCAGGATGAGGCTGATGGTCAAGGCTTGGAAGGAGTGGGAGGCCGAGGACATCCCGAGGGCCACGAACAAGGCCACGGCCAGGGTCACCAGGTTGGCCATAAGCTCCAGCCTCAGCGACACCCAGCGCGTGGAGAACAGGAACATCAGCTGGTAGTTATTGTGCACGTCGTTCAGCCTGTTAAACCTCGAGGGAAGGGACGCGTGGAGCCACCGTGTTGGTCTGTCCGAGGGCTTCCCGAGGTCACCCCTCGGCCGCCGCTCCCACCCACCCTCACAGCCTGGCGTCCCTTGTTTTGCCCCCCCCCCCGCCCCCGGGTGTTGTTTTCATTGCTTTTCAGGGAGGAGGAGGAGGAGGGGGAGGGGGAGAGAGGAACAGCGACGTGAGAGAGACACACCGATTGGTTGCCTCCTGCGCGCACCCCGACCAGTGCCGGGATCAAACCTGCAACCCAGGTGCGTGCTCCTGACGGGAACTGAACTGGCCACCCTTGGGCGCACGGGCCAACGCTCGAACCTCCGAGCACGCCAGCCAGGGCACAGCCTGACTTCTCTCTGGGGGATTCCCCCCTCTCCCCTTTCTCAGCCACGGAGCTGACCAGACCCCCGCTCTAGGCCCTGAGCCCCTCAGGCCCACCACCTACCCCTTCACTGGGCCAAGGAGAGTGAATGAATAAATGTGTGAGCGGGTGGAGGCGGTGATGCCTCCCTCTGCACCTCCGCCCGGGGGCTGTGTCCCCCGTGGGTGCTGAGCATCGACGGTTCTCAGTGCTGACTGCGTGCCAGCATCGCTCCCGGACCCCGCAGCCCTACCGTCCGCACTGTCCTAGGGGGCTCTCCAGGGCCACTGGAGAGCTGGTGCCGGGCTCATCCACATTCCAGCTAATGAACACACACCACCTCCCACGCCCCGTCTTACCAGGCTCCGAGGCCAGCTCAGACGCCACCTCCTCCCGAGAGCCTTCCGGGGTCCCTCCCTGAACTCTGCTGGCGTTTGACCAGCTCCTCTCCCATGCGGCTTGTCACACCCCACCCGGACTATTACACAAACATGTCATATTTCTGTGTCTCCGTCTTCCACCCGACTACGAGCTTCCTGTCAGTCCCTGTTTGGCCCTGACAAGTCGCTAAGGTCCTTGGACACAGTTAAGTTTTGCTTGTTTTAACAAACATACAGAAGGCACACCTATGGGTGTGGATGTAATGAAAGAGAACCTGTTACTTAGGAAGTTCCTGGTCCTCATTTTATGAAAATGCGATGCCTGTTTGGAAGGGAAAGAAAAAGCAACTGCCCGGCCGGCTGGTGTGGCTCAGAGGCTGAGCGTCCACCTAGGACCCAGGAGGTCGGGGTTCGATCCCCGGTCAGGGCACAGGCCCGGGCTGTGGGCTCCATCCCCAGTGCGGGGCGTGCAGGAGGCAGCAGGTCCATGGTTCTCTCTCATTACTGATGTTTCTCTCTCTCGCTCCCTCTCCCTTCCTCTCTGACATCAATAAAAATATATTTTAAAAAATAAATAACGTAAAAAAAACTAATGAAAAAGTGCTGGCCCGGACGCTTCTTGCTGTGAGCTGCAGTAGCAGGTGGGTGCCCTGCCCAGGGCCCCAGCTCTGCATTTCCTGTGTCGCCTCCACTCTGTCCCCGGGGGATCGCCTTCCAGAGGAGGCTCTGGGGCTCCCCAGTGAGCGGAGTGAGGCCGTGTTCCCCTGGTGCCCAGCACCCTGCTCCCGCCGCCCCATGGCCCCGCCGCCCCCCTCCCCCTTCCTGCCCCACGGCCCCGCCCCCCCCAGATTTCCCCCCACACCCCGGTCCTGCTCCACGGCCCCTCCACCTCCTCCCCAGTCCCCCTTCCTGCCCCACGGCCCCGCCACCCCAGGTTCCCCCCCACCCCGGTCCTGCTCCACGGCCCCCCCACCTCCTCCCCCGTCCCCCTTCCTGCTCCACGGCCCCGCCGCCCCCCGCCCCCGCCCCCCGTCCTGCCCCACGGCCCCGCCGCCGCCGCGCTCCGGGGACTCACTGGCGGACGAAGTCCTCGCTTTTCCCGTAGACGTGGATGGAGCTGAGCCCGCGCAGGGCGGTGAGGATGTGGGAGAAGAGCGGGGAGCGGCTGTAGTTCTCCAGCCTCTTGAACACGTTCAAGGCCCGCTTGAACTTCCTGCGCCGCCGCCGCAGAGGAGGAGAGGGTGACCGGCCGCCCCGTCCAGGCGGGTCCCAGCCCCGCGGAGGCCGCCCGCCCGCCCGCCCGCGGGCAGAGAGACCCGCTCACACGAAGTAGAGGAGGCAGGTGGCGAACAGGACGATGCCGATGAGCAGCACGTAGGGGGACAGCACGCTGACGATGACCATGTTGATCAGCACCACCAGGACCAGCAGCAGGAACTGCTCGGCCACGATGGGCAGCAGCTGGTCCAGCTGGTCCAGGTCCCCCGTGAAGCAGTTGAGCAGCCGGCCCGTGGGCGTCGTGTCGAAGAAGCTCATGGGGCAGAGGGAGACCTGCAGGGAGCAGGCGCGGCCTGAGGGGGCGGCGGGCCGGGCGGGGACCCTGGGAGGGCGGGGGGGGGGGGGCGTCGGGGAGGCAGCGGGCCAACGCCCGGGCTCCCTAGGCCGTCTGCTCAGGCTCCAGCGCGCGGACTCCTCCGCCTACTGCTGTGCGGCCCTGGGCAAGTGGCCTCCCCCCTCGGAGCCTGTCTTCTTGTCCGTCGCCCTCAGCAGATCCTGAGGCCCAGGGGACCCAGACCACACCTGCGTTGTGCGCTCACTGTCATAAGCCCGACGCCCACCACATGGCGCACGGGAACATGTGACATGCGAACATGTGACATCTCTACAACGTCATCGGCTGCCACCCCAGGGGATGGACAGCCCAGACCACTGGGTATTCTCACCGTGACACCTCGTGTCCCACGGCCACGTGAGGGAGAGACCAGGGCGCTGGGGGCAATCCCACGCAGCTCTGCCTGTGACAGGGCTCGGCCCACCAAGGCCAGCACCAGTGTGACCACTGACCCTCCAGCAAGGGACAGTGAACGGCTAGGACCTCCCTCCAGCAGCAGGTGTGACCGGCCCCCGTCCACCTGGGGGCCTGGTGTCCATTTACAGCCTTGGGACACTCGGACAGGCAAAACCACGGAGACAGGAAACAGATCCGTGGTTGTGGGGTTGGGGGGAGGGAGGGGTGGACAGGGACCCCGGGGGCAATCCAGGGCAGTGAAGATAGTCTGGTGCTAAATGGTGGGTACATGTCAGCATACATTTGTCAAAAAAATAAAAATAAACGAAGAACGCCCCAAGACGTAGCGCCCGTCCCAGCCTGCCTTGCTTCCCAGCTGGGCCTCGCCTGGGCACTTCCTGGCCCGATACCAGTAGCAGCGATCTGCAGATCTCTCCGTAGCTCCTGCCTGGCGGCCTCAGAGCCAGTGATCCAGGGGGGACGGGGGAGAGGGGGGGCGAGGGGAGGGGGGAGGGCCATAGAATGTACACCACCCAGAGGGAACCTTCTGTAACTGTGGGCGTTAGGTAATGATGATGATAAGAGACCCGTACGGGCGTCGGCTGGGACACACGCCCACACGCAGGCAGGGTGCTCACGTGGGGGCTGGTGAGGGCCTGCGAGGACGCTGTGCTCTCCACCCACTGTTCTTGACCCAAACAGCCCACAGCGCCTAGCTGTTTTCTAAAGGGGGCGCCGCCCGGCCCGGCCCGGCCCGGCCCGGCCCGGCCTGCGCAGGCCCCGCGCCCACCTTGCTGAAGAGGTCGTTGTGCAGCGTGGTGGACGCCGTCCTGGTGGCCCGGGCGAAGGCCGCCGCGGAGCAGACCCCCACGCAGGCCAGGCCCAGGGCGCTGAGGCCCAGCACCGCCTCGTAGAAGGGCAGGGCGGGGTTGTCCAGGATGTCGCCCGGGTCCGAGGCGGTTCCGTTGCTCTCGCAGCTGCTGTTGGTCTGTGAGAAAGAAGGGGGACGCGGTGTGACGATGAGGACCTCCGGCCCCTGTCCCCGGCTCCTGGCCCCGAGCCCCAGGGGTGCCCTGAGCAACGGGACTGGGAGCGTCCTCCGCTCGCACCCGTGGCCTCCGGCGCTGCTTCCAGACACTCGGGCCTCCGAGACCTGGGAGTCCCCTTGCAGCTCATGCGGGGCAGGTGGCTGGGCCGCGGGTGACAGCTTGGAACCTCCCGCCCACCCCCATCCTGCAGGGAGAGGGCGGGGGTGACATCAGGCATTGCACTCGCCTCCGTGAGGAAGCCAGGCTCTGGCGGATTCGAGCCCCGGCCCAGGTCCACCGCCTGCCTGCGAAGCTCAGGGCTGCGCGGAGCGTGTCCTGAGGGCTCAGCCCGCACCCGCTCCCTTTCTCGCTGCTCCCTAAGCGGGGCTCAGGGTGAACCCGGGCATCTCGCATGGACCTGAGAGCCCTCCCTCTGAACTGTCCTCATCACAGGACGAATCCCTAGAGGGTGGACGCCTCCTGTCATGGCCTCATGACCTGGGGCCAGCAGGCAGCCTGGGGTGGGCATGCCTCCCCCTGGAAGTGTCCCGTCTCTGCTGGGCCCTGCCCCCTGCTCCTTGGCTCTTCCTCTGAGATGTGCAGGTCACCCCTGCACAAATCAGAGCGGCTCCCGGCCTTCCCCTGCGTCAGCGGTCAGCCCTGATGGACTAGAACCTGCTTCCCGCCCCCCATGTCCAGCAGGTCTACCTTCCTGTGGCCGCCCAGCCCGGCTCCCGCCCAGCCAGGGGCATGGAAGCCGCGCGAATGTACGGAACCCGGCATGCCTGGGCCAGAAAGAAACCTCTTGGTTTTGTCCCCAAAAGACCACAGGGTGACGGTTCAGTCTGTGAGCACCAGGTCGCGCCGGGCAGAGGCCCCCGAAGTCTGGCTCCCAAAGGGCCTCCCTGGGCTCCCTCTGTCACCAGGGCAGTGGCAGGCGCTGGGCTGGTCCCGGGGTCCCCAGCCTGGGCTCAGCCCCCAGAGAAGCCACTCCCTCCGCAGGGGCCACGGGCACGCCCCCCCCCCATGCCTAGGGCACTCACCCCTGAGCCCTGCCCCAGCCAGTAGCTCAGCCACCAGAAGTAGAAGGCAGAGAAGGCGTTGAACAGCAACATGAGCAGGAAAACCATGATGGCGACCGCGTACCCTGGGGAGGGAGGGGGCGTGACCGGCGCCCAGGGAGGCGCACAGCCCCTGACCACGCTGCTCGCACCCAGGCCCTCGGGTCCCCTGCCCCCTGAGAGGACCAGGAGGAGCTGGGCTCAACCCCTGGCTCTGCTGCTGACAAACAGCGTGGCCCTGGCAGGGACCGAGGTCAGGGACCGCATTCTACTGCCCCTGCTCTGAGGTGCCCCAAGAAGGCAAGTGCCCAGCACCCAGCCCGGTGCCTGGCCCACGAGCAGTGGGATCTAGAGAAGTCGTTCCCCTAAGCAGGGCCGGGGCCGCCGCCTGTGCTAGGGGGGCACCCGGGTGGGGGTGCCGAGCCTGGTGCTGGGCACGTGCCTTCTCGCTGAGTCTCCACGGAGGCCCGCCTCACCCAGGGCTAGTTCCAGCGCCAAGTAAAGGGTGGTCAGGGGTCACAGTGACTCAGAAACCTCCGCAGTGACCCCCAAAGTGCCATCGTGCAGTGATGTGTGGAGGCCACGAGGCCGAGCTGGGGAAGCTGCTACCTGCCGCCGCCTTCAGAAAGACACGCCAGCGCCACCGCCACGACCGCTGCGCCCGCGTTCCCACGCACGGCGCTGAGTGTGCGCCCTAAGCCGCTCCTCTCAGCGCTGAGCACGGGCTCACCGAGGCCACAGCTGGGCCGTCTGGGAACCACTCGGCTACGGCCCTGTGTGAACCGCACTTCCTGCGTCCTTTGCCCTGATGCTTGGCGCTGGGACCCTGGTCCCGCGAGACCCTCTCCCAGGGGCAGCTCATTCCAGGGGCAGCTCATTCCCAGGGGCAGCTCATTCCAGGGGCAGCTCATTCCCAGGGGCAGCTCATTCCCAGGGGCAGCTCATTCCAGGGGCAGCTCATTCCAGGGGCAGCTCATTCCCAGGGGCAGCTCATTCCAGGGGCAGCTCATTCCCAGGGGCAGCTCATTCCAGGGGCAGCTCATTCCAGGGCTGGCCAGTGACTGCCGTGAGCTGACACCCACCGCCGCCCGCCACCCACAGCCTGGCGGCCTCAGCAACCACGCACCCACACAAGCCCGTACTCCCTGCCCGAGTCACCCCGGGCCAGGTTCCAAGCAACTAGGAACCCCCATAGCCAGGGCCCCCGGAATCACTCCACCCACCCACCCTGAGCTTGCTCAGGGCACCCCTGCTTGCCCACTCTCTCCCAGGAAAACCCAGGAAGGGCACGCTCTCCCCTCACCGCCATCTGACCCCCCTGGCACCTCCCCGTGGCCCTGGGGGCATGGCCTGCCTGCAGCTGGCAGGGTCTCCCTCATGGCTGTAGCGCCCGTCTGCTAGTCTGATAAGACGCATCTCGGGGGCATGGTACCGCCAGCGCCCCTGGGCACGTGGTCCCAGCACTGGCTGTCGCGGGGGAGCTGCCGTCACCGAGTGGCGGGGACAGTGCAGGGTGAGCCTCATGTGGGGCGACCCGGGGTGCCCTGGGCCTCCCATGACCTCACACCTCCCCGGTGACCCGGGCTCGGGGCAGGGCGGGTCCTGGGGGCCCCCGGCAGGCGTGGGGCCGCAGCCCGCACCTCCGGTCGCCCGGATGTACTGGTGGTAGACACGCCACGTCAGGGACCCTTCTTCCATCTTCTCCTTCTGTGTGAGCTGGTTCTGCAGCCCTGGGTGGGGAGGAGGAGGAGAAGGCGTTCTCCCGGCTCTTCCCGGCGCCCAGCGGCTCCCTGCGAAGCTTCTGCGCCTGCCCCCCTCCCGCTCCCTCGCCTCCCAGCGGCAGCGCCCGCCCAGCCTGCCCCTAATCCACGGAAGACCCTGGACCCCAGATCTGGAAAGGGGGTCCACCCCCAACTATTCAACAAGCCCCAAGGGCCTGACATCCCACACGCTGGACGGGTCAGAGGGGCGGCTGGAGAGAAGGGGACAGAGGTGACCTAGGGCCAGGATCCTGGTTCCTAATTGTCATCACGATACTGTGCAACCTGGGGAAGTCACGCAACCTCTCTGTGTCCTCGTCGATGGACAGTGAGATGCTCTGCAGCAACACGCTTCTGCGGCAGCTGCCCCAAAGCCGCTGGGACCCCAGCCGGGCAGGGCCGGACCCAGCGTCCTCACCTTCACTGTCCCCAAGAGGCTCCTCCTGGAGGGGGTGCTGGGCTGGGCCGCCCACCTGAGGCTCTCTGGCCGCCTGGTGTGTGTTCTGGGGGAAGCAGGGCTGTGAGCGAGGGGGTTCCTCCCCGAGGGGGAGGGGCGGGGGCAGGGGCAGATCACCTGTGTGGCCTCCCCATGCATCATCTGGATGAGGTGGGCGTATCGCCCCTTCTTCTGCATCAGCTCACTGTGAACCCCCTGCTCACAGATTTTCCCGTCTTCCAGCAAAATGACCTGGTCGCAAAACTGCAGATACTGAGGAGCCAGAAGAAATAAGATCTTCAGTGAGCACACAAAGAGCTGTTCAGCCTCACTATTCCACAGGAAACCTGAGTTCAAGTCGAGATACAATGTTATTTTATACTAGAGGCCCAGTGCTGGGCGGCGGGGGGGGGGGGGGGGGGGGGGGGGGGGGGACGGGGCCCTCAGTCTAGCTTGCGCCAGGAACAGGCCTAAGCAGGCAGGCGGACATCCCCCAAGGGGTCCTTAGCGCTGCTGCAGAGGCGGGAAAGGCTCCCGTCACCACCGCAGCGCTCCCAGCCGTGAGCCCAGCTTCTGGCTGAGTGGAGCTCCCCCTGTGGGAGCGCACTGACCCCCAGGGGCCAGCGCCAACATTGAGCATCTGCCTCCTGGTGGTCAGTACGTGTCATAGCGACCGGTGGTTCCGCCTTCCTGTTGATTTGCATATTTAGGGTTTATTATATAGGATTACCAGGTTGGCAGAAATTAAACGATGGACAACCCCAGGTGCTGGCCGTGACTGGGAGGAAAGGGAACGCTCGTAAAATGTCTGGGCGGGTGGTAGATCGACACAACTCCTTTGGAAGGCAATTGGACAATGCCGCGTAACACTAAAGGTTTCTGAAGAATTATGAACCAACAATTCAACCCCTTAAAACTCTATCCTAAAAAAAAATCTCAAACAACCATAGACACACGCAGACTGATGTGCACTGAGGCGTTTTTGTAAAAGTGCAAAATGAGGGGACGACCCTACGTGCCCACCCTCGGGAATAAATCCTGGGGTATCGGCGATCGGAGCCCCGCCCCCGTGAGACTGACAGCTGCACCTGTCAGCGTGGACGGTCTCTAGCCTGTGACGTGGCGGGAAAAGGCAGGTTAGCACCGGTCACGGGAAGTAAAGCAGCAGCGACGTACGGGTTAGCACGTGGGGAAGGAGACTTCACTGTGTCTAAGAGTCACACGGATGTGGAAGGGGAGGAAGGCGTGGGCGGCCCCGTGCACAGCAGGGCAGGAGGGGACGGAGGGTCCACGTGTGATTGGGTCGTCGGGGTGCTGGATGCTGGGTTTTCACTAGATCGCCCCCGAAACCTTGTTGTGGCTGTTAATCCTCAGCCGAGGATATTTTTCCCATTGATTTTTAGAGAGAGTGGAAGGGAGCGGGGGAGCCAGAGAGAAACATCGATGTGAGAGAGACGCATCGATGGGCTGCCTCCTGCACGCACCCTGACCAGGGCCAGGGAACCTGCAACCACGGTACATGTCCTTGCCCGGAATGGAACCTGGGGCCCTGCAGTCCGCGGGCTGAATGCTCTATCCCAGCTGTGGGCAAACTACGCCCCGCGGGCCGGATCCGGCTCGTTTGAAATGAATAAAACTATTGAAAAAAAAGACCGTACCCTTTTATGTAATGATGTTTACTTTGAATTTATATTAGTTCACACAAACACTCCATCCATGCTTTTGTTCCGGCCCTCCGGTCCAGTTTAAGAACCCATTGTGGCCCTCGAGTCAAAAAGTTTGCCCACCCCTGCTCTATCCACTGAGCCACACCAGCCAGGGCCCTTCCTAAAGCTTCTTATGCCTTTTTAAAAATATATATATATTTTATTGATTTTTTTTACAGAGAGGAAGGGAGAGGGATAGAGAGTTAGAAACACCGATCAGCTGCCTCCTGCACACCCCCTACTGGGGATGTGCCCGCAACCAAGGTACATGCCCTTGACCGGAATCGAACCCGGGACCCTTCCGTCTGCAGGCCGACGCTCTATCCACTGAGCCGCACCGGCCAGAGCCCTTCCTAAAGCTTCTTATGCCTTTTCTTATACCAGAGAGATGGTGAGGCTCAGCTGGAAGAGGGGGGAGAAATAGCGACAGTGTCTGCGGCCAACGCCAAGGATGAGTGTCCAGGGGAGAGGGGAGGCCGGCAGCCCACTCCGCCCTGCTCTCGGGGGAGACTTGGGGTTCTCCTTCCAAAGCCCTGGCCCCCCTGCCCTGTGGAAGGTGAAGGGGACCCTGAACTTGGGTTTGGGGGTTCGCCAGCCTGTTTCCTTCGCACAGAAAGGAGAGAAGGGCCGAGTTCTTCACCACACGCCCCGCGTCGGGGGTCTAGGCTGAGGGGAAGGGGCGGGGGAGCCCGTCCCACGGGCGTCCAGTCACCTGCAGCTGGTGCGTCACCAGGACGACCGTCTTGCCTCGGAGCGTCTTCTGGATGCACTCCTCGAAGATGTGCTGCCCCACGCGGGCGTCCACGGCCGACAGCGGGTCGTCCAGCAGGTAGACCTCGCGGTCCGAGTAGATGGCGCGGGCCAGGCTGATTCTCTGCTTCTGCCCCCCCGAGAGGTTGAGGCCCCGCTCCCCGATCTGCGGGCGGACAACCAAAGGCACCGTGGCCGGAGGGTGAGCACCGCCGGAGGGCGGGGGGGGGGTGGCCTGGACCCCTCAGGGCACACCCCGAGGCACCTAAGGATGGGGCGCCCCTGGCCTCAGCACTCGGTGCTCCCACGTGCGGGAGAAAGCGCCCCTCGGGGGCGGCGTGGGTAGAGCAGACGTGGCACGTGGCACGTGGCACCGCGAAACGCCGCTCACTGCGAAGGCCGGCCCCGGGCCACCGCGGCCACGGGATCGGGCTCCAGGGCGCCGGGCTCCCGAAATAAGGGGACGGACGAGCACCGCCTGCTCCCCTCGCGCGGGTGTCAGACAGGAGCCGCGAACGAGCCAATGAAGAAGCCGGTGCGAACGCGGAGGACGGCAGGCGCCTCCCGGGGGGACGGGGCTGCCTCACCTGAAGCGAGGCGCGCGGGGCGCTAGACTGGGCTTTGCCCGTGGAACGTGGCCACAGGCTGCGCTGCGGTCACAGTGAAGTGGGGACAGCACTGCCCCTTCTCTCGGGGGCCAACGACGGCGAAGTATCAGAAACGCAGCCGTCAGGACGACTTCCCGTCCTGGGGCCTGGGCTATGTTCCCCCGAAGAAGGGGTGCTGGCCAGCGAGGGGGGGGGCGCACAGGGGTGCCTGGGAGGTTCCCCCTCTCGACTTCCCTCCCTCATTGGGGGGCTCGGAGGCAGCGCGGTGGGGGCCGCTCTGTGTGCCGGGAGGCAGCCTGGGCCCGGGGCCCACAGGGCGAGCTGCCCGCCTCCCCCTCACCTCCGTCAAGTCTCCGAAGGGCAGGATCTCCAGGTCGCGGTTCAGGGAGCAGCAGTGGAGCACCTGGCGGTACCTGCAAGGTCGGGGGGGCTGAGGGACACACGGGCAGACCTGCACCCCCCAGGTGCGGAGGGGGAGCACTCGCACTGCCGGCTGAGGAGACTGCCCGCGTCCTCCTGCCTCTTCCCTTTGGATCTCGCGCGCACGCGGTGGACATCGGAGCAGAAATGAGAGGAGACGGCGCGGCGAGAAGCGCGCCTCTGGCGTCTGTGGCCCTCGGGCTTTTTGTTGTCCGTGTTCATCCCCCGCCCCCCAAAAGGATATTTTTTCAATTGATTGTTAGAGCGAGTGGGAAGGAGGGAGAGAGAGGAGCTTCAATGTGAGAGAGACGCATCGATGGGTTGCCTCTTGCATGTGGCTGGATGGGCCTAGGATCAAACCTGCGACCCAGGTACGTGCCCTCGACTGGAAGCAAACCCTGGACTCTTCAGTCCTTGGGCCGGCGCTCTAGCCACTGAGCCACACCGGCCAGGGCCCCTCAGTGGCTTTTCTTAGGAGCAACTGCCATTACAGTTTCTTATGTATTTATTCAGGAACAACCCATTCCTGTGGGCCCGTGGGCAGCTTATATGGTTTAAGGGTCCTGAGTATCTCATCACACGCTGCACACGGCCACGGCGTGAGTATGTCACGTGCCCCGGGATGGACATGGGGAGTCTCTCGAGTCTGTGGCTGCTGTGACCATGTGCCGTGTGGACACTCGTGTGCACGGGTCTCCGTGTTTGGTGAGATTCTCTGTGTTGCGTGCCTAGCAGCGCCCAGCCCGTGTTTGTTTTGGACAGATATTTCAAAACGGCCCTGAGTCCCATCGGTGTGCGGGCAGAGCGGTGATCAGATGAGGGCTGTGTTAGGACGACGCCCCTGGGGGTGGACACGGGGAGAAGCGGGAGCCAGGGCGCCGGGGCAGGGCCAGGGAGCAGTCCCGGCCAGAGAGCGCAGCGCAGAGCTGGCCGCTAGCAGAGAAGAGAGGAGCGCAGAGATGGAAGGAGATAGCGCCGTCCAATGAGAAGGGGGCTGCGGGAGGAGGCGGCTGGCTCTGGAGAGCCATCGCACCGATTGGGCAACTCGGGGACCGGCCAGCAGCTCACCAGTTGGCATTGGGCCTGGCCGGCTGGAGCTGGCCAGTGTGAACCCCTCCAGGCCTGTGCCCTTGGGGCTGTGACTCAGGGGGAGGGGCCGGTTGCAAAATTGAACAAAGTCAACAGAGGCCGAGTCCCAGAGCTGGAGCCCGGCCCCCAATCCTCTGCCCCACAGCCACTCGTGGTCGCCAGGGGAATGTGTGAGCAGGTCACCCCCCCCTCCACGAACCCAGCTGATTCCTCCACATTGACAACCTCGTCGCCCCCTTGACCTCCCTCTGACTTTGAGGTCAGGAAGGGATTCATACAAACACCCGTGGAGCTAACCTTTCGGAGGGGGAGGGCCCATAGACCAAAGTAGTGAAACCTGGAATTGCTGACAGCCACGGGGTTCAGGCCCAGCGGCATCAAATCCCACCAACTTTGGGCACGTGGCTGACCCTCTTGGGGCCTCAGCCGCCTGGCCTAGAACATGGAGAGGACAGTGACCTTCCTCTCACAGCCAGGAGGGCGGTGCTGGTGCCTGAAGGGAGCCCGTGCGGGTGCCAGCCGCTCTCAGGTGGCCACTCCCAGCGGGGGGTGGGAGGATGGGGGAACCTTCCCCAACAACCCCCTCCCCCACGTCCTCCCTGCCCCTCCCAGAGGCTTACCGGGCCTGGTCGCACTGGCTTCCCATGAGGATGTTGTCCCTGACGCTGCCCGTGAGGAGCCAGGCCTGCTGGGGCACGTAGGCCAGGCTCCCGTGCACGCCCACCGAGCCCTCCAGCAGGTGCATCTGCGGGCGTGAGTCAGCCTCAGGCGGTGCCCAGGGGACATCCAGGGCCCCGCCGGCCTCTGGACCCCGGGGCTCGCCTATGAAATGGGTCTTAGGATGACATGCTCCTGCCCGGCCGGCGTGGCTCAGGGTTTGAGCGTCGACCTAGGAAGCAGGAGGTCACAGTTCAATTCCCGGTCAGGGCACAGCCTGGGTTTCGGTTCAGTCCCCAGTGGGGGGCGGGCAGGAGGTAGCCGATCCATGATTCTCTCTCATCATTGATGTTTCTCTCTCTCTCCTTCTCCCTTCCTCTTTCTGAAAAACATGTTTAAAAAAAAAAATGGAACCTCAGTTGTACAACCACAAGGACCTGAATTTAAAAAACAAAAGAACAACATGCTCCCTCCAGCCCCACCCGTGAGTCAGGGTGTGGCCCCAAGAATGCGGAGCTAAACCAGGACGTTCCCTACCGGACGAGCAGGGCTTGCAAGGAAGACACCCCATGCTTTTCCCGCTTGGTGTCCAGCCCCTTTCCGTGGATGGAATGCCCGGGCCCACCCTGACCTGCCCTGGGTATCCCAGAGCTGCTCCTAACGTGAGGACGTCGCCGTGGATGGGTGGGGCGTGGGCCTTGTGTTTTGGGCGTCACTGTGGGGAGCTGCTACAGTGTTTTGGACAAGTTCAAGCCTTGGACTGAGGAGAAGGCACAGTCCTCTCGTGGCCGCGTGCAAGTCCCAGCTTGGAGGGCAGGGCCCTCCCAGCACAATCTTAGCCAACAGCTATGGTTGTGAGCTGGAACCTGTCGTCTGAACACGTGGCCCCACGTGCCTGTGTGATAGAGTTCAGGTGCATGTAATTGAGTGGGACCGAAACCCACGAGAATGTTGTAATCATCTTGGTCACGCCCTTACTTTGCCTCGTGGCATCTGCTATAAAACAAAGACACGGCTTGTAGTCCGTGGCGCTGTCTCTCAGAGAAGCAGCGTCCCACCCAGACCCGGCTTTCATTCTCTTGTCTGTCTTTTCTAAGCCTTCCAGCCGCCCCCTCTCAGGTTCACCCTTGGCCGTGCTGGCGCAGCACAGGTCACCGCCAAAGAGTTAGTGGAAAAGGGTCACCATCGCTGGCGTTTAAAGCAGCACCACAGGAGATGGTTCTACGCAGACGCGGCCAACGGCAGCCCCTGCCGCGTCTGGTCATTGGGCCTGCGGGTCAGGGCCATCGATTGTTTTCTTCCTGCTTCTCAGTGAGAGAAACTTCAAAACTCACCTCCCCCAGGACGGCTGACAGCAGGCTGCTCTTGCCGCTCCCGGTGCTGCCGCAGACCCCCAGCAGGGTCCCCTGGAAAGCCCAGCACAGACAGGCGTCGGCACAGACGGCCCTCCCTCTCCCCCAGCTGCGTCCGGGGTTTGAACCCAAAATGGCCAACAGAAAACAAAACAACCACACACACCCCACAGCCACCCGGGCAAGCGCATCTCCAGGGGAGATCTGAGGTCGGTCTATAGGGGGCGGCCTCCGAGGAAGGCGGGCGAGTGGCGATGGCGGAGGGGGTGGGGGGGGGGGTGGTCCTGTTAGGAGAGAAGCCCATTCCAGATCCGCCTGTATTCCCTGCACCTGTTTCTCCATCTGTGAAATGGGGCCACAGAGCAGCTTCCCAGTGTTCACACATTCGTTCGTTCATTCGTTCATTCATTCATTCATTCGTTCGTTCATTCGTTCGTTCATTCGTTCGTTCATTCATTCGTTCATTCGTTCATTCATTCGTTCATTCATTCGTTCATTCATTCGTTCATTTGTTCATTCATTCATTCATTCATTCATTTGCTCATCAGAAGAGTCCTCTGAGTTTCTCCTGTGCACCAGGAATGAAGGCAAGGCCTCTCGGGGAGCTCACATGCTGGTGGGGAGAGACCTTGCCATAAAGAAGCCCACACATATTCTCAGGGTGAGGAGTCACATGAAACCAGCTACTGTATCAGAGCTGGGGGTGGACGCCATTTTAGATGGGTTGCGTCTTAAAGGGAGGTTTGGGGAGGAAAGATTTTAGCCGAGAAAATGCCAGGCCAGGCTCCCACCCTCAGGCCACACCCCCGGCTGCTGGCCCGCCCGCCTGGCAGGAGGGGGCTACCTTGGACACCGCCAGGTTGATCCTGTGCAACGCCGGGGCCAGGCCGTCCCCCGTGTCCTCGGGCCCAAGGGCGCCTGGCTGGGGCTGAGCCCCGGGCGTCCCCTCGTGAGCGTATCCGTTCCTCTCCAGCTCCAAGGCCCCGTTGACCACCCCGGGGCAGGCCCTGCGCCAGGACAAGGTGGCCTTCTCCAACACCAGCGCTCTGCTGGGGTCCTTGGCCGGCTGGACGTACAGCACGGGGCTCTCCTGCAGGAAGAACCTCTGCCCGGGCGAGAAGGGGGAGGGAGAGGCGTTCAGGCCGCCGGCCCAGGAGGAGCGTGTCCCCCTGCGGCCGGCCGGCCCCGGGTGCTGGTCTGTGAACGAATGAACAGCGAGTGTGGGAAGAGCCGCCGTCCAGCGAGGGGAGGCTAGTTCTGTTGGTGGATTTCCCGAGTTCACACCACTGGGCCCCTCTCATATCGGACACTCCCCGCCCTATTCCTCACTTTCCAGTCTATTGTACAGTGACGCCAGCCTGACCTACGCCAGCCTCATCGTCCGTGACAGCAGCTGCTGAGTCATAGTACCGACGTGCGGTTTTTCTGTTTCATTTATAACTCGTAAAGGTCAAGAGGTCTGCCCGACCGGTGTGGCTCAGTGGTTGAACGCCAACCCATGAACCAGGAGGTCACGGTTCGGTTTGCGGTCGGGGCACCTGCCCGGGTTGCGGGCTCGATCCCCAGTGTGGGGCGTGCAGGAGGCCGCCGGTTCATGATTCTCTCTCGTCATTGGTATTTTTATCTATCTCTTTCTGAAATTAAGAAAAGAAATGCCTCTGACATCTATATGACTCGGCATTAAAAGAACAGAAAAAGGGACACGGTCTGCAGGTACCACCGTGTGGGAGGTGCCGTGTGCCACCGTCTACTTCCCAGTCCCTTGGCTCTGCGTCCGCAGCGCCCTGTGTGTAAGATTCAGGCGTTAAACGACGTGACCTTCAGCACTAAAGGGGGGTGGGAAGTGCATCCCTCCGCAGCGTCTCCCCGGAGACCCGCTCAGGGCGAGGGCTGGGTGGGAACTGGTCTGGACGTGGTTTCTGTCCAGGCAGCGGGTGCCGAGTCATTGTTATTCCTGCGCCTGTCGGTGGCACCTCAACTTTTTACAATGAGCACCTAGCATTTTACAAAAAATAAAATAAAATAAAAAAGCTATTTTTCAAAAGAAATGAGAGGAAGTCTGTTTCTTCATTATTTAAAAACATGGGCCGCAGGCCTGTTTCACCGGATGAATAACAGCGTCCGAGCCAAGGGACACCATCGTCATCGGGAAGGGCACGGCCCTTTAGTTTGTGAGCTGAGTTATTTTTAGTAACATGACGAGCATCCATGAGCCCCACCCCCACCCCCAGAGCCATACCCTGTCTGTACCTGCCCATGGGTCCTTCCCCATCTCATGCTCCACGCCCTCCAGGCTCCCCCCACCCACACCCGGGACCCACTGTCCGCGCCCCGGAGCCACTATCCCGCACTCAGGAGGAACGCCCCGGGGCTGGAGGCAGGTGAACGCCCACTGCCAAGGGCCGGGCAGCCCGCCCTGACCGCTGACCTTGAACCTCTCTGCCGCAGACTTGGACTCCGTGAGGCCTTTGACCGAGAAGGGAATGAAGAACACCGACAGCCGCATGGTGTTCCAGATGGCCAGGACCGTGAAGGCCTGGTGGGGACCAGAAGAGGTGGTGAGGGTGGCAGCCCGACCCGCCGCCCCCATCCCGGGAGCCCCCATCCCTGAGCCTCGAGCCACAGCGTCGGACCGTGCAGCTTCCCCCAGCAGGTCCGTCCTTGGGCAGTGGCCCAGCTGGTTTGGGGGAGACCAGAGAAACCGGTGACAAAGAGCCGCTGTCTTATTAGAGTCCCCGAGCCTGGAGGCCGGGTCCCACTCGTCGCCTAGCCAACGGGGAGCTCTCGCTGTGCGCAGGCCAGCCCCCTCCCAGGCTCAGGGTCCCCAGGGCCACCGTGCCAGCCGGCCCAGTGCGGAGGGCCTCCGGGAGCACCCGGACACGGCGGCTTTGTGCTGTCAGGCGCCGCACGGTTGTACGACTGCTGCGGTCATCTTCGTTCTCCTTTGCCTGAGACGTTCTTTCTGTTACTGAAAAATCTCCCTCCGCATCGCCTGGCTCCCGCCTCACTCCCCCCGAGAGCATGTCCCGGCTGCCATCAGCCCACCTTTGGCCTCCGGGGTCCCGGGGTCCTGGCTTACGAGTTCCTACAGGCGCCCGGGTTGCCAGTGTGCTCCCTGTGCCCTGGCCAGGGTGCATGTGGGAGGCAAGCAGTCCATGTGTCTCTCACGTCAATGTTTCTCTCTTTCTCGCTCTCTCTCTTTCTCTCTCTCTCTCTCTCAATTCCTCCGCCCTTCCAATCTCTCTTTAAAAAAATCAATGGGGAAAAATATCCTCACGTAAGGATTAAAGTGTATATATCAGGGGTCCTCAAACTGTTTAAACAGGGGGCCAGTTCACTGTCCCTCAGACCGTTGGAGGGCCAGACTATAGTTTAAAAAAAAACTATGAACAAATTCCTATGCACACTGCACATATCTTATTTTGAAGTAAAAACACAAAATGGGAACAAATACAATATTTGTATTTGCATGTGGCCCGCGGGCCATAGTTTGAGGACCCCTGGTATATATGATGTGACACAGACATAGACATTAGACATTAGACATTAGACATTAGACATACACATAGACATACACATACACATACACATAGACATACACATACACATAGACGTACACATACACATAGACATACACATAGACGTACACATACACATAGACGTACACATACACGTACACATACACATAGACGTACACATACACGTACACATACACATACACATAGACATGCACATACACATAGACATAGACGTACACATAGACGTACACATACACATAGACGTACACATACACATAGACGTACACATACACATACACATACACATAGACGTACACATACACATACACATACACATACACATACACATACACATACACATACACGTAGTATATGACAAACTCCAACCGGCCGGCATGCTTTGGCCTGACTCCGCCTGCTGTGAGCACTGTGTAACCTCAAGGCCGGGGCCAGGCAGAGGGGACTGCTGCGCGGAGCACGGGTGAGCCCTTGGCTACAAGCCCCCATGATGCCCTCCTGCTTTGGCCACAGCCTCGGCCTCCCCTGCTGTGAGCCCACATCTCCAAGATCTGGCCCTGCCCTCCTCTCCTCAAAGACGGATCCCTGCTCCGTCCCAGGGCCAGGGTCAGGCCCCAACGGGAAAGACAGAAGGAACCACGCCTTTTATTTAAAAGTGTATTGGGGGGCTCTATTTTGGCCACAGAGAAATGCATCCATTTAGGGTTCCCAATCACTGGGGTGTGAACGACACATTCCAGCTCCCCAAGCCCCCAGACGACGGTCACCCCTCCCTCCCACAGCTGTGGCCCCAGGGATGTCTGTTCCTCACAGGGGTCGACATGGAAGGAAAACCAAAATCCATTCCTAGTACCTACTTGCAAACCATTGAAGTCTTTGAGGGGCACACGTTGGAAAAGGGCAAATGAGAAAACTTCCTGTCCATTCAGAGGGAAAAACAAAACACGCAGACACGTACCAGGGAAGCTGTGAGCTCCAGCTGGAGGCCAACGTGCGTGAGGAACATCACCAAGGTGGCCACGGTGGGGGCCACGAACAACAGCACCGTACCCAGGCTCTGGACAAACCCATTCTTCTCCATCAGCTTCCTTTCCTTCCTTCTCAGGTCTGGGGAATAAATGAGAAACCCACAGAAGTCAGCCACAGGAACATCCTCCACAGACAATCCATGGTCAGCCACGGGAACATCCTCCACAGAACACAGAACAATCCGTGGTTGGCCACAGGAACTTTCTCCACAGATAATCCGTGGTCAGCCACAGGAACATCCTCCACAGAACACAGAAATAATCCGTGGTTGGCCACGGGAACTTTCTCCACAATCCGTGGTCAGCCACGGGAGCATCCTCCACAGAACACAGAACAATCTGTGGTTGGCCACAGGAACATTCTCCACAGAACACAGAACAATCCATGGTTGGCCACGGGAACATTCTCCACAAACAATCCATGGTTGGCCATGGGAAAATCCTCCACGGAACACAAAACAACCCATGGTCAGCCACGGGAACAGCTTCCATGGAACACAGAGCAATCCATGGTCGGCCACGGGAACATCCTTCATGGAACACAGAACAACCCATGGTCGGCCACGGGAATATCCTCCATGGAACACAGAACAATCCATGGTCGGCCACGGGAACATTCTGCACAGAACACAGAACAATCCGTGATCTGCCACAAGAACATTCCGCACAGAACAATCCATGGTCAGCCACGGGAACATCCTCCACGGAACACAGAACAATCCGTGATCTCCCATAGGAACATTCCACACAGAACAATCCGTGGTCAGCCACGGGAACATCCTCCACGGAACACAGAACAATCCGTGATCTCCCATAGGAACATTCCACACAGAACAATCCGTGGTCAGCCACGGGAACATCCTCCACGGAACACAGAACAATCCGTGATCTCCCATAGGAACATTCCACACAGAACAATCCATGGTCAGCCACGGGAACATCCTCCACGGAACACAGAACAATCCGTGATCTCCCATAGGAACATTCCACACAGAACAATCCGTGGTCAGCCACGGGAACATCCTCCACGGAACACAGAACAATCCGTGATCTCCCATAGGAACATTCCACACAGAACAATCCATGGTCAGCCACGGGAACATCCTCCACGGAACACAGAACAATCCGTGATCTCCCATAGGAACATTCCACACAGAACAATCCATGGTCAGCCACGGGAACATCCTCCACGGAACACAGAACAATCCGTGATCTCCCATAGGAACATTCCACACAGAACAATCCGTGGTCAGCCACGGGAACATCCTCCACAGAACACAGAACAACCCGCGGAGCACGAAGGAAATGCCCAGAAGGTGGGTGGCGTGGCCCACCGGGACAGCCATAGGCTCTGAGCAGGAAGCAGTTGCTCTGTACCTTTAATTATGTGTGCGAATGGCTTCTCCCACGTGTACATTTTAATCAGCTTAATGCAGGTGAGGAATTCACTGGTCACCCGGATGCGCTGGTCGCTGACCTCAGAGGTTTGCTTCTGTCTCTTCACGATCATGAGGGTCAGGAGCGCCTGCAGCCGGAGGAGGGAGGGGGGGGCGGCGCGGGGAGAGGCGGTCGGAGGCGGCAGCGAGGGTTCCCATGGGAGACACCAGATGTGGACGAATCACTGGTTAACTGCACCGGGCGGCCCATGAGACCAAGGCTAGGTCCCTGCGGAAGGCTTTCAGAGGTGCCTCCTCCAGGTCCCCACTGTCCTTCCTGGGGGCCCTTCTCTCCCGGGGCCAAGCCAGGCTGTGGCTGACGCAGCAGAGTCCGACTGCTCTGCCTTTGGGAACCCAACCCTCTAACAGTCGCAGGCCCCTTTCGGGGGACTGAGGGAGGAGACCCCTCCGTTTGCATGACTCAGAGCACGTGTCATCCAAGCACCGCTTCCTGTTTTGCCCAATTTGTTTTCACCTGCAGCTTAAGCAGCCAATGTGCCCCCTTCCCCCACAACCCCGAGAGGCCACGTGTCCGGTCGGAGGTACCCCCATGACGGAGCCCGGGCGCTCTGGGGAACGGCCAGCCTCACCATCAGCAGTAAGATCAGGAGGTAGAAGAACGTGCCGATCAGCGCGGTGGGCCCCAGCGTGAGGTAGGAGGCGATGCTGCAGGTCAGCAGCGACGAGCAGCTCAGGAAGATGAGGGGGCCGTAGTACACGCCTTCGAACAGGTAGTTGGTGTCGCTGGTGAAGAAACTGATGGCCTGGAAGACAGCGAGCCCGAGGCTCGGGGTCACCTCTCCAGTCGCCCCGAGCCTGTGTCTTTTTTCTTAATATTGTTATTGATTTCAGGGAGGAAGGGAGAGGGAGAGAGAGAGAGAAACAACAATGATGAGAGAGAATCCTGGATCGGCTGCCTCCTGCACGCCCCCTACTGGGGATCCAGCCAGTAATGCGGGCCTGTGCCCTCGCTGAGCATTGAACCGTGACCTCCTGGTTCATAGGTTGACTCTCAACCACAGAGCCACGCCGGCCGGGAGAATGTCCATGTCTTTGAAGGGGGCTCGAAGGAGGGGGGCAGCCAGAAGTGTGCGTGGTGGGGACTGACGGGGGCCGGTGCATTTGAGGGCTGGAGGCCACCCGGCCAGGCGGGAGCGGGAGGCCACCTCGGGCTGGAGGAGGCTGGAGAGGGGCCGAGGCCAGGTCCCAAGCGGGTGACTTGATGATAAGGAGCCAAAGCAGAGCTGCCTTCCCATCACTCTCAATGGCCCTCAACATAAAAGTCACCGTGAGCCCGGCCGGCGTAGCTCGGGGTGGTGTCTACCCAGGACCCAGGAGGTCAGGGTCCGATTCCCGGTCAGGACACAGGCCTGGGCTGTGGGCTCCATCCCCAGTGTGGGGTGTGCAGGAGGCAGCCGGTCCATGATTCTCTCTCATCACTGATGTTTCTCTCTCTCTCTCCCTTTCCCTTTTGCTCTGAAATCAATAAAAATTCATTTTTTTAGGAAAAAGACTTCCTTAAAAAAAAAAAAAAAAGTCATCCATGTTCCTCAAGCCACAGGAAAGCAGGGAGATTGGAATCCTATAGAATAAAACCTTAATATGCAAATTGACCGAACAGCAAAACGACTGGTTGCTATGACACACACTGGTCACCAGGGGGCAGACGTTCAATGTAGGAGCTGCCTCCTGGTGGTCAGTGCGCTCCTCCTGTGGGAGCACCACTCAGCCAGAAGCTGGTCTCAGGGCAGGCGAGCACCGTGGTGGTGGTGCAAGCCTCTTCCGCCTCCACTGCAGGCAGGTGGTGATGAGTGAGAGGTCCCGGACTGCGAGAGGGATGTCCCACTACCAGCTGGGAGCGGGCCTAAGCTGGCAGGTGGACATACCCCGCGGGGTCCCGGACTGTGAGAGGGATGTCCCACTACCAGCAGGGAGCGGGCCTAAGCTGGCAGGTGGACATCCCCTGGGGGTCCTGGACTGCGAGAGGGATGTGCCACTACCAGCAGGGAGCGGGCCTAAGCTGGCAGGTGGACATCCCCCGAGGGGTCCCGGACTGCGAGAGAGTGCAGGCCCGGCTGAGGGAAATTTCATGCACTGGGTCTCTAGTTAAATATATAAAATCCCAGTGTCCCCCACGACTACGGGCCACACATTGTCACAGCCCCTCCCATCCCTGTCAGTGTCTGTGTGGTCCTTATGTTGCCGGGGGAGCAAGACCAGCCCCCCCTACCCCCGTCACCGAGGGGAGTGGGCACCCAGGGAGCCCTCGGGATTGCTCTTCCCTGGGGGCGTCCCTGGGCCATGAAGTCCTCCCACACCCTCCTCCCTGGCAGGCGTCCCCAGGGGCTCAAGCAGGCCGCCCCAGAGCAGGCTCCGTAACTGCAGGGAGCAATGGAGGGACCCTGTCTCCCGGCTCAGAGCTGACCTGCCCAGGGCCCCCAGCGAGGCTGCTGATGGCCATCACCCCCCTGGGAATCATTCCCTCTCCCTCCCGGCCCGGGCAGCGCCGGCCGGCCGCCCCGGCACTGACCTCGCCGGTGGTGATGTGCGTCAGCGACTTAAACTGCAGCAGCTTCTGGAAGGCCAGGGAGGCGGCGGCTGCGCGGAAGCGGATGCCCGTGCGCTGGCTGACGACCCAGCACGCGCACATGCTCAGGGACTTGAGGCACTCGACGGCGAACAGGGCGAGGCACAGCCCCACGGCGTAGCCGACACCCCCGGCCTGCTCCCGGGAATATTCCAGGATCCTGGGGATGATCAGCGCCTGCAACCGGCGCGGAGCCGGGCTCGCTCAGGCCTGCCGCCCCACCGAGGCGCCACGGGCTCGCCGCGGGCCGGCACAGAGACGGCGGACACATCGCCCGGGGCACCGGCCCTGACGCGGGCCGGCACAGAGAAGGCAGGGGCACCGGCCCTGACGCGGGCCGGCACAGAGAAGGCAGGGGCACCGGCCGTGACGCGGGCCGGCCGAGGTTGGAACCCAAGCCCTGGCTGTGCAACTCACACTTGTTATTAGCTCCCCTGCCCCCAAAGCGCGTCGTGTTCAGAGCAGCAGTGGGGAGACAGTACATCCTGTGGGGACTGGTACCCAGTCCCTCACAGCTCCCAGGCCCACCCCTGGCCACACCCCACCTCCTGCCACGCCCACCTCCCACCATGCCCCACAGCTCCCATGCCCACCCCTGGCCACACCCCACCTCCTGCCACGCCCACCTCCCACAACACCCCACCTCCCACCATGCCCCACCTCCCACCATGCCCCACCTCCTGCCACGCCCACCTCCCACCATGCCCCACCTCTCACCATGCCCCACCTCCTGCCACGCCCCACCTCCTGCCACGCCCACCTCCCACCATGCCCCACCTCCTGCCACGCCTACCTCCCACCATGCCCCACCTCCTGCCACACCCACCTCCCACCATGCCCCACCTCCCACCATGCCCCACCTGCCACGCCCACCTCCCACCATGCCCCACCTCCTGCCACGCCCAACTCCCACCATGCCTCACCTCCTGCCACGCCCACCTCCCACCATGCCCCACCTCCTGCCACGCCCAACTCCCACCATGCCCACTCACCGGCCCCAGCACACTCAGGACGGCGAAGCAGGCGCCCAGGATCACGTCCATAACGGTCCTCGTTCTCTGGAACTTCAGCATCACGCGGAACACGGAGGCATTTTCCAGCCCGCGCCTCGAGACTTCTTCCTCCCACAGCAGGCGGAGCCTGGGAGAGGGAAACGGCCACGTGAAATCTCTTCGCCCGCGTCGCCCCGCGTCCCAGGCCCTGTGGCAGCTTCATTACAGACATTTTCAAACAGAGCGAAGTGAGCAGTGTAGGCATCGCCCCAAACACGCATTCCCCAGGCTCGAGGACCACCCACGTCTGTTTCATCTCTCCTCCCTTCACTTTTTCTCTTTTTTTCTCTATTTAAAGCATATCCCAGACATATCATCTCCTCTCTCAATGCTTTAGGGTGTGTCTCTCCTAGATAAGCCTTTAGAAAAACACCACAGTAACCATAAAAACAATAGTTATTAATAATAGTTATAAATAGTTATAAACAATAGTTATTAACATAGTAACAAAAATTTCTTAATGATATGGCATATCCAGTTTGTATTCAAATCTCTCTATTTCAAAAATACGTCTTTATAGTTAGCTTGCCAGATCAAGGTACAAATAAGTCCATCCTATATAATAAAAAGGTAATGTGCAAATTGACCGTCACCCCCTTGCACACGATAGCCACCCCCATGTGGTCACAAGATGACCACCACAAGATTGCCAGCAGGGGAGGCAGTTGGGGGGACCAGGCCTGCAGGGGAGGGCAGTTGGGGGTGACCCGGCCGGCAGGGGAGCAGTTAGGCATTGATCAAGCTGGCAGGGGAGTGGTTAGGGGGTGATCAGGCTGGCAGGCAGAAGCAGTTAGGGACAATCAGGCAGGCAGGCAGGCAGGCAAGCAGTTGGGAGCCAGCAGTCCCGGATTGTGAGAGGGATGTCTGACAGGGATCCGGCCTAAACCAGCAGTCAGACATCCCCTGAGGGGTCCCAGATTGGAGAGGGTACAGGCTGGGCTGAGGGGCACACCCCCCCCTCCAGTGCACGAATTTCATGCACTGGGCCTCTAGTATGTTATATATATTTATTTATTCTATTTTTATGTTTATTTTTAGAAAGAGGAAGGAAGGGGGAGAGAGAGAAACATCGATGTGTTGTTTCACTTATTTATGCTTTCATTGGTTGATTCTTGTATGTGCTCTGACAGGGATGGAACCCACAGCCTTGGTGTATAGTGTGGCTCAGTGGTTCAGTGTCAGTGTATGAAGTAGGAGGTCATGGTTCGATTCCCCAGTCAGGGAACATGCCCAGATTTCAGGCTGGATCCACAGTAGGTAACATGCAGGAGGCAGCCGATCCATGATTCTTTCCAATCGTTGATGCTTCTCTCTCTCTCCCTCTCCCTCCCCCCCCCCCCCCCGAAATCAATAAGACAATATTTAAAAAATAAAATATAAAAGTGCGTTCAGACTAGAGGTCAGCCTCTTGCTACAGAGGAAGAGCCCGCAGTCCAAGGAAGAGTTCCTTGGTTGTCTGAGGACGGACCAACCTTACCTTCTCTGAGCATCTCTGGTCACCATCCCCCCCACCAAGACCTGGTCTTAACGGACCCTGTGGCTTGCCCAGCATGACGGTACCTGTGGGCACTGTGGGTGGAGGAATCCTGCGCTGACAGGGGGGGGACGGTGTTCTCATCCAAGCGCTTCCGGAGGCCTTGCATCATGAGGGGGCTCAGCCACGACACCGTCAGGTAGGAGAACAGGCCGGCGTCATCCAGGGGCTGAGGGGACGGGAACCTGGAAGTCACAGGCAAGGTGGTCACGCGGGCATGCGGGCATGCGGGCGCGGGAGGGGAGACGCAGGGCAGGGCAGGATTTTGAGATGATGAGTCACGGCTATGCCAAACCACAGCGCGTCAGCCAGAGGCACCGCTACGTGTGTGCGTTCGCGACTGTTACCTGTGTGATAGTCAAACGTCAGAAACAACAGCAGCGCCTATGAATAGGGGAGCAATTTTAAAAGAAAGGAAAGAGCCGGGCCGGCGGAGCTCGGGGGTTAAGCATCAGCCTGTGAACCAGGAGGTCAGGGCACAGGCCCGGGTTGCGGGCTCCATCCCCAGGGTGGGGCGTGCAGGAGGCAGCCGGTCCATGATTCTCTCTCATCATGGATGTCTCTCTCTCTCTTTCCCTCTCCCTTCCTCTCTGAAATCAATAACAATATATTTAGAAGAAAGAAAAGCAGTGCGGCCTGTCCGTTCTGTGGGAAACAGCGCGGAAGTGTCCACGGTGAAGCTGCCCTTCGTTGCCCTTTGTGCCGGGTGGGTTCCGCCCTCCGCCCCGGCAGGACTCACTCGGGCTTGCGGCGGAAGGGCAGCAGCATCTTCCAGGCGTCATGCTTCCCCCGAGGCGGGGCCGCTGCGCTCCCAGGCGGCTCAGGCTCCTGGATTTGTGGGTAACTGTCTTCAGGGGTGTATGTTCTCTGGGGAAAGAAAAAACGAAAGAGCGTCCGTTTCAGACCCATAAATACCACCGGAGCGGGCGTTAGGCCCAAGGAGGACGGATCCTTCCACATCAGCTTCCTCGCGGCTCTGGAGTCAGACAGAGAAAGACAAGTACCCCATCCTCACTGGCATGTGGGACCTTTTCCTATCCTTACCCCAGGATATTCCCCATTGACCTTTAGAGAGCAGCAGGGAGGGAGGAGGGGACAAGAGAGAGAGAGAGAGAAACATCGATGTGAGAGAGACACATCGATGGGTTGCCTCTCGCTGGGGCCTGGATAGGGGTGGGGATGAACTTGGAACCCGGGTACATGCCCTTGACCGGGATTTGAACTCGTGACCCTTTGGTCTGAGGGCTGACGCTCTAGCCACTGAGCAAACCAGCCAGGGCAACATGTAGAATCTTTTAAAAAAGAAAAGGGATCTCATAGACACAGAAAAGAGATGGGTGGTTGCCAGAGGCAAGGTGGGTGGGTGGGTGGGCAAATGGGTGAAGGACAAAAGGTACAAACTTCCAGTTACAAAGTAAAGGAGTGCTGGGGCGGCAGCCACAGCTCGGTGACTGCGCTCAGTCACGCTGGGTTATATGTTTGATCGTTACTGCGAGAGGAGATCTTAAAACGTCTCATCATAAGGAAAAGAAAGGCATTGCTCTGTGTGGTGATGGATGTTCCCCAGACCTATTGTGGTGATCATTTCACAACGTATACAAATACCAAGTGGTATGCTGTGCACCTGAGACTAACATCCGGTCCATTATATCTCAGTGTAAATAAATCAACAAACAAATGAGAGGATCGACGGGGAAAAGGTTCCAGACCGTGGTGCCTTCAGGGCGAGGGAGTTGGGGCGAGGAGACCAACAGCTGAATGTGATTGTCAGGGTCCAAGCTGGTGTGTTAGCGATGGGTCCAGAGGCACTCAGTCTCTATATATAAAAGCCTAAGCGACCGTTCGACCGGCAGCTATGACCCGCACTGACCACCAGGGGGCATATGCTCAATGCAGGAGTGGAAACCACAGGCATGGAAACATGGAACGGACTGATGAATCTCAGAGGGAAGGCGGGAGGGGGAGAGCAGGAAGAGATTAACCAGAGATCTTATATGCCGACTAGAGGCCCGGTACACGGATTCATGCACCAGTAGGGTCCCTCGGCCTGGCATGCGGGGATCGGGCTGAAACCGACTCTCCGACATCCCCCAGGGGGTCCAGGATAGCGAGAGGGCATAGGCCAGGCCAAGGGACCCCACTGGTGCACGAATCCGTGCACTGGGCCTCTAGTATTATTGTAAGTGCATACATAGATGAATAGGTAATAGAGAATACATGCACATGCATGAGCCATGAAGGCGTGTCATGACCAAGGGTTATGATTCATCTAATTATACAAGCGTGAGGTGCATTTTAAAAAGTCAAGGTTGAATAAATATGGGACAGCATTCCTTGAGCTAATAATTGGTGACCATGGGGAAGACCCTCCCCTGCAGCTCCCTGGGGCCTTGATGCGAAGGAGATGGACTCACGTAGCTAAGTCCTGAGACCATGCCGTCACCCACATCGAAGCCGAGATTCACGACGCCGCCGCCGGAAGAGCTGGGGACCCAGCATATCTTCCTCCTGGGCATTTTCAGTTGTCCTGCCAATTCTTCGTTTTCCAAAACCAGAGACTCTGAAAAAGCAACAGGCAGGAGCGGCTTAGACCCAGCCCCACGCGGGCAGGAGAGGAGGCCAGCCCCCTGCGGGGAGCATGCGGGGCCGGGCACGGGGTTGGGCCCTGCTCTTCTCTCTGCCTGGGATGGACTTGGCTCCCTATTTTTATTTTTTAAAATATGTTTATATTGATTTCAGAGAGGAAGATAGAGGGAGAGGGAGATAGAAACATCAATGATGAGAGAGAATCATGGCTCAGCTGCCTCCTACACGCCCCCTACTGGGGATCGACCTATGAAACAGTTCAATTCCCCGTCAGGGCACATGCCCGGGTTGAACTGTGACCTCCTGGTTCATAGGTTGATGCTCACCCACTGAGTCATGCCAATCGGGCTCAGCTCCCTACTTTTTCACATCCTTCACTGCCCCCGCCCGACTTCACTTGGGGAAACCCTTCTCCAACTCCCCACTCCCCACCCCACCCCCGTGGGCCAGGCCAGTCTCCTTTCATATACCAAGTCTGACCACAGAACTACGCCTCTTCTGCCCTGCCCAGTGGCTCAGGTGATTGGGCATCGTCCTGTGCACCGAAAGGTCGCCGGATCGATTCCCGGTCAGGGCACAGGCCCGGGTCGCAGGCTCGACCCATGATTCTCTCTCATCATTGATCTCTCTCTCCCTCTCCCTTCCTCTCTGAAATCAGTACAAATATTTTTTAATAATAATGATAAATAAAATAAATTTTAAAAAATCCTCAAAGGAGGATTGTAAAAAAACAAACCATGCTTCTTCTCTTATCCCAGTTTGTAATTGTACATTCACTGTTTGTTCACTGTTTGATTGTCAATTGTTCACTGTTTAATTTGATTCACTGTTCAACTGTCGATCACTGTTTGTTCCGCGTTCATTTCCCAGCACTAAATGGAGGCCAGGGACCTGCCTGCTTTGCTCACTGTCGAGTCCCGGGGCCCGGGGCCTGGCACTAGGAGGACAGCCAGGTGCTCAATAAGCAAACAAGGAAAGGCACGCCATGTTGCCATTTTCTGACGCCTGGTTTTCAGACTCCGGCAGTGGGTCTGGGCAGGACTTAGGCCAGTGGTTCTCAACCTTGGCTGCCCATGAGAATCACCTGGGAATCTTTTTAAAATCCTGATTTCTGGGCCTCATCCTCCGGAAATTCTGT
Organism: Myotis nattereri; assembly: GCF_964212035.1. Classification (NCBI taxonomy): domain Eukaryota; kingdom Metazoa; phylum Chordata; class Mammalia; order Chiroptera; family Vespertilionidae; genus Myotis; species Myotis nattereri. The sequence continues at coordinate 2,098,691 of NC_138090.1, forward strand.
TTCTTGGTTACTCATGTTGTGGCCTCACCCCAGAACAAAGAAACAGAATTCCCAGAGGATGAGGCCCAGAAATCAGGATTTTAAAAAGATTCCCAGGTGATTCTCATGGGCAGCCAAGGTTGAGAACCACTGACTTAGGGCCTTGGGTCACCAAGTGTATTTCATACGCCTTTTGCTTTCGCCTTTCTGAATGTGTGACTCACTCACTCCCAGAGCAGCCGCTGCCTGGGGTAGGAGAGGGATGGTAACGGGGAGTCTTTCTGAAGGAATGGAAAGAGAAAGCGGGCGACTCAGTGGTTCAGCGTCGACCTATGACCCAGGAGGTCACGGTCTGATTCCCGGTCAGGGCACAGGCCCAGGTTGTGGGCTCCATCCCCAGTGTGGGCCGTGCAGGAGGCAGCCGGTCCATGATTCTCTCTCATCGTGGATGTTTCTCTCTCTCTCACTCCCCCTTCCTCTCTGTAATCAATAAAAACGTATTGAAAATTGGCGTGATTCCGTAGAGAGAGGCCCTGGGGAGGCCCGCGTGTACCGCCCTTCCGTTGACTCATTACGCAAAGCTCCCGGGCGGAGGGCGTGGGGGTGGGGAGGGTGGCGTCAGCAAGTTCCAGATCGCAAGTCATGCGCGCTGGCACCGGGCTGCACGGGGCGCTGACCTCTCGTGGCAGCAGAGAGGGAGGAATGTGGCCTGACAGCCTGCTCCGTGCTGTGCTGACGGGGAAGAGACGGAGCGGCAAAGAGGAGGCTGGTCGGACCTTCACTCATTGCCCATTTCCCGAGTAACTGTGCAGAACAGTTTGCAAATATTGAAAGCATGCTTCCTCATTTTTCTGTCTCTTCACAACGTCGGGGCTGTGGGCACCACGCACATGTCAATTTCACCTGCGTTGTTAGCATTCCTGCACTGATTTCTTTTTTTATATATATACATGCTTTTATTGATTTCAGAGAGAGGAAGCGAGAGGGAGCGATAGAAACATCAACGATGAGAGAGAACCAGGGGTCCGCTGCCCGTTTATCCACTGTGATTAGTGGCGAGGCCATCCCTGCTGCTGGGTGGGACCAGGACTTGCCTGGGAACCAGGCCACCTGGCTGCTCCAGCCATCGCCGGGGGGCCAGCGTCATGGTGGTGAACTTGGTTCAGACCTGGGCTATTTGCAGATGGTGAAATGGCCTGGGAACTGGAGGGGGCCCTGGAGCAAGGCAAACGGTGGCCGGTGTCCAAGCCAGAGGTGCACGGAGGGCAGGGAAGGTGCCAGGGGGCAGTGGGGCCAAGCCGCCTGCCAGGCCCCGAAGGTGGCTGACATCAGCCCTTTCTCTTCCGTCTCCGTCCAGGCAGCCCATTCCCCGCTGGTTAACTTCTTCCTCCTGCTGGTTCCAATAGCTTCAGGGGCCATCGCGGGCTCTTCACTGAGGGCGCACCCCCCCCCCCCCCCCCCCGCGCTCTCCTGCCGGCGTCTGGCACAGCTGGCCCCTTCTCCTCCCTCGGGCCTCCCTCAGCTCACACCCCACCTCCTCACTGACCTGCTTTCCTCTCCAGCCCTTCGACGCCATTCCTCACACAGCAGCTTTTGAGAACGTAAGCCAGGAGAGGTGATCCTGCCATTGGCAACCAGGGGCTGCGTCCTGGCCCTCTCTAGCCTGACCCCGCTGACCTCCCAGCTCCTTGGGGCCGAGAAGCTCAGCAAGTTCCAGGAGCTGGTCCTCAGACATCCCACCGGCATCCCAGCCACAGGGTCTTTGCAAGCGTTGCTTCTCCTGCCTGGTGTCGTGCCCTTCCCGCCCCCACCCCTGACCCCTGGCGGTGCAAAGCTCCGTTCAAGCGCAGGGCCTCCCCTGACCCTCGGAAGGACTTTCCGCTCCCCGTCCACACCCCTGTTGTGGGGAGCGGCCACAGCGTTCGGACAGGTTCAAGCCTCGGACTGAGGAGAGGGCACAGGCCTCTCATGGCCACGTGCAAGTCCCAGCTTGGACGGCAGGGCCCTCCCAGCACAATTATAGCCAACAGCTGTAGTTGTGAGCTTGAACCTGTGGTCCGAACGCGTGGCCCCACGTGCCTGAGTGAGGTGGGCTTGATAGAGTTCAGGTGCATGAAACTGAGTAGGGTCGAAACCCTCGAGAACGTTGTAAACATCTTGACCACGCCCTGACTTTGCCCCGTGGCATCTGCTATAAAATAAAGACACGGCTTGTAGCCCGTGGCGCTGCCTCTCCATCGGGAGCAGCGTCCCACCCAGACCCAGCTTTCTTCTCTTGTCTGTCTTTCCTCCGTCCTTCACCTGGGGCTGAGCATGCCATGGCCGAGCATATGGTTTCCACCCCACTAGACCGTCAGGTCCATGACAGCGGCAGCCTCGTCCACTGGTGGATTGCGGGGCATTCCATAAAACAAGGCATCGAAACACTGAAAGCACCAGGCTTTAAAAAACAAAAACAAAAACAAAAAAACCCTATAATAATGGAGGAGTCATCACAACTAACGGGAAAGCCGGATCCGGAGCAGAAAAAAGGGACATGAGGGAGGAAACGGGCAACTCTCAGGTCCGGCCTGTAGGTCAGGCGGCTGCTAACTCCGTGGCTGTCATTGAACGGGTGCTGTGAGCCCCTGGGGGAAGCCGGGCGGAGGGTGGGGCCCTCTCTGCCATGTCCTTGCCGCGCTTTTGCACACCTGAGCTGGTCCGCACTGCAGGTGAGAAGCATGCCAAGCAGCTGTAGTTTTCCCCATCTTCCTTCCCGACACAGCGCGGGGGATGGGGGTCGCTGTGTGAGCGAGTCCCAGGGAAAGTTGAAGTGCTGAGCAGGCCCTGGCGCGCGGGAGCCCTGCACCTCTTTTCGCGTCATTACGGCGCGCGCCTTACCGCGCGGCTCCGCCAGGGGGCAGCGCGAAGCGGCGGCGTTTGAGCCCGGGGGCGGCCCGTCGCGCTGGACCGGAAGTGCCGGCGCGCCGGCGGCTCGGAGGTCGGGGCGGCCGCGCGGGCGGCGCACAGCGGTGAGCGCAGCTCAGTCGGACGCCGCCGCCATGTCGTCGGGCAGCCCCATCCAGATCCCCAGCCGCCTGCCGCTGCTGCTCACGCACGAGGGCGTGCTGCTGCCCGGCTCCACCATGCGCACGAGCGTGGACTCGGCCCGCAACCTGCAGCTGGTGCGCAGCCGCCTGCTCAAGGGCACGTCGCTGCAGAGCACCATCCTGGGCGTCATCCCCAACACGCCCGACCCGGCCAGCGACGCGCAGGACCTGCCGCCGCTGCACAGGTGGGCCCGGCGGGTCGCGGCGGCTGCGGGACGGCGGCGGGGGTGGGGGGGACGCAGCCGGTTCTGCCCCTGACGCTGGACACGGGGCGCCAGCTGTCTGCCTCTAACGCGGGACCCGGGGGGCCCGGTTCTGCCTCTAACGCGGGAAGTGGGGGCCGTTCAGTGGGAGGACCCAGGAGGCAGGGAGCCGGATGAACTGTCATGGTAGCGAGTTGCCCTGAACCCCCTCGGCGCCCAGGTCTGAGCTCTCCAGGCCGCTCCTCCCCGCCCCCCCTTCTCCCTGTCACTCTGACCTCTTCGCTGGCCGCTGGCCACCGGCCACCCGCACGTTTTAGTGTTTTCCTATCCCGCCCTGCACCGCACCCCCACCCCCGTTAGCTTTTGGGGGCCTTTCTCCCACCCCCCGCCTGCCCCTCGCCTCCCGTCGCTGCCCGTTCCCCCCCTAAGGGCCCTTCCTGCCCCGCCTCCTGTCCCGGGGCTGCCCTGGCTCCCTCCTGGTCTGCTGCTGGTATGCGGGCCCCCGCGGGCCGAGCGGGTGATCTGGGTGAGGCCCCTGTGCCTGTCTGTCCGTCCCCTCCTGTGATCCGGGAGCTCAGCCTCCACCTGGCAGGTGTGCCTGGAAGGCGAAGGGGGTGATAGGCAGGTGCGCCGACCAGACCGCGGCCAGGAGCCGCCTGTGGCCACGGAGCACCGGCCGGTCGCATGGAGACCCCAGAGTGGCCGATGGCCCCGGTGTGCGGGGCACCCTCCTGGTCTTGGCACTGAAAGCCACACGTCCCAGACAAGCCCTCACCCTGACGTGCTGCCCGGAGGGCACAACACACGGGGTTTTGAAAACTTGGACTGAAGGTGGCTGTGCCGGTCACTGACTGGTCACCTTTTGTGTAGGTTCTGGCCCTTCGCAGTTCAGGGAAACATGAGCGTGTTACCTGTTTCCTTTTACTCTGTAACGTGGGCGCTGAGATTCCGCGTGTGGCTCGCGTTGTATTTCTGTTGGACTCTGGGCACACGGCTCGCTCTCGGCAAATGCTGTCTCAGACGCACCTCCCAACCCCTGCCTCCTACCCTTAATCCCTCGAGATGTTTTCAGCTTCGAGCCCCTCGTTCTCAGAACTGGGGGTTCCTGGCCCAATGGATTTGGGGAGCGTTAGGAAAGCCTTGTTTTGATCCCAAACCGTGTGGCTATATACATTTTTAAAAGGAGATTCCAGCCCTAGCTGGTTTGGCTCGGTGGATAGAGCGTCGGCCTGTGGACTGAGGGGTCCTGGGTTCGATTCTGGTCAAGAGCACATGCCCAGGTTGTGCACAGGTGGGTCGGGTGAAGTGGGGGGCGGGGGGTGGGGGGCAGGCAGTGGGGAGCATGCAGGAGGCAGCCGATCAGTGTTTCTCTCCCTCTCCCTTCCTCTCTGAACTCAATAAAAAGAAATTTTTTTTTTTTTAAAAAAAAGGAGATTCCATAGCTTTCTTCAGATTCTCAAAGGAGCCTCTCCCTGCCCCTCCTAAAACAAAACAAACCAAAAACAACAAAAAAAACCCCGCCAGCCCATGGTCCACATTGCGAAAGCCTGGCTTTTCTCAGCGTCTTGGCCCCCCTCCGACCGCTCTGGCTGGAGTGGAGTTGGGCACTTTCCAAGGGTCAGCGCTGACACGCTGCCCTGGGCCTGGTTTCCCTCCAGGACCCCCCCCCCCCACCCCCAGGCTCCGCTCACGTTTCCCACCGCTTTTCCCACTCTGTGCCCGGGCACTTAGCTGCCTGTTGAGCCCAGAGTGGCCATGACCAGATTTTTCCTTTTCTTCCCACCGGGCGTAGGCCTGGTGACTGCCCACAGGCAGGCTGTGCGTCTCCGTGGGTTTAGTCAGCCCTGGCCTGGTGGCTCAGTTGCTCAGAGCGTTGTCCCAGTCACCAGGGGGTTGTGGGTTTGATTCCTGGTCATGGCACCTCCCTAGCTTGTGGGTTTGTGTCTGAGCTTGGGGCAGCTGATGGATGTTTCTCTCTCCCTCTCCCTTCCTCTCTCTCTCTCTCAAATCGACAACAAACACCAAAACTACATCCTCTGGTGGGGGGTGTTTTTAAGTGGATTTAGTCCTATTTTAGGTGTGAGTGCCCCCTCATTGGCGTCACGCTGGCAGATTGGCAGCGTGTTTCCTTCCCTGTGCAAATCCCTCCGCAATGACAGTGACTGTTACTCTAGCCCAGCCCAGCCGTGGGCAAACTACGGCCCGCGGGCCGGATCCGCCGGTTTGAAATGGATAAAACTAAAAAAAAAAAAAAAAGACCGTACCCTTTTATGTAATGATGTTGACTTTGAATTTATATTAGTTCACACAAACACTCCATCCATGCTTTTGTTCCGGCCCTCCGGTCCAGTTTAAGAACCCATTGTGGCCCTCGAGTCAAAAAGTTTGCCCACCCCTGCTCTAGCCTCTCCGGCCGGAAGCACCCTCGCCATCCATTCAGGTGGTGGGTGAGCTCATGCCGAGGCTCCTGTTGCTGCCCTGGCTTCACTGAGAGCCCTGGGAAGACCTCATCGTCCGAGTTAGAAAACACACCCCAACCATCCCCCCCGCCCCCCGCATTCTTTTTTTAAATATGTTTTTATTGATTTCAGAGAGGAAAGGAGCGAGAAAGGGAGAGCTAGGAACATCAGTGATAAGAGAGAATCATGGATCGGCTGCCTCCTGCACGCCCCCTACTGGGGATCAAGCTCGCAACCTGGACATGTGCCCTTGACCAAGATCAAACCCGGGACCCTTCAGTCCGCAGGCCGACGCTCTGTCCACTGAGCCACACCGGCCAGGGCCGTACACCGACCATTCTTTATAGAATCCCAGCATTCTTAGGACCCCACCCCGGACCGTGCCGTTTTCCTAGAAATACTGTTCACTCCTTGGAAAGTCTGGGTAGCAAGACCCCCCTGCATTCCCCTAGATTAGCAGCCGGTGTCTTTTTCCTCTAATATGACCTTAAAGCGCACTTTCCTTTGAAAAATGAAAACCTCCCATAACACAGTTCCCGAGTTGTTGCTAACGTGACTCTGTGCCGCTACCCACATCTCCCCCGGCCGGCCAGTTACCTGCTCTTCCAGGCGGCGTGGTCTGCGGGGCAGGCGCGGGCTCTCTCTGCTGCTGTGTGTCCGTCCCACCGTCCAGGTGGCACTGCCCGGTCTTCAAGGAGCAGCCGAAGCCGGTTTGTCCCCGGGCTCCTCGCACCGCGGGAGCAGGGCCAGGTGTTGACTTCCTGCACCACCCCCTCTTTTGCATGTCGGTGCGCAAGCCTGGCCCTAGGGGCTCTCCCCGTAGGTAGAACTTAGGGTAGGTCCTGGCCCCTGGCCAGCTCAGGACACCTGCTTACCCGGACCGCACGGGTAGTGGCTCCTGAGGGACGCTGGTTCTCCGAGTGGCAGTGGTACTGACTCAGCCCTTCCTGGGCCCTGTCCTTCCATGCGCCCAGGCTGCTCCTCCCCCACCCCCGTCAGGCCATGGCTCTGTGAATGCGGCCTCAGCCGGCGACAGCCCCCCTGTGGACACGTGGGCTCCTGCTGGTGTCTCGCTCACACCTGTGGGCACGTGGGCTCCTGCTGGTGTCTCGCTCACACCTGTGGGCACGTGGGCTCCTGCTGGTGTCTCGCTCACACCTGTGGGCACGTGGGCTCCTGCTGATGTCTCGCTCTCACCTGTGGGCACGTGGGCTCCTGCTGGTCCCCCCTTATCGTGTGGCGCTGCTTCATCTCCCAGGCTCCACATGCGTTTCGTTGGCGTTTGTCTAACAAAACAACACACTGGCATTTGTCAACAGAAAGTGAATGTTGGTGGAGAAAGGGCCTGTGCACAGTGTATAATCGGGGTCAGCACTGTCTGTGCCGCTCCTGTTTGTTTCCATTAAAAGTGCGACCCCAGTGGACACACGTACGGTAAGAAGGGAACCAGCCCTCCTGCTGGGACGGAGAAAGTCTCAGTGGGCGGATAGGGGCTCACACCAGCCACCGCCTTCCCCGAACCCAGAGCCTAAACGTGAGCGAGGCCCTCACGCCTTCCGTTCCGTGCGGGCTGGGAGGGAGGCGGCTGCCGGAGGAAGGTGAAAGCTGGCGGAGGGGGGCTCCTGCGGGTTCAGGGAAGAAGCCGTCTCCGTCATGAAGGTGCCGGAGGCGACAGTGACTCAGGAGCCCTGGCTGAGGTGACCCCGCGGGTGGCTGTGTCAACAGCAGGTCGTCAGTGGAGATACAGCCTTCTCTTGGAAGACGGTGCCAGCCAGGACTCTGCCAGAGGGGAGAAGGCAGTGCCAGGCCTCTGTGCGCCAGGACAGGCTGCCTCTCGGGGGCTCACACCACTAGTGACTTTTAAGTTGAGGCCAGTGTGCGTCTACCTACCGTTCCAAGATCCCCAGGGCCCTTGAGACTCATGGCGGACCCCCTCCGCCCATGCCCTGGGAATGCGGCCTCAGCGCGGACGACAGCACCCCTGGGTTCAACCGGGGTTCACGCCCCCTTTAAGCCCGCTGCGGGCACCTGTGACCTCATGGACAGTGCACCTCGGCACCCAGTAGGCTGACGGGCACGGCTAGCAAACCCTTCATGCCACTGGCCCGCGCCCATCTGCAGCCCGGGGCCAAGGGGGCATGTCGGCCTTTACGGCTCACTGCTCAGGAACCACCTTGTGTAGATGTGGCTCCTCCGATGGATCTGGGCAGCGAGCCTGTAAACCCTTCGGGAAGGGGTTCCCGCCTGATGCCACCAGGAACCCTCCTGGGAAGAGGCCCCAATGTCAGCATCAGTGGGAGTTTGGGAGCCGAGTCCCACCCTCGCGGCTGACCTTGGGGGCCTCCGTTGAGGAAGCGCGGGGACTAGAGTTCCGCCTGGAGCCTGAACTGGGGGCCGAGCTGCTGCCATCTCCTGGTCAGACTGGCACCGCTGAGGACGTGCTTCTGCGGACGGGCAAAGAGAGTGGCGTCTTGAGATGGAATCTGCCCGGGGAAGATGCTGGGAAGACGGAGATGACGACAGGATTTAGAATGTTCCGGAAGCAGTTGAAGCTGCGGCGGGGTCTGAGAGGACGGGCTGCAGCTCTGAGGGGCAGCGTGGCGGCTCAGGAGATGGCTCGCATTGTTATCAGGAAAGGGTTTTCTAACGGAGGCCTCTGCCTTGTTTTTTAAGACCTAACGCTACGCCGCTTAATAGACAACGGCACAGTGTGAGCGTGACGCTCGGACACACGGGCAACCGAAACACGCGTGTGACTCTCAAGTGTCTTCCCCCGGGTGACTTTCTGGCCCCCTGCCCCTTCCCAGGCCGTTTCCCTTTAAGGGGTGCACTTGAGTCCACTGTAAGGGGCTCAGAGGAAGAGCCGTGACGCCCGTAAGCCTCGCAGGCCTGTCTTCCGGAGGCCAGGCCCACGCGCACCGCCTTCAGCTCGGACGCCTCCTCTCCAGTTGGCGGAGGTACCTGTTTGCTTTGCGAGAAAACTCGGCCTCACCTGTGACGGTGACGCCGCCCAGACAAATACACCTGCCGCCTCCCTCTCCCCGTCCCAGCGTGGAAACCCCTGGGCCAGGGATGCAGTCTCCGCTCGCCATTCTCGTGGCCGGAATCATGAGCTCGTCGGGCCGGGGCGCTCAGGCCCTAGGGTGGCGCCCTGTCCCGCGGCCCGAGGGAAGCAGCCCGTGGCTGCCGCACCCCGTCCCGTTTAAGTTATTGCTCACATCGGCTTTTACCCCTGTGCACAGGTCAGGACTGAACGGTGGTGGGGAAAGGTGTGCAGCTCAGAACACACTGAGTGGACAGAAGCCAGGGCCACACGAGCCTGCAGGAGGGACCTGTGAGCAGCGCTCCAGTGAGCCACATGCAGAGGCAGGCAGGGCCACTGAGATGATCGCGTGCTGTCTGTGTGCTGTCTGCTGTGTGCTGTCTGTGTGCTGTCTGTGTGCTGTCTGTGTGCTGTCTGTGTGCTGTCTGTGTGCTGTGTGTGTGCTGTGTGCTGTGTGCTGTCTGTGTGCTGTCTGTGTGCTGTCTGTGTGCTGTGTGTGTGCTGTGTGCTGTGTGCTGTCTGTGTGCTGTCTGTGTGCTGTGTGTGTGCTGTCTGCTGTGTGCTGTCTGTGTGCTGTCTGTGTACTGTCTGTGCTCTATCCTTGCTGTCTGTGTACTGTCTGCTGTGTACTGTCTGTGCTGCCCTGTGTGCTGTCTGTGTGCTGCCCTGTGTGCTGTCTGTGCTCTATCCTTGCTGTCTGTGTACTGTCTGTGCTGCCCTGTGTGCTGTCTGTGCTGCCCTGTGTACTGTCTGTACTGTCTGTGCTGCCCTGTGTACTGTCTGTGCTGCCCTGTGGGGCAAGGGCGGGCTCTTATGCTGCTGTTTCCCAGGCGTCAGGAGCCCTATCTCCTCCCTTCTTTCCTGAAGGCGTAGCCTCTCCCCTGGCCAAAGAGAAGGGCAGTTCCCTTGGGACCTGAAAGTGTCCCTGGAATGTTGACCTTTCCGTGTAGTGTAACATGTTGGCCCTTCCGTGTAGTGTAACGTGTTGACCCTTCCGTGTAGTATAATGTGTGACCCTTCCATGTAGTGTACCGTGTTGGCCTTTCTGTGTAGTGTACCGTGTTGGCCCTTCCATATAGTGTAACATGTTGACCTTTCCATGTAGTGTACCGTGTTGGCCCTCCCGTGTAGTGTACCGTGTTGACCTTTCCGTGTAGTGTACCGTGTTGGCCCTCCCGTGTAGGGTACCGTGTTGGCCCTCCCGTGTAGGGTACCGTGTTGGCCCTCCCGTGTAGTGTACCGTGTTGACCTTTCCGTGTAGTGTACCGTGTTGGCCCTCCCGTGTAGTGTACCGTGTTGGCCCTCCCGTGTAGTGTACCGTGTTGGCCTTTCCGTGTAGTGTTCCGTGTTGACCTTTCCGTGTAGGGTACCGTGTTGGCCTTTCCGTGTAGTGTACCGTGTTGGCCTTTTCGTGTAGTGTACCGTGTTGGCCCTCCCGTGTAGTGTACCGTGTTGACCTTTCCGTGTAGTGTACCGTGTTGGCCCTCCCGTGTAGTGTACCGTGTTGGCCTTTCTGTGTAGTGTACCGTGTTGACCTTTCCGTGTAGTGTACCGTGTTGGCCCTCCCGTGTTGGGTACCGTGTTGGCCCTCCCGTGTTGGGTACCGTGTTGGCCCTCCCGTGTAGGGTACCGTGTTGGCCCTCCCGTGTAGGGTACCGTGTTGGCCCTCCCGTGTTGGGTACCGTGTTGGCCCTCCCGTGTTGGGTACCGTGTTGGCCCTCCCGTGTTGGGTACCGTGTTGGCCCTCCCGTGTTGGGTACCGTGTTGGCCCTCCCGTGTAGTGTACCATGGGCTTCATCTGGGTGCCGCTTCCTCTCTGAATGACGCTCGGATGCTGCCCGGCCTGCACTGTGTGTTTGGATGAGGAGCTGAGGCTTCAGTGAAACCAGCTCTTCGGCTGTCATTAGGGGGTGACCAGCCGCTAGAGTTAGTCTCCACCTTCTGGCAGGGTCTGTGGGTCTGGGACTGTCCTCAGTCCCACACAGTGTGGCCTGTGCCACTCACCCCGCGTTTGGAGGCTCAGGATCCGAGAGCAGTGAGCCCCGTCCAGTGCCTGGTGTGGAGGTGGGTGCGGAAGCTCGCAGACCGCGGGAGGCTCGGTGTCGGCAGAAAGCCGTGCTGGGCCCCGCTTCGGAGCTGGCTCACGCCTGCTGTTTCCACGTAAATCCTTTTAAAATGCTAATATTCTGGTGCAAGCCTGCCCCCTGCCGCGGGGAAACGAGCTGACACCGTGCAGTTGTCAGCTGCTTGTGCCTGTAGCGACGGTACCGGCGTCACGGACCAGACCCCGGGGCTGATGGCGGCAGCCGGGGCCTGCTCCCCGCGTGCCCGCCTCGGGCCGCCGGCGGGAGGTGTGTGAGGGACGTGCGGCGTGTGTTGCAGGATCGGGACGGCGGCGCTGGCCGTGCAGGTCGTGGGCAGCAACTGGCCGAAGCCGCACTACACCCTGCTGGTCACGGGCCTGTGCCGCTTCCAGATCGTGCAGGTGCTGAAGGAGAAGCCGTACCCCGTGGCCCAGGTGGAGCAGCTGGACCGGCTGGAGGAGCTCCCCAGCGCCCTGCAGGCCCGGGAGGAGCTGGGCGAGCTGTCGGAGCAGTTCTACAAGTACGCGGTGCAGGTGAGCACCGCGTCCTCCGCACGCCTCCTTCGGCGCCTTCGCTGCCCTGCGCTGCGACGGGCTGGCTGGGGGGTGCCGTGTTCGGGCTGCGTGTGTCCGAGTGAGTTAATAACGTGCCGTAACGTGTGCACTCAGTGTGCCTCGCCTCTGGGGGGGTGCCTCAGTCTCCCTAGGACACATTAGCCAACCCTTTCTCACATGTTTCCAGAAAGTGCTTCTAGAATTTTTCTTATAACTTCTGGCGTCTCCAAACCAGACAGTTACTAAGCACGTGTTAAAACTTAAACGCACTGCCATTGTCACTGGGCTGTCTGGGCACCGGGTGATGTAAGCCACGCTTGTCACCGTGGAGGAGGCAAGGCGCCCGCAGTGGCGGTTCTGAGCGAGGGGCCCGCGGGTTGGAGGTGGGCTCGGGACAGGCCGCCACGTCCGGAGCAGGAGATGGTGGCCCCCTCGTGGCTCTGAGCGCTCCCGCCAGAGCAGCTGGCGCTCCCTCGTGTCTCAGGGCTCACAGCCACGTCTGTGTGAGGAGCTGGGAAGCAGCCCGGCCACGTCCAGACGGGGGCGCAGACTATGTCCAGCCCGTGGATCCCAGTTACTGAAAGCACCCCTAAGCACTCCATTCTCTCATAGAAATCATTCCCAGTCAGCACTCAGATTCTCAGAATCCGAGGGTCCTGCTGAGAAGCAGTGTTTCAGTTCCTGGTTTGCTAGCAGGTTAGCCTCAGCTGTGCGGCTTTCCAGCGCTGGGCCTCCCGCTGGGTGACGTAAGAGGGTGCCCTGTGCTTCAGGGCAGGGGCCGCAATGCCTGCAACTTCCTCAGTGATGGTGTGTGTGTGTGTGTGTGTGAGTGAGAGAGAGGGAGAGAGAGAGAGAGAGAGAGAGGGAGAGAGAAAGCAAACGGGCAAGAAGTTAATAATTGGTGAATTTAGGGGAAGAATATATAGTTCATTGTACCATTGCAACTTTCCAATAAATTTTAATTTTTTTCTAAATAAAACCACAGATTTGTATACATTAGTATTATCCGCGTTGGAGCCCTTTCTGCTTTTTATTCTGTTTGGCATGTTTCTGAGGCCCCCACCTGAAGCCCGCGAGGCAGTAACGCCCCCTGCCCCTCGCAGCTGGTGGAGATGCTGGACATGTCCGTCCCCGCGGTGGCGAAGCTGAGGCGCCTCCTGGACAGCCTTCCCCGGGAAGCCCTCCCCGACATCCTGACGTCCATCATCCGCACGAGCAACAAGGAGAAGCTGCAGGTACGGGGCCCGCGGGTGGGGAGGCCCGTGGTCACGGCTCTGCTGGGTCTAGAGAGCGAGGACACGCGAGCCTTCCGCGAGGCTGCTGGCGGCTCACGGAGGAGTGAGAGGGACCTAAAAGTGACGGCTTTTACCCGCGTCATCAGCACCCCCACTCGTCAGCTTATGGAAAGAGTTAAAGCAGAGAACAGTAACACAGGCAGATGTTTCATCTAACTTAAACACATAAACATACTCCGTCCGCTGTTTTTAAACACGTGGAGCCACGCCCTTTCCCTGCGTGGGCTGCTTGGGATTCTTGGTGTTTCTTACGTAAAACACACCGTGATGCATTACCTGTAATTTTCCATTTCTGTTTCTTGAGAGAGAAATGAGTTTTAAAGACACTTGAAAAATCATCAAGTTCAAGATCTTAGATGTGCATGTTTTCCCCCGAATCGGGAAGTTCTCTGGCAACCTTACTTTTACAGTATTTCTAAGCAGCCTGCTTTGTTGAGTCTTCCCAGAACCTTTAAACTAGTTTTCATTTATTTTTTTAAAAAATACGTTTTTATTGATTTTTTAGAGAGGAAGGGGGAGGGAGAGAGAGATAGAAACATCGATAAGAGAGAAACGTCATCGACCAGCTGCTTCCTGCACACACCCCACTGGGGACGAGCCCACACCCTGGGCGTGTGCCCTGACCGGGAGTCCAACCAGTGACCGCTCAGTTCCTGGGTCGGTGCCCAACTGCTGAGCCACACCGGGCCGGCTGATCTCGTTTTTATTGAAATCACCCTCCTTCCTTTATCAGTTTATTTAATACTTAAATCCAGCTGTTGTAACAGGAAGTGCAGCTGACGCCAACAGACTGGGCATAAGCAGGGATCCAGTCCCCGGTAGGCGCGGGCGGCGGCAGGAGCACCAGCACCTGCTTCGGGCGCGAGCAGGGTGCCAGTTACCCTGATGTGTCCGTTGCCGCCACACGGGCAGGGGACGGTGGCGGGAAGTGCTTCTAGTCTCTGGTGTGTAAAACGTCAGTGTTCTGAGCCTCGAATGTGTTTAGACCTGATGTGTAGACACGTTCTAGGCTTTCGGAGATTAATTCCCAGAAGGAGTGGCCATACAGTGTGTGTTCCGTTCTTGCTCTTGGGACAATACACGTGGCCTCATTTTTAAATGGAAACTCGAGATGCTCTTTGGTCTTGCTTAGGGTTCTGGGATCCGTGCCAGACAGCCTTGCTGGGTTCATACAGTTACTGTGGTGGTGCTGGCCGCAGGGAGCGGTGACCCCTGGAAGGAGGTGTCTGACGGACGCTGCGCCTCTGCCCGCCCGGCCGGGGAGCGCGTGCTTCTAGTAACGGGCTCGCTCTCGCTCCTTTAGATCCTAGACGCCGTGAGCCTGGAGGATCGGTTCAAGGCGACCATACCGCTGCTCGTCAGGCAGATCGAAGGCCTGAAGCTGCTCCAGAAAACCAGGAAGCACAAGCAGGACGACGAGAAGCGGGTCAGTGTCCTCGGAGCCCGTTTCTTCAGGGGCCCTGTCTTCATGGGCCCGGAGGTGCCGTGTGGGTGGGTGGTTGGTGGGTTGGTTGAAGAAAAACATGGGGTCGCCCGGCCGTCATGGCTCAGTGTCTGAGCATCGACCCAGGAACCAGGAGGTCACGGTTCAATTCCCCATCAGGGCACAGGCGCGGGCTGTGGGCTCCATCCCCAGTGTGGGGTGTGCAGGAGGCAGCCGGCCCATGATTCTCTCTCATCATTGATGTTTCTATCTCTCTCTCCCTCTCCATTACTCTCTTTAAAACTCAATAAAAACATTAAAAAGGGGGGGATGATTTACCAAGCCATTTTCTTTTTTTGCCAAACATTGTGTGTTTTCTGTACTTTGAAAATTAGCGGAAGCCTGCTGGAGGTTGGACTTCTTTTTCGGGGTGTGATGTTAAGAACAGACGAGGACTGGTCCGGACGCTGGGCCAGGGCTTGGCTGATATTTCGATTTGCATTTAGTCAGACTTCACCTTCCGTCTTCTCAGCCCTGCGTCCTCATCCTCCGTGTGGGAAGACAGCAACTGCATTTCCCCAGAGAGCTTTTTACTTGACTCAACGCCACCATTTTCTCTCTTTTAAAAAATTTCATCTTTATTGTTGAAAGTATCGCAGATGGCCCCTTCTTTTCCCCACTGACCCCCTCACCCCACTCCCCCCCCCCCCATCTATTTGTGATCCCTTCACTATCACACATGGCACTCCATGGAGGGTGGGCCCGGCTGCAGGCGGCCTCGAGCGGCTGGTTCACGGTGGAGTGCGGGCAGGAGGGGGGGGAGCGTGGGAGTGAGGCCTCCCTGGGGGCCTGCGGGAGCAGCAGTCGCGGACGCTGAGCAGGAGGGAGAGGAGCCCTGGTGCTGACGCCGCTCCCTCGCCCGCCCTCGGCCTCAGGTGATCGCCATCCGCCCCATGCGGAGGGTCACGCACGTCCCTGGCGCCTTGGAGGAGGAGGAGGAGGAGGAGGAGGAGGACAGCGACGACGTGGTCCTGCTGGAGCGGAAGGTGCGCACGTCCAGCATGCCCGAGCCGGCCCGCCGCGTCTGCCTCAAGGAGGTCAAGAGGTGAGCGCCACGCCTGCCCGCGCGCCGCCCCGTTCACAAGGGAGGCCCGTGCAGCCTCCCCAGCTGGACGCCGAGCCGCTCGCTGTGTGGCTCAGTGGATAGAGCGTCGGCCTACGGACTGAAGGGTCCCAGGTTCAATTCTGGTCAAGGGCACAGGCCCAGGTTGTGGGCTCGATCCCCAGTGGGGGGCGTGCAGGAGGCAGCCGATCCATGATTCTCTCTCATCATTGGTGTTTCTCTCTCTCCCTCTCCCTTCCTCTCTGAAATCAATAAAAAATATATTTTAAAAAATGATAATTCTCTATAATAAAAGCCCAGTGACCGAATGGCAGAATGACCAGAACGACCGGTCGACCAGTCCTGTGATGTGCACTGACCACCAGGGGGCAGACACTCAGTGCAGGAGCTGCCCCTGGTGGTCAGTGAGCTCCCACAGAGGGCCGATCCCCGTAGGCTACGCCCACCCCCACGAATCCTGTGCACTGGACCTCTAGTAAGAAAAATAAGAGAAAATACATAATTACCGTGTAACACATGGTGAGGCGCTTAGATCTCACCCTGAGGAGGACCTGGTGGTGCCACCTGAGACCCCGGGGGTCCTTACGCTGACCAGGCCGCGTTTCCAGGGCAGAGTCAGACGCGGGGTCCCCACCCCTCCCCCCAGCGTGCGGGTGTTGCTTTAATTTTGTTTTGTAACGTTCCTTCAGAGCAAAAGAAATGTGTCGTTAGCCAGATTTTAAAAAGACTTTTTCAGATTTATTTAACAAATACAGGGTGTTCCCCCCAAAATGTATATACACTGTAGCAGCTGATAGCTCAGTTTTGAAACTGAAATGTATTTTTTTAAAAAGATATATCTTTATTGACGTCAGAGAGGAAGGGAGAGGGAAAGAGAGAGAGAAACATCCATGATGAGAGAGAATCATTGATTGGCTGCCTCCTGCAGGTCCCCTTCTGGGGATCAAGCTCGCAACCCAGGCATGTGCCCTTCACTGGAATTGAACCTGGGACCCTTCAGTCCGCAGGCCGACACCCTATCCACTGAGCCAGACCAGCTAGGGCAAAAACTGAAATGTATTTTAATAAACACTGCCTTTATAATTATTCGAAGTGTGTGTGTACATCTTTTGGGACGCCCTGTATATATGATATGTCTGACCAAGCCATGGAGGTCAGCTTGGTTTTTCTGTGTTAATGGAGTTCTTTATTCTTGAACACGTTTGCTATGTATTCTTTCTCCACAGACTCAAAAAAATGCCTCAGTCGATGCCGGAATATGCTCTGACCAGAAACTACTTAGAGCTCATGGTGGAGCTGCCGTGGAACAAGAGCACAACCGGTGAGCCCCCCGCCCAGCCCGCTGTGTGCCTGCGGCGCGGCCACGCACCCCCCCAGCGCCCCGCGGAGCGGCCTGCTCTCACCTTCGCGCCCATGTAGGTCAGCCGCAGACAGCCTGTGTCACCGCGGTCTCGGGCTTCCCCAGAGTCCCTGGGCCTGATTGAGAGAAGGGGGTTCCATGGTGGGTGAAATCTCGGTCGGGGTGGGGGAGGGGGCTGCCCTCAGCTCCCGCCGCTGCAGGGCCCACTGCTCCTGTAGAAACTGAATCTTCTTAAGCAAAAGAAAGCCCAGTCCCGGGCTCCCCAGAGACTCGCGTAGAAGGAGGCAGCCGTGCCCTCGTCACTTCTAAGCTATTCAGGCTCCCACCAGCCTGGGGAGGGGTTCCCACTGACGAATCCCAGGTGCCCAGACGCTCTCTGGGGGTGACCCGACAGACCGGCTGGACATCCGCGCGGCCCGCGTCCTCCTGGACAATGACCACTACGCCATGGAGAAGCTGAAGAAGCGGGTGCTGGAGTACCTGGCCGTGCGGCAGCTCAAGAACAACCTGAAGGGCCCCATCCTGTGCTTCGTGGGCCCCCCCGGGGTCGGGAAGACGAGTGTGGGGAGGTCCGTGGCCAAGACGCTGGGCCGCGAGTTCCACCGGATCGCGCTCGGAGGAGTGTGCGACCAGTCCGACATCCGGGGACACAGGTGGGTCTCCCCTCGCCCGCCTGTTCCTCTCCTTCCTCTTGGTTGGCGCGACCCCCCAGAGCACAGCGCAGCGCCCCTCTCTCTGTGAAAGGGCTGTTTGGGATGAGGGGGAGGACGTGGAGCCTCGCTGGAGGGCACCCTCCGCCCTGGGGTCTCCGTGGCGTGACTAGCGGTGACCAGGGGTGACTTGCTGTCGCTTTGGCCCAGCGGCGTTTCATAGTAAGGACCACCCCCTGAGTCCAGCCTGGCCCCGCGGGAGGGGCCTGAGAGACCCATGTGTCAGGTTGGCAGCTTAAACTGCTTTTAAGGAGGCTGGTCTGGGGGGGCTCAGTGGGTCAGAGAGGGGGACGTCTACAAGACGTTCAACAGTGAAGATGCATTTTCAAAAGAGAGTGCTGGCTGACGGTAGGGTAAGCGGTATGAGGAGGAAGGTTAGGGTCACTGTGGGGCCGATCCTTGCATTTTTGACACTTTTTCTATAAAAGTGCCTGCAAGTCTAAGACCTGAGTCTGGTCGATGTGACCGTGGGGTCAGACTGGGTGCTACGGTCACGTTCGGTCTGTTCTCTGTCGCTCAGGCTGGGAGGCGTCTGGGGAAACGTGAGCCGCGGCCGTGGGGTCCATGCCGTCGCGGCTGCAGGCCGGCTGCCGTCAGTGCGCGTGCGACGTGTTCAGGCCGCGGTGGGGCCTGCGCAGGAGCCTGACTCTGCAGCTAAACTGCAGCTGCCCCGCGTCCCGGCAGAGGCGTGGAGCGGAGGGGAAGCTTCTGTCCTCAGACCAGCCCCGGGGGGTGGTTCAGGACGCCATTTTCCCGGGCGGCTTCGAGTCACAGCGACGGCCGAGTGTGGGTGGGACTGGGTTGTGGGGGAGGGAATATGCTGCTTTTACATCATCTCCTTTTCCATTTGCCATTTCCAAGGTCACTGGCCTTCGGCTGGGCCAGGAACTTGCGTGAAAGTGGTTCTTTTATTCTTTTTCTTGTTTGCAACTCTTCTGCACGAAAGGAGAGTCACTCCAAGACTTCAGTAGATGCAGTGGGGCAGGGAAGCCGTGTCAAGGACACGCTTGTCCCCTGGACTGTCCTGCCCTCGCCGCGCCACTAGAGGCTGCCGTTGGCTCGGTAGGAAGCTGGCTCCTGGGCCCAGGGCCGGAGCGACGGAGGCTCTCACCGGCCGCGGTTCGCGCGCTCGCTCAGGGTTCTGTGTGTTTCCTCCCTGTCATCCGTGGCCCCATGTGCGTCGGTCTTGGATGGGAGTTGGAGAGCGACTGTGGGGTTGTCACGTGACATTAAAGTCACGGGCAGGTAACGCGTCCCGTTTCTTTCCGGCTGGAATTGCCGGCTCAGTGAGGCTTGGAAAGTGCCCCTCGGAGCCCGGCAAACGGGCGGTGCCCATCAAACAGCTTTTGTTCCTATTTCACCTCTGGCTGCTCGGGGGCCGGTTCAGGTCTGCACGTGTCAGTGTGCTTTTCATAAAATCCAGTCTGGTTTGTAAACTGTGCCCCATCACCCTGTTCTCGCGTGATTACTCGTGGGGCAGAATTGTGGGAAGGGTGTTTTCATGATGCCGTGGTGGGCAGCATGTGGGACCTGGTTCTCAGCACGCCTCCTGGACATGGGCTGGGCCAGGGGTCGGCAAACTCGTTAGTCAACAGAGCCAAGTATCAACAGTACAACGATTGAAATTTCTTTTGAGAGCCAAATTTTTTAAACTTCAACTATATAGGTAGGTACATTGTTATTAACTTAACTAGGGTGCTCCTAAGGCTTAGGAAGAGCCACACTCAAGGGGCCAAAGAGCCGCAGTTTGCCGACCACGGGGCTGGGCTCACCCTCCGCTGGAAGCTCCTGGCGCTGACAGGTAGCACCTGCGCGCACTGTGTCACGTGAAGACACTTCCTGTGTGACTGTCATAAGAAAACGGAACCCGAAGGAAAGAAGAACTTGTTTTGTAAAAGAAGGCTGTGTTTTTGCCTGAAACACGGGAACTGAGCTCTCGGGTGCGGCCTGGATAGAGGCGGTGATCCCTGCGGGGAGAGGCGCACGGCGTTGTCGGGCTCGGTCTGTGAGCTCTAAGCCTGATTCGCGGGCCCCTCGCGGGCACGCCCTCCCTCGCCATCACCAACCAGGCGTGTGGTCCATTCACCACCAGGGCCACCGGCCCGTTTCCCCGAGGACTCCCTGCCCGCCGGCCCTGGGGTCATCGCAGCCTGGAGAGGAGGTCACTTGAAAACCTGTGGGGAGCGGGTGGAGGGCGGGTGGGTTGCTGGTGAGAGGAGAGGCGGGGAGCCCAGTCCCACCGGGTCAGAGTGCTGGTTGGGTGGGGAGGGGGAGGGGGCCACAGAGGAGAGACAGGATCAGCGCGACCTGGGTGGCGTGGTGGGAGGAGCCCCCCACGGGACAGCTGGACCTTTGGGAGACGCCCTGGGCTTGGCATTCCAGTGCTGGTCACGTGCTCCCAGGCGGGTTCGCGGCCTGTTTTCCCGGCCGCTGAGTAGGCCCCTGTTCTGCGGTTTAAAATAGCCGAGGACACAGAGCGGCTCTGTGCTCTCCCCTCCGCCTGCGGGCCCCTCCCCGTTCCCCAGGCCTGGGCTCCAGCCCGCGCCACAGCCTGGGGTGTGAAGGGAGCTGCTAATGTTAGAAATTGACTGTAAGAGTCACCGAAGAGTTCAGCGATCGCGAGGTGGGAGATGGGGAGGAAAAAGCAAGGCTTGGTTCCATTTACATCGTAGACGGGGCGAGCAGTAGTGACCTGACTAGACGCGAGGCCGCGATGAAACGGGGTGCCTTGCTGCGCAGTGACGCTCGCTGGCTTTCCCGAAAAGGGTCACACAGGCGACCCTCATTCCGACGTGGCAGAGCTGCCTGTGACGTCATCGCGCCTCCCAAAGCAGCGCTGGGCTGGGCTGGGCTGTGCCAGGGAGCGTGCAGGGTGGGCAGTCCAGTCAGCGGCCAGGAGGGGTGGGTTTCCATGTGGATGCTCTTGACCCCAGGCCTCTGACTACCAGTAGTGACAGCTGCCTGCCTCTGAAATGAAGGAGTTTGGAGTTTTTCTTTTTGGGGGGCCAGGGGGTCTGCATTTTGAGTGGCTCTTCCCGCCAATTCTGACTTCCTCATGAAGGCGAGGAGGCTGTACCAGCATCTCCCTGTGCAGATGTCGTGCTGGGGGTGGGGTGGGTGGGGTGCCAGAGGGTGCGGCCTGGGGATTAAAGTCAGGGTTGGGGCATCTTGGAATCGGGAGGAGTAAGAATCGTAACTGTGCGACTTAAGTGTAATGTTTTCAGTTTCACTGAGTAGCCAGCACGAGGTACGTGGCTCCAGTCCCATGGATGCTCGCACCAGACTTGGAGAAGAAGGGACCCGGTGACTCGGATGCCGTGGGCCTCTCAGGGCTTGGCTGCCTCCCGTGCTGGCTCCTGGCCTCCGGCGGCCCTGCTCTTGCCTCCGGCCACCAGGGCCCATTCGCTTGCTTTCCACAGGCGCACCTACGTGGGCAGCATGCCCGGCCGCATCATCAACGGCCTGAAGACGGTCGGGGTGAACAACCCGGTGTTCCTGTTGGACGAGGTGGACAAGCTGGGGAAGAGTCTGCAGGGCGACCCCGCCGCCGCTCTGCTCGAGGTGAGGCGGGCGAATCGCTGTCTGCGCCCCGCGCCCCGTGCTCCGCGCCCTGGCGAGGCCAAGGGGACTCCCCGCTCATGTGCGTGTGTACATGTGCGTGTGCGTGGCGGGGCTTAGGCCCGGAACCAGGTCCGTGCAGACTGAAGTCGGAAGCAATTCGAGATGTAAATTAAAGTGTCTGAGAGAGCTTTCTTTTTCCAGGAATTCTCATTTTTTCCTAGTTTATTTGCATCAAAGAGTTCGTCAGAGCCTTGTGCCTGCCTTTTGCTTAGAGACCGCTAATTCTGCAAGGTTATTAGAAAGGCAGCCCGCCTCCCGCCGGGGCCCAGTCCTCTTCTGCGCTTGGCTCTGCCGGCTCGTCCGTCCTCACAGGGCACGGCTGTTTCACTCCCGTTTTGAACCCGTGTGCAGCGCGGTTTATCTCTGCTGATGCAGTGCAAGTGGCCACGCGTGGGCGGCCGGAGCACGAGGGCCGCTCGGAACCTTCTTTCGAGCCCCGTGCAGGCTGCTGCGCAGAGTCCCGGGGCCTCGGAGCATGAACACGACCAGGGCTCAGCGTCCCAGGACTCTAACTGCCCAGCTGTCTGACGTGCCCGGTTAACACGTCCCCGTTGACACTGACAACCTGCGTGTTAAGTGCGTCTGTCCTGTGCCGGGTCCGAGGCTGGCGGCCGGCGCGTCCTCACCAGCTCCTCTGGGCCCGCGTCCCCCTTTCACCGGAAACTCGTCCCAGACTCTCTGATAGCGTCTGAGGAGGAGCGTGCGCGTCGCCATGTCCCCTACGAATTCAGAACGCTGCGCACGCTCCCTTTCTGCTGCCACGGCGGCGGGAGAGGCGCCCCCCGAGGGCGCTGGCTCTGCGGGCTGGTAGCTCAGTGCTGGCCGCCCGCGCGTCGCTGACATCGGTGGAAAGATAAGGCTGAAAGGGTCATTGGTGCTGCTGTGAGCTTTTATGTCTTCCAAAGTGTGGCACAGCGTGTTTCTTCAGAGTGTGGGCGTGCGAGGGAGGGCGCAGGGCTGGGTGCTCCCCCCGGGCCTCCCCAACCAGCCACGCCGAGCAAAGCCAGCGCCTCGCTGCCGGGGCCGTGTTCGTGCCCTGGAGCTGCCGCGACGGTTCCGTGTCGCCCTCCCCGCAGGTGCTGGATCCGGAGCAGAACCATAACTTCACCGACCACTATCTCAACGTGGCCTTCGACCTCTCCCAAGTCCTCTTCATCGCGACCGCCAACACCACGGCCACCATCCCGGCGGCCCTGCTGGACAGGATGGAGGTCATCCAGGTGCCAGGTACGCGGGCACAGGCGGTGCCTGATGGGTGTTTCTGCCTTGCCTCTCTGAGCGCAGCCCTTCGCCCTTGTGGAGCTGTGGGGTCTGCCCACAGGTGACCTTCCCACGTCCGAGTCCGAGCGAGCCTGCTCCTGTTTAGACTCAGAGTCAGGAAGGCAGACGTGCACTTGTTTGCTTTCACCCTGACAGATAAGGCGTCTCGGCGATAAATTTTGCAGAGCAGTTTCAGATGGAACTTGGCATGAAAGAATGATCCGTTTTTTAATGAAAAGACACTTTCCTTTGAAGCAATTTCTAAAATTACAGGAAAAAAAACAACTTTTTTCAAAGTAAGTCAAGAACAGAGCTTCACATGGTCAGTTTAGCCTCCTGTCCGTCATAGCTTGACATTTCCTTCTCTGGGAAAGTGAGCACTTACTCCCGCTGAGCAAGAGCGGCAGCAGCGAGGCGCTGAGCCGCACTCTGGCTGCGCTTTGGACCCCACGAGGTGGTCTGCCTGCGCTTTGTCATTGCAGCCATCAATAGGCTTTGGGGGTTTTTTGCAAAAACTCCTTTAGTTACTAACAGTAAATAAATCTCAGTGTTTTCACCATTTTAACTGCTCAGAATCATTTCTCCCTGGGAGACATGTAATATCAGTGGGCATTTGTTAAAATGGAAATAGAGTGGAATCTAAATATATCTAAGTCTAAATGTATCTAGATTCTCATAAGCTCAGTGTGTATTTCATATCGATCTGAAATATAATTCTACCAAGTGGATGATCATTGGATTTCTTAGATTTCTGAGTCCTGCCCATTCCCATAGTTAAAACAGGATATAGTTTTAAAGTAGAATGGAGTAAAATATCGCTTTGTGCATATTTGAGACTAAAACAAGTCAGTCACGTAACTAACTGCCTGGAACTCCAACTGAGGCGGACAGTCCGTAAGCCGCGAGTGTGGGGGCGGCCGTATGCTGGCGCCTCCTTCCTGCCGGCCCTTATTTCCCCTTCCTGCTCAACAGCTGTTTTCTCAGTTCGTCTTTTTTTATACATATATATATATTATTGATTTTTTACAGAGAGGAAGGGAGAAGGATAGAGAGTTAGAAACATCGATGAGAGAGAAACATCGATCAGCTGCCTCCTGCACACCTCCCACTGGGGATGTGCCCGCAACCCAGGTACATGCCCTTGACCGGAATCGAACCCGGGACCCTTCAGTCTTCTGGCCGACGCTCTACCTATTGAGCCAAACCAGTCTCGGCTCAGTTCATCTTTTTAATGTTTGCTTGTTCCATGGAGAGGGGGCAGTTAGTTTAGTGGGAATTTTGCTTCCAGGTTTAAAGACAAAGTAAATCTATACTCATTGAGGCGTTTAAATAAGTAAGAGCGTACATCTTTTAAATGTGTCAGTTGCGTATACAGCCCCGACCGGGAGGGGCAGCTTGGTTGGGGCGGTTTTGTTGCTAAAATGTATGCGCGGCTCCTCCCCTAGAGCCGCTGCTGCTTCAGTCAGTCTTTTGCTTTAAGTCTTGTCAGTTATGATTCAAATTACAGTAAAGGAAAGGGATGCGTTTCCCACGAAATAATAAGATAGAAACCCAGCTCTGAGCTGAGGAGGTAATTGCCTCTGAGCTCTCACGGAGAGATTTTTCCCTCTTTGAGAGACAGATTTATTCAGAAGATTTCAAACGCTGTGCTTGGCAGATGCTTGTTTTGTTTGGGGAGAAGTTGGAGGTCTTAACAGTGGTTGATCGGAGAATAAGCATCCTTACTCTGATCAGAGGATCTGAGTGGAGGTCATGCTCCCATCCGTTCTAAAAAAGTGTGGCCCTGGGAGCCCGGGCCTGACTGACAGCGGCCCTCCCCCAGGGTACACGCAGGAGGAGAAGATCGAGATCGCCCACCGGCACCTGATCCCCAAGCAGCTGGACCAGCACGGGCTGACCCCCCAGCAGCTGCAGATCCCCCCGGCCACCACCCTGGGCATCATCACCAGGTGAGTCCACGGTCCGCGGCTCCTTTAACACCAGAGTCCGACGAAGCAACCGACCGCATCCGTTCCCGCCAGCGGGTCGCCAGCGAGCATCTCCCTGATCCCTGGTTTGCACAGGCTCGGGATAGGCAGGAGCCCATCGGGGCAGCAGTGGGACATCTTCATAGCACAGGACTCCACTCGAGCCAGAATGGCCGCTTCCCCCCCGGAGCCGTGTCAGGGGTTCCTCTGACAGGTTAGAACCCAGCTCAGGCAGGTACCGAGACGCGGCTTCCGGCCGGATCTGAGGGCTCGGCCTCCGGCTGTGGGAGCCGCCGCTTTCAGACTCCTGTCCTGAGCTGTTTCCCGTCGCCTCCCCTTTCTGAGAGGCTTGAGCCCTTAGTGTCCACCTTCAGGGATGGGCATGCAGCAGGAGAGAAGGGAGGGCCTTCCCACGTCCGCTCCCGCTGAGGCCTCGGCAGGCAGCACAGGAGCTGCCCGGCGACTGCGTGGTCTGGTTCCCGGGCCGCGTGCCGAGTGGAAAGCGCGGCCCGTTGGGAATGCTGTCTGCAGTGGCCTCGCCATTCTCCCGGGCCTGCCTTGCGGACGGTTGCATCACCGCCCGCCGTGTGGCGTCTACAGGCAGTTCCCCCCACCACCCCGCCCCCGGGAACCCCTCCTGGGAACCACGGTGGTTCGGGAGAAGCGGCTCCCTGTTCTGGGTTTTGGCCTGGAATTAGCCAGCCGGCGGCGTGGTGGCCGCCCGGCCTCTGGGAGGGCGGTGTAAGTTCAGACCAGCAGTAAGACCAGCTCTGACCTGGAGCTCCCTCTCTGAGCCGGGGGCCTGCTGCGAGGGTGACGCAGGAGAGTAAGCGAGGGATTTGTCGGCCAAGGTCTCCGCAGCGGCCCCATCAGAGCGCTGCCGGCCCCGGGGGGCGCTCAGGAGGAAACCGCCTGCTGACCGGCCGGCAGTGCCGTCTGAGGGAGAGTAGAGCCGCCGTGGTGTCTCTGGACCTGGATCGGGGCTGACGGGAAGTCACTGCCGTCTTTCCCAGGTGTCGCCTGGGGAGCGAGGTCTTTCTCATCAGTCCCTGCTGGTCCCCGACGCCGTTCTATGCGCACTGGGTGGCGGTCGCAGGGAGCGTAGGTGTCCCTGCTGCTCCCGCGGCCACTGCAGCAAACTGGTTTTTTCGTCTCGCTGACCATCAGGACGTCAGCTTGTGTCCTCTCCGTGGCATCTGTGGCACCTCCATGACCAGGTCACTGAGGAGGAGACGGGCCGTTCTCAGGACCCAGCGACACTTCCTCTACAGGGTCAAAGGGCAAATAGGGGCGCGCCTGCTTCCTGCGGCCGGTGTCGCGTGGCGCTGTGCGCTGGCTCCGGTTCTGCTCTTGTTCAGACCGCCCACGTGAGCGGTTCCTTGTTGCCGTCCTGGGGGGTGTGGGCTCACCTGGCTCCCGCGGCCGGGTCTGCCGTCGGTGCGGCTGCCCGTCAGCTTCCTCAGTCCCTCTCCGCCTCGGATGCCCGTCGGGGAGCCGCACTGGGTCTGGGGGGTGGTTGTGTTGGTTGTTTACGGTAGACGCCTCCCTGTTTCCTTACGAGGTTCTGTGCAGGTGTAGAACGCGGGCTTGACCTGACAGCCTCCTGTCCTCGGTGGGAATGCGTGTAGCCAGCAGCTTCTATGGGTCTTTTCTCGGGGCTAAAGCCTGCTTCCCTGCGTCTGGAATAGCCTGACTGCCACTCACATCCAGCTCCTCCCAGAAAACCGCACCGCGTGCCTCATGCTGCCCACTCCCTCCGAAGCCGGGCCAGAGTGGCTGGACCGTGCAGTGGTTTGTGCAGCGGCTCCAGGAATGGAAGCTGGACGTGGAGGTTGCCTGAGAGGCTCCGCTGAGGCCCTGGAGGGCGCCCGGAGGGTGGCTGCGCCGTCACGGAGCTCGCGGCCTCAGCGGCCTCCTCCGGGCTCACCGTCCCGGGCAGGCGCGAGGTCTTTGTGCTCGGATTGTTCTTGCTTTAGTGCAGGTGAAAGGTCTGGGGTTTTGGGATTTTTTCAGCAATATTCGGAGTGTAATAAATGTATCTAGAATTCTCTTAAGGTGACTGATTTTGTTTAAGAAAGCACACATCCTCTCAGAGAGAAAAATGCCGTTTACGTGCTGCCGACGTAACGTTGAAGAACCAACGGTTCATTTGTAGCCTAGGGCAGTGTGTCAGGAGAATCTGTGTACTGGAAAGGTGTGGCTGCAAAGACGCCATTTCAGAAATGACGGGACTTTTATAAGGAATTTAAATGTGAGGGACTCCGTTCTCAAGAAAATGCAATGAGCGTTAGAATGTGCACTGCGGACGCCTGCGGTGTAACTGCCGATCACTCTGTCTGCTGGGGGGGCGGTGGGGGGCTGCAGCCAGAGCTGACCCTGTTCTCCGATGGCAGGTACACCCGGGAGGCGGGGGTGCGCTCCCTGGACAGGAAGCTGGGGGCCATCTGCCGAGCAGTAGCCGTGAAGGTTGCCGAAGGACAGCACAGAGAAGCCAAGTCGGAGCGCACCGATGCGCTGGAGGCAGAAGGTGTGTGGCCTCCGCGGGGGAGGGGGGGGCGGGGCGGGGCGGGGCAGGTGCGGGGCGTCCTGGGCGCTGGCTCATGTCTGGCAGCGCGTGCGGGAGGCAGACTGCCCTCGGGAGGGACTGCGCCGCCGGCTCTCCTTCACAGACGGCACAGCGTCGGCCTCCTCCGCCCCTCACGCCGTAAGCTGGTCACTGACGCTCTGCAGCGCACCAAGAGGAATACTGTATTTTGCTGATCCGACAGGGAAAAAAGGTGTAATTTTGATTGATTTACAAAAAATAATAATAGTAGCCGAAACCGGTTTGGCTCAGTGGATAGAGCATCAGCCTGCGGACTGAAAGGTCCCAGGTTCGATTCCGGTCAAGGGCATGTACCTGGGTTGCGGGCACATCCCCAGTGGGGAGTGTGCAGGAGGCGGCTGATCGATGTTTCTCTCTCATCGATGTTTCTAACTCTCTATCTCTCTCCCTTCCTCTCTGTAATAAATCAGTAAAATATATTTAAAAATAATAATAATAGTAATAATAATAGTAATTACCCTTTTCGCTCCAAGTGCCTTTTTTAAAAGATCAGGTGCCTGGCTGGTATGGCTCAGTGGTGCAGCCTCAGTCCACAGACCAAAGGGTCACGGGGTTGAGTCTTGGTCGATGTTTCTCTCTCCCTCCCCCTCTCTCTCTCTCTCTCCCCCCACCTTTCCCCCCCTCCCCCTCCCCTCCCCTCCCTTTTCTCCCCCCTCCCTCCTTGCCACTTCCTCTAAAAATCAATGGAAAAAATATCCTTGGGCGAGGATTAACAGGAAAATAAAATTATGAAGTCAGGTCCTTATACCTGCACATGAGGATCTCTGCTGCCAAGAGTTAACCAATCAGATGCGACCTCATCACGCGGTGGCTGATAGGACGCAGCTGTCACATGGCCTGTATGTTGATGGTTGAGGACGGGGCGTTCAGAGGGACGGCTGCTGTGCTGACCGCTGTCGTGTTTGTATTTGACCGTCTAGGCCCATGGTCGGCAAACTGCGACTCTTGAGCCACATGCGGCTCTTTGGCCCCTTGAGTGTGGCTCTTCCTGAGCCTTAGGAGCACCCTAATTAAGTTAATAACAATGTACCCACCTATATAGTTTAAGTTTAAAAAATTTGGCTCTCAAAAGAAAGTTCAATCGTTGTACTGTTGGCATTTGGCTCTGTTGACTGATGAGTTTGCCGACCACTGGCCTGGGGGAGCAGGTCAGGGCCGCAGGCTGACAGCCGGAGGCTGCGTGTTGATCATTCTTGCGGCAGTCGGGTGAGAGTCTGCTTTAAGGCTCCGGCCCTGCAGGCTCTGACGTGCCGGTTCTGGGCTTTCCTTCGGGGTCGGGTTGCAGTGCAGTCTTTTGATGCTGACAGCTTAGAAGGCTGTTAGGACAGTACGCGCATCCACGCTGCCCACGGAGATGGGGCAGGTCTCTGTCCTCAGCAGAAATTGGTTTTCTCGCCCATTTTCTTTGATAGCAACACGATTTAAATGTCATTTAAATTATATAATGTGGAGCTGGCGATGGGAAAGAAAGGGAAGGGCTCTGTCACCAGAATTAACCAAAGGTGGACTTTTTTAGAACCCAGTTAACATCGTGGTTTGCTCCGTGGGCCGCTCTGTGGTTTGCTCCATGGGCCACTCTGTGGTTTGCTCCATGGTCCCGTCTGTGGTTTGCTCCGTGGTTTACTCCGTGGGGCTGCTCCGTGGTCCGCTCCATGGGCTGCCCAGACGAGCTCTGGCAGCGGGCCTCGGAGGCAGGACCTGGATGTCGCTCGCTCTCCTGGAGAGAGATGCGTTAGCTGCCCTGCCGTGCCACCGTCTTTCTGGAAAGGAACCCGGGCGTGTGGCTGAGGAGCCATGGCAGGTGGCAGGCTGGGGGTGGATGGACTTCCACCTCTTCCGTGACTGTCCTGTTGCATTTAGCAGCAGTGTCGGCAGAAATGTAGCCGTCCCCAGAGCCCTCCTGGGCCCAGCGTGGTTCCCCTGGCCCTGCTGGGCCCTGGTTCCTCCGCCCCACCCCCCTGGCGTTGGAGCGGGCAGTGCCCCGAGCGTGGGGTCCGGGAGGGGCCTTTAGGCTCTGGCTGTTTGTCACACAGACTTAGTGGCAGCCGACCCTGCACTCAGGGTGAGCGTGTGGGATCTGTGGGCGAGCCCTGCCCCAGGCTTTCCGCTCCCATTTCTTGCGAGCTCCTACCCATCCACTTCCTGTTCCCAGGCCGCGGCTGGCAGCTCTCGCAGCTATTAGCTGCTTTCTTATTCCTTTTGTTCTTGTGGGGTTTTCTTTTATTAAACTCCTTGTCGTTTTAATAGGATTTGGAGAGGAAGCTTTAAGATAAACGCATGTTCGGACCACCACTTTAACAATCTATTTGTAAAAGGGCCCTGCGTGAGCGCAGCCTGTCCAGCATGCGGGGGGCGGGGGGTAAGAACTGTAAGCTTCCAGCTATAAGACGGGCCATGGAAGCGTGATGTGCAGCGTGGGGAACGTGGTTCACATGATCCCTGTGTGGGCGCTAGACTTACAGGGGGACCACTTCGTCAGGTAGAGAAACACTGTGCCCCTGAGGCTAACATAATCCTGTGTCGACTATCATCGAAAATAGATGTCAGCCGGGCCGGCGTGGCTCAGTGGTTGAGCATCAGCTCATGAACCAGGAGGTCACGGTCTTTGATGTGCAGTCAGGGCACAGGCCCGGGCTCCATCCCCTGCTCCCCGGGGGCGCAGGAGGCAGCCGGACCATGATTCTCTCTCATCAGGGATGTTTCTCTCTCTCCCCCTCTCCCTTCATCTCTGCAACCAATAAAAATATATTTAAATAAATAAATTTTAAAAATATTTCTGAGAGCCCGGAAAACAACAACATAAGCATGAGGCCCCACTGCCGGCCGGCAGAGCATGGCGAGCTGCCACTGCGTGTCCCCTGCCCCTCTCTCCCCGGGCCCGTCCTCAGAAGCCCCCCTGCTCTCAGCACGCCCCCCTGCTCTCAGCCTCACGCCCCTGAGTGTGTCTTCCTGCTCTTGGCTGTGAAACCGTCCGGCGGAGGGTGAGCGAGTGCGTCTGGTTAACACGCCTTGAGAACTGCGCGCCGGGCGCTGATGGTGTTTTCGACGATGAACGTTCGGGGTTTGCTGTGGCAGGAGGCTGGGTGGCGCAGGGCTCGCTGTTCACGCGGCCCATCGGCATGTTCCGAACAGGCCTGTGATCCCCGTGGTTATTTAAAGAGAACCCAGAAATATCCAGGAACTTAGGCGGCCTGCGAGCTGCGAGAACACGCGGGGTTTCCTGGTAACATTTATTTGGTTATGTTTTCGAATCCATGATTCGCAGAAAAAGTCCTAAACGCTAGCGCAGTTAAGTGGGCTTGGGGGAGTCGGGACGTGACCGCGGCATCCAGATAAGTAAGCCATCAGGGCAACGCCTTGTCTCTGAGGAGCGTTTGGTTTTCGTTTTGATTGGAAGCATGTGGCCTCCGGGCAGTTTCCCTTCTGTAAGGGCCCGCGAGCTGCTGTCAGTGGCTCTGCACGGTGCTCTGACCTTGTGCTTGACCTCAGCCGAGCCAGCGGAGGATTCCACAGAAAAGCCCCTCTCGGGGTTCCGTGCCAAAGCTCCGGGGCTGCCTTAGTCACTGGACGCGTCTCCTCAAGAGATGAGCTGTCTAAGGTTCCAGTATAAAGTGAAGCGGTGCTTTAGAAATGTCAGGCGGTGCCTGCGGGAGTTATTTTTAATGATAAAAATGCTGCTGCCTCGGCCTGCCTGCCAGGAGACAAGTAACTTCAGGCCACCGACCTGGGGACAGGCGGGCGGCCCCTGGAGCAGCCTGGCCCTGTGTCTGTGCGGTCTGAGCTGCCGTGAAGCAGCAGAGAACAGGGGCGCACAGGCGGGGGGGCGGGGGGTGGAGTGGGGGGTAAGGGGGGATGGGATGGCCGAGCTGCGTTGGGGGACGAGTACTTACCGTTTGGGTCACTTCTGTAAGCGCGGGCAGTACCAGCAGCGCCGCTGGGCTCCTCTGTGTGTTGTTAGTGGATGCAGATCGCCCGGGCCTGGGCGTTCACTGGGTTGAGAGATAAGAGTGTGTGGCTGAGTTTTTGTGTTCGTTTTTGTTGTTTTATCAATTTCAGGGAGGAAGGGAGAGGGAGAGAGAAACACCAGTGTTGAGAGAGAGTCACTGATGGGCTGCCTCCTGCACGCCCCCCACTGGGGATGGAGCCCACACCTGGGCCTGGGCCCTGACTGGGAATCGAGCTGGGACCTCCTGGTTCGTGGGTCGATGCTCAGCCACTGAGCCACGCCCCGGCCGGTGTGGCTGAGTTTTGTTCTGCTCCTTCCCTGCCCGCCCTGGGGCAGGACAGATGCTCTGCGTCTCCCCGGCCGCACACCTGGATGCCTGCGGGGCGTCAGGCCCGGGGCCTGTGCTCGCTCAGGTGCGCGGGCACCATGTACGCCCGTGGCATCCAGTCAGACTTTCCTCGGAAAACATCCTCAGCAAAGGCTTTGTATTGTTTCTCAGGACACAGAGCGTCTCGGTTATTATGTTTTTTAAAATGTTTTTATTGATTTCAGAGAGGGAGAGAGTTAGAAAGAACAATGATGAGAATCATGGATCGGCTGCCTCCTGCAGACCCCCCACTGGGGATGGAGCCCGTAATCCAGGCCTGTGCCCTTGACCGGAATCGAACCTGGGACCCTTCAGTCCACAGGCTGACGCTCTATCCGCTGAGCCACGCCAGCCAGGGCGTCTCGGATGTTTTTAAAGTAATAGTATTTACCAGAGAAGCTGCATTCAACTTGGCGACACTCAAGATGTTAGTTTCTTGTTCTCAGAGAAGTCACCTGAGAACTTGGTCCGGAAAAGAGGACAGGATCAACGCAAACCCAACACTGACTCCTGAGGTGTCTTGCATGTCATAGCAAGCTGTTCACGTGTCACTCCAAGCAGCACGGCGGCCCGGGCTTGCTGTGCGGGTCTCAGGCCCACACTCAGGACAGCGAGGAACTCACGGCGCGAGCGGGCACGTGGGACAGCGAGTTCCGTGGCACCGCACAGGCGGGCACCGGCAGGGAGGGTCTCGGGGACCAGCTCGAGGGCTGGCTCTGGCAGGTTTGTGGGGGGTTTTGCTTATTTAAAAGAAGGTTTTTATACATTTCGTTTTGATCAGTACAGCCCCCGTTTCCAAGCGGTGACATAGTTTGAGTCTAAGAAAGCCTTGGGTTGGGGTTAATGGTGGGGGAAGGGCCTGCGCTGCAGAAACAGGGAGAGGAGCCGTGGGGGCCTCGGGGGGCCGCTCAGTGAGACCCACAGCGACGGACGGCGCTTTGGCCACAAGGGAAGTGGCCTTTCTCCGTCAGCTGTTCCTGTGGGTTTTGTTGATGTTTTGTTTGTTTTCTTTGGGGA
This sequence comes from Myotis nattereri, assembly GCF_964212035.1. Lineage (NCBI taxonomy): Eukaryota > Metazoa > Chordata > Mammalia > Chiroptera > Vespertilionidae > Myotis > Myotis nattereri. Next base: position 2,130,796 of record NC_138090.1, read on the forward strand.
CATACGCGCCGCGTTCACTGTTTTTAGTGAAGCGAGGAAGATGGGTGATGTTGTGTTGCTTGCTTCCAGTTACATATAAAAGTCCTCCAACATTTTAACCCAAATCGCGTATCTTCCCCCCGGGCTGGAGTTAGAACAAAACAGAGCCGTTCGCGTGCGCCCCTGAACCCCAACCGCAGGCCAGATGCGGGGCTGTCGGCTGTGGCCCGTCGCGCTGCCCAGAAGTTGGGCTGGCTTCCGAGGGCCGTGGCGGCCGTCCCCGCGGTCGCGGTGTGGGGGCTGCATGCGAACGGCCTACGGAGCCCTCATGTTTACGCAGCGCGACTCCTGACCGTCGTGAATAGGCCGCTCCCGCCGACACTGAGGATGGCTCGCATCGCCGTGCCCCACGATCCCAGCGGTTCCCGCCGATAGGAATCGCACTTGGTGACGTCGAGGTTGTTTTGTCGCCCCCGGAATAACGAAGAAAATATTGGCAGAAAGGACGTCAAAGACTCCCTTGCTGGTCTGAAGGTTTTTCTGGGCACTCGACCCACAGCCAGTTCCTTAAAAACAGTGAAAGTGCGCAGGGCAGCAGCCCGGCCGCCCGGACAGGAGCCGGCCTCCGCCGCAGTGCACGCCCCCTGGCTGGGAGCTGGTTTTCTGGAAAAGATGGGCCTGGAACTGACAGCACAGATGATGCCGGGGGAAACATTCGGGTTTTCCTGATTTGTTTTGCAGATACTTTTTCTCTTTCTGCCTTCCCAGGAGGGGCGCTCAGACACAGCGTATCCCGGGCCAGTGGCTCTGAGCACATGCTCTCTGTCCTGTAAGAATAACAGCCACTAGCTGAAACCGGTTTGGCTCGGTGGATAGAGCGTCGGCCTGCGGACTGAGAGGTCCCGGGTTCGATTCTGGTCAAGGGCATGTGCCTGGGTTGCGGGCACATCCCCAGTGGGGGGTGTGCAGGAGGCAGCTGATCGATGGTTCTCTCTCATCGATGTTTCTAACTCTCTATCTCTCTCCCTCTCTGTAAAAAATCAATAAAATATATTTTAAAAAAAAAGAATAACAGCCACTAACGTCTCAGCCCTCAGCCCACTTTTTACGTAGATTCAGCTTCGGAAAAAAACAAAACAACATAAAATCTCAGTCGTTTTTATAAATGCAGCCAGTCTTTCTCTTCACGCCTAAGCGGACTGGGTCCATGCATACACGCTCGTGTGCCAGGTCCATGCATACACGCTCGTGTGCCGGGTGCATGTGTACACACTCGTGTGCCGGGTCCATGCGTACAAGCTCGTGTGCCGGGTGCATGTGTACACACTCGTGTGCTGGGTCCATGCGTACAAGCTCATGTGCCGGGTGCATGTGTACACACTCGTGTGCCGGGTCCATGTGTACACACTCGTGTGCCGGGTCCATGCATACACGCTCGTGTGCCAGGTGCATGTGTACACACTCGTGTGCCGGGTCCATGCATACACGCTCGTGTGCCGGGTGCATGTGTACACACTCGTGTGCTGGGTCCATGCGTACAAGCTCATGTGCCGGGTGCATGTGTACACACTCGTGTGCCGGGTCCATGTGTACACACTCGTGTGACGGGTGCATGTGTACACACTCGTGCTGGAGAGTGAAGGTGTAGACCGTATTCCTCTCATGGGTTCACGCGCAGCCTTTCTGCCAAGTAACTGTTAGTGGCCTAGTAACACTCCTCCCACTCCCGCCAGGCAGACAGCCCGCACCCCATCTGCAGGAGCCTGGTGGGATGCGATGCAACTTTCAAGAAAATTGTTAATCGGTCAGTAATAATTGTGTTACGTAATTAACGTTCACTGATGGAAAACGTTAAAAACTGAGTAACTTTTTGGCAGATCCAGGTCATGATCAGTATTTGGGTGGCCTGCCCGTTGTCCGCAGGTGTTATGAGATGTGGGATAGCCGATTCCCGTCCGCCAAGGCGCCGGGTGAAATGGGGCGGAGATTTGAGGTCACGTGTCTGGCTTTCATTTTACCCATGAGGACCCGGGCCAGTGTCTTACCCCGACGGTGCTCCATAAAAGTCAGTCTGGGCGGCGGCCCCTCCTCAACCTGGAGCCCCTGGATTTCCCGAGATGTCACCCTCTGTCCTTCCTCCACCTCCCTCGTGTAGCCCTGTCCCTGCTCCCCGGGGCCGGCTCGGGGCCTGCGCTCGCTCACCTCGCGTCCCTTGCTCCGGGGAGGAAAGCGGTGGGGGGACCACGGGGTCCTGGCAGCGGCTGGGGAAGCCTCGCCCTTCCTCCGAGGAGGGGCCGCTGTGCAGTATCCCTCCTGATGGCCGAGCCGCCGTGGGGCGGGCGCCGCGGCCCTGTCCGCAGCCCCATCTGCTGTGCGCAGGGCGAGGGCCCCCCAGGCACTCAGGCGCTTGCCCACCTGCTACCCCAGGCTCCTCGGCCCAGGTGGGACCCACAGGCCGATGCCCCGGGAGCGGGAGGCGCCCGCAGGAGCCTCTGAGCCCGGCAGGGTCAGCTGCAGGCGCCCTCCCTCCCCTCCTCCAGGGACAGTGTGGGGGGGGGGGGGGCGCGAGCAGCTCAGGCTCCTCGGTTTAGTTTCCATCCCCTTCCTCAGCCTGTTTAAAGCTCTGGCCCTTTAAGGATGTGCTCAGAACACTCCGTGAAGAGGTTTTAGTGCCGGAACAGCGGCCTGTGCAGCGCAGCCTCCAGCCCGTTGCACCGTGTGAGCCTGTCCGCGGCGCTGGGCTCTGGAGGGAAGGGCGTGGAGGGAGGCGCGGAGCCTGGCGGCTGAGAGTCTCCTCTGGGGCCATGGACCCAGGACCAGCCTGGGTGCCTGGAGCAGCACCCAGGGGCTCCGCGCCTCCCTCACTGTCAGGCTCAGGCTGGTTTCCTGTCACTCTCTTAGGGGCCAGGCAGTGCTGTCTTGCTTTCAGTTAAACGTCTCTGCTTCCTGGTGGAGGGTCATCTTGTCAGGTGACGACTCACCGTTGAGGAGCCCGGAGAAGGGCCGGGAGGGTCAGCTCCCGTGGGAGGCGCGTGGAGCCCTGGCAGGTGGGGGCGTCTCAGAGCTGAGCTGTGTGTACGAAGGAGGCGCCGCTTCTGTGGGCTCCGTCGTTTTCAAGTTCACGTTCCTGTCGGGAGGCGGACGCCCAGTGGGCCTCTGAAGAGGGGCCTGGACCGTCCGGGGCCTGGTGACTCAGAATTGCACCAGGTCGGCTGCTGCATCGGCTCTCCTGCTCTGAGGCCGGGGGCTGAACGGAGCCAGGCCTTGTTCTTGGCGTGAGAATCTAGAATCTAGTGTTTAAAGACAGGCAGGCCCGGCCGGTGGCTCCGTGGCTGAGCAGCGACCTAGGAACCAGGAGGTCACGGTTCGATTCCCGGTCAGAGCAAGTGCCCAGGTTGTGGGCTTGATCCCCAGTCGGGGCGGGGGGGACGGGCAGGAGGCAGCCGATCCATGATTCTCTCTCATCACGGATGTTTCTCTCTCTCTCTCCCTCTCCCTTCCTCTCTGAAATCAATAAAATATACACTAATAAAAGAGAAAAATGGTAATTGGCGTACGACGATACCCTTTTCATTGGCTAATCAGGGCTATATGCAAATTAACTGCCAACTATGATTGGCAGTTAACTGCCAGCTATGATTGGCAGTTAACTGCCAGCTATGATTGGCAGTTAACTGCCAGCTATGATTGGCAGTTAACTGCCAGCTATGATTGGCAGTTAACTGCCAGCTATGATTGGCAGTTAACTGCCAGCTATGATTGGCAGTTAACTGCCAGCTATGATTGGCAGTTAACTGCCAGCTATGATTGGCAGTTAACTGCCAGCTATGATTGGCAGTTAACTGCCAGCTATGATTGGCAGTTAACTGCCAGCTATGATTGGCAGTTAACTGCCAGCTATGATTGGCAGTTAACTGCCAGCTATGATTGGCAGTTAACTGCCAGCTATGATTGGCAGTTAACTGCCAGCTATGATTGGCAGTTAACTGCCAGCTAAGATTGGCAGTTAACTGCCAACAAGATGGCAGTTAATTTGCATATGTAGGCACAATGCAGGGAGGCGAAAGGGAAAGCAGGAAGAAGCCCCCTGCCACTGACAGTGATCGGAAACCCAGGGGGGAGCTAAGAGCTGGGGGGCAGGGCAAAGGCGGCCCTGGGGCCGCCTTTGCCGCCCTGGCCAGTGATAGCAGGAAGTAGGGGTGGAGCCAGTGATGGGAGCTGGGCAGGGTCGAAGCTGGCAGTCCCGGGAGCTAGGGGTCCCTTGCCTGGGCCTAAAGCAGAGCCCACGATCACGGGGCCGCTGCAGCTGCAGGTCCCCGCTGCCTGGGCCGGACGCCTAGGCCAGAGGCGTTAGGCCTGGGCAGGGGCGGAGCCTGCAACCACGGGGAGCTGGGGGTCCCCTGCCCAGGCCTGACACCTCTGCCGGAGGCCTCAGGCCTGGTCAAGGGGCCGATCCGGTGATTGGTGATCGGAGGGTGATGAGGGTCAACTCCTCTGGCCGAGGCATCAGGCCTGGGTGGGGGGCGGAGCCGGGGATTGGGGGGATATGATGGTCCCCTTGCCCAGGCCTGAAGCCTGGGTCAGAGGCGTCAGGCTTGGGCGGGGGGTGGAGCAAGCGATCAGAGGGAGATGGGGGTCCCCTGCCCAGGCATGTTCCTGGGCCAGAGGCCTCAGGCCTGGGCGGGGGCCAGAGCCAGTGATCGGGGGGAGATGGGGGTCCCCTGTCCAAGCCTGACACCCCTGGTGGAGGCGTCAGGCCTGGGCAAGGGGCCGATCAGGTGATCGGAGGGTGATGGGGGTCAACGCCTGAGGGCTCCCAGTATGTGAGAGGGGGCAGGCTGGCCTGAGGGACACTCCCCACACACACACCCAGTGCACAAATTTCATGCACCAGGCCCCTAGTATATTTAATAATAAAAAAAGACAGGGTAGCTGCCCTGTGCACACACGTTAATGGGGAGACAGACAACAATGTCCTGCTGGGGGCTCCTGAGAGACCCCCCTCTGCCCGAGTCCCGGACACTCGGTGGACTCCGAGCCTCGTCAGCGCGAGGGCTGGCCCATGGGTGCCGGGCTCAGCTGTCTGCTGGGCGCGCTCTCCAGCTGCGAGTGCGAGGGTTTCTGAGCAGCTGCCTCTCGCAGGCGGCAGAGAGCGCTCAGAGGACGTGGAGCCCCAGCCCATCGGTGACAGTGGCGCCGCCGGCCTGGCCCTCCCGCCCGAGATGCCGATTCTGATTGACCTCCACGCCCTCAAGGACATCCTCGGGCCCCCGATGTACGAGATGGAGGTGAGCACCTCACTGGCGATGCCCTCTGCCCCCCCCCCCATCTGCTCTTCCCTGGGGGGCGGAGCCAGGAGCCTCCGTGCTGCCCTGTGTTTCTCCAGAATCATGTTTACAATCAGCATTGCACCCCCTGAGCCCTGGGAAGGAGTCAGTGGCAGCCGGCCTCTACCCAGCTCAGCCCACAGCCCGCTGCTCCTAGAAAGCGACCTTGTTTCCCGATGCGCTGGGTGGCGGGGGGAGGGCGGTGTGCTCAGCACGCTGACCCGGTGGCCTCTGTGGGTGGGAGATGCCGAGGCCCAGAGGGCCTGGGTCAGCGGGATCCCCCCGCACCCTGGGCTTTCGTAGCTGGGACACGTTTGCCTAACGGGCTGGTCAGCGAGGCCCACGATCTCGGGCGTGGCACGTGGAGTTTGCAGTGGCAGGGAGGCCTCCCAGCGCCCAGGGAGGGGCCTGGGGTTCGGGGTCTGCGGCGGTAACAGCCAAGAGGAGGAGCCGGGACTTGCAGGGAGGCCCATTCCCTCGGTGTGGGTTCGAGGAGGCTCCCGCTTCCTGAAACAGCCCTGGCGGCGAGTGCTGGGATCCGGCGCATTACAGACACAGGCTGATAAGGTGGCCGACAGCCGAGACCGGCTGGCTCCCGGGAGACGGGAGTGTGAGATGTGCTCCTGGCTCCACGTCATCAGACACTGTTAGGTACACGGCTCCTGAGAAAGGCCCCGAGAGCTCGGCGTGTCCCGGCAGGAAGCCACGCACAGGCTGTGAGCGTGACGCCCGTCCTGTGGGCACGGGCCCTGGAGGTGCGGTCCATGGCCCGCACACTCGCTCGTCACCTACCCCCCTACCCCCCCCTCCCCCCCCGCAGGTGTCTGAGCGCCTGAGTCAGCCGGGAGTGGCCATCGGCCTGGCGTGGACGCCCTTAGGCGGGGAGATCATGTTCGTGGAGGCCAGTCGGATGGACGGCGAAGGGCAGCTGACGCTGACGGGCCAGCTGGGGGACGTCATGAAGGAGTCCGCCCACCTCGCCATCAGCTGGCTCCGCAGCAACGCCAAGAAGTACCACCTGACCAACGGTGAGTGGCGGGGTGGGGGTGGGCACACCAAGCCAAGCCTGCAGAGGCGGCCGGAGGCTCCGGGGTCATGATGAGCCGGAGACGAGCAGTGGTCAGCCGCGCCTCGCTGAGGGCCCCTGACGTGGGAGCCCGTGGGAGTTCTCAGTCCCCTTTCAGGGCCGCCCGCGAGTGCCTGACCCGGCAGCAGTGCGGGCTGTGCCGGCCTCCCCCACGGGGAGCAGAGCCACACGGCTCGGACGCCTTCGGATGCACCGCTGTCAGCATCGTGGAGTCCTTTCCCCAGAGCGTTTTGTTGTTTTGTTTTTTATCACTTTTGACTTTCTTTTTTAGGAGAAAAAGAAAACAAGTGTAAGTTCCTACATTAACATCCTTCTTTCTTTGTAAGCTTCTGGAAGTTTCGATCTTCTCGACAACACAGACATCCACCTGCACTTCCCGGCTGGAGCCGTCACCAAGGACGGGCCGTCGGCGGGGGTCACCATCGTGACCTGCCTGGCCTCGCTGTTCAGCGGCCGGCTGGTGCGCTCCGACGTGGCCATGACGGGGGAGATCACGCTGCGGGGCCTGGTGCTGCCGGTGAGTCTGAGGGCCAGCCCTTCCGTGGGTGACTTTGCAGTTTTAAAAAATTTAAAAGTGGTTTGCCTTCTTCCGATGAACACCTTAGTTTTAAATGCATAGAAAATGTTTACAGCTGTAATTCATATTTTTAAATTTCATCAAATTCCAAAGCAATTTTCCCATGTTTTTTCTTCTAAGAATGAGGACTTGCTAAGGGCACGTCAGTGTGGTCGTCGGTGACATGGGCTGTTTAGCTGGAGATCTGGGGCTTTGTTCAGCGAGCAAAGTGTTCACTGCACGGCACAGGCGGGAGGTGGGGCGGGGCTGGTGTGACGCTCTCAGCTGGTTCTCGCCTCTGGGCCTCCTGGGAGCCTCGGCCCTCCCCCAGAGGTCAGCAGACGGAGCTGGTGGACATGGAGATGAGTGAGCATGACACCTGGGAACTGCAGTAAGGGCTCACTGCTAGATCCAAAAACTTCCACACATTCTGGGCCTGTCGCTTAAACTACTCATAAAAGCACTGAAAAGCCAGGCTGGTGTTGCTCATTGGTTAAGCATTGACCTATGAACCAGGAGGTCACGGTTCAATTCCTGGTCAAGGGCACAGGCGCGGGTTCCAGGCTCGATCCCCAGTGTGGGGCATGCAGGGGGCAGCCAATCCATGATTCTCTTATCTTTGATGTTTCTATCTCTCTCCCTCTCTCTTCCTCTCTGAATCAATAAAAACATTTTCTTTTAAAAGCTTTAAGGAAACAATAAAATACAGACCCTTGGGAGTATGCGGGTTGTGAGTCATTAGCTGCCTGTTACTGTCTACAGCAGAATCTGCCAGGTTCATAGCAAATGAGGAGTGAAGAGGATGTCAGTGTAGGCGGTGATGGGGAGCAGGTCACTGGGCTGCCCAGTAAGATCCCAGCGTTACTGATGCTCTCGGAGCCCCAGCTGGTTTAGTCACCAGAAGTCAGATGCTGGGCCCAATGATGCCGCCACACTCGAGGGGTGCACTCAGGAGGCTGGTCTCATCCTGGCCGCCCCGGAGCTAAGGTGACGGTGATGGCGGTAACGCCAGCTGTGCCCAAATGCAGACGAGCACGGGTTTCAGGACCCAGTCTCAGCTCCCAGGTGCAGAGGTGGAGGAATAAGGGAGCACATCTGACCCTCAGCAGTGAGCGGGGGCCCACGCTGATAGCTCAGCCAGTGCCTGGAGGCTGGGGACGTCCTGACGGGGGAGACGGCGTCCCAGCTCCCGTCTGGGAGAAGCGCTGGCCCCAGAGCACAGGAAGGAGCCGGGAGGAAACCCAGGGCACTGAGGTCTCTGGCCCAGCGGCCTCCCCAGTGCCTGCTGGCAGGGCCAGGGCTCCCCTGCACACCCAGCAGAGGCGCAGCGGCTCCCATGAGCCCAGTGTCCGCTGTCACAGGGACCAGCCAGGCAGCAGCGCTGAGGCTGGACCCGAGGCCAGACGGGACTCCAGGGCGAGGCCGAGACAGCTCTCAGATTTAAAACTAGGGTCTTCGAACTGGCCGGCCACTCAGGAAAAATAACAGGGAAACAGTCAGGCCGACCCGACCTCTGACTCCCGGGGGTTCTGCTCAGAGAAAGGGATTGGGATTCTCCTCAGCTCGGGAGGCCCCCCGGCAGGAAAGCGTCCCATCCTGGGGACCTCTCAGGCCCGAGAGCTGCCTCGCCCTCTCCCCAGGGACCCGGTGCAGCGCCTTCAGACCCCGAGGGGAAGGATTCACAGCGAGCTTTGTGCACAGGCCTCCCGGCAGCCATGACACGTCACTCCTGCACACAGGGAGTCGTCGGCTCACACGCTGAGTCAGGGGCACAGAAAACCGGGAGGAGGGCTGCAGTGGGTGGCTGATCAGAGAGCCAGCACCAGGCAGTTTGATGGCCATGGCCTGGCAGTGTAGTTTGAGATCAGGTAGCAGGATTCCTCCAACTTTGTTCTTCTTTCTCAAGATTGCTGTGGCTGTTCAGAGTCTTTTGTGGTTCCTTGTACATTTTTTTAAAATATTTGCTCTAGTTCTGTGAAATACGCCAGAGCTGTCTTGATAGGAATTGCTTTGAACCTATAGATTGCTTGGGTAGTGGGACATTTTAATGATGTTAATTCTTCCTGTCCATGAACATAGTATATACTTCCACTTGTATCTTCTTCAGTTTCTTTGTTCAGTTTCTTATTTTGCAAGTACAAGTCTTTTACATCCTTGGTTAAATTTATACCTTGGTGCCCTAGCTGGTTCGGCTCAGTGGATAGAGCGTCGGCCTGGGGACTGAAAGGGTCCCAGGTTTGATTCCGGTCAAGGGCACAGGCCCGGGGTGTAGGCTCGATCCCCAGGAGAGGGCGTGCAGGAGGCAGCCAATCAATGATTCTCTCTCATCATTTATGTTTCTCTCTCCCTTTCTCTCTGAAATCAATAAACACATATATAGATATTTTTTAATTGTACCTAGGTTTTTTGTGGGTTTTTAAGCATGTAAATGGGGTTATTTTCTTAGTTCCCCTTTCTGATCGTTCATTATTGGTGTTGTATCCTGCTTTCCACAATGGTTGCACCAACCAGCATTCCTGCCAAAGGTGCACGAGGGTTCCCACTCCACATCCTCCCAGCACTTGCTGTTGTTTTACTGATGATCGCCACTGACAGGTGTGAGATGGTACCTCATTGTGGTCACCGGGTGATTTGCATCTCTCTAATGATAACGCTGTGGAGCACCTTTCATATGTCTGTTGGCCATTGGTATATCCTCTTTGGAGAAGTCCTTTACCCATTTTTTAAATTGGATTTTTTTTTTTTTTTGGTGTTAAGTTTTTAAAATAAATTTTGGCTATTAACCCCTTACCAGATGCGTCGTTGGCAAATACGTTCTCCATCCAGTGGTTTGTCTTTTTATTGTTGGATGGTCTCCTTTGCTGTACAGGAGCTTTAGTGTGAGGCGGTCCCACTGAGGTATGTCCCTTCTGTTCCCACTTTGCTGCGTGTTGGTTTTTATCGTAAATGTGCGCTGGGTTTTATCAAATGATTTCCCTGCACCTGTTGACGATCCTGTGATTTCTGTCCTTCATCCGGTGCGCGTGCAGTGTCTTCGCCTTGTTTTGGAGTTAGGGTGCCGCTGGCCTGGTGAACTGAACTGGGAGGCTTCCCTCCTCTGGCATAGTTTGGGAGTGAGGGTTGGTGCCAGTTCTTTGAACGTTTGCTAAAACTCACCTGTGAGCCACCTGGTCCAGGGTTTTGTTTGTCGGGAGCTTTTAATGACTGCGTCCGTTTCACTAGTTGTAACTGGTCTGTTTCAATTCTCTGATTCAGTTCTGGAGGATTGTATGTTTCTAGGAGTTTATCCATGTGGTCCAGGCTGTCCGAGTTATTGGCCTATAGTCCATAATGTTTCCTTGTACAACCCTCTGTATTTCTTTGGTGTCGTTGTTACTTCTTTCATCTCCGGCTTCATGTGGGCTCTTCCCTGGTGATGTGGTTGAAGATTTCCCTTGTGTATCTTCTCAGAGAACCAGCTGTTGGTTTCATGGGTCTTTTGTGTTGGTTTTTCTTTTTTACTCCATTGTTTACTTCCGCTCCTTGTTTCTTTTACTCACTTTGGGCTTTGTTTGTTGTTCTTTTCCAATTCCTTTACGTGTAAAGTTACATTGAGATCTTTTTGCTCACGGTAGACCTGTAATGCTATGAATTTCCCTCTTAGGACTGCTTTCACTGTGCCCCATAGATTGTGGGTTGTGCTCTCATTTTCATCTGTTTCATGGTATCTTTTCTTCCTTGATCTCATTGCTCAGCCTCCATGTCTTTGTGTGTGTGGGTTTTTGTGGACATCTTTTAACCACGGAGCCGAGGCCGTGGGGACCTGTGTCCTCCCGGGGTGGCCCAGCGGTCCTGCTCTGACCTGTGCAGCGGTGTCATCCTGGCGCACAGCTGAGCTCTGCGGGTGGGTGTCAGGTCGACGATCACTTTTTCCGAATCAGCCCCATCGGCCCGCAGGCGCCGTGACTGCAGAGACTGAAGTGTAGACCCTGACAACAGGGACGGAAGAAAACCGGCACCTTCCCCCGTGAAAGGCTGGACTAGAGCACTAACTGAAGCGAAGAGAATTCTCTACTTACTAACCTCCTCACGGGCTCTCCCCGCTCCTGTGCCGGACGGGCGGTGGCCTGGCGGTGGGAAAGCAGCGGAGCTGCTGGGCCCCAGGTCACGCCGCCTGCCTTCCTCCGCAGGTGGGCGGCATCAAGGACAAGGTGCTGGCTGCGCACAGGGCGGGCCTGAAGCGGGTCATCCTCCCGCAGAGGAACGAGAAGGACCTGGAGGAGATCCCGGGCAACGTGCGCCGCGACCTGAGCTTCGTCACAGCGAGCTGCCTGGACGAGGTCCTGAACGCCGCTTTCGACGGGGGCTTCTCGGTCAAGGCCAGGCCCGGCCTCTTAAATAGCAAACTGTAGGCTCGGAGTGCGGCTCATGTGCCGTCCTGAAGCCCCGAGGCCCGCTGGGCTAGCTGCTCACACCAGCGGGTAAGCAAGACGTCCCTTCCCCGGTGAGCTGGTCAGCAGGCGCGGGCCTCACCGCGGGGCTGCGGGGGCCACAGAGATTTTAATAAACAGATAGCACTGACTCCCGTCTCCGGTCATCGTCTGTCCCTGGGAAGGCGGCTCACGGTTCCCATGGGGCCCCAGACAGAACACCTGCCCCCCGAGAACTTGCTAGAAACGTCCATTCTCCAGCCCCACCAGACGCCCACCCACTCAGATCTGTTCCAGGAGCCTCGGGCGACTCAGACGCCCAGGCAAGGCCAAGACAACGGGTAGAGGCCATGACCTCAGACCCCCGTCACTGCGGGAGGGGCAGTGGGCAAAGCTGAGAACACAGCCGGTGAGTCTCTGTGGATGTGATGTTTCAGGTTAAGTGCCGCGTGAGGAGGCCCACACGTCCCAGCACACGCAACATCACACAGGCAGAGCGGCCCCGGCGAGCACACGTCAGTCAGAAGCACACCAGCCCGAACGCCTGTCCCCTTACCAAGTCCAGTCCCCAGGGGGAGGCCGCCAACCTTTCCGGGCTGGTCCCCACGCTCGTTATCCTGACCCCGCGAGACCCGGGCCCCGCCACCTCCCCCTGTCCGTCCGTCCCGACTCACCCAGGGTTAGGACAGCAGGTCTGGGGCTTCCAGGGTCATAGCTTTCCTTACCCAGCGCCCGCCTTCCTGCCACGCCAGTGTGGCTGTGGAGACTGAGGACGCGATGGACAGCCCTGTGCCCCCCTCGGGAGCGCTCTTCCAAACTGAAGCACAGGAATGTCGGGCGCTGCGCCGTTTCTTGGATGAGAATGGGGTCTGCGAGTTACAGGTGCCTGGCCCTGCTGGTGAGTCCCAGCGCTCCGGGAGGACGCGTCTGACCTGGGCTCGCTGTGCCCGTGCCAGGGCCTGCGCTGCGCTGTACTGGACAATAAAACTCTTGCATTTCAAAACTGCACACTGCTCTCTGCTGTAAAGCACAGAATCGGACAGGAAAACAGCTTTGGGTTTTAATCAAACTTAGAGCTAAAGCAACACAAAGAGTTTTCAATTTGCCAGGTATTCTTTTAATGAGAATTATAAAAGACCAAAAACATTTTTTTGCAAACTGCCTTTTTTTAAACAAATGCTTTGCTTTTAATTACAAATACTGTGAGATGATGCCTTCTTTTGCAAAACCAATAAATATGAGAACAAATTTTAAACATATGTGATTTGTCCAAGATATTGGGGGGAGGGAGGGGATTTTTCAACATTTTTTTAAAAATCAGTATATCCTACTACCTTTTAAAGAATAAGTTTGAAGGCGTGACTCAACTGGAAAAAAGAGAAAAAGACCGACCGACCGACCAACCATCTTCTAGCTGCTTTAAGTAGCTTCTGATCTTTCTTCCGATGTTACCTCTCCTTTCTGGAACTCGTGTCTTCACAAGAGGCTGAATATAAAGTATTTCTAATGAACTGATTAATGGGGAGAAAAAACATGTATGGAACACACATGTATAAACTTTACCATAAACAAATTATGCATATCAAAAAACCACTAACTTTAAAAAGGTACAAAAAAAAATGGAAAAGCTTGAATTACGGAAAAGAAAGTCAAATTTATTTAATGAAAAACTAGAATTAATAAAAATTAGCAAATACACACAAAAAATATATACACACACAGCAGCACTATGTATTGACTCAAAAGAGGGGAAGCAGTGGCCCAAGACCACTCAACATGGCTTGTCAGTTAAAGGAAAAAAAACCCAAGCACACGCACACGCTCCCACACACTCTCACACGCAGAAACAAAAACCCAGTATTTCTCAACAGTACACTCAATCTACAACAAACACAAATTCAGAATTATTTTACAATGCTTCCTTTCTTAATACAAAAGATGCCCATCTTGGGTGTATATATATATTTTTTCAGTGGTTTACTGTTGACTTATTTTAAATATATTAGTGTTACTACATGCAACCGTTTCCTGTATTTAACAGCCTTTCCATTTATTTCCCTTCATGTGACTAGCTCCACCTACCAAAAGTCTCGGGGGGCAGGCAGAGGGGGCCTATTCTCTGTGAAGTTGAACGCAATGGTTTTAAACACTGGCCAGAAAACGTTTGATCGCCACTTCAACACATGGAAATAGTGACATTGATGCCTAGATTGCCATTTTCTGCAAAAAGCTGTGCGATGCTGGTGTCAAAGACGAGACAGTCGCTATTCATAATGGCCGTTGCGATGCCCTCATGAATCGATCGGGGAGTAGCTTCCCAAGTCAATCGCCGCCTATGGCCATTTAGCTCGAGTCGATACGCAAAATTTTCCGCCTGCTTGCGCGTTCCTATCAGCTGGACGATGGCGAAGAACTGCTGGTGCCCGTCGTACTTCTCCTGCTTCTCCAGGACCAGCATGAAGTGAAAGCCGAAGCAAGACTGCATCATCACCCAGTCCACCGCCCCGGGCAGGTTGATGTCCGTGGCGAGGAACACGATGTCCTCCCCCTGCAGCGTGGTGATGGACTTGTGCTGGTGCATCAGGTGCGGCATCACGGCGTCCAGGGAGCCCTGCCACTTACAGGACGCGCCGGGGCAGGGGCAGGAGTAAGGCCGGAACTCGCAGAGCTCCTCGTGGTCGGCTTTTTCCGTGTGGGGCAGAGTGACCTCACACCCGGAAGAGGCGTATTTACAAGGGAAAAGTACCGAATTGGCCACTTTCTCCATCGCCAAGTTGCGAATGGAGCCCAAGGGGCCCCGGCAGGTTGGACAACACGTGAGCTTTGGGCGACAGTTGCTACAGACAAGATGGCCGCTCTGACACTGAAGAATGGGTGGCAACACATAGTCAAAGCAGACAGGACACTCAAAGAGACTGGCCAGGTCATTGTTGGACGCGGTGGTGCCCGTGAGGGCGGGCACCCTCTGCGACGGCGTGCACTTGGAGGTCCCGGTGGGTAACGCGGTCGCAGTCTGGCGGCTCATTTCTGTAACGGAAACAGAAAAGTCAGAGGAGGAAGGAGAAAAGTGATCATCGTACCTTGTTTCCTAAAGCCATGTGGTTCATGCAAAAAAAAAACGTTAAGATATTTTTATTGATTTCAGAGAGGGAGAGAAACATCAATAACGAGAGAGAATCATTGATCGGCTGCCCCCTGCAGGCCCCTACTAGGGATCGAGCCCCCCACCCAGGCATGTGCCCTTGACCAGAATCGAACCTGAGACCTTTCAGTCCACAGGTCGATCGATGCTCTCTCCACTGAGCCAAGCCGGCCAGGGCTCATGCAAATTTTACTGTGAGCAGAACAAGAGAAACAAATGGTTAAGAAAACGTAATTGCATAAAATATGCATTTTGATCATTAGGAGTTATACGCTGGATGAAATCTCTCTTCAAAAAGTTCCAGAACACAATAGAATTCCCTTTCTTACTAAAAGAAAGTGAAATCCACCCTTGGCTGCTCTGGTGGAGGGAAGGCTGAAATACAACCTGGACCCCAAGCAACTGAGAAACTGCGAAGTCGCTGAAGTCCAAGAGGAAAGATGAAGGGGGGGGGGGGGGTCCACAGGTGAGGAGTTCCTGAGCCCTCGGCCACCACTGCTGCTGAAACGCCCGTCACACCAAGCCCTGAGACATAACTGTCACCCGGAGAAATGACCAGCAGTGTGACCGGCACTCGGGCAAGTGGACGATAAAACGGCACCTTCCCCAGGAACCCACCTGCGCAGACCCATTAACTACATCAGCCATATTTCTACACAATTAAAATTTAATGCCTCCAAGTTAATGTCTCAATTATCATTGTTATTCTGTTGCAAAGAATTTACCTTTGAAAACACAATGCTAACAAGAAAAGGGGAAAATACACAATGCCGGCTACCAGTGTGGCCCTGTGAATGCAACCCGGGCTCTACGTTACCCAATCCTACACCTTAACGGGCTGAGGGCGCCAAGAAGAGACCAAGCCCGCTGTCACGAAAATATCCTCAAGTTCAAGGAAAAAAGTGTAGCAGAATCCCAGCATGGGCGGCCGCCACGTGGAGTCGGGACATGCGATCCGCGCTCTTTGTCTGAGGCCCCAGCTGGGCAGGAGTGCATGCCAGGAGGTTCCAGTGCCCGCGACGGCCCGCGCGGAGGTCACGCGTGAGCAATGGTGGCAGCATCGCCCAGGTGCCCAGGAGCCTGCTTCGCGGCCGCTTGCGCTGCTCACCTACGTGAGTCTCGGGGTCACTGGACAGTGGTTCCTTGGGGGGAAGTCTAGGCCGCCAGCGCCGTGCACATCGCCCAGCGGAGCCCGCACACGGCGTGTGGTCCACGGGATGTCAGGACGCAGGGAAGACCGTCACTTCTCGGCCTCCAACGGTGTAGCAATAGTTCAGGTTCAGTTCCAATAGAGCCGATTGTCATTCCAGACGATTTACACCCCTAGTCAGTGTGAGGCGGGTCTGTGAAGCCACGGAGGCAGCAGCCAGGACCTCCCGCAGCTGCGCCCCCTGCACGGGCAGCGGACCCCAGTGCCGGGCGCTCCGCGGAGGGCGTGGTGCACCGGGAGGGGGCGCTAGTGAGCCGAGGGTGCTGCAGCGCCCCTCTCAGAGCGCCGGCCTCTCCGGCCCGAGCAGTGGCCGCACCTCCCCAGCTCGAACTCGCCTGCGTCCCCAAACACGGCCGCCATCACTGCGCCCCCAGCAGCATCCCCTCCCCAGACCCACAGGGCAGTCAGGCTCCGGCTGGAGGCGGCCAGGGAAGGCCCCGAGCAGCTGGAGAAGCCGGCTCCAGCCGGGAGGAGGGGGAGGGAGGAGGAGGAGGGAGGAAGAGGGAGGGAGAGCCGGCGGCCCCAGAGGCTCTGCGGGGCGGGCCACGGGGAGGGTGGGGCGCGGTGGGGGGAGGCCCTTGGCTGCGCCCCGCCCACCGGCCCAGGGCGCCTCCGGCTCTGCCCCGCGCACCCCACCCGGTGGGGCTCAGTCCCTGGACCCCCGCTCGCTTAGACTTAGGTTGGCACATGCGCCACAGTCCGCGTGGCTGCACCCTGAGCTGCACATACTATGGGCGCTGGGAGGACAGCCCCTCCCCGCACCCGCTCCACCAGTAACTACGACCCGCCGGGTGGTTCCTCAATTCTAACTCGCTTCTCCATTTCTGCCTCGGCCCATACTCGCGCCGCCCCCCCGCCCCCCAACACTGCAGTGCGAGCAGCCCCCCCCACCCACACACATACACACCCCGAGTTAAACTCCCACTCAGCCCCGCCCGGGAAGGCCGTCCTGAGTGGCCTCCTTAAACAGCAGCTTGTTTTGTTCTCAGCTTTGCCCTCGCCCCGCAGAGCCCGAGGCTGGCATTGCGTCAGCTCCGCTGGAGGAGCCTGTCATTAGAGCAGCCGGCGGCCTCCACCCCTGGGCGGGGCCTGGGCACCACCCACTTTCCCATCAGATCCCCCTCCCATGGCTGCCGCCCTATGGATAGTGTGCTCACCACCTGGGCTTCTCTTACTCAGGGCGACATAAACATGCGGCGCAGAACACACTTGTAGGCTGCTGGCAGATTAAGCCGTTACTGCCTACGTCTGTTTCCCACAGCTGCGTCAGACCGGCCCGGGTTCCTAAGGCAGGAGACGTTCAGTGCTTTAGGCAGGGAAGCTCTTTCTATGCAGAATCAAGGCAGAACCCAAAGGTGTAAAACAAGCAAAGGGAGTGCTGGTTCCTTGAGCAAAAAGTTTCCCTCTTTCCCCCAATTCCCAAAGGCCCCGCACAGACCCTCACTGCCCTCCGCAGTCCATCGGGGGCTGCCTTCTCCGCGAGCGCCCGGGGCAGTACCAGGGAGTGCTTAGTGCTTAGGGTCGCCCACACCTGCATTCACCCCCCCCCACCCCCACCCAACTGTGAAACGGGGACATTTCCCGCTCGGTGGCTTTGCCTGGATTCAGGAAGGTGGGGACCTGGCTATCACAGGAGGTCCAAATCCCAAAGAGGGTTCACCTGAGGCCTCCAAAGCCGGTGACCCGCCTGGCTCATCAGCTCAGCTCGCCAGAGGTCCCGCCTGACCATGGGGGTGCCTTCCACCCGCACAGGGGACCACCGTGTTTGCCGAAGATCAGCCGCCACGTCACTAATGTCCAGTGCAGTGAACCTCAAAGGGATTCCTCAACTGGGAATAACACTTACCGACACGGGCTTTACAAAGAGCCTAGCATTTCACCAAACCACATACACCAAGACACGCTAGAGGGGCCAAGGCAAGCAGAGGCCACAACCGCCCGGGAGCACCTGGCCACCTCCGCTTTCTAGAGAACACCCCCGGCCCCCTCGGACGGAGTTTAAACAGCGTTTCACCTCAACAAGAACAGCTGCGATTCAGCTTTAGTGTTGTCCTAGCGATTTCAGAGCATCAGGCCATTGCTCTGCCTTGCACATGCAGGAGATGGGCTGTCAGTCTCGATTTCATGTGGGAACCTGCCTCCTGTATTAACTGGCTGAGGAAGAAGTTCTCTGATTAGTCACAGCCGCGTGCCTGGCCCCTCCAATAACCATCCTGCTGTGCTGCCATCTCCTGCTCCACAAACGCCGCAGCAGCCGGCCAGCCAGGCCCCTCCGAGGGCCGCCTCCTACCGCTGGCCCTGGCCCGGGAGCAAGTGATGTGACAGCGGCAGCAGGACGCCAACGCCGCGGCTTACGAGGTCAGCTTCAGCTGGAGGACAGGCCGGGCGTGCGTCCCGAGGCTCCTGCAGCAAGTTCCCAACAGGACCTGCAGGGGAGGCGCAGGCGCGAGAGCGAGCAGGAAGCCGCCTCCAGAAACGACCGGGCCAGCTATCTGGGCGGCAGGAGCGGGGTGGTTTTTAGCTGTTTCCTTCCAGGGGACGCTAGAGAAGCTGCTGTATTAAGATTAGTCTGAGAAATGGGAACAGTCAGTAACATCTGCCTTCCTCAGCGAGTGGAAAGGCCGGCTCAGGCTCAGGAGTGACCTGAGGAGCTGATGCGACACCAACCACAAGTGCCCCCGGCAGGAGCCGCAGCAGGAGGGGGCGCAACAGGACCTGCACAGCCCTGTCCTCTCGCCTTCTCAAGCCTTTCCATCCTCCCCTGGCATCACCTCTCCCCTTTCTCCTGTGCGTTCCTCTCGCTGACACCGACACGCTGTCTCCCATCCGCGTCTGTGGCCACACACAGCTGCCTCGGCCTCACCCCTGCCAGATGGCTCTCAGGCCTCAACTCCACAAATCAGAACCTCAGGCTTTTGTCTCTGCCCCGTCCCACCCCCTTCTAGCCCTTCCTGTCTTGGTAAACAGCACCATGACCCACAGGTGCTCGTGCCAGAAACCACTGAATCCTTCCTCCCTCACCGCACATCTAACCACCAGCAAGGCCTGTTCATTCTGCCTCCAAAACACATGTCGAGCCCACCCACTGTCTCCTCTTCCTGCCACACCCCACCCAGGGCGCAGGCAACGCCTCCCTGACCAGTTCTCCAAGCAGCCAGGGCTCCAAAGCCACAAGGGGGGGGAGGTTCCTCCCCTCAAACCTCGGTGGCTGCTCAGTGCCCTTCCTCGCCCCTGCCTGGCTCTCCCCTCCATGGCTCCAGCAGCCTGCTCTTCCGCCCCCGGCCTTCCCGCCGGCCCTTCCCGCCAGGGCCCGCCTGCTCCTCAGGTCTCCTGGGTGGTACACATCACAACTGTACTCCTGTTCACGACCCTCACAGGGGACGCGTGGTAATATTTGGAGAAATTGAGTCACTTACTCAAGTGGTTTTAGAATTATTTAAGCCCTTCCTTTGCACTGTGCCTTTAGATGCCGAGCAGGCACTGTCCCTGCTTTCCAGGGGCTCAAAGTCACAAACTGGGAAGTGAGAGCCACGGGCCCTTCCAGTCCAGCAGGGCTCACCCTCGGAGCCACTGTCGGGGGACACGGTGGGGGCCACACGTGGAACTGCTCTCAGTGGACACTAAGGCATGGAGAGAAGCCAACTCCCCGCACGAGGGGCACCGATGGACAGGGAGAGACCGAGGACAATTGCAAGCGAAGGGATGTTCCAGAAACAAAAAGAATCCAGTGTGAAGGCATCAGCCATTCAACCACTACCTCCTGAGCACCACCTGCCTGCCGGACAGACAGGGTCCCACAGGGACCGCCGTCTATTGGGGGTGAGCGCGGGGAGCACAGAGAAACCTCCAGTTCAGGGGAATACACGCTACAGGGGGCCACGCGGTGAGGGCACCTGAGTCAAGGTGGGAGTCCAGAAGGAACTAAGGGGGCGCAGGCTGAGGTTACAGAGCGGAGCGGGGAGAGAGGAACAGGGCGCACACAGGCACCTGCAAGCACCCGGGGAAGTGGCAGGAAGTAACGAGAGCCAGCTCAGGGGGCTGTCCCTCCCTGTCCACATGAGGGCCTGGAGCCTCATCCTGACAGCTCTGAGCCGCTCTTAGACAGAGACCCAACGCAGCAGCCCACGCGGAAGGCAGGAAGAGAAGGGCTGAATGTAAAGGGGGGGGTGGGGAGGAGAGAGAGAAGCAACGATAACCGGACGGAAGAAGCGCCCTGAGACATAAAGGTGGGATCATATGTACACATGTGAAACTCATAACGCACAACACTGCGCGGGAAGCAGAGTGTCAGGCGTGGACTTGGGTGACGTGTGTGGGTGCAGTCACAACTGTAACAAACCAGCCCTCTGGTGGAGGCGCTGCGAGCAGGCGGCTGTGTGAGGGGAATCTGTCCCTTCTTTTCTGCTGCGCCTCGAAAACTGCTCCTAGAAATGAAGTCGTTTAAAGAAGATGACCTACAGGCCAGAGAACATGTGAGTCTCGAGTTCAGCCAGCGACACACCCCCGAGTGTCCCCGGCACACGGACAGGAGTCCGACCGAGCGGCAGGCAGAGCCCTGCCCTCTGCACAGAGGCCCGAGACGACACCCCCGGACCCACCTCCCCACAACGCGGTGCAGACATCGCCACTGAAAGGACACGTTCACGAAGCGTCGCGAAGAGGAAGATTGATCCCAGGCTGTCTGGTTGTTGTTTGGAGGGGGGGCAAGGGGGGGGGGGATAGGGTTTCATATAGTAATTACGCTTGTAGTGAGGTCTATACCAGAAACATCCAGAACACTGTACAAGGGGCGCACAGAAAACCCGTAATTGTAGTAAAAGTCTGACAGGCTTCTTGAAGAAAGAAAACCCCATCTTTAGAAACTGAGTCCATCAGCTGCTTTCAAATAGAAGCGGTCAGTCTGCAAAGCTCCTAAACTGACTGCGTTGCCCTCCTTACGTAAGACCTGCTTTCCAACAGGGAAAATAAAGGCCGATTCTTCAATTATGTCATTGCTGCCACAGCTAAACATTCCCTTTGTAACTCCAATTAATTTTAGCCTGGTTACAATATTCTTAATGACAGAGAGCAGAGTATTGCTCTACAGCAATTTTATAAGAATTTCCCAGAGCTTAGAGGCAACCGATGTGAAGCTAAACTGAAATAAACTTGTTTCGGAATTTGTAGTCTGTGGAATATTTATCCTGAGAAGTTCCACGCCTATTCATTTACTTCGACTGAAAATATTAATGCTGCTAAAGCGCGCTGGAAAGGCGCCGAGACGCATCACCCAGACCAAGGCTATAATATAAAGAAAATATGTGGCAAAGCAAACTCTGGGGTTGCAACTCACCACTCCAGGTCACAAAAGTCTTATCTTTCATTTCCAGAGCCGCCACCACCACCAAAAACAAATTACACCCTTTGTTTAATCCACTTTAAGTCTCAGAATCTACTCGTCCCAGAGTCCTCCTCAGGGCTGACCGAACCCCCTCGTCCCCATTGAGCCCTCGCCTCCCGGGTTCACCCGCTGGCCCGGACACGGGTCCCCAGGCTCCGCTCCTCAGGAACGTCCTCAAGGGATGGCGCCCCCGGGACACCCGCCCCCGGGACACCCGCCCCCGGGACACCCGCCCCCGGGACACCCCAACCCCCGGGGACGCACAGCTGCGCGGCGCCGGGCTGCCTTTCACTCCGTGTGACTTGCATCCCAGCGCGCGGGGCCCTGTCCCCACCGCTTCCCAGGGAAACCTCAACTCCCACGTCTCCAAGCACCTGTCAACCGGGTCCTCTCAGCCTCTTGTTTTCGTGTCCGACAACAAAAGGCACCGAAAGGAAAACCCAGGAACTAACCGCTCACAACGTGACCTCACGGGCTTCCCACGGCCCCGCCGGCAGGAGAGCCGCCCAAGTTTAGCAGCAGTATCAGCCGCCCCCCGGGCCGCCGCTCCCAGCCCTCGGCCCGTCGCGTCCCTCTGCCCCGCCGTCCCGGGAGGAGGAGCCGCCCTGACCCATTTCTCGGGGAAGGAGAAGGAGGCAGAGCGAGGTTACGTCTCGCGCCCAAGGTCACCCACCGGGGGGTGGGGGGCAGGGCGGGCGCCGCAGTGGGCGCTCCGACCACCGCGCGGGCGCCCCCATCCCGTGCTCGGGAGGGTTCCCACCCGGGCCACGCGGGAGGCGGCCAGGCTGCTCCGAGTCCAACCGCCCGGGCCGCGCAGCCCGTCGCCGTCCGACACCCGCGCTCGCGGCGGCGGTGACTTTGACACATCGGCTCGCGACCCGCGACCGGGCGCCGGGGCGCAGACCCTGCACCTCTCCAGGGGCGGGGACGGGGACCCCGCCTGCCCAAGTCGCCACCCGGGGGAGCCGGGGAGGGACCCCAAAGTACCCGAGACGCGCGGCAGGGGGACACCGAGGCGCACGATCAGCAGCCGGAGCCTCCCCGGCGAGCGGCGGGCGCGACCTCCCGCCGACGCCACAAACGAGGGAGGCGGCCGCATCCTCCGCGCGCACAATGCAGGCCGGGCGGCGGGCGGCCGCGCTCAGCTGACCTCCGCCATGTTGGCCGCGCACCCGGACCCTTCGCAACAAAGGCCGGCGCCGGGCCGCCTCCCCCGCCGGGCCCGCCTCCCGGGCGCGCGGGGCCGACCCGCGGCGAGCAGGCCCTTCCCCGCCCTCCCGGCCGCGCGGGCCCCCTCCCCACCGCCGCCGGCGGGCCCGGGGCGCGGGGGCGGGCGGGCGGGCGGAGGGAGGGGCGGGGGGCGGCGCTCGGCGGCCGCGGGGCCCGGACAAAGGGCCGACCGGGGGCCGCCGCGCCCTCCTGCCGCCGCCGCGGCCGGGCCCGCCGGGCCTGCTCCCCGAGGGCCCCGCGCGGCTCCTCCCGCCAGGCCGCACTGCACTCACCTGAGGGGCGGAGGGCGCGCCTGGGACCCGGGCCCCGGCTACACGCGCCCCGTCGCCGCCGCCGACCCCGCCGCCGCGGGCAGCCCCCGCCTCCGCGCCGCGCCGACACCCGCCGGACTCGCTGGGCCTCCGCCGCCGCCGCCGCCGCTCGAGAGCGCGCCCCTCAACGGCCGCCCGGCTCCCCCCTGGCCGCCGCCGCCGCCGCCCGCGCGTCCTCGAGTCGCCGCGCGCTCCCGCTAAATACCTCTCGCTGCGGCGGCCGCCATTGAGGCGCGGCCCCGCGGCCCGGGGGCGGGGCTTCCGGCGCAGGCGCAGGCGCAGGGGCGGGCGGGCGGACGCGCGTGCGCAGGCGTAGGCGCGGGCGGGGCGAGGCGGCCCCGGCGGGCGCTAGTGCTCCACGCCCCGCGCCCGGCAAACGCGAGGATCGACGGCCGCCGCGGGACCCTGGTTTCCCGCCCCCGGAGCCGGGCTCGCTCCGCGCCTCCCCGGGCCCTGCCCGCTGCCCTTCCGGCGGCCGCCGGGCACCCCGCCCCGGAGGAGGCCAGGTCCACGCCCCTCCTGTGGGTTCGAGCTGCTCTCCCCCCAGAAAGCGGGACTCATAGCAAAGGGTTGTTGCGGCTGAGAAGCGAGCCCGGGGCCCCCGCCCGGACGCTCACCGGGATCCGCTGCTCCTCTCAACGCCGAAAGGAGCGGCTCTTCCGCCTCTGGGACGGCCACACCCGCCGTGCGCCCCGCGCCGGCGCCGGCCTGACACTTGCAAGCCCTGATGAGAGCGCCGCGTGAAACCCTCCGTGGGAACAGTATTCTTCGTGGGGACAAACAAGAGTTGCTTTTTATATAGAAGAGGCCACCCAGGGCACCGGCTCCCCGCCGTCTCAGCCCCGCCGCCAGGAAGGCTTCCGCGGGCCGCGCGCAGCTGCCTCCCAACCGCCCACGGGCGGCCGCGGCGGCGCTGACACTTGCTCGTGCCCTTGGCCGCGTTGCTACTGCTCCCTCCCGGGTACCTGCCTGCCCTCCTCCTCGGGGACCGTTAGCAAAGCCACACAGTGTCTGCTGGGGTCTGGAAAGTGAAGGGCCTCGTGTTCTGCAGCCACGAGCTCTCCTACCCGATAGGCCGACCCCCAGAGCCCATTGGGAGAGCTGGGTGCGTTCCTCAGGGTCGCGCAGGAATGGGTGGCCTTACCATTTCTCCGACACGTTTGCAGAGTCAGAGCACCCGGAGGCAGGGGACAGGGGCCCACCCAGGAGGGTTCTCCTTAGAGCTGCCATTTGGAGGTTGTTTCCATGACTGCGGGTCTGCTCTGGGCCACCGCTGCCAGGGAGTTGCCTGGTGCTCGGGTGGCTTCGCGGAGGCTGTAGGGGGCTCGGGGCAG
The DNA here is from genome assembly GCF_964212035.1 of Myotis nattereri. Taxonomy (NCBI): domain Eukaryota; kingdom Metazoa; phylum Chordata; class Mammalia; order Chiroptera; family Vespertilionidae; genus Myotis; species Myotis nattereri. The sequence goes on from NC_138090.1 coordinate 2,154,761, forward strand.
AGCCACACGCCGGCGGGTCTGGAAGGAGTGGGGCCCTCCCGCCGCCGGCCGCTTAGCGATTCCTGCCCCGGAGTTCTCTCACCTCTGGGCGCTGTGTGCGCCTGCTGGTCTCTGGATCCCTCCTTCGCCTGCTTCATTTTATACGACACGATCTCATTAATTTTATGTCCGTTAATGTGCACTAGATTTAGGTGGCGTTCAACCTGATTGAGTTAATTCCTCCTGAACGAACCGATGGGTGGGCGGACGAATGGCTGAGAGGCATGGGTGGGGCACAAACATCGCTGCTGTACATTGTAAACACTTGGCTCAGGGGTTGAGCATCGACCCATGAACCAGGAGGTCACGGTTCAATTCCCGGTCAGGGCACAGGCCCGGTTGTGGGCTCCATCCCCAGTGGGGGGGCGTGCAGGAGGCAGCCGATCCATGATTCTCTTTCATCATGGATGGTTGTATCTCTCTCTCCCTCTACCTTCCTCTCTGACATCAATAAAAAAATATATTCTTTAAGAAAACACCAATAAATAAATTGTAAGCACTTGAAGGAAAATAGCCCACTGGGTAACGACACCCCTCGCCGGCCAGGCAGGCCCCTGCTTCCATGACCGGGTGCTCTGCTCGGTGGGATGCAGGGTGGGTGCCAGGTATTGTCAGGCCACCTGGGGAAGATACGTCGGGAGGGAGCCCTCCTGGTCCCCTGAAGTCGCACCAAATGGCAGTTCCCTCTACTCCCCGGGACGGAACGTGCTGGGCCTGCAGCTGGTCTCGGAGACAGCGCCCGGCTTTCCTCACGACCGAGGCGGGCACCACGATGGCCTCTGTCCTGGGGGCTCCTACAGGAAGTTGCATTCGCTCGGTATTTAATGTCGGTCAGAGGTCGAATGCCCACTCACTGGCATCTTCCCCAAAATGGCTCTCCTTCCCACGGGGAGACCACCAAGAGATGAAGTGGGAACAGATGGGCTGGGAGGGAGCGTTTCGGCTTCCTGCACTGGCCCGTGAGTTTTAAGTGACCGAGTTAGCCCTGGCCCGTGTGGCTCAGAGCCTAGCGGCGGGTCCCGGGGTTGATTGTGGGTCAAGGGCGTGAACCTGGGTTGCAGGTTCGTTTCCGGCGGCTGGGTCAGGGCACGTGTGGGAGGCAACCAATCGATGTGTCTTTCTCACATCAATGTTTCTCTCCCTCCCTCCCTCCCACTTTCTAAAAATCAAGGGAAGAAATATCCTCGGGTGGGGATTAACGAAAAAGAAAATTTGTATTTTTCCCATCACCATTTATCTCCTCTCTGCTCTCCTCCACCTCTGCCCCTCCCCCAATCACAATATGATTTTTTAAATCCTCACCCGAGGATATGTTTTTTTAATTGATTTTGAGGAGAGAGAGAGAGAGAGAAACGTCAATCGGTTGCCCTTTGTACACACCCCAACTGGCCAGGGAAGTGAATCTGAAACCTAGGTGTGTGCCCTGACTGGGAATCGAACCCGCAACCTTCTGGTGAACAGGACGAGGCTCCAACCAACCGAGTGAGCCTCCCCGCCGGGGCTTGGTCTGGTTTCTAACAACGGGCCGTGTCTTCACAGTGAGATGCCACACCGTCTTTCACACGGGGATCCCCTGCGCACACCCGTGCACACAGCCCTTCTCCCCCGCCTTGCCCGACGGGACTGGCGTTCGCCTGAAGAGCCCTCAGGCCCCCCTCCAGCAGCTCTGTGCGCACGTCCGCGTTCCTGATTGAAGAAACATGAACTCGAATTGTACATGAGCAAGAACGTGTTACATGTTATATTTTCTTCATTCTATTTAATGTGTATATTTCAGACATGTAAGACCTAATCTCCATCTCGTCCGTCCAACGCAACGATGCAATGTAACAGCGACTTCTCAAATGCTCCCAAATCCCAAAGCCCACCGCAGCCCGACTCTCCCTCCTCCCAGTTGCCAATGGCCTCCGGCCGGGGCGCCGGGGAGCCCTCGTCCTGCTGCTCCCCCTGGGGGTCCCTGCAGCCCCTGAAGGTGGCCAGGCCCATCTCTCAGACCTCAGCCCCACCAGCCTGCGCCAGGTCCCTGACCCGCCCGGTGAATGGGTCCTGGCCCCTCAGGTCGCCCTGCAGTGGCCTTTGCCAGGGTTACACACAGCCCCAAGCCAGGCCGCCCTGGAGGTCGGCAGAGCGAAGGCTGCCCAGGTGACTTCCCAGGGTCGGGTGTCCATGTTTCGCCACAGACCAGCTCACAAGACCAAACCCAGCCTCCTGGGTCACTTGCTGTCTGTTTCTAAGCGATCACACAGACCCCTGGCCTAAGACCCCCTTCTGGCCCTGGCCGGTTTAGCTCCGTGGACAGAGCGCCGGCCTGTGAACTGAAGGGTCCCAGGTTCGATTCCTGGTCAGGGCACAGGCGGGGGGGGGGTCACGGGCTCGAGGCAGCCGATCTATGATTCTCCCTCTCGCCATTCCTCTCTGACATCAATAAAAAGATATTAGCCCGGCCGGTGTGGCTCAGTGGTTGAGCATCGACCTATGAACCCCGAGGTCATGGTTCAATTCCTGGTCAGGGCACGTGCCCGGGGTTGTAAGCTCGAATCCCAGTAGGGGGCATGCAGGAGGCAGCCGGTCCCTGATTCTCTCTCATGATTGATGTTTCTCTCTCCCTCTCCCCTCCTCTCTGAAATCAAAAGTATATTTAAATAAATAAATAAAATTTAAAAATAAGATGTGAAATAAGAGAAGAAAGAAAGAAACGACTTCTGTCTTCTCTCGCGTTCGGCCAGGAGCCCCCGTGTGCCATTCAGCGTCTGAGCTCAGCTCTGCGGTCAGCCAGACCCAGAGCCTTTGGCGGCGGGAAGGCGGAGGGCGCCTCCCTCCCTCCCTCCGGGAGATGCTATCAGCCAGGGAAGGAGGGCAGGCCCCTCCCCGGTCAGACCCGCCCGCCCGAGCAGGACAGAGACGCTGCTTCCCTGGCCAGCAGCGCTGTCGGGGCAGCGAATGTGTGAATGCGGGCGGCGGCATCCCCAGCCAGTTCTGCGGGACGCGGTGGGGAGGAGCGCGGAGACGCAGTGTGCGCGCCCCAAAACGAGGCCGGGCCTGGCTGCAGAAAGTCCCCGAGGCCGCACATTCACTCTCTTTCTTCAGGGAAAGGGCACCGGTTAACTTTGCCGGAAGCTAGAAAATCATTTATTTTTTTTTAATGCCTAGTGGTCTGTAGGGGTCGGTGATAGTAACATTTACTTCCCAGGGTCCGTCTAAGTCAGTGGTTCTCAACCTTGGCTGCATCACCTGGGAATCACCTCCGGAATGAGGCCCAGAAATCAGGATTTTAAAAAGATCCCCAGGTGATTCTAATGTGCAGCCAAGGTTGAGAACCACTGGTCTAAGTCATCTCAAATGCAGTTTGTACAATCCTTGTCCCCACCCCACCCCCCAAAAACACACATACTCCATAGATCCATATTTTTTTTAAAAAAAATACATTTTTATTGATTTCAGAGAGGAAGAGAGAGGAAAAGAGATGGAAACATCAATGATGAGAGAATCACTTATCGGCTGCCTCCTGCACCCCCCTCACACTGAGGATCGAGCCCGCAACCCCGGGCCTGTGCCCTGAACGGGAATGGAACCGTGACCTCCTGGTTCATAGGTCGACGCTCAACCCCTGAGCCAGGCCGGCCGGTTCAATTCCCAGAACTCTGTTCCGTTTTCCCTTTGCAGGCCTCCCGTGGGTCACTGACCGGTACCTGCTCCTCTTTCTTGAGAGAATAGTGTGCACGGAGCCTGAGTTGTGGGCGCCACAGTGGAACCGGACATGAGGAAGGGAGCACTTTCTGGGGGAGGAAGCTGGGAGAGGACCAGGCCCCTGGGAGGGCACAGGCTCCGGGCGGAGGGGAGCGCGGCCAGGTCGGCCTGGGCCCAGCGCCTTCTCTCCGGCCCGGGCTTCGCGTCAGCTCAGGCCCATGGCCCTCGAAGGGTTTCCGCAGGAATTCTGTCCTGTGAGAAATAATAAATACACGAGCAGCTCTCCAAGGAGCCCGAGAAAAGCCCTCCACGAGGGCGTACAGCTCTGATGAGCCAGGGAGTCTATTTTTTCCCTCTTACTCAGAGCGCGATTCGTCACAGCTGAGCTCTGCAAAGCACTTTGCAAGCATTTCGCGATCGCTGCCCGCTGCCAGCGCCGGGGAACCCAACACCTGCCAGCCGGCATCCTGACATCCCCCCCGGGCAGGCCTTGGAAGACGTGCGGGGCTGCCGAGGTGATGGGGGCCACCGGCTTCATCCTCCTTGCCCGCCCGCGAGGCCCGGTCATCCGAGCGCTTCCAATGGCCCTCCCCGGGCTGGAGGGGCTGGAGGGGCAGGGGCGCGGCAGCGATTCCCTCAGAGGAAGGACAAAGCCCGTCTGTGTGAGCCTGCGAGATGGGGCCGGTGATCCAGGCCAGCGGCCAGCCCCATGAGAGCCCCATTCACGCGGTGGAACTGGGGCGCGATGGGTATCCTGGGGCCCTTCTGGGAGCTCGGCTCCCTGGGGCCCGGGGAGAACCGGCCGGTGACGCCATCCTCCCCCCGCTCAGCCTGGCAGCCGCGGGGGCCACGCCGGGAAGTCCTGCTCTGCTCTCTGCTCAGACCTGCTTCCTGCCCAGGGTCTCCCAGGTGCCCGTGCCGCCCGCAGACCACCCCAGACTCCAGGGCAACCCCATGGGTGTGACCCTCTGTCTCCCCAGCTGCTCCCCACACCCCATCCATTAACTACAATTTCTTTCTTCTTTAATATATATTTTTACTGATTTCAGAGAGGAAGGGAGAGGGAGAGAGACAACCACCCATGATGAGAGAGGATCATGGTCCGGCTGCCTCCTGCAGGGCCCACACTGGGGATCGAGCCCATAACCCCGGCCTGTGCCCTGACCGGGAATTGAACCGTGACCTCCTGGCTCCTAGGTCGATGCGCTGCCCCTGAGCCCCGCCGGCCGGCCGTTTGCTGCACTTCCCAGGAGCTAACGTGTTCATGCCATAGGCCAGTGCCCGGGGCCAGGATGATGCCACACCCCAAGGCCTGCTGTCCACAGCCGGTGAGGAAGCGGGGTGTCCGGGACCCGCCTTGTGAGTGAGCAGTGTTGGGGGGCTCCTCCAGCCCCAGCCTCGCTCTCGGAGGACAGCACTGGCCCACAGCTGGACGGCAACCTGGGGAGAGACTGAGTCAGAACCCCTCTCCCCTGAGCCACTTCCCGCTCCGGCCCGCGGGGGCGGCTTGAAAACCTGTTTGTTGTTTTAAGCTGCTGCCTCGGAAGGGATTCGATACACATCAGTAGGGAACTAATGAAGTCGGCACTAGGAGCTCCTGGCCGGGAGCCACTAGGGTTTTCCCATTTCCAATCATGTCCCAACAAATTAAAACCCCGAAGAGGCCTCAGGGACTCCCAATTCTCCCGCGAGGGGAAGGCTGGGGCGGGGCTCACAAGGCCGCATTCCCACACTCCCCGCAAAGTGCCAGCGTGGGCCGCGGCCGGCCTCTCCTCCCTCGCTCCTTTGCCGTCCACGTCCACTCGTCGGACAGGTACCAATTAAGCGCCCCTCCCTCCGTGGCCGGGGACCGCATGGAGAAGACAGACCTGTTCGCCCAGCTTCCACTGTGATGGACGGCGGCGATGAGACAAGCCAGCGCCCATCACTGCAGACACCTGGCGGATCCGGAGACAGGAAGCCAGGCGGCGGGGAGGCCGGTTGGACTGAGGGTGAGGCTCTGGGTAGAGAGGAAGCAACAGGCCTGCCCGCCTCCCTGTGGCGCCAGACCCAGACCCAGAGCACACAGGAGGGCCCAGGCCTGTGCCTAGGTCCTTACAAAGTGTAAGCAAGCGAGCAGACCATTAACCAACATGTCCTATTCTCCCAGGTGGCAAGCACCCCCCCCCCCCCAATCTGTAGGCCTCCCAGAGCCCTACCCTGGGGCATGGTGGCAGAGCCGGCCACCGATACGGTGTCCCGTGTGCATGTGCGTGTGCGTGTTTGTATGTATGTGTGTGAGTGTGTGTGTGTCTGTGTGTGTGTGTGAGTGTGTGTGTGTGTGTGTGAGAGTGTGTGTGTGTGAGTGTGAGCGTGTGTGTGTGAGTGTGTGTGTGAGTGTGTGTGTGTGTGAGTGTGTGTGTGTTGTGTGTGTGTGTGAGTGTGAGTGTGTGTGTGAGTGTGAGAGTGTGTGTGAGAGTGTGTGTATGTGTGTGTGAGTGTGTGTATGTGTGTGTGTGAGTGTGTGTGTGTGTGTGTGTGAGAGTGTGAGTTGTGTGTGTGTGTGAGTGTGTGTGTGAGTGTGTGAGTGAGTGTGTGTGTGTGTGAGAGTGTGTGTGTGTGAGTGTGTGTGTGTGAGAGTGTATGTGTGAGTGTGTGTGTGAGTGTGTGTGTGAGTGTGAGAGTGTGTGTGTGTGAGTGTGAGAGTGTGTGTGTGTGAGTGTGAGTGTGTGTGAGTGTATGTATGTGTGTGTGAGTGTGTGTGAGTGTGAGTGTGAGTGTGTGTGAGTTGTGTGTGTGAGTGTATGTGTGTGAGTGTGAGTGTGTGTGTGTAAGTGTGTGAATGTGAGTGTGTTGGAGGGTGAGAGCGGCCTCCAGGTGTCCTTCGCTCCCCTGATGAGTGTGCAAGACCGAAAGGAGCATCAGGGGCCGAGACGGGAGTCTAGAGCCCAGGGCAGGGCAGGTCAGCATCTTGTCAAACAAATTGTTCAGCAGCTTCCGGAACCAGCGTTGGCGGGTTTTTTGTTTTTTTGTGTGTGTTTTTTTCTTTTTTAATGGATATTTATTTATTTATTTAATCCTCACCCAAGGGTATGTTTCCATTGATTTTTAGAGAGAGTGGAGGGAGAGGGAGACACACACAGAGAGAAACATTGATGGGTTGCCCCCTGCACCCGCTCCAGCCAGGGCCGGGGGATGTAGCCTGCAATCGAGGTACGTGCCCTTGACCGGAATCGAACCCGGGACCCTTCAGTCCGCAGGCCGAAGCTCTATCCACGGAGCCACACGGGTTAGGGCTGGTTTTGTTTTCTTTTCTTGGAAAGAGGAGAAGGTCTGAGTGGTCCCTTTTTTTTCTGGGTATTAAAGAACAAGGCAGGACATGATGCAACCGATGCCCTTCCGGACCTCGTTGTCATGGCAACAGGGATGGACAAGCATCGACTTCCCGGCACCCAGGGCCTCTAGGTCCACAGGAGGATGCGCCTTTGTGGAACCAGGTAGTGAAAGGAAAAGGCAGATAAACGCTGTCCCCTCCTGCTCCCGGCTGAGGCCACACAAAGGGGCCATTAAACTAATTGGCCAGGCAGCCGGCGGGAGGGGACCAGGCCCAGCTGGGTCAGGTTTCTCCCCTCCTCCCCCAGCCGGGATCTCAGATTCCTCCCTCCCTGCCACCGAAGCTGGGTCACAGGGGCCCCACGGGAGGGGCCAGGCCCTGGGCAGGGACCTGGGAGAGACCCCGACGTCCGGCCACCGGCCTCTGGAGCTCAGGCAAGTCAGCGCCTTCGCTCAGTCTCCGCGTCTGTGATGTGCGGCTGTCGCCTGGAAACACTCCATCGATAGTTTCATTTTAAAAAAGGACAGAAACAAAGCCCCTCCAGGTGAACTGTGCATCCACCACGCCAGCCACTTTATTATTTTTTTAATAAATATATTTGTCCTGATGTCAGAAAGGCAGGGAGAGGGAGAGAAACATCAATGATGAGAGAGAATCATGGATCGGCCGCCTCCTGCACGCCCCCTGCTGGGGATGGAGCCCGCGACCCTGGCCTGTGCCCTGACCGGGAGTCCAACCGTGACCTCCTGGCTCCTAGGTTGACACGGAACCACTGAGCCACACGGGCCGGGCTCAGCCACTTAATTATCTCACATGATCCTCGAGACTCCAGCAGGAAGTTTCCCATTTCATCGATTGTCCCCCCACTTCATGGACGAGGAAAGAAGGTTCAGGAAAGGTAACTGGCCCAGCCGAGGTCACGGAGGGCAGCAGCTCGTAGCGGCTTCACACTGAGCTCTGGCTGAGTCCAAAGTCCTCGTCTTCACACCTCGCTGCCCCTCTGTCACCTTTTATTTCTGTACCGCTTTCCTCCTCCTCCCTCCCTCCCTCCCTCCCTCCCTCCCTCCCTTCCTTCTTTTTTTCCTTCCTTTTTTTTTCTAACAAAAACCAATAGGCAAGCCTGCTTGTTGGATGGCACCGAGGGACCCTCCTCAGGGTGGACTGCAGACGCCTAAAGCTCTGCACGGACCCCCCTCGCCCTCCCCTGCGGCCGCCCCAGCACCCACCTGCACCGAAGGCCCGTGAGTCACCCTCGTGAGTCAGCTCGGTGCTGTGTGTGCGCAATGACCCACGTGCAGCATCGAAGCCAGGTCGGCCAGGGGTCGGGGAGACCTGTGTGCTTCCAGAGGCTTCCAGAGGCTTCCAGAGGCTGCAGGCGGGCGTGTCCTCCCTTCGGCCCCGGGGCCTCGGGTCCCTGTGTCCTGGAGCCTGGACGTCAGCGGGCTCTCCTGGGGTCCTTCGGAGCTGGAGGCCGAGCCAGGAGGCTCCTCTCCGGTCCTGCCCCTTCTTGGCACCCACACAGGATCAGGGATGGCCTCTGCGCCTCCTTAACGCTCCTTACAGACACGTGCCCACACTCAGGACTCCCTCCCCCCCTCCACCCCTAACCACCCCCCCCAGCCCCCCGCAAGGCGTACCAGTCCCTGCCCGTGGGACCCTGAGCTAAGAAGGGAAGTAAAGCGAGGAGATTTGGTTGAGCACCGACCTAGGAACCAGGAGGTCAGGGTTGGATTCCCAGTCGGGGCACAGGCCCGGGTGGTGGGCTCCATCCCCAGGGGGGGGCGTGCAGGAGGCGGCCGGTCCATGATTCTCTCTCATCATGGATGTTTCTATCTCTCCCTCCCTCTCCCTTCTTCTCCGAAATCAATAAAAACATTTAAAAACAAACAGACGGTTCCTTAGCGACCACAGCAGCCTGGCCTGGCTCAGGACGCAACCTCCCCAGACAGGGCGCTGTCCAGGGCCGTCCTGCCGCCCGTCCTCAAAGGCGGGCTGTCGGAGGGAAGGACACGTGCGTTCGTGGGAAACAGCCCCGCAGGGTGGGGTCAGGGAAGGAACAGCTCCAGGGGTATTGTGTGAGGGGAACCCGGTCAGAGAGGCCGTGGGGGGCCTGAGGCCTGAGGGAGCAGGAAGGAGCCTTATAGCTTGCCTAGCCCCACGCCCTTCGCCCTGCGGATCTCCAGGGCCCGGGCGGGTGAGTAGCTGCTCCGGAAACAGCTCCCACCCGGCTCCGCTCAGCTCCCACCATCGCGCCTCGTGGCCACCAGGTCAGATGGTGGAGGTCAGCGGGAACTGCCTTCCTGGGGGCGCTTCGGTGCTCCCCAGGCACTGTTTCCTGGGGCCCTTTAAGAGTTCTCAAATGAGCCCTGGCTGGTGTGGCTCAGTGGATAGAGCGTCAGCCTGCGGACCAAAGGGTCCCGGGTTCGATTCCAGTCAAGGGCGCGTAAATCTGTTGCAGGCTCCTCCGGGCGCGTGCAAGAGGCAACTGAACCATGTGTCTCTCCCGTAGATGTTTCTCTCCGTCTTTCCCTCTCTCTCCCACTCTGTCTAAACATCAATGGGAAAATACCCTCAGGGGAGGATTAAATGATCCCCCCAATTTGGCGAGTTCTGAACTTAGTGGTTGATTTAATCTTTTCAAACAGGGGGTGGCTCCTGAGGTTGGCTCGGACCTGGTCCACGGGCCAGTGAGGATGGAGGGGAGGGGGGTTGGCGAGGAGGTGAAGTTTGATTTTTCTGCTGAGGGAGGGGAGGGTCAAGTGGACGCGGTTTGGGGAGGGGGGGACAGAGGGAGGGGGCTGGTTCCTGTGAAGAAATCCCCGCCCCCGGGGAACCAGACACCCGCTTGCCGGGAAATGTCCACGGGAGAGCGGGAGGCAGGTTGGGCGCCAGGAGGCGGGGACCTGGGCGAAGCCGGGACAGCCCGCAGGCTGCGTGCGTCTGCGAGCCTGTTCCATCTTGTGCGTTGGGAGCGTGAGTAACTGGGTCGGATTTGTGTCTGAACAAGAGCATTTGGGCCGCTAAGTCCCTGAGGGCGGGAGGGGTGGGAGGGCGGCAGGGGAGGGGGAGGAGCCCTCTGGAGGGGACAGGAAGGATAAACACACAGGTGGGGAGGGGGGTCGCTTAAGCACCTGGAAGGGTTCGTTTCTTTACTGGGAGGCGCGACGATCAGGATGGAGGGACCAGTCAAGTTGGGAACCTTGTAAGGGGTCCCTGTGGCTTATTGTGCCTGCGGCAAGCCAAGGCAACCACAGAAGAACCTGAGTGCTCACACTACCAGACACTGCTCTCCCGCCTGAACCCTCCATGGCTCCCTCTTGCCTGACGTCGTCTGAGTCACAAGTGGGCCCTGGGGCCTCCTACTCATCTTAAGGGCCGGACCTCCCCCGGGACACAGAATTGGCGCTTCACAGGCTGGGCCCTGGGACTTGACCAGTCACTGTCCGTGCCTGCATTTCTGTTGTTGTTTGCCAAAGTAGCATCTGCACATTGCAAAAACTCAAATAATACAGAAAGTTATGTGTTTTTTAAATTAAAAACCTAAAAAGTGAGAGTCCCTCCTAACACCCCCTCCGAATGGATGCCCCGTGTGTCTCACCAGGGGCTCCCTGGCCAGGCCCGGGGAGGGGAAGGGGGCCGTGTCCCTCCCTGGCAGTGCCTGGCCGGGCCAGCAAGCAGCAGCCGGCCTGGGAAACACCCCCATGAGTCACGCGGGAGACCTGGGGCGGCCTGAGATTCCAAGAAGGTTTAGGAATTGCAGCATCGGGGGAGGGCTGCCAGCCGGCGGAGGGGGGGGGGGGGGACTGTGCTCAGGGCCTGGGGCAGGGCAGGCAGCAGGGCCACTGGGTGGGGCGCCTCCCGGAGGCCCTGTGGCTAAAGCCCTGAGGAATTAGGGAGTCTGCAAGCGTGCAACTACTTTCATTTTTAATTTTCTTTAAAATCCTCACCTGAGGATACGCAATTTTCATTGATTCTAGAGAGAGAGGAAGGAGGAAAGAGAGAGAGAAACATTGATGTGAGAGAGAACTGCCCACCGGCCGCTCCCACCAGGAGGGGAGGAGAGCGGAGGTGCAGATGGTGGGGAGGCCCGAGGCAGCCCTTGGGAGGCCAGGACCCTTCTCCTGCAGGGAACACACCCCAGGGGCACCAGGAGCAGAGAGGCCCCACGGCAGGGCCAGCCCCGGTGTCCGGTGTCCGGTGTCTGGCCGGAGCTCAGCAGATGGAGGAGCGGGCTGGGGGGGGGGGGGTCAGTGGGACTGGACCGCAAGCTCTGCGGGGCACGATGGCCGAGTGGCGTCCCCCTGGGTCTGCGCCCGACTGGAACGGTCACTTCAGGGACTGAGGCGAGGAAGGCAGGCCCGGGGCCTCCTTTTCAGGGCACAGCACCGAGGGACGGCCGCCCGCTGTGCCTCCACCTGCGTCCCACAGACATTTCTGTGCAGCAGCTTCCGGTTCCTCCCTCCACTCCTCCCCACTCCTCCCTCCCCTCCCCCCACTCCTCCCTCCCCTCCCCTACTCCTCCCTCCACTCCTCCCCCCTCCTCCCTCCTCTCCTCCCTCCCCTCCCCCCCCACTCCTCCCTCCCCTCCTCCCTCCCCTCCTCCCCCCTCCCCCCCACCCCCCCCTCCCCTCCTCCCCCCTCCTCTCTCCCCTCCTCCAGAGGCGAGGTGACCTACCACAGAGCGTGCTGACCTCGCAGGTGAACCTGTGCAGGGACCTGCCCTCGCGGGAACCCGCGGAGGCTGCCTCCCAACCCCGTGCAGCCCGGCACCTGCAGCCATTCAGGGCGCCACCGCCTGTCCGACCGGCAGCAACCTCAGCGACTGTGACCAGATCCAAGGAAATGTGCCGATTAGCACCTGTCTGGCAGCCGATCCATGACTCTCATTGATGTTTCTCTCTCCCTCTCTCTTCCTCTCTGACATCAATAAGAATGTATTTAAACAATAAAAGACGTGTGTCCCGAATGGGCGGTGGAGCAGGCCCTGCTTTCTGGACGCCCCCATGTGTGGCTCCGGACGTCTGAGGACCCCACAGCAAAGCGGGGGGGGGGCGCTCGCACCCCAGGCTGCTCTCTCCTCCTCTCACCTCCCCCGCGTTCCTTTCTGACCCATTTCCAAGGAGAAAATGACCCCAGACTCCTCGGCAGAGCCTGGGGTTCCCACCACCTTCTCCCCCTCCCACTGCAGCGCCCCCCCCACCCCCCACCCCCACCGGCCCTTGAACGCTGGAGCCACAGCCTTCCAGGCCTCAGCTGCACCTTCAGAAGCAGCAGAGGGAATCGGGTCTCTTAGATCCACCTGTTCCAGTGGCTCCAGATTCTTCGCACCCTGTTCTCTGCTCCTTCACACCTGCTGCTCACGGGCCTCAGACCTGAGAGCCGGCGGGAGGGAGTCAGCCCCGCTGAGAGGAAGGAGAAGGGTCGGGCTGGCAGCACCTGGTGGGTGTCTGGCGGCCCAGGGGCAGTGGTCACGCCTCCTCCTGCCTCTCCTTCCCGCCTGGGTTTTGCACGGGGTGAAGCGGGGCCTTAGCGGTGGGTGTCTCCTCCCCGTCCCCGACTCATGCAGAACCCCTCGGTGGCTGTCAGTAAACACCTGGCGGCTCCCTCCCTCGGTTACAGCTCCTGCTGCTTCTTGGCATCGGCAGGTCCAGAGCCTCCCCAGACCCCCACCAGAGGGGCTGCACACGAGGGGATGGTGGCACAGAGATGGGAAGAGACCAGAGCTAACAGGGGACAGCGTGGCGACAGCCGGAGGGCCCCTCCCTGGCCAAGGAGCGAGCCCCCAGGTCCCCGCTGGCTGTCAGGAGCCAGACCGGGGCCGGGGCTGCCCGTGGAGCTGGCCACGCGGTGACAAGGGACGTCCAAAGGCGTCCGGGCCACAGAAGGGCTGTCCTCGGCGTGTGGGAGCCACGGGGGAGCCACGGCCACTGCTGAAGGGACCACCTAAGGCAGAGCCAGAGGAAAGGAGGCCCGGGCCTCGCCCTTCCTGCGCCCCAGTCCCCCACCGGCTTCTCCGCCGCCGCCTTCGCGCAGAGCCCTCCGGACCCGCTTGGCCGGGGAGCCTGGGAACCGGGTTTCCTGTGGCGCAGAGAACAATGAGGGGGGCAGGGCCGGGAGCAGATGGGGGGCAGAGTCTCCCACAGCCCAGGTCGTACGAGGCAGGAAACAGGAAGGCCGGGCGAGCCTGGGCTGACCCCGAAGTGCGGACACCAAGGACGCGGAGACCCGCACGGGGGCGGGAGTGGGGGAGCCGGCCTCCCTTCTGCTCCCTCCAGCCGGCACCGCCCGCAACAGGCGGCTCCAGGCCTCACGGCCCGGCTTTGCCGATCTTCGCGTTTTCAGTGTGTGTGTGTTTTAAAAATATCCCCAGGAGAAGAGGAAGGAGGAGCAAGAAAGAGCTTCCTGAGCTGGTGGCGGAGAGCTCCCCCTGCTCGGCCTGCGAGGCAGGAGCAAGAGGGAAGTGAGCCTGACCCTGAGCACCCACCTCCAGGAGGCGGGATGGGGGGGGGGGCGGGGGGGTACCCACCGGGAGTCCCGCCCTCGGAGGGTCTTGGTCTTTCAATCTCCAAGTTTCCTTTTTTTTTTTTTTTAAAATATATTTGTACCGATTGCAGAAGGGAAGGGAGAGAGAGAGAGAGAGAGAGAGAGAGAGAGAGAAATGTCAATGATGAGAGAGAATCATGGATGGGCTGCCTCCTGCTCACCCCCTACTGGGGACCCAGCCGGCAACCGGGGCGCGTGGCCTGTCTGGGAATCGAACTCTGACCTCCTGGTCCATAGGTCGATGCTAGGTCGACGCTCAAGCACTGAGCCACACCGGCCAGGCCCCACCGCCAGTTCCTTAAGGACAGCGGTTCTCAACCTGTGGGTCGCGACCCCTTTGGCGGTCGAACGACCCTTTCACAGGGGTCGCCTAAGACCATCCTGCAGATCAGATATTTACATGACGATTCATCACAGCAGCAACATGACAGTGATGGCGTAGCAACAAAAATAATGTTATGGTTGGGTCACAGCGTGAGGAACGGTATTTAAAGGGCCAGAAGGTGGAGAACTGCTGTTAAGGAGGTTTCTCCCTGCCGCCCCTTCTGGCTCTGAATGCGCTGGACGGAGGGTCGAGCCGCGTGGAGGTGGGAAGCTGTCCGGAGCCAAGGAGCCCCTCCGAGTCCCTGAGTGTGACTCTGTACGGGGTCAGCTTGTCCAAACATCACCCGTCAATGGCTTCTTTCCACAAAGAAGGGCCTGTGCTGACGCTTACCTTACGCTTGTGAAGTCCCGCGGGAGTCGGGTGATGATGCGGAGGGTAGAACAGGCGAATCCGGAGCGGACACGGCTGAGGTGGCCATGCTTCCCGAGGGGCCCGTCCTCTCCCCGGCAGCCTCGGCCCCCCCAGGAGGCAAGGGGCACACGCCAGGGGCGACTCGCAACTCCCACGGAGAGTCTTTTGGACTTAGGTGCAGACCACCTTTCCCCAGCGTTTGTTTTTGGTTTTTTTCTTCTTTTGTTAATCCTCACTGGAGGATATGTTTCCATTGGTTTTTAGAGAGAGTAGAAGAGAGAGAGGAAAGACAGAGAGAAACACATTGATTGGTTGCCTCCTGCACGGGGCCCTGACCGGGTACGTGCCTTTGACGGGAATCGAACCTGGGACCCTTTGGTCTACAGGCCGACACTCTAGCCACGGAGCCAAACCGGCCAGGGCTGCTGGGTTTTTTGTTTGTTTTTTTAAAAAATATTTTATTGATTTTTTGACAGAGAGGAAGGGAGAGGGATAGAGAGTTAGAAACATCGATGAGAGAGAAACATCGATCAGCTGCCTCCTGCACACTCCCCACTGGGGATGTACCCGCAACCAAGGTACATGCCCTTGACCGGAATCGAACCTGGGACCTTTCAGTCTGCAGGCCGATGCTCTATCCACTGAGCCAAACCGGTCAGGGCTGGTTTTTTGTTTTGTTTTGCTTTTTAACTTGCTAAAAAATCCAGCAGGTGTGTGGTTGTAGCAAATCTGTTTCCAGTGAATAGTAATGGCGATCATGGGAAGGTGATTTTGGTCATTGGCTAAGGAGTATGCTATTGTTACCGATTCCAGTCATTAGTTTCTTTAGGCAGGTAACGGGCAGGGAAGAGTGGCAAGTAGCTCCCCTCCCCTGAATTTTGCCTGATAAGAGGCAGTGATGAAGGCTTCCTCTGTTCGACTGTTCCTCCCTGTGTGAATTTACTCCATATTTATTCCTTTTTGTTGTTGAAAAAGCATTTTATGGTCTTTTAAAATTGAGG
Organism: Myotis nattereri; assembly: GCF_964212035.1. Lineage (NCBI taxonomy): Eukaryota > Metazoa > Chordata > Mammalia > Chiroptera > Vespertilionidae > Myotis > Myotis nattereri. The sequence continues at coordinate 2,170,080 of NC_138090.1, forward strand.
CATAACTGACATATATTAGAGTCAGATGTACACTGTAGTAAAAACACTGTTTTCATACGGCTGCGTCAGTGTACATCCCACCATCCTCAGTGATGACGTGGTGGTGATGGTGGTGGAGATGAAGGTGGTGATGGTGTTGGTGGTGGTGGTGATGGTGCTGGTGGTGGTGGAGATGAAGGTGGTGATGGTGGTGGTGGTGGTGGTGATGGTGCTGGTGGTGGTGGAGATGAAGGTGGTGATGGTGGTGGTGGTGATGGTGATGGTGGTGATGATGGTGGTGGAGATGAAGGTGGTGATGGTGTTGGTGGTGGTGGTGATGGTGCTGGTGGTGGTGGAGATGAAGGTGGTGATGGTGGTGGTGGTGATGGTGGTGATGGTGATGGTGATGTTGGTGGTGGTGATGAAGGTGGTGATGGTGGTGGTGGAGATGATGGTGGTGCTGGTGCTGGTGGTGATGATGGTGGAGATGGTGGTGCTGGTGGTGCTGGTGGTGGTGGTGATGATGGTTATGGTGCTGGTGCTGGTGGTGGTGATGATGATGGTGATGGTGATGATACTTATGGTGCTGGTGCTGGTGCTGGTGGAGATGGTGGTGGTGGTGGTGGTGCTGGTGGAGATGATGGTGGTGGTGATGGTGATGATGGTTATGGTGCTGGTGCTGGTGGAGATGGTGGTGGTGGTGGTGGTGATGATGGTTATGGTGGTGGTAATGATGGTGATGGTGGTGGTGGTGGTGATGGTGGTGGAGGTGGAGATGGTGGTGGTGGTGGTGATGATGGCTATGGTGCTGGTGCTGGTGGAGATGGTGGTGGTGGAGGTGGTGATGATGGTGGTGGTGGTGATGGTGGTGGTGGTGGTGATGATGGTGATGGTGGAGGTGGTGGTGGTGATGGTGCTGGTGCTGGTGGAGATGGTGGTGGTGGTGATGGTGCTGGTGCTGGTGGAGATGGTGGTGGTGGTGCTGGTGCTGGTGCTGGTGGAGATGGTGGTGGTGGTGATGGTGCTGGTGCTGGTGGAGATGGTGGTGGTGGTGGTGCTGGTGCTGGTGGAGATGGTGGTGGTGGTGATGGTGCTGGTGCTGGTGGAGATGGTGGTGGTGGTGCTGGTGCTGGTGGAGATGGTGGTGGTGGTGATGATGGTGGTGCTGGTGGAGATGGTGGTGGTGGTGGTGCTGGTGCTGGTGGAGATGGTGGTGGTGGTGATGGTGCTGGTGCTGGTGGAGATGGTGGTGCTGGTGCTGGTGCTGGTGGAAATGGTGGTGGTGGTGATGATGGTGATGGTGCTGGTGCTGGTGCTGGTGGAGATGGTGGTGGTGGTGGTGACGATCAGCCACGAGTGGCAGAGAAGCCAAGCTGGCCGTCTGAAGACGGCAAAGGCTGGAGCCAGTGGACTCAGACGACGAGTCCAGCCCTGGACCCGAAGGGATGCCTCTGAAACCCACAGGCAAGGGTGCTTCTCTGCTTCACCCTCGTCCACGCGTCCCCAGGTCCACCCCACGGGTCATACCGGACGTGCCAGGGTGGGGCTCACCGGAGGGTCACGGTGGGGGCGGCCAGGCTCTGGGAGCAGAGCTTTCCTGCTCCCTCGGTGGCCTGGCTCCCGGTGCTCCCGGGGGCGAGTGTGGGGAGGGGTGGGGCTCTGTTTATCCTTCAGACAACAGGCAGGAAGGGCTGCGTGTTTGCGGGACAGGAAGTGCCGGCTCTGCTGCCGTTCCGCACGGTGATGCTGTTCCTCTCTTTGTTCCTGCGGCTGAGACCCCCGGCATTTCTTCCTCACATCCTCCCCGCGGGGCCTTCTTAGTTTAACATCTCGGGTTCCTGCCGCCAGCGTCTCCAGATTCCCGAGGCCCACGGGACAGAGCCAGCTGGTCACAGAGCAGGTCGAGCCGACGCTCACTGAGGGCTGGCTGTGAGGCAGGCACAGGGCCCTGAGGCAGGAACTATCAGCGTCCCCACTTCACAGATGGGGAGACTGAGGCTCAGGGGGTGCAAATCAGCTCTTCAAGATTGGGAGGCTGCGGTGAGCCGTTCTCCACTCCCTGCCTGGGCTCCTGGCCTGACCGGCTGCTCAGTGACACTCTGACAGCAGCATTGAGAGCAAGTGGCTCAGCAGCCTGTCCTCCGCTCATGTCCCTGCCCCCACCCCACCCCACCCCCACCCCACCCCACCCCCACCCCGCCCCCACCCCACCCCACCAGCCAGCTGGCCCTGGCGAGCAGGGGGATTTAGCTCAAACAGCACCTCCTTTGTGAGGGTTCCCCAGGTAAGGCTCCCCCATTTCCTTGTGACCTCACTGAGCCAGGTCAGAAAGTCCTGCACCATTTTAGTCACCTGGGAGGGAGGGAGGGAGAGAGAGAGAGAGCGAGAGAGAGAGAGAGAGAGAGAGAGAGATTAGAGGAGGGGGAGGAGAGGTAAATGGAGGGGCCATCAAACAGGGCTGCTCACGATGTCGCCTGTGAAAAGGTGTCGATGGAAACACCAGTGTCACCGGCACCATTATTCCGTCCACGCCAGGCGATGGGAACAGAAAGCGGAGCAGGAAGCCGGGACCTCGGCGGTGAGGGCGCTGTAGAAAGGGGTCGCGACCAGCCAACACGATCTACACGCGCTGGGCCTGACCTCGTAGCTCTCATTTGTCCTTAGGTGGCAGCGTTGGGGGGGGGGGGGGGAGGTGGGGACCAACTTTACAACCTTCAGTGGTAGCGAGAGCGGGAGCTCTAGGGGTAGGTGCCTGGGGCCTGTGAGCTCCCCGCTCGCTGGGGCGCTCGGGCCCCTGTGGTCTCCCTGGAACCAGAGCCCTGGGACCCCTCCAAGCAGGAGGCTTCTCAGCAAAGCCCTGCTCCTGGCTGTGGCCCGGGGCCGCGGATATGGGCAGGGCCAGGGCCGGGGCAGCTGCTGGAGGCCTCCAGGGCCGGGCTGGGGAAGCCCTCCTGCCCCACCTGCGATGCCTGCCGTCTCTTAGCAACCGTGGTGGCGCCACCCTGGCCGGGCTGCCGAGTGGGGCTGGGTCCCGTTCCAGAGCCTCTGGTCTTGGGAAGGGGCCCCCTTCTCCTTGCCAATTGGGTGTCCCTGAGCCCAAGGTCAGCCTTGCTGCGCAGGCGGGGTGGACCCTGCCCCTTCGGCAGGGCCGGGGCATGGGCAGCGGGCGGTGAGTGTGTGTGTGTGTGGGGGGGGAAGCCGCTCCTCCCAGGCCTCGTTGCCGGGCGCCAGGGTGTGAGGCGTCAGGTCTGGGCCCCCCCTGGCACCCTAATCCACCCAGCGTCCCGGCAGGTGCCAAGGCTCGGGTGTCAGGGGGATGACCTCAGAGCTTTGGCTGTCGCTGGCAGGCGGCTGCCCAGACTTCAAGGCCCCCGGCGGGCACCTGTCACCCGGGCTGGACTGCCGCCCTTCCCCTGCCTCGGACCATCCAGGAGGGAGCAGGGGGTTCTGGGAGAAACAGGCTTCCAGGGTGCAGCCTGGGATCCCAGGGCCCCTTCCATGCCTGGCTCCCTGAAGCCTGCACGGAGCTGTCCTGTGGGCCAGCCGGGGAAGGCAGCCTGCTGGGGGCAGGGGGGTGGGGGTGGGGGGCAGGGGTGATCAGTGGGGGCGGCAGACTCCCTCCTGCCCCCGGGACCCACCACTGCAGCTCTGGGGGGGAGAGGCCCACATGAGGCTGCTCTGCAGGCTGAGCGCTCTTCCGGGCCTGTACCCCTCCCTTCCCGCCCCGGAGGGACTGTAGGAGGAGCATTATTTACAGCTGAGAAGGACCGGGCCAGGAAGGTAATCTGTTCCCGGCTGGTGTGGCTCGACCTATGAACCAGGGGGTCCCGGGTTCGATTCCCAGTTTGATGCCCCGGTTGGGGGCTGGATCCCCAGTGTGGGCCGTGCAGGAGGCAACTGAAGTTCAGATGTCGGACACGCCTCTCCCTGGCTGTGTGACCTTGACCCACACTTCACCACCCTGGGCTGTGGTGAGAGTCAGGAGATATGAACTCTCGGGGAGCCTCGCCCACGGAGAGCCCTCCAGGCTGACGAGGGTGATTCCTGGGGCCACGTGGAGGCTGACGGGGCGTCAGCCCTGGGCCCGGCCCTTCGGGACCCTCCTCCCGACTGCCTCCTGCTTCGTCCTGGGTCTTTCAGGTCCAATTTGCTCTCTAACTTCGGTTGCTAAGCAACAGTGCCGCTTCCCATACGGCCTGAACCTTATGAAACATGTACGGAAACTGGCGGAGCCGGCCCGGGCCCAGGGGGGCTGCTCCCACCCTTTGTTCTGTAGCAGTGAGGGTTTTTGTTGTTGTTGTTTTCTGTTTTTAATCAAATAAACAAGCCGGCCAGCACGCTCCGTTCTCACCGGGCCCTCGCCGCCGGAACCGGGTCTGACTTCCCGGGGGCCTGGAGCTGAGCCCGGTACCTGGAGGGGTGGGGCCCGGCCCGGTGGCCAGGATGCCGACGCCCCTGAAACCGCAGGTGCTGGGACAGGTGACCCCTGGGTGGGAGCGCCAGGCATCGGCCCAGCAGAGCCCGTCGCGGGGAGAGCACCTGCCGCCCGCCCTCCGCCGCGTGACCGGCCGCTGCCCTCACCGGCGCGTTCCTTTCCGCTCACGGGGACCAGTGTTGTTGGGGCGTCTTAGATGCCCCCCAATAAAGACACCCGGGGCCGCGCGCACTCATGACCTGTGTGTGCGTTCCCAGGAGGGGGTGGGAACGGTACGACTGTTTTTCTTTTTCATATATTTTTATTGATTTCAGAGAGGAAGGGGGAGGGAGAGAGAAACATCAATGATGAGAGAGAATCATGGATCCTGCACGCCCCCGACTGGGGATGGAGCCTGCAACCCGGGCCTGTGCCCTGACCGGGAATCGAACCCTGACCTCCGGGTTCACAGGTCGACGCTCAGCCACGGAGCCACGCCGGCGGGTGAGACTGTGCGGTTTTCTGCTTCACCAGCAGCCACGGTCATGGCGCACCCGCTGCCTGGCTGCGGGGCCACGGCCCAGGTTTCGTCCCAGCGAACGGTGTTTGGGCCTCGCCAGGCGGGAACACAGTGTCGGGTGCAGAAAGCTGCCCTCACGCTGTCTGTGATGACGAGGGGCGCGCCATGTGTTCCAGGCATGGAACCCCGAGTCTGTTCCCGTGCCCTCACTTCCCCCTCACGCACCCCCCGTCGGCAGGGCCCCCCGATTTAATCCGGTCCTTGGCTCCTTCACGTTCGCTGGTGGCGGATGCCTCCTCTGTCCCCCAGACCCCCGTCGTCCCCAAGCCCGGGCCGGACCCTGGCCACCAGGACGCTGTGCAGCGGGTGCTGAGCCCGGGAGCCCGTGTGACATCCGCGAGGTTGGTAACTCGGGGCGCCGGCCGCCTCTCCGGCCGCCTCTGGGGGTTTGTAGAGTCCCCTGCACCGGCCGAGGACTGTCAGCATCGCCCACACAGCCCGGGGGTCACCTGCCCGCCTCCCGCCGCCCCGCTGGCTCCTTCTGTGCCGCCGGCTGCAGGGAACGGCAGGTCCGGGGCCCCTGGTGGCAAGGGAGCACCTTTCAGACTGAAACGCGTGATCCCGCAGGACGGGGCCAGGCGTGCACACAGCTCACACGCACAGCGGCCAAAGGCGGCACAACAGGTGGGCGGGCAAACACCATGTGGTCCCTCCGCACAATGGGTTCTTATTCAGCACAAAAAGTGAGGTGCGGGCTCCATCCCCAGTGGGGGGCGTGCAGGAGGCAGCCGGTCCATGATGCTCTCTCATCCTCTCATCCATATTTCTCCCTCTTCCTTCCTCTCTCAGGGCAATACACACACACACACACAAACACACACACATGCACACGCACACACACACATTAATGAAGTGCTGATACATGCTGCAAAGTGGATAAACCCTGGAAAATCATGTGAAGTGACAGTGAGAAGGCTAACCCCTATTTTTGTAAAAACTACTGTTTGAAACTCTCTGCTATTAGATGATCCCTTATTCTGTGAGTCAACTGTTATTTGTAGGCGGCCCCTTACTCTGTGAATTAACCTGGCTCTCTAGCTGCTTGAACAATCGGGAAGGTAAACACGGCTGTCTCACCTTGCAGGCCAGCCGCCTGACGTAAGGTCCGGAAAAGCCCTGGTTTGCGAGACAAGGGGGTGGGCAGATACGGAGGGAGAGCTTCCTCCATGTTTTTGCCCAGACATTTGGGAGGCGTCTCCCTCCGGCCGCCGGCGAATAAACTGGCGAATAAACGGTGTATCTCTGTTCCTCTGGGCGCTGCTTGGTCTGTCTCGTCTTCTGTGCACCATTCCTTCCGCAACAAAAGAGGCAGAAAAAAGAAAGGCAGACGACTGATGCCCAGGGGCTCGGGGGGCGGGCCAGCTCAGAGTGGATGGGCTTTCCCATCAGCATAATGAGAAGGTCTAGACCAGAGGTTCTCAACCTGTGGGCCGCGACCCCTTTGGGGGTCGAACGACCCTTTCACAGGGGTCGCCTAAGACCATTGGAAAACACATATATAATTACATATTGTTTTTGTGATTAATCACTATCCTTTAATTTTGTTCAATTTGTAACAATGAAAATACATCCTGCCTATCAGATATTTACATGACGATTCATAACAGTAGCAACATTACAGTTATGAAGCAGCAACGAGAATAATTTTTTTTTTTTTAATAAATTTTATTGAGTTTTTACAGAGAGGAAAGGAGAGAGATAGAGAGTTAGAAACATCGATGAGAGAGAAACATCGACCAGCTGCCTCCTGCACACTCCCCACTGAGGATGTGCCCGCAACCCAGGTACATGCCCTTGACCGGAATCGAACCCGGGACCTTTCAGTCCGCAGGCCGACGCTCTATCCGCTGAGCCAAACCGGTTTCGGCACGAGAATAATTTTATGGTTGGGGGTCACCACAACATGAGGAACTATATTAAAGGGCCGCGGCGTTAGGAAGGTTGAGAACCACTGGTCTAGAACTTAGCTGATGACTGCATGACGTTGTGAGTGTACTAAGTGTCACTGACAGAGAAACTGATGTCATGTGTCCATCCCCTCCCATCCCTGTCCATCCCTGTCCATCCCCGTCCATCCCCTCCCATCCCCTCCCATCCCTGTCCACCCCCTCCCATCCCTGTCCATCCCCGTCCACCCCTGTCTGAGGCTCTGCTCTTGGGCCCCAGCTCACACTCTCTTGGCCTCACCTGGTTCCTGGCTGCAGCCCCTCGTTCCTGGAGGTCCCGGGGGTCACCCCTCCTTATCACAGTCTCACCTCCCGGGGCCATGTCAGCCCTGGAGTGACGGACCCAGCGGGCACCCAAGGAGCTCCACACTCAGAGGCCCTGCCTGGGCCCGGGCTCGGGGTTCTGGCCTCGGGGGCGAACACCTGCATCCTCGGAGGCGGTTGTGCTGGTTGCACGGAGCCCGCGTGCGAGTGTTTCCCACAGGCCGGCACGTAGTAGATGCCCAATAAATCCAAGCCTCCCCAGCTGCAGGGGCTGGTGTGCGGGAGGAGGCAGCTGCTGCCTGGGAGACTTCCTGGAAGCTGGGGCCTGGGGGACGGTCCCCCACCTCCACCTCCATCAGTGCTCTTCCCTCGCGGGCCAGGGGCAGGTGGGCTGGCTTGTGTCTCACATGCTGAATGCGACACCCAGCGAGGGGAGGCCCAGCCGAGGGATCCCCAAGGAGCTGAGACAGACCGGGTGACCGTGACCTCAGAGGGGACAGGTGGGGTGACCTTGACCTCAGAGGGGACAGGCGTATGGTGGGAGAGTGGGTTCCTCCCTCGCCCCCTATGGCCCCGCCCTGCTGTGCGGGATGCAACGCCACATCCAGGGCACAGGCCACCAGGAGCGCCCCGGGGCCTCCCCCTCAGAATGGGGGTGAGCACGGGTGCCCCTCCCCCATCTCCGAGGGGCTGTCCAGGGCACAGGGACCTGCTGGCCTCGGGGACACCAGTTTGAGCAAAGCAGCGTCTGCAGCTCCCGGCCTGCGGGTGGCCCTCTCCTCCCTGCGGCCTTTTTTGGTGGCTGAAACCCTAGCCTGAGCCCAGAGCCAGACAGGCCGGCAGACAAGCACATTCTTCTCAGGGGAGCCCCCCTCCTCTCCTCCCCCCCTCCTCCTCTTCTTCCTCCTCCAGGGCCTGCCCAGGCCTGACCCCGGGCTGGGTTGCAGGCTGTGCGGCCTGCACGGGGCTGCTCCCCGGGGACTTGGGGTGGGAAGGACCCCCGAGGCCCTGGGCTGGGCTGGGAGTCCTGCGGGGGGAGCTGACTCCAGGGCCCCTGGGCGTCCGGCTCCAGCGCTGGCTGTGGGCCCTTCTGCCCCATTTCTGGGCAAACCCCAGCTTGTCCTGACTCAGTTTCCCCAGTGACTGCCCCAGATCCTGGAGATCAGAGGATTGAAACTTGAGCCCCCAGGGTCAGGCTCAGGCTCAGGCTCAGGCTCAGGGCGGGGAGCGCCCAGGTGAAGGGAAGCCTGGTTTGAGGCTGTGGGGCTCTGACGCTGTCTGACGGGGTGGGGGGCAGGGGGGGCGGTGTCTGCACTGCCCTCGGGGTCTTTCCGACAGGAGGTGTCCCCCCATTTCTCCTGCCCGGGCAGGACAGTGGTGCAGAGTGGACCCCACTCCTGACTGAGGGAGGTGGAGGGCAGGGAACTTAGAATCCTGGGGCACCTGCCCTGGATGGTGTGCTCAGTGGGTAGAGCATCAGCCTGTGAACTGAACGGTCCTGGGTTCAATTCCGGTCAGGGCACAGGCCTGGGTTGCAGGCTCGATCCCAGTGGGGGGCGGGCAGGAGGCAGCCGATCCATGATTCTCTCTCCTCATGGATGTTTCTCTCTCTCCCTCTCCCTGCCTCTCTGAAATCAATAAAAACACATTAAACAATAAAAAAAGAAGCCTGGGGCCTGGCCTCAGTGGAGCAGACGTTTATTGGGCACCTAAGTGCAAGGCACTGGGCCAGGTGCCGGGATACAGAGCGACACAGACGTCCCTGCCCCGCGAGGAGCTCACAGTCTAGAGGGAGTGAGACGCGTACAGTCGGCGGCAGTGACATCAGCTGGCGCTGCAGGTGCGGAGGCGGGCGGGGCGGCGGGTCCCGGGATGCGGGCTGCTTCGGGGCAGCGCTGGGCGGGGTACAGCGTGGGCTCTGGCCCGAGGGGGGCCATCGGGAGGGGAGGTGCCCACCGAGGCGGGGCCCACGGAGGCCGAGGAAGGCGCGGCTGCAGCGGGCATGGGTGGGGCTGTACCAAGTGGGCGAACACGGGGGCCGGGGGACACCAGGCACGCGGGGGGCTGAGCTGGGTGCTGGCCTGCGCCTCTGAGCACCCTGGGCGGGAAGAGGTGCCTCTGGAAGCCAACCAGGACGGGGCCGCGGGGGCACGGCTGGTGGTCACATGGCAAGAAAGGGGCAGAGTGGACGGGGGCCTGGGGGGACCTAGGGGTTGTCGGAGGCCGTCCCCAGGCTCAGGTAGAGCTAGATAGGCCCCCCCTGAAGGATGCACGGGGGGGGTGGCGCGCAGAATTCGGGAGGAGCGGGGAGTCCTAAGGTAACATTGGCGAGTTTCTCAAAATGTGGTCGGAGGGCCGCCTGCCTGGGCATCGTCCGGGGAGGGGCTGAAGGGGCACGCTCCTGGGAACCCAGCCCTGGGGATCGTGCCCGGGCACCCCCACCGCCAGCAAGAGCCCCTCCCAATCGAGCCCCACGCCTGCTCCCAAGTCTGAGGGGAAAGAGGGTGGTGAGGCCGGGCCCCAGGGAAGAGAAGGGGAGCCATGAGGAGGCTCAGGAAGGGCCCTCGCTCACAGGGAGAAGGTCAGCGGGTGGACGGCCACGGTCACTGAGGCTTGAGGAAGGGCGGCCCTGCAGGGAGCCCACACCAGTCTCACCTGGTGGGCGGGGCCAGAGGTGCAGCCGGGAGGTGCGGCGAGAACGAAGATGATCCTTCAAGGGAATCGGGTTGTTACTTTCATCGAAAGGAGCTGACATGTGCAGGGTCACGAGGAGGTAGATGCTGACCAGCAAGAGGAGGAGCGAGGGAGCGAGGCAGGGAGGACGGGGTGGTGCGGGGAAGGGCTGCCAGAGGCAGGCCCAGCTCCGAGGTGTGTGTGTGTGGCGGGGAGGCTGGACCTAGGGGAGTGGCAGGGCGGGGGGTGCTCAGAGCATCCCAGAGAGCAGCGCCCTCCAGGTGCAGATCAGATCCACAGGCCACAAGCCTGAGCCAGACGGAGGCCCTCCCTCCTCCCCTCCCTCCTCCCCCGGGGCTGCACCTGCGAGTCCCCACCACACAGCAGCGGGCGCTGACCGGCCGCCACCACCGGGATGGCAGGTGCCTTCTCCCTGCTCTTCAGCCTCAAGGGTCTCGCACACAGGCCGTGAGGTCAGACCAGCGCCCACCCCGGGAGAGAGCCTGGGGCCCTGGGCAGAGCCCGCCCGGGAGTCAGCACCACCCACACCCTCTGAGCAGCGGACAGCCTTCTGGGGGGCGGGGGGATGGCGTCCTGCCCTCGCACCGACTCCTGGGAAGGAAGGCTGTGGACAGCAGGACGCAGAGCCGCTGGGCACGAAAGCTGCCCCCAAGGCGGGCAGGCCACCGAGAAACATTCCCGTCAACCCCGGGCCGAGATCGAGGGGAAGCTCAGGACAGGTGGGACTGTCTGTAATGGTTTGAAAACAGGTTTCAAATACGAAAATGAACGAAACCTGATGGGTTTCGGAAAGACAGGGAATCGTGTTTCCTGCTGTGACGTATCCAGACACCTAAGGAGTGCTTTTCTGTCCTCCACAGCCTGGCGTTTTCCCTTCCCGCACCCGAGAAAGGGGCAGGCGGAGCCCACAGACCAAACATCACCCACAGGTCAAAGGTCAGGACGCTGCAGGAGCCCAGCCAGCTCCACCTGGCAGCAGGGAGGCCCCGCCCCTTCCAGGTGCGCCCGGGTCCTTCTGGGAAACGGAAGAGAAATCTGGGATTGCCAAGGCCGCCGGGCCAAGCCTGGACCTCGAAGGTCAGGGTCACGGCCAGACAGTCTAGACCAGTGATGAACCTTCTGAGCTCGGCGTGTCAGCATTTTGAAAAACCCTAACTTAACTCTGGTGCCGTGTCACATATAGAAATTTTTTGATATTTGCAACCCTAGCAAAACACTTACATTTTTGATATTTATCTTATATATTTAAATGCCATTTAACAAAGAAAAATCCACCAAAAAAATGAGTTCGCGTGTCACCTCTGACACGCGTGTCATAGGTTCGCCATCCCTGGTCTAGACCTCACACACCTGCTGCTCGAAGTCACTGCCTGGCCCTCCTCAAGGGACTCACCCGGGCACCTGCCCCACAGCAACAGCTGACAACAGTCCCCACAGACGCACCTCGAAGGCATCCAAGAGAAAAGGCGAGGGAAGAAGCATAGCCACCCGGAGGGAGCAGGCGTCCCGGGGGCCACGCCGCCTGCCCGTGGCCAGCAGAGCCCCTCACCAGGAAGGACAAACTATCCCGGGGGGGGGGGGCCCTCCGGGGGCGGGAGAGGGAGATCCGCAGGGACACAGGGACCTGACCGCGGTGCCCGGGGAGGACGGGTGTAGAAGACAAAGCCCTTTGAAGGTGGGTTCAGAGAACAGCAAGACGCTGGGAAGGAGCTGCCGGGAGAAGTCACCGACAGGAACTGGGCAGCTGACCACACGATGCGAAGCTATCGAGTCCGAGAAAGGCGCGCGGGAAGGGCCGCTGAGGACAGAGACAACAGCGAATGTGAAGGCAGGGTCGCCCCGCGGAAGCGGCTGGTGCTGACTGGCTGGGTCGCCTGGAAAGCAGACACCGGTGGGTTTTGGCAAAGCTGCACAGCGTCGCAGGGGGCGTGCCCCGTGGCTGAGGACACAAAACCTCCACAGCAAGGGCTGTGCCAGTCCACACGCCCACCGTCCTCCTCGGGGGCTGGACGTGACATGGAGTCAGGTCAGGACAGCCAGGCCTGTGCTGGCGGGAGCGGAGCCCGGGACCGGGAGGCAGCCCCACCCACCGGCCTGCACCGCAGGCTCCTGGGCGTGGCCAGGGCGGGCACAGAGCCCGGTCCCCGACCGCGGCAGGCACGAGGTGCCCTCTAGTGGCGCCCGGCCTCTCTAAGCAAGGATTCCGGCAGGGAATCCAGGGAGGCAGAGGCGCGGGGAGGGCATACTCCAGGTTGGCGGCCGTGACCGTCACCTCAAGAAAATATACTTTAAGGATCTTGCTTCCCTAAGGAAGCAGCTCTTTTTTTGTTTTGTTTTGTTTTATTTAGAAAGGCTAATCATATTCATTTGTCAATATTTTCAGCTTTAAGGAAAATAGTTTAAAAAACATAAAAATGTCATTACACTCGAGTCACTGCTAGGAAACAGTCTGAGCAGGCAGAGAATGCAGACTCTCCTCCGACAGGAACCGGTCCTCTGATAGCAGCATCATTTATGTAGAAAAGAGCTGGCTTGAAAACCCAGGGTTTATGCACAAATCGGGGTCCGCTCCTCTCCTGCACGCGCAGCGGCTCCCGGCCGCCTCTTCACAGTGCGCCGGCCGCGCTCAGTCCAGCACCATGGCCGACAGCGCGTTCAGGTCCTTCATGTAGGGGTGGGCCGCCAGGATCTGGTCGATCTTCAGCCGCTGCTCCGAGTCGGGGAAGATCTTCAGCAGGGCCTCCCTCAGCTCGCTGGTCTCGGCGGAGGACCGCTGGGCGGGCAGGGGCACGCTGGGCGGCAGGCCGGGCAGGCCGGGCCCCAGCGGGAAGCGGGGCTGCTGGGGCAGCCAGTGGCCGGGCGGGGGGCCCTGGACCCGGGCGGGGGGCTGGTGGCCGGTGCCGGCGGCCTGGGTGCTGGGGCCCCGGAAGCTGGGGTCGAACATGCCCACGGCCGGCAGGGCGGGGAGCAGGGGCTGCAGGTCCCTGTGAACGAAGCGAGGCCTGGTGAGCTGGGTGAGGAGATGAACAGGAGACCCTTGGAAAGGACCTGCTGCTGCCCCCGAGCCCGGTGCCGCCCCCTGGCTGCTGACGGCGGGACTGCGGGCGGGGCGGGGATGTCCCCATGCCACCTCCAGGCTTAGTGGGGACAGGATGACAGCGCTTCAGGAGCCACTCCAGCCCAGACAGTGTAACTCAGTGGCTCCACCCCCAGTGTGGGGCGTGCAGGAGGCAGCCGGTCCGTGCTTCTCTCTCATCGCTACTGTGCCTATCTCTCTCCTTCCCTCCCTTCCTCTCTGAATTCAATAAAAAAAGTGTGTGTGTGTTTTTAAAAAGAGCCACTCCACCTGCAGGTGGGCTCTGGGAGGACTGAGCCCGCCCCTCCGTCTGGCTCGGCACCGCCTGGGCGCGTCCAGCCGGCCTGAGGACGGAGGGCGAGACTCTGATGCTGTCCGGGGGCCCTGGCTGACAGGCCTCAGAAAAGGGACCCCCGTGAGTGGACGGGCAGCCCTCACCGAACCCTGTGCACCCCGCTCTCCCCGACGTCTGGGTGCGGCACTGGCACCCGCAACTGTGTGCACACAGGTGAGTGTTTAACTTCCTTATCAGCCGCCGAGCCTGCTGCGGGCGGAGCCAGAGAACATTCCTCCGGCAGCTGGGCCGCGGACCGTGAGGCCAGTGAGGCCTGCACACGGGCCTCGGGTTCAAGTGGGGACACCGGGAAGGAGGTGAGAGGTGCGAGAGGTGGGTGTGGAGCAGGGTGGGTGCTCAGCCCGCGTTCGTGTCCTGAACACCAAGGGCTCAAAGAGAAAGGATGCCCAAGACCAGGGAGGGGACCACCTGGCCCTGCAGGCGACCCCGCTGTGCGAGTCACCCCCACAGCCAAGCCGGGAACCCCCAGGGTCTCCTTGCAAATGGAAAAAACCCCTGACCGCCTTCCTGCTGGAAACACACACAAGTGCAGCCTGTTTTAGTTTTAAAGAGAAAAGGTCCGTTGCTGGGTCAGTGGTTCTCCACCTTCCGGCCCTTTAAATACAGCTCCTCATGCTGTGGCCCAACCATAACATTATTTTCGTTGCTACGTCATCAGTCATGTTGCTGCTGTGATGAATCGTCATGTAAATATCTGATCTGCAGGACGGTCTTAGGCGACCCCTGTGAAAGGGCCGTTCGGCCGCCAAAGGGGTCGCGGCCCACAGGCTGAGAACCGCTGGGTTAGAGGCTCTGCGTCAGGCACACAGAACACTGGTTAACGACAGAAACAAGAGCCAACCTGAATGGTGACTCGCTGGTATGTGGCGCCCGCAGTGCCTGCTTTGTCCTCTCAGACCCACAGGAGGCGCCTGGCTCCCCGCTCTCCACGAGGAGCTGGTGTGGCTCAGTGGGCAGAGCACCAGTCCGAGGACTGAAGGGTCCCGGGTTCAATTCTGGTCAAGGGCTTGGACCTGGGGTGCAGGCTCGATCCCCGGTCCCCAGTTGGGGCTCGTGTAGGGGGAAACCAATCGATGTGTCTCTCTCACACGGATGTTTCTCTCTCTGTCTCTTCCCCTCCCTTCCACTCTCTCTAAAAATTAATGGAAAAATACCCCTAGGTGAGGACTAACCAAAAAACCCCAAAACCAAAAGGACCACAAATGAAGGTTTAGTCTTTCGGGGGCACTGGCTTGATTAGTTTCCACGTAGACAAGATCCGCACTCAATCTAAGACCATTGAAATGAAATAAGGAGCCCTGTTTAGCTTCCCGGGACATGCTTGCTCTAAACCTGCACAAAGCCCGGAAAGACACGGGTAAGCACGCGGCCATCTGGAGAGGAAATACCTAAGGAAGACTTCCTTCCGAAGAAACTCTTCTAATCGGGGTCCACTCCTTCCCAGAGGGTCGTCAGGAACCATGAATATGTCCCCCACGAAGGTGTACTGGAGCAGCCTGCAACAGAGGGTGAGGGGGGCGTGGAGGGCGTGGAGAGCGCCGGGGCCGCGGCAGACAAAGGCCCCCCAAAGTCCTAGCGCCGCTCAAGGCCCGAGGCCAAGGCACCCCGTCCCACACGTTAGCTCCTCCCCCGGATCCCAGTGGAGCCGAGCCAGCAGCTCTCAGCAGCTCCCCCTTCTTGCCGAGACCTTGGTGTCTGTCTGAGCCCGGGGGCAGCTGCACCCAGCGGGCTCACTTTCAACATCCCTCCCAAGGCCAGACGCCCAGACTCGCCTAGGACACGGCGGGTGCCCGACGAAGGTTTACATTCGAGTGGATGTGGGGGACCCCGAGGTCCTCAATCAAACCACAGCCCAGAGTGGAGACAGGAGCAGCGGCGAGGGCTGTGGGGGCTAACACGCACCTGCGGGGCTTCCTGGGCTGCCTCCCACGGCCAGGGAGCAGGAAACAGCTCTTCCTATGTGCACCTGCCCGGTGGCCCCGCCCCTCCACACCACGCAGGGCTCTCTTCCCCCAAACAGGACGCACAGAAGCGCCTGGGAGCCTAGGGCTGCGCGCTCTTCTCCCTCTGGCCCTGCGGCTGGCGGCTCAGACTCCTTGCCCAGGACCTGGCCCTCTCTGGGGGGCTCATGGCCTAATAAACCCTTTCTTCCCGAGATTTCAGCTGTGAAAGCTGCTGTCCACTGGCAAACCACTGAAGACACCTTTAAAAAAGGAAGTCGTGAGCCCTGGCTGGTGTTGCTCAGTGGATAGAGCACCGACCTGGGGACTGAAGGGGCCCAGGTTTGATTCTAGCCAAGGGCACAGGCCTGGGTTGCGGGCACATCCCCAGTAGGGGGCGTGCAGGAGGCGGCTGATCAATGATTCTCTCTCATCGTTGATGCTTGTATCTCCTTCTCCCTCTCCCTTCCTCTCTGAAATCAATACAAATATATTTTTTTAAAAGAAAGGCATGGCACTTGAGGAAGTGAAAGCAGAGGTTAGTTGTGTTTAATTTATCAACTTTTGGGAAAACGAAAGTGCCAGTTGTTGGACCGGGTCCAGGCCTTGTTTTGTGTTTCTGACGTTGGGCCCGGGTGGGCTCTGAGAGCGGTCGGCCAGCGTGCACACGTCTCAGTGCCTTCAGGCTGCGTGTGGACACGGACAGTGTCCGGGAAACGCCGATGCGGGCCCAGGGCCAGCGTCCAGCAGGGACTAGCCCCAGGAGATCCGTGGCTCGTGAACTGTGCCCAGAGGTCAAAGCCCAGTTCGGCTATCGACAGCTTTTTAACAACACACGGGCCACAGGCATGGAGTCACTCGCTCTCACCTGGGCCTCGGCAGCGACAGGCCATTTTCCTGTGACCCCTAATGGCTCAGCAACGGACACACATCCGCCGTGGGAGCTGAGAGCCCACCGAGGCGCCACCTAGTGGGGCAGCGTGGGCAGCTGTGTAGGTACCAGTCCGCTCCTTTAGGTAACTGGTCAAGTAGCTGTCGGATGGCGCTCTGTCCTGGGTGTCTGTTTGTGTGTGTTTGGGGGACGCCCAATCTGGTAGGACTGAACCCTGAACGTGGGATCTGAGCCACCTCCAGGTAGACAGCATCAAAACTGAGTTGAATTCTGCCCAGCTGGCGTGGCTCAGTGGTTGAGCATCGACCTATGAACCAGGAGGTCACGATTTGATTCCCAGTCTGAACACAGGCCCGGGTTGCGGGCTCCATCCCTAGTGTGGGGCGTGCAGGAGGCAGCCGAGCGATGATTCTCCCTCATCATTGATGTTTCTAGCTCTCGTCCTCTCCCTTCCTCTCTGAAGTCAATAAAAATCCTATATAATAAAAGGCTAATATGCAAATAGACCGAACAGCGGAACAACTGAACAACTGATGTGCGCTGACCACCAGGGGGCGAGCGCAGACCATGGCGGGCGGGCGTTGACTGCAGGGGGATGGTGGAGCAGGTGAGCAGGGGCGCCAGACCAAGGCGGGGTGCCGGTCGCTGTCATCGGGGCGAGCCTCTGGTGGTTACTGAAAACTCTTTGCTCCCGCAAGCTGCAGTCCCACCTGGTGCTCACACCTGTGGCCGGCGCCAGAGCCACCACTTGCACCCGCTGCCAGTGCCCAGTGCCAGTCCCTATCGCTTGGCGCCGTCAGTGGGTGCGCACGGAGGCTTCCGGCCCTGATTGCCCCGAGGGCTTCTCCACCTCCCCCTGCTCCTGAGGGGCGATCGGGGCAGCAGCCGCTGCACACACCTGCTGCCGGCACCGGCCCCAATCGCTCAGCGCCATCAGCGGGTGCAAGTGCGGCCGGCGCTGTCAGTGTGTGGGAGCGGCAGCGGGAGTGGGGCTGCCGGCAGACAGAGGGCCTCGGGCCATGGCGGGGGGTGGGGGAGGCCGGGTGAGGGCACAGAGGATGGGGCCGAGACCCGCCCCTGTGCCCACTGCAGCCCACAGTTCCTTTCAAGGTGCACGAATTCGTGCACTGGGCCCCTAGTATATTTGTAAAATAGGAAGAAGTGAGTTGAATTCCTAGACACCATGATGGTGGCTGAGAATTGTTTGTTGACGTGGGGGAACCCCACCCCTCTCCCCTGCATTGGAATTGGATTCGGGAACCCAATTTACCAGCAATGTTTATGTTTCATGGCTAACGTGTGAGGCCGGTGACCTGCAGAAGCCCCCTGGGCATCGGGGGGAGCCAGGAGGAGGCACTCCTGCCACGTCCCACAGCTAACGGTAGTGGCGCCCAGATGTGCCCTTGCCCGCAGGGAGCTCCGGGCTGAGCGGTGCCTGTGGGCACCCAGCCCCCCTTCACCGTCCGGGCACACAGTCCTAGGACCTGGCTCCCCGTCTCGCTCTCCGCAGGGCAAGGTGAGCACAAACAAACAGCAAACAAAACCGAAGGACGAGCCACCGCACGTGCAGCTGAGGAAAGACAGGGAGGGACGTTACCTCTTTGTAATAATTTCTCTCCAGGACACCGACTCGGTCACAAATTCTCTGAAGTTGTCATTCGTTACGATGATGCCACCAGTTTTGTCCGCTAAGTGTAGCAGGAACCTGTGGTAACAGGACAGAGGTTAAGAGGGCAGGCGGCCCCCGGCCCCCCGGGCTGTGCAGTCAGACGCAGGGCTTCCTCCCTCTTCACAGGAAACCCCAGGACGCGGCTGAGGCCGGGGACAGAGAGGCCTCGCCCGGCCAGCTGAGGGCCCAGGAGACGCTGAGTGCCTCTGAGGTGCCTAGTAGATTGGAAAGGGGCCTGGTTCTCACACAACCTGACTCTCTTTTTGAAAACGGTCTCAGCCACAATCACACCCACATTCACACGTGCTGCAGAGAACCACCTGGTCAGCAGGGAGCCGAGGGGGGTGAGTGGGGGCGGCAGGAAGCCGAGGGGGGTGAGTGGGGACGGCAGGGAGCCGAGGGGGGTGAGTGGGGGCGGCAGGGAGCCGAGGGGGGTGAGCGGGGGCGGCAGGGAGCCGAGGCGGGGCACCCAGGCCGGGCTGAGCCACCAGCGGATCCCTGTGGTTCTCGGCTGTGCACCGGGAGCTCTGGTGCCAAGATCAGCCAGCTGGCACAGGCAGCCTTGCCATCATTGTCCCCACAGGGTCACGTTCTGCTCTGACTTAGGGAGCGATGCTCAGCCCTGGCCTGTGGTCAGTTGGCTGGGCACCGTCCTGGGCACCAAAAGGGTTGCTAGTTCGATTCCCAGTCGGGGCACAGGCCGGGGCTGCGGGCTGGATCCCCAGTGGGGGGCGTGCAGGAGGCAGCCGGTCCATGACTCTCTCATCATTGATGTTTCCCTCTCTCTCTCCCTCTCCCTTCCTCTCTCTGTACAAAGTCAATTTTAACCAGTTAACTGCCACGATATTTTGAATTTAATTTAAAAAGGTCCGCCGCTTGCATCTATAGACGCTTAGGACATACAAATGATTAAAAAAAAAAGCAGCGATGTTCAGAACTGCCGGGCCGCCTCGCCCAAGTAGAGACTCACTCAACCCCCAGCTGTGGAGAGACAGGCGACGGGGAGGTGGGGGCGCCGGGCGCGGGCAGGCTGTTCCATTGCTGGAGATGCTCAGGTCCAGCTCTTACGGGAGGTGGGGAGGGTGGTGGGTTACCCCCAGGCGGGTCACCACACAGACACGGGCTCGGGCATCGCGGTGCAGGTCACGGCCCCACAGCCAGGAGACAGCGCGAGACAAACACGCGCTTTCAGCAGCAGCAGCACCAGCACCGCACCCCGTCCAACGCGGCTTTCCTGCCGGACCCGCCGGCTTTTGTTTATAAAGACCTGGGTGCCACGCTGCTTCCCCGCGGGCACGCTCCCCATCCAACGCGGCTTTCCTGCCGGACCTGCCGGCTTTTGTTTAAAAAGACCTGGGTGCCATGCTGCTTCCCCGCGGGCACACTCGGGAGGCAGACAACCGGGAGGCAGCCAATGGATGCGTCTCTCTCGCATCCATATTTCTCCCTCTCCCCTCCTCCCTCTCCAAATCAATGGAAAAACTATAACAACAAAGAATGAGGGCCCAGGGCGGAGAAGTGTCCCTCGGAGCAGGCCCGCCCGCCCCGGGCGCACCCAGCCAGCAGGGCACCTCCTACCTGTCGTCGTGGGAAGCGATCCGCTCCCCGAAGACCATGCGGGCGGGGGTCAGGGACAGGATGCCCAGCTCCTGCAGCTGCGTCAGGAAGTGCTGCTCTGTTCGGAGGGAGTGGGGCACAGTCAGCAGGGCCGCCCCCCACGGTTCCACAGTGACCATACCCCAAAGCCGCGCTGGCGGAGCCGTGGGAAACCTTGTTCTCCGCCGACTCAGGGACACTCGGTTGTGCTGACTCACGGGAAGAGAACAAACAGCCAGCGAGGCACAGACGAAGGCAAATGCAACGTGGGGCCTGACTTTAGCAATTTTTGAGCATAAAGAAGTTCAGCTCATTTGCTGAACAGGAGTGAACCACAAAGCTGTGTGCGAGGAGCCCTACCACCCAGGACTTTGCGGCCGCGTTACCGGCAGCAGAGCACAGAGCGCGAGGGCCACAGCCCCCGGGGAGAGGGGAGGGGACCCCAGGAGCGCTGCTCCCTGTCTCCCCCTGGGGCACCCGACTCAGCCTCTGGCCGTCGGTGCGAATGCGCACTGACTGTCACGGGTGCGGGGACTCCGGAGGACGGAGGGCCGAGCCACATTGTAGAAAACCAGTGACGGGGAAGAAGAGGCCAGAGCTCCGGCCTGGGGTGCCCACACCTGCTGGAACGCCGTCACCGCGCGCTGCTGTCCCGGGACGCACCGTGCACAGCCTTCCAGACTGCTCCAGGGCCCGCGGCCATGCACCAGGAGGTCACGGTCCATTCCCGGTCAGGGCACAGGCTCAGGGCGTGGACCGATCCCCAGAGCGGGGCGTGTGGAAGGCAGCCGACCAATGATTCTCTCTCATCATGGATGTTCCTATCTCTCTCCTTCTCTCTGAAATCAATAAAAATATTTTTTTAATAAAGAGAGGCTGGCCGAAACCGGTTTGGTTCAGTGGATAGAGCGTCGGCCTGCGGACTGAAAGGTCCCAGGTTCGATTCCGGTCAAGGGCATGTACCTGGGTTGCTGGCACATCCCCAGTAGGAGATGTGCAGGGGGCGGCTGATCGATGTTTCTCTCTATCTCTCTCCCTTCCTCTCTGTAAAAAATCAATAAAATATATTTTTTTAAAAAAAGAATGCTACTATCTGTAAAATAAACCAATAAAGCAATATAAAAAAAATAAAATAAATAAAAAATAAAGAGAGGCTGGAAATTAAAAGGAAAGAAGACCCTCCAGGGAACCAGCGCAAAAATAGCGCAAAAATAGCTGTAAAACGAGCGGCTTCGCTGTTCCCAGACCCTCTCAGGACAAATGCACCCCAAGTGAGGGAGCTGGGACTTACCGCCCCACCTGACAGTGGCTAAGCCCGACTTCCTGTGTGATGCTGGGCACCTCACGCCCCCCACCCCCACCCCCGCCCCGTCTGTTTCTAGGTGCTCAGGGGTCTGCGGGAAGCTGCCCGAGTCAGCCCTTCCCGGCTCCTCCCACGATGGCCCTCAGTTTCTCTGGGATATTTCAGGATTATAAGTTCAAGCCTGGGTGCGGGGCCTGCAGGGCGTGTGATCACAGAATGATGTGACTCGCTCCAGGCAGACCAGTAAAAGGCCACTCTGCCCCGGCCCCTGTGGCTGCTGGCTGGGCGGCGTCCCGTCCCACGCACCCGTCCCTCCCCGGTCAGGGCCGCGCCCAGGCTGCGGGCTCCCTGGTCCGGGCGCGTGCAGGAGGCTCACACCCATGTCTCATTCTCTCTTCCTCTCTCCAAAAATCAATTTAAAAATCTTAAAAAATATACACATGCTATTTGAGGGCTCTACATTTATCAAGTGACCACTTTCAAAAACAATATGTAAAGAGGCAGAAACCCAGCCTGACGAAAGAGAAACGGTCAAGTTTTTTTTACAAAAAAGGCATTATCTAACCTCCGTCGGCATTAACAAACTCCAACGTGACTTCCCGAACGGGCGCCAGGCCCCGCCCGCGCCTGCGGCCCTCTCTCCGCGGCTTCTGTGCCCCCTCCCCCAGAGCTGCGCCTGCCCGCGGGGGCGCGAGCGGCCATGACTCGGACCCGGGCCGGCTCACCCGTGACGTTGGGGTCGCGCCGGGTCCTCCACTGCGGCACAAACACGGTGATGTTGCGGTTGCCCAGCTTCCAGAAGTACTCGACCGCGATGGCGATGCCGCGACAGGAGAAGAACTTCTTTAGCCCGTGGCTGTGGGGACACAAGCGCGACTGTGGGCAGCGGCTGGGGGAGTGACAGGCAGCCACCCCGCGGCTCCCAGAGGCGGGGCTTCCTGCTGCGGGGGCTCCGTGCCGTGGGGGGCTCCTGCCCGTGGGGGGGGCTCCGTGCCGTGGGGGGCTGCAGAGCACACCCCCCTGCAGCTGGAGGACAGACTCCACGGACACTTGCGGGAGCGACTCAGAAACGCCCGAGACCCAGGCACCGCAGCCACGCGCGCAGCACGGCCGGCTGGTGACGGCGAGAGCGATGGCCCGACAGGGCGGCAGCAGCCTGTCCAGAAGCACACGAGGCGGCGAGGAGGCAGCCACAAGCCATTCGCTCCGGGAAACAGGCTGTGGGTAGTTCTCATAGAAGAGGGACAGGTGTCTGCGTGTGTGTCTCTGTGTGTGTCTGTGTCTGTGTGTGTGTGTCTGTGTGTCTGTCTGTGTGTGTGTGTCTGTCTGTCTGTGTGTGTCTGTCTGTGTGTGTGTCTGTGTGTGTCTGTCTGTCTGTGTGTGTGTCTGTGTGTGTCTGTCTGTCTGTCTGTGTCTGTGTGTGTGTGTGTCTGTCTGTGTCTGTCTGTGTGTGTGTCTGTGTGTGTCTTTTTTTTTTTAATCTTTAAAAAGAATAAATGACTTGGCCGGCGTGGCTCAGTGGTTGAGCGTTGACCTAGGAACCAGGAGGTCACGGTTCGATTCCCGGTCAGGGCACAGGCCCGGATGGTGGGCTCCATCCCCAGGTGGGGACGTGCAGGAGGCAGCCGGTCCATGACTCTCTCTCATTGTTGATGTTTCTCTCTCTCTCTCCCTCTCCCTTCCTCTCTGAAAAAAGAAGAAGAAGAAGAAGAAGAAGAAGAAGAAATGACCGCAGTCACTTCAGCCAGGAAGGCCAGAGCTGATGGCAGCCGCAGCCAGAACAAAACACAGCTGCGTGGACCCCTTGGTTCTCCCCAGAACCAGGTACAGGCGGGCCCCGGGGAAGGACAGCACCTTAGAGAAAGGCACTGACAAGGGCTGCAGAGTGCCTCCCTCGCTCGCTCACCGCTCGGGCACAGTCTGTGGAGCCCTTCCCCTCCTCGCCTCTAAGGCTCCTGACGCACAGCGGGGACCCCAGAGGGAGGGGACCCAGCCCACCCCACGGGGCACCGAGGAAATGGCCGGAAACACAATCAGATGGCATTCTGCCGCCCCGGGCCCCTCACGGCTCACAGGGGAAGCTTGGAGGCAGTTCTAGAAACATTAGCTCTAAACTAATTTCCAAAATGTCACCCTCAGTAACGAGATCACACCATCTGTGGGCACCTGAAACATTTGGTGGAGAACACACAGATTTACCCGAAAACAAAACTACCATCCTCCAAGCAATACAGCGGGTCCGACCCCCGACCAGGCAGCACTGTGAGGCTCTCGCTGCCCCCGGGCCTGCCTGCCAGCCACCCGGAGCCTGGGGACAGGCGCACCCGGACCAGCTGGCCACGCCGACCCGGACAAGGCGCCGGGCACAGCGACCCTCTCTGACCGCAGAGGAGGCGACGCTCAGGGCTCACAGTGCCAAACGCAAAAGGAGTGGGCACCGGCCCGGGCAGGTGTGCGGGCTCGCAGGGGAGGCCCAGGCCCGGCGGCCGCCTCCCTGGAAACGAGCTACGTATCACCTGGTGGTCCCCACACTGTCGCAGGCAGCCAGCCAGCAGGACGCGTCCAATGCAGGAAGGAGGTGGGTGACGGGGGATGAAAACGGATGACAAGGGCCCTGGCCAGTGTGCTCAGTGGTTAGAGCGTCGGCCTGCAGACGGAAGGGTCTCGGGCTCGATTCGGGTCAAGGGCATGCCCCTCGGCTTCAGGCGCCGTCCCCAGCCCCCTAGTCAGCGTGTGTGGGAGGCAACCAATGATGTGTCTCTCTCACATCGATGTTTCTTGCTGGCCCTCCCCCTCCCTCTCCCTCTTAAAAAAAAAAAAATCCAAGGGAAAAATATCCTGGGGTCAGGATTACCAAACACAACAACAAGGAACCCGATGGCATCAGCGGGGAAAGTGAAACCTCTCCCAGTGGCCCGGAGAGGGCCGCTTCCGTCTGTGGCTCCGCTTAGCAAAGAGCCGGCACCCGCCGCGGGGCGACCGGCACGGACAGGGTCACACACAGCCGGCCGGCCAGCGGGGGCGGCCGCAGCCCCAGGAAAACCCGCCCAGCAGTCAGGTGCTCTCACGCGGGCCGCCCCGCAGAGCAGCGCCGGCCCCACTCGATGCTGGGGACTCACCGCCGCGATTTCCATTGACTCATCCTTTGAGTCACTCACGGCGACCAAGGGGAAAAACCAGGTACAGATCTGTGTCACCCGCAGCCCGGGAGGGTGCTGGGAATTTCTCACGGGGTCTGACCTGCGGGCAGAAGCTTGGCGACGACGGGTGGGGTCCCAAGACCCTGTTGCTAAGGACCCAGATTTCCTGGTGAACGAGGTCCCCAACGGGCGGGGTGAAAGGAGTGAGGTGCGCTCGGCAGGGCGTCAGCGTGAGCATCCAACGCTGCCCAGGCCCCAGCCCCGCCTCCATTTCCACGGGCAGAGGCAGGGTGTCCAGAGGGCAGGGACCGTCGGGGCTGCATCTCATGCCTGTGTCATCTTGGACAAGATTTCCAGGCCACTTTATGTTGTGCAAATTCCGGGTAATCTTCACCTCACAGAGCGGGTGTGAAGTTTGTTTTGAAAGATGAAGTACAGCCCTAACCAGTGTGGCTCAGTGGATAGAGCGTCGGCCTGCGGACTCAAGGGTCCCAGGCTCAATCCCGGTCAAGGGCATGTACCTTGGTTGCGGGCACATGCCCAGTGGGGAGTGTGCAGGAGGCAGCTGATCGATGTGTCTCTCTCATCGATGTTTCTAACCCTCTATCCCTCTCCCTTCCTCGCTGTAAAAACTCAATAAATTAAAAAAAAAAGAAAGTAAGAAAGAAAGATGAAGTGCATGCCCTGGTCGGCGGGGCTCAGCTGGCTGAGCGTCATCCCCGGGCACCCAGGGGTCGCCGGCTGGATTCCCGCCAGGGCCTATGCCAACGTCGCAGGTTCTACCAATGTCTCCCTCTCTCCCTCCCCCTTCCTCTCTCTCGACAACTACAACCCATAAAAACTTTAAAAAAAAAAGATAAATGATAGTACCTAACACATATCAGTTTCAGCTTTAAGATTCCAAATACTTGTTAAATTAAATATATGGCCTCAAAGTTTAACCTGAATTGATTATTGACATAGCAACTGGAATTGCAAGTTATAAATGGGTGGTGAAAAGTCATTTAAAAAGTCCTAATCTTTTCTTTTTTAAAAAAACAAACAAACCGATTTTAAAGAGAGAGGAAAGGAAAGAGAGAGAGAGGAAGAGAGGGAAATTGTTATTCCACTTAGCTATGCATTCCTGGTGGATTCTTGTACGTCGCCTGACCGGGGATCAAACCCACAGCCTTGGCGTATCAGGATGATGCTCTAACCGACTGAGCCACACCCGCCAGGGCCAAGAAGCCTCATCTTTAACAACCCCCTCTCTCATTCATTCTTCCTGTGACAGCGTCAGGTGCCAGGCACCATGACCTTGGGGGGCGTTCGGAGAACAGACCAGACACGGTCAATTTCTTCATGGAACTCGGAGTCTATAGTTCACATTTCATATGAAGCAGTTAATTTAGAATAAGGGTGAATGTTTTCCCAACGCCTAAAAAATGTAGGTGAGATAAACAACAAAAAAACCATCATTTTAAAGTGAACAATTCCGTGGTGTTTAGGACACAACCACCGCTTATATCTTGTTCCAAAACATTTCCACCCGTTAAGCCGTTTCTCTCCAGAATAAGTTAATTTTAATTACTGATAGTTTCAAATCCACCTACATCAAGCTGTAAGTCTGTCTTCTTTGTGAAAATGGTGCTTTAAAACTGAGACATCTTGTGAATTCAGAGAAAATGAAAACCCTCCCAAAAGTATCAGATTTTTAAAAATTCGCAGAAGTCAGCTTGTGGTTTCCCTGAGAGCACTGATTCAGAGGTTTTCAAGGGCAGGAGGGTACACTAGGGTGTTAGGGAAACCCTGGGAGTGTGTTGGGCTGTCACATGACGGAGGCAGAGGGGGGGCATTCTGGCCACAGTGGGAGGGGCCAGATATGCAAACGTCCTGTCTTGGATACCCACACAGCTCCAAGCCCCAACAGCCCCTCTGAGAGATGCACTACTCCTCCAAATAGGTTTTAAGGGACGTGTCATTATTGCGCTGGCTGGTGTGGCTCAATGGATAGAGCCCCGGCCTGTGGACTGAAGGGTCCCAGGTTCGATTCCGGTAAACAGCACATGTCCAGGTTGCGGGCTCGATCCCCAGTAAGGGGGTGAGCAGGAGGCGGCCGATCCATCATGCTCTCTCATCACTGATGTTTCTATCTCACTCCCCATCTCCCTTCCTCTCTGACATCAACAAAACACACACACACACACACAGTGTCGTTATCAACACTTATCCTGGGTTAATTTGCATTTCTTATTCTTTGAACAGCAATCTGGGAGATCTTTCCACATACAGAAAAATGACGAAGGATTAATGTTACTCACGATCGTGACCTGCATTTTATATCATCATTTGGCTCCAAACACCGAGACAGTGAGGAACTGGTGCCGGCGGGCTGTGGCTGCAGCCGCACGGACACTTTCCTCAGACAGCGCGGCAGCTGCGGCCATTCGCTGGCTTCCCCGGAGGAACTGCCCACAGCACAGCGAAGGACAGCAAGCACACTGTTTGGAATCAGACACGTTCATGCATCTTTTTACTGCCTCTCCTCAAGCTGTGAGTGCAAGGCTGGCTCTTTCCTCTTTCCTTTTATTTCTGGCAGCAAAGGACAAATCAATAATTCATTCAAAAAAAATAAAAAGAATCCTCTTTAAAAAAAAAATAGATACTAATATAATTGTGGATGAAATGACATATTTGAGCCTGGCAGGGGTGCTCAGTGGTTGAGCGTCGACCTATGAACTAGGAGGTCACGGTTCAATTCCCAGTCAGGGCACATGCCCAGGTTGCAGGCTCGATCCCCAGGTGGGGGTGTGCAGGAGGAAGCCAATCCATGATTCTCTCTCATTATTGATGTTTCTTTTTTTTTTTTTTTTAATATATTTTATTGATTTTTTACAGAGAGGAAGGGAGAGATAGAGAGTTAGAAACATCGATGAGAGAGAAACATCAATCAGCTGCCTCCTGCACATCTCCTATTGGGGATGTGCCCGCAACCCAGGTACATGCCCTTGACCGGAATCGAACCTGGGACCTTTCAGTCCACAGGCTGACGCTCTATCCACTGAGCCAAACCGGTTTCGGCTCATTATTGATGTTTCTATCTCTCTCTTCCTCTTCCTTCCTCTCTGAAATCAATAAGAATACATTCTTTAAAAAACTACTCATTAAAAGTCTCCGCACTGCTTATCACGTGGCAAAGCGATGTGAAAAGACACCCTTTCCATCATCTCCTGCCCCCGAAATGCAAGGCCCTCAGGTGGACCAAGCGATGACTCTAGAAGGTGGAACAGCAAGGCTTCCCACCCAGCTGCTCCCCGCAGGGAAGCTCAGACCGACTAGACACACACAGGACCGTCCCCCCAACGCACGCAATCCTGGGGTGCTGCTGGGAACCAGTGTGGGCGGCCGCAAGGACTTACGTGATGGCGACGTTGCTCCCGTCGATGACGATGTGCTTCAGATCCGTCCTCCCCGGCTCGTTCTTCAGCTCCAGCTTGTAGGGCACCTTCAGGGTGTCTCGGAACCTCTGCACCCCCGTCACCGATGAGTCGATGTGATCGGAGAACCCGGCTGAGAGCGCCCGCGGGGGCAGCGGCGTGGCCGGGAGGGGCTGGCAGTTCGGCCTGGACTGCGGGGAGCCGAGGCAGCCGGCCCGGCTCTCACAGGCCGACTTGAGGTGGTTGGGGAGCAGGGCCTCTCCGTGCGGCTGCACCCCATTCTCGGGGAAAACCGGAATCCTGGGCTGGTGACCTGACACTCCCCTCGAAACAAAACTGGGGCTCGAGGGGGCGACGGAGGGGGCAAAGCCGTCGATTTCCAGGTCCATGTTCCCGCCGTAGTTGGGGTGCGGCCCCCAGGGCTCCGGCCTCTGCTCCATCGGCCCCGTTTTGTAAGCGTTCATTCTGCAGTTTGAGGTACACGGTTTTGATTCCGCTTTGAACGGCAGCGGAGAAAATTTCTTCACCGTATTTTGCTGTGCGTGAGCTTGCATTTTCTTTGGGGTGGAATCCACGGTGAACTCGTTGGTGCTGCTACAAACTCCCTTGTGTTTGGCTTTGCTGGTCTCGGGGTGCCCGGTGGCAGGCGCCGACTCCCGCTCCTCCTGGCTCCGCCGGTTCTCCTTCTCGATTTCCTCCAGCAGCAGCAGGGGCTCGGCGGACGGCCCGTACTCCCGGATGACCCTCTCCACGATGTCCTGCGAGTAGCCCATGGTCTTGAAGAAGTTCACCAGGATGTTGTGCTCCATCTCCTCGGTGGTGTCTTTCACGTCGGGGCTTAACCCGTCTGGCTCGCCGGGCGCCTCGGACAGGTCGGCGAGGACAGCGGCGGCGGCCGGCTTCGCGTCCGGCGCCGGTTCGGCCCCCTCCACGCTTTCCAGAGAGAACTGCTTCTTGGTGTGCCGCTCCTCGGAGTCGGAGGACCGCCGCTTGTGGCAAGCCC
Organism: Myotis nattereri; assembly: GCF_964212035.1. Lineage (NCBI taxonomy): Eukaryota > Metazoa > Chordata > Mammalia > Chiroptera > Vespertilionidae > Myotis > Myotis nattereri. The sequence goes on from NC_138090.1 coordinate 2,198,347, forward strand.
GGCCCCGGCCCGGCTCGTCCTCGGGGGCCAGGCCGTTGACGGGAGGGAAGAGCGCGTCTTGGGCGCTAGAGAACACGGTGTCCATTTGTTTCGTGAGCTCGGAAACGGGGGTCCCGGCCCCGCTTCTCGCCTCCTCCCGCAGAGCCGCCCCGTCCACGCTCAGCCCCGCGGCCGCGCTCGGTGCGCCCGCCGTCGCTGTCGGTTCAGGCCCTCTGATCTCAATGACGTCATCGTCTCCCACCTCAAACAGGGTGTCCTCCCCCAGCGTGAGCGCCAACAGCTCCTTCTTCAGGGACGTGGGCAGGATCAGCAAGTCCATGGTGTAGTTGTCGGCGCGCGCCTCCACGACCTGCCTGAACTCCCTCTTCACCTCCGACTCCTTCTGGCAGCTGGGCAGGCTCTCGCGGCTCTCGAAGAGCTTCACGAACTGCTGGACGTGGCTGCGGGCCATGACCACGGCCTCGGCGCTGCCGCGGATGCCCAGCAGCCCCACGTCCAGCACGCAGAGGTCGGCGCAGGTGTCCTGGATCAGGCTCTTGAGGAACAGGCCCTGCGCACCCACGAAGATGCAGTGCATGGCCTTGGGGTAGTGCTCGCGCTCCTCCAGCTCCGGCTCGCAGACGCCCTTGATGTACTCCTGCAAGAGAGGAGAGGGTCAGCTCACAGCGGCTCCTACACGCACACACGGGCGACACACACGGGCGACACGGGCCAGAGGCTGGGCCGTGCACAAGGGGAAAGCAGGCCCATACCTGGGGACAGGGCGTGATTCAAACAAAGGGTGTAAAGCAGGGGTCCTCAAACTACGGCCCGTGGGCCACATGCAAATACAAATATTGTATTTGTTCCCGTTTTGTTTTTTTACTTCAAAATAAGATATGTGCAGTGTGCACAGGGATTTGTTCATAGTTGTTTTTTTAAAAACTATAGTTCGCCCTCCAATGGTCTGAGGGACAGTGAACTAGCCCCCTGTTTAAAAAGTTTGAGGGCCCCTGGTTTAAAGTAACCATCGTGAGCCCAGCCACGTGGCTCAGTGGTTGAGCGTCGACCTATGAACCAGGAGGTCAGGGTTCGATTCCTGGTCAGGGCACAGGCCCGGATTGCGGGCTCCATCCCCAGGTGGGGGTGTGCAGGAGGCAGCCGATCCAGGATTCTCTCTCATCATTGATGTTTCTCTCTTACTCCCTCTCCCTTCCTCTCTGAAACCAATAAATATATATATATATATAATTTTTATAAGAAATAGCAGTAGATTGTTTAATATTTAGGCAACCATCTGAACAAGAAGCTAAATCCAGTAAAGTGTAGTTGCCCCTAGAGGTTGGGGGGCAGCAGTGAAACTGCTGCTCCGACTACAGAAACCTGGGAGCCACCTGATGCTTGTTTGCACCCGGGGCACACCTTCTAATTTTAACAAGCAGTGAGCGAGGAGACCACAGCATTCCCGACACTGCCCCGTCAACAGCTGGGCCCCGACCTCAAGTTCTGCCCATTCCTGTTGGAGGTGAGGAGCCCCAGCAGCTATGAAATACCGGGTGATGCATCTTTGAGACATTTATTTTCTACTATTTCTGTTGCTTTTCTGGATTAGTGTAATTGAAGCGTATTCTGCAAGAAGATCTGTCCAAAGACTGGTACATCTGTAGCCAATTAGCCATACAGTTTAAGACGCCCTCGATCCTACACAACCACAGAAAACCTAACATTAAACTGGATGCTGAGGCAGACAGGTAACTGCACAGATGAGTGGAAAACCCCAACTTTGAGTAAAAAAAAAAAAAGACTTTATTTTTTAAAGCAGCTTTAGGTTCAGGGCAGAATTGAGCAGGTACAGAGATTTCCCACATGATCATCACAGAAGTCCCCGTTTCTATCACCTTAAGTCAATGTTCTCCCTTCGAACCCTCAGAAAATACCCTGAAACTGTCCATCGGATCTGTTATTTACAAAGACTTTATGTAGCTTCTACAATCCTTTCCAGCAAGTGATGCTCTCTGGGATGCATCCAGATACATACTATTTAGATTATTGTCTTTCAGAGAAAAAATAATCAAGTTAATGCTGGATCCCCAAGAGCCATGGCTGTGGGGGGCAGGCACGGGGGGGGCAGGGGGCTGGCAGAGAAACCCACGCAGCAGAGCTGTCTGGCGTCGCCCCCGACAACCAAGACCATGGCTGCAATGCCAGCTGCAGAGTTGTTGGTGTGTGTGTGTGTGTGTGTGTGTGTGTGTGTGTTTAATATGTTTTTATTGACTTTGTTTTTAGAGAGAGGAGGGGAGAGAGACAGAAACATCAGTGAGAGAGGGACACCACTGATTGGCTGCCTGCTACACGGCCCCGACTGGGGATCGAGCCTGCAAACGAGGTACGTGCCCTTGACCTGAACCGAACCTGGGGTCCTTAAGTCTGCAGGCTGGCGCTCTAACCACTGAGCCCATCGGCCAGGGCCAACGGCATAGTTTTTTTTTTAAAGATACTTTTATTATTTAGAGAGGAAGGGAGAGGGAGAGATAGAAACATCAATGATGAGAGAGAATCATTGATCGGATGCCTCCTGCACGCCTCCTACTGGGGATCGAGCATGCAACCTGGGCATATGCTCTTGACTGGAATTGAGCCTGGGACCCCTCAGTCCGCAGGCTGACGCTCTATCCACTGATCCAAACCAGATAGGGCGAACAGCATAGTTTTGAGGAGTTGTGTGTGTGTGTGCGCGTGCGCGCGCATGCCCCAAAAGACATGAGTAATTTGTCCCTTCAGAATTACTCAATTTTTTTCATTAATAATTGACTCTTGAGAATTACTAAGTAACAACAATTGATTTTTTTACTCAAGTTCAGAGGTGAGCAATAAAGTATACAGTATTATTCCATTCTAGGAGACGTCTGGCCGTCACATGGACGGATGAGAAAGATTCTGTGGACCCAAATAGCCATCATTTGCATTTGGCTGCATTTGCTATCTGATCATTTGAATGTTAGTCAAAAACTGTCTCCCCATCCTGCAATATTCATATCGTGTTTTAAAAAATCTATTGTTGCCCTAACCGGTTTGGCTCAGTGGATAGAGCGTTGGCCTGCGGACTGAAGGGTCCCGGGTTCGGTTCCGGTCAAAGGTATGTACCTTGATTGTGGGCACATCCCCAGTGGGGCGTGTGCAGGAGGCAGCTGATCGATGTTTCTCTCTCATCGATGTTTCTAACTCTCTATCCCTCTCCCTTCCTCTCTGTAAAAATCAATAAAATAAATAAATAAAAAATAAAAAATAAAAATATTGTTGAAAGTGTTACATATGCCCCCCTCCCCCCCCACTGACCTCTTCTAGCCCTCCCACCCCCACCCAGGCTCTCACTGTGTCTATGGGTCATTGTTGTTGTTTTTTAAATTGATTTTAGAAAGAGAAGGGGAGGGAGGGAGGGAGGGAGAGGAACATCAATGTGAGAGAGCAACATTGATCGGTTGCCTCCCATCAGGGACTGAACCCGAAACCTGGGCCTGTGCCCTGGCGGGAGCGGAGCCCACCACCGTTCCCTGTACGGGATGATGCTCCACCCACTGAGCCACACCGGCCAGGGCTTCCTGTTGTTTACATTACTCAGGAGTTTAAGAAAAAAGGGGGGGCATATAACACATAAAACAGCCTCCCTTTCATGTGCAAGATGAGTCTCTATTAGACCACCCTCTGCCATCTCAGCTCTTCTCAACCCGCACATCATGTCACGAACCTGGAGGGACGCGAGCTAGGACCAGGGGGACCCACGGGGCCGTTGGAGAGCCTGCAGGCTGACTCAGCACCCTCCCACCACCTCCCCACCTCCCACCACCTCCCACCACCTCCCGCCTCCTCCCGCCTCTGATCACGCACAGGCAGGAGGGGCCTGCCGGCTCGTCCCCCGACAGCGTGTGGTTGGCGACAGGCGCCTGGACGTGCGGCGAGAAGGGCACGGGCGCGGCCCGCGAAGCACCCACAGGTCCCACTGGTCCCACAGCTTCCCGCCTGCCCCGGGGCCAGTCCCTTCAGTGCGGCCGTGGCTGTCGCCTGGAACCGGCGCTCCCCTCTCATCGTGGGGCCTCGCGGACCTCGGTTCCGTGACCACAGGAACCGGCTCTGCACGTGTCTTTCTGCTGCCGGCTCGGCCCTCCGCTCCCCTCCGGCCAGTGTCCAGGCGCCGGGAGCCAGCGCACCGGTCGCACTCCCCACGCGGACACTCCCTACGCCCCCGCTGCGGCCGATGGGGGTTCGAGACCCCCAGGCCCGCACTCAAGTCCTCGTGGTTTCCATTCTCACATGCTGCTCATTTTCGCAGCCCGATCTGACCTTGACCTTCCACCTCTGATCCAAAAGCACATCCCAGAGGCGGTGGGGGCGGGGGGGACGCCAGGGCGGGGACGGATGCTTATCTGCTTTCTACCCACCGTGGTGGCATCGGAAACCGGAGCATCTACGCACCTTCACCAGACAGAGGGCCCTGAGCAGGGAGAACTCTGCGGGGGGCACTGGCCGTGTCAGGGCACAGCGTGGGGGTGCCCCTGGCGCCTCGGGGTAAGGCTGGGCACTCTGCCAACACCCTACAAGGCCCGGCACAGCCCCCACCACCAGGTGCCTCTGACTGAACCGTGGGCAGAGCCATGGCGGGGACACCTGGCCATTAATGCCTGACAAATACACGTCGAGGCGGGAACCGGAAGGTGGGGACAACCGATAGGACCCTATTAACCGATGTCGCCCCAATAAATGTTAACAACAATAAAAGCAGCAGCGTGGAGAACACCAGCTGACTCCGCTCGGTACCGGTGATGCGGGTGCCACTGTTTACGAAAGGGGCTAAAATGGCGAGAAAGAGGCGTGTGCGCCAGTAATGAGTGCGTGCGGTTCAGGAAAACGGTCCAACTCCTAAGGAGGCGGGAGGAGCCCTTCTGTCCCAGGGAGCACGCCTGGCCCGCCCACAGGCGATGCGATGCTCTGGGAAATGTATTCTGACTCACCTTTCGTGGCTGTTTTGGGCCAGGACTGCGAGGCCACGTGCTAACACATGGGCGCTTGTCCAGCAGAGGTGCCTGTGGCCTCGGTCTGAGAGGAGAGAGAGCCCAAAGGTCATGGTTTCACCGTCTCCAAGGTGCTAGCCAGTTTGAATATAATCAGGCAATTGTAACCCACCTCTCTCTCTCTCTCTCTCTCTCTCTCTCTCTCTCTCTCTCTCTGATAAAACTCGGATTCTCTGCCCTGGCCAGTTGCTCAGTGGTTAGAACCTGCGCACCTAAGGGTGCTGGTTCGATTCCCGGTCAAGGGCACGTGCCTGGGTGGCAGGTCCCATCCCGGGTCCTTGTCCAGATGTGTGCGAGAGGCAACCAATCGATGTCTCTCCCGCATGGATTTTTTTCTAGTCTTTCTCTCTCTCCGCCCCCTCCTTCCCTTTCACTCTCTAAAAAGCAAAGGAAAATGTATCCTCGGTGAGGATTAACCACGCGCGCGCACACACACACACACACACACACACACCACTCAGACCCTCAAACGCTCTCTGAGCCTTACATTCCTGCTGGTTCCCTCACCCACCAGCTACCACCTGTGAGCGTCATGCCTGTTACTCGAAAGCAAGTGCTGACCCGGCCAGTGTGGGCAGCTCTGAGGGACCTGGAGGGTCCGTGGAGCCCACCGGCGTGGAGCTGTCACCGCGTGGAGCTGCCACCCGCGTGGAGCTGTCACCGCGTGGAGCTGCCACCCGTGTGGAGCTGTCACCCGCGTGGAGCTCACCCGCGTGGAGCTGTCACACGCGTGGAGCTGCCACCCGCATGGAGCTGTCACCCACGTGGAGCTGTCACCCGCGTGGAGCTGTCACCGCGTGGAGCTATCACCCGCGTGGAGCTGTCACCATGTGGAGCTGCCACCCGCGTGGAGCTGTCACCCGTGTGGAGCTGTCACCATGTGGAGCTGCCACCCACGTGGAGCTGTCACCCGCGTGGAGCTGCCACCCGCGTGGAGCTGTCACCCGCGTGGAGCTGTCACCGCGTGGAGCTGTCACCCGCGTGGAGCTGTCACCATGTGGAGCTGTCACCCGCGTGGAGCTGTCACCGCGTGGAGCTGTCACTCGCGTGGAGCTGTCACCTGCATGGAGCTGTCACTGCGTGGAGCTGTCACCCACGTGGAGCTGTCACCGCGTGGAGCTGTCACCCGCGTGGAGCTGTCACCGCGTGGAGCTGTCACCCGCGTGGAGCTGTCACCCGTGTGGAGCTGTCACCCGCATGGAGCTGTCACTGCGTGGAGCTGTCACCCGCGTGGAGCTGTCACCGCGTGGAGCTGTCACCGCGTGGAGCTAGCACTCGGCGGCCCTGCAGCCCAAGCACGTTTCATCTTGGCGCCGAGCGGATCCCAAGCGGAAAGAGAACCTGCAGCGCCACTGCCCGCTGCTCCTTGTTCCCTGGCTCTGCCTTTGCTGTTTCCTGGCTCGGACGGGGCCAGGGCAGCCTCCCCTCCGCCAGCCTGCGGGGATCTGACTCTGCGGATCCGCCTGGCGGGGAACAGGGACCCGCTCTCCATGCGACGGGACCATAAGGGACCGGGCTGGGCTCTCCGCTGTGCGGGCGCCTGTCCCAGGGCGTGAGGGAAGCCCTCGCAGCCGGAGCGCTGGGCCCGGTTGTGCTTTGGGGGTCGGGGGGCGCGGAGTGGGATTTACTTTTGACTGCGGCTGAGTGTGGGGACAAAGAAAGCCGCAGCTCTCTGCATGTCTGTGCCTAAAAACGAGAAAAGCCTTTACTTCTGATGGTGTGAGTGGGAATACATTGTCTCAAGGGATACTAATAAGTTAGATTATGATGTTTATTTTCTTTTTAAAAAATATATTTTATTGATTTTTTACAGAGAGGAAGGGAGAGGGATAGAGAGTTAGAAACATTGATCGGCTGCCTCCTGCACACCCCCCACTGGGGATATGCCCGCAACCCAGGTACATGCCCTTGACTGGAATCGAACCTGGGACCCTTGAGTCTGCAGGCCGATGCTCTATCCACTGACCCACTGGTCAGGGCACGATGCTTCTTAAAGAAGCTTGGTTCTAACTGGCTCATAGAGAACAAGCCTTGGCCTAGCTCTGTGTTCCCAGAATTCCCTGCAAATAAAGAAACGACACAGCTGGTACTGACGTGTGAGCCCTTCCAGGACTCCGCCCCCGCCCCCCCGAACCTCAAAAGTCACCGAAACAGATGCTTCGAGAGCATTATTATTTTTATTCATGTCCTCAAAATAATCCTTAGAGTAACGGATGGGATTTGATCAATTTAATGCTAATTTCAAAACAGAAGTCCTCCCCCCGATGTTACTACCTTGGCTATGATAACAAAGTGATAACTTCACGTCTTCACCTGAACAACACCAGGGCTGACCAGGAGGCACGGCAACCTGAAGGTGCAGGTGCGGGCAGGACGAGGATGCTGGTGACGGGCGGGCGGACAGGCCCAGCCTCGGACGCCAGCGCAGCCGCCGCTCCCGCGGACACGAGGGGCCACGCAGCCTGCGCTCAGCAACACGGTGAACCACGAAGTGTCAGCCCCAGACTAGCCAAACCTCCCTGAGCGGAAAGGAACCCCTTAAAGTAACAGCGAAAAGGAATAATCCCGTTCCTTTAAACAAAAGCATTTTCCTAGGTTGCTTCCCTAAGACATAACCTTGTTTAAAAAAAGTTCTTTAATTAATTATATAAGGACCCCCCCCCCCCCTTGTTCTTGGATTGCCAACCTGGGAGCTGTATACACGGCCATTAATTCAGTGGAAAGGCGGCGCGGAGCAGTGGTCCTTGATCTGATGAAAACCCAGGACACTAGCTGGTAAGCGGACAGGGAAGGAAACGAGTCACGAGCAGTCACTGCCCCCCCCCCCCGCAAACTCAGGGAGAGAACCCCTTATTTCCACATGCTGGCACAACCCCAAAGCAGCAACCCCACAAAGAGCTGAACAAACCACCGCTTCTTCAGAAGACGGTTTTCACAACCAGGGCGAGCAAAAAATATCATTCCTGGAAATGCAGAAGCGCCACCGGCCTCCCTTCTGGTAAAATCAAAACAAAAACCCGACGTCGCCGCCCAGTATGACATCGACCCGTTTCCGCCGCGGCCAGGCCCACTGCTCAAGAACCCATTCAGGAAACCAGGGACCAAAAAAAATAAAACAATCAACCAGAAAAGGCGTGAACAGAAGGAGAAGCGGGCACCAGGCTCTCGTAGACGGAGACGAGACCCCTGCGGCCGGAGCCGTCCAGGCCCCTCCACAGGCCGCACCTCCCCCTCCTCCCTCTCGCTGCACAAAAGTGCCGTCAGGACTCAGCTGGGAAAGGACACCCCCTGCCTCTTCCTCAGACCCCCCTCCCCTCGTGTGCTTTTCCTCACAAACTAAAAGCTCGTTCCCAGGTGCAGTCATGTCAGTGTTGAAGGGCGACGGTCCTCCTAACTCTAACTCCTCTCCCGCAAGCTCTCCAGGCGGCTCCGGCCGGCCCCTGCTCTGCCCCCCGGCTCCTCGCTGTGAGGCTGGGGCTCCGGGCCGGCCCCTGCTCTGTCCCCGGCTCCTCGCTGTGAGGCTGGGGCTCGGGCCGGCCCCTGCTCTGTCCCCGGCTCCTCGCTGTGAGGCTGGGCCTGAGCCGGCACCGGCACCGGGCAGGCAGCGCGGGCAGCAAGCTCAGCGCCTACGGCTCCTGGACACACTGCACGCGGGAGCCGGCCACTCGCTTCCAATTCCTGCTCCTCTGCGAGCCTCCAGGGCAGGGTCCTGGTGCACCAGCTCCCTTGGCACCGACGCCCGCGCTGGACCCGGTGCCCTCAGCCCTGCAGCGCCTCCACCCCTCTCTCCGCCTCTCTAAGTGGAAAGGGACACGTCCACCTCACGCAGGACCAAGGAGCCCCCCCACCCCCGCGCTTGGCCCTCAGAATCCCCCACAGCCAAGGTTCTGAGCCTGAATTCCTCTCTCACCACCCCTGGCGGCGTCTCCAGTGCTGACTGAACCTGCCCTCTCTCAGCCCCACTCCCGCACCCGAGGGGGCACAGGCCGAGGTCGGTCCCCACTCACCCTGCATCCTGCCCCTCCTGCCCCCCAGCCCCCCCTGCCCCTCGCAGGCCCAGGTCACTGGACATAGGAGGTCAGCCTTGGACCTGCTTGGACTGCCCTAGCCCAGAGGCGGGCCTCTCGGAAACCCCACGGGGCTGGCGCCCCAACACCCAGTGGGCGACCACCACCCACCTGAGCATTTCGGGACCAAGTCCTGCTCCGAAGTCAAGCCATCGCACCGTCCGTGGCCCTCCCATCAGCCCCCAACCCCGTCCTCCCCGTCCTCCCACGCTCTTCCCAACGCACTCCCACAGCCCCTCCAATGCATCGCCCCACACAGCCCCCCCCGTCTCCCAGCCCCCCCACTTCCTGAGACAGGCCAACGGCCTCCCAGTGCCCACTTCCGCAAAGGAAGCACCCGCCCACCCCCTCCTGCCTCGCCCACTACCTAACGGAGGCCCCCTCACCTCCTGCCCCCCAAGGCCGCCGAGAGCTGAGGCTGCCCACCTGACGCTCAGCATGCGTTTGGTTTCTTTGGTTTGTTTTCTTTCTAAAGAGCATGTGCAGGTGATCAGACGTCACTGGGCCCATTTCACAGGGTGTCACTGGCTCCTACGAGGCCTGGGCACCTGCCCTCGCCCTCAGGGCACCAGCGAGCGCCTGTCCCCCAGTTCCTACCCGCCCGGCACCTCCCAACGCGGCCAGCCCGCCAAGTGCAGCCACCTGGACCCGGGAAACATCGCAACTTGTGGCTCTCTGGTCTAAAGCAAGAGATTCTAACTCTTCCCGCCGGCCAGGCAGGCTCCCTCCCACCTCCTTCCTCCCCCCACTGCCTGGCCCCAGGGTCCCACCTGCTCTGCAGCTTCCATCCCAGGAAGGAGTGAATGAGGCCTGAGTGAGGCCACAGCCCAGACACTCCACTTCCTCTCTGAAGTTCGTCCACAAACGTCTGTGCCTGCACGTCTGCCCCCCCCCCCGCCCCCCGCCACGGGCCCTGCGGACAATGCCCTCCTCTGGCTTTCCTCTCACTCCGGCCCGGACTCCCTGGCCCTGGCAGAGACATTGCGTGGCTACACAGGAGGCTCAACCCGCTCCCCACTTTGTATGACCCCCAGCCAGCAAGGCAAGGCGGGACGTGAAGGCCATCGCTCTCGCTCACAGCCCCCCAGGCCTCCCACCGTGGGCTGCTGGGCAAGTCCCGGCTCCTCAGCGGCTCCAGAGCCTCCTGCCCTGGCCCTCATGCGGCCACTCCCCCTCCCGCCCTCTGCGCTCAGGCCTATGAGGAGCCACAGTCTGGCATCATCGCTGTGATTCTGCACCCGCTCTTCTCTCTGGAGAGCCCACTCACCCCCCCCCCCCCCGGCGCCCAACTGGGTAGAACCACCCCCCTCTCCGCTGACACGGGCCACGTGGGCCACGCGGGCCACGCTGCGCGATCTGTTTCCAAGGGTCTCCCCCCTGCCCAGCTGAGCTGTCAGGAGGCAACAGTGAGTGCACTTCTCGGCACACTTTCTTTATTGCTTTATTTTTAAATATATTTGCATTGATTTCAGAGAGGAAGGGAGAGGGAACATCCATGCAGAGAGGGAATCATGGATCGGCTGCCTCCTGCACGCCCCCCACTGGGAATCGAGCCCGCAACCCGGCCTGTGCCCTGACCGGGAATCGAACCCTGACCTCCTGGTTCCTAGGTCGACGCTCAACCACTGAGCCAGGCCGGCCGGGCTGGACACATTTTCTTTAAATGTCAGCTGCGCGGCCCCACCAAGCAACAGGCAGTCAAGGCACCCACCATCTTTTCTGACACCAGGGCTGTCCTCTATCCGGGTCCCAGTGAGAACCGTGTCACCCCCTCCCGTGTTGCTCACGGGGAACAATGCCCCTTCCACAGAGGGGTCTTCTTGCCTCCAAACACAGACTGTCAGACAGACCCACCCCCATGGGGACCCTCAGACTCCGTAACGGGCGCCCGGCTCCCCCAAAGGCCGCACGGAGCCTCACCCCTGCTTCCCGGCTCCCAGGCCTCTGCTCCCAGCCACCGGCACTGGGATCGCCCAGGCTCTTCACCGGCACCTGAAGCCGCTTCCTCCATGAGCTTCCCTCTGACAACGGGGCCGATGCACCTCGGGGACCGCCCCGGGCACCACGGGCCACCCTCTCCTCACCTCGCCAGTCCTGGGCCCTAACTAACTCCGCCTCCACCTGCCCTCTGGCCTGTGCGGACGGGGATGGGCATTTTAAAAGCCTGAAAGCCAAGTGCTGAGCCGCTGGACGCGCCCGGAACGGTGGCCCGCAGCGCCCCGTGACCACGCTCAGCAGCCAGCCTTTCACCCCTTTCCTCCAGCTCTCCTCCCCCCTCACCCCTCCTCAGGGGACACAGGGTAGATGTTGACTTCTGCTTTCCCGTTCCTAACTTCAAAAATCAAGTCAATGGTTTTCCCTCCCTCAAAAGAATGTAAAACAAGAGTTAGCAAAAACCAAAGGCCCTTGCGTGTGGTACTCGCTCCCCAGGAGCCTGGAGGGGAAACAAACCAGAAAAGGATTTCTGGCAAAGGGGAGGGTGGGACCGTGAGTAACACATCTCAGAGATAAGCGGGCAGGTGACACACGCTTCCAGACACCGCGGCACACCTTCTCCCATGAGCTCACGCCCAGCGGGGCGGGGACGGGGAGGGGACAGGGTGGGGAGAGGACAGGGTGGGGAGAGGACGGGGTGGCGGGGTCTGACGGGGGAGGGGGGGGAGCTGGTGAGAAGGGCAGCCAGTTTTCTCTGTTGTGCCCAAGAAGCTCTCTCCGCGCTCAGGGTGAGTCCAGTCAGGCTGAGCTGGAGCGGGCAGTGCTCCAAGCCAGGGAGCCCCCGCCAGACCCCAGGGCAGGTTTCCCTGGAGGGCGGCTGAGGCACAGAACTGGGCAGGTGGGCGACTGGAGTGTGTAACTCAGAGGGGTTCAGAGGGAGGGAGAGAGGCCACGGAGGCCCTAGGACAGTGGTTCTCAACCTTCCCAAGGCCGCCACCCTTTAATACAGTTCCTCATGTTGTGGTGACCCCCGATTTCATTGTTACAAATTGAACATAATGAAAGCATAGTGATTCATCACAAAAACAATATGTAATTAGAGATGTGTTTTCCAATGGTCTTAGGCGACCCCTGTGAAAAGGTCGTTCGATCCCCCCCAAAGGGGCCGCGACCCACAGATTGAGAACCGCTGCCCTCGGAGGTCCCAGGGCAGGAGAGGGGCTTTTGTGAGGGCTGGGATGAGAAGAGGGGGACGGGAGTGAGGCAGTGATCAGGGGGCAGGGGGCACCCGCCCAGAATGAGGGCTTATCTGCAGCAAAGGTGCGGGAAGGGAGGTGGTGGCAGGAAGGGGAGGTGGAGGCCGCAAGCTTTCCTAAGGAACCTCAGGGCTCCGCCAGGCCAACCTCTCGCCCCAGGACTGGGAAGGGCAGGTCCGTTGTCCAGAGTCAGACAGATGGCTTAGAAACGGCAGGGCAGGAAAGCACGCCTGCTCCGACACCTGCTGCGTTCCCAGTCGCGCTGCGGAGAGGACTCACACAGTTAAGTGTTCTCTCCTCTCAACATGCGGAAAGCAAGCCGCCGGCTTTTCCATCCAAGAAAGTCGGGCGTCTCAGCGAGGCTACAGGCGCCGTGGCATTTCCGAAGTCCCGGGAAGGTTCCCCGAGCCCCAGAGGCTCCCCGCTTGGGAGCCAGGGCTCTGGAAGCGAACTCTGGAAAAGCCTGGAGAAGCTGGCACGTGGGAGGGGGCCAGGGAGGGCCGTTCCCTGGCGGTTTGGGGTGGAGGAGGGAGGGGCCCGATGGCCGCCCCCATCAGGTACAAGAGGAAAACGCTGATCTAGAAGGTGAGTCACCACCTCAAAAGTTTCAGTTTCCCCAGCTGTGAATTCACTGGTAAAGAGAGAGTAAGATCGGCCTCATCGGATGTGTAAGGAGCGCAGTGCATTTAGCTCGATGTCGGAAGTGCTCAAACAAGACGGTAAATGCGAGTCCTACCTAACATCACAAGAAACGACGCCGTTTTTAAACATTATTATCAAACATCCGCACCTCTTCTGCATACGCCTTGAGTCAGATCTTCAAAGGGGATTGAAACCCCCAAAAGGTCCAGCCCTGCGCACCTCCCAGGGGCCACCTGCCCCACACCCCCCCACCGGCCCTGCGCATCTCCAGCCCCACGCACCCCCAGCCCCACACACCCCCACCGGCCCCGGGCACCCACACCGGCCCCATACCCCCCCACCTGCCCCGCGCACCCCAGCCCCACACCCCCGCCCCCCACCGGCCCTGCGCATCTCCAGCCCCGCGCACCCCGGAGGGCAGGGGAACCATAACAACAGGCAGCGGCGTGGCGCGCGCTCAGGGCCGGCCTCGCTCCGCGACAGCCCAGGTAGGTCGGCGCTTTCGTCAGCGCCCCGCGCAAATGGGGAAACCGAGGCGCCGGGATGAAACCGCTAGCCAAGGTCACACGGCCCGAGGGCTGAACACGCAGGTCGGTGCGCTTTAACCCGCACGCCGGGCCGGGAGGCGGAGTGGGGCGCCCAGGGATAGAAGTGGAGCGCCCAGGCCCCGATCATGAGGGGCCGGGAGGCGGAGCCCAGGCCCCGATTGCGTGGGCCGGGGATCGGAGTGGGGCGCCCAGGGACCCCGACCGCGCGGGGCCGGAAGGCGGAGTGGGGCGCCCAGACCCCGATTGCGCGGGCCGGGGATTGGAGTGGGGCGCCCAGGGACCCCGATCGCGCGGGCCAGGGGTCAGAGTGGGGCGCCCAGGCCCCGATCGCGCGGGCCGGGGGTCAGAGTGGGGCGCCCAGGCCCCGATCGCGCGGGCCAAGGATCGGAGTGGGGCGCCCAAGGACCCCAATCGCGCGGGCCTGGGGTCGGAGTGAGGTGCCCAGGCGCCGATCGCGCGGGGCCGGGAGGCGGAGTGGGGCGCCCTGGGTCCCCGATCGCGCGGGGCCGGGAGGCGGAGTGGGGCGCCCAGGCCCCGACCGCGCGGGCCGGGGGGCGCACTCACCTTGGCGCTGTGCACCGCCTCCTGCGCCCCGCGCAGCTGCAGCCAGATGCGCGCGGGCAGCGGCTCCTCCGCGCCGAGCGCGCCCAGCACGGCCAGGCTCACGCCGAACAGGCCCTCGATGCGGCCGCGGCTCCGCTCCAGCAGCGCCGCCTTCTCCGCGGGCGCCGTGAACTCGTCCAGCACCAGCCGGGCCGCCATGGCGGGCGCGGCCTCCCGCGGCGGCGCCGGGGTCGGGGCGGCGACCCCCCTCCGCGCGCGGCCGCTGTCCCCGAGCCCGTGGCGGCGCGGCCCTGGGCCCTCGCCCCGCGCGCCCGCCGCCCGCCGCCGCCCGCAGGCCCGGCTACACCATCGCGCCCGGCGCCGGGCTGGGCCACTGGGGCAGGGCCGCCTCCGCCCCTTGTCGCCGTCGCCGCGGCCCGCGCCGCGCATGCGCCCCGCGCGCTGCCGTCACTGGGGCTCGCCGCCCTCGGGGGGCGGGGGGCGGGGGCCCGCGAGGCGACGGAAGGCGACGTCACCGCCGATGCCATGTTTGTTGAGGGCAAAGCCCGGGCTCGTTCTTTGGGGAGCACCTCGCGCTCAGGTGCACGCAGCGCCCTCCCAGGGACCAGGGGGTCCTGGTTCGATTCCCGGTGGGGGCGCGTGCCCGGGTGTGGGCTCCACGCCCAGGAGGGGGTGCAGGAGGCAGCCAATGGGCGTGTCTGTTGATGTTTCTCTCTCTCCTCCCTCCCTTCCTATCCGAAAATCAATAAAAACATTTATAAAAAATAAAGGAGAATTTACTCTTTAAAACAAACAACGAACAAAAAATGCTTCCGGATGACCTGTTGGATGGTGAACTTCTGGTTTTGCCGGTGGGGAAACTGAGGCTCAGAACGAGGAGGCGGGACTGACCCGGGGGCAGGCCAGGGATCTGCTGGCCTTCAGACATCCTGACCCCGGCACCAGGGCGCTGGAGATTGGGTTGGGCCGTCCAGCTTCTCATCAATGGATGGGCACGGAGTTCTGGCAGAGGGGGCAGCTGGACAGGCACAGGCACAAAGGGCCAGGGAGGAAGGTCCGCAGGGCAGGAAGTCTTGGATGCCTAGCAACAGGCAAAACTGGGAAAACAGGCTAGGACAGGGATGGCGAACCTGTGACACGCGTGTCAGAGGTGACACGCGAACTCATTTTTTTGGTTTATTTTTCTTTGTTAAATGGCATTTAAATATATAAAATAAATATCAAAAATATAAATCTTTGTTTTACTATGGTTGCAAATATCAAAAACTGCCTATATGTGACACGGCACCAGAGTTAAGTTAGGGTTTTTCAAAATGCTGGCACGCCGAGCTCAAAAGGTTCGCCATCACTGGGCTAGGACCTTACCCCAGGGGGCCTTCCCTCCCCTGGCATGTCGCTGGCCATGTGGTAGACCCCTTCGAGGAGGACAAGGGGGCGGGGAACAGCCTCACAGACTCCCACACAAGCCCCTGCAGGACCCTCCCCTGAGCATCGAGCCCTCGGGACAGTGAGGTTCTGACCCACACACATCATCGGAGGAACAGAGCGGGTCTGCTGACCACAGAGACGGGGTTTTGGTCAAACGAGAGGTAACACCTAGGCCCTCAGTGTGTCTCAGCTCCAGGCCCAGAAGAGCAGCGGAACCAGACAAGGCGAGGCCGTGGCCGGCACCAGGCCCAGCTGCACTGACTGATGGCCTCCTGCCCTAGTGCCAACCCATCCGTCCGTCCGTCTGTCCGTCTGTGGAGACCAGGACCCTGAAAGGACACACCTGGGAAGCTGATGAATAGTCTATTGAGACCTCCCCTAAAATTCCCACCTTCAGAAAATAGATAAAAACCCTTAAGACCAGGGCCCCATGTACTCGCTCCCTCTCCTCTCCCACGCCCTCCCTGTTCCCCCTTCTTTTCTCAGCTGCCGACTCTTCGATTTCCTTCTCCTAAGCTCCCAGGGCCCTTCTCTCCTCTGTAACTTGTTTCCCGAGTCCACGAGGCCCAGCTGGCTCACTCCTTCCACCTCTGACTTTCTAAATAAACTTCTTGCGTCAGAGTTCTTGCTCTGAATTTTCTTAGGCGAACTCAAAAACAAAGGTCTAATACATCATTGTTAACAGTCCCCCCGTTCCTCTGTCTCTCTCTCTCTCTCTCCCCCTACCCATCTCCCTCTTTCTCTCTTTCTTCTTTTCTTTCCTTTCTCTTTCCTCTTTTCTTATCTCCCCCCCCCCTTTTTTTCTTCACTAAAAATGGTAACAGAAGCCCGAATGGCATGGCTCAGTGTTTGAGTGTCGACCTATGAACCACGAGGTCTCGGTTAGATTCCAGGTCAGGGCCCAGGCCCAGGTTGTGGGCTCCCTCCCCAGTGTGGGGCATGCAGGAGGCAGCTGATCCATGATTCTCTCTCATCATTGATGTCTCTCTCTCTCTCTCTCTCTCTCTCTCTCTCTCTCTCTCTCTCTCCCTCTCCCTTCCTCTCTGCAATCAATAAAAAATATATATTAAAAAAATGGTAACAGAAGAAAAAACTGGAAATAATAAGTATGGAGAATTGAAAAGCAAACAAGTGGTTGAGAAAAATCCGGGAACACTCTTTCTTTGGGGAGGGAAGGAGGAGGGTGTGTTAGAGGAGAGGTACAGAACGCGGGGGTCAGGGGCTCAGCCATGGTTGGACTGTGGGACTTGGGCACATGCACCGTGAGCCCTGTCCAGTTCTGTGTTCCCGTCTGTGAATCCAGGGTTGTACTCGGCGATCTCTGAAGTCCTTCTCACACCTCGGCAATCTCTGAGTCCATGGAAACAGATGGTGGGAGATAGAGGGCTGGTTTCCTCTCTCTGGGCTAACTGTAGTAGACAGAGCAGACACGTCTGAATTCCTCATCTGTGAAATGTGGTTAACAATAGGACTTCCTATTGTTGTGAAAGTTAGTAGAGTCCCGAGGAGGCGAGTGAAGAAATCAAACAGAGTCACTGCCATCAAGCAGTTACATGACTGAAATCAGTGTTTTAGTTCAGCCCAGACCCGTGGTCGGCAAACTGCGGCTCTCGAGCCACATGCGGCTCTTTGGCCCCTTGAGTGTGGCTCTTCCTAAGCCTTAGCAGTACCCTAATTAAGTTAATAACAATGGACCCACCTATATAGTTTAAGTTTAAAAAATTTGGCTCTCCAAAGAAATTTCAATCGTTGTACTGTTGATATTTGGCTCCGTTGACTGATGAGTTTGCCGGCCCCTGGCCCGGTCAGAATTCAGAGCAAGGGTTCTGGTAGGTCGAGGAAACAGTTTGATTCCTGTTCTAACTAGCTCCGGAATGCAAACGTCGGAACTTTCCAGTCCCGTGTTAATGCCTGAATACACACCGAGCCCCCGGAGAGCCCTCTGATGACAGGCTGGTGTATTTAGGCCGCCAGCTGGTGAGAGGGCGAGCATCTCAGACCAACCCAGAGGCTAACAGGCAGCACCGAGTCTGCTCAGGAGTGTGCTCTTTTACTGCACGAACCCTCAGCTTCTCTCTCTTCAGAACGCTCCGGGCCTGGCCTGGTTGTGTTTCCGGTTTGCAAACCCTCAGACCCTCGAACAAATCTTTTCCTTTTATTTCTAGCCGAAGCCCCTGACTCATTGACACCCACTCAACAGTACCTGGGCACAGTCAGCGATGACTACATAAATGTTCGCTGTGATTGTTGCTCCATTAGCCGTCTACTTAAGGCTCCATTATCACGGAAAAGCTTGGTGTGGCTTATGCAACCGCAGCACCGAACGTGGGGGCCAGGGAGCCCCCTCCCTCTGTGCCGATTCCCCTGGAGGGACAGGCGGGGATCTAAAGGTGTTGCCTCTGGAAATGCCAGCGGGGAATGGCAGAGGGATTACCCGAGGTCAGACCGCTCAGGGATGCCGGCGCTGGGGGTTTCCATCAGCCTCAGAAACCCAGGCAGGTGTGGTCCTGGTGCCCCGCCTGGGGATGACTCAGCGGGAAGAGAGCCGCTGGCCTCCAGGACCAACCCTTTCCTGCTCCCGGGGGCATTCCCTGGGCGTCCACACAGCCGGCAGCCTCCCCCTTCAGGCGGATGACCTGAGGTTGGCTCAGGCGGTTCGTGCAGGTGGGGGGCCTGGCCATGCTGACAGGGTGCCCCCGGGGTGGACAGGCTCTTTCCTGCCTCCCCCTTGCCCTGGCATTCCATGGAGCTGCGGTTGCCCTGTGATTGGCCAGGGCTCTCCCCAGGGCGGTACCTGCTTGCTTCCCTGCCCGCAATTCCTAATTGCTTCACTGTCAGGGGTGAGGGGAGGCTGCCTTGAAAAGCACACAACAGCCACCACCCCACCGCAAACAGAACCCCGCCCTCAAGCAACCAGGTAGTGCCTGCATACACCCCGAAAGGACGCCGGACCTCGATACTGTATTCACCCGCATCGAGACACGCCGGGGTTTTTCCTCTGCTTCGAAGCCTTGCCAGTTCACATCTGGTCAGCATTTCCCTTTAGGAAACTCTCAAGATTTCCTGAGTAAAGGGAACCAGGGGAGAAGGGGAAATAGAGAAATCCCCTTTTAAGAAACTCCCTTGCTTCATGCAATTGCTCAACCACAACTTCCCTCAGGGGCCAGCCTCCCCAGCCCAGGACTGCCGCTGCCAGGGATGTCCGCTTTGCAGAGTCTGGTCTCCATAGCAACCCCGTGAGCCGGTGTGGAGGCGACTGGGGCAGAAAGAGAACGCGGGGGACCAGCTATAATGGTAAGAACTACCAGCCAGGCTCTGTCTTTATTCCGATGAAAGAAGGCACATGCTCACCTGCCGGGAGGGAGTCGCACCTGGGGCCTGGAAGCTGCCCTGGAGATGCAGGTTTCCATGGGAAGATGGACAGCCTTGTTACAGAAGCCAGAATCGCCAGCCCTTTGAAGACCCCCAGCCCTTTGCATACCCGCAGGCCTCGCAAATACCTGTAAATGCCCACTTGGCATCCCTACCCCATGGAATCTTTGTGCTTCTACCCAACAGAAGCAGCAGCTGACGGTGGGGGGCAGAGCAGATGTCTGTGGCTGACCTGCTGCGCCCCCACGCTGCCAGCAGGATTAGAATAAACGCTCAGGTGATTCAACCCTGTTCACTCCAGTAGTGACAGGCAGCCCGGACCCCCTGGCTGTCCGGTTTCAGAGGGAGTCCCTTCCTCCTCCTCCTATTTCCATGGGGGAGATGGGTTTCTGAGGCCTGGTCCCTGCACCGACTGGTCCCATGGTCCCATGGCCTCCCACTCACTTCCCCAGGACCACAGGTGACTTCCTGAGAAGGCTCGACGCTGGGC
The DNA here is from genome assembly GCF_964212035.1 of Myotis nattereri. Taxonomy (NCBI): domain Eukaryota; kingdom Metazoa; phylum Chordata; class Mammalia; order Chiroptera; family Vespertilionidae; genus Myotis; species Myotis nattereri. Next base: position 2,217,694 of record NC_138090.1, read on the forward strand.
CTGGCCAGACCCCCTGTCCCCGGCGAGGGCGTGTTCCTCCCCGCTGTCTGCGGTCGCTCTCTGTGTCCGCGGCTGCATGAGGCCTTTTCACCTCAACCACATCCTCCGGTCCAGCCTGGTCGCCTCAGAGGTGGCACTTCGGTCTCTACCTGTCTGGCACCTGCTTTTGCTTCTCAGTCCTGAAAGCCAGAAGGGCAGGAGAGGGGTTTCTCTGGCCTCCGAAAACTCCAACTCCAGCAGCGGTGGCTACTATTACCACTCCCATGACAACGATGAGGCAACAGGAGCACAGAGAGGTTCTGGAACATCCCACAGAGCTGGTAAGGGCAGCAGTAGGAACAGGCATGTGAATCCAGGCACGTGCGATGCCATGACAACAACCCTTTATATGCAACCAGCACGCTTTTCTGCCCTTTCGCAAAAGTGAGCGATAGGAGGCAATATGTCCTCGTGACCAGCCCCCTAGCGCTTGGGGCCTGCCGGCCTGCGGATGCTGTCACAGCGGACGGACCTGCCTGGCCGGCGTGGCTCAGTGGTTGAGCATCGACCTATGAACCAGGAGGTCAGGGTTCGATTCCCGGTCAGGGCACAGGCCCCGGTGGTGGGCTCCATCCCCAGTGTGGAGGCGTGCAGGAGGCAGCTGATCAATGTTTCTCTCTCTCTCTCCCTCTCCCTTCCTCTCTGAAATCAATAAAAAATATATTAAACAAACAACAAACAAAAAGCAGACGGACTTGCACACGTAATGTTGCTTAATACACCGGCCAATCTGATAAACAGACCCGACGTGTCCCGGCCGGCAGTCCGTAGGATGGTGTGTCTCCCCGGCTTCCTCGTCAATGGCATCGAGGGCTTTAGAGTGAGAAACAGGAATGCAGCTGTCCTCCGGCCGCACACAAGTTTTAGTTCATTTGCCAACAGCTCGGTCTCTCCTCTCCCGGGTCACCAGTCCACGCCGCCGTCCTCTCTCCCTCGGAGGGCAGTGGGGTCACCCCACACTCTCTCCGGCCTCTCTCTCCCTTGCAGGAGCTGCAGCTGCTCTGAGGTCCGAGCAGTTATTACCACGTCAGGTCTGAGCCAGAGTTAGCGCCTCGCGGCCAATGTCGCCAGGCCAGCGCTGGCCCGAGGCCCTCCGGGAGCGTCTCCTTAGGCCCAGAACAGAGTCCGAACTCCTTGGGTTGCGGCCTTGCTAGCCTGTCTCCTGCCTACGCTCTCCACCTCTCCACCCGGCCAGCTTACACGGCTGCCTCGGGTGTTTGCACACGCTGTTCCTCCCTCCTGCTTTCCTTTCACTTCCCTCACTCCTGCTCATCCATCGGATCCCAGTTCAAGAGGGACTGTTCCCAGGAGTCCTTCCCTGGGCTCTCTGATGAGTCAATCTCCTCCTCACAGGCTCAGGTGCGTGTGTGTGGGGTGGGGTGGGGGTGTGTGGGGTGGGGTGGGGGGCCCTCTCCCTCACAGCACCAGGGCCAGCTTTACATATGCTTGCTTGTGTGACATGATTGATTGTGTCCATCCTAGTTATCATCAGACCGTCAGCCCCTGAGGGCAGTGACCTGAGGCTGGATGGAGCCTGAAGTATTGGGGGTGGGGTGGGCGGGGGAGGAGTGCCCACCGGGAGGAGGAGCCCCTTCCGGGCACTGTGTTTTATCTTAAGTGCAGTGGGAAGCCTTCCCAGGTTGTTTTAAGCAGCAAGTGCACCGTTTCCTTTGTGCTCTGAGATTGCGGGCTTCCAAGATTCACTGTTAGGGTGACTCTTAGCTTCTGCTTCCTTCCTCTTAGGGTACCTGCTCGTGGAGCAGTCCTGTTTGGAACCCAGTGACCAAGCCGAGAGGAAGCCCAAACAGACACATAGAGGGGAGCCAAGGCCCCCACACCCCAAGCGGACAGCCCCCCCCCCCCCCCAAGCTCCCAGCTGGTGGCCAGCACCAACCAGCAGCCACGGAAGGAAGCTGCAGAGGCCCTGCAGCCAGCCCAGCGTTCTGGCTGACAACATGTAGAGCACAAGAACCATCTGGTCGACCCACAGGCCCGACGAGAAAATAGTCAACAGTTAATTGTTCATTCAAGCTCCTGAGTTTCGGGTGAGTTGTTAGGCAGCAGTAGATAAAAATTCATAACCAATGGACAGACCCACACAGGAGCCAGGCAGGTGTTTAAAACCGATAATGTTACTCAGAGGACATGGCTCCTTAATGCTCTGCTCTCGAATGAGGAGACTGTGCCAACAGCTCTGCACCCTCAGGCCTCCTCTCCCCCTCTCCCTCTACCTTCCCGGGCAGGTGGGGAGGCCCTTTCCTGGGAGGCAGAGCAGAGAGACCATGCTCTCTGCAGGAGTGCCGGCTCCCCAGGAGAAGGGGGTGGAGCTGAGTGTCTGCTCCCAACCTCACCAACCAGACACTCAGTCCTCCTGTCGGGAAGAGGGAGCTAGACCAGGAGAGATGGGTGGGCGGGTGTCCCTCCACGTGGGAATGTGGAGAACGGAGAGAAAGAGTGTCCCCACAGTGACAAGGACTCGGAAGTGGAGGTGTGTTTGTGCTACTTATTTTTATTTTTTAAAAAAATATATTTTCATTGATTTCAGAGAGGAAGGGAGAGGGAGAGAGAGAGAGAAACATCAATGATGAGAATCATGGATCGGCTGCCTCCTGCATGCCCCCACCTGGGGATCGAGCCCGCAAGCCGGGCATGTGCCCTGACCGGGAATCAAACCGTGACCTCCTGGGTCATAGGTCGACCCTCAACCACTGAGCCACACCCGCTGGGCTGTTTGCGCTGTTAGACAGGCTGGGCAGGGAAGGCGGCTGAGGAGCTGACACCTGAGCAGGGATGGGAGTGGAGCCGGAGCCGTGGAGACATCTGGGGAAGACCTTTTGGGCAGAGCGCGTGTGCGTGTGTTTGCAGAAAAGCAAGGATGTGCGTGCTCAGAGCTGGGTGAGCCAGGCGAGGAGTCGCGGTCGGAGGAGGGCAGTGGCCCGAGCCTGGGGGCCTCCTGGGCCTGGAAGGACGTGGGCCTTGGCTTTACGTGTGGTGGGACGTCATGAGGAGGTCGTCACTGGCCTTGCCAAGCAGACTCTCCGAGCCTTGTGGTCAGGTTTCCTGTCTGTGGTGAGCGCGCTGGAGCTGGGGGAGGGGCCGGAGGGCCCGTGCGCGTGGGTGAGGCGCGGAACTGGTGTGAGATCCCTGAGCTCAGCTGTGTGTGCTGCAACCCGTCTAGCACCTGGCTGGCTAGACACTGTCACCACAAGATGCTAAACCCACAGAAGCCGGCCGCCGGTGGGATCTCGGGTCTGAGCCAGCGGACTTGCAGGCAACAGGCTTCGCTTGAGGGCCTGGGGTAGGCAGGGGGTTCTACGGGCCCTGGCCAGGGTGCGAGGGAGGGCATGGCGACGAAGGTGGGCGCCGATTATCTTTCTGGAAGAGGAAGGGATGGAAGATAAAGTGTCCGTGATGAAAGGTGGAGTGCTGTCACCAACACAGGGGACAGCAGTCACGCTCCGAGGGGCAGTTAGAAGGCGCAGAGACCATGGCAGGACGGGGATCGGATGGAATGGCGGTGGCACTGGAGTGCACCCTATAAACACGCCTCTCTGTTCTGGGTATTGCTCCCCCAAACACCCCTGCCCACTTAGCCCTAAACACAGCAGGGGGTGCTCTGAAGGTACTGATTTGCTGACTCTATGCAAACGCTCACCTAGCCCCACAGACAACCACAGGAAGTAGGCACCACACCCATTTTATAGGTGAGGAAACAGAGACCTAGGGAGGTTAAGTAACTTGTCTGAAGTCCCCTCCATGAGGCAGGATGGAGCCAGGGCTTGCACGGCAGGCTGAAGACCAGAGGGTGAACCTGAACTCTCCCATAGCCAAACATGTACCAGGCTAGTCCAGCATGAAACTGAAGGTCTCTGTGCCTTCGATTGAACTTCGTTTTAAATCCTACTCCAGAAATCTCTATATATACACACCCCTCAGAGACCCGGCCTCCCCCTCCCCTCCCCCCCTAATCAGCAACCCCCGAGGCAGCAGAAGACAATAATAGCCCGGGCCTGACTAATGGTCACATGGTCCGACCTCTGCAGGCTTAAGAGAACATTAAAAGATATACGAGAGGAAGGGGGAGGGCGAGAGGGAGACAGGGAGAGGGAGAGATAGAAACATCAACAATGAGAGAGAATCATGGATCGGCTGACTCCTGTGGGGATCCCAGTAGGGGATCCATCCTGCAACCTGGGCCTGTGCCCTGACGGGGAATCCAACTGTGACCTCCTGATTCATAGGTCAATGCTCAACCATTGAGCCCCACCGGCTGGGACTAAAGAGGACATTTTGATGTAAATTACGTTCCAGCTCCTGAGCCCTAAGCTGGAATGACACTCTCTGGCTACTTTCCTGAGAGAGATGACAGACAGATGCCGGAGCAGACCTCAGACCTGAAGATATGGTTCCTTACCCTCCTCTCCCCTCCAAGCAGTGAGCTCCCAGTACCTCCCCACCCCGAACCCGGTGCCCTGTGACTGCCCCTCTATGATCGGTAACCAGGTGCCATCAGGCAGTCGGGTTTCTCAGAGCATACGCCCTCCACCTCCGCGTGGGCCCATTGCACATTCAACTGGTTTTAAAATGTCCGGTCTGCAAACCCTGCCGGCTCGCTTCTTTGGGCCAGTGCGTTCGGGCATCTTTGGGCCAGTGTGTGCGGGCAGACGCAGGAAAAGGCCTCGGGCTTCCGGTAACAGCGGCTCCCCCGGGACCAGCCACTGGCTCCTCTGGACCTGAAGATCTGTAGGACAAGGGGGCGCAAACGGCCCCCCACGTCCCAGGGTCGCGGGGCACAGACAGGGAAGGTCTGCCTCCCCCTGTTAGAAAACGCCTTTGGGCCTGGGGCGGGCATGACTCAGGGGTTGAGCGTCCACCTATGAACCCGGAGGCCGAGGTTCCATTCCCGGTCAGGGCACAGGCCCGGGTGGTGGGCTCCATCCCCAGTGGGGGGCGTGCAGGCGGCAGCCCATCCATGCATCCCTCTCATCATGGATGTTTTTCTCTCTCTCTCCCTTCCTCTCTGAAATCAATAAAAATATATTAAAAAACAAACAAAACTAAGCTCGGACAAACCTCCTTAACAACAGGCTCGCTGAGGCTTGGTCTGAACCTGGCTGCTTCCCCCTTCTGTCTCCATCCTCCGCCCCGCCCCGCGACCCCGCCCACCATGCGGCCCCGCCCACCCCGTTTACGCCCCGCCCACTGTCGGGAACGCCCCGCCCACTCAGGGCACGCCCCGCCCCTGTGGCTGCCTCCCAGGCTGGCTGTGAGCAGGGGGCAGAGGCAACCAGAGGCCCCGCAGGAGGTGGGGGGTCCGCCCGCAGCTGCCGGGAGTTCCTCTCCGGGGGGGCGGGTGCAGGGGAGCCCAGCCTCCGCCCTTCGCCTCAGCTTCCAGGGAGGAAAGAACTCACTGGCTCTTTCCGGAGGTGTGGTCGCTGCAGCCCCGGAGCGCCAGCGCCAGCCGGGGCCCCTTTGTTCTGCTCGGGGTGAGAGCGCAGCCGCCCGCTCTCTCCCGGCACCGCCTCTGGGCTCCCCGCCTTCCGAATTCCTGGGGGAGGGGTTGTCCTGGATCCCAGTTCCCCCAAAGGGTGGAAAACTCACCGCCCAGGACATGGCAGATGCTTTTCCTCGGAAAACAGCCAGACTTGCTTTTTTAAAATTACAGTTATTTTTTTAAAAAACAATATGTATTTTTATTGATTTCAGAGAGGAAGGGAGAGGGAGAGAGAGACATCAGTGATGAGAGAGAACCATGGATCGGCTGCCTCCTGCACGCCCGTTACCAGGGATCGAGCCCACCACCCGGGCCTGTGCCCTGACCAGGAATAGAACCGTGACCTCCTGGTTCCTAGGTTGACGCTCAACCACTGAGCCACGCCGGCCGGGCCAGACTTTTGTTATATATTTATTTTTACAGTCCTGTGTTTTGATTTAAAAATGAAAACAAAAAACCAGAAGCAGGGCCTCCCGTTGTTGTAGCACCGAAATGGTCCCCTTACAATTATTTTTACCTTGAAAAAGTGTTAGGAAGTAAATCCGAATGGAGTAAATGTGAAGATAGAATCGACCCGATTCGTCAGTCCATGAACTGGACGGCACTCACCACAAGTCGAGGGCTGCTCGCGGGGCTGCACCGCACAGGATGGCGTCCCAGGCCGCTAGCGGGTGGGCAGGGAGGACTCAGCAAAAGGCAGGGAAGGTTGTTTTAGCCCCGAGGGGGGCGGAAGGACAGCCTCACTACTGCTAACCAGGAGCTTCCAGGTGGTCTGTAGAGAGAGGTGGAGGTTACAACATGCTGGGTTTGCAAGTGGCTGGGAGCAAATGACTCCATTGTGGAGGAATTCTCCCTTCCTTCCTTCCTTCCTTCCTTCCTTCCTTCCTTCCTTCCTTCTTCCTTTTCTCTTTTCAACAAAAGTGGGCTGGTTTTCAGAAAAATACCAGCCTGCCTGTGTGGCTCAGTTGGTTGGAGAGTCCTCCCGTGCACCAAAAGGTCGCAGGTTCGATTCCCAGTCAGGGAGCATACCCCAGATTTCAGGATTGATCCCTGCTTGGTGGTGTGCAGGAGGCAGCTGATCAATGTTTCTCTCTCCTTTTCTCTCTCTCTCTCCCTTATCTCTATATATAAAAGCCTAAGTGACCAGAACAACTGATTGCTATGATGCACACTGACCACCAGGGGGCAGACGCTCAACACAGGAGCTGCCCCCAGCCCCCGATTGCTGATGGGGCTGGCTGGCTAAACTCCTGGTCCCTACCCCCAGCCGGCAGGTCCCGATCACCTGATCGGGGCTGGGCCCTGGGCTGGGACAGGGGACTGGGGGCGGGTGGTGGTGGACGCAGGCGGCAAGGGAAGGAGGAGGCAGGGAGGCGAGGAACCTGATTGCCGGCCAGGTGTAGGGACCCCACCTGTTCACGAATTTCGTGCACCAGGCCTCTAGTATATATATATTAGAGGCTCAGCACACGAAACTGTGTGCAGTAGGGTCCCTAGGCCTAGCCTGCGATCAGGGCCATCTTCTGCCCGTTTGCCAGTCCCCAGTCCTGCCCCGCCGCTGACATCCACCCTGGTTCCCCGTGTGGTTCCTGGATCGCCATCCATCGATGGGAGCCTGCGGGGCGGGGGGACCAAGAGGTCTGCCTTCCGCCCACTCACCTGTCTCCAGTTGCTCTCCAGGCCCCAGTCCCGCCCCACGGCCACCCACCCCGTTCTCCATGGTTCCCCGTGGGCCATCCAGTGGTCAGAGCCTGGGGGGGGGGGACTGAGAGGTGGTCAATGCACCTCATAGCGACTAGTTGATCGGTTGAACGGTCGTTCTGGTCCATACGCCGTTATGGTCGCTGGCCTTTTATTATGTAAAAAACTCCAGCGTGGGGGATACGCCCCTGGTTGGCTGGGCACCCCGTACATTGTCCCTTAGGCAGGGACGTGCCCACAGCGCGCATCTTTGGGAAGGGCCGCCCTGGGTCTGAGGGCGCCTCCAGGTGGGCGGAGGACCCGGCAGGTCAGGGGTCCGGGCTCTGCCCTTCTCCGTGGGTGCCTGGGTGGGGGTGCCCCATTCTGCCACAAGAGGTTCAGCCTTCCCAGCTGACATCCTCCGCGTCCTCCACCAGCTCTGGAGCCCAGCCCCGGAGGCAGGCGGAGTGTAACGGCAGACGATTTCCCGTGTCACACGCACACCTATTCCCTTATCAGATATTGATCGTACTTCTCGTGCACGGGACACCTCCTCTCTCTAGGAAAGTCTGCTCCTCTGGGGTTCCCGTCTCGGCCACCGAGGTCGGGGCGCCACCTGCTGTCCCTGGGGCGTCAGTGCAGCCTCCGGAGCCGGTGGGATCCCCATCCGGCCCCCGCCCACCCGCCCCGCAGGGACAGTGAAGTCCCCGGGAAATCCGGGACCCCGATCTCTCGGGAGCAGATGGCCAGGCCACGCGCGGATGCCAAGTGCGCGCATCTGTGTGATCGGCAGAAAGGCCTCCCACGGAGGGCGGGGCCTCGGAGGCAACCGGGAAAAAGCGGGCAAGTTGTTGGAGCTGCTCGTAGCTGCGCTTTTCTCGGACGTACGGGCTCCCCACGGGCGGCTCCAGGCAACCAGGGGCGCCGGGTCCGCTCCCCCGGCGTCGCTGGGGTGCAGGGCGGCGGGAGCTCAGTACACGGCCGATGAGTTGATGCACCCACGCCCTCTTTCTGCTGTTTGAAGAGGAGGACGCTGGTGCCCAAGATTCGTGCAGGCAGCGCCCCCCGGTCCACCGCCCCCCGCTCCCACGCGTGGGGGGCGGCTCCCCCGAGCGCTCTTTCTCCGCAGCCTCGTGCTGAGGCCGGTTCGGTGTGCCCCGCGGGCGCCTGCGCCCCGACACTGCCACCTGCTGGAACGGGGAACAGATAGCGCCAAGCCCGCTTAGGTTTTGCAGCTGGAGGGGGGGGTGGGGCGTGGGGCGGGGGAGGGGGGTCTGGGACCCGCCCTCCAGGCCTTAGTTGGTGTCTAGCTTTGGTCTTTCTGAGCTGCAGGCAGGGCGGTGCGGGTCAAATAGGAGTGCGCAGGTCCCACCCCAGCAGATCTGTGCATGGGTTTGGGGTGGGCCCTGGGCATGTGTGTGTGTGTGTGTGTGTGTGTGTGTGTGTGAGAGAGAGAGAGAGAGAGAGAGAGAGAGAGAGAGAGAGAGAGAAAGAGAAAGAGAGATAGAAACATGGATGATCAGCTGCCTCCTGCACGTTCCCACTGGGGATCAAGCCCGCATCCTGGGCATGTGTCCTGACCTGGAATAGAACCAGTGACCTCTTGGTGCTCAACCAACCGAGCCGCACAGGCCGGCAGGCAGGCAGGCGTGTTTCTAACGGGCACCCCTGAGTCTGGTCCTCCAAAGGTTGCAGGCCACTGCACCGGCATCAGAGGACTCCTTGGTCTAGCCTTCTTCCTGCAGCGAAGAAGTCACAGTCCTTGTGCGCTGTGAATTTGGGGCTAGTCTGTCTCTCCCCCCCGACCCCCCACCCTTACCCCCCTCCTTCCTCTCTAAACATCAATGAGGACATCCTCGGGGGAGGGTTAAAAAATGTCCGAGAAGCTCTGCTTCCCATGAGCCTTCTCCCTCCGACGCTCAGGCCCGTTCCCCTCCCGCCATGGTGTGTGGGGCAGGGGCCACCCACCCAGTTTTACCAGCCCCGTCGCCTGTTCTGAGGCCTGGGGCCCCCCAGGTTTGGAGACACAGAAGAGGCAGCGGAGACGAGGAGCGAGGCAGCTTCTGCCCTTGTGAGGTGACGGGTAGGACGCTGCGCCCCTTGCAGCACCCAGACGGGCTTTGCCGGCTCTTTCTGGGTCCACCGTCCATCCTGGCCCCTCCTGAGGGTTTTGAGAAGTGAAGCTTTAGTGACTCAGGCAGGAAGGGCGGCCAGACAAGAGGGTGCCACCCTGTGGCGGGAGCGGGCATCCCGCCCAGACGCAGCTGTGAGCGTGAGGCGGGAGAGGGACCCGCAGGCGGCTGTGATGATGGGCAGCAGGAGCTGAGTCTTATGGAGCCTTGTTATCTGCCGGACGCAGGCCCAGCCCTCCCCACGGGCTAGTTTATTTAAAACCCACACAAGTGTGGAGGAGGTGCCCTTGCCATCCCCGCACCCCAGGGCTGGGGGACAGAGAGAGAGGAGCCGGGGTCCCTGGGCAGTGAGGCTCCTGCCTGCCCCCAGTCTAACAGTCTTGATGTATTTCCTCAGCGGCAAGAGGAGCCCTTTCTGGGGCAGACCCCCCACTTTCAGGCTGTTTTAATTTTATTTTTAAAATATTTGTATTATTGATTTCAGAGAGGAAGGGAGAGGGAGACAGCAACACCAATGATTATTGATCAGCTGCCTCCTGTACGCCCCCTACTGGGGAGCCCACAACCAGGGCATGTGCCCTGACCGGGAATCGAATCGTGACCTCCTGGTTCATAGGTCGATGTTCAACCACTGAGCCACACCAGCTGGTCTTAAATGACCTCTTTTAAAGGGACTTAAAAGGCAGAAACAGAAGCTGAGGCATCAGAAGGCAGTGACCGCAGGAGCAGCGGGTGGCTCGGGGCTTGAGGCAGCAAGTTAAGGCGAGGAGGCTGTAGGGACCCAGAGCCTTGGAGGCGGCCCCGGAAGCTGGCGCCGGCTCATCTGGGCGGGTGGGCGGAGGCGGCCAGGTGATTTCCGGCGAAGCTGGATGAGCCGGAAAACGGGACCCACGGGTGCTGCTGGGCGAAGGGCCATCGCTGGGGACGCCAACAGGAAGCAGCGACAGGTAGGACCAAGCCCTCTCTCTCTCCCCCAGTTCCTGGTCCCCCTTCAGTGCTTCCATCAGCAGCACCTGGCAGGAAGCCAGCGGGCAAGGGAGCCGTGGGTTTGCCCATCTCAGCCCCCCGGGCGCCCAGGAGAGTGTGGGGCGCGGCTCTGTTGCTGAGAACAGTAGCGTAATAAGCTGAATACCGGAGGCCATGGCGTCCGAGGCCGTGATCAGGGCGCCGAAGGACAGCCCCACCTTTAGTGGGGTCCCCCTTGGGACCAGGGGTCCCCTAAAGCATTGCCTGGAACCCAAGGACAAGAGCGTAGGAGGGACCCCTTGCGATTTTGTTTCCTTCCTCTCTCCTCCGTGGCCTTCGCCCCCTGCCTCCTGCTCCCAACCCTGGCCAAATCGGGCACACTGTGTTTTTTAAATAAAGTTTTATTGGGACACCCCCCTCCTATTTGTTTATGGGAGTTCACTTAGCGGAACTCCCACTGCACAGCCCAGTCAGGGTTCGCCGCGTGGGAACGTCCTGTGCCTTCAGGCGGCATTCGCAGGCTCTCTCTCTCTGCAGCACCTAAACGTCACTTCCTCTTGGCACAGTCTTCTGGAGGGAGAGGGGCAGAGGAGCTAATTAGGGAACCAGGTGACCGCCTCAGACCTCCAACCTTCCCCATTTTGCCCCACTCCCTGTCCCACCCCCTGGAGGAAGCTGGAGCCTGTGGCTAGCACACTTTCTCTCTCTCTCTCTTTTATTTTTAAAATTTGATTTCAGAGAGGAAGGGAGAGGGAGAGTGAGAACATCCATGATGAGAGAGAATCATGGGTCGGCTGCCTCCTGCACGCCCGCCCCCAGCTGGGGATGGAGCCTGTAACCCCGGGCAGGTGCCCTGACCGGGAATTGAACCCCGACCTCCTGGTTCATAGGTCGATGCTCAATCACTGAGCCACGCCGGCCGGGCACTCTCTCTCTTTTGAGAAACTATCGAAAACCATTTGCAAAATAACTGTGATTCTGTGATTGCTTTAAAATGGGGGGTTGAGGGGCAGGGGGAGAAGCAGCACATTTTGCAATCACCGCGGGTGACTGACTGCCCGGCTCACTCAGTTCACGGCGAGTGCACGTGTTTGCCGAGGCCCCTGGAATGCGTTTTCTGGGGTCCTGTCACCAAAGCTCAGGCGCACGGGTTGGGGGCCCCGTGGAGCTGGGACGTCTCCCAGAAGAGAGGGTCTTTCTCCATGTGAATCCGGAGTCGTGTGCTGATGGGCTCATGGTAAAGTCCCCTTCCCGATGCGGTCCGTGCGCGGCGGTGTGGGGAGATGGGATCGGCTCCGTTCGGATCGTTGGCAAATGGGATAGAGACGGAAGGGACCAATTTTCATCACGACAGACACTTGTCAGCGCCAGACCGTTACCGAGGGCAAGTCATTTGCGCGCTGTCGCCAGGAGGCGGCTGCCGGCTGCCGGGTGTTGCAGGCAGACAGGCCTGCAGGGGGGTTGGGGGGGTGGCATGCTATCCTGCAAGGGGGGGGGGGTAATGCCACTGTAGGTGTGACAGGGCGGAGCCCCAGCAGGAGGGAGCGGGCTCCTGTTCCCCAAGGGAAGATCCTCTCAGCGACCTGCATGTGCCCAAAGGATTTACTCTCCTGCCAATGGGGCACTCTGCCTGTTCTTGTTCATACACAAAACTGGGTTGTCTTAAAAAATACATATGTTTTTATTGATTTCAGAGAGGAAGGCAGAGGGGGAAAGAGATAGAAACAGCAATGATGAGAATCATGGATCGGCTGCCGCCTGCACGCCCCCCACTGGGGATGGAGCCTGTAATCCGGGCCTGTGCCCTGACCGGGAATCGAACCAGTGGCCTCTTGGTTTATAGGTCGACGCTCAACCACTGAGCCACACCGGCTGGGATGTTGTGTCTTCATGCAGTAATGACCTGTGGATCTGAGAGATGATGTTACCGTTCGAAAGGGCTCAAGACTGGGTTTAAAGTATCCATGGGATGGAGGGGGAGGGTGTTGGAGGGTGCAGTCCCAGGAACTGCAGCGGGGATTGGTGGACTTCGGCCCAGGGGCCAAGTCCGGCCCACTGTGTTTCTTAAAAAAAGTTTTATTGGGCCCTAACTGGTTTGGCTCAGTGGCTAGAGCATCGGCCTGTGGACTGAAGAGTCCCAGGTTCGATTCCAGTCAAGGGTATGTACCTGGGTTGCGGGCACATCCCCAGTAGATGTGCAGGAGGCAGCTGATGGATGTTTCTCTCTCATCGATGTTTCTAACTCTCTATCCCTCTCCCTTCCACTCTGTAAAAAATCAATAAAATATATTAAAAAAAAGTTTTATTGGGCCACACCCACTCCTGTTGGCTCATGCCTGTGGCTGCTCCGGCCATGTCGGCAGGTTGAGTAGTTGGACTCCGTGGCTTGCACAGCCTGAAATATTTACAACCTGGCTCTTTGCAGAAACGGTTTGCTGACCCCTGGAGGGTGGGGACAGCGCAGTCACCTGTGTAGAGTAAGGGGAGGGGCTGCGGCGTCTGGGCTCCTCTTAAAATCTATTTTTATTGATTTCAGAGAGGAAGGGAGAGAGAGAAACATCAGTGATGAGAGAGAATCATGGACCGGCTGCCTCCTGCTCGCCCCACACTGAGGCTCGAGTCCACAACCCGGGCCTGTGCCCTGACCGGGAATCGAACCAAGACCTCCTGGTTCATGGGTGGATGCTCAACCGCTGAGCCACAGGATGTGGCCGCACCGTGAGATCTTATGAAATAGATGAATAGTTAGGCTGGGTAGACATGGTTATACTGAATGTTCGCGTTTGTATGCCAGAGGAGGGGGAGATTTCGAGTGGTTGTTGTCAGCGAAGGCGCTGGAACAGCTGGGAGGGGCTTGAAGGTAGAGTTTCAGAGGAGGTGTTTCCCTGACTCTCCAACAAACCCCGCCCTTGACTCTCGCTGGCTGAGCTGTTTATGTTCCTTTTCCGAATAACAGAACATTCTTCTCCCGCTACTCTATGTGGAAGCCCCTGTTTTGACATAAAACCAAGAAACATCTCCACTTCCTACACTTTAGTTTCCTCACTTCTCAAACAAATAGATAAATAAATAAAATGATTCAATTAAATATCACTGGCGGGAGGGCTCCTTCCAGGCGGAGCCCTTTGAACACTGCTCTTCGAATTTAGAAAAGCATGTTGCACGCCCCCCACTGGGGATGGAGCCCACAACCGGGCCTGTGCCCTGAGCGGGAATCGAACCGTGACCCCCTGGCTCCTAGGCCGATGCTCAGCCCCTGAGCCCCGCCGGCCGGGCTTGGCTTTTTCACATTCACCCGGGGGACCGGGACATGGATTCTCTTCCGTGTAGAATTGTCATGGCCAAGTGTCTGTCCGTTCCAGACGCGCTGCCCCAGGAGTCGGGGGCCGGCTCAGTGGGTCACGGCTTCTCCTTCGGGAAGAAGCCACTCGAAGGGGTGGGTGCTCCTCTCCGATGCTCACGCGGGAACTCGCTACAGGGGTCCGCGTCGGGGCCTCTGAGCGGGAACGTGCCGTGGGCGTTGGGATCAGAGTGGCTGGTGCACCAGGGAGGGGCCTGGGCTGCCGCTCCCCCCACGTGTCAAAGGAGCAGCCTTGGGCCCTCACACCGGGCCCAGCAGTTCCTCCATTCAGCCTCAGTTTTGCAAATGCAAACGCAGCTCCAATGCTATGGGGTGTGTGGGGAGGTGGGGGGGTAAGGGGGACCCAGTCCTTTGCTCCTCCCAGAGCTGCACCCGCTCAGCGTGGGTCTCCCTGTGGAAATGCTCCCAGTGGGAACCTGTGCGCCTTCCGCTCTCCCTGTGCCCAGGGCCGGCTGCGGTTCTAGTTCCTACCAGCAGAGGTCCCCATCTCCCTTTTGCAATTTTTGTAATTTCTGGCTGCCGGTACCTTCCCAGGCCGAAGGGTGTTTTTACTTTCTCTGTTCATGGCATTAATCCTGAGGTCAGAGCCGCGGCGGTGAGCAGTAATAGTTTAACCTTTCACTCGGGCGCCGAGAGGTAATGGATCATTTGTGGTCTCCTTTCCAGGACCTGGGAACCGCGGTGCGCTCCAGGCGCCGGGAGACGGGCGAGCCTGGTTTTCAGTGACTGGCGTGCTGGAGAGAGAGCGAGGCTCGGGTCTGACGGCCGGTCTTATGAACTCCTCCGTCCCGCTCATCTTCACCGAAAAGCCAACACAAGGCTGTTTCCCACAGAGTGATTTGTTATTTAACATCTTACACCCACAGTCGGACCCTGGGAGGGTAACTTCCCTTCGAGGGCACATTAGTGTCTCGTTGGTGAAAAGCCGTGAGGCTTTCTGCATCGGGCGTGAAGGAGGGATGGACACTGAGCCCTGACCCGAACGGAGGCCGGGAAGTACCCGCACAGGCCCGCCGACTGCCCCGCCCATCGTCTCGTTGCTCTAGGTCGGGACAGCCAGACCATCGTTCCATGCGTTTTGGTCTAGGCCAGTGGTCGGCAAACTCTTTAGTCAACAGAGCCAAATATCAACAGTACAACGATTGAAATTTCTTTTGGGAGCCAGATTTTTTAAACTTAAACTATATAGGTAGGTACATTGTTATTAACTCAATTAGGGTCCTCCTAAGGCTTGGGAAGAGCCACACTCAAGGGGCCAAAGAGCTGCATGTGGCTCGCGAGCCGCAGTTTGCCGACCACGGGTAAGCATCAAGGACCACTTCTGGTGGATTGACAGTCCCCGTGACTGTGGATGGAAGGCCCGCTCTGTGGCAGGCTCACTGTTCACCACCGACATCCCCTAATCTTCACACCCACGGGAAGCAGGGTCACTACATTAAACAAAAATGTTCTATTGACTTCAGAGAAGAAGGGAGAGAGAGAGAGAGAGATAGAGACGTCAATGACGAGAGAGAATCATCGACCGGCTGCCTCCTGCATGCCCCCCACTGGGGATGGAGCCTACGACCTGGGCATGGGCCCTGACCGGGAATCGAACCCTGACCTCCTGGTTCATAGGTCGGTGCTCAACCACTGAGCAACACCAGCTGGGCTGCAGTAGCATCTTGCCATTGGGTGGCATGAGTGTTTGGCAGCGTTTTGAGAGGGGCTTTGAGAGGGAGTGTCTGATCCCAGTCCTGGAATTCACACTGACCTTGGATTCCCAGTTGATGACATTCACACAGCAGCCAGTTGTCACATAGTCTATAGCACCTGGGTTTAACCACAGTTATGATCCTGGACTTCCACCTTTCTTTGTTTACCAGACTGATGTCCATTTATCTGTCTGCTGTCTATATGGGTATCTATATGTATGTATGTATCTATCATCTATCTATCATCTATCTATTTATCTATCTATTATCTATCTATCTATCATCTATATCATCTATCTATCATCTAAATCATCTATCTATCTATTTATCTGTCTGTCATCTATCTTTTGAGTGATGTTTGATTCTTACCAAAACCAAAATCTGTTTTCACTATCTTTTTTTTTTAATATACCTTTATTGATTTCAGAGAAGGGAGAGGGAAAGAGAGAGATAGAAGCATCAATAATGAGAGAGAATCATTGATTGGCTGCCTCCTGCATGTCCCCCACTGGGGATCAAGCTGGCAACGCAGGCACGTGCCCTGACCAGAATCGAACCTGGGACCCCTCAGTCTGCAGGCTGACGCTCTATCCACTGAGCCACACCAGCCAGGGCTATCTTCACCATAAAAGAGCATGTCCCAGCCCGTGCGTGGAGATACGAGCCCGTGTTCTGGAGTTGGGTCGGTGGAGTTCACATCCGAGCCCCGCTTCCCACGCGCTGTGCGGTCTTGGGCAAGTGAGCTGGCAGCCCCGTTCTCTGGTTTCTCTGGCTGTGAATGGGTGGCACGGCGTGGGCGCTCACGGGGACCAGCTGCACGGGCAGCACCTGTCCGTCCCCAGGTTCACAGACGTCGCTGGCCAGGATGTCTGTCGGTCTGCGGTCTGAAGGGGCATCGTGAGGCGTCACCCAGGGGAGCCCGGGCCAGGGTAGAGCCCCCACATGGAGGGCTGTGCACCCTCAGCTGAGGGTGCTCCGGTCAGATGAGCTCTTAGGTGGTGCCTGCGTGTGCCTGTGGCCCCGCAGAGGAGTGACTGACTGCCCAGAGGAGGTGATGTTCAGGATGAGCTATGAGGGTTCAAGGTGGGGAAGGGCGTCCCGGAGGAGGGAACACCACGTGCAAACCTCCTAGGTCATGACTGTGACCTGGTGGGGAGGGGTTACCACCAGGGATTTGGAGCTGCCCTTCCAGGCCACGCACAGGCCCTCTGGACCCCGTGGGAAGAGCACCCTGACCCCCGTCCTCTGTGCGGAGAGGGTCTCCAGGGGAAACCTCTCCGCGCTCGCTCTTCCTCACTGTCTGTCTCCTTAAAGAAGAAAAGCCTTTCCTCTCGAACACTCAGACTGGATGAGCGGGCCCGGCTGGCGGGGCTCGGTGGTTGAGAATCGACCTATGAACCAGGAGGTCACGGTTCCCCCGTCAGGGCACAGGCCCGGGTTATGGGCTCCATCCCCAGTGGGGGGCGCGCAGGAGGCAGCCGCTCCATGATTCTCTCTCATCATTGATGTTTCTCTCTCTCTCTCCTCCCTTCCTCCTGAAATCAATAAAAATATAGTAAAAAAAGAAAGCAGCCTGTTACGAGGGGGAGGGGAGTCCAGAACAGAGAGGAGACAAGGGCAGCCGTTAGGACCCAGGCACCCCCTTGCCCACCTGCTGGGAGTGTTGGTGCCCGGCCGCCTCCGTGAGAGAGCACCCTTCCCCAGGTCCCGTCTCCTCCCAGGGGCAGCCTGCACCCGATGGCCAGCAGCGCCAATGTTCAGAGCCCCGGCCCCTGGGCTCAGGGTGGGACAGCTCTAGGGGCCACCCCGCTCCAGGGCTCCCGTGGGGTCAGCTGAGGGCTTGGTGTGAGTGTATCTCAGCGTGGCTTCTCCCTCCTCTGGGTCCTGTTCCCGGCACCCCCACCCCAGCCCTGCAAGTGCTGGTTCCGAGAGCGGCCCCCGGGAACTTTCTGCTAACAGGTCCCCACCTCAGTCCGTTTCCTGGAGAACCGAGCCCCACACAGTGAGGGGTGATGGGAGAGGCTTAGAGGCGGGGAGCTTCTGGGAGAGGCCTCACTGGCGGGTCTATAGAGCTCAGTCCTGAATGGTGTGTGTGTGTGTGTGTGTGTGTGTGGGTGTGGGTGTGTGTGTGTGTGTGTGCGTGTGTGGTGGCAGCTTTGAGGGTGCCCTTGGGGAAAGTAGCTTAGGAATAGGGGGCGGTGAGGACAAAGTCTGTCAGATGGGAACAATCCTGGTGAAGTCAAGACGCAGAAGGGAGGCCTGTGCGGCTCAAGGGGGTGGGGGTGGGGGGTGGAGGAGGAACATGGGATAAAACGAGAGAACCGGGACAGGGCCAGGCCTTGCAGGGCCTTACGGGCTGCGGTGAGGAGTTGGGGCTTATTTTAAGGGTGATGAGAAGTCATGGGGAGGGGATCAAGCAGAGGAATAAAAAAGATCCAATTTACATTTTAAAAAGATCATTCCGAGGACCCGTGAATTCAATTTCCCCGGGAAGACAAGACTAACCGACACGGAAAATCAGAGAATGACCTCAAAGCAGTGGGATTCCGTGTCGAGAAAGGGCATGCATCGGGCCCTTTGACACGCGTGCATCTCGGGACATGGGCTCGTCACTCAAGAATAGTAACAGCGAACCCCTGTCTTACGCCAGGCACTGTGCTAGGCTCGGGGCCCAGCAAACAACCCAGCTAAACCGCAGGGAATTCCCGTTCACGGTGAGAGCTTTGATAACGCGCTCCCCTGGGTGGCGGGGGTTTAGAGCAAGCCCTTGGGAACGATGCTAAAGGGAAAGAGGTCACGGAAAAGATGGGACCTCGATTAGGTGGGAAATGAGAAGGGGGCACCGGACAGATGGAAGAAACTGTAAGAACAACAATACGGCAGTAGTGGTGGGCATGGCAGCTGTCTCAACAGTTCCTATCTACGGAGGCCTTAGCACATGCCAGGCGTCATGCTAAGAATGTAGTGTCTGCCTGGCCGACGGGGCTTATTGGTTGAGCATCGACCTATGAACCAGGTCACCGGTTTGATTCCTTGTCAGGGCTCATGCCCGGGTTGTGGGCTCCATCCCCAGTGGGGACGGGCAGCAGGCAGCTGATCCATGATTCTCTCTCATCATAGATGTTTTGTTTTTGTTTTTAAAATATTTTTATTGATTTCAGAGAGGAAGGGAAAGGAAGAGAGAGATAAAATCATCAATGATGAGAGGGAATCATGGATCAGCTGCCTCCTGCCCCCCCCCCCCCCCTACTGGGGACCGAGCCCGCAACCCAGGCATGTGCCCTGACTGGAATTGAACCCAGGACTCTTGAGTCTGCAGGCCGACACTCTATCCGCTGAGCCAAATCAGATAGGGTGTGCACGCTGATGTTTCTATCTCTCCCTCTCCTTTACTCTCTCTGAAATCAATAAAAACATATAAAAACAAAATAAGGAATCTACAGTAAAAATCAAAGAGTGAGCAAACAAAAAACTTGACATTTGTTCTAGTTATGGTGAAAATATGATATTGGAAGATGGGGCATGGGAAAGGGAGAAGTAAAGACAAAGAAGAGAGCTGGGCGGAGGACACAGAAGAGGAAGCAGAAGTAGAGAGAGAAGATAAAGCAGCAAGAAGAGAGACTGGAGAAGAGGGAGGAAGTACCATAGCAGAGGGCACAGAGAAGGAAAGGAGCTGACTTTTAAAGAAGGTCACTTCTAACCCTCGCTGGTTTGGCTTGGTGGGTAGAGAGTTGGCCTGTGGACTGAAGGGTCCCGGGTTCGATTCGTGCCCGGGTTGCGGGTTCCATCCTCAGCAGGGGATGTGCAGGAGGCAGCCGGTCAATGGTTCTCTCTCATCATCGACATTTCGATCTCTCTCTCCCTTTCCTTCCTCTCTGAAATCAATTAAAAAACATTTTTTTTTTTTTTAAAAAAAGGTCACTCCTAAAGGTCCCAGCAGATAAGACTCCCTAGCTCGACTTTCCCGGAACTCATCACACGCAGCCTCTGATGCCGAAAGACGCTTTCCTGGCCTGGTACCGGTACCTCTGGCCCACCAGCCTCTCACCTCTCACCCCTGCGGGCGTTCTGAGTAGATCCGGCAGCCCGAGGTTCGGTGTCAAACCTGAGCTCAGCTGCCAATCCAGCCCTTAAGGAAACAGCATTGCTTCCTGGCAGATAAAAAAAAAAAAAAAGAAAAAGAAAAAAGAAAGAGGGGTAAAGGTTACGTCGGCAGCGGACGACCTCAGCTTCAGCAGCTGGATGTGAAGATGGCAGCGGCGGGAGTTAATTGGGCTTGGTTTCTCCGCTCCCCACCTCCCCATCCTCTTCCCCCCGAGCAATTAGCTTGCAAACAGGTGATGGGGAAAGTCAGAGGAGTCTCAGGGCTGGTAACGGGGTGGCGGAGGGTAGGAAGGAGAAAGGTCCCCTTCCAAGCACTTTGGTCCTAACGGGCTTTTCAGCGGGCGGTGCTCGGGAGGGCCTCGAAGGCCCGGAGGCGGCTTTAATGGCGCGAGGCAAGGCCTAGAAACTCCTGGATGGCTGTCTCCTACCGCCGGCCACGTTATTTAATTATGCAATAATCAGCAACCTTTACATTTTAATTAGGGAGTCGCCGTAATGAAGCCATCCTGCGTCTGCCCGGGCAGGCCTGCCCCCTCTCTCCGCTCCGCACTAATTGGCTGTTTGGTCTCTCCATCTTGACAGTGCGAGGTGGGTAGCGATCCCCTCGCGTTCCTTCTAACGCGTCGGTCCTCGGGTCTCCTCGCCCTCCTCCTCTTTGATTTGCCTAATGAGTGCTAATAATTTAAAAGCTTTGAGGCCCTCTTGATCTTGTTGTCGATGGCAGACAGGGTCACTCCATTAGCAGGCATTTCATAGCGGGACTTCGTGGTGACACACAATTCCAGCTTGGGACCCCAGGGCTGCCTCACACAGACATATGTGCATGCGCGCACACACATGCACACACACGCGCGCACACACACGCACGCACACGCACGCACGCACACACACGCATGCACACGCACGCACGCACACACACGCGCCATCCACTTGATTCCTGGAGAAAAGTCACTCCGGGCGGCAGCCACCGCTTAGGGCCCCGTGTCTTCATACCAATAGGAGGCCCCTTGATTGTGGGCTGGCATTGAAACCACATGATTTATTCCCCGTTTCAGGATTTTAATGATTAATTCATGACTGTGTCTGCAAGAATGCCAAGGCCTCCCAAATAATGAAAGCTCCCCCTCTAACCCCCCCCCTTGAGTTGTTTGTTTTCATTTCAAATCAAAGCAATCTGTCTTGAGCATTCATTTCTCTCCCCGTCACTCCCTTCACCCTGAAAAGGAAGGAAAAAAAAAAAGGAGCTCATTTCATTGGGGTCTTGATAACGTTTTGACAAGTAATAGAATTCATTTACATGTATCAAAATAAACAGATAAGTCTTCCGTCTTCGGCGGTGCAGCTGACACGGACCCGTCTCTCGCCTCCAGCAGACGTCGGCGAGCGCCAGGGCTTGTGCAGCGATTCATCTGCGTGTGCCCAGACCGCCGACGTTTGTGTTGACATGTAAAGGGCGCTGAGGCTGAAGGAGCCGGACCTCCCCCACTTCCTGGGAAGGCATACCTTGTGGCTCTCGCTCTGGCCTGGGCTTATCACCCAGAGCCCACATGTGCTGACTTAAAGGCAGTAGGACTCCATGGTTAAGAATCGTGGGCCCGGCCAACGTGGCTCCGTGGTTGAGCATCGACCTAGGAACCAGGAGGTCACGGTTCGATTCCTGGTCAGGGCACAGGCCCGGGTTATGGGCTCGATCCCCAGGAGGGGGCACGCAGGAGGCAGCCGATCCATGATTCTCTCTCATCATGGATGTTTCTATCTCCCTCTCCTTTCCTCTCTGAAATCAATAAAAAAAATATTAAAAAAAAAAAAAGCTTAGCTCAGATGGGGCATGGCTGCATTCAGCCCCGAGAAGGAACAGCACGTCCGTTCTTTGATTTGGTAGACGGTTATATCCCACACCAGCTGGGCGGGCGGCACCCCTCCTGGCACCGAGGACTCGCTGTTGCCTCGACGGAGGCAGCCCGGTCGTCTTTTCTTTTTTAATCCTCACCCATGAGGATATGTCGCAGTTTGCGACCGCAGTTCCCACCCTGTGGCAGGAACGCATTTGCACGAGGTGTTTTAAAGCGCGTTGCGTCGCTTGTAGGCACCTGCCAAGAGCCTGCTCTTCCGTGATGATTTCCCCGCGGGGTCAGAGCAGGTGCCCCGACGTAAGGAAACCATCAGGGGCAAGTTTCCAACACGGAGGCCTCGTGCCACTCTGGGGAGGGGCATCGCATCCACGTGTGTGTGTGGGGAGGACGGTCACGACTCTCCCGTGTTCACACACGATGTCCCCCCACTCGGCGGAGCCAGGTGACGGAGACTTTTCTGACAGGTGCTGTCAGACGCTGCCTGGGGGCGGGGGAGTGCCCACCAGGCGAGGGGCTGCCGGCTGAACTTGGAAGCTATCAGTGAGCCTGCAGGGCCAGGTCCCCGAGCGTCCCATTCACTGATGCATCATCTATTTGATTTTTAAAAAATATATTGTTATTGATTTCAGAGAGAAAGAGAGAGAGAGAAACATCCATGATGAGAGAGAATCATGGATCAGCTGCCTCCTGCACGCCCTACACTGGGGACTGAGCCCGCAACCCAGGCCTGTGCCCTGACCGGGAATCGAACTGTGACCTCCTGGTTCCTAGGTCGACGCTCAGCCACTGAGCCGGGTGGATGAACCCTTTAGGTAAGAATTTGAAGGCACATAATTGAAGGGCGGGAGCCGACTGAGGGGGAGGGGTGTCCAGAAACAGGCCCTCACTGGGTGAGGCTCTTACTGTCCGCTCGTCTCTTGGAAAATTGGTTCTTGTGCCAGTTAGCTCTGGACGAAATGACTTTTGGCGAATCGGTCTGTTTCTGAGCGGTGAGTCCGGCCGGGGCCAGGTCTGAGCTCTGAGCTTTCGGGGCGCTGATGCAGATTTGGACGCACCCCCTCCGCAGTCTGCAGCCACGGAGAACACGCCCGATCCAGCTCAGCCCCGGGAGAGAGCGCGATGGTAGCAGGGCAGGTGGCACGTGAGCGGCTGGTCTGCCTCACGCACCCGAGTGGGGAGGATTCTAGGGCGTCTTTCTCCTCAATTCCGGCAGGAATGTGGGGGCCGGGAAGCAGGGCCGAGCACCAGCTCGTGGGACACTTGATCCTCTCATGGCCGCCAAAGCCGTGCCGCCAGCCAGCCCATCCTGCCGCTGCCCCGGCATTCTGCTGCCGGGACTTTTAGAAAACTCCCCACCAGAGCGCAGCAGCGCCCAGAGGCCTAGGCCGGGGGCGTGAGGACGCGTCTGGATGGAGCGTTGAGTTAGACGCTCGGTCCAGGTCTGCACCGGGACACGGCTGGCTGAGAAGAGGCTGGGAGGTGGCCCTTATTTGAAACCCTCCCCGAGGTCACTCATCCGCTGGGGTTTCTCCCTGAGCCTGGCCTGGCCGCGGGGGCTCAGCCTTCGGCTCAGGCCTGCAAGGCCCAGCCGCCCAAAGCGGCAGCCCCAGGGCCAGCCCCGGGCCGGCTGGGTGCAGAGGCTCCATGAATGTCTATAGCCGGGAAGGGGCGGCCAGCAGGACATGGACTCGCCTCCTCCCACCCCGGCTACTTCCCGGCTAAGTCACCAGGGAGGACTTTCTCGGACAAAGGGTTTCTCAGGCCTGTCATGATGCCGTCAGGTCATGCTCTTCGCCAGGAATGCCCTCTCCTGGTCTGCACTGGTCCTGCTCCGGCCCCCAGCTCAAAGGTCACGCTCCCCGGGAGACGTTCCCAGCGCCGCCGGCTCAGAGGACCGGCCTTGGGATTGTTTGTGCGCATCAGTGTCCCCGCTGCTTTGGGAAACTTCAGAGACGCACTCTTCATCTCTGTCCTCATTTATTTTTTTTATAAAAAATTTTATTGACTTTTTACAGAGAGGAAAGGAGAGAGACAGAGAGTTAGAAATAGCCCTGGCTGGTTTGGCTCAGTGGATAGAGCATCGGCCTGCAGACTGAAGGGTCCCAGCTTCGATTCCAGTCAGGGGCATGTACCTTGGTTGCGGGCACATCCCCAGTGGGGGGCGTGCAGGAGGCAGCTGATCGATGTTTCTCATCGATGTTTCTAACTCTCTCTCTCTCTCCCTTCTTCTCTGTAAAAAATCAATAAATATATTAAAAAAAAGAGAGAGAGTTAGAAACATCGATCAGCTGCCTCCTGCACTCCCCTCACTGGGGATCAAGCCCGCAACCCGGGCCTGTGCCCTGACCGGGAATCAAACCGTGACCTCCTGATTCATGGATCGACGCTCATGCACTGAGCCACGCCAGCTGGGCTGTAGCTCTAGCTCTTAAAGTTTCCCTCATTTCTGCTCGTCATTGGCCAGAGCAAGTCACGTGGCCCTCCGTAACTTTAAAGGGCGTGAGGTGATTGAAACTGTGGCCTGTGCCCTGAAGGAGCGGGACCAGGGCATCCGGGAGTGTCCCCGTGACTAACGTGGGCTGGACGCTGATGGCAGTTTCCTGACTGATACACGACCATCTTCGGCCTAACAAAGAACCCCAGTTCCAGGTCAGTATCAGCACCCGCCCCCCCATTTCCCCCTCCCCCCGCTCCCCTGCTTCTGCTTCGGGGTTAAATTTTCAGACTAGGCCTTTTTTCCTCTTCTCGCGTCCCGCTCAATGATGTTTTAAGCAGAAAGAAAGAAATGTATGTAAAACATCCCACATTCCAATTAACTTTCTCGACTCAAGGTCTGAGCTTGGATGCTGATTTGCACCTAAAAACAATCAAAACAGAAGCCCCGATTCAAGAAAACGTGCAAAGCGCTTTCACGTTCTCTCCCGGCTGACATGTAAATGAAAAAAAAAAAAAAAGGCTTTTATTTCTCCCCATGACAACACCTTTGTTTCTGTTGCTCGATGGCTTGGAACAGGATTCTGCTTAAAGACGCTGGGAAGCAGCTTCTAAATGCGGACCCAGTGCCGCAGCCAGGGCGGGAGGAGCCTGGAGGGTGCGGCGGGCAGACCTGGCTCAGCCCGAGGCCCCGGGACACCGTCCCCCCCCCCCCGCGCGCCAATCCAGTGAGGGGGTACCCCTCTCCCACTCCCGTGTCACAAATAACCCCCACACCTAAGGTCAAGAAACACGGACGATTTCGCACGCTTTGGCTTCGGAGGGTCAGGAAGCGGGAGCTGCTGGCTTGGGTGGTTCTGGCTCAGGGTCTCTCAGGAGCTGCGGCCGCCCTGTCGCCTGGGGCGCCACCTGAATGCTGGGCTGGGGCTGGAGGGGCCCTTTCCTCGCTCACCACGTGCCTGCTGGGTGGCCTCCGTGTCCCGCGAGCTGTGGGCCAGGGGCCTCAGTTCTGTGCTTTGTATTCCTGTCCATAGAGCCGGTCATGACATGGCTGCTGGCACCCCAGGTGGTCAGGTGGATAGGTAGGTAGGTAGGTAGGTAGGTAGGTAGATAGGTAGGTAGGTAGGTAGATAGGTAGGTAGGTAGGTAGGTAGATAGGTAGGTAGGTAGGTAGATAGGTAGGTAGGTAGATAGGCAGGCAGGTAGATAGGCAGGCAGGTAAATAGGTGATAGATAGATGGGTACATAAATAGGTAGGTAGATACACAAACAGACAGACCACAGTGGGAGGCACGGTCTTTTACCCCTGCCCTTGGAAATGTACACCATTTCTGCTAAATTCTGTTGGTCACACAGACTGGCCGGTACATTTGGGAGGAATGTGCCCAGGATGTGACTCTTAGAAGGTAGAAGGCATTGGGGCTGGTCACCACAGGATGGACACACACACACACACACACACACATTGGTAATCAGTCAGCAAGAGAACGGATGTCCTCTGCTGTGGCCAAGCCTGTGCCAGGTGACAGACATAGGTCGTCTCCGTCCTTACAGTAACCCCGCAGGGTGCTGTTATGAGGCCCATTTCACCGACAAAGAAACTGAACGTCCAAGAAGCTGAGTAGCTTAACGCTGCCGGGATAGGAAGCAGTGGAACCTGGCTCAGAGCAAAGTCTGCCCCGTGCAGAGCACTTCCCACAGCCCCGTGACTCCCGGGTGGGGCAGGGACGGCATAGCGCGACCTTGAGTGACCTTCAGGGTTAGCCCGACCTGGCCTCAACTCTAGCCTCTGCTCTTACCAACCCTGTGACCTTGAGCAAGCTACTCGAGCTCTCTCAGCCCCTGCATCCCGGTCTGTAAGTGGGGGGTGGGGTGGGGGGGATGGAGTGGGGGAAAGGAGAAGGTGGGGGGATGGAGAGGGGAATGGAGAAAGGGGGGATTAATGGTGTCCGCTGCCCGAGGCCTGAGGAGCTTAGCTGGGGTTACCGGCGCACTGCCGTCTTGGCGCTGGGCGCAAGTGTCCAGTGGGCGCTGGGTGCCGTGGCTGGAGCCCCAGGCGGCGCTGCTGGGGACATTGCATTCCTTCTCCGCGCTCTACTTTCGTTTCCCGGTCTGAGAAAGGAAGGCGGGAGACTGTATGTCCCGGGTCACGTCCAATTCATGGTCCATGACATCTTTGCCGACACATTTCGCATGTCTCTAAGTGGTGTGAAACCGGAGTATCCTAATCCTCATTCTGACAAGTTGCGATTTCCTTCACTTTCACTGGAATTTAAGGCGAGTGGGTGGCAGCTTTCTCTTTCATAATCAGCAGTCAGCGTGTCCGAAGGAAGCGCAGGGGGACGTATGCTGGGCAGAGGCTCTGGCCTCAAACCCCAGCTTTGACTCTCACCGGCTGTGTGACCCCAGGGAAAGTCCTTAACCTCTCTGTTCTTCTTTCAAATTTATTTGAATTTCTATTGGCTTCAGAGAGGAGGGGAGAGGGAAAGAGAGATAGAAACATCAATGATGAAAGAGAACCGTTGCTCAGCTGCCTCCTGCACACCCCCACACTGGGGACCGAGCCTGCAACCCCGCATATGACCTGACCGGGAATCGAACCGTGACCTCCTGGTTCCCAGGTCGAAGCTCAGCCCCGGAGCCGCCTCGGCTGGGCTCAGCCTCTCTGTTCTGAGGCTTTCTCACTCTCCTGCTTTTGTTCCTTAGCCGAGTGCCTTGCGGTGGGATGACCTGGGGACGCACAACACAAACGAGGCGCGCTGTCAGGGCGGAAACACCGGGGGAGGCTGTCCTGTGCCCTTCGCTCCGCAATCCATCCTCGGGCCCCCGGGGCCGGAGGCCAGGCTGTTAACCTCCGGAGAAAAATAGCAGCTTGCCAACCCCAAGCACCTTCTCACACAGCGTTTCCTAAGCGGTTTCTCAGGGGGAGAAGGATGGAGGTGGCCCAGGCAGTGACAAAGCAACCTGACCTTGTCCTTAACCTTGGGGCCGAAATGCCGGCTCTCACGGACGGACGGACGGAGTGCTGTCTGCTGGGTGAAGAGCAGGCACCAGGGCCACGGGCAAAAGAAAGGGGGAGAGAAGAAAAGTGCAGGGTGGTGTATGCGTGTCTATGTGTGCGTGTACATATGCACGTGTACACACACATGTGCATGTCTTAACACATGTGTACACGTGTGTGCACGTGCCGTACTTTCCCTCTTCCCCGTGCTCATCTCTTCGGGGCAGGCAGCCTGCGACCAGCTCATCCACTGGCCACGCTCCCCTCCTGTGCTGCATGGATGGCGTTTCCAACCCGTGACCGTGGGCTGTCCCTGCCCCTCCAGCCACCTCACCAGCCTTTGCTTATCAGCCCTGTGGGTGCAGAGTTCTGGCCCGTCATCAGAGGGAGAGCCTGGTCCGGCCCCTCTGTACATGGTCCTCACAGGACGCCCTGGGGTCCCTGTTCCTGCCTAGGGACTGAGTTCCCAGCCGCCTCCCCCACTCCTAGTCCTGGAGTGTGATGACTCCACGCCCCGGCCCCTGGCTTCACCGCCCCCGACAGCTGGGCGCTCGGGGCCCAGGCCTGGCTCTTCAGGGAGATGCTGGCTCTGTTCTGAGTGGCGCCCCCTCATGCTGCTGTATGTGTCCACTTGGTTCAGAGGGGGTTGGATGAGCCAAACGTGGACATACACAGGAAGCGCATGGTTGGAGACGAGACGTCTAAGGAGGCGCAGAAGCTAAGAGCCTTTGGGGGCTCTCGCTGCCTGGTCTTATTAATTAATTAGAGAGAGGAAGGGAGAGGGAGAGAGAGACAGAAACATCCATGATGAGAGAGAATCGTGGATGGGCTGCCTCCTGCACGCCCCCTCCTGGGGATCGAGCCCACAACCAGGGCATGTGCCCTGACAGGGAAGCGAACCAGTGACCTTTCGGTGCATGGGGTGCATGGGATGATGCCCCACCACTGAGCCACCCTGGCCGGGGCCCTGGTCGTCTTTAAATGGGGGTGTCGTGCTTCGTCCGTCCTCGGCTTCAGACAGACTGGAGCTGGCCTCATCTCCTTCCTGGGCTCCAGCCTGCTGACTGCAGGTCCTGGGACTTCAGCCTCCAGAATCTCATGATCCAATAATAAATCTTAACATAAATCTCTCTAAATTATATACATGCCCCTCTGAGAACATAGCCAGTAAAATCTTTAGATATTGATCTTCTATACCTTAGATATAAATCCATAGATAGATATAGATCTATATCTTTTTTTTTATTTGATTTTTTACAGAGAGGAAAGGAGAGGGATAGAGAGTTAGAAACATCGAAGAGAGAGAAACATCGATCAGCTGCCTCCTGCACACCCCCTACTGGGGATGTGCCTGCAACCAAGTACATGCCCTTGACCGGAATTGAACCTGGGACCCTTGCGTCTGTAGGCCAACGTTCTATCCACTGAGCCAAACTGGTCAGGGCTAAAAATATTTCTTATTGGTTCTCTCTCTCTCTCTCTCTCTCTCTCTCTCTCTCTCTCTCTCTCCTCCTATTGGTGCTATTTCTCTGGAAAACCCTAATACAATATGCATCTCCCCCAAAATCCTGTTTCGTGGGGGCGGGGCACGTGCCACAAGTGTCCTGGGAGTCGATGGAGTTGGGAGCCACAGCTTCCAAGGCCCGTCTCTTCTCCGTGACCAGCCGTGCTTTGCCTGCTGCCGTGACCTTGGGAGGAGCCGTCCTGTACCCTCCCTCCCGCGTCCCCCCACCCCCGGCAGGAAGGCTTCCCCCCAGTTCTTCTCGCTTGGCTTTTGCCACGAGGAGGCTGATGCGAGGAGAGAACTCAGCAAATATTTAAGTAAGTGTTTATGGAATGGCACGGATGAGTAGGATGGAGTTAAAAATAGAACGTTTTCTCATTTGACTCCTGGACGAGACGTTCGCCCAAACAAACGCGGATAGATCTGCGCATAGATTACCGCCACCTCGCTGACCTCCCAGTGAGCTCGGCCGCTGCGGCTCTGATATTCCAGACCACCCCGCACCTTCAGTGGCGGCCACCTTCCTTCCGCGTCTCAGATATTTAAAGCTTGTGAGAGGCCCGGCCGGCGTGGCTCAGTGGTTGCGCGTCGACCTAGGAACCAGGAGGTCAGGGTTCGATTCCCGGTCAGGGCACAGGCCCGGGCTGTGGGCTCCATCCCCAGTGTGGGGTGTGCAGGAGGCAGCTGGTCCATGATTCTCATCATTGATGTTTCTCTCTCTCTCTCCCTCTCCCTTCCTCTCTCTCTTTCTCTCTCCCACATCTCGTCCATCTTTCTGTCGGCAGCTCTGAGCAAACAAAGCCTCCGGTACCCCGATCTTTGGAATCAATTAGAACCTGACTTTCGCTGCTATGGCCCCTGACGTCTTCCGTCCTGGAATCCGAACAAAGAAACTGTAGGCGAAAGGGACTAAGCACCCCCAGCTGAGTGACCTTGGGCAAGTCATTCCACTTCTCTGCGCCTTGGTTTCTCCAAGTGAAACATAAGAGGCCGAGCAGGGCCAGGAGATGCATGTTCTGCACGGAGCCCCCCTGCTTCCTGGGCCCCGGAGGACGTGTCCAGGGGTCACCCCTCTTTCCCACGGGCCCCGACACGGCCTCTCATGCTTAGCCAGGGCTCCGGGCGGCCTCGGCTGGTTGGTCAGAATGATGTTTGGGAACGTAAGTCACAGTTTCTCCCGCGAAAGCTGCAGACATGGTGCTCAGAGCCCCTCTCCTCCAGCTCCTGAGGCCAAGCTTCGCGCCTGACGGGAGCTCTCGCGTCCGGCGACGCCGTCCGTCCTGTTGTGTCTGTTCCCGGCTGCGTGTCTTCCTCTCCCACGGGCTGCGTGTCCCTCTTAGAGGCTCTTTCTCTGTTGCCTCCCAGGTGGCCGGATGAGTCAAGGGAGGAGGGGCGCCGTCTCGGGCTCCTGGCCCACCCCACGGACGAGGCAGCTCTGCACGCAGAACGTGGACGAGGAGCAGGAACCTACTTGCTGGAGGTGGAGGGCCGGACCCGCGGAACGGCTGGGACCCCGTGAGTGCTCCTGCCAGGCAGCGTGCCAAGGGCTCTGTGCGTGTGATTTGTCCTAAACCCTCCACGGCGTTAGGCGGTGTTAACCTCAGTCTGTACACAAAGGAACTGAGGCACAAAGTGGTCCTGTAATCTGCCGGACGCCACAGAGTTTTAGAGCGAGGGGGGTGAGTCCTGGCTGGTGTGGCTCAGCGGATAGAGCGTCCGCCTGCGGACTGAAGGGTCCCGGGTTTGATTCCGGTCGAGGGCACATGCCTGGGTACTTCCGTGGACTCCTCCTGTTGGTTCAGGCAGTACCCCAAACAGAGTGGGGGGGCCGAGGTCGCCAGATGGCGTGCTGAGGGCACCAAGCTCAGGTGACGGCAGTTACACACAAAGACCAAGCACAGCCCGGCCGGTGCGACTCAGGGGCTGAGTGTCAACCTGTGAACCGTGAGGTCAGGGTTCAATTCCGGTCAAGGGCACATGCCGGGGTTGTGGGCTTGATCCCCAGTAGGGGGCATGCAGGAGGCAGCCGATCCATGATTCTCTCCAGTCATTTTTAAAAAATACATATTTTTATTGATTCCAGAGAGGAAGGGAGAGGGAGAGAGAGATGGAAACATCAGTGATGAGAGAGACTCTGGAACCCCTGCCTCCTGCACGCCCCCCACTGGGGATTGAGCCCCCAACCCAGGATCACAGAGAGCTAAGGAGCTTGCCCAGGGGCCATGGCACCCCGAGTTCCTCCTGCCCCCCTCTCAGGGCCCAGCCCACTGGCCTTCCCAGCCCCCCTTCTGAGGGACCCACTGCAGTGGATGGAGGGGCCTCGGCCCTCAGCTCTGCCCCCCCCCCAACAGGTGAGCAGCATCTGGTGCCCGAGAGCACGGGAGGGTGGTAACCACCTGCCATTCGTTCCAATCGCGACTCGTCTTCCCCAGGCCTCAGTTTCCCTGTCTGACAGACGAGAGGGAGGGACTCTATTGCCTCTGGCAACTCCCTCTGCTGAGCTGTGACTCCAGGCCTTGGCTCTCGCAGGAAGCCAGCCCCTCCCTGGCTGGTCCCACAGGGCAGGCCCTGCTGCTGGGAACTGAACGAGGTCCCCTCCCCCTGTGGGCCTGTGCAGACCCGGCTGGGAGTGCAGCCCGGGTTCTGGGTTCAAGTCTCTGTCTCCCCACTTAGCAGCTAGGACCTGAGCAAGGTCCCTCCCTGCCTGAAACTCAGCTTTCCTCAGCTGGGAAGCAGGCAGAGGCTGCCCTCGGAGCTAAGTCATGTCTTCGAGGTCCCGGCCGGTGCCTGGCCGCCGGGCAAGCAGATCACTGACCCGCTGCTGCAGGGCCCGCGCCCTCCCCGACACCCCTGCCTCCCCACGCCTCCTGGTGGCACAGCCTCCCGGTGGCACAGCCGCCTCAGGGGCTGCGGGGAGCTGGCTGGGCAGGTGGTGGCGGTAAAGGAGGCGCCGGACATGCTCAGCGGTGAACGCGGCCGATTTAGACGCTGGGCCCTAATTGAGGCTGAGCTGGGCCCGGCACCCGCGTGCGGGGCAGCTGTGCCTCGGAGGCGCCCGGCCCAATTGCTCCCACTTATCCAGGTCTCGCCGGCAGCTAGGAAGCGCCGCTGTGTCCCCAGTCAGAGTGCGGGGTGGCCGGATGGATGGATGGCCGCCCCGCCCAGAATCAATCCCACTCGGGGAGACGGTCGATGCTGCTGAATTCCCACAGCCCCTCCGTCGGGGTCTCTCCCCGCCCTCCTCTTCTCCCTCGTCCTTCTCAGCCCCACAGTTCATCTCCTCTTTGGTGGCGCCCTGCCCACTCCTCCCTCGCCCGACCTCCCCTCTGCTTTATCCTAGCCCCTCCCCATCCTCTCCTCTGGGGGGGGGGGGCTGCCCTGCTCTCCCCGTTTACCTGCAGTTCCTCCCCAGGCTCCCTGCCACTCGCTGGTCCTCCAGCAGATTCCGCATTTCTGAGGTCCCCGTCCCCTCCCCTCCCCATCTCATATCCCTGGCCCCCGTCTGACATAGCCAGTCCCCCCTCCCCTGCAGGGGGCAGAGGAGCACTCAGGGCGCTGGGTAATTGCTTACGGGGTGGGGGTGGGGGGTGGGAGGACCCTCTGGAGCCTTCACATAGAATCAGGATCCTGTCAGCAGCATCACACCCAGGCCCTCCTGGGTCACTGTTAACGCTTTCATCTGAGCCCCTGGGGGATGAGTCTTTGTCAGAGAGAGTCGGCACCGGGCGCCCACAGCAGCCAGAGAAACGCAAAGAGCAAAGAGCCCGAGGAGAGGAGGGAGCCATTCCGTTCAGCCCCCCCTCATCCCCCCCCAAACCTTTGAGGAATGGCCCCTCCTTGTGGCAGCCGGCCCCTCCCCCCACTCTCTCTCCCCCTGAGCTCATGGAAGGCAGAGGCCCCCCTGGGCGCGGGCTGGATGCTCCCACCTGAGACCCCACACCTGCCCTAGGCATTGCCACCCTCCCGAGGGGCTCTGTCCGCGCCCACGGGGGAAAACGCGGCTGTTACAATGGGGTTTCTGCTCGCCATTCCTTCCGAAAGGGCAAATCCCGGTCTTTGAATCTGTCCTCTTTATTTATTTATTCTTAAAAATATGTTTTTATTGATTTCAGAGAGGAAGGGAGAGGGAGAGAGAAACATCCATGATGAGAGAGAATCATGGACCGGCTGCCTCCTGCACGCCCCACACTGGGGATCAAGCCCACACCCCGGGCCTGTGCCCTTTACCCGAATTGTCCTGTGACCTCCTGGTTCATGGGTCGATGTTCAGCCCCTGAGCCACCCCAGCCGGGCACCCGCATTCTCAGTTGGTCTTTAGGACTTTCGCTGTCTGTGTGTGATGACGGGAACGAGAGAGCGGCTTGGCCTCTGCCTCACTTTCACAAAAGGGCCCACAGTTAGACTTTCGAGCTCGCCCCCTGACCAAGGCAGTGAATCCACATAGGCGAGGCCCCTTCCCACAAGCCTCTTTGCTGCCAGCTGCCGGCAAAGTTGTGATAAAACCATGCAGATCCACGTAGCTGAGGGTCTACCCCCGGTGCCCTTGGGAGCCTGGCTCAGGGTCCGAGGCCCACCCGGGGCACGGAGAGAGGCCGTCCAACCCTCAGGGGCGTACGTGTCACTCATGGAGCAGAGCTGGCTGGGCTCTGCAGATTCATGTCTTCAATCAGCTCTGGATTTATCTTGCAATCAGCACCATGATGCTCTCTTACCGCTGACCCGTGAACAACACAGGTGTGAACTGTGTGGGTCCACATTGCTTTGTGCCATTTTATGCAGGGGACTTGAGCAGCCTCGGATTTTTATGTCCACAGGTGGTCCTGGAACCAATCCCTGAAGGTTTTGGGCATCAAAAGTTATATGTGGCCCAGGCTGGTTTGGCCTAGGGATTAGAGCGTCGGCCTGAGGACCCAAGGGTCACAGGTTTGATTCCTAGTCAAGGGCATGCACCTTGTTTGCAGATTCAATTCCAGGCCCTGGTGGGGGTGCATGGAGGAGGCAACCAATGGATATGTCTCTCTCACATTGATGTTTCTCTCTCTCTTTCCCCTCCCTCCCTCCCTTCCACTCTCTTTAAAAAATTAATGGGAAAAATATCCTCGGGTGAGAATGAACAACAACAAAGAGTTACATGTGGATTTTCGATGGAGTCGGGTGTTGGCGCTCCAATCCCTGTGCTGTTCAAGGGCCAACTGTAGTTCCTTGGTGTGTTGGTTAAAAGTATACGAGTATCTCTTCATTTTTCTAACCTCCTCTTGGCCTTTATTCGCTTAGTTCAATATATCCAAACTCAACATGGTCTCACGTGGCCTCTTCTGGCCTCTCAGGGGCCCTGGGGGCTGTGCCTAACTGTCAGGAGCCCAGCACCCGTCGCTCTCCAGTATGTCTTTTGAAGAACCAACTCTCAGCCCAGGAAGCTCAGGGAGGTGTGGACCTGGGCCCAGTTGGCCAATCAGAGCATCGGATGACGCATGGGAAGGCCACGTGACCAGATCTCCCCATTGAGATTGGGTTTCAGAACTTCGTTTCAGTTCCCTATGGAAGACTCGTCATGTGCTTCTCCGTTGGGACTGCTCAGGCCTTGGGCTCCTGGCAGCCATTCTGCCACCACGAGGCAGACGCCAGGCGAGAAAAAATCTAACACGGAAGAGCCAGAGCTGGGGAGGGAGGGGCACCAGCCATCGTGCCTTGCGGTGAACTGAAGGCAGTGCTTAAGCCAGTGGAGCTGTCCTTCCAGCCCGAATGGGAATTCTGGGAAAGGTTGTGGAGGTCAAAGTCCAATCCTCTCCTTACAGATGGGGAACGCAAGGTGTGGAGACCAGCGAGCTAGAAAGAGCCAGTGCCAGCGGAGGACCCAGTGCTCCTGGCCCTCGTGTCCACAGGAGGCTGGGCTGCTGGCCCGGGTGGGGGGAGGGCTCCCAGGAAAAGCAGCCTGAACAGCTGAAATTCGGGCTTTTCATGAAACTCATTGGACCTCTTTTGAGCAGCTCCGATGCTCCTGCAGATAATGTGCTAAACACTGGCCCAGGGTCGAGCATGTGCTCTGTGCCGGGCACCCTGCTGGGCATTCCAGGGGCAGCAGCGTGCATGGGCAGCCTCGGGGTAGGAGCTCATGGGCTGCTGAGCGGGGTGTGCAGGTGGCACACTGCCCCCCACCACCAGGGTCAACAGACATGCCCCGGCCTGGGACCGTGCACAGCGACATGGCGCTCTGGGCTCCGGGCGGGGCTGATCGGGAATGGCCTCAGCCCTGTGCACGGGGTGCAGAGGACGGCGCCTGCCCGTCCCCGTGGGCGCTGGCTCCATCCCACGGGCACCCGTCTGTACGGTTCATTAGGTCTGATTCCCTGACTTTAGAAACAAGGAGGGAAGTGCCAGGGGCGCCCGAGGGGACGCGTCCGCCCGCTCAGGGCCAGGCTTTCTTCATGATGCTCGGTGACTGGGAAGGGGGGGGTGGTGAGTGGGGAGGCCGGAGGGGACGTGATGGAAAGCAAACGCTGCGGCCAATTAGCTGAGACGTTACAGTCAGTGCGCCCCGGCTTGATGGGCTCATTAAGGCCCCGAGCTCCTTAACAGCTTCGGGGTGCGGTGGAGAGCGGGCGTGAGCTGTCTGCCTCGCACACGTGCCCCTGGCGGGCCCCCCTGTGCAGGCTGCCCGTGTCTCTGAGCCCCCTCTCGCGTCCCCCCCGACCCCCCCACCCCCATCTGCCCCCCTCGAGGGTCTGTAGCTTCTGCGGACGGTTCCCCCCTGAAGTTTTCCCCAAACACCCGACGGCCCCCCTGCCTGCTCAGACCCCTCCCCTTCAAGAGCTCAACCTGAACGCTCAGTACTCAGTCGCCAGAGGCCTTGGGCGAATGTCTCCTGTCGCTGCCACTTGGTGCACATGTCATCACCAGGAGGTGGGAGAGGGCAAGGGAGGGCGAGGAGGGGGGAAGAGGACGAACAGGAGGGTCCCAGACCCCCCTCCCTGCCCCCCACCAAGCGATTCCTAAGTGCCGCAGCCACGAGAGAGCCGGGCTCCGGCGAGCAGCCCAGCCCGTGTGGGAGCCGGGTGTGGGCGCTGGGAGGAGGTGCGCCGGCTGACAGCTTGGCTCAGCTCCCTGGGCCGGTGCCACGCGCTCGCTCTCCGGCCAGTGCCCTGGGGACAGGCAGCCAGAGTCCCGGGTGACCTCCGTGCTGAGGAACGTTGGGGGAGAGCTCTGGCTTTTGCAGAATCACTGCTCACTGCGTGACCCGCTGCGGCTTATGTAAGGGTCCTTGCAGGAGCGGCTCCTTGCCACCGAGCGGGGTGGCTCTGCAGGCAAACTCGCCTGCTGCTGTGCCCGGCGGTGGCTGAGGGCCCAGCCCAGGCCCCTCGCACCAGGCCTTCCCACCCGCAGCCAGAGCCCTGGGAGCCCGCATTCCCAGGTTGAATGCAGGGTTCGGGGCTGCCACGCTTGCCCTTAAGCCCCGCGGCCCACCTGTCTCCCCCAGCTCCCCCCACGCAGTGTCTTTGCTTCCAGAGGCCTCCCCCACAATACTCAGACTCCAAAACTGGGCCCAAAGAGAGCAAGCGGAAGTGGCCCCTCACTTCAGTTTCCTGGCGATGTCAGTGTCTTTTCACCCAGACCCAGACCCAGACCCGTCAACGAGATTCCCCTGGACTCCGGAGTCAAGGCCTGCGTCACGGCCCCGTGGTCACAGCTCTCACTGAGCAACTTCTGTGGGGAGAGTCCTGCGCTTGTTGCTAGGAGACAAGCATCCTCGCCATCCAGGAGCCCCAACGTCAGGTTTCCTGGCAGGTCAGGAGCGAGTGCCTGCTCTCAGGGGCCACTCCGTCAAGGAGGGAAGGCTGGGAGGCAGGACGGTAGCAAGTCAGCCTCCCGCCTTTCCTCTCAGATCATCTTTCCAAGGGACGTTCCTTCCTGATGGCCTCATTCCACCTGCCCATACTCTGTGAGCAGTCGGGGGACCGAGGGTCAGAGGCCAAGGTCTCTCCAAGGTCACGTACCCACTGTGAGAATTTAAAAATATGTATTTTTACTGATTTCAGAGAGGAAGGCAGAGGGAGAGAGAGAGAACATCAGTGATGAGATTGGCTGCCTCCTGCACGCCCCACACTGGGGATGGAGCCTGCAACCCGGGCCTGTGCCCTGACCGGGAATCAAACTGTGACCTCCTGGTTCATAGGTCGACGCTCAACCACTGAGCCACGCCGGCCGGGTGTGAGAATCTTTTAAAAAAAAAAAATTATTGCTGAGAGAGAGAAAGAGAAACGTTGATTTGTTGTTCCACTTACTTATATTGGTTGATTCTTGTATGTGCCCTGACCAGGGATCGAACCTGCAACCTTGGTGTATCCGGACGATGCTCTAACCGACTGAGCTACTGGCCAGGGCTCACCCACTGTGAGAATCAACACCGAGACAAATCAAATGTATTTGCCTGGCCCCAGTGGCTGCCTCCCTTCCATGGCTCAGTGCTTCACCAGATAGGTTGTGAACGACACAGTCATTGGAGGTGTTTGGGGGAGAGAGAGAGAGAGAGAGAGCGAGCACCAGCCTTAGGTCGGGGTAG
The DNA here is from genome assembly GCF_964212035.1 of Myotis nattereri. NCBI lineage: Eukaryota > Metazoa > Chordata > Mammalia > Chiroptera > Vespertilionidae > Myotis > Myotis nattereri. Next base: position 2,254,512 of record NC_138090.1, read on the forward strand.
TCCAGGAAGGCTTCTTGAAAGAGGTGGGCTTGGCTGGGCCCGGACAAAGGAGAGACTGTGGCCAGGCAGCGGGGAGACGCCTCTCAAGGTCGCTCCCGGCCAAGGTCGCTCAGATTCTGCGGGATCCATATGCCATCCTCACCCCTGTCTGCACCTCTCACCAGGGACCCGGGGCTGGAAATTAAAAAGCCGTCATGTGCCGAGCGAGGCAGCGCTGGGGTCTGGGGCCGGCCGACGGGGACCGTGCTTGACGGAGCCTGTTCACAGCCTGCCTGGCGGCCGGACGGGAGAGGCCGTGCCATCTGGCTGCAGAGCCAACTGGGCCGAGGAAGGACGCGGGGGCCCGGCTGGGGTCACTGTCACTCAGGCTCGCCCGGAAGCTGCGCGGGGGACCTTGCTTCCCGCCGCTTCTCTCCAGCCGCTCCCCGACTCCCATCCCGGCCCCGGCCCGGCCCAGGGGGATCCAAGCGCGGAGGAGGAGGCGGGAGGGAGGCACCCCGAGACGGTTTCCTCCACCAGTGAGATGTGCTTCTGGCTTTTGCTGTGACCTTCCTGCCATGGCGGCGGCTGCGTGTCTGCTCAGGGCCAGGCGCCGTGTCTGCACGGGGTGTGCGGAGAGGAACCAGCCACGGCCCCCGCTTTGTAGGAGGCCGGCTCCGGTGTGCAAGTCTATGACGGGACTTTGACCGGCTTGTTTCTCGTCCGAGCACTGAGCCATGCTGGCCAGGCAAGCGGTGTTTCTTTCTCAGCTGAGAATTCCAGGTGTACCGGTTAATAGTGCGTATTGATCCTTTACCAGTTAATAATGGGGATACCAGTTAATAGTGCGGATTTTGTAATCATAGAAAATATGATAATTTCAAGAGAAACATCAAAAGTGCTTTATTCAAAGTAATGTTCATTGCTAGCTACACATTTCCCCCATCTTTCAGGTGATTTGTGGAGACCGTCCCAATAGAACTTTTCTTGTTTTGAGGCAGACCATTCAGAGACCCAATTTTCCACGTCTTCGTACCTTGTGAAGTGCTGCTCAGAAAGTGCGTGTGCCGTCGATCGGAACAAGTGGTCATCTGAGGGAGCAAGGTCTGGTGAATAGGGCGGGTGGGTTCATACTTCCCAGGCAAGATCTTTTCACGTGTCTTTAAATGGTTTTGAAGCGTGTCATGGTGTGTCATCATGAAGCAAAATTACTTTGCTGTGTCTTCTGGCCCATTCTGGTGGTTTTATGATGAAAGCGTGGTTCACATTGATTATTTGTTGTCGGTAGTGATCAGTATCAACGGTCTCACCTGGTTTTAGAAGCTCATAACACACCACACCTTCCTGATCCCACCAAACGCAGAGCGTTGTCTTCTTTCCAAAGCAGTTTGGCCTTGCAGTCGATGTTGATGGTTGACCTGGGTCAACCCATGATTTTGTGTGTTTGGGATTCTCAACATAAATCCACTTCTCATCGCCAGTCACAATTCGATGCAAAAAAGACTTTCTTTCATGCCATTGAAGCAACATTTCACTGATGACTTTTCGGTTTTCCATTTGTCTTTCGTTCAGTGGATGTGGCACCCATTTTCCTCCCTTTAAAATCTTCCCCATTGCTTGTAAATGATCGGAGATTGTTTGCTGAGCAACGTTTAATCTTTCTGCAAGTTGTTTCTGAGTTTGACACGCATCTTCATCCAATAATGCTTGTCATTGTTGGTCTTCAAACTTTTTCGGTTGACCTGGACGTTCTTTGTCTTTCACATCGAAAGCATCACTTTTAAAGTGTTTAAACCAGCGTTCACAAGCATCTTGAGATGGAGCACATTCACCATAAGCTTCCTGAAGTATACGATCACTTTTTCTTCAAAATAACGAATTAAAACTTCCCACAAATGCTCTTTGTTTTGGCACAAAATTCGGCATTTTTAAGTGTAAACATATCTATGATGTTAACACCTTCAGAAAATTTGACATATGAAGTTTTGAAGCTTGTTGTCAATACAACAAAATAGCATACATATCAAATCGCATGTATATCAACATGGCTGTAACTCCATCTATTGACAAAAATCTGCATTATTAACCGGTGCACCTGGTATTTGAAAAAAGAAACTTTGAAGTGGATGGTGAGGGTGTGGCTGTCCAGATGTGTAGGTCTTGCTCTCTCTCCCGGTCCAGTGGGTACTTCACATCTGATGCCGCCCCCCCCCCCCCGGCAGACCCCCTCCCCCCCCGCCCATCCCACAAGGTGACTCGACTGGGCTGTCCCTGGGCTGCAAAGGAGCAGCCTCAATTGCTCAGGAAAAGGGATTACAGTTTTACCTCCTTGTTCTGTTCAATAAAACATTAGTGCCTCAGCATTTTTATTTAACAATAGGCAACCTTAGGCCAGTAATTATGCAACAATTATAATCATAGAAACTGTCCCCTGCTGCTCACCTAGAAACACGCATATATTAAACCGAGACGAACCCTCCAAGAGGCAGGCGGCGAAGCCCCCTCGTTTTTAATGTCCCCGCAGTGCACCATGGGAAGCTAATAACTCACCCTCTAATTAGGGTCCCTTCTGCTGCTGTTGGCGCAAGGACAGACAAAAAGGAGGCGCTTCCTTACAAAGTCGCCCTGGCAATCTTTAACTGCTGGCTGCTCTGCGGGTCGGCCGGGCGGAGCGGCTGAAATGGGGTGTGCGATTGGAGGGGGGGCAGGAGCATAGCTGGCCCTGACTGGGTGTTCTTGCCCTGATGAGCTCAGGCCAGTGCCCTCCAGTGCACCCCGAGCCCCCTCCCTAGGGAGCCATGCCTGATTTCTTCTCAATATGGGGTGGCAGGGGTGGCAGGGGTGGCAGGGGTGGGTGGCCCCCTTGGTAGAGCAGGTGGAACCTGAAGAAACCTCAGCCCCTGTGAGGGCTGCAAAGCATGGGGCTCCCCAGGCTGGGCTGGCTGGAAGGTGGGGGCAGTCAGCGGGCAGTGATGGAGGGGCTCCCCAAGGGGTAAACAGCCTGGTTCTCAGACCCTGGCTCTTCTGCACACAGCCCTCCAGGCTTCCTAATGGCCACGACATCCCTTCTGGCCATCCCTGTCCACCCCTGTCCACACACAGATGAAAAAAGCCAAAACCCAGGTCAGGGAACAGTCGTCAGGGGTGACAAAGGTCTTCTTTCTTCCTTTCTTTCTCTCTTTCTCTCTTTCTTTCTTTCTTTCTTTCTTTCTTTCTTTCTTTCTTTCTTTCTTTTTCCTTTCTTCCTTCCTTCCTTCCTTCCTTCCTTCCTTCCTTCCTTCCTTCCTTCCTTCCTTTCTTTCTTAGAATATTTTTTAAAATTGATTTCAGAGAGGAAGGGAGAGGGAGAGAGAGAGAGAGAGAAAAACATCAGTGATGAGAGAGAATCATTGACCAGCTGCCTCCTGCACACCCTACTGGGGATCGAACCCACAACCCAGGCATGTGCCCTGACCAGGAATCAAACCCTGACCTCCTGGTTCCTAGGTTGATGCTCAACCACGGAGCCACGCTGGCTGGGCACAAACTAAGGTTTTCACTGGCTCCAGTGTCAAGGGCAATAGGGGGTGGTGGGGAGCGCGGTGGACTGAGCGCACACACCCGCTGGCTGATGAGTAGCACACAGAACATGGGCCTGTGTGGCTAGATCTTCGGATTTGCTAGGAAGCCAGAAATCTAGATATTTTTTAAGGTAAAAATCTTCTGAAGGAAATGTTTTTAGTCGCCCAGAACGACATGATTGTGTATTATTTTAAAGTACCATGTGCTTCTCCGAGGCAGAGCCCCTTTGGTGTGGGGCTTCTGGGTGGCGGGCCAGCATCTGTGGACCACCGAGCCGAGCGACGCGGCTTCTCTGTGACCGTTAGCTGGCCGCCCCCGCACCTGCCCGGTGTGGCCGGCGGGGGGACCGGGCTGGGAGGGCGTGGAGCGGCGGGCGCAATTAGGCAGCCGGATTCAGCCCCCGGTTAAGAAGAGGGACCGTTTTCCTCTCCATCACCCGCTCATTAAGCTGCCCCCGTGACAGCTGGAGCCTCCGCAAGAAGGGCCGGAGCCAGACTGCCTTCCCTCCAGCGCCAAGTGAGGGCACCTACGCCTTGGCCCTGCTTCTCGGTGACCTGAGGTGCCAGCGCAGCAGCGAGCTGAGTCATGAACTCCGGGGGCGTTTGCGCTGGCTTTCAGGGGGGGCCCCTCCTGTGCCCAGGGAGCTGGTCCTGCCCGGGGGTGTGGGTCAGGGGAACTGAGTTCACAGGTCAGAGCTGCTTGGCTTGAACAGGGGGAGAAGCCCAGGCTAATGTCGGCACCCGCGGCTGCCGAGGCCTTCTGGCCACCAGCCTTGGCCACGTCACCGCTCTGACCCGGCCCCGACTTCCCCACACGAGCGTCTGGGTCATCAGCCGGCTGGGCCGATCCAGGACAGGGCCGGCAGGAGCCTCAGCGAGTCAGGTGAAGGTTGGGGAGACCTCCAAAGGGCCTTTCTTGAGCCCCAGGAGCCAGAGGGTTGGAATATCTTGAACGCATGTGTCTCAGCTACAGGGAGCGTGCCCGGGACTCCCTAGCTAAGGAGAATGCCTTTTATTTGACCCTTTTGTTTTTCTCAAACAGCACCAACACACCCAGTCCGGGAGCTCTCCTCTGGGCGGGGGTTGGGGGGAGAGGAGTGTGTGTGGGGGGGGAGTCTGTGCCCCCAGGGCGGGCGGTGGTGGCAGGGCAGCTGCAGGAATTGGGTGGGAAGAAGACCACCTGGGGCTCTGTGGGCGATCTTTGGGCGGAAGCTGAGCGCTCTGTTCCCCGGGAGCAGGTTGTTTTGTCTCTGTATACGTTCTGGATTTTTAAGCATTAAAATCTTTTTTACAGATTTTTTATTTTTTTTACTTTAAAAATATATTTTTATTGATTTCAGAGAGGAAGGGAGAGGGAGAGAGAAACATTCATGATGAGAGAGAATCATGGATCAGCTGCCTCCTGCACACCCCTTACTGGGGATCGGGCCTGCAACCCAGGCACGTGCCCTGACCGGGAATCGAACCGTGACCTCCTGGTTCCTAGGTCAACGCTCAACCCCTGAGCCACACTGGCCAGGTGCACCTCCGGCTTAGAAAGACGGGCGCGAGCCCTGCAGTCAGAAGGCTGGGGCGTGAGTCCTGTCTAGCGCCCTTCTCACCTCCACCCTCAGGTTGTCATCGTAAGTCGAGCTCCAACACGCACTCCCGTGGAAGGTTGTCCGGGGGTCAAATGAGCCTCCGGGCCTGCGGGTCCTCTGCGAGCTCAGGGCTTGCTGGGCACGTGCTGGCCGTCGCTCTCGCAGACCCGCCGAGTCGCCGGCCCGGCCTGGCCCTGGGAACCCCTCAAGCTCAGGGTCACACAGGACCGCTTAGCCAGGAGCCCGTGCTTGCCGATCCGACCACCTGGTTCTCCTTCCTGCAGGTTGTTTGTGGGTGATTAAATTATTGCAAATTAGTTCTACTCGTCGGATAATAAATGTCATTAGCATGACTAATCGCACACCCACACAACCCACTCCCCCGCCCCCCGCATGTGCGCGCCCCACGCTGATAAATGCGGGCTGACGCAGAGGCCTTGTTAGGGCTGATGAATGGAGTGGGTGTGCGTGTGCGGGTTATGCTCTGCTCCCTCCCTCGATGGAAAGACCTTCGGGGAGCGGCCAGACGCCAGGACGGAGGTGCCCGCCTCCCTCGGGAGCCGCTGCCCCTGCTCACTGGGCGTAGCCTCCAGGCCTTCCTGTTTCTTCCGTCGTCGTTGTGACGTAGCGACTACGAGGACCACCATCTGCCGAAGTCGCACTGCATCAGGCACCGTGTCGGACCCTTCAGACTCATCATTTATTCACGGTGCATTGCTTCCTTGATTCCTTCCGGAAACCTTACGCCGTGGGCATTGCTCTTATGGTTCCCAACGTAAAGGAAGGGACACAGAGGAGGCAAGAGACTTGCCCACGTCGCCCGTGAGGGCGTGGCCGAGCCAAGCTGTGCGCCCGGCTCAGGAGCTGACGCTGCTCACGGCACCGCCCGCAGGGCCCGGCTGGCGGCGTGGAGAGAGGCCCAGCTAGACCCGCTGGGCGGGGAGACCCAGGCCTCTCAGCGGCTGGATGAGGGAGGGAGACGACGCGTGTTCTCCGGCTGTCGGTGGCGATGGTGTCGGCGGGGGTCCCGTGGCCACGGCGGGCGGTGGCAGTGGAGGAAGGGAGGGCGTCCTGATGAGAAGACCTGTGCCCGGGCGCCCTCCCCCTCCCGCCTCCTGCTGGCCTCAGACGTGCCACCGACCTGTCCAGACTTCAGTTTTCTGGTCCCAGGGCTGCGCTGAGGACCCGACGCGGTGGAGGCGATGGAGGCGGTGAAAGCACTTTGCAAGCTGTGGAGCGATTTCCATATGCGAGGGCCTATTTTTAACCTTCCCGCGTTGCGAGGACAGCCAGACCTCGAGACCTAAAGCCTGGAGCTCCGGTCGAGTGGAGACTCTCCTTCCAGCTTCTCAGGCGTGTGTGTGTGTGTGTGTGTGTGTGTGTGTGTGTGTGTGTGGCAGGCGGTGGTCTGAGCTGCTGTGGGGGTGTCTGTTCCGGAGAGACCTCACCCCAGGGACTTCCTAGGACGTTATGAAGATGAATGTTCTGTGCTTCCCAGAGAGGAGGCACCTTTTAAAAAATATTTATATATTTTTATTGATTTCAGGGAGGAAGGGAGAGCGAGAGAGACAGAAACATCCATGATGAGACCGAGTCATGGATGGGCTGCCTCCTGCACCCCTGCTACTGGGGATCAAGCCTGCACCCCAGGCACGTGGCCTGACCAGGATCGAACCCGGGACCCTTCAGTCCGCAGGCCGACGCTCTATTCATTGAGCCAAACCGGCCGGGGCGAGCTACTCGCTATTTTAAAGTTGATTTTCACTGACACTTCTTCCCAGAGCCAAAGGCTGCTTTCCGGTGTCCACGGCCTCAATGCCGTTGCCGAACCCGAGGCCGCGTGCTTTCTCCATCAGGGTCCGAGGGATTCAGAGAATCTCCGGGTTTTCACTGGAGCAGATTCCCGAGGCTCCAGGGGCCCGAGTGCCCGCTGGCATCGGGCCTGAGCCACGCGGGTCCTGGGGGGCGGAGGTATTGTCCATAGGATCGGCCTCTGGATTTACGGCCGTGGCGGGCGGACGCGGTTCTGGGCGACGATGGAAACCTGGCCTCCGGACGCATGGTGATGACAGCGGAGTCTGGGGCCCCTGTCCGCCGAGAGCCTCAGGCGGGGCCGACAGGAGTGAGCCTGGCCAGGCCGCGTGCTGCAGGGATGGCGTCGGCTGCGGCCCGATGCCCGGATCTGGGCCCTGCATTCAGCTCTGGTCCGTCTGTCCAGGAGGCCTGGACTTGGCCTTTACCTGTTTTTGGTCTTTCTCTGTGCCCCCTACCCCTGACCTCTGACCTCTCAGGAAGGCCTGATAGGAAGCCTGCCCCAAACTGAGCTCTACTCACGTCCTGTTCAATGGCCCGTGAGTGGCTCCACGTACATGGCCCCATCCCTCTCTCCGGCCGCATCCCCTTATGCTTCCTTCACGGGGAGCATCCCCCAGGCCAGTGGTCGGCAAACTCATCAGTCAACAGAGCCAATTATCAACAGCACAACGATTGAAATTTCTTTGGAGAGCCAAATATTTTAAACTTAAACTCTATAGGTGGGTACATTGTTATTAACTTAATTAGGGTCCTCCTAGGGCTTAGGAAGAGCCACACTCAAGGGGCCAAAGAGCCGCATGGGGCTCGCGAGCCGCAGTTTGCCCTCCACGGCCCATGGCACCTGCCTTTCCTAGGTGTCCAAGGGCCCCTCTCTCTGTCCCTTTTCACCTCCTGAAGTCCAGGCTCTATCCGTGTGTTAAGGTGGAGACTAGGTTCCACCTCCCGTGACGTTTTCCTCGACCTCTTTCTGGGAGTCGTCGCTTGCTCCTCTGAGCTCCCGTGACGTGTTGGGGGTATTCAGAACACAGTTGCCCGGCCGGTGTGGCTCAGTGGTTGAGCATCGTCCCATGCACCAAGAGGTCACTGGTTCGGTTCCCGGCCAGGACACGTGCCCACGTTGTGGGCTTGATCCCCAGCAGGGGGCGTGCAGGAGGCAGCCGATGATTCTCTCGCATCATCGCTGTTTCTCTCTCTACTTCTCCCTTCCTCTTTCACTAAAAATAAATAAAAACGTATTTTGAAAAAGAGTATAGTGAAGGGTGAAGCCTTTGGACTTGGCTTAGAATCAATGCCAGTTCCATCATTTATTGGCTGTGTGACCTTTAAAAAAATAGTTTTTATTGATTTCAGAGAGGACAGGAGAGGGAGAGAGATATAGAAGCATCAATGATGAGAGAATCATGGTTTGGCTGCCTCCTGCCTCCTGCCTCCTGGGTGGTGGGCCAAAGGCCGAGCCCACCACCCAGGCATGTGCCCTGACCAGGAATCAAACCGTGGCCTCCTGGTTCATAGGTCAACACTCAACCACGGAGCCACGCCAACCGGTGGCTTATAACGCATTCTCTCCTCCCTCTGTTTTTTTATTCTTCTTATTCCGACTGCAGCCTGAACCACCTTTAAAAAGTAAATTCATACTCAGCGATGTTCTGTTTGAAACGAGCTGGGAGACGCCGGACTTCTGACACTCAGCACCCACCCGCCCGCCTCTCCCTACGGCCGTCCCAGATGCACGTCTTCAGGTCCCCGGGTCCCTGCAGGCCCTGGACGTGGACACCCCTGGCTCCTCGGCCCCTCCCGCCTTTACGCCTCAGCGTCCTGAGAGGAACCCCAGCGCTTTAATTAAAGTCATTTCAACGAACCCGCATTAACTGTGATGGATGCCCCCGCCGGAGAGTAAGTGCATTAACGCCATAATTATCTGTGGAGGATGTTTTATTGATCCTGCAATGATATTTCCGTCAGTTTGTATTATTTAGTTTCTGACTTACATCAGGAAGAAATGGCAATTGGTGGGGGAATTAATCATCTCAATCCAATTGCCATCGACGCGCCTGGACGCAAACGCCCAGCGCGGCCTCGCGGTGTCTCTCGGGCGGGCGCTGGTGCGACGCTGACGGGTGATGCGGGCGAGAAGCAGGCTTCGGTTCGCAGTCCCCGGTCGCCCGGGGGCATGTCCGCCTGCCCTGGGAACTCGGGGAAAGTCTTGCCTCGGGCCCAGCCTTCTGGAACTCCTGCTGGAAGTGGTGGGCCGATAGGTAACTATGGGGCAGGGCCCATCCGTAGGCGGCCAGCTCCCAGGTCTTTGGGGGTTCCCCGGGCGCCCCTGCTCCCGGCCCCTGGACTCCTGGTCTCCGAGGGGCAGCGGGGAAGGTCTGGGAGGCCCTCGGCGTGGAGTCTGTCCCAGAGAGGACTCTCCGGGTGCCAAGGTAGCAAACCCGCTGCAAACAGGCGTGTGGCTCTGGTCATGGAACCGTTCAAGGAGGATATGCTTTCAACGGGGCTGCGTCTGAGCTCGAGCAATGCCCAGGCCTGGCCTCTCAGGCTCAGGCTGGTTTTCCTTCACACCTCGCCTCGTTTCCTTGTTCTGGGGGGTCAAGAAAGGGACAGCTGGTCGGCTGGCGGGGCTCAGTGGGTGAGCGTCGATGTATGCACCGGGAGGTCATGGTTCGATTCCCGGTCAGGGCACATGTCCAGGTTGCAGGCTCCATCCCCAGTAGGAGGTGTGCAGGAGGCAGCCGATCCATGATTCATTCTCTCTCATCATGGATGTTTCTTTCTCCCTCTCCCTTCCTCTCTGAAACCAATAAAAATATATTTTAAAAAAAGAAAAAGAAAAAGAAAAAGGAAAAGGAGCAGAGCCTGGAAGGAAAAAGGCGAGACTGAAAGCCATTCTCTCCGGAGCCCTCCATTCTGATGTGGGCGAGGCCCTGACAATGCCCTTCCCCGCCCCCCACGCACACCCCAGCTGCACCGGGAGACCCATGACGGAGCCCAGGGGCCGAGGGCAGGGCCTGAGCAGCGGGAGCACCACTGACTCCTCTTTGATGTGGCCCCGGATGAATTATTTACGTGCACTTGCTCTTCATCTACTGTCCGACAATTAGAGCTGGCGCGATGCAGCCCATTATCTTCTGGAAATGTGTCTGTGTGAGGGGCTCCTAATTGCAGCGTCAATCAGATGCCCACGAGCCCGGGCTCCGCCGGGGGACTGAGGCCGGCGAATGGAGTCACGAGAGCTCTGACTCTAATTTAGAGGCAAAGGGACACGGGGAGGACGCGTCCCCTTTATGCTTTCCTCCCCTTTTGGAGACAATGGCCTGTGATGTCATAGATCCCGCCAGGAGGCAGCGGCGGGACAAAGCGATCGGGTGTCTCCCCAAATGTATACACACTTCACAGCGGAGAGCTCAGTGGATGCTTTTTTCATTCCAGATTTAGCCCATTGAAACGAACAATTATTCAAAGTGTGTGCCCGGCTGGCGTGGCTCAGTGGTTGAGCGTTGACCCAGGAACCAAGAGGTCACCGTTTGATTCCCAGTCGGGGCACAGGCCTGGGTGGTGGGCTCAATCCCCAGTGGGAGGCAGCTGATTGATGTTTCTATCTCTATCCATCTCCCTCCCTCTCTAAAAAAAAAAATTATTCAAAGTGTGTATACATTTTGGGGGTGCACCCTATATAATGGCAGTAGCTTGACCTCACTTAATTGGTGGCATCTACGGTAGGAGCGACGGAGAGCCCCATCTCCTCTGCTGGAATGCTCTCCCCCTAGAACCTTGCTTGGCTCACTCTTCTTCAATCCAAACCCCACTCAGATGGTGCTGCCGGGGAAGGCTTTCTGCATTCCTAACCCCCTCTCCCGGCCCCTCTGCGCTACGGAGCCCCTCTGGGCACCTCTCAGAGCTCCCGGAGGAGGGATTTTCCAGTGCAGGTTGGCCAGGGAGCCATCTGACAGCGTAGAGTCACAGACATCAGCCCTCAGCAGCGGAGTGGACAGCATCCTTTTTTTTTTAAAAAAAATATATTTTATTGATTTTTTACAGAAAGGAAGGGAGAGGAATAGAGAGTCAGAAACATTGATGAGAGAGAAACATTGATCAGCTGCCTCCTGCACACCCCACACTGAGGATGTGCCTGCAACCAAGGTACATGCCCCCGACCGGAATCGAACCCGGGACCCTTCGGTCCGCAGGCCGACGCTCTATCCACTGAGCCAAACCGGTGTTGGCGACAGCGTCCTTTTAAGAGCTGGCCTGGAGCCTCTGGTAAAACGCGGTGAGCGGTCAGAGCTCCCTGCGTCGTCGTTAGGGGAAAATCGCTTTTGAAAAGCCCAGCGCAGGTCCTGCTTCCTCATGCTTGTCAACCGGCTGAACCATTTGCTTAAAATACATGGACGGGAACGGAAAGTGGCTACGTGAGGGGAATGGAACCGACGCACGGGCAACAGGTCTCCGCCTCGAAGGGTCCGGCGCGGGTGGAGGGGGCTTCGTGGGCGGGAGGGAGGGGCTCCCGTGGCGTCTCCTCCATGTGATTTCTGGGGCATCGGCCAACTTCCGGCACAAACGGATTCGATCCACCCTGAGGCTGGACCAGGCCCGCGTCTCAGGTTTGTCAGGTTCCCAAACACGAGCCGAGCGAGTGACCGGCTCCGCGGGGTTGTCTTTGTTAAGCCCGTGCTGTGCCGATCGGTGATGCCGGGCCTGTCAGCGGCCTTTTAACACCGTCAGTGTCCCCTACATCCCCTCCCCGGAGAGAACGCACGGCTCTGAACACGCAGGGACCAGGATGTCCCCGAGGTCAGTGACAAGGTCAGTCCCCACGGCCCTGGGCCGGGATTCCGGCGGCAGCTCCGGAGAGGGGCTCCGCATGGGGACGCGGCTTCGCAGACCTGGGTGCCCCTCCGGCCGTGGAGGGGGCGGGCGGACGCTGGGCGCCGGGGCCAACGGGACAATCGCTGCAGGCTCGGCGCCCGCCTGGCCACCATGGGGGTTCCCTTCATGACCTAGCACCGAGCCATGGCACGGGACACGTGGACGCAACCCACCTGGATTCGGCCCGTTCTCTCCGGGGGCCAAACCCTCAGCCTATTGGTGCCCCCGCCACGGCTCTCCTGTCCTTTCCTGCCCCTTTTCCTCGTTTCCTCCACTCACGGTCTCTCTTGCTTTCACGGAATTCTAGCATTCCAGAGCAAACGTGGCCTCAGAGCTGCTGGTGCTGGGAGCAAACTCCGATGGCCTGGGGGCGGGGGTCGCACGGTACCTAAAGCGGGCACGGTGGGCGCTCAGGCCTGGGGAGCTGCGGGCCCGGCGGGAGCTGGGAAAACCACTGCAGTGGCCCCAGCTCTGTCCCCGCCCGTCTCCACACAGGGACCCCCGGGAGACCCTCGCCGGCCCCCCTGCCAGGGCACAGCCAAGACCCCAAAAGTGTCCCTTGATCCTCCTCTTGTCAAATGTCCCCTGGCCGTCCCACTCCCCATCCTCGCTGAGAAGGGCTGACGCCCCCCGCCCCCAGCCCTGCCACCCACCCCGGCCACTCGAGGGGTCATGGCTCCTTTCGGGACCTCAGGTCCCTCCTCTGTGAGACGGGGCGGAAAGCAAGGATTCCACCTCCTCTGGGGACCAGGAAGCCCCCCGGGTTTGACCGGCCTTGGGGGATGGCACACGCCTGGCCTCTGGGGCCCCTCCTGGCCGCAGGGCCCCCCGACTGTGTCCGGAACCAAACGGGGCGGGGGGGAGCCCACGGCTGGGGGGGGGGGGCGGCCGGATGCTCTGCGGTGCTGGCCACGGTGCTGGTTTATTAATATTCATTTCAGTTTATCCCCCGGTTCAGCAGAAATATGACAATGCCATCGCGGATAATGCAATCACCCACACTTTCTGCTGCTCACAGCAGGCTTTCGGGGGCACCGGCCTGCCCCCGCCTCCCCGCGCTGATTGAGTCACACGTCCACGGGAGGGGCTCGCTCCGCGCTATCGATCGGCGTGTAGTACATCCATTGGCGTGGCCTCCGGACCTGTTTTTTCAGAGGGTCAGCGACTGCTCACGGTCAGCCGGTGCAAGGGGAGTCTTTGCAGAACAAGCAACTGCCATTTCAAAGGTCTCGGGCGGGTGCTGGTGTTGGGGGGCCCGCAGCCCTGTTGTCGTCGGGGGAGCCGGCCCTGTCCTCCCTGCTCCGCTCCCCCAATCCACCTGTCACTGAACCTTCACACCGCGACCTGTGCCCTTTTACGGCATCTGAGGCACCGCACGGCTCATCTAAGCGCTTGTTTTAAATCCTCACCTGAGGGTGTCTTCCCTGATTTTTATTTATTTATTTACTTTTAAACATTTAGAAATTAAAAAAAAAAGTTAATTGATTTCAGAGAGGAAGGGAGAGGGAGAGAAAGAGATAGAAACATCCATGATGAGAGAGAATCATGGATCGGCTGCCTCCTGCACGCCCCCCTCCTGGGGATGGAGCCCACACCTGGGGCATGTGCTCTTGAGCGGAATTGAACCCGGGACCCTTCATTCCACAGGCTGACGCTCTATCCATTGAGCCAAACTGGCTAGGACCATTCACTGATTTTTAGAGAGAGAGAGAGAAACATTGACGTGAGAAAGAAACATCATTGGTCGCCTCCCACACACACCCCGACTGGGGGATCAAATCTGTAACTTAAGCGTGTACCCACCGGGAATTGAACATGCAACCCTTTTGTGTATGGGAAGGTGCTCCCACCAACTGAGCCACCCAGCCAGGGTCCATCTACGCACTTTTATAAGAGAAGGGACTCAGCCCCGGGTTATGTTGTTGTTGCTTTAAATTCCTTCCCTGCTCTTCCCTTTACTATCTCTCCACGACCCTGAGATGGAAAAATCAAAAAACCCCACAAAATTACCGTAGAATTACTGTCTGGGACCCAGAAAGGCAAGGAGCCCCTGCCTGCCTTTCTCTCCCCGGCCAGTGGCTCTGGGTCAGTTGCCGCCATCAGCTTCTCCGGGCACCTCTGGCTTTCATTTTCTCCCCTCCAACATTAGCTGTTGGCTCAATTTGTCCCAAAATAGCCTGGCGCAGCCATCCCATAATACCCTGCCCTGTGGCACTCCGGGTCCCTCCTCCCTGCCCATCCCTCCTTTAATAAGGCACTGGCTCCAGCAATGCCTGGCCTCCGGTTCAGGAGCCGGCAGCCTCCACTGTGGCCCCAGGTCCTGGCCGATAACTCCCCCCGCCCCCCCACGCCCTGGAGCTGTCAGCCCAGACAGTGGGCAGCTCGGCCTGGTCCTCCGGCCTCTGAGAGGGGACCTGGAGATGCAGAGTTATCTCCACCCCCACCCTGCCCCTGCCCCCGCCCCTGCCCCCGAGGGCAGGTCACCCGCTGACCTTGAGGATGCAGCAGGGGCCTGTCTGTGTTTTGCTGTGAGGGATCCAGAAGCCAAAGGCGTGCCCCGCTTGTCCTGTGACAGATGGGGAGCCTGGTCACCGAAGATGGGGTGAGGGGCCCGCTCGCTCCCCGTGGAAGGGGTGGCGGTTCGGCAGGCCTTGCTGAGGACTCACGGCCACTGGGGGAGGGTTGGGGCGGGGGAGGGGGACGACGCGCTGCTCCCCGGCTGCTCCCCAGGGTCCCTCTGGCTCACGGGAGCTGCTTCTGCGCCCCTGAACGGGCCGCCCATTTTTCCTCCTTAGCCCCGTCCCGGCGCCTGCCCAGGCCCAATTGAGACGTGCGCGTATGACAGCGTTTCCATGAAGACAGATCGCTCCTCTGCAAGGTCAGCGCTCCCCCGGGCCGGGCTCTTTGGCAAGTGATTCGTCAAATGGGGCAGCGGGCAGCGCCGGAACCTTCTGGAGGATCGCTGGGCCCTGTGGACCCGGTCTCCTTCCTTCCTTCCTCTGTCCGTCTGGGCTCCCCCGGGGGCCCCCAACACAGAGGGATGGCTTGGCGCCATTTTGGAAACGATGGCGGGGACCCAGAAGGCAAAGCAAATCCTTCGCAGAAACTGGCCATTTCCCAGTCTCGGTGGACACAGAACTTCGCTGGAGATCCTGACCAGAACTTGGCTAGAGATCCTGGCTAGGCTGCTGATCAACTGAACGCTGTCTCCGAGCCATTCCTTCTTCGCCGACTCTGTCCACACCTTTGGGGACCCCTGGACCTGCTGGGGTTGGACCCCAGCAACTCAGTTATTTAGACCGAAATCCCCCCCCACCCCCAGGAGGCAGCATTCGGATGTTGGGCGCGGCTCCCCGCGACCCACCCACCTGCTCCCCATGGGGGCTCTGCGTCTGACTCACAGCGGGGACATATGCGGGCATTTACAGGCGGCGTGGGTCCCTCGCAGAGTGCGGACTGGTGGCAGGTTTATGCTGCTGCCAACACAGGCTGGCAGCGACACGGCTCCCCCCACAGAGCAGGACGTAAATTTCCCCCCGAGTCCACGGAGCCAAGCTGTTTGGTGCAATTATCTCCCCCGAGCTGCGCAGCCAGCAGGGAGGGAGGCTGCTCATGCCTCACCGCACACCCGCCCTTCCCAGTGGAATCCCAGCTCCCTCTCTCCGAGGGACATGGGGTCTCGGTGAGTCACCCCAGACTCCCTCCCTCAACCCCAAGTCCTACTGGTTCTTTCGCTTGCCTATGCTTCCTCCTCATGATTATTATTATTTTTTATTGATTTCAGAGAGAGGAAGGGAGAAGGAGAGAGAGAAACATCAATGATGAGAGAGAATCATGGATCGGCTGCCTCCTGCACACCCCCCAGTGAGGATGGAGCCTGCAACCGGGCCTGTGCCCTTGACTGGAATCCAACCGTGACCTCCTGGTTCTTAGGCCCACACTCAACCACTGAGCCACGCTGGCCGGGTGATATGATATTTTTAAAATAAAAAATAAAAAAACAAAAACAAAATTCAAGTTCCTTGGAGTGGTACTAGAGCCCCCTCAGCCTGCCTCTTGCCTTCCTGCCAGTTCTGCCCTGGGTCTCTCTGCTCCCGGCCTGAGTGTAGAGCAGGTGGACAGAATGCTCGCAGGCCTGGCATTCATCCAGGCGGTCCCGGGGCAAGAGGAAGCTGTGCTCCGGGGTGGGCCCCGAGCCATCTTGCCAACGGGGGAGCTCTTATGGGGAAATGTGGGGCTGGATGGGGCCTCAGGTTTCCTGCCGTGGACACGCCTGCCTCTGGCATTTCCCGCGCAATACGTGTGAATGAAATCGGACCAGTGGGTGCCGGCTGTGATGGTGAACCCGCTCAGAAGGGCTGGGCAGGGCCTGTTGGGGACCCGGTGCTTGGCTGTGAGGGCTCTGGGCCCGGTGGCCTGAGCAGAATGAGGTCAGCTCCTGCGCCTTCATCACCCCTTCCCCGGGGCTGGTAGAGGCAGGATTGCGTGTGTGTCAGGCGGCGTCTGAGGTCCCATCCACTCGCCCTTGCTAACGTGGCAGGACAGTTTTTAACTCCGTGGGGTCAGGATGCTGGAGGATTTCCCTGGCACGTTGGGCCCGGCAGACCTCTGCTAGTGGGAGGGATGGGCACAGACCTGGGAGACGGAGGGAGAAATGCAAGGCAGGTCTCCACACACCCCAGCCGTGCCCCTTGGGTGGGGACTGAGTGGGGCTTGGAGGACACTAACTGGGGGCTCCTCTTACTGTAACCACCCCCCTGCCCCCGCCCTTTCACTCTCCCGGGAAAGACTTACTGCCTCCCTGGGCCGAGCGCTCCTGAGAGAGCCCGGGAGACCGCCGCCTGCCCCCACCTCGTTCCTGTGCGCAGGCAGGCCGAGCAAGTGTCCAGGCCACGTGGGTTGTTTCCAGAGCGCGGCTCGGGTGACAGGAGTGGTTCCTGCCACAGTGACTGATGGGGCTGGGGACTCCGAGGGGTTTTCCCTAGAGAAATGGAAATGTATGTCCCTACAAAGACCAGTACACAGATGTTTCTAGGATCTGTCTTAATTGCCTCAAACTGGAAACAATGGCCCCCAACAGGTGACTAGGTAACCATTCCCAGGGTGGAATACTACGCAGCAGGGAACAAGGATGGGTCACGGATGCAGGCAACTACTTGGGCGACTCTTAAGGGTTCTGCGCTGAGCGAAAGAGAGACTATCACAGCGCAGATGTCTCCATACCTCCCGAAAGCCACTTGAAACGTTCAGTGTCCAGCAATGTTCCCCAAAGAGGGACATGGGCTGTGTGGACTCTCCTGGACATCGGAGTTTAAATCCTGCTGAGAAAAAGAGAGGATATAATTTGGGGGTCCGTTTTGTGGGGTGTCTTGCGCCAGCAGGATGGACGGGACCAGAGTGATGCATGCTGTCACATGACAAACGACTCACGACCTCAGCGTCTTACAACGATCGTCGTCATTTCTTTGCTTAGGATCCCGTGAGTCACCGATTCGAGGTGGGTCCCGTGGCTGCTGTCATCCAGCCACTTGTCTGGCGCCGCCTGGTCTGAGACCTCCTCTCCTGTCGGAGCCGGGGCTGGAGCCGCCTGGTCTGAGACCTCCTCTCCTATCTGTGAGGGCGCTGCCTGTCAGCTGAGCCATTTTCCCAGCAATGGATCCTGAAATCTAGGGTGATTATTGTTATTTACACGGTGGCTGTGTCCCAAAACAGTGAGAAGTAGACAAGCCCCGGTGCACACGCTGATGCTTGGGTCATTCGTGCTAACGTTCCACTGGCCGAAACAAGTCACATGGCCAAGCCCGGATTCAATGTGGGAGGGGCCTCCACAAGGTCAAGAATACAGCGAGGTATGTTTCATTGGGGCGGTTACTATGATAACCTTCCACACTGTGTTCAGGAAGAAGTTGGGTGCAATTCCCACTTCTTCCTTTCCTTCACTCACTCACTCATTCTTCATTCATTCATTCATCCACTCACCCATTCATTTATTAATTCATTCACTCATTCATTTATTCATTCACTCACTCATTCACTCACTCATACATTCATTCAATCACCTATCCATTCATTTATTCATTCACTCATTCATTCATTCATTCATTCATTCATTCATTCATTCATTTTCAAGAAGTATTTATTGAGCATCAACCAGGCGGCAGGTACTCACAGGCCCAGGGGATTTCACAGGGAACCAGACAAATTCCCTGCTCTCACGGATTTTATAATATAGTTGGGGAGTCAGACAATAAACAAGGAATAGATACAATATAGTCAGAGGGCGAGAAAGACTTCAGAAAAAAAAATAAAGCAGAAGAGGATGGGCTGCCCCCTGTGCCTGAGCTGGGCTCCTTGGGCTGCTGGGCCCCAGAGGAGATGCGCCCAGGAAGCCACTGTGTTTGTGGGGCGCAGCAGTGGCAACGGCACCTCCACTCTGTTACCGTCAAGTTATAATTGCTGTTTTCCCGAAGCGTGGCTCGCCTCATTGGGCTGGAAATAAACATCTTATAATTTGGTTGCAGCTTCCAGCCCGGCTTGGTGTCTGTGACCATCTCCTCCTGCTTTGGCAGGAGAGGGACCAGGCGCAGAGGGACCCTGAACTAAGGGGGCCGTCACCAGCGTGCTTGATATTTACACGGAGCCCAGACTCAAAAGTTCACCCCAGGGAGGTGCCAGGCCCAGACTAAGGGGGGGGGGGGGAGAGAGAGAGAGAGAGAGAGAGAGAGAGAGAGAGAGAGAGAGAAGCTATTACAGCATAGATGTCTTCATACCTCTCAAAAGCCATTTGAAATGTTCAATGTCCAACAATGTTCCCCATCCCTCACCTCACTTGCTACCAAGGCCCCACTCCAGTCTCCCCTGTGCTTCTTTTTTTCTTTCTTTTTAAAACATATATATTTTTTATTGACTTCAGAGAGGAAGGGAGAGGGAGAGAGAGAGAGAGAAAAATCCATGATGCGAGGGAATCATCGATTGGCTGCCTTCTGCACCCGCCCCCTGCCCCCGCCTCCCCACTGTGGATCAAGCCCGCAACCTGGGCTTGTGCCTTGACCAGGAATCGAACTGTGATCTCCTGGTTCACAGGTTGATGCTCAGCCACGGAGCCACGCTGGCCGGGCACCTGTGCCTTTTCATACGGGAAGGAGAACATGAAGGAGGAAGTTGGCCATGCCTACTAGAATGGCACCTGGCCCAGGTGCCTGATACACGTTCGCAGAAAGCACAGAAGCCAACGTCATCACCTGAAAGCGGGGGCTGAGGGCGGTTCCCTGGGAGACAGGGCCAGTGACGGACAAGGCTGATACCACCACGAAGGGAAGAAACCCAGAGAACAGCACAGGTGGTGCCCACGTGTGTGAGCTTTGGATTTAGAGCCGGTATCAAATCCCGACTCCGCATCTATAAATGGGCTCAGCATGTTTTTTTTTAATATCTGCACTGTGCCAGGCCCCACGCTGGGCTCGGAGGCCAGCAAAGGTGGCTGAGAGAAGCTAAATCGGGCAGATGCTCTCCCCTCCAAGTAAATAAACAAGCACACAGTCCATGAGCACGAAGAAGGAACAGAAGCACAGCAGGGGGACTCCTGGTGGCCAGAGAGGGCCGGAGGAAGAGCCGGGGGCGCTGGGAAGGAGTGCGAGGAGCATGTCGGGCGGGGGCACAGCACGCGACAGCGAGGAGCGAGGCCAAGAGCCCAGATGTGACCGTGGGTGCGAGATGTCGTGAGGCCGGAAGCAAGAGATGAGTGCGGAGAGAGAGGCACAGGCCAGATAAGCTTCACAGGATGGCGAGGGAACCAGAGGCCCCTTCGTTCGTTTATGCACCTGCTTATTCAACAAATGATGCACTGAGTGTCTCCTGTTGGCCAGCGCTGGGGGCAAATATACAAAGAGATGCCCCTAAAGCACCTATTCTAGACGGGGAGGGCAGATAAGACAATAGCCAGGAAAGGGAATTACTGACTCCGTGGGAAGGCGCTACAAGCTGTGGAGGACAAGAAAACAAAGGTTGGGGCTGAGAGGCCATGGGGGGGCGGGCGTTGCAGTCTTACGTAGTATGGTCAGGGCAGACCTCAAGGAGACCTGAGAGAAGGTGATTCACTGGAAGAAACCGAGATTTCAGCACCGTGCCGATACCTCAGAAGCCTCCATAAGGCAGTCACCCAATCAACCATACGGGGGTGATGGTGGTGGTGGTGGTGGTGGTGGTGATGGTGGTGGTGATGATGGTGATGGTGGTGATGATGATGATGATAGAACTGATGGTGGTAATGATGATGATGATGGTGGTGGTGGTGATGATGGTGATGATGGTGATGGTGGTGATGATGATGATGATAGAACTGATGGTGGTAATGATGATGATGATGGTGGTGGTGGTGGTGATGGTGGTGGTGATGATGGTGATGATGGTGATGGTGGTGATGATAGAACTGATGGTGGTAATGATGATGATGATGGTGGTGGTGGTGATGATGGTGATGATGGTGATGGTGGTGATGATAGAACTGATGGTGGTAATGATGATGATGATGGTGGTGGTGGTGATGATGGTGATGATGGTGATGATGGTGATGGTGGTGATGGTGGTGATGATGGTGATGATGGTGATGGTGGTGATGGTGGTGATGATGATGATGATGGTGGTGGTGGTGATGATGGTGATGATAGAACTGATGGTGGTAATGATGATGATGATGGTGGTGGTGGTGATGATGGTGATGGTGGTGATGATAGAACTGATGGTGGTAATGATGATGATGATGGTGGTGGTGGTGATGATGGTGATGATGGTGATGGTGGTGATGGTGGTGATGATGGTGATGGTGATGGTGGTGATGATGATGATGATGGTGGTGGTGGTGATGATGGTGATGATGGTGATGGTGGTGATGGTGGTGATGATGGTGATGATGGTGATGGTGGTGATGGTGGTGATGATGATGATGATGGTGGTGGTGGTGATGATGGTGATGATAGAACTGATGGTGGTAATGATGATGATGATGGTGGTGGTGGTGATGATGGTGATGATGGTGATGGTGGTGATGATAGAACTGATGGTGGTAATGATGATGATGATGGTGATGATGGTGATGATGGTGATGATGGTGATGGTGGTGATGATGATGATGATGGTGGTGGTGGTGATGATGGTGATGATAGAACTGATGGTGGTAATGATGATGATGGTGGTGGTGGTGATGATGGTGATGATGGTGATGGTGGTGATGATGGTGATGATGGTGATGGTGATGGTGATGATGATTATGGTGATGGTGATGATGGTGATGATGGTGATGATGGTGATGGTGGTGATGATGGTGATGATGGTGATGATGATAGTACTGATGGTGGTAATGATGATGGTGATGGTGATAGTGATGGTGATGATGATGGTGATGATGAACTTGGGGATGGAGAAGATAAGGAAAAGGTCAAAGAGAAGAAAGGGGAGGGTCAGTAATGGGAAGTCCTTTGCAAGAGCCCTTTCCTGACCAGCCCTTCACCAAGAAGTATTTCTCTCTCTCTCTCTCTCTCTCTCTCTCTCTCTCTCTCTCTCTCTCCCTTTCTCTCTACCTCTCTCCCTCCTTCCCTCCCCATTAATGGCTCCTCCAGCCCTCAGGCCTGGCAGGGTCTCAGGCAGCCATTTCCGGCACCAGGAGAGGTGCACAAATGGTGGCCAATCCTTTCAGAAATTCATCTTTCAGAAATTGCTTTCCATCCATTTTGCTCCTATTCCATGTTATTTATGACCTTGCAGTGAGCAGATGGAGCCATTTTCCCTCCGAGTTGCTTGAAGGAGATGCACTGCAATGTGGAGCAGGCTGAGGCTGATTTATGAGGTGTGGGCACGGGAGCCCGGCCTGGGGCCCCCACCCGCAGCTGCTGCTGGAAGCAGGCGACGCCGTCTGGCCTGGCTCCCTGAGGGCTGTCACTTGGGGATGGATGCCAGAGGGGCTGACATGTTACCGGGTCAGACACCTTACCCACTCCCCTCTCAGGCCCGCATCGGAGTGTCTCCCACCAGGCACCCAGCCCTGGTCTCGGCCCAGGGATCGGAGAGAAAACGCGTCCGCAGACAGAGGCCATTTCCCATGGCCCGAGGAAACACCGGCCACGCCTTTCATCACCCGAGTCTTCGGAGCGCTGCCAGGTGAGCCATTTAGAAGTTATTATAGAAGCTAATTTCTTCTTTGACATTTTTCTACTGAATTTCCAGTTCCCTCATTCGAACGCACAAAGATTATGACCCCATGACGTGGCCTATCAACCCACATTCTAACGACAAATCGGACCAGGTCTTTATCTTTCCTGCTTACTTGCTGGGTGGCTACGGGCAAGATCGTCGACCGTCTCTAAGCCTCAGTTTCTGTGTCTGTGAAATGGGGTGGCTCCCCGTGTCTGAGCTGTAGGGTCGTGGTGAGACATAAATGAGATGGTGTGTGTGGACGCTCAGCTGTGCACCACGCGGCTAACGCATGTGCGAGAAGGGCTGCCTAGGAGCGGTATTGTTTAGAAATATTATCTTCTCTCAAAGACAAATTTCCCGTTAACCTGGAGTCGGCTGAATGCCTACCCACGTGACTTAAGTTGGGGATTTTCCTCAAACCGATCCTCACATTTTGGAAAGATGGCGTGTGGATCAAAGTTACATCCTAGGGCTCTTGAAAGAAGGGAGTCAGTCCATGGAGAAGTTTCCGCAGAAGCAAGACCTCTGTACAAAGGCGGGGTATTGCATCACGTTAGAAGTAAGGTCCGCATTTACTTTCGAGGTGGGTCTATTGCAGAATGGAGACCCTCGGGCCTCCCGCAGCCCTCTGCCTAACTCCCCCAGGGCCTCTTTCCCGCCACCAGGGGCCTGGTAACAGCACAGGGACAGCGTGAGTCTCCGCATTCCCTGCCCACCCACCCCCCCACCCCCCGCCCTAATGAGCCTGGAGCTCCCTCTGGTCAGGTGGCTTCAGCATCAGTTGGAGGCAGAGAGCTAGTGGGTTCTGTGCCTTCGGTGTTGGAGGGATGCCAAGACGGCATGGTGCCTAGAGCTCCCAGGACAGGAGGCCGAGGTCACGGTGGGGGAGGAGCTACAGTGGGCGCTCACCCACCTGGGCCCTCCTGATGGCGCCCTTCCTCCTGGCACCTGCCCATCAAAACGTGCCACACGAGGAGCGAGCGAGAGCAGGAAGCGTGGCTCATAGCATCTTTGTGAGTCAGTCGCTCCCTGTGACGCAAGGCAACCCCTAAGGCAGGGATGGCGAACCTATGACATGCGTGTCAGAGGTGACACAAGAACTCATTTTTTGGGTTGATTTTTCTTTGTTCAATGGCATTTAAATATATATAAAATAAATATCAAAAATACAAGTCTTTGTTTTACTATGGTTGCCAATATCAAAAAATCTCTACATGTGACACGGCACCAGAGTTAAGTTAGGGTTTTTCAAAATGCTGACACACCGAGCTCAGAAGGTTCGCTGTCACTGGCTTAAGGCGTGGAGGACCGTCTGGACCAATGGTCTCCACAGATTCTTCCGCAGGTTGTGCCCTCTGTCTCCGAGACAGATCCGAAGGTCCGGGCGCTGACATGTCTAGGAGGCTGGGTCCTAGTTGAATATCCCTTTTCCCTTCATACGTCTAGGTCAGCACAGCCCATGACACCACCTGCAATGATGGAGATGGTTTCTACCTGGGCCACGCGTGGCTCTCATGATAGAGGGACTGAATTTTTTTTTTTAAATATTTTTATTGATTTCAGAGAGGGAGGGAGAGGGAGAGATAGAAATATCAATGATGAGAGAGAATCATGGACCGGCTGCCTCCTGCACGCGCCCTCCTGGGGATCGAGCCTGTAACCGGGGCCCGTGCTCTGACCGGGAATCGAACCGGGAATCAAACCGTGACCTTCTGATTCATAGATTGACACTCAACCACTGAGCCACGCTGGCTGGGCTGAATTTTTAATTGGATTTTCATTCATTGACGCGCTGGTGGCTGCCATGTTGCACAACGCGGCCCTTGCACGTCTCGCCTATATTTCATGGAGTCACTGTTTGCCTGAGAGCAGTTGCTTGAGGACCTCAGGTGCCAGCTCCTGGGCCAGCGTCTGCGGGACCCACGGGAGGAGGAGGCTCGGTGACTTCTCACCCGGGGGGAGGGGCGGGAAGGAGCCCCCTGCGCACGGAAGCCGGTGCCGGGCACAGGGTCCGAGGCCTGTCCGTCCTGCCGCCCAGCAGAGTAAGGCCCTGGAGGGCAGCAGTCGGCTCAGCCCGGGCTGAGGACACAGTGCCCGAGACAGAGCCAGGTCGTGGCAGCCTGCCAGGCACTCCCCGGGCCTCGATGGCACCCTGAGCTGGAGGGCAGGTGCCCATCAGCATGGGCATGGGCACCCCATCCCTCCTGCGGGAAGGGTGGGGCTGGCTGCTCAGCTGGGAGCCACCTCACTCTCCCCTGGTTCGTTTCTTTCTTTCTCGTTAAGATTTTTATTAGCTTCTCTTTCACACAATTCCTTGGGTTTCTTTCAAGGTCGAGGAGGAGGAGGATGCCACTGAGGGAGGGGGAGCGCCCCCCCATCCAATTGGTGCAGAGACAGGGTAACAATCACCCCTCATTTGCACAGGTAAACAAACATCGCCTCTGCCACTCCCACCGTCCTTGCGATGGCTGTGCATCTGCAGGTCTCCTTGGCATCTGCCACGTCTCCTCCCCAGGAAACACTTTCTCCTTAAAGGCTCCACACGGGATGGTGAGGGGCTGGGGATGCTGCTCTCTCCTAACCCTGGGCCGAGACAAAGAACCCCCGCGGACTGGAAAGGCGTCAGCTCAGGCCGGATAAAGATCTGGGAGTTCTTCTAGGGATTGAGGATGACAAAACCCGGGATGACGGGCGGCTGGCCTTCTGGTCCCCATCGCCGCGTGCCTTCGCCCGGGTCAGCGCCGACATTGTTTCCGGAGCCGCGGTGACAGCGAGGCGACAGAGATTAATAGCTCGGTATTGACTGAGCAACTTCCAGTTCCTTATCTCTGTCAAGTCAAGGCCGTGTCCAAGGGCTGGGAGTGTTATTAGACGTATAATTGCACAGACATTTAAGGGTTTCCCCTTAAGGGACGATGAAATCCAATAAACCTTTCACAGAACCTCAAGCTCCGCACAGCCCCCCGCCGCGGCCAGCGGGGGGCCCCCCCTCCCCGCCCCCCCTGCACCGGGGAACCTTGAAGCCGCCGACATGGAGTAATGTTTGATTTATGAAGTTGGTTTTGAATTTGTATCAGTTGTTTTATTAAAAATATATGAAAGGAAGTTTTAAAGATGAGCTCACCCCGGAGGCGCGTGTCTGCGCCCATAGCCGCCTGTCTGGCTGCGCCGGGCGCTGGCCCCCGGCTGTCACTCCAGCGCGTCATCGCCTCAGCGAGGGCGCAGGAGGGTGGGTGGGTGACTCGTGGGTCGTGGGTCGTGTTAATGTGCCCTGTGGGGGGTAGAGTCTCCAGGGGCACCAGGTTTACAGAGGCGGTGCCAGGGCTGGGGGAGGCTGGAGGGGGCGTGGGGGGCTCCGGGGTGTGGCTCGCAGTCGGTAAGGTGGCGGGGACGCGGCTCAGCACGTGGGGCTGCATTGGCTTGACAGAGAGCCACAGCGAGGGGCACGGAGGAAGCTCTGGAAATGGAGGTTCGGCCCCTCCGGAAGATTCCAGCCGGAGGCCGGAGGCGGGGTTCAGGCTGGGTTGTAGGAGACCCACGGTGTAGGGGGATTACAGAGTGGACCTCAGTTTCCCTGTCTGTCAAGTGATAGGATTGGACCGATCCCCCCAGAGTCACCTCTGGTCTTAACGGTCCTGGGAGCCGTGAGAGGAGCATACCCAACGGGGTGCCACCACCTCACGGCCAGAGGGCCCCCCCCCGCCCCCCAGGGAGCAGAGTGCTCGTGAGAAGGGCAGGGGCCGGGCGGGCTGCTGGCAAACGAGCCATCCAGGAATGAGGCCGAGCGTCGTCCAGCTGGGCGGGGACCGGCCTCCGGCCAGCAGAGGTGGCAGCCAGCACGCAGACCCTACTGGGGTGCTGGGGGCTTTGGCAGGGCCCTGGGGGGCCCCTCTTAAGGACCCTGGGATTGGCCTCAGCGGTCCTTTCCAGTGGCGAAGGCACAGCTCCCACAGCCCTGCCTTTCCATCGTGCCTCGCGCCATCTCCCTGCTGCCCTGCCCTTCACTTCCCACTTCCCATGTCTAATTAGTTACGAATTCGACGTTAATATGTCACTTGGCGAGATTGTTCCTCTTTCTATGCCTCAGCTGATGCAGAAGAGGGGGTTGGAGTAAGTGGCCTCCCTGGCTGCTCCCAGCCCCTACAAGCTAAGTTTAGTTTCTGCCTTCAAGCCTCAACGGAAGTGCCTCCTCCTCCAAGCAGGCCTCCAGGATCTCTCCCCCCCCCCACCCTTCTCACAGCGCTGACTTTGCTTTGAGTCTTGGCTACTGTGTAGACACTCTGCCTCCCTCTTACCCCATGAGCTCAAGGGTCGGGTGTGATCCACCCCGATTCCCTGACAGCGCCTGACGCTCAGGAAGTGCTCAGAGCCTGTTGGGAATTACAGAAACCTGGGTAACTTCTACAGAGCGAGTCCGCCTCTTTGTTAAAAGCATCAGGACATGCCAGAACAGGGCAACAAAAATTGTATATTATCAATGTTTTCTTTGAACAAAGTCATGCTTTAACCCCAAAACAAATACAACACGATAATTGACTGCTCTGCTCCCATAAAATACATGACTGAATAATTTATTTTTAAAAATCCTCACCTGAGGGTATGCTTAGAAATAGGGAGGGAGGGAAGGTGGGGGGAGGGAGGGAGGGAGGGAGAGAGAGAGAGAGAGAGAGAGAGAGAGAAACATCAATGTGAGAGAGATACATCGATTGGTTGCTTTCTGCAAATGCCCCGACTGGGGGTTGAACCCACAACCCAGGTATGTGCTCTGATCAGGATTTGAACTGGCAACCCTGTGGCACACAGGACAATGCTCAGCCAACTGAGCCACCCGGCCAGGCAATCATTGTGACTAATGCAAAGTGATAGAACATTTATGGCAAAATAATAACACTTCGGGACTCCGCATGCCACTAGCTAAGCGATCCGATTACGAGGGTGTGAATGAGAGCGAGCTCCCGGCACTCAGAATCCCTGGCCTTAATTCTGTGTTCGGGGTTCGGCCACGGGCGGCACTGGCCTACAGTGCCATTTACTATTCACGAGGTAATTGCAGGATTTCTGTTTAAGAACTTAATCCGCAGTGCACGTCAGGTGGGCAGAGCTGGCGCGGGCACCGGGTTCAGGTGCCAGGATGAGGGCCTTGTATGAGTTGTCTTGCATCGCTGTGGCTTGGTGGGGAACGTCATTTGGTGACTGACAGTGTGGGGGCTGAGCTGGAGGCCTGCCGTGAGCCTGCAGCCACCCCCTTCTCCCCGGGCCACGCCAGCCACGGTCGGAGGTGTGCGCCCTGGGCTTGAGGCCTTCCGTGAGTGCAGCTCATTCTGAGGCGTGACAGGGCAGTGGCGATCTGGGGACGGAGGGGAAGGAGGGTGGTGCTGAGGCCGGCTGGGCTGGCATGGGCACATTTGGTGACAGGCTGTGATGGCACCGCGGGAGGCCGGACAGCCTTTCTCAGCCCATGCATATGCATCCGCCAGCCCTGGGGAGCTGGGGACCTGGCCCGCCTCCAGGAGGGCACCATATGGAAAGTGCGTGGTGTTTTATTTCATTTCTTGCAAGACTTTCCCGAAACAAACGAAGGGAAAAAGGAGACGAGACAAGAAAGCCCAGCGACGGGAATCATACAAGGTGAGTGACTAAGGACTCTTCAACGTCAACGAACCCCTCCAGCCCCGACAGGGCCCAGAGGGAGACACTGAGGCTCAGGGGGTCAAGTGGGTGTGCCCGAGTCCAAAGGTGGACGGAGCGGCCGAGGGTCCGGCCCAGCACCCTGGACAAGCATGACCTCCAGCCCCCCAGTTTCCTGCGGTCCCTCCTGGGGCTCCCTGACGGCCAGGGCGGCGGGCTGTGGTTTGTGTCTGTATTCTTCTAACAACCGAGTCATTTCTTAGCCGCTGGGGTTTCACAGGATCCGCTCTCTAAGTCTATCCCCCAGGATAATTCTGTGCGACTCCACGGAGCCTTTAATCTCCCCGTCGGCTTAAACCCCGAAATGCTTAATTGTGCTAAAATAAACATCACAGAAAACGTCCCGTCTTAACCACTTTTTGTGGATGATTTAGCATTTATTGACGTGGGACTATTTGCACAGGAGAGCCCTTTTTCATTTTAGCAACGACAACGACAACCCCACGCAACGTGAAAGTCATCCTCCCACCAACCTCCAAGCAGACAGGACGATGCTGTCAGCCACAGGCCTCGCTGCACGGCAGACCCCCAGACGCCCTGGCACCCGCCAGTCTGCTGTCTGTTCCGAGTCTGACCGCTCTGCTTACCTCACCTAACGCACCACTTGTCTTTGTGACGGGCTTATTCCCTGAGGGTAACGTCCTTACGTCTCATTCATGCTGCAGCCTGTGCCAGGATTTCCTTCCTGTTACAGGCCGAGTAATATTCCATCGCATAAACACACCCTATTTTGTAATCCATTCACCATGGATGGGCATTCAGGTCGTGTCCACCTCTTGGCTATTGTGAATAATTCCTCCTCCTCCTCATCCTCCTCCTTCATCTCCTCTTCTTCCTCCTCTTCCTCTTCTTCCTCCTTCGCTGCAAAAAGCTCTCTTGCTTCCATTTGGTCCACTGCGCGGGAGAGGACTCCAGAGGCTGAAAGGCCGCCTAGAGGCTGCAGGGAGAGGTTCAGGCAGAAGCCAGACCCCGGGGGATGCAGAGGGGCCCCTCGAAGGCCTCTGGGCGCCACGGGCTCCTGGTGGTGCCGGAGGGTGAGCCTTTGGAAGAGACGCTCGCCGGCCCCACCTGGGCCGCAGCCTGCGGAGGTGAGCGGAGGGGGTCAGGTGTCCCCCATCTTCCTGACGAGGTTCACCTCCTCACCCGGAAGGGGTTCTCCCGGAATCACCGAGCTGGGGTCTGTGCGGGCAGAGCCGGGGCCTGCGGGTCCTCCAGGGCCTGGGGCAGGCTCTTCTCCGGGCCCACGCGGCCTCCCTGGCGCCCTGATGTCACCCACTCATCGGGGGCGGCTCTGCGCGTCCTGGGAGCGGGCGCGGCTGCCAGGCCGGTGCTGCCTCTTCAAGAAACGCTGGGGACCCTCGAGCTTCTCCTGGGCCAGCTCGGGGCAGAGGCGGCCCCGTCTCCAGAGCCACCCGTCGCTGGACCCGAAGCCCAGAGAGAGGTGGGTGCGGAGGCGCAGGGCAGGGCGGGCAGAGAGGTGGGTGCGGAGGCGCAGGGCAGGGCGGGCAGAGAGGTGGGTGCGGAGGCGCAGGGCAGGGCGGGCAGAGAGGTGGGTGCGGAGGCGCAGGGCAGGGCGGGCAGGTGGCGGGGCCTCCACCTGGTGGGATGGTGCTTCGAAGCTGGGAGCTCGTGGTTGCTGGGCAATGAGGAGTTTCGCTCAGAAACGGTGTTGGCTGGTCTCGGAGGCCAAGGGTGGCTGAGCTGGCTCTGACGGTGGCGACTGGAAAGAGGTCGGAGGGTGGTCGGGGGCTGGAAGAAGGGGGTCCCTGGGTCCGTTTCATCCAAACACCGTTGAAGCAAGAGACCGATCGCGGACCCTGAGGACACTGCCCCTGGGGGATTCCTTAGGAGGATGTGCCTCTGGTCTCGGAAAGCGATTCCCAGTTTGGGGTTGAAGCGACAGTGTGCCTCTGGGACAGGGACCCGCACCCGCACCCCTGTGGGCTGCTGGGAGAGCACCCCCTGCCCTCCCCCGTCCCCCCCCCCCCAACACTCCCGCTGTGCTCCGGGCTTTTCCTTAGGGAGGACGGCGAGGTCAGGCGCACACGTGTCAGGCAGCTAGGGCTCTTCCCTGCCGGGAGGCCCTGGGGGAGCGGGGCTCGCGTGGGGGCGTCAGAGTCTCCTGCCCAAGCCAAGGAGGCCTGGGGACGATGGAGGGGAAAGGCCGCCCGCGGGTCCCAAGGGAGTCAGGATTTCGCGATCGTCCGGAGGGGAGACCAGGGTCTGAGTTCGGGTGGCGCCTGCTGCCCCCCGCCCCCCGAGAGACCGTCACGCCTCGGTAACTGAAGAGCTGCTTATGCGCGGAAGGGAGCTTTCGTCGCCGCACCTAGCTGGGGGCAGTTGGGGGTGTCAGTGCGTGCGGGCAGCACAGGGGCTGCTGAGG
The DNA here is from genome assembly GCF_964212035.1 of Myotis nattereri. Classification (NCBI taxonomy): domain Eukaryota; kingdom Metazoa; phylum Chordata; class Mammalia; order Chiroptera; family Vespertilionidae; genus Myotis; species Myotis nattereri. Next base: position 2,284,574 of record NC_138090.1, read on the forward strand.
CCAGGACCCCCCGGGAGAGGGGGCATCCCTTCCCCTTGCCCTGTGCCCCCGCCCCCCGCGAGTCAGATCCATCCCCATTGTGCCCCTGACCTCGGCCGAGGCCGCATCGAGTTGTCTGCCCTTTGCCTCTTACAGGTTCTACACATTTAGGCAAGTCCCCTTCCCTTTCTGCTTTTAAAAAATCCTCAGCCGAGGGCATTTTCCCACTGATTTTTAGAGAGAGGGGAGGAGAGAGGGAAAGACAGAGAGAAACGTCGATGTGAGAGAAACAATCGATGGGTTGCCTCCTGCACGCGCTCTGACCAGAGCCCGGGCAGGGAGGAGCCTGCAACCGAGGTACGCGCCCTTGACCGGAATCGAACCCAGGACCCCTTGGTCCACAGGCCGGCGCTCTATCCACTGAGCCGCACAGGCCAGGCGGAATGTTCTAGTTTTAACAAGTTGTTTATTGGGCGAGTGTAGACGCCCGGCACTCACATTGCTTCAGGTGCTCTGCCCTGGACCCCCGAAGCTCCTGCCAGCCCCCGGCCACCCGGCCTCGGCCCCCGGCCCCCCAGCCCTGCTCTGCTCTCCGGACGAAGACGGATTTTAATGAAGTTGCTGCGGGTGGGAGAGAATTACGGGTCCATCTGATTTCCGCTATGGGAAGTCCTGGGGGAAGGAAGGCCTTGTTTAACTCCATTCATAACACTACTAGCTGGAAAGGTAGCCAAGGGAAGCAATTCTAAATATGGAAAAGGCGATGTCCGCTTACGGCATAACTCCTCATTTAAAATCCCGAATCGGGCTCCGTGTGTATCATTAGGGAGACAGTCTGCCAACAGTCGCCTTCAACGGGCGGTTACTCCGCCATTAAACATGTTTCAAAAGACTCCTCGTGCGTAACACTCGGACTGAGCAAACGAGGCAGGATGACAACGGCATGTGTACGGTTGTTGATGAAAAATGTCTGTGCAGTCAAGGAGGCTGGGAGAGACAGCCAATGGCCACGGGAGGAATTGCCACCCGTTTCCCCCGCGTCGAATAATCCACGGTGAAATGTGCTTTACGTTCGTGTAGTAGGAGCATGATATTTATAGTTCTCTTTTTTTATTCTTTTCCTCCACATATTTTGAATGTGCTAGGATTATTTTTAAATTTTTTTTTTATTGATTTCAGAGAGAGGGAGGGAGAGGGAGAAGGAGAGAGAGAGAGAGACCTAGAAACATCAATGATGAGAGAGAATCATGGACCGGCTGCCTCCTGAGCGCCCCCTACTGGGGATGGAGCCCGCCACCTAGGCAGGTGCCCTGTCCGGGAATCGAACTGTGACCTCCTGGTTTATAGGTCGACGCTCAACCACTGAGCCATGCAAGCTGGGGTGTTAGTATTGCTTTTTCATCAATAAACTTGAATTTGGAAAAAGCGATTTCCCCTGTCGTCTTAGGTCAGTTGCCCTGGGAAGTTGATGCCACAAGTCTCTTCTCAGCCCACCGCTCACCCCTTCCCTCTGTCCAGCGACCACGGAGCCACGAGTCAGCATCTAGGGGCACGATAGCGGCTACGGGGGGTGCTCTGGGACATGGCTCGTTTCTGCCCGGGTCCCCCATGACCTGTGCTGTGGCCATAAAGCCGTGTGCGTGGACATTTAGGGCTGTTGGGCTGAGTGGGGTGGCTCAGAATTTTCTGTTAGTTACCACCACCACGTTGTTGGCCATATCTGCCTAAAGCTTGGGTTATCCTTGACTCGAAAAAGGTGACTCAGATTTAGAACCCAAAGACATTTATTTTTTAAAGAAACTTTATGACCATGACCATACATAGAAAACAGCGCTCCATGGCCATAACGTCATAACTTTAAAAAATGATTACGAATGCCTAACAATTAAAATCGTGTTGGGGGCCAACTGGGGTACATGTTGGACTCTGGGGTGGTTGGAAGGGCCCAGGATTGGGTGTTGGGAAATTGTATCCTGGTCCAAGCTCTTCCTCCAGCGTAATAACAACAGCAGCAATAAGAATAGTAGCCAGCAGACAGGATGAACCAGGTGTCGTGTGAAATGCTTCCCACAAGTCCTTTCGTTTAATCCTCACGCTTTTAGTTTGGGGTCCCAAGGAGCAGACCTTGAGACACAGATTTAAGTGCCAATGAGAGTTTAAGGGACTGCATTCAGGAGAAACAAGAAGCTAATGGCAGACTCCGGGGTTTGGTGGGGTTTTAGGGAGCTTGTGGGGCAGGCCTTATAGTCAGGGGGATATTCCCTGTGCCCCTGAGGCTATAGGAAAAAGGCACCTGCCTTCATTGTCAGAAACCCAAGTCAATATAACTCACTTCAAAGACACGTATCGCCTCAGTTTAACCAAAGACTCCAAGAGGGGCTTCAGGAAGGGCTGCATCCAGGTGTCAAACAACGTCCTCAGAGTTTCATTTCCATCTCTGCCCTGAGTTGTTGTTAAGTTGGATCATACCAGGATGCAGGCTCTCCCCACCACAGACAGGGTGGCCCCAGGCTTACATCATGCCTGATTATAGCCACAGTGAAGGAGGGAACCTCTTTCTCATAGTTCCTTCAAAAAACCCAGGGAAGGCTCTCATTGGCCCAGAGTGAGTCACATGACTATTCCTGAAGCAAGCACTCAGGCTGGGAGATGTGCTCCAATTGGCTAGACTTGGCTACGCCCATCACTGGATACGGAGGAGTGGGAATGAGTCAGACTTGTCTGAGCTCCGTGCACTGAGATTGGGGAGGCGGGGAGCGGAGGGGGAGGGTTGGAGATGTCCCTGAAAGAGAGGCAGGTCCACAGGAAACACATGCCCAGCCCCACCTGTCAGCTCCCCAAGTTTGCTCTGCAGGTCAGAGAGAAGTGCAGAGGACAGCAACCAGCCCAACACTTCTAAATGTGCTGACGGCGTCCGGGGGTGGCGGGGGGCGGTGGGATCCCACTGGCAGCCCGGAATGCAATCAACTCGCCGCTTTTGCCAACCCCAGCACCTGTCATATTTCATCTTCTTTTAAATAACTTCAAGGATATGAAAGTCATAACAGCTCACCCAGGTAGGGTCGGAAGTCACGGGCTCCTGTGCGCAGGGCTGTCGCTCTCTGGTCCTGTCCCCGGCCAGGCGCCTGCGTGGAGCTGCCCACACCCAGCCCGTATTCCAACGAGGCTCCTGGTCTGGGGGACATACATCACCGCCCGCCTGGGACGCATCAGCGCGAAAGGGACGCGGGAGAGGACCCTCTCTGTAATTGTTACATATTTCTTTGACCTCGCAGCCGCCGGAGTTGGCCTTCAAAGGGAAGAATGTTGCTGAACAGCACGGAAACGTTTTAATGAACGCCACGGGGTTTCCTGATCCCTGCTAATGAGCGGGGAAGGGCGTCCTGCAGGAGCCTCTGTCTGCAGGAAGCAGCCCGTGTGATGTAGGCGGTGGCGTGGGGCCGGCCCGCGCCTGCAAACAGAAAACAAAACAAAAGCCCGCAGTGGGCGCTTCCGGAGCGGCCGGGCCTGGTTTGCTCCTTGGGTCCAGCCCCCAGTCAAGGCGGCAGCGAAAGGGAGAGTTGCTGACGTCCATGAGGAGAGGCGGGAGCAGGATTCAAAAAGATGAGACTCAGAGCGCGCTCTCTCCCCCGGCTTTCCGCCTGCCATTGTGGTCGGGAGGATGCGTGATGGGGAAGGCCCGTTCTTGCCAGCACCCGTCCTGTGTGTGTGTGTGTGTACACGTGTGTGTGTGTGTGCCCCGCCCTCAGTATCCCCCCATGAACAGCCCACAGTCCGCCCCGGGGCTGGGGGCGTGTTCCACTCACCCCACACTCGTGAAATCGATCCGAAGCTCAAAAAGGGAAGAAGCAATTTCAGGAGGCCAGCGATTTGCTTGTCGACTGGGGGCCTTCTCCGTGTGAGCTTATTAACGTTAAGGGCGGGGAAGAGAAAGTCTACTAACTGCACGGAACAAACCGCACCAAACAGGCTTGAGTTTTGCTTTCGAACAGAAGGGCCTGGGGTGACGGAGGCAGAGAGGGGGAGACACAGGGAGACGCAGGCACACTGAGCGCAGGGTCGCAGAGCCAGGCGTGGCGGTCAGGGCTCATGGGGGCAGTGTGGCGGTTAATTCCTGAGCCGTCTTCACTGAACCCGGGGTAGGGAATGTGTGTCTATGAACCCCCCTCCCGCCTGTTAATTGTGTGTGGTCTCCCCCAGCCCATCTACCAGGCCTGGCTGGTGGGATGACTGACAGATCCCTTATTACAGATCCCTTATTACTCCGTCGGCCCTGCCTGGCCCTCCCTTAGCCCCTCCCGGAGGGGTCTCCAGGGGATGGTTTCTCACCCGGGAGAACGTACATGTATTGTTTTTGAAGGAAAGGAAAATCTCATTGAAGTAAAAGAGGCGTTGGCGTCTGGCTTTTCCCGGGATGTGTCAAGGGGGCAGGCGGGCAATGCTCCCACCGCGGGGACGGTCATTTCCGAACACGAGCGTCCGGTCCTGCGGCCGCTGTCACTCCCCTGAGGCCTCTCGCCGCAGCCCACGTGTTACATGTCCACCTAACGGTGACGGAAATGCACGTGCAAATGGACGCCTCGCGGGGTCGCCAAGCTCCTAAATCCCGGAGCGCCCCCGAGAGCCCCCCGCTTCCCCCGGTGCCACGGGAGAACCCGCCCTCCGCCGCCTGCTTCACTCACAGAGCAGAAAACCTGAAGGAGACGATTTTTCAACAAATGGACAAACTGAGCTCAACTTTATTTAATTTAACTTCAGGAAGGTTGGATCTGGAAATACATGGCTGGTTTCACGTGCTGGGAAAATCGATGCGATGATTTCTCATCCTCTCCCTGGCTATTCCCTGGCGGGAGGCTGCTGCAATAAGTCATCGGCTTGGCCAAACCAATAAGCCGCCGCCGGCCCCCGGCTCATCGGCACCGCCTTGGGGCTCTGGTGACGGACAGGCCGCAGACTCCGGCCCTTTCCTCAGCTCGGAGACCCTGTGAATCTGTAGCAGGACTTCCCCCCCCCCCCCGCCTCCAGGACAATGTTCATTGCCTGGCGTCCACTTCTCTAGGCCGGGAACTATTCCAAATGTTTATTTACATCAGGGGTTGGGAACTGTGTGCCCGGGGGACATGTACGGTCAAGGAATCATTTGGTCTGGCCCTGCCAAGGCATCAGGGGTGAGTGAGTGAAATGTTTGATCCAATATAGCAGGCTAATTTTTTCCCTCTTGACTTTAATTCTTTATTTTATTTTATTTTATTTTTAAAAATTGGCTTCAGAGAGGAAGGGAGAGGGAGAGAGAGAAACATCAATGAGGAGAGAGAATCATGGATCGGCTGCCTCCTGCACGCCCCCTCCTGGGGATCGAGCCTGCAACCCGGGCCTGTGCCCTTGGCCAGAATCGAACCTGGGACCCATTAGTCCGCAGGCCGATGCTCTATCCACTGAGCCCAACTGGTTAGGGCAAACAGGCTACTTTTTAAGTGGGTGATTTTGCGTGGCCCGCGGGTGATGTTATAAATATGCAAATGGCCCTGGGCAGGAAAAGGTCCCCCACCCCTGCTTGACATAATAATCTCAAGGACCCCTCTCTGCTCTCTGAACTGGGCGTGGAAAGAGAAAGCCACACCTCTGTTCCACAGACTTACCGGCGAGGAAACCGAGGCACAGGGGAGACTGCCGCTGCCTAAGGAGCCAGGGTCTGAAAGGGCCCAGCGTGGCTGGCTCAGCAACTAACACACCGCCTCCATGGTCTCTGGGCAAAGTGTCTTCCTGATCTTTGACTTGAGCGTCTCCAGTGACCGCGAACTCACCACCCATCCCGTTGGAGGCTTTGATGTGGAGAAAGCCCTTCCCCAAATCCACTAGTTTCCGCCGCCCAGGAGGCTGTAGGTAGTAGGTATTACTCAGAGTTTTGTCTTTTGGGGCCAGGGGACTTTTCATAACCAGCACCCAGATCGAGAAACGGAGCACAGCCTGGCCGGCGTGGCTCAGTGGTTGAGCATCGACCTATGAACCAGGAGGTCAGGGTGCGATTCCCTGTCAGGGCACAGGCCCAGGTTGTGGGCTCCATCCCCAGTGGGGTGCGTGCAGGAGGCAGCTGATCCATGATTCTGTCTCATCATGGATGTTTCTATCTCTCTCTCCCTCTCCCTGCCTCTCTGAAATCAATGAAAAAATATATATACTTAAAAATGGAGCATGGCCAGCACCCCAGAAGCCACTGTCCTCACCCCCAAAGTTGGTCGCCATCTTGACCTCTAACACCATAGACCGCCTTGAAGCAGCCGCTTACATGGCTTCTGGGGTTGGTCCTCCCATGTGTCTTAATAAGATCATTTAGGCACAGCTGTGTCTCAACCGGCCAGTCCCAGGCCCTTTCTATTGTGTTTCGTAGCCACAGTCAAGGCTGTGCCGTTTGTCTACAGGTTGAGCTAAACGTTGGCGTCCAATGAATCACGCGTCGGTGATTTTTACAATAGTGTTTCTGTCCAGCAGTGTCCTGGGAGGGCCGCCCTCCCCTGCAGGTTCAATCGCATGCCTCCTGCACCTGCAGGGAGCGTCTTCCCGGAGTGTGCACCCCCTTCTACTCATTTTCGCACGCGCCCCATGGCCGACGGGAGAGAGAGGCCGTGATGTTAGGGGCCCGGGAATGCCAAGGAGTCAGTCAGTCAGCCTGAGCCTTCGGTGGTAGCTCAGAGAAATTTCTGAAGGCTGGTGCTCCAAAGGAGGGCGGCGTTTACCTGTAGGACAACTTCAGGACCCGGGAGAGCGGCGTCGAAACCTGTGCCTTCTCCCAGGAGGGTGTCATCAAATCAGGGGCTGCTGGGCTCACGCCAGCCCTCGGCTCCAGGAGAAGGGTGGCTCCCGGAGAAAAGTACAGTATGGGAAGGGGTTTCATTTTTCGCGGATTACCCTTTCCCAGGTAGCGTGTGATTGCATTAGTCATCTCGGTCCTCGGAGCAGAATCTCAAACAAAGGGTTAGCAGGGAGGGAGCCGGGAGAATGCTGACCGCACAATAACTCACGGCCTCCCTAACGCGATTATAGAAATAAATTCAAGCAATATTTTCCGAGACGCCGGAGCCCGATCGGAAAGGCGTGAGGGGGCCCGGGGCCTCGCACGGCCCCTGGGCGGCCAGCGGTGACTGATCGCGGCGGCAGCCGAGGCCGGTCCCCAGGTGGCAGGATGCCCGACGCCTCTGAATGATCTGTGAGCCCTAAGACATGATTGAAGCCGCCGCTGTCTCCGGTGCGTGGGGAGCGGGGCGTCTTGGCTTTATTTGGCTGCACAATGGGGTGAGAATGGAAAGACGCCCGCAGGGAGGCGCCCCCGCCCAGGCGGCCCATTCGGCCAGCTGCCCGCGATGGGAGCCGTGCAGGGCTGGCCCCGGACACGGCGACCCCCCTGACCTCCGGAGTCCCGGAGTCCACAGAGCTGAATTTCAGGTTCCCATCTCACGGCCGGCGGGGGATTAGCTAATCCATCCTGTTTTGTTCTCGTGTCCACGCCGACAAAGGCGGCTGAATGGATCAAGGTCTGGATGACACATCGGAGAGCAGCGACCCGCTGTCCACATTGTCTGCCGGGAGCCTTGGAGTCGCTGCTTTCACTTCAGCCCAAGCCCCCCTCGGAGGCCTTCTTATTCCATTTGCTGGGCAGGCGAGAAGCCAGGAAAACAGAACAAGGCCCTACCCCCTGCCCCCCCGACCCCGCCCTCCCCCCAGCCCCCCAGCTCTGGGCAGTTGCTTCCGAGAAGAGTGGCCGTCCCCAGTGCTGCCCGGCCACGTCCAAAGGGAGTCAGGGCCCACGGACACTCTGTGGGAGGGGCCGTGTGACACTGGGCTCCGGGGACTTGGGCGCTGGGTGTCACCCCCAAGCTGTGACCGTGGGGAATGCCAGCGTCGCTAAACAAGGTTTCAATCCCAACCTTCCCAGCTGGTGCCTGAGCGAGTCACTGGGTGTCACAACCTCCGTTTTTTCACCAACAGAATGGGCGCCCCACGTTTCCACGCCGCCGGCTCTGCTTTCTCCCGGCGGACTGATGAGGCTCAGAGGGAAGGGGTGAGGAGGCAGGAGGAAGTTCACCAGAGAATGTGCATGCGTCTATGCATCCCCATGGCACAGGCGATGGGGTGGGGAAGGCCTGGGGCGGGCGGGGTGGCGCCCTGGTGGAGGGGAGCAGTGGGGGGAAGACGGGGGACACCTATTATATATCCAACAATAAAGATAAAAAAACGGGAGGAGGCAGCGAATGAAGCGCTGGCCGGGCGCTTTGCAGGCCGTGTGCGAAGGCGAGGGGTGCTGGTTGGACCCTGGCTGTGCTCGTTGGCATCGAGGCGGAGCCCCAATCACATGACTTTCCGGGGGGCCCCTGATGACCTTGGCGTTCTTCTTCACCCAGTTCTCTGCCTGAGACGTTCTCCTCTCCCCCACCCCCTGCCTGTCTGACTTCAGCTCACCCCTCACGGCTCGAGGGCTCCTTCCCCTTGATCTTCACCAACACGCTTTTCTCCCCCAGCCTGGCCTGTGTGCGGGTCCCCGGCCCCGTGCCAGGCGAGGGGGTGGTCCCGACAGGGGCCCGAGGGAGGCTGGGAGGCGGGCTGTGTGTTGGATCATGAACATCAACCACCCCGAGCCTGGGAACGCCCCGAGGACAGAGATGGAGACGGGGCGCCCCACCGCGGGCCACTCCCGAGTTAGAATCAGATGCGGTTCGCGGAGGGCCTTCTGCGCCGACCACACGTGCACCGCGCTGAGCGGGCGCCTCCTGCGTTTCACGTTCTGGGCCCCTCCCTCGCCTCACCCGCGTCCCAGCCCTGTCTCTGTGCGCCAGGCGCGCCAGGAGCTCAGCGCCGACAGCAAAGAGTGGCTGTTGCTGTCAGACACCTGCCCTCTGTTAGGAGGGACGAAGGAGCAGCATAAGCGTCGGTAACAATGTTGGTTTGGTCATTTGTACAGCACACGTTTTCTGCCCTATTCCAGGCACCGTGCTGGGCACCGTGGGTTCGGACGGGATGAGCCCTTGGAGAGCGTAGAGCCCAGAGGAGGAGAAGGACTGGTCCCCGGATGTTACGGTCGGGCATGATGGGGGCCAGGGCACGGAGGTGCAGGGCCGTGGGACAACACCGAGGAGACAGACAGTGTGGGATTGCAAGTCGGGAGGGCTTCTCGGAGGAGGCAGCACCCAGCTGAGACATGAGAGGCGAGAAGGAGCTGGCCAGGTAAGAGGAGGGTGGAGATGACTCCAGGCAGAGGGAGCAGACACGTGCAGAGCACTGATGGGCCACGAGATATCTTGGCGTTGCCGTTGGTGAGAGCAGGTGGGCAGCGGGGAGGGGGTGGTGCGGGGTCGTCTCACCGAGCACTCGGAATTGCCCCATGAGATAGGCTCTGCTGGCACCGTATCCAATCACAGACAAGGGGAAAGACTCCGAGAGTCTGGGCAGTTGGTTCAGGGACTAAAACTGAAATGTTGACCTTGACCAGTCTGGTTCCAAAGCCTTTGCCCTTTGGCCCTGGGAGTGTGGGAGGGCTCCCTGGGAGGGGCGGGGAAGCACAGGGCCCGGACGGCCTGCTGCCGCCATGGGTGAGCTCCGTGACTTGGGGAGAACTCCTTAACTGCTCTGAGATCAGACGCTTCCGCTGACAGGTGGCCGTATGCATAGCATCTACTCCACACGGCAGGGCACCCTCTGAGGACGAGATGAGTGAACGTGGGTAAAGCGCCGGCTAGACAGCCTGGCACTTGGCAAGGGCCTGTAAGCTGAGCGATTAGTGCTGGGAGGCCTTGGGAAGAAGCGAGACCGAAGCAAACATCGCAACTCACGTTGGAGGTGATTGCAGTGCTGGGGCGGAGAGGCGCTGGCCGTGGGGGTGATGAGAGGGAGAGCGCGCAGGGAAGAAGCCGCAGGGCCCTCAGGCTGTCAGGGCTGGGCCGTGTCCCATGAGGCTGCCCGCAGACGGGAGGGGAGGTGCGGCCTGCAGAAGGGCTGGCTGCCCCTGAGAACCAGATAGATTTCCTCTGCGAGCGTCAGGGAGCTGCGTCCCAGGGAGGCCGCTGTATTGACTGGGCCCGCAGGGACGTGTGGTTGCCAAGGGCAATGCAATCAGCGTCGGCTCATTCCTTCTCCTGGGCTCCCAGTGTCTCTGTCCCCAACCGTGAGTGGCTCAGGGCACTTCCAGAACTTCCTGTTTTCCTTCCCTGGAGGAGGGGGAGCCAGATGTGAGGGCCTGCGTGGGGGCGAGCGGCTGGAGGAGGGACCGGTCCGGAACTCCCTGGTCTTGGGGGAGAAGGAGACGGCTTGTCGAGGGCCCCGGGTGCCCCAGGAGCCACGTAGCTTCAGCCTCATGGGGTCTGTGGGGCCCCAGGCAGGAGAGCATCACCCCAGTCCTCCCTCCTAAGCCAGGGAGCCCGCCCCCTGGCCGGCCACTCCTGTGGGTTACTTGTCCCACCTCTGTCTGTGTGGGTGCCTTTGGCAGAGGAGTCCACCTCAGAGCAGGGGGACAGGGATGACTGAAGCAATCCCCGAGGGCTTCTGGGAAGAGGGGGCATCTGGGTAGGTGGTGGGGAGGATGGGTGGTTTGCGGCGCCTCTGGAGCATGCGTTCCTGTGGCAGGGGCAATGGGGCTGGGGCGGCCACCCTGGGTTGTGGAGGTGAGTGGGGTGGGGGTGGCCCAGGTGGAAGAGGAGGTCGGTGAAGAGCCTTGGAGGCCACGATGGGGCCTTTTCTTCTTGGAGCCCTGCCTCTGAATCGGCCGCACCTCTGCAGCGGAGTCTGAACTTCCCCTCTTGGTGTCCAAACTCACGGCAGGGCCCTGGCCGGTGTGGCTCAGTGGATAGAGCATCAGCCTGTGGACCAAAAGGTCCTGGGTTCGATTCTGATCTAGCGTATATACCTTGGTTGCAGGCTCCTCCCCAGCCCGGGCCCTGGTCGGGCTCATACACATCGATGTTTTTCTTTCCCGCTCTCTTCCACTCTCTCTAATCAATGGAAAAATATCCTCGGGGGAGAATTTAAAATAATAATAATAATAAATAAACCCAGGGCAGGGGCGTGGTCCTGGGAAGCCCCCGGTCAGCCGGTCAGCCGTTGACCGGGGAAGGTGGTGTCACAGCGGGGGAGCCGGGGGGAGGAGGCGCTGCCATGCGCCCCGAGTGGGGAGGGAGCGCTCGCCGTCTCGCTCTAATTAAGTGCCAAGTGGTTATTAAACAACACATTCGCAGAATTCTGACAATGGCGTGCCGACCGCGCCGCTCCGACCGCGCCGGCTCCCCCGCAAATACACTTGTAATACTCCGCTGGCTTTTAATTAACCCGACGCGCCCATACGCCCATTTATCTTTGAGGAAGACGGTTGCTCTGTGTGCCATACGTGTCAATAGATAATTAAAATGTTTTTCTTCCAGGATGAGCCGGGAGATGGGATCTATGCATTTCAGAGCCTTATTATTTTAAAAAATGTTATTTATTGAGGCCTAAGCACTTGTTCCTCGGTAACTATATAGCGAGCGTGTCTCTTTAATATCGAAATTAAACGGGCGCCGCCGACAGAATGTGCAGCGTTAGCGACCCTCTTGGGTCACAATTAAATAGCAAAAGTGACAAACATTCAATTCTTGTTTGGAAAACACCCCCCCTGTTCCACCCCCCCCCCCCCCCCCCCCGATCTGGCTCGCTGTCAGCCGGCGTCGGGCGGGCCTGTCTGTATTTTTCCCGGAGCAGCCGGTCCGTGCCGCTGTGTCTGATGCAGACACGCCGGGGTTTCTTCTAGAAAAACGGTCGCAACCGGTTTTGGGTGCCGTGGAGCAGGAGGTAACGTGTGACTGCTTTGGGGAATAGAGACTTTTCTGGAACTGGTGGCTGACCGGAGCCCACCCCCGGGGGTAGACCCGTCTGGGGATGTCACCCTCAGAGAGGACACCTGTCTGCAGGGGAAGGCAGCCTGGTCCGGGGGCTCCTCCTGCTTCTCCGGATGCTCCAACCTGCCCCCCTTCACGCCCCCCGAGGAGCTTCATGCCCACGCCCGGGTCTAATGGCCTGGCTTCCTACCCCCTTCCCAGCAGCCCCGGCTGGGGGGTGATTGTGTGTCCCTCACCGGTGCCAGAGTTTTAACTCCCAGGACCTGTGAATAGGGCTCATGTCACACAAGCCCGTGGACTGGGACGGTCAAACAACAGAAATGTTATCTCTCGTTTCTGGAGGCTGGACGCGCAAGATCAAGGTGTGGGCAGGGCTGGTTTCTCCTGAGGCCTCTCTCTTGGGCTTGCAGGCGGCCGCCTTCTAACCCTATGTCCTCGTGTGATCTGTTGAGAACACAGGCCATATTGGATTAGGGCCCTGCCTTTATGACCTCGTTTAACGTTCATCACCTCTTTAAAGGCCCTACCTCCAGTCCTGGCCAGTTTGCTTAGTGGTCAGAGCATTAGCCCAAGAAACGAAGGGTCATCAGTTTGATTCCTGGTCGAGGGCACGCACCTGGGTTGTAGGTTTGATCCCTGGCCCCTGTCAGGGCTTGTGTGGGAGGTGAGCGATCAATGTGTCTATGGCGTCCCACTGGGGAGGGCTAAGGCGTCGGCATCTGGACCTTCGTGGTGGGCGGGGCACGGTCCAGCCATAGCAGGGACCCTATTTGGAAACAGGATGGTCAAGTTGAGATCCAGTGAAGATGAGGCCATCAGGTGGGCCCTCGCCCTGTATAACTGTGTCCTTTAAGGAAGGGAATCTAGACGGGGGTTGGGGGGGGGACAGCCACATGCACAGCCAGGCACCCCTGCGAAGGGGAAGGTGCCACTCAGGGTGACCCGCCTACAAGCCAGGGAGGGACAAAGCCAGGTCCCCAGTCACTTAAAGGGACAGAGCAGAGGAAGGTGGGGTGCACATAGTCCGCTGGGGTGAGGGAAGAAAGAGACGATATCATCCCGTCGCTTCCTTTTGAATTCCAGTCTTTGTGGGTATTTTTATCACGAACAGAGCAGTAACAGAGTAGCACATGTATGTGACTTCAGATAACACGCGCACTTATGGGGGGGGGGTGTCCTCGTTCAAAACACTTTGGCTGCGTGGTCCGCGCGGGGACTGCCGCTCTAAGGGAGGGGACCGGAGCTGAGAAGTCAGACGGGGAGGGGGAGGGGCTCCTGGTGAGGAGGGATCCCCGTGAGCCCGAGGAGCACACGCTGAGGTTGTAGGGGATTCAGCAAACAAGAGATGGGGAGAAAGGGCAGGTCTCCCTGGCCCTCGGGCACCGCCCTGGGTGATGGAAGCCGTCAGGGCACAGGCCGCAGCGGCCGGTACTGTGACCGCCTGCGGGCAGAGGTCTCGGTCCTCTCACCCCGAGGGCCCCTGTGCTGGCACCGTGCCTGTCCACAGGGAGGTGGCGGGGAGTGGGTGATGGTGACGGCATGGCGTGCGGGGGGCAGAGCCCGTGTGGTGGCAGCACCGGGACTCTTTCTCTCCCAGCGGCTCTGTCCTGAGAGCGACCGGTGGGCTGCGGATCAGGAGGAGGGAGGCGACGAGGGGGGGATGGAGAGAAGCAGGGGGAGGGGTGGGTACCAGAAACATCCCGGAGGAGGGTGTGGGAGAAGCAGAGACAGAGATGGTCGGGGGCTGAACCGGGAGCAGGAGGTCGGGGCAGAGAGGCGGGAGAAACCAAGAGACCGATTCAGACTCAGCGCCGCTGACGATGGCGCAGACCCGCAGCGATTTTGTCGTGATTCGTAACTGCGGTGTGTTTAGGGCTTTGCTTATCTTTTTTTTTTTTTTTTGAAATATTTTTATTGATTTCAGAGAGGAAGGGAGAGGGAGAGAGACATCAGTGATGAGAGAGAATCATGGACCGGCTGCCTCCTGCATGCCCCCGACTGGGGATGGAGCCCGCAACCCGGGCCTGTGCCCTTGACCGGGAATCGAACCTGGTTCATAGGTGGACGCTCACCCACTGAGCCAGGCTGGCCGGTGGCCTTGCTTCTCTCGCTCACTCATTTGAGTAAACATCTTTGTGTCCTTTCCATCGCGCACGTTGGACATTGTGTGATAGGTTCCCGCGTGGGCCGGGCCCTTGGGCCTGGGGAGGGGCACCGTCTTCAGGTTGGGGAGTGGGGTGCTCTGGGGCCAGCGCCGCCCATGCGGGTGCTCTGTCCCCTCCCCCTGGCAGCTGAGAACCGACGTCCTCTCCGCCCTGGTGGCTGCCTCGATTCCAGGAGAGAGGAGAGCGTGAGTGAGGAAGGGCCCTGGTGCCTCTTCCCTCTCCTTCCTGTGTTGCCATAGCACCTCGTTTCCTTGGTAACCGGCGGCCAAGGAAAGGACACGGGGCAGGTGCAGGATTTTGATGGAACTCTCGAAAGAGAGATGTCAGCAAGCACTTGTCTCTCTTAAAGGAACGCTCGCTCTGAGAGGCTGCTTGAGCCTGGGGGTGGGAGGGAGGGCCGGGTTCCCGGGAGGGGGGAGTGTAGACATTTTCTCCCACCGGACAGAGATGCAGACCGCACTGAGAAGACCACGCTGAGGAATCAGGGCCGGGAGGCCTCGCCTAGCTCCGTGCATCGCTGGGGACGTGGGGTGGGCCGGAAGGTCATGATGCTAATGAGGCAGAGATTTCCGCTGGCTCCGTCCTGGGCTGGTGTTTGCCCTGATCGCTAAGCACCGTTGGGGGCTGTGGGGTGAGCCCTTTCTCCTGGGCGTGACTGGCGTCGGCCTTAACTGTCCCAACAAGGCTGCCGTGGACCTGGGAAACCTTTCTTGGGGCTCTGGAGTTGTTTTGTTGTTTTGACAGCTAAATGCTGTCAGTCAAAACATCTGCAAGAAGTCTGTCCCGGCGTCTGATCCCAGGTTGGACCCGTTGTCCGGAGCCCAGCATTCCTGAAGGCCACCCTTGGGCTTTCTGAGAGCAGAGCCATAGCAGCCTTGCCATGGGGTTAATTGTGCGCCCCCCTTCCCCCCTATATGTGGAAGTCCTAACCCCAGAGCCTCAGCATGGTTTGGGGAAGGGGTCGTTGTGGAGGTAAGCCAGTTAGAATGAGGTCACTAGGGCGGGTCTTTTTAAAAATATAGTTTTATTGATTTCAGGGAGAAAGGGACAGGGAGAGAGAGACACATCAATGGTGAGAGAGAGTCATGGATCGGCTGCCTCCTGCACGCCCCACGCTGGGGATCGAACCCACAACCTGGGCATGTGCCCTGACCGGGAATCGAACCGTGACCTCCTGGTTCATAGGTCCATGTTCACCCACTGAGCCACATCAGCTGATCACTGGGACTGGCGTCCTATACAAAGGAGAGGCCTGGACCCAGACACCCCCAGAAGGGAGACCAAGTGAAGACACAGGTCCACCCCCCCAGACAGGGCCCCGGGGCGGGTCCTTCCTCACGGCCTCAGGAGGAGCCAGCCCTGATTATGGACTTGCAGCCCCCGGGACTGGGCGACAATGCGTGTGTGTTGCCCTGGGAAACATATAAACAGGAGGTCATTTCCCAAAGCCCGGATTCCAGGGAGCTGTCGGGAGGGACGGTGGGAGGGGAGGGCGGGGACCTTGGAGATGGGCGGTGGCTCTCCGAGTGGCCTCTGGCAGAGTTTCCGTGGCAGGTTCTCAGGCCCTGCCGTCGCCCGGAAACCGCCTTGCAGTGGCGTGCGGAGCTCCGGAGCTTGACAAAGGCCACGGGCTGCTAATTGCTGCCCTGTCAGCCGTGCTGGGCTCGGCAGACGAGGGGGGCGGGCCTCGGGGCGCCCTGTTGCCGTGGTGTCCCTTTCACAGGGTCTGACAAGTCCCCTCTTACACACTCAGCCTCCTGCCTGTCTGGGCTAATTGGTCGGTAGCTGTGAGCCGGACAAGCCTCTCTGTAGGGCAGGAGGCAGCAGGACTTACAGCAAATTAGCAGCAGAAACATGATGAAACCCCAAGCGGCCGGGAAAGACCATGAGGGCGTGCGCATGCATTTGACTCCCCTTCGCAGCTGTCTCCTCGTTTCCTTTCTCCGGGGAGCAAGGTCCTCTGCCCTGTAACCCTGCTCTTTGGTTACTGAGAGAGCCTGGCCGGCGTGGCTCAGAGGTTGAGCGTCGACCTAGGAACCAGGAGGTCACGGTTCCATTCCCGGTCAGGGCACAGGCCCGGGTTGCAGGCTCCATCCCCAGTAGGGGGCGTGCAGGAGGCGGCCGATCCAGGATTCTCTCTCCTCATTGATGTTTCTCTCTCTCTCTCTCTCTCCCTCTCCCTTCCTCTCTGAAACCAATAATAAAAAAAGATAGGATTGATCTATATAGGAGTCCTTTAAAAGGCTCCCTCGCTCCCACTAGTTTCTGGAGTTCATACTTAAATCTGAAGGTGATGGGAGAAAACTGCTGAACTTTCCAAAAAGTTGATTAGACTAGCCAGACATCAAAATCCGATTTGGGGGGATCTCCGCGGCACACGGCGCCCAGCTGTCAAAGGCAATCAGCGACGCAGCCGCCGCGGGAGCGGGGACCGTGGGTGACAGCTGCCTCCACGTGGGAGACCGTCTTGCGGGAGAGGAGGCTGTGCCCTTGAGCTGTCTTACTTGGGAGAAACCCGGTCCGCCAGCAGCGAGACCCGGCCGATAGGGGGCGCCCTTGTTTCCTTGGCGAAGGGGCAGTTCTGGGCGTTTCCAGGGGGAGCTGGTGGGCGCGCTCCCAGACCACAGGCAGCTGTTTCGTGCAGCCACTCGCTCCACCACGGCCGCCTTTCCGGTTCTACTTACTTACTAACTCGGTCTTGGGTGTCACGATCCCTTTCAGGGAGATGGATGGCCGCCCTGCTGAGGTGCGAGCCAGCTTTCCGTGATGGGGCCCTGGCTGCGCTCCAGAGCCTTTGGGAGAAGCAAAGGACCACGTGTCCCTCGCTCCCTCCAAGTCCGGGAGCCGTGCCAGTTCCGAAACCTTCCCGGTGCCCTCAGGTCTCCGTGTGGTGTCGAAACCAGACGACCAAGGCGTCCGGGCTGCCTGTCGCTACTTGAGCCAATGAAGCCGAGACAGGGTTGACTCCTATATGAGTGTTTATCCCAATCCTGCCGGCAGCGTGGCGAGCAGCAGGTCAGCCACAGACATCTGCTCTGTCTCCCCCACCCCCACCCCCCAGAAGCCAGCTGCTTCTATGGGTAGGACGAGGATGACAGGGGACGTAGGAATCACAGGGATGGGGAAGGAGCCTATGCAGGCTGGCGTGGGACTCCATTGTCTGGGCAACAAGGTTGTCAATCTTCCCATGCGAATAGGCAGGTCTTGAATGAGAATGGGCTGCATTCCAGGGCTGGCTCCCAGGTCCAGGGCTGGCTCCCAGGTCCAGGGCTGGCTCCCAGGTCCGAGGCTGACTCTCAGGTCCAAGGCAGACTCCCAGGTCCGAGGCAGACTCCCAGGTCCGAGGCTGGCTCCCAGGTCCGAGGCTGGCTCCCAGGTCCGAGGCTGGCTCCCAGATCCGAGGCTGGCTCCCATGTTCAAGACTGGCTCCCAGGTCTGAGGCTGGCTCCCAGGTCCGAGGCTGGCTCCCAGGTCCGAGGCTGGCTCCCAGGTCCAGGGCTGACTTCTGGGTCCAAGGCTTCCCATCTCCCAGACCCAGGGCATTCATCCAGGGAATACCCACCAGGCCCCCACGAGCCCTAGTTTCCCACCTGCGCTGTGCTCCGTGAGTGTCCCCTGGGTGCCGGCAATGGGGACATACTGTCACTGGAAGGCGGAGCTCCAGGTGCAGGGAGTGAGGGTGAAGGGCTCAGGTGGCTGGAAAGTCAAGGTGCATGAGCACCAATCACCGCCCGTCTCGGTGGGCATCGCTCAGGAGGGGAGAGCATCTGATTGGCTGAGCCTGGTAGGCGGAGACCAAGGCACTGTGATGGACAGTCCCATGAGGCGCTGTCCAATGCAAAGGTGGTCCCCTCTCCCCACCACAAAACAGGGAGTCATTGTCCAAAGAAGGGGGGGCACATCCTAGCCAGGCAGGCAACGGTCTACACCAGTCCTCTACCTTGGGAGGGGTCTGGACCCCACGCCACCCAAAGAATGCCTGCAAACAAGGGCACCGGTGTCGGGGTGCAACTTTAGATTCCCGAGGGGCCGTTACGTGCATTATTTTTTTCTCGCTCCTCACAGCGATGCTCGGGAATGAGCATTTTATTGGCGAGGAGACAGACACAGAAAGATGGCCACCTCACGCTGCGAGCGGGCGGGGCTGCTCAAACCTGGATGGGGCTCGACGCTCAAGCCCAGGCTGACAGCGACCTTTCTCCTTGGCTCCTCAAGGGCAATCCAAGGGCGATGGATGGATGGAGGGACAGGAGGGAACGGGCGCTTGGCTGAGCGTCAGGGATGGCTTTGTTTCTGGAAACAGGGAGCACCCAGCAGCTTCTGTGGGAACAGGCCCTTCCTGGGATGCACAGTGGCTATTTTTGTTTTCTGGCCCCTTCCCTCCCTCCTCCTGTCCTCACGGCCCATGCTGCCTCAAAGGTGACCTCAGGAGTCGCCCTGGCTGCCTGGGCATTTACCTTTCTCCCCTCCTGGGTTTGCGGTGGGTGCCTTTTCAAGAATTCCTTGGCCGGGCTCTCTTCGGAGTGTTTTCCATCCACCGATTCACTGAAGTCCCGCCAGTGTGAGGAGTGGGAGCAGTTGCTGTCCTCGGGGACCCCGAGAGAGGGCCCCGGGCGCCACGTGGCCAGGGCCACAGGCACGTTGGGCAGCGAGGGCCCTGTTCTTGTCTCCTTTCATCTCAAATGAGCCGGGAAGGTCCCCACCTTCTTATGTCCCAATTCAGGAGACAGACCACGGATAGGACCACGGATGAAGGGAGGAGATCAGGAAGCAAGACTATGACAGGTGTCTCTGTAACCGGACAGACAGCCGAGGGGTCCGGGCTGCCTGTGGTTACCTGAGCCAATGAAGCAGAGACGGGGTTGAGGCCTATGTGAGCGTTTACCCCAATCCCACCGGCAGCGAGGGAGAGCAGCCGGCCAGCCACAGACATCGGCTCTGCCCGCCCCCCATAAGCCAGTGCTTCTGTAGGGCAGGAGGACAAAGATTCCCTGGGGACGTAGGAGTTACAGGCGTGGGAAGTGGGTGCGGGATAATCATTACAGGTTACAAGTCATGCTGGGGGGGGGGGGGCGTGTCGCAGAGGGCGGGCACCTCCAGGCACCCCGGGACCAGGTCACAGGCAGAGGGCGGGCACCTCCAGGCGCCCCGGGACCAGGCCACAGGCAGAGGGCGGGCACCTCCAGGCGCCCCGGGACCAGGCCACAGGCAGAGGGCGGGCACCTCCAGGCGCCCCGGGACCAGGCCACAGGCAGAGGGCGGGCACCTCCAGGCGCCCTGGGACCAGGTCACAGGCAGAGGGCGGGCACCTCCAGGCGCCCTGGGACCAGGCCACAGGCAGAGGGGCAGGAGCTGTAAAGGGCAGGTCCCTCCGGGGCGAGACTGTGTCAGCGACGAGGCTGTCAACCCTCCCATCATGACAGGCGGCTCTCGGGACGGAGGAGGGACCGCGCTCTGACAAGAGCGCCCAGGCCCAGCGCACAGCGCCCGGCAGGTGAGCAGGTGTCTCTGATCAGAACAGAACCGCCAGGCTCACCGAGCAGGGCTCCTGTTTCTCAGGGTTGTGATTAGTTCCCCATATTCCGCTTCTGCCCCTGACAGGTTGGAGGGCAGACCCAGGATTCGGAGAGGGAGGCGGGGCAGGGCGGCCCTCGGGTGATGGGGCAGCATCTTTCTGTGACGACGATGTAGGGTCCAGGGGTCCAAATGGACCCCCCCTTCCCCAGGCTTTCACCTTTGTGTTTCCAGGCCTCGTTTTCTAACCTCCACTGACCTTCCACCTAGAAGTGTTTGTGGGCACATTTCCACGGGACGTGGGGGCGGCTCCTGCACATGTTTTTTTAAATATATATTTTTAATTGATTTTAGAGAGGAAGGGAGAGAGAGAAATAGAAACATCTATGGTGAGAGAGAATCATTGATCGGCTGCCTCCCGCATGCCCCCCACAATGGGGATTGAGCCGGCAGCTGGGGCCTGTGCCCTGACCGGGAATCGAACCGTGACCTTTGGCTCATAGGTCGAAGCTCAACCACTGAGCCATGCCGGCCGGGCCTGCACGATTCTTTAATTTCAGGGAAGGGCAGGATGTCGACGTGAGCTCAGAGCCCTCAACCGTCTTGTTCCTCTGGTATCTACAGTGCTTGGCCCGGCGCCGCACACGCAACCTGCGTGGCTGAGCCAATGAGGGAGTGAGTGACGGATGAGCCAACCACACACCCTAAGACACTGATGGCGAACCTTTTGAGCTCAGCATGTCAGCATTTTGAAAAACCCTAACTTAACTCTGGTGCCGTGTCACATAGAGAAATTTTTTGATATTTGCAACCATTGTAAAACAAAGACTTATATTTCTGATATTTATTTTATATATTTAAATGCCATTTAACAAAGAAAAATCAACCAAAAAAATGAGTTCGCGTGTGTGTGCCATAGGTTCGCCATCACTGCCCTAAGAAGAGGTGAATCCCTGCCCACCATGCCCACCCCCCCCCCCCCCGCCCACTCTTTTAATCCGGGGCTACTGAGAAGCGCTCTTTCCCCCCTTTGTAATGTGAGACCCAAGTTAATTAAAACCAACTTGGGGAGACGGAGCTAGTTCCTCCTCCCGCCCCCCCCCCCCAGGAGAACCCTGCAGGTTCTAATAGCGATGGGGAATTGCTGATTTAGGAGGGCGCTGGGGTAACACGGCTTAGAGTCAAATCAGACGCAACCGTATTTCCACCATTTGACCTGGCAAGGCGTGTAGCCTGCCCCAGCCTCGGTTTCTGTGCCTGTAAAATGGGCTAACAGCGGTCTCTAGATCAGAGTGGATAAGCAGCACTGGGCCCCGCCTCTGGAACACGGCAGACACCCGAACGTTCGCTGTTGCCAGTCTTGCTGGAAAGTGTGCGTTTGTGTCCGCACGTCTGTGGCGACCTCCGTAGTCAGTCAGCGGGCACGCCGCTCAGGGTCCGCAGCGGCTGGGCTCATCCCGCAAACACTCCTGGCTCTCGGCCCCGCGCACGCGGCTCTGACGCTTCGCCACAGTCACACTCTCCTGGCGGTTACCAGCGTTACGGCTTGTCAACAGCTCCCTCCCGCTCCCCACACCTGCTCTCCATCGCTCGTCTCTCCATCCGTCCCCTCGGCCAAGCGCTCGGCTCTCCCTCTCTCTATTTTTAAACATATTGTTTTCTCTCCCAGTCACCTGACATTATGTCTGTTTTTTTTGTTTTCTTTCTTCTCAGTTTCTTCTCCTTCTCTGGCAGGAATAGAAAATGGGTTTCATCTCCGGAGCCGGCTCAGGTGGCCGGGAGAGCGACACCGAGGCCCCTCAGGCCATACCCGGGTGGCTGGGACAGAGTCAGGATTGATCAGCAGCGTCTGCCAATGATGGGGGACGGAGTGGGGAAGCTCTGGGTGGCAGCCATTGCCACACTCATTCGGGCAAGGGAACCCTGGGACTCGTCTTGTTACGGCTTCACTATAAATCTTCGCGCCAAATCAAATATGGCCTGAAACACAGTTAGAGCCTCTAATCCAGTCTCCCGCCGCGTGGCCAGGTGCGGCTGGAAAATGACTCCCTCTCCCTCGCCCGGAGCCAGAAGGCCCGTCTGCAGGCCCCTGTCTGCGGGGACCGGCGGAGCCGTGGTCAGATACAGGCTCCCTCCTCTCAGGAAGCACAGGGTGTCCTGAAAGGGGGCAGGTGCCGGCCCTACCGCGAAATCTGCTGGCAACACGCGGGGGGCTTTTTGGTGAGCCGAAGAGCCAGGCTTTCTAAGAGGTGGGGCGTGTGGCCCGTATGTGGGGCTGGAGTCGCCGGCTGAGGGCCCGCCCTGAGTGGCAGCTCGCCACCCTGATTGCCTTCCTACCGCAGGAAGGGCGGGGGGGCAGCCAGGGTGAGCGTGCGAGAGCTTAGACGCATCCGTGCCGGGGTGCCAATGCCCGTGTCACCTTTGTTCACGTAAGGAAGCACTCAAACCTGCAGGGAATTGTGAGTTTATTTGAGCCAAACTGTCGACAGTTGCCGGGACGCAGCGTCTCAACGGATCGGGATGACGTTCCGGAGAATGGCGGTTCTTCACCTTGTTTTATACGTGGCGGTCGAAGGAGGAGACGTAGGTGGGTGACAGGAAGTCCACTGATGGTAGAGGAGGGAGGCGGGAGAAAGCAGAGGGGGAAACCTCTGGGATTGGGTAAAAAGTAAAATGATGGACGCGTTTCTCAGGTGGGTGGAGGGTAGTTCACAGTCAACAGTGAGCTCAGTAACAATGAGGGGTTTGGGGTCTCCACAGAGCGGCGCCTGTGCGTTGAGGGGTCCGGAAAAAGGACTGTTACTCTGACCTTCCAACGATACGTTATCGTAGATGCAAAAGGACGGTAGGCTCAGGTGAGGTGAAGATCGACCTTCGTCAGGGACGATACCAGCCGAGGACATGACTGCCCCCCGTAACGGCATTAGTTGAAGTTCAATCTCAGACCATCCTTTGTGGTGACTTCAGGCCCTTGGTTTGCAAGCCCGCCACGCAGGCTCCCCTGGGCTGGTCAGTTAGCACGTGGCCCCTTTGGTCCTCCCGTTCACTGAGGGTCTCGCCTGTGCGGGCTGGTGCTGGGCCCAACGATTGCAGTTCCTCAATCAGATGAGGCGTCTCCATGGCACCTGGACCCCTGGGCACCCGGTGGCTCTGCCCACAGGGGAGGGGGCACATGACCCAGGGCCTGAGGAGGCAGTCTTGAGCTGCAAGGCTGCTCCATGCCCCAGCTTGGGTTTCTCGTCCACACGGCTGTGTGGGCACCCACCTCAGGGACCCCTTCCGCAGCTGCACCCTGGCTGGGGCCCATGGACCGGGAGAGCGGTTGTTTCTGCGAGTGTCCTGGGTGCGCCTGACTTCTTCTCCTGGCTCCCTGGTGCGTACGCTCTGTCGGCTCCCCTGTCAGCCATTGCGGGCTCTGCCGATGCCTCCTACAGTTGATGCCATGGTCCGTGTCTCAGTGACCACCCGGGTGCTCGGCTCTCAGCACGCACTGCGGGTCCACTGCAGCGGGAGGCGGGCCGGTGAGACAGGAGTGAGATTGATTTTAATTAACTCGTGTCTCATATTACGAAGGTGGAAAAAGACCGGTTCTCAGCAGCTCTAGGTGGAAAGGGTGGGAGAGGCGGGCGGGCGGGGGGTGGGGGGGTGCGGACGGCAGAGCCTTCAGGAGAGCAATGGCTACAGGGACGTTTGTTCCTCAGCGTCCATGTCCACGCTGTGCTCTGTGACGGCTCAGCCCCGACCCGTTCGCTGGCAAGGCCCTTGCTCCCGCCCTAAGAAGTGGGTCTGGAGAAGGCGGGGAGTGGGCTGTGCGGCTCTGACCAGGGAAGCAGAAAGGAACCCCGGGCCCCGCACAGTCCCCTGCCTTTTCCGTAGGAAATAAACTTTCCCCTCAGACTGCCTGCATCTGTTCTTCCATTTTTAAGACTTTTTATGTATGTTTCTACTTGCACCTCATCTTTATATTTATAGGAAAGACACATGCATATCCATGAATCTGTGTGTGTATATTATGAGAAATGGGGAAGTTGGAGGGCGGGGGGGAGAGAGAGAGCAGTGTGGGGGCCAGGGTCCCTCCCCCCAGGCTACACGTGGTCCCCCCCTCGCTTGTGCCCTGCCCAGATGACAGTCAGGGATGGGCGCTGGGAGGGGGGTGGTGGGCGGGGGCGTGAACCCTTTCGCTGGCTCTCTGCTCCTCATCACAGCACTCCTGTCCGAGGGCCCTGGTTTAATTTGCTGGAGCTGAACTGTGGCAGGAAGTCTCGGGGGCAGGGCACGCGCTCCACTCCGCCCTCCCCCCGCCCCGCCCTGCCTCTATCCTGAAATTTTTCATTAAGTGCAGAGCGCTGTAACTCAGCTAAGGGAGAGACAAGCATATTGTTAGCCTGGGTTTGTTTCAGGCTGCGGTTTTAATTTTAAAGGCTCCTGATTCCAGCATCACAGCCCGGGGTCTTGCTGTGGAAGGAGCTGCTCCTCCCCCGGGCAGGCAGGGGGACAGGGGTGTCCCTGCCTGGGGCCGGGGCTGGGGCTGGGGGCAGTGGTGCGTGGTGTGGGGTTTTCCAGTGTGTTCTGCTGGGTGTTAGTCTGCAAGAGGGTCGTGAAAAAGAAAGGTCACAGATGCCTGGAAAATACCGTGTATCTCAGGGCGTTCCCCCACCCGAACCAGGAGGTGTCCCGTGCACGCCAGCGTACAAAGGCCCTGACAAGTCCTGCGCCCAGCAGGCCTGTTTGCCCTGGTTCAGTCCTTGCTGCCCACGATGACTGACCACGGGCTCTCTACCGGGCAGCAGGAGTGTTCGTGGAATTCAGCCAGGCCCTCTCCTGCAGGGACGGACCTGGGAGGGGACCCTCCCCGGAGCCCCCCGCTTTCCTCAGCTCTGTCACTATCCACTGCGCAGCCCGGGCACGCTCCCGCCCCTCTCTGGCCCTCAGACTTCCTTATGCACCAGGACGGGGCCCTGGTCTTGGACTCTATGACCTGGGAGGCCCGCAGAGCAGTCAGCTCAGTGAAAACCAGAGGCCACGAAGGGACCGGGAGGGAGGGGGAGAGGCGGATGTAAGGAGAGAGGGAGAGAAGACAGGGCCCAGGCTCCTGCAGAGACGTCTTTCCTAGGAGAGGGTCAGGGTGCGCGGCGAGGAGTCCAAGGTCACCTTCCCTGAAAGCATGGGGACCGGCTTCCAGTCTGCGATGCCACTGCCTCCGGCAGAGCTCCCGCCTCCGGTCACACAGCTCCGTCACCGTCTCCCGCCCCCACCCCCCGTCCCCGCGCCCAGCGCCCCTCCCTGACTGCCATCTGCTCAGGGCACCAGCAAGGAGGGACCAGCCTGGTGGGAGGGCCCTGCACCCCCTAACACCCTGCACCCCAGCCCCTACCCTCTGCACCCCACCCCCTGCACCCCCATCCCCTTGCACCCCCACCCTCCTGCACCCCACAACCCTCTGCACCCCACATCCCCTGTGCCCCTATCCCCCTGCACCCCAACCCTCTGCACCCCACCCCCTGTACCCCCATCCCCTTGCACCCCCACCCTCCTGCACCCCCAACTCCCTGCACCCCTTACCCCCTGCACCCCCACCCTCCTGCTCCCTCGCTGGAGGTGGAGGGAGCCCGCAGCCCTGCAGTAGAAAAGTCCCAGCCCAGAGGGCAGCCAACTGGCTTGAGGCTCCGGGGAGGGAGGGCGGGCGTCAGGCTGCAACAGTCGCCGGGGCTTCCTAGCTCCCCACGTGGCTCCTGTTGTGACCTTTCCCACAGGCCCGAGGGGTGGGTGGAGGGGGTGGGGAGATGGGGTGGAGGGGTGGGGTGGAGGGGGGCTGCTGGTGCAGATGCCCGGGAAGATGGCCCGGCCACCGACCACCGGGGTTTGCTCTCTCAGCCGAGGCGCTTTCTGCTCCCCTCAGATCTGCGCTCTGCGTCAGTCCGGCTAAGAGTCTTGATCACGATCGATAAATCGAAGTCTTAAGTAAAAATCATTTTTAATATATTTTTTATTGATTTTTTACAGAGAGGAAGGGAGAGAGATAGAGAGTTAGAAATATCGATGAGAGAGAAACATCAATCAGCTGCCTCCTGCACATCTCCCACTGGGGATGTGCCCGCAACCCAGGTACATGCCCTTGACCGGAATCGAACCTGGGACTCCTCAGTCCGCAGGCCGACGCTCTATCCACTGAGCCAAACCGGTTTTGGCAAAAAAAATCATTTTTAATGCAGATGAAAACCATTGTGAAAAGGCAAACCTCACGGAGCCTGGGTGGTGGGGCCCCCGTGCTATGGAGACAGGACCCTGAGTCCAAAGACGCGAGGAGGCCTGGGCAGGCGGCCCCCTCACCGTCTGCCGCTCGGAGCAGGAGCCCAGCCCGCGCTCCCTCCCACCCGCCCGCAGGTCCCGGCCTGTGACTCAGGGAGAGAGAGGGCCTGGTCCACGGCTCAGCAGTTGAGCATCCACCTAGGAACCAGGAGGTCACGGTTCCGTTCCCGGTCAGGGCACAGGCCCGGGTTGCGGGCTCGATCCCCAGTGTGGGGCGTGCAGGAGGCAGCCGGTCCATGATTGTCTCTCATCACTGATGTTTCTCTCTCTCTCCCTCTCCCTTCCTCTCTGACATCAATAAAATCTCTATATTTCTTTTAAAAAGGAGAGAGTTGGAAGGACTGGTCCTCTGGGCTGGCATCTCGATGGCCGGCTCCTTTTGCACAAGGAGACGTCTTTTGTTAAAAGGTTGCCAGCGGCTGCTTCCCCCAGGCCCTCTGGTCCCCGGTATCACTGAATGGGGACTTGGGAGGGCTTTGCGACAGCGACAGGCAGATGGAACCCGCTGTCCTCCGGTGACACAGCCCACGGTACCACGTGACCCGGCCACCCTGGCCACCGCTGCACGGATCCGCCAATCCCCGGGTGGGCCAGTCACCGTGGCACAGTGCGGGGCGCCACTTCTGCCCGCCGGGGCGGCCTGTACCACGTGCTGTTGCCTGAACCAATCAAACACTCCCTTCTAGGGTTTGGACATGAGCTGTAGAGATGGAGACGTCGGGGGCAGGAGGTCGGGTCTGAGACAAAGAGCCACAGAGAGGAAGGAGGTGAAGGCGTGAGGGAAGGGAAGACAAGAGGGCGTGGTTGTGGAAACCATGGCCGTGGCAACCGTGGCCATGGAAACCGTGGCTGTGGAAACAGCGGCCGTGGAAACAGCAGCTGCCTGGTGAGGGGGAAGGTGAGGTCCAGGTGCCTGAGTCGCCCCCACCCACTTGGTCTGAGGTGGGTCCTGGAGGGGCCTGGCCAGCGCCCCCTTCTCTGCCCTGCGCCCTAACAGGAACCCCCTGTGTCTATGAGGGGTCGGCACAGGCCTCTGGCCCCGGAAGAAAAACCCCTCAAAAAACCACAAAAAAACACAGAAAACCACAGAGGAACGCATCTTGGGATTCTAGGGTTCTGCCAGCGCCTTTGGCTCACCAGGGGACTGGCGCCTCTCCCTGTGCAGCGAATCGCTTCCCTGGTCCCTCCCGTCCAGCCCCCATCAGAGGACACTCAGATCCTCTCTCCATCCTTTCCCCCGGGCCTGCCCCTGCCCCTCTCCCCCCTCTGCCCCCTCCCTCCCTCTTCCCTTCTGTCTGTCTTGGCCTTTCTCTCAGATGAGACGGCGGAGCTGCTCTGAGGGGGCGCGGTGCTGAGGAGCCTGATCCAGGGGAGCGGAGAGCTGCCTAGGGCCCTGTCGGGGCGTCTGGGCCCACCTGGCCTGCCGGCCGCTGTCCATCCCTCTCGGGGCAGCAGGAGGGTCCCTCATTGTGCTCCCCGTGTCCAGGCATCGATGTCTCACCAGCTGCCCCCAAGATCCCCGCTCCTGCCAGGAGGGTCAGGGCCCTGCGAGTCAGGGCCCCGCGGGTCTGATGTGCCCGAGGCTTGGAGTCCGGGACCCAATGCCCAGGAGAGAGCTCTCGATGACGGCCCTGCCCCACGGACTCAGCGTCCAGGAGCGATACGCGGGGAGAGACTTACTGGCGCCGTTTCCCTGACTTTCCTACACAGCGGGCCACGTGACCACGCACCACGCCACCGATCCCGGGGAGACCCTGTAGCCAACCTTCTCGACTTTGACCTCGTGTCCCTCAGGATGGTCTGGTTGCCAGTGACAGGAGCCTCGCCGGCTAATCGACTTCTTTCTTTTGAAGAAGAAATGTATCACCAGGAGGAAGGCTGCTCAGAGGAAGAGCTGCCCGCGAAGCTTGGAGGAGACATAACTAGGCCAGTCCCGCTGGGTGAGGCGCCGGGAAAGTTCGCGTCGTGGCGGGCGGGGTGAGGCCGCAGCCAGCGTTCTCCGCCCTGTGTCCCTGTTCCCTCTGCTCAAGGCAGACAGAGAGGGACTAATCGGCCTGGTCGGGGCGGTGATGGGAGTCCCATGCGGTCGGAGGCGGGGACTCCAGGTCTGGGAGCAGAGGGAGGGGGCACGGGTGCTGGGCAGCTGGGCACCCTCTGCACCGCTGAC
This sequence comes from Myotis nattereri, assembly GCF_964212035.1. Classification (NCBI taxonomy): domain Eukaryota; kingdom Metazoa; phylum Chordata; class Mammalia; order Chiroptera; family Vespertilionidae; genus Myotis; species Myotis nattereri. The sequence goes on from NC_138090.1 coordinate 2,312,563, forward strand.
CCTGGTTCTGTAGGTCGGGCTGTTCCACCTTCCCTGTTCCCCTGCACCATTCACTAGCTCGGAGTCTTCCCAGCATTCCTCTGCTGTTTCCCCTCAGGTCTTCATTCATTCATTCTCCATTCATTCATTCATTCCTCATTCATTCATTCACTCACTCTTCATTCATTCATTGTTCACTTGTCCGACAAAAATGCACTGAGGCCCTAGCTGGTTTGGCTCAGTGGATAGAGCGTCGGCCTGTGGACTAAAGGGTCCCGAGTTTGATTCTGGTCAAGGGCACAGGCCCAGATTGCAGGCTTGATCCCCAGTGTGGGGCGTGCAGGAGGCAGCCGATCCATGATTCTCTCTCATCTTTGGTGTTTCTATCTCTCTCTCTCCCTCTCCCTTCCTCTCTGAAACCAATAAAAATGTATTAAAAAAAAAAACCAAACAAACCCCAAGAAACAAAAAACGCACTGAGCACCTACCAGGGCTCTTGCACTGGGTAGGGGTTCCAACTTGTGCCCTTTGACCTGGGCACCCTCTGTGGTCCCCTCAGTCCCAGGCTCAGCTGATCTCAGCCCGTCTCCTGGACTGGCGTCCACCTCTGGCCAGCGCTAGGCCCACGGGCTGTGGGACGGGTGGGGGAGGGTATGGAAAAATGTGACTCTCTGTCTTGCCTGTTGCTTTGGGTAGTTGGAGAGATAAACAAGGCACAGCCCCGTGCGAGCTGAATAAAAATGCCTATAAACTGTAAAAAATAAAAGAAGAAAAAGGTCGCAAGAAACAGACACCTACCCAAGTGAGGGGGCAGGAAAGGGAAGAGGCAGGCTGCGGACTGAGGTCGGGGACCCGGACAGGGAGCATGGCCTCGGCTGGAACCAGGAGCCGCGAAGCCCCTGCAGCAAGGCCCCTTTCCCCTCACCTGTTCTCCTTCTGGCCCGGGACCGCTGGCCAAGGCCCTTGCCCTGCTCAGCGGGGGGCGCGCCCTCCTGACCGGCTCCTGGGTCCTTGAGGCCAGAAGCCAGGTCTCGGAACGATGCTGTGTCCCCAACCACAGCGGGAGGAGACGCCGGATCCACTGGGGGAGCCGGGCTGCCGCCCCATCCTGGTCACACCGGCAGGAGTGACCGTCCGCCTGCTGGGTGCCCCACGGAGCCGCCCCCTGCCCCCCCTCCTCATGGCTAATTCACCTCCCCCTTGGCGGCATCTGCTTCGCTGGCAACTCCGTGGGACTAGAGGGAGCAGCGAGGGAGATGGAGGGAGGGAGGTTGCCCACACATCCCTGGGACTCGCTGCTGAAACAGCGGGTTAGCCGGCGCCTCCTCGCCCATCGCTGACGGCTCGTGTCCAGTTTTGCTTTGTCACCACCAGGTCCAACTGAGTCAGGAGTGGAGATGGGCCCCCATGAACCCAGGTGACTCAGGAGAGCTGAGTCGTGCAGCAGGTGTGATTGGGGGGGGGGGGCCGTGAGTGTGGTGGTGGGGAAGCAGCTAACAGCTGGGGCGGTGGAGACAGCCCCACAGACCTCTGAGGAGCCATAGATGGGGGTCCAAGAATGGGCTTTCTTCTCTCCATCCAGGGAGGAGCGATTTCTCTCCGCCCGGGAGGGAAGTCCATAGAGCAAGCAGCAAGGGTGGCGGGTACAGTGAGTGGCTGTGGTCTCCGGGGGGGCGTAGGGCAGTGATGGCGAACCTTGTGAGCTTGGCGTGTCAGCATTTTGAAAAACCCTAACTTAACTCTGGTGCCGTGTCACATATAGAAATGTTTTGATCTTTGCAACCATAGTAAAACAACGACTTATATTTTTGGTATTTGTTTTATATATTTAAATGCCATTGAACAAAGAAAAATCAACCAAAAAAATGAGTTCGCGTGTCACCTCTGACACGCGTGTCATAGGTTCGCCATCACTGGCGTAGGTCTTAACTCAGAGCATCTCTGCCGACACCTGGGGACACGAGCTGAAGGATCGTGGCTGTAAGGTCAGGCCCCCTGCTCCCTTCTTCCAGAACATGCCGCTGGGCCGAGGCCCCGGGTCACAGTGGGGCTCATGCAAGGCCCCGGGTGCTCTGGGACCGTGGCAGCCCCTCCACAGCACGGGAACCCGCACCCCCAAAACAGCCAGAAAGTTGAGCTTCCATCAGAGGAGAGAAAACTTGCCGTATCGATTGGGGCCAGGGCGGGAGGGGGCGGGGGAGCCGCAAACAGCCAGAAGCTCCCAGTTCTCTGCGCTGCTAATCAACTGTGAGGCTCGAGTCTCCGCTCCATCATGTCGGGGAGGCGGCGAGCCCCTCGCCCAGCGCACCTGCGGGCCACGTCTCGGCTTCCCCATCTCTCCTTGGACCCGTTTTCCTTATTAAACTCGCCGCGGGGCTTCTCCGTGGCCTATTGATTCGAGCGCGGGAGAGCGGACGGAGGATATGAAAATACAAATTGCTGCTCCCGAGAGCACTGCTGTCTGTACAGGGCTGCTCCTCCAGGCTCGGAGCATCCCCGCGGGCTCGGCTGAGGAGCATCAGGACAAGGGCACCCGCTTGGCGGAGTGAGTCGGTTCTCCGCGGAGATTCTGAGCAGCCCCTGGGGCTCTGGCCCAGGCCCCACAGCTCAGGTTCATGGGTGGCCGGGCACCTCCTGGGACCAGATGGTCTTTGCTGAAGCCAGGTGGTTAGAGCAGCAAGAAGGACTCCAGCCGAGGTCTTGGTGCCGTTGGCCGTGTAGACGGACACATCCTCCCCCACTCAACCCTACTTATTCTTCAAGGTCCAGCTCAGGTGCCACCTCCTCCGGAAAGCCTCTCTGGATTTCCCCAATTAAGCTCTTTCCTTTTTTTAAAAAATATTTTTATTGATGTCAGTGAGGAAGGGAGAGAGAAAGAAACATCAATGATGAGAGAGAATCATGGATCGGCTGCCTCCTGCACACCCCCCACTGGGGACGGAGCCCGCAACCCGGGCCTGTGCCCTGACCGGGAATCGAACCGTGACCTCCTGGGTCATAGGTCGACGTTCAGCCGCTGAGCCCCGCCGGCCGGGCCCACGCTGGTATTGTAAACCCAGATGTTCTGGGTCCAGAGCCCTGGTGGTGACGTCATGGTACTTCCCCGGGCATTGGTGCCCGTCCCCTCAAACCTCCCGGTTCCCGGGGGAGGGACCCCGTCCTGCTCTCACCTCCACCCCCCGGGGTGCAGGGCGCTGGGCAGCGCCTGCAGGTGTCTGGCAGTCGGTCCGGAATCGTGTGTCCGCAGCCGCGATCTACTCCCTGAGATGGAAAGGGAGCTGTGTGCCTCGAAGGCGGTCCTCTCCCAGGCCCACCTTCTCCTGCACGGAGACTAATAGCTCCTGGAAACAATATTCATCTTTCGGAAGAGCCAGCCGCTCGGCCGGGGGCCCGCAAGGATCTCAGCTCAGACCCGCGTGAGGAGAGCTGGCTGCTGCGTGGCTGCCCATGTGGCCTGCTGCAGCCTCGTCCCATCCATCATCCTGGGACGGACGCTCCGTCGCTGAGAAGCAGCCTTCGATTTCAGTTCCTCCCTTCCTTCCGTGTCCTCATCTTTCTCCAGCGACAATGCTGAGCTCTAAGCTGAGGGGCTGGGGCAGTGAACCCTACGGGACACGTGCCCACGCAGCGCTCGCACGCTGGGAAATGGAGCGAACCGGAAAGGGCGGGAGCCATCAGGGAAGGCTGCATGGAGGAGGAGGCTTATAACGGGAGGAGAACTACGAAGAGGAGGCAGTGGTAGGAGCAATCGGGTGGGAGTGGGCGACTGGGACTGGGGTGGCTGGGAGGCGTGGAAAAGGGGGCTACCCACGTGACGTGTCAGGGTTCTGGGTCACCAAGAGCCGCTGTCCAGGGGAGGAGACGGTGGTGATAATGTCACCTGTCCGCCAGCAGGACTGAGCCTGGAAGGAATGCGGGAGTGTGTGTGGTGGCAGACGGGGCTGGGCCCTGAACATGAGGCGAAGTCCTCAAAGGTCTTTGGGCAGGTGGGGGCAGGGGGGAGAAGCGGGTGACAGCCTCAGGAGGGGCCTCACAAGGGAATTCTGGGAGGTTTCCAGGGATGACTTGCGGGAGGCGGGGGTGGGGGGGTGGGGCGGGGAGCTGCAGGAGGTGATCACGTGGGAGATGTTGAGGGAGGTCAGGCGGCTGTGGAGGGGGGCGGGGTGGAGAGGCACTCGGAGGCGACCTTGGGTGGCCCGCCGTGCGTGTGGGGGTGGGGAAGAGGGTGGGGTGGCCGCACTGTCCAGCGTGGGGTCCTCGACCTGTTGGTGAGACTGTGCCCAGAAAACCCCTGGTTCATCCCCCTCTTCTCCTGACATCCGCCACCTCCAGCGCCAACCACAGTACCCAGGGCCGCGGGGTTTCCACCAGGACGCCACTGCTGCTGTGAGCATCTGGCAGCGTCTCTAATTCTATTCGGTTCCTTCTGCTTTTTCCTTTCCCCGAGGAACGCCCCGCAGGGAGCAGGTGGCAAGAAGAAGGGCAGACCGTGCCCTTGGCGTCGCAGCCTCCTGCCTGCTGTGCTCGGCGCGGTGTGCGCAGCGGGTGCGGCCGTGTGTCCCTGGGGAGTGGGGCCCAGTTGTCTGGCTGCTTACAGCTCCATTTCCAGACGTCCGTGAGGCCCAGGGCCTTGCGGATGCTGCTCCCCGACTCATTCCATTCTTCAGCAGGTACTTACTGGGTGCCAGCCGCGGGCGAGGCCCCGCTCCGAGCACTGGGAGATCCGCCGCGAACAGACAAAAAGGTGACAAAGGTGAAGGGGATCCAGAGGCACAAACGCCCAGTTACAAAACAGACCGCGGGGACGTCGTGTGCAGCGCGGGGAGCAGTCAGTAACATGGCGAGAGCTTTGTCGAGGGGACGGTTGCTTACCAGGTGCACATGACATCGATGTTGAACCGCTGTGTTGTGCACCTGACTCTAGTATAATATTGCATGTCAGCAGTGACTTAAAAGTCACTTAATTCATTTTTAGAAAATGTGTGCCCTCATGCAGCCTACATTCTAGTTGTTTTGTTGACTGGTCACTCGTTAGTTCTAGCTTTTGTTTTCTGTAGATTCCTTGGGGAATGTCTATGCGAATAACCATGTTGTAAATAAACTAGAGGCCCGGTGCACAAATTCATGCACAGGTATGGTCCCTTGGCCTGGCCGGTGTTCGGGGCTGATTGGGGCCGGACGGCCGGCCGGGGGGAGGGACCGCGGAAGATTGGCTGTGGGAGCGCACTGACCATCAGGGGGCAGCTCCTGCATTGAGCGTCTGCCCCCTGGTGGTCAGTGTGCATCATAGCTACCGGCCGGTCATCCGGCCGTCCAGTTGTAGCAGTCGCTAAGGCTTTTATATATATAGGTAGAGACGATTTGAGTCCTTTCTTTCCAATCTCTAGGCCTTTCCTGTGTGTGGTCTTACTGCCGGGGGTGAAAGTCCCGGTGTGATGCGGAATAGGAGTTGTGCGAGTGAACACCCTTTCCTTGTTCTCAATCTTAGGATGAAAGCCTGCCTTTTTTTCACCATTAAATATTATGTTAGATGTAGTTTTTTTTCCCCTTTTCTATTTTGTGGATGCCCTTCATCAGGGTACGGAAGATTCCTCCTATTCCTGAGAGTTTGCTGAGAATTTTTATCCGAGGTGGGTGTTGCGTGTTTAGGAATGCCTTTTTTCTGCACCAGTGCACGTGAGTTTTCCTCTCTAATTTGTTCATGTGGAAGATGATAATGACTGATTTCCTCAGATGTCGAACCAGCTTTGCATTCCGGGGACAGACGGCGTTGGGCTGTGATGTCTCACTGTGTTTCACATATTGCTGAACTCCACTTGCTAATATTCGGATGAGGATCCCTGTGTCTATATTCACGAGCGCTATTGGTCTGTAATTTTCTTGTGTTCTCTTTTCCTGATTTTGGTATCAAGGTAGTTTTGGCCTCATAAGTTGAAAAGTGTTTCCTCCTCTTTTTAAAAAATATTTGGGAGAATTCATGGGGGCGGGGAGGGGGGAACTATCTGGGTGTAGAGGTTTTTTGTTTCGCTGTTTTTTTTCAGACGGTTTTAAAATCTTTCAATTTCTTGTCCCTAGGACTATTTAGGTTACCTGCTTTTTCTTGGGTGAGTTTAGTGGTTTGTGGCTTTCAAGAAATTAAGTGGTTTCCTCTACGCTGTTGGATTTATGGGTGTAGAGCTGTTCATGGTATTCCCTCAATAAACTGTTCCCCCTCATTAAACTTTTTGGTGTCTGTGTTGTCTGCACTGATAACCTCTCTTTTATCCCTAATGATGGTAATTTGTGTCTTTTCTATTTCTTTGAGAGTCTGGTTATAGGTTTGTCAATTTTATTGATATTTCCAAAGAACCAACTTTTGTTTTCATCGATTTCTCTATTTTTCTGTTTTTAATTTCATCGATTTCCACCCTAATTATTACTGTCCCTTTCCTTCTGGCTGCTGTGGGTTTATTTTCCACCTCTTCAGTTTTTTTTTAAAGGCAAACAACTAGGTTATTAATAGGAGACGTTTCTTTTAAAAAATATAAGCCTTTAACGTTGTACATGTCTCTCGAAGCACTTCCTTAGCCACGCCCCACCCATTCGATAAGTTGTATTTTATTTTTGTTCAATTGTTTGTTCCGAACTATTTTCCAACTTCCCTTAAGATTTTCTTTGGAAACACGGATTATGTACAAGTGTAGTGTTAACTTGCCAAGTGTCGGAGGATGTTGTTCAGGACGCCTGTGTTACCGATTTCACAACGGATCGTGGTGAAACTCCAAGATGTGTAGGCCTTGAGTCTCCTGCCCTACAGCCGGAGGTAGGAATTGGGCCTCTCTTTTGGGAGGGCGTCTTGATAACTACAAGGGAAAACCTTAGCCATGTTCACACACATTGACGCAACCCTTCCCCTTCTTTGCTTTTATCCGAAGAAAGTACTCATGAATGGCCCCGCGGGCGTGGCTCAGTGGTTGGGCATCAGGGCACGTGCCCGGGTTGCGGGCTCGATCCCCAGGGTGGGACGTGCAGGAGGCAGTCGATCCATGATTCTCTCTCATCACCGATGTTTCAATCTCTCCCTCTCCGTCCTTTCTGAAATCAATAAAAATATATTTTTAAAAAGAAAATATTCATGAGTGGACACATAGACATTTGAGCAGCCCTCCACATTTAGAAAGACCTAAATGCCCAACCACGGGCGGCTGGTTAGCTAGGTTAGCGGAACCCACGCCATGGAGTGTCAGCAGCCGTGGAAACGTGTCCTGAAGAAGAACGTGGAGGCCCCGGGGAGGAGCGGATGATCCGTGACCGGCCCTGGCTGTCTGTTCCCTCCCCCACTGCAGTGCCGCCTCCGTGAACGGCGCCCTTGGCCTCTCTTGTTTACTGCTGTTTCTTCGGGGCCTGACACGGCGCGTGACACATGATAAAGGCTCGCAACTATTTAAACACATACATCACAGGAGACAGCGTATTTACCCACCTCATCATTGTAATACACACGTCACATGTGTATATTATGCGCATGTCACATCTCTCTAGGTCTACGTATACTGGCACCTATGAAATCTGGTTCCTTTCTTTTTAAAAAATTTTTTTAAATATATTTTTATTGATTTCAGAGAGGAAGGGAGAGGGAGAGAGAGAGAGAAACATCAGTGATGAGAGACAATCATGGATCGGCTGCCTCCTGCACGCCCCCCACTGGGATTGAGCCCGCAACCTGGGCCTGTGCCCTGACCGGGAATCGACCCCGGGACCCTTCTGTCTGCAGGCTGATGTTCTATCCGCTGAGCCAACCGGCCAGGGCTGGTTCCTCTCTTTTTAGGGGAGGAGCATTCTTTCCCCGTCACTGCCTTTACGTGCCGAGCGTTCCCCCCTTTTCCCTGGGACTCACTCCAGCCCATCTGGGCCGACCCCCCGAGGCTCCTCCATGCTTCTGGGGGGAGTTTATGGTCATGTTTGATCCCTGGGCACAGGGGTGCAAGTCACCTTGTTTTTCTGAAGGGCCCTCAGCGAGTGGATGGCCGAGGTGGGCCTGGGTCAGGCTGTCTCGCTCCAGCCCAGTGTCCTCCGCTGCCCCGCCCCCCTCCCCGCCTCCTCAGAAGGCTCCAGCCTCCCGGGCCATGGGCAATGCCCCGGTGGCCTCGCATTCCTGCCGGCTCTTCCATTCTCCAAATACCACGGGCACGGCCTGCCATGGCAACCGGCAGCCTGGGAAATGTCATCGCTTTTAAGAAACACGGGGCCGCGGGACCACCTGCGCCGCACCTCGCTCCGGCTTTTCTGCAAAACAGCACAGAATCCTGCAGGGGCGCCCAGCGAGCGCCAGCGGGCTCCGGCGGCAAGGGCGTGGGCTTGGGGCCCGTGGGTGATCCGTCCTGTCACACTGTGAACGGGGCAGGCAGGTCGCTGGGTCTCTGAGCAGCACTTACCTCCCTGGGAGATGCTGCTCAGTGGGCACCGAGGTGAGACCACAGGCCAGACGACGAGCACCCGGTGCCCGGCAGGTGGTGAGGGCTCAGCGACAGCATCTGTCGTGTGTCCATCCCGGCGACACCTGTGCTCTCCCCTCCCTTCCGAGCTGCCCACTTGCCGGGGACGAGCCGCCATCGGGATCAAAGTGAGCTCTACCTGCTGCACACCTGTTTGCACACCTGTTTGTACACCTGCCGCACCTGTTCCCACACCTGTTTGCACACCTGTCGCACCTGTTTGCACACCTGTTTGTACACCTGTTCGCACAGCTGCCGCACCTGTCTGCACACCTGTTCGCACACGTGCTGCACCTGTTCGCACACGTGCTGCACCTGTTTGCACACCTGTTTGCACACCTGTTCCCACACCTGCCGCACCTGTTCCCACACCTGCCGCATCTGTTCACACACCTGTTTGTACACCTGTTCCCACACCTGCCACACCTGTTTGCACACCTGCCGCACCTGTTCGCACACCTGTCTGTACACCTGCCGCACCTGTTTGCACACCTGTTCGCACACCTGCCTCACCTGTTCGCACACCTGTTTGTACACCAGCCGCACCTGTTCAGCTGGCTTCCGTCCTGCCTTTTGTTCCCTCTCCACCGCCCTGCACATCAGTGGGCCCTGTGGATGGGTGAGACCTTGCAGCTTCTCTGGCCGCCTCTTGGGTGAAGAGCGCAGGGAGAGGTGCACGGGGCCGCTCGCCTCACCAGATGGCTCTGAGGGGCCCTGTCAGCCTGGCACGGGCCATGCGTGTTGACATGGGTGCCGCCGGGGGACACGTCCGTGTGGGGCAGTTTCCCTGGAGCCCAGATGTTGGGAGACTCCTTGACCGGAAAGGGTCCTTATTTTTTTAAAAAATATGTTTTTATTGATTTCAGAGAGGAAAGGGGGGTGTGAGACAGAAACATCCATCATGATCCGCTGCCTCCTGCACGCCCCCCACTGGGGATGGAGCTGCAACCCGGGCCTGTGCCCTGACTGGGAATCAAACCCTGACCTCCTGGCTCACAGGTCGACGCTCACCCACTGAGCCACGCCGGCGGGGCCCTGAGGGGGCCTTTCTAAAGCTGGGTGTCCACGCCCACCACAGGCCAGGGCTCAGTGCTGAAGGACAGTGTGGACCCTGGGGGCTTGCCCCCCTTGACAGACACCCCTTCATGCCCTGGGGCCCCCAACCCTCCCTCCCACCCCCAAGTTCTGGGCTCCTCCGGGCCAGCAGCACTCTCTCCTTCATAGAGGGTGCGCTTGGCTCATTCCACTCTCCTGCAGGCTGGGAGCACCTCGGAGCGGGGCGGGCGGGCGACGGACTCTCCGCCCAGCGGAGCTGAGTGCATTCCTGGCCCAGGAGCAGGAATGAAGGATGCGTTCCTTCACCTGAATCCTGAACCCATCGCTGCTTTGTGCAAAGGAGAGCCGTGCTCCCCCCTCCCCCCTCCCCTGACAACACGCAGCCTTCCTTCCGAGGGAGGGCTGGCCAACGGGCTTTGTTCCGGAGGCAGGGCGGCGCCGGCGCCTGGGAGGGGCTTTTGGGCACCTGCGCCTCCACGTGTGTGAGCAGGAGACTCCGCTTTCGAGGGCTGCTCCTCAGCCTGCAGCGCCCGCTCCTGCCCCTTTTACACAAAGAGGAGGAGGAGGCGTGTGTACGAGCGGAATTAACACAGCGCACCGCGCTCTGCTCCTCGATCCATCGGGCGCCCAGCGCGGGCGGTTCATGTTCCCACGAGAGTGGCGGCTCCGTCAGGGAGGGTTCCCGAGGGGCCGCCCACACCTCCCACTTGAGTAATGCGCATTCATGCGGCAATGATGCAGGGGAGGGGGAGAGGGGTCATGTCTGGGGAGGCGCTCTGCACGGGCCCACGCACCTGGGGACGGGGTTTACTTAACCTGCAATCAGGGCGAGAGGCTCTGTGAGGCCCGTCTGAACGCAGAAGGTGGGATTTCCATCGGATGCAGACAGATGAGAAACCCTCTGTTTGTACAGCTCTGCGCAGTTCATCCTTTCCGTCTCCAAATCTTTCACGGGGCTTATTGCGTTCAAAACGCCGGGGTGGGGGGTGGTGGGAGGAGCAGCCTCCCCGTGGGACCAGCTCAGGGAGGGACACGCTCCTGAGGTGAGCGCGTGGGTGTTACGAGGAGGAGGACAGGGCGTGTGAGAGCAGGTCACACAGCCCCGGTCCTGGCAGTCAGGGAAGACCACCCTGAGGAGGTGGCTAGGAGCCAAGATCAGAAGCGGAGGACGAGTCGATTGGGAAGAGGCGACCAGGGGAGGGGCAGAGTTTTTGAGGCTGAAACGCAGCCTTGCGTGAGGTTGTGGGCTGGGCAGCCTCCCGAGCTGTGAGCGAGGCTGCCAGGGGCTCCCCGGTCTGGGCAGGTGGAGGGAGGTGGCAGATGGGGGGTGGGGTTGGAGAAGAGGCCGGGGATGGATGCCAGCCTCCCTGCCTCCGCTCAGCTGCAGCCTGGTGTGCAGGGCGGAGGGTCTCCCTGATGGGGGTGAGGTTAGAAGTTCAAGGCCCCCTCTCAGACCACCCCTGCCCTCACCCCTATGGGGTCACCATCGGGTCCTGGGGCAGGTAGACGACAGCCTGGAGGCTCTGGCTCGAGGCCCAAGCCCGAGGCTTCTCAGATACATGAACCGGGTCACGCACTTGGCTCGCCTGCACCTCCGTGTCGGCATCTGAGAACGGAGTCGCCGTGGTCGCGCTCTGGATAAAAGGAAGGAAACGGAGACTCGAGCTCTTTGCTGTGGGAAGGCCCACCAGCCTGGCCTAGAAGTAACTCCCCGCAGCCCTGCACACCTGGTGGCCTTTGCCCTCTGCGGCCCCCGGGCACCACACTCACGGCCCTGGAGTCCAGGCTGCCGCACTCATCGCCCTGGGGACGCACAAGCGCATGTCCCCTCCGGACTACGGGCGTCGGCTGCTTCCACTGGGGGCTTGGTCTGTGCCACCCGCTCCTCTGCGGGTGTGATTGCGCCCCATCTCTCTCTCTCTCTCTCTCTCTCTCTCTCTCTCTCTCTCTCTCTCTCTCGTTTGATCTGTGAGGGTGAAAGGGTTTGGGTGGGGAGGCGTGCGAGGCCGTGGTGAGGCCGTGAGGCTTATGTCCTGTGATGCTCTGAGCAGCCGCCGGGGCCGCCTGCGTTTTATCCTCGTGGCCTCGCAGCCGGGAGGCGGACAGCATTGCCTTTCCATCCGCACCTGGAGCTGGTCAGGCCCGGGCGGGAGCGGGCCCTGCGCGGGGTCCAGAGTGAGCGCAGGCGGCCGGGCTTTTGTTCATCAGAAGGTTAGACGGGACGGACAGGGGGCTTGCGAGTTGCCTGTGAGCCTGGCTCTTTTCCCGGCGCCGGTGAGAGGCTGATTAAAAGCAGATGAAATCTGAGTTCTCATGGAGCTCACCGTCCCGGGGACCCTTCTGGAAACAGAGGTGGTTTGAGGGCGCTCCCATGCTTTTGTGCAAAATGGTTGTCTTCTCTTGATCTGACTTAACAAGGCTGGGGTACAGCTCTCTCTCTCTCTCTCTCTCTCTCTCTCTCTCTCTCTCTCTCTCTCTCTCTCCCCCCCTCCCCTCTGCTCCTCCTCCTCCCCCTCTTCTCTTCTGTTCGGATGTGGGGGCACCCGAACTCGTTGCCACAGCCGGCTCCTGCGTTTCTTTGTCTTTCCGGCGATTTCAATAACTTTGGGGACAATGCGCCACAGCCTTTTCTCGCACAGGAACAAAGGGTGAAATGTTAATACGATTTTATTTGGACTCGGGTCGGATAAAGGAGGCCTTTTGTTTCCTGCCTCTCAGCCTCAAGCCGGTCGCGTTAATTAAATCGAGCCTTCGGAAGTGGCCTTGGGGGGGGGGGGGGGCTCCTGAGAACATAATACCTTTTAATCAAATTTGGGCAATAAATAAACACGTGAGGAAAGAGCCACTGGACGGAGACGCGCCCTGGACACGCCAGACGGGAGGTCTTGAAGGAAAGGTCGTTTTCCTTCGGGTGAAAGTGGGCGCTTAGGGACTGAGCCACAGGGTTCTGACAGCAGGGCCGGTCGGAAAAAGAATCATTCGCCACCGCCACCCAGGTGCCTGCGGGGGGGGGGGGGGGGGGGGCGGAAGGGAGCGCTCCCCTCGGTTCCCACCATCGCGGTCCCCGCCCCGATTTCTCTGAGCTTATGCCTCACCTGGCCACAAGGGGGCGGGACAGAGTCACTTTCCTCCGCCTGGGCCAGGTGTGGTGGCTGACTGGGTCTCCTGGGCTCAGATGCCCTGAGAGGAACGGAGCATCTGCCTGCCTGGGAGGGGGGTGGGGGGGGGGCAGCGGGGAGGCCAGGTTTACCCAGGTGTGAAAATTCTCTGTGCTGGGGAATGGGGCAAGCCGTGCTGAGCTGCAAAGAACAACAAACAAACAAACAAACAAACAAACAAAAGAGAACGGGAGCCTGTGGCGGCCGCAGTGTGGCTTCACAGGCTGTGACATTTACTTCGCGTGTAAATAGGCTGCAGAGCCTTCTTGAGGCTCAGTTTCCTCATCTGTGAAATGGGCGCATCACCTGACAGGGTTAAGAGCAGTCGTTGGGATGACAATTACATTTGGGGGTGAGGCTATTCTGATGCCTCTGTCCCCCTCCACCTGCCGTCCTGCCCCCAGATATGCCGCCTGCAGGGACCCCACCAACGTCCTACAGCCTCTTTTCCTTCCTGATGTTTTACAGAAAAGTCGTAATTAAACATATGGTGGGACTTTAATGGAAGTTGTCTTTGATTTGTATTACACAGGGGTGGGCAAAAATAGGTTTACTGTAGTTCCTATGGAAAAGGACAAGTCAGACAAACGCATAGTACGGTAATAAATAAGTGATAACACCACACAGCGTACCCCCCCCCCCCCCCCCCCGTGTGCTCACTCACTCACCACGGAGCTACTGAGCCCCGACCATGTGGCAGGGACTCTGCCAGGTGCTGGGCATCAAGTGAAAGCAAAGCCTGGCCATCGTGGCTCAGTGGTCGAGCGTTGACCCATGAACCAGGAGGTCACGGTTCGATTCCCGGTCAGGGCACAGGCCCGGGTTGCGGGCTCGATCCCCACTAGGGGGCGTGCAGGGGGCAGCTGATCAGCGATTCTCTCTCATCATGGGTGTTTCTCTCTCTCTCTCCCTTCCTCTCTCTGAAATCAATAAAAATATATTTTAAAAAATAAAATGAAAGCAAAGAGCAGACCCAGAGACCTCCCAGCGCCTGACCTCGCACGGCTCAGGCCTCAGGCTCGCCTTCCCAGGAGGCAAACACCTCACCCGGGGAGCCAGCCCCCCCTCCCTGCTGCGTGTCGGGATCCCCGCCCTTTCTGGGGACCCAGAGGCAGCAGCTTGTTCTCCCGCGGTCCCTACCTGTTCCCACCTGCCCAGCGGGCAGAGCCATCGTCGCCTTGGGCACTGCAGTGACTTCACACACTCAGGGTTCCTGGAGTCCTTCCCTGAGACTCCCCCTGCCTCCCTCCCCGTCCCCTGCACCCCTGCCCCAGGTGTGCCTGAGCCATCAGAGCTGAGACCCTCCGGGGCCCTGGTCCCCGCTTTACTCTCTGAACTGCGGCAGGTCAGACTCACCTCCCTGAGCCTCAGAGTCCCCACCTATAAACCAGGGCCAGGCCGCCTGCGCCCAGGTGGGAAATGACAGTAGAGAGGGAGGCCCAGGCACGCACCCCGTGAGGCGGGCTCTGGCGCTCCTTTCCCTGCGGCCTTCGCTTCCCCCTTCCTGAGTGATGCCTGCCCGTGGAGTGATGCCTGCCCGTGGAGTGATGCCTGGCCGTGGAGGCGGGTTTAGGAAACGCAGATAAGAGCGTGATGTGCCCCCACTCCTGTCCCCAGGCGAGAACCGCTGTCAGTCACCTGCCGGGATCGGCCTGCGATCTGCAGTCTCTCCACTTGAGATGGGACGACACCCTTTGTGCTCCTTTCAAATTTGATTTTTTCACATCAGAACGCGCAACCCCCAGAAGCATGTGGCTTTGCCAGAGATCAAATGGAGGGGCTTCCTCCCCCTGCTCAGAGCAGAGCCACCTCGGAGCTGTTGAAGGTCATCTCGTCCACCCCCAGGGGCAGGTTCCTGTGGGCCCCCCCCCCCCCGCAGGGGGAAGGGCTGTGCCCAGGGGCTGTGGAGGGAGGGGCATCACTGGGGTCAGCCCCCTGGCACTTGGAGGGGGAGGAGGGAGGCTTGTCTGTCCCATAGGAGACGGGCTCTGGGAGGTGGGGTTGGAAGCTCTGGTTCTAGGAGGGTGAGCAATGGACCCAGGGCTGGACCAGGGTCCCAGGAGGTGGGGGGGGGGGATGGCAGGAGAGGGAGCGGCAGTCTCGCCTGCCCACCTCTATAAAGAACAGAGGCCCCTCCAGCGATGCAGACGGGGAGGGAGGCTGTGGCCGACGCGGGCGGCCTGGCATGAGCTGCCCTCGGCGTCCTGGTGGGTGGCCACAGCAGGAGGGGACGGACCATCGCGGGAGTTTTCTCCGCGTGGAGAGCGGGGCCCGCCATCCGCTCCTCCTGGACTGTGTTCAGCCCCTGGGATTCCTGCAAAGACCAATAGTCGGGAGAGGCTTCAAGAAGGAGAGACTGCCCGGCCGGCGTGGCTCGGTGGCTGAGCATTGACCTAGGAACCAGGAGATCACGGTTCGATTCCCGGTCAGGGCACAGGCCCGGGTTGTGGGCTCCATCCCCAGTGGGGGTCGTGCAGGAGGCAGCCGGTCCATGCTTCTCTCTCATCCTTGATGTTTCTCTCTCTCTCCCTCTCCCTTCCTCTCTGAAGTCAATGAAAATGTGTTAAAAGAAGGAGAGACTAACTGTTCTGCTTGTGAGGGTGAAGGGTTGAGCGAGGATCCGAGAAGGGAGGGGATGTCCCTGTTTGTGGGGCCGACGGCTCGCCCACTGGGTGAGCTGTGTGCTCACCGCGGCCTGTGGCTGTGATCTCGTTCAGGAAAAGCCTCTTCGCGGGAGGCATAGGTGAAGGACCGGGGGTGACATCATTCTGGATTCAGGGTGGGCCCTGAACCCAATGACAGGTGTCCTCAGAGGAGGGGGATTCAGGACACACGGAGGGGGGGGGGGAGTCCTTCGGAGCTGAGGCTCGGCAGGTGTGGGATCTGGCCCAGCGGCCTCGGCTTCCTCCGCGTCCAGGCCTGGCTTTGCAGTGCCCGGGGGCCCCTCTTATGCTTCCGACAGGGCCAGGCAGCCAACGTTGTTTCCTGTTGTTTGTCACCAAGCAGCCTAGCGGGTGCGCCGTTAGCCTGTGTGATCCTCGTGCAACTCCTCGAAGACCGCAGGTAGGAAGTGTGATACCCATTTCTCAGATGCTAACGCTGGGTCTGGAAGAGACGCAGCCTCTGACTCCAGCCTGGCCGGTGGAGAAGCGAGGCCCAGCACCAGGTCTGTAACCGAGGCCTTTCCCGCTCACGGGCTCCTCGCCGCAGGGCCGGGCCTGCTGGGGCCGGGAGGCAGGAGACGCGCCGAGCTCCCAGGCCGGCAGCGCGCCCAGGACCGCGTGCTCCACAGCCACGGGCTGTTCCTGCATCTCTTGCCCGCCCGCCTCGCTCCCCCTGCCTAGGCCTCCACCCCACCCTCACCTCCAGCACCGCGGGGGCTCTCACTCCCCTCCCGGCCCCCACCCCACTGCCATCTGCCAGGCCCTGGCTGCGGAGCTGTGCCAGCCAGCGGGCACCGTGCCACGGCAGCACACGGGCCCGCATGCCGGGCGGCCGGGCGAGCATGTGTGAGCCCTGCGTGTGCCGGGAGGCCGCCGCTCGGCCGGGCTCCGCGGGCAGGGGGTGCAGCCATGTGGCATGATTGGCAGGTGGGGAGGGAGGGGGCTGGGGAGAGGATCAGGCAGGAGGCACACTCCTGCAGCTGCCCGCCAGCCCCCCACCTGCCCGGGGGGCGGGGAGCAATAGCGACTCAGCTTCCACGGCTTCCAGGCTGCCGCTGAGTCAGCTAGGCCGCGGGGAGGGGCTCCGAGCCCTCTGCCTCTTTGGAGAAAGGTCGCTTCAGTAACACCGTCCAGGAGCACCTACTGTGCGCCGGGCACGAAGCCACGCCCCGTCCTCCACAGATGACACCGGGTGTCCTCGCCACAACCAGCGAGGTCGCGGCTATGAATGGGCAGCTGGGAAGTGACATTGTATTATTATTTTCTAACATATTTTTATTGATTCCAGAGAGGAAGGGAGAGGGAGAGAGAGAGAAACATCAATGATGAGAGAGAATCACGGATCGGCTGCCTCCTGCACGCCCCACACTGGGGATGGAGCCTGCAACCTGGGCCTGTGCCCTTGACCGGAATCGAACTGTGACCTCCTGGTCCACAGGTCAACGCTCAGCCACTGAGCCCCGCCGGCTGGCCGTGCTGGAAGTGACATTTTAGCTGTAGATGGAGAAGTGAGAAGACGGTGCCACGCACAGAGCAGGGCGCGCAGGGCCTGGGAGGAGGAGGAGCCTGCCGGCCGGGGAGCAGCCCTGCCAGGCCCTCCCGTCCGTCCCAGGCCCCTCCGCACCCTCGCCCGCTGGCAGCCTGAGCTTCCTCAGAGGACGCTGTTCCCGGGGAAGGCGAACGGGGTGACCTGTGTCCTTCAGGCCCACACGTGCCGTACAATTGGCCGATGCGGCTGAGGGACTTAAGGTTTTTAAGTCACAGTTAGTGACTGGAATTGGGCAGGTGGCAGCAGCTGGGGAACGGCAGAGAGAGAAGCGCTTACTCAATGGGCGCGGCGCCAGTTAAGCGGTGCGGGGCCGTGCACACCACTTACTGTGGAATGATGGGACCCGTATGCGTGCTTGCGCACACGTGTGTGTGTGTGTGTGTGTGTGTACATGTCTGTGCATGTGTGTGGGGTGTGCAGAGACGGGGGTCCAGATTTATCTGGTGCCACTGCCCAAGTAGGAGGTGTCCCCTCTGTCCTATTCTCCTATTCTTTTTTTTTTTTTTTAATCCTCACCCAGGGATATTTCCCCTTGGATTTGTAGAGAGAGGGTGGAAAGGAGAGGGAAAGAGAGAAACATCGACGTGAGAAAAATACATTGATTGGTTGCCTCCTGCACGAGCCCTGACCAGGGCCGGGGCCAGGAAGGAGCCTACAACCTAGGTCCGTGCCCTTGACTGGAATCCAACCTGGGACCCTTCCGTCTGCTACCCCCGCCGGGACTCGCCCCCCCTCCCGCCCCCCTCCCACCTCCCCCTGCCATGGAAGCTGACATTGGACCAATGTCTCTGGTCTCCTGTTTTGGTGACGCCACCCAAGAGTCAAGGTGGACGTTAGCAAACTCAGAGGCAGGGGCTGTGGCGGCAGAGCCCGCCACGTGCACCGTGACGAGAGGGAATAGAAATGCGAGAGGCCACGCGTGGCCCGAGCCCGCGGGTCCTGAGAGCTCAGCCGGTCTGTCCTCTGCGCGAGAAACAGACTCGCCGACGCCGACGGAATGGGCCGGGCTGCTGGCGCGCCCCCTCCTTTGTCCCTCCACACAAAGGGAACCACAAAAGGTATTTCCATGGTGCAGCCCTTTTCAGATGCTTCCCTTCAATCAAACCAAGGCCATTTCCACGGATGCGGAACTCATCACGTAGGCGGGGTCTGAGCTCAGCGCTCACTCTCTGCCTCGTCTCCCCTCCTTCCAGCCCGCCCTCCCCTCCCCACACACATCCCGGGCTCCCCACACCCTGGCCTTTCTGCTCTCAGCACGTCCAGGCGCCCAGCTCGCCTCTGAGTGAGGCCTTCGGTCCAGAGTTTGGAATAGTTTTTAAAAATATATATATTTTTTTATTGATTTCAGAGAGGAAGAGAGAGCGAGAGAGACAGAAACATCCATGATGAGAGAGAATCATGGACCGGCTGCCTTCTGCACGCCCCACACTGGGAATCAAGCCCACAGCCCAGGCAAGTGCCCTGACCGGGAATCGAACCCTGACTTCCAGGTTCAGAGGTCGACGCTCAACCACGGAGCCACGCCGGCCGGGTGGAATAGTTGGTTCCTATGATTATTCGGATGTCAGCCCTCACAGAGCCTCCAGCCTGACTAACTCAGAACCCTCAACCCCCGACTGCTCACAGGGGGGCGGGGAGCGAAAGCGACAGCCCACGGCCTGTTTTGGGGACCGGCCCAGGAGGAGCGAGTAGCTTTTACATTTTTAATTGATGGAGGGTGGGGGGGTGGGAGGAGGAACAGCAACATGTCATGGTGTGAAAATTATAGGAGAGGAAGATGTCGGTGTTGGGAAGGAACGGGTTTTATTGAGCTCCTTGGAGGGACACCATGGCATTAGCAACGTCAGGACTCGCTGTTTGTACCCGTGGCGGAACCATCGCCACGCGGCCCCTGGGGGGCACGCTCCACCGAACGTTTCGTGCCACGCCCATTCGTTTCCCACGGCCTCAGTGGAGCGAGTGGCTGTGACAGGAAGGGTGTGGACCTCAAAGTCTAAACCATAGACACATTCTCCGGCCCTTCGTACAACGGGCTTGCTGGGCCCGGGGCAGGCGGACAGAGGAGAAAGCAGAGACCCTGTCTGTGTGAGTCTCCGCTCCCGCCAAGTCCTTGCTCCACGGTATTTTGTGGCTGTTGTTCATCCTCACCCGAGGAGAGTTTTTCCTGTGGTTTTTAAAGAGTGGAATTGAAGGGAGGGATGGAGGAGGGAGAGAGAGAGAAACATCGAGGTGAGAGAGACACATCGATTGGTTGCCTCCTGCATGTACTCCGACATGACCCGTCCTGGGGATTGAACCTGCAACCCAAGTACATGCTCTTGACGGGAATCAAACCTGGGACCCTTCTGCGTGGGGGCCGGCACCCTTACCGCTGAGCCACACTGGCCAGGGCATCTCCACAGTATTTTTTAAAAAATGAATTTGCTTTTTCCTGATGACGCTCCACTTCTTCAAGATTCAGCCAAGCCCAGCTGGTGTGGCTCAGTGATTGGGCATCGACCTATGAACCAGGAGGTCACGGTTCGATTCCCGGTCAGGGCACAGGCCCGGGTTGCAGGCTCCATCCCCAGTGTGGTGCATGCAGGAGGCAGCCGATCCATGATTCTCTCTCATCGTTGATGTTTCTATCTCTCTCTCATTCTCCTTTCCTCTCTGAAATCAATACAAATATGTTAAATAACCAAATAAATAAATAAACAGAGAGACCAACGACACCCCCTTGGTCTTGCTTGCGAGGGTCTTTGTACCAGCCTTGACTGTGATGTCACCGGACAGGTCTGCCCCAGGCACTGGAACACCAGCAAGGGCCAGGCTGCCCCCTCCCCGCCCCGCCCTGCCCCCTCCCTCCCTCCTCCCGAAGACCCACTCCTGCCTCCAAGGGCGCCGGCTTCCTGACCAGCCAGCCGTGCCCTAACACACAAGCAGGGGAGGAAATGAGCTCCCTGGGAGGAGCAGATGATCCTGCAGGAGGTGGAGGTGCTCTTCGCTCCGCGCCCAGGCTGGCACGGAACCTCAAACACGATTTACTCAGCCATGTGTGAGCTGCAGCCGGGAGCTGCCGGCCATCTGTTCCGCCCAGTGACCCCTCGGAGCCTCCTGCCCCCCCGCGACGCCAGCATCACTCCCCTCATCCATCTCCCTCCTCCTGGGTGGGCGGGGTGGGCGGTGGGGGAAGGGCCCTGGCGGGCGGGACAGATCCTTCCAGACACAGCCTGGAGTTACGGTTAAGCCGCCTGCGCTTTGCCGTACATACGAGGCTCCTTTCATATCCAGTGAGGTTCACCGAGCCCCAGATTCTTTTTTTCATTTTAATCCTCACCCCGGGGTATTCTCCCACTGACCTTAGAGAGAGTGGAAGAGAGAGGGAAAGACAGCGGGAAGAGAGAGAAGTATTGACGTGAGAGAGACATGTCGATGGGCTGCCTCCTGCACGTGCCCAGGCCAGGCCCCGGGTCAGGGAGGAGCCTGCAAACGCTGTACGTGCCCTTGACCGGAATCGAACCCTCGACCCTGGTTCGTAGGTCGATGCTCAACCACTGAGCCACACGGGCCCAGCAGGACCAGGTTCTTTCTGTACGATTCGGCCGACGCGTTCATACCGGGCGTTAAAACATGTAAAGAGCGCAAACAGGTACCGCGTCCTAGTGACTGCTTCGCATTTTCAGGCCATTTACTCCTCGTGGCAGCTGGTGGCCGCTCAGCTGTGTCAGCCAGCGCTGAGCAAGCCTCCCGCGTGGCGGCGAGACAGCGTCCTCTTGGCTCCTGTTGCCGGAGGTGGGGGAGCCCCAAACCCAGCCCGGCTGCCCCAGGTGCCCGGGCAGGGCGGCGGGGAAGACACCCAGGGTTGGAGGCGCCCTTTGTGGCATTTCCCACGTCCTCGCCCCGCGCCTCCCCGAGGCTGACTTACCCGCGGGCGGGCATGTCGGGAGTCTGTGCTGCGCTGGCTGCACTGACTTAAGGCTGGGCCGTGTCCGCCCGTGCAAAGCCCGTTTCCCCGAACCCCTTTCCTTAGAGTAACGGACCGGGGGGGGGGGAGGGGAGCGGGAGACGTTGCCGCTCCAGGAGGTGACATTTGGGCCCTGAGCCCAGGCCCAGCCCCCTCCCGCCTGCCCCTCGTGGCCTTGCTTGCAGGTGCGGGAAGGTGTGACCATGGCCACTTGCTTCTGCCCGTGGACGCATTTTGTTTGGCCGTTGCCATGTTCAGAAATGCTTTTACCTTTGTCCCAGCCACGTTGCTCAGTGGATAGAGCACCGTAAGGAGGCGCCTCAGACAGGCGGCTCCAACGGAATCCACTCTCTTACAGCTTCGGGTGAGGAGTGGGCAGGGGTGGGGTGAGGAGTGGGCAGGGGTGGGGTGCTGTGGGTGAGGAGTGGGCAGGGTTGGGGTGAGCAGTGGGCAGGGTTGGGGTGAGGAGTAGGCAGGGGTGGGGTGCTGTGGGTGAGGAGTGGGCAGGGGTGGGGTGAGGAGTGGGCAGGGGTGGGGTGCTGTGGGTGAGGAGTGGAGATGCTGCCTTCTCCGTGTCCCCACCTGTTTCCCTCCAGGCACCTGCGTCCACATGTCCTAGAACAGTGAGAGAATAACTGTCTGGATGAAGCCGCCGGATGGATCCTCCAGACGCGGCCCCGTGTGTCCGCAGGGGCGCTTGCC
Organism: Myotis nattereri; assembly: GCF_964212035.1. Taxonomy (NCBI): domain Eukaryota; kingdom Metazoa; phylum Chordata; class Mammalia; order Chiroptera; family Vespertilionidae; genus Myotis; species Myotis nattereri. The sequence continues at coordinate 2,334,090 of NC_138090.1, forward strand.
TGTCACTGCCACCTGTCCTCCTGTCTGCGTGTCCCAGGTCATTCCCCACGTGGCGACCAGAGAGAACTTCTAAACAGACAGATTGGATGGCGCCACTCCCCTGCGCCAGGCCCCCTAGGACGTCCCTTCCTCTTAGGACGTCATGCACACCCTGTGCCTCACGTGGCTCACGTGGTCCTGTCACGTGACACCACCTGCCTCTGACCTCCCCTCTTGCCACTCTGCCCCAGATCTGTGCTCTAGGGACTTGGTCGTCCTCTGTTCTCGGTCCGAGCTGGTCTCCTCCCTGGGTGGGGGGGAATGTTGCTCCCTGCACTGGAGCATTCACCCCAGATCCCTCTGTGGTCCCCTCCTCACCCCCTGCAGGTGCTTTCTGGGGGGGCCTTTCCCGGGCCCCTCTGCCCCCGGTGTCCTTGACCGCACATGCCACCACTGTCCACATGACCCGTGTGCGCTTCCCGTCTCCTCCTGGAATGTGAGCGTCATGAGCACGGGGACCCTGAGCCGTGGTTACCACGGCGTCCCCTGAACCCCGCACATCGCCCAGCACGGAAGACAGTCTCAGGGGTGTCTGTTGAATGAATGAATGAGTGAGTGAGTGAGTGAGTGAATGTCCAGTGGGCCCCAGGCACCACTCTGCACCCTGTCACCCTGTCGTTAACACATCGAGCAGCCATTCCATCCAGAGTTAGATCCTGAGGCCACGGAACCACGAGGCCCACTTCTTTTCTTTCCCCCAAGTATATTTTATTGATTTCAGAGAGGAAGGGAGAGGAAGAGAGAGAAAGAAACATCAACAATGAGAATCATTGATCGGCTGCCTCCTGCACAGCCCTTAATGGGGATACCCTGGGGATGGAGCCCACAACCTGGGCATGTGCCCCAACCAGGAATCGAACCGTGACCTCCCTGTTCATAGGTTGATGCTTAATCACTGAGCCACGCCGGCCGGGCGGCCATGAGACCCATGTCTATCCACAGAGGAGTGAGGTCTTGGGTGAGGACACTCTTCGTCCGTGCGCTTGGAGCAGAGTAATCACGGCAGGATCGTGGGGGCAAAGATGGACACGACAGGGCCCCTTCCCTCCGGAAATTACAGACTCGGAGGGCGAGACAGACACACGCGTTTCTCGGTTTCCCTGACACAAGCCGAACGACAAGGAACGTAACGTGCGACTGAAGATCAGGAGCAGAGACCTCTGGCACCTTCGCTGCCTCTGCCGCGGTGGCCTGTCTCCCTGTCAGCTGATGGCGAGGGAGGGCGTTAATTACACGCTGCTTAATTACGCAGAGTGCACGGGTTTTATTTGCATGAACTCCCGCTTGGGTTCCTGATATTTGCCTGACGTTATTGCCAAGCCCTGGCGAGCGCAGCTCACACAAGCAGGCGCTGGTGTGGGCACGCTTGGCCGGCTGTGGGCTATTTGCCTTCCCGCTCGGAGCTCAAGGACGCAGGCCCTTCCTCTGTGCCCGCGCCCTGGGCAGGCGGACGGGGCCGAGGCTTCCAGAGAGCGTCGCAGATGAACTTGGCAAGAGGAAAGCCGGAAGCTTGCTCGTGGGACCGCCTCGACCGTGACAGGAGGGAGGCCCTGCTCCTCTCGGGCCGTCTACACGCAGCCCCGGGGAGGGCCCGGCCGTGCACCCTGCGCCAGCACCAGTGAGAGCGTGGAGGCTCAGAGAGGCTGAGCGAGGGCCCCCGGACCCCAGCCCGCCCCTCAGGGAGCCCGGCCTGTTGGCCTTGTCGCTACTTTCTTGAGTGCCCGGGGCTCACAGCGCGATCCCTCACCCTCTGCCCCTTTCTGGTTCGGATGCCTCCCATATCCCTTTACAAGCGTCCGCCTCAGCAGATCCCAGGACATCACCTGGGATGACGTCCCGACGAAAGATTCCTGCCCTCGTCACATCCGCAAAGCCTCTTTACCTTATGTCATGGTCAGCCATCTCTGGAGAAACGGAGTCAATAGGCTGTGTAGATGGATAGGTAGGTAAGTAGACAGACAGACAGACAGACAGATCTATAGTTCAAGGAGCTGGCTGGTGTGGCTGTGGGGGCCGGTGATGTCCTATCTGCAGGGCAGGGGGGCAGGCTGGCAGGAGAGAGGCCCGGGAGAGAGTGGATGGTGCCGCCCTGAGTCTGAAGACAGCCTAGAGCAGTGATGGCGAACCTATGACACGCGGGTCCGAGGTGACGTGCGAACTCATTTTTTTGGTTGATTTTTCTTTGTTAAATGGCATTTGAATATATAAAATAAATATCCAAAATATAGGTCTTTGTTTTACTACGGTTGCAAAGATCAAAAAATGTCTATATGTGACACGGCACCAGAGTTAAGTTAGGGTTTTTCAAAATGCTGACACGCCGAGCTCAAAAGGTTCGCCATCACTGGCCTAGAGGGAGGTTCTTTCCTTTCTGAGGGGCCTAGGTTTTCTCGCACAGCCCCCAACCGATTGGGCGAGGCCCACCGCACTGACACGAGGGAGGTGTCATGTGACAGGTGGTGTCATGTGACAGGACCACGTGTGACACTGTGGAGGGCGATCCGCTCTATTCCAGGCCAACGGACCTAAATCTTAACCACGTCACAAACGTCTAGACTGGCACCTGGGCTGGCCTTGCCCACACGCTGGGCCCCGTGGCCTAGCCACGCTGGCATGTGAAGTGACCCGCCACAGCGCAGGAGGTGGTGGTCGTGGGTTCCACGGGTAGGCTGTGCACACGCCTGGGGGGGGGGACCATTGTCCGGCCTGCCCCCGTCCCTGAGGGCTACTCCTCTGAACTAACAGGGAAGGCCCTCTTCTGAGAAAACGTACACACTGATTCAGGCGACCTAACGGATGTGCCCCCACATTCCCACTCCCGTCAGAAGCTTCCCCTCGCAGGAGGGGATTTTCCCAGGATTCCTTTTACCTCCGTTACATGCTGTTCCGAGGGGAATTTCATATCCTGGTGTCCTCGGTACAGAAAAGAAAGATCCGCTTCTCTGATTAAAAGCCTCTTTTCCATATTTTTGAAGAAGAAACTCTCTCTTTTTCTCTCAAATTGCTGTTCTGAGCAGGAAACATTCCATCAGCTCGGGCTCCTAATTGGGTAGGAACGTAGCTATGGTGGTGGGTTCCTGTGGCAGACAGAGGCTGTTACGTTTGGGGGCTGCACACCCACTGACGCAGGAATTTTGGTCCCTCACCATATTTTCCCCCCTTTTTCCTTTTTTTAAGAGAGAGAGAGAAAGAGAGAAGGAGAGAGAAATAGAAATATCAATAAGCGAGAACCATCGATCAGCTGCCTCCTGCACGCCCCACTCTGGGGATCGAGCCGGCAACCCGGGCATGTGCCCTGACCGGGAATCGAACCTGGGACCTCTTGGTTCATAGGTCAACGCTCAACCCCTGAGCCACGCTGGCCGGACCCTCACCATATTTTGAAATGACTGGAATGGGAGGAGGAGGAGGAGGATTCCCGGAGAACCATTCCCAGCTGCTGAAACTTCAGCCCTGAGCTGCCTGCTCCCTGCAAAGACAAAGGACACGGAGACTCAAGGAAAAGCCAGCCTGAAACAAAAAAAACCTCCGTTTTGTTAACATCGTAAAATAACATCCATCGCTATTGTCCGGGTGATTAATTCTGTTCCCTAGTCCTTGCTCTCGGAAATCTTTAGCCTCTTTGCCAGAGGAATGTTGATTGCAGTGGAAATCTTTGTTCGCTTCAACGCAGCATTTCCCGGAGACTCAGGGGGGCCTTGGTTAGACGCCCACACAGCTGAGGCTCCGTCTGGCCTCCCGCCCGCCAGGTACAGCGACGAAGGCGCCCCGGTTCTGGGTGACGTGGACATTTCCCATGTGGCATCGTGTGGCCTCATCGACCAGCCACAGACGTCCCTCGAAGACTTACCTGGTGCCAAGCCATCCATGGAACCCTCTGCAGACTTCGTCATGGCTCTTCCCCGAATGCATCGCCCCCAGGCCGAGCTCGCGATGACTCGCGTTTCACAACGAGGACACGGAGGCTGAGGCGCGGGAAGGGTCGTCTGAGGGAGGCCTGACATCCCTGGAACCCGGGCCTGCCCCATAGCAGAGCCACGCATGGCTTTGTCGTAGATTTACTTATTTATTTATTTTTCAATTGATTTCATAGAGGAAGGGGGAGAGGGAGAGGGAGATAGAAACATCCGTGATGAGAGAGGATCGTGGATCGGCTGCCTCCTGCACACCCCACACTGGGGATCAAGCCCGCAACCCGGGCATGTGCCCTGACCAGGAATTGAACCCACCCTGGACCATCAGTCCCCAGGTCGGTGCTCTATCCACTGAGCCACACCGGCCAGGGCTGTCATGGGTTTAATTGGGTTCCCTTCTCCCTCTGCAAATATCCATATGTTAAATTTGAAGCCAACCTCAGAATGCGACCTGATTTGGAGAGAGGGTCATGGCAGGGTCATGAGGGCGGGTCCTGATCACAGGGACTGGCGTCCTATACAAAGGGGAGACTGGACCCAGACACCCCCAGAAGGGAGACCGAGTGAAGACACAGGTCTACCCCCAATGGACAGGGCCCGGGGGGGAGGGAGTTCCTTCCTCATGGCCACAGGAGGAGGCAGCCCTGCGATACCTGATCGTGGACTTGCAGCCCCAGACCACACGTGCCAGCTCCCAAGCCGGCAGCGCCCTTCAGGAGGAGGAAAGGGGCTGTGATAAGGGCAGGGAATGCATCCCCTCATCTCCACACGAGCACCGGGTGCCGCCTGGGACTCTGCACGGCTCTGTTACCCTGTCCTTCGTCCCCACTTAGCCCTGGTGCTCAGAGCCGAGCCCAGAGAGGTCAGCGCCTCCCTGAAAGTTGCACAGCTCGCAAGCAGGAGTTCTTGGCTCCCTCCGCTGTGGCCTCTCATGGGGGCGCCCCACACGATGGGACACGCCCACATACCCGCTCCCCTCCCTGTCCTGGGGTGACCCCAAAATTCTACCCAGAGCTCGGGGAGTCCTGGGAGGGAGACGCCTTCGGATCTAAATCCGTGGCATGGATTTCTGGAGCTGACAAGTCACTTCAGCAGGTGGAACCAATGCCTGGGGGGCGGGGGGTGGGGTGGGATGGGATGAGGACGGAGCATTTGAGGGGTGGGGGACAGAGGCAGGGGCTGCCATACTGGAGTGCAGGGTCCTGCGTGCAGAGGGTGCATTTGAGGGGCTGGGGGGAGAGGCAGGGCTGCCGTACTGGAGCACAGGGCCCTGTGTGCAGAGCTCAGAGCTCCTGGTTATAGGGGAGGGAGCGCAGGCAGGCGAGCCGAAGCACAGAGACTCACCCCCCTGCTCCCGTTCTGCCAGAGCAGGGCCTGGCATGGGGTTAATGGCCCACTTTCCCACCTCTGTACCTGGAAACCTTCCCACACCCCACATCTGTCGGGCTGGGCGGCGCCCCAGGCCAGGGGAGGCTGGGGGAGGCCGGGGGAGGCTGTGGGGGTGGGCGCTGAACTCTTCCTCTCACAGACACCTGGCTGGCCGCCCCTGCCCCCGCCATCTGGCGGGACCATCTGCCAGGCAGTGGGGCGCTGTGAGAGCTCGCGCCCTCTGTCAGCTTCGATGTTTAACTCTCCACTAGGCCCAGCTAATAGGCTCCCCAAGACCCGGGCCTCCCCGTCGAGGCAGGAGGTGCTGCTTGCGTGTCCGGGGATGGAGGACGGGGAGGAGAACCAGCTCCTCCAGCCGCGCCTGCTCTGTGTCTGCAGCCACTGGGGTGCTTGGCACATGGTCAGCTCGCTCAGTCCCCCAAATAGCCCCGCGGGGAAACGCCCACCGTCACATGTCACCCACTCTATGGAGGGGAAGACGGGGGCCCTGAAAGTCACCCTGAGTTGGTACTTAGACTGAAACCTCAACCCGAACTCGGAGGTGAGCTCAGCCGCTGCCCACCCCCCCGATGCCTCGGGGTTCCCAGCCTCACCCGCCAACCGACCAGAGGGCCTGGGTGCCGACCTCCCAGGACCCGCTCATGTTGGAGGAGCGCGGGGCCCCTGGGGCAGACGCCAGCACAGGCCAGGCCTGGGGCGCAGCGGGGGCGTCCCTCACTGTTCCCGTGGCTCACGGGCAGAATCGCCAGCGTTCATGGGGCCCTCCCGTGTGCCAGGCCCCGTGCCCAGGGCGGGACAGGTTTCCCCTCATTCCTTTTTTAAAGATTTAATCCTCACCTGAGGACGTTTTCCCATGGATTTCAGAGAGCGTGGGAGGGAGAGGGAAAGAGAGAGAAACATCGATGTGAGAGAAGCACATGGAGTGGTTGCCTCCTGCAGGCGCCCTGACCCAGGGCCCCGGCCGGGAAGGAGCCTGTAACAGAGGTACGTGCCCTTGACCGGAATGGAACCCGGGACCCTCTGGTCTGCAGTCCGATGCTCTATCCACGGAGCCAAACCGGCCAGGGCTTCCCTCATTCCTTCTCTGCACTGTGCGCTCCTCACTCTCACTGCCCCCATCTCACAGGTGGGGACACTGAGGCTGCCTGAGGGCGGGATTGGCAGAGCTCTGACTCCAACCCCAGGTTGCTGGCCTCCGGGAGCCGAGCTCTGCTCCCCCAACCCTGTGCCCGGGGGCGCTTTGGGCTGCAGTCAGAGGTTTGCACGGCGATTAAGAGCCCGGATGTGGCCAGTTGCCCGGGACTCAAATCCCACCCCCGGCACGTCCTGGAGGAACCCTGTGGTCCTCAAAGGGAGTTGGGCAAACGTAAGTAATTAAAGAACGAAGCTGCTGGCTCTCTGTGGCTCCCGAGCCATTCCTCCTCCGTGGGCAGGGCCCAGTGTTGTCCTTTAGTTCGCTGTGTCCTCAGGGGTGACCAGAGACGGTGTGACAGGCAGAGCAGAATGGTGGGGGCCACTGGCGGCTGCCCCCGGAGAAGCCGAGGGCGGGAGGGCAGCCACGGGGCCCAGGTGCGCGGAGAATGCAGGCCTGGCATCCTGGGCGCCCACGGTGCCTGCATCTCTCTGTGCCCCTACATCAGGCCCTTGCCCTGAGGGTGTCCAGGCCTGAAGCCCATTTGCTGGAGGCGCCTGCTGGTTCCTGGAGGGGGCCCGTGGGGGCCCAGGAACGAACGGATCTGGGGGCACCGTGGTCCGCCTGTTAGCTAATCCGAAAATAGCTCTGTTTGCCCAGCCCCTTTATCCCGCACCCCATGGGGCCCCAGGCCGCTCTCTCCCTCTCTCTCCAACAACAATGAGGGCGTCAGCCCTTCCCGGGACGTCTTTATGTGAAGGCTGGAGGGATGAGTTTTGTCACCGCAGATAATCCTGCCGGCGACAAAACCTTCTAAACAAAGCGAGCCTCTCCCACTGCCCGCCGCCTCTGCTTTTCTGGAATCGAAGTCCTCCTCCTGCCCCCCCTCACTCTCTGAGTGGCCCGCGCAAGGGACTCTGCAGAAAGTCGGGAGCCAGCCCTGTGTGCCAACGACGGTGTTTGAACGGCTCGTCCAGGGCGAATGGCTTCAGGGCTTCCAATCCTATCAATCTCTATTTCAAAGGGTTAGGGTGTTTCTTATCTCCATTCCAGGGAGTAAAGATTATGTAGCTTAAGCATGATTGTTCATAGTTAAAGTGATTAATTACCCGCCTGGCACTTAGTTAAGAGGTTTTATTCCCTCCCTAACTTCAGGGGAAAATCCCTTCCTGGGGAAACAACCTTTCTCAGAGACCTTGGTTAAAACACATAGTGCCTAGAAGGTGAGCAAACATATTAAGAACAGTATGCCATATTCACCCAGGGCTGCACCATGGCCCGCTGCAGCCGGCAGCCCCCAAGTGCAGGTGACAGAGCTCAGGCTGAAGGAAGCTCCCGCATCCCTCTTTCTACTCCTTGCAGCCATGGGCCCTTGGGCAAGCTGCCTGGCTTCTCGGGCCCAGGTGTCTGCTCTGTAAGTCAAGGAGGGTGGGGTGGGAGCCAGGACCGCGGATGCTCAGTGTATCTCAGCCTCCCTCAGGAGACGCGGGTGCCCCTGGGGCATCCCCTGAGCCCTCAGGTACGCGGGAGGGAACCCGCGGGAGCTGGTTGGGTGCTTCGCACGCTGGCTTCTCTCGCTGCAGCCACCACTCACTCCCCTGAGGCCAGGTCCCCACAGTACCTGGCCCCTGCCCGGTGCCGGTGAGTATCGGTGGGATGGGATGCACTGAGTCGGATGGGTTCGGATGGGATGGGATGGGATTGGATCGAGTGATTCTTTTTTTTTAAAAAAAAAATACGTTTTCATTGATTTCAGAGAGTAAGGGAGAGGGAGAGAGAGAGAGAAACACCAATGAGAAGGAAACATCATCGATTAGCTGCCTACAGGGGATCGAGCCCACAACCCGGGCATGTGCCTGACCAGGAATTGAACCGTGGCCTCCTGATCCATAGGTTGACGCTCAACCACTGAGCCACACGGACTGGCTGGACTGGGCGCCTCCAATCATTTCTCATCCTGCAGGTTCTGTGCGAGCACCGATGGCCTGACAGGCACACCGTTCCCTAAGGGGCCCTCTGACGCCAGCCAGCCCTGGACGGGCAGAGGGACCCGCTACGTCCCAGGTGACCGTGAACCAGCGTCTCCCTTTTTCAGTTTCTTTTTCTATAAAAACGGGCCTGCCCGGCCGGTGTGGCTCAGTGGTTGAGCGTCGACCTAAGAACCAGGAGGTCAGGGTTAGATTCCCGGTCAGGGTATGTGCCTGGGTTGCGGGCTCCATCCCCAATAGGGGGCGTGCAGGAGGCAGCTGGTCCATGATTCTCTCTCATCATGGATGTTTCTCTCTCCCTCTCCCTCTCCCTTCCTCTCTAAAACCAAAAAATATTTATTTATTTATTTATTTTTATTTATTTATTTATTTATTTATTTTTAATTTATTGCTTAAAGTATTACAAAGGGTATTACATATGTGTCCATTTTATCCCCCGCCCTAGACAGTCCCCTAGCCTCCCCTATCCCCCAATGTCTTATGTCCACTGGTTATGCTTATATGCATGCATACAAGTCCTTTGGTTGATCTCTTACCCCCCTACCTCCTGCCCCCCAACCCTCCCCGGCCTTCCCGCTGCAGTTTGACAATCTGTTTGAGGCAGCTCTGCCTCTGTGTCTATTGTTGTTTGAAAGTTTATAATGGTCTCTATTATCCATGAATGAGTGAGATCATGTGGTATTTTTCCTTCATTGCCTGGCTTATTTCACTTAGCATAATGCTCTCCAGTTCCATCCATGCCGTTGCAAATGGTAAGAGTTCCTTCCTTTTTAGAGCAGCATAGTATTCCATCGTGTAGATGTACCACAGTTTTCTAATCCATTCATCTACTGATGGGCACTTAGGCTGTTTCCAGATCTCAGCTATGGTGAATTGCGCTGCTATGAACATAGGGGTGCAAATATCCTTTCTGATTGGTGCTTCTGGTTTCTTGGGATATATTCCTAGAAGTGGGATCACAGGGTCAAATGGGAGTTCCATTTTCAGTTTTTTAAGGAAACTCCATACTGTCTTCCATAGTGGCTGCACCAGTCTGCATTCCCACCAGCAGTGCTCTTAAAAAAGAGACTAAAAACGGGTCTAATTGTGGTGCCTGCTTTGTAGGCGGGTTGTCGGGGAGGAGGAGATAGAGCAGGGAAACCGCTGGGGGAGGAAGAGCGCAGAGGGTGCCATGGACACGTCAGCCACCGCGACTTGGGCTGGGAGCTGGGAGCTGGGATGCAGCCGTGAGGCCCTCGGACACGGCCCTGCCCTCCCGGCTCTCACTGTCCAGCAGGGGAGCTGGACAAGACACCAGCAGGCACACGAAGATGTGCGATCAGGAGTCGTGGACAGTGCCCAGGGACAGGACGGGGTGTTCTGAGAGAGGAGGAGGTGGGCGCCCCTGGGCAAAGCCCCCTGAGAAGGCGATGCCTCAGGCGAGGCCCGAAGAGGAGGATGCACAAGCTCTCGGAGGCGGGAGCAGCCCCAGGGGGGTGGGGGGGGGTGCGGCAGGGTGGGTGCTCGGGCGGCAGAGAGCAGGGGGGGGGTGCCCCCTCTCTGGGGAGCATTTCCGGAGGCCCAGGCGCACTCTGTTAGCCGGATCCACTCAGTTACGCATCCACCGCGGTGACGCCGTGCTGCTCTGTGGGAGGGACTCATGCCTCCCGCTTGGAGGTGAACGGCCGCAGGTTCCGTGGTGGTGCTGGTGGTGGTGCTGGTGGCGGCGGTGGGAGGAGTTGCCCCCCAAGAACGCCCAGCGGGGGTCCTGTAGTGACCTCACCACTGAGCAACCCCGGCCAGGGGCCTCTCTGCACTGTTAACAGCTGTGGGCAGGTCCGACATGTTAACACAGACCCCACCCACCCCTGCCCAGGTGGGCCCAGCACCCCCAGGATGGACCTCACCTGCGAGCTGGTTGAAAAGGCTGATTTCCAGCCCGGCCGGTGTGGCTCAGTGGATGGAGCGTCGGCCCGGGTTCGATTCCAATCAAGGGCATGTATCTGGGTGGCAGGCTCCATCCCCAGCCCCAGTCAGGTGTGTGTGGGAGGCAACCAATTGATGAGTCTCTCACATCAATGTTTCTCTCTCTCTCTCTCTCTCTCTCTCTCTCTCTCTCTGTCTCTCCTCTTCCTTTCCATTCTCTCTCTCTCTCAAAAAAAAAAAAATGCTGACTCCCCCTGGACGGGCTCCCAGGTGCTGCGCGCACCTCGCCGGGGTGCCTGGTGTGGGCCATTGCTGAGTGATTGCTCGCGAGGGCTCAGTGCTCCCCTGGGCCGGGAGGTGAGCAGCGGCGGGTGAATCGGAGTCGGGCTGCATGGGGGGCCCACCGAGTGCGGGAGGGGTGACCGTGGGCACGGGGCAGTGCCTCGCGGAGCCTGAGGATGCCGCCAGGAAGAGACGCCAGGTGAGCCGGTGGGGGCTGGGCACGGGGGGTCCCAGGCACAGGGGAGCCGGCGTGGAAGCTGTTAGGGCAGCGGAGGACCCTCACTCGGGTGTGGGGCGTGGGTTCAGATCTGAGTTTCAGCCCCATGGGCTGTAAAAATGTCATGTGTGTGAAGTGTCTGGCCAGGTGTTTAACTTTATGCCGTCACTGCGATCTGCCAGGGGGTCAGCCGCCTTCTCTGCACCTGACGCTGCCCCAGCCGCCCACGGCCCATCTGCCCAGGGACCGCGGACGCCGTCCTGCGTGGACCCCGCCTGGGGGTAAGGTAGGTGCCGCTTCCCGGGGTCACCGGCCCAGACACGGAGCCTGAGGCACAGGGGCCTCCCGTCTGCTCTGATGTCCCGTCTGTTTCAGTGGCGGTGACGCTGACACAGCGAGGCCCCGGCCTTGCCAAATGGCCTTGCCAATCGCTAAATCAGGCAGCACCACAGCCAGGCCTGCGAGGATCGACTTGCTCCCCGAGTACTTCCTAGGAGGTGGTGCTGGGTGTGCGGGAGAGAACCCCTCTCCCATAGGATGAGGCGTCTCCAAGGGGGTGCGGGGCCGATGGCCAGACACAGAGGGAGGAGTTCTGGGAGCTGCCGGAGCCACCGGGCCTGCCCCCCAAGACACTCCTGGCGTGGGTGCTGCTGGCTGTGTTGCAATGGGACGGTTTGTTTGTTTGTTTGTTTGTTTGTTAAAAGCCTGGTTTCAGCATTGTAATGCCTCACCTCTCGCCGCCAGCAGACACGGTGGTGAACGTTGGTTTTCTGTGTTTCGATCGCCGGAAAAAAAGCGGACTGGACCCACGCTGGCTTCCGTTTCCATCCGTTGGATTTTCCAACACCGATGCTTGAGTTGTGGGAGCACCTAACCCTCAGAGGGGAGACGTACACCCGACCTTCTAGAGCAGCGGTTCTCAACCCGTGGGTCGCGACCCCTTTGGCGGTCGAACGGCCCTTTCACAGGGGTCGCCTAAGACCATCCTGCATATCAGATATTTACATGACGATTCATAACAGTAGCAACATGACAGTTAGGAAGTAGCCACGAAAATAATTTTATGGTTGGGTCACAGCATGAGGAACTGTATTTAAAGGGCCAGAAGGTTGAGAACCGCTGTTCTAGATGGTTCCACCCCGTCGTTCAGGTGCCTGGGACCCGGCCTGTGGAGACTCAGACCGTCTCTCACCACTTCTGCGGGTTGGCCTGTGGGATAAGGGGGTTGGCTGGGCACCTGCTCTGTGCCCACCGGAGAGGGAGTAGCTACTGCTCTAGTGGCCCATACAGGCCACACACAGCGAATGGGTCGGATTATTTCTGAAAGGGAAAGGTGCTGAGAAGGAAATGAGAGGAGACAAAGCGTGGGAAAGCTGCTCCCGCCCAGCGAGGCTCTGGGGGAGCACCCCCCGGGGCTGCCGGAGACGAGGCCTCTCGGGTCGCATGGCAGCGTCCTGGCCCGTGGACAAGGTCACGGAACCTGGTTCCTGGCCCTGAGTCCAACTCGAGCTCTCTCAGCCCCTCGTGTCCTCGGGCGAGTCCTAACTTCTCTGTGCTTTGGGCTCCCGTCCAGGGCTGGGACGAGGGTGAGGCAAGTGGGCCACTGGAGGGGCAAGGTTTAAGGCGGAGGTCAAGGTCAGGGTCATGCAAATACAGATGAGGGCGTCCTCAAACTTGGTGTCTGGGTGCCTCTCTGGCCGGATCCTCGTCGGGGCCCAGTGCCCCTGTGGAAAGTAGTGGAGCATGTCCCCTGCACCAGAAGGTCGCCGGTTCCATTCCCGGTCAGGGCACATGCCCAGGCTCGGGGCTCCATCCCTGGTGGGGGATGGTGTGAAGAAGCCCATCCGTGTTTCGCTCTCACGTCGATGTTTCTCTCTCTCTCCCTTTCCCTTCCCCTCTCTCTAAACATCAACGGGAAACACCGTTAGAAAACACACAGAGAGGGGCATCGTCGCCCCTGTGTCCTCGGACGGTCGTAAGCGAAGAACCCGCTGAGGTGTGAGAAGGGACACGAGAGAGTGTCTTGCAAACGGGCAGCTCTGGGTTCCTACCAGGAGGAGGGCGTCGCCAACTCAGCCTGGGACGCAACCCCCCGCCGCCTTGCCCCGCTTCCTGGGCTGGGGCCCCAGAGAATGTGGGAGAACGTCTGTTTGCTGTGCGTCGTCATTGGCCCGGGGAGGCGTGCCCACTGCTGGCTTGTCTCTGTGCTGCGTCACACCACGGTAGCCCGGGCACGGCCCCGTACGAAACTCCGCTGAACACAGGTAGCCAGGACCGAAGGGCGGGGCGGTGGGGGGTCTTGACGGCCTGGTTTCGGAACCGGGGCGTCAGCCTTCCCAGGAGCAGATGAGGGGAAGCACAGAGGGGTGGCCCCCAGAAAGCCAGCCCCACTCCCCCCTTCCCCCCAGCCTGGGCCACGGAATCCCCCTCGCAGCCACTGGCCACGGGCGATCCAGTTTGGGGGGGGGGGTCCTACTGAAAAATGGCCGGCCTATTAGCGCTCTGCAAATTAAGGGTCCTTCCATTTATTACCGCGCTCGGCTAAGGACGAACATTAATTTTTTTCTCAAAGCAAATTCACCGGAAACAGACAGTTTGGAATTTATGCTTGTAATGATGGCTACATGGGCCATTAAGACCACCTCTAAGTGAGCTTAATTTGTAGCAGATAAATGTATATGTCTACATATTTTTCAACATAGTTTATGGTGCGTCTCTCACAGCTGCGCCCAACTGATTAAATCCTCACAAAATTTAAATAGGAAACCCATTACGTCGACAGTATTATAGCCATTCATCACCGAGGCGGTTTCGGGTTAACTGCCTCAGTGCCAGGCTCGGAGACGGGCCAGGGATTTTCTTATTTAGTCAAGGCTCAGCTGGTGTGGCTCAGTGGTTGAGCTTTGATCTACGAACCAGGAGATCACAGTTTGATCCCCGGTCAGGGCACGTGCCCGGGTTGTGGGCTCGATCCCCAGTAGGGGGCGTGCAGGAGGCAGCTGATCCATGATTCTCTCTCATCATGGATGTTTCTGTCTCTCTCCCCCTCTCCCTTCCTCTCTGAAATCAATTTTGAAAATATGAAAAAAAGAAAGAAAGAAAGAACGCAGGGTTTCCCCTGTCCCGGCCTCTGTTGCTTCTACCTTCCTGGGGACACCGGGAGTCACCCTCCTGATGGAATGGGGGGAAGGTGTAACTATGGGAGAAGAGACCCCAGGCTGGTCTACGGGGTCGGACCCCTGCCGTCTGGTGGCCGGGGTCTCACAGCGCCCCCCCCCCCCCGCCCCCATGCATATAACACGTGGTCACACGACACCCAGACCACAGCAGGCCCACCCGGGTGGCCCCAGCCAGCCACTGGACCTGCCTGTAGCTCTGCAGACCACGCTAAGCAGCAGGGGAGTGACAGTGACCGGAGCGCAAGCTGTGGCCTCAGGCGGGCGTGGGGCCGGGTTCCCGGTCAGCTTGCCGGCAGTGCGCCACCCTGGGAAGCCATCAGAGAGCTACGTCAGGGCCCGGACACCGTCCGCGCTCAGTGGACGGAGCCTTGTCATGATCATTGTTACTGTCTTTGGCGGACGCTGTCCCTGCCCACTCCCGGCCTCGGGGACCCTCCATTCCAGTGCGCACAGCCGGGCCCCTGACGCTTTCCTCGGGGGAGATCTCCATGACACGTAGACATGGTCAGAGTTGGTTGGAACCCTGGGTCCTACATCCAGGCTTTCCACCGCGTCATCTTCGAGTGAGTTTGGTTTTGAAAGAGGTCATCCAGGTAGCATCCCTCGGACACCACCAATAGAGGCCTAAATATTTCCATTAGAATCCTCCAGGTTCTTGTTCTAAATGTATTTTCCGGGTGTGTGTGGAGGGGGGGGAGTAGGGGGGTGATGATATTTGATGAGCATCTGATCAAAATCCAATAAAGAAACGGGTATGTTTTGATCCCTTTCATTCGCTTGGACCTGAGCTCCCGTCTGTCTCTGATCCTTACTCACGGGCTGTGTGGCCCTGGGTGAGCGGCTTGGCCTCTCTGAGCCTGTTCCCCTCCCTGTGAAACGGGAATAGCAACCATGTCCACTAATACGAATGCTGCGACGGTGAAGTGACGGTACCGGGGAAGCTGCCTGGGCGTGGCCCGCGGGGTGCAAGGGTCAACTAGTCCCCGATCTGACCTGGAGAGCAGGCTGGAATCTAGGGAAACTTTTATAAATCTTTTATTTATGTATTTTTAAAAAAATATATTTTATTGATTTTTTTGCAGAGAGGAAGGGAGAGGGATAGAGAATTAGAAATATCGATGAGAGAGAAACACCGATCAGCTGCCTCATGCACACTCCCCACTGGGGATGTGCCCGCAACCAAGGTACATGCCCTTGACCGGAATCGAACCTGGGACCCTTCGGTCCGCAGGCCCATGCTCTAGACCAGCCGTGGGCAAACTACGGCCCGCGGGCCGGATCCGGCCCGTTTGAAATGAATAAAACTATTGAAAAAAAAGACCGTACCCTTTTATGTAATGATGTTTACTTTGAATTTATATTAGTTCACACAAACACTCCATCCATGCTTTTGTTCCGGCCCTCCGGTCCAGTTTAAGGACCCATTGTGACCCTCGAGTCAAAAAGTTTGCCCACCCCTGCTCTAGACACTGAGCCAAACAGGTTAGGGCTATAAATCTTTAAAAAGAAATTTTTTTAAATTGATTTCAGAGAGGAAGGGAGAGGGAGAGAGAGAGAAACATCAATGATGAGAGAGAATCATGGATCAGCTGCCTCCTGCCCGCCCCCTACTTGGCATCCATGGAGCCCGCAACCCGGGAATCGAATCGTGATCTCCTGGTTCATAGGTTGGTGCTCAGCCCCTGAGCAAGGCCTGCCAGGCTCTCGGGGGACTTTGGTACAGGGGGCTGCCAGCGGGTGGCATAGGACCTTCCTGTGGCAGGTGAGCTGGAGATGGCTTCTCACAGGCAGGGCTGACGGAGCTGAGCTGACAGGCGGAAGGGGTGACGTTTCCAGGCCCACGAGGCCAGAGAACACCCTGGGATTGGAAGCAACATGTGCTCGGTGGGCCGGGCAGAGCCCGAGGGTGGCAGGGCCTCCGGTCTCGCCACGTGGTGCAGGGAGGGCTGACAGTGACCGGAGCGTGAGCTGTGGCCGCCGGTGGGCCTGGAGGAGGGAGCCAGGAGGCGGGTGGTGGGCAGCCTTGGGGCTGGGACTTTCTCTGGGAGGTACTGGGGCCTCTGGGAAGTTTTCATCAGGCGAGGGATGGGGCCGCGTTTGCATCTTAGAAGGCTCTCCTGTGCAGCCATCTGGAGAACAGCTCTGGGGGGTAAGGGGGGGGGCGGGGGGCGGCGGGGGGAGCAGTCAGGAGACATGGCGGGTATCTCATTGATGCTGACGCTGGGCTGAGGGCGGTGGAGGTGCTTCGGAGTGGAATCATCGAATGTGGTGATTGATTAAAGGCGGGAGAGGGAGGTGGCTGAGGGGACGCTATGGCTCTAGTTCGGTGTCAGCTGGGGAGGGGCAAGAACATGGGCTTTTGGGGGTATGTGGTGTTTGCAATGACTTTGGGGAGGATTCGAATTTCTATGTATTGATCTCACTTTAAAAAGGATCCCCAGGCCGGTGAGCATGCCTTCCAGGAGAGGAGACATTGATGGATGGGTCATTTGCTCCCAAACCCCAGCCAACGCCCCCCGCCCGCCCCCCACCGCTACAAACTGCGCCCGGAGGCCGTGAGGGCTGTGGCCGGCCGTGTATTAACTCCGGGCTCACCAGGAAGCAGCAGCGTCACAAGGTGACAGCCTCGAATCGCCGACGACACGGCGCGCTGCTCCCCCTCGGCCACCTGGGGGGCCGGCGACGCTCCACGTGGACACCGCAGCGCTGAGCGTGAGGCGTCGGCCACGCGGGGTGACTGCGTGTCACACGGACATGCCGCAGACCTGTGACATCTCATTTGTATGCGCCGCACACGGGCCTTAACGGCTTTTTTAATTGGCTATTGATTCGGGTTTCAGGCCCAAGATGGTGGCCAGAATCTGGGGGGAAAAATAAACACAAAAAAAACGAAAACTCAGGCGTGTGTGGCGTGCTTGGTTTTAACGGACACGCGGCCGTGCTTTTAAACCAGAAAAAGAGAATTCGGGTAAAAGTGAAGACCCGCCGTGCGCGGGCGCGGCAGCGCAGGCCCTGCGAGGAGGCTCCCCCAGGCGTGCGGCAGCCCCGGCCCCCATTCCTCTGGGCCGTCCCGGGAGCGGGGAGCTCGCTGGCCCTGCGTCTGGGGGCCACGTGGCCCTTACGGCCCTTCCTTGCCGTGGCTGCTGGGTTTCCAGGTCAGAGCCTCTGCCGCACCTGAGCCTCCGGGACCCCGACCTGGCCCCGAGGAGCTGCAGGCGGCATCACTGCGCTCACGCCAGCTCCCTGGTAACAATGGCTTTTCGTCAGCAGCCGCGCGGGAGAACTGCGGCGGGAGTCGTTTCAACAAGGGGACCCATCTATGTCTACATCTTTGTCCTCAGCCCGACAGCAGCCTCTCCACATCATCTCTTTCAAAAGCCTCATTTCCTGTTTAAACGGGGGAAGCTCACGGGCACCCTTTTCTCCCACCTCCCGCAGGGGGCTCCCAGAGCCGGGGCCCAAGGCGCCGGGAGCCCCAGCAGGTGGCTTTCCGTGGCCCGGCACGCGGGCTCTGCCAGGCCAACCTGGATGAGCGCACCGCAATGAGCGACGGGTGGGGCCCGCCGGGATTGCGTAGACGGGCTTTCCTCCCTTCCTCCTACTCGGCGCTGGTTTTCTTTGCTCCTTTGTCAACCTGCTCATTTATTATAGGTGAATCCAGGCACGCACCCGCCAAGCGAACACTGCCCGCCCTTCCTCCGCGCTCGGCACGGTGCCTGGCTTCGTGAGTAGGGAGACTGACAGGCATTCGCTCACTCGCTTATGCCGTGAACACTTGCTGAGCACCCACTGTGTGCTTGGCCTCAGGGACCCAGTGGTAAGGAAGGCAGACAAGGTTCCTGGGCCCCAGGTTCCTTCTTACAATATATTTGATTGACTTCGGAGAGGAAGGGAGAGGCAGAGAGAAAGAGAGAAACATCAGTGATGAGAGAGAATCATGGACCGGCTGCCTCCCGCCCGCCCCACATTGGGGATCCTGCCCACAACCTGGGCCTGTGCCCTGACCGTGACCTCCTGCTTCATAGGTTGACGCTCAACCCCTGAGCCCCGCCGTTCGGGCTCTGAGGTTCGTTCCCAAGGCCGTCCCCATGCCCACACCCTTGCTCAGACCAACCTGGCTTCCTGTCGATATAAACGTCTTTGCTATTGGCACTTTCTTTTCTTCTACAAACCCTGTTCCTCACTAACTGTATTGATTGCAGTCATGTTTGTGTTGGTGGGAAAGTAATTTATCTCATTGGAGTCGTCTGTGCAGAGGCGGCGAGAGGCCTGGCGGAAGCCGGGATATTAGCTGGTTCGCCGCCAGGCCCGTCTTTATTAGCTACAACGTCGCTCCCCCCGCGCCCCCCCCACCCCCGCAACCCCCTTTCTGAGCGCTATTGGCTACAGGCTGATACTGACGCCCTGTGGCTTGTTGACCCGGCAGAGAGCGCCAGAGGCTCTGAAGGCGCCGTCCGAACCTTGTCCCACAGGCAGCCTGCCCACCGAGCCGCCCTGAAGGGAAGGGCACGCTCTCGTTCTGCATCCCTAGGTCGGTTCTCTTGAGCTTGAATTGGTGATGTGCCCGCCTCTGAAGCCGTTGCAACAATCCAATTGGTCAGTTCTGGTCCTGGGGGGGGGTGGTATTGGCCCCCTGAAATACAGGCATTGGGAGGGGAGGAGGGGGTTCCCCACGAGGAAGAGGAGGCTGCTGGGACCGCGGAGAGGGGCAGAGCGGTGTGGTCACCCCCGTGTGCAGGTATTAGGCTTCCATGCTGTGTGGGGGGGCTGTTTGGGCAGCTCCCCACGGCAGCCCCTTCTCCGGGGACCCACACCCTTCTGGTCCCTGCCCCCGAGTAGCCCTCCACCCCGTTTCTGCTGGATGGCGGCACCCGCCTCCCCTAAAAGTCTTCGTCCTTAGGAGCTGTCCTCAGGCCCTGGCCGGGTGGCTCAGGTGGTTGCTGGTTTGATTCCGGGTCAGAGCACAGGCCTGGGTTGCGAGTTCGATCCCCAGTGGGGGGCGTGCAGGAGGCAGCCGGTCCATGATTCTCTCTCATCATTGATGTTTCTACCTTTCTCTCCCTCTCCCTTCCTCTCTGAAATCAATAAAAATACATTTAAAAAAATAAAACATCAGGCACAGAGTTGAACTCAATCCACATTCCTTCTCTCCATACGGGTGGGGGATAATGACTTACGTTTGTCTGGCGTGGCATCGTGCAAAGGGCTCTCACTGGTTGTTTCACAGTAGGGTGTGTGTGTTCGTAGGAAACCTGAGGCATGAGAAGGCCGCCGCGTCAGGGTGGAGGCTGGGCGTGCGGGCCCCGCGCTCCTTAAGGCAGTTGGTCCGTTCTGAGCCCCGAGCTCTCCGGCTTCAGCCAATTAAGCTGCCGAAGCCACGGCCCAGATGTGGCTCTCGGGGGCCCTCACAAACGGCTGTGCTGGGTGGCTCGGGGAGGGCTTTCCAGGCGAAAGAAAGCGGGAGACATCGCAGCCCCTCCCCCTGGGCCCATTAGCGAGCCAAATGGGTGTTTCTGGCAATGAGCAGACTTCGCTTTGTTAGGTTTTATTGGTTCTCTTGGCTGTTTCTCCCCAAATTGGCCATAATATTGGCTTCTCAGGAGGTTGCCTCTCTGGCAAAAATGAATCCATGTCAAGTGCACACGACAGGCCTAATAAATACTAAATTCATCAAAGGCCTTTGCAGAAAGCCTCGGAGGGCGCCTGCGAGAGGAGCTGAGGAGGAAATCGCTGAGCAGGAAAGCCCGAGCCCTCACTGGCCAGGAACTCAAACCAAAGGCCTTACGGGACGATGCACCTGCCGGCTGGGCGGCGATCGGTGGCCTCGGGTGGGCCTGTCCGTTAGGATTCTTCCGGTAGCGAGTGTCAGAAAGCCTGACCCAGCCTGGCTTAGGCCGGGAAAGGGAAGTGTCGGTTCGTTGATGATCCAGGCTTAGCCTGTAGACCAGTGCTTCTCAACCTTGGCTGCACATGAGAATCACCTGGGAATCTTTATAAAATCCCGATTTCTGGGCCCCATCCTCCGGGAATTCAGTTTCTTTGTTATGGGATGGGGCCACAACGTTAGTATCAGAGAGACAGAATTTCCGGAGGACGAGGCCCAGAAATCGGGATTTTATAAAGATTCCCAGGTGATTCTAACGTGCAGCCAAGGTTGAGAACCACTGCTGTGGACATTGCTCGACCCGGGGGCAGACGCCATCTCTGTCTCCTCTCTTTCTTCTCAGCCTTGCTGGCTGGAAAGGGCGTCTGTCCTCATGCAAACTCACCCTGGACTGTCCTCGGGCGACTGTGGGATGGTCCCCGACTCCATGATTCAGGCTGGATTCAGTGACCAAGAAGGAGGATCTTACCCAAGCGTTCCCAGCCAGAGTCCCTTTGCATCTGATTGGTTGAGATGGGATCATGTGCCGGTGTCTGGACCAATCACAGTCAGGGGAAAATTAGACCTGCCGTGTGCACGTGACTTCTCAGCCAGGAGTGGGGTCCACACCGCCCCCCAGGCTGGTGGGCTTAGAGCGGGGAGCAGGGCAGAGATTGGGTGCAAAATGGCAACCCACAAATGGGGCATTTTGCCCTGCGTCGGGCTCTATGTTTAACGAGAGACACGGAGGAAATGGAGCAGAGCCAGAAAGGAGTGATAGGTGAGGAGGGTGATTTAACCTCCTGTCCCATGGAGAGCAGTGGGAAGAGGCGAGAAGAGGGGCAGTGGGGTGACAACCACGGTCCCTAAGTGCCTGAGGTGGCGGAAATGGCTGGGCTCACTCTGCCCCTGGTGGTGGCGGTGGGGCGGGAAGGACAGATCCTCACACAGATGTGGGCTGAGCAGATCCTGTTGGCTCCGTAGATCATCCTATCCATCCCCTCTTGCTCTAACTGGCTCCACAGCCACACCCCGGGTTTCTGTTCTCACCCACGTGGCCTCTCCAGTGGAGTCCCCACTCTGTAGCCCAGCAGTTCTCAACCTGTGGGTCGCGGCCCCTTTGGGGGTGGAATCACCCTTTCACGGGGGTCGCCTAAGACCATAGGAAAACACATATTTAATTACATATTGTTTTTGTGATTAATCACTATGCTTTAAGTATGTTCAATTTGTAACAATGAAATTGGGGGTCACCACAACATGAGGAGCTGTATTAAAGGGTCGCGGCATCAGGAAGGTTGAGAACCACTGCTGTAGCCAGAGGAACCACTTACAGGTCCAAGTTGACCGCTGTCACTTCCCTGCGCCACCCCCTCCACCAGCTCCGCATGGCACTCAATGAAGTCTCCTCAGCTGGGCTCCCCGGGCCTGCCCCTGCTCACTGCCTGGGCGCACCTTGCAGCCAGCCCCTCCTCACTCCTCAAGCGCCACGCTGGTTTCGTGTCAGCTTTCTCTCTGCTTCTCAAAAAAGGTCAAACACGTTTCTACCCCAGGGCCTTTGCACTTGCTGTGCGTTACCTGAAACAGACTCTGGTCTAGCTCCCACGCCGCCAGCCTCGTCTCCTTAATTGGATTAGAGCTCAAATACCCACCCTCGTTCCCTGGACAATCTGTACACAGTAGCACCAGCACCCCCAGCACCCCCAAAGCCCCCCAGGCATTCTCCGTTGTCTTTCCCTCCCATGCACAATAAAGAACACACCCCACTGTCTGAAATTATCTCACGTACGTTTTTTATTATTAACGTGTAGACCAGTGATGGCGAACCTATGACAGGCATGTCAGAGGTGACACTCGAACTCATTTTTTTTTGGTTGATTTTTCTTTGTTAAATGGCATTTAAATATATAAAATAAATACAAAAAAAAATAAGTCTTTGTTTTACTACGGTTGCAAATATAAAAAAATTTCTATATGTGACACGGCACCAGAGTTAAGTTAGGGTTTTCCAAAATGCTGACATGCCGAGCTCAAAAGGTTCGCCATCACTGGTGTAGACTGTCTGCCTCCACAAGAATGACACCCCTGACCGTGGGGATCTGGCTTTCTTGCTCACTGCTATCCCCCCAGTGCCTTGGGGGAGCACCTGAACCCACAGATTTTTGTCACACGAACACACAAATAGATCCTTTCTGCAGCGGCTCGGCCTGACGCAGTGGTGGGTTTCCAACACTGAGCACCGAGCAGCAGCCTGAGTGAGTGTTTATCAGAGAGGATTTTCTGCGGTGAGCAGAGTGGGGGTGGAGGCGGGGGGAAGGAGGGGGGAGGAGGGGGCACCTCTCAGAACTCCCAGATGCTAGGAACCGGCGATGAACCCGCAGCGAGTAAATGACAGCGACCTCGGATGTAATTCCTCCACTCTCGCCGCATGCCAGCTGGAAATTCTTCCCAGGCCCCCGCCGCGGGAGCCGGGTGTTTCTTAATTAAACACTCTCTTTGAGGAATTGTGTTAATCCTGCCAGTGCCCGGCTTGGTAATTCTCTCTGCCGCGCTGTGCACGGAAGGCACGCCGGCCACGCCGGCCCCGGCCGAGCTGTGTTCGCGGAGAAGGACTTCCAATCCTCCCAGACGCGCCGTAATGAACATGATGGCGAGCAGGCGGTGTCAGGAAAGCCACGGGGAAAGGTCAGGCTTCGTGGCCGGGCGGACTGGCGCAGACGTGTGTTCCTGCGACGTCCGTGCTTTAAATGCCACCCTCCCGCGCGCCCGGCGCGGAAACGCACTCTGCAGTTTGATGAGATGTCAGTTTCGCTCAGCCCTGATCAAATAAGATGAATGAGAGTGAAACAAGAGCGAAAATATGACTTCTGTCATTTCGCCCCTTCTGTGCCTCCCAGAAATTGGGTCAGTGGGGGAGGTTTCTCTGAAGCAAATACCAGCCCTCGCGCCATGGCACCATGGCTTTGCCGGCCAGCGGTCGGTGATCGCTTTTGCGAGGGAAAGGGCAGGCGATTGGGCGAGCGGAGACCAGGGCAGCGCCCAGCCAACAGCATCTCCTGCTGCAGATCTTCGACACCCACCACCAGCCCTCCATTCCCGCCTCAAAGCACGCCACGGGCGCATCGGGAATCCTCCCTGCGCGGAGCAAAAACGAGGCTAAAGACTGAGGTGGGATCTCTCCCGCAGGAAGAATGAAAATCGCCGATTGCCCCTGTACCCCACTTAAAACGTGTGAACCGGTCAAACGGAGACCCCGAGACCCATGAGCCCCGGCGAGATGGCCATGAGGTCAGGCTGTGACGGCCGGTGCTGCTTGTAGGGCGGGAATAGACCAAGCAGGTTCGCTAACAGGCGGAGGCCGGGGACTGTCATGTGACTTTTCTGTTTCTCCTGGATCCCGGGAGATGCCTCCTTCATTAGATATTAGGAGCTGGGGTTGGATTTATTTATTTACTTACTTACGTATTAATTTATTATTTTTTAAATCCTCGCCTGAGGATATGTTTAGAGAGGTGGGGGAGAGAGAGAGGTCGATCCATTGCCTTCCGTATGCACCCCGATTGGGGATTGAACCCACCATCTGGTCAGGAGATGTGTCCTGACTGGGACTCGAACCTTTCACCTTTTGGTGCACGGATGACATTGTTGAACAAGGGTGGGGTGTTGGGCAAGTGGGGGTTGCTGTGGTGACCTCTGGGAGTAACCCGTTCTCTGCTGTGTGTCCAGGGAGCTGGGCAGGCCCACGCTGAGATCTACGCGCATGGGATCGCAGACTCTCCCAGGAATGCGGAGGGGCCTCATGGGCTTAAAATTAATAAACAAAATGAGTGTGAGGCGAGTGATTGAGCTAGGTGTCCTCAGCGCCCCGCATTAACGTGTTTGTACAGCAGCAAGCCCTTCGTGGTTCCGTCCTCTCCGGTCCCGTGGAAGCATTCTGTAAGTAAATAACTAGACACCCCACTTTTGCTGACTCACCACCTCCCTTCCTATCCGGGTGCCCGGCGCACTTTATAAATGACTTTAATTTACTCAGCGTTCGGGTTTCTCGCCTCTAGGGCCCCACGCAATGTTTTGTTTCCGTTCCCGTGATAGGGTTAAGTGCCGTACCTTCTCAGGGAGCTGTGCCCGCGTGTGCGTGCGTGAGCACCTGTGTGCGTGTTTGATAACGCCGCCCACCTGCTCAATCACGTCATTTCTAAGAGGATCAACCGCAGGCTGCCACGTTGCCAAGTGTTTTATAGCCATTAGGTTTCGGTGAACATCCCTTGCCGTTGCTGTGTGTGAGGTGGCCCTGGGGCGGCTGTGGCCAGAGAGAGCCGATCCCTGGGGAGTGAACGGCGACACAGAGATGGAGTCTGGGTGGTTCTGGCTCGAGGTCTAGGACTGGTTGCCACCAAGTTGGCGGTGGGGGCTGTGGTCGCTGAGCTTGGCTACAGCTGGGGATTTGCTCCCAACCCACCCCCCATGACCAGAGTCAACCAGGAGCCACAGGGCAGGAGGGCCTGAGGGCACAGTTCCACTGACCAGCTTGGGAGTTGGTGGGGGGAGGCAGGGGGGCAGAGGGGCAGGGAGGGTGGAGAGCGAATCTAGAGAAGCCGACGGAAGCTTCTAGAGAGGCCCCCAGTGCCAGGCCCCGGCCTGTGCCAGCAGGTGCTGCCTAACCCTGGGGCTGGACGGCTTATCCTGGTCCCTAGAGCCTCCACAGCCCAAATGCCCCCTCACAGGGCATCTGTCCACCTGCAACCCCCGCCCCTCACATCGGGGCCACTTGTGTCCCAAGGCAGCATCGGAACCCTTGACTTTGGAAGCCAACCTCCCAGGAGACGAGCCGTGTCTGTGCTGGGCGGACCCTTCCGTGCCCTGGGAGCTGCCCGTGGGAGGGACTCCTCACTGCCTGGGCGGCAGGGGTGTCTGGACAGAGCAGTGATGGGAGGCGGGGCCCTGGCCTCCGGGGCAGCCGACCGGCCGCTCTCCCATCTGGCCGCCTTACAGCCTGGAGCTTCTAAAGGCCCTGCTGGCGTGGATACAAAGCCCTCGCTTTTAATTAAGTGGCGGAGTTTCAGTCAACAGTGTGCGGGACGCGCCTCTCCGTGGGGACCGGTGCTATGAGCGGAGGAAATGCCAGGCCCGGGGAATGCAGCCCCAGATGGTGGGCCGGGGGGAGCGGCCCTGGCAGGGACACTGGCATCTCCGTGGTACCAGACAGAGGCCTGCAGACGCCGCCCGCCCGCCCGGGAGGGAGGGCAGCCAGGGTGCATCCGCTTCCAGCAAGAGCTGCAGACCCCGGGCTGTCTCGGGGGTGCCCAGGCCCAGTGCAATGGGAAGGGGCCTGGAGACCATCCTCCCGGCTGCTGGGCCTGGGTCCGGTGTCAGGCCTGGTCCATGCAGCGCTTCCCACACAGTTGGCAGGGAAATGGGAAAATGGCCCCGAGGTGAGGTTTCTTTCACAGATAAAGAGCTCAGTGCAAAGAGTTTTCCTTTCACATTATTATAAATTACATTACTCCTTCTCTCTTTTTAAAAATACATATTTTTATTGATTTCATAGAGAGGATGGGAGAGGGAGAGAGAGAGAGAGAGAGAAAGAGAGAGAGAGAGAGAAACATCAATGATGAGAGAGAATCATGGACCGGCTGCCTCCTGCATGCCCCACACTGGGGATGGAGCCCGCAACCCGGGCCTGTGCCCTGACTGGGAATTGAACCGTGATCTCCTGGTTCACAGGTCGATGCTCAACCATGGAGCCATGCAGGCCAGGCGGGCGGGTGAGGGAAGGAGGTTTTCTGTGACCCCGGCCTGGGAGGCCGAGCTGGGCGGTAGGTTCATGGACATCGGGCAACGCCCCGGGGCTGGCCCTCCTGAGACGCCCGGAGCCCCTCTCCCAGGAGAGAAACCGAACGGGCACCTCGGGCCCATCCCGGCTGCTCCCTCCCAGCCCGGGCGGCCGCACAGGAGTCTCTCCTCTCGCAGGGTTGGTATTTGTGTCACACAGCGAGGCTGCAGGAGGCTGTGTTTGGAAACATGAATGCGTAATGTCTCCCCGGAAATCTACACCTTCTCGGGGAGAGATACAAGTGCTGTCCGAGACAGACGTGTTTAATTAGCGAGCAAACTTGACATTTCCAGTGTTTGGACTAGACAGAGGCAAAGCCAAGAGCAAACCGAGATCTTTCCTTCGTCCCCCACCCCCCACGCCCCCACCCCCACCCCGCCCCCTGCCCAGCTCGCAGACGGAGAATAATTTATTGGGTTTGAAGGAAAATGAATGTCTTTACCACAACGGGAAAGAAAAGGCCAGAGGATCCGAGGGTGGGTAGTAAATAATTGTCACCACTAAACACGCGTCTCCCCCATTCCTGCCCTCCTGGGGACCTGCTTGGTCAGCGTGGGTACAGTCACGGGGGCATTTCCGTGCCCCCAACCTCATGGGCACCTTTATGCCGCCCTTTCCACCAGCCCCCTTATCTGAGATCTGCAATTCTAATTAAAAAAAAAAAATCTAACCGGCCCGAATCCTCCGCTTTTCTCAAGCTTGTGATTCATGCAATCGCTTCCCCACAGGTCTCCCCCTCCTGGCCCATCCCCCCCTCCCCCCGCCGCACCCCAGCGCAGGCCAGTCTACAGGTTGCTGCCGGAGCGAGTGTGGCCAAGCCTGACCCTGTTTGTACTGCTCCCCTTGACCGAACTTGTCAGTAGCTCCTCATTTATTCGGCAATATCGATAGGGCACCTCTCATGTGTCGGGCTCTGGGAGTCGGTGGTCACTACGGTTGCCTTAAGCTTGTATTCTGTCCAACCCTAATATACCCTCTGGGCTCACCCCTCCCAGCACCCCTAACCTGCCTTTTAGACACGCCCGCTGCCCGCTCTTTCCCTGGCGTTCCCTGTACGCCTCCACCCTCAGGTGCACCTGGATGGAGACGCTCACGTACCCAGTGCCGGGCGCTCTGCGTTCATTCCCTCACCGATTGCCCCGCGTCGTCTATGCCAGGGCTCCTATCGATCGTGCGCTGTTTGCGCAGGTCCCCGTCCACCATGCTCTCCCTCCTCCAGCTCCCTCCTCTCGACGGCCAAGCTAAATGTCACACCTGGCGCGTCTGGCTGGCATCAATGTCGCACATCTTTCCGCTAGGACAGCCCCTCCCCCCAGGTTCCCTTAGGCAGGCGCGCTGCTCCGTGAGGCAGGTCCTGCGGGTGGCAGACACTTCAGAGGGGACGTATCCGTCCGAGTCCAGCAGGAGAGAAAGAACCAGCTCTGGTAGGGAGGCCACGGAGTGGGTTACACGGGGGAGGGGAGAGGAGTGAGCCCAAGCAAGGCCTGGCCACCCGGCCGGAGCTCGGCATGGCAAGAAGCTGCCACGGCCACAAGGCTGACAACACGAGGCCGTGGGCCCAGGGAGCCAGGTCACGGGTCACCCGGCAGAACCTGGAAACGGGCAGGCCACCCAGTGAGACTGGAGCCTCCAGGGAGACACAGCCCTCAGCGGGGATGTTGCCAGAGACGGTGGAGGGACACAGCCCGGCTCCTCTTTCCCTCCATCGGTGCTGCCTTTGGCGGAGCCCAGGGGGTGTCGGCTGGCCCGGGGGCCTGGAGGACCCGGCCTGTGATGCAGAGCAGAGCAGGGCAGGGCAGGGGGAGGGAGAAATCGCCAACCCCAATACAGTACCTCCCGCTGCTAAAACCAGAGCACGTTATTCCAGCAGCAGCCTGACTCATTAGCTCATCTCCCATAGGAGCCTTGACGTAGCACCTTTCAGGGACATGCAGACACCTCGGTGTAGCTATTCCGCTCGTGCGTCCCCGGGACCGGCAGTTCATCACCGCAGCCCAGGCTCCTCGGGTCTGCACGTAGGGACACACCGTGACCTTTCCCGAGAACGAGGCGTCTCGCCGACCTCAGCTGTCGGTCACGTGGAAAAGCTTTGCCGCAGCCATGGGCCTCACAGGCTGGCCTTTGCCGCCGTGGTCCGGTCCCCGAAGCTAAGTGTTCAGGCCCCGAGACCTGCCAGGGAGGATGATCTCCCGTCTGCGAAAGGGTCAAGGTCGCCAGGAGGCGCACTGGCCAGGGCCTGCTGACCATTTCCTCACGTCTAAACCAGTCCTCTCGCCTTAGCTGGTGTGGCTCCGGGATAGAGCATCAGCCTGCAGACTGAAGGGTCCTGGGTTCGATTCTGGTCAAGGGCACATGCCCGGGTTGTGGTCTGGAGCCCCAGTAGGGGGCGTGCAGGAGGCAGCGGATCCGCGATTCTCTCTCACCATTGATGTTTCTCTCTCTCTCTCTCTCTCTCTCTCACCCTCTCCCTTCCTTGCTGAAATCAATGAACATATGAAACATGTAAATAAATCCTCTGGAGTTCTCTCTCCCACTGCCCTTTCCGCTCGCTCACCTGCTGGAACGCTGGGCAACTGCTTTGAAATGTCACACCTGGAGTGAGCTCAGCACGAAACGGTTAACAACACTGAGCTCGAAGCACAGAGGTGTTCATCAGGAGCACACACTGCTCACAGCTCCCCCTCGGCGCCCTTGGAGGTCACACGGGGCCACCTCCTGCTCCTCTCTCCGGCTCCCTGCCAGGCGTCCGCACCCAGCGTCTCCCTTCCGGGGCCATCCGGGTGCGCCCCAGCCCCAGGGCGCTGAGCGCAAGACGGCACACCTGCATCCTGGACCCTCGCTCACAGCATTCCTTCCAGGTCTTTCAGTATCAGTGTGAGAAGGTCTTGTCCTAGCCCTTCTCATTCCGTGTTAGAATCATCCATTCTCTTTCTTTATAGACACGCAGCGTAGTCGCTATGGCTAAAGGCTGCGGAACAAGATTTCTTTTCTTTTTTTCCGAGAGGAAGGGAGAGGGAGAGAGAGAGAGAAACATCAATGATGAGAGAGAATCATTGATGACTGACTCCTGTACGCCCCCTACTGGGGATCGAGCCTGCAACCGGGCATGTGCCCTGACCAGGTATCGAACCGTGACCTCCTCTGGTTCATAGGTCAACGCTGGCCGGGCTGGAACACGATTTCTTGAATCCAGATCCCTGGCTCTGCGAGCTGCTGTGTGTAACTTGAGGAATACAATTAACCTCTCTCCTTCCTGGTCGTCTCCTCTGCAGGAGAGGAATAAAAATGGTGCGGTCGCCGGGGGTTGTGGTAACAATTAAGTGGCCTCAGAAATAAAGTCTTAGCAAAGGGCGGTGCACTAGACATACGTGTCTGCTGTTGGCGATTCTTGCTGGGTCCCTTTCCTCAGCGGGGTCCTAGGCTCCCTGCGGGCAGATTCTCGAAGGGCCTGAGGGGGTCAGCACCATGGACAGAGTCAGACGTAAGGAAGGGCTTGGTGGTAATGGAAAATCTACCCTGTTGGCCCTGAGTGTCCTTCCTTTCCGCTCACCCTTCCTCCCACTATTCCGTGCACATCCGGGACACTATTTGGAGTTTATCAGGAACGGTGGTGTGAGACGGGGCCCACAGGGCACGTTCACAGTCTGGATTTATTCAAAAGTCTCCTTCCTGGGAGGCCTCCCAGCCCGCCCCATCCAAGCGACAGTCTTTCTCTTTCTAGCTGTTGATTCTATCACAGACGCCCTGTGCAGGCTACATTTCCTGGCTTCCCTGCTGGCATCTTTCTCCTGT
The DNA here is from genome assembly GCF_964212035.1 of Myotis nattereri. NCBI lineage: Eukaryota > Metazoa > Chordata > Mammalia > Chiroptera > Vespertilionidae > Myotis > Myotis nattereri. Next base: position 2,363,623 of record NC_138090.1, read on the forward strand.
ATCATTTGTTGCCCTTTAACTTCCTTCTTTCTTTTTTTTTTATTTTGTTCACGCATCGTGCTCATGGTCTGCTTCTCCCACTAAAATGTAAACTCCATAGGTGTTTGAAGCTGGAACCTGAGATCCTAGAGCAGGGTCTTTGCCAATGTCTTTGAACGGACGAAGGCATCCATACGCAGTTTTAATCGCATCATCCATGCAGACCTCCAGGCTAGGGATTGGAGTTTGGCCTCGCTGCATAGGCACGGTAAACCCACTCTCTCGTGGCATCGCGTGCAGCCTGCCTGGGAACCAAGCCTACCTGCCTCCCCCGCTACCCTCACCCCAGCCCCCGGTCGCAGAGAGATGAGCGTGGTGAGGCCTGAACATGGGAGGGAGACGTTCTCTTGACATTTAAGGGTCCATTGAAATAGCAACCGGATGCTGAGAACGACTCCGGCTTCCTCCCTGGTACGTGCCTGACTCAGTCCGTGTCCGACGCGGCTGCGGCGGGACCTGGCAGGGTCTGAGGGGAAGGCTCGCTGTGAGAGCGCCGTGCCCCCACACCCCTGCCAGGACGTCGGCCGTGAGACAGCTGGGACCACAGCCGGCCAGCAAGAGGCAGCCCGCCTCGGTGACGCCTGCACTGTGTTCTGGGAGCTCCGTTTGGGCGTTTCCACAGATAATCCTGCTGAATCCTCACGCGCCCCACGGAGGAAGCGCCCTGGGGACCATTTCCTGGGCAGGAAAATGATGACTCGGGCATGTTCCACGATTTGCTCAAGACCAAACAACAGGTCAGCGATGGAGCCGGAGACTCACGGAAGCCCCAAGCGTTGCCGAGGCACCACACTCCCCTGCTCTGTCCAAGGAGGGGCAGGAGCAGACAGGCTGCCGGGCCTGTCTCGGGGGCCAGGGGCCAGATTCATCGCTTCCGCACATGACTCCGTGGTTGGGACTGGTCCCCGGGCCTCCCGGACCCACGGGGGCCGGTAGTGAGGTGCCAGCCTGGTCCAGACCAGGGAAGGGGGCTGCATGTTTAGGAAACAGCACGGACCCCACCTCAGTGCCCGGGCACCAGCAGCTCAGCCACGTCTGGGGTTGAACCTCCCGCTGACCAGGCAGGACAGGAGCTCTGATTCAGAGCAAGTAAAGGCGGGACCGCGTCCCCGCCCCGGCGCCCGCGGACAGCCTCCCGCCTCTCAGTGTGTCTGCGCCACAGCAAATGCGTTTGAGTTTCCTAGCAGGGATGCGGGCTCAGCCAGCACTCCCACAGGTGGATGACTCTAACCACGCACAGCCTGAACTGCGAGCGAACACAGGGCCACGTTTCGTATCAGAGGAGCGAGCAGAGCCGTGGCCCGCCGCTTCCTTCCCGGGCGCCCTCATTCGCCGACCGCACCCCCGTTCCCATGTGGCCGCCGAGGCGCGGTTACAGCCGCCGTGACGGATGCAAACCCCTTTCCCTGTAAAGTCAGGGGAGGCCCTGCGGCAGCTGTGCAGGCGCCAGGTGGCCGCCTAGGATGGGCGACAGCCACCGGGCGCGGGCGGACGCCTGTGGCGGGCGTGAGGGCACCAGGCAGCCGGTCTCTGACATGACAGTCGAGCGACCGTTGCAAACCTGCTCTGTGTACAGGTTTTCCGCTTCACACTCACCCCTTTGCAAAGCAAATTCACCCCCTTTCGCAAAGCAAAATCATCCTTTTGCAAAGTTTTGCAAAAGGGTGGATTTGCTTTGCGAAAGGGGGTGAATTGGAGGTGGAAAACCTGTATGAATGCTGAACACACGCCTCAAGAAGTGGCTGGGGGACAGGGAGACTGAGGCCCAGAGGGGCTCAGGGGCTGAGGGGTCCGCACTGCTCCCCGGGACCCCGTGGGTGAGCACCCGGTTGCCCTGGGAGCCTGGACACGAGAGCCCAGCAGCCCTGTCAGAGGGCCTGGTAGGTGGCGCGTGGCCGGAAGGGTCTGGACGCCTCTCTCCTCTGTCATCCCGAGGGCCAGTGGGGGGAGGCGGGGAGGGGCGGAGGTGCCCTCCCCACCTCCCTGACATGTTGAGGGGGAGCTCTGTTCCCCACTATTAGCCCGTGGCAACCAGGCAGCAAGGAGAGGCTCGGCTGCGTCCCCCCAACCTATCACCCGCCGCCGCACAGCGGAAACGGCAGCTTCTATTCCAGGCCGCGTGCGGGGCAGTAGCCGAGGCGCCGATGCTCTCAGAGCCCAGGCAGCTTCGCTGAGGATTGGGAAATGGAGCTGGGTTACCCCGCGCCCACACACGGACGAGAACATTTCCCCCCGAAGAAGCAATAACCGAAGCTGTGTGTTTCCCTCCTCCCCCTCTCTGTGAAACTGTTGTAGCGCTGTCGCCAGGAACCACGCATCTTCTCTTTTACCGAGGAGAGAGCAAGGTTTCCCCAGAATAAAGCAGCCCTCGGGGACGGGGCAGGAAGACAGTTATTGCCGGAGCGGGCCTCCAGGGCAGCCGTCTCCAGAGGTATTTCTTGGAGCGACAGAGCCCAGAGAGACATCGCGGAGGATGCGAATGAGGGGACAGCTCAGAGGCCCAGGGTCAGGACTCAACCCCCCCCCCCCGCCCCCCGTCCGCCCCCCGCCAGCTCTAACTGCAGCATGGCTACTGTTTAAAATAGCAGGGAGCTGAATAGAATGCTATCATTCTGTTAGCAAAACATTGTTTTTGTTTTGCTGCTTTTGGAAAAAAATGTTTTTCTTGATTTCAGAGAGAGGAAGAGAGAGAGAGAGAGAGAGAGAGAGAGAGAGAGAGAGAGAGACTTCAATGATGAGAGAGAATCATGGACTGGCTGCCTCCTGCACGCCCCACACTGGCGATCAAGCCCACAACCCGGGCCTGTGCCCTGACTGGGAATCGAACTGTGACCTCCTGGTTCATAGGTCAATGCTCAGCCACTGAGCCCCGCTTGGTGGGCATGTTTTGCTGCTTTTTTAGAGGTTGTTTTTATGATGGCAAAGCTATGGTGGATCAAGCCAGAAAAATAATCATCTCAGGGGTGGGAGCGGAGAGAACTTTCTAGAACGATGAGATGCTCCATCTCTTGGGAAGGGTTTGAGTTTCAGGGCACAGGTGTTTGTCAAAACTCACCCAAGGATGTGTCTGTGACGTGTACATCTCATTCTGTAAATTTTACTTCGAAAGAAAAATCTGTGAACAGACATTGAACTCTCATTAATAATGTGTGTTCCACAGCATTTAGGGGAGCGTGTGCGGATGCCTGCAATTTTCATTAAAATGTCCCCCAGAAACAAAGACGGAGGCTGGATGGGGAGCGGACCGGATCGGTGGATGGATACGTAATAGCCAAGGGAGGCGGAGTGTCGGGATGGCACCTGGACTGTGGGCCTTCTGACCTGCACTGACATTGCTTTGACGTTTCCCTGTATGCTTGAAAATGTTCACAATTGGGAAAGGGTGCCTTTGATTAGATCAGCGTTTTGCAAACTTTGTGGATTAGAATCCCCTGGGATATTTATTTGAAAAATACAAGTTCTAGGGCCACTTCTTGGAGACCCCGATTCGGTGGAGCTGGGCCGGGGCCTGAGCGATCCACATTTCTTTTTCTGCTGTTCATCCTCGCCCGAGGACATTTTCCCATTGATCTTTAGAGAGTGGAGTGGGAGGGAGGGGGAGAGGCAGAGAAACATGTGAGAGAGACACATCGATTGGTTGCCTCTCGCACGTGCTCCAGGGGCTCGAGGATCAAGCCTGCAACCCCTGCACATGCCCTCGACCAAAATTGAACCCGGGACCCTTCAGTCCGCAGGCTGACGCTCTGATCACAGAGCCACACCGGCCGGGGCCCATCCGCATTTTTAATCAGCTCGCCCAGGTGCGGCCGCCAGGGAGGCAGGTTTGGGAAACAGCGGGTTAAACGAATTCTCCTGGAGAACCGCTGTTGGGCGTGAGGAAGAAGTCTGGCTCACAGAGCCTTGAGCAAGAAACACCTGCCCAAAGAGAGCAGAATGTCCGCCAGGCCCGGCTGCCCTGCGCCTGCGCCCCCAGGCGTGCGCTGCAGCCGTAACTCAGAAGGACACAGTGCACAGTGACTCGGCGGCCCTCTTGCTGTGGGGCCCATGCCCCTGTCCCGGGGGACCCCCTGCTTTTTTCCGGGGCCTCCCAGGGCTGAGAGGGATGAAAGCCTCAGATGTACCAAGGCCCACCACCCAGTCCACTGAGGCTCGTGCCTGTAGCAGGAGACAAGGAAGGGGGTGGAGACCTGAGAACGCACCGTGACCTAGTCTCGCCAGGGGAGGCTGACGCATGTCCCTCTCACTTCCCAAAGCGCTTTTATGCGGACTTTATTTATTTACTTCCCGGGCTGTCGGAGGGTGGAGCGCTGTTTAGAGCCGTAGAAACCGAGGCCCAGGCCAGCTCAGGGAGAGGCCACAGCTCCCACCGCTGGCGAGGGTCCCGGCCGAGGCCAGGATCCAGGGGCAGGGCAAGCAGATGGCTGAGGCTCGGTTACCAGGGCTCTGCGGGCGCTCCCCTCCCCCACCCCCCCTTACCTGTGACAGGTGCTCCCTGAGGCTGCAAACAGCCACGGACAGGGATGCGTTCCCACCGCTGTGGTCACCCCCGGGGAGGCCTGGAGATGCCTGAATGAGTTGTCACGCCCCCCGCCCTGGCGCGCTGACAGGGGCTCAGGGCCCCTCCCCGCGGTGACATTTCTCAGCATCAGAACTCGAGCAGACAAGCTCCGCTGGGCCCAGACAGTTCGGGCAATCAAAGCCGGCCGCCGTGATGGAGGCCTGGCATTTCCGTCTATTGATCAATGACAGAGGAAAACACGGGGAGAAAAACATGCCAGGGGCTCTTGTCAGAGCTAAATAGAGGCTTCTCCTTTAGGTTTTGAAGGCAGAGAGAGAGAGAGAGAGAGAGAGAGAGAGAGAGAGAGAGAGAGAGAGAAGGGGGTGGGGGAGAGAAGAGGAAGAGAGAGACCACAAAGCCAGGGAAAATTGTCACCTAAAGATTTTGATTGTTTTTTCTTTTCTTTTAAATATATTTTTATTGATTTCAAAGAGGAAGGGAGAGAGAGAGAGAAATATCAATGATGAGAGAGAATCATTGATCCGCTGCCTCCTGCACGCCCCCTACTGGGGATGGAGTCAGCAACCCGGGCATGTGCCCTGACCGTGAATGGAACCGTGACCTCCTGGTCCATAGGTCGATGCTCAGCCACTGAGCCACACGGGCCGGGCTTGATTGGTTTTTAAAGGTGTGGCTGGGGCTGCTAAGAGCCTAGGGCCCCTGTGAAGGCGTGAGGGGGGAGTCTGGGTGAAACGCTGATGTTCAGGTGGAAGAGAGTCTGTCTGAGCTCAGCAGTCTCCATGCAAATGTGGCGGCAGCACCCCGTTAAGGCGCCAGCTTCGTGCCCTAAGTGTGAGACAGGCCACGTGCCTTCCCGAGCTCTGCTGAAGTGACCCAGTTGTGGGTGTTCTCCGTCTCCATCAGCGCCAGCCCCCCAAAAGCGGAGGCTCCGTGCACCGTGCTGGGGAGGAGGAAGGCGCGTCGGTGTGGCAAGGGGGGAAGGAAGGGACAGGAGAGGGGGAGCCCCGCACAGGGAGAGCCCGGCGAGTGGGAGGCAGGAGCCCCGGGTGATTGTGGGCCCGGGGCCAAGTCAGCCATCCTCTCTGAGCCTCCGTTTCATCGTCTCCTGAAACATAAGGAGGCGGACGTCCGGCTCCTGAGCGTCCCTTCTGACCCATGAAGCAACTGCAGCCACTCGCCCGCCTGCGGAGCCCGGGCAGGAGGGCAGCAGTGAGCCGGCCAGTCTGCGGTGAGAGCAGGCGTGGCTCTGGGAGACACTGCCCAGCTGTCTTGGGGGGTTAGGGCTGCGATCCCCTGAGTCCACGTTTGTGAGGCTGTCAGGCCAATGCTGGATGCTTTTTCTTTGCGTGTAGATGTCCGGTTGTTCACTCTGGGGATGTTCGGGCGGAGAAATGTGGGCTGTTAGGGTCTTGTAGACGCTGCCATGCAGCTCGCCGCACAGAAGGAATAGGGCGCTGCTCTCCCACCAGGGATCCGGGGCCGCGGGGAAGGCGGGTTCTGCAGCCGCCAGCCCCTGGCAGGTGAGCTCCGATCGCCTTAGCATCCTCTGCGGAAAGGGAGAGGAGGCGGCCCAGTCCCCGAGCCCTGTCTCTGCACACTGTGCTTCCGGGGAACGAGAGGGGGTGGAGATGTCGGTTCCACCTGAGCTGAGGACGGGGGCGTCGCCTGCAAAGGCGGGCGGGGTTTCTACCGAGATTAGCTGCTTCGTGGCCTTTGATTCCAAAGGAATGGGGAACTGAGCCTCTTCGTGATGTGCAGGTCGCACGCGGAGGAACTTTGTAAGAGAGTGAGAGCAAATATTTGAGTAAAATGGACCAGAGAAAGCAAATACCATTGGGATTCCCGATTCTGCGAGCCTTTTCCCCCTTTTCGGACCCAACCGACGCTGGGACGATGAGGGCGGCTGGGAGACAGTCCCAGTGACTGTTGTCGCTACGGGAGGAGAATGGAACCGCACGGCTAGCCTTCCTGTGGGGAGAGACGAAGGGTCACGCGGGCCCTGTTGTTGAAAAGTGTGGCTCAGGACAGACGCTCGGGGCCACCTGACCCGCACCTGGGCCACTGCGCCAAGGTGGCGTCCTCTGCCCCTCCTTAGACCCAAGTCGCATCTGGCTCACCGCGTCACCTGTCCCACGTGGTTCCCGGCCCAGACTTGCTTCAGCACGTCCTGCTGCTTCCTGTCCTGTTCTGTGGTCCGCGGGAGAGAGCGCTGGCTCAGCCCGTTGGTCCTGTATCTCTCTCTCTCTCTCTCTCTCTCTCTCTCTCTCTCTCTCTCTCATAGGGACCGACCTCCGCAGCTCTGTTCATAACCCAGGACCCTGCCCCTTAGGTTCCATGGACCGAATCGAGCACACACCTGACCCCAAATGTTGTGAGAGACAGAGGGGAGGGCAGTAAACAACTCAAGTCAATGGTGGCTTTTCAGGGACGGTCTGTCAGTGATGGCGGACCTCTGACACGCGAACTCATTTTTTGGTTGATTTTTCTTTGTTCAATGGCATTTAAATATATAAAATAAATATCAAAAATATAAGTCTTTGTTTTACTATGGTTGCAAAGATCAAAAAATGTCTATATGTGACACGGCACCAGAGTTAAGTTAGGGTTTTTCAAAATGCTGACACGCCGAGCTCAAAAGGTTCGCCATCACTGGTCTATGTCTTGGTCGGAGTTCTTTTCTTGGCAGCAAAAGGGATGACTTTGCTCACGTACTGGAGCGAGCATCTGATGGGCGTCTCTGGGGTGATGGGTCTTTCTAGAAACAGGGCAGCCCATGGTGCTTGTTTATGACTCCACCAGGTTGTATCCAAAAGAGAAAAGACACTTTTTCACAAGGAAAATGGAGGGAGGGTCGCAAGGGGAGCGAACGTTGGAACGTCCAAAACACCATCCCTCGGGGTCACCAGAGACGCCCTGCTCCCGCCCCTCCAGCCACGAGGTCATCCTGTCTGCCAGGGCTCTCCGCGAGGCCCCGCTGTCCACAAGCAGATTCCCGTTGCCGTTTAAGCTGGCTTGAGCCGGCTTACGTTGCTTTCCATCAGACGATTGCTAACGGAGCTGCTATTCATCTCTTTCTCTAAGAAATGAAGCCCAGCGCTGGCTCTCGCTTAAAAGAGACCCATGTATCGATCGGGCGGCCCATACGAAGTCAGTGACCTGTGAGATCAGAAACAGCTGCACCAAATGCGCTGGCTGTGTGTTGGCCTTGGCTGTGTCCCCAATCTGTTCCCTTCCATTCACTGTGACTCTCCATGCCTGGCCGTGCCCTCTCCTCCGGCTCCCATGTAGATAATAGACCAATGTTTACATGCAACAAGGCTGGGTGAGGGCGGACATGCCCTCACAGAAGCCAAACGAGCTGAGGACCCATGGAAACAGTGCGGACACCGGCTCCTGGCTCCCGGGAGAGAGAATATCCTCATTAAATCCCATGGCTCCGGGGCCAGTCAAAGGCAAACATCTCCGGACAGGGATGCACTACGGAGGAAGAAAAGAAATTCCTCTCTATTACAGTGAGTGGGTGAGCGGGGCGGCTCTCCGTGTCACAGAACTGGGGGGGGGGGGATTTCTGTTAATGGTTTCAGAGTGCCTTTCCAGGGACACACTCTTGCTGGGAGATCTGAGATTATCATGACAATAGCAGCGAGAGCAATGATGGTAATAGCTCAGCGCTTGAAGCCGTTGCTATGTTCCCAGCGCTGTGGTCAGCCGAGCCCTCATGCAGGCCAATGGTCAGGCGGTATGATGAGGCCCCCCACTCACGCACCTCGAGAGACCCTCCTCATCTGGGGACGCTTGGGGATTTTTCTCTGTGTTTCGTGGTTATTTAACTAAACTCAATGGGTAGTGGCTGACCTAAGGGTAGAAAGCTGGAGTGAGAGAATGGCTGACGGAAGAGACGTTGGACATGAGCCCGCCCTCAAAGAGCTCACGGATGAGTGTGACTCACGATACTCCATGGGTTCTGGTCAATGCATCATCCAGTTCTATGAGGGCGGACGGCACAGACACAGCTGAGGCAATGTTCCCTCCTGGGGTGGGAGAGGGCAGGGGATGAAAGAGCATAGAAAGCTAGTCTACAAGGCGAATGTGATGGTTCCTCTCCCCTGGTATTTTTTGAGGATTCAGGTCCTTTAGCTCCCGGTGACATCCTCTCTCATGCTCGCCCACCTAAGGGCAGGGCGCCTGGCAGGCGCTCAGGAAATGTTTCTTGAACTGATTCAAAGAACAGAGAGTCTCCAGGTCAGGCTCATCTGCTCTTGGAAGTTTTAAAACTAAAGTTCCACCAAGGAGGGCTTCGCTGCGGAGGGTATAGACTGGCGTGTTTAAGATGGAGTGTAAATCGTTCTAAGTTTGGAGCGTGTGAACGACTCTGAGCTTCCTTCCCTTTGGGGAGGAGGCAGAGGGGGAGGATATATTTAGATGGATGCAATTAAGGATGGCATTTTCTTAAGTGAGGTCGGACTTGAAATAGTACCACTGTCATGTGTATCTAAGCGCACAACCAATACAGTAGCCACTGTCTGGGAGTGTAGGTCTCACACATTCCCTCTGCCAGGGACCCTCTCCCTGCAGACGCGCCCCTGACTGGCTCCCTCCTGGCCCTGGGATCCTTTTGGCCTAATGTCACCTCCAAGAGGTTTTTCCCACCGTCCCCTGCTAACGTGGCTTCTCTCCCACCCTACAAACACCCGCCAGGCACCGTCTTCCACATCTCCCTGTTTTATTGTCTCCGTAGCCCTTATGAACAACTGGACTTCTCTTGTTTGTTTATTTGCTGGATTAGATGTCTGTCTTTCCCAACCGAGTGGGAAGCCATGAGACCAGGGACGTGTCTCACCTCCTGTTAGGTCCCCAGGTCTTACCACACCGCCTGTCATCTAGTAGGTATAGAATTATTAATCTCCAAGTGAATGAATGTCCATCTTCACTTTGTCCACCAAGGCACGAGCCCTTCAGGATCACAGCCATGTTCTCCAGTCGTGTGTGTCACCACAACGCGCCCCAATTGCACTGGCCACGTGCACGTGTCCAGGAATCTACACGATTCCCTCATCTTTAGGATGCTCACTGCTGGGCCGCGCTGGCAACAACGCCTCGTCTGCTCAACACGAGGGCCATAGAGAAAGCATCCAGACTCACTTGGCCTTGGTTTCCCGGGCAACCAAGGTTGTGTGCTTAGATACACATGACCGAGCAGGGCTCTCCCGGGGGCGTGAGCACGGACGTCTCGGGCACCAGCTGCATGCTGCCTGCTCTCTCCAGCAGCCGTGGCCTGAGACTGACAACCAGTTCCATGGTCTGACCTCTGGGGATAGAGCCAAACTCTCAGCAGACAAGGTACCCGCCCAGCCCCAACGCCACAGGTTTACATCCAAGCTCAGGGCACGCTCGGGCTCCAGTCTGTGTAAGACGTGACTGCGGGCTAATTCACGTGTTGTTGATGTACTACGGAGGTCAGACAAACGTCGACGGGCACATTCTTTTATTCATGGACACCAAGTCACGCCTAATGTTCTGCTCTGAATGCATTCCCTCTCGGTTTGCCTTCCTTTTTTGCTAAGAGGAAGGGGAAGGCCAGGGACACAATTCTCTTTTATCTACCCCAGCAACCCAGATATGCCACCCACATCTCGGGTTCTAAACAATGTAGAATGCTGTGAGCCATAAAGTTGCCCACTGTGGTTCACGGGAGCAAGAATGAATAATAGGCGTGTTACGGTGGCCCGACATACCATTTTTTTCTTAATTGGTTGCTGCCATTTAAAAATTGGCAGTTTCTCATAGAAATCCAGATTTCTGGGTTCTTTTAAAAAGTTGGCAGCTCTGGAAGCAGCAAGCCTATGTCACCATAGCCTTCCTCAGAAAGCAGGAGCAGGGATAAGGGCTTGGGTGTGGGGAGTTTATAAGGAGGAGGATGCCTGAAGCCAATAGTAAGGGAGCAGGAAGAGGAAATGGCCCAGAAGGCTCAGTTGCCTCCTGGGTGTTAACTTGCTTACATTTTTAGACCTCACTTGTATGCAAACCAGTTCACCCCCAAACTTTAGAAAAGTTCTTGAGGCACAAGCGTGGTGTGTTGTCACCGTCAGACGGCTCGGAGCTCATGTGGTCATGTGTTCCTAGCTTAACTAAGGACTGGACCAAGGGGATGTAACATGGTGTCTCCATTTGCCTTTTTAAGAAAATCTTCTAATGTCTGCATGTTCATGTGAGGACAGTTATCTGGAGATAGGAGTGAACATGTGCAGTACCCAATAGGTTCTCTGTGTGTACTCTCTGTGGAGATGAGGTTGAACACACGCTCTGAATTATCCTGGACTCCACCTGGCCAGCTTCACTCACTTAGAAAAACATACCCTGCCCCCTCTGTAGACATTAGGCTTTTAAGCGCTGAGTTAGGATAGCCAGAGAACATAAAATTTGGAAGGAAGAAAGAGATAACCTGGACCAATGCTTTTATTCTATGAGTGAGAAAGCAGGTCTGTCAGGATGTAATTGACATGGGCAGAAGAACTTAGATGTCCTACTTTTGCTATTCTTCTTTCTCTCGCAACACCCTTCAAAACCCTGCTCACTGACTTGAGGAGAGAGGAAATGACTCCATGAAGCCCGTAACTGTTTCTGGAAACAAATCTGTGTTCACCAGCCCAGGCTCCTGGCTTGCTCCCAGAACAGTTGCCCCCCTCCCCGAGGTGCCTTCACTGTGGTCTTTCGCCATCACTTCAAACTCAAAGCTCTCCCACAGGGAATCATCTTGTCCACAAAATTTTCATCTCCTCCTAAACTTCTGTTAATTCTATATTCTGATTTTTCTCATACCCCTGTTGCTCATAGCTATTTTGGGTGGATATTGGCTCTCATGGTCTTTCACTTTAACCACTGCAATCATTTATGACTGCTCTTTCTGTATTCGGGATCTCTTCCCTCTCATCCATCCTCCGTAATGCTGCCAGCGTGATATTTATACAACACAGAATGGAAAAAAGGATGCTACTCTTCTTAAAATCCAGAGGCTCGCTGTCAAATATAGCCTAAAATTCTTTGTTCGTTGAACAAATAAATACCGAACGCCTGTCTGTTCTTTTGCTGGATGCCGTGTGTTCAGTGTCCAACCCCACAGACCCGTCTCCGTAGTCATGGTGCTTTAAATGGCACAGAGCTTCCAAAAACTGTATCCCCTGGGGTGTGGTCCACAGAGACACCCATGTTCTCTTTCCTGCTCACGGACCCAAATTATTTCTCGAAACGCTTCCACCTCTGCGAATGATTCCAGACATATTGACTTGCCGTTCCCTGAAGGAACCAAACAAACCCCTTGAGGAGAGGGGCTGCTTTATTAGTTTTGCTAGCATGTGGCACAGCTGCAGGAACCCGGGGAAGGCTCACCGAGGGAACAGATGAACGGTAGATAGCCACAGCGATAAAACTAGGACGAGGCAAGCAAGGCACCTAGGGTGCGAAATTTAAGGAGGCAATCACTGTTGGACTATATACCTTGGACCTAATCTGGGGCCTGGACTGCCATTAGGAGCCAAGGATTGCGAAGAGCTGTTTTTGTGAGCTGTCCACGGTCCTGAAAAGACCCACAGACTGCCTGCGAGCTGTCCATGGTTCTGAAAAAAGGCCCACGCCAGGCCTCGGCGAGCTGTCCACGGTGCTGAAAAGACGGTGCTTATTCCTGTGAGCTGTCCAGCGTTCTGAAAAGAGAGAATACAGGCCTTGGAGGGCTGTCGGGGTTTCTGTTTAGAAACAGAACATCTCTGGTTTCCTTTGCCTAGGCGCAGGCCTAGTTTTCCATAGAGCTTTGTGTGAGGATTAAAATGGCTAAGGTATGTGGCACACCACAGCGTCCAGGCTCCTCTCCAACATGCACCAAGAAGACCAGACAGCATATACCTCTGTGATTGGCTTCTGAAAACCGATGCAGTGCATCCCCAAGTGCCCAGGGAAGCTTGAAAATACTGACTCCCTACTCTGTGGGGCCATTATAAAAAAAGTGTTCTCCAAATTGTCTCTATCAATAATATCCAGGAATTTTCAAATTGTTCCGGGATAGCTTTCAATCCCAATTGTATCTGGGATAGATTGCTATTTAAAGAGCTTGTCTGAGTCTGTCCAACACACCTCACCTCATGACTAAGTTAAAGCCGCAGTAAACAACCTATTCAGGTTGTTGTGCCAAAGTTCTGGAGAGGCTAAAAGTTTCCCACTGAAGTTACCCACAGAACACAACCTTTATCCAGAACACAGACCCGAGTTAACGAGAGGCGTATAGGCTCTTTTATGACAGCCTGCATTAAGGCATTTTACTATTTTGTCTGGGTTTTTGATTCTTTAAATGAACCAAATAAACGTGTATTGATTTGGGTTGGTTTTTCAAATTGTCTCTTAAAATACAGACTCAGTTTCGGGGGAAATTTCATACAGCAGGTGCATGTTGGAGAGGAGCCTGAGCCCTGTGGTGTGCCACACACCTTAATCCTAAAACTAACGGTGGACCTTACCTAGTCTAACTTCTGCATTTAGCAAATGAAGAACCTGAGGTCAAGGAATCAAGGTCATCCCATGAGCTGTGGTAGAGCTGGGATAAGGGTTCAGGTTTCCCAGCAGCAAAACATTCTCTCCTCCATCCCCTTATCCCCACATATGAAAATTCATTCTTCCCACAAGTCCTGGTCACCTGATGCTGAAATGATTAAGGAGAATACTAGTATATAAAGGAAAATATAATAATAATAATAATACTTACTCTGTTCCAGGCACTTTTCTTTAAATAGTGACTCCTGAAAGTCACTATTATTATTGTTGTTTGTTGTTATTATTGCTGTCATCATCATCACCATCCCCCTTTTACAACAAGTAAATTAAGGCCCAGAGAGGTTACATAATTTACACAAGGAAACAGCGATAGTAAGGGACTGAACTGGAATTGCAATTTAGATTTGGCTGAAAAACATTTACCCCCCCTCCCCCCAACACACCATGATGCCTTCCTGTTTTCCCCCTTAGCTTGCTTCCTTGGAAAACATTTGGTTTTATGTTCATCCGCATAAAATGCACTAAATCTCTGGTGATGACAGTGTTTAACATTCCAACCAGATGCAGCCGAGCAGATCGATGCATGAGGTAAATCACAACACAGAGGATGAAGTTAATGGGCAAGTTATTTAGACGTCTTATTATCCATAATTACATAAGCTCAGTAGAATTCAAATGAAGGGAGCTCGCGTTGTGATGTTTAGCCACACCTGGCTAAATCATGTCTGCTATTATTGTTTCTATTATTATTAACAAAAAATAACAGCTATGTATCACGTGTCTATTATATGCCAGCTAATTTATAGACCGACAGTCACACAACCCTCACAACAACCTTGCAATATAGGTATTCGTAACCCCATTTGATGGGCCAGGAAACCCAGGCCCAGAGAATTTAGATAATTTCCCATCTTTTCATGTCATTTTGGCCGACTTTGATGCTTCCAGGACTTGGCCTGCTTCAAATGACAAACCACCTCCCTGTGGGGCTGCGGCCCACATTTTGCTAATCCCGCCAGGGCAGCAAGCGGCGGCTTATTCCGTTTTATTTTTGTTCCAATGCGTTTCGGCGGATGTTGTGGCGGTGGCTCAGCAGAACTGGATGGCTTACCCATCGCCAAGCTCATCTCTCATCACCCCGCTGCTGAGCAGAGCTCCTGTGGCCCCCTTGTCCCGGGAAGCCCTTCTCGTCATCTCCAAACACGCAAATCTCCCCGCTCAGGGTTCACATGGCAACTCCCCCCTTTTCTTCTCCCTTCTTCTGCTCCAGGGAATTAATCTCAACTTCCTCTTAACGCCCATCAAATTGCAGCTCGGTGACTCATGGCTTCTGTTACTTATTAATTTCTTCATGGAGCAAAGGAGGCTCTCTGCTCCCTACCGGGCATTGCACTTAAAAACTGGATTGGTTGAACAAACACATCATTTCTTGAAACATCTTATGGTGTTTATTATATTCTGCCTTTTGTGTGGGTATTCACTTTCAGTTTGCTTTTGTCCTAATACATGTTGAATGCTTTGAGTATAAAAATCATATCTGCCTACTACACCCTTAAATGCCTAGGAGAGTGCTTTGTGCAAAGGAGACAAAAACAACAAGCAAATGTTCAATAAATAATTTAACATTATTAGGAAAAGTATGCCATTTGAAAAAAAAATGAGAATACAATGTACATAAATTACCAAGTAATTGCCCATCTTTTAATGTATTATTTTTATTATTATTATTATTATTATTATTATTATTATTATTATTATCTTCTTTTCCTTTATATATTCTCCTTAATCATTTCGGCATCAGGTGACCAGGACTTGTGGGAAGGATGAATTTCCATGTGTGGGGATGAAGGAGAGAATGTTTTGCTGATGGAAAACCTGGACCCTTAACTCTTTTAATGTCATTTAATGAAAACGGGCCTCATCACATACAAAGTAACCCAGCAACGAAAAACAACAACAACAGAAAAATTAACAGCAAAACCCTGGAAATGAAAGGAATGCAATACTCTACATTTCATTTGCTTTTGTTCTTGTTTTTTTAAAGTGTTGTGTTATGTGCATCTACATGACCTGCCCCCGATCTCCAAGGAAAGAACATGCTCAGTAAACTGGTGCCGGAGGAGAGTGACACACAGGAGGGAGCCCCACGAAGAGGGAGGAGGTCCCAGCCCACTTTGGGGCCCACTGACATGCGCTCCCTCTGAGGCCGTGCCCTGCAAGGACGTCCACAATTGAACCTGTTTCTGACTTGACTTCAGGTCTTGGAGCCCAGACACCGGGCTCCGTGTGGGGTTTTTTTTTTTATGACCAGGTGGTTCCTGGCACCAGGCCGGCTCTTTCCCTCAGCCGGTGACTTCACTCTCGGCCATCTGCGTGCTCACCGCGTGCGACCAGAGCGCATGCAACTCAGTGGGTGACGTTCTTGTTTTTGTGGTTGTTGCCAGCACATTTTTTTTCTCTTTTTAAACATTTCCTTTGTGCGTTTAAAGAGCCCTCAGCCACGGGCAAGGTGAGCAACTCCGGGACCTGACGTTCAAAAGCTCCCGGCGGCCTACTGCTGCCAAGCAAAGGACTTGAGAAAATGGGAGGGGGCTCTTTAAAATTATTTTTTCTTTTTTAAAAAAATATTTTTTATTGATTTTTTTACAGAGAGGAAGGGAGAGGGATAGAGGGTTAGAAACATCGATAAGGCAGAAACATCGATCAGCTGCCTCCTACACACCCCCTACTGGGGATGTGCCCACAACCAAGGTACATGCCCTTGACCAGAATCGAACCTGGGACCCTTCAGTCCACAGGCCAATGCTCTATCCACTAAGCCAAACCCTTTAGGGCAAATTTTTTTTTCCATTACAGTTTACATTCATTATTACTTGGTATCAGTTTAGGTGTGTAGCATAGGAGTTAGGGCAGGGGTGGGCAAACTTTTCGACTTGAGGGCCACAATGGGTTCTTAAACTGGACCGGAGGGCCGGAACAAAAGCATGGGTGGAGTGTTTGTGTGAACTAATATAAATTCAAAGTAAACATCATTACATAAAAGGGTACGGTCTTTTTTTTCAATAGTTTTATTCATTTCAAACGGGCCGTAGTTTGCCCACGGCTGGGTTAGGCCTTCATACACTTTACAAAGTACCCCCCTTATGTTTCCAGTACCCAACCGGCACCACACAGCGTTACCCCAATATTGCCAACGGTGTGTCCTGTGCTGCCCTTCACACCCTGTGGCTGTTTTGTAACTACTGGTCTGCACTTCTGAACCCCTTCACCTCTTCACTCAGTTCTCCAATCCTCCTGCCCGCTGACAGTCATCAGTCTGTTTTCTTTCTTTCTTTTTAAAAATTATTCAATTTAATCTTGAGTTCATAGAGGTTTATTTTTTTTTAACTCTCACCTGAAGATATTTTTTCCCATTGATTTTTAGAGAGAGTGGAAGGGAAGGAGGAGGGGCAGGAAGAGAGAGAGAGAGAGAGAGAGAGAGAGAGAGAGAGAGAGAGAGACATCGGATGGTTGCCTCCCGAAAGCACCCTGACAGGGGCCAGGGGCCAGGGATCAAGCCTGCAACCGAGGTATGCGCAGGAATCAAACCCCTGATCTTTGGATCCTCAGGCCCATGTTCTAAGCACTGAAAAAAACTGGCCAGGGCTTCAGTCTGTTTTCTGTACCTGTGAGTCTGTTTCCGGTTTGCTTGTTCATTTACTGGGTTCGTTAGGTTCCACATAAGCGCCGTCATATGGCATTTGTCATTCTCCGTCTGACTTATCTCACTTAGCGTGACACCCTCTAGGTCCATCCGTGCCGTCACAAGTGGTAAGAATGTTGTACTTTTTTCTGGCCAAATACTATTCCACCGATCTATGCACCGCAGCTTTTTTATGGAAATGTGCGGCGACGTGACTCTTGATGGACATTGGGTGAAGGTCCCCTTTCCTGTCCTGGACGCTCTGGACTCTAAATCTCAAGCTGTTTGGGAAAAGCCTTTCTGATGTTTACAGGATGAGAATCCAGCCACACCCGACCTTTGGGGCTGATTGATTCCCACACCTGCTTTACAAAACCCCATGTTTTTCCTGAAGCTGGCAGCGGTGGTGCTGTGTGTGTGTGTTGCGGGGTGGGGCGGGGGGTGGGGCGGGGGGGTCTCTTCAGGGTAGATACTAGATCAGTGATGGCGAACCTTTTGAGCTCGGCGTGTCAGCATTTTGAAAAACCCTAACTTAACTCTGGTTCCGTGCCACATATAGAAATCTTTTGATATTTGCAACCATAGTAAAACAAAGACTTATATTTTTTTATATTTATTTTATATATTTAAATGCCATTTAACAAAGAAAAATCAACCAAAAAAAAAAATGAGTTCGCATGTCACCTCTGACACGCGTGTCATAGGTTCGCCATCACTGCACTAGACTGTCTGTGCAATCTCCTCTGGGCTCACTGCGTTAAAACCCCCAAAGGAAAGACACAAAAGGAACTGCTCAAAGGAGCGGGCGAAGCATGTCTGAGATGCCAAGAAACTCTTGCAAGGAGTTCAGTTCCAGTTTAGTGTGTGTTGTGTGATGGTACGGGTCTCTCTCTCTCTCTCTCTCTCTCTCTCTCTCTCTCTCTCTCTCATATATATATTTAAATTCACTAGTAAGAGAGTTTGAGGATCAACTGGCAAAAGGATTCCCAAAGGCTGATTAGTTTGGTGAATTTATCTTCCATCAGTGACCTGGGACAATGCCCCTGAGGGGAGCCCTCCCCCACCTCTGGCGCTGACAACCTGCACACACAGGAAACACCTCAGATCTCTCGCCGGAGCCACGCCCACCGGGCCCGCAGAGCTGCCGTTGTTATGGAAATGCAGGGAGATGGGGTCACAATGCGCCTTCTTCTGTTCTCCTCCTCCCGCTATAGAAAGCTCCCTGAGACAAGGCCGCTGTGCGCACTCACTTCATAGACCAGCATCCCGGGATCGGCTTTATTCCACCAGAAGGCCTCCAAGGCCATGGTGAATGGGTTCCCATGGAGGGGGAGGGCCGGCCTCCTGGAAGGGAATCGCGTACATCTTGGATGCGTGTGTTTCTCCCGTTCTAAGGAGAGCAGCCGCGTGGCTCCAGGTTTACAGCAAAGCTACCTGGCTTGGAGGATTGGAGGAGAAGACACCTTCATGGTTTTATTTTTGTTATTATTATTCTTGCATTGATTTCAGAGAGGAAGAGAGAGGGGGAGAGAAAGAGAAACATCAATGATGAGAATCATGGATCGGCTGCCTCCTGCACACCCCACCCTGGGGATAGAGCCCATAACCCAGGCATGTGCCCTGACCGGGAATCAAACCCTGACCTCCGGGTTCATAGGTCAGCGCTCAACCACCGAGCCACCATGGCCAGGCTGGAAGATGTTATTATTGGTGGCTTCCTGCATATTGGTCTTCCATGAGCAGCTCTGTGACACACTCCTGGAGGGACGGGAATGATGTCTCACCCTGTTTGATATCCTCAGAGGTCTGCCTGGGAAAGCAGTGGGGTCTTCCTCGTTTCTTACTGAGTGACTCAGTGTGTGAAATGAATGAATGAATGAGTGAATGAATAAATGAGTGAATGAAAGACTTTGGGCTTTGAGTCTAATACAAATTCCTCAGGATGATTCATTTCAATCATGGTCAAACTTTTTTTTAAAACATCAATGGGTAACGATAAAGGCCTGATTCTCTGATCGCTGGCAATAGTGTCTGCGGTTCTGGGCACATCCTTAAAAGACATCAAGGCGCTGGAGGACGCGAGGAGGAGGATGTCGGCAACGATCAAGGAGGTGGGGGCCGGAATGCCGTCCAGGGACAGATCAAAATGGGTCCCTTTGTTCTGGAAACATAAAGGCTGAGAGGAACAGCTGATCAAAGGCTGGGAGATCCCGGTGGGGATGCAGGGGCGGAGGAGAGGAGATTCCCCTGGCCCGGCCCTTGATGCCATCCCACAGGCCAGATCGTGGGCTCCCCGCGAGGCGCGGTGGCGAAGGGTGTCCAGATGGTTGAGGACCACTGTCCAATGAGCCATTTTCAGACTCGCTTCCGGCCCGGAGCCGCTGCTGCCTTGAATTCCCCCTAAGAGCACGTCCGCATCCAGCCCGGACTTCAAGGCCCATGAAGCTCTCCAAGCCCCTCACACCAGGGATCTCCCCCACGAGGTGTGTCTCCCTCTGAATTGCACGTCGAGGCCTCGGTGACCCGTGGAGACGGGGAGTGGCGGGCAGGCTCGGGGTGTCTTTGGGGAAGACGGCTCACGGGACTTACGGATGGTTTGGATGGTGGGTTGTACCAACATGGCGCTGGTTTCCATTTCACCGCCGGCTCCCTCCCGTTTCTCTTTTGAAATTACTGCGGAATCAGGGGCGCGGTGCCTGTTACGGACACTCCGACCCCCTGCTCATTAGCCGACGTCAGTTTCACAAAGCGCTTCCTTTCCCTTTTTTAACATCTGTGTTGTTGAAAGTATCGTAGGTCCTGCTTTTCCCCCCAGCCTGCTCCCCTCCCCTCCCCCAGGCCCTCACGACTCCTGTGTCTGTGTCCACGGGTGATGCATAGATGCATACAAGTTCATTGGCTCATCCCTTCCCACCCCCCCTCCCCTGCCTTCCCTCTGAGGCACAGGGGGAGGACAGTCTGTCCATGCTTCTATGTCTCTGGGCCTATTTTGTTCATCAGTTTATTTGGTTCCTTAGAGTCCACATGTGAGTGGGATCATGTGATGCTGGTCTGTCTCCGACTGGCTTGTTTCGCTCAGCATGATGCCCTCCGGGTCCCTCCGCGCTGTCGCAGATGGTAAGGGTTCTGAACTTTTTATGCTGCGCGGTAGTCCATGGTGTTTGCGGAACGCAGTTTTTCTATCCACGTCTCTGCTGACGGCCACGAGGCTGCTTCCCAACCTTAGCTGCACAAAGTGTTTTCTTACACATACAGTGTCCACGGTGAGACGGCAGCCGTGGGCACAGTGAGGCCCGCTCTCCCCTCCACAATACTGATGCAGATACAAAGATAACCCACTGCAAGTGAAGACCGAATGAGTGAAGGTCCTTCCTGTGCTTAGAAGAGTGTCCGACACACAGTAGGTGTCTTAGAAATGCTGGCTCTCTGAGCTCACGGGTCAGCTTCCTAGTCCCAGGTGACGCCATCCCGTCATGCTGACGTGGCTGAGCCACAGGACAAGAATTCTAGAAAGAGGTTGTCCTGAGGACCCAGGGCAGGGCCGTGTTAGGTGGTTTGATTTCCTTCAGAACGGGAGCGCAGAATGTAACGGAAACCCAGACCCGAGAACCCATCACGGCCAGCCAGGTTTGCCCAAAGTTGGAAGTTTGTGTTCCTGGCACCTGACCCCAGGGGAACTTCGAGGAGGGTGTGGGTAGGAGACCACAGGACGTCGGGAGCGGGGGGTTAGCTGGGAGGTCTGGGGGTGTCGGGGGACCGAAGCGGTGACAGGCGGTAGCTTTTCTCCATCTCAGACAGACTTGCTAGCCGACTGCAGCCCTAGGAAACGTTATTAGGAACTGCAGCACCAGTGGGTCCAAATGCATTTTTAATATCTCCTAAACGCTTCAGTGGGCTTTGCGGGAGATGAGTTCCATCACTCTCTCCTGCTCCTTAATTAAGCTAATGACTTCATTTCTCTGCTCCGTTCTGATCAGCTCACGCGCAGCGTTTTCCCGCCGCGGCCTGTGGTTTGGCTCCGGCTCTTAGCTGTCGAGCTCCCGTTGCTCCCGCGTGTTGGCATGTTTACTGGCTGAGATGGGTCCG
Organism: Myotis nattereri; assembly: GCF_964212035.1. Classification (NCBI taxonomy): domain Eukaryota; kingdom Metazoa; phylum Chordata; class Mammalia; order Chiroptera; family Vespertilionidae; genus Myotis; species Myotis nattereri. The sequence continues at coordinate 2,384,487 of NC_138090.1, forward strand.
TGCCGGGGGCTCTGGGGCTGGGGGAACCCCCCTGGCACCGTCCCCCCACTCCCACACAGAACGAAGCCCCTCGCACGTGCACACCCTCCAGCTCACGAAGCACTGGCACCGCATTGCTATCTCGGGGGCGGCTCCTCTGGAGAAAACGCCGAGGCAGGCGCTGTCCCTCAGGCCCTCACAGCCCGAGTGCGCGAGCCGGATGAGCCGCCGGCCGGGTGACAGCAGCCAGGCCTGGCGCTGAGGGCCCATTGCTGGCCAGTGCCCTGCGGTTCCTTCTCCCCCATCCTGCTTACCCCGCACCCTCCGCCCTCACGGGGGTCAGAGAACAGTCTTGCCCTGAGCAGGGTGGTCGCCATCACTCCGTTTGTTCTCTCTCTCTCTTTTTTAATCCTCACCCCATTTTCCATCGATTTTTAGGGAGAGTGGAAGGGAGAGGGAGACACAGAAACATCGATGTGAGAGAAACACATCGATTGGTTGCCTCCTGCACCAGCCCCAACCAGGGCCTGGGCAGAGGAGGAGCCTGCAACCAAGGCATGTGCCCTTGACTGGAATCAAACCCGGGACCCTTCAGTCCGCAGGCCGTCTCTCTACCCACTGAGCCACACCGGCGAGGGCTCTCCGTGTGTTCTCTTGTCTCCATGGAGCAGCTCAGTGTGAGAGAAACCCGGAGAGGACAGCGCCACCATGATGGACCAAGCACAGGAAGCGCAGGGGACGCCTGGCTCTCGGGAACGACATGGTGGGAATGATCTTCAGACTCCCCGCCCCCGAGCCAGAAGCTCCCCTGGGTCCAATGCGACCCCCAGAGAGAGCCAGCCCCTCGCCACCAAGTGCCCCCGGAAGCAACTCTCAGGTGCTCTCCCGGGGACGGGGGACGCTGTCCCCTGTCTCAGAGCCGGGGGGACAGTCAGCAGTGGCCTGAAGGACGACATGAAACCTCTCCGGCCGCTTGAACACAGATGCCGTGAGCTTTGCTACTTTCACCCGCTCACTGGACGGATGAGGCAATCGGGGCTCTGACGGGACATGTGACTTGTCCAAGGTCACCCTTCTCTGGAGAGATGGTTCCACGGAAAAGGAGCCCACTCCCAAAGGGAAAGCAGCTCCTCCCACTGGGCGACGGCTCGCAAAGGGGGCAGCAGGTGGAAGAACTAGAACAGTCTCAGCCCGGCCGGCGGGGCTCAGGGGTTGAGCATCGAGCTATGAACCAGGAGGTCAGGGTCCGATTCCCAGTCAGGGCACATGCCCGGGTTGCGGGCTCCATCCCCAGAGTGGGGCGTGCAGGAGGCAGCCGATCCATGATTCTCTCTCATCATTGATGTTTCTCTCTCTCCCTTGCCCTTCCTCTCTGAAATCAATAAAAATATGTTAAAAAATATGGTCTTGGATCCCTTATATTCTACCCTCCCCCTGACCATAAGCACTGCCAATGGGGCAGTGTCACCTCAGGGGAGGGACAGGACGCTGTCTGCTTGGGGTCCTTGTCTGATCAAAGCGGATTCACTTACTATGAAGGTGACGGCACATCTGCCCGGGGACACGCTAAGGACTTCATTTCTAAGAAGCTGAGCGACAGTGAGTCAAGCTGAACAGGAGTGAGCGAGCACAGCTTGTTGCTGAGCCGATGAAGGTGTGGGGGGTGACAGCTCGCACCTGGGCGTCCACAGTGGACTCCTCCCCATCCCTCCTCGGTGACCACAACCAGAGCCTCTGACCCCTGGCTGTTGGGCTCAGGGGGAGCCCGGCAGGAGGAGACCCGCCCGTCCTCCCTGAGCACGAGGGGGATTGGAGAGCCTGAGCCGGCCACGCGTGAGGCAGGAGGAGAAGGAGGCTTGGCCTTCGGTGCCGAGAACCTGAGCAGCAGCGCACAGGAAGGAAGGTGCCTGAGGGTCTCCGACAGGCAGGCTGTCCTCCAAATGCCCAGCGAGTGGGGGTGGGGAGGGGGGGCGCCGAGAAGGAAGAGCTGTGGCGGGATTTGGCTGTGGAATCATCGGAGACGCTTCCTTCTGGCCGACCTGCAAGTCCACCGCGTCAGGCTGCACACGACGCCCAGGGGGCTCTTCCCCGATGACTCCATCGCGGGCTCGAGCTGATTCCTGTCCTCGTCACCTGCCTCCGCCCACGGCACAGAGAAGGCAAGTGGCCGGCCTGGAACCACAGAGCGTGTCTGTGGCAGGGACAGAAGCCAGGCGGAGTGACCGCTGGCCCTTCCTGTCGTGTCCTGGCCAAGGGACAAAGCTGCCCGAGCAGCTGCGGGTCCCCCGGAACCCTGAGATGGGCAGAGGGGCGCTCGGCCCCGCCCCGCCCTCTCCCAGCGCCCAGGTGAGCTGCGGCCTACGGATTGCTGTGCTCAGGAGAAGCGAGCAGCTAAGATTAGCCACTTTTATTGCCCTGGCTGGGCGCCCGCCTCCTCCCCTGCGGCTGGGCTATAAACCTTGGATCTGCTGATCGGGAGCTGCTGATCGGGACTCCCACGAACTTCTCCTGGGGGCGGGCTGAGAAGGGGGGGGAGAGCCAGAAACCGTGCTCTTCCATGCAGCCGCCCCCAAGGCAACCAGCTTGGGAGAGGAGGGGGCCCTGTCCCACCGACGCTCTCCGAGGCCTCAGGTGAGCCTCCCAAACCTGTGCGTGGACACCCGCCTCGCGATCCGCCACACAATACCTGCAGGATGGACTTTAGGTTCTTCTTCGCATTCAGTCGCCGTTTTTAAATGTTAACATCTGCCCCGCCGACGTGGCTCGGTGGTTGAGCGTCAACCTATGAACCAGGAGGTCACGGTTTGATTCCCGGCCAGGGCACAGGCCCGGGTTGCAGGCTGGGTCCCCAGGAGGGGGCGTGCAGGAGGCACCGGATCCATGATTCTCTCTCATCACTGATGTTTCCATCTCGGTCTCCCTCTTCTTCTTTCCTCTCTGAAATCAATAAAAATATTTTTTAAAAAGTTGCATTTATTGGGGTCACAGAGGTTAATAACATTATGTAGCTTGGAGGAGGACAGTTCTCTGAGACGTCACCTGGACATTGCACTGTGTTCTCGCTACCCTGGTAGCCCCTTCGTCTCCCCGCTTCCCCTCCGGTAACACCCTCCCGGTGTCTGTGTCTGTGAGTTCGGTTTTTGTGTGTTTGTTTCCTTGTTCATTGGCTGTTTTCTGTTTTCTGTCCCACATCTGAGTGAGGTCATGTGGTTCTTAGCCTTTTCCGCCTGGCATTTCGCTCAGCACAGCCCTCTCGGGATCCACCCGTGTTGTCATAAATGGCAGCGTTGTGTCCTTTTTATGGCTGCGTCGTATTCCGCTGTGTTTATGTTCCGTGTCTTCTCTGTCTCATCATCCGTCAAAGGACACCGAGGTGGTTAATTTCCCACTTCAAAGCTTAAAAACTTATTTTGAAAGGAGTCTGGTAGCACACCCATCAATCGAGACGAATACCACCTGCTTTCGACAGCAACGTAAGAAAAACAACAGCCCTAAGTTTTAGCCTGGTGTTCCCTGCCGAGGGCACACAAGTCTGGTGTGGGAACACGTGCCAGCCCTTTCTCCTTGGCATGAGGAGAACTGGAAAGGAATCGCAGATCCCATGATGCCGTGTGCCCCCTGAAACCAGCAACCGTCTCCCCAGAGCTACACAGACCAGCCCTGGGGAGACACTGACCCAAAAGCAAAGGCCGCCTCTCCCAGGGAGCCTCCTGGGATTGTCCATCAAGCTCCCCACCTCCCCCCCACCCCAGCCCTTGGCTCCTGGAGCCGTCAGCACTTTCTAACTAACATTTCATGAGTGTATGGACATCTATTCTCTCTCTCAGGTGGTTGGAAACGTCTAGTCGACCCCTAATCTCTATTTAAGGGCAGGAGCTTGTATCTGAGCATCTAACCAGACAGCTAACAGGCAAAAAAAAAAAAAAAAAGCCCTTGGCTTTGATTTGGTTCAATCCCCCCAGAAGAAGCAAGCACAGGAGTGGCAGCGGGTGGCCCCGTGGAGACGGATGGCCCCGTGGAGGTGGGTGTGAGAAAGAAAGGCCTGCTCAGGCAGTAGATCAGGGATGGAGGGGGTCACCATGACAGGAAGTGAGCCCCCCGGCGCTGAGAGGATTCAAGTGGAGGCTGGAGACCCGCTGCAGGGGCAGGGCAGGGCAGGAGTGTGGTGAGCTCACTCAGAAGTGCCTTCTAGCCACAGAGGCTGGGGCTCTGAGCCTCTGGGCGCCAGGTTAACGGGCCCTCCTGAGGGTGAGAGCCATGTGCGGACACATGTGTGCACGTATGTGCTGTGTATGTGCACAGGCCTCCGCCCTCCCCCCCAGCAAGGCTGGGGTAACCCCTCGGTGCCAGGCTCTGGGCTCTCCTGCTCTCCGCCTGCCGCCCAGCTTCCTCGCCGCGGCCCCAGGGGTTAATTAAGTTTTATTGAACCAGAGTTTATTGCGCTGCTCCCGCCTCGCTCCTTAAACACTGCTGCTGCCGGGGCAGCCGGCGTCCTCAGGGACGGGCGGTATTGTCAGCGCTGTTTAGTTTGCCCGTAACCGATATTTTATTTTATTTGTTTTTCTAGATACTCGAAGGGGAGGGTGGAGGCGGCCATGTCTTCCCCCGCCACCCCCCCCCCATCTCCCTCCCCAGCCCTGCTCCTTATCTCCCGGTGACGCCATGAAATCAGGGGGTTCAAATGGAGCCCAGATGGTGCCCATTTTTCATGTAAAGAAATGCATATTCATTTCCATAAATTTCCATGAGTGATGGCAGTTTCTGCTTCCGCCCTGCGTGTGCACGTGTGTGTGCACATGTGTGTGTGCACGTGTGTGTGTGCACGTGTGTGTGTGTGTGTGTGTGTGTTACCCAGACCTGCCCGGTGGCCCCCAGCTAACCACCGCCTGAAGGCTGGCCTAGGAAGCCCTGCATGTCCATGACGTGTTCCCTTTCTGGCTTTATTCTGATGTTATCTCTGAGGCTACCCACCCTGCTTCCGTGCTCCCCGATGGCTTAATACCATGAGAGGTTTCCTCTAATCACGGCCGGATGGGTTCGGCCGCCTGAAGATTTATGGGAGAGCTTTACGGGACCCACCTTTATAGAATTCAGGAGGCTGTGGCGGGTTATTACTCATAACATCTGCCACTTGTGGCAAAGAGCCTTCCAACATGCCTTTAATGCGTATTTAATGGCCCCGACACGATATCCCATCAGGAAAGACGCGCTCGGCCATGGCGGCTGTGCTGGTGCGGCCCCCGGAAGCCCAGCCGAGGCTGCAAGCCTGACGCGGACGGTTTATCGCGGCCGTAAAGCCCGCACGGAGCTCGCCTCGGCGTGCAAGGGTGCACGGAGAGGAACGGTGTTTGCTTTTGCTTCTTTTCCTGGGCTCGGTGCACCGTGGGGAGGAGCCGTCTGGCCATCTGAAGAGCCATTGAACGCCATGCAGAAGCAAGGCCGCGGCCCTCGGAGAAGCGGTGAGGGCGGCTGTGGTGGGAAAGCAGACCTCCCGGCCTGTCCCGGGAGATCGGGGCAGCCGTCTAGGCCACCACAGGCCCCGGTGGCGTCCGGCGGATTCGCCCACCCGTTTCTCTTCTTCTGTTGTTCTTTCTCCAGCCGCCTGACCATGGTCCCAAACAGCCTCTATTCACAGCGAGCTCATCCTCACATGTTAGTTTATGAAAGGTGGCGGCGGCCCGTGTGTCTCTAGCTGAGCAGGTGTGACACCTCTTTACCCGGACGCTCGCGGAGGGTCTGTCAGGTGTGTGTGTGGGGGGGGTCTGGCGGAGTGGGGGGCTGTGCCGCGGGGAGAAAGAACGCAGACGGGGCTGGAATCATCGGTTCCTTCCCCGCTGCCGGGCCTCGGGCAAGGAGCCAACCTCTCCAAACCGCGGTTTGCTCACCTGTGAAATGGGAATATGGCTTAGGAACGAGGGTTGCTCAGTGAAGTAACAGAGTCAACCTGCTTCACGAAGGGTGTGGGGGTGGGGCAGGTCTCGGGTCCCGGTTGTGTGAGGCATTGATAGACTTTTTCAATGAAGGAAGTGCGTTTTGAAATCTTTTAAAGAGAAAGAACTTCTACACCTGCCGGTCAGCACCCTGGGCCTGCAGGTGACATGGTTACCACACTGCGGAGCACGGTCCCAGGCCCAGCCACCGTCTCCCTGCTCCGAGGCCTGGGCCTCCTGGCTGCGTGCTATCTCCGGTGCCTCCCCGAGCCTCAGCTGTCCCACGTGGGGGAGCCATGGAGTGAAGAGGAACACCCCCATTTGCAGGAGGGGGTCCTGGGGCTCAGGAGCGGGAAGGCACGTGCCCCACACCACCAAGGGAGGAAGCTATAGACCAGGGCTCCTCCCTGGGGCTGTGCCGGCCCTGCTGCTCCCGCCAGGAGAGCACTGGGTCCTCCTGGCTCGGACGGGCGCCACTCCCTTTGGGGAAAGCTGCAAACGCGGGCTCTGCCTCCCCCTGTTTGTGGACCCCGGTGCCCACTCATCTTCAGGGGCTCGGCCCAAGGAGCCCTGCGGTCCATGACCCACGGTCTCCAGGGTAGGTGGGCTCCAGAGGAGGGTGCGGAGCGGGCCTTATGGGGGGGTAGGCGCGGAGGCGGGGGAGCAGCGGGCAGTGGAGGGCTCTCCTGACTCATGCATGGCCACACTGAGGATCGGAGGCTGGGACTCCCAGGCCAAATTTGCTGAACACTGGCTTCCAAACGGCCCTCATTACAGCCCCGCAGCCGCCTCCTTCCTGACGGGTCTGGAGTAAAGATGTAATCGGGGAGCTTTTAAAGCTACGTTCTGTACGGAGCAGCCTGCGCCCCCGGCTTGCTTGTTTTATGTGGTCATCAAAGCTGTTCTTGGGAGGAGGGGGGGAGGAGGCGCCGGCTGGGGTGGGGCAGGCGGCCACGCAGGATGCTCACAACCTGCCTGTGGGGATCGGAGAGACGACGCGGGCAAGACCCTCGAGGGCCTGCGAGGGGCTCGCTCCGTGCGGAAGGCTGTGTATCCTGCCTGCCCGCCCTCCTAGGAGACTTGGGGACAAGGTCGCCCAGAAGGTCAACCAGGGCTCTGGAATTTCTTTTCCAAAAAAAAAAATGTTTTACAGTTATTGTTTTGTCAACATTTTATGATGAAAATACTCCAACAGACAGTAAAGCTCAGGGACTTTTACAGTGAACCAAGGTACCTGGCGTCGGCCATTAACATTTCCGCGTGCTTGCTTTATCGCTTATCTCTCCGCCCAATAATCCATCTTACTCGGAGGATATGTCAAAGTAAATTGAAGGCATCATATATTTTCCCCTAAATAGTTCAGCGCGGATTTCATTAATTAGAATTCAACATTTGTCTGCAGTCTCCTTGTTTTCATGTACAATTTACATACAAATGAAATGCACAAATTTGAAGTCCATGGCATGAGGTTTTTAAAATATATATATATATATATACACTAATATACATATATACACTAATATATATATATACATATATATATATTTATATATATTGATTTCAGAGATGAAGGGAGAGGGAGAAAGAGTCAGAAACATCCACGATGAGAGAGAATCATGGATCCGCCGCCTCCTGCACGCCCCACACTGCGGATGGAGCCCACAACCTGCATGTGCCCTGACGGGGAATCGAACCCTGACCTCCTGGTTCCCAGGTGGATGTTCAACCCCCGAGCCACGCCGCCGGGCCCTCCCATGAGTGTTAACAACTGTGCCCCTACCACGATATTGCCCTCGCCACTAGCAGGTGCCCTCCTGTCTCTTCCCAGTGGATTCTTACTCCCATTCCCCAGGAGGCAGCCACTGCTCTGATCCCCCCACTGCAGGTCAGTCCCCTCTGCTCGGAAATCTCACGGGGATGCGTGTACAGTGCCCACGCCTTTCTGTGAGCCTCCGTCCACTCAGAACGATGCTCGCGAGACCTGTCCATGGTGCTGCGTGCGTTGTGCTTGGTTCTGCTCTGTTGCTGAGTGACACAGCGTCGCATGAACGGACCAGGTGTGTGGCCGGCCCCCCGGGAGGCTCCCAGTGATGACTGCTCTGCAGAAAGCTGCCATGGACATTCATGCACAAGCCCTTTTGTGGGCATGGACGGCCATCGACTGTGGGACAGTACCGAGAAGCGAGATCTCTGGGTGTTGGGTACTATGCTTAGTTCTATAAGAAACTGCCAGACGTTGAGATATGGGCTCGATCCTTTTATGTACCCAGCAGTACGTGAGGGTTCAGGCTGCTGCCAGCCTGACCGATATTTAACGTTGTCGGTGTTTTTACGTTGAGCTGTGCCGGTAGATAGGGAGTGGCCTCTCATGATGGCTTTGACTTGCATTTCCCGATGACCGACGATGTCCATTTTTCATGTGGTTATTGGCTATTGATACATCTTCTCGTGGGCTGTGCCTCTTCAGATCTTTTGTCCCCTTTTAATGAGATGGTTGTCTTTTTGTTGTTAAGCCACGGGAGCTGTTTATACATCCTGGATACGGTCCTCTCGCGGCTGAATGTTTTGACAGCCTTTTCTTCTTACCTACAGCTCAGCCACCTTCTCGACGGACTGAACTCGGTTTACCTGTTGGTGAAAAGAAGTGTTAATTTTGGTAAATTCTAAAGTTCTTTTTTTTTTCTTTCATGAAAAGAGCTCTCTGTGGATCTGCCCCCACTTCCGTAAAATCTTTGCGGTCTTTCCCTTGTGCACATACGTCGAAGACGCACCTTGGGCTCATCTCTGTGTATGACGTGAGCTAAGAGTTGTGGTTGCTCATAAGAGCACAGCGTTTTCCCAGTGCAATGCATGGAAAAGACTTCCATCTCCCCACTGGCTCGCCTTGGTGCCTTTGCTGAAAATCAGATGTTGCACAAGTGTGGGTTCTCCATTCTCCGTCACGGCCGACCGTCCGTTATTATCTGATACCCAACTACACCACCGACGCTCTCCCTGAGTCTTGAAATCAGGTAGTAGGAGTCCCAGCTTCGTTCTTTTTCAGGATAATTTTGGATATTTTAAGCCTAGCTTTAGGAACAGCTTAGCATTTAATGCCGACGTTTAACGTGAAACAGTTCACAAGTAAAGGGGGCTTTGGGGAGGGGTGGTCCTTTGAGCCCACTGAGCAGATGGGGGTGTTGGCGCTTGACTCGTCCGCGAGCCTTGCGGGCGCCGTGAGAGCAGAGACCACGAGTGCTATGACCCCCGCCACGTCCCCGTGCCTTCACATTTCCTGGCATGCAGTTGGCGCTCAATACATACTTCCTGTTCCAATGGGAGGACGAACGAGGCTTCGAGGCGGTAAACGTGTCAGAGGTCCCATGGGGGAGACTTAACTGGCTGAGATGGGACTAGAATTTGAGTCTCCCGACTCCATTGGTCAATGGTCGCCCACCATATCCAGGCAGGAGATGGGACAGTTGACTTGCTTGGGTTTGCTGATCTTGCAGGAGCATCTGGGTCAGGGCTGGCCTTTGACAGGGAGTCCGCTTGCCCTCCCGGCGGGACCAGGCTGCTGTGCCCGCGGGAGCCCTGTGGATGCGTCCGTCCCGCCTCCCCAGGCTCTCCCAGTGGGCTTACTGCGTCTGAGCCTTCCCATGCTGTGAGCCCCGCACCTGGGCCCGGAACTGACACCAGCAAAGCTTTGCCAAGTGAGCGCGCACGGCCTCCGGGGGCCTTCCGGGGGAGAAGGCATTTGGGGTGCTCTCCTCCCAAGTGAGCACCCAATGGGTGAAACCAGTCAGGACCCGTTCAGAGCTGGGATGGGGTGTGGGAAGGCCTTCCTATGCCTGGGGTTGAATGGGAGCTTCTCGCTCCAGGTGGCCACAAACACATCCGCCCGTGGGTCCAGGCGGGTTTGCAGGTGAAGTGGGCCGGGTGGGGACCTGGAGCAGCAGCCAGCGTGTGCGCCCAACGGCCTGTGCGCTCCAGCTCTCTCTGGGTGAACCCCAATTACCAGATCTTGTGACATTGTCAGGACCCGGCCTCTCCCACTCTTAGCTCTCCTCTCCTCCGACATGGCTCCAGTCTCAGGCTGACCTGGCAGCAAGATGGGGCCAGGCGCTCCATCCATGCATCATCCTCACTTAAAGATCTCGCGGGAGCCCTGAAGTTTACCCTGGGGGGAGGGATGGGATCAACTCGGCTCTCTCTCTCTCTCTCTGAGCCACACTGAGGCCCTGGTTGTCTCTGACTTGCCTTCTCCCCCCACAACATGGGGGAGGGGTGCAGCTCCAAACCAAAGCCACTTTTTGCAGAGAAGCTAGAAATCTGGGTGTTTCTTTAAAAAAAAAAAATCTATATATTTTTACTGATTTCAGAGAGGAAGGGAGAGAAAGATAGAAACATCAATGATGAGAGGGAATCATTGATTGGCTGCCTCCTGCACACCCCACACTGGGGATGGAGCCTGCAACCCAGGCCTGTGCTCTGACTGGGAATCGAGCCCATGACCTCCTGGCTCATAGGGCGACACTCAACCACTGAGCCACGCCGGCCGGGCTGAAATCCGGTGTTTCTATACATCTACTCTGATTTTTTTCCTCGGAAGCATTATGCAGCCTAAACAAATGGTATTTAAAGGCAGCGCAGGCCGGAGGTTTGCGACCTCGGAAATATTAAAAGGCATCGCTCAGATATTCTACCGGCCTGTCAGGTCCTGGGGAGTTCAGAAAATCACTGACAGGGAGACTGGATCAGGGCATCCAAAGACTCTGTTTTTGCAACAGCTGCAAAGCCCGGAGCAGCTGCTCGCCGTTCGGCTGGGGGGCTGTCTGGGGCGTATCCGGGACAACATCGATCATCCCCACAGCACTCGTGCGCCTGAGCCTCCTCCATGTGTTAACTGCGCTGCTGGGGCTTGTGCCGTCGATATTTTGGGCAAAGAGAGGCGTCCCCAGCTAATGACGCCCTAATCGTTGCTAATTCCCGCGGCATGGATCGTGCGCCATCAGGTGCGATGAGCGCATTTGCTCTTAATGCTCCTGCTACAAAGATTTCCTGGGAAACGGCTCAAAGGCACGTGCGCACGCCACCCGGGAGGAGCCGGGGGACACTGGGGACCTGGGAGAGAGCAGGAGGTCCGCAGGTGGTGGGGGACCCCCCGCCCGGGCAGGACACACGCCAGCTGGGTCCGAGCCCTGCCCGCCCCCACCCTGTAAGCTCCCACCCACACTCATAATCTTAACTCCCCGATTTGCAATTAACCCGAAAGCTCTGTAATGATGATGGGATAGCGTGTGTGATTCTGTGCCAGGAGCCGCTAGCCGGGCAGGGCTGGGAGCTGTGGTAATCTGCCTGGTTGTTCTGAGGGGGTGGAGGGGGCACTGATCCCCGTGTCCCTGCGCCGGGAACCAGGAGGGAGCTAGCTGTCCAGGTAGGCCAGCCCGGGTGACCTCGAGCGGTCACAGCGGCGGGATTCTCTGTGGGATATTAAAGCTTGGCCTGCCTGGCCCACCTCCACCCCGGGGAGAGCCCTGCTTCGCTGGCCCATGTGAGGTCCTTGGTAACGTTTGAGAGTATGATTATGATCTGCTCTGGGGGGGCATTGATCTGTCCCGGGGCATTGATCTGTATTGGGGGCCATTGTTCTGTTCAGGGGGCGTGGATCTGTCCTGGGGGCATGGACCCATCCTGTGGGCAGAAGTTAGACCCAGCGGATCCTAGAGTCCTGGCTTCCACGCCCTGTGGATCGTGGCTCTCAGGGCTCATCCTGGTGGATGTGAGACCTTGATCCTCATTCCCAAAGGGTTTTGTAAAACAATCATAGCAGCCTAATGACCAGCCCCATTCATTGCCATAGCGATGGCTGGGTAATTAGCGTCAACCCACCAGGAATCTCAATACAGCTTCTTTGCCACTTTTGGCTTCTTACACGAAATTATAATTGTGCGTCGAGAGACCATTAATTAAGGTGCAATCGCACCTGTCCTTGCCGGCGGCGGTTGCTATAGCTACTTCTCTCCGGCCACCCTCAATCCGGAGCCGGGCAGGGGATCCTGAAACCCACCCCGAGTTGCTGAGAGCACCCAGCTGCTCTCAGGGCCGATGGGCGGCAAGGGAGGGGTCAGGGGAGAGACGGTGCAGAAAGGTCAGGTGTGGAGGCCGCAGAGGGAGGTCTCGCCCAGGTAGCTGGCCCCACCTGCCACCTGATGGAAGTGGAGTCAGAAAGACGGGGTCCCGGACCCCATTTCTGCTGCCTTCTCGCTGCCCTTGCGAGGTCACGGGACTATTCCAGCCTTGGGTTTCTCCTCCTCGATACGCCCCACGCCCTCAGGGAGAAGCAAGAATTCACTGCCATGACCTGTGCCAATGCCCAGCCCAAGGCACCCGCCCCCCAGGGCTGAGCTAATAAGATGGAGCCGGTCATGGGCCCCCTTAGCTGGGAGGAATGAAGGTTTTCATCTCTTATTAAACACAAAAAATGGCCAAAAAGTGCTGCCTCTGAGAGGCAAGGTGGAGAGAAGCAAACTGATCTATTTTGCTCATTAAACCATTAAAAACCTCATTTAGGTGTAAATAAGGAAGGCACATTAAATCTTAATGTACAGCTCGGGGGGTGAGCATGGCTCTTTGCTAGCGTGGCCTTGACCCCAGGAAGGTGATGAAAAATAGAACTTCAGTCCGGCCGGTGTGGGTCAGTGGTTGAGCATCGACCTATGAACCAAGAGGTCACTGATTCAATTCCCGGTCAGGGCACATGCCCGGGTTGTGAGCTGGATCCCCAGTAGGGGGCATGCAGGAGGCAGCTGATTGATGTTTCTATCCCTCCCTTCTCCCTCTCCCTTCCTCTGTCTCTAAAAATCCATTTTTTAAAACAACAACAACACAAAACACATAAAAAAAATAGAACTTCGACCAAAGATATTTCTAGCCCCTTTCAGAGTGGGAGATACTCCCCCCAAAATGAGCCGTCCAACACACAGAGGCCACAGTGGAAGGGAGGGTACCCCCCTGCCCACCCCCCTCCAGGTCTCCCTCCACCCTCCCAGCTGCTCATAATTTAGGGAAGGGCGGCTTTAGGACCCAGCTGACTGGGGATAGCTTGGGAAGCCAGTGGGTCTGTAAGTGGGCCCACTGGGCGCAGATGGCCCTGAGCTGTGGTTCACGCCATTGACCAAATCGGATTGGGCGGCATCCAGCTCTCCTCTCAGAATTCCATGAGGACTGAATGGGATCCTGTGTGTGAAGCAGACGTGCGGGGCCTGGAATATGATAGGCGCTCAAAAAATACTTTAGAAACCTTTTCTGAAAAGAATAAGAACAGCGTGAAAATCCTTGAGAGAAACACACACGAACATTTTAACAAGGGTATTCTCTAGGTGGCTTCGATTTCCTATTATTTACTCGTCTATATTTTCTAATTTTCTACGACATATTTATCTGACTTGTGAGTTTAAAAAGTGCTGGAATGACCTTTGTTTCCTGCCAGGTCACCACCCTCGGTGCCAGACCACAGCTACCTACCGCCCGAGGGGGGGGCCTTTACAGTGTAGACACTTCTGTATCTTACTTTCTAAAACCAGGCACGTTTTCTCTTTCCTGAAGATGAAGGGAGGAGCGAGTCCATTTTAAAAATAAAAACATGGTCATTTGTAAATGGGGGAAGCCAGGCTCTGGGAGGTGAAATGAGCTGCCCAGCTGGTGAGTGAGGAGTCCGTCCGCCTGGCCCATGTTTTGTCCCCTCAGCATTTTATCAGGGCCGGGGCGAATGCTGCAAGTCAAGGAGGACCAATCTCCCCTTTCACAGATGGAAAAACTGAGGCTGAGAGGCCAAAAAAAAAAAAAAATCTCAGGTGGAACTGCTCCTCACCCCACTTCTAGGGAAAGGGCAGTGTCCTTCTTCACCGAGGCCCTCCTGAAGCCACCTCAAGTCTTTCCCCTCACAACAGGCTGGGTCCAAGAAAGACTCAACCCTCCATTTGTCACAGTTTACAAAACACACAGTCACCATCTCACAAGAGGCAAGCCCATTCCTCCTGCCCCACAAGGGCCTTCGTGGTCTGATCATGCATCGGTGAGTCCTGGGAGCCGGTGAGATCCTAAACCGTCTTCGGGCCAGGAGCCTGCCTCGCCTCCTCCTACTTCCTGCACAGCAGAGATCCCAAACCAGTTTTGAAGCTGGGCTGCATCAGCGTTACTCGGGGGTCCCTGTCCTGGGGCTGCACTCACCAAAACTCAGATTGGGTAGATCTGAGGTGAGCGTTTCTAGAAAAATCCCCATGGGATTTTGAGGATTAACCAAAGTTTTGCAACAGCTCCCAGGGGGCTAATATATCCCACGAGGCCTCAGTAAAGACCTGCCAAACCACTTTTGAAGGATAGACCCAACTTCTTCCTGGAATACCAACAACGTCCCAGATATTTGGGAGGTTTTCCGAGACGCTGTTCGGTATTAAAGACTGCAGGGGATTCTCTTGTCCTTTTCTTATTCAGAATCGTAATGGGATTCATCTCCTTTCCAGGATAATTTGTAACACACCGTGCAGGCGGACGACGGGAAGGTATTCAGTCATTAATAATCCAGCAGAACTTTGCTTCAGTATGATGGGAAGGTATTAAAAATTATCTTCGGATCGTTTGACAAATAATGTCAAAGGGAGAGTTAGAAAGAAGACGAAAGCCCGGGGAGGGGCAACATTCTTGTGCCAAGACCAAAATAAATGGCACCTACTCTATGATGACAACTGCTTTGCCTGAGAGAGTTGGAGGAAGCTCATAAATAAAGATGCTCATGGCCGGAGGCCCAGTGTCTGCATGGGAGCCAATGGCCAATGCATAGGCACGCCTTCCTTCGTCGAAGCCGAAGCTTCCCGCACAGGACCAACACCTGGAGCCACCAAGGTGGCTTAGACTAAGACAGATCTATCCAGATGTTGGGTGTGGGCCTCTGTTTAATAATGAGCACTGGCAATGAGCATATGGCTGGAAGGGCAGAGGACAGGCAATATAGAGTCATAGGATTCTCATCACGGGGTGAGCGTGGAACGATATGAAGGTCCCAAGAAGACTGCCCGGGAACCCCATGGTCTAAGCCAGTGGTTCTCAACCTGTGGGTCGCGACCCCTTTGGGGGTCGAACGACCCTTTCACAGGGGTCGCCTAAATACATCCTGCATATCAGATATTTACATGACGATTCATAACAGTAGTAACATGACAGTGATGAAGTAGCAACGAAAATAATTTCATGGTTGGGGGTCACCACAACATGAGGAACTGTATTAAAGGGTCGCGGCGTTAGGAAGGTTGAGAACCACTGTTCTAAGCCATAAAACTGGCCAGCTATTGGGACTGGGTAAGGATAAGGCTCTTTGGTCCACGTCTGTGGGAGAACCAGCTTGTGTTCTCCAAGGAGACGCGAGGAGGACAAACTTACAAGCTAGTGTTCCATCATGCATATGGATAAGGGCTGTCGCAACTTGACTGATGACAAAGACGCCTTCCGAGATACATATTTCTTAATCCTGCTGGCCTTTCGTTGTCGCTAAAATAACAATATTACAAGAAGAGATGAGCCAACTGGCAGCGATCCATCAGCAAGTGATCCCAATAAGAACTGCTTGTGCTCTGCCCCCGGACAAGGTCACACCCTGATCCCCAAACTGCCTGTTCAGCAAACCTCCCAACATCTGCGTGTCAGCATCTCAAGAGAGCAAAGTCATCTTCAGATCAGAGAGAAGCTCAAGGAATTTAGATGAAATTGAACGTGGGGACCGAGAGACAGTGAAACGACAAGATTCATATTCTTTTGTAAGTGTTCCCTTTCATGCACAATCAGAAATAGAGGAAGTAGTAAGAAGCAAAGGGCAGTTCTCACCATATTTACCCAGTTGGATCCATGTTAGGTAACTCAGCTAAGGACTCTGAAATTTTTCTCAGATCCCTAAATCATAGCACAGGCATATTTTGAGACATCTCACAGATATCATGAAAGAGAAAGGTATGTTGGATGGATGGATGGTTAGATGGTTGGCCTAGATCAGCGGTTCTCAACCTGTGGGTTGAGACCTCTTTGGGGGTCGAACGACCCTTTCATAGGGGTTGCCTAAATACATCCTGCATATCAGATATTTACATTACGATTCATAACAGTAGCAAAATTACAGTTATGAAGTAGCAACAAAAATAATTTTATGGTTGGGGGTCACCACAACATGAGGAACTGTATTAAAGGGTTGCGGCATTAGGAAGGTTGGGAACCACTGGCCTAGATGGATGGATAGAGATGGATTGATAGATGGTTGGATCGTTGGGATGGATGGATGGGTGGTTGGGTGGGTGGGTGGGTGGATGGATGGATGGATGATTGATAGATGGTTGGATCATTGGGATGGATGGACGGGTGGTTGGTGGGGTGGGTGGTTGGATGGGTAGATGCATGGATGGACAAACAGATGGATGGACCCAGGCCTTAGTGCATAGAAAAAAAGTGAATCATTTGCAGAAATGTAAGTCCCCTAGGAGAACTTGGATCAATGGTTTCTTCTTTCATTCACTCTTTCATCTCCTTCCACTGCCTTCTTTCTCTCATAATTAAGGAAATGAAATTCAAAAGTTGAAGGTCCCTGGGCCCAGCTTTAAAATCCTCTTTAATACGTATTCTCACACCTTCGCCGAACTCATCTAGTGTCAGGCCTGTACATCATTATCTAAATGTAGACAACCTCCAAATCTCTACCACCAGCTTGAACTTCTATCCTAACTTTAGACATATCCATCTATCGCTGCAACACCTCCCCCTGTAGACATAAAAGCTATATCAAACTTAATATGTCCCAACTGGACTCCTGATCTCCAGTGCCTGACACTTCCTCAAAACCTCCCCCTCTCTGCTAACAGCGTTTCTGTTCTTTGGATGGCTTCATCCAGAACCCTTGAGGTCATCAAGAACTCTGTCCTTTCTCTCACATCCCATAGCCAACCCTTCAGCAAATCTTGCTCGTTCTACAAAACAACTGAATCTTACCTTCTTGCTGCTTCTGCGGATTCAAATCCTGGTCCAACCTACCACGACCCCTCAGTTCCCCCTGGTTCTAGTTTGCTCCCCTTTGGGATATTTTCAACAGAGCATCACAATGATCTTGTTAATAGGTGGGGTTGATCCTGCCTCTGCTCAAAACCCTCGGAGAGCTTCCCCTCTCACTCAGCATGAAGGCTAAACTCCTTCAAGCGAACCACAAAGCCCCACGAGATCCAGACACTCTTACCTCTGAACTCGACTGCTATCTCCCCCACCCCCACCCCCTGACCCTCTATTCAGGCTCCTCAGCCCCATCCTCTCTGCCTGGGGTCCTCTCCCCTGATTTCTACCCGGCTCACTTCCTCCTCATCCCCTGTATGTCTTTATTCAAATGTCACCTTTTCAGGCCATAATATTTACAACCGCACACACACACACACACACAGCCCTCTTCCTCTGCCTTGCTCTATTTTTCACCAATGCAGGCTGGCTTCACAGGCAGCCAAGGAGTCGAAGAACATTCAATTACTCCTCAGAATAGCCACCGTGTCACCCTTCGCCTTCTGCTTCCTTTTCATGAAAACTGTGCAAAGTTATGAGGCTTGACTCCTTCTGCATTTCCCTGGAAATCGGGCACTAAATCCTAGAGCAAGTGGCCGGAATTAAAGATATTGATTTGCTTAAATGAAGACCGCTTCCCGACACCTATTTTAAAGGAGGGAAATCTCTCGCTGCTGTCAAGACACTCCACATTCCGCAGCCTTGGAACAAATGCCAGGAGGATGCTGTTTGTCTCTGCACTTTTTTCCCCCCTCTGTGATTTTTTATTGTATTTGAATTTACCCTTTCTTAGCTAAAGCAGCAGGGGAAAAAATTCAATAAAAATGCCATCATGGCTGAGATAAGGGGAGAAGCCCCCCTACCCTCTCTCTCTCTCTCTCTCTCTCTCTCTCTCTCTCTCTCTCTCTCTCACACACACACACACACACACACACACACACAGTTCTCACATAACTGTCTTCACAAGTTTTTTTTATCTGCTCTTCCTGACTCAGAGACATCAACGAGGCAGGTTGGGAAGTGGGTCGGCCAATGCCAAGATCCTGGCTGGGTGGTGGGGGTTGAAGGACGAGGTTCTGATGCTGTTACTGTCTCCCAGACGCATCCATTCAAAGGCCCTTTGGTTACTCATTGTTGAAACGACCCAGCGACCACACAGTCATGATTGCTGTAAGCACATCGGCCGATCCATCACTCGTGTCTTGTCATCATCACCCAGGCTCCTGTTCCGTTTCCCACGCTCGCCACGTCTCCCTTCATGAAGGGACACAGTGACTCGTGAGTACTCGTCTCGGAGAACGCTCGTCTGACATCTTATGGGACCGCCCAGACCTTTTTCTTTTCCTCCTGCTCCCTGTATGTTGAACCACGCATCGCCTCAGGTGCTAACTCCTTTCCGGGGTGATAACAGGATGATAATCCGCATTGTGCTGAGACCTTCGGGACGTGCCACCGTGGGAGCATCCTAACTGATCTTCCCGTTTCTGGACTTGCCCCAGAGTCAACCGCACACGCCTTTTATAAAAGGAAGTCAGAGGTTTTCGTTGTCCTGCTAGGGCCCCTGCACTGGATTCCAATTGAGACGAGAAATAAATCCCAATTTGGTAGCCTGGCTCTCCCGGTCCTGCGTGATCCGGCCATTGCCTTCCTCTCAACCTCACATCGCACCTCTTTCTATCTCATTTTTTTAAATATACTTTTTATTGATTTCAGAGAGGAAGGGAGAGGGAGAGAGAGACACAGCCGTGGAGGCTTCCCAGCGTCAGATTGTCTTTCCGAGGCCATTACCAGAGGCAGCAGCGATACCCAGGCTTCCTAAACCAGCGCTGCTAGGGGCAGACTCCGGGGTCTGTTGTCTGCTTGTTTTTCCTGTTTCCGCCTTGTTTAGAGGCCTGCCTCCGTCCTGACCCAGCCCATCCGGGTCCAGAACCACAGAATGAATGGTTCAGGTCGATCGGGCAAACTCCGATACCAATCCTCAGTCCGCACCTGGGTCCGTTCTCAGGCAGATGCGTCTATAAACGCCCCGTTTCAAAGCAGGTGGACCTATGTCTGTGTCCCAGCCGAGTGGCCGCCACACCAGACCTCAACCCCCTTACTCTTCCTCTCAGAATGGGAGCCTGCCCCCCAGGGCTGCTTCCCAGAGGAACCGAAACAGTAGACCCAGAGCACTTAGTCCTGGGCCTGGACCACATAACGGTCCATCAGAAACCGCCCGTCTGCAATGGCGTTGCCGTGGTGGCACATGGGGTAGAGGGGCCCAGGGAACTGACCCAGGCACCCTGCCGATCCAGCTCCCAGTCCTGCACATCGACGGCTTCGGGCAAGTCTTGTAGCTTCTCTGTGCTTTGGCTTCTTTGTTGGGGAGGGGGTGACCATGGCACCTGCTCCGCTGGTTTTAATGAGGAATCAAAGAGAGCGGAGCCCACATCTGTGTCCCCCCGGTGAGTGAGCAGAGCCCAGCGGCTACGGCTGTTACTGTCCTCACCGTCCCATCGGGTGAGGTGAACATGGGGGGGAGGGGGGCGGCGGTTTCCAAGCCTCGACCCTGAGACCCTGGAGTTCCCCCCCGCCCCCCAATCTCTCCGTCTCTGCTCCGGGCTGAGACCGTGGCCGAGACCGTGGCCGCTCGAATTCCCCAGGTCTGAACGCTCCCCTGCAGCTGCCAGCGCCAGCCACGCTGCTGAAACGCTTCCCTTGAAGCCTCCTTGCAGAAGCACGGATGCGAGCACACACACTCACACCTGCATCCCGGCACGCGGAACCCCGCTCAGCTCCCGGGGGGAAGGACCGGCGTGGCTGATGTGACGATGGGCGTTGCTGCCGACCACGCCTCACTGGTCTCTGTCCCAGCTCCCGCACCCTCCCTGTTGGGGGTGGGAGGGGGCTCCAGCCTGCAAAAGGCACACTCGAGTTTATTTTCTGTTTCCTCGCTACCCGTTGGGCAGACTTGGAAGAGCCTTTTAAGACATGTTTCTTTGGGGGGGGGTGTCTCCCGGCATCCGTGGGCAGCGTGACTGTTTCCACCCCGTCAGGGGCACGTAACAACATCAGCAAAGCAATTAGGCCCCGTTTTCGGGAAAACGCCGGCGGTTCTGCAGCGTGTGGATGGGAGTCTCAGCCCAATTACTCCCGGCCCGGCGAGCGCGGCGGGGGAAGTGGACTGGGCTTCATTAGAACTCCAGCCGCCGCTGATTAAGAGGCGGCCGTGCTGGAGACAGTGAGGACAAATGAAACAATTAAACTTGTCATCAATAAAACTGCTGTGTACCTCAATCCGGGCTTTTACTTCTCTCCCGAGGAGTGATTAGAACGAACCGCCACTTGATTGACTGGAGAGCCTCCATCCATGGTGCTGAAACGGAACTTCTGCTTATTGCTCTTCTCGGCTGGGGACCTACAACCCTGCTGCAGGCCTCGCAGAGGCCAGTGACAGATGCTCCGAGCCCGGCAGGTGGTGCGGGCCCCGCCCAGAGGCCTGGGAGGATGTGGCCGGCGGGATGATGCCCCCCGAGACGCCCTATCCTGGAACCTGTGAGGTTACCTTCTCCGGCCACGCGGGCTTTGCAGATGGGATGGGGGTTTAAGGACATTGAAAAGGGGAGATTAGCCTAGATTACCCAGATGAACCCAATCTGGGCACCGGAATTCTGAGAAGCAAAGACCCCTTCCTGGAGACGTGACCCAGATGAGTCAGCGAGCGGCAAGGCTGCTGGCTTTGCAGACGGAGGACGGGGCCAGGAGCGAAGGAATGCGAGCGGCCTTCCAGGAGCTGCAAAAGGCAGGGAAATGCACTCACCACCAGCCCCTCCTGGGGAAACGCAGTCCTGGCGACTCCTGGAACTCAGTTCTGTGACACCCGGGTGCACTTACCTAGCGACCTGAAAGAGAGTAAGGGTGTGTTGCTCTAAGCCAGTGGTTCTCAACCTTCCGAATGCCGCGACCCTTTAATAAAGCTCCTCATGTTGTGGTGACCCCCAATTTCATTGTTACAAATTGAACATAATGAAAGCATAGTGATTAATCACAAAAACAATATGTAATTATAGATGTGTTTTCCGATGGTCTTAGGCGACGCCTGTGAAAGGGTCGTTTGACCCCCAAAGGGGTCGAGACCCACAGGTTGAGAACCGCTGCTCTAAGCCACTGCGTCTCTGATCATTTGTTACAACAGCAACTCAAACCGAATACAGGGACCTGGTAGGCCTGGGCAAGATGGTTGGCCCTGGGATACTCACCCTCCGGAGGCTGGGGCTGGAGCCGGACGCCAGGCAGGGAGCAACTTGAGCGCCCGGAAGAGATCCGGTTCCTTTGTGGTGCGAGGACTTGGGGGGAGCACACGTGGGGAGGAGAGGCCCTGCGCCCCGAATGTGCTGGGTCTCACCTGGTCTGAACCCCTCCACCTGGCCCAGCAAGTCTGCAAGGAGATTACACTCCGCTTGTTTAGCAAAGGGCCTGCACAGAGGAGGAGCTCAGTAAGTGCCGAGTGACTTGAGGTGGAATGAAAACTCTGCTGAAACCATGAGCGAATAGAGAAATAAATGTGAATCGAAGGAACGCTGAGTGAGGACGCACGCCACACCCACGCGCCGTGATCTGGACCCTGGACCGTTGTGTCAGGAAACCATACCTTGCACCAGGCAGAATGCCCGGGCCACCAAGAAGAAAGGCCACGGGGAGGCAAAACACAGGCCCAGGTCCCAGTGTCCTGTACGCCTGTGGGCGCATTGAGCCCGTTTCCAGGGCTCGTCTGAGATCTGTATTGAGATGTGGGGTCGGAATAGGAGCTCCAGTTGGGACTTACCATTCGTCTCAGTCTGCTCAGGCCGCTGTAACAAGATATTGCAGACGGAGGGGCTTGTCTGTTTCTCACAGTTGTGGCTGAAAGTTCAAGGTCACGGTGCTGGCAGATTCGGTTCCTGGTGAGGGCTCTCTCCCTGGCTTGCAGGTGGCCAGCTTCCGCATATGGCCTTTGCTCCATGCAGGTGCTGAGAGAGAGAAGGGGTAGGTGTAGGTCTCCTTCCTCTTATAACGCCACTAACCCCATCATGAGGGCCCCACCCTTATGCTATCTTGTAAACCTGATGACCACCCAAACACTCTACCTCCAAATGCCATCCCATTGAGGTCAGGGCTTCCACCTATGAATTGGACAAACATTCCCTCCCTAACACCACAGCAGCTGTGTGGCATCCGCTGGCTCATGGGACCTCTGAGATGCGTCCATCCACCCATCCGCAAGGTGGGGTTGGGGATGCCCATTCAAGGTCACACGAACAGGGTATCGGCCAGGTCCCAGGTTCTGTGCCCGTGCTCTCTGGGCATGAAACTTCTTACCACTCACTCTACATTCGGAGAGTACGTCATCATTTCCATTTCATATAAGGACACAGCTAAGGCCTAGAGAGGTGAAGCCACTTATCCGTGACCACAGGGGCAGAGCCCACATTTGGACTCAAGTCTCTCTAAAGACCAGCCCTGGGAATCCGAACCAACCGAGAGGAACAGCGTGGTTACAGCTGATGTCAGGTTCCTTGGAAAGTCTTCAGTGGAGGAAAGACCTGAGGGAGCGAGGCAAAGGCAATTAAAGTCACGAGAACCCTCTCTCTTAGGAAGAGCTCAGCCCAACTGGTGTGGCTCCGTGGCTGAGCATCAACCTATGACCCAGGAGGTCAGGGCTCAACTTCCAGTCAGGGCACATGCCTGGGTTGTGGGATCCATCCCCAGTGTGGGGCGTGCAGGAGGCAGCCAATCCACGATTCTCCCTCATCATTGATGTTTCTCTCTCTCTCCCTCTCCCTTTCCTCTCTGAAATCAATACAAATATATTTTTTTAAAAAAGAAGAGTTCAAAGGAAGCTCTAAACTTTCTACGTGTGTGTGTGTGGTTCTGCCCGTGCACATCGACATTGTGCAGACACCGTCGCTGTGCGGTGGCGATGCCCCACACGAAACATGGAGCTGCGTGAGGCCTGCCTTGCACGCAACGCCCCGCACAGTGGGTGCCCGCGGCTGCTCTCCCTGGAAGAGGAACGTGGCTTCTGTGTGGCAGGCAGCGTCTCTCAGAGGCCTCCCGTGAGTCACGCGTCCATGTATGCTTCATCCTCCCTGGCCCACGGCCAATGGGGGGCCTCTTCTGCCTTCTTCCTAGCAACCAAGGCCTTTTGTCCCCGCAGCTTCCAATGGGCTCACGGTCGGTTGCTTTGTGGGTGGGATTCGGGGGCCTTCCTCCCGGCTCCTGGCCTTGAAAGCAAGAGAATCAGTGTGGCCTCTGCCTGGGGAATGGGTTCAATGTCAAGGCCCACGTCCACCTTGTTGAGGGCAGTCCTCCCACAACCCAGTGCGTCACCTGCTCAGAAACATGGGGCTGACGTGGGAGGAGCCTATCCTTAGGGTGAGCTGTGACGGGCCCTTCGGTGCCCTGGGGTGGGGTCCTCACTCTGCCCCTGTGAGGCCTGGCTGCGGGGGGGGGGGGGGGGGGTGGAGCACACACACTAGTTTCCAGGACGGAAGGAAGGGAAGCATGGAGGAGGGAGCGGTACCTTGTGCATCCTGAGCGAGTTCTGAGCCCATCTTTCCCGGGGTCTCCAGGAAGCATCCCTATGCCTGTGACTCCCACCTTCCATCTCCGGGCAAAATGCCTTCACCAAAGAGCCGACACAGCGTGGTCACCTCACCCTGCAGGCCTGACGGGCATCTCACACTCACCGAGCCCAGCTGAGTGGTCTCCCCCTGCATCCGCACACCTGTGCTTGTCTCCCTCTCACCCCCTCAGTGGAGGCCACCACGGCTGCTTGGGGGTGGGCGGGGGGGAGGGTGTCTGACCCGCCTCTCTCCACCCTGACGTCTGGCTCAGCAGCAGGTCTGGTTGACGCTGCTTCTCAGCCGGACGTCAGATCCGCCCACTTCCCGCCGTCATCACAACCGCCGTGGCCCCCGAAATAGCGCCCTGTCCTCTCCATTGCTCTCCCAGGCCTGCTCCGCCCGCCCCCCCCCCCCCCCGCCCCCATGAGTCACTTCCCTATATCAAGAGTGATCTTTTTTAAAACAAGAAGTGGGATCGCATCACTCCTCCGCGCAGAATCCTTCGGCGGCTTCCTTTCTCTGCCCCAAATACCAAATCTAAAGCCCATTCCTTCCTCGGGCCACAGTGCCCAACGCCCTCCTGGTTCAGAGGTCGGCGCTCAGCCACTGAGCCCCTGGGGCCGGGTTGATATTAAACTGTTGACGTGGCACCTGGCCATGCACAATGAACGCGGATCTGACCTTCACCTCCATTCCCCGGCTGCGGACATGTTTGCCAGCTCTTCAGAATGAGGGGCCCCGTGTGTCGTTGTGCAGGGGCCTGGAAATGCGGCAGCTGGCCCTGCCCCCAGAGGGTGCGGTGAGGAGATTGTCAAGGGATGGCCGCTTCTCACGTCAGGATGGAATTTTTTCCTCATCTCTCACCTCTCAGACCAAAATAGATTTTGAAAGTCCAAAGCGGGTTCTTTGAGAGAAGGAGGAAATTGTCTCAAGGCTGTCTCGGCTCATCGCCTTAGCGCATTTGGGACCAGCCGGAGAGTTCACGTTCATGTCCCCAGGAGTGTCACAGTCCCCCGCGTGCCCAATGAATGATTGGCGTGGCTCAGTCATTGAGCACCGACCTAGGAACCAGGAGGTCACGGGTCCATGCCCGGTCAGGGCGCATGCCCGGGTTGTGGGCTCAATCCCCAGTGTGGGGCGTGCAGGAGGCAGCCAATCCATGATTCTCTCTCTCTCCCTCTCCCTTCCTCTCTGAAATCAATACAAATGTTTTTTTTTTAAATAATGTCTGAAGGTAGAGGTTCTATCTCTTACAAGGAGGAGAATTCCAAGCGTGTTTCTGCACGCTTCCATTGTGGAGCCTCAACATCTCCTTTTAGCATTTTGCAGGTCTTTAAAGAGCCATGGTTTATTTATGAACTGCGGGTTATTAACTGTTTGAAACTTCATTAAGTCCTTCCCTGGGGATAGTCTCGGCTGAGGTCTTTTTAGACAATCCCTCCCCAAATATCTGTCTAATTTAGATTTAATAGAACAGTTTATTGTATGTTGATAAAATAATAATGAATTAATAAAGCCTTCACTGAGACTTAGGTAACAGAGACGTTATCTATCGTCGTTAAAGAGCCGGGCAAATGTTTTTAATAATCAGCATTTAATATGCAGCCACCCGGACGTAAATCCAGCCTCCACACACATTTGGAAACTCATTTTCAGCAGCTCGTGCGTTTCTTGGAGATGCGAGGAGCGTGAGGCCGATTGCACAGCAGGGTATGTGGGGTCCTGGTGCACCCGACGCCTTCCTTCGGGCCAAGAGGTGACCCTGACACTGGACGGTGCCCCCAGCCTCCTCTCCCCAAGATTGGGGTTCGTAGATTCTTCCCGCTTCTGCCAGGATATTTAAACGCTCCCCCAAGAAAAGGAACGGAGGGCACAGTCACCAGGTGGTTGGGATGCCCATGTGCCCGGGACAGCTACCGAGGAGCCTCAGAGCGTGGCAGGAGGACCTAGGTCCCTACCTCAGGTTTGCACACTGGCTGAGCTTTTCCAGAGGGCCTGCCTGCACCGAACAATGAACCCCCATACCGCAACGGCAGTCATCTTCATCTCCTTTTCCTGTGTCTCAGTCTCAGAGGAACGTTGGTGCTTGGGTGGCTGGCGCTGTCGTTATCTCGGATCTGTGGAGGAGGTCCCATTCAGGTTAGGAATTCTATGAGCTCAGACAGGCACCCAGGAGAGGCGCAGACAAGTTGTCATGTTGACCCTGTTCAACGCTTCTGGAAAGCAAGCTCTGCTCTCAGGTAGAGACCGCCAGCACGGCCAGACGACCTCCGCCAGGGACCAGGCTCCATGCCTGTGGTCCCCACCAGCATCGCCTTTCCTTGGGACTAACTTTAAAACCGGAAGTGGGTGATGTGAGAGAAGTATGGGCTTGACATGGCAAGACTTGATTTCAAGGCCCACCCACCACCTTCCTGGCGGTTGGTCCCTTGGGCGGGCCCCTTCTCTTCTGTGAGCCCGAGAGAGGACACAGGGCTTCATGAACTTGAAGAGCCCTCAGCCCCTGCCCTCTGTTCCCGGGGAAGAGAGCCATTGGGTTTCAATAGTGGCCATGTCTTATGAGCACTGACTGGCTTGCTCCGTCAGGGAACACCTTGGGAGGCAGAGAGCGCTCAACGTGCAAGGCAGGCGGTTGTGACGAAGACAGCAGGTTGGGGCTGCTGGGAGGATAGGGTCTGGCATGCCCTCGGCCCCCCACCCCCCACCCCAGTGGGAAGCTCTGGGCATTGAGGAATGAGATGTGGACATCTTCAGAGCAAAGAGGAGAATGAGGATGGAAGGGAGGAACGGCAAAGAAAAGAAAGCTTGGCTGTGTTGGCCTTTGGGCCAGGAAAGGCCTCTGGCCACCGGGAACAAGAAATCTCAGGGGCGTGTGGTTCATCCAAGAAGAACAAGGTGCATAAGGGCCAGACGATGTGGCTGAAGGATCCTGACAAGTTCCTGGAACTCACTGTGCCTGCATCGGGGACCTGGGACCGATAATCCCCAGGGAGCTGGCGTGGGAAGCAGATGAGTTCCTCCACGTAAGGCCTCGCTCAGCGAGAGGGCCTGGCTGCTCTTTCCCCTCCGCCCCTGTGTGCCTACCTCCTGGTGGGGGGGGGGGGGGGCGGGAGCGCAGGGAGGGGAAGCCGGACTCCCCTGCCCTGTGTCTGCAGCCCCGTTAGCTCCTACCCACCTTCTTGCAGGCCCTGTCCTCTCCTCGTCAGCCAGGTCAAGGCCACGGCCTCCCACAACGGCCTTGGGCAACATAAAAGGGATTTATAGCCCAGCTGGCAGCTCCGGTTGCTGTCTCCCAGGGCGGGGGGGGGGGGGGGGGTGAGGGGGGCGGATTTTTAGAGGCTCTGAAATTCCAGGGAAGAAAATGACAGTGTCAGCGCTCAGCCTGGCCCCCACCATCTGCCTGGCACCCCCAGCATTTCCAGATGTGTTTACACAAGATGCACATGTACACACAGATTCGCATGGATGCACGTGTACACATTGGAACACATGTTCACAGACAGGAGCCCCCGGATACACTTACACAAACACACACCCATATACACTTACACACACACCCATATACACTTACACACACACCCATATACACTTATACACACACCTGTACACACTTACACAAACGCACACCCATATACACTTACACACACCCATATACACTTACACACACACCCATATATACTGATACACACACCTATACACACAAACACACACCCATATACACTTACACACACACACCCATATACACTTATACACACGCCTGTACACACACAAACACACACCCATATACACTTACACACACCCATATACACTTACACAAACACACACCAATATACTTACACAAACGTGTGTGCACACACGGACACGTATACTGACGTGCGTTCCCAAGGAGAGAGACAATATGCCCAGAGGTGCGCACACTAATGCGATGTCCCTCAGCATGTGGCTGCCATCACAGCTGTGAACCCGTGAACGGGACCACAGGCCACAGGAGAGATGGGAAATGAAAAATAGATCCGGAGACAAATGGCAGGGGAGGTGGCGGGGGGCGGGGGGGAGGGGTCAGAGAGCAACCAAAGGACTTGTACACATGCATGTCAGCATAACCAATGGACACAGCCACTGGGGCGGTGGGGGCTTGCCCGGGGTGGGAATGGCTGGGATGGGGGGTCAATCGGGGGAAAGGAGACATATGTAAAACTTTAGACAATAAAAAAAGAAAAGAAATGGAAAATGACTCTGCTTGCCCTTTGGGTCCTGCACCCATGCATGCTCTGTGGGGGCCCAACTCCCCGCGATCCGATTGGGGCTGAGTGGACTTTATTTACAGAGGCCGGGTGAATCAAGTCCCTCTAATGTAAATGTGCTTCTCATTATGCTAATGCCGGCGCTAGACATGCAAATCCATAAGCATTTGCATGCCTAATGCAACAGCCCTTGTCCATCCCGCCCAGCTGCTATTTACTATCTAGTTTTTATGACTTATGGGTTCTCGGCCCTTTAAATTTATATCAGCGCCGTGACATATCTGCAAGCCGCGACAGCTTTATGAGCGCTAAAAAAGCTGCAGCGCACCGCCACTAAATACTAATGACATAAATGGCGGCTGTAATGGCCCCTGTTTTTATTACAATACCAAAGCCCGTAGATTGCAATTACTTCTGCCCTCCGACCACACCACACCACGCTGTCCGGGAGCCAGCTCGGCGAGGGGGATGCGACCCGCAGCAGGGTCTCGGGGTCACTCATGCTGCGGAGCTGAGGTCGGCGATCGCAGCAGGAGTTTCCTCTGCGGGTCCCCTGGGCCTGGACGTTGTCGAAGGTCCCCATCGCTGGCTGAGAGATGGCCCAGAGGGGTGTGAATCCTGCCGCCCCCTGCCACCCCCAGGAAAAGGAAGAGGAAGGAGGATGGAGGAAAAGCCCTCAGGACGAGGGTCCCAGTCCCAGCCGAGTCCCTAACCTGCTGTGTGACCCTGAGCAAGTGGCTTCCCTCTCTGGGCCTCACCCTCTCCACGGGGAGGGGTTGGACCAACGATCTCTAAGGGCACTTCCAGCTCCGACCTTCCGGGGGCGGACGCTGTGGAACATTCGAGCCTGCGATATTACCATTCATTTTCTCCGGAATGAAAATATATCCACCGGGACAGCTTTATGCCTGGTTTTATAAGTCCTGATTTTTCCACCTTAAAATAATAACACCTTGAATTTATTTTATGGCGGTTTTCATCTAAAACACTTTTCTGTTTGTCTTGGCATTTATCCGCCGTGTCCCTGGAGAGTTCAGCCCACGGGAAATAAATGATCCTTTCTGCTGCGCAGGGGGGTGGGGGGAAACTGAGGCTGGGAAAGGTGAAGGGGTTCAGGGCTTGTCCGGGGCCTTATATAACCTCAGCATCAATGCAGGGATTAAAGCCCAGGTCTGTACTGTAGCTCTCTACTTAGCGGTCTCCACCTCCAGTCCTTACCCTTCCAGAATCTGTGAGTAAGAATGACACTGGCCGGTGTGGCTCAGTGGTTGAGCGTCAACCTATGAACCAGGAAGTCACGGTTCCATTCATACTAGTAGTCAGAGCACATGCCTGGGTTGCCAGCTCGATCTCAATCCCCAATGCGGGGCACGCAGGAGGCAGCCAATCCATGATCCTCTCTCATCATTGATGTTTCTCTCTCCCTCCCTCTTCCTTCCTCTCTGAAATCAATAAAGATATATTAAAAAAAAAAAAAAAGAAAGGCACTCTCCTAGTACCATGAGAAGAACAAGAGAAAGGACTCCTGAACCAGCCCCTTTCTGTACAATCTCCTCGACTTTTCTATGAACCTAAAACTGTTCCGAAAAAATAAAGTCTACTATAAACCCAACAAAGCCACCTCCTCCCTGAAGCCTTCGGCTTCCTCCAAGATCTCCTGGGATTGGGGTCTCCCCCCTCCGTAGCTCGAACAGCATTTCCTCCTGCCTAGGCCCCTCCCCAGTCCCTAGTCTCCCAGGAGCACCAACCCGCTCCCCCCCCCCCCGCCCCCCCATCCTCATCTTCGTAACCCTGTCATCATTTAAATAAGAATTGCGTCTTCTGAGCACTGTCCTGGAGACAGTAACCTGTGCTTGCGGGCAGGGGTTCTGGTCTGTTCTAGAAACGCTGTCCCATGACCCTTGCTGGCTCCGGAGACTGCTGTCCACATTCAAGGCCCCACGTGGCTGTGGCCCTGCTCTCTCTTCAGAGGCAGCGAACGCGGTGGCCACTCCAGGACACAGCCCCAGCCCCAGGCCTCTCGCGGCCCCTCTGGTCTTCCCTCCGCCCCCTCCCTGGGGCTCAGGGGCCTTCTCCGCCTCGGTGGGATCAGGTGCGTGGAACCAGGAAGGCCGGCTTTAGTCTGGGTTGTTTTCCCCACCTGACCAGGGAAGTGACTCTATTTTTAAAGCCCTTGGTTGCTGTCCGTCTCGCTCAGAAGGCGCTGGTGCTCTGGGACCGGCTCAGGATAAACACGGCGTCCTTTGCTCCCTCCTCTCTCCTGCTTTTATGCTATAGCCAATCCCATCCTCTCCCTGTGCCTGTCGGGGCAGCTGGGCTCGTAATTCTTCCAGGGGAGGCTTCAGGAAGGAAGGAATTAGGTGCAATCAAAGTGTCAGGGCTGACAGGCGTGTGTGTGCGTATGTATGTATATGTGTGTATGTGTGTGTGTGTGTGTGTGTGTGTGTGTGTGTTGAGGGGGAGGTGAGGGGAGCTCAATAAGACCTGCTCTGTGCCCCCGTCCTCTCCCGGTCCTCTGCCCCGCTCCCGCCCCCCCACCATAACCCCCCCCCTTTCTGGATCATAACCCACATTATGAGACAACAGGACACACACACACACACACACCACCACCACCACCGCCACCAACAACAGCAACAGCGACGCGGCAGCTCTTCCTGGGAGCTCTCCCTGCTCAGGGCTGGGCCCCCCTTCATGCCCAGGAGGCCCAAGTGTCTTCCTGCAGCTCAGACCCGGGCCCAGGCCTCCAGACTTGCTATCTCGCTGTCGATGTGACATGGACCCATGAGGTCTCAAAGGAACCTCACATGGAACCTGTCCCCAAGTGACCACATGACACCCCTACCCCCCCCCCCCCGGCCCCAGCTCCAGCCTCCTCTCCGGGAGTGACCATGGTGACCATCTGCAGCAGAACCAGACACCTGGGAGACTTCAGAGAGACCCCCTGGCCGGCCAGTGTGGCTCAGTGGTTGAGCGTCGACCTATGCACCAGGAGGTCACAGTTCGATTCCCGGTCAGGGCACAGGCCCGGGTTGCAGGCTCGATCCCTAGTGTGGGGCGTGCAGGAGGCAGCCGATCCATGATTCTCTCTCATCATGGATGTTTCTCTCTCCCTCTCCCTCCCTCTCTGAAATCAATACAAATACATAATAATAATAATAATAATAATAATAATAATAATAATAAAGGAGGGTGAAGCCCAAAGGTTGTGAAAGTTGACTTGGACCATGAGGACCCCCCAACGGCGCATCCCCACCATGGCCCTGCAGCTGGACTGTGCGCGAGGCGGGCCCGTCTGGTTCCCCATGGGGCCCGCAGAGCAGGGGCCCTGAGCCAAGCAGTGCTGAGTGGGTGTTTGATTGACAGCTCCAGCTCCCTGGGGATTTCCGGGGAGGATACCCTTCGACCTGAGGACACATGTCCTTTTCCGACAGCCTGAGCCTCACACGGCCGCCATGTCTGCCCCGACGCCGCCTTCTCCCACTGTGGAGAGGGCCGGGAAGCCGCCTCCCCGCTGTGCCTAGGATCCTGCGGCCCTGGCCCCTGCCCTGGCCCCACCTCCGCTCCACGGGCAGTCCCAGTTCCAGGAACGGCCTCCCGGCTGCTCGTCACCTCCGCCCCAGGCCACGGTCCCTCTCCTCCTTGTTCTTGCTTTTGCTTGGTTGGTTGCAGAGCAACTTCAGTGGAAAAATTCAGTAATTCCCCGCTCATCCCAGTTTTCTCACTTCTGTGTGGTTCGCTGAATTAAGCGAATTTAACAACAGACGTGAACAAGCGAAAGAGCCATTCGCTGGGCCAGTGGAGACCCATCGTCCAGCCCCCGGCCTTGACCTCAGGGCTTCCCCGGGGGTGGATGTGGCTCCTGGTGGGTGATGTGTCTGAAGGTCCCCCCCCGCCGAGCTCCCCGGAAAGGGACCCGTGGGAAGACGGACCAATGCGCCCGGAGGCAGCAGGAGCCCCGAGCTCCGGGGAGCGGGCCGGGTGGCGGGCTTGCCACTCAGTCCTTCACACATGAGTCAAGCCCCTACTCTTTCCGGTTCTGTTCCAAACTCGGGGCGTAAAGCGATGCCCTGGACAGACCAGGTCTCTATTGCTGGGGAGGGAGGGAGCCAGCAAGGAAGCAAGCAGACCCCTGAGGGCATGTATTACATCTGGGGGCGTGTAATAAGGCTCACCTGGTGACATCACAGAGGGGCCCCGAGTCACAGAGAGGGGGCGTGGGGTGGCCTGCTGAGACTCGGAGGAGGAGACAGCCACACAAAGCCCGGAGGGCAGGGGTGGAAGAGTGTCCCTCACCCTCAGAGCCTGGGCATGGGCAAAGGTGCTGGGACAGGAGACAGCGTGGCGCGTCCTAGGAGGGGACAGAAGTCGGAAATGAGCTGCTCCGCACGGAAGAGAGCCAGGAGGGGAGCCACAGCCGGTGAGCTGTGGTCAGCCGGGCCGGACCGCGAGGCCCAGCCTGGCGCAGGCGCCGGGTGGGTTTAAGCGGAGGATTCTCGGTTTGGTTTGCGCTGAGAAGCTCACTCTGGCTCCTGAGGGGAGCGTGGGTTTCGAGGAGCCCAAAGGAGACTCACAGGGCAGCTCTGAGACCCGGTCACCCGCTGGCTGTGGCTGTGGGCGGGGCTGGGAGGTGCGTTTCTGGGTCCAGTTGTGAGCTGGGCTCGGGCACGAAGACCCCAGCTGCTGCCAGGAGCGACCTGCACGCCACAGGCTTCCAGCTGGGATGGGCCCAAGAGGTCGGACAGTTTGCTCCCTGGGGGACAGGCTTGCTTCTGCCCTCAGCAGGGACCCCAGCTTCTCAGGACAGAGATGGGGGCGCAGTTAGAGGACCCAGGCGCAGACCCCCAGGCCTCGCAGCCTCACTGCCCGTCCCTGCACCGCCACCACTCACACGGAGGCCCCATCGTGCAGGCCCCAGGCTCGAGAGCCCGCCAAGCAGGTTCCCACTCGGGAAGCGGGGAGAGCCCAGCGGAGGGGCAGGAAGAGCACTGGACAGTCAGATGCGCGTGACGGAGGAGCTGCGAGCTGTGCCCACAGCTCAGTTGGCATTGCTGACGTGTCCTCTCCCTGGGCACCATCTGAATAAGCAAACAATCCGTCGACCTGAAATGAACTCCTTGGAAAGAAGAGATGGAGAGAGATGGAGAGAGAGCACGTGGAACATCACTGAGACCCAAATGGACCAACGTTGATGAAGACGAGGCAGTGGAAGGGCAGGCTTGTCCCCTGCCGCGTGTGAATCCCATCGTTGGAGCCACGCGGTCATTAACGACTGTCGGCTGGAAGTCCGTCCACATGGGGCGTTTACTGCTGAGTCCCTCCCAATGCAGAGAATCCCGGACCCAGGACCGGGCAGGCACCAGCTTCCTTCCACACGAGGAAGGGGGGCCCCACGGCGCCGCCTCTGCGGGGCAGCCCCTCTTGCCCCTTGAAAGTTTCCCTGAGAGTCTGCAGTCCTTTCTGAAAGGCGCTCTGGGCCTCGCCCAGAAGCAGGTCGCTGCTGGTGAGCAGGGCCGTGGAGGGAGCTCCTGGGGCTGCACCCCCAGCGGGACCCTGGGTCCGGGGAAGGCAGGGGGCCTGGGGGAACCCTTGTTTTTCCTTCCATGGCTCCACCTCCGCGGTCTGCAGCAGAGCCCAGCGCTGGGAGGGGATTTCAGAGGCGGTTCTGTTTTCACTGGAACACAGACCAGAGACCCCACCCATGGCCAGCCACAGCCCAGGTCTGAGGGGCAAATCCCAGCTCCCCTGGGGCCCGGGCATCATGTGGCTACTGCGTACTCCTTGCCACTCTGCTGGCACCAGCCGGTTGGCACCACCAGCCTCTTCCTGGCTGCCTCTGCTCACATCTCTCTCAGGGTCAAAACTGGGGCTTCCTGGGGACAGGCTGGGCCCAGAGTGCTATGGAAAGGGGGGGAGCAAGAGCAGGTGCGTGGGAAGGGTTCCCTGCCTGGGCGGGGTCTGGGGCACCTCCCTGTGGGCGCTCCTGTCAGCGATGGGGGCTGGGCCGGACGGTGAGGTCCAGGAAGTTCCTGAGGGGCGTTCACTGGCTGGCTCCCTTCCCTGTGGCAGTGCCAGGCGCAGTTTGGTTTCACCATGACGCAATCGCAGGACACCTGCTCTATGCCTGGCGCCATGGGAGGCGCTGGCCCGAGCGGGAGGAGCAGGTTCCAGTCCTGCCTGGGCGGGTGCTCACCCTCTGAAGGGCCACAGCCATGGGGGCGGGCTCGGGCCCTGAGGGGGGAGCATGCAGACATGCAGACAAAGGATATTCATCCACACGGGGTCCAGGGAAACATGAGCCTTGGGGCTGGAGAGGAGGCAGTTCCGGCCTGAAATCACCTTTCTCCTGAAGAACTGGAGGAGGGTGGGAAGACGGGGGTCTTGGGGGGGGGGGGGCACAGGATCCTCTTCCTAATGCCACTCGCTTGCTCTGTTCCTCCCGGGCTGGTTCAGTCTCCCACCTGTTCCGTGTATCCTGTGGCCCGCGCTGTGGCCGTGTGCTCTGCTCCCGATTGCTGCTGCCTTTCATTCCGCACCTCCCGTGCCTCAGGCAGTGCTGGGCATCGCTTATGCCCTTAGCACAGTCTCCCCAGCACCTGCTCTGAGGCCTTATTGTCCCATTTGAAAGGTGAGCAGACTGAGGCTCCGAGAACGTGCTTGTTTCTTCCACAAGGAGCCCCAGGCAGCCAGCCGGGACCTTTGTCCTTGCCCCGGGGACTCTCCTCCCCAGGAATTGGCTCAGAGCAGGTGCACCCGGCTTTCCCTCCCAGGGCCTCCCCCGGAGTAGGTGAATGTTCGCTCTTTTGTGGAAAGCCAGCAAGGACTGGACCAAGGCCACGCTGGGAGGTGGGCGGGGAATGAGAAGTGGGCGGGGAACTGGAAGTGGGCGGGGAATGGGAAGTGGGCGGGGAATGAGAAGTGGGCGGGGAATAGGAGTGGGCGGGGAGTGAGAGGTGGGCGGGGAATAGGAGTGGGCGGGGAGTGAGAGGTGGGCGGGGAATAGGAGTGGGCGGGGAACGGGGAAGGGGGAGGCAGACTCCTGAAGGCCTGGGTCCGAGGGGACCACCAGGGGGACACCCTGGACACCTCTAGGCCACCCCTCACATTCGGGAGCTGAGGAGGAAGGTGGTAAGAGAGACCCCCCCTCCAAAGAGGGGGCCCGGAAGGGGGACCGCTATTCCGATCTGGGGTGAGGAAGGCCTCCGGAGGAGGTGACATTTACTTCTGAGGCAGCAGGAAAGGAAGGAGA
This sequence comes from Myotis nattereri, assembly GCF_964212035.1. Taxonomy (NCBI): domain Eukaryota; kingdom Metazoa; phylum Chordata; class Mammalia; order Chiroptera; family Vespertilionidae; genus Myotis; species Myotis nattereri. Next base: position 2,419,534 of record NC_138090.1, read on the forward strand.
TGAGGTGACCCCGGCAGGGAGGAGTCCTTCAGCCTGAGGGTGAGGCTGGGTGAGGGGGTGCTCCTGGGACCCCTAAAGGCTCTCTTCTGGTTGGATTTGATTGAGAAGAAAGCAGGAGGCAGGGCCCAGGTCTGGGAGGGGCAGAGGGTTCTCAGAGGAAAGGAGGCCTCTGTGAGGGGAGCCTCTGGTTGGGGCAGGGCGGTCTCTGGCGGCCGGCCGAGGCCCTTTCTCTCCCTCTCAACCCCCAGCACACCAGCCAGAGTCCCACCTGAGGGAGGGCCCAGCTGCCAAGGGCTGGGCCCCAGAGAGGCCTCTAACTCCAGGTCCCTGAGGAGCCCCCTCTGCCCCAGGCCAATAGGAGGCTCAGACCTGAAGGTGAGGCAGATTGGGGGTGGGGAACCCCATGCTCCCCACAGCCCTCCGGGCAGGCGTGCAGCTCAGCCCTCTGAGCACTTGCTGACTAGGGCAGCCCCAGCTCATGAAACCGCTGCAGGGCGAAGGGCACACCCCCACCCATCACCCCACAGGGCCTGGCGGGAGGGTGGGGTGGTGGCCTGGGGCAGGAAGGGCCTGTGCGAATGGACAGGGTTGCTTCCCGCGGAGGCAGCCTGGCAGCTGAGCTGCTTGAATTCCCAGAAAGACTCGGCTTTTGCAAAGCAGAGAGAGACTGTACTTCAGCGTGAAGCAGAGAGACAGCGGGGCAGGGGCACCAAGATGGTGATGGGGGGGGGTCCCCTGAATGGCAGAGGGAAGGAATCCGCAGGCAGAAGTGACTGGAACCAGACTGAGAAGGGTCTCCAATGCCCAGGGCAGGGCTTGGGGAAGCAGCCGGACCCAGAGCACATCAAGGATCACACTCCCCTCTGTCCCACTGGGAGCCCACGTGCTCCCCGGTGTGCAGCTCCCAGGCCCCAGGCAGGGGCTCAAAGTGAGCGTGAGGGCCAGGCCTGGCTGCACAGGCCTCCCCCGGCCTCAGGCCAGCCCCAGGCCTGGCCTCGGGAGCTGGCCCCTGGGAGCCGGGTCAGCGCCGGCTGCAGCCAGGACTCACTAAACCCAGGCAGGAAACAGGCCAGCTGCGGCCTGGAACGGGAGGGACTCTGGGGGATGTTTAGCCCCCTCTCTGTCTTTATACACACAGGCAAACCGAGCCCCAAGAGGGGGGCTTGCCAAAGTCACCCAGAAGGGGCACAGCCTGGACCACCCAGAAGGTCCCCTCCTCAGGAAGAGGGGTGACCACCCACCTGCAGCCACTGAGCTCCCAGCGCATCTGGGCGCAGCCCCCTGGGTCAGTGGCTGCTGCCCCTCCTCTCCTGGGGAGTACCTGGGCCCACAGAGGCTGGAACCTGGCTTTGCTGCCCCTCCTCTCCTGGGGAGTACCTGGGCGCACAGAGGCTGGAACCTGGCTTTGCCAGGGCAGAGCAGTTGGTTGGGTCTGGGTGGAGCCCTGGAATGCGGGGGGGAAAACATCTCTGAGCGTCTCTATTTAAAAAGAATCCTGTTGTGCGCTTTTAAACAGAAAGTTCCTGCTCCACCTCACCTCCGCTTCCCTGGGGGCTGACCTGCGGGGAGGGGAACTGCTAGGCGGGAAGAGAAAAGCCCTTCGTCTGTGGCTCACTTCCCAAGTCCCTACCGACCCTCCTCCCTGGGCCTGGGCGCTGGGGCAGCAGAGCGCCCGCTGGGGATGTGCCCGGACTGGTAGCAGAGGAGACACAAGGAAGGCCAGCTTGCTAAGCGAATCTCTCCATCCTGAGATACCTTGCTTATTACACTGTAATTCTCCCTTCTTCCCACCCCCACGAGCTAATTAAATTCATCCCTGAATCTTGGGTGGGAAGGAAAAACAAAAAAGCTTGTAGAAGGACCAGAGCCCTTGGGGCCATCCAGGCCAAGGGTTCCACCCGGAGGCCCGTAGTCGCCCGTCCACCAGCTTTCCCGGCGCGCGCAACCTCCCCATTGCCCAAGCGACCGGGGCAGACTTCCAGACTTAAAACGACGTTGTTTATTTCAATTTTGCTTTCACATTCTGTTCCGTACAATCAACACTCCTAAAGGAACCTCTTGACCAAGAGCCCAGTGATGAGCGCCAGTCCCGGGTGCGGGCCGGTAAGGAGGGCAGGCCCTGGACTTGGAGCGGCGGGAAGGAAACGCTGCTTGGAACGGGGAGCGCGCGGCGGGAGCGCACGGCGGGAGCCGCCCAGGGGCAAAGGCGTGGGAAGCGCGCCCCTCAGGGCAGCGGGTTCCAGCTCCTGCGATCCGCATTATTCCCAGTGTACGTGGACTTCGAAAAAGCTTCCGGCCGGCAGCCCCGCCTGGCCTAGTAAGATTTCGGTCAAATTTCTTATGTTCGCGCCAAAGCAGGGAACACAGGCGAGTGCAGGGCTGGCCCCAGGCCTGGTGCGGGGAGGCCCGCGCTTGGGCGGCTGGGCGCAGTAGCCCTGGCAGCTGACCTGGTTGCAGGGTCGCAGGCTAGCTCGCCTCCCACATTCGGAGCCTCACCCTTCTGCACCCCGACCCTCAAACCTCGCAGCTGGGGAAGATGCGGAGTTGAGAAAGCGTGTCAGAAAAAGAAAAGTCCCACTTCGACTTTATTGGATGAAAGCAAATTGAACTCCTGGCTATTCACACGTATGTTACAGAGGACAGACGCCGAAGGGCCCGGAGGAACCTCCCGGCGGTGGTTAGTTGGAGCCACAGAACACGAGGGGGTCGACAAGCGTCAGAATATCAAGCAGCCTTGGGTTTCACGATCACTCCGAATGGGGACATAGAAATACGGAAACACGGCCGGTGTCCACTGGGAAGTCCTTCGTGTACAAATGATATATATATTTATATATATTTTTTTTAAACCAGTCACCACCCAGGTGAGTCCTTTCTCTGCTAAGCAGCAGCCGAGGACGAAGTATCTTCAGCTAAAGGACTCTTGAGCAGTGTTGTGAGTAGAGCAGGACTCGCCAAATGAAAAACCGCCGCCTCCATCACGAAATAAAAATACAAACTTACCCCGCTGCGGCTAAGACGGGGGAGGGGCGCATTGGATTTCAGCAGGGGACCCGGGAGGGAAGGCATTTCCCGTTCTACAGTGAAATACAAAGTTTCTTTTCGGTAACTCGTGGGGAACGGGGACAGGGGGGCGGTGAGGACCGATGAGGCGGTCTCTCTCTTCCTCCGACACTGCAACTGGAAGGGGGAGGCAGCCTATTTTTGGAAAGGGGAGTGCGCAGAGCTAGCTGGGATCTACTTATCCAAATGAGTAACCGGACACAGTCGTCCCACCGCCTCCGCGGGCCGCCTGCGCGCGCCTTTCGCAGGATACAGTTGCGTTACGTGGGGGGGAGTTTCGAGTCCTTTACGTGTCGGCCTCCTGCGCATCCCCCCTCTCCTCCTGCCTCGCCCGCTCCCGGCCTCCTGCTCCGGAGACGAGGCCGTCAGAGGGGAAACACGAGGAACCCGGAGAAGGTCGAGTACTTCCAGCCGCCCATCAGGTTGCCCCGCTCCAGCTTGAGGTAGGCCCGGTCGCCTTTCTCCATCTGGATGAGGACTCCGTTGCTGGCGGCCTCCCGGGTCACGTCCTGGTCACCGGCGAACGCTGAAATCACCGGCCACCCGTTTAACATCAGGCTCACCTGCGAGAGAGAGAGAGGCTCGCTTCAGGGTGGCAGCCAAGATGGTACCGAAGCGGCAGTAGAGACGGGACCTGCGCGCTGAGCGCTCAGCCTTAAAGGCCAGGACGCGGGAGGGAGGTGCGGGATGGGAGGGTGGGGAAGGGGCTTTGCAGGTTACTGCCGAAGGTCCAGTGGGGACAAAAGGCGCCCATCTAGATGAGAGAGGATGGGTCTGCCCCTCACCGGAGTCACCTTCATTCGCCCATCGCATCCTGAGGGCGCTTTTTTTTTTAAAAAAAAAAAAAATTCAATTTGAGGGACCCATAGGTGGCTCAAGCGCCCTGACACCTTAGTCCCCCGCCCCCTCAACCCCACCCCCAAGGCTCAAACGGAAACTCAGACAACCCGGCTCTTGGTGCTCCTGGGAAAACAAACACACACAAAACCCTGGCTCCCCCAGCTCCTAGCTGCCTGGCCCGACACGGAAGAGACGGGGGAGGAGCCCGGCGAGGCTTCGGACTAAAGAGAAATCTCGCGCAAAGCTGCATTCCGCGCTCCATCCCCAAACCCCAGGCTCAGTTCCTGTCCAGCTCCGGCCGGCCGCTCCTCGCACCTGCCGCCTGGTTTTGCCCTTGCGGTGGCCTCGGCGGCCAAGGGCCCCGCGCGCCCCCTCTTCCCAGCCGCGCATTCCATCTCCGTCTCACCCCAAAGGAAACCTAGACACCTTCGAGCACCCCGGGAACCAGTGATAGCGGGCTGGGACGAGACTGGAGCCGGGAGGGAGGGAGTGGCACGATGCGCCTTCCCTTCTTCCTCCACCCTTCACCCGCTCGGGCTCCGCGCCGCTAGTTCCAAGACCCAGAGCAGGTCCGCAAAGGAACGGCGGAGGCCACCTGAGCGCCGTGCGCAAGGCTGGCGCACCGGCGTCCCGCCGGCTTCGGAGCCGGAACTAGGGGTCGGGGTACTGTCCGTGGTGCTGAAGGGCGGGGGTCAGGGAAATCTGGGGGCAGCAGGAAGTGCCTGTGATGCTAAAGCAACCTCTAGGGGAAACCCCTGCAATCTCAGAGGAAAGCGCGAGAGAAACCTCTGTGGGGGGCTCAGAAGGCCGGAGGAGCGTACCTCTGTCTTTGGGGAGGGGATTAGGTTCCAAGAGCCAAAGGCAGGAGAAGCAAGGGGCAGCCCAAGCCACCGAAGCAAGAGCCCCTGCTACTCAGCCGGACGGGCCGGGCCGTGCAGCTGCTCCTCTTTTCTCCCACTCCCACGCGGCCGCTCACTCCCGCGGCTAGCAGCCCCCTACCCAGGCCGGGCCTGGCCCGGAGGCGGCGGCTGACCTGGATGGTCTGTCTGTTGTAGACTTTTACCACGTGGAAGTTAAAACTGTAGATCCCTTTGCGCGGGGCGATGAAAGTGCTGCGTTCTGAATCAAAGTTGTTCCCGATGTTCACTAGTACCTATAACGAGACGGGGGCGGAGGGGAGCAGGCAAGAGTCAATCCGAACTCTGCCACCGCGCCTCCGCAGAGACCTTGGGGAATAGGGGCGCCCACCTTCCTCCTCTCCCCCACCCCCTACCAGTCCAGGCTACGCGTAGCGCTCACCTGGTCGAAGTAGATGATCATGGTGCGATTACTCATCTCGGAGGGCTCGTGGTTGGTGCTTCTGATGGCAGAAAAGGCCACCTTGGCGCTGCCGGAGCGCACAGAGATGCCCAGCGCTGTGCCCGTGGGGTCGGACGTGGGGTTGGAGTCGCACACCACCAGGCACTTGCCCTCCAGCACGATGGGTTCCGTCTCATTCTGCCCCCGAGCCGGGCCCGCCAGCCACACCGCCCCGAGCAGCAATAGCTCCACGACACCCAGCATCGCGGCGGCGGCGCCCACCCCGCCCCCCACCCCGGGGGCCGCCTGCGCCAGCCGCCCCCCCGCCCCAGCCCCGCTCCGGAGCCCCCTCCTCAGCTCCGTGCGCAGCTCCGCCGAAGCCGCTCTGGACACTCCTGCTCTTCCTTGCACTCCCGAACAGCCGTGCCCCCCGCGCGACGCTCCCGGAGCCCCGCCGGGGCCTCAGGGGAGCCGCGGCTGCCCAGCCGCACTTGGATGCATAGCCGCTGCCTCTCGGTCCCCGCTGCTTCCGCCGCCGCCTGCCCGCACCCGCCGCTGGCACCGCCGCCGCCGCTCTGAATTATTGATGCAGCCGGCGCTGCAGCCGGAGCGGCGGAGAGCGCGCGCCGGGCACAAAGGCGCGGACCGCGGCCTGGCCCCGCCCCCTCCGCTTCCCCGCCCGCCTCCCTCTACAGCCCCGCCCCCGCCCGGCCGAGGCTCCGCCTCCCGGCCAATCCGGGAGCGCCGCGCTCCCCGCCGGGCCAATGGCGGCGTTGTCCGCGCGCGGCCACCTGACCCCGGGCGCCGTTGTTATTAGGCTGGGCGAGGCGGGCGGCGCGCGGCAGCGGGGTTGGGCTCTGGCCTGGAGACGACGGAGGGAGCGAGGCCGGGAGCGCGCGCGCGCACCCGAACCGTTCTCCGCGGCAGCTCGCTCTCTCGCCTGCTGTCTCCTGCCACCGTCTTGTTCAACCCGCTCAGCCCTGCCGCCCGTCTCCCTCTTCCGTCCGCAGGTAGGAGGCGCGCGCGTCCTGAGTAGGGAGTAGAATCGCAGGGGAGGTGCGGCTCCCGCGGTAAAGGCGCGAGGGGTGAGAGGGGAGCGCCCCCCAGCGGGCGAAGGCGCAAGGGGCAGCCTGCGTGTGGGCTGGTCGGGCTGCCTAATGCTGGGCGCGTGCATGCGCGGCGGGGCGGGGCGGGGCGTGCGCGGTGGCCTGGGAGGTGCACGTGCTGCCGCCCGGAGCCGGCTGGGCCCGGACTTGGGACTCGAGGCCTGTGTCTCCCTGCTCACCTTACCCGGCCCGTGGCCACGGAGGTTGGAACTGGACCCGCCGCCCTTGCCCGCCACTGGAAGAGCCTGCCCTGCGGGCCGTGGAGATCAAGCGTGCGCTCGGTCCTTGGTTAGTGCGTTATTAAGGCCGGATCAGTGAACAGGCACCAGTGCCAGGCCCCGGGGCAGGCGCGGGGGACGCGGTGGTGAGCGAGATCAGCGGCCTTGCCCGATGCCTCCTGCAGTTCAGTGCTCGGGGCAGGAGCGAGCGCACTGGCGTCGCCCGCAGGCTTTTCCTGGGTCCCATGTTCTCTTGCGGTACAAACGTCTACTTCGCATCCTCACTTTTTATTTACAGCGAGGCTCGTCCACGGGCGCCTGCGCAGCATTGCCTTTGGTGCAGACCCAGCATCTTGTCATTTATAGGCGCTTTTTCAACGGTCATTTTGACCCTAAATGAATGTTCGCGTCAGACATTGACTTGGAACTTTACACACACATGCACGCACGCGCGCACACGGCGACAAACCTAAATGTAAAAATACAGCTTTGCTGAGTGGAAGGAGAGAGGAGCTGCGGAGGGGGAAGAGGCAGCCTGGGGTGCGGGAAGACCGAGACCTGCAAGGGTGAACGCAGGCAGCTAACTGGGTGGCGGAGGCAGGAGGGTCAAGTCCAAAGCAAGAGCGCGGGTCCGACCCCCAGGCAGAGGCGGGCTGGGATGCTGTTCACCTGGGCACGTGGCCGGGCGACCTTGAACCTGCGTGCTCAGCGGAGCCAGGAGCCAGAGCAGCTGGGCAACTGGCAGCGGCGAGAGGCCAGCTGGGGACCTGGGAGAGGTGGGGCGCCCCCTAGGGCACGCTCTCCCCCAAACAGGGAGGCCTGCCCCGGAATCGCCAACAGCCACGCCTTTCCGCTCTCAATCTCTTTTGTCACATGGCCACCCTGACAGGTCTTTAAAGAGTTACCTGGGGTGCGGGGGAGTGGGGCGGGGGGGAGGTTGATCTCTGACCCCACCTCCCTTCAGAGGCCTGCAGCGGCCACTGGGCTCCGCCAGGACAAAGGGAAGGGCCAGGGCACTGGCAGGAATTTCATGTTAAGTTGAAACGACAGGAAAATATTTTCCAGCTCTTCTCTTGGAGAGCAAGCCCTTGCCAGCCGCGCTGACACCTCATGTGAGAGCACGAGCTAATTTGAGAGGTGAAGGCTCCCTAATGAGACTGCACGCACCTGCCACCGGGCGGGTCCCTGGAGAAGCACCAGGTAGCGTAGCGGCGCGTGCTCTCTGGCTCCGCACAGCCTGTCTTTGCCAATAGTGAGCAGCGCCGCCCCCTGGCGGGGGGAAGGCCCGCTTTCTCCTCCCCTGCAGGCCGGAGGCTCCCAGGGGAGATGGTGGCCAGCCCCCTCCTTTGCCCTTCACATGAGGCTCCCGAGGGCAGTGCCCACGCCGGAACTGCCGTCCCCATGCCCGTGTCCTTCATCCCGCATTCCCAGTCTCGGCCTTACTTCGGCCGGACCCGTCCTTCCACGGGCTCTGTTCCATGTCCCGCAGGAGGGGTGACCTGGCCCCACCCCCAACTCTGCCCCCTCCTTCCTTCTCTGTCCCAGTGGCAGCAGCTGCGCCCACCTAAGGACCCCGCACATCTAACAGGACCGCAGGCGTCTCTGTGTCCTGTGGTTTCAGCCATTGTCAGAGCGCCTCCTGTCTGAGCTCATCCTCCCTGGCCTGGGCTCTTTGAAGAGCCTCCTGGCTTATCCTCCAGGCTCGCCTCCTGGCCCTCCGGGACTCCGCATGTTCTTTCACTCAGGGGGTGTCTAGTGGGCGCCCTGAGATCCGCAGTCTCCGCTTTCCCCCGTGGAAGGGAGGCGTCCCGGCCACCACATTCAGGTTGCTCACCCCCTTGGCATGCGTCACCGCTCCTCCGCGCGGGAGGTGCTCAGACAATAACAAATGCCGGCCTAATGAGGCGGATGCGCGCCCTCCTGAACGGGGAGGTGTCAGTGAGATGAGGTACGCGAGGAGGAATACCCTTGGAAACCCTAAAGCAGTCCTGTTCATGTTCCGTGTTGACATGTTGACTCGGGGTTCTTTGAGCTGCGAGTGACGAGACCAGTTCAGACGGGCTTATTAAGGACTCCACCTGGGCGGAGTCTTGCCAGGGAGGTATGGCCGGATCCCCCACCCAAGGTTTCAGGGTCTGTGTTCGGGTTTTGGCTTTATTTTCAAGCAAGTGGTTTCTATCGGATGGCTCCTAGAAGCTACTACCAGCTCACTCCTAGTGAGAAAACAAGAATGTAATTTTTTCCCCTCAGTATTTGCAGCAAAAGTCTCAGGGTGGCCCTAGCCGGTTTTGCTCAGTGGATAGAGCGTCAGCCCGCGGACGGAAGGGTCCTGGGTTCAATTCTGGTCAAGGGCATGTGCAGGAGGCATCCAATCAATGGGTCTCTCTGTGTCTCTCCCCCTCCCTTCCACTCTCTCTAAAAATCAATAGGAAAATATTCTCGGTGAGGATTAAGAAAAATAAAAAGATCTCAGGGTAGTTCTCACAGGGCAGCCTGAGGCTCTCGTCCCTCTCTGAGCAAGTCCTGCCGGCTGGGCGTGGGTCCAGGCGTCTGCCTCTGGACAGGGGTCTGGTGTTGGCTGCGCACCGTCCAGACTTGGGGAGTTGCCCAGAGGCACCGCAGAGAAGGGGCGCCAGGCAGGCGGACACAGTGCATCTGCTCCAGCCCTGCTCACAGGCAGGCCACTGCGGAGGGTCCCCCCTGAAGGTGGCGATGGAGACCCCTGCAGTCGCCAGAGCTGCCGGTGTGTGTGCATCCGGGTCTTTCCGGAGCATCCAGACCTCAGCTACACATGAGATCAGACACTCGCCACAGTGAGGGTTCGCTTCAGAGTCCGAATGCACTTCCCATGGGAGAACCAGATCAGTGTCCACAACTAAGCAATGGAATGTTCTGTTCGAAAGGGTTTCTTTACTTTGTAAAAACAATGAAAGAGAGCTTTTCTTCTTTTACTTTTTGTTGGAATTGATTATTTTTCTTTTAGTTTCTTTTCTTTTTTTTTTTTTGGCCCCTCGAAAGGCGAAATGTTATTTCTTCGTGGCTAGGTACCCAAAATTCCTCACGATTCATCGATTAATGGAGACAAATGAAAATATGAGAAAGTCTGAAAAAACCAAAGGATTGAGTGAGGCCATTCCCATGATGGGAGACGGCGGGGTGTGTCTGGCGAGGCTTTCTGGGCTCTTGAAGGACCGGCCAAGTGTTATAAACCGTCTGCCTGACGCTCCTAATGCGTTAGAGAGATTCCGGCGCTACAAGGTGGCAGATAATGCATCTCTGCTGTTGCTGTCACACCCTCTGCCTGCTGCCTCAAGTGCAGCCTTGTGTCTGATGAGGTCGAAGGTTTCCCCCCTCGTGCATTTCCAGTTCCCCAGCACCGGGCAGTGGGGAAGTGGGGGTGACTTCTATTCCCGGAAGCCCCACCCCCAGACCCCACCCCTAGGGAAGGAACCAGCTTCCCTATTGTGGGAATGAGAGAACATGGTCAGGAAAAGGGGAATATTTTGTCCCAGGAGATGAAGCAGCCTCATTCTTTTATTAACTCAAAATGGATTCTCTAATGTTCGTGCGCATCAAACAGTATTTCATCTCCTTTTGGTCTCGGTTCAAAGCCCCAGACGGGACCATCCTCTAGTTTTTAGTTCATTTGCTCATAAAGCAGGAGAGAGAGGCTGTGCTGTTCTGAAGAGTGTTAAATTTAGGATTTCAAGGGCCCGGTTCATTTTAAATTAATGCTGGGTCTAGAGGATCACACCTGAGGGTGATTCTAAGTTGTGCAAAGTATGAAATAATTTAACTTCCACCAAAGCGTCAGTGCTCCCGCATGTGTGTTTTCTCCGCACTCAGATTCATTTTCATACAACACTGTTGCTGTGGCAGTTTTCAAAGGACGTTACAGAATTAGCTTTGTCATTGGACACTGCTATTAAAACAGGAAAAGGCAGGGGCACTTTTGAGTGAAGGCCTGGTGTTGGTAAACATTTTAATTCTTCAAAAAAAAAAACCACACCACACAAAACCTTGTTCTGTAGATTCAAAATGTCTCTAGTTCTCCTGTGAATACCAACTGGTGCATCTTCTTAGCCTGTGTGCAGGAGAGGCTAGAAGTCTTCTACACTGAGAGGTCCCGGCAGTTTTTAAATCGACGCCTGAACCCGCTGTGGAGTATGAGGGTGGAAATGCTGAATGAAGCTGTTATTCAAGTCGATGACATTAAGGTCAAAGGAAAAAAACCCCATCACCGTCCTGCAGAGCTGCTCGCGAGAGAAAACAACCACATAGATAAACCCCGAACACCCGCTGGACTTTTCCCAGCACGTAATTGTGTGTGTGCTTTGGGGTGGCGGTTTATAGGGACCGGCCAAGGTTTGGCCCGTCCAGCAAACGTGTATCGAGGGCCTACAACGTGCAAGACACTGTCCTGGGGGCTGGAGCTGCTGCCCAGATGCCCCGCACACGCCGGGACCCTGCTCAGCGGTGGTCAGAGGGGCGGGCGAGCCGGGAGGACTTCCATCCCAGACTCTTCTGGCCCCAATAGGGGTCCCACTTCCCTTCGCATTGGGCTTTATTACCCGGTTATGTGTTTACGTTTGCCTTCTGGTCAGACGATGGACGGAAATTACACACCCGGTACACCAAGCGGACGCGAGGGCGTTCAAACAGATACTTGTCTAAGCTTCAAGGGCATTTGATTTTATCAGAGGGTGAGTGCTGTCGTCACGTGGGCACCCCGGTTGGCTGGGAGCTCTCGCCAGCCTTGGGAGGGTCCGAGGGGCCTTTCCGGGAGGGTTTGTTGATGCTGTTTGAAGCTTCCCACAGTGCTGAGCGCTCGGGGTGGGTCTCAGGGAAACGGCTGCTACCTGCAGGGCTGCTGAGCCACCGGCTTCTGGGTAACCGGGAGACAGCGGAACGAAGAATTTAAGTGGAACTTGAGGGGGAGGGAAACAGAAGAGAAAGGGTTTGGGGATTTTTTTTTTGGTAATTATTTAAGTGGGAAAATCCCCAAGTGACATCTTCTGGTGGTTTTAGAGGATCGGGGAGAGGTGCATGCTTGGTCTTGCCCCTGCCTCAGGCCTTGGGGACGGGATGGGGAGGAGATTGAGGGCCCTGATGCTCACAAGCCCCAAGCCATTCTCTGCCTTCCTCACCCGCATTCTTACCCCTGGAGCCCATGGAAAGCATGAGCGGGGATCAGAGAAGGAGGCGAAAGGGTTGGGGTACGTCTTCCCACTCTCTCGGTGCAGCTGGCATGGAGCAGGGACCCTCACTCCAGTAACAGCCCTTCTTCCCTTTGTATCCTCAGCGCCGTGGGAGGTTTGCCAACCTCTGGGTCCCCAGCCTCTGGTGTGGGCCCCCCCCCACCCTGCCCACACCTCTGTGGGGTGTCCCTCATTAACATCTCTCCATTTGAGCTCCCGGTTTGCCTCTGTTTCCTCCTGGGGCCTCAGTGATACACTGTGTCGACACACAATCTTGCTTCCCCTTCAGAACCCCAGGACTTGATACCGGTATCCTCTGTGGAACCGTGAGTTGTTTAATCATTGGTTGTCCCACAGGGGAAAAATCACTGCGAATTAAACCCCGCTTATTACAAATTCGGATTAGCTGCACGACATTGCCAAAGCTGTGCTGTATTTCAAAGAGAACTATTCATCATTAGTTTTAAAAATTAAGTACGGATAAGTGTAATTATGCTGTTTTCTGCATATTGAAGTGAAAATATGAAAGAAGCATTTGTAAGTAGCAAATGTTAAATCTCCAAGAAGTTCCATCCTATAAGCTTGCAGTACAAGGACATGTTAATACCTTGAGAAAATACAATATTATTTTGTGAGCTCATAAAGCTATTTTGAGTGGGTTTTTTTTTTAAACATGAAAACCTTACCAAATTGTGGTTTTATGGTTGGAAAAGCAGGGCCATTACTGCTATTCAATTTTTAAGCTTGGAAACTTCCATCTGTGCATGTTCTCAACCAATAAGGATTTCATTGTGATTCTATAAAATAGGTTATGTTTCAGACTTGAAAATAACAGATCGAAAGCAAGCCACAATACAGTCTATTTCAATATAGAGGTGGTTACGATGGAATCCTTTTAGCCATCCGTTCAGTTTGACTATCCCTTTCACACCTACCCACGCAGGATCAAAGGCTAGTGAGGAAGCATAGAGCGACGAGAAAGTAATCTTTGACCAGTAGGCTGTCCACCCACAGCAGCCGTCGTCCCAACTCATTGGTCCACACAGTCCCAACGGCCAGAGTCGCTTCCTGCAGAACATCCTTAGAAAGATACCCACACCTTGGGAATGGGCTACTTTTGTTTAATGATGTGAAAAAAAATTGTATTTCTACCTTAGGATTTAATCAAAAAAATAGTAGTATTATAACTTTTATTTTTCATGTTTAATTTTACTTCTTTTTAAAAAAATATATATTTTTTACTGATTTCAGGGAGTAAGGGAGAGGGAGAGAGAGAGAGAAAGATCAAAGAAGGGAGAGAATCAGTGATCCACTACCTCCTGCACGCACCCACTGGGGATGGAGCCCACAACCCGGGCCTGTGCCCTGACCGGGAATCTAACCGTGACCTCCTGGGTCATAGGTCGACGCTCAGCCCCTGAGCCCCACGGGGCCGAGCAGAGAGCACACCCTGGGGGAGGTGAGCGTGGGCAGCGGGCGTGTCCTCGGCATAGCGGGAAACTGAGGGAGCTCCCTGGCGCCCAGAACTACGCATAGCAGCCCCTGGTGTACGAGCCAGGCCCACAGCCTGCCCTCCCGTGGAGGGCCGAGGGGCTGCGTGAGGCTGTGGGCACGGCCCCCCTTCCTTCCGGAGCAGCCGCTTCGGGGCTTGGGAGCATGGGGCTCAGGGTGCAGCCACAAGGGGGGCGGTCCTCGGCACCTCGCAAGCTCTGCCCTCAGAGAGGTCCCTGTGCAGCCCAGGCTGGGCTGGCGGGCAGATGGGCCCTGGGGAGAAGGGATGGCCCTGCAGTGAGTTCCTTTGTTCGCCTGGCGCTGCTGCTAGACAGGCCTACCTTTTTTTTTTTTAACTAGAAGCCTAAGTTCTTTGACTCTTCCCATTCATTCTAAATGAGAACGTTTGTTTCTGTGCAATGAGGCGAGGGAAACGGGGGCTCTTACGGATGCTTCCACCTTCGCTGAGTGATTTCCATCGAAACGCACCTTCCCGCGGACTTGAGACAACTCCCAAGTGAACGGCCTTTAGAAGTCACGAGGCACCGTTACCGGCTGCACTGCAGCAGTTATAAAATGCCTCTAACCATTGACAGAGGGCTGGGGGGATTGAGGGGAGGGTGTCAGCCCAGTGGTTGATTTTTTTGTCTCTGATTAGAATTAGGATTTTTTAAATGCCTGAAAGAGAATTTCCTTTTAACAGTATTAAAATCCACATAACGCAATGGAGGGGGAAAGGGAGCATATGTAATACTTTCAACAAAAAGTTTAAAAAAAAAATAACTAAAGAAAAAATACATAAAACCCCCACAGTGTCCACTGGTACCATGGAGGCGTTTCTCTCCCTTAACCCTGCAGACGGCGGGAGGGCCTGGCTGTGAATTGCATCCATCAATGAATCCTCCGTAATTAGAGGTGGATGCTCTCCCTCGCCCATAAGGCGCCCGCTTCTAAAGGAGCTCCCTCTGTGTGCGTCTGGCATGTTGGGAGTCAGGATGGCCTTTGTCGTGCGCATCGCTCTACTCCAAGCACCCGTCTGTGGGGCCGGCCCCAGGTTACCCCGTAAGAAAAGCACCCGCTTAATCCCATCAGGAACGCCGTGGATCCCCGAAGCGCTCGCCTGGAAAAGACCCTTAGGAGCCCGAGCAGGGAGGATGGTGGGACAGAGCAAGTCGTGCGTCTGACAATGGGCCGCGTGGCAGGGCGCTGTCTATGGAACCAGCCCCTGTTGGCAGGAAATGCCTAGTCTCCCCTACGTTCGGGATGGTAACACCAAGTTCTGGGAGGCCAGAGTGCAGGCTGGTGGAGGTGGATGGCTTGCCCTGGGGCCTCCCGCCTGGGAGAGATGGCGGGGGGGCAGGGGTTAGTTTCTGTCCTCAGCTCTGTTCCCCTGCGACATCGCCCCCTGGGGGTCGGGGTGGGGTGGTGTTTCTCGCTAGGAGTCAGCTCCGATGAACTCTAAATAGGAAACCTCGCTCCTGTCCAGCATGAGGGCTCCTCTGTACATTTTCAAATAGGATGCGCCTCTCTCCCTTTTCCCTCCTCGCGCCTCCTGTGTCCCCCAATAGCGTTCCCCGTATGTTCCTGCTGGAAACAGAGTACCGGCGCTCACTTAGCTTTTCCATACCTTCCAATGATGCTGGCAGCTGCTCACATGACAACGATGCCCCCTCCCCTCTCCAAACACTGTTACAAAGATGCTCGGATGAGGGAGGCGAGCGAAGGACAAAGCTCCCAGCACCCGCACAGGGTCCCTCTGGGAGGAGGCGGATGCAGGCGGTGGGGCGGCGGTGGTACTGCTTCATGTCTGGGCTTCAGCCTCTGACCGGATGAAGGTACAATGCACAGGCCTTAAACCTGGTAGCAAATTTATTTTTTTAGTTTTCACATCGTCCAATTTTTTTTTTAAACCCCAGGTAGAAGGATGCTTACTTTGTAGCAGCAGATGCACAGCTGACCCGTCCGTCCTGTTGACAACACGCTGAGGGCTGGAGCGTGGGGACTGTACCCCCAGCTCCTCCCGATGGGGACGGAGGAGCTTGGTGACCCGGCGAGTTTATGGGTCCCGCGCCCACGTCCCCGTCATTTGGAAGATGTACGTTTCACATTTTTTAAAATCTCATTTCATTGAGATGGGTTATGGGCGCTCCTTTCTCATCACATCGTAGGAGGTCCTTGGCTCTGTTGCCCCTGCCCACCCCACTTTCATCCATCCCGGGGTGCTCCTTGCAGCTGCAAGCCCATTGGCTGCTGCGAGTGTCCATCACACCCGCAGGAGATTCCTCCTGCAGATACAGGCTCCTCCCCTGAGGTTCGGGACACCAGGACCGTGGCCTTTCCGTGGCCTTTCCTCACGTGCTGTGTCCGGGTTGGCAACTTGGGAAGTGTCATGTGACCCTTGGTTATCCAGACGTGGGAGCCCCTCAAAGGCCATGTTCTGGGTAGAGGCACCCAGACACCCAAACTTTTAGCCTGATGACCTCATGAAGTATTGAACCTGACTCAATGGACTTGAGGTGCGTGAGGTTTTTGCTGAAGGTTTTGTTTTGCTCTTTTTCCCCTCCTAAAATGCCTCCGCCGGATTTTCATATTATGTTAGAACCTTCGCATGAATGTGCCTGAGGGGGGAGCATAAGTCGACATTTTTTAAAATATATATTTTTTAACACTGATTTTTAGAGAGGAAAGGAGAAGGAGCGATTGAGACAGAATCATGGATCGGCTGCCTCCTGCACACCCACCACTGGGGATCGAGCCCACCACCCGGGCACGTGCCTCTGACCGGGAAATGGAACCAGTGACCTCCTGGCTCCTGGGATGACACTCAGTCACTGAGCCACGCCGGCTGGGCTGTAGGTAGACATTCTTTAACCCAAGTTAGAGTGGTCACGTCTGTGTATTCGGTTTATAATTTTCTAAAGTTTTAATGTATAATATTGAATGCTGGTTTGGCTGCCGCATTCCGTCTTCTTTGGCTAACAGACTGGTAAACTAGGAGTGGAGTCAGCCTGTGTGTAGACTGGAGAAGGGGGAAGAGAATGGCAACACTGTCTCAAACCCCAGCGTTCAAACCGGAGGGTGTGATCATGAGAGACACCTAGTCAGGCCCTGTCTCTTCCGCTGTCTGCCTTCACCCAATAAGGTGGTTTGCTCTTTGGATTCTAGGCCAACAGGCTGTGTGCGAGGGAACCGTGGTCTTAATAGACAGACTTGGAGAAATGGCACCTTTGTCCTGTAGTCAATACACCAATTTCAGCCTCTTTACGGAGGAGGCTTTACCGAGCAGGAGAAATCCGCACCCGGCGATTCAAATGCCGCGCAAAGCAAATATTTAACCCAATAACTGGAACTGAATGTTAGGCCTCAGGGCGGCTGAACGCCCGCTAAAGACGTTTCTTAGTATTAGGGTGAGCCTACCGCACCTGGGAGCAAAGAGAGGCAAGCCGCGCGCCCTGAGCCCAGCCGCCTACCCTGCACGCCCTGGCCTCCGCCCTCTCCCAGGGCTCGGCCGATCGCCGCAGCCAGGCGAGGATTCCCAGCGCCCTGAGCACCCATGTGACACTCTGTGGTTTACAGGTCGCTTATAAGAGCTCGCCCAGCAAGTGCCGACCGCCATGCTGCGTCCTGTGCGTGCCTTGTTCTGGTTAATCACTGGAATCATCTTCCGACGATTGTGCCTTTTTACAGACGGGGAAACAAGGGCGAATCGATGGCCAGCGTCCTGCAGGCCGTGCCGGGCAGAGTTTCAGCCCTGGACCCCCCACCCCCTTCCAGAGGCTCTTCACCACCACGCCACACGTGTCCCCAGGCACACGGCACACGCTCCTCATACACCCCAATTAGGCGATATATGGGGGGGAGGGGACAGTGTTGTCCCTGTTTCATAGGTCGCTGGAGCAGTGTTAACTGGGGGTTCCCCCAGCAGACCCAGGGACCAGGGTTCAGGTGCAAGTGGTGTCTTTGGCCAGTGCATCCACAGCAGGGGTGGGAGAGCGGAGAAGTGAGGCCAGGAAATGACCATCAGAGGGGGCGTCTGTCCCTAAGTCACACACCACAGAGCAAACACTGGGACCCTGGCCCTCGCCTGAGGGGTGAGGGACAGGCCTTCACTCACTGTGGGCTCCCTTAGGGACCCATGGGAGCCTTGGGGTGGGCTCCTCTCCCTCCATCCCAGTTTGCTGCTCTGGGTCCTAGAGGCTCATCAGTTTCAGAAAGTCCTTCAGGCAGAGACCTGGCTATTGGGGTTGGGAGTCCCTGGATTAGGCTGAAGTGGCCCAAGGTCACGGGCACCCGGATGCGTCTGCTTCCCTGGTGTTGGGTGGGGGAGGGATTGCAGAGGTCTCACCCGCGTGGGACCCACCTTACTGAGGGTTTCGTAACGTGCATCGAGGATTACATTATCCATGTCCTCCCAGAGGCCCAGCACCTCGGGTGGTGGTTATGAGTATGGGGAGTGAATAGCGAGGGGGCGTGGGGAGGGAATACCTGGGGGGCGTGGGGAGGGAATGACGGGGGGCGTGGGGGGGAACGATGGGGGGCGTGGGGAGGGAATGACGGGGGGCGTGGGGAGGGAATGACGGGGGGCGTGGGGAGGGAATAACGGGGGTCGTGGGGAGGGAATAACGGGGGTCGTGGGGAGGGAATGATGGGGGGCGTGGGGAGGGAATAACGGGGGGGCGTGGGGAGGGAATGATGGGGGGCGTGGGGAGGGAATAACGGGGGGGCGTGGGGAGGGAATGATGGGGGGCGTGGGGAGGGAATGACGGGGGGCATGCCAAGCAGTTGAGTTGTCTGTACCCAAGGAAAGGCGCCTGGGCTCATCCGTCAGGATGCCCGCTGACCACGCTGGGTGGGACCGGGATGCATGTCCTCACATACGGTGGGATCCACTGTGTCATAGACCTCATGGCGACATGAGGCTTCATTCACAAGCTCAGCCGTAATGGATTCTAATGGATTGCTCATGTTGCCTGGTGGTGACGGTTTAACAAATCTCCCGGACACTGTTGGTTTGATGGCGACATTTCTTTTTTTTATATGTATATATATATTTTATTGATTTTTTTACAGAGAGGAAGGGAGAGAGATAGAGAGTTAGAAACATCGATGAGAGAGAAACATCGATCAGCTGCCTCCTGCACATCTCCTACCGGGGATGTGCCCGCAACCCAGGAACATGCCCTTGACCGGAATCAAACCTGGGACCCTTCAGTCCGCAGGCCGACACTCTATCCACTGAGCCAAACCGGTTTCGGCGACATTTCTTATCTACTCGTCTTCCTGCTCCATCCGCGGGGAATGTTCCCAGGACGTGGTGGCAGCGGCCGGCTCGCCTCGGGTCCTGCCGGTGCCAGTGACTGTGGCCGAGGGGGCCCTCCCCTCACCGTGAGCTCTCCGAGTGGATTATGGGTTAATTCCACCAACTATTTTTCCCCTCCAAATTCTTCTAACAGACTTTTACTTTCCATTTTCTTTTACAATTATTATTATTTTTAAAAATCTTAAATTGTTGAAAGTATGACATCTGTTCCCCTTCCCCGCCCCCATTGGCCCCTCCAGCCCGCCCCCGCTCCCACCCCAGGCCTTCACCTCCCTATTGTCTGTGCCCTGGGTTCTGCATAGATGCACACGAGGTCATTGGCAATTCCACCAACTTTTATTTGGCGCCGACTGTATAACATATTTTCTGAGCCAGGCGGTACGAATTGGGATATGGGCCACAACCTGATTCTGTCCTGTGAGAGCTCGTACAGTGGTCGGCAAACCGTGGCTCGCGAGCCACATGCGGCTCTTTGGCCCGTTCAGTGTGGCTCTTCCACAAAATACCGACTTCTGCGCATGGGCCACGAAGTTTCAATCGCACTGTACGTGTGCGCCCGCACGTGGTATTTTGTGGAAAAGCCACACTCAAGGGACCAAAGAGCCACATGTGGCTCGTGAGCTGCAGTTTGCCGACCACGGGTTTAGTAGAACAGTCATGATGACATTATAGATAGAGAGGTAGGCAGGCAGACAGACATTCTACATCTGAGGTTCAGATGGTTCCGGAAGGGAGCGATGGTAAGGGGCTGTGTGCCTCTGTTTCCCGTGGGTGGTGTCCAGATAACACCTCTCATGCCTCCCGCCACCCTCCACCCGCTGCTGCTCTGCGCTCCCGGAGGCGCGTGGCGCTGGGGGCAGTGCCCGGGCCAGGGCCTCGGCTCTGCGCGACCCAGAACTTGCTCCGTGAAAGGCGTCGCCCGGAGAATGTTTCCTTCAGGCAGGCGCGCACGGGCGGGCCCTTTCAGAGCCCAAGTCTGAGATGCCACCAGACCCCACGTCCACACACTCCTTAACAAGCAGCCGGCGCGGACTCCGCGCCCCACCACAACAGAGGCGAAATGCCACCGAGAATGAGCCCGAGTCCCGGGGCAGAGCCCAGCAGGCTCTGGAAGTGTCTGCGTTTCCGTGAGAAGGACGTGCTGGGCAGCCACGCAGCCATTGTCCGCTCGCAGAATCGCGCTTGGCGGGAGACACGGGGTGGGGAATGGAGCAGAGAAGGTCGGACAGCAGGTGGGCCCGGGGGAGGGCTGGCGTTGGTCCTGGGGGCCAGCGACCCCCGGAGGGGCCAGTGGGCCCGGCAGTGGAGGACAGAGGAGGGCCAGGTCTCATGTCTACCCCGAGGTGAGGAGCGCAGCGGTGAGCGTGGAGAGAATGTGGACAGCTGGCATCCAGCCCTTCTGCAGAGGTCCTTCCCCAGTGCCAGCCGGGACATCCCAGCGTCATGCGCTTACAGCTGCAGTATGTGCCCGGCCGCGGGGCTCCGTGGTTGAGCGTCAGCCTATGAACCAGAAGGTCAGGGTTCGATTCCCAGTCAGGGCCCAGGCCTGGGTTGCGGGCTCCATCCCCAGTGGGGGCCTGCAGGAGGCAGCATGACTCTCTCATCATGGATGTTTCTCTCTCTCCCTCTCCCTTCCTCTCTGAAACCAATAAAAAACAGTAGGAGGCTGTCACTTCCCATCTGAGTGCCCCGGGGGTAGATGGATGTCTCAAAGTGCCCCCCGCAGGCTGAGCGAACGAGTTCGCACGGCCCCTCATTGGCTGCTTAGCTCGCTCTACTGACCGGCTCGACCACCTGCACCCTTTGGGGTGAGCAGGTGCCCCCCCCCGTCCATTCTGTCCCCCACAGGCCTGGGGGAAAGGGCGGCTCATGCGACCGGCCCACTCCCGTCACGCAGATGTCCTGTCTGTGTGCTGTCTCAGCCCCTGAGACCTCCTGCCGCCCGCCTCCACCGCCTCCCCCTTCACGCCGCCTCCTAACGCAGCAGGTGCGCGTATTGGTGTCACAATGAGCCCCCGCCAATGCCCGCGGCGACCAGCCCCAGGACTCCTGTCACGTAACCCTAATGACGGTGAAACCTGGACGAACCCTGTCGTTGGCTGTTGCCCGTGGAAAGGACACTGGGCAGCGGCCCGCCATCGCCTTCGAGGAGTTAGTTCCGCTGCCTTTGCACAGCGTGCGGAGGAAAGCTCCCGGGTTCAGGTGCGAGAAGAGTTTTCATTCTTTTACCTTCAAAAATGACATGAATAGAATCCTCATTTTCAAATGCCCACGATAGAGGCAAACAGAGCGCAGAGCGGAAGTCCCCTTTCTCCTCCTCCACTTCTTCCGCCACCCCTGACCCCCCCACCCCTGTCCCCCCACCCCTGTCCCCCCCACCCCTAACAACAGTAACATGTGGCAGCAAAAGGACCGTTTGTTTCCAACCCCGTTAGGACAAGCAAGGGCCTCCTGGCTGCTGCTGAGAACGGGCCTTGAGGCCGCGCTGAGTTGCTGGTCTTGGCCCGGCAGCGGGGGGTCTGGGAGCCTCCGGCAGAGTGCACCGCGGGGTCTCGGGCTCTGGGAGAGCCAAGGGCAGTGGTGGCTGCGCCCAGGCCCAGTCACAAGGCGGCCACGGCCAGGGCGGGCGCCTGAGCCGCTCCCACCGGGTCCTGATTTCAGTGCTCAGCGCACCTTCCTGACTCCTCGCTTTCTCACCAAAATAGGATTTGCTTCGCTGTTTGTTTAGAGGTTTGGACGAGGACTTTAATGCTAATGAATATTTAAAATCCCTCGGTGCCATCTTCGGCATTTGTAGACTTCAGGTGCCCAGAGCCGGCTTGCCAAGGGCACAGTGTGTGCGCGTGGGCGATGAAGGGCGTGCTGCATGGGTGGGCGGCCTGGCCCGGAGCCTCTAGTGGCCCCGAGCATTCGAGAGGCGCCTGGTGTGACTGAGGATAGGAGTTTGTCTGTCTTTGTCAGTCCTCGCTGGAGGTATTTTCCCCATTAACTTCTAGAGACAGTGAAAGGGGAGGGGGAGAGAGAGGGAGAGAGAAACATCGATGTGAGAGAGACACATCGATTGGTTGCCTCTCACACACAACCCAGCCAGGGCCAGGGATCGAACCTGCAACCCAGGTGCGTGCCCTTGACCGGGAATCGAACCCTCGACCCTTCGGTTCCTGGGCCAACACGCTCACAATACAAACAAGCACGGAGCCGCGCCAGCCGGGCGTCTGTCCATCGTTAAAACTGTCACTTACGCTCTTTTCCCAGCGAGGGTTGGTCTTGCTGATTTGCAGGAGTTCTTGGTAATTTCTGGTTAACAATCGCTCGTTTACTAGATCTGCTTCAACCAGCTACTCCCCCTTTGCAACGTGTCTGGGAGCCTTGTCTGATTTATGTCGTCCGGCACGAGTTCTAACGCTCAGACTCTAACGGTGGCTTCCACAGGCGCCCCTCCTGCTCCCCAGCTGCCGACAAATCTTACTAAGCCTTTATGGGTGAAGTTCCGGAGAAAGAGATCAAAGCGGACGTATCGGGCGGGTGATTGATTGGCTCGGGCCATGTCTGGGAGAAGAATACTTTCCCGTGCGTATTTATAGCATTTTCCCGAAGGAAGGGCGTTCGTTTTCATGTGGCTGTGACGCTCGTGTGGTTGTGGTAATGATTTTTCGGCATCTGATAATAAAATGGCGACCGACAGTGCAAAATCCTGGCGATCGATTTTAAAGCAAGAATTGATCGTACCTTGTCTCGTAGGCTCGTTGGAAGTGTTCCGTGGGGCTCTTTTCCTTGGATTTCTCTAGCTGCAGGGATCTGCGCCCCATCACGATGCGGAAGGTGATGTTGGATGTTTAGAAATTATTTTACATGGCATCTCTCTTCAGACAGAGGTCGTAGCCGACAGGAGCCAGGCCGCCGGCCCTGAGTCCCAGCTCTGCCCCGTAACTGAGAGCCCGAGGCACACCACGATCTCGGTGCCTCAGTGTCCTCATCGGTAAAATGGGGTGACGATGGTGCGGGTCACGGCGCCCGGGTGACCGTGGAGTGATAACACATCAGAGCACCTGAGGGCAGCGCTTGGCACAGAGAAGCGACCAGGGACGCTGACAGTCGTCCCTCAAATGTTTTAGGGTCCTCACAAAGGAGGGGAAACGGCGTGGGCATAGTGCTCTCCGAAAAGTGTCCGCCAGCCCGGCCGCCGTGGCTCCGTGGCTGAGAGTCGGCCCATGAACCAGGAGGTCATGGTTTGAGTCCCGGTCAGGGCCCAGGCCCAGGTTTCTGGGCTCGATGCCCAGTAGGGGGCATGCTGGAGGCAGCCCATCAAAGATTCTCTCTTATCATTGATGTTTCTCTCTCTCTCTCCTTCTCCCTTCCTTGCTCCGAAATCAATAAAAATATATTTTTAAAAAAGTGTACGCAATCCAAATAGTGCTGCTCTGTCTAATGACATTTTCTGTGCCCTTTGGCGATGCAAGCACAGCTGAGAGCAACTGGCCCACGCAGGCCTGCCTCTGTCGGTCCCCCGGGCAACCTGAACCCCAAGCTCCATGCTTGCCTGTCCACACACCTGCAAATCAGTGAGGGCAAACACCAGAAATCGAAGGGTGTGGTGTGGAACCACGTCGACCAAACCTGGCCCTCCTGAGGGCAGCTGTGTAGTCATCTGTGTGAACCTATGCCCGCCTCCTCCCCTCTCACCCCTCTGCCAACTCCCTGAAGGCCAAGGGCAGCAGGTGCCGAGTGCACGGCAGTGACTAAGACACTCGTTCCTGCACATCTAGGGTCAGGTGGGTGGGCCCTTGTCATCACACATGATGAGATGTGTTCCTACCACGGTCCCTGGCTAACTGGAGGCCCAGATTCACGCGTGGGGACCGTGGAGAGCTGGGTTCACAGCGGGAAGAACGGAGAGGGAGACCTGGTCCCCCACTGACCGTCTCCTAACTGACCCAGCCTCCCTCTGCTTCCGTTCCTTCCGCTGCAAGGGAGACAGGTGACAAATCCGGGAAAAGAGATCAAAGCAGATGCAGGGCTTTTTAGTGGTGGGCGTGGAGTTGCACCAGAAGTCCCTTTCACCACAGCACCTGGGTGCCAACGTGAAGACCGAGTGTACACAGGATAAGACATGAACTCAAAATACTTTATTTCTGTGCCCTGGCCAGTTTGGCTCAGTGGATAGAGCATCGGCCTGTGGACAGAAGGGTCTCAGGTTCGATTCTGGTCAAGGGCACGTACCTCCATTGCAGGCTCCTCCCCAGCCTGGGCCCTGGTCAGGGCATGTGCAGGAGGCAACCCATTGATGTGTCTCTCTCACATCGATGTTTCTCTCTGTCTTTCCCTCTCTCTCCCACTCTCTCTTATCAATGGAAAAATATCCTTGGGTGAGGATGAAAAAACCTTTTATTTCTGCAATGCACACCCTCTTCTTTCCTCGGGAAAGCATCTTGAAGCAAGCGTGCCCACCGCCCCCACCCCAGCTCCTCCATCCGAGAGCGATGCCAGCCTGCGAGGCTCTCAGGAGTGTTTTCTAAGCATCGGCTGCCTCACTAAAAGCCCCATCTCCGTGCTGTTCTCACCGTTGCCCATGGATAACTGCTCTCACCTGCGCCGCCCCCCCCCCAACCCCCCGCAGAGCAGCCTGACAATGGCTGGTAAACACAGCTCCCCACATGGGTTGCCGAGAAAAAAGGATGGTGGGCAGGGCGTGGGGTCAGCCTGCTGGGGGCGGGGGGCAGTCAGCCCGCTTGGGGGGGGGCAGGCTGTTTTCCGTGCCACGTCCCTTTTGTGTTGGCTGTTGTCCTTGCCAGGCTGCACGCCATCTATTTACTTGCCAGCCTTGAACTAACAGGGTACCCCCCCCCCCCGCCCCGTCATAAACAGGCTGGTGAGAGAGGCCCCTCCCGGGGTGAGACTCATTCTGCATCGAGGCCTCTTTGTTAATCTTCCTCAAAATAAGGCCCTTGTCTGCCGGAGAGAAAGCAGTCATTAATGTTTCATAAGAGCAGCAAAGTTGTGAATAGCCAGGGACCTCTTGAATAAAGAGCTTAGAGGCGCCAGAGAGAGAACCGGCAGGGAGGGGGCCGCCCGCCCTTACACCGTTTATCGCCCCCACCCCAGCCGCCCGGGAAGAAGGCAGGAGCCATCTGTGCGAGCCACCGCGCTTCAGTCTGGGGCCCTTCGTGTTAATCCCCATCAGCCCTCCCCGCATGGAGGAGGCGGTGACCTTGAGCCCGGCCCTCTGTCACAGGCTGCGGCTCCTGGAACCCAGGCAGAGGCCGGCCGTACCCACTCCATCCCGGCAGCGGCCTGCTCCCAAGTGCGGCGTTTATGTTCTTTCGCTTCTTGGGTATAAATAAATATCCAAGTAGGCAGGCCGGCGCGAACCCACGAGGAATAATAAACCAAAATAATACGGCATTGATTTCGTCCCGGGCGGCTCAAGGCGTCTTTATGATGGCGGATGTTTATAGCTTCTCTGCTTAAGTGACATGAATTCTGGGCAATTAACGAGGACGTGGATGTGGGCATGTTTGGGGAGAGGGCCTGCCTCCTGACGGCTCTGAGCTCCCCCCGGCTGCGCGTCCCCCGAAAGGCACCTCGGACCCGGGCCTCCCCCCGCCCCCTAATAGCTGGCGGAGCTCTGGCCATTCTGTATTGTTTTACACTATTGGTACCAGGAGACCGCATTAGGGACTCCATTTTGGCTGCTGAAGTGCTGTGTGTGGATATAACAATTTAATAAAGAAGCAAAGGAAGAGTCTTTTATGTGCGTATCCTGTTTTGGGGTTTCCTCCAACCACAGGGCTTGGAGACTGTGGCTCTGGGTCTCGCTCACGGGGTCTTCACCTTTGTCCCAGTGAGGGCGGGAGGCGAGGCCCCAGGAGCCTGGTGCCCCCGTGGACAGCTGCCCCGAGGCCTTTCAGTATAAAACAGACACTCCCCACACTGCTGGCTGACTGCTCTGCCCCTCCTCTCCATTCTTCTTAGGGCTTCACTGTTATTTTTTTTGGGGGGGGAGGATATTATCTAAATTACTCAAGTAATCTATATATATAAAAGGCTAATATGCAAAGTGTCCCCTCGGGAGTTTGACCGGGAGAACGGGAGTTGGATTGCTCGCTATGACGTGCACTGACCACCAGGGGGTGGCGTGGAACATGGCGGGCGACCAGCAGTGGGGGAGCACTGAGCGAGTGAGGGAAGGAGGAGGCAGGGAGGCTGGGAACCTGATCGGCCCTAATCACGGGCCAGGCCTAGGGACCCTACCCGTGCATAGATTTCGTGCACTGGGCCTTTAGTATTTAAATATCAACTCCTTGAAAAATTACAACAGCTCCGCTGGCGTGGCTCGCTGGTTGAGCATCAACCTATGAACCAGGAGGTCAGGGTTCAATTCCTGTCAGGGCACAGGCCCAGGTTGTGGGCTCGATCCCCAGTGTGAGGCGAGCAGGAGGCAGCCGATCCATGATTCTCTCTCATCACTGATGTTTCTATCTCTCTCTCCCTCTCTCTCCCTCTCTGACATCAATAAAAGAAATATTTTTTTAAAAAAAAGAAAAATTAGAACATTTCAGAGAAGTTCAAGTCACCTTGGCCCCTCCCACCAACATAGGTGCCCGTTTGCCCTCCACCCTCCCGGTAGCTATGACCCTTCTAGTCTGCGCCCTCTGAAGTGTCTTTACACCCCAGCACAGCACCTGCGCCTCCCCAGCGTGAGCCGCCTGAACAGTGTTGTTCCAGCAGGTCGCCCCAGGCTGGTGCAGTATTTTAGGCATCTCTTTGTTGTTGTTGATTTCTTTTTAAGGAGGAAACTCATAGGATTCTTTTTTATTTTTATTATTATTTTTTTAATCCTCACCCAAAGATATGTTTTTATTGATTTTTTTTTTTAAGAGAGAGAGAGAGGAAAGGAGAGGGAGAGAGAGAGAAACATCAGTGATGACAGAGAATCATGGATTGGCTGCCTCCTGTGCGCCCTACACTGGGGATCAAGCCCACAATCCGGGCATGTGCCCTGACTGGGAATTGAACCACGACTTCCTGGTTCATAGGTTGACGCTCACCTACTGAGCCATGTCGGCTGGGCTAGGTATCTTTTGGCAACTTGCTTTTTGACTTCTTGAAGCTCTTTTCACGTTAACCCATATACCCACGCTGTTCTCCAAACCGGAGGCACCAGTTTACACCCCGGACAGCAGGGGTGGGGGTTTGTGTTTCCAGCATCCTCACCAACATTTAACATTCTCAGACAAGGCCTGGCCAGCACGGCTCAGTGGTTAGAGTGCTGGCCCTGCACCAGAGGCTCTCGGGTTGGATTCCCGGTCAAGGGCACGCACCTGGGCTGCTGGTTCCATCCCCAGCCCCTGCCCAGGCCTGTGTGGGAGGCAACCAATCAACGTGTCTCTCTCACACAGATGTTTCTCTCACTCTAACGATCAACGGGAAAAAATATCCTCGGGTGAGGATTAACAACAACAACGAGAAGATTCAAAAAGAAAAACAGATTCTCAGCCATTGAAACGTGTGCTGCTTGAGCAGGTGCAGCATGGCGGCTTGGGATTGTGGTGCAGACGCCTCTCGTGGCTAATGAGGTTGAAGCGCTTGTTGTATGTTCATTGGTTATTGCGTGCTTATTGGTTATCGGCATGTCCCACCCGATTTGCTTATTCAGGCACTGACCCTTTTCCTATTGGGTTATTTGTCTCACGGATCTGTAGGAGGGGTGTGTGTGTGTGTGTGTGTGTTGTGTACATGAACATAACCAGTGATTTTGTGACTGACAGATATGTTGCAATCTCCCAGACCACGCCCCCGTCTTTGATAACTTTACGTGGCGTCTTGCTGTCACCGTTGTTTCTGACCCGGGATTATTTTGCTCAGTCGCCTTCTCCTTCCCCCAGATTTCCTTGCAAACATGCTGCCGTCCTCACCTGGGGCTCGCGGCGCCCCGGTTACGCTGCCACATCATCATGTCCATGCGAGGTTTGCAGCCGCGACCTCTGCGGTGACCTCTCGGCCATCCACCCTCCCAGCCACCCGCTCAGGCCCATTTGCAGCAGCTGGTGCTGCTGGGAAACTCCTCCCCCCCCGCCCCCCGTATCTCCATATCTCTCTGCGCTGAGGGCTTGAGGTTGAGGGACCGTAAGCGTGTGGAGTGCGGCTCGTGTGGGAGGCTGTTTTTCAGGGGTAATTGGGAGGGAAACAGGCCAGCTCAGCAGTTCACCTGCCATCCACCTTTCGGAAGCTGCGGCCCCAGCTCCCAGGGCTGTAGCCCAGGCTTTATTGCGCGCTCCTGACGAGGGATAGCTCACAGCCATTGCCTGTAATTGGGAGATTATTAAAAAGCAGGGGCCAATTCCGAGCTCCTCACCCAGCAAATGCGGCTGGTGTCCAGCCTGGAGGAGGCCCGCCCTCCCTCCGCGACCTGCAAGGAGCCCCAAGCACCGGGGAGGGGAGAGGGGGGGAAGCAGGTCGGGCCCCGGCGTCCCCCTGCCTCAGAGATTTGGAAACCAGCTTTGCAAACGTTGTCATAACAGCTTTAAGCTGTTATTTACTTAACTAGAGGCCCGATGCATGAAATGCGTGCAAGAGTAGGCCTTCCTTCCCCGGCTGCCGGCACCGGCTTCCCTCTGGCACCCGGAACCCGGGCTTCACTCGCAGCCCTGGCTTCGTCCACCGCCTACTTTAAAAATATGTTTTTATTTAATTTTTAGAGAGAGAGGGAGAGGGATAAAGAGATAGAAACATCAGGGATGAGAGAGAAATGAAGGTCTCAGCCCTCTGTGAGGAGGTCCGCTCACTGGTCTCAAGTGACTTCCTAGCATTTCATTCTGTCAGTGCCGTCGTGCGGGGCATCTTTTTGAAAATGTCGGCTTCTGGTCACTCGCTTTTGGCATACACACGTACGCTTGGCGTCGCAGAACCACCTCATATCCTACCACCCCACCCAACCCGTGTTAGCGCATTTGTGTGCTTCTGCTGCAGCGGCTACATCAGCGGTTCTCAACCTGTGGGCCGCGACCCCTTTGGGGGTCGAACGACCCTTTCACAGGGGTCGCCTAAATACATCCTGCATATCAGATATTTACATGACGATTCATAACAGTAGCAACATTAGTTATGAAGTAGAAACGAAAATAATTTTATGGTTGGGGGTCACCACAACATGAGGAACTGTATTAAAGGGTCGCGGCATTAGGAAGGTTGAGAACCACTGGTCTACGCAGAAAATCATGTCATCTGTCAATAAAGACAGTTTCACTTCCTTCCGTCTGGCCTTTAATTTCAGTCACGTAGCGTCTTCCACTGGCTGGACATCCCAGTGGATATGTGAGGGTGGACACCTGTGTCTTCTGGACGTCCTTTGTCACACCGCGGTGTCCCCTTTAACCCCTCCTTTACCCAGAGCTCTTATCTGGGGTGCACGTCCGATCTGCCAGCGCCTTTTCTGGGTCTACGAAGATGACCAAGTGGCTTTCTTACAGCTCGTCATACACTGAGTCACACTGATGGATGTTTGAGTGCTAAGCCAGCCTCGCATTCCTGGGACAGACCTTCCTGTGTCCTGGGATGTTACGCTCTTTATTTGTGGATGCCGTTTGCTGGAATTCTGTGCAGAAGTGTCCTGGTTCACGAGGAATATTAGCCTCTCTTCTCCGCGTGTGATATCTTTGTCTGGTCTGGGTACGAGGGCAAGGCTGATCTTACAGAATAAACTGGAAGGGACCCTCTCCTTTCCAGTTTCCTGGGAGAGCTGTACAGAATTGGTATGATCTCTCCCTTAATATTTGGTGTAATTCACCGGGGAGGCCTCTCACACGGAGTTTTCTTCGTGGGAAGATTTTCGATTAAAAATGCCTGAAGTCGCTCCCGGGCTGTTCCGTCACCTGCTTCTTCTCGCGTGTGCTCCGGGGACTCGCGCCTTTCAAGGAGTTTGTCCGTTTTATCTACGGCGTCACATTCATTGGCAGTGCGTGCTTCGCTGTATCCCCCGCCTCTCTTTTCAGCTCCCAGAGCGAGCACAGGGTGCTGTCTCTCTCGGCCTGTTACGCGCACCCACGTTTCCCTGTCTTCCCCCCGATAAGCTGTCCTGTCCCAAACTGGGGCCTTGTCGCCCACAAAGCGGCCCCTCAGACCCCCTCCCCCGCGGGGGCGGCTGCTGTTCCAGGTGCACGGCGTGGCCAGACACTGTCACTCAGGCGGCACCGCCCCCCACGGGGCCCCTGGAAGAGCAAGGCCCAGGGGAGGGCTGGTGGCACCGAGGCCGATGAGGCGCCCGTGACCGTCGCTTTCCAGACTGAGCCTCCGACCATGGGGCCTGCGCCTCCGAAGCCGCTGCTGATACCAAACACGACCGGACGGGGACGGAATGGTGACGTGCTCCAGTGCTTTTGCTTAGAATCCTCATTCTCTCAGCTGTGCGTGTACACACACACACTCACACACACACACACTCACACACACACTCACACACACACACTCACACACACACTCACACACACACACACACTCACACACACACACTCACACACACTCACACACTCACACACACACTCACACACACACACACACACTCACACACACTCACTCACACACACACTCACACACACTCACACACACACTCACACTCACACACACACACTCACACACACACTCACACACACACTCACACTCACACACACTCACACACACACACACACTCACACACACTCACACACACACACTCACACACACACACTCACACTCACACACACACACACACACACACACTCACACACACTCACACACACACTCACACACACACTCACACCCACACACCCACACACACACACTCACACACACTCACACACACACACACACACACTCACACACACTCACACACTCACACTCACACACACACACTCACACACACACACTCACACACTCACACACACACTCACACACACTCACACACACACTCACACACACTCACACACACACACTCTCACACACACACTCACACACACACTCACACACACTCATACACTCACACTCACACACACTCACACACACACACACACACTCTCACACACACACTCACACACACACACACCCTCACACACACTCACACACCCTCACACACACACTCACACACCCTCACACACACACACCCTCACACACACACACCCTCACACACACACTCACACACCCTCACACACACACCCTCACACACACATACACTCACACACTCACACACACATACACTCACACACTCACTCACACACATACACACACACGTACTCACACACACACACACATACACACACTCACATACACATTCACACACACACACACACACACACACACACACCCCAGCTGCAGCCCCGCTGCACACAGCAGTCCCGCTGCGCTTTCCCCACGGCATCCCTCTGACGTGGCGGGAAGGGCCCTTCCCTAGACGGGTTCTTGGGAAGTTTAGAGGCGCGGGCGGGTCTTTGTGCGCGGGCAGCAGTGGACGCGCTGGCTCTCCGCGCACCATCTGCCCTAAATCCCAAGTGCGAGGCGTGGGAAAGGCCGCTTTCCCTTCAACCGCGCAAACAGCATCGCCGTGCCCACGCGCTCCGGCCGCCTGCACCCTCACCCGCAACAGCGCCGCCCAGCTTTTACCCGCGGCGTTTCTCCTCTCCTCTCCTCTCCTCTCCAAGAGGCCTGTAGAAGCAGAGAGGCTCCCGACTCTGCGTATCCGCGCCTCGCCGGAGGCTCGGGCCTCACTCCAGCCAGCGCCATCCACGCATCGCTCCTGCGCTCTGAGCGCCGGGTCCACCGCGCGTCCCGCCTTGAGCAGCGCCCGTGAGGCTGATGAGAAAGCGGTGCCGGCCGCACGTTTCCTGGTTTTGCTCCGCGCGGAGTCCGGGGCCGTGGGCTCGGGGGGCAGGGGCTCCGGCGGGAGGGAGACGGACCTGGTGGAGGAGCCCGGGGCCCGGGGAAGCCAGGCCTCTCCTCCCTGCCTGAGCTCCGTTCTCGGAGGTGTCGCAGGTGAAGGTGTCAGCCCGCGCCATCCGGGGCCTGAAGCCCAGGGCAGGGTGTGTGTTTGCAGAACCATCGGGTGGTTGAGGTAAGGAGGCCCTGGAAGAGGGGAGAGCGGAGACGTGGGCTCCGCAGGGAGAACGCCTGCTTCCACAGCCCACGCATTCGCTGGGCCTCCTTGGGCTGGTCACTCACCCTCTCTGAGCCGCGGCTTCTCTCTGCAGAAAATGGCCAACAGCAGCCGGCCCCGTTCCCTTCGAGGATGCGATGAGCTGATCCCCAGGAAACAGTTCACAGACGACAAGCACCACAAGCGCGCGCTGCTGTGACGTTCACGGGGATGTGTTCAGGGAGGGTTTCCGCGAAGATGGCAAAAGGAGGGGAGGGGCGGGCGAGGTGCGGAGGAGCCCCGCCCGGCACCCAGGCCATCAGGACCCCCGCCCCGATGCACACCCCGCTCCCGGGAGGCATTAATGCCGCCCCACCGGTCTTCTGTGTGTGTTTCAAGTGATAATAAGTGAAATCGCCAGCCCCGCCCTCCGCCCCCTCCGCCCCGCCGCTCCCTCTGTGGGCTGTGGACCGTTGGCTCTATTTTAGAGCTGGCTGTGAATTCCTCATCCTCGCACGTGGACACGTGACGGAGGGGGCAGGCGTGTCTGCCTCCTGACTTCCAGCGGGAAGTCGGTCTCGCCATTGCCATCGAGTGGGAGCCTCAGCCGGGGGAGTGTCCGCTTCATTCCCCTTCGCATCGCAGTCACGCTCCGCAGGGCCTACTGCGCGCCGCGCGCTAATCGGAGGCCCCGACCCTGAGTCACCGGGAGCCTCCCCAGGGGGCGGTGTGGAGCTTTATATACCAGGGGGAGCCCTAAGCCCTTGGGGTGACTTTTTAAAAATACTTTTTTTATTGATTGCAGAGAGGAAGGGAGAGAGAGAGCGAGGGGGGGGGAGAGAGAGAAACATCAATGATGAGAGAGAATCATGGACCGGCTGCCTCCTGCACGCCCCCCACTGGGGATCGAGCCTGCAACCCAGGCCTGTGCCCTGACGGGGAATTGAACCGTGACCTCCTGGTTCCTAGGTGGAAGCTCAACCATTGAGCCACCTTGGTGACACCACAACGCTCAGCACGCCCGCGGGAGCGGGAGCCACGTGAAACCTGTGCCCCGACTATCGCACCCCCAGACCACGCAGTCCCCGAGCGGACGATCAATCTGGTTTTGCGCACGTGGCGGCCTTTGTACTTCGCTCCTAAGACAATCCCTCCCGTGGACCTTTCTGTCCTGAAACGCCTCACACACAGTCTGGGGGCGTGGAGAGGGGGTGTGAGGGGTTTTGTGCTCAGCGACGAGAACACGGGCACAGCAGCCACGCCGATGGGCTTGTCTGCGAGGTTGCCATCGGGAAGTGGGTGTCTGTCGTCGGTTGGTAATTAGGAAAATTTAGGGCCCTCGTGCTCCAGTGTCTGGCCTCCGAGGTTGTGTGTCATCAGCGTTTCCGTGAGGATGTGCTGGGTTCCTGTCACTCCCCACGGGCGCGAGCCCGGCCCATGCATTACCACCATCCGTTCGCCATTTGTATTCATTATGCACGCCCTCCGCTCCGATTCATGAAAAATTGAAAGGTCTTTATGAATAGAAAGAGCATCCCGGTTACAAATGATGGAACAGGAGCGTAAGTGCTCGTAATTGGTCAATTGCGCCTGTCGGGACATTGAAAGTGATCCCGGCAGACAGATTAGAAGGGACCCGTCAGCGCTTGCAAATCGAAGCCAGGGACCCTCAGCCACCCGGCCCCTGGCGCCCAGCCGCCTGCAGCAACATCCAGGGGCGTGGATGGCAACAGACCCATTCAACAGGGGTTTCTGCGCACCTACTGTGTGCCGGGGCTGTGCCGCACGTGGGGCAAAGTACAGCAGAAGACAAAACAAACGAAGTCTTCGACGGGGCCTTCATTCTGGTGGGGAGGCGGCGCATGCCACGAACAGCGGATGGATGGATGGATGGATGGATAGCGCCCGGTGTGTAAGGGCCAGGGAGACCACGGGATGCGGGCGGGGCATGGGGTGCTGGTGGGAGCGAGGCAGGCTCCTGGGAAGTGACGTGTGAACAGGAAGGAGCAGAGAAGACAGCACAGCAAGCGCCGAAATGCGGAGCCTCGGAAGCAGGGCCTGGGGGCTCGGCCAGATGGGAGGGGAGGGAGGCGGCTGCGTGTGCAGAGACCCAGGGCGGCCTGAGAACCCACCGCAGCTGCTGGCCGGGGCACTCTAACCACTGAGCCACCGGCCGGGGCACTCTGACCACCGAGCCACCGGCCAGGGCACCGGTACACAGTTTTGATCACCTAAATCCTCGAGTTTGATTCCCAGTTAAGGGCACATACCTGGGCTGTGGGTTCACTCTCCACCCCGTTGGGGTGCATGCAGGAGGCAACCAATCAATGTGTCTATCGCACATCAATGTTTCTCTTTCTCTTTCTCTTTTCCCTCCCTCCCTCCTTTCCACTCTTTCTCTCCGAAAAAGCAATGGGAAAAATATCTTCAGGGGAGGATTAACAAAAAAATAGGAAAAGGAAAGACAGGGGTTCGGAGAACTTCGGGCTGGTGAGCACACAGCTGTAGGGGGTGGAGAGCCCGGAGGGCCCCTGGGAGCGCACGCCCCCCCCCCTACACCCCGCGTGCAGCTCTGCCCTGCGCTGCTCCTGGCTCCACCCTTTACACACACTTGTCAGTAACAGGGCCCGATCCGATGGCCTCTCCTCACCCGAGCTCCATCCGGGCGGAGAGCGTGCCGGGTGCCGGCTCAGGACCCCTCGGCAGGTGAGCGCCTTATCCCGTATAACCACCCAAGGGACCGTGAAGCAATGGTATCAGCCAATTAGGGTTTTTGCTTAAAAGCCCGCCTCTCTGGAACGTTTGCCCTGCGCGCTCCCCAGCAGCGTCTGGCTCACATCCCGTCACCTCCTGACGCCCCGTGGGCACCCGGCCAGCCGTGCAGGGAAGGACGGTAAGACCCAGAGAGACCAGCGCCCCCACCCCCCCAACGTTAAGCAGCTGCGAAGGCCTCCCAGCCCTGAATTCTACACTTTCCCATGGCCTTCCAGCCCGTTTTGGACAGAATATTCGTTTTTCTAGAATGTACTCCCCCCAACCCTTCCCTTATTTTTCCCATCCAGCCTGCCCGTCCGCATGTAGTAGGGACTCAGTGAATAGCTGTGGCGGGGGCGGGGCCATGCGGGGGGTGGGGGCCATGGGGGGGGGGGGGAAGGGAGGCGGTGCAGAGCCCAGGCCGGTCTCCTCCCCGCGACCAGCAGCTTGACTCACGCCTTGACCCCAGCGTTTCCCTTTAAACAGCAGATGTGGCCACGCCTCCTTCATTTTCCTTAAACGGGAGGCAGGCCCACAGCCTCTGTCCCCGCAGACGTTCACGAGTGCTGACATGCACCCAAAGGAAATAACATTTCAGAGGACACACAAGGAAAACAACGTCCAATAACGCGCCTGTGCCGGGAAATCGTAGTCAGGGTTCCCAGAGGCAGACCCCACACGACTCCCTGTGCACAGGACGATAGGGGAAGTCGGGGGGTGGGGCGGCAAGGAGGTGGGGCAGGACTGGAGCTGGGCTTCCCCCTGAGCCCGGAGCCCTGGAGTGGACTTGCCCTGCGGGGGCAAGGGGCTGAGCTTGCCTAGCAGCCCAGGGGACAGCCATCCAGGCCCCCCCAGAGCGAGCCAGGAGCCCAGGACTGCCCCCTGCTGACCGCTGGAGGCAAAGGCATCCCGAAGCTGGAGGAAGGGAGCGCAGAGGGGCTGGAGCGGGTGTGTGTGTGTGTGTGTGTGTGTGTGTGTGTGCGCAGGTGAGTGAACAGGCCCTGGGTGTGTCCACTGATGCTAAACAGCCAAGCCGAGGCAGCTCCCCCGCCGCACCCCCTCCCCCAGCCCGAGGGATCCCTTCCTGCTGTCCTCACAGGACGGCCTGTGGGAGCCCCCAACTCTTATTAAAATGCAAAGAAGCCCAGTCCACGTGGCTCAGTGGTTGAGCATCGACCTATGAACCAGGAGGTCAGGGTTCGATTCCCGGTCAGGTCACATGCCCTGTTTGCGGGCTCCGTCCCCAGTGTGGGGCGTGCAGGAGGCAGCCGGTCCATGATTCTCTCTCATCATTGATGTTTCTCTCTCTCTCCCTCCCCCTTCCTCTCTGAAATCAATACAAATATATTTTTTAAAAAAAATGCAAAGGAATCTCTGTATCCGTTTCAACGTTATTGTTGCTCTTCATTTTTCTTCTCGAGGCTCTTTCTGCGGAACGCTGAGAGCCGATCATAATTCGATGATGAAGTATCGATCACACATCTGCGTCTGTGCGCAGAGGTCTGTGCTCCGGGGCCAGGACGCTGTCCTGTAACATCTTCTAGTTTACGTCGATAGGAAGATGGATGCCCCCCAACCCCCCACCGCAGGCCAGTCTTGATAAAATACTCGTGTCCACACAAGAGGACATCAGTGTCAATGCAACTCAATACCCACTAGCTGGTGTGGGTGCTGCTCCTCCTCCAGCCGCCGGCTGCAGGGGGCGTCCGGACCGCCTCCCTTCCCCACCCGAGTCAGGTCCACAGGGGCAGGTCTCTCATCTGCTTTGTTCACTGCTGTGCATTTCGAGGTCTGGATGTTCTGCTCCACTCATTCACCCCAAAAGCTGAGCTACTGCTGTGTGACAGGACCCTGCCAGGCTCTCGGGACACGTCTGTGAACAAAACAGACGTCCTGGTGGGCTCTGGGGCAACCGCGGTGAGAGGGCAGGAGAGGCGGTCATTGCCGCGGGCGGGGCGTGTGCCCAGGGAGGAGGGTGGGCACTGGGGAGATGGATTCTGCTTTTCAATCGGGCGCTCAGCTCTGCCTTGCTGAGAGTGAGGATGTGGCTATGGAGGGCACAGGGTAGGGATTCCCAGGCTCCTGAAATAGTGCAAATATCCTAAAGCAGGAGTGTGCCTGTTTCTTTAAGGGACAGAAAAAGGAGAGCGGCTGGGACAGTGAGTAGCGAGCGTGAAGTTTGGACCATGAGATTAAATGGATGAGTCTGAGGCACCCAGGGACCGCCTTGCCCCCAGCAGCCATCCCCTGGGGGGAGCCATATGAAGAAGAAACTAAACAGAGGCAGACAGAGCGCCTGGATCCAGCCGTGCCTGAAGCCGCCTCTACCCCCACATCTTTTCAGCGCTTGAGCCAATATATCCCCTTTTGGGAATTGCTTGTAACTGAAAGAGTCCCAGTGAATGGTGAAACGCGAGCGCCCGGGACAGTCGAGAGGCTGTGCCCACGATGGACCCACGGCACCCGCTTGCTGGCCCCGGGGCTGTGGCAGGGCGAGGCCCAGAGCCCATGGAGCAGGGGAGCCTGGAGCGCTGACAAGGGAAAAGGAGCCGTTGCCATGTGCAATTTTCAGCTGTCAGGAGGGCATGCGCGTCCCTCGGCGCCCGGCTTCTCAGGCGGGTTCCCCGTTTCCCATCAACACGTCCACTGTGTGAGGTGCGGCCTCCCCCCGCAGCCGAGAATGAGGGCCCTGCGTCCGCTTCCCTGCCAGGCACTTTCGGAGGACGGACCGGATGGCCCTCCTTGTTCAGCTACCGATGCTGCCGCGTAGCCCTCCCAGGACCCTCTGCGACCTCCCAGGTCCTGTGCGACCCAGCGGTGCCTGGAGGCTCCCGGAGGAGCGCTTTCTCTGCGGGGCTGGTGGCCACCAGCGAGCAGGAGGAGCGAGCCGGAGAAGCAGCTGCTTGGCTCATAGCAGGGGGGCGGGGACAGGACCCCGAGGCTTCGGGAAGGAATGGGGCCTCCTGCACTGAAAGCTGCTGAGCTGGGTCAGGGTGGCCCCCTCTGGGGCGAAGGCTCCTCCCTCCTGGGCTCCCTGGGCCCTGGTTAGCTTCCTGCGCAGAGTGAGCTGGGGGAGCTGGGCGCCTGGAGTTCAAGGGCCCGGCCTTAGAGAGGCGTGTAGGGCTACAGTCCAGGCAACGGGCTGTGGGCTCACAGTGACGCCCATTCGCACCCAGACTGGCCACCGGCCCACCCTGGGGAGGCACTGCCAAGGCTGAAGCCAGCAGGTGAGCAAAGGCGGCGGCAGGAGGGAGGGGCTGGCCGCCCCGTGTCCGCACTGGAAGCAGCTTCGGTGCCGCCTCGGTGCCCGCACTGGAGGCCAGCCTCAGCACCCGCCCCACTCAGAGAGCAGGCCCCACGCTCACCAAACCCCAGGCAGGTAGGCAGTGCCGCGGCCTGTGCCTCAGGGGTCCCCTGCCAGCGGCACAGGCCGGGGCGGAGCGGTGTCCGTGGCTGCCTCCAGCGTGACCTGGACAGCGAGGGTCTCCAGCCGGAAAGGGCCCGGCTGGCCTTCCAGGACGTCACGAGCCCCTGCAGCCTGAAGACAAGGTCCGGCACCGCACCCCCAGCTCCCCGAATGCAGCTTCCCGCCCGCCCAGCGCCCCTCGGATTTCAAACCAGGGTCCCCTGTCACGCGCAGCAGCAGAGAGCGCGTTTGCAGGAGGGCGACTGACTGGTTCCCCGGGCAGGCATGTGTTTCGTTAATAAGCCAACTTTCCAGTTACTACATGCACACACCCGCATGTACACACATGCACACACATGTACGCAGGTGCACACACATGCAATGCCACTTGCTACATTCTCTGTGAAGGGCACACTGGGGACCCTGCATTCCATCTCCCAGTGTGGGTGGAACAAACCCCAGGGGGCCCTCTAAGGTGAGGTCGCCAGGGTAAGGTCGCCAAGGTGAGGTCGCCAGGGTGAGGTCCCCAGGGTGAAAGCGTCCCCCCAGCCGTGCCGCCTCCTCTCCCCCTGCGCCCACTCTGCCCGCGCCCGGAGCCTTGGGGTCAGCGTGGAGCTGGGAGCTTCGGAGAGCCCAGCGCAGCGGCTCCCGCTCTGAGGTCCGCGGAAGCCACACCGGGTCCCAGGATTCTTGGCAAAAGTTCCGAAAACCCGAGGGACTCCACACACATCAGCCGACAGCGAGGCCACGCAGTCCCATGGAAGCAGCAGCAGCTCATTAAACCGGAGGCTTAATTCTGCTTTTATTGCACACTCGCTTCCTAACGTCCCCATTAATAGAATCGGGGAATTAATTTGCGATTCCTCAACAAGTGCGGTGTGTTCCGTCGACAAGATCTTCACAGAGTCGGGGGCCGGGGAGGGGAGCAGTGAGAGGGGTCCGTGCTGCAGCGGCCGCCCCACCCTCACCCCCACCCCCACCCCCACCCACAAGTGAAGAAACCAGGGACCAGAACACACACTTGTCCTCAGGCCTCCCATTTCCCTGCAGCTCGGAATGTTCCGGAGCCCCTGCCGCCTGCAGCGGCTGGGTCACGAGGGAGGGTCTCTCTGGAGGCTGTTTGCTTTTTATTCTCTTAACTCACTCACATCTCAGTGCCCGATCGGGCTGGCCCTTGAAGTCAGTGTTATGCCTAAGTACGAAATTGTCGCCCGCTCACCTGCTACTCTTAAGAGGGAGGGTAACTCTTTAAAATATATATATATTGATTTCAGAGAGGAAGGGAGAGGGAGAGGGAGATAGAAAAATATCAACGATGAGAGAGCGTCCTTGATCAGCTGCCTCCCGCAGTGCACGCCCCCCACTGGGGTTCGAGCTCACAACCCGGGCCTGCGCCCTGACCCAGAATCGAACTCTGACCTCCTGGTTCATAGGTCGATGCTCAACCACGGAGCCCCGCGGCCCAGGCTCTTTTTCCTTTCTTTTAAGTGGGGAGAGGGGCATACGCGTACAAGTGCAACACCAGTTTCTCCACCTTCCTGTCCTCACAGATCTCCCGAGGAGAGCACCGTCTCCATCTGCAGGTAGGACACGGCCGCTGGGGGAGGCCAGGAAGCTTTCCGAGGAGCAGGCATGTTTACAAGTGGCCGCCAGTGCCCTCTCCGGTTCCAGCCCAGGCTCCACGCCCGGCACCAGGTTCAGCACCACGGACAGAGCTTCCAGGGCCCGGGAGGGGGCAGAGGCTGGCAAGAGGGTGCTGGGTCCCAGGAAAAAGCCCTAACTACAGGGAAGCCTGGACCAACAGGAAGGGGGCCAGGGCCGGGGAGGGGGCAGGGCGGGGAGGACACCTCAGCACAGCCTCTGCACATCCCTGTGGGCCCCTCCGTCCGCGGGATCTGGGGCCAGCGCTGTGTCTGTGAGTCGCCTCCCAGGCCGTGCCCAGCGTGTCTGTGAGGCACAGACGAGTCTGTGGTGGAGACGCTCTCAGAGACACACAAAATTCTCTGCTAAGGAAGCAACCGTGGCAGATCAGCCCCCAGTCCCATTGGTTCGAGGGACACGTGCTGCTCCCTGTGCAGAGCCTACGGGGGTCCTGACGTCAGGAGGGCGCCTCCAAGTGGGGCTCTGGGACCTCTCTGTGGCTCTGCCCAACTCCGACCCGGCCCCCAGGGTGCCCGTGCTGCCCGCGTCAGGTGAGGAGACGAGGAATGAGGACGACGCCCCGGGATTTATGTCCCCGGAGTCTGGGAGCGGCGCGCTCTCCCTGCTCACAGCGGGTCGGTTGGAAGCGCTGGGGCCACTGGAGGAGGGTTTGAGGTGGGGCCTGGATGAGATGGTGTGGCGGACGGACGCACAGCCGCCGGCATCGGAAGTGCCACCCAGAGCAGACGGTGTGTCTGGCGGGGCCCACGGAGCTGTGTCCTCCTGGAAATATCTGTCTCCTTCCCCGCCTTCTCCTCTTGCCTCAACCACCCCCACCCGCTCCCCACAGCCCCCCAACCCCCGCCACTCTCTCCTCC
Source organism: Myotis nattereri (assembly GCF_964212035.1). Classification (NCBI taxonomy): domain Eukaryota; kingdom Metazoa; phylum Chordata; class Mammalia; order Chiroptera; family Vespertilionidae; genus Myotis; species Myotis nattereri. Next base: position 2,459,847 of record NC_138090.1, read on the forward strand.
TGTGGCTGCTCCAATGCTTCACCAGACACCACCGGCCCCTCCCCTGCCCTCCTGTGGCCGCTGGGGGTGGGGGGAGTGGACCTGGGCCCTGGCTCTGAGGCTGGCTCCTCCCACCTGCCTCGGGGGGCGTCTACCTCCGGGCAGGGGGCTCCCTGGCACCGCCCGGGCCCACAAGCCTCAGGGAGATGGATGCGGAGGCCCTGCTGCTCTCTGCCACCGAGGCTGTCGGAAGGTCGCCCTGGGGGAGCCGCCCAGGCTGCGGATTCCTTCACAGCGCCTTCCTCCCCGCATCCGTCACCGCTGATTGCATTTGAATGGGCTCCGTGTCTATTTTAAATAAAAGATTGATGCCGCGGCTGTCAGAGCGGCCTTTATTTGAAAATTTAATCTTGTTTCAAGGCGTCTAGATTAACTTATTAGATTTAGGCTTCCCTGCTGGTCCCCGGGGAGAGGCGGCGTCCTCTCTGTCCTGCGCGTCCCACCGCGGAAGCCAAGGGCGCGGGGGCTCCTCCGTCCAGCACGCGAGGCGGACACAGGCCGCCGTCCGGGCCGCCTCATGTGGGGGCCGTGTGTCCAGGAGTGTTTTCCCGGGTCCCCCGGACCCCGGGCCAGGCCGCTAGTCCCGGGGCCCGTGTTTCCTACAAGGCCCCTCCCCCAAACTCGCCCTTTCTCTGGAGGTTCTGGAGGTTCTGGAAAGACCTAACTTCCCTGGCTCCTGGTCCCCTCTTGGGGAGGCGGCCATGATGCGAATGCCTGTCCCACAGGGCCGCTGTGTCAGCCGAGTGAGGAATCGGGGAGCTCCGGTCCCTGCTTCTGTGGGTGCGGGCTGTGGGGGCTGCACTGCCCCCTTTGGGGTGAGGATGCCGCTGCTCAAAGAGACAAGTGACCTGCCTGCTCAGGGTTTCAGTCCAGTGAGTGGCCAGGCTGGCGCCGCCCCGGGAGTCCTGGGCCCCACCCAGTGCCCCGGCTCTTCCCTCCCCCCTCCGCAGCCCCCCATAAAAAGTGGATTGAATTGTGCCCCCCCTAAAATTCATGTGTGGAAATCCTACCCCCAGTGTGTTTGCAGCCAGGTCTCTAGGGGGTCATTAGGGTTGAATGAAGTCACAAAGCTGGGGCCCGGACCCACTGGACTAGGGAAGAGGCTCTCCCCCCCCCCGCCCGCCCCCCCCCCCCATGCACCACCGAGGAAAGGCCGCCAGGGCCCCAGCGAGATGCTGGCCGCCCTCGAGCCAAGAGAAGGGATCTCAGAAGGAAACCTTCCTGTTCACAGCTTGACCTTGACCTTGACTTCCAGCCTCCAGCACTGTGAGAAGCACATCTGGCGTCCTGGCCACCTGGCCTCTGGTTTTCCTATGGTGGCCCCTGCAGATGAATGTGCTCTGGCTGTGTCCCTCCCTCTGTCCGCCCTTCCTCCCCAACCCTCCCTGACGTTCCCGGAGCACTGCCGCCATCTGCTGGTCCGTCTCAGGATAGCAGGCAAGACCCAGGCCTCAGAGGCTCCACTTGCTCCAAAGCCAGGGGGTCCCCTCCTTGGCCAGCACTGCCCCCCCCCACACCCCCACCCCCACCCACGCCCCCACCCATGCCCCCACCCACACCCACACCCACACCCCCACCCACACACTCCCCAGCCAGGTGGACAGCCTCTGAGGCAGTGGTTCTCCACCTTCTGGCCCTTTAAATACAGTTCCCCATGGTGTGACCCAACCATAACATTATTCTCGTTGCTACTTCATCACTGTCATGTTGCTACTGTGATGAATCGTCATGTAAATATCTGATCTGCAGGACGGTCTTCGGCGACCCCTGTGAAAGGGCCGTTCGGCCGCCAAAGGGGTCGCAGCCCACAGGTTGGGAACCGCTGCTCTGAGGGGCAGCAGGGAAGCCCTCCCTCGGGCCTGGCTATGAGCTCCTCACATCAGGGCCACAGCTGACCTGCTTCTCTCCTGATATCTGTCTTATTGTTGATGTCAGAGCGGCAGCGCGAGGGAGAGGGAGAGAGAAACATCCATGAGGAGAGAGAATCATGGATCAGCTGCCTCCTGCCCGCCCCACTGGGGATCAAGCCCACAACCCGGGCACATGCCCTGACTGGGAATGGAACCGTGACCTCCTGGTTCCTAGGTGGACGCTCAACCACAGAGCCACGGCGGCCGGGCCAGGAGTGGTTATTAGTCCCAGAGAGTTCATCACCCAGGAGAGGAAACAGGTGGATAGGTTACACATGACGGGCAGTGAGGGGCAGGGCGGGGCTCACGGCGGCCCCTGTCCACGTGCCACGCTGCCCTGAACGAAGAGGGTGTGTCCTGCCAGGGCTCTGCGACCCCCTCCCCGTGGCCGACGTCCCAGCAGGCCTCCCGCCTGGCGGTTCCCACAGCCCCACCTGGGCCGTGAGTGCTGTCCGCGTCCTCACCTCCACCTGCTTCCCTCTCACCCTTTCTCCTGGAGCTCCAGACGGGCAGCAGCTGGGAGCTCCCTGCAAATCGCTGGCGCTGGGCGGGGGCGCCGGCCTCCTGCCTGCTGGCCGGCCGCTGGGAGGGAGGGCGGCCTCGGAGCTGCTGAGCGGCTTCGAGCGGAGCAGCCCCGCCCTGGTGCCCACGGCTGCCGCGCTGGCACGAGTCACCGCGGGCGGGAGCCTTTATTTTGATTTTTTGTTCATCCTCACCTGAGGAGACTTTCCCATTGATTTTTAGAGAGAGGGAAAGACAGAGAAACATCGATGTGAGAGCAACACATCGATTGGTTGCCTCCTGCACGCGCCCCGACCAGGGCCCGCGCTGGGGAGGAGCCTGCGACCTTGACCAGAATCGAACCTGAGACCCCTCTGTCCGCAGGACAGTGCTCTATCCACTGAGCACACCGGTGAGGGCGTGGTCAGAGCTTTTAATTAACTGCCAGCCCTGCACGGGCAGCTGCTCCACAGCCCCGTCTGGTCGCGACTCCCCCGGTCGGCCGGTGGAGCGCGGGACCACGCACCTCCGCTGGGGTGTGTCGATGCTGCCGGAGTGGAGGCTGCCGACCTGGGAAGGAGCACGGGAGGCAGCTGTCCGTCGGGAGCCCTCGGGCCAGCGAGGGTGAGGAGGAAGTCTGCGCAGGGGTGCGCGCGCTGAGTGGCGTGTGAGTATCTGCGTGTCAGAACTAATGCAACTCAAACGAGGGTGAGGCCTGGCCGGCGTGGCTCGGTGGTTAAACGCTGACCTATGAACCAGGAGGTTGTGGTTTGATTCCCGGTCAGGGCACAGGCCCGGGTTGTGGGCTCCATCCCCACTAGGGGAGCGTGCAGGAGGCATCCAGTCCATGATTCTCATCATGGATGTGTCTCTCTCCCTCTCCCTTCCTCTCTGAAATCAATAAAAACATATTTTTAAAAAACTAGTGCAAGGAGTGGAGACACCTGTAGGAGCCACTGGGAGTCTGAGACTCGGGAGCTGCTGGATCCAGGGGTAGGAATGGCGTCCCCGGGGCAGCCCCCGAGCCACCGGGAGAACAGCGCTCGCACCCCGATGCACCAGTTACTGCGAGGGGCTTACGTGAGGCCTGGATGAGACAGCGAGGTCGTCACCACACACATGGCGAGTCCCCTTGCTTCTCTCTCGCTCCCTGACTTCCTCCCGCCTCCAGATGACCCGGGGTTGCCTTCCAGTCCTGCCTCGCCGCGTTTCACCTTAACCGTGTGGCCGCCATGCATAATGGGACAGGATTTCCCAGCGTCGGCGCCCTCGGGGGCTGGGCGTCTCGGATCCTGGGGCTCCCAGACTGTGAAATGGGGTAAGAACCCCTCCTTTCCCAGCTCAGAGAGAGGAGCTAACCTTGTCGTCGTGCTTTGTAAGGTGGTTTTGAATGATTGCTCAGTCCGGGGGCTGCAAACTCAACTGTCTGCAGGGGCGAGCAGGTGGCGGAGTCGGTGAAGAGGGCCAGGCCCGGGCCGAGGCAGCAGATGGCACACAGGCCTCACCTCCCAGGGCAGGTCTAGCCCAGTTGTACCCGGTCGTTTGTTTATTAAACAATTCTGAACTCGGGATTTTGTTTTTATATTTTTACTAGAGGCCCGGTGCACAAAATTCATGCACGGGCAGGGTCCCTAGGCCTGACTGACAGTCAGGGCCATTCAGGGACTTCTGGCTGCCGGCCAGGGTCTTCCTTCGTTCCGCGCCGCCCCCTGGTGGTCAGCACATGTCATAGCGAGCAATCAAACTCCCCGTCTCCTGGTCGAACTCCTGAGGGGACCTTTTCATGTTAGCCTTTTATATATATAGATTGATTTTAGAGAGGAAGGGAGAGGGAGAGAGAGATAGAAACATCAGTGATGAGAGAGAATCATCTATTGGCTGTCTCTTGCACCCCCCCTCCCCCAGCCTGCAACCCGGGCCTGTGTCCTGACCTGGAATCAAACTGTGACCCCTTGGTTCATAGGTCATTACTCAACCAGAGCCACGCCGGCCGGGCTGAACTCTGGATTTTTAAAAAATGAAGAGCCCTCGTTTCCAAAACACTTTGCAGGCTGCGTAAAATAACACCCGTGGGCTAACCACCACCTGCCCCGGTTTGCAGCCCCCGAAGGAGTCCCAGTCACTGACGAGTTGAAATGCGAGGCTGAGAGGCAGAGCAAGGCCACGGTGCGGGGGTCACAGCCCAGGAAGCAGGGCCAGGGGCCTCGTCTGGGCCTCCGGCCTCGAGCCTCCTGGTTCAGAGGGCCCCGCAGAGCAGGAGGAAGGAAGAGACCGCAGGCTCCGAATAGGCGAGTCCCGGGGCCTGATCGAGGCGCTGGCTGGGAGCGCCTGGAACACAGGCAGACGCCGCGCCCGACGCCCTGCCCCGTGCAGCTCTGTGGGCTGCGGACCCGCCACGGGGACACCGTCCTCGCTAATAAGGGGATATATATTTTTTAAACGGCCCTTGAGGACTGCAGTGCACCTGAGTATGAAAATCCCAGAAAGGAGGACAGAGTGAAAAAGACAGGTCGCCACGGAGGGGACCGAACCACGCGGCACTGCGTGGAAAATCCCCGTGGATCCCCCGTCAGGCACGTGGCCCGGTTCTTTCAATACGAGTTAAAAAAGAGAAAACAGCCTGACCGTGCCACGCCCTCCGCCCTGTTTGAATTCCTTTGCTGTTTCCCGCTGGCTTCCCCTTCCTTCCGGTTCAAGGCGACACGTGAGTTCCAAGTCCCGTCTGATCCGGCCACGGCCACGGCCCACCTCTCCGGCTCCGTTCCTCACTAGCCACCTGGCCTTCCGCCATCCGGCACGTGTGCCCGCGTCCATCCTGCCGCAGGGCCTTTGCACGCACTGCCTTCCTCCATCAGGGCCACAGCCCTGTAGGACCAACTCGCTCTTCAGCTCCCAGCTCAGGTGTGAGCCGCCCGCCAGCCCACCCCATCTCGATCTCCTGTCACCGGCTCTCAGAGGTCGACATGCCTTCCCTTCATGCCACTGGCTCCGCTCCACTCACCACTGTGGCCTCAGAGAGTCATTATTTGACAGCCGAGGGTGACCTCACAATCCCCCTCCAGGCCTCCCACCCTTCAGGCCACTATGCCAGCTGCCAGGCCCTAACTCTGCCCTCTCTGTTCACACCTGGAGGCAGACCCACCTTCGGAGCCACCCAGGCCCGCCGCCAGGGACAGAGGGCTCCCCAGGGTGAGCCTGTTCCACCTTCTGCCCCGATGCAGAAACCCGGCTCCATCATGCCGGACAAGCCCGAGGACCACAAGGACTCCATGCCCACGGAGAGGAAGTCCATGTGGAGGACGGCCGACGAGAGGCGCATGTCCGACCTCACGCGGGTGATGGAGTGGCTGGAGCGGAGGCGGGAGAAGAAGCTGTCGCTGGTGCAGCCACAGCCGCAGCCACAGCCGCAGCCACAGGCCCAGCCGCAGCCACCGCCGCCCAAGGTGCTGGTTCCAGACTGTCCCCGAGGGGGGAGACGGAACGGGCCCCAGAGGGGAAAAGGCCGGAGGAGCTTTAAGCCTGGGGGGGCGGGGGCGAAGGGGAAAGTGCTGGCGACATCAGAGCGGGTCCGGTCCGGAGCGGGCCCTGTGGACCCTGACGGCCTGTGGCTGCTTCTGCGCTGGGCTCGCCCGCCCACGGGGACGGAGGCCGGACGGGGGCGCGCTCTGTCGGGGTGCGTTCACCTCCAAGGCTTAGACAAGGGAGGGAGCGTGAGGGCCCTTGGTCAGTGTTTGAGGAGGTTTGGGGGACGGGAGCTGACATCCCTCACCACAGAGGGGCCGAGGGCGGGCGGAGCCCACGGGGGACACGGGCCCAGCTCTGCTCTCTCTGCCTCTCAGAAACACACCAAGGGACCCTGGGTGCCCCGGAAAGCAGCTGGGAAGGAGGCGAAGAAAGTCAAAGTCACCTTGAAAACCGAGAGAGAGAGAAGCCGCCAAGTGACATTCTCTGAGCAGGTATCACAGCCGCACCCACCCCATCCCCACCCCATCCCCACCCCCACCCCCACCCCCCTCACCCCCCCCCACCCCCACCCGGAGCCCTGGCCCCAACCTGCAGCTGTTCTCCCTTCCCCTCCAAGGGCAAGCCGGGGGCCCGGAGGGACGGGGACCCGGCCATCTTCCGCAGGCTGTACGGGACAGACCAGAAGGGGAAGCGCCAGAGCGTCGCCCCCGGCAACTACAGCAAGGAGAGCATCGGCAAATCCGGTGAGACAGCCCCCACACCCCGAACTCCACTGACCAAACCTGCCGCACCCACGGGGCGGGCAATCGACTCACCAAGAACCCAGCGGCCTCGGCCAACCCCACAATGACCCCGATGCAAAAAGTATAACAGCTTCCGGCAAATAGACTCAGCGTATGCCAACTCCTCCCCCATCTCGATGTTTGCAATGAATCGTACACCACACACAAGGGGGGTTCTTCTAGCAGGTTGGGAAGGGCTAGGGCAGTGGTCGGCAAACTGCGGCCCGCAAACCACATGTGGCTCTTTGGCCCCTTGAGTGTGGCTCTCCCACAAAATACCGACTTCTGTGCATGGGCCACAAAGTTTCGATCGCACTGTACGTGCGCGCCCGCACGTGGTATTTTGTTGAAGAGCCACACTCAAGGGGCCAAAGAGCCGCATGTGGCTCGCGAGCCACGGTTTGCCGACCACTGGGCTACGGTATCCATAGCAACATATCTGCTAACATCACGGATGACCTCAGTAAGTGAAAGGGGAAACCGTATGATTGTTGACAACAGAAAAGCAATCAATAGAACCGAGCAGTGATGACTGATGAGAACTCGGTGTGAAGGGGCGGGAAGGGGCAGGCAGCGGACGATGTGCTAGCTCCTCAAAGGCGCGGCCGGTGTCACCCTCGGTGATGGAGGCTACGTCCTATCCATGAACATCAGGAACGAAAGGAGGCGTGACTGCCGCCGTCATTGTTTTTTAAAATATCTTTTTATTGATGTCAGAGAGGAAGGGAGAGGGAGAGAGAGAGAAACATCTATGATGAGAGAGAATCATGGACCGGCTGCCTCCTGCAGGCCCCCTCCTGGGGATCGAGCCCATAACCTGGGCCTGTGCCCTGACCGGGAATCGAACCAGGAACTCCTGGTTCATAGGTCGATGCTCAGCCACTGACGCTGCTGTCATTGTTGACACCGTTTGGGAGAGAGGGTCCAACGTCTATAAAATAGTGGAAGGAAGATCTTTTCATCCCCCCTGATGTGATCGCACAGCGGCCGACCTCAAGAAAGTCTAGTCGAAAACTAACAAAAGTCGGTGTGCTTGTTGGTGGAGTAGAAAAAAAATATATTTTTAAAAAGAACACTTTTTTTCTCTATTAGTCACACCAGTTAGAAGTGGAAATGGGAAGAAACTATTCCATCCCTTAAGTAAAAAAATCTGTAAGATATTTAGGAACAAATTGAACAACAAATACAGACATACATACACACACATACAGACATACATACATATGGTCTCCAAGCTCTAACCCCAACACTATTTCATTCAGTGCAAATCCCACATTTGGGCGACATCAGACACCAGTTCACGTGTTTCTACTTTTTGACACTGTGCACACCTGCTATTCCTCCCGCCCGCACCTGCCCCTCCTCCCCCCTTTGTGTCTATCTGTCCTTCCAAACCCCAGCTCAGTTGTCCTTCCTTGACCCTCCTCGGCTGATGTCCCTGCTAGGGGACACTCTCTGGGGTGGGGTGGGGGGAAGAGGATAAAGGAAAGAGGGGAGAGAAGGAGGGGGGCCCTCAGGGAGGGAGGAGGGAGGAGGGAGGAGGGAGGAGGGAGGAGGAGGTGAGGGCTGAACCGGTGCTGAGGCGGCGGCCCTGCGAGGCCTGGGAAGGCGTCCCGGGAAGTCCCCACGGCCTTGCCCCCTCCCCCCCCCCGGCTCCCCTGCCCCGTCCCCGTCCCCGTCCCCGTCCCCGCCGGGGGCTGACTCCGGTGCCGCTGCCGGTCTCAGAGCTGGAGATGAAGGACTCGGCCGCCACGGAGTCCACGCCGCGGATGACGTCCTTCCACCACCAGAGCATGACGGACTCCACGCTGCAGGACTCCATCTTCGGGGCACGCAAGTCCACGCTCCTGAGGGACTGGGTGGGCAAGCTGCCCGACACGGCCTACGAGCGCCGGCTGAAGAGCCTCATGGAGAAGGGCGCCGAGCCCAAGGTGGAGGCGGTGAGGGCCCTGAAGCCCGAGGAGGTGCTGAGCTGCCGGTGAGCCCGCTCTGCCCGCCGGCCCCGTCCAGACCCTGGGCCGAGCCCGGGGACCGGGGGGAGGGGGGGGGCTGGGTCTCAGAGGCCACCGGCCGCTGTCCCGTGTCCCGGTGGACATGACCCTTTGGGGGGAGGGGCGGGCAGGGGCGGTGCTGGGGTATATGTCGCCACATTGGTTCCCAAACGACTTCCTTACCCATAAACCCCCCACCCGCTCACCCGGCCGGCAGGGCTCAGGGGTTGAGCATCGATCTAGGAACCAGGAGGTCAGGGTTCGAATCCCCGTCAGGGCACAGGCCCGGGGTGCGGGCTCCGTCCCCAGTGGGGGGCGTGCGGGAGGCAGCCGGTCCATGATTCTCTCTCATCATGGATGTTTCTCTCTCTCTCCCTTCATCTTTGAAATCAATAAAAATATATTTAAAAAAAACCAAACAACAAAACCAAAAACTCCCAGCAGCTCTGAGGTGCCCACGGTGCCCCGAGCGGGGGGCTGCGCCGGGGATGCCTGAGAGGCTGGGGGGCCGGGGCCGGCCTCACCCTGCCGTCCGCACAGGTACCTGAGGCTGTCCAAGAACAACATCCGGACGCTGCTCAAGCTGTGCACGGACGCCGGGCTGGTGGTGGACATCCACCCCCACATGGTGGAGGCGGAGATAGACGCCAAGAAGGTGTTCGCCCCGTACCCCACCGTGTCCCTCTGAGCCGCCCCTCCCGCGGCCCCCCCGCCCCCGGCTGGCTCTGCCCTGGGCCCTTAGGACCGTGTGACCTGCAAACAAGCCTCAGCTGCATGGACGGCGGTGCCCGGCGGCCTTTGTCCTCCTGCGACTCAGAACCGGCCCAGCAGCCGCGGCGCTCGCTCCCCCGCCCTCCTCACGCAGGCTGCTGGGCGGGGGTGCTCAGCGGGCGCCAGGGGGCAGGCCCAGGGCCCCCACGCTGCAGGGGGACCGAGGGTGGGGGGTTGATGGGGGACACATGCCCCACACGTGGCTCTGTGGGGAGCGGGCTCGCTCGTGTGTCCGGTGGGTGCCTGTCTGGGGCGGGGGCGGGGGCGGGGGGGGGCGGGGTGTGGGAGGAGACCCTGCCGGGTTCCACGGATGAGAAGCAGCAGGGCTGGACGGACCGTGTCCTCATCTCGAGCCCTGATCTGCGTCTCGCATCCAGGAGGCCTGGGCAGATCCGAAGGCCCCTGCAGCCCCTGCAGACACGGCCCCGTCCTGGAGCAGCTGCCCACGGGGGTTAGAAGCCCGGGCCCTCTGGGCCCTGCAAGCAGCTCAGGTAAGTGCGCGTCCGCCCCACTTGTCCGCCGCCCTCGGCGCCTGTTCCCTCGTCTGTGAAAGGGGCTGGTGGCCGTGCCTGCTGAGAGGGTGCTCTGGGAGGCACTGGGGTCGCTCCCGCAGGCCCTGGGGAGGACCCCCAGGGAGGACCGGGAGCCGCCGCCCGGCCCCTGCTTCCTCCACGGGCCCCAGGAACCAGCGCGGCATTGTCAAGCCAAACCCTGTTGCGAAGCTGCTGCTGGCAAACCCGTGTCCCCTCACGCTGACCCCAGGTCGCTGGTGAGCAGCCACTGGCCAGCTGGCCGAGTCTCTCTCTGCCTCCCAGCACCCACAGCGCGGGGTCCCGCCTGCTTTCAAATGTCCGCTCCCCTGAGGCTCCAAGCCACCCTCAGGTACCGCCTCCACGGAGTCACTGCCTGGAGTCAAGAGACGCGTGCGGCCTCCTCCCCGTCCCATCACCCACAGGGAGAGGGAGCCCTTAGAGGGGCAGCCGGTCAGACACACGGGCGGGAGCTGGTACCTCTGCCATGTTCCAGCAGGGCCCCGACCCGCCTCCTCACCCGCCAGCCTCCCCACCCGCCAGCCTCCCCACCCGCCAGCCTCCCCACCCGCCAGCCTCCCCAGCTGCCAGCCTCCCCACCCGCCAGCCTCCCCACCTGCCAGCCTCCCCACCCGCCAGCCTCCCCACCTGCCAGCCTCCCCACCCGCCAGCCTCCCCACCCGCCAGCCTCCCCACCTGCCAGCCTCCCCACCTGCCAGCCTCTCCAGCCGCAAATGGCTGCGTGATGCTGGCTCTCCAATGAGTGCCTGGCCCTCCAGGAAAACGGACTCTTTAAAAGGGGGGAGGAGCCCAGCTGGTTGGCAAATAACATTCCGAAGTCCCAGGGGGTGAGAACGTCCACAAAACCTTAGGGGGAGCACAATTCAACCCACAGCGCAGAGGCCAGATGTGAGGCGTTGGAGGCTCCACGAGAGGCAGGGAGGTCCCCCAAGACCCCTGAGTTCATGACAGTCGGCACTGGGACCCACACTCCTGACACCCTCCCTGCCCTGGTCCAGCTGCCTCCACTGCCCACACTGCCCGCACTGCCCGCTGAAATGGCCAGAATTTGGGCCGAGGCTGGTGGCCCCCGGAGGCTGGCCCGCCTGGCGCACTGCTCCAGTCCTCAGCCAGGGTCTCTGGGAGATTTTTGGGGAACCCAAGTCCCCCGTTCTGGGACTCATTCATCAGCACGCACCCCCTTTCCACAAGTAGAGTCATTTTAGCCGGAGGTCTGCCCAGCCCCTGCTGAGCTGGATGCCACGGCTTCAAAGGGCTGCCCGGTGCTCCCTGACCCTCGGGGGGCGGGGGCGGGGGGGGTATTGCTGTGGGAAGCACACCCCTCAGGCCCCGGGTTCTGCTGCCCAGCAGGTGGCAGGCCTCCTGGGCCCAGTGCGGACAGAAGGGAGGGAGAGGACTTCAGAGGAGAGGCCGCCTCACCCTACGGCCACAGGGATGCTCTGTGGTCCCCGGGTTTTCAGGTGCGGCCCCCACGGCATAGGGAGCCTCCGACTCAGCTTCCCGATGTTCTGGCCACAGGAGCCCACGGTGAGGCCCAAGGTCCACGGAGAAGTGTGAGGAAGGACTGTTCACCGGGGCCTGGGCAGACAGTACCTCCAGCATTTCCCACACACGGAAGTGACCTTGTGCATGTCCTGGTTATACTGCATCTTCTAAGACAGTTATTAGCAGAAACACAGACAGACACACATGTACCGGTGCACCCGTGGCCCGTGGCCTGTGGCCCGTGGCCCGTGGGGAAAAACCTTCTCAATAAATCAGCAGTCAGCCCTAGCTGGTGTGGCTCAGTGGGTAGAGTGTCAGACCGTGGACTGAAGGGTCCTGGGTTCGATTCCAGTCAAGGGCATGTACCCCGATTGCAGGCTCGATCCCCAGCCTTGGTTGGGGCGTGTGCAGAAGGCAAACATTAAATGTGTCTCTCTCACATGGATGTTTCTCTCCCTCCCCCCCCACCCCCCACCTTCCACTCTCTCTAAAAATCAAGGGGAAAATATCCGCAGGTGAGGACTAACAACAACAAAATAATAAGCGGGAGGGCAGGGAAATATCCAAGGGAAAAAGTATCCACCCTCCACTCTCACTGCACGCAAAGTCCATCCCAGGTGCACGCAGACCTCGAGAGCTTTTAAAAGAGACACCACCTCCCCGGTGACGGCGGCTGAAACTGGGGGGCTGTCCATTTGGGGGTGCGAAGAGAGTGGATGGGCAAATTCCCATCACGAGAAAAAATCACGCTGTACCCCTGAAACGAATGTCATGTCATGTGTCCATTGTATCTCAGAAATAGTTAAAATTTAAATGTAAAAAAACAGCTGTAACAGGAGCCTCCAAAGTGAGGCGATTCGGGTGTCCTCCGCAGCCGCAGTTCCCTCCAAGCGCCACCAGGTGGCGCCCGATCACAGCGGAAGATGCACCCACACAGGTGGGAGCCCCCAGCCCTCCGGCCCAGCGAGGGGCCCCTGGACCCCGGGCCGCCGGCAGCTCAGCCCAGAGCGGGCGGCAAAGCCCAGCTACTCACCCACCAGCGGAGGGCCTCTGGTCACTTCTCCGAGCTTCCATTCTTCCTCCAAACACAGGCACGAAATGCAATTTAATACAACACGGAGGCATCGCTTTGCAGCTAATCGGGCTGGGAAATGTTAGGGAGCTGGGGGGCCCCCGAGGCCCGGACACGGGAGGGAGGAAGCCCTGCCTGGAAGCGGGGTCCCTGCGGCCGCCCCTGGCGATGTGACCGCAGGCGTCGCTGTGACGGGCACGGCCACGCGGGGTGGGAGGGCTGTGGGGAGGTGCCAGAGCCAGGGAGGTGGGGTGGGTGGGTAGCAGGGGTGCGGCCGACCCCGGGAAGGTGATGGCAACCGCAGTTGTGGGAAGGCTGAAAGCAGGACGAGCTGTGGGTGTGACAGGCAGGCGACATACATGTGGCCAATGTGCCGCGCTGAGAAGAGTGCACGTTCATTAGGAGGCTGGAGCAGGCTGAGGAGGGAGAGGGAGGGGGGAGAGGGAGAGAGAATGCGGACGAGAATCCGGTTTTCGAGGGTTCCCGGGAGGAGGTCCAGGGAAACGCCTGCGTCCAGCGCCCGGTGGCCACGTGGTCAGTCGCGCTCGGTGGGCCTCTGGGCGTAAGCGCTGGCTGAGTGCTTTCTGGGCATCAGGCAAGGCCGCCCCTAATGAGCAAAACGACCCAGGGCTGCCGTCCTCGGGGCTGTCCTGGCCCGCAGCCGTGGGTGTGGAAGAAACGGCCCGTTTTCCTGTGGCCGAACCACGGTGAACCGGCGTCGCGCCCCCGGGGCGTGGGCTGGTGGGAATCCCTCCTTGGCCGTCCTGGGGCGTCCCTGGAGCAGGCCGTCGGGGTCCCCACGGTCACTGCAGAGTCACGGCAGGTCGCAGCCCACAGAAGCCCAAAGGCCCCTGAAGATGGGCCGTGGCGCCGGGTCTGCACCAGGCGGCCTGAGGCTTCCTGCTGGGGCCCTGGCGGCCCTCCTGCCCCCGAGACACTGCCACCCGCCCTGGGAAGGGCCCTCACAGCCCACTGGGCCGTCCTGAAGCCCCCTCGCTCCTCCTCCACCCCCTAAACACCCCCCAATTCCCACCGGCTCCAGGCCAGCGGAGCCACTGAGCCTGCGGCGCCCGCCTCCCCCAGGACGCATTAGGCAGGCTCCGCTGGTCAGAGCGGGCGAGGCTGTGGGAAAGCTGCTCACGGGGCCTCCTGTCCCTGGAGGGGAGCAGCCATGGAGCCCCAGCTGCCGGAAGAACAAAGGGGCCGGGCAGCGCCCCTCTCCGCTCCCCGTGGTGGAAGGAGGCGCGGGAGGAGGGGGAGGGTGCTAGGAGACAGCTGGCAATGCCCCTGCTGGATCCGGCCTCAGGGCCTCGCCTCCTGCCCACGGAACCCGGCCCCGTCTGCCCGCCTCTGGCACCTGCCTCCTGGGCCCTGTGCTCAAGTCCAGAATAAAATCCCCTTGCCTGGCCGGCGTGGGAGGCGACCTATGAACCAGGAGGTTAGGGTTCGATTCCCAGTCAGGGCACAGGCCCGGATTGCGGGCTCCATCCCCAATGGGGGGCGTGCAGGAGGCAGCCGGTCCATGATTCTCTCTCATCGTTGATGTTTCTATACTTCTCTCCCCTTCCCATCCTCTCTCTGAAATCAATAAAAACATATTAAAATTCCCCTTGGCCGTGGAGCTCAGGGGGACAGGCCTTGTCCCAGATCTGCTGACACGCTGGTCGGAGGCGAGGCCTCTGCTCACAGGCCCTGGGTGGCGAAGGGAGGCGGCCCGCGCACCCAGCTAGGAAGCTGCAGGGCCGGGCGTCAGCCAGGGTGACCAGGCGGCCGGGCTCTCTCAGTCGCCCGTGGACTCGGACCCAGTCACCCTGCAGCAGGTCTTACGGAGCCGTTTCCATGAGACCAAGGCCACCCCGCCCGGGGGTTCTGTGAGGAGCCCCCCACGGTCCCACCTCGTGGAGCTGGGAACAGGATTCCGCCCCTTCAATGACATTATCACTAAGGGCGATGACGCTGGGCGCACAGAACAGACTGTATTTCTTTCCATTGATGCCAGAGAGGCAGCCGGAGGGAGAGCGAGGGAAACATCCGTGATGAGAGCGAATCGTGGACCGGCCGCCTCCTGCACGCCCCCACTGGGGATGGAGCCCGCAACCCGGCCTGTGCCCTGACCAGGAATCGAACCGTGACCTCCTGGCTCCTAGGTCGCCTCTCAGCCACTGAGCCACGCCGGCCAGGCAAGAACAGGGTTCAGTTGTAGAGAACAATCGGGGGCCGGGGGCCCTTCTGAGGAGGGGCCTGTAACCCCCCCGGAGCACCCAGAAACGAGGCTCGGACTGGCCGGTAACGGGCCATGTCTGCCGTGGCCCCTGGCTTAGAGAGGCCGGTGCGTGCCACCTGCTCTCCCGCCCTCGGCCTGGCCATGCCTCCCCCTTCAGAAGAGGCGGGGCCTCTGGTGCCCGCTCTGTTGGTGCTCCCGGGGCCGGGCCGGATCCAGGCCCTAGGAAGCCCGCAGGCCTCTTGGCAGAGCAGAGGGCACCGACCCCCCTGAGCTGGGCCACTGCACGCGGAACCGCGTGGGACTCACGGGAGCGGCTCCGTGAGGACGGGCGGCCTCAGGCTGCTGGGAGTCAGGTCTGCGACAAGCAGGGAAGGGCAGAGAGGAGAGGACCTTCCGTGGAGGCAGGGAGAGAGCGTGGGATAAGGAGGGACGGGTGTGGGGGCAGAGGTCTTAGGTGGGTGGGGGGCCGGGAAGGGCCCGGACAGCGGACCATGGAGGACCCCGCTCGCTGGGCTGCGGGTCTGAGGGAGCCTGTGGCCCATGGGGGCCACCAGACCCTTCCGACGAAGGGCCCGGAGCTGGCGGCCCGGGGTTTCGGGGGTGACGGGCGGGCGGACCACACACCGTGCCCCCCCCCCCCCCGGAGGCCAGAGCGTGCGGAGGAGGAGGAGGAGGAGGAGGAGGAGGAGGAGGAGGAGGAGAGAGGCCTCCAGCCACGGATGAGCCTCGCCCGGGTTTGCGGCGTGCGCCTCATCAAGGAGCCGCCGTCCCATTAGCTCCCCAAACAGCACGTGGTCCCTGATCAAGACGCCGGCGGAAACACAATGGCCACAGAGCGGGTTTTGTGTCTCGGTTCCCCGGGCCCCGCCTCCCGCTCCCTCCAGTCGCCTGGCTCCATTATCGGGCAGACAAAGCCCGTCCCAAGGTGCCCGCGCCGCCGTGGCCGCCGCCGCCATCTGTCCTCGCCGGCCGCTCGGCTCCTCGACGCCCGCGTCTCCCCGCAGCCTTTCATCCCGTCCACGCGGTCAGGGTGCAGCGGCGAGGGGCCCGCGCTGCCACGGAGCCTTGATCCGCCCGCCTCCCCCGCCTTCTCCTTCAATGACTTGTTCGCAGGAGCCCAAGTGTCTGCGGAACCTAAAATACTTTTTTTTTTTTTTATTATTTTTCAAAAGGAAAAGAAAACATTTCAAGGGAAAGCCCGGCGCGCACTTGAAGAAGCGAGGCCCAGCGTGTCCCCGCGGCCTCCTCCTTGAAGCCGGTCCTCGGGGCGGCGGGAGGCGTCCAATCAGACCGGCCGCCCCGCCGCTGGGGCCGGAGGAGGCCTGCGTGGTTCCATCCGACCGGGGCTGAGACGGCCGCGGCGGCGGGAGGAGCGGGCGAGCGTGTGCGACGCCGGAATAATGAGTCGCTCTAATTCATAGCGTTCCGTCCCGGCCCTCGCGCGCGGCTCTTGAAGGCCACTTTGAAGACAACCGGTCCTCGGAAGTCATTTGCTTCCCCCGGGAGGGCCGGCCTTCTAAAAATACTCCCGTCCCTCGCCCCTCGGAAGCAAATTATGTCCGCTTCGTTATCCCGGCCCCAGCGGGCGGCTCGGGGACGGAGGCGACTTCAAGAAGACGCCATGGGCCACGGCCAAGTCCCGGGAGGGGCGGGTCTCCCGTGAGCCAGGCCGGGCCTGGCCAGGCTTCCCACGGGACCTGAGGGGCCGGAAGAGCTTTGGGGGGGACAGAAGGAGAGGCCCGTTCTGTTTCTCAGAGATATTTAGGGACCGGGCCCGGCGTGGGCCCCGGGGGTGCCGCAGTGAGCGGGCGGGCGGGGGTGGGGGGCGCACAGATCTCGGGTTCCCGCGAGGGGCATGGCCACTCGCTAAACGCACGGATAACGGAGACGTGCGGGCCCACGAGGGTCCCAGGAGGGAGTGCCTTCGGAAGGGTGCACTGGGCGTGGTGCCGGCGGTGGTCAGGGCCGTGGGAAAGGACGAGAAGGGGAGCCGGCAAAGCTCCCGGGCGAGGGGACGAGCTGGGCGGGTTAGGAGGGCAGCAGCCTGGCCACCTGGGCCTGGGCAGAGGGAGCGGGAGCAGGAACGGGGGTGGGGGGACAAGGGGGGGAGGTTGGCCAGGAGGCAGGTGCCACGCTGCCCCCACGGCCTGCAGCCCTCGGGGCCGGGAGAGCCAAGGCCACGGTGTCTGCTGGGGGTCTGCCATGCTGACCTTCTCAGAAAATCGACGGAAACCCCTCCTGCCATGAGACAGGAGGAAGGGGGCCTGGGAAAAGGTGGCCCAGAGGGGCCGCTGACCCAAAAGTCCCGGCCCAACTGGTTCTGGTTCCTCATCTTGACTTTCCCTCCTCAGGAGGCTCCATGGAAGGGGGGGGGTGTCTGGATGTGGGGGGACCTGTCCTTGGCCCTCAAGGGGGGTGTTTGTTTGTTTTTAAGATTTTTTAAAAATTGATTTGAGAGCGAGAGGAAGGGAGAGGGAGAGAGAGAGAAACATTGATGCGAGAGTGAACCATCCATCAGCTGCCTCCTGCACGCCCCTCCTGGGGGTCGGGCTGGCGACCCGGGCACGTGCCCCGACCGGGAATCGAACCAGCGGCCTCGCGGTGCACAGGCCGACGCCCCACCGCCGAGCCACACGGCCGGGCTGTCTTCCCTTTCATCGGTCACAGTCCTGCCGTGAGGTGACGGGAGAGACAGTGCGAGCGGGAACCGCTCCCGGAGAGCCCTCCATCCGCCCGTGTCCACGAGGCAACCAAGTCCTCACGCTGGGAACCTGGGGGCTTCGTGGGCCCAGACAATCCGTGCGTCTCCGCTCGTGCGAGGCCGGCGTGGGGGAGCCGGCTCCGGGGTTTCCCTGGGACCTGGGACGGCTCACACCCCCGGGGCCAGAGGCAGGAAGCGGCCGATGGGTCGAGTTGGGGTCAGGGGTGAGGCCCCGGAGCTAGAGGGGGGCTGGGGCTTGATGAACAGCCTGTGAACAGCCTGGGCACCAGCGAACCCCAGGCTGTGGGCTGGTCACCGGGGCCACTGTGTGCTGTGGAGGCGCGGGGGTGGCTCACCCCACACCAGGCCTGCGCCGGGGTCTCCTGGTGGCTGGCGGGACGGACCAGGTCCCACCCTAGAAGCCAGGCTGCGATCAGGAGCAACCCCCTGCCCTGGCCTTTGGGAGCCGGCAGGTGGGGCTGGGGGTGCAGAGGGAAGGAGCCTCAGGTAAGGAGAGAAGACGGGGTGTGCCGAGGGTGAGAGAGGCTGCTCGAGGCTGGAGGGGGGCGTCAGGGCTGCCTGCAGGGAGAGACCGAGGAGGAGAGAGGCGAGGGGGAGCCTGCCCCACCACAGGCGGAGGGAGCCCCGTGCAAAGTCCCCGGAGAGGGGCCTGGCGTGGGCGGAGGGGCCGTGTCCGAGCCGGCGGGAACCGGTCCCACAGGCCTTGAGAGCGTGGCAGGGACGTGAGTGGGTGTGCACACGCAGGGGCCGGATCTGTTTGGCACTTTTTTTGGCTCACCCGGCCGCCAAGTGGAAAGACACCTTTTATTCTGTGCATTTCACGCTCTACCCTGAGGCTGCCCAGGGGCCCATGGCACAGCAGAGGTGGGGACCACGGGCCTCGATCAGGTCAGTGCAGGGCCTGGTGCAAAGCGGGGGTTCGGAGAGGAAGAGGGAGAGGAAGAGGGAGGTGGGGGAGGAGGCTGGGGGGCGGGCAGAGGTGTCTGCCCTGCAGCAGAGACCCCACACCTGTCACCCAGCACCCACTGTCCTTCCCTCTGGTGTCCCAGCGTGTGGGTGCCTCCTCTGGCTAAGGCAGGCGCCCTGCCCTCCCTCCCCCTCCACACACACACTCGGGGCTTTCCCTGCTCGTCCTGTTAAAATTATCCGAGCATTCCTGTGCTGTTCGCTGACCCACATCCTTTTAGGAAAGTGATGGAATCTTTTTTTAAATTTTTTTAAGCAAACCTGTAAAGAAGAGAAGGCATTTTTAACCTAATTTGACTCAGAAAGAAACCGACAGTCAGGATGTAGGAAGTGACTTGGCAAAGATCTTACAGGAGGAAGGCCCTCTCTCCGCCTCAGGTTCCTGCGGCTCCGCCTGCCTGCGGGGGAAGGGACCCCATCCTTTCCCACCCGGCCCCACGGGCAGGAGCGCCCAGCGGGCTGTGGCCAGGCTCTGCCTCAGAGCCCCAGGCCCCCTGTTCTCACTAAGGTTGGGTCCCAAACACTGGCAGCCGCGGTGGGAAAAGGCAACCACGGTTCCCAGCCCCATTCCCACCACCAGATGAACCCTCCTCCCACCACCGGAAGCCAGAGCTGACACCTGGGACAAGCAGTGCCTGTTTCATTTTTTTAAAAAATATATTTTTATTGCAGAGAGGAAGGGAGAAGGAAAGAGATAGAAATATCCATGATGAGAGAGAATCATGGATTGGAGGCCTCCTGCACGCCCCCTACTGGGGATGGAGCCCGCAACCCGGGCCTGTGCCCTGACTGGGAATCGAACCGTGACCTCCTGGGTCACAGGTCGACGCTCAACCGCTGAGCCACACTGGCCCAGCAGCAGCGCCTGTTTCTACGTCATTTCCCCACTCCTGGAGGACACCGGCCGTTGAATTGTCTGCGATTCTGGGAGCGGGCGTGCTGTTTGCCGCGCGGTGGCCTGGGTCGCGATGGGTTGGCCCCCCGAAGCGTCAACAGCCCCCTCTCTCTGAGGCCACACCGAGGAAGTCTTGTTACCCAGATAATCCTGTGTGGAGAGAGACTTTGTATTTGGTGTATTTAATGAGCAAGCAACTCCCCAAGGCCTTTCAACAAAGCCGGTGGATTCCACAGGAGGGACGCGGCGACGGGCTTGGCGACGCGGGTGAGAGGCAGCCCCTCGCGGCTCCTGCAGCCCCTGGCGCGCCCGGTGCCGGCCACACCTGGAACCCGCCTCCCAGCCCAGGGCCCAAAGGTGAGGGCGGTGAAGCGGCCGGCACACTGCCCCGGCCGCCGGCTGAAATGAGCGTTTTCATGTGAAATTAATGGCGTTGATGAGTTGATGAGACGGCGGCCAAGTGAGGAAGCCGCCCGCCAGCCGCCAGAGCCTCCCTGCTCGGCAGGGTCCCTCCCGGTGAGGCCCCATCCTCGGCCAGCCAGCGAAAGGCGTGCTGCGCCCCAAACACAGTCCTCGAAGGAGATTGACTTGGGGGACCTGATACTGTGGGCTTCGAGGAGGAGGGAGAGAGGATATTTATATACCCAGCGTCTCCTCCACGTGCCACTGGGGGCCCTTGCAGGAGTTATGCGTGGGGTGTACGGGGAGGTGAGCCAGGTGTCCGCACTGGGTTGGGGGGGATCTCCGGTGGTACACGCGTGTGCATGTATGTGTGTGTGCGGGTGCGTGTGGGGGGGGGGCGTGTATGTGTGGGGGTGCGCTCCTGTGGGTCATTAGGGAACATTCTTTTTTAGAGCATTTTTAGGTTCCCAGCGAGACGGAGCAGAAACTACAGAGAGTTCCCATTCACCCCTCTGCCACCCCCACCATGCTCGGCCCACAGCGGGCACACCCCACCCCAGGCTGGGACGTTGTTACCACCCAAAGCCAGTCAGGCGGTGTTTGTAAACGGAACTCACTCCCCGGGTCTTCAGCAAACACTCGCCAAGCCCAGTGCAGCAGCTAAAGAAACAGACGCAGACAGCCAGCGCTCCCAGGCCTGCCGTCTGCAGTCCGAGGCGCCCCAAGAGGAAAAGCTCATGGACTCCGGCCTCCGATACCATCCTACAGACATGCTGCTCATCCTAGAAATGTTGGCTACAGGGAGCGTACCCCCAGCATGAAAACACCCCACAACGTAGCGGCTGAGAACAGCCGTTCATTGGGCTCCTGATGCCGTAAGTTGGCGCTCCGGCCGCACCCAGCCGGCTGGGCTCCCAGGTGCGCCTGGGTCGGTGGCGGGCGGGCAGGGCGGCTCCGTCCTGGGGGTGGGCTGGCTGGCGGCTGGGGCGGCGGGGACGGCTGGACCCGGCCGGCTAGCCCAGGCCCCTGCACGGCTGTCTCGGGGTCCGAGAGCGGGGAGAGGGCAAGCCTCTCTCAGGTTCACATTCGCTCCGACCCCAGCGATGAAAGCACGTGACTGGCCAGGCAGCTGCGAGGCCCCGAGAACGTCCCTCCCTCTCGCAGGAGGAGCTGCCGGGAAATGCGAGCAGGGTGAGAAGGGGGCTTGCCCGGGGCCCACGAGGGAGGTGACCAGGCGAGTTCAGGGGCGGAGAACGAGGGAGCAAAGGCAGGTTGGTGCCGAGACACAGCGGCTCCCAGGCGCAGCCATGGGCGGTGCAGGCAGACGGACTCGGGGTGCAGACGCACTGGGATCAAGGGCCTCGAATGCCAGGCTGAGGATCTGGGCTTTACCGATGGGCACTGGGGAGCTGGCGAGGAGACGGGAGATGCGACTCTCTCTGGTTTGGGGAGAATGACCGGCAGGCAGAGGCCGGGGCAGGAGGCCCCAGGGGACCTGGCCGGGGAGGCCCAAGGGCCTGGGAAGCAGCGGGGAGCGAGGAGGCCCCCCGGAGGCCTGCAGCCCGCAGTCCGTGGGCGCCCAGGAGCGCCAGCTGCAGACAGGGAGCCTCCGGGGGCGGCCGTCGCCAGGGTGCGTTTTCTGAAAAGCCGCGCGGCTCGGGGTGTTTGTCTTCTGGTTTCTCCGAGCCCAGTCCGGGGCGACAGAGAGCAGAGCGTCTCCAGCCGCAGCCGGAATCGGCAGCGCAAGCGGGAAGAACCACCCCAGGCTTCTTGGTCTAATTCTCAAGGTCAAGTGATATCATTAGAATAACATGAACTCAATTTGAGTTACAGCAGGGAAATCATGTCAGGAAATATGGGTCACTCCTCGCCGCGTAATGAAGCCGTTACCTCGCGCGACGGCAAACGCGCTCAGGAACCTGCCGGTGGCGTCGCCCACGCGGAGGGGGAGACGCGTCCTTGAGGGGGGCCGCTGGGTGCCCGCAGCCTCGGAGCCGGCCAGCGGGCGGGGGTGCCCGGACAGGGCAGATGGAGAGGCTCCCTCTGTGCTTTTAATTTCGTAATACATTTTTATTGATTTCAGAGAGGAAGGGAGAGGGAGAGGGAGAGAGAGAGAGAGAGAGAGAGATCAATGGTGAGAGAATCATGGACCGGCTGCCTCCTGCACACCCCCTCCTGGGGATCGAGCCTGCAGCCCAGGCCTGTGCCCTGACCGGGAATCAAACCAGTGACCTCCTGGTTCATAGGTCAATGCTCAAACCACTGAGCCACACGGGCTGGGCTCTGTGGGTTTATTTTATTTTATTTTTTGAGATTTTCTTTAAAAGCAGCAGTGGGAGATGGGCATAGGGAAGAGCCCTGGAGTCGTAGAGCAGGCAAAACCCGGTGCTGGATCGGCGGGGAGGGCAGGTGAGGGGGAAGGGCCAGCGCTCGTGCAGCGAGGAGGCGCCGTGACACGAGTGAGCGGCCGGGGTTGTGGGGCAGGACACAGCGGCAGAGTGGCCAGACCGCGCTCTGTGCAAGGGACACGGCTGCCACTGCCCGCTGCCCGCTGCCACCCCAGGAGATCTTGGCTGTGGCTGCACCGTGGCCTGGCCCCTCCCTCTGCCCGGGCCTGCCTCCCTCCCCCTCCAGGTGCAGCTCCTGCGTGCACCTCCCAGAAACCCCCACCCCTGATGCCCTCCTGCACCCCAGCCCCCTCCTCGGTCCCACGGGGAGACAAGCGGATGCCGGGAGAGCGGAGCAGGCTGCCCTGCATGCAGCAGGCGCTCAATCGTTGCTGCCCCCGTGCAGTGGGTGCCGCTGTGGCATCGTCAGCAACCACCCGGCATCCGTGGCCCTGAGTCAGAGCCTCTATCCAGCCCTGGGCCCCCTGCTCCCTTGTCCTGGGGGAGCGGCCCGGCTCGGGGTGCTGGAGGGTGCGTAACTGCCTCTCCCCACTAGATGCCAGTAGCAACCCCCAGTTGTGGCAACCACAGGTGGTTCTAGACTTTGCAAATGTCCCCTGAGAGGCACCCGTGCTCCCAGAGCCCTAACCCATCCACGTTCCCGGAGCCACAGGCCTCCTCCGTGGGACCGGGGGTCCTAGCGGGGGCAGGGGTGGAACGGGGGTGGGGGGGAAGCGCCCACACAGGGCCCGACGCTGCTTCGGGTCCCAGCTGCTCCTCGTGTGACCGGCCTCCGCGCCCTCTTATGGAAAGGGACACACCAGTGCCCTCCCTGCAGCCGCCCGAGGCGTGAGAACGTGGGGTTGGCAGGGGAGGGAAAGGCTTTTGACAAAAGGAAGGCGTCGGGCGGAAGTACAATAGAATCATCCACACCAGTGGCCGGCTCCCCCGAGCAGCTCAGTGTGCCCAGCCCGAGAGGGACAGAGAGACAGACGGACAGACAGACAGGCCTTACCGAGCCTGTCCCTCTCCCCTGGTCCCCACGCCCCAGTGACAATGCCCATAAGCAAAAGGAATTAAATCCTCACACCCACCAGATCCGAAGGACGTATAGGATTTTCAAGGAAAAAATTTTACTTGTAAAACTGGTATAGATTTCTGCCTTGTGTGGCGATTCTTCTAACCTTGAGTAGGATGTGGGCCTTTTGTTGTTTTTGTGGTTGTTGTATTTTTCTACCAAAATAGAGAGGGTTGTGATTATTTTGCAATTAACAAAGAACAAAGGAGTGCAGGGGCTCGGGGACAGAATTCCCGCCTTGCCCCGGCCCTGCGACTCTGAGTTGGGGGGAAAGGGGTGCTGTCCACGTCCCCCACCACCCCACAGCCATCAGAGTCCTTCCTGGCAGGTCCCCAGCCGCCGGCCGGCTGGGGAGGAGGCCCCCCCACCCCCACTCAGGGTACCATCGGGGAGACACCCCGCGAGGGACGCTGGTGGGAAGCTTGGAGAACAGCCCTTCTGGTCCTCGGTCACGCCCTCCTCAGAGAGGGACGCTCAGGGGTGGGCGGTCCCCCGCGAATGGCAGCGGGAAGACGCGGGGAGCATGGGGCGGGGTGTTCCTACGGCAGAGAGGGCCCCCAATCCCCCACAGCACACAAAGCAAATGATATTTACTTCCACGGAGCCCGAGAGTTTGACAGCAAAGCGAGACTGATGGTAGGGTTGTTGCCGCATTTATATTTAATACATTTAAGAGAGAGATGAAATAGACGTTAGCGGGGCTGGTGAAATATTGATAAGAGCACACCGAAGCCATGTAGGGGCGGGAGAGGGAAATAAAAGAGCTCACGTGTGGGATCACATCGAGCAAGCCAGCTTTTAACCTGACAGCTCCCCGGCTCCACGGCCCGAGAGCTGCCAAGGGCCGCAGATGCGCCACACCTGAGCTCGCGGGCGTGGAGGGAGGGCCGGGCCGGGGCGGGGGGGGGGGGGGGCGGCTGTGTGGGCACGAGGCTCAGCCAGCTCCAGGTGGTCCGGGCGTCTGCACACCTGCCCGGCTGCTCAGGTGGGCCTGGCACCTCGCAATGCCAGCCGGCGCCGGTCCCGGTCCGGTCTGAGGCCTGCGAGGGGCCGGTCTGCGTTCGGATTATCAGACCGAAGGAGAACGGGTTGGATTTGTTTCTTTGTAGGTTCCTGACATTTTTGCAGTGCACAAGGAATACATACATGGTCGTGGTGGGAAAACCAGGAAAAAAAACCCCACAACAGATGAACAAACGTGCAATCCTCTCGCCCACACTCTCACCTGCTGCTGGCATGTGCGCCCTGGCCGCCCTCCATCACCGTGGCCGCTTTGCTCTGATGCAGGATCGTTTCAGAGCGAGGCCTCCTCAGCACGGACAGTACAGAACATGCCGGCTGCTGCCCGTCCCGTCCCCTCCCTGCAGCTCGGGCCGGTCCCTCCGCCGGTCCTGATCCCAATTTAAATTCATCTTGTGGCCCTGGTCGGAGGCTCAGTCGGTTGGGTGTTGTCCGTGAACCAAAAGGTCGCTGGTTTGGTTCCCGGTCAGGGCGCACGCCCGGTTGCATGCTCTATCCCCAGTAGGGGGCGTGCAGGAGGCAGCCGATCGATGGATGGTTCACTGGCATATAGATGTTTCTGTCTCCCTCTCCCTTCCTCTCTCTCTAAAAATCAGTAAAAAATCTTTTTTAAAAATGATGAATTCGCTTTGTAGACCCACTTCAACCCTGTCTCCCCAAAACACGCTCAAGGATGCCCGCTGCCCCCCTGGCCCAGGTCTTCCTCGGCCGAACCCCGCGCCACCCCTTGGGGCTCCTCCCCAGACCACCCTGCTGGCTGCCTGTGCTGTCCTCCTGGACGGTGGCTGAGCTTTACTGGGGCTGCTCTTCATGCGGACCCTTCGCGGGGGGGAGGGGGGGTCACTCCGGGGCCTCGGCCACATGGCCCCAGCTGGCTGCAGCCTGGCCTTCCGCGGGAGCCTCAGGGGGGCTCTGCAGACCCCCGTGTTCTCTGAGGGCAGCGTTCCCTCTCGGGTCCTCCTTCCGGGCTCTGCGGCCACCTGGTCTCCGGGCTCCCAGCTCTAGGGGGTTGGCCACCCCACCCAGGCGTTCCTCCTGCTGCCCTGACCTGGAACCTCGCTTAGGGCCGGAAGCCAGGGCCCCCTCAGGGCCCACCTCATGCTCCCACCCCTCAGGGGCCACTGCCCTTCCTATCGAAGCCCAGTGCCTTGCAAACCGTTGATTCAGAGGCTGGGTCCAGTTTGTTGGTCGTGTCAGGCAGGGAGGTCGATCTGTCCATGTTACTCCTTCTTGGCAGGAAGTAGGCGCTCCCTCGCTAGCGACCCATGGCTCTCCCCCACTCAGCTCAAACGTCACCTCCTCCAGGCAGCCTTCCCTGATGGCCCGTGGACCAGATCAGGCGCTCCTGCGGTCGGCCCCCACAGCCGCACCGCCTCCTTTTCTGGGTTTTGATTCGTCGGCGTGGCTATTGCTTGTTCGCTCGCCTCCCCAGCTAGACTGCAGGGCGTGCGTCCTGCTCACTAGCCGTTACCTGGCACGTAACGCGGCTTGATGGGCGCTGACAGTTCTGCAGGTTTTAGCTCCAGACGAGGAAGACAGTGTGGGTGGGGATGTCCCCCTTGTGTCCAGCCGGGTCCTGGGCACAGGGAGGTTCCCTCTAGAAAAGTGTGGGTGTAAGGGGCCCAGTGCCGCCCCCCCACCGGGGCCGGATGCTGACCCCCCCCCCCCCGCCCCAGAAATCACCCCTGGTAGCCAGTCGAGCAACTACTCAGAGGGGGCAGTTCAGATGCAAAGGAAGCAGGAAGAAGGGAGAGCAGGTACCCCGGGACCAGGATCTTGAGCAAGCAGCCAGCCTGTCTCATACAGCGGGTGTCCCTCCAAAACGCCAGCTCCCCAAACCTCATGTGCTGGAGGAGACCCACCCCACGGAGAGGACCCCCAGCCCATAGAGGGGACCCGCAGCCCACGGAGAGGACCCCCAGCCCATAGAGGGAACCCCCAGCCCACAGAGGGGACCCCCAGCCCACAGAGAGGACCCCCAGCCCATAGAGGGGACCCCCAGCCCACAGAGAGGACCCCCAGTTCATGGAGAGGACCTTTAGCCCACGGAGAGGACCCCCAGCCCATAGAGGGGGCCCCCAGCCCATAGAGGGGACCCCCAGCCCATAGAGGGAACTCATAGTCCATGGAGAGGACCCCCAGCCCATAGAGGGGAAACCCAGCCCTAAGAGGAAACCCACAATCCATGGAGAGGACCCCCAGCCCATAGAGGGGACCCCAACCCATGGAGAGGACCCCAGCCCACAGAGAGGACCCCCAGTTCATGGAGAGGACCTTTAGCCCATGGAGAGGACCCCCAGCCCATAGAGGGGACCCCCAGTCCACAGAGGGGACCCCCAGTCCACAGAGAGGACCCCAGCCCATAGAGCCGACCCCCAACTCATGGAGAGGACTCCCAGCCCATAGAGGGGACCCCCAGCCCACAGAGAGGACCCCCAGCCCATACAGGGGACCCCCAGCCCATAGAGGGAACTCATAGTCCATGGAGAGGACCCCCAGCCCATAGAGGGGACCCCCAACCCATGGAGAGGACCCCCAGCTCACAGAGAGGACCCCCCGTTCATGGAGAGGACCTTTAGCCCATGGAGGGGACCCCCAGCCCACGGAGAGGACCCCCAGCCCATAGAGGGGACCCCCAACCCATGGGAGAGGACTCCTAGCCAATAGAGGGGACCCCCAGCCCATAGAGAGGACCCCCAGCCCATAGAGGGGACCCCCAGCCCATAGACGGGACCCCCAGCCCATAGAGTGGACCCCCAACCCATGGAGAGGACCCCCAGCCCATAGAGAGGACCCCCAGCCCATAGAGGGGACCCCCAGCCCATAGACGGGACCCCCAGCCCATAGAGGGGACCCCCAGCCCATAGAGAGGACCCCCAGCCCATAGAGGGGACCCCCAGCCCAGAGAGGACCCCCAGCCCATAGAGAGGACCCCCAGCCCATAGAGGGGACCCCCAGCCCATAGACAGGACCCCCAGCCCATAGACAGGACCCCCAGCCCATGGAGAGGACCCCCAGCCCATAGAGGGGACCCCCAGCCCATAGACAGGACCCCCAGCCCATGGAGAGGACCCCCAGCCCATAGAGGGGACCCCCAGCCCATAGACAGGACCCCCAGCCCATAGACAGGACCCCCAGCCCATGGAGAGGACCCCCAGCCCATGGAGGGGACCCGCAGTCCATGGAGAGGACCCCCAGCCCATAGTGGGGACCCCAGCCCAGGCAGTTAGGGCGTGGAGCAGCTTTGCCAACTGCAGGGACTTGCAATGATATTCCATGTGCACGCCACGAGTGGAAAAAACAGACTCACTCTTCAAGGAACGAAAAGGCTTTCCCCGCCCCCGTCCCTGCACCCCGCCCGCCGCCCCCTCTTCAGTGAGGCGTTTCCCTAGAGGACCTGCCTGGGAGGCCTGCTCCCTTTGCTATTTCCTAAGGCCCCGCAGTCGCACCTCTCCCTTCAGTTACCTGTTCCTCGCGGCCCCGGGGCCTCTGCGCCAGGTGCCGGGGCTGGGCCCGCTTTGTCCCCAGGCCGACTGGCAGGGGCTTCATCCTCCGGGCGCCCCTTCGGTGCCATTTAAACTTTAACCTGGGAGTGACTTTGCCGCCTGGATTCGACTCAAAGGCGGCGATGAAAGCCCTCCCTCCGGCTCTCTCTGTCTTTGAACGGCGTCCGGCCTTGTTGCCAGGCTGCTTTCTTCTCCCCGGGCTCCTGGGCCAGGAGGGGCCTGAGGACGCTTCTCACGGGGGCCTGAGCGCCCCCGACGGCCCCCCGCAGGCACCATTCCACTCCCGGGGCCCGGGGTCTGGATGGGGAGACCGTCCCCCCCCACCCCACCCCCCCGTCACGCAGCCCTCCCCATCTCAGCTTTCCTCCCAGCCCCAGGCCCACACACAGCACTTCCAGGTGTCTAGCCCCGGGGGTCCCCCCGAAACTCTCTCCTTTTCCATGCCAGGCAGGCCACCAGCCGCCTCAGGTGCCGGGCAGGGCACGGGGGTGGCGGGGGGGCGGGGGGAGGATTCTGCCACCCCGGGAAATTTCAGGTCATCGGGACCACATGGGAGGGGGTTGGCCAGAGAGAGAGGTTACCATGTGAACTCTGCAGCCACCCCAACTTGTCTTCCTCTTCCCAGAAGGCCTTGCACCCCCCCACCCCCCCAGCCTCCGGGGCCCAGGGAGCACTCGGGGTGCTGTTTGTCTACCCAGAGCCATTCCCCGCCTCCCTCCATTAAGGTGGGTGCAGAGTGGCCCCCAACAAGATATGACTGGCCCGGCCGGGGTGGCTCAGTGGTTGAGCATCGACCTAGGAACCAGGAGGTCACAGTCCGATTCCCGGTCAGGGCACAGGCCCGGGTCGTGGGCTCGATCCCCAGAGCGGGGCGTGCAGGAGGCGGCCGACGGATGGTTCTCTCTCATCACTGGTGCTTCTGTCTCTGTCTCTCTCTCCCTCCCTCTCTGAAATCAATTTAAGAAACGTATTTAAAATACCCAATTGCTTGCCCACCTTTAAAACAAGAAGTGGGAATCGACGCGTAACCTAAGATGGACCATTAAATAAAGATGCGTCTGCATCCACCCCTGCACTCTGCAGGGCAACCTTAACTTGGGGCGAGGACCTGTGCGGACGTCGCTAAGGGAAGGAGCCCTGGGGCGGCCAGGAGGCCTGACTGCAACGGCGGGGGCCCTCAGAGAGGCTCCCCGGGGAGAGGAGCCACGTGACCACGGAGGCGGAGAGAGGCGCCATGGGGATGAGTTGAGGCGCGGCCTCCCCTGGGGTCTGGAGAGAGCAGGCCTCTGGGCGCAGGCTGTGCAGGAGTAAATGTCTGTTGTTCGAAGCCGCCGCGTGCAGCCATTTCTTACCGCAGCCTCAGACACTAACACAGGTGTGCAAAGGTGTGAAGGGCATTTTCGTGGGCATTCACCCTCCTCACCAGGTCTGGTGCCGGATGGTGGCTCAGACCCTCCCCAGCCTCAAAGGATGGGACCCCGTAGGACTCAGCAAATCACGATGGTCCTAGGACCCCCTCCTGTGACTACAGGGTAGGCATGTGACCTCAGGCTGGGAGGGGGAGGTATGCTGGGAGGAAGGTGTGCGGTGGGACACCCTCTCTTTCCCCAGGTGTGATCACCCCACCTGGGAGCCCCCACAGCCGGCCTGGGCAGGATGACCGGACGGAGGACGGGAGGGCCGGAGGGAGAGGAAGAAGGGGAGACCGGGAGGCAGGTACCGCAAAGCCCCCTCACACACCCTCAATGAACCCCATTTAAGGCAGAGCAGGAACCAACCAAGACCACAAACTAGATAGGGATCCTGAAGGGACGGCTTGAGGTTAAATAGCGCCTCCTGGTGGAGACAGGGCGTAGCTGCAGTCTGGGATTCTGGGTAGACCAGAAGTCTACCTGCCTGGTGATTTGAGAAGCCCCCTTGGGTAGACTTCCTCCTAAAGGGAGAGCTTGGCATCACAGCAAAGAGTTGAGGCCGAGGCACTGAGGGGCCAGGACTCCCGTGCTTGGCTGGTAGATTTCTCTGCTGACCACACCCCGAGATTCCTAAGCCGTCAGTGAAAATTGAATGGTTTGCAATGAAACTCAGAAGACATGGGGCCCAATGACAGGGCAGCAGGGATGGGGCAGAGGGGGTTCTCCCCACGGCCGCTCAGGGCAGGGAGGACGCCAAAATGTGGGGAGCGATGGGCAGCTCAGGGTGTCAGCCCATCGGCCTGGAGGCCTGATGCTCAGAGGCGGCTGTGGAGCCAGCAGCAGGGGGTCCCCTTGAGGCCGCTGGGTCCAGCCTGGGTCTAGGGTGGGTCCCCCTGCCCCTGCGGTGCCTACAGGTTGAACTTCACTGGGGACACGGGGACAGGGTGGGAGAGGGCCCAGGTGCAGGCGGGGTGACTCCACGCTTCTCAGGATGACGTAGCAGAAGGAGCTGTTTGCAAACCGCCAGCTGTCTGGGGGCAGGTCCTCTCTGCCCACGAGGCCCTTCACAAGGCCCCCTCGGGTGGGTACGGGTCCAGAGAGTAGGCACCATGGCGAGGGGAAGTGTGTCCACGCCGTTGGGGACCAGGCCAAGGCTGCCCGTCCACAACCCACGCCCCCTCCCTCAGCTGGACATGTTTGGGACCAGAATTGACACGTGTCATTGTCCTTCCTAAGCATGGAGCTTTGTGGATGGGTGGGGCCTGGCCGTGACCTCTGGCTGGAAGGGACCCCGAGGACCCCGAGGGGAAGTCGGAGGGGTGGGTGCGGAGGGGGCGGCTCCCACACAGCCCAGGGCTCACCTGGAGGCGTGCGCTTCTGCAGCTGGCGGGTGTGGGGCTGTGAGCGCCAGGGCTGGAACCCGGGGAGCCAAACACGGCAAAGGGCGGTGGAGCATCCTCCTTAAAAATATATTTGCGATTTTCCCAGCAACACCCGCTCCTGCACGGGGGGGGGGGGGGGGGCGGGGGGGCGGGGGTCGTGGGGACGGTACCTTGTCCTGCTCCCCAGGATCCAGCACATGACAGATAACTTGTGGGGGGTTTTATTTGTTTGTTTTATTCAGAGAGGTAGGGGAGAGGGAGAGAGAGAGAGAAACATCCATGATGAGAGGGAATCATGGATGGGCTGCCTCCTGCACGCCCCACACTGGGGATTGAGCCCGGAACCCGGGCCTGTGCCCTGACCGGGAATCAAACCGTGAGCCTCATCAGCCAGGCCGTACCTGGTAACTCGCAATTGCATGGAGACTAGACAGGGGGTAACCGATGCACCTGAACCCACTTGCGGGGTGGATACCTGGCAGCCACGCGTCCCGCCCCCTGCAATTTTCCCAGCAACACCCCCTCCTGCCCCCCAGCCGCTCGGGGCCGGCCCACCCCCGCTGCCTGTGAGCTCAAGGATTACACACTAATCCTCCTGTGTTTGCCCGAGTGAAACCTAATTAGGAGGGTAAATCTGAAAAACAAAACAAAACAAAACAAAAAACAAACAAGAGACAAAACAACATAAAAACCCGAGGAGGGGGCCCATCCCCCCAGAGCAGAGGAGGGGGCGCTTCCCGCACGGAGGCCCCCTGTCAGCTCAGAGAGGACGGGCAGGTCCCGCTCGGCCAGGCCAGGCCCCTGGGACAGGAAGGGACACAGTGCTGACAGTAGATGGACCTGGGTCTGTGGAGGGGGTCCCTTCGGGGTCGTCGTCTCACTGTCCTCCTGCTTCGGGGGCCGGGAGTTCAAGTCCACCCAAAGCCCCAGCAACTAGCTGCTTCCGTTGCAAGGGATGAAAATCCGGTTCTCAGTGGCTTCAGGGAAAAGGTACCTATTAAGTCAATGGTTCTCAACCTTCCTGATGCCGCGACCCTTTAATACAGTTCCTCATGTTGTGGTGACCCCCAACCATAAAATTATTTTCGTTGCTGCTTCATAACTGTAATTCTGCTACTGTGATGAATCATCATGTAAATATCTGATAGGCCGGATGTATTTTCATTGTTACAAATGGAACATAATTAAAGCATAGTGATTCATCACAAAAACAGTATGTAATTATATATGTGTTTTCCGGTGGTCTCAGGCGACCCCTGTGAAAGGGTCGTTCGACCCCCAAAGGGGTCGCGACCCACAGGTTGAGAACTGCTGCTCTAAGGGTAAAGAGACCAGTGCCCCGGACTAAATAGTCAGGCGCGGCCGCGGCACACCTGTTGAAATCGCCGCCTTACACTCCTGTGACTCATGCGATGACCACGTCCTTATTACTACTATTTTAGATGGGGCACCGCGGCCCAGAGGGTGGAGGGCCCATCCGAGGCCGGACCTCTGGCCGCCTGCCTGCCACCACGAGGGTCCCGCTTCGTGGAGAGGGGGAGGAGTTCGGGGGAGGCGGGCAGCCTTGCCCTGCCCCTTCCTCCATCCGCTGCTCCGAGGCCCGGCCCCTCCCAGGCGGCGAGCAGAGCAAGGAGTATCTGGGAAGGCGCCCACCCAGGGCCCCGCTCCGAACCTTCCGGAAACCCGCAAACATGAAACAGCCCGAGATGAGAGGAGGCTTGAAAGCCGCCGTTTTAAAATAAAAGGCCACCTCATCGTCAAAGCCCTGGCAGCGAGGACACGGGCACAGAAAAGACAGAAAACTTGTTAAGATCAAAATGCGGCCAAACTTCAAAAAAGAGGCTTGGGATAAAGGCAGGGAGCGGGGTTTACCTGGGGGCCGCCCAGGGGCTTCTGAAGCAGGTGCGGGGGGCGGGGGGCACCCCGGCCTGAGGCCTCTGTTCTCCCCGCGGAAGGCCCCTTTCATGCGCCCCCGCCGGGCTGGAGGCCAGCCCGCCCGCCAGGGCACCGGACACCCACCCAGCTTCCCACCTGGAAACTCACTCCTGTCCCTTTAAACGGAGGAAACTCGGAGTCCTTTCAAGACAGGGAATGGGGGGACATCGGGGCTCCCGCTCCCAGCCTCAGCCCCCCTCCCCCTACCCCATGTAGATGGGAAAAAGCTACTGCAGCCCGGGTGCTAAGGGCTGGCCTGGTGACGCCTGTGACCGTCGCTGGTACACGCACGGGCCGGGCAATGCCTGCACCTCCTCGGCCAGCCGTGTGGTCACCGTGAGTGGCCGAGACCTCTCTGTCCCCTGCTCCCCGGGTGTGACACGGGGGTCCCAGCGCCCACTTCACCGGGAGGTGAGAACCGCCCGCAGGTGCGTGTGCAGTACGCGACGGGCTCCCTGAGCGAGCGGGTGCCCCCAGGGCTGCCGGGTCCCAGGGCGTGTGGGACCGAGCGAAGATGTGGACCCTCCGTGGCCTTTGGGAGACCCTCGGCGGGGAGGGGAGACAGCGGCTTCCTGAGGCTGGAGATCGCCCCCACCCCCCGCCCCCCCTGCCCTCAGCTGTCCTGGGGCCTCTTCCCTGCGCGGGCGGGTGGCGAGGATGGGCAGGCCCGCCGGCCGGATTGATTTTGAAATCTCGTCTCTTACAGCTAAAGGTCATGCTTGCGGGAGGGCGTCCGAGGCCTCTTTGCAGTGGGGCGCCCGGCTGAGCCGCGGGCCTTCCATTAGCTCGAATGGGGGCGGTGGGCGGTGGGCGGTGGGCGGTGGGCGAAGGGCGGGAGCCGGCAGTGCCGGCCCTGCCTGTCGATGCAGAAGTCATTCCCGATGAGGCTGCTGGGGGAGCCGGTCCCGGGCAGGCAGCCGGTGAGCCCAAGGCTGCTGAGAGCTAGAGGGGTGGGGGGGGGGCTGTGGGGGGGGGCTCAGGGGCTCTCGGGGTCACATTCAGCGGTGGGGTCCCCAGGAAAGCTGGAGCAGAAGGCTGCTGGACCTGCCAGGTGCAGAGAAAGGGGGTCTGGGCAGAGGCGGAGGCTCCCTGGGAGGTGCAGGCCTGCGGGGGAAGGGTCCCAGGAGACAGTCCTCCAGAGCATCGCTCCCCAACCTTTCGGGCCTCAGGGGCCACCAGTCCACGGGCCACGGCGGAGTCGAGGATGAGCTGCCCAGACCCTGGCCCTGGCCCCCTGAGGGCCGCCCACTGGGCTTGGGCTCCATGACTCAGGGTCATCCCCGTGGATCGCTGACTCCCACACTGCGAGGGGCTGCTCACCGCCTGGGACTGGCCGGGAGCTGAGCTGTGCTTGCTTCCAACACAGCAACGCTGGGAGATTGCACGCGTGTAAAGAGGAAGGTGTCGGCTTTGCCTGGAACATGAGGCGCTCCGGCCACTCCAAGCCTGCTTCCCCATGTGGCCAGGCCGCCACGTCTGCCGCAGTCCCCACCACCCCCTATCGGAACCCGCACAGAGCACAGAGCGAGTGTCGGCTGGGTGCCTTTTAAAAAATATATTTTATTGACTTTTTACAGAGAGGAAGGGAGAGGGATAGAGAGTTAGAAACATCGATGAGAGAGAAGCATCGATCAGCTGCCTCCTGCACGCCCCCTACCAAGGTACATGCCCTTGACCAGAATCGAACCCGGGACCCTTAAGTCCACAGGCCGACCCTCTATCCACTGAGCCAAACCGGCTAGGGCATCGGCTGTGTGCCTTTGTCCTCACCTGGCTCAGCGCTCTCGTGACCATGGCCTGGAGCCAGGGATGCTGGAAACCACGGCTTACGGGTGCAGTGGTTCCAGGATGACCCCCCAGCCACTCTCTCACCGCATTCAGCTCCCTGCTCCAGTGTCAGAGAAACCTCTGTTCCCCGCCCCGCCCAACCCCGGCTGCCCCTGCTTTGTCCTTCGCCGGAGCCCTCATGCCCCCACGCACATGCGTTACCCGTTTACCTGTCCCTCATCCCCACCCCACCCCACCCCACCCGAGGGTGTCAGCCCCAGGACAGTGGCTGCAGGCCACTCACTGTGTCCCCAGCCCCGGGAGAGCACTTGGCACGTGTAGGTGCCCAAAAACTATATCTGAGTGAATGAAAAGGAAAGCGGTAGGTGCCAGGCAAACCGCGAAGAGCCTTGAATGCCAGTGTGAGGAGTGGCATGGGGGCCTCCGGGGGCTGCAGACATCACGCCAGGCTCGGGTTGGCACTCTTGAAGCTCTTCTCCTGGAACTGCCCTGGCCAGAGACTCATTCCCATATTGGCCACACGATCCGCACAACAAGAGCCACAAGCTGGTTGGCATCTTGAGGAGGCAAAGGTCCCCGTTCCCCCCCCCCCCCCCCCGCCACACACACACCCCATGCCCAGGGGCTGCAGTGTAACTGGGACACAGAATGAGGGGAAGAAGGGGAGAAATTCCAGACGGACTGGAATCGCCATGTGGGCAGGGTCCCCTAAATCAGGCAACAAAGATTTTCCAGAGCCCCTATGTGCCAGGACCCTGCCCGCTGGGAGCTCAGTCTGGTGATGGAGACCGGAATTCACCCAGCAAATGTACATGCTGATGGGGCTTTCTGGGAAGGGAAGGGGGCTTTGAGGGGCTCTCTCTCGTTCCTCATGATTTGAGCACACAGTGGCCGCTCCTATCTGTTTTCTGAATGATTGCAGGACTCTCCTGTGCACCAGCTCCGGAACCTCAGGAAGAGTGCTTGAAGGAGGCAGAGGAGAGAGGTGGAGGGGGGGTGGGCAGGGAGGGAGGTACCCCAGTATCAAGGGTTTGCTGTTCCCTACATGGGACATGATTCTGGGTGCTGGGTGTTGGGCAGGGCTCCCCTTGGGGGGAGAAGGGGGCCCCTTCTCCTCTTTTAGGAATGTGCGCCGCCCCTCCCCCGCCCCGGGGGGTGGGGGTGGGGGCGGGCCAGGCGCCACTCGGTCTGCCATTCTGATGCTCTCGGCAGGACCAGGATGCTGTAAACACCCATACTCGACTCTCCTGCAGGGTCTCCGGGTTGCCAGCAATCAGGGCCATCTGCTCGCATGGCACCAGGCCGAGCCCAGAGCCCGGGGAACCGTGCCAGGCAGCGATTGGTTCTGAGGCGTGCCCCTTAAACCGGGCGGGGGGCCTCCTCTTCGGAGGGGCCCCTGGGGGGAGCAGGAGAACAAAAGACAGATTTCTCTTGCCTTAAAAAAAAAAAAGATCAATTTCACTTAAGACTCAGCACCAAACGAGGAGCAGGAGACAGGAGTGCGGTGGGTCCTGAATATTCACCAGTTGGCTGTGCGGGCCAGAGTCCTGGGGGGCCGGGGGGCGGGGGGAGGCGAGGAGGGTGCTCCATATTGGAAACATCCTTCGAACGGCACAGCTTTCTCTCGGACGCACCCCTTCTCCGGTGTCCCCTGTGGACCGGGAGCCAGGGCCTGACTGTCCACCCACTGAGCCGTTTTGAGACCACCCCCTTTTTTAAAATATATTTTTATTGACCTCAGAGAGGCAGGGCGAGAGAGAGAGAGATAGAAACATCTATCAATGATGAGAGAGTCACTGACTGGCTGCCTCCTGCACGCCCTCCACTGGGGATCGAGCCCACAACCCAGGCATGTGCCCTTGACTGGAATCCAACGCGGGACCCTTCAGTCAGCAGGCCGAGGCTCTATCCACTGAGCCAAACCCCTAGGGCACCGAGACCCTCTTAAAACAGGTGCAGGATGGCCCTGCCGATTAGAGAGGAGAGGAGACAGGGGAGCGAGGACCGGGCCCAGCAGGGGTGGCTGCTGGGTGCTCTCTGGTGAGCTTGGAGCTGTCTGTGGGCTCACATGACACTGCCTCCAGGTGGGCCACCTGGGTGTGCACATGAGACACTGGGCGTGACCTGGCTCCTGCCCACCTTTGTCCTGTGGGTACATGGACGGAGGTCCGAGGGTGCACAAGGGAGGCGGCCCCTCCTGGGCTCGCTAGCTCGGACCAGGCGACGATGACGGACATCCCAGTGAGACACCTCGTCTAGCCACCCTTGCTCCGGCAGGCCTGCTGGGGCTGGCGGAGGCCACCGCACCCCCTTGGGGGCTCAGCCTCAGCTCACCCACCCAGGGTCCAGCAGGCTCTGCCCGCGGCTGGTGCTTGTGGTGAAATCTCTCTGTACCTCCAACAGCCACCGGGCCTGGGTCGGGACTTGGTTCTCTGCTCCAGGCCCTCGCTAACGGGACAGGTGAGCTGGACAGGGGGCCTGGCTGGGCTCTGAGCGGAGGGGCCGCCCTGGCTCTGTGCCCGGGGAGCAGGCTGCGAGGGGAGGGGTTATGGGGCAGGAGCCCCCAGGGAGGTCTGGGAAGAGGGAAGGGGAGGCCAGCTGCCCTGTGCCCAGCCCACAGCTCCCCTTGCTCCCCAGTGCCATGGCCCGGCCCAGCCTGCCACCCTGCCCAGCCCGAGCGACTGTCAGCCCCTCCCACAGACGAGGGGGATGGAGGCTGCACTGGGGTGTCCTGGATGGACCCCCAGCCTCCCCTCAGCAGGCGGGCAGACCTGGCCCAGGTGGCTCCCTGGAAGAGCCGTCGGCAGGGGGGTCTCACTGCCCGGCCAGGTGACTGCTGTGTGACTCAGGCCCTGCTTTCAGGGCTGGTCCTGTCCCCCCAGCAGCCCCAGGAGGTGTGCCCCTGTGACCCCATCTTACCCACGAGGACACTGAGCACCCAGGCCTCGGGTCCTTTGCCCCAAGTCACACGGTTAGCGAGTGGCTTCGTGGGGGTGGCCTGTGACCGCCACTCCCGGCTGCCTCCCAGGGAGGCCAGAGAGCGTCCCAAAGCACAGAGGGGGAGGGGGAGCATCCACTCCACCCAGCAGAGGGGAGCGGGGGCCCTTCTGGACGTGGGGCGCCCCAGCACCCAGATGTCCCTCCTCTGCTCGGGAGGCCCCGGGGGAACTTTCTCCGCAGCAGGAACAGGAGACGGTACCCCCAAGCCACAGGACAGCCTGGGGTCTCCCAGACCACTGTCCACCCCATCCTGCCTCAAGGCCTGACCAGTGACCCCGTGGCCAAGGGTTCCTCCGCCCCAGAGTCCCGGGCAGGGTGGCGGCTGGAGCAGCCTGTGGGCAGGCAGGACGGGGGGCCCGAGACAGGCCTCCAGCCCCGCTAGCCCCGCCGCACAGCCGCCTCTGCCACCACGGAGCCCTCGCCGGATTATTCAATGTAACGTTTAATTACAGCCGGAGTCTGACGAACACAAGGAAAGTCAGATGTGGAGCTGGCACCCCCCGCGGAGCCTCCTGGAAACCTCGAGAAGGCGGGGCTGCTCCATATGCCGCTGCGTGGGGGTGTGGTGCGTGTGCATGTGTGCCCGTGTGTCTGGGGGCCTGTCTCCGTGTGTGCGTGTGTGTCTGAGTGGGCCATCTGTGTACAGCAGCCTGGTCCATGCTGTGTGTGTGTCTGTGTGTGTATACATGCATAGCTCTGTTGTCTGTGTGTGTGTACATGTGTAGCTCTGTTGTCTCTGTGTGTGTACATGTGTAGCTCTGTTGTCTGTGTGTGTACATGTATAGCTCTGTTGTCTGTGTGTGTACATGTAGAGCTCTGTTGTCTGTGTGTGTATACATGTAGAGCTCTGTTGTCTGTGTGTGTGCATGTATAGCTCTGTTTTCTCTGTGTGTATACATGTATAGCTCTGTTTTCTGTGTGTGTGTACATGTAGAGCTCTGTTGTCTGTGTGTGTGTATATGTATAGCTCTGTTGTCTGTGTGTGTACATGTAGAGCTCTGTTGTGTGTGTGTGTACATGTATAGCTCTGTTGCCTGTGTGTACATGTATAGTTCTGTTTTCTGTGTGTGTGTACATGTAGAGCTCTGTTGCCTGTGTGTGTGTACATGTATAGCTCTGTTGCCTGTGTGTACATGTATAGTTCTGTTTTCTGTGTGTGTGTACATGTAGAGCTCTGTTGTCTGTGTGTGTGTACATGTAGAGCTGTTGTCTGTGTGTGTACATATATAGCTCTGTTGTCTGTGTGTGTGTACATGTAGAGCTCTGTTGCCTGTGTGTACATGCATAGCTCTGTTGTCTGTGTGTGTGTACATGTGTAGCTCTGTTGTCTCTGTGTGTGTACATGTGTAGCTCTGTTGTCTGTGTGTGTACATGTATAGCTCTGTTGTCTGTGTGTACATGTAGAGCTCTGTTGTCTGTGTGTGTATACATGTAGAGCTCTGTTGTCTGTGTGTATACATGTATAGCTCTGTTGCCTGTGTGTACATGTATAGCTCTGTTTTCTGTGTGTGTGTACATGTAGAGCTCTGTTGTCTGTGTGTGTGTACATGTATAGCTCTGTTGTCTGTGTGTGTACATGTATAGCTCTGTTGTGTATGTGTGTACATGTATAGCTCTGTTGCCTGTGTGTACATGTATAGTTCTGTTTTCTGTGTGTGTGTACATGTAGAGCTCTGTTGTCTGTGTGTGTGTACATGTAGAGCTGTTGTCTGTGTGTGTACATATATAGCTCTGTTGTGTGTGTGTGTACATGTAGAGCTCTGTTGCCTGTGTGTACATGTATAGCTCTGTTGTCTGTGTGTGTACATGTATAGCTCTGTTGTGTATGTGTGTACATGTATAGCTCTGTTGCCTGTGTGTACATGTATAGTTCTGTTTTCTGTGTGTCTGTACATGTAGAGCTCTGTTGTCTGTGTGTGTGTACATGTAGAGCTGTTGTCTGTGTGTGTACATATATAGCTCTGTTGTGTGTGTGTGTACATGTAGAGCTCTGTTGCCTGTGTGTACATGTATAGCTCTGTTGTCTGTGTGTGTGTACATGTGTAGCTCTGTTGTCTCTGTGTGTGTACATGTAGAGCTCTGTTGTCTGTGTGTGTGTACATGTATAGCTATGTTGTCTGTATGTGTACATGTAGAGCTCTGTTGTCTGTGTGTGTATACATATATAGCTCTGTTGTCTGTGTGTGTGCATGTATAGCTCTGTTTTCTGTGTGTGTGTACATATATAGCTCTGTTTTCTGTGTGTGTGTAAATGTAGAGCTCTGTTGTTTGTGTGTGTACATGTAGAGCTCTGTTGTGTGTGTGTACATGTATAGCTCTGTTGTCTGTGTGTATACATGTATAGCTATGTTGTTTGTGTGTATGTACATGTAGAGCGCTGTTGTCTGTGTGTGTGTGT
This sequence comes from Myotis nattereri, assembly GCF_964212035.1. NCBI lineage: Eukaryota > Metazoa > Chordata > Mammalia > Chiroptera > Vespertilionidae > Myotis > Myotis nattereri. The sequence continues at coordinate 2,499,529 of NC_138090.1, forward strand.
ACAAGTGTAGCTCTGTTGTCTGTGTGTGTACATGTAGAGCTCTGTTGTGTGTGTGTGTACATGTATAGCTCTGTTGTCTGTATGTGTGTACATGTGTAGCTCTGTTGTCTGTGTGTGTGCATGTATAGCTCTGTTTTCTCTGTGTGTATACATATATAGCTCTGTTTTCTGTGTGTGTGTACATGTAGAGCTCTGTTGTGTGTGTGTGTACGTGTAGCTCTGTTGTCTGTGTGTGTACATGTAGAGCTCTGTTGTGTGTGTGTGTACATGTAGAGCTCTGTTGTGTGTGTGTGTGTACATGTGTAGCTCTGTTGTCTGTGTGTGTGTACATGTAGAGCTCTGTTGTCTGTGTGTGTGTACATGTGTAGCTCTGTTGTCTCTGTGTGTGTGTACATGTAGAGCTCTGTTGTGTGTGTGTGTGTACATGTATAGCTCTGTTGCCTGTGTGTACATGTAGAGCTCTGTTGTGTGTGTGTGTACATGTAGAGCTCTGTTGTGTATGTGTGTACATGTAGATCTCTGTTGTCTGTGTGTGTACATGTAGAGCTCTGTTGTGCGTGTGTGTGTACATGTAGAGCTCTGTTGTCTGCGTGTGTACATGTAGAGCTCTGTTGTGCGTGTGTGTGTGTCACTGGCTGTGCTCAGGCTGTGTGTGCCTTGGGTGCCTGCCTGTCCCTGTCATGGCTGCTCGGAGCCGTTTTGCCTCTGGTGATCCATACTGTTTCCCAGGCCCTCAGTGAGCGTGACTGCTTACACCGCTCCTGTGACGTCGCATTGCTGTGCCACAGCTCCAGCCACAGCCCTCGGCCCCAGCGCCCGCTCCCAGCCTCTCTGAAGGGCGCCCGGCGCTGGGGATGGTTACCTGCCGGAGCCCCTCTCTGGGCCTCCCCAGAATTCCCAGGCCTGGTCCCGGGGAGCCAGGCCTCTCCTCCCAGTGACCTTGACCCAGGCGGGGCGGCCTCTGGGACTCCATGGCGCCTCCCCCAGCATACCCTTCCCAAGGTCGCAGGGAGGGAGGGAGGGCGCGATGCCAGGGCCTTTGCAAGGACCTGCTTCCAGTTCTTTCTGGGTTTGGGGCGGGCAGGGCCGGTGACGGGGCTTGGCGCTAAGCTAAGCTCCGAGCGGCCAGGGCAGGTGTAAATTATGCATAGCTATTTCTGGAAACTTCTCAGATTTCTCCAGAGAGAGAAATTAATTTGCCTGTTTGGGCAAATAACACCCATTTTTTTTTTTCCTGCTTAAGGTCATTTTGTTAAAATAAAATTGATTAACGTTCTCCTTAAAGTTTAAGTAGAAACTGCTCAAACATATTTTTATGCACAGAAGCTCGGTTTGCGCGCGCCCTTCAGTAATTAATAACCGCAAATACGTTAGCACCGCGAGCTCCTTGCACAGCGGGCGCCGGTGGGCGGGGCGGGGCGCGGGGTGGGCGGTGCCTCCGCAACGTCAGGCCAATCAGAGCTCAGGGGCGGGAGGGGCGGGCTCAATCGCGGCCTCGGCGACCCGGGTCTCAGGTTGACCTGCTCCTCCCAGGTCCGCCTGGCCGGGTCTCCCCAGGCAAAGGCGCACCCCCAGAGGACCAACACCTCGAATCAACCCCGGTGACGCGGGTGCCGCTCGCCATTGAGACCAAAACCCTCATCCGGCCCGGCTGGCGTGGCTCGGGGCTGGAGCTTTGGCCTATGGACCAGGAGGTCACGGTCCATTCCTGGTCAAGGCACGTGCCCGGGTTGCAATAGGGGTTCAATCCGCAATGGGGGAGGCATGCAAGAGGCAGCGATCCATGATTCCCTCTCATCATTGATGTTTCTATCTCTCTCCCTTTCCCTGCCTCTCTGAAATCAATTATTTTTTTAAAAAAGCCCCTTAGCCACCTGCGTCCAGAAGCCCGAGGCAGGTACCCAGTGACAGGGGTCTGAGGCCCCAGGGTCAGCCTGGGCAGCCATTCCACCCACAGAGCCACTAGAGCAGGGGTGGGCAAACTTTTTGACTCGAGGGCCACAATGGGTTCTTAAACTGGACCGGAGGGCCGGAACAAAAGCATGGATGGAGTGTTTGTGTGAACTAATATAAATTCAAAGTAAACATCATTACATAAAAGGGTACGGTCTTTATTTTTTTTTTTTTAGTTTTATTCATTTCAAACGGGCCGGATCTGGCCCGCGGGCCGTAGTTTGCCCACGGCTGCACTAAATACTGACAATTTACACAGGCAAAACCCAGTGACCTTGAACCCTCGGCTCCCAGTCCCCTAGCCCACCCACCTCAGCCGCATCCTGGTCCTGCATCCAGACACTAGGGCCTGGCTCCAACACCCCTCCGGGCTGGCAGGAGGGTGGGGCCCGGGTGCGCTGTCCCTTCATCAATGACCAAGCCACTACCGGGTCCTCAGACCGTCACGTGAGCCTCTGAGTGACTGTCCCAGGCCCCTGGGGCCTGAGCGGGAAGCTGCCTGGTCCCAGCTCCAAACCCTTTGACTGGAAGGAGGTGGGCTGTCCCCAAAGCACAGGTTCACAGCCCTGCACCTCCCAGCCTGACGGTGACAGATCCAGTCCCAGGAAGGGCCTCAGGGTCCCCCTCCCGGCCCCCTCCCTGCCAGAAGCCAGAGGGGCTCTCAGCGGAAGGGGGGAAGGGGCGGGGGCAGAGCCAGCCGGAGAACAATGGGGCCAGGCGAGGGGGGGTCGGTGGGGTTCCCTGGCTGCCTTGCCATCGCCATAAACCTCATTACCTCGTGGTCCCCTAGGCCGCCTCTCGCCTTACCCAAGGCATCCGCCGCTCCGCTGCTGCCTCCCACATGGCGAGAAAAGCTCTTAAGCCCCCCGCTGTATTTTTAATGGGGGCAGTGACTAATTTAGCCCTCCGCCGCCAACCGGCAAATCAGATCTTCCCCGTCGGTACTTACTGAGGACTCACCTGGGCTCCGTGGGGTTGGGGATGAGATCCGGGCCGGAGGGGGGCCAGAGACAGTGATGGGGGGCCCGGGGCACGCAGGTCCTGCCCACAGTCTCGGCTCCGTGGGCACCGTGGCACGACAGGCCTGGCTGTGGATGCAGGGCAGCCTGGCCCAGCCCCGGCCACACTTGGGGGAACACCGATGCCTCCCTCGAGGTCTTCCCCTAAAACGACCGCGTCTCCAGGGGCTAAACATGGGGGTTCACTGCCTTTAGCTTCCAGGAGGCAAGAGCCCTGAATTGTAAGGGCAACCGCTCCTTTGCGCCCAGCACCGTGGAGTCTGCTCTGTGATTGGCAGGTGTCAATGCCTTTAGAAAAGCCAAGCGCCCCACCCACGGGAGAGCGTGACACCAGGTGGCAGAGAGGGGGTCTCTTCCCGGTCACTGGTCACCGGAAGCCCTGGATTCGGGAGTCAGACGACGCTGGGGTAATGGCTCCACATTCTACGCCCGTGACTTCGTATTACATTATCATCAGGCGCAATCTGTCTGCCTGCTTCGCTTCTGCTCTGCGGAGGGGAAGAAGCAATTTCCTTGCCTCCTGTGAAAAGTTAGCAGGAAAGGGCTTCCCCGGGCAGGTGCCGAAACCATGGCCTCTGATTGGTGGATCGGCCGAGCACCAGCATGATGGACAGAGGTGTGGGAGGAGGTCCAGGTGGGAGGCCCAGGTGCTGGGTGGGCCCTGGGGCGCCAGCAGGGCCCGGGGAAGCTGAAGCAGGCGAGGCGGGGAAGGTGCAAAGTATTGGGAATGGTGAATGCAGGTGGCCCCTGAGAGCGGGGGGGGGGGGGGGGGGGCCCTGAGCCTTTTACCCTCAGCACCCCCTTTGCCCCACTGGCGTCCTGGACCCACCACGGGTCTCTGCACCAGCACACCCCACCGGCCTCTGTGAGGGAGGGAACCTGCTGCCCCTACCTGGCTCCCATCTGGAACCCCCAGCCCCTGCCATCACCCCATGCCTGGCCAGGTATAACCACGTGACTGCCTACATCAGCCCTGGGGGCGGAGGGGAGGGGGCAGGGACACAGGGCACAAAGCAGATGCACCTGTGAGCCATCCACCTGCTACGCTGCTGTGGGGGAGCCGCCCACTTCCCCTGGGGCATCAGTTTCCCCCGCCCTCAAAGGCAGGAGCAGAGCATCTCATCTTTAGGGGGCTTCCCACTCCGCGGCCCCCACAGCTCCCCTGGGCTGTGAGCGGGCACCAGGCGGCTTCCCTTCTTTTCTGAGGGAAGCTGGGTGTATTGTGTGCGGGTCCCCGGCATGTGCGATCCCACAGGAACTCGAGGACACACCCCACGGGGGACCCCCCCCCCTCCGTCCCCCCAGCAAGGGCCCCGGGCTGGGAGGAGAGAAGCAGGCAGCCGAGCCGAGAGCGTGTTTCCCTTTTATTAAACTGCACCAGCGCCGCGGCCGCAGCCGCGTTTCCAAGCAGGCCTTCCGGTGGCTCTGAAACCGGTGCTCCTCATTACACAGCTGTAATCACTGTCCGGCGAACTGGCAAATCCAATCAAAGCATTCGTCTTTAATTAAAAAAGGGAAAGGAGATATTCCGACAATCGCCAAGCAATCACGTCACAATGCACAATTATCTAGAACTGCAATTAAAAAGTAGTTAACCGAAGGGGGTTGGGGGGGGGCGGGGGGCGGTGGGGAGAGAAGGGAGAAAAACAAGAAAGAAAAAGAAGCCAAGGAGAGGAAAAAAAAAAACAAACACTAATTCTTTCTCTTTAAAAACTATCAATATAATACATGAAGGAACAAAGGACAATAGGCTCAAAAAAGCGGGCTCCTCTAACTCTAGAAACGCAGTCTGCGGCAGAAAGTCTAAAAGCGCGCTAGCTGGAGCAGGGCAATAAAAAATACTGAGCATGGAATACTTTTAATCTCTGCCATTAATATTCATTTCCAGCTGCTTATAATAGCAGCGCCTCATGGCCAAATCATTAGAGTTTTACATCTGGGTTGCAAATGACACTTTGATTGGATGTAATGTTCAAATGGCCCTCCGCACGGCGTCTCCGGCAGGCCTTCCGCCGAGAGGTGTCCTGTCGCGCGGTCCCTCACTGTGCGTGCTGGCTCATCGTGTGATTCTGCGAAGGCGAAGAAAGGAGACACGCATGAGGGCAGAAGAATGGAGAGCCTGCCGCCCCCCCCCCCCGCCCCCCGACTCCGCGCATGTATGCCCCGAGCCACAGAAAAGCTCCACGATTATTCCAAAACAGAATGCAGCCGGGAGAAAGTGCACCGGGGACGCAGCTGCCAAGACGCCATGTCGATGTGGGGCTTGGGGACCGGTTCCCGTTGCCGCCAACCTGGGCTCCCTATAAATTGACTGTTTTTTTTTTTTACATTCGGGTCTCACCGTGGGGACTGGCTACACGGAGGGAACCGGGAAATGCTGGGGAGGGAGCAGGAATGAAAGGCATCCCTTTGGCTCTAATGAGGAGGAGGAAGTTGTATCTGATCCCCTGCAAGCTGCCCCGATCCTCTCTCGGTCCATCCCAGGAGCGGCTCTGAGCCCAGGGCAGGGAGAGGGCACGTGTGCCAAGCAGCTCTCCAGCCAAGAAGCGCCCAGTGGCACAGACTGCTCCTGGTGGTGGTGCCTGCAGCCCAGGCGGTGAGAGTCACCAGCAGAGAGGGCGCGGAAGAAGGGTGCCTGCCCGCTCGGTCACATGACAGCTCCCCGGCCAGAAGGACATTGTATGGTTTGGCCAAATCCGCCTGGGAACCCTGGGCCCAGGTGACCCTCTGGCCGGGCGCTGCCCTCTCGCCACAGCCGGAGCCCAGCCCAGCCAGCTAGCAGTGCGGTCTGTCTTCACAGGAGCCATGGCCCGGGGCAGGCGGTGGGGTTTGGCCTCTGCGAGCCTGCAGATTTTTTGTTTCTTTCCAGTGGTCCATCTTCCAAATCTAGACCCATCGCATCAAAGCCTCATGACACCCAGAGAAAGAAAGCAAAATCTACCCGCGGCAGAGGAGCCTGCGTGGGGGGCAGCACAGAAACCCCCATCCCTGCCGCGTCCCAGGGATGCTCCTGCCTCCCCAGACCCAGGAGCTCCAGGCCTGCAGTTCTGCCGACGACCACCAGGGGGCACTCTGCGTCCCTCCTGGGCTCCAGGTCTGGGCAGGGAGGGCCACAGGACAATGCCCAATGCCCGAGGCTTTGCTAGGCGGCCTGAGGACACCCCCACCCCGGGCCCTGGAGCAGCTGCCTCCCCCTGCAGGCACTGCTGCCCCTCCCCTCCGCCTCGTGGTGATGTCGCTACCCCCTCCGGCGAGCCCCCAGCCAGGGAGGGGCAGCGCCAGGCACTCAGACAGGAGATGCCGCTGGCTTGGCAGCACAGGTGCCAGCCACGGCTGGCCTCCCTCCTTGGGCTCCTGGGCGCAGGCCACATGGCTGGCGGTTGGCACGCGTACGTGCCGTGTGCGGTCGCAGGTACGTTTCCTCCCACCCTCGCCACAGCCTCACCAGGTAGGACGAGTAAGATGAGGACAAAGAGGCTCGGGGTGCCGGTCGCTGGCTCCAAGGTCACCCAGGCGACGGGAATCCCAGAGAGCGAGGGGCTGGGGCTAGAAGGCGGACGTCACGGGGCCCCACACCCCATGGCACCCCAACCCATGGATCGTCCGCACTCCACCCCAGACACGAGCACACGCTCTGCCAGCGTGCCTGGCACCTCCGTGGCAGGGGTGGCAGGAACCCGGGGGCTCCAGCGGGTTGTCTGAGACCACAGATGGGTTGCAGCGGTTTCCATGGGAACGCCCCCTCCCCCACCGCCCCCCTTCATGCCCCCTCCCCTCCTCCCACTTGTGCAGGGACAACCAGCCAGTCCCTCCGAAGCCAACCCACCCTCTACCCAACCACCCTCCTAGCTTCAAGTCTTCGCCGAGTCTGTTCCCACCTCCTCTCTCCGCCCTCCCAGATCAAGCAGCTCTTGAGGCCGCCTTGTCACAAGGTCAGGCCCCATCCTGGCAGCCCCTGGAGGTCGGGGCACTGCGGACCCACCTCCCACACATCCACGGAACCTTCACTGCAAGACGAAGGCCTCGGCCCAGCAGCGGGCAGGGGCCTCGCTTCCTGTCTCGGCCCCACCACACGCGGCCCGGTGCTGGGCACGCTCTGCCCAGGGCAGCCGCCCAGAAAGGACTTGCCAACGGCCGTCCACTCACTGTGCCCTGTGGCCCGGGCTCTCGCAGGGGCCAGGCCCTTCTTTATTTGTGGGGGGCTGGGGAGGAGGGGGAGGAGACATGCTAGGCAGATAAAAACGGACAACTCTTCCTGTTCCCACCGTCCGGCCCCTGGGGCCCCGCACCACGCAGACACGGAGTGAAAATTTCCGAACGCACAGAGGGAAGGCACGCACATGGGCGCGCGAGGGAAGGCACAGAGAGACAACGGTATGGGCTGGAATGAGGTGGCACATGCAGGCAGGGAGGGTCACCCCAGCAGAGTCCCAGGGAGGACGGGGGAGTTTAGACTCTGCACAGGGAGGCCCTGGATGTGCCTCTGTTCCTGAGGCAGCAGGAAACCAGAGATGGGGAGACAGATCTCCACAGAGCCCCCAAAGCCCACCCACCAGAATGAGGGGCATCCGGGACCTCTAGATGCAGGGCCGGGGAGACACACGGGGTCCGCACGGGCTCATCCAGGGGCTGACGGCTCAGAGACCCCGGACACAGACGCCCATGCTGGGCCCCATTGGGAGGGCACTGCCGGCCAGACAGGAAACACAGAGAGCCTCCCTCTCACCGGGCAGCACAGGACCTCCTCCTCCTCATCTTCCTCCTCCTCCTCCTCCGACCGACACAGGAGAGAACGTCCTCACAGAGGGTCTGATACAGGGGGGGGGGACCCCGACCCTGCGGCTACACCAGACAAAGGCCCGGATGTCCCGGCACCTGGACAGTCCGCCGGGAGGCCCTGGCATCCACTCAGCCCACAGGATGACGCGCCTGCTGGATGCTCTGCTCCGGGCGCCACGGGCAGGGCAGGGGAGACTGCGGCCAGGCCCAAGCCCTCGGGGCCTGAGGCTCAGACGCCCAAATGCTTGTGGGGCCCACGGTGCGGTGGCCGCTCAGCGAAGGACGTCGGTCAGTGCCGCCCAGGCAGTGCATGTGGTGGGCGCTGGGGGCCCGGTGCTCCCGGGGTGGCAGCAGCCCCTCCCAGGCAGAGGCTGCAGCCCCTGGGGGGGCGGGGAGTCACCGGGGCCCACGGGTCACCCAGCACCAGTGCGCCCAGCGGCTCCCGGCGGAGGCCCTGCCCCGGGCCCAGGTCAGTTACCCTGAAGGAACCGCGGCGCCATCCCGGGGCTCGGGGCCACGGTTCAGGGTCCGAGAGCCCCAGCAAGCCCCCGCTAAGAGGCCTTCCGCCCGCTGGCTCTCCCCGGGGCCTGTCGGCTTCGGGTCCATTTCGCGGTGTGGCCTGCGTTATATTTAGCCCCTTGGGAGGAGGAGGAAAATGGTTTTTAAAAGATGCTGCGACCTCGCGGTGAGCGGTGGCTTCCCAGCGCCACACGGGCCCGGGGGGGGGGGGGGCGGGGAGGGGGTGGGCACGGGAGCCAGGAGGTGCCCGGGGGGAGGCCTGGCATCCACCCGCCCGCCGCCTGCCAGGGAGACGCAGGTGTGGGCCGGGAGCAGGTGAGAGAAACGGGAGGCTGGGGGGCGGGGGGGGGGGGGGCGCTGGTGTGCGGCCGAGATCGGGACGGAGGCTTCCCCGGGGCCGGTCTCAGGCGCCTCTGCCTGGTGCACCGGCCCATCTGCCCCTCGGACACGGTCCTGTGACAGGCAGGGGCGGCCCGTGGTCTGTGTCAGGGGTGGGGTCCTGCTGAGCCCCGGGCAGGTCCTCAGCCAAGAGCTCAGGCCCAGGCTCCCTTGTCACGCCCTCACCGGCACTCACACGCTCACTCTCTCACTCTCTCACTCACAAACCTGCCAGGCCCAGCCACGTGCTGGCTGCTGGGCCTTCGGCAGCAAAATGACCGCAACCGGAGCCCAGGCCCAGCACGTGTCGGGCACCGTCATGGTGAGGGGGGGACCCTCATTCTCAAGGGGCCCCAGGGAAGCACTGGTCCCAGGCACTGGCCCTCAGGCCCCTGCGGCAGATAAGGCTGCAGGGCCAGGACACAGCCCCACACCCAGAGCCCCCACACCCAGAGCCCCCACACCCAGAGCCCCCCACACCCACAACCCCAGAGCCCCCACACCCGGCAGAGCCTCCAGCTGCATGTGGACCACGTCGCCTCCTGCTGGTGCTGGGTTGGGAGAGAGACTGTGGTTGACCCCTTGCTCCCATGGCCCCCACGAGGCCACCCCTGGCGGCTGGCGGAACAGAGAGCTGTGCCCAGGAGCAGGGACGGGGCTAGGGACCTGCCTGGAGCCCGGGGAGATGCATCTTCCAGGGGAGGAGGCGGGTCCTCCAGCCAAGCCTGCAGCCACGTCCGGCTGCGCAGGTGCTGCTGTTTGCTCATCAACAAGCCTGGAGCCACCGGGGGTGGGCAGAGAGGGAGTCAGGCCACCAGCCTTTCCCAGCTCATGGCCCGGAGCGGGTGGGATTTCACACACACACACACACACACACCCCCATACACACCCCCCCATACACACCACACACACACCTATACACACACCCCCATACACACACCCCCATACACACCACACACCTCCCCCCCATACACACACCCCCATACACACCACACACACCCATACACACACACCCATACACACACCACACACACACCTCCCCCCCATACACACACCCCATACACACCACACACACCCATACACACCACACACACCCCATACACACACCCCCATACACACACACCCCGCCCCCCCCCACACCACACACCACACACATACACACACCACACACACACACCACATGCACACCCCCATACACACCACACACACCCATACACACACCACACACACACACCACATGCACACACACACACCACACACACACCACATGCACACACGCACACACACACCGCAAACACACACACACACCACACACACTACGGTGAGAGGACTTCTGACTGGGAGATGCTTAGGGAAGACGCTGGCCTTCAGCTGAGTCTCTGAGGACGCCTTGCACTGTGCGTGCGTGCATGCGTGCGTGTGTACAGGCACGTGCACACAGAGGTAGCTCCCCACAGACAGTGGGCCTCCCGGGTGCTGGCGTGGCCGTGCCAGACACGGATGATGGATGGTCACAGCTAAAAGGTGCCCGTGGGCACACCCGTGCTTAGCCCTTCACATCGATGAACTCACTAGAGCCTCAATGCTACGATATTCCCCGTTTTATAGACGGGAAACTGAGGCACAGAGCGCCGAGGCCCCCCGCCAGTCCTGGCAGGTCGGGGTGCTCCCACACGGTCTGCGCGGAGCCCCATCTTCAGCACAGCACCGCTGCCTGTGAACCGTGAAAAGCGCAGTGTGCGCCAGGCGAGCCATGAATAATTCACTGTGGCGGAGGCACAGGGTGCGTGCCATGGAGACAGCCTGGGGGGGAGGTGGGGCTGACGGAGGAGGCGCCTGCATGCGAGACGCGGCAGCTTGCCCTTCACCTGGGCCACGGGGAGCCATCGAAGGTATCGGAGCTGCGGAGTCACCCCAGAGGCCAGGAAGAGGGAGAAGCTCAGAAAGATGTATCGCAGGGCCTTCCTGCGCCCCAGCTCCCTCTGCTCCCTTCCTGGGACCCCTCCAAGCCTGCCCTGACACACACACACATGCGTGCACACACGCACATGCACACGCACATGCACACACAGTCAGTCCCTCCCTGTGGGGAGGGTGCGGCGCAGGCGGCCCACTCCCCGATCTGCTGCGTCTCACCTGGCAGCCCCCCGTGGCGAGCACTTATTTTTAGAGGAGTCTGACAGTCGTCCAAGGGGCTGAGACGAACAGATGGCCTGTCTTGAAGGCGCGTATGCTCGCTGGTTTGCACTCCTGACGAACGGCACGCGCACTCGAGAGCAGCCGTAAACGGCCCTGAATGAACACTCAGAGCAGCCGAGCCCACACACGTCGTTACCAGGAGGAGAGAGCGATGGCCAAGGCCCCTCCGTGCCTGCCCGGGGACGCAGACACTCCCCGGGGGCCCGCTGTGATGTGCGTGCCCCCCCCTTTCCCTGGGGCCCCACCCCAGCCAGTCAGTTCACCCCATTCACACGGACGCAGGAAAAGGTTCACTGCGTGGCAGTGACACCCACCTGGCGTCAGGGTCCTGGGTGCAGCTGGCGACCCACTGGCCCGGGACAGCCCTGAAAAGTCCATGGAGGCCGAGGTGGCTCCTCCGGGCGTGGGGACGTGTGTGAAGCTTCCCCAGCCCTGCCTCCAGACAGCCAGACAGCCAGACAGCCAGACGGCCAGACGGCCAGACGGCCAGACGGCCAGACAGCCAGATAGACAGATAGACAGATAGCCGGCCAGACAGGCAGCCAGACAGCCGGCCAGACAGGCGGCCAGACGGCCAGACAGCCAGCCAGATAGGCGGCCAGACAGCCAGACAGCCAGACAGCCGGCCAGACAGGCAGCCAGACAGCCGGCCAGACAGGCAGCCAGACAGCCGGCCAGACGGCCAGACAGCCAGATAGACAGCCAGCCACACAGCCAGCCAGATAGGTGGCCAGACAGCCAGACAGCCGGCCACACAGCCAGCCAGACAGCTGGACAGGCAGCCGACCAGACAGCCAGCCAGACAGCCGGCCAGACAGCCAGACAGCCAGACAGACAGCCGGCCAGACAGCCAGACAGGCGGCCAGACAACCACCTCAGAGCAGCAGGGAGTGAGCCTCGTACCCGCGCAGCCGGGGAGTGTCTCTGTGTCTCTCGTGTGAGCGATCCGTCTGGAACGCCCGGCCTGCGGGGTCCGCCTTCCAGGGGGCAGGGCAGCGGGGTTGGCTTTTTGGGGAGGGGAGTCGGCCACTTGTGAGAGCCAAGAGCAGCCCGAAGTCACCCAGGGGCATGTGAGGAACCGTGTGACCCCAACTGATTTTGTTGGAGGTTCCCCCAGAGAGGCTGCCCGCGGGGTTCCCGTCTCGCTGCTCTGAGCCCACGCGGGAAGGGGCGCCCTCTCTAACCCCCTCTCCCCAGGCCCTGCAGCACCCAGAGCAAAGAAGGCGGCCAGCGACTAATTCCCCGCACGAGAAAACAGCTTCCTTCGAGGGAAAATGTGGGAGAAAATAACGTTGTAAAAAAAAAAAAAAAAAAGCGCGCAACCAACTCCCAACGGGTCCGCGTGTAGTTCTGTGCTTTGGAAATAAACCCGCCGGAGCGCAGATGACGGGGCGGGAGCGGGAGGCTTCTATCCGCAGCTTCTGAACAGGCTCCATTCAGCCACCCAGCAAAGCGAGGGCCTGGTGATGCCGCCCCGGGGGCGGGGCCGGGGATTGCCCATCCGGAGGAGCAGGCCAGGACCCGGCTGCCAGCGGAGAGACCGGTGGCGCCAGGGAAACGCCGGAGACGGCATCGCTCCTGGCAGCCTGTGCGTTTGCCCACCTTGGCGACAGAGGCCACCCCCGACCCCACGTCCCGAGTTCATGGGGCTGCTGCCACGGCTTCTGGCAGCCTGGCGGATAGTCCGAGGGTGATGCCCTTCAGGAAACCTGACCCACGGCCCCCCATGGCTTGCAGCGCCCACGTGGCCGGCCCCTTGCCGGCAGCCCCTCGCCGAGAGCCCCCGGCGGCGGCGGGCCCGGCGTGCTGGAGCTGCACCTAATTTGCTGTGATGAATTGTGTCCATGCACCAGTGAGCAAAGCCGCAGCTGAGACCGATTATGTCTAATGATGGCGACGGTTCTCGGGGAACACTTGGGGGTACACCCTTGCCCGTCCGGAGAGGACGTCCAGTCTGGCACAAAGTGAAGGTCAAAGGGGACCCCCGCCACTCAGAAGGGCAGGCTCTTCCGAGCGGCTCCCACCGAAGGGGCTGAAGAACGCTGTGGCCCAGCCGGTCTTCCCCGCTCGCCTACACCAGCTTCCAAACGAACTGTGGGCACAGCACCCCCCCACACCTGCCCCTCCATGACCAGGTGGGTCTGCCCTACGCCTTCCCTCCCACCACCAGGCAGAACTCGCTGGTGTCCATGAGGCGGACCAAGGATCCTCCATGCCTCCGGTCTGTCCCATCCCACTCCCCTCACCAGTGTGTGTGAGTGTGTGAGTGTGTGTGTGTGTGTGCAGGTGCACATGCAGTGTCAGGGGAGGGGAGGGACGGGTACCAGGTAAGCATGGAGTTAAAAGTATCTGAGGAAGCATCATGAAAGCGGCGCGGTTCCTGGCACTTGCCCAGCACTCAGCACTCATGGATGTGCAGCTGGATGGATCGTTGATGATGGATGGTGGCAGGTGGATGGCTGGCCAGATGGATGGATGGTGGACGGATAACCAGTAGATGATGGCTGGCTAGATGAACGTGTGGATGAGAGGATAATGGAGGAATGGGTGGTGGATAGATAGATGGGTGGATGAATAGATGAGTGAATGACGGATGAATAGATGGGTGGATGGTAGATGGATAGATGGATGGATAGATGGATGGATAGATGGGCGGATGGGTAGATGATGGATGGGCAGAATGATGGATGGTGGATGGGTGAATGGAAGAATGAGCGGGTGGATGGGTGAGTGGTGAATGGATAGTGAATAGATGATGGATGGGTGGATGGATAGATGGGTGGATGATGGATGGGTGGATGGATAGATGGGTGGATGACGGATGGATGGATGGATGGATGGATGGATGGATGGGTGGATGATGGATGGGTGGGTGGATAGATGGGTGGATGACGGATGGATGGATGGACGGATGGGTGGATGATTGATGGATGGATGTGGACTCAGGGAGCTAACCACTCTGTGCCTCAGTTTCCTTACTTTAACAATACAGGCATTGTGAGGATCGAGTGTGTAAAAGTGCTAAGGACAATGCCTGGCGCTTAATGCACGCCCTATAAATGACAGCCACTATAATTACAAGAAACTCCCATATTTGAAACATACACAGCCATTAAAGCTCCCCAAATCCCCCAGGCCCTGCGCTGTAAAGATGGTCACTCCTATGGCAGTGGCTGGTCCCTGTGTGTGCCTCTGGCCCTCTGGGTGCGGGAGCCTGGAGGGGACTCCTATCGCACTGCAGGGAGGGAAGGTGATGGCGCCTTATCCCGCAGGGAACCCCGTCCACCGGCCAAGGCAGCTCCCAAGTGGCCCCATTTCACTGATGAGGAAACTGAGGCCGAGAAAGGCGACGTCACTTGCTAAGTTACTCAGCTGGTAAGAGGCGGTGCTTGGATTTGAGCCCTCAAGACCCTGACCTAAGGCCACCCCCTCCTTTCTCACCGCCCCCTGCGGCCCCCACCGCCTCCTGGTACCAGTGAACCTGTCGCCTGGCCTCGCCCACCGCCCAGCACAGGGAAGTCACTGCGACCCTGGACCAGCCCCGGCCAATCAATGTTTGATTTTGTCTGAGTCCAGCAGCAGTGCGAGGCCAGGCTCGCTATTGACACAGCGAAATTAATTCTCGCCCTGCCCCTCGCCCTCCGTGCCCAGCCCCCTCCCGGCCTCTCCCGCGAGGGCTGCTGCGCGGCTGCTGACGGGCGCTCCTGAAATGCCAACTTGCATTTCTCATCATTAATTTCTTCCTAAATGTCATTAGTAATTGCTGCTGCTCGGCCAGGAGTGCCATGCAGGCTCCCACCGAGAGCACCCGGTTCTCGCCGCGGTGCGGTGAGGCCCAGCACCCGCACGCCAGGCCCCGCGGGAGGCAGCCCCCGCTCCCGGCGCGTTGGGAAGACAGACTTCCGGATCAGGAGGCAAAGCGGGCGTGTTTCTAACAGGGACGGGGCTCCAGGGCAGAGAAAAGCCGGCACGGTGTCCGGGCAGCGGTCCCACCCTCAGATCGCATCTCGGCTATGCCTCGCCGTGCCTCAGTCTCCCCATCTGTAAAATGGGAGGAAAAACAGCATCGGCCTCACAGGAGGGTCCCCGATGAAACAGGATGAGCAGAGCGAAGGGCTCCCCACAGGGCCTGGGGGCTGTCACTGTCACTACTGTTCTCCCCCTCCCCCCTCGGGTAGGCTCGGCCCTGCCACTTCCTCGCTGTGTGACAGGGTATCGAGTCTCCCGTCTGTGAAACGAGACAGCAGCGTCTCATCAGTTCCTCCCCCGGCCCTGTCCTGTTAGGCCTCCCAGGGCTGGCATGGTGTCCCACCTTTCACAGTCCCCCCGAGGTAGCCCACCCGACCCTCCAGGGGAGGCAGGGGGGCCACTGTCCAGGTGAGGTCAGGGCGGCGGGGGCGGGGGGGGGGCCTCACAGACGAGGTCGCACACCCATGTCACAACGACAGTAAGACGCAGCTGAAATTCACCCCCGTCCCCCAGGGCCCCTGTCTTTCTCTCCTGTAGGTCAGACGGTGGTAACAACCTCTTTTCTAAGTTGGGGGTGAGGGGGGGCAGGGCTGTGGAAGGTGCCAACCTCTGGGGGCCCTGGACCCACAGGGCACCTCCTGTGGTTAGTATTATCACTGTTTCTAGGAAACTGAAGGCATGTGGTCCGGCCGGGGCCGCGCCGGCAAGGGGCTGGGCTCCCGGCACTCGATGGCTGCCGGCTCCAGGCTCCTGGCAGCTCCCCCGTGCCCATCTGTCGCGATGGCACCGTGCCCCTCCAACGTCGGTTGGCCCCCCGCCCTAGGGCATAAATGACAGGCTCTGATGGGCAGACGGGCAGCCCGAGGCCGATTCCAAGTGCCATCTCTGCCCGGAGCTGGGCCTTTGGGGGAGCTCTCCTCCCAGTCCCCACCTGGGCCTCCGCACACTTCATCGCTCTGGCAGGCAGAGCCCTGGGGCACGTGCATCTGAACACAGCTGGGCAGGCGCCCCTGCCCGCTCCTGCCTGCCCTTCCCGGCAGTGACCGCGGCAGCTGCCCAGAGCAGACAGTACCTGCCCGGGGGCAGGGAGGCCTCTAGGTCACTCCGGACGCCTGCCCTTTTGGAGGGTGAGGCCTGCCCGTCCCCCTGCGCCCGGGACCCAGAGGCCCGCCCCTGGCCTGAGAGTCTCGTCCAAGCCCAGTGCCGGGTGCCTGGGTCTCCAGCTCTGCAACCCCAGCAGCTGTGCCACCCCGGGGCCTCGATTTACCTCCTGGGGCGTCAGGCTCCCGGGAGGTCCTCGGAAACACTGTCTGGTTTTACTACATTGGGGCCAGTGACTCGGGCCTGCGCCCTGGGCCCCGGAACCCCAAGGGGCAAGCGAGTGCCCACCCTCCGCCTTTTCCAGAGCAGACTCCACAGCACACACCCCACCCCCGTGGCCCCGCAGGTGGCCCTGCATCCCCAGAGCAGGCGCAGGAAGAGAAAGTGGTGACGCTGCTCTGCGCTCCTGGACGCGGGAAAGGCCTCGCCCGCTCAGGAGTGGATGAGCCGAGACAAGAGGACAGTGCCTGGTGACATGGTCGGGGCGCAGGCCCCCGGCTGCCGACGCGCGGAGATGCTCCAATATTGCGCCGCGTTGTAGCCTATCACCCCCATCCCTCCTCAGGCGCATCATAAACAGGCTTCCCGCCGCCTCCATCAGCTCACGGTCCCCTCCCACAGCACATGAGGGGCTGGGACCTCCGTGCGTCCCCAGGCCCTGCACACATCGGGCCCCAGCAGGTGCCAGGAGACCCTGGGGGCTACACGGAGCAGGTGAGCCGACGGAGACGTGAACCGAAAGCGCATGGCGCCCAGACCACAATCGCGGTGACGATGCCGACGATGATAGTGGCTGGTGCTCGCCGCCCCCAGGCCCCCAGCAGCCACAGGAGGGGACTGGCATGACCCCGTCTGCTGCGGCCCAGAGAGGGCCAGAGACTTGCTCAAGGTCACAGAGCTGCTCGGTGGTGGGGCTGGGTCTTGAAGTCAAGGCTGTCCGTCCCAGGGTGTGGGCACGGCGCTGCCACTCCACGCTGCCACGTGATAGGATTCGAGCCGCGCTGGGCTCCAAGTGACACCCTGAACTGTGCCACCATTGCCCACAGGAAAGCCCAGATCCTCACGCTTCACACACCGGACCTCCCCATCGGCACAGCCCGAGGCCCTTGGTCTCAGCCCATTTCACAGACGAGGAAACTGAGGTGCAAATGTCAGCAACAGGAAGTCACTTGGGAGGGGGCGATCTGGGGAAGACGCCAATGCAAGCGGCAGGCTCTCCCTGCTGGAGTCACCAGCACCTTCCCATAGCGCCCCCAGGCCAGGCCCAGCCGGCCCTCGTCCCCCGATGTGTGTGTGTGTGGGGGGGGGTGCTCTGGGCTGGCTGACTTCAAAGCAGGAAGGAGGAAGACGCTGCTGCTCACAGAAAGCTCAGCCAAAGAGTCAGATGCTAAGCATGTGCCTAGAGCACTTTTAACTTTTAATTATTATTAGTTGTAATTATCCGGCTGGATCTGAGGGCAGCGGCACAAAGACACAAGGAAACCAGGAACTTCTACATGGGCCTCTGGAATCTGCAGCGACAGCCCCTGCTCCTCCTTCCCCTGCTGTGTTCTCCTTCCTCCACTTCCTACTTCCTAGGAACTACAAGAAACATGGGAAAGCATGTGGGGATGGATGAGTGATGGATAGATAGATGGATGGATGAGTGGGTGGATAGGTGATGGATGAATGGATGGATGGATGGATGGATGGATGCATAGGTAGATGGATGGATGGATGGATGGATGGATGGATGGATGGATAGATAGGTGGGAAGATGAATGGATAGGTGGATGGATGGATGGATGGATAGATAGATGGATGAGTGATGGATGGATGGATGGATGGATGGATGAGTGGGTGGATAGGTGATGGATGAATGGATGGATGGATGGATGGATGGATGCATAGGTGGATGGATGGATGGATGGATGGATGGATGGATAGATAGGTGGGAAGATGAATGGATAGGTGGATGGATGGATGGATGGATAGATAGATGGATGAGTGATGGATGGATGGATGGATGGATGGATGAGTGACGGGGGGATGGATGGATGGATAGATAGACGGATGAGTGATGGGTGGATGGATGGGTGAGTGACGGGGGATGGATGGATGGGTGGATGGGTGGATGGCAGAGGAGTCTTCACTCTCCAAAATCCCAGGGTAGAGTGGGAACTCAGGTGTAGATATAGTTACCACAGTATTGGCAAAGGGAGCAGGGGTTAAACCCAGGGCTGAAGAAGCCAAAGGAGAAGCAGCAGCAAGGGATCTGAGCCGGGCCCATGTGAGCCGGGCCCATGCGAGCCGGGCCCCATGTGAGCCGGGCCCCATGTGAGCCGGGCCCATGTGAGCAGGGTCCATGTGAGCCGGGCCCATGTGAGCCGGGCCCATGTGAGCCGGGCCCATGCGAGCCGGGCCCATGCGAGCCGGGTCCATGCGAGCCGGGCCCATGCGAGCCGGGCCCATGTGAGCCGGGCCCATGTGAGCAGGGTCCATGTGAGCAGGGTCCATGTGAGCCGGGCCCATGTGAGCCGGGCCCATGTGAGCAGGGTCCATGTGAGCAGGGTCCATGTGAGCCGGGCCCTGAGGCCCGGGATGGGAAGGGATTCACACAGAAGGACCAGCAGGTGCAGGTGCCCCCGGAAACACCCACTCCTGAGCAGGTGAGGCGGGACCCGCCCAGAGGACCGAAGCAGGAAGGCACTGCCGTCCGTCCCGCTCCCCGCCGCCCTGTCCTCTGCTCGTTGGACCCCCCAAACCTCATGCCTCTGACCTTCGCACTGCCTGTTCCCTTTCCTGGAAGAACCCCAGCCCCTCCCCGTACTGGCACCTTCTCAACCTTCAGGACCCAGCTGACATGCCAGCCTTCCCTGGACACGCGGTCGATTTTTCATTCCTAACATTCCCTTCCCTTGTCCTGACACACACACACACACGCACACACGTGTGCACACACACATGCACATACACCCCGACACACGCACACATGCACACACACACACACGCGCACACACACGTGCATCACTCTATCACGACAGTGTTTCACTGTCTTCGGAATCCCGCCGTCTGCAGTGACCTAGTTGGTGTGCTCACTGACTCAGCGTTGGCGGTGCCCACAGAACACCAGCCCTGGGCGAGCAGGGCGCTGCTCTCTGGTCACGGCGGCCCCCGGCCCCCCTGGCAGCGCCCTGCTAGGCCCTCAGTCCAGGTTTGTTCAAAGAAATGCAACGAGGGAGCAGGGCCCACCGAGCGCTCTCGGGGGCTGGGAAGGAAGCATCCCAGGGGAGCTCAGGGGGCGCCTCCGGCTCATGGGCACCTCCCCTGGCTGGGTACCAGGACCCGCGGGCAGGGCCCGGCGTGCCCCATCGGAAGGGCACTGGGCTGCACGTGAGCGTCCCTCGCCCCGCTTTTAATCGATGGTAATCATTTAGCTGGAAGTGGCACGATGAGGCACATGCAAGCAGACAGCATGAGCTAATCCTTTAAATGCATCCGCTCAGGGCCGGGCTGGCCGCTTGGCCACCGGGGGCCCTCAGGAGCCGTTTCCTGCCGCCTCTCGGTCCGTCAGCGAGGGCGCCTGGCCTCCTGGGCCCCGGGCAGCCCACTGCCCCAGCCGGGCCACAGCCCCCAGGTCTGCAGGAGGCGGCCAGGACACCCGAGGCCAGAAGAGCCGTTCTCGGGCCCCGCCTCCCTGTGACAGCTCTTCGTGCGCCCCGAGTTTCTGTAGGTGTGTGTGTGGGCGGGGGGCTACAAGGTCCCTGTCTCCACGACTGGCGTGAACCCCCCTTCTCCCCAGGCCTGGCCAGAGCAGGACTCACCCCGTCGCGCGTTGCCAGGTTTGCAGGCTCCTGGCCTCACGCTCCAGCCCAGCGGACGCGGCCCACAGGCCGGCTCCCCAGAAAGGGCCCCGGGCGCTCCCCGCTGGGCCGCCTGCCGCCAGGCTCCGCGCATCCCCTGTCGCCGCCGCTGCGTTGCTACCTGCTTGGCCCAACTACGAAAATAGTTTCTGGGTCCCCTGACATGAAGGCTTTTTATAGTTCAGCACCGCAGGCCTCATTTAAATCTATTAGCTCATATAAATGGCAGCGCTGTAAACTTCGGGGGGTTTGCGTGTGCCTCGGTGGCCCCCGTGATCTGGCTTTGCACGCAGCTCTGCCGTGCGCCCGTGACCTGGGGCCAGTGCCCGCGCCTCCGGGAGCCTGGTTCCCATATCAGTCCGTGGAGACGGGCGTTCCGCCTTCCTGGGCGGCGTTGAGACCAATTCAAGCAAAATGCTTAGAGCGGGGCCTGGCCGGCAGCGGGGAGCCGCCCGGGGCTGGGGCTGTTCTACTTCTCCTCCGGTTTCGGAGGGTCCTGCCCCGCACGCCGGAGCCGGCCCCGTGAGGCTGGCGATGGGCACACTCCCTCGTGCCCTCCGCGGTGAGGCTGAAGAGCGGGGTTCAGTGAGGCCATCGGGGAGGAGAGGAGGGGCCCTCCATGCCAGGTCTGCGGGCACAGAGGTGTCCGCGGGGACTCAGGGACAGCTGGGCGGCACGGGCCCAGCCTGCCCCTCCTCCCGGGTCAGCTCAGCCCTGGCAGGGGGCCCACGGAGCCGCAGGCCTTCATCTGCCGAGGCCCGAGGCGGGAAACGCCGGCCGGCAGCCCTGACACTGTGGGAGCCTGTGGTTTGCAGTCTGTCTCACACCCCCAACCGGGTCCGCCCGCCGCCCTCCACGGGGCCTGGGCGCAGCGGAGGGAGATGGGTCTCAGCGGAAGCGACAGGGTCGGGCGTGCGGGCCACCTTCCCACCCCCAGGACACCCAGGACAGAGGGCGGCCGAGCCAGGCCGAGGCCGCGTGTCTCTGCCTTGACGAAGGGACGCTTGATTCCTGGGAGCAGGACCCCCGGAACAGCTCCTGGCATCCAAACCCACCCCAGTGCCCCTACCATCGAAAGGCCAGGCGAGACTGAACTCGCACCTGACCTGGAACTGTCAGAGCCCCGAGCCCACGTCCTGAGTGTCTGCCCACGACCCGGAGTCTTAGGGCCGTGGAAGCCTGTGGACAGGCCCTCCTCCCGACGGCGCTTACACGCTTGCCGACGACTGTCCCCACACCGGCCTGCCGCCCGCCCGCGGCTCTTCTGGTCAAACAGGCCTGGGAGCTCCGGGAAGTGAGGCTGGACCTGCCCAGCCCGGACGGCGAGCGCTCAGGGTGTGGGCGTGCATGTGCGTATGTGTGTGCAAGTGTGCACATGTGTGCGCGTGTGGGCGCTTGCTGCCTGCATGCTTAAGAGAACCTGGTGAAGTCTCCTCCACGTCTTTCCCCACCTGCAGCCCTGGCATCTACTGTTTTCCATTCCACATTTCTGCCCGTTTCCGGGTCATCGCGGCACAGAGACATCCGGTCAGAGCGTTCTGAGTCCGGCTTCTCTCCCTGGGCACCTGCAGCTCTTGCCGCCGACGTGCTGTTTGCTCCTGGGCAGCCGCCGGGCGGAGGCCTGGACCTCGCCTGTCCATCCTCCACCCGCGAGGAGACAGGCAGGCGCGGCAAGGAGGGCTCTGTCCCCATTCCCCGCCAGGCTGCGGGCAGCTCGTTGGCAGGGCTCCTGGGGGAGCAGCCGGGAGCAGGGCCGCCAGGTGGCGTGTCACGTGCATGTTTCCCTGCAGAGGAAACTCACAAACTACGCCGCCACGTGGCTGGGCCCCTTGCGCTCCCGCCAGCAAAGTCTGGGCGTCCCGGCCTCGTCCACACCCCGGCCCCACTCCATGTTGTCACTGTTTGTTTGGTTTTCGTTGCGGTGGCTTAACATCATGGTTTTCACCGGCACGTCCCTAAGGACGAAGGACGTGAGCATCCACCCTCGCAGGTGAAGGGCGGAAGCAGTGGTTCTCAACCTTCCTAACGCCGCGACCCTTTAATACAGTTAGTTCCTCATGTTGTGGTGACCCCCAATTTCATTGTCACAAATTGAACATAATGAAAGCATAGTGATTCATCACAGAAACAATATGTAATTCTATATGTGTCTTCCGATGGTCTTAGGCGACCCCTGTGAAAGGGTCGTTCGATCCCCTAAGGGGTCGCGACCCACAAGTTGAGAACCCCTGGGCTGAAGGGTTTTGCTCACTCTTTGTGGATCCCCTCCCCGCCACCAGTCATGAGTTTTGAGAGTTTTGTATGTTCTGGATACAAATATGTGACTTGCAAATATTTTTGCCCAAATCTGTGACTTCTCATCACGTCCTTTCAAAGACGAAACTTCTTAAATGTTGATGCACGGTGTAAGTCAGACAATACCTCTTCCCTGCGGGGCTTCCCTCTGCAACAGGATAAACCCCAAAGCCTTCACTGCCCTGTAGACCTGGCCATGACCTGGGCCACCTGCCAGCCCCTTCCTCCAGCCCCCATTCTCTTGTGCTTCAGCCACATGTTGCCTTCTGTCCCAGCAACACACCTCGCTGACCACAGGGCCTTTGCACGGCTCCCTTCCACACACTCTCTCCTTCTTGGCACCCAGGCCTCGGTTCAAATGTTACCTCCTCAGAGACGCTCTGCTTGACCACCTTACCAAGGAGCACCCCACCTTACCCCACACTGGGGATCACACCTGCAAACCGGGCGTGTGCCCTGACTGGGAATCGAACCAGCGACCTCCTGGTGCATGGGTTGACGCTCAACCACTGAGCCACGCTGGCCGGCTAATCCCACCGTATTGCCTCTACGTCCACAGCGGTATTTCCAGTCCGACAGGGAGAACAGCCGCCATCTCTGCGTCTTCTCAAGACCTCTCGGCCCCAAGTCACAAACAGTAGCTTCCCGGAATCCCCAAGGACCTCAGCGACACGCGGCCAGGCGAGCCAGCTGAGGCCCAGGGGGCCAGGCCGTGCTCCGGCTGCACACCTAACCCCGCGTCAGCGAGGGAAGCCACCCTGCCTGCCGGCCCTGGCTTCAGTGAGATGGCGACGAACACTCCCACGGCTGGAAAATCCTCCTCTCAAAAACCCAGAAAATTGCTGTTTGAACCACTTAACGAAAGCCATTATTTGCATAGATTTGGCGTTGCGACAACACTTCCCCATTTAAACGGTCTGTAATTAAAATCAGTAATTGCAGAAAATAGGGACTCGTTAAGGCTATAATTTAGCGAGGTTCTCGGCACTTGAGGATCTGCCGTAAAGGCTGACGGGGTGACCCAGGAACCCGCAGCTCCCGGGGACCGTCCTGGGGCCTGGGGCCCTCGGCAGCCCGGGAGACGTGGCCGAAGCCAGACGGGACGGAAGCCGCAGCTCCACACTCCACCAGCGAGGTGGGCCTGGCACCTCGGTGCCCACGAAGCTCAAAAAAGGTGGACTGGGGGCCCTAGCCGGTGTGGCTCACTGGATAGAGCGCTGGCCCATGGACTGAAGGATTCCGGGCTCGATTCCGGTCAAGGGCACGGACCTCAGTTGCAGGCTTAATCCCAGCCCTGCTCAGGGTGTGTAGGAGGCAACCAATCAATGTGTCTCTCTCACATCGATGTTTCTCTTTCTCTGTCTCTCCCCGTCCCTTCCACTCTCTCTAAAAAAAAATCAATGGAAAAATATCCATCATTGGGTGAGGATTAGCAATAAATAAAAATAAATAAATAGATAAATAAAATACAAATAAATAAATAAAAAGGCGGACTGGGAAGTGTGTCTGGGACAGACCCAGGAGCCGCGGGGGAGGGCCGCCTCCCGCCCCTGGCTTCCGGGACAGGGCGAATCCCAGGCTTAAGGAAATCACGGTTACGTGCTCCTGGGTCTAGCGGGCCTGCGTCTGGCTGTGGAAAGCTCAGGTGTCGGGGACCCGGGGCCTGTTTTGGCAGCCGGGCCAGGCAGGTGAGGCCGGTGGGAGGTGGGTGAGGCCCTGCAGAGCCCGTGCAGGAGTAAGGAGGCTCCCGGACGGCCCGCCCACTGGGCACTGACACCGCGCCCCCTACGGTCACGTGACAGTGGGGGCAGCGGGCCATCCCCCCACCGTTCCCAGCGCAGAGGCACACGCTCGGGTTTGGATCCCTGGGGCGTCAGCGGTGGGCCGTGGGGCGGGGTCCCTGACTTGCGGGGGGGGGTGGTTTGGAAGCGGCACCCCCTCTCGGTGTAATTGGGCTCATAACTCCATCCACACGGTGATCAGGTGACAGCGGTGTGAGCGACACGCAGACTCACAGGGGCCCAGAGAGGAAAGAAACAGGCTCTCCAGCAAACCGCCCGGGTCAGGGGGCAGTCGGCGGGAGCGATGCCCTGACCACCGGACGGTGACACCCCCACCCCCCGACGGTCACCCCCCCCACCTCCCTCGGCGCCCTCCCCGGGCCTGTTCTCACCTGGGTGACAACCACACCGGCCGCACAGACAGGACGGCCAGGCTCGGCTCGGTGACGGCCGCAGCGCCGAGGAGGGGGCTGCCCTGCCACAGGCCACACCGCTGTGCCCCTCCCACCCAGGAGGACAGCACGTGCCCGGCAGCGTTCTGACTCCGCTCGGGTTGTGGCGGCCTCACTCCACAGGCGAGGGGGCCCTGGCACAGCCGTGGGCCATCGTCCAGGTGGGCGGACTGCTGAGCGCGGGGCCAGCGTGGGGGGGTGCCCGAGTGAAGGGGGGGCGGTTTCTCATGGGCAGACACACCCTGCAGACCAGGGCGGTGAGGACGAAAGCCAGCACTCCCTTCCTTCTGGGCACAGAGCGGATGACCTCCCTCCCCATCTGAAACTGGGCACGGCCAGGTGTACCTGCCCCCGGCTCAGCGGCTCAGCGCCGGCTCTCCTGACCGTGCGGGGCCAGCAGAGGCCGCGCCCGCCCCGCACCCCGGCCGGCCAGGAGGGCAACCGCCGGCTCCTCGCCCACAAGCCACGTCCGGCCGCCTGGAGCTCTTCCCGTCGGGGGTGCTGAGTACCAGACCCCACCAGCCCGGCTGCACCCCGAGACCCTCGGTGCTGGGTGTGGGCGCGGGCCCGGGCACTGACCTGCAGCTCGGTCTGGAAGAAGAACTTCTGCGGGCACTGCGCGCAGTCGTAGATCTTGTCCTCCTGCCCGTGCACCGCGAAGATGTGCTGCTGCAGCTTGTTGGCCTGGACGAAGACTGCACAGGGACAGGGCGTCAGCGCAGGGCGGGGACACCAGCCCGCGCCACTCACAGGCCCCGCCTGGACACAGCCGGCCGACAGGGGCTACTGGGGCTCACACCGGGGAAGTTGAGCTCTGCCGCCTACGGGCTGTGCAACCTTGGGCAAGTCACTTAACCTCTCTGGGCTCTGTGTCCTCATCTGAAAAATGGAGACCTTTAAAGGGTGTAGCTCACAGAGCATCTGGGAGGCTCACATGGGTTAACTGAAAAAATGCTTCAAGGATGGCCTGGCACGTAATAAGGCCAGTGAATGCCATCACCCGCCAGGTGCCTTTCACACGTGAGCTCCTGGACCAGAGCA
The DNA here is from genome assembly GCF_964212035.1 of Myotis nattereri. Taxonomy (NCBI): domain Eukaryota; kingdom Metazoa; phylum Chordata; class Mammalia; order Chiroptera; family Vespertilionidae; genus Myotis; species Myotis nattereri. The sequence continues at coordinate 2,524,857 of NC_138090.1, forward strand.
CAGGCCCGTAAAGCTGGCACTGCCGTTGTCCCATTTTACAGAAGGGAAAGCTGAGGCACCGGGAATGTTCAATGGCGCATCCCAGGCCCCACGGCTGGCGGGTGGCGGGGCCAAGATGAGTTTAACAGCCTTAGCGCAGCGCCTGGGACAGGACGGGGCTGGATACATGGATGGCTATGCTTGTTGCTGAGGGCTGTCAGCGTCCTGGTCCCCACACAGAGGCCCCATGTCCTGGACCAGCAGACCTGGGGCCTCTCAGAGCCAGCCCCCACCCCGAGCCCACAGAGCGTGATGGAACAGAGGGGTGGGGCTCCTAGGTGGAGGGGGAGGAAGGCCCGAGGGTGTGAGTGTGTGGGCGTTCCCACGGCCGAGCCCTTTCCTCGGGCCTGTCACCAGCGGGTCACCCACCCGCTTCCCGGTGGCGGGAGCCCAGGAGCGGGCAGCAGGAGGCGGCCCTGAAGCAGCTGTGTGTCTGGGAGGTGAGCACTTCAGAGGTGCCCCCCGCCAGGCGCCCTCCCCAGGGTGGGCTCCTGCCTGGCAGACGACAGATGTTGGGGGAGGCAGGGGGAGGCCAGGCTCCCCGGCGCACACCGGCTGCCATCTGGGCAGCGGAAGGGGGGCCGGCAGAGCCCCCGAGACCGGCCTGGGGCTGGGGTGGACAGCCGCTTGCCTGGGCCAGCAGCCAGCCTGGGGGCTTGACCGGCAGAGCTGCCCTTGACCTCTCCGGCCGGAGCATGGAGGGAACACGGGCTGAGCTGGGCGGGGGGAGGCGTGGCCAGGAGAGCCACGGCTGCTGGACAGAGCGCAAGGTTCACGGGGGGGGAGGCTGGAGCCCATGCCTCCAAATCGCAGGGCGAGGCTGGGCCAGCGAGGACTCGCCACAGCTGAGAGCAGGGCTGAGGGGAGGGCCAGGGAGGCAGCCACACACCGGCCTCCCAGGAGAGGCACAGAGCAGGGGGCAGGGCCACGGGGCAGGTCCGCAAGGCAGCGCGGCCTCCCCAGGAGCCAGCCCAGAGTCCCTGTCAGGCCGGATGCCTCTGCTGGGTCCCTGCCCTCTCCGCACGCGCTCGGAATGGCCCTTACCTGTGAAGCACACGGGGCACTTGAAGGTGCCGCCCATGCCCTCGAAGCTGTGCTCGATGAGGTGGCAGAGCAGCTTGGCCGGGGAGTCGAACATCTGGTTGCACAGCTTACACTCGTGGTTGATGCCTTCCTCTGCAAGGAAGCGGATGTCAGTGACTTGCAGGCCACCCCACACCACGCCCCTCCCCGCAGAGCCACGCCCCTCCCCGCAGAGCCACGCCCCACAGGCCAGGCCCTGCCCCCGATCCCCAGAACCCGGGCTGGTGTGGGGCTGCAGATGCCCATCCCCGTCCCAGCCTCAGACAGTCCAGCCACCCCCAGCTTACGGACCCCAGGGGACCGGCCCCAAAGAGCTGGCACTTGAAGGCGCCATTTGCTGGGATTTGTCCTGCAGGCCCAGCTGCAGGCCGCACAGACCACCTCCAAGGCCTGAACCCCAGACCGTGTCACATGGAGAGGGCCCCAGGATGGGGTCCAGCCGGGACTTTAACAATCCAATAGAATATTTACTGAGCATGGACTATGTGCCAGGCGCCTTGAGCTGGGGATTGGGGGGGGGGGGGGTGATGTCCCCCATTCTAGTGGTGAGGCTAACGGATCGTACACAAAGATGATTAACACATAAGGGCAATGAGAGGTGCCCTGGGAACATGGGAGTCCTCCCGGTGGGTCGGGGCAAGAGTTCTGGGGTGAGCCTGTGCCGGGGACGGGACAGGGCAGGGGTGAGGGGACAGGGCGCACTGCAAAGGGCCTCTGGCCACAGGGGGACTTTGGGATTTTCCTCTCAGAGCAGCGGTTCTCAACCTGTGGGTCGCGACCCCTTTGGGGGTTGAACGACCCTTTCACAGGGGTCGCCTAAGACCATCAGAAAACGCATACATAATTACATACTGTTTTTGTGATGAATCGCTATGCTTTAATTATGTTCCTTTTGTAACAATGAAAATATATCCTGCATATCAGATATTTACATGATGATTCATAACAGTAGCAACATTACAGTGATGAAGTAGCAGCGAAAATAATTTGATGGTTGGGGGTCACCTCAACATGAGGAGCTGTATGAAAGGGTTGCGGCGTTAGGAAGGTTGAGAACCGCTGTCTCAGAGGGACGGGCAGCCACCGGAAGGCATTGCACAAAAACACAGGCAATGAGGTGCTCTGTGCTATGTTTTTAGCAGGTGGCCCGCCCCGTGGCTCCCACACAATGGCAGGCACCCTGTCCGGCTTCCAGATGCGAACCTGGCTCCATCTCCCCACCTGGGAGCTGGGGAGACCCCAAACATCCACCCGAAGGCTCCCAGAGAGGAGGCGGTGCCCTGAGCACCCCCGTCACGCCCACGCCCAGAGCCCAGGACTCACAGCCCCGCCCGGAATCAGCAGGGCAGAGTTCAAATCCTGGCTTCTCCAAACCTCAGTTCCTGCTGGTGAGTAAGGGCCACCCAGGCCCTGCCCCACGGGCTGTGGGGAAGGGAGGGGCTGGCACCTGGGACCGCAGTGGCCCAGGGGTCTTCTGACCAGGGTAACCCCAAAAATAAAGTCTTTTTTTTTTAAGTTTTTGGAAGGCCATCCAAAAACAGCCTTCCTCTTCTAGTTGATGTGAGGATTAATTAAGCTAATAACATTAATAATTACGAAGAAAAGGGTTATTTGGTTTTCAATTTTTTATACTGGATTTCAGAGCAAGGGAGAGAGAGAAATAGAAACATTGATGAGAGAGAAACGCCCATTGGCTGCCTCCTGCTGGGGATCGAGCCTGCAACCCAGGAATGTGTCCTGGCTGGGAATCGAACCAGCGACCTCCTGGTGCCTGGGACAGCACTCAACCACTGAGCCACACCGGCCGGGCAGAGAAGGGGTTTCAACCTGCCCCCGCACACAGCAAGTGCTCAATAAGTGCTTGCCGCCAGCTCCGCATATCTGAGAACATTATCTGGGACAGCCAAGGACGCGGGCTCCCCTCGGGCTCCCGGGGGCCCAGCCTCACCACCGGCGCCAGGTGCTCTGATTTGCCCGCAAAGACAAGAATTCGGTAGCAGAGGGGCTCTGCCGGTGGCAAGACACAAACACAGATGGGCTGGGGCTCTCAGCCAGCCCCCGGGTCCCCGGGCCCTGGCAGGGGCTGGCAGCGACAGCAGGCGTCCCCCCGGCCGGGCACCCTGCCGCAGAGGCGCACGCACACGTGGGCGTGCCAGCGGGCCTGCCCCACATAGCCCACTGGCGGCATCTACCGGGTGTTTGTCCTGCCCCTGGAGCCCTGGCAACTAGGCCACACGCACCCGGTAGAGATTCCGGCAGCTCTTCCACGGATCCTCGCGGAAAAGAATTCATTGACAAGTTCAGGGACACAGGCGGGCTCAGCACGCACAGGCCCCATGCACGTCCTCCTCTTCCCTCGGGGAGACTGTCACCGTAATTAGAGATGGCCTCCAATGTGGGGGGCTGCCTCAGAGACCCCCAGCGCACCCCCTGCCCCACAAACCATGCTTCTCAGTGCTTGGCATCGAGTATGGATTCAAGGAATGAAAAATGAATGAATGAATGAATGAATGAATGAATGAATGAGAGACAGCACCCTTGCACATGGCCTTCCTATCAGAATGGGGACACCTCTTGGACATTAATGAGGCAGAGAGTGTGTGAAAAAGACATTGTAGGGAGGACTCTATGACCGTTTGTAACATAAGCTGAACTTCAGAATTCACCCTGCTGGCTGGGAAAAACACATTTCCAGAAAAGAAAAAAGTGGGCTCAGAGAATCTGACCACATCCTGAGTTAGTACAGCCTTGGGGGGATGGGGAGAGGGGTTGCTCTGAATCCTTCCCCATCCGTGTGTGTCCCACCTGGACACCTCCTCCAGGCAGCCTCCCCGGACTATGCCAGCACACACAGCTGCCCCTGGCTGGGCAGAGCGAGCCTGGATTCATCTCACCATATCCGACGAGTCTTTCTGACCCTGGCAACCGGGCGAGGGGCACAGATGCTTGTCTTCTCCTCCTCAGAGCTCCGAAACATCAAGTCCTGCCTGGGTCTGCCGCAGGAGAGGCTCGGGAAATACTCACTGAGAAGAGATGCCCCAGGCGGCCCTCCCCCCTGCCCGCCAGCGCTCCCCTGCCAGGCTGAGAGGGCGAAGGAGGATTTACTGCTCTGCCGAGCGAGGTCTTGAGCCACTTGGCCGTGAACGGAGCCGTGCCCGTCTGACACACCAGCACCAGGAGGACAAAGAAGGCTCCTGCAGCTTATAAACCCGAGGCATCAGGGCCGACAGCCCCTTTCCGTCCACCGAGTGCCGAGCACTTCGTCAGCGGGTCCCCCTGATTCATAGACGCAGCTACGCCGCACCCACGTTCATAAATACGCGCCCAGTCAGGCAGCGGGGGCCGCGGCCATTCCACAGCCAGGCAGCCGCCACTGCAACAAATCGCAGCCCCACACCAGCGTGGACGGGAGGTTCCGGGCTAATTGGATCCACGTTCCTCCTTCTCCCCAAAGTGCCGAAAATGGGGAGACGGGAGAGGGAAAATAAAGGCAGCAAGACGTCAAAGGGCGGTGCAAACAGCAACTCCTGAGGGTCCTACCGCCTGGGAAGCACTCGCATTCAGGGCAGCCCATCCGGTCGGCAAATCTTTCTGAAGAAGGAGGCCCTGTCCCCACCGAGGGGGTTGGAGGTGCGCTGTGGGGTGTCCGTTATGTGCACCTCTGCCCAGGAAACCACCCAGGAAAACGTGTGGGGGAACCTAGTTAGAGGGCAGCGCTCCTCTGCGCACCTGTGACCAGGTGGGCCAGCCCGAGGTGACCAGGTGGGCCAGCCCGAGGTGACCAGGTGGGCCAGCCCGCGGTGACCAGGTGAGTCAGCCTGAGGTGACCAGGTGGGCCAGCCCGAGGTGACCAGGTGGGCCAGCCCGCGGTGACCAGGTGAGTCAGCCTGAGGTGACCAGGTGGGCCAGCCCGAGGTGACCAGGTGGGCCAGCCCGAGGCGATCAGGTGGGCCAGCCCGAGGGGACCAGGTGAGTCAGCCCGAGGTGACCAGGTGAGTCAGCCCGAGGTGACCAGGTGGGCCAGCCCGAGGCGATCAGGTGGGCCAGCCCGAGGGGACCAGGTGGGCCAGCCCGAGGTGACCAGGTGAGTCAGCCCGAGGTGACCAGGTGGGCCAGCCCGAGGCGATCAGGTGGGCCAGCCCGAGGGGACCAGGTGGGCCAGCCCGAGGTGACCAGGTGGGCCAGCCCGAGTCGACCAGGTGGGCCAGCCCGAGGCGACCAGGTGGGCCAGCCCACGGTGACCAGGTGGGCCAGCCCGCGGTGACCAGGTGGGCCAGCCCGAGGGGACCAGGTGGGCCAGCCCGCGGTGACCAGGTGAGCCAGCCCGAGGGGACCAGGTGGGCCAGCCCGCGGCGACCAGGTGGGCCAGCCCGCGGCGACCAGGTGGGCCAGCCCGCGGCGACCAGGTGGGCCAGCCCGAGGGGACCAGGTGGGCCAGCCCGAGGTGACCAGGTGGGCCAGCCCGAGGGGACCAGGGGGGCCAGCCCGCGGTGACCAGGTGGGCCAGCCCGAGGTGACCAGGTGGGCCAGCCCGAGGTGACCAGGTGAGTCAGCCCGCGGTGACCAGGTGGGCCAGCCCGAGGGGACCAGGTGGGCCAGCCCGCGGTGACCAGGTGGGCCAGCCCGAGGGGACCAGGTGGGCCAGCCCGCGGTGACCAGGTGAGCCAGCCCGAGGGGACCAGGTGGGCCAGCCCGAGGGGACCAGGTGGGCCAGCCCGCGGTGACCAGGTGAGCCAGCCCGAGGGGACCAGGTGGGCCAGCCCGCGGTGACCAGGTGAGCCAGCCCGAGGGGACCAGGTGGGCCAGCCCGCGGTGACCAGGGGGGCCAGCCCGCGGTGACCAGGTGGGCCAGCCCGCGGTGACCAGGTGAGCCAGCCCGAGGGGACCAGGTGGGCCAGCCCGAGGGGACCAGGTGGGCCAGCGCGCGGTGACCAGGTGGGCCAGCCCGCGGTGACCAGGGGGGCCAGCCCGCGGTGACCAGGTGGGCCAGCCCGCGGATGCTGACATAGTTCACCTCCTCCGTCATCTCCACCCTGCCACGTTGACAACCTCTCATTCTGTCCCAAGTCGCAGGGTCCAAAGACAACAGTACCCTCGAGAATGACTTTCCAGGGCTCTCTGAGAGCGCACAGCATTCGGGGTACCTGGTGCAGAATGGCAAGGCTGCCTGGGACGCGGGGCGCAGGATTCTGCGAGGGAAGACCTCTCCTTTCTATTCCTTTTGTTTGTTTTAATAGCACAGGACAGGCATCTGCAAGTGAGACCCACACTTACAGCTCACGTGGGTTATGCAGCCCGACTTACGTGCAATGCAGAGTCCGCCAGCTCCCTGCACCCCATCTTGCCTCCCGATCCCCAGAAGTGGGGTTTGGCACCAGGAGTCTATTGAGTTATTATGATTTTTTTAAAATATATTTTTATTGATTTCAGAGAGGAAGGGAGAGAGAGAGAGAAACATTAACGATGAGAGAGAACATCGATCAGCTGCCTCCAGCACGCCCCCCACTGGGGATGGAGCCCGCAACCCGGGCCTGTGCCCTGACTGGGAATCGAACCGTGACCTCCTGGTGCATAGGTCGCCGCTCCACCACTGAGCCACGCCGGCCGGGCTATTATGATTTTTAAAAATTAAAAAGAAAAAACCATCAGCACTGCCAAACAACCCAGCCAGCCCGAACATCCCAGAGTGTGTGTCTCTCTCAACTCTGCTCAGGAATAATAAGTGTTAATTTTACACTTCATTTCTCAAAAAAAAAAAAAAACACACACACAATAATAATAGGCTGTGCTTTTGCTTAAAACCAAGTCGGCCTGCTGGCACCTTTCAGGCTGAAACGGTGTCAGCCGAGAGAGGCGCGGGCTTTGTGGGGCAGCGCCGTGTGGCGCTGACAGTCCCCGCGCCGTCCGCGCGCCGACTTTTGTCTCCGCAAGCATTTGATCCCTGGCAGACACGCACTTATTTCCATACGGGACTTGGGGGAAGCCGGGAGGAGAGAGAGCTGACTGCCAGAACCTGAAGGTGGAGCGCAGGTGGGCCCCGCCGCGGTCAAAGGCAGGCCTGGGCCGCTCTCGGAGGCCACAATTTGCTGCCGGGAGAAAGGAGCGGCGGGCGGCGGGCGGTGGGCAGGGCATTGTTCCCCAGCTCTCACGCTCCTGTGACCGGGCCCTCCTCTAAGCCGGGGCCCCACGAGGGAAGCTGACCCAAGAGTGGTGTTCTTAATGCGTGTCCCCCTCGGGCCGAGAACCAGGGACTGGCTGTTGGCGGTGCGGACAGGGGCCTCACTGGCCTCCTCCGTGCAGGAAGTGGCGAAGAAGGACGCAAAGTTAGGTTCCATCGCTCACTTGCTGTGTGTGCTTGGGTAAGTTACTTAACCTCTCTGGGCGTCAACGGTTCCTGCCGGCTGGCTGCTCTGCCCCAGGACCGTCTCCTCCTCCCCTCCTTCACTCAGGTGTCTGCTCAGAGAAGACTTCCTCCAAGAGAACGCTGCAGACACCCCGCTAACACGGCGCACACCCCATCCTTTCCAGCAACTCAACCACCTTTAATTTCCTTCATAGTGCTGGCAACCCCCTGGTATATTACAGAGTTGATTTTTTTTTAACCAATTCTCTCTCTCTCTCTCAATAGCACACACACACACTCACATACACTCCAGGAGGGCTATGTTGCTCATTGCTACATCCCCAGTACCTAAAAGAGAACCTGGCACATAGTAGACACTCAATAAACAGGCAGTGGATGATTTGTGTAAAGCGCTTAGTAGGATGCTTGGAACGTGGGGGAGGGGTGCTGGTAAACGCAGGGTACCACACACCAGTCCCCACAAGTGGGGGCTGATCCCAGCATCTGCTGACTTTAGGATGTGCATCTTGGCCGGCTCCAGGAGCAGGGGCGTGGAGGGTCTCGCTCACCTGCCAACCAGGCAGGAAGCATGGAAAGGCAGGGCCACCCCTGCTCCTTGGTCACCCGGACCATTCAGAAGCTACAGGTGAGGCGCGTGGACAGGCCCACTGGCCGGCCACAGCTCCAGTGGACAGGAGGGCTGGGCTATCCGGGTGAAGGGAGGAGGCAGCCCGGCCCCTGACTGCGTGGGCAGTCCCGGCCACCAAGGGCTGCCTCCGTCCCCAGCTCAGGGAACAAACGCCACCACACTTCAACTCCACAGCCCCGGGGGCTGAGCCCACGCCCACCCCAAATATCCGGTCGGCAAAGACCTACCAGGCCCAAAGCCCGGCTCAGACACACGCCGGAGACGTGGAGATAAGGAACACGGGGCACAGGGCCGGGCATTCGTCCAGGGAAACTTGGGGGTAAGAGGGCACCCTGGGAGAGGCCCCCTCTGATGCCACCCCAACAAATAAGCAACCACAAACAGGTGCAGAGACCTGGGCCGACAGGGGGTAGGGGGGTGGCGGGCTCGGCCCTTTGTTCTAAGGAACAAAGACCTTCGGGCAGAGGGAGAAGAGGCAGAGAATGCTATGGGGCCACAGGTCAGGCTGCTGATCTGTTCATTTGTCCTCAAATACCACCAGGAAGTGAACCCAGGCGAGCTGAGGGCGGGGCAGGGTGGCATTTGGGCTTGGAGTTGACACGGGCAACCGAGACAACGCGGCCTGCGGGGCCGTCCTCACCAGAGGCCAGGCAGGAATTGGGGGGGGGGTGTGCGGGGACAAGGGCTGATCTTGGGATCCCCAGCCCCCCACCCCGGCTGCCCTCAAGCAACTCCAGCGGGGTGGGCAGTGTGGTCCCCAGACAGGAGCCCCGGGAGCTGGTCGGAAATGCACTCTCAGGCCACACCGGGAGCGAGCGAGAAAAGGCGCCAGGGGGGGGCGTGTGTTCGGGTCTGGGCGGCGCTGAGCTCTACCGAGTGCTGAGGGGACACGGGCCCTGCTGGAACCCTGCCCTGTGTGCTCAGAGCCATCACACGGCTTTTACCGAGCGCACACACTACGGATCTCCAAAAAGGTACAAGTTTTCTAGAGCCCACACCCCCGGAGGCTGAGACACAGCCCGAGAGCGGGAGACACGCTCCTGTTAGCCGGACTGGGTGGGTGGCGTCGGGGTCTGCGGAGGGGGCCGCTGGAGACCCGGGGGTAGAGGCGTGGGGCATCCCCGGGGCCCCAGCACGGCACCCCCACTTCCCTAATTAATCCTGAAAGACGGGCTGTGCCCTCCTGCCTCCCCGGTGACGCCCCTTCCCCGGCCCCGCTGGCCAGGAGGGACCCATCTCGGTCCCCTGCGCCTCACGGAGGCTTATAAATGAGCTCGGGCAGCCGCTCCGGGCCCCGCGGGACGGGCCTCCTCCGCGAGGAGCCCTGACAATTAGGCGGCCTGCATCTTGAAAGGCGGGGATTGATGGCGTGGACAGTCACAGCATCACCTGGGGAGCTGGGTGTAGTCCTCCAATGGGGGGGGGGGGCTGAGGTCGGTTGCCGTGGCAACGGAGAATGAGCTCAACCTTGTAACTGACCCTTATCTTTTTTTGATCTGTGGGCCACTTGGGGCCAAGGCTTGAAATCAACTGGAAAATAATCCGGTCACATATCAGAAAGAAAACTAGTCAGACTTCCTTACCCAGGTACCCACCAGCCACCCCCTTCCGCCGCGACGCCGCGTCGCAGGCCTGCGCGGAGACCGCCGACCGACCGGCAGGAGGAAGGGGTGGCCGAACGCCGCGACCGCAGCATGACGTTGCTGTGCCCACCGTGGGAAGGGTTGCCCACCTCTGCGCCCCTCCACTCATTCTTGCCAGGAGCACTGGGCCCTCCTGCCCTCCGGCGTCCAGTGACACTGCACCCAGGAGGGGCCCCGAGTCCTTCCTTCTGCCTGTGCCCGGGCCTGGCCTGGTCCCTGGGCTGCCTGGCTTTGCTCCCGGGTTGGGCCAGTCTCTCCCTACCAGAGTCCCATTCCCAGGCAGGTGGGCATCGCTCTGCACACCTGGGGGAGGTGTCGAGATGGGGCTTGAGGAAGGAGGGCCGAGAGGGGGGACAACCTCCCTCCTGGGGGGAGGCCTGGCTGGCTCAGCCACTGCCGCCCGCGCCCCCGGGTTCCCACGGCAAGACCGGCCATCTGGCCGGGGCCGCATCCAGGACGCCGCTCTCTGAGTCCCAGGCCTCTGCTGCTCCCTCCCCCGAAACTGCAATCAGAAGGCTCCAGATGGCTCCTCGGACCACCTGCTCCCAGGAGCCCGTCAGATGGATCTTAGCTGGGGGTCAGCTAAGCCCGAGGACGAGGCAGGGTAAAGGCCCCTGGAGGTTTCCCGTCACAGCAGACAGGACAGCTCGGCTGACGCCCCCCCCCCCCCCGGCCCCCCACACCCTGTTCTGACAAGAGGAGCTCCTGGAAGGAGGAGGCGTGGCTGAGAAGGAGGTAGCGGGGGGATGCTCAGGCCCCACCCAGGCTCAGAGCAGGCACTGCCCTCCAGGCCTCACGCGAAGTGGGGAGGGAGATGGCCCTCGGGGGGCTGTTGAACGGAGGGCGCACGAGAGAGAGAGAGAGAGAGAGAGAGAGAGAGAGAGAGAGAGAGAGAGAGCAAGGGGATTAAATCTGATCGCGGTGCTGCCGCCCCCGCCACTCTGTCACCGGGCTCTGCTGCTGTGATCCCGGCCGCGACTCCGCCCTCAGATGCACCACAGCCCGGGTTCAGGGAGCACCTGCCGTGGCAGGTCCTGGGCCGACCTGACGTCCCTCTGTCAGTGCCTCTGTCACTGTCCTCGTCTGGACGTGACAGGCAGGCCGCAAACCCTCCTGTCGCCCCAGACCTGGGGCTCAGCCCAGATGAGGCCATTCCCCACACCCTCCCCTCTGACCCTGCTCCCTGGGCCCGGCACCATCAGCGCTCTGTGCCCGCCTAAGACAGGACCGAGTTGTATGAGACGCATTGGCATCTGAGAGCCTGGGTGCCCCTGCTGGACTCTCGCCGGCTCCCACGCGTGGCTGGGAAGGTGTTCCAGAAAGACCTGCATCACCACCACAACTCTCTTCCCACTTCACAGACAGGAGACTGAGGCCTGGAGGGAAACGCCCCGCCCGGTGTCCGGCTCTGAGTCTGGGGTGGAGCCGGGAGCATCCTCCAGGCTGGTTACCCACGTCTTACGGGACTTCTCAGGCGCCGGGACACGGGGGGGATGTCCAGGCCCCTGCCCCACAGAGAAGGGGCCCGCCCGGTGTGACTCATGGCCATAACGCCAGAGGCAGGCGGTGTGGGGCGATGGAGAGAGCGGAGGGGAGCTGGTGTGTGGCAGCCCCCAGCCACTCGGGCGTCCTGAGCTACCCTGCCTCCTGCCTCCGCTGGGTCAGAGCGGCCGGGCCCCGGGGAGGTGGCGGCTCCCAGGCTCCCAGGCCGGCTGCCGCCTGCCCAGGCCTGCGCCCGGGTGAGCCTGAGGCTGACAGGCTCTGGGGCCGGAGGAGCTGGGCAGGAGGCTTGGCAGGGAGAGAGGCAGGGGGAGCAGCTGGGCTCCCAGGGCCTGGAGCCCCGCCTGGGGGTGGGGGGCGGCGCCCAGGGAGGGGCCACCTCTCACCCCTCGAGTCTGGGAGTCCTCAACGCTCCCGTCCATCCGAGGCCGGGGTCCTATGGCCACCCCTTCCCTTGCGGTCCTGCCAGCTCCCGGAGAGGCGGCAGGAAGCTGCGAAGACCCACGATCTGCATTTTGGATGCTAATTTGACAGAAAGGAGTGGGCATGGGGGAGTGTTTACAATCAGCACCGCAATGAGCCCACAAACGACGCCAGTATTTCATACGCTCGTTAGAAACAAATCACCCTCCGCTGGTGTTTCCTTCTGATGCGTCGTATAGGGGCTCCGCACACAAAGAGCGGATCCAGGAGGAAGGTCTGTCTCAGGCCCCCTCCTTGGCAGCCACGCCGGGAGCCTGAGCCGCCCCCCTGCCCCCCAGCACCTGTCCCCAGTCCCCCCGTCCCGCAGCCTCCCCAGGGGTGGCAGATCATTGGCACCAGCCCGGTCTCCATGCCCACCCTTCTCCCCGCCCCCACCCATGCAGGGCCTACTCGAGGCTCAATCCGTCCTTCTGCCGCCCCCCTGCCAACCCCCCCAGTCCTCTGCGGGAGCAGATCCGATCCAGCTAATTTGCATAATGATGAAGCCCTCCAGCGCGGGCTGGGCCTGGGGAGGGTTGGGAAGAAATATGCCCTGTCCTTCCGAGAGACACACAGAGGGCTCCGCGGGGCCCGGGAGGAGGGGGCGCCCGGCAGGGGGGCGGGGGCGCGAGGAGCGGGCAGCGCGCCCGCCGAGCACAGCTCAGCTCCGTCGCCCGCTGAGCCCGTGTCCAGCTGGCCCCGCGGAGGAAAGACTGCCCAGGGCTGGAAACCAGCGGGACGCCGGGCTCAGAGTGCCGGCTCCAGACGCGGCGGGCGGACCCGGGTCATAGCGACCGCCACTCTCGGCTGGATGACCTTGGGTGGGTGGCTGACCTTGGGCGGGTGGCTGACCTCTCTGAATCGCAGTAGGAGCTGACGAGGCAGCCAGTGAAACCCTGATTAGACAGGAGGCAGCCACTGACGGCCATTATTAACGTAACACCATCATCATTCTTATCCAGGCATCATCTGACCCATCCATCTGTGCGTCCGTCCATCCGTCCATCCGTCCGTCCATCCATCCATCCATCCATCCATCCATCCATCCATCTCTCCGTCCGTCTGTCCGTCCATCCATCCATCTGTCCATCTGCACGTCCATCCGTTTATTTATTCACACATGCCAGGTACTGGACAGGGCAGTCCAGGAGGCCCAGGACGAATGAGGCCCTTTTCCCACCTTTAAATCACCTCCAGGGACCGAACCACCTGAGGCCCCGGTGTGAGGGCAGCACGTGCCCTTGAGGTGGGCAGGGCGGCAGGGGCACCTGGCAGCCGCTGGGGCCCTCAGCTCTGCCTCTGTGTCTGGAGACAGAAAACTTCTCACGCCCTGATCCCTGTTCCCTGATCCCTGATCCCTGATGTGCACACTTTTCTGGACGGATGTCAGGCTTCAATCAAGTCTTTAAAGCCTCTCGCCTCCTCGGGGAGGGCGGGGAGCCAGGTGTGTGGGTAACAGTGGGCAGGAAGGCCCAGTGCCGTAGGAGGTGTCTCTACACTCGGGTGGGGGGCAGGGCAACACCCGAAGGGAGGGAAGCCCCGGGGCGAGGTGGGGAGCACCTTCGCAGGTGTCTGCCGCCTAGTGGGTGCCCAACAGATACGGGCTGAGTGAACGAGTGAATCCCCACGGCTTCCTGGAGGAGGTGTCCTCTCAGGAGCATGTGGAGATGATCCAGAAAAGTGTTCCCTCGGGGCAAAGCGTTCTCTCCAGGTGCACTGCAGCAGGACTCTGGAGCAGGCGCCTCTCCGGGGAAGGGGGCGGGTAGCATCCAAGAAACCATCCCAGGGGTTCCATTCGCCGTGCAGGCTGCAGTACAGACAGAGCACCCAGGGCAGAGCCTGGTGCCGATGCCCAGGACACGCAGGCCAAGGGGATGCCGGGCCTGACCTCACAGCGTTTCCTGCTCCCTGCAGGGCAGCGCTGAGAAACACAACAAATCTCAGTAAATCACATGGAAACTGGAGCCACGCAGCTCCCGCAGCTCCTCACTCATCCTCCCAGCGACGCTGAGGCCGTGCCCCCTCCAGTCCCAGGACCGGAGGAGCGCGCTGACACGGAACGAAGTTCAGCAACTGGCCCAAGGCCACCGGCTCACGGCCCTGGCTGAGCCCGCACGGGACCCCGCTCCTCCCCGCTGCACCGCCCGTGCTGAGGGCCCGTCCTGCCCCCCACGCCAACCTGCGGACACGGCCCAGCCCCGGCTGCCAGCTCTGAGACGGGACGGAGGGCTGATCAGGGTTCGCACTGGCCAGGGCCCGCCGGGGTGGGCTCCTGCAGCCTCTCCGGGGGGGACAGTGACGGAGCCTCGCGTCCCGGCCACAGGGCTCCGCGCTCATTCCTGAGCGTGACCGCTGGCAGCAGAGGCGGAAAGACCGGTAAATCCAACACTCAGTTTCAGGCTGTGCGGAGCGCAGCGCCCGGGACTGGGAACAGGCCGGCATGCCAAGCGTCCACGCGGCGTCCAGAACGATTGTGCCCACAAGGCGGCTGGCTGTCCCCTCCAACAGATTCTCCTTCTGCCCAGCACCCAGCAAGTCCACTTCCGACTCAGCAAAAGCAAGTGAACATTGAGCCCGGCCGGCGGGGCTCAGTGGTTGAGCATCGACCTAGGAACCAGGAGGTCACGGTTGGATTTCCGGTCAAGGGCACAGGCCCGGGTTACGGGCTCCATCCCCAGTAGGGGGTGTGCAGGAGGCAGCCGATCCATGATTCTCTCTCATCATTGATGTTTCTATCTCTCTCCCCTCTACCTTCCTCTCTGAAATAAATAAAAATTATATATTCTTTAAAGTCAACATTTCAGGGGTGTCCCTTTTTTTTTATTCCCTGCTGGCTCTTTTCCACCCCCCCCCCCCACACACACACACACACTCTCAGTTGCTCCCTGCGCCTCTGAACAGTGGCTCTCCCCAAGGAAGCTCTTGCTGTGTGCCCTTGGGGAAGGTGCTTTCCCTCTCTGAGCCCAGAGTCCTGGTCTGGGAGAGGAGGAGGCGGGATCAGAGAGCCCACAGGGTCCCTCGGTCCCTCGGACCCAGAGGCGAAGGGCAAGTCTCCATCCTCCCTGCAAAGGTCTTTACCGGGAGCTGGGGGACAGGGAGAGGCAGCCAGTGAGAGAGAACTTCCTCAGAAAGTTCAAGATTGAAAGCTGAGAGCAAACACCCGCTAGCGATACACAGTCGCCGCTAAAGGAAGGTCTCTCTGGGGCACAGAATTCAATGCAGAGGAGACAGGCTACGGGCAGGACACTGAGTTTTAGCGCTTTTGGACTCTTCCCGGAAGTCGCCACCAGTCCCTCCTGCCTTACCCTCCACGGCCCCGCCCTGACCTGCCAGGTGCTCCGAGGCCCTTGAGCTTGTGACCGTCGAGGAGAATTCGCTTCCAAAGACGGAGCAAGAGGAAAGAAAGAGCCTATTTGCGACGAGGGGGCTCGGCTGCCGGTGCCGATGCGCTGTGAGCTCAGGAGAGACCCCTCGCTTCTCTGAGCCTCGGCTCTCTTGCCGCCAACAGTGGGCGCACATCTATGGGCGCGGATTTGATATTCTTTCCGGGGATGGGGGAGACCCAGTTTCCCTGCAGCCTGAAGGAAACCATGACGTTTGGGGGAGCCCACGGAGCCCTGGATCCGTCAGCCGGGCTGGACATGAGCGGCAGGAAACAAGCAACCCCCCAAACCACAAGGACCGCACACCACAAGGGCTGCTTTCTCCTTTGCCCCCTGTGTCCGCCGCGGGGGGCTCTGTGAGTGGAGACCAGTGGGGCTCCCATGTGGGGGGCCCCTTCGTCTGTGGCACTGTCACCCCAGCCCAGGGCAGGGGAGAACCCTAGCAGCTCAATTCTCTCTCTCTCTCTCTCTCTCTCTCTCTCTCTCTCTCTCTCTCTCTCTCGGCTCCCAAGTGGCCAGTGGTCCCAGCCAGAGCATCCCAGTCCCACGCCCCCTCCTGAGGGCGGAAGGGGTGCCCTCCCTCCGGCCGCCCGCTCTCGCAGGGCACGCCAGCTAAATGCCAGGCGCTGTCGCGGGCTTTGGGCGGACGTGGCCGGACGATGAGGCTGCTGGAGGGAGGCCTGGCTGAGGCTGAGGCCGTGCCGCTTCCCTAATTAGGACCGGGATTCGCTCCGCCCGGCGCGGCATTTACATAATTGGGAAGGAGGTTGGGGCGCGGACCCTCCGCCGACGGCGCGCCTTCCGCGTTCCCTCGCACACTTCACATTTCAGGGAGAAAGGAATCGATTTGAATTTTTTGAAATTAATTATCATCATTGCCATGGAAAACGGATCCTTCGCCTTCCTCCGGGAGCTGAGGGGGGGGGGGGCGATCTCGTGTGCGAGGGGCCTGGGGAGGTGACACATGTCCCCCCTTCCGCACCCCCCCCCCCCCGGGCCTGTGCTCTTAAAGGGACACCCCATCTCACCGGGGGCCTCACCAGGCGGCTCCTCAAAACGCCGCCCAGTTCGGGGCCGGGCATCCTTCGAAATTTTTTTTTTTTTCAGCATCAAAATTAATGCTTTCAAATGTCACCTGCTACAGAAAAATTTATCAACATTATTATATACCATGGAAACTGCCATCCCAGACGAATGCGCGGCATTAAAATTTGGTCTAGCGCTCCCCAGAGACAACGTCGGCTGCAATTTGTATAACAGTTTATATATTTATGCTATTTAATGGTACAAAGCAATAATTATGACTTCATTCGCCGATAAGCAGCGGCCGGGCATAAATCTGACTCGGATTTAGAGCGCGCCGGCTCTGTCACCGGCGCGCGAGTTGTAAATTATGTTGCCGTTAAAAAAAAAAAAATCCCAGCAAATGTGAAGGAGCAGCAGGAAACTAATAATGCGTCTCCAGCTGTTCCAGTTAACCCGCAAATGTGGCCATCTGCACGGGAGAGGGGGGACCGGGAGGGGGGGGGCCGCGCCTTGGGGCACACCCCCACCGTGTCCTGTGACCTTGCTCCTCTCGGCCACCAGATCCGGGAAAGTCCCCAGACACCTGAGGGTCCCTCTCCATCGCCCTGGCCCCGCCCTGGCCCCGCCCCAGCCCCCCCCCCCCCCCCCCGCCAAAAAATAAGTCTCAGGTGTCCTCTTTCCCGCTGCCCTTGCAAGGAGGCTGGCTTCCCATTCCCTGCACCCTTGACAACATCTTCATTAGTTTCTGTTCCTCTTTATTTTTTGGATGTTAACACTTCTTCACAGACCTGTCGTGCATCGTTAAGGAAAGGCGGGGCGGGGGGGGGGGGGCACGCAGGCGAAGAAGTAGTTATTGTCACAGAGGTGGGCCGGGCTGCAGGGTTCAAAACGGAATCACAGGCACAGAGGTGCGAACCCGCCAGCAAGAGGAGATGCTGGCCCGGCCCAGGTCACAGGTCAGGGCAGGGACCGCCCACCAGGCTTCCCACTGCTGGAGCCCAAGCTCTCAGCTCCGCCCAGGGAGGGGCATGAGGCAGAGCTGGTTCTGGGGGCCATGGACAGCGGAGGGACCCGCCTGCCAGGGGTCCACCGACGGCACTGCAGACCTGGCGGCCAGGCCGTGACGGGTTTGGTGAGGGGCTAACCATCCGCTGGGGCTCCCCGGGGTGTCCCTGGGCCCAGCTGCAAAACTGGAGCCCTGCACACCCTGTCCTCCCCGCCCCCCCGCCCTCCTCACCCCCAGGCTGGCAGGGGAGGCCCTCAGGTGGCGGGTCTGGCCCCTGTCTCCTTTCCCCATGTCTGAGAGCCGATGCACAGCCCAGCAGGAACGGCTGGCCTGCAGCACCTACTGTGCGCTGTGGGCCAAACACCTGCCGGGCTTCCCTCACTGCTCCTCCCACCACGCTTTGGGCAGGCAGGGCGCTCCGTCACTCCCATTGTACAGATGAGGCCACTGAGTCAGAGGTTGCATCACTGGCCAAGATCAGCCCGGCCACGGAACTGCACTTAGGAGCCACCAGGTTTAGGAGAATCTCTGCAGGCCGTCGAGCCTGTGCTTTGCAAAGTTCTCAGGTGCAACCTACTAGTACAGCCAGACACGCATACACGCCACAACCTCGCACTAATCCCCACACGGAAGGCCAACACGCACTTTCAGGAAACGACGCTCGCCAAGTGGGAGGTCCCGGGCACTTCCTCGCCTTTCCTCCCGTTCTATCTCCTCGCTCGCTCTGCTCTGCCGACCGTTCCCTCTTTCATTCTGCTGGCCCTGACCGTGCCCGGCTACGTGGACATCGTGAATGGCTATGGGCCAGCAGTCTGTGACCTGGAAAACCAGCCGCTCCACTCCCTGATTTTATTTTCTTTGTTAAAAAAAATATTTTTATTGATGTCAGAGAGGAAGGGAGAGGGAGAGAGAGAAACATCAATGATGAGAGAGAATCATGGACCGGCTGCCTCCTGCAGGCCCCCTACTGGGGATGGAGCCCACACCCGGCCTGTGCCCTGACCGGGAATCTGGAAGGGCCTGGCCTGGGGGACACCGTGGCCCCACTGACTCACACCCACCTGTGTCACTTCCTCTGGTTAATGCCTGGCCCCTGGGGACACAGACTGGGTGACCCTTGAACTACAGGGGATTTCAGCTCTGCCCGCCCCCCACCAACTTGCTGTGTGACCTCGGGCCGCAGGGAAAACTGTGCCATGCAGGGGGTAGGAATACACTTGGTGCCCCCAGGACGCAACCTCAGGCCCCTTCAGCTGGGGGCGCAGGTGTGGTTTGCAGGTGGGGAGACAGGCTGGGGGAGGGGGAGGGAGCGGGGACCGTGGGGCCCTCGCAGCAGCCCCGCCCCCCAGGCTGTGCGGGAGCCGCCTCGGCAGCCTGATAGGAGTATGGCAGGATATGAATGTGGCGTCGGGGCTGGAGATATTAAGGATGACAGCGCATTATTACTGCGGCGGAAAGTCTCCAGGGCCTCGCAGATCGGATTTCGAAACCCTCAGCCCCAAATCAATAGTGATGCCCAGGAATTTATAAAAGAGGCACGTCAGTCTGCATCTGAGAAGACACACGTCCCGTCTCCCGCTAAACCCCGGGGACGAGGGGGGAGGTGCATTCCGGAAGGGCGGGGGCAGAGTGGAACCCCCGACTGAGGACTTGGCGTCTACAGCACCCGTGCCCCCACCCCCTCGGGGCCAGGCCAGGATCCCAAGGGCGCCCTCGGACACCCCCACCCCCAGGACATCTCACCAAGGAGTTTGGCTTTCTTTGATATGTTTGTTTCATGATTTTTAAAAAATTTTTAAGAGACCTCATGGACACAGGGCAAACAAACCTCCACTAAAAGCAGAAATTTCCCCAAAAACAACAGCATTAAAAACAAAACGCACTGGCCATTCCTTCACAGTCCTCCCCGCCCAGCTCATAGGCCCCCTGCTGGACTCCAGCCCAGGAACAGACGTCCCTGTCCCCAGCAGGAACCTCCCCAGACTGGCCGTGGGGACAGCGTCCGGCACACGGGTGTCACTCGGGAAACACAACCGGCGTTTACTGAGCACGTACTGCGTGCCAGGCACGGTGCTCAACACGGTCGTGTAGCATCTCATTTAATTTTCGCCACGAACTCTTGTGATCCTCGTTCATGCCCCTCATTTGACAGATGAGAAGGACTAACGCGCAGGTTAGCAGCTCCTCCCAGGGCATGGCGCTGGTGAGCGATGGAGGTGGAATTCGAATTCGAGAAATCAGACTACAGGACCTGTGCTTTTAATCCCGACACTGTAATGCGTCTTGGATTATAAACGGATGGGTGGATGGAGAGGTGGCAGGTGGACAGATGGATGCATAGTGGGTGTTTAGATGGATGGGAGGTGGACAGGTGGATGTGAAAGTGGATGGTAGGTGGATGACGGATGGGTCAATGGAGGCTGGATGGATGATGGATGGGTCAATGGATGGATGGATGATGAATGGGTAAATGAATGAATGGGTGGATGATAGAAGAATGAATGGATGAATAGGTGGAGAATGGATGAAACATGGATGGATGATGAATGAGTAGACGAATGAACTGTTGGATAGAAGGATGAATGGCTGGTGCGTGTATGGATGGATGGATGATGAATGAGTAGATGAATGGATGGATAGAAGAATGAATGAATGACTGGGTGGAGAATGGATGAAACATGGATGGAGGGATGGATGATGAATGAGTAGATGAATGAATAGATGGAGAGAAGGATGAATGGATAGGTGCATGTATGGATGGATGGTTGGACAGTGGAGGATATATGGATACATGGATGGATGGATGGATGGATGGAAGATGGACAGGTGGATGGATAAATGGGTGGAGGGTGGAGGAGACATGGGTGGATGGGATGGGGTGGATGGCGGGAATAATGGTGGACGCGTTGATGTTGGATGGATGACAGTCATGCCCCAGTCCAACTGTACTCCTTCCCAGTCCAACACCTTGGCACGGAAACATAAACAACATAAACAAGGAGACGACCCCAAAGGCTGCGCCCATCAAAACTACAATAGCACGAGAGCCACGGCCAGCTTCCTCTCATCTCCCCACCCACTGTCCTCACCCAACCGTCCGAGGGCTCCGTGTCCAAGCCCACCGAGCCCCCGCCAGCCCCTGCCCCTCGGAGCCTTCCCGCTGTGGGGGGTGGGGCCCTAACGGCCGTGAGGGAGAAAGCGAGCCACACACAGAGGGAGGACAATCCACGCAGCTCCCTCAGACGCGCTGACACACTGCACACCGACTGGGGTTCGGCTCATTTCCAAACAGCCCCTGCGGCTCTTCTCATCCCAGCGGACGAAGCAGAGGTGTCCCCTCTTCTCCCAAGCCCTGCCCTCCCGCTAGAGGCAGACCCCCTCCTCCGTGGCTCTGGCTGACTCCCCACTGAGCCACACCGGCCAGACCCAACATGTCACGAGACTGGAGATGTCGCCCCACAGCCCTCAGCTGTGCTCTGCACACAGAAGGGCCCCATAAACATGTGTGCGATTGATCCGGACGCCTCAACACTGCACTCCCCCAGAGGCCACACCCCCGGCCCCTCCCCTCCCCTCCCCTCCAGGCCACGGCTGCAGGCCAGCCCCCTGCGGTTACCTCTTCATCCAGGAGAGAGCATGGAGTGCGGGAGCTCCCCACAGTCTCCGCAGATGCCGGGGTACTGACAGACACCGTGTAACTCAAAAATTATCATTAAAATGTCTTCGCGCCTGTATTTACAGTAACACTTAAACGCCGGTGCTTCTCGAAGTCAGTCCCTGACTCCCCCGCACCAGGCTTCACGGTGAACAGATCCCGGAAACAGGACCGCAGGGCCGGGCCAGGCCGCGTAACTCAATACACGTCATCGGCTGCGAGATATGGGTGGGAGAGGCAGGGAGGCGGCCGCGAGCCCGTGTCAGTGCCCGGCGCTCACGTCGGACTGTTTTCCCTGCTCCCCGGTCTCCCGAATGCCCGGCCTGGCGAGGCGGGCCCTCTCTGAGGCTGGAGGAGCCGAAAGGTTAGAGACGAAAACGACTTCGAGGCTGGCAGCCCGGAGAGCGGCCAGGGCGTGCGTGGCGGCAGGAGGGTCTACTCGAATCTCGCCACCTGCTCGCTGAGCTCGGGGACGAGGCCCCAGTCCATTCCCGCTCATCCCTCGGCGGACAAATAAGCCCCTGGCAGGAGGGACGGCCAGACGCAGCCAGAGCCCGCCCCCTCCCGGGGCTGCTGTCTCGCCCACAAGCAGGCGGCGTGGGAGCGGCCAGAGGAGGGTCTGGGGGCTGCGGCAGGCGGTGCCAGGGCAGGGCTCTGACCCCTGACTCCGGAGCCTGGCAGTGGGCACAGAGGCACGGTGGCCACGGGTGGCATGGCGGGGGCTGGACCTGAGGAAAGAACAGACTATTCCTCAGCTACAGGGCAGTGGGAGCACCTCTGCTCCCAGGCAGGCAGAGGTCCCGCCCTGGAGTCTCCCTCGGTTCCAGCTCTCGCTGCCACCAGGCAGGTCAGGGCCTCCGGTGCCAGGAAATAAATCGATGCTGGAAGCTGGACTGCAAGGCAGGAACCCCGGGCTGGGAACCAGGGCCCCATGCAGAAGAGGCAGGACCCCAGGGGGCCGTCTTCAAATGGGGAGCAGCCCCGAGAGGCGGGGTGGGCGTCTGTCACAGAGACACGAACGGGCTACAAGGCGGCCTGCAGGGCCCCGGGCCCCTAAGGCAGCTCCGCCCTCAGGGGAACGGCAGCAAAGGCTGTCTGTGAATCAATGGGGAGCCAAGGTCAGCTCCCCGGGACAGGCGCCCATAACCTGGGCTCCTGGGTGGCGCGCGGCCCTGCGATCCCGGGCTGAGTCCCAGCTGAGTCCCAGCTGCGGGCAGAGGGCGACTTAAATGAGCTGCCACACGGGAAGCGCTCCGTGGGCCTGGCCCGGACACGGGAGAAGTGTTGCCTAGTGCCGTGCCGTCCACTCCGGGAGGAAGCCCCGTGGCACAGCGCACGGTCCCTGCTCCCTGGGCCTTGGCGCCTTCCCCAGCCTGGTGACCAGAAGTGGACGTGCCGACAGGTCCAGGTTCCTGTACTTGTTTTTATTATTATTATTATTATTATTATTATTGATGTCAGAGAGGAAGGGAGAGGGAGAGAGCAATAGAAACATCAATGATGAGAGAGAACCATGGACCGGCTGCCTCCTGCACGCCCCCCACTGGGGATGGAACCCTGGGCCTGTGCCCTGACCGGGAATCGAACCCTGACCTCCTGGTTCATAGGTTGGGTTCAAAGCGCAACCACTGAGCCAGGCCAGGCAGGCCAGAAACCTGTACCACTCACTCATCTCTAGAGCAGGCATTTGCCCAATTTTCCCAGGGATTCTCAGACACATGAACACACACACACACACACACACACACACACACACACACACCCCTCCACCTCCTCCGTGAAAATCGACAGGAACTGCACGTCCTAAGGACTCAATTAGGCTCAGTGTGTGTTTGACAACCTTTCCACCCACAGAAGACGCTTATTTTTACAACGCCCTCCTGCCGAGAGATTTCTAGGTTCCTGCCCTTCCCTGAATTGTCTTGGCACCAACAAGCACCAAGGTGTATCTGGGAGTGAGGAAGGGGGACCCACTCAGCGAGGCCTGGCAACGGCTGTCACTACCGCAGATCTCAGAGGTGGGGCCTGTCCAGGGTGGGGCCTGCCCAGGGTGGGACCAAGTCCTGAGCTCCTCAGAAACCCATGCCCTGCCAGGGTGCCCCCACGATGCACAATTCTAGGGATCTGAGTGCACACTCTCTATCATCCCGTGCCCTCAGCTCCTAAGCGCCACTGAGAGGCAGGTGTGTGTCTGGGGTGGGGTGCCTTCTGTCTCACGGATGGGGAAGCTGAGGCCAGAAAGGTCACTGCTGTCCACTAAAGGACCGAAGAAGCCAGGGCTGCACCCTCGGCAGCCCACTCCCGCTCTGCTCCTCCCCACTCAGTGCACGCGGACACCCGGCCGCACCTGTCAGGCCGCCTGAGAAAGCCAGCCCGGTGGGGAGGGCGCCTCTGAGCGGCGGGACCCGTGGGCCGAGCAGAGCGCGGGAAATAAGGAGACAGAAGGCAGAGCGAAGGGGCCCTTGGTCGTGAGGGCGGGCGGCGCGAGCATCCGCCCAGGGCCAGGGGCTAGAGAGCCCTCGCCGCCCGCGTCCTACCGGGAGGCCCGCCAACGTCCTCGCCCGCTCTCCCTGCTGCAGACATCGCTCCACACAACCCCGTCTCCCATCGCTGACCCCTCTCCCCACGCGCACGCACCTTCCCCACTGAAAACACCAGGACGCCGCATCCTCGTCAAGGAAAGAGGGGTTGACCACGATGTGTCTTCCCTCGGATGGCACGCCCTTGACCCCTGCCCTGCTGGCCTGGGACCAGCCCCGTCATCCGTGCACTGAGCCAAGTCTCCCGCCTGCACGAGACCCGTCAGGACGCTGCTGGCGAAGACACCAGAGACCCTGCCCGTCACGGGTACGTCCCCCCGGGTCCCTCATCCACGAGCATCTTCAAACCACGGTGAGTGAAACGGAGGCTCCCCCGCCCCAGCTATGTGAACCCGGAGGCGTTCCCCCAACAAAGAGAGTGAGGCTGCTCACGGACTCGCCCCAGGAGCATCTGTGAGCTCAGGGTCGGCCTCTGGCCCCCTCAATGCCGTGGTGACTTTGCCAGGGTGAAAGGCGCCCCCCCAGAAGAACAGCACCCCGTCACCGCAGCCCAGGACCGAGCAGAACATATGTGCCGAGTGGCTCTGTTTGCACTTCTAGCTCCGCTATCCCACACGCGGCAGGCTGGCGATGAGCGAAGCAGCCACGGCAAGTGCCACGGCCGTGTCAGGGGTGGCAGCCGCCACTGGGAGCCATGGCGCCCGCTTCTCACCCCGCCCCCCAACATCACCACTGGAGTCGTCGTCCGTCCCCCCCCTCCCGCCCCAGGCAGGAGCCCTAAGCACTTTGGGAAGACTTGGCCCATCGCTTCCGAGTGTCGCTGCTGCCTGGACAGATTAAACCCAGGCCTCAAGTGGCGCTCCCCGGCTGACAGGTTTTCTTTCAAAAAAACAGGCAGAAGTAGCTGCGAGCCAGCGCCTCGCAGCCCAATTCCTGGACGCAGCGTCCAAGGGCTCCAATCAGCCGGCCCGGCGTGGGGCTGGGACCGCGAGCTTGCCACAGCGTGCCGTCGGCCTGGCTCCATCCCCTTCCCTCTCACAGCCGTGGAGGTTCCCGCACCATCAAAAGGCTCACTGTCAAGTTTCCGTCTGGTCGGGGTGCGCACGCGACCACGATGAGGGGGTGGTGAGGAATATGAATGCGGTGCGGGCTCCAGCGCGGGGCCGTGGGGCCGCGGCCGCGCCATCCGGGACCTTATGAAAGTGGAACGGAACTCTTTTCATGTATATTCCAACGGCTGAAAGTCCCCGGCCGCGCCGCGCGCAGACGCGGGGTAAAAAGGAACAATGGCTGGATAAAAGGCGAGGCAAGTCCGTGGAGCGCCGAAGGAAGACGCGCCCCGTCTCTGATGCCCCGAGAAGCCGAGCCCCATCCTGCCTGGGCCTCACCTTCTCTCTCCCTCCTGGCGGCTTTTCCTTTTGCGTTTGGAATTTAATGAAGATAAAGCCACCGTGTTTCCAAGGGAGGGGGCCTGCTCTTTATATGCATAAAACATACGTGCGAGTTCACCGAAGGAGAGGGATCCTGGGGAAAGACACACAGGAAACGGAGGGCTCCAACCGACGGATGAAACCGACATCTCCGTCCTTTTGTCTCCTTAAATCATACATAGGGTATGTGTCCGTGCAGCTATGAAATCGTGGTTTGCAGGGGCCAATGGGATAGGCTTCTTTCCTTAGCCCCATGCTCAGGGCAGTCATAGTGGCAGCTCAGAATCAGCAGTGGGAGTATTTACACCACAGAAATTGGCAAACGCTACAAGCCAGACTTTTTTTTTTTTTTTTTTTGTAGACAGCTCATTGTTAAATATTTACCAGCACATCATCTGACTCTGTGTGTGTCTGAATGATGGATGGAGGTGCACAGAAATATATATGTACTGTATATACATATACATATTTTATAGATAGATGTACATACATAGAGACATGACATGCATACGTCATTCACATTTTGCATGTTATCCCTAATGCATAACTTCCCTTTAAATGTTCTTTGAAATCAGTACTGGAGCCAGGGGTCCAAGGTCCTCTGTATGCTTTTATAATAAAAAAGGAAGGAAGACCAGCCTGTTCTCCCCAAATATAATAGCAAGGGCTAAATTGATTCCTTCTTGCCGGGTATTAACTTGCTCCTATTACCGCAAATTTGCTGCACGGGAATTTTCTTCCGTTGCCAGAATTAAACCCACGTCTAATTTCTCACTTCAGGTGCATTAAGTGCGGTAGAGGGTACCGATGAATAACTTCATTGATAATAAATTTAATAATCCATGCAGCACCGGCTGGAAATGGATGCACGCTGGCTGCATTCATTCCTCCTCCTAATTCAAAGACCGCGGGGCTGCGGCGGCCCAGCTCGCCGAGCCCCTGGTAATTGCGGGCTATTTTCTACAGGTCTGCGTCCCGGTGGGCAATCCAGGCACATGCTCTGCTCTATGTGGATAAATGACAATAACCAGTTTATCCGATTAGTAGTTTTATGAATCTGAGAGACCATACACCCTGAAGTTTCCCTACCAGCTCATGATGCTGGGAGACACTGGCTAGGTCACCCCTGGCTCAAGGTCATGGCCCTACACACGCGCCCCAAATCGTGCGGCTGGAATGTTGCTGGGCAGAACTGAGCTCGAGGGGGGAGAAAGCAAGGACAACACTCAGAGAACCGTGGGCGGGTGCTGAGCTCGCCTGGAAAGGGCACCAAGGAAGGTCATGAGTTTTGAAGCCAGAAAGACGTAATCGCGGTCCCGCCTGCCCACCGCGATCCACCAGACCCTTCCCCTAGTCGCCTCCCTGACCTCTGTCGCCTCCGCTGTCAACAGAAGGCGAGACAATACCTGCCCCTCGGACTCGGGAGGATGCAGGAGACACGGTGTGTGCAGTGCCTGGCACAGCGTCTGGCACCTGGTGAGCTACCCGACTGGGGCAGCTATCGACCCTTCTCAGGCCTCTCCACTGAAGAGGAAAGTCTTTGTCCAAAATAAGGGCAGAGTTTCCAAACTGGGTCCAAGAAAACTGTCCATGATTGTAGTTGCAGCCTGAGGGTGAGCTCCCCGTCACGGGAGGTATGCAAGGGGAGCTGAGCATTTGTGGAACAGACCTGTAAACGGAGTCTGGGGTCAGACTCGTTGACTTGAGGTTCCGGGAGTTCGGTCGCACACTTTGCGATTAAAGAGGAATTTGGCCTAACTGCTCACTTTCATTCATTGGGTACACGCGGCCAGGAAGAGAAGCAGCCGGGACTCAGCGCTAGGGGGCCTGCCACCCAGAGCTGGGGCCTGGGCCTCGACACCTGTCTGCACTGCCCCACCCACAGCCCAGGACCAGGGAGCACCCAGCCCATGGCGCCAGCCTGCACCCCTGCTCGCCCCAGCCTGCACCCGGGACCCACCCATCCCACCGGCGAGGCCAGCCGGGAATCCAGGCAAACACGGGAGACCTGACTGCGCGGCAGGAGCGACGCCGCCATCTCCAGGTCTGCTCAGGAGCCTCGGGTCCTGGCATGGGCCAGCGGAGCTCATGGCCCAGCACCTGGTGGGCAGAGGGCACGATGGCCTGGCGGCTCGGAAGACAGACCTCGTCCCGGCAGCAGAGCGCCCCGGTGGATGTGGCGCCGGCAGCATTGCCAGCGGGTTCCAGCCTGGGTTTGTGCTGCCTCAGTGATCAAGTGCACCTGCTACTCACAGGAGACACCCCCCCTCCGCCCCTGAGACACGCACACACACACACACACACACACACACACACACACACGGCTGCTGGGCTGCGGACGCAGGGAACGTGTGTTCACTGGATGAATCGCTATGAGGCACCACACACACCGCTGCCCACGTGTGCTCCTGCTGCACTGTGTAATCCTCCTCGTCCGAGCAGTTTAGTTGCATGTAGTTTTTTTGTTTTGTTTTGTTTTTGTAAAGACTCATATAAGCCCTCTATTTTGCTTTTTGCAAAATAAGGACATATGAAAAAAAAAGAAAAAGAAGGAAAGATGGGAGGGAGGAAGGAAGGAAGGGAGAGGGGAAGGAGGGAGGAAAGGAGGGAGGAAAGGAGGGAGGGAAGGACATACTCGGCTTTGCCCTTGGCATTGGGTTTTCCTAAGGACGCTGCGTCCAGATGGGCTCGCCAGCGGTCAAGTGGCGTCTGTGACGGTGGACATCCCTCCCCCCAGCCTCAGGGGCCAGAGCCAGCCCCTGCGGAGAGCCGTTGGTCTCCTGAGAGGAGAAGACACCTCTTAGAAGAACAGAAATCAAAGTTAAAAAGCCGGGAGGAAGCCGAGGTCGGCGGCAGCACGGGATGCGGACGAGGATGTTTCCCGGACAAGGGAGACCCGTGTGGCCCCCAAACCTGAGAGCCGCCCTGTCATTTTAGCCAGGGAGCCCCGCGCATGGCCACAGGCACTGAGCAGGGGGCCCTCGGGACAGAATGTGGGGACCCCTGGATGTCCTTCTCATCCACCCAACTCCCCTGCCCGCCGCCCCGGGGAAAGGCTGGGAGCCCCGCCCGCCGCTGGCCCTGCAGCAGCCTTGGATCCCGGCCCAGGAGCCACAGGTCGGTGCAGAGGTCCTGGTGCAGGCCGGACCCCCAGCAACCCCCACCTCCTCCTGTCTCCTACCCCCAGCTTCCTCCCGCCCCTCCCGCTCCCATGAACAGCCGGCCGCCTTGCTTAGAGAACTAACTCTCCTCCCAGTTCCATCCAGCCTGGCGGCTGCGGTGCAAAGCTTGGCCTAGATGACAGCTGTGTGGGCCTCTCCCCAGCGCGGCCCAGCGGGCGAGCTAATACACTCCATTCCGGGGCTGGTTGCTGCTTTTAATCTAGCAGCGGGCGCCGCAGCTGCTGTAAGCGAGCTGAGATGGGCTGCGGGGCGGACCGCGCCCCCCTTTCCCGTGCACGCGCGGCCTCCTGCACGACCGATCGCCCCGCTCCACGCCTGCGCAGGCGCCGTGTGCGGGCCCAGAGCCGAGGCTGCCCCCTGCACCTGGGGGGCCCTCACCTGGAGACCCCGAGACTTCCAGGAGCCCGGACTCACCGCCGGGTGGAAATTCTATGCTCCTGACTCAACTTCTCCAGAGCGGTAGCCGGAGCATGGAGCCCTGCCCGCCTCAGGACCGCTCTAACGCGCTCAACTGGGTTATTTTTTTAAAATATTTGTTGTTTGTTGTTGATTTCAGAGAGGAAGGGAGAGGGAGAGAGATAGAAACATCCATGACGAGAGAGAATCCTGGATCGGCCGCCTCCTGCATGCCCCACACTGGGGATGGAGCCCACAACCTGGGCCTGTGCCCTGACCGGGAATCGAACCCTGACCTC
Organism: Myotis nattereri; assembly: GCF_964212035.1. NCBI lineage: Eukaryota > Metazoa > Chordata > Mammalia > Chiroptera > Vespertilionidae > Myotis > Myotis nattereri. Next base: position 2,553,493 of record NC_138090.1, read on the forward strand.
CTGGTTCCTAGGTCGGTGCTCGACCCCTGAGCCACCCTGGCTGGGCTCAACTGGATTCTTGTTGAGAAGAGGGCTCTTCTCCCCAAGGAAGCAGTCTCAGCTCTCCGTGGGCCACCAGCCCCAACTGGAGAGGGTCCCTAGCCACTTGCTGGACAGCATGACCCAGCGGGGTCTCCAGAGACGTAGCGGTGGGGGGAGCTGCAATACTTGCCAAATATGACACATGAGTGTTCTTACAAAATACCCAACAATTTTAAATGTCGACAGGGAAAGAGAAAAATAGAAAAAGAAAAGGGCCTGGCCGCGTGGCTCAGTGGCTGAGCATCAACCTATGAACCAGGAAGTCACGGTTTGATTCCTGGTCAGGGCACAGGCCTGGGTTGCAGGCTCCATCCCCCGTGTGGGGCGTGCAGGGGGCAGCGGATCCATGATTCTCTCTCATCATTGATGCTTCTCTCTCTCTCCCTCTCCCTCTGCCTTCCTCTCTGAAATCAATAAAATATATTTTAAAAAATAGAAAAGGGAAGGGAAGACAGGAGGAGGGGCCAATGGGGCGGGGAGAGGCGGGGCTGGGTGACAAAGAAGGGCTCTCAGCAGGAAGCACCGCCCACCCACCAGCCCTCCCCATCTGTCTCTGCAAACCCCACGGTCAGTGGGAAGAGGCCCAGGCTCTCCACGCTCCGCAGCGATGCTCAGAGGAGACACCCATCACTAAGGAGACAGGCTACCTGGAGACCCCAAGACCCCCTCTCCCCACTCACCAGCCAGCACCCACAGGAACACCCAGCCAGGGCGGGCCCCACACCCCGTTCCTGGAGCAGATGGGTGCAGGTTACCCGTCCCCCCTCTCACACCCCCAGCACGAGTTGGGGGAGGAGGGGCTGTTACAGGGGACACAGCCCAGAGAAGAGCTTCGGGGGGCCACCTCCCCAAATCAGTCCAACGCGAAACCCAGTCTTCCCTCGGAACGGATCTGCAGCAGCTGTATCCCTTTCATTTGAGTAATTATCATATAATTAAGTGCATGAATTACAAGGGAGCCAAGGCATTAAATTAAAATATTTAATGCTTGCAAATCTGAAAGTGATTACTGTGCTGACGCCCAGCCAGTGAGGAGGAGGCTAATGGCTCGGCAGCCGGCGCTGGGAGGCGGTGGCCCGGCCACGCTCCGCCTCCGAGGGCAGGGGCGGCCAGGGGGGTACCCCAGGGAGGGGCGGCCAGTCCACAAGCCTCCAGGCCACGTGCCGGGCCCCCACCGGCCACAGGGGTCGGCCACGGGGAGAGGCAGCTCCCTGGGAAACCTCATGGGGTGTCTCCAAGGCCGGGGTACAGATAGGGCTGGCGCCAACGTGGATGGCATCGCTCACGTGGACACTGACCCCCCCTGGAAAGCGCTCACGTGCCTGTGTGGACAGATGAGGGAACCGAGGCCCAGGAAGACGGAGACTCGCCCAAGATCACACAACAAGTCACTGCAGGGCTGGACCCGGCCAGGGCCTCGGACAACCGGAACCGCACACCTGGGGAGCCGAGCTGAGCGAGCGAGCTCACCTGGCTGGGGCTGGCGCTGACGTGACCTCAGATGGCATTTGCTGAGCTTTGCATTTCCCAGCCTGGCCTGGATCCCTCCGGGGACACAAATGAGGGGCAAAGGTCCCAGAGCAGCCCACACCCCCACCTCCGTGCGGCTGGCAACTCACCCCACAAAGCGAGGACCGGGGTGAGCTCGGGGCTTCGCCCAGAAAACACCACACGCTGCCCAGACGGAGCCAGGCTGGTCGGCTGCCGGGAGGGTTCAAGGGAACACAAGGCCCGAGTCTCGATGACCATTCACGGGGGCCCCACGGGAGTCAGACCACCGGGAGTCAGGTCCCCTCGCAGGGACCGCGGGGGAGGGTGCAAAGGGTGGACGTCCAGTCCAGACACCAGAAAGCCGAGCTCCCTGGGTGCTGGGATCTGGAGAGCAAGGGCCCTTTACCCACGCGGCCTCCACCAGAATCCATCGTGTCTTTGCCGTGGACCTCCCCTCCGTGGGTGGCCAGCGTCTGACCTCCCACTCGTCTCCTGTCCCACCAGGAGAGGGGCCTGCACCCCCCAGAAGGGAACCTGGTTCCAGTCCTGCTGACTTCTACCAACCACCCCTGATGCCCTAGGTGAGCATGTGACTCAGGCCTGGCCAATCAGTGTTCTCCATGCTTCTGGATAAGGTGATTGGTTCAGGGATGAACATGGGCCCAGGTCTGGCCAATCAGTGTTCTCCATGCTTCTGGATACGGTGATTGGTTCAGGGATGAACATGGGCCCAGGTCTGGCCAATCAGTGTTCCCCATGCTTCCAGATAAGGTGATTGGTTCTGGGATGAACATGGACACAGGTCTGGCCAATCAGTGTTCTCCATGCTTCCAGATGAGTTGATTGGTTCAGGGATGAACATGGACACAGGTTTGGCCAATCAGTGTTCTCCATGCTTCTGGATAAGGTGATTGGTTCAGGGATGACCATGGGCCCAGGTCTGGCCAATCAGTGTTCTCCATGCTTCCGGATAAGGTGATTGGCTCAGGGATGACCATGGGCCCAGGTCTGGCCAATCAGTGTTCTCCATGCTTCTGGATACGGTGATTGGTTCAGGGATGACCATGGGCCCAGGTCTGGCCAATCAGTGTTCTCCATGCTTCTGGATAAGGTGATTGGTTCAGGGATGAACATGGGCCCAGGTCTGGCCAATCAGTGTTCTCCATGCTTCCGGATAAGGTGATTGGCTCAGGGATGACCATGGGCCCAGGTCTGGCCAATCATTGTTCTCCATGCTTCTGGATAAGGTGATTGGTTCTGGGATGAACATGGGCCCAGGTCTGGCCAATCAGTGTTCTCCATGCTTCCGGATAAGGTGATTGGTTCTGGGATGAACATGGACCCAGGTCTGGCCAATCAGTGTTCTCCATGCTTCCGGATAAGGTGATTGGTTCAGGGATGAACATGGGCCCGGGCCTGGCCAATCAGAGACCATGTTCAGACGGGGTTGTTGAGCTACTGGGATAGAGCGTGCAGGGACTGTGGCTGTTTGTCCTACTATCCGGGGACTCCCCCCTCCTGATGGGGAGCCCACCTGGGCCGTGAGAACTTCCTGTCTCAGGCCCAGTGAACCCAACCCCTTGGTGCCGAAAGCCAGTCTGAGGCTGGGTCTGCGCGCTGGCAACTTAAAAAGGCCTGACAGCTGTGCTCCTTGTAAGCCTACGGCTCCTCCCAGGAAGGGGTCTGTCCCTCACTGTCCATCTGCCTGTCTCTGTTTCCCTCCCTCCCTCCCCCTGCTCTCCCGCCCTGCAGAACCACATGCAGGGATGGTCTGCGCAAATGCATGAGTGAATGACAAATGTCCCCTCTCAGGCAGGTAGGGGTCGGTCTGCAAGGTGTGTCTCTGGGTGACACGGCCCGGACCAAGGGAACATAAAGCACGCAGCCCCGATGTTCCTCGGGCCGCGGTGAGCCTCAGTGAGGGCCACTGTGTGCTGGGCCCCGTGCCTGCCCTTCACGATCGTGTGTAATCCCCACAGCGGCCCTGCAAGAGGGTAGGGTTATCTGTCTCACGGATCAGAGGGCTGTGGCTCAGGGAGGTTAAGACACTTCCCTGTGGTCACACAGCACAAGAGAGCAGGAAATCAAACTCTTCATGGTTCCAGTAATCATGCTGAGTAGCTATTGAGCTGTTTCTTTCTCTCTCTCTCTCTCTCTCTCTCTCTCTCTCTCTCTCTCTCTCTCTCTCTCTCTCTCTCTCTCCTTCCCCCCCTTCCTCATGGGGAGTCCAGAGAGGTGCTTTGCTAACGGAGAGTGAAATAGTTTGCTACAATTTGCTCCAAAAACAGAATGCTTAATTACCACAGACTCCTCCCCAATCACATAACCACATCGGCGCACGGAATGCCGACGGCACGCTGGATGGCGTAGATAACGCTCGGCAAGTGGGCCCTCTTTGGGGAGGGTGCTGATCGGGGAGGAAAACAGATGTTCTGGAAGCTGATTCCAGACCAGGGCCGGACCGACGGCCGCGGAGTTGAAAGGATTCTACAGATGCAGAGACCAGGGCCGCGACCCCAGGGGCGGGGCGCCAGGGCGGGCTCCCTCCTGCTTCTCCCCAGGGGCCACCCCAGCCATCCCCACCGCCCCCTGCACAACTGTCAGCAGCCTTCAGGGTTCTGTTCCCACCCCTGACACAGCCGGGCGAGGGGCGGGCAGGAGGCGCACAGCCTCCAGGAGCTGCTGGGGTGAGAGCAGGAGGGCTGGGGGGTGGAGGGGCGGGGGACAGACAGTCTCGGGTCTAGAGGGGCCTCCCCAGGCAGAGCTTATCAGAGAAGCAAGGCCATAGCATTCCTTCCTATTCATTCATTCGTTTGCTCAACAGACACTGGCTGGCCACCTTTTCTGCTTCACTGGATATTCACTCAGTACCTACTGTGTGTCCTTTCTGTTCCCTCATCCAGAAGCTATGTATCAGGCGCCCACTGTGTGCAAGCCCAGTGCGGGTGGGCCCCACCGGACCCCACTTTGAGAACCACCCATCTAGGCATCGCTGTCAGCTACCTTCTCTGACACGTTGTGCCGAAACCTGGAAGGGTCCCCACTGGGGGGCAGGAGGTCACCCTGACCCACGTAGGGGGCCTCCTGAGCCACTGTCCCCCCCAGTCACCCAGAAGCCACCTCGGACATGGTGGGCGGGGTGGCCCGCGGCCCTCCAGCCGGCGCTGCCCCGGGCCCGGTGCCCACCCCCCCTCCGCCACGCTGCCCGCCTGCTTGCTTTCTCCGGGAGCCTTCTGCCGCCTGCACGCCGCCTGCCCCTGCCGCCCTCGGAACAGCTGTGGGCTTAATTATCAAAATAACATTTTAATCGTCTCATAACTGAACTCCCTTCAAAACACGCCAGCGGAGGAGGCGGGAAGGCTTCTCTTTAGCACCTCTGCCCGCCCGACTTGCTAATCGCAGGCGGACTCAGCTGCCAGGAGGCCCAGATGCCGGCCCTGCCCACGGGCGCCTCCTCCGCCTCCCTCCTTCCCTCCCCACGCAGAGGTGGCTCCCCATGAGGGGCCCAGGGCCCGGAGCCTCCGCCAGGGGCCATCGTGGGCCCTGCGCTCCCTCCTTGTGAAAGGAACACCCCCCTCCCGCCACCAGCCCCCTCACAAGGTGGATCTGCTGAGGGAAGCCGGCCACTCATTTGTGATCCCAGGGGCTGCCCTTGCCTTTAACACGTCACTTTTTTTTTTTAACTTTAAAAGCATGGCTACCACCGGCACTCACTCAGGCTGCCCGTCCCCACTCCTCCACCGGACCATCCACAGGGAGTCCGCCCCAAGGCAGCGGTTCTCAACCTGTGGGCCGCGACCCCTTTGGCGGTCGAATGACCCTTTCACAGGGGTCGCCTAAGACCATCCTGCATATCAGATATTTACATGACGATTCATCACAGTAGCAACATGACAGTGATGAAGTAGCCACGAAAATAATGTTATGGTTGGGTCACAGCATAGGGAACTGTATTTAAAGGGCCAGAAGGTTGAGAACCACTGCCCTAAGGACAAGCCCAGCACAAACCAGCCTCCCTCCCCCTCGCCAGCCCTCCCCTCCCTCCCACCCGCTCGCCCCGCCTGGGCTGTGGGCTGAGGACGGCACGTGGCACCTGTCATTACGTCCAACCCAGTCAGCAGCCCACGGGGAGGGCCCCGCTTTACCCAGGGGGCACCGCGCCAGGACGGGCACACACTCCGGGGGTCGGGGCATCGAGGGTGCTGGGATGGGACACCGGGCATTTGTGTTTGCAGCAAGGGTGCCGGCCTCCCCCCTCCCTCCCTGCCCTGTGACCTGCCTTCTAGGCCAGCGCCTCACAAACTGCACACAGATACCAGTTGCCTGGGGTCCCTTTCAAATGCAGATTCTGGTTGGATGGACGGGCTGGGGGAGCCTGGATGCTGTATTTCTAGCTCCCCCCAGGCGATGCGGAAGGAGGGGAGGCCCCCCTGTGCCCCAACAGCCTCTCTGGCTTCTGGAGACGCAGCTCCCAGCTCCCAGCTCCCAGCGCTGTGTCTGAGGCTGCTCTCAGGTGGAGAAGGTCCGAGCCTGCTTGGCCTGGACGCGAGCCAGACACCTGCACGGTGGGGGCGGGGGAGGTGGGTGGCAGCAGGAGGGGACAGGGCCCAGCGCCGGAGCTGTGGATGACAGAGACCAAACAGAGCAACCGGATTCCGAACGCCTCGCCTCTCCGGGCAGGAGGCCGGCCTGCCATTGTCCAAGGCCTTTGAAGGCGCCCAGGTGGCCCCAGTCCCCGCAGACACCCCGAGAAGGAATGGGGATCTTTGTGGGCAGTGGCTGCCCACACAGGACCCCTGCAGGGACAAGGTCCTCTCCCTCCCCCAGAAGCGCCCCCTCCAGCCCCCTCCCACCCCACTCAGCCCCACCGCGCATGGGGAAGCGCCCTCCCATTGGCTAAGGGCCCCCTCCGCTCCCTGCACCGCCTCCCCCCGCGATTTCCAGAACAGGATATTAAGGCAGAGAAACCAAGGGCTTGCGGGGTTTTTCGTCTCTGCTCCAGGGAAAAACAGACACTCATCCAGCCTGAAATTGCTTCACTCCGTGAGCCTGTGGGCCGCGGGGGCCTCCCGCCACAGCCGAGCAGAAAATAGAGTTTGTTTCTCCCGGCCCCGCTCCCCTTCGCGCTCGCGCTCCTCTCGCCTGGCGCGCGGCTGGAGGCTGGAGGCTGGGCCGCGGCTGCCTGTGCCAGGGAGCAGGCAGGGGCTCCCACAGCAGGCACAGGGCCCTGGGAGGAGGAGAGGCCTGCAAACCCTCCCGCCCCTCCCGCCCCAGCCAGGCGGCCTTCAGATAACCCTGGACCAGGCCCTGCTCGGGAGGCGATGCCAGGACCTTTTGTTGCCTGGAATATGCAGGTTTTCAGGTCATTCTCTGGCCGTGCCAGGGCTGAGCTAAATGCTGTGGCGGTCCAACATGCATCTGGTTTTGGAAGGGACAGAGGGTGCGTGTGTGTGAGCACGCATGTGTGTGCAAGCGTGTGTTCATGTGTGTGTGCATGTGTGTGTGTGCGTGCAAGCGTGTGTGCGTGTGTGTGTGTGCATGTGCGGGTGTGTGTTGCAGACAAACAAAACCATTGTTTCCCCTCTTCCTCTACGACCCAGCACATCTGGGAGTCCGGGAGGTCCCCCTTGATCTGAGCAATATTTCTGGGGATCCCTCGATGGCCCCTGGGATGCAGGGAGTGGGAGAGACACAGGCGACGGAGCCACCAGGCGCGGCCTCACCCCGGGAGAGGAGAGAGACTGGGTGTTCATTCACCCACGGCCGGGCGCTGGGATGCTTCTGACCAAGCAGCCCCACTCCCCCCACTCCCCCCATGCCCTGCCCCATCCCAGCGCCCACCTTCCAGAGGGTCGTGCACACACAAGCTGCTGACCAGGCCACCGGGAGGCCCCTTGCACCGAGTGGACCAGACAGAGGCCCTCAGGGCGCTTCAATTATCAGCCGCCCCCCCTCCTTCCCGGCGCTCCCCGCCCCCATCACGGGAACCTGCCCAGCGCCCACCGGAGGACCTAGCCGTCCACCGAGGACCCGGACAGTCCGCTACCTACTGGCCCTGGTCTGTAACTAAGGCTGGAGCTCAATTACACCACGGGCCTGGGGGACTCGGAGTGGTGGCTGGAGGACAGACTTGGGGGGCGGGCGGAGGGGGGGCGGGCAAGCTGAGCTACTCCCATCCCCTCCCCATGAGGCGCTGGGGAAACCGAGACTAGAGAAGAAGCATAACACATGGGGGGCGGGGAGGCGGGGAGCCCAGCCAGGCCTGCTCGCCCTGCCTCAGGGACTGGCTTGAAGGGTCCAAGCAGTCTGGGGGCGGGGACAGACCCCTAGCGGTCAGTCCTGGGAAGCAAGAGGCCCTTCCCCGAGGGGAGGACACAGAAGGGGGGGCGGGGGGGCACAGGCAGAGGTGGACCAGCTGTAGGATCTCAGAGGCATGAGTCACTCGGGCCCTCGCTTCCTGCCCTAAAGCACTTTCCCAGCAGGCATGGCACCTGCTCTCCAGATGCACCGTGATCAGCCTCGCCCACGGCCACGCACCACTCTCTGGCCAGAACATCAGTGGCTGCACACAGGCCAGCACTCCCACGCCTGCTCCCTGCGGAGCTCTTCCACGCGGCAGCCACGCAGGCTCTCCACAGCTCCAAGCAGGGAAATGTCATTCCCCACGGGAGCCCCGCGCTGGTTTCTTACCTCAGAGGCCGACACCCAAGTTCTGAACCACACCCTGCCAGGCCCACAGCTCAGGCCTCTCACAGGGCATTGCAGCCACAACGCCGTCACTGGCCACGCCCCCACCATCACTGGCCATGCCCCCGTCACTGGCTAAACCTCCCCCCCCTTGGTTAGTGGCCACGCCCCTGATCGCTGACCACGCCCCCAATCTCTGGCCAGAGGAACCTTATAAGCTGCTACCCTCCCCCCACCAGGTCCCCCACAGGAGGGTAGGAGAGTTTCACCTTCATAAAACCTAGCGAGATGTTGCTTCCATGGAGCAGGCTGCGGAGAGCCCGCTCAGAGAGCCTACCGGGCACGGAAACCAGGCTGTGACCGGAATACAGGGGTCCCAGGGGCCCGCCAGGAGGAGGCCCGGGGCCTGGCCGCCCAGCGCTGCTGGGAGAAAGGCCTGGTGTGATACTTAGAACAAGGAAATGCACGCAACCGCCACGGCCCACAGCAGTCCTCCTCAGGAGCCGTGGACAAACCACCACACACACTCACACACACCACCAAGAAGGCGGCCGGTTCCCGTGGCTCGGTGGTTGAGCTTCGACCTATGAGCCAGGAGGTCACGGTTCCATTCCCGGTCAGGGCACAGGCCCGGGTTGTGGGCTCCATCCCCAGTAGGGGGCGTGCAGGAGGTAGCCGGTCCCTGATTCTCTCTCACCATTGACGTTTCTCTCTCTCTCTCTCTCTCCCCTCTCCGTTCCTCTCTGAATTCAATACAAATATTTTTTCGGGGGAAAAAAGGAGAAGGAGGGGTGTCCGCTCCTCCACGCCAGCCCCCCTTCAGGGCTCGCCCCTCACTCTAGGGCAGCGGTTCTCAACTTGTGGGTCGCGAGCCCTTTGGGGGTCAAACGACCCTTTCACAGGGGTCGCCTAAGACCATCGGAAAACACACAGATCATTACATATTGTTTTTGTGATTAATCATGATGCTTTAATTTTGTTCAATTTGCAACAATGAAAATACATCCTGCATATCAGATATTTACGTGACGATTCATAACAGTAGCAACATTACAGTTATGAAGCAGCCACGAAAATAATTTTCTGGTTGGGGGTCACCACAGCATGAGGAACTGTATTAAAGGGTCGCGGCGTTAGGAAGGTTGAGAACCACTGCTCTAGGGCCATGGGAAGACCTTCCACAATGCGCCGTGGCCTGGCTTTTCCGTGGCTGATTAAGCAGTTGGGAGCAGAGGGTTTATTGTGGGAAAAGCAAACAGTCGCGTGTGTCTCAGGCAAACACCACCTCCGGTGGGGGTGGGGGGGGGGTGTGGGGGGCGGGATGCGCTGCCTGTCAGGAGGGATGGCTATTATAATACTTAAAACAACATTCATAACGCTTACGGCAGTGACACGGGGGGTCTGCGGAGACCCCGGAATGGACTCAGCGTCCGTGCTTTCATAAGAATCCTGAACTCTCTGCCCCGCGGGGCGCTGTCCGCGGGGAGGCGCGGGCGCGTGGAATTTGAATGCCGTCTGAGGTGGGCGCCAATCGCCTTTGGACCCTCCCCACACATCGGAGTCGCGAGGAGCCGCAGTTAAACGTGCGGCTGATGGCAGGGCACTGAAGTGCTTTTCCTCATCGAACTCCCTGACAGCGCCCCACAGGGTCTCCCGGTAATTTGTTCAAACGAAATAATATTTTCCTTTCCCCGTTCCTCTTTGTTGTCTGGTGCGATGAAAAGTAACATTTCTTTTCTTTCAATCCTATTAAAGCGAGGCTCGCGGAGTGCCAGCCACTCAATCCAAATGCCGCCTGGCAGGCGACAGGCACCGGCGTTCAGCGCGGGGCCTCCAACCTGCGTTTCCATCAGGAGCTGACATGCCCCGGGGCGGGCGCCTCCCGCAACCGTCTCAGGGCGACCGCCAGGGTTTCCAGCAAGCGGGTGGGTCTTCTCTCTCTCTCTCTCTCTCTCTCTCTCTCTCTCAGCTGGGATCCTTGGCTCAAGCATTTGGTCATTTGCACAAGGTGCATGTCTTCGGCTGCAACCCACCATGCTCACTTGGTCCCTTGAGCCCGCCCACCCCTACACTAGGCTAGGGAGGCAGGGTGAGCCCTCGGACGAGGTCCCTCCAGGCAGCAGGGACCTGCGAGCCCGCTCCAGTCTCCTCCTGAGTCCACTGAGGCTCCCTTAGCCTCTTCGCATCCTACGTGGCTTCCCTCCCAATTAAATTGTCATCAACAACCTTTCAAACTTCACCCCACCAGCTCCAGCACACTCCTCGGAACCCGTTAGCAAATGCCACCTCCTCTCTGAAGCCCTCCCAGATCTGAAGGCATCCACCCTCCCATCACCATCTGCAAGGGCTTTGGATCCATGCAGAGAGATGCGATTAAATGAAGTATGGGGCAGCCACCCAATAAAACATTACCAAGCGGGTTGGTAAGGAACGTTGTCCCTGGTACGTGATGCTGAAAGGGAAGTAAGATGACACAGAATAACAGAGATGACTGATACCTTTGGAATAATACAGAGAGCCTGGGAGGACTCAGAAAAAATCAGGAAGAGGAGCGAGTGACTTCGGGGGAGTGGGAATTGGGGGAGGAGGCGAGAGATGGGAAGGATGTATGCTCTTGTGTGTGATTTCAATCCTTTCTCGGGTGCAGGGATTTCTTTTCTTAAAATATATTTTTACTGACTTTAGAGAGGAAGGGAGAGGGGGAGAGAGAGAGAGAAACATCCATGATGAGAGAGAATCACGGATCGGCTGCCTCCTGCACGCCCCACACTGGGGATGGAGCCTGCAACCCAGCCCTGTGCCCTGACTGGGAATGGAACCGTGACCTCCTGGTTCCTAGGTCGACGCTCAACCCCTGAGCCACAGGAGCTGGGGCAGGGGTTCCTTTTCTGAGTAGAGAGAGACCCATCGGTGTGGCTGACAAGGACTCGATGCCATCTTGAGTCTCCACACGTAACTCACCTACGTGAATGTCATCGCGGGACCCTTCACCGCCACTCTCAGTCTCAAGGACTTCCTCAAGGACCCGCACTGCCCATGCCGAGCCACGCCGAACGTCTCGGCAGCACGATGCGGACTCGTTTATGGTACAGGCAGAAACCCACGACGACGAGGGTCCCTGGGTGCCCTGCTCAGAGCTGGGCTCGAGGCCTCCCTCTGTGCCTGGCTGGCTGGAAACAGGGCGGGGCCACCAGCTCAGGGGACAGCAAGGGGGCAGGACCCTCAGGCCTCAGTGGCCGGAGGGGGGCCAACGGTCAGGGCCAGCTGCAGACGGGAGGTTTCTCATGTGCTCTGTCCCCGTCCTTGGAGGGAAGACGAGGTGGGACAATCTGGCCGGGAATACGACATCTGGGTCCCTCCGATAAAGCTGCCATCTGATGTGAGAAAAATATATTGTGATGAGCTAATTACACCCTCCGTGGCGGGGGGAGAGCCTCCGTGGCGAGACCACGGCCGCGCTGTGTGAAATGTCAATGGATTCAAAATGGTTGGGAAACAAATCTGTTTGGGCACCAAATGATTAAACCTGTCCGTTTCCTTCTAATGCCGTAATTATCTTTGCTAACACCTTACCCGCCCGCGAAGCGCCCGCGTACCGCACGGGCCATTCAGACACGAGCCCGTCTCGTCCAGCTCCGCACACTGCCCGCGGGCCAGGGAGGAAGCGCTCGGGGTGGAGACCGCACCAAGCCTACACCCAGGAAGACCACGGCGTCCGGCACGGTGTGACCCCGGCCAACGCACAGACCGTAACATGTGAGTCGTGTGTCCCACAACCAAGTACGGCGACCCCGGAAACAGCAGTATCCAGCCCCACAATTGAGGAACTAAAGGATTTCCGCTCCTTTGTTTCATAAGTTAAAAGAAAATTAAATTCTTTTAAACGTATGGACCAGAGCTCTAGCCGGTTTGGCTCAGTGGATTGAGTGTGGGTCCGAGGACTGAAGGGTCATGGGTTCGATTCCAGTCAAGGGCATGTGCCTCGGTTGCAAGGCTCGACCCCGGGCCCAGGTCAGGGTGCGTGCAGGAGGCAACGCATCGATGTGTCTCTCTCACATCGATGTTTCTCTCTCTGTCTCTCCCCCTCCCTTCCACTCTCTCTAAAATATCAATGGAAACATAGCCTCATGAGAGGATTAACAAAACAAATAAATAAAAACAATTATTTATTTTTTTAAAAATGATGGACAGGAGCGACGGGGCAGAAAGACGTGAGGACCGAGGTGCTGAGGAATGTGCCCGTCACAGGCTGGCTGGCTCACTGAGCACGTCCACGGCCTGGGACAGGCTGCAGTGACCTCGAGGACGATTGCCTCCCACGTCTAAACAGTCCCTTTCCTGCGTGCCCAGTGAGGAAGACACGGGAATGAACGCCCACCTCTACGTCTTCCGTTAAAACAGGGGCTGAGGTGGCTCGTGCGAGGGGCAGCCCTTTGCAAATGAGCAAGGAGCGCCCTCCCCCTCTGGCCCCCCGCGGCCCCCGCTCCCTGACTGGTGGCCAGGACAAGGCCCCCCCGCACCCCTCCACAAGCCTCCACTACGGACTGCACTCTGAGTGGCCGCCCTCCACACCTGCGCCTGGAGCTTCCTGTTCTCTGTCCTAAAACTAGGCTTTTTGAGCTCAAAAGGGGGCTGTTGACTTTGGTTTTCTGGACTCGGCTAACGAATTCATCCCACACGCCTCCCACCCCACTCTTGACGGCTTTGCCGGCGTGAACGGTACACGTCTGCTCGGTCGCCCAACAAAATACCCCAGACTGGGCGGGCCGTAAAGGACAGAAATCCACTCTCACAGCTCTGGATGCTCCAAGTCCAAGATCAAGGTAGAGGCCCGGTGCATGAATTCGTGCACGGGTGGGGTCCCTCGGCCTGGCCAGCAATGGGGCCATTCGGGGCCCATCTCGCCCAGTCCTGATCAGGCCAATCAGGGCTGGGAGGCTGGCTGGCCAGGGAGAAGGGACCACAGGAGGTTGGCCAGCCAGGGGAGGGGAGGGACCGTGGGAGGTTGGCTGTGGGAGCGCACTGACCACCAGGGGGCAGCTCCTGCATTGAGCATCTGCTCCCTGGTGGTCAGTGCACATAATAGCTACTGATTGTCAGGTTGTAATGGTTGCTTAGGCTTTTATATATAGATAGATATGTCTTAATTGATTTTAGAAAGAGAGGAAGGGAGAGGGATAGAAATATCGATGAGAAAGACCTCGATGATGAGAGAGAATCATGGATTGGCTGCCTCCTGCATGCCCCACACTGGGGATCGAGCCCACAACCCGGGCATGTGCCCTGACCAGGAATAGAACCGTGACCTCTGGGTTCATAGGTCAACACTCAACTATTGAGCCACACCAGCTGGGCCAAATTTCCTCTTCTGATAAACACCAGTGAGACTGGGTTAGGGCCGCCCTCATGCCTCTTTTATGGGAACCACCTCTTTATCGGCCCCCTCTCCAAACACAGTGACATTTGGAGAGGCTGGGGGCTGGGGCTTCCACATAGGAACTGGGGGTGTCTGTTGTTCCAGATGGAAGATGCTCCTTCTCGTCCATGCCAGCCCCCCATCACCTCATTAGCCAATGCACCTGCCCACCCCCCGTGTCTCCAGGTGCCGTCTGCCACGCCTTCCTCAAGTTGGGGGTCAGAATGGGCACGGGACCCAGGGGAGGATGAACTCCCCCCAGGCATCCCCACCCTTCTCGGCTGTGGCAGGGGGCCTTGAAGGCAACCTCATCCCACCCCGTCCCCAGAGCCCCTCGGGGTGGCAAGACCCGAATGGGAGGCCCAGGGCAGACGTCCCCTAATTACAATCAAAAGGCCAGGGCCACGGGCGCCCCCAGACCACGGACAAGGGGGGGGCGGGACCTCACTCAGGACCTCTCAGCCCCGCAGGGGAGCAGCCGATGCCATCCCTCCCACTCCCAGCCCCGCCCCCAGCACCTCCCGTCTCCCAGACCCTCGCACCCACCGGCACCCCTTCCCGCCGTGGCTGCACCGTCCCTGAAGAAAGGGGGGAGACATCGCCCTTTCTTAGTCGTGTGTGATTTTTTAAATCTGCCCACGTGTGGGCCGCAGCCGCCTCCGCCCGAGGGCATGCCTGCAGCCTGAACCGGCGCGTTTGTTAACTGACTGTCGCGTCTCACGCTACACCGCCATTCTGCCTCGCGTTAGCAGCACCAATTAGCGGCAATTAGCCGGCTGACTGTTCAAAGGCGGCTCCGTTCCGTGTGTGGAGAGAACCATAGAACGCGCAGCGTCTCTATCAAGTGGCACAGCCCCCACAAAATTAACGAGAGGAACGCAAGGAGGGATAATTGCAAGGTGTCCGTGCGAGAGGCAGGTCGCGGCGGCAGACACGCGACGCCGGCGAGCAGTCGCCCGAGTCGGGGGGCCAGCCTCGGCCGTCTGGACAGAGCCCGGGCACCGAGCGGCAGAGCCCTGCCTGGCCGACCGTGGGCGACAGGGCAGGCCGCCCGGGGTCCCAGAAACAAGCCGTGGCTCCCAGCCCAAGCGACGTGCAACCTTGGGCCAGCCCCGGAGAGCTGTCCCCATCGTCACACGGGGACATCGGCATCTTGTGTCCCAGAGCCCGACGCGGGCACCTCGCCAACAGCTCGGCCGACGCTGCTGGCCACGCCCAGAGGAAGGTGGCCGCGCCTCTGAGGGTCCTGTTCTTACATCAGAGCTCCCGTGGCCAGGCCCCAAAGCCCGCTCCCCGCCCGCGTGGCTGGCGGAGGAACCGGCATGATGCAAACCACACTTGCATGTAATTACCACTCCCCCCTCCGGTAAGTAACCATGTTCCCGCCCTCAGCATCCCTGGCATGGCGGGCCGCTCCCAGTGTGCAGCTTGCGCATCCCTAATTAAATCATTAAGAAGCGGGCGAGCCCTTCCCGCACAACAAAAGGCGGCCAGGATCTCCACGCCACTCCAGGCAGATCCAGCCCCGACCGCCCCGCGTTCCGCCCACGGATGTGCGGCCGCCCCGGCGCCCCCTCGCCCGCCAGCACAGGGATAAATTAAGATATTCCTGGCCGCATCTGCACGGGGGAAATCAGCGCGTTACCTGGTCCCCGCCATGCGCCCGCGCCGAGCGGCAGGCGCGGCCCACGCTGGGCGACCAGCTGTCTGCGCGTGTGGTGTGCGGATCGCAGCTCAGAGCCAGGGGATCTCTTAGGAGGCCGTTCTCATATCACAACTGCCTCGCCGCGGGCCTGCTCCCTCCACAGCACAGGACTCACACCTCCTTCCCCCGCCTTCCAGCTCCAGACCAGGGAGAACCGGGCCGAGGCCTGGGAGGGGGGCCCCGGGGGCCTCCACGTGCTCGGCCCATCTTCGGTGAGGACAGCAGCAGGCACTGGGTTTACCGAAACCCCAGCCCAGTTGCCTGGGAGAAAGGGCAGTCGCGTACCTGGTGGGTGTCCCTCGCCCAGGTGGGGTGGCTTTCGCATCGATAGGGGCAAGGGGCCCTTGTAGAGGCTCAAACGCCCAAATGTTTCCAAAATGCTTCACAGGAGCACAGACTCACGGTCCCGAACGGAGGCAACGACCTATTTTCCCACAAGTGGGCGGAGGTTCCTGGCCAGGTCCCGTGTGCATGCATCTTGGGGACGATTTTCAGGGCCCGACGGGCTCCTTAAAGCCCGAATCCCCCGTCCGCCGCCCCCGAGACCCCGACCACGACAGGCCCTGGGACCGGTCCCTGCCCTTAGACAAACAAAGCAAGGAAGGGCGTGCACCGGCCGCACGCTGGGCGAGCATGTGAGGCATCCGTGTCTGACAAAGAGAAACCCCAAAGCAGGGCCCAGGCCGGAGCTGGGGCTGGACTGGCAGGAAGATCCAACGTATGGGCATCAGGGGCCCAACAGCCCGGCTGGTGGCTCAGCGGTTGAGGGTCAACCTATGAACCAGGAGGTCACAGTTGGATTCCTGGTCAGGGCACATGCCCGGTTCGCAGGATCGATCCCCAGTGGGGGGTACATGCAGGAGGCAGCCGATCCATGATTCTCTCTCATCATGGGTGTTCCTCTCTCTCTCCCTCTCCCTTCCTCTCGGAAATGAATAAAAATATAAGGAAAGGAAAGGAACCCTGCATTTGGAGAAAGGATTGAAATAACACACAAGAGTATATATTGTTCCTTTCCCTTGGCTCCTCCCCCAATTCCCATAAAACACACACACACACACACACACACACACACACACACACACACGGGCCCAACAACCATGTGGGCAGGGATGGTGGGGGTGGGTGGGGGGCTGGGCTGGGAGACTTTCACCCCGAGGTATGGAGGGGTCGGGTATGGAAGGGGTCGACATTTTCAGGCACCGTGAGCGGATGGCCAGCAGGCAGCTGGCGGTGAGGGTGGGACATGAGAGAAAAGGCAGCCAGGACTGCAGGTCATGGCTCTGGGGGGCGTCCGATATGCACCAGGACAGTTACAGGGTGTGGTCAACAGGGCCAGTGGCCTGATAGGACTACAAACACCCTCGGCTCCCACAGTCGGGAACCACTGGGGACCCTGGCGAGAAGCGTTTCAAGGAGCCTCCTGCTCTTGTTCGTGCCTCTGAGCTGTGTGCCCGCCACCTGGAATTGTCTGTCTGTATCCCTCTAGTGAACTCCTACTCATCCTGCAGAGGCCCAGCTCCAAAGCCCCTCCTCCTTCAAACCCCCACTGACCGCTCTCTTGCCTCACATTTCTACTCCCACTCACACCGACCCAGGG
Organism: Myotis nattereri; assembly: GCF_964212035.1. Lineage (NCBI taxonomy): Eukaryota > Metazoa > Chordata > Mammalia > Chiroptera > Vespertilionidae > Myotis > Myotis nattereri. Next base: position 2,570,473 of record NC_138090.1, read on the forward strand.
GCAGGCTGGTCCCCCATCCCCAAAGGACAAAGTTCCTTTAGGGCCCCCGGGGGCCACTCGAAGAAAAGGCTGGATTCTTTGCCGTTTCCCTCCACCTGGGCAGGAGCCGCTGCAAACTGCTCTGCACCAAGCATGTCAAACTCGCGGCCCAGGGGCCACGTGCCTCGTTTATTTGGCCCATGTTAGCCTTTGAGTTTGACCTGCTTGCTCTACACCCTCCGTGGCTCCCCGAGTGGGTTAAACCCCACCCCAGCCGGTCTCATCAGAGCCAAAGTGCGCCATCCCTCGGGCGTCTCAGGGGACTACTCCATCCTGCACTGTCCCTGCCCCGTGCCGATGTGCGCTCCGGCGTCTCATCACCGATGGCTTTTAACGTGAGACGCTTTCCACAGCTGCACTGCCCCCCTGAAAGCTCCCGGGGGGCAGACACGGATCCTGCTCCTTTCCTTGTCTTCCTGGATCCACAGCCAGGACAGAAACTCAGGGACCGTATTTGACAGACACGGGCGCCCCCTCCGCCTGCCACCGTGGCAGACATTGCCAATCAAGGGCCTATCCCAGGACTGGGCAAACTTTTTGACTCGAGGGCCACAATGGGTTCTTAAACTGGACCGGAGGGCCGGAACAAAAGCATGGATGGAGTGTTTGTGTGAACTAATATAAATTCAAAGTAAACATCATTACATAAAAGGGTACGGTCTTTTTTGTTAATAGTTTTATTCATTTCAAACGGGCCGGATCCGGCCCGCGGGCCGTAGTTTGCCCCGGCTGGCCTATCCGCTCGCCCGGTGACGCACGGTCAGCCCCTGAAACTTGGTGGCTCCTGCGTCTTCTGCTCCCCATCAGGAATGGAAGGAAGGAGCTGGCAAATGCCGGGGCGCCCGATGAAGCCCCTTTTCTTTTCTTTTTCTTTTCCCAAATATATTTTCATTGATGTCAGAGAGGAGGGGAGAGGAAGAGAGATAGAAACATCCATGATGAGAGAGAATCATGGACCGGCTGCCTCCTGAACACCCCCCACTGAGGATGGAGCCTGCGACCCGGGCCTGTGCCCTGACCGGGAATCCAACCGTGACCTCCTGGGTCACAGGTTGACGCTGAACCACTGAGCCACACTGGCCGGGCGACGGAGCCCCTTTCTGAGATTCCCCTGGGCCTTCCACTCCCCACAGCCGAGAGGCCACAGCGAATCAGGGAAACAAAAGGAACGCCCTCCCTCCCATGTTGGGCATCTCTTCCCAGGGCCCCCCAACCCCTCTCCCCTGGGTCCCCGAGATGTGCCCTCGCCCCAGCTCCTGGCCGGCCCCCCAACCAAAACCAGACAAAGGGAGAAGCCGGGAGGCGGGAGCCCTGGCGAGGCTCTGGCTGCTTTTCGTGTCCATTTATCGACACCCTTCTCCCTCCGGCCACCCGCTCCTCTCCGACTAAAACACGCCACTCAGGACCTGATGGGGTATCGCTTCCCAAACGCCCAGAGCCCCGCTCAGGTTTAGTGTCTGGCTGTGTGCGTTTTGCTCAGTATTAACATGTTCAATGGAGGACTTTGATTTTTTTTTTTTTTTTTTTTTATCCAGATGCCAGAAGCTGGTGAATCTATGCTTCATAGCTCCAGATAAACCTTTTGTTCTTCTGGGGCTGATCAGCTGGTGGAGCCGCGCGAGGAGCAGGGGAGGGAATTCGCAGGGGCTCAGCGGTTTCAAAAAGTCAAATTACCTCTGTGCCCGAGCAGGGCTGATCATTTAAATGAAAAAATATATATACAGGCGGCGCGCACAACACCGGCGCGGGCAGCACTTTTAATGAAGCCCAGTGGTGATGACACGGCGCCGGGGACGCGGCGGTGGGATAATTACTTGGCGCCCACACAGCTGAGTTCCACAGACGCATTATTAACAGCGCGCTCCTCGCCGGCACGAGAGCCGGGCAGGGTGGCTCCGCGGACGCCGGCGCCGGCGCGAGGGAGTGTGTCCACAGAAGCTCAGCTAAGGCCGGGGACGTTCCAGCGACACCTGTGCGGGGAGGGGGGGTGGGAGGGGCGGGCACAGGGAATCTCTATATATTTATATCTCTATGTGGTCCACGCGGACGTGGCCGGGGATGTCACCTTCCCCAGCACAATGTGCTTGGAGGAAGGCGGCCTGGGAAAGGATGGAGTCAGACCCATCGATCCCCGCAGCAGATCCAGGAGGCGGCCCGTGAAGAATGACGGAGGCAACCGGCCACTTAATCCTCCTGCAGCCGGGCCCCCATGACGGGCGGCCCTGCGCTCGCCTGGCTGGGGCCTGTGGGCGGCGCCTCCCAACCTGAGCGGGAGCCCAGGTTTCTGCGTGGCTGGGCGCCCCCCCGCTTGGCACTGCCAGGCGCTGCCCCTTGCCCAGCCCCGGCTCCGCCCTTGAGCCAGGGTGCTCCCTCGGGCCACATCTTCAGGACGGCCAGACCTGGCCCGCTGCCGGCGAGGCCAAGGGTCTCGGGGGAGGGGTCAGCCACGGATGCGTGGTCTTGCTCCCAGCTCACCCCGATGAAAGGCAGGACAAAGTCACCCGCGTCGGAGCCAGGCGGGGCTGGACGGATCCTTCCAGGCCAGCCTCTCTGTGTGTGAGTTACACGCCCATGACGGCCACTCGGACTTCCTGAGAGGTGCCTGTTCCGCACACACGTCAGACTTCGGGACAATGTTCCTACTGTGTTTTTAAAGGGACACGGGGTCCGGAGTGGCACGCCCGTCCCCGCCCAGGCTGCCGGTGACTAGAGGAGCCGCGGGGAGCCCCGGCCCGAATTCCCGCGGTCTCCCCTCGGCTTCGGCTTCGCTACCCCTGGAAGCGTCTGTTTCAAGGTGACCCTGCTTCACGCGGGCGCCCCAGCGTGTCCCCCCCACCCCCCGCTCGCGGAACCGGGGGCCTCCCAGTAATTAACACCCGCCGCTGATGAGGCCCAGCTGGTAAACTGAAATGGTGCCAGCATCCGCCAGGCAGCAACCTGGGCTCCCGCGGTGGGCATGCCGGCCGCTCCCCCCCCCCCCCCGCCATGGCCTCGCTGGCCACGGCCCCGGAGAACAAGGCGAGCATCACCCACGCGGCACAGACGTTCCCCGGGACGCGGTTTATAATAGTGACAAGCTGCCCTAACCGGTTAGGCTCAGTGGATAGAGCGTCGGCCTGCGGACTGAAGGGTCCCGGGTTCGATCCCGGTCAGGGGCATGTACCTGGGTTGCAGGCACATCCCCAGTAAGGGGTTGTGCCGGAGGCAGCTGATCCATGTTTCTCTCTCATCGATGTTTCTGACTCTCTATCCCTCTCCCTTCCTCTCTGCAAAAAAATCAATAAAATATATTTGGGGGAAAAAATAATAGTGACAAGCTAACGGCTCCCACAGGGGACACCATGCAGCCACTGAACGTGGTGGAGGAGAGGCGTGTGTGCGGACACGCGACATGATCACGCACGCGGCGGAGGGGACAGGTGACAAGACGGCACCGACATTATAACCCCACGCAAGATGAGCACGCGTGTGAGGGGGCGCAGCGTATCCAGGCGTATGAAGGGGCAGGAATGGGGCCGTAGTCGGGCTGTCGGAGGTCAGGGCCGAGGGTGCCCCAGGGACCAGGAGGGGACACGAGGTGGCAGTCTGGGCCCGGGTGACGCCGGGTCAGGATCTGCGTTGCCGGCCTCCACGTGGGAAAACTCGGGAGCTGATGCTATGACAGGGGAGCTGTTCTGTGTGCGAGTTACACGTCAGTCCCGGTCATGCTTGCCGAGAGGTGCGCCTTTCCGCGGGCACGTCAGACGGCGACGTGGTGTTTTTAAGGCTGCGCTTACACGTGAACCACGGGGCCAGGAACGGCCGAGAGCAGCCGTTTTCCCCGGGGGTGAGCGTCAGGGTGATTTCCTCTCTTCCTTCTATGTGTCCGCACTTTTATTTTTCTTGTAAGGAAAACAGATTCCTTGAGGGTTTGGGGGGTTTTTAAAGGCTTTTTATAACAGAGGGGCAACTCGCCTGACATTGTAAGGGAAGGGACCGATGAGCAAAAGGAATATGACAACCACCACCGCATCCCTGACTCAACCAATAAAGCTCTCGCGTGCAGTTTGGGACCTGCATCTAGAAACTTCTAGAAAAACAGAACCCTTCCGCGTCCGTCACTTGCGGGGTGAACGGTTTTCCCCGACCTGGCCCGCGAGCCGCGAGAACCGAAACGTAAAGGAACAGCTCCCTGGGCCAGTTCCTCGTGGCGAGTCTAGCGTGGTCCCCAGCGCTGCCCGGAGCTGGCCCGGCGGCCAGAACAGTGCGACGGAGACAAAGCGGCCGGAGGGTCAGACACCCCCGGCAAAGGCGTGGCACCCCGTGGCCAGAGCCCGCCGGCCCACAGGGCCATCCCCCCCCCCCACACACACACACACCTCTTCTTGCTCATTTTGTATCACTTTCTAGCAGATCATTCTTAACGCCTCGATTTCCCAGTTCACACGCCCAGATTCCCACGATGTCCGCCGACGGGCAGAGGTTAGCGGGTATCGGAGTGGAAACAGCTCCTGGGGAAGGAAGTTGGTCATCCTGGCGGATCAATCCTTTGCCCCCCCCCCAACCCCCCACCCAAACCTACATCCTTTGCATCATGATGGAGCTTCTTCTAGGGACGGGGCGGCTGCGTGGGGAGCGGAAGGGGGACCCCTGGTGGCCGCAGCCTCCCGGAGCCCTTCCCCAGCCATCCATTCGGGCCCCAGAGGCACCCAAGGCAGAACAAAAGCTCCGCAGTGAGCAGACCACACCCCAGAGAGGTTGTGGGGGACGCCTGGCCCTGGGTCCGGCCCTGCCCCTGCTGGGACCTCCTGGACTCCCCCCAAGAAGTCCTGGGAAGATGGAGGATGGGCTCCTAGCACCTCCCCCAGGCCAGCTCCAGTCCCAGGTGCCACCTGCTCCAGGTTCTCCGTCTATAACGTGGAAAATCTAGGTCTGAGCCCCAGGCAGTTCCCAGGGAGGGGGCCGCCTTGGTCCTCCAAGAAGCCCCGAGCCCACCCTGCGGTGGCCCCTCGAAGAAGGCAGCTCCTTAGCGATTACCCAGCAAAACACGGGAGAAACATCCTCCCGGGACGTTGCCAGAGGCTCTCCGCATCTCTCCCACCTGCCACGCTCTCTCCCTCCCGGGCCTGCTGGAGGGCTGCAGAGCTCATCACAGGGCCCCGTGAGGAGGGCCCCCCACAGCGCCCCAGGGCCCCCCAAGGCGGCCCCCTCCCCTGCCGGAGATCAGGATGAAACCGTTGTCCTAGATGACAGGGGGAGGGGGGGTGCCACGCCAGGAGGATAGAACCCCAAACCAAAACCACCAGCAGCACAAGGAGTCCTTGAAGAGCCGCTCGCCCAGGCTGCCTGCCCCTCAGCTTCGAGGTGGGGGCCCCTCAGGCACGGGCCTCCCCAGCAAGAGGAAGGACGCTCGCTCTCCGGATTCAGAGCCGAAAGCAGCCATCTCCCTCCCGCAGGTTGCGCTGGGGCTGGGAGGCCGCCCCCTGTCTCCGTCTTTATTAAAAATTCCACACTTCCCTTCCCTTTGGAGCATCTGCCCGCCTCCTCCCTCCTCCCTCCTCCCTCCTCCCTCCTCCCTCCTCCCTCCTCCCTCCTCCCTCCTCCCTCCTCCCTCCTCCTCCCTCCTCCCTCCTCCCTCCTCCTCCTCCCTCCTCCCTCCTCCCTCCTCCCTCCTCCCTCCTCCCTCCTCCCTCCTCCCTCCTGCAGAAAGTTTGGGGAGAGAAGTGGCCACACATCTGCGTTAGCACAGCCGGCCATCTCTGCTGGGCAGCCTGGGCCTGACGGAGGAGGGGGCTGGCTCCTGGGGGGCCCCCCCCCCTCTCAGATACACACACACACACACACACACACACACATATACGCCTAGACCCAGAAACACAGCAGAATGGGCTACCTGCCCCTCACTCACACACATACACACACACACATACACGCCTAGACCCAGAAACACAGCAGAATGGGCTACCTGCCCCTCACTCACACACATACACACACACGCAAACACACAGAGAAACAACCCCACTGATCCCCATATGCAGAATCAAATAAACACACAAAACCACAAACACACCCAAACCCACAAACATCAAATACACACACACACGCACACACACACATGCAAACACACAGAGAAACAACCCCACTGATCCACATGTGCAGAATCAAATAAACACACAAACACACCCAAACCCACAAACATCAAATCCACCCACACACAGACACACACAGACACACACACAGACACACACACAGACACACACAGAGACACACACAGACACACACACACAGACACACACAGAGACACACACAGACACACACAGAGAGACACACACAGACACACACACAGACACACACACAGACAGACAGACACACACACACACAGACGAGTGCAGAGACACGGAGGAAGCCTCCCAGGCAGGCAAATGTAGAGAGGCAAACAGACACAAATGACACACAGACTCCAGCACACACACGCACCACACACGCGAAACCAACCGCCCAGCTCACAGGCATCCCCTCCGACTGGCTGCAACTCAGAGCCGCGAGGAAGCGGGAGGCCGGGATCGGCTGGTTATTATGAGACGCGAGCGGGCAGCGGCCCCGGGGACCAGGCGAGGCCGGGCGGGGACTCCGGGACTCGGGGTGGCCTCTTTCTTGATAGGGTCCTAAGGCTCCTCCCGGTCCCGGCCGCAGCCTTTTGGGAGACCCGGGCAGGACCCTCCCCACCCAGGCGGGAGGGCAGGGAGGGGAGGGAAGGCTGGGGGTTCTCCTGGGTCTCCCACTGGTTTCCTTCCCAATGAGGTGGGTTTCCTGGCCGCCCAGGCGCCAGACGGGGGCTCATGCGGGCACCCCTCCACGCTGGCTGCAGACAGAAGCTGAGAATCAAGGTCAAGTCTTTGTAACCCAGGACCAAACTGACCTCCCAGCAGCCCCTGCTCCTGCCTGGACCTAAATGTGACAACAGCATCTTCATGCCCCCACCCCACCCCCACCCCCAGAGCCCATCTGATTTATATGGACGGCAGCTCTGATGTTTCCCAGTCCACTGGCGGGACTCCGATCTCAGGATTCTATTTAAAATACACTCTCCAGACCAGCGGTTCTCAACCTTCCTAACGCCGCGACCCTTTCATACAGCTCCTCATGTTGTGGTGACCCCCAACCAGAAAATTATTTTCGTTGCTACTTCATAACTGTAATGTTGCTACTGTTATGAATCGTCATGTAAATATCTGATATGCAGGATGTATTTTCATTGTTCGCGACCCACAGGTTGAGAACCGCTGCTCTAGACCCTGACCCGATAGCTCAACTGGTTGGAGCGTCATCCCGATACGCCAAGGTTGCGGGTTCGATTCCCAGTCAGGACACATACAAGAAGCAACCAATTGCCCTGACCGGTTTGGCTCAGCGGATAGAGCATCGGCCTGTGGACTCAAGGGTCCCAGGTTCGATTCCGGTCAAGAGCATGTACCTTGGTTGCAGGCACAGACCCATTAGGGGGTGTGCAGGAGGCAGCTGATCGATGCTTCTCTCTCATCCATGTTTCTAACTCTCTATCCCTCTCCCTTCCTCTCTGTAAAAAATCAATAAAATATATATTTTAAAAAAAGAAGCAACCAATAATCAATAAGTGGAACATTAATAAGTGGAACAGCAAATCAGGGTTTCTCGCTCTCAATTCAACACATAAAAAATTTTTTTAAATTACACTATCTACCAATATCCCAACCCAACAACAGGCTAACAAAATACTAACTTTTGTACCTGATCGGCTCTCTACCAGTAAATTAGGGAACAGACGCTAAAACGGAACCGGGTTCTGCTAACCTTGACCCATCCACCGAAATAGCACCGAACTTTGATACCACGCTCGCTTCCCGGAAAGTAAACAGATCAATCGTCTTTGCAAACCTCTATAGCATCTCGTCAATATTTTTTTATTACAGCTGAGAAGGGATAAATATTTTATTATAAACCAAAAGGCCTAAAATAAACAGTTTGGTAAACAGTTATTACGTTACAAGGAAAAACATCTGTGGCAACTGCTTCCCATGTAATTATTCGTGCGAGCTCACATTAGCGCTCGACGTGAATTTCTTTGGCACTAATGTTTCACTTGTTCTAAATCTTCCTCCTTGTTGCTATTATTAAAATCTTAAAAAGGTGCCAAATCTTAAATGAAGGAAAAAAAATGATTCACTAGAAATTATTCATATCACAGTGAGCCGCTACGAAGCCTGGCAGGGGTGCAGTATTTTCGGTGAAATTAACATAAAATATACAACTGCAAATTATCCAGGAAATAGCTACGTTCTTTACGGCGTGCTTTTACATTCGGAAAAAAATGTTCGCACAACAGCCGCAGACAGCTCCATTCCCGCAAGTTTTAAAGGGAAAGTGATAGATTTGTCAAAAGCAGCCGGGCTAACAAATACGATCGCCCGTGGGTGGATCGGCTGGCCGGAGGTAATTATCACAGACGACCCCAGAAACCCCGAAAAGGCAAGAAAAACAGCCCGAAGCCTTCTGGCCCCCGCCTTCCAGAGAGCGCCTCTCCTCCCTCGCCTCTCCCAGGCCTCGCGCCTTCCCCTAAACACAAGAAAAACCGTAGCACCGTGGAAAATGCAAATCTCGCTGTAAATATTTTATAAAATTGTTGCATACATCCCAAAAGCTATAGGTCTTAATTGAGAGCAGGCGATTTTTCTAGTCAATATATGGAAATGGAAAAATGCTAATTTGTGTTTTTCTCCTTATGGAAAAAAAAAAAAAACCCTGGAGAACAGCAAGGCACAAATGCACTCATTTTAATATTATAAATAGAATTTGGCTCCCTCCTCACCATCCCCACAGCCCGGCTTTTATCTCCCGGGGCCTCAGGAGGAGCCCTGAGAAGCACTTTCGCAGCGCCAGGCCGGGAAGGTGACCTCCATGGACGCAGGAGGATGGCGAGGGGGAGGTGGGCATCAGGCAGAGAGCTGGGTGCCCCTCCCCCACCATCTGCACACACACACACACACACACACACACACACACACACACCCCGCTGGGCACTGGCAGGCGGGAGGCCACGCGCCAGCAGGCACTGCCCAGCGTTCTGCTCCCCCAAGGCCAGAAGCAAGAAAGAAAGGGGCGCCTGGGTTGTGGGGCTCCTCTCTCCCCGTGGGGCTGCCTGGGCCTCCTGCTCTAGCTGAGGGTCTCCGGGCTCCCTCGGGGCAGGAGAGGTGTCTTAGGGGCCACCCCTGCAGCAGCCATGATGAACGAAGGGCTGGCAGGATGGCAAGTGGCGAATGCCTGTTTCCAAAGTCCAGATGGAATTCCAGGTCTCTGCCACTGTTCCCGGGAGCCTCCTACGAAGGGGACCCCTGCTCCCTCGTGAGCCCGCAGCCCGCACGTCCCATCAGGAACAAGGACGCCCCCACCCAGGGCCGCACTGTCCGCCCCGCCGGCCACGGGCCACAGCCCTTGAGATGGGGCTGGTCCAGGCAGAGATGCGCAGTCTGCAAATTACACATCGGATGGCCCGGGCGGCGGGGCTCAGTGATTGAGCGTCGACCTTGAACCAGGAGGTCACAGTTCGATTCCCAGTCAGGGCACATGCCCGGATGGTGGGCTCCATCCCCAGTGCGGGGCGTGAAAGCAGCCGATCGATGATTCTCTCTCATCATTGATGTTTCTCTCTCTCTCCCCCCCCCTCTCCTTTCCTCTCTGAAATCAATAAGAATATGTATTAAGTACACACACACACACACACACATCGGATTTTGCAGGCTTAGTATGAGAAAAAGAAGGCAAAAAAAATCTCATCATCACTTTCCAGTTGATTATATGGTACAACCAGTGACTTGGATGTTCGGAGTTCAATAAAAACATGTATAGCATGTTTCCTCAGGCTTGTCTCCAGTGCAGCTGGTACCATATGTAAGTCACACACGTGGCTGCATGCATTCCTGGACAGTGCGCTCTGGACTGCGCCTGGCTGGCGCGGAAAGCCTGCATTGTGGGGTCACGCGTAAAAGCGGGGCTCCCAGGCACCACAGTGGGGCGGGGGTGGGGGGTGGGGGGCAGGTCTGACGCTGAGATCCTGAACTCTATGGGACTCCAAGTCTGGGGTCTCAGGACCCCACAATCTGGGCACCTGCAATTCTGAGACCCACTATGATGCTCAGAGAGTCCATGGCAGCGCCGCCCAGCGTGTCACGCAGGCTTTGCAACCACACTCAGGAAGACGCCCCAAACACCAAGCCAGCAGAACCAAGAGCTCCCAAGCGAGCCTGGGCTTCTAAATTCTGGGCCAGGTGGACACCGTCCTGGGCCTCTTCTCGGCCTCCGTTCTCCAAGCTGAGGAGGGACGCGGGAGGCCCCCGGGGCAGGGGGGGACGAAGCCGGGCCTGGGACCGGAGCAGGAGCCGGTGAGCCGCGCGCGCCCCGGGCGGGAGCGGGAAGGGACCGGCGCGTTTATTACCCGCCAGCGCGGAGATTGACGGCGCCCTCCTTCGCCCACACCGAGCCATTAGCTGGTAATGGCCCCGAAGGCTCCCTCGGCCGCAGACCCGGCCGGCGCGAGGCTCCGACACCGAGGATACTAATGACGGCCACGTTCCCGAAATAAATCATCATCGCTCAGGAGGGCTGCGGCCGGCCCGCACTCCCGGCTTCATTTCAGGATGTCCCCTAGTGCGCAGCGGCCTGGGCGGGCGGTCCTCGCGTGGACGTGTGATCCACGAATTTCTCCGCGTCGGTGTTTACAGAAAAAGGGAAGGAGGAAGGGAACGGGGGGGGGGGGGTAATCTTGCAGGCCACATGGGTGGGATTTGGCGGCTGGACCTACAGCCCCGGGTGAGATCCCTCAGGCGGAGGTGGCCACCGGAAACACCCGGAACAGGCAGCTGGAAAGTGTCCAGCGAACGCCGCCCTGTAGGCAGCAGCTCCGTGGGTGAGAGGCTCCGTGACCACGGGGGGTGGCGTGGCACGTGGTTGAGCCCACCTGGGCCCTGACCCTGCTCTGACCGCTTCCTGCCGAGCAGGTATCCCCTCCGCTGAGGTCCTCAATGTTCCCATCCATAAAATGGGAGAATAGGGTGTGCCTGGAGGGTTGATGTGAGAATTACGTGGCACAGTCCCCGTGGCAGGGCCTGGCATGTGGGGGGAGGACGGGCTGGAATGCGGCCTCTGCCGCCCCGCTGCTCCTTCCCTACAGATGCTCCCCCAGCCCCCAAAGGCAGTGCTCTGTGCAGACATCAACCCAGGGGCCTGTCCAGGGAGCCAGAGCCGCCTCCGCACCCCAGGGAGCACTCAGGGCTTTGGACCTAACGGAGCAGCTGGTGGTGCCCCCAGGCACCTGCCTTCTCGGAGGGGCCTGGAGCCAGGAGTCAGGGTCTCACTCCTTGAGACACCTGGGAGCTCCCCCAGGCCCCAATCTGCTCTCTTCTCCCTCCTTGCAGTCCCCTCCCCTGGCACTCAACCCGCCTGGAGCCCTCACTCTGCAGCCTCAGGATGACCGTGGGGTCTTGGACGAGCTCCGAATCCACTCAGGTCCTGGCGGCAGGTCCCACACACGCATTTGGAGCCGAATTACTGTCTGGGTGGGATGGACTTTCCCACTTCCTGTCCTAAACTAGAGATGCTCTGTTCCAAAGTGCTCCGCAGGGGCCCCCCAAATAATAGAGAGAGGGGGGAGGGCCCAGAGTCCAGGGCCTCGCCGCCTCCTCCAGGAAGCCCTCCCGGACTTCTCCAGGCACCTGTCTGAGCACTCCCTGAACACCGTTCTCTCTGACAACCAATCCCACCAGCCTCACTGCCAGGCCCTTGGAGGCAGGGTCTGACGAGGACTTGCTCACCAACCCCTCTCCCCTGCAGCAGGAGGCACATAGCTGGGCACCGGGAGCTTATCATGGTGGAAGATGCCCAGAATGTCCACAGCCCAGGCTGGGGGCTGGGGGACGGAGGACAGGAGGGGTTGTGCAGGGCCAGGAGGGCCAGTGGCAGGTCACAGAGGGCAAAGAAAGGCTCAGGCGAGTGGCAGGTTCGGCAGAAACGTCTACCCCTCGCATCCTCCCCCAAGTGCCATCTGCCCAGGAAAGCAAGGCCGGGGCCAAAGGCTGGGCGGGCTGGTGCGGACCCGATTCCTTCTCCGGGCCCCGTGCTCGCAGCAGGCAGGACGGCTCCTGCCGGTTGGAAACCAGGTCAGGGAAAGCGGGCTCGCGCTTCCGGCAGGGGTGAGCGCGCCTCCCGGGAAGGGCTCTGCTCAAGGCTCCAAACCGAGCAGGAGAGACAAGTGGGAACCGAGCCTCGTTCCCTCGGTGGCCCCACAGCTGCCAAAATTACTGACAAACTGACCTACAAAGCGAGTTTCTATTTTACGCGCAAACCCCAAAGGTTAGCAGCGGAGCCGCCGGCGGGCGCGCGGCACGGAGGAGCGGAAGCGGCCCCAGCAGCGCCCGCAAGGAGCCTGGCACCTCGGTTCCGCGGAGGAACGTGTCCCCGAAACGCCAAGGAGAAAGGGAGGGTGGGAGGGGAGGCCCCAGCACCCGGGTGGAGGGAGAATCTGCACCCGCGGAGGCGGGGCAGGTCCGGGGGCTCGGGGTCCCGCCCCTGGCAGGGTCTGGCTGGGGGACCCCCAGGAGGCAGCGCCCCATGTAGACGGTGTGCATGGCGCCCCCTGGAGCTGTGCAGCCCGCGACCTGTAGAAGCACACCCCACACAGCCGAGTCCTCAGGGCCTCCTGCCACTCAAAGAATCTTGCCTCCAAGCAGCACTGGTTTCGTGGGTGCGACGTGTGTGGCCGCACAGGGGCCTGCGTTAAGGGCCCTGAACTTGGTCTCATAGCTTGATCTTGGAAGTTTTTATTTTCTTTCTTTTTTAAAAAAAAGTTTTTTATTGATTTCAGAGAGAGAGAGAGAAACATCAATGACAAGAGAGAATTATGGATGGGCTGCCTCCTGCACACCTCCTACTGGGGATTGAGTCAGCAACCCGGGCATGTGCCCTTGACCAGGAATCCCACCGTGAACTTCTGGTTCATAGGTCGACACTCAACCACCGAGCCACAGCGGCTGGCAGAAATATTCATTTTCTTTCTTTTTTTAAAAAAAAATATATTTTATTGATTATTTACAGAGAGGAAGGGAGAGGGATAGAGAGTTAGAAACATCGACCAGCTGCCTCCTGCACACACACACACACACACACACCCCCACTGGGGATGTGCCCGCAACCAAAGTACATGCCCTTGACCGGAATCAAACCCGGGACCCCTCAGTCCGCAGGCCGACGCTCTATCCACTGAGCCATACCGGTGAGGGCGGAAGTCTTCGCTTTCTAACACAGGGCCCTGAATGGTCATTTCGCACAAATGACGGAGCGGGCTCTCCCTCCATATCCGAGGGCACCGTGGCCACAGAGAAAAGGGGTAAGCAATCCATCACTGAGTAACTTACACAAACGAGTAAGGAAGTACCCAGCCCCCACCCTCCCTCACCCCCCAAGTCCTCCAGATGCGGGCCCACCCCTGAGGCTCGCCAGGAGCAGGGGCCGGGCGAGGGGAGCCCTGGGGCTGGGCCAGGCACAGGGGGGCCTGGTGCCGGAAGCAGCTTTTGATAGCAAGGCACCCGATGGAGACTAAAGGCCCTGGGGTTTTCTCATGTTATTCAGACGTCTGCGCTGCAAGATCTGGATGTGGGCAGAGGGCAAGTAGCAAAAAGCAGGTCAGAGAACACAGGCAGGCAGGCGGGCAGGAGACAGCCACCGTCGGCAACCCCCCGGCTGGGCCCCCACGCCCTCACCGCTGACCTCAACCCAGACACCAGCCGCCACGGACATCACATCGGATCTGCCAGCGACTTGGGACAGAGCAGAGCGCCCGCCCGTCCAGGAGACGAGCCCGAGGGTCCCAGGGGCCTGGAGACGGCCCAGCGGGCAGGTGGACGAACAGGCGTCCATTTTCCGTTCGCTGCCTGACAGGCCACCCGCCGTGCGACGAAGGACAGATGTGCTGACGACAAAGCTTTCCAACGGCCGGGCACCCAGAACAGGAGGCCCGAAGGGTCCCCTGAGCGGTGTTTCCTCGCCTCCGCCCGGTGACGGGGCGACAGAGAAACGCCAGCACCACCCCGAGCCCGCGTCCTCCCCACGGCGCGAGGAGAAGGAGCAGGGGCTGGCAGGGCCCTGCACTCTGAGTGGGCGAGGCCCGGGCTGCGCTCACAGCTGGCACCCGCTCACAGCTGGCACCCGAGCCCCGGGGCTGTGAAGGGGGAAGGCAACTGTGCCCTCTTGAGGGAGGTGGGGTGTAGCAGGGAGGGAAGAGCTGGCTACAGGCTCCCTGCACAGCTCAGGATCCTGACAGGGCGGCTCCTGAACCTGCACCGAACTCCGCGGGGAGAGGGGGCTCTGCAGGTGGCACGGGGAGGGGCTCCTTGGAGACTTAGAAGGCAGAAAAGCACGCGCTCTCGCTCTCTCTCACACACACACGCACACACACATGTGCAAACACACACACATGCAAACACACACGCACGCACACACAAGCACACATGCATACACACGCACACACACAAACACGCACGCACATACACAAACACGCACACACGCACACACTCTGAGCAGACCCGCCCCAGGAGACCCGGGCCCATCCTGCCGCCGAGAGAAGACAGACAAGGACCCCGGCCCGGCACGGAGGGGCGCCTGAGCAGCGGGTCAGAGGCCGATCCACACGCCTCCACCCCTTCGCCGCCCACAGCAAAGCTCGGCCCTGCAGAGGCGCCGGGAAAGGGGTTGAGGGAACGGAGAAAGCCCCGAACCCAGGATGACCGACGCCCCGGGGAGGGCCCGGCTGCCGGCCCGAAGGCCCACGCCCCTTTCCAGGGACGCAGCAGGCAGGCGTTCCTGACGAGGTTTCCGAGGCCGGTCCCTTCCCACCTGACCCTCCTCGGCTCCCCCGGGGCCCACAGAGCCCTGAGCGAGGATACCAGGGCCCACAGCGGATCACTCCCTCCCTGGGGGGCCCACCCAGGTCACAGCAAGTTCATTCTTTCAAGGACATGTTCTCAGACCCCGAACCCAGCCGCTCATCCGACAGGGGCTGAGAGGAGAGATGTCCACAGGCGGATGGGGGGCAGGTCTCCCCCCACAAATCTCCTCCTGGGAGTCTGAGGCCCCCAGTGCCCTGGGAGGGCTGCATATGCCTCGCACATATCTGGTACATGTTCAACACACCAGGGCCAACTCCTTCTCCAGCCACCGGAGGGCCTGCCTCTGCCCAGCGCCCACAAGCCTCTCCTTCAGCCCTTGCTCTAAGGCCCCGGGGAGCCCGGGGTGGCCATGCTCCCAGCATCTGGGGGGGCGGGGGCTGTGGGGGGCTGATGGGAGGTGGGGATGGGCGGCTGGGCAGAGCCAGGCCACGCGGGCAGGAGGCAGCAAGACAGAGCTGTGCGCTGTCCCAAATGTGTGAAGTGGCTGCAAGGGGTTCGGGGGGGGGGGCCTAAAAGCTGGGGGAAGCCCAGAGGGGAGCGGGACTCAAAGGAGACCCCAGTGCCAAGAAGATTTCAAAAGCCCCTCCCCCATCTGTGAGCTCCACACCACTGCCCGGTCAGCTGCCGCCGGGGAGGGGTACGGGGGATGCGTTTCCACGGCGACGGGCCTGTGTCCCCGAGTTATCGTAACTCCCGGCCGGAGGCTGCACAGCCACGGAGAGGCCGCGCTATAAACAGGCCCGTTTAGCGTCCCCCGGGGAGTCTCCGGCAGCCGGGCCCGCGGGGAGGCCTCTCAGACCCCAGGCCCCGGGTTTACGAGAAGGCCGCCACGCTGAACGGGCCGCTCTACCCGCCCAGTCCCCCTGGTGCCTGCCACCAGCTCCGGGCGGCCACGCCGGGCCCGGCCACTTAGCAGGGGAAGCTGTCCACAGGGAGCGGGGCCCCAACAGTTTCTACTGGAACTGCAGAGCCTCCTCCGCCCCCCGCCAGGGCCCTGGAGCCTGGCTCTCTTCCAGTCACACCTCCCACTGTCGGCCCCGCCACCTTCCCAGCCACCAGGGCCGACGAGGCACACGGCACAGCCAAATATAGCCGCTCACGTCCCTATTCTCTGTCCCCAGCCCCCGCCGTCTCATGCCCTCACCCCTGGGCCAGCCCAGGCCGCCTCTGTCCTCTCCCACCCTCCTCGGCACGGCCGCCAGGCTGACAGCCCTGCAGCACGCGGCCATGTCCAGGCGACACCCTGCTCCAGAACCTTCCATGGCTCCCTAGTGCATAAGCCCAAGGTTGCACACGCAGGTGCCCACAGGGACCAGGTTGGGGACACAAAGCATCCCCTTCAAACACAGCAGGGACTGGTGGGGGCTGGGACACACAGACCCAGCAGCTGCCGAGTGGGGTCTCTCCCACCACAGGCCCTGGAGGGGCCACACACAGAGGGGGGCCTGCCCTCTGCATCTTTTTTAATATTTTTTTATTGATTCCACAGAGGAAAGGAGAGGGAGAGAGAGAGATCGAAGCATCAGTGATGAGAGAGAATCATGGATCGGCTGCCTCCTGCACGCCCTCCACTGGGGATGGAGCAAGAAACCCGGGTATGTGCCCTGACCGGGAATAGAACTGTGACCTCCTGGTTCATAGGTCGACGCTCACCCACTGAGCCACGCCGGCCGGGCTCTTCCGGCTTTTATTCAGGCCCTGGCTCCTTGGGGTCCTGGCTGGGAGGAGGTGGGCGGGGCGGGCAGCCTCCTCTGGGAGATGGAGGAGCGGCACCTGCACAGGGGTCCTGGCACACGAGGGCTCAGCCATGGCCCCTGCTACACCCTCACCCGACGTGACCGCCGCCCTTCGCTGCGCGGGGTCTGCTCTGGCGACTTCTAGGTGACGCGGGAAGGGACAGGGACTGTGCCCCCTTCGCCCTCTAACGCCCACAGAGCCCACCCAGCACTCACACGTCGCTGGTGCTCAGCCCATGGTCTTGGCTCAATCGAGTGGGCGTGGCCAGGGGAGGGCGAGTTGGGGGAGGGCAGGCTAGACCCAGAGGGGGTACAGCTCCCATGGGGTCACGTAACCAGGGCCTGCATGGTGAGGCCTTCTGCTAGTGTAGAAACGTCTCGCCTGGGGTAAAACCTCAGCTCTGAGACCACAGCTCCTTGCTGCCTGCTCTCGGGCCTCTGGCTCCCCGGCCAGCAGACAGCACGGCAGAGCAGGTGCGGGTGAGGGTCCCTGTCCCCCTCCAGGCGGGACCCTGACGCCCAGCCCCCCACTCACACACAGGCCCATCATTTCTCCTTTCACATCACCCAACACCCTAGTCAAGAGGAAACCTCTCACCCAGCCGGTGGGGCTCCGTGGTTGAGGGTTGACCTATGAACCAGGAGGTCACGGTTCGATTCCCGGTCAGGGCACATGGCTGGGTTGCGGGCTCATCCCCAGTGAGGGGCGTGCAAGGGGCAGCCGGTCCATGCTTCTCTCTCATCGTTGATGTTTCTCTCTCTCTCCCTCTCCCTTCCTCTCTGAAATGAATTAACATATATTTTAAAAATATTTTAAAAACAGGGAGCCCTCACCTGCCACCTGAAGACACCAGGCAGCTTCCAGGCTCCCCACCAAGGGGAGGCGAGGCGCCCGAGAGGGGGCGCCTCTGAAATCGCTGCGGGCCCATTAGCCGGGCACGCCCCTCACGCTCACAAGCAGAAGCGCGGGCGCCTGCTCCAGGCCCACGCCTGCGGACACCCTCACCTGCACCTCCTGACACCCGGACGCGCTCTCGGCAGCCATGACAGACGGGTGGTTTCCTTCCTCGACAGGGGGCTTTCAAACGGAGGAAATGAGAAAGCCGCCAGTCCCCCTGTCAGGCCCAACTCTCAGGGCCCTGCCTGCCTGTCCTGGGCCCCTGACGTCCCCTCACCTCGGGGGAGCCCCACCACACACAAGGTCAGGGTCAGCGCCTTCGGGGGGCCCGCTCCTGGTCCCTGGGACGCTGGGCCCCTGCACCCACTGAGCACGGCGATGCTGGAGCTGGTGGTGGGGGCAGGGGCACCAGGGGCCAGACTCGCCCTGAGCACCGATGTGGTCACTCTCTCAGCCGCTGGGGCAGCATGCTGTCAGACAGCCACTTTGGAAAGTTGTCACACCCACCGAAGGCGAGCCGACTCCCAGCCGTGACCCACCCAGCCAGCCCTAGAGACGGCCATTGGCCACTGAAAACGGCACGCACATGTTCACCCGACACCTACAGCGACGCTCACGGCAGCGCATGAATGGAAACAACTCAGAATGCAAGCTCCCCAGGTGCCCATCGCGAGTGGATGGATGGCGATGTGGTCACACGTGGAATATTACACACCCGTGAAAAAGAACCCTGTCCAGTCACAGGCGCTCACACGAACGAGCCAAAGACACTGGATACAAATGAGCGGAGACGCTATGAACTCATTTAGTGCAAAACAGGCCAGAGCAACCTAAGCTGCTAGTCACCAGGATGGGGGTGACCTGTGGGTGGGGGAGGGCCAGGCAGGGGGTTCTGGGTGCAGGAAAGGCCGGCTTCCTCAGCGGGTGGCGCACACACAGGTGTGCTCGGTTTGTGAGAACGCATTCGTGGTACCAGCCGTGGCTGTTTTTTTATGCACACCGTCATTTAAAGGTTGTACAAAACTCCTCTGAGGCGTGGCTGCTGTTAAGACTCCAATGAAAAGATTCAGAGGAAGAGAAGGAGGGAGGAAGTGACCATCAGGAAGCTCAAGGCGAGACTGACCCCCTCTTCTCAGATGGCAAAGCCCTGGAGAAGGCGGCCACACCTGCAACCTGAGACCCAGGACACCAGGACCGCAGGCTCCGAGTCCACGCCGCCACCCCTCCCCACGCGCCCTGCGCTCAGGGGAAGCCCAGCCGGTCCCTCTCCTCCAGGGCCCCCGCCAGGGGACCACGCCCACCCACGGAAGGCACGTGAGACTCACAGCTTCCCTCCACACCCACACCTCGGGCCGCGTGGGGCCCCCGGGACTCGGAAAGCTCCCTCCCGGAAAGGAGGGGTTTTGCGAAGTCCAAACCTCTTGAAGGGGAACAGGGAAACGCTGCGTGAATCCGTGAGCATCCTGTCGGACATGTGCCCGAGGGACCCGCCAGCTCAGTGGGAGATGTGAGCCGTGAAGTCTGCTCAACGTCATGACGTACGACACGGAAGCACGAGGGCCCGAGTGCCTGACCGCGGGAAAGCACTTCGTCCCGGACACGGAGGGAAACTGAGGCGGGAGGTGAAGGGGCTGTCACAGGTGGGACTGTGATGGGAGCGGAGCCGGGGCCGGAGGCTGGATGGGAAGGAGCCAGTGCCGGCCCTCGCTCTCCCACCCGAAATGCCCCGCCACAGCGGCCATGTCCCCCCCACCCTCAGAGCCGGCGGCGGGAGGACAGGAACGGCGGCCCGCGGCCCCTTACCGATCATGTGGTTGGCCACGTGGATCTGGATCTCGCGCTCGTTCTCGAAGGTCATCTGGCACTTGATGCACTGGTAGGTCTTTTTCTGTTTGGAAACCGAAACAGGCAGGAGTCAGACAGGCGGGAGGGAGGGGCGAGCAGAGGCAGGAGGTCCGCAGCCCCGCTCACTCGGGGTTCCCCGATGGCTCTGGTCCCCCCGGGGCCGCTCTGGGCCGTGTTCCTCCCGCCTGCTTCTGAACCAGCTCTGCAGCCCGGGAACGGGGTCGGGCTGCATCCAGAGCAGCGGCTCCCTGCCAGGCCTGCAGACCTGCCCCCTCCCACGGTCACGCGAGGAAGCTGAGGGAGGCTGCCCCACGGGAGGGTGTGCCAGGCCACCCACCCATCCTCCACCTACCTACCCTCCGTCTCTTCACCCATTCACCACCCATCTCATCTTCACCCATTCACCCACCCATCTTCCACCCACCCACCCATCCTCCTCTTCATCCATTCACCCATCCATCCTCCTCTTCACCCATTCATCTACCCATCTGTCCACCTACCTACTTACACACACACACACACACACACACACACACACACACCTTTATCCAGCCAGCCAGCCATGTACACAGGGTCGGACATGCACATGAGGACACACACAGACATGCAACACACATATGTACACCCCATGCTCACCCTCACCCCAATCTCCAGTGACACACAAGCCCCCTTGAAGACACCCCCACACCGCACACGACAACCAGCTCCCCACATCACAGGTGCACAGACGCCACACTCTCCACGGAGGGAAGACCACAAGCTCACTCAGGCTGACACATCCAGTCTCGTCCCTAAACAGCTTCGGCACCCTCCCTGGAACCCTCATAGCCACGCCCATCCTCTCCCCATCCTGAGATGCACCAGCAGCCTCTGGCCCCGTGTGCACAGCCCCACCCAGATCCGCACCCCGTGACCATTCCTGCAGACTCCCGTGCCCACATGTGCACTCACACACAGGCATGCACACGCACACACAGGCTCACCACACCACACCCGCGACGGTGCGCGTGGACCCAGCGGCCCGGCACAAAGACGGCCCCGTGGCCTTGCCTGCTCGGCTGGGGTGCCCATGTCCAAGCAGAGGACACCAGCGGGGCTGCCGGTCCCCAGGCAGGGGGACAAGCACGTGGAGAAGCGGGTGAGGTCTCTCTCTCTCTCTCTCTCTCTCTCCCTCCCTCCCTCCCTCCCTGGATTTCCCGCTGCAACCTTGGCCGCCCCCTCCTCGCCCCAACACCTCCTCTCGGTCTGTCTCCCCTTCTCCATCCCCAGGAGACGCCCCCTCCTCCAGAGCCTCAGCCCCGCCGGGCGACAACCGCGCACAGAGCTTGGCATTCAGAGCAGCACCTTTGCCACCTGCCGCTTCCCCGGGGGGCGGGCAGGGGCCCAGGAGAAGCAACGCTGAGCCCCGGGCAGCCGCCGAGACCCGGGCAGGAGAACACAGGGGATGCGGACACGGGGACAGGAGGGCAGGCGAGGGGAAGGACAGACAGCAGAGCTGCGGAGGTCCAGGGCGGCGACCACAGCTCGCATTTCTTGAGCACCTACTGTGTGCAGGCACTGTCTACTCGGACTCTCCATCGCCCCAAGCTCGCCGCAGGGCTGAGAACGTGGAGTTCCAAGAGGCTAAGCCCCTTGGCCACAGCCCGCGCCGGGATTCAGGCCTGGCAGGCTCCCTCCGGAGCCCCCGTCTGAGCTGCCGTCCGGGGCTCCAGGCCCCAGACCACTGAGGACGGCTCTGGTCCAGGCGGCAGGAAGGTGGTGTGGCCGGGGCGAGCCCTCTGATCGGGACGCCTGTTCCCGCTCAGGGAGGGCGTGGGAAAGCACCCCCTGGCCCCCTTGGCACCGTGGCCTGGAGTCGGGGTGATGCTGTTATTACCCATACACAGAGGGGGAGGCGGAAACCTCAATGCTTCACGCTCTAGCCAACAGCAGCCTCGGCCCCACGGGAACCCAGTCCTCCGAGAGCTGGTTGCTATGGATACGCTCCCGAGGGTCCCAGCCTGCCAGCCCCCAAGCCCCTCGCAGCCCCCAGAGTCTGCTCCTGCCAGCGTGAGTCCTGGGGGAGGGCGGGGGCAGGGGGGGCTGGCAGACAGCTGGGCCCCTGGCCCCGGGCGTGCCCAGGCAGGGGGCCAGGCCCCGGAGACGGCGCCCTCAGCGGGGAGGTGCCGGGCTTTGTCTCGCTCCTGTCTGCGCACGGCCCATCTGCCCGGGGCCTCGCGCTGGGATCGCCCGCGCACCTCCTCTCCCACAGGCCTGGCCGCAGGCAGGAAGGCCTGCCGGGCGCCGCCAACAGGGCCCCTCGGGTCTGACCCGGCGGCGCCGCCTCACACAGCTGTGCGTCCTGGGGTTCACGGCGCCCCCTTTCTGGGCCTGGGTCCTCTCTCTGCCAAGGCAGAGGTCGCAGCAAGGCTCCCAGGTTGTTGCCATGGAAACAATATAAGAACCGATACCTACACAGTGGGGGCTTTAGGAAGCGGTACTGGATGTGGGGTCCAGGGCTGAGACAGGGAAGGAGGCGGCTCCAGCAGCCCCAGCGCCGTGGCGGGCAGTGCCAGAGACAGGGATGGGGCCGGGTGCACCTGGGAGGGGGCAGAGCAGGGCCCAGCCAGAGCATGGGGTGACCACCCCAGGCCCTGCCCCCGCCCCCGCCGGCCTCGCCCGTCTTGTAACCAGGATGGGCTCCGTGTGGGTCAAGCCGGGCTGTGGCACCGCCTATCACCTGGCTCACGGCCCGTCTCTGCCTCTCGAAAGCGGGGGCTCAAGGCCCTCTTCCTGACTGTCCTGAGCCCGTCTCCTCGTCTGTCCCGTGAGCTCTGGAAGCACCGAATGGATGAAGCCGTGGGCATCCTCGCCCCCACAGACGGCCATGGTGATTACCCACGGGAAGGGGCGTCTGCCATGCGCGCGCCATCCTCGGAGCGAAACAGCCCGGGAATGAGGCACCGTATTCAACCCCTGACGCGGAGCAGGCCCTGGCCCATCAGAGCGGATACACACTCCGAGTGGCCCCCAGTGTCCGCTGTGGGGAAGGACGCTGCTGCTCTGACCGCTCTTGTTTCTAGCACCCGCTGGCCTGACCGGGAGGAGAGAGGTCCAGAGCCGTCAAGTCATGGGTGGGGCCCTGGCCCGTTCGGCTCAGAGCATCAGCCTGCAGATGGAATACCGGTCAAGGGCACATATCTTGGTTGCAGGCTCGATCCCCAGCTGGGGTGTGTGCAGGAGGCAACCAATTGATGTGTCTCTCTCACATCGATGCTTCTCTCTTTCTGTCCCCACTCCCTTCCACTCTCAAAAAGTCAATGGAAAAATATCCTCAAAAATAAAAAAGTCACAGGCGGAGAGAGGAGATTGCAACCCAGGCCCCTGACGTCAGGCCCAGATGCTCCCAAGTCCTCCCACGTCGGCCGGCCAGCACGCTGAGACCGAGGACAGAGCTGGGCAGCAGTGGCCAGGAAGGGCCACCATCAGGACCTAGCTTGGGGAGCTGGGCCAGGGACCCCCAAAGTGCCTCCCACTGCGGAGTCTGCCTTCCCTCTCTCCCGCCTCCTCATTCCCTCACTGGCTCCCCCCTCGGTGTCCCCGGGCCCAGGCCCCAGTTCTGAGCACACAGCGAACATCCCCGTCTCCCCACAGGCTCCTGTGTCCAGGCGCCTCCCCTAAATCCCACCTCCCTGCCGGCGGCACCAACAGCGGCCTCCAGGGGGAGACACCCCTGGGGTGTGCTTGGCACCGATCTGGAAACAAGACAACCTGAGTCCGTGGGGATCCCCAGCCCGTCCTCTCTGACACCCGAGGGCCCTGCCGGCTCCAGACTTGCCATCAGGTGCCCCCTGGCCACTGTCCCCAGAGCCCGTGTGGACCCTCCAGTAGCCGGGACGCCGCTGCCTCGTTGAAACCCCTGGGTATGGGCCTGTGGCTCCCCTGGTCTGGCACCTCCCATGGCAGGGTCCATTTCTGACTCCTTGGCTGCTAGGCAACCAAACATAATGGACACTCAAAACAAATTTGATGAATGAATCACTCAATCAATCAGTCAATGGATCGTTATTGTTAACAGTAAGCGGGACCATTTCTAGAGCCTTCATGTACCAGCAACTGCACTGACTATACTGATGCTGCCGCGGATGGTACTGGCCAGTGGTTAGAGCCAGCATGCCTGAGCCCTGAATGCCAGGCTCAGGTCTCCATGGGGATATTACCTCCGTGAGTCGTCAAGACTCCTGGATCTAAAGCTGGGAAAGCAAAGCGGCTTTCCCCTCGGGGCCACCCCGCCGGGAAGAAGCCCTCCCCATCCATCACAAGGATGACGGCGCTATGACGGGAGCCCTCACTGGGTGCCACACGACGGGAGGGTTGGAGCACGCCCTGCGCGACTGACGACGGGAACACGCACTGCGCCGGCTCTTCCCCCGATGACGTCATGGGCCGACATCACGGGCCCTCACAATGCATCAGCCAAGACAATGACCCCCTTTCCCAGACAAGCTCTTGGCAAATGAGGCTCGGAGAGATCAATAATGTACATGTGTCACACAGCTCGAGGGGCCCTGGCGACACGGGGCTCATACTAAACTCACCGCCTGCCCGCGGCATGAGCGAGCTGCTCCTCGGGGCCAATGCAGAGCTCAGCGTGGGGGCTCCCGTGGGGACCAGCCGGGCCCCAAGGCGCCGGGGTCAGGTTCGGGCGGCCGCACTTACCCGGGGCACGGGGGACGTCTGGGTGCCTTTCCGGGGCCCGCTGGTCTCTGGCGTGAGGTCGCGGTGGTCCACCTGCATGTGGCTCTCCAGGTCCTCGGCGCTCTCGAACTTGACGCTGCACTCGGGGCAGCGGAGGCCGGCGCAGGGCCGGTCGGCGGGCTCGGGCGGGGCCAGGCCGCCCACCTGTCCGTTGGCGCTGCGGGCCATGCAGCCGGCGCAGAGGCCGTAGGGCAGCCCGTTGACGTCGAGCTTCACCAGGTCCTGCTTGCTGCGGAACTCCTTGAGGCACAGCGCGCACTTGTAGAGCTTCTGCAGGCCCTGGCCGTTGGGGGAGGACGCGGCCGAGCTGCCCGCCAGCTTCTGCATGTGGAAGGTGCCGTGGATCTTGAGCTCGAGCGTGGAGGTGACCGTCTGCATGCAGACCACGCAGCGGAAGCCGGTGAGCGAGTTGCGCAGGTCGGGGTGCATCTGGCAGTGCTCGATGAACTCCTCCTCGCTCTGCAGCGGCAGCTTGCAGATGCGGCAGGTGCCCGTGTCGAGGCTCTTGCTGTGCGTGACCTTGTGCTCGGTGAGCGTGAGCAGCGAGGGGAAGCGCTCGCCGCAGATGGGGCACATGTAGTGCTTGGCGGGGCCCCGGTGCGTCTGCAGGTGCTCCCGGAGCCCGTTCTCCGAGAAGAAAGTCCGCGAGCACACGTTGCACTTGTGGCTGCCCTTGATGAACTCGGCCTTCTTGCGCGAGCCGTCGTCCTCGCCGGGCCGGATGTTGTGGTCCCGCAGCCGATGGTTCTGGAGCAGCACCTCCATGGTGTAGGCCGCCCCGCAGATGTCGCAGCCGTACATGGGCTCCGACGCGTCCACGTCGTCCTCGCTGGCCTCGTGGCTGTTGGGCGCCTCGGGGTTCTTGAGCAGCATGCCCTGCAGGTCGGCCGGCTCGGCCTTCTTGGCGGCGGCGGCGCCCGGGGGCACCCCGTTGGCCGTGCCGTTCTCGGCGGCGGCGTCGAAGACGCAGTGCTTCTCGCGCAGGTGCTTCTCCAGCAGGATGATGGCGTGGAAGGCCTTGCTGCAGAAGCGGCAGTTGTACTTCTTGCTGTGCGTGGTGATGTGGCACTGCAGCTCCACCTCGGTGCTGAAGGTCTCCCCGCAGAAGATGCACTTGTGCGCCTTGGCCGGGTTGCCCAGGTGGCTGTGCTTGACGTGCGCCTGCAGGTCGGCCTCCTTGCGGAAGTCCCAGTTGCAGGCCGTGCAGCGGTACATCTTCTTCTCGTTGCTGTGCTTCACCGCCAGGTGCACCTGGATGGACACCTTGGAGTCGAAGACCTCCTGGCACAGTGTGCAGTGGTAGAGCACGAAGGTGTGCATGTCCAGCAGGTGCTTCTGCAGGTCGTCCACCGAGGAGAACTGCTTGTCGCAGCTCTCGCACACGTAGTGGGTGGACGTGGTCATGTAGTGCACCGTCAGGTGCTGCAGCAGGGACTCCTGGGAGTCGAAGTCCTCCTTGCACTGGGGGCAGGCCTGCTTCCGCAGCAGCAGCTCCAGGTGCAGCTTCAGGTGCGTCTGGAAGCTCTCGAAGCTGGAGAACTTGAGGTCGCACTGGTTGCAGGGGTACTCGCCGTTGGAGATGGCGTCGGCGCTCAGCGCCAGCCGCTGCCGCTTTGGGGACGACACCTCCACGTCGGAGGAGACGGGGCTCTGCTCGGCCTTGGACTTCTTGCCGTGGGCCAGCGGGATGTTCTTGTGGTTCTCCTTGATGTGCTTGGTGAGCTTCAGGATGGAGCCGAAGATGGGCGAGTTGGTGCAGTAGGGGCAGGAGTAGACCTCCATGAAGGACTGCGCGGGCCGCGCCACGGGGGACTCGAGCTTGGCGCCGCCCACGCCGCAGTGGGCCTGCTGGATGTGCTCGGTGAGGGAGGACTCGGTGAGGAAGCCCATGGAGCACTGGTTGCAGAAGAAGGCGTTGCTGCCGTCCGCCGGGGTGGCGCCGGGGCCGCAGTGGGACACGCGGATGTGCTCCTGCAGGCTGTTGATGTCGGCGAACATCTCGGGGCAGTAGTTGCAGTGGAAGGCGGACAGGCCGCCGAAGGGCAGCGCGGGGGAGGCGTGGTTCTTGTGCAGCTTGAGCACGTGCTCGTTGAGCGTGTACAGCGTGGGCACGGCGTCCAGGCAGATCTGGCACGTGTGGCTCTGCTGCGGCTTGTCGGCGTGCATGGTCTTCAGGTGGATCTCCAGCACGGCCAGGCTGGGGAAGTCCCGCTTGGAGCAGTAGGGGCAGCTGTACGCCACCTTGGACCAGCCCTGCCCGTCCTCCCGCATCTTCTTGGAGCCCCGCAGCGGCTTCAGGGTGGAGTCCGGGGTGGAGCCGCGCTCCACCGAGGCGCTGGAGTCGGGCGTGGCGCTGCTCATGGAGGCCACGCTGCCCAGCACGGGGTCGGGGCTGGCGCTGTGGTTGCTGGAGTCGGGCTGCCGGTGGCTGTCCAGGTGGCAGTAGACGCCCTCCACGGAGGAGAACTGCTCGGGGCACATGGGGCACTTGTGCTTCTGGTGGGCGTGGGCCTGGTGGATGTGGGCGAGCAGCGCGCTCTCGTCGCCGAAGGCCTCGGGGCAGTGGATGCACTGCAGGTCGGCCTTCTCGGAGAGCTGCGGGTGCCGCGTGAGCACGTGCTTCTCCAGCGCCTCCGTCTGGCTGAAGGTGTCCTCGCAGTAGTCGCACATGAAGTCGTCCTTGCGGGCCTCCTTCTCGCACTTGGCCAGGTGCTCCTTGTTCTTCTTGTGCGCCTGCATGTGGCTCTGCAGCGAGCTGGTGGACGAGAAGCCCCGCTTGCACACCGAGCACTTGAAGGGCTTGCTGGAGCTGTGCGTCTTCAGGTGGATCTTGAGGTGGTCGCTGCGGGAGAAGGCCGCCTCGCACTCGTGGCAGTGGTACTTCTTGTCGCCCGTGTGCAGCTTGATGTGGCGGTCGCGGCTGCGCTTGTGCTTGAAGAGGCGGCTGCAGTAGGTGCACTTGAACGGCAGCTTGTCGCTGTGGATCTGCTCGTGCCGCTTCAGGTAGCTCAGGCGGATGAAGGACTTGTCGCAGAACTGGCACGGGTACGGCAGGCCCGTGCCCCCTTCCTCCTCGCCCAGGCCCAGGTCGCAGCCATCTCCGATCATCTGCGTGGGGGACGCCACATCCTTGCTGGAGGGAGACGAGGCCACCCAGGAGAGCTGCGGGTCGTCGTCAGCATCTGTGGGGCGGGGGGCGGGGGGGGAAGGCGGAGAGCAGATTAGAGGCGATTCCCAGGGCGGCCGCCAGGCAAGGACAGAGCCAGCGTCTCCACCGCGAGGCTGAGGCTTGTTAGCTGGCCGGCCGGGGGCGGAGGGGGATGGGGGGCCGGAAGGCAGTGGCCATGAGGGCCCTCCAGCCCACAGAGGGGGGGGGCAGGGGGCGGCGGCAGGAAATGGAGGGGCCGTGCCCTCCCCCTCGGCGACACCTGCCTGGGCCTCGATGGACAAGGTGCCCCCGCGCAAACGGAGGACTTGGCCCCTTCCCTGAGGGGGTGCAGGGGCCGCTGGGACAGAGCCACCGGAAATGAGACACATTGGAGCGCCTGATGGAGACCCAGGGTGCCCTCCCTCCACCCCCTGCCCTGGCGGGAAGCCCTTTCACTGGTCCCGGGGGCATGGGCAACCCTTGGCGAGGA
The DNA here is from genome assembly GCF_964212035.1 of Myotis nattereri. Classification (NCBI taxonomy): domain Eukaryota; kingdom Metazoa; phylum Chordata; class Mammalia; order Chiroptera; family Vespertilionidae; genus Myotis; species Myotis nattereri. The sequence goes on from NC_138090.1 coordinate 2,598,317, forward strand.
AACACGACGCATGCTCACGAACTGTGCTGGCCACGTCATGGAGGATGGGGGACCCCGAGGAAGTTGGGCGGCTCCGCCCGGTGGCAGACACACGCGAGGCGGGAAGTCGCAGGCACGTGGCATCGACACCAGGGCACACGCGGGAGCGGGCAGAGGCCATGGAGGAGGGTCTGTGGTTTCCAGCCCAAACCACGCTAAGGGGCTGTTTTCTTTGCTTCCCTTGACACCATGGTGACCCAAGCCCGGGGGATGAGGGGGTGCCTGATGGTGGCTGAGAAGAGGAGGGGCCAGGACCCAGGTGGCCACGGAGCTCAGAGCCCGTGGGCCCTTCAATCCCCTGGGGGGCGGGGCTCTCCTCACACAGACACCCTGTGCGGCCCACCTCCCGGGGGCCGGAGCCACCCCCACCTCCTCCCCCGCCCTTGCTGGCCCACCCAGCCTCAGAGGAAAGGAGACAAACAAGGGACTGGCTGTTGCTGGGAGAACAAAGGCACACAGGACGCAGCACCTGCAGCCAGGGAGGGTCCCCGAGACGCGGCAAGCCCAGCGCCGGGGCAGGAGGGCGTGCCAGGCTCAAGCGGCGCCGGTGGATTTAAAACTTCATAATGAATGAAACGGACCGCAGGCTGCTCCGCGCAGATTCGGCCGCACTGGCCTCGCTCTGCAACCTGGACATCAAGCGCGGCCCCGCCAGCGGCAGCCTCGGACGCAGCCGGAGGGTCTGGGCTGCGGGGGGCAGGGCGGGGGGACCACATCCCGGCCCAGGCAGGCACGGCATGCACACGCACACAGCTCACAGCTCACGCAGCACCCACAGTCACACAGATTACACCTACACCTACACCTATACTCACCTACACACAGCCACACCTACCTTCACACGTTACGTATGGTCACATCCTCTCCCACACACACACATCCACTCATGCACTACCGCTCACGCACAAACACGCATGCACACGCACTCACACCACATACGATCATACTCTCCCACACACACACATCCACTCATGCACTACCGCTCGCACACAAACACGCATGCACACACACTCACACCACATACGATCACATTCTCCCACACACACACATCCACTCATGCACTACCGCTCACACACAAACACGCACGCACACACACTCACACCACATACGATCATACTCTCCCACACATCCACATCCACATCCATTCATGCACTACCGCTCGCACACAAACACGCATGCACACGCACTCACATACTCACGCACACTCCCCTGCAGACACACCCGCACTGCCGTCACACTCCTGCTCACAGGGACACCGGGCCCTCTCAGCTCCCTGTGCTGTCCCAGGCCAACCCCGGCCTCGAGAAATGGCAGGGTCCCTCGGGGCTGCCTCTGAGCCTGCTCCTAAGCCTCACCCCCACCCCGGTGCCCCGTGCACCCCCCTGACCGTGTGAAGGGCTGCCCGATGCCGGCAGGCACGGCTGGCAAAGCTCCCGGCCCCGAGCCCCGTATCTCCGGCAGCCGCCCCACCTCTGGAGCCCAGCCACCCCGCCTGGCCCAGGCACCTCCCCGAACGCCCTCCCAGCGTGAGCACCTGCTCCCCCGGGGGGTCTCACATTACGGGCGCTTCCGACGGCAAAGACGCAGGCGCCGTCAGCACCTCGGATTAGAAATGCCCGCCTCCCTGGTAACTCCCAGCCCCTGCTCGCTGGGCTCTGGGCGCAGACAAAGGGGCCCACGGGAGGAGTGGGCGGAGCTGGGGCCGCGGGGGGACCTGCGGGGACCCGCCCCAGGCCCGCTGTTACTATTGTGCTGTCTGAGCTCAGACTCACTCAGGCTGCCGGGGAGCGTGTCCTGCGGGCCCAGCAACACTGCCAAGCGCCTTCCCGCGACCACCCACGCGGGGAACCAGGGTCCCTCCCACTGCACAGACGAGGAGCCCGTGCCTCGGTTTCCCCGGGAGGTGACAGCACCAGGCCGGTCCACTGTCAGCCCCCTGACCAGAATGCGGGTCCGAGTGCGCTTCTGCGGGTCAGTTGGAGAAGAGGCCGCCGGCGCAGGTGAGAAAGGGGGAGGGCACGCGGCCGGCCTCCAGCGCGGTCACGGTCTGCACCTCCTCTGGGCCCGCTGTGGCGGGAGGACGGGGCTGGCCCACCATCCGCATTTCGGGGAGGGGCCCACCGAGGCCGGCGAGGCCCAGGATGGCCACCGGCTCCTGGACCCCGTGCCCCCTGCCCTGACACCCCTCCCTGTGTTTGTTTGTCCGCCCGGGCACACTCCCCCGGACCCCGGAGACTCCGTGTCCACCTCTGAGGAAGGGGAGGCGCTGCGCGGAGCGGATGGGGACATCACTGTGGAAAGGCACCGTGCTCCGTTAACGGGAACCGGGAACCGGGAACCGTCCCGAGAAGGCACGGGGCTCGAGAACGCGGATGAGCGCTGGGCCGAGGCGGGCGGGTTGGGAGAGGTGCGCCCCGGGCGCCAGGCAACCTTCCGAGGTCGGGATCAATCCGACCCTGGACTGGCGGGGGCACAAGGCTCTGTAAATGCACCGAGGCCTGGAGCTGCTCGCTTGGAACAAGCGAACTTGAGGGTTTGCCAAGGACATGTCACTAAAGCTGTGGAAGAAAAAGCCCCGCTTGCCAATCAGAAGGATGAGTACTACTAGCCCTGGCCGGGGTGGCTCGGGTGGTCGGTGTGTCCCCTGCCCCAAAAGGTCGCTGGTTTGATTCCCGGTCAGGGCACATGCCCGGGTTGTGTGCTCAATGCCCAGCAGGGGGCAAGCAAGAGGCCACTGATGGATGATGTCTCTCTCTCCCTCTCCCTTCCTCTCTCTAAAAATCAGTAAAAATATTTAGAAGGAGGAGGAGGAGGAAGAGGAGGAAGGGGAGGAGGAGGAGGGGGGGGAGGAGGAGGAGAAGGGGGTAGGAGGAGGGATGGGGAGGGGGAGGGGGGAGGAGGAGGGAGGGGGAGGGGGAGGGGGGGCTAATTAGTGCCACTAGTGGTAACACCAGCCGTCACATTTATTGGGCTCGTTTCAAGGGCCGTCCAGCTCAGCCAGCTCCCTGCTTCTTCCCCTTGAGGTGGTGTCCGGCCCCTGAAGACACGGACGTTCGCTTGGTGGCTTAGAGGACACGCTGGACTTAGACTCCCAGCTCCACCAAGTTAATTAACCTCTGTCAGGTTTTTTTTTAATATATATTTTTATGGTTGATAGTATTATAGATGCCTCCTATCTGTCCCCCCTACCCCCCTTCCCTCCCTCCAGGTCCTCACCACCCTACTGCCGTGTCCATGGGCTGTGCACGTCAGTATAGAAGTCCTCTGGCTGATCTCTTCTCGTCCCCCCGACCCCACACCGAGGTATGTCAGTCTGCTCCATGCCTCCCTGCTTCGGGTCTTACTTTGTGGGTCAATTCATTTTGGTCATTAGCTTCCACAAATCAGTGAGGTCATGGGATATCTGTCTTTCTCAGATTGGCTTATCTCACTGAGCACAGTATTTCCCAGGTCCCTCCATGCTGTCCCAAAGGGTAAGCGACTCCCTCTTTTTCACAGCTGCATAGTATTCCACAGTGTAAGTGCCCACAGCTTTTTATCCATCTTCTACTGATGGGCACTCGGGCTGCTTCCAAACCTTCGCTATTGCAAATAATGCTGCTATGGACATAGGGGTGCATATATTCTTTCTGGTTGGTGTTTTGAGGTGTTTTTGTTTGTGTTTTTTTGTTAATCCTCGCCCCGGGATATTTTTCCATTGATTTTTAGGGAGAGTGGAAGAGAGAGGGAAAGACAGAGAGAAACACGGATGTGAGAGAAACACACCGATTGGTTGCCCCCCACACGAGCCCTGACCAGGTCCCGGGCCGGGGAGGAGCCTTGACCAGAATCGAACCCGGGACCCTTTGGTCCACAGGCTGATGCTCTATCCACTGAGCCAAACCGGCTAGGGCAGTGCTTTGAGGGTTTTAGGATGCATTCCCAGAAGTGGGATCGCTGGGTCAAATGGAAGTTCCTTTTTTAATGTTTTGAGGAAACACCATGGCGTTTTCCATAGTGGCTGCACCAGTCTGCATTCCCACCAGCCATGAACTAGTGTTCCCTTTTCTCCACATCCTCGCCAGCTCCTGTTGTTTGTTAGACGAAGAAACCTGCCTCGGTTTCCTCATCTGTAAAATGGGGAGAAGAACAGTCCCGCCTGTACCGTTGCCTAGCAGATGGAATAGGTGAATATTTATAAAGAGTTCTATGTGAGAAACGCTCTCTAGTGTATAAAAATAGTCGCTGGCTACTGGCTACTGGCTCCTGGCTCAACCTGAGGCCGCAGGGCAGACATCAACAATGAGAGAGAATCATGGATCGGCTGCCTCCTGCACGCCCCCCACTGGGGATGGAGCCCGCAACCCAGGCGTGTGCCCTAACGGGGAATGGAACCGTGATCTCCTGGTTCAAGGTTGACGCTCAACCACTGAGCCACACGGGCTGGGCCAGAAGATGGTTTTCAAAGCACAGGCTGCTGGCCCTGCACCACGGCCCCCAGGGCCCCTGCACTGACCACCCCAGGGTGTCAGAGAGGAAAGGAACTGTCCGGGGCACCCAGCCCACCCCTCTCAGTGTACAGACGGAGAAACTGAGGCAGCAGCGCTTAGCAAGGGCTTGGGCTTGGACTTGGGTCTCCAGGCTCCTGGTGGAGTGGGTGGGAGACCCTCAGACTCCCCTGGCCCCTCCCCCGGGGGGGCACTGCCATCCCAGAGGGCCACTGGGCCCAAAGGACAAGGGGGAGGTGCCGGCCGTTCCCCTGGAAGCCTCTGGCCTCCGGGAGCTCACAGCCCGCCCAGCCACTCCTTCCCTCAGCGGCCGACATTGAGAATAGCTTGACTTTTATTGCAGAAATTAAACAGACTAGGGGGGGAACAAAGCCCCCGATCTGCCCCACGGAGAGACTCCCCAAAGATGGGGCGCTTATAGCTAGTGGAGGGGCTCCAAAGGGCCCCCCATCGGCGCCTGGCATGGCCTCCCTCACACCCCAGCATCGCCCTGCCCGCCTCCCACCTCCTCAAGGGAGGAGGGAGCTGCCCCTGAAGTCATCTCAGAGCTTTCTGGAAACAGCCCCGCCAAGGCCCGGAGCGAAGGGCTCGGCGCCTGGAGGGAGAGCCACATGCTTTCGGGGTTGAATCACTGTTTTTCTGGACTCCCTTCGGGGACCGGCAGAGCCCACACTCGGCCGCGTGCGTGGACCCGGGACCAGCGACAGCTGCGTTCTAATTGCCTGTGCCGTGCAGCAAACCTCCCTTTCATCGCAGGCTGCAAATCTGTTACATCTGTCTCTCCTTTGTTTCCTTCCACAAGATACAAGCTTGTTCCTACATTTTTCTCACCTGTAGCGGTGATTAAAATTCATTATAAATGAAAGGAGCGAACAGACAAACAAGTTCCTCTGTGTACCGTTCTACACTCAAATTAGAAACAGCTGTTTGCTAATTCATGCAGCGCTGCCTGGTCGTGCTCTGTGAGTCAATAAAAACTCACCCTATTGCTGCGGGAATCGGGGAGAGTCTGTGGAGTTAACTCGGCCTGGGCGTCTCCAGGCGGGACCGCGCTGGCCACCCCTCCGACCGCCGCCGGGGGCCTTGGATGGCACTCCCGAGACATCCACATGGCCCTAGGGGAACCCCAAATTCGGAGCACCCGGCGCCTTCCCCCCCAGACACAGGCCCAGAAGGAACCCCGAAATAGTCTCCTCGTCTCCTCCCCTGTCCCGGAACCACCATCACCACCACCAAAAAGAAAAAAAAAATTCAACTCTGATTAAACGCAAACCACACACATCCTCCCGCCGCCGGAGGGAACAGCAAAATTAAAAGTCTAATTGGCAACCGGAACAACTTAAAACTATTAAGTATAGGTGAGGCTTTCTGTAAGGAAACAATCCTGTGATCGGGATTAAGCTTGTCTGGGCAGCATTCTTCCACTCCCCGCGTTTCGGCCGCAAGTCTTCGAGAAGCTTCTAAGAAGTGTCAGGTGTCTCTTTGGCCCACGTGAGAGAACAGGCGCGCCTCGTCCAGAGCGCGCCCCATCGGAGGCTTGATGGGGAGTGGATGTTCCTGCTCTTTATGGGGAGGGAGGCGAGCAACACTCCTGGGAGCCTCTCCTGCCACTGCGGCATCGTCATACCAAACCCGCTCTGTCCTGGCTGTCACGCCTCCGAAACACCGCCTCCGAAACACCGCCTCCAGGAAGCCTTCTTTGATTGCCCCGGCCATTCCTTCTCGATCTCTAGGCCCCACCTTTGGGCCATGCCTCGCCCTGAACCATGGATCTCAGTACCGCTGTTTATTTTTGAGTCCGTGGGGGAAGCACTGAGTCCCTGCATCTTTCCAGGCTGGGACACAACGGCACTGAGTCCCGTTTTCAACTTCAGACGGGCAGCCCCTCCCAGCAGCCGCCAGCTGCAGCGCCCTCGGTGTGTGCAGGCACAGTGCCAAGTTTGTCACAGACTCAACCTCGTTCAGGCATCACCTCCACCCTACGCCGGGGCACCATCCTGTCCCCCATGTACAGACTCGGAGAGGACACAGCCCTGAGCCCACAGCAGTTTGTGGAGCGAGTCCGGAATGATCCCATATTTCTCCAAAAAAGCCACCAAAGCCGCCCACTCTTATCAGGGAGCCTGCCTCACCCGGCCCAGCCTCTGAGCCCTTGTTCCAGAAACAGTGACCCCCAACGATGCCCCTTCACGGCCATTGCCCACCCAAACCCAGCCTGGTCCTCGGCCCAGCTAACCACCCACTGTGCAGATGGGGATACTGAGGCCCTAAGGCTCAAGGGAGGGACCGGCCCCAAGGCAGAGCCAAGAGGACCTGGCTGCCTGGCTCAGGGAAAATGTCAGTAGGGTTGGGTTTTGGGGGGACCGCCCCCCGCCCTCCTCACACACACACACACACCTAGAGGATGAGAAGACGGGCAGGACACAGACGTGAAAACTGAGAGAGATGACCGAGGGAGAATCCTCAGTCAGCCAGGCCCCTGCACATGCGGGTCGCCCTTCAAATGTGAGGACTTCCTCCTCTCCGGGCACCTGGGAAGGGGGGACGCTGCCCCCACCCCAGCCCAGGCGAACGGAGTCCCTGAGGGGGGAGCCAGGCCCGCAGCTGCCCCTGTCCCTGGCAGGGCCGGTCACCAGCTCCTCCGGCGCCTGCACACAGTAGGTCCTCAGCATTTGCCACCAACGAATGAATGAACGAGTGTTTCAGCCAGGCCTCCAGCCAGAGCCGCGCAGGGCGAGGACCCCGCTGCCTGCTGCTCGCCTCCTCGGCCAGCCCACGTCTGAGCAGCTCTGCACCTGTCCCTGCGCCTGGCCTCCCAAGGATGGCGAGAGGGTTTCCCCACAGGGACTCGGGGCTGAGACTCGCCCGGAGACCATGCCGAGTGGCCCCTCGTTTCAGGATCCCTGGGAGCCCCCACGAGGTGCCTGGAGGGAACTCTCTGTTTGACGAGTCAAGAAACGAATGGATGGGTGAACAGGTGCATGTCGGGTCTTGGCCCAGAGGAAACACCTGGCTACTACGGCATGAATGCGTGAAGGATGGGATGGCTGGACGGATGGACAGACAGATGGATGGATGGATGGACGGACGGATAGAATATTAAAGACTCGGGGCTTGGTCTAAAGGAGGCGCTTTCTAACTATGGTTTGAACGAATAACTGGATGGATGGATGGATGGATGGATGGATGGATGGTGGGCGGGCGGACAGATGGATGGAATGAAAAGCTAGTCCGAAAGAGGTGCTAGGGACCCCTTCGGCGGGTGGGTCTCCAGCTGGAATGGAGGAGTTCATGAGCTTGACCCCTGGCCTGACCGCCTGGACCCAGAGCGGCCGCCTCCTGCAGAGCCCGTCCAGTGTCGCCGAGGCCCCTGGGGGGCCCGCACATTGAGGCGGGATGCAACTAGTCCAGGCTCCAGTGTGGCCGCATTTGTCATTCTTCTTTTTGAAAGAACATCTTGGGCCAAGGAGACAGCAAGGGCGTGTGGGGGGCAGAGGGGCAGGGATGGAGGCCTGAACCCCCAGAGGAACGCATTAGAACGAGGAGACCCTGGGGGTGGGGGTGGGGAGGGGGGTGGCTTTTATTTATTCAGACCAGCGCTCAACAAATACACAGATGTAATAAGATAATAAACTGAGACTCCACACTCTTAAAGGGACAGACTCAGCACTGTGATTTGGGGCGGGGGGTACATCTGTCCATGGAAGGAGACATCCCTCACACGACTGGGTGAGGGTGTGCATGTGCGTTTGTGTGTGCATGTGTGTGCGTGCGTGCGTGCGTGTGTGTGTGTAAGCGTGCCCACATCCATGCACGAGCATGCATGTCTTCTCCACCAGGCATCTCCAAAACTCACCTCCCACCTCATTACCCAGCGACCAAGTGCACGCTCCATGAGAAACACAGCCCGGCGGCCCCTGCGAGTGTTTCTGGGAGGAAGTGGGGCCGGCCCAGCACACGCGTGCCACCCCTTCCCTCACCCTCTGCCCTGGGGTTCCCCTTCCCTCCCCGGAGGAGAGTGGGCACTCCCTGCTCACCCTGGGAAACCCCTTTCATTCATTCCTTCGTTCGTTCCTGGCTTCTCTGAGCTCTAGTCCAGGCCAGCTCTCCGGGTGCCGGTCCCGCCCGCGGAGCCTGCGTCCCAGGGGTCAGGACTGCGTCCGGGAAGCCCCGGAGCCAGAGGAGGCTGGGTGCGCCCCCCCACCCCCCGCCCCGGGCCAGCGGTGTGACGGGTCCGTTACTGGGCCTCGCTAAGCCTCACGCAGGGGTCGCCCGGGGAAGAGGATGCTGCCTCCGCCGCCGCCACTGGCGGGGGAGGATTAAACCGGATAATCCAGGTTAAGCACTTGGCCGAGCGCCGGGCGCACGGGAGACGCTCCGTGAACGTATTACCGCGTGTCGCTTCCAGATCAGTGGCAGCAAGACAGGAGGCGGTGGCAGCCCCTGGGTCACCGCAGGGCTCCCCGCTCTTGCCGAGCCGCACCCCCCTCCCCAGCCACGTCCTCACACCAGATCCCCGGGTGGAGCAGGAGGTGGTGCTGTCACGTGATAGAGGAAGCCGAGCCCCCTGTCTTCCCACGGAGCCCAAACACAGAAGGCCACGAGGGCCCCCCCCCCCTCGGTCCTCACATCCCCTCTGTCACCAGGTTTGGTCCCTTCCGGTGATGGGGAGCTCATTCCCTACGAGCTTCCTCAGCGAGAAGAAATGATGTCACGTGAGCCCTCAGGGGCACCCGTGGGCCGCCCCGCGGGACAGGAGTTCGAGAGCCTCCCACGCGCCCCCACGCACCCCGCCCCATGGGGCATGGCAGCCACTTGTTTCAGGGACACTGCAGTTTACGCTTTTATTCCTTCAGCAAACACCACCAGGGCCGCCTCGGCCCGCCCTGCGCCGGCTCTGGGACGGGTCGTGAGCGCCGCAGTCCTCGCCCTCGGGAGCCTCGCGGCAAAGCGGGGAGCGGAGAACGCAGCGCTCGCTCCATCCGCCAGCCAGGCGGCCCCGCGAAGCTACGGGAGAAGGGGGGACGGGGGAGGACGGGGGTGCTGCTCTCCACAGTGACAGGTGACGCCTAGCAGACCCGCAGCCAGCAAGCCAGGAGCCGGGGGACCTGGAGGAAGGCAGGGGGCCCAGCGGGGACCCCGAGTCCAAGCGGGCTCCCCTGGGTCCCTTCCAAACCCCAATTCCTGTGATGCCCGCGGGGTACGCCGACCGGAGGCTCTGGCCCTGCCTTCAGAGGTCACAGGTCAAGCTACCCGTTCCCCCAGGGACCTCAGAGCCAACCCCGGCCTGGACTCACTGTGTGACCGGAGGCTGGTGTCTCAACCTCTCTGGTCCTGGTTTCAGCAAGGGCCACCCGGGCTGAGCATCCTCCAAGAAGGCGCAGCCTGGCTGGGGAGGGAGGGTCCCCGGGCCCCCATGCTGTGCAGGACGCAGCCCCCCGCCTCCCCGCCTCTCTACCCCGTCACACCATTCTCACGCTCGTGGCAGCAACGCCACCCGGGATTGGTACTCCTGCCAACGGAGCCGTTAACCTGGTAGCCAATAATAATACGTTGTCCTATCAATTTGCCTCTGAGATGCTGTGCAGTCGCGGAATCCAAGTTTGCCATCTCGGTAGCTTGGTTACGACGTAAACAGAGAGAAACCCGCCAGCTCCCTCCCGAGGCGAAGGCTGGCCACGAGAACGCCCCGCTGGCCACGGCAGGCCCCCCGCCCGCGCACGAGGCCCACGGGAATCAGGAGCCGGTGATGGACAGTCCAGAGGCCTGTCTCCATGCCTCTCGGCCCATCACCTCTGGGACTAGGGAGGAGCCGATGGCTAAGGCCACGCTGGCTGTGTGGGTGGCAAGTTTGGGCCCAGAAACCGGCACTCTGGGCCCAAGCCAGGAACCGTGGTCGGGAAGCGGGGCAGACACGAGGGCGTGGGAGGGGGCGCACGCTAAGGCTCACGCCAGCCCTGAGGGCACCCAGGCATCATCAGGGACACAGCCAGGCCTCCTCGAGGAGCTGGAGGGCCAGGAGGCCGCGCGTGGAGCACACGGAGCAGGACAGGGAGAAGCCAACAGGGCGCCAGACCCAGAAGTTGGGGTGCTCGCCGGGGGCCCCGAGCCACCCCCATGCTGGAGGGCCCGACGCAGACCTAACACCTGGCGGCCGGCGCCTCCGGACCCTGCCTTTCCCTCCGCTGGATCCAGGAAGAGTCTCTTCCTTCTGGGCCGGGTTCCCCCTCCTCCCTCCCGACGAGTGGGGAGCCGCTAAAGGGACTCCTGGCGTCCGGTGCAGACACCGGCCTGTTTTGCTCATTCTCCCCCCAGCCCGGCCCCCCTTACCTCGTCCCCTGCTCCCCGGGGCGCCCCAGGACAAGCCGGTCGCTGCTCTTGTCCCCGACACCCAGCAGCGGGCAGGCGAGGGCCGGAGAGGCGCTTCCCACTGCCCCACCGGTGACCTCAGCCCCAGGACGCATCCCCACCCTCGGCCTCAGCTGGGAAGGATGGGCTGAGCGAGCGTGTGCTCCCGCCGCGGCGCTTGGCGCAGCATCCAGCGAGTGGGGAGAGAGAGGGCCTCGGGGAGGGGGGCGGGGGAGGAGGCAGGAGGCCAAAGCCTCGGCCACTCGGCCAGATGTTGACCCAATTGAGGGCCCCCGGCCCCAGGGGTGCCGGGAAGTGGGACTGCCCCCCGGCTCTGGGGCTCCTGCACAGACAGAGGGGTCTGGGCCGGCACTGAGGTTGGGGCTAGAGGGGGAACTCGGAGAGACAGCCCGGAGCTGCCAGGACAGGGTGGGGGACAGCCCCTCCGAGGCCGGGGTGGGGTGGGTGGGGTGCTGTCTGCGGGAAGGCGCTCTCGGCAAATGGAAACCAGGCCTGGGAATCGGGCCGGGCCTGCCTCTGCTCAGCTCCCGGAAACAGCCCGCTGCTCACTCGCTCGAAGGTGCCCAGCCGGGCAAGAGGCGGTGTGAGAAGTCCAAGAGCAGGGAGGGGACCAGGCCGCTCCGGCAGGACAGGGGTGCCCAGCGGCGGCGACCACAGCGCCCCCTTTCCCCTTCCTGTGCTCTGACACCCTCACTGCCAGCACCTCCTCCAGGGCTCGCTTTCAAGCATATTTCCACGTGTCCCTGGGCCTGAGCAGCCTCCTGGGCCTGGGGTCAGGGTCACGCCGGGCCGGGCAAACGCGACCTCCCCACTCCCAGCACGTTCATGTTTGGAGCCCCAGGCCCGACTCCCGACTCCCCGGCCCAGGGACACGCGGCCGGGGCTGGCAGCGCAGGACCCGCGGGCCCCTGGGTCCTGACACCAAGAGCTTGGAATGCGGAGGAGTCCAGGGAGTGAGGTGTCACCCCCACTCCTCCCTCCCTCCCTTCATTCCCTCACAGGCAGTGGCCAGATGTTGGCGATGTGCTTACCGCCCACGAAGCACCATGGTGCTGGGGGGCGAGGGGGCACCAGGCAGGCACTGTCCTTGCCCCGGGGGACTCACAGCCTCGCGGTGGAGACCGGCATTGTGTGTGTTGTGATATCTGCTATGACCGGTGACGCCCGTGGGGCTGGGCTGAGGTTCGGGAGGGCTTCCTGGAAGAAGCGGCCTTTATGCTGAGACCAGCAGGATGAGTGAGAATGAATCGAGGAAATGCCGCCGGGGGTGGAAACCGAGACCGCACGCCGCCCCGGCACGTGCAGCGGCCTGGAGGGGAGACCGACGTCCTTGACCATTTCCATCAAACCTCCGCTCCTCCCGCTCAGCCAGGCTGGGCGGCCCCCACTTCACAGACTCGGGGAGCCCCCCTCCCACTTCTAGCAGCGAAGCCCACATGGCCGCCCGTCTCTCCCAACTCCAGTTCTTGTTAGAAATGTTTTCCGATGTTTATTTTTAAAGGGGGATGGGGAGAGCAGAGGGATCCTGAAGGTCTTCTTCTTTTCAGAGAGGAAAAAAAAAATTAATAAATAAACGGAGCCTCAAGAAAAGGGCACGGAAAGGTCTGTGCATCTGTAACCACTGAACAAATTAAAATTAGCTCATTTAATCAGCTCCTAATGGCCTGGCCGTCCCGAGTGGGCCCGGGAGCGCAGCGAACTTCACAGCAGCAGCACGCAGGCCAATGTCAGCGTCTCCTACAACAAAGGGTGCTCCACACGCGATCACGACACGGCGAGGCCGGGGAGACGGGACGCGGCCCCCAGATCCAGGCCGGCCCCCGCCACCGGCCTCATCCCTTTGAACCGCATTGTTCTTTTGGCTTTTGTTCTGATCATCTAAACATGTGTGTGACTGCTCTCCAAAGCACCCCAGCCAGCCAAGGAGGGGACTCGAGGCCCCGCCGTGCGTTCCCGGGGCCCCTGCCGATGCCCCATGCGGCTAACGCCTCCCCTTCCCCTTCCCACCAGATTCCCCCACACAGAAACACACACAGACACACGGACCGACACACAGCACGGTCTCGCGCACACACACGCACGCGCACACACACACACACACACACACACAATTCTGTAGTCACCCACGCACAGCCGCACAGGCAGGGGGGTGAGTGTACAGCCCCCACACACCGGGTTACGCACACGCACACAGGCACACAGCACACGGCTCTGGGCTCCGTCTAACAGCTGGAGGTGGGGGAGGCGCCGCTCGCCAGCCCCCGGGGGCCGCCGCGCGCACACCTGAGGCCCGGACTGGTAGCGAGGACTCTTATTTCCCTGGAGTAGTTTCTCCACGCAACACACCACCTGGGCGAAGTCATTAGGGCCATCGAGGAGGGGGAGCGGGCGGCCACAGGGAACAAGGCGGGGGTGCACGATGCCGGGCGGGCAGGAGCCAGGGGCCACTCCGGGCCTGGCGGGGAGGCCGGAGGCTGCCGGCGCTGCCAACGCTGAGTTCACCTCCCCGTCCCGCAGCCGCCGCCCGGCCACCTGCAGCCGGGCTGGGTCAGACCCTGGCAACACCACTCCCGAACCCTGAGCTTCACCTCATCCTCCAAAAAATGGTAAACGAGGGAATCCAACCGGGACCTCCTGGTTCGTAGGTCGCTGCTCAACCACTGAGCCACACCGGCCGGCCCGGTAAGCAAGGGAGAGCTGGGAAGCCACCAGCTGCTCGCCTCCTGGGACCGCCGTGCCGCGTAAACTAGACGTGCCAGGAAACTGCCCGGCAAAGACGAGCCGCGTAAATGCTCCTGCTGCTTCCGTCCGCACACGTGGGCACGGGCGCCAAGCAATGGTCAGAGGGCCAGTGGTGCAGCCCGAGCAGCTGGTGGCTTCCCAGCTCTCCCTTGCGTACCGGGCCGGCCGGCCTGGCTCGGTGGTGGAACATCGACCTCTGAACCAGGAGGTCACGGGTGGATTCCCGGTCAGGGCACAGGCCCGGGTCATGGGCTTGATCCCCAGTGGGGGGCGTGCAGGAGGCAGCCGGTCCATGATTCTCTCTCATCATTGATGTGTCTATATATACATCTCTCTCTCCCTCTCCCTTCCTCTCTGAAGTCAATAAAAAATATATATATATTTAAATGTTGCTTACCCGACCCTCATCCCCAGAGTGAGGAAGGGGAATCCAAAGAGCAAGTCAGAGACTGACGTTGGGAGTAACCAGGGGGCTGACGGGAGCCCCCGGAAGGAAGGCGTCCCGCCCCGAGTCCGACAGCATTTCCAAACGCCGTCTCCATTCCGTTTCCACAGCAGCGCCCTGGATCAGTGATTATCCCCAAGTCACAGAAAGGGAAACTGAGGCTCGGAGAGCTGAAGAGCCCGGGCTGGTGTCGCGGGACAAGGGGCAGAGGTGTCTGCTTGGCTCAAGGCCTCTGGGGCGAGGGGCGGGGGAGGACAGTCTATCGGGCAGGGGCTGTGGCTGCCTCTGGGACAGCAAGAGCCTCAGGCCACCCGACCCCGACCCAGGAGGGCAGCTTCCCGCACACAGAGGCTCACCAGGGCCTCAACGCCCCGATGCGGGGACACGGGGGTTGGGGGGCGTGGCAAGGGCCTTTGCCCATTTCACAGACTTGGAAACTGAGACCCAGAAGTGGGGGGCAGGGGGCTCAAGGTACCACAACTCCCATAGGGAGCTGAGTCTGCACGTCTTGAGTCCCCACAGGTTGGCACTCCTACCCCCGCCCTGCCCTCCCACAGGCAGACCCCCCTGGGGGCGATCACATGGGCCGCTCATCGGGACCAGGGAGTGTCCAGAAAAGGGGCCTGGACACAGGGTCCATCCAGCAGGTCCCACCGGCCTGGTGGTGGCTGTGACCAGTCCCATTCTCCATCTGACTGGCAGGGCCCAAGCTGACCACACACACACACACACACACACACACACACACACACGGCTTCCTGGAGGTCAGCCAAGACCCAGAGCCACCTGAGGCAGCCTGGGGAAGGGCAGTGGGGCCCGGGCACTCAGCTCCTTTGCTAACTCCCCAGTACTTGCAGATCCCACATCCTGCAGCCCCCCGCCAGCTCTGCCCCCCAAAAAGCACCAGACCCCCAAGGAGGAGAGAGGCGTGGGCACTGGAGGTCAAGTGGATGGACTTGGGTTGAATCCTGGCTCTGCCACGCACACGCTGTGTGACCTGGGGAAAGCGACCGCCCCTCTCTGAGCCACAACCCTCAACTATTAAGTGAAGCCAGTAAAAATGAGCGCCTCCCTCCCCGACTCGAGGGTCAAAGGGGATGATGTCTAGGAAGTGTTCAGTTCCGTGCGGGCCACAACCCACAACTGGGAGTCCTCAGTTGGCGCAGGCCATGGGGAAGGGAGCAAAGAGCCGTCTCAAATCTGTCCGTTTCCCACGCGGCTCCCTAGAGGCCTGGGCCATCACCGCGATGGACAGGACATAGGTGCCCCCTCCTTCAAACCAGCAGGATGGCTGCCCCGGCAGACCCCCCCCCCAGGCTCCCACCCCACCACTGCCCCTGCACTCTGTCCCCTGCCACCTCCTACAAGGACCCCCCGCTCCAAGACTCTGTTTCCCCAAGGGCTCCAGCTCCCACGGCCCCCAAAACTCTGAAAGCCAAGTGGAACAGCATGCCGCCTCGTTCTGAGCCAGCGTAGCCTCTGATTCATCAGAAAGGGGGATTTTCTTAATTGCGGAGTTTTACAGCCCAAACAGGAGAGAGAGTGCGCAGCTCGCTGGGAACGCTGGCTTGAGGCGAGGCTCTGAAAGCATGGTGTGTGAGAGCGTGTGCAATTGTGTGTGCATGTGCATGTGCATGTAGTGTGTGCGCGCGCACGTGTGCCTGTGTGCACACGTGTGTGTGTGCCTGTGTGTGTGTGTGCGCGCGCACGTGCGCCTGCTGGGGTGTGCATGGATTGGTACCTAGAGAACGGGCAGAAGCACCGCCAAGAGAAATGCTCAGCTCCTGTGGGGAGTCAGACCAGAAACACGGGGGGCAAGCATCTCCACAGAAACGTCCTCTCGGGGGGACACGACGCACACAAAGAAAGCGAGGCTCACTCCCGTCCCCCTAATTGCCTTCCTTCGCGGGCGACGCGGCTCGGCTCCCTGCAGTCCCTTTGGAAGCTGGTGCCGGGGCCGACGGGATCCCCACGACCAGGAAGGCGGGCGGCCCTCATTAGCGGTGCCCGGGTGCCCAGGGGGCCCGGGAGAGGTGGTGTCAGCGTGCAGGGGGCTCATCCATCCGTAGGAGGATGACAGCTCCCGGAGCGGGGAGGGGAGAGGGGAGGGACAGGGAGTGAGGGGTCCCTCATGGCCCTGCTCCCACGAGGAGCTGCGGCCTGGCAGCAGCCACCTCTGCCACAAGACAAACCGAGGGCATCGATCCTGTGGCCGAGGACCCGCCCCACCCCCGGGCCAGCCAGCCATCGGCCCTTCCTCCGTGTCCCAGGACCACCCGCCCGGAGGACCGGCACCAGCAGGCACGTGCGGGCGCACCGTGCACACGTGGGGCCAGGACGGACCCCGGCCCAGCGGAGGCCCAGCCTGTACGGTGACAGCGGACGGGAGACGCCGAGGCCACACACTGCCGCTGGGTGGTTGGTGGCAGGACGCTCCGGTGAGCTCCCCCAGCCCCCACCCGGGCCAGTGCAGGTCCGCACCGCCCCGCCCCCAAAACTCCCGGAGCCAGACGGGTCCCAGAATTCAACTGTGCAGTTCCGAGGTTATGCTGTGCCTCCCCTGAGTCCCGGGAACACCTCAGAAGCAACCAAACATATGAATATTTCCACAGCAAAAGGTAGTCACCAATGTGAATTAAATAAAGACTAGAAGTAGTTTTGCATCAGCCCAGCCAAGTGGGTTACAGGAATAACTAAAAAAATCCAGGTGGCGGGCTTTCTAGAATTGGGAACTGTGAGCCGGGATTATGGACTCGAAGGGTCTCTTTGACCCCAGGGGGTGGGCTGGTCGCCATCCCTGCTTTCCAGAAGCGGAAAGCGAGGCACAGAGAGGCAAGAAGTCATTGTTGCCCCATCGTCACGCAGCAGGGACGGGGCCGTGGCTGTCTGGCCTGAGGGTCTGCAGGCTCCATGCCAGGGTGCCCTAGAGCTGACCAAGGTCGTGAGCTTCCTGTTGAAAGCTTCCTGAGAAAACCTGGAGCATCACTTACCCCACAAACACTATGCAGCTGTGAAAAAGAAGAATCTCCTGCCCTCTGAGACAGCATGGGGGGCCTGAGAGCACTGTGCTAAACCCAACGCCAGCCAGAGGGGGACACCTATCACATGACCTCACTCATATGTGGTGTCTAATGAACAAAATGAACTGATGAACAAAACAGACCCAGAGACACTGAAGCAGGCAACAGACCGATGAATCTCAGAGGGAACGTGGGGGGTGGGGGTGGGGGTAGAAATTAACCAAAGACCTTAGATGCATACATGCACAGTCCATGGACAGACAACAGTGCAGGGAAGGCCTGGGGAGGGGGCAGGAGTAGGGTTAAGGCAGGGGTAGGGGGACATCTGTAATACTTTCAACAATATACATTTAAAAAAAAAACACGTGAGCATCTTCCCATGTCCCCAGAGTGTCCCCGGGGGTGGTATTCATGCCAACACCCACCAGGAGGCGCCCTGCCTGGAGGCTGCACAGACCCTGGTGGCAGCCCCACACCTGCCGGCCCTGCTGGAGCCCAGAAGCCTGGGGCAGGTTTCCACAGCGGGTGACGCCCCCGCCCGCCCTGGTGCCCAGGTAATGACTCCCCACCTGACAGTCTGCACGGATCATGTTACCCACAACACATATGCTCAACAAGGAGACAGGCACGGGGAGTCCCATCAGACAGGCCAGGCTCCCGGCGGGACCTGAGGGCAGGGACCCATCTCTTCCAAATGCGGGACCCCACGGCCCTCAGGGGCACCCGGGTCCTCTCCGCCTTCTCCTCCTCGGCCGTTTTCCCAGCTGCGGGGAAGGCTGTGCCCGGCACAGTCCCGAGGCCCCATCAGCGAATCATCACACGATAACCTCGCAGGCAGCGAGCCGCCCCGACCAGCGCGCGGCAGCCTCCAGCCAAACCGAGGCCACCGACGGCCGGCGCTGGTTACGGGAGTCCGGGCAGCACTGGCCCATCTTCCCTGCTCCGACCGCCAATTAAAGACCAAAGCAGGCGCCTGCCTTCAGAAACCCCATTACCAGGAGCATCAGCCGGTACGCCCACACGCACATGCGTGCACACACACACAGGCCCCGGTGTGCACATGAACGCACTCTGTACACATGCATCCGTGCAAATGCTTCTGCATACATGCGTGCATGCACACACTTCCACACACGTGTGTGCAGGCACACCACCACATGCGTGCATATAATTTTATCCGCGTATGCACATGCTTCCACATATCTGTATACATGCAAAACCCTTCTTCCTGCCTGGCTTCCAGGCCCCAACCAGCCATCCGCTCCACGAGCACTGACCAGGGCACTGCGTGTGCCTGAGAAGGAGCCACAGCCGGCCCTCAAGCGTTTACTCCCGAGAGGGGGCCGAGGAACACGGACCAGGCAGGGCAGGCCGAGGTGGGGCCACAGAAGGGTCCCTGAAGGCCCGAGAGCTCAGTGCTGGCAGGCTGGTCGGTGTGGCGGACAGGCCTGTGCTGGCTCTTAGACGTGGGAACAAACCAAAGGCCAGCAGCGGGTGGAGAGAACATCCTGGGCCGAGGACACAGCAAAGGTCAAGGCAAGAAAGGTGGCTGCATGAGAACGATAGTAGCCCAGTGGATAGAGAGAGAGATCGATGGTAGATAAAGACCATAGATATAGATGACAGATAGATGATAGATAGATAGATAGATAGATAGATAGATAGATAGATGATAGATAGATTATAGATAGATAGATTATGGATAGATAGATAGATAGATTATAGATAGATAGATAGATAGATAGATAGATAGATAGATAGATTATAGATAGATACATAGATTATAGACATAGATTATAGATAGATAGATTATAGATAGATAGATTATAGATAGATGATAGATAGATAGATAGATAGATATGGATGATAAATATATAGAGATTACAAATAGATAGATAGGCATGATAGACATAGATGACAGATAGATGGTGATAAATGATAAACATAGATGATAGATGATAGATATAGATGATAGATACAGATGAGAGAGATGATAGATGTAGATGACAGGTAGGTAGATATGATAGGTAATGATAGATATAGATGGCAGATACAGATGAAGATAGATAGATACATAGAGACCAGGTGCATGATGGGTAGGTAACAGTGAATGCAGGTGTGACGGCCATGCTGCCCTGCAGCCTCTAACCCACATGATCGGCTGTGTGTTCAGGAAGAGACAGAGGCCGCTGCCATCGCACGGGACAGGTGCCAGGAGGAGGGAGAGACGGGACGAGACGGGACGAGATGAGACGAGAACTCTGCTTCTCCTCCCACGGGTTTGCGCTCTGCGTGCCGGGAGCCCGGGTGTGCGCGTGCCAGGACGCAGTGCTCATGGGAGAGCGGCAGCCAGTTACCCCTCTGCAGGGCCAGGAGCCCGGCGAGTGTGAGGAGTCGCGGCTGGAGGTGTGCGGTGCACTGTCCCGCTGTACAGGTGAGCAGAGCGGGGCTCTGAGAGGTGACATCCTCGGTAGAATCACAGACCGGAAGGGGCAAGCCTACATCTGGCCCCGGCGGTGCGCCCCGGAGCCCTGGACACGAGGGAGATGTGAACAAAGCTGTATTTCAGCAACATAACCGGCAGGGCCCTCGCGTGGGATGGGACAGAGAGAAAGCAAAAGCCGGAGGCCCAGTGCCGAAGCCCCTGCAAGCCGCTCTGGGGGGCCACGGGGTGCACTGTAGCCCCGGCGATGCTCTGAGGCCCTGGGACACCGGATGGCTGGGGAGGGGGGCTGGGGGAAGTGTGCCGTGTGAGCTGAGTCACTCCTATAACTCCCAGCTCTGCGCTCCTGGTGGCCCATGCGTCTTAGGAAGGGACGACCCAGCCCTTCCCCTCCCGTCGTCACCACGCTTCCCCCCTTCTCTAGGCGGAAGAAAACTCTGCCCCCCAAGAAGCCACATGCAGATGGACAGGGGGTGGGCAGACAGCTGGAGGAACTGTTCAAGATGGGGGGCGAGGCGCCCACACCTGTGGTGGATTCACCTGCCCCAGGCATCTCCTCCCGCCAGCAGCACGGGGTCGTGGAGAGAGCGCCGGAGACAACGTCAAAACGCCCAGCTGGTCTACCCACATGCTGTGTGACCCTGGGGACATCACTTAACCTCTCTGCGCCTTGTGCTGCTCTACCTGTTGAGTCATCCATGCGACCCACAAATACAGAGCCCCACTATGTGCCAGGCGCTGGGCTGGGCACAGAGAGAGGAGGGCCAGTCCGTCCCGGATGGTTCAGGGGTGCAAAGCCCATGCCTGCACGTCAGGAGTTGCAGGTCCCCACCCGCGTGCTGGAACCATGACCCCGGCCCCCTAGGATCAGGTGAGGAGGAGTCTGGGGAATTCTTGAGCAGCAGTTGCCAGCCAATGGTCTGCGGGCCCCTGGTGGTCCATGAGGTCCGAAAGGTGGCGACCGCTGTCCTAAAGAGCCCAGCCACTCCCCGAATCCCCGTCCCGCTGGGCCAGTGACCAGCACCAGGGGCGGCCTGCCACCCCACCACTTCCTGGTGCCCCTGGCCAGGACGGGCCCGGGGAAACCAGCGCCTGGCTGCCACAGCCCCTGCCACCAAGGCGGCCACAGCCCCGCCCCCTCCAGCTGCCTCTGCGCCGGCTGCCGCCGCTGCTCATTTCCAGGCAAATGTTCTAGTTAATTAAAACACACCCAAGTGCGCACACGCGCGCGAAGCCAAGCTGCAAAGCCTGCTCTGCCCACCGGCGGCCTCTCTTCTCCAGCCAGGACCCACCGGGGCGGGGTTTCCAAAGCGCCTGTTCCTGGCACCCAGGCTTTGCTCATATGACCTAATGTGCACACACGTGTGCACACATGTCCGTGTGTGTCAGTGCATGACACACATATGCACACACGGCACAGTGCTCCCGCCTCCAGGAAACCTTCGCCCTCCAGCTCAGAACATCAGCCAGGTTAGTAATGAACGCTGCGTGCGTGAGTGAGTGAATGAATGAATGAATGAATGAATGGGTCCATAGATGGCTGGTGCACTGAGCAAAAGGGAACAGCACAGCTCTGGCCCCAAGTTCAAGGTCGTATGCTCACTGGACCAGCGGACCAGACTGAGTTCCCAGGGAACAGGAAGTACAGGTGGGCGGGGAACAGGGGCGCCTCTTGCCCTTCCATCTGCCCCGTGGAGCCCTGCCAGGCACTAATTGGGATCGCGCGCGCACGCGCGCGCGCGTGCACGCGCACACACACACACACACACACACGTGGGTGTGCACCTGTGAGTGCACCTGTGCATGTGACCGGAAACTCCCCTGCCCAGGTCTGGACACCCATTGCCACCACGAACCCACAAGAGAGGGCTCCAGCCATGGAGGCCAAGAGATGCCCAGCAATCCCCCAGGGAGGCAGGCGTGTCTGCGGTGCCCTGGCTCCCTGGCACCCCGGGCCTACGATGGGCACCCAGGCCTCACAGCAGGTGGCTGCAGGTGATCCAACAGCGGGCAGGCCTGCCCAGCAGCAGTTCTACCCCCTCCAGGCCCACCAGGACCGCCTTGCTGGTGGGTGCCACCCACGGCCATGTTCTGGGGGGTGGGGGGGAGCTTGGACACTCAGGCGGGGAAACCGGCCCGGCGGAGCCCAGAGGAGATGGCTCACGTCGCAAAAGACTCCACAGAGCGAACAGACAGGTTTACAAGCCGCAGCCCTGGACTCGGGCCGGTGTGCTCAGCACAGCAGAGGCGAAGGGGACCTCAGACGGAGGGCTTGACCACAAATGTCAGGGACTTCAAAGTGACGCTCCGGCCCGTCTGCCAGTGAGGGGAGCCCACGGCACGCCCAACCGCCCAGGCGGCCTCTGCCACCACTGCCAGGCGCCTGCCCCGGGTTCCTGGAGGCTGCGGGGTCCTAACTCAGGCTCCCCACATCAGAATGCGCTCTGTGCCTCACACAGAGCCCCCTGCACCCCTGCCCAAGCCTCCCTCCTCCTTCCCCCCTGCCTCCCCACCCCGCCCCCCAGGCTCTCTCTTAGGAACAGCTCTGCCCTCAGTCCTGTCTGCAGCCTCTGCATCCATTTCCTCTCCCCCCCTGCCCCCCCAGGCTGCCCCATGTGCCCACCTGCCCCCTTCCTCTCACCCCCATTGCCCACCCGACTCCGAGGCCCTCTCAGCCACTGGAGACACGAGCCAGGAGGGACTAGAGAGCCGGGACTTGCTTTGAGCTCCCTGCCTGGCCAAGCCAAGCCCAGCCCCCTGCTCAGGGAAAGGGGGGTGTGGGGGGCTCATCCTGGGCACAGAAGGCCCAGCCACGGGGAAGCGCCTAAGGCTGCCAGACCCTCCCAGGCCACACTTGCAAAGCCAGGGTCTGCAGCACCGTGGGGGCCGGAGAAGTCCCCTCCCCTCGCCCTGCAGCAACTGCCCAGCCTGGGGTCCAGGGGACCGCCTCCGGCAGGAACAGAGCCTCCGGCAGATGGGATGTCACCAGTGAGCGGCAGGCTCCGGGGGGCTGGGCTGACGGGTCACTCAAGGAGAACATGAACTCGGGAGGGAGGACGGCCGGATCCACCCGCCATCCCCACAGCTTCCTGGCTGTGTGACCTTGGGCCAATGAGACCTGCTCGGAGCCTCAGTTTCCCCATCTGTGAAATGGGATGATGGTCCCGTACACCCTCCCAGGGCTCCTGGATGGTAAAGTGGATGTGGCGGGTCCGAAGCGCTCTACCAACGGCAGTTTTTAT
The DNA here is from genome assembly GCF_964212035.1 of Myotis nattereri. Taxonomy (NCBI): domain Eukaryota; kingdom Metazoa; phylum Chordata; class Mammalia; order Chiroptera; family Vespertilionidae; genus Myotis; species Myotis nattereri. The sequence continues at coordinate 2,621,104 of NC_138090.1, forward strand.
GTTGTGACGACAACCATTACCCCTGTACCCTGTGTTGGTAGCTCTGAGGAGGGGTCAGGACTTCAACAGAGCGGCCACCGAGGGGGTGACCCACCCCACTCTGAGCACCCCCTCCTGCCCGGCCGCCTGCGTCAGGCACGGGAGCCTCAGGGCCGAGTGGGCCCAGCAGCCTGTCCACCCACCGGTGACCCTGATTAGGAGGCCCCTCTCTGGATCGCACAGTGGCAGTGTGGGGGCGGGGGCAATGCCCTGACCATCCATCTGTAACCTTCACCCTCTTAATCCTGCGGACAGGAGCAGAGGGGGGCCTGGCGCCTGCCACTAACCTTGCCATCTGACCCTTCACTCAAAGGTACCCAGAGGCCCCAGCTGGTGTGGCTCAGTGGATAGAGCACTGGCCTGTGGACTGAAGGGTCCCAGGTTCAATTCCAGTCAAGGGCACGTGCCTCAACCGCAGACTTGGTCCCCAGCCAATCGCTGCGTCTCTTTCACATCGTTCTTACTCCCTCTCTCTCTCTGTCTCTCCTCCTCCCTTCCACTCTCCCTAAAAATCAATGGGAAAATATCCTCAGGTGAGGATGAACAAAAAAAGTAAATACAATTTAATTTAAAAAGGGCAAGAAAGAAAAGCAATAGCCACTGAGCTCCCCTGGGCGCCAGGCAGGGACCTGCGGAGTGGCTGCAGCCCAGGTGGCCCTCATGGAGCGTCCCTGTCACGCAGGGACTGACAAGGGCCAGGAAACCACACCAGGAAAGTGGACAGCATGCTCCTCCTTTAGAACCCCAGGCCTGAGCGTGTCAGAGGGGGTGACAGCCACCCGTACCTTCAGACAGGTAAACAATGGGGACCACGGGCCACGTTCCCCCAAATTCAGAGCTGTCTCCCCTCTGCTACAGGCACCCCGAGAGCAGTGCCCTTGGGGGCTCAGGGCCAAGGAAACTGAGGCAGAGAGGCCCGTGAGAGCCCAGTGGGCAGGCGTGACGCCGGGTGCTTCCTCCACGCCGCGTGCGGGACCCCACCCGGCCACGCCGGGCAGTCGTAGGCACCACGGGCTCCTGAGGCGGCCAGACCGCCACCTCCCGGGCAAAGGCCACAGGACGTTCCCTGTGATCACCGTCCCCCCAGTGGGCCCACGCCCTCACGGACACCCAGCACTCGGTGGAGGCGACAGGTGGCTCAGACACCACCCGCAGAGCCCTCCCAGCCCAGCCCAGCGCCCTGCCAGGTGCCCTGCGGCCACCTCGGGGCTGGTCCCCCTCGGCCACCGGCCTCCCCAGTCTGCCCTGGGCCGTCCCAGCCGCTCCTGCCGCCCCCCCTGGTCCCAGCCCCGGAGCCTCAGCCAGCCCCTCCCGCCCTCCCCCTCAGGGCATCCCCAGCCTCGCCATCACTGTCCCCCAACCCCACAGTACTCCTTCCCTCTCATCTCCTCCCAGGGATTTCCCATAAAGACCCGAGTTTTGGGGTTCAGGGGGGAAAATCTGGAAGCTTGGGGAACACAGGATCCAGCAGGGCAGCCGGTGACAGAACTGAGGAGCCGCTGTGCCCTCAGCAGGCACGTGACCTCCGTCACCCAGCTCCACCTGGCCCCCGCCTGCCTGACCCCCATCACCTGACTTGCAAACCCCGAGTTAGCCCGGCACGTCCCCGCCCCAGACGCGGACTGCAGGCTTCCTATCACCAAGACATCATCTCTGGACCGGCCATGTGGCTCAGTGGCTGAGCATCGACCTATGAACCAGGAGGTCACAGTTCAATTCCCTGTCACGGCACAGGCCCGGGTTGCGGGCTCCATCCCCAGGAGGGGGCGTGCAGGAGGCAGCTGGTCGATATTTCTCTCTCCTCAATGTTTCTCTCTCTCTCTCTCTCTCTCTCTCTCTCTCTCTCTCTCTCCCTCCCTCTCCCTCTCCCTCTCCTTTCCTATCTCTAAAATCAATAAAAATATATATTTTTTTTAAAAGACATCATTACTGATCTCTGTCCGTCCCACGGGGCGTGACGCTGGGAGGTGCCCCGAGTCTGCTGGGGGGACTCGAGGAGCAGGGACGGGGGTACAGATGTATCAGACGGGACACCGCCCCACGGCCTCCCCTCGCCGGGCACAGCACCTCCGTGTATCTCGGCACCTGAGTTCCCGTTCACATCCCTGCTCCCGTGGGCCGTGCGTGTAGTTTATTAACATCCACTAATAAACAGCGCGGGCCTCCCGCCGGCCGGAGCCTGGCTGTCCTGCTTGGTCTCAGCACATCTCGGCCAGGAGGGAACCCTCGGGGAGAACTCCCTCCAGGTTATATTTAGGAAGGGGTGGAGGGGAACCTTCCTCCAGTCATCCATTCAGCTGCTGGGGCCTGCCCACCCCCACCCCCCACCCCCGGGCCGGGCCTGGCCACGGGCAGGCAGCCCCCCCCACCCCACCCCAAGCGGGGTGCACGCCGAGCCCGGCCTCCACCCGGCCCTGATTATGCCCGCGTTTAAAAATAAGATGTGAGGGCCGCATTATGTAAGGCCGGCCCCACTCCCCTGCCCACCTCCAACTCGGGAATCAAAGATCATCACGTCTGCCATCAAAAGAGAATGAGAGACAGGCGGGGACAATGGAAACCTCGGCTGACAGGAGCCGATCAAAGGCCCGGGCGCAGAAAGGGAGCGGCCGGGGGCCTTTAATTACTGCCCGCAGCCTCAGGCCCGCGGCTCGAGGGGAGAGGAGAGTTTTGAAGGCCGCCGGGCTCCGTCCCGCCGCGGCGCCTGTGTCCACCGCCGACGCCAGTTCCCGACAAACTCACGCCTTTCATTTCCCTCCCTTTTTTCCCTCCTTTTCCTCGGCCCCCCGCACGCCAGACAGGACTCCCAGGCTCCCCAGCGCTCGCCGTCCCCCGGCAGAGAAAGCTCAAAAGGGCTCCCCGGAGACCCCGGAGAAGGGACCCGGGATCCCCTCGAGGGGCCGGGAGCTGGGGGGGCCCCAGTCCCCCAGCAGCCAGAGGGGTTCCCCGAGGCAGCTGGGGACCCACCGTGGCCGGGGAGCCGCAGCGCACAGCGATTTGTGTGTGTGTGTGCAAGTCTTCCTGGTCGAGGGGGGGGGGAAACTTCAAATTCACACCGGGCAGGGCTCCGTGGGCAGCGGATCAAACCGGAGCACCGGCTGTTTGAGCTCAGCGGCGGAAAAAAGCATTGCCCAGGGACCCGGCTTAAGCAGACGCTGGATTAAACTTCAAACGCCAACTCCCCGTCCCCTCCACCGCGGACCGTCGGAGCTAATATTGCAGCGCGGACTCTGAAATGCATTCCACAGGACTGGCTCCGGCCCGGCCTGGCCTGGCCTCTGGATCGAGGGGACGGGCCAGCGAGGTCCTTTAGACAGAAAAGCCGCGCGGGAGCCGCCCTCTTGCTCGGTGGAGGGAAGTCACGTGCACACACCCCCACACACACACCCCGAACCCCAGAGGGAGCCCCCGGGGGAAGAGGCCTCGGGGGCAGGCGGCAGCTCCCGGAGGGGGCGTGAGGCTGGGGTCTTCCCGGCGATGAGGCCACACATGTTTCCTGCGTGAAGGGCGAGGAGGCCAGGCCAGGGCGGGAAACGGGAGCACTGAAAACGGCGAAGGACTTGAACAAAGCAGGCGCCCCTTCGAGCACACGCGCAAGCAAGGGCGTGTACGCGTGTGGCCCCGTGGTGGACGGGAGACTCCCCGAGAGAGGAAACACTGCAAACCCACGGGTGGTGGGGGCGGAGCAGAAGCCGCGGTCTCCTGAAAAGACTTTCTGCTTTCCACGCCTTCAGGGCAGCACCGAAAATAACGAACACCTTCGCTGAACGGGTGCAGGCCAGAGACAGCCTGGAGGAGGCGGCAAGAGGTGCTGCCGGGTTAAGCAAAGAGTTATTTGTGCCCCAAACAGAACTCGAGGCCGTGCCTGTCAGAAGCCTCACCACCCACCCCTACTCCGTCCCGCCTTGCGCCCCCCACAGGCGCTCCCAGTGAGAAAGAACGGGGTCAGACTGCAAAACAAGGGGGCCCCCCAAAGCGTGCCTCTGTCCCTCCCTCCCGGCGGTCAGGGCACCTCAGCCACCAGCTTCCAAAGGCGGGAACAGAAAACCAGGCTGCCCGCCACCCAGGACTGAATGGCGTGGCCGGGCCCAGGCCTGGCGATGGCCCCGCAGAACCGCTGGCTGAGGCCGCAGGAGCACCCCGGCTGGAGAAGGCGGGCTGGGGGAGCGCAGCGGGGGTGGGAGGAGGCTCAGCGCGGGCCAGCAGGTCTGCAGACGCACGTAATGAACTCCTGCGAGCCGCCTCCACTCTCAGGCAGGGCCCTGGGGAGCCTGTGGAGACAGGAGGGGCGACGCCCCCGGAGCTTCGGCTCCAGCCGGAGGCGCAGGCGGGCACCTGATCGGGGTCATCGATTCCTCCCTTCTCTTCTCGGAAGCCGCCGGAGCTGTTGGCCCTGGGCCTCCGGTCGCCAGGAGGGGTCTGCGGAGCCCTTCCTTCATGGGAAGGGTCCGGCCCGACGGAGACGGGGGCGGGGGGTGCTTCAGAGAGGACTGAACACAGCCTCCAAGATAGACGTAGGGGCGCTACACGGTAGAGGGGTGGGCGGAAGGAGCTCACAGCGGTGGGCCTGAGGAACCGGTGTATTCTTGCCACATCGCTTATTCGTGATGGCGTCGTTTATTATGACCGTGAGCCTCCTCCTGCCCTCCCTGCATGAAGAGCTTATACAGAGACGTGCGCCCGTCCGCCCAAGCCCTCGCCCCCTTGGCGAGCCCGCCGTCGGAGGTGCCTAACTTGTAGGAACAAAGCCAGCCGCGCTCGGGGCCTCTCCCAGCGGGAAGACGCCGGGGAGACCCTCGCTCCGTGAACAGGACCACCCCACGCCCGAGAATTTAGCCGCTGTGGTCAAACGGGCCCAGGCCCCGCCACGTCCCGGCTGGACGACCGGCAGCAAGTTACTGGACATCTCTGGGCCCTGGGGTCTCAGTCGATAAAAACAAGGGATCCCCAAAGTACACATCCCACAGGGATGCGGAGGGGGTTAAAAGATGGGGTGCCTGAGCGGGGCCCGCAGGGTGGAGCTAGGAGTGGACACCCACTGTTCTTGCTCATCTCGGTGCCGCCACGTGCCCAGCACCGGGCCCGGCAGAGACAGGCTTCGGAAACATATGTGATGAGCGGCAGCGTGACAGCCCGCACCGGAGCCCGCGCCTCGTCCTGCCGGGTGGCCGGGGAGAGGGCCCGCTGGATCCTAACGGCAAGGCCACTGCACTAGGATCTGACCTGTCAAACGCCTAACTGCACCCGGAGTTCCACTTCCAGCCACTCCCCATAGCGCTGCTTTGCCCACCTGGTGCCCACACAGCTCTGCTCCTCGCCAGCAGGGCGGCGAGCTGCACAGCCCAGGCGCCCAGAGGCCCTCGCCTCCCACCTCCTTCCACCAGGCAGACCACCGAGGCCGAGTGCCCTACACCGTCCCCTCCCGCAAAGGGCGCCCCACGCACGGGACCCAGGCTGGCCCCTGAGGGGAGGGATGCTGGCGGGCTGGCCAGGGCAGGCACCCCTGGGCCACAGCAAGGGGGGAGGGACTGGACAGCCAGTTCTATGTTGCGACTCCTCACAGCTTCTTGGGGTCGTGCTGGGAGTGCCTAGGAAAATCCTTAGCATTTCCAAGATACAAAACATGGGCCCGAATCATGCTTAGAAACGAGGCTGGCCCAGCCGGCGTGGCTCAGTGGACTGAGCGTCGACCCGTGTCCCCTGAGGCCACCGGGTCGATTCCTTGTCAGGGCATAAGCCTGGGTCTGGGGCTCCATCCCCAGCAGGCGGCGTGCAGGAGGCAGCGGCTCCATGTTTCTCTCGCATCGATGTTTCTGTCCCTCTCCCTCTCCCTTTCCCTCTCTCTGGAAATCAACAAAATCGTGTGTGTTTTTAAAAAAACGAGGCTCTGCAATTAAGCAAAAGCTGACAAAATACAGAATGTGCCAACAGGAAAGGGTGGCTTCAGAGGCACCTCTGGCTCCCGGGACCACAGCCACTCGCCCTGCGGCCTACCTTGGGCTCCACTCTTGGTCCCTCAGCCTTAGAGCCTTATCTTCTGAGGTCGAAAAGCAAAAAGACCACCAGCTCTGGGCCCAGATCCGATACCTTCAACAAGGGCAGCTCCTGCCTCCTGAGCACTTACTGCGCCCACTCAGAGCCCTGGGCGCCCACTCGGAGCCCTGGGCGCCCACTCAGACCCCGTGGTGCCCACTCAGAGCCCTGGGTGCCCACTCGGAGCCCTGGGCGCCCACTCGGAGCCCTGGGCGCCCACTCGGAGTCCTGGGTGCCCACTCAGAGCCCTGGGAGCCCACTCAGAGCCCGTGGTGCCCACTCGGAGCCCGTGGTGCCCACTCGGAGCCCGTGGTGCCCACTCGGAGGCCTCGGTGCCCACTCGGAGCCCTGGGCGCCCACTCGGAGCCCTGGGTGCCCAGGACCTCGGCGCATCCTCCCAGCACTCCCTGCGGGAGGTACTACTGTCAGCCCCATTCTGCAGAGGGGGAAACTGAGGCAGCACATGAACAGGAGCTGCGGGGTCTGCAGCGACGGAGCCCTGTGGTCTCGGGCAGGTTCGTTTCCCTCCTGGGAGCCCCAGTGGGTCACGTGTGACATGGGTCCCCGTGCCCGGCTCTCAGCAGCGCCGTGGGAACGCTGAGGGATCAGGAAGGGTCCAGCGCTGAGCCCCGAGTCCGCTCATCTGCTCTTTCCCTTTGTGCCCCCCCTGAAGGCAGGGCGCTGGTACCTGCACCCCCTCCCACCCGCCGGAATGTCACTGTGACGGGTTAGCACAGGCTCTGAATTCGGTGACGTGCGTCCTCCTACCAGGGACTGTGGTGTCCGTGTTGTTGTTGATGATGATGTGAAAGGCTCTGATGTGAAGAACTGGCCCCTAATGAGCTCTGGCTCCAGACAAAGAGCGTGAAGCCGGGCTGCCCAGAGGCCCCCCTACCAAGAGCCTCCCCCCCCCCCCTACCAAGAGCTCCCCGTGGCGCCAGATTCCAAACCCCTGACTCCATCTGCCTTCTCAAGGTGTTTTTCCACCTCCAGGGGCAGCTCTGGGGGCAGGAGACCCCGCGCCCTGCAGGGCTGGCCTCTCCCGTGGCCCCTGCGGCCCCTTTGAAGTGCCCGGCATGGGGCGGGCTGGGAGGAAACCCTGGGCCCAGAGGCACCTAGCCGCCCCCTCCCCGCCTCCCCCTCATTGTGCAGCCTGACTGCGCCTTTGTTGCTGGAGCCCAGGCAGGGGGCAGCCTGGACCTGGCCTCATTATGTGCCTGACCTCAGGCAAGCCCCTTCCCCCCAGGGTGGAAGGTTAAGGCGGCCCCGGCCAGGCGGGCCTGGGCCTGGGAGGCCTTCTTGCAGGGACAAAGGACCAGCCCCTTCCTCCTCTCCAGGCCTCCGAACAGCTGCTGGCCCGCGGAGCCCAGGCCGGCCTGCTGCCGGGCTTTGATGCTCAGAAGTCACCAGGGGGCTCCTGTCCCGCCTCCTTCCTCCCACCCCGTGGAGGAGACACTGGGCGGGGGGGGGGGGGGGGGGGGGGGGGGGGGGTGATGGAGGAATGCAGGCCTGGGGAGCCGGCTGCTGGGGAGGCCCCTCTGACCCCCTCAGAACCTGATGCCAGCAGCTCACTAAGGCAGGATGGGGTGGGCCCCACCAGGGATCAGAGTAAGATCAGGCGCCTCGCAGGCCTGCCCACTGCCTCCCTCTGTCTGTCGCCTGGCTCCCGGGACAGAGCCCATGTCACCTCGCCACAGACGGCAAATGTCCCCTGGCTTAGGGCCTCACCTTCCCAGAGGAGAGAGGGCTCCTTTAATGCGAATGGCCTCCCCAGTAGGATCCTGGCATCTGTGCCAAGCCCAGCGCCAGGTGGAACCACCTGGAAGGCTGGGCTCCTCTCCCTGCTTCCCTATTAAGAGTTCCAGCTACCTGGAGGCCTGGGCCTCGCACGCGGGACCCCCAGGCACCGTTTTACTACGCGCTGATTTTCATTTTAAAAGATTTTTGGGGGGGTGTTTTATTTCCTGAAGACCCTGGTGCCAACTCGGGGGTCGCCTGGGGCACACGGGGACCCGCTTAGGAACCAGCGAGCCGGGCGTGCAGTGGCGGGAGGGCCCAGGCTGCCGTTGTGCGTGCACACGCGTCTCGGCGAGCAGGTGTGTCCCAGCGTGTGCGCAACAAAAGGCCTCACCCACGGAGCGGGCGGGCGGCGGGAGCGGGCAGCGGGCTGGCCAGGCCATGGTGGAGAAGGGCTACTTGTCAAGGGACAAAAGGTGGAGGGGCACACGCGGGGGAGGCGCACACCGCGGCCCCATTATCACCGCAGCTCGCTGGCAGCCGCCTGTGGGAGGCGTGCGCACACGTGTGCATGTGCGTGTATGTGTGTGCACGCGCCCGTGTGTTGGGGGAGACTGCCTGGCTCACATTGTCCTGCCCGGCCAGGCGACACAGCACCCCACACGCTTACAAAGATATCGATTCCCCCTTCCCGTCCGAGCGAGATCAGATGCGCCCCCGGAGTGACACAACCTTAACTTTTCAGTGGGGTTTTCTGTCGGCAACTTATTTGTTTGTGAGAGATTCTGAGGACCCGTCTCTCACCGCGTCTGTGCGCGCATCTCCCCGCTCCCCCCCCCCCACCTCCCACCCCCGAGCCAGGAGGGCATGTGCTGGTTACCGGGAGCGTGCAGGCGGCTCCCGGGCACCCTGGGCTCGGGGAATGCCAGGGGGTAGAAGTTGGGGGGGCAGGGGGGATTAATTGCCAAGAAAACAGGCTGTGCTGTGACTTTGATTCCATCCATTACCATTATCTTTCTGCCCAGGTCCCCAGCCACCTCCGGCCCCGGACGCCGTTAATGTTCTTGGCCGCCCCGATACCCCAGCAGATTTCTGGCGGTGCCACGCCGGCCGCCTGGGCGCCTCCTGGGCCCTTATCAGCTGCTCCCAGTCAGCCCGGCCGGGCCCAGCTGCCCCAGGCCCTCGGCCTCCGGCTTTATCTGCACGCACAGACCTCGGCCTGGCGAGCTGCGGGCCAGGCGCCACCCGCACCCCCAGGAAGCTGGCGGGGAGCACCCGCCCTGCTCCAGCATCCTGGTGGGGTTCATTCCCAGCCGGGGCGCCCCCCGGCCGAGCTGCTCTGCCTCGCCACCGGCATCAGTAAAACGCCAACCTTCCGAAGAGAAGAAAGAACAAAAAAACCACAGATTGAGATTAATAAAGCATTTGTTGGTTCTCCAGCAATTTCGCAGGCCCCGCCGAAGCCCACCGGAGACCCACGGAGCTCCAGTAATTTTCTGTTATATTATCTTCCTTGTAAAATACTTCCCCAGACGGCGTCCCCGAAGGGGCTCAAATATCACGGTGACTCACCAAAATCAATGCGCACTCACCTATTGACATTTTTACATAGTTTTTGGATTTAGCATCCAGCCGAAAACACAACCCACGGCTCTGCCAAGGAGCCGACAGGCACTTCTCGAGGCAGCTATTACTGTTACAAAGGAAAAAACGCGGCACCCAGGGGAGCGGGGCCGGGGCGGTGACGTCAGGGGGTAATGGGGTGTCTGAGAGAGATTGCCAGCGGCTGGCCGGCTCCCCTGGGCCCGCACAAGGCTGCGCTGTAACTCTAATAAAGGAGGAAATTCTAGGAAAGGGGGCTTCTGCTACAAAGGGGTCCAGGCAGCCGCCGAAAATAGCCCCTTGGAAATAAATAAATAAAGGAAGGAAGGCGGGGGCCAGAGCCTATAGATGGGAAAATAAAATAGATGGGGGCTCCCCGGGAGGAGGCTCCCTGGCCTCCCTCCCCCACCACCCCCCACCCCCCCACCCCAACATCTGGGGCTCCGCCTCCCCCGCCTTCCTCCCTGGAAACACATGGTTTTAGTGCCGGGAGGGGGTTCGCCATCTCTTTGGGCCAACGGACGGGTTTCCTAAAGGAGTTAAGTTTGCAGGGTTCCCGCCCTCCCCTGCCCACCCCCCCACCCGCCCCCCGCCTTTCCCGAAAGCAGTGCCTGGGCTGTTTACTGGGAGGCACCAGGAGCAGACGTTTCTATTGTTTGGGCTTGGGGTTGCTTTTGTGTGTTTTGGGGTTTTGATTTATTCGCCCCCCCCCGCCCCCCCCCCCCCGCATGGGTTGGCTCTTATAACCGACTCCCATTCGGGTGGCTGTGGAGGCTCCTGCCACAGGGCCCCCTGTTAAGAGCCCGCACTGCGCTCCTGCGAGGTGGGTCGGGTTTCCTTCCTTTCCCTTACTTCTGCCACCCACCGCGGCGGCTCCCCCCTCCTGGGATCAGAGGTCCTGGAAGCATCTGGGTGGACCCCCCCGCCCGCCCCCCAGAAAGAGGCCACAGTCTGAAGAGGAAGGAGGGCAGGGAAATGGCGGCTCCAGGCCCCAGGCAGGGCACCGTGCTCCCCTGGGAGTCTGCGGCCCAGCCTGAGCCCCAGAGGCTGCTGGGAAAAGCCAGGCCTCCTGGGCCGGGGCGGGAGAGGTGACTTGGGGAGAGAGATGGCAAGAATGGGATTCCCAGGGTCACACTCTATTTCGTCGCTTTGAAAGAAAAAGGAGAAATAGGCCCAGGATTTAAAATAAAATTTTAAAAAAGGAGAAGAAACAAAGAGAAAAAAGCAGAATGCCCTTCAACCCAAAGCTACTTGGAAGTCGGTCTGAACAAAGGTCTTCAGCTAAAAATGTCCAGTCAGCACATGGGCTCCTGGTCCCTGGGTCCCCAAGCCCCTGCGGACTCCCATGGGGCCAGCTGGGAGCAGAGCTGCCCCCCCTCCCCGGGGTGGGCCCAGGGCTATGAGCCGCAGCTCAGCCCCATCAAGCCCCCCACCCCCACCCCAGGAGCCACCAGAGCTTCCTGGCTGGGGGAGGGGGGCACGGGGCCCAGCGTGGACACCAATGAGGAAAATCCGGCTGGAAAAAGAGAAAGGATCCTACAACTACGGGCCCAGGGGAGGGAAGCAGAGCTGAGGAACGCGCCAGCCAGCGCCCTGGCACCGGATCGCAAACCTTGAATCAATGATGCAATTGCTTAATTAATCAGCCCACTAGGGGTGGGTGCAGGGGATCTCAGCGAGCGTCTGACCCCACAATCTCCTGGCGGGCGAGCCCCCCTCCACGGCCCCCTCAGCGGGGCCCTCGGGACCACAGATGGCTGAGCACCGGCTGGGAGTCTCACCGAGGGGGGAGAATGTGAGCTCCCGGTCCCCTGTGTGAGCCAGTCACTCTGGCAGAAAGCAGGAGGGCGGAGAGGAGGAGGGAGGGAGGGGGGAGGAGGGGGGAGGGAGGGTCTTATCAGCAACTTAGAATTTCTTGGCCTCGGCTGATGCAAGTTAGCTTTCCCAGTGTTATGTTCCTGTCCCAGTCAATGAGGCTGGAATAGAAATAGCCAGGCCTCTTTTCAGCCAGCCCGCTGAGTGCCAGCTTTAGCAGGGGGGAGAGCAGTGCAAATTAACCCTGAGGCTTAACATGGTCAAGTCTTGTAACCTGTTAAAAAAAAACCAATAGTGAAGGTGAGTGTGCAGATGGTAGGTGTGGAACAGGCCACACATAGAAACTGCAGAGTATGTGTGTGTGTGTGCATGTGCAAGTGTGTGCATGCTGCGTGTGGAAGTGTGTGGTGTGTGCAAGTGTGTGTGTGTGCCTGTGTGTGCAAGTGTGTGTTGCGTGCATGTGCATGCAAGTGTGTGCGCAAGTGTGTGGTATGTGTGTGTGCATGCTGTGTGTGCGTGTGCGTGCATGCGGACATGGATGTGTGCATGCGTGTAGTGGGGGACAGAGGGCAACCCTTCTGTCACTCCAAGACTTCAGCCACAAAACACTTGCCAGAAAGCAGGAGGCCACCTCCACCCTCCTACTCTGCCGGCCCAACGGGAAGGGAAGGATGCTCCGAGGTGGCTTTTCTCACCTTTAATGCACAGGAGGGAGGAGGAGGGGAGGAGGAGCGGGAGGGCAAGGGGGCCACTACCTCACCCCAACCCCGGGAGCCGCTCTAGGAGTTTCCCGGCTCAGGAGGAGGGGAGGCCCGGCGAGGGGCGGGCAGAGGTGTTTTCAATTACCCAAAAGAAAGAGAATTCCTCTTTAAACAATACCCCCGGACACCGGCCGTTTAAAGAGAACGCACTCCGGCCCCTAACATATCAAAGTGCGGTTTAAAAATAGGAGCGCCGCCCGCACGCCCCCCTCCCCGGCGCCGATTTTGCCGCCGCGTTCTAGAAGGCAGATTAAATGAGGGAGCTCAAACACACTCAATTTTGTCCTTTAGCAAATTCTTCTCTTTCAGTCTTGCATGAAGCAAAAAAAAAAAAAAAAAAAAAAAAAAAAATCTCCCCACAGAGTTTTTCTCTTCTTCCTGGTGTGGCTCTGGGCCCCTGCAGCGCCCTGTGTAATTTCCAGTTCCTCAGAATTCAGGTATTAATAAAGGCCCCCCAGGGACGCCCAACAATATAACCCTACATTTCGAGGCATTATGAAAGGAAGCCCCCAGGGGTCTGTGGCTCAAATTTCTGAAATGTAGGCATTGTGAAAGGCACCCCAGGGGATGCCCGCAATAGAAATCTGCTGAATTCAAAGCATTTTGGAAGTCCTGGTGGGAGTCATTACTCCCACTGGAAGCTTTTTACAAAACATGTGTTGCTGACATGTTGACAGATTGCTCAGTGAAGTGTTTAGGTGCATGCACAAGGCGGGCCTCGGGAGCCGCCCGGCGCTGCCAGCGAGTCTCCGGGCGCTGGAACCGGGACCGTCCATCTTCCGTGGCGGGGGAGGCCTCGCCGCGGCAGCCGGGGCCCGGCGGCCTGTTCCCCGCGCCGGCAGCGGGCCTCGCACCCCCGCGCGGAGCCGCCACTTCGAGTGGGCCGGCCCGGCTCGCCTCTGGAAGCCGGGCTGAGCAGCACAGCTGTGCCGGCCCCGGTCTCCCTGCCAAGGGCTTTACTGAAGGAATCCGAGGCCACCTCGCTGATCGCTGCGGGGCGGCGGGCGGCCCGGTGGAGGAGGGGGCAGGGCGGGGTGGGGGCGCCCCCGGAGGACGGCACCTCCACCCCCCAGCCCTCTGAGGAGAGGCAGCGGCGTGGCTGGCGGGGAGGGGGTTTGGACGGGGGGCGCGCTGGTCTTGACAGCGTGAGGCTCGGAAAGTGATCTGTGACTTTAATAAGGCAGAGGGGCTCCCAGGAATTAGCTGCCTAGGTGATGGGGGCGGAGATGGATGGAAATGGATGCCTGGCCTGGTGGGCCGAGGGCCAGGCGGGGGCCCGGGGGAGGGCGCTCACCCACAGCCCCGTGCTCCCCGGCGCCCCTCTCCAAGTTTCTCAGCCACTCGAGGAGCGACACACTCTCTCTCTCCCTCTCTCCCCCTGGCAGGATAATGCGCCATATGCCTGTGTTCATAAAATTTTAAAGGTAAAAGCAGATGTAATGTGATAAATGTGTACATGTGTTGATAGGAACACACACCACACACAGGCAGGCACATTCCAACGCCCAGCGCTGCCTTCGCCCCCAGGGGAGGGGAGGGAAGGGGAGGGGAGGGAGGGAGGGCGACCTGCTCCCCCACCCAAGGCCGGGAGCACACAAAGAAACCCTCCTGGAGAAGTGTCGTTGTGTTGTGGTTGTTGTTTAAATTTATTCTCTTTGAACCGTACTGTCTACTGCCAGCTTGGGGTTTCCTTGACTGGAGGTTTTTAAAGCACCTTGAGAAATAAAAATCATTTCTTTTGATGCAGCAGCATTTAGTAGTAGAGGTGCCCATGGGGATGGTGACCTCGTGTCCAGCCCTGCCTCTCACCTGCCCAGGACTTCACCTCCACGCTGGACGCCGGCTTTGCAGCTGGCTGGTGGGGACCAGAAACTCAGGGTCACCCCAGTGGCCCTTCTAAGCGTTCTCCCTCCTTTGAGAAGTAAACTGCATTTCAATGGGCAAAGGGCCTTTTGCAAGAGAAGGCGCCGGATGCCATTCTCCCAAGCCCCCTCGCAGGCTTCTGGGGACAAAGGCTCCGGAGAGGTGCCGGCAGGGGAGCCCTGGCCCCCCCACTGGGGTGTAAGCCCTTGTGGGGGCCAGCTGGGGATGGATGAGGCTCTGCTGCCTTCATGGGGTGCTCCCCACAGCAGCCCTGGGGGCGAAATTCTAAAGCTTCCAGAGTTGTCTGGCTCCCCCACGCGGGGCTGGGCAGGCAGGGGTTCGTCTTCCACTGGCTCCTGAGTGCGGGGCCCTGGGCGCCGGGCCTGAGGGCATCACGCACACGCACGCTAGATGCTGGGTGACCGTGTGCTGAGTGAAGAAGTGGAGGCATGGATTTGGCTCTGGGCCGTGGGCACGCAATGCAATACACAGATGGTGCATCATAGGATGACACACGTGTAACCTATGTCATCCTATGAGCCACTGTCACCCCAATAAATTTAATTTTACAAAGTGGAGGACTGACAGCCGCAGGCCATGGAGGAGGCTGTCAGGGTAAACTCTAGATGTACTCCATTTGGTCTCCAGGGGCGAAGGGCACGTGTCCCCCTCAAAACAGATGTTGGGGGGCCCTCTTTTTCCAAAGGGAGCCTTGGTCCTGGAGGCTGACAGAGGTGACTGAGCCCGGGCCCCAGGGGTCCACCATCCAGAGAGCTGCCTTCGCCCCAGCACCTGGCCAAGCTGTGCCCGAGATGACACCGGGGTGGGGGAGGTGGCCCGAAGGCCTGAGGAGGGGCATCACCCCGCCCTGGCTGTCACAGCCCCATGTAAAGCCCCCACTAGGTGTCCCCTCCTGAGCCCCCGGGCCTGCCCAAGGGTTCCGACCCCTGGGGCCCCTGGCATGGCAAGAATCTGCATCGCCATTTGACAAGAGTGACCAGCTGGTCCCAGTTTGTCCAGGACTCTCCCAGGCTTAGCCCTCAGAATCCTACGCTACAGGGAGCCCTTGGTCCCGGGCTGCTGGTCACCCTTCACCCTGACCCCCAAACTGTGAGTCCCGTGGTGGCGGGAACCAGCATGGAACCTGATGCAATAACGTGTGCTTAGTCCATGTGTGCGTCACTAAACTAAGGCTTTTGTCCCTGGGTCCCAGTAGGTCTGCGGGAGCACGAAGGTTTGTGTGTGGCACCAACGGCAGCAGCCCGCCTCGGCTGCCTCGGCTGCACACGGAGGCCTTCAAACATGGCTGCCGGAGACGGCCAAGCAGAGCAGGCCTCGCGTCCCTCCTTCTCACCACAGAGCGGCCCCTTGGCCATCCAGAACCTCCCCGTTCCCTCCAGGCCCGGAAGCCGCTTCTGAGCAGGTACCAACGCTACGGACCTCGAGGTGCCTTCCCATCCACCACTCACCTCCCCCCCCAACCCGGACCCTCCAGCCTTCAGACTTGACTTGCAAAGGTCAAACAAGTGGTAGAGTCTCCTTTCTGGAAGCAGGTGGGCGGGCCCTGGCAGTGGGAGAAGAAAAAGGCCTTCCATGCAAGCTCAGCTCTGGCTCGGCGAGGAGAGAGGTGAGCACGCACGAGGATTCACTCCACAAACAAGTCCATGAACCCTCCAGTCAGCGCCAGCGCCTGGGCGAGCAAAGGTAGGAAGTCCAGGTCGTGGCCCCTCGCCAGAGCTGCGGGTGGACGGCTGGGTGGATGTGCCCAGTCTGCCCACAGGGCGCTGCACTAGACATTGAGCGCAAGCATCCCATGGAACACCGTACCACCAATCAGAGGAGGCTGATGGAAACCTTTCCGGGGCATCACCCATCCTGGCTGTCACAACCTCCTCACCACCTCCAGGAAGCCCTCCCTGATATACCACTGCTGTGGTCAACAATACGATAAGTGCTCACCATCCACAGGTGAGTGGGGAAAAGGCGGAACAAGCTGGAAAGACCACTGCCGAGAGAGCGCCCTGGATCTCTGGCTTGCAGCTGGACTTTATTTTACTTTTTGGCTTGTCTTTATTTAATGGATCTTCTACAACGAATGTGTCTAACAAGCATGAAACGAGAAAAATGTATTTTGAAAACAAGGGAGCAGGCCAAGTGCTCCTGGGAGCCCCAGAGAAGGAGCTGGGCGGCCACCCACTCGGAGGCCGGGAGGCTGGGGGAGGAGGGTCGGGCTCTGCCAGGGAAGCAAGGTGGCAGAAGGGTGGCCGGGGTGCCAGGCAGAGAGAATGGCAGGGCAAGGGCACCGCAGATTTCAAGGGCAGTGGCAGGGTGGAAAGGGAAGAGGCAGGCGGCCAGGCGGGACAGGCCCGCCACCAGGGCCACCTGAGTGAAGAGGGGGATTGTGGTCCTGTGGGCACTGCAGGCTGGCGACCCTGAGCTCCGACCCATCATCACTCCCGTCACAGGAGAGGCCGCCGTCTGCCTTCGAAGGACTGGCTTCTTTTTAAAAAAATATTTTTAATTGATTGTTAAAGAGAGAGGAAAGGAGAGGGAGAGAGATAGAAACGTCAATGATGAGAGAGAATCACGGATCGGCTGCCCCCTGCACGCCCCCCACTGAAAATAGAGCCCGCAACCCGGGCCTGTGCCCTGACTGGGAACCAAACCGGTAGCCTCTGGGTTCCTCGGTCAGTGCTCAGCCACTGAGCCACGCCGGCCGGGCAGGACTGGTTTCCATCACATGATTAATATGATGGACAGGCTGCAGCCCCAAACAAGATGGAACCTTCTTCAGGCTCCTAGCTCCCAGCCAGCCATTGTCGCAGCGTCTGGCCAAGCTGACTGCCACACGGAACCGAGCCCGTCCCCTGGCACGGGCATAGCCCTCCCGTCCCCATTCGAAGGGGCTCGCTGTGTTAGGAGGGCCAGGGCCAGGGCCGGGGCCCGCGGCCTCAGCTGCCCCCCTCCGCCAGAGCCAGGTGTGCTGGGGCCCGGCCCAGCGCCTGGAGGGGACTCCCCACCGCCGGAGGGGCAGCTGCCACCAAACGGCTGACCTCTAGGTGGCCTTCCCACCCACCGCCCGATGCCCGGCAGCTGGCTGAGCTCTCACTCTGTGCCAGGCACAGGCGGTGCCAGCCACTGGGCCCATGGAGTCCAGGCATCAGAAGGAAATTAAAACAGATGACCCTGCCATTCACAAAAAACACAAGAGCGAGATCGAAGCAAAATAGGTCGCTTCCGTGAAACGCACAGTGACTCAGAAACCTCAGCAGCCCCGAAGGTGTCGGGTCCATCTGGCCTCTGAGGCCGGGGCTGCCTGACCCACAAAGGGGAGAGGGAGCCCGATCCGCAGAGAGGAGTGCGGCTGGGCCTGGCGTGCCAACCTCGCGACGGCGCCCTCAGCCTCACAGCCCGGGTGGTCCTGGCCACGTGACTGCCGGCCCCAAAAGAAAACCCCACCAACAAGCCCCCAGCCTGGCTCACGGGAGTCCACTTGCCACACGGTGGCCACAGGGGGCTTTAAGAACATACGTGCTCCAGGGAGCTGCAGCTAGTTCAGTCCTGTTGGAGGGTGTGTGAGTGTGTGTGAGTGTGTGTGTGTGCGCATGTCTGTGTGTGTGTGTGTGTGCGCATGTCTGAGTGTGTGTGCGTGCATATGCATGTGTGCATGCATGTGTGAGTGTGAGGGTGTGTGTACATGTGTGGGTGTGTTGCGTTGTGCGTGTGTGCGTGTGTGTGTGTGCAAGTAAGGCTGGTGGTGATTAGTGAAGCTATAATGAGAGATGATGTTGGAGACACAAGCAAAGGTGAGATCATCGAGGGCTTGAGTGTCATACTAAGAACATATAACTCTATTCTGTAGGTGATGGGGGGAAACAATGAAAATACAAACATATGTCCTCACCCTGGCCGGAGTGGCCCAGTGGTTAGAGCATCAGCCCACACACTGAAGGGTCTCCAGTTCAATCCCCGGTCAAAGGCATGTACCCGGGTTGCAGGCTGGATCCCTGGCCCTTGTCGAGGCACATGCCGGAGGCAACCAATCGATGTGCATCTCTCACATCAATGTTTCTCTCTCTGTCCCCCTCCCTCCCTCTCTAAAAAATCAATGGAAAAAAGATCCTCAGTTGAGGATTAACACACCAAACAAAAACTAGAAGAGCAAACGGAGCCTCGGGAGCCGGGGGAACGAAGGGACCTTAGAACACTGCACCCCTCTGTGTCCTGTGCCCGGACTGCCCTTCGACGCCAGGACAGTGCGGCTCAGCAGGCTCCCCCCACCGGGAGCAGCGGGACATACACCTGGGCTTGCCCCTGAAGCAGGCAGATCATTAGAACTCGCCTCCGAGTGCCCGGCAGCGGACCGAGCTCTCACTCCGTGCCAGGCCGGACGGTGCCAGCCACTGGGACCATGGCGGCCAGGCCGTGCCCAACGCCATGGCTCTCACCCAGGCCAGCCCGGCCTGCCCGCCCTTCGGGGGCGTAGTTTCCAAGCGCTTCAGTCATCAGAGAGGTAGCTCCTGGCATCTCATGGGCACGGCCAAGGGCCCCCCGGACTGCAGGCTCAGCCTGCTCTGCTCCCCCACCCGCACCCGGACACGCTAGCACAGATCCACCGCCGTGTTCCAGCCCCGCTCCTGCCGGACTTGCACTCGGTGCGGGAGAGCAGGGCCCAAAGCCTCACCAAGTCGCCCATGGTCCCAAGAAGGGACCTGCCCACATGCCCAGCATTGGCCCCGAGAAACCCCCAGGTCCCATGAAAACTCCCCTTCCCACAGCCTGCTCCCCCACCGCCCCCACCCCCCACCCCCTGAGTGTGCCTGGCGGTCACAGGGTCCTGGCTACTCCAGTGTGGTCCGTGCTGGAGAGCATCGCGCTCCGTGACATAAGCCGCTGCGAGGAAGGCAGGCGCCACGTGACTTCACTCAGATGTGGAAGCCGAGGGACCACCTGAACTACCCAGAAAAATGGAGAGACTCACAGAGAGGCTGACAGCTCTGGGGGGGCAGGTGCTGGTGTGTGTGTGTGGAGAGAGAGAGAGAGAGAGAGAGAGAGAGAGAGAGAGAGAGAGAACACTCATGGACACAAAGAACAGTGTGGCTGTGAGGGGTGGGGAGGGGCGGAGGAAGAGGGCATGGGGGGGATAAATGGTGGTGATGGGGAAATAAGATAAAATAAAAGTGTGGCCCATGGACCCGCAGCCCCTGCCGCCCTGGGAGCAAGTGCAGAACTCTGCCCCCCTCACCCCCACGCCCGGGCACCCCAACCTGCTAACTTGTCTGCATTCCACCAGGCCCCACAGGACTCCACTCGCAGGCACTTCCAGGTTTGAGAAGCCTGGGGCCACTCGGGGATGGACTGCCTTCGGGCGCTTCCTGTTCAGAAGCCCCCCCTGGCAGAGTGGAAAGGGAGGTGATCTGCCTAGATCACCCCCACGGCTGGCCCCAGCTTCCTGCAGCCCCGGGTGAGCACCTTCACGGAGAGCAGCCCACGTGGCCAGGACAGCGCCGGCTCTTCTCTCTCCTCACCACCCCACACAGCAGCTGCAAGGACCCCACCAGGGAGGATCCCCATGGGCCGCATGAGTCCGGGGCCGCGGCCGGCAGGAAGGCCTTCTCTCTGTCACTCCCGAGGGGCGCAATGGCCTGATGGGACTGGGGGGGGGGAGTGTACATTGCGGCTGAAATGCCTTTGTCGGATGCACGGACCCTGTGCCCCTGCCCCAGGCTTTGCTTGGGGTGCTCTGGGGTTCGGATCTACAGCCCACTGCGTGCCTTCTCTCCAGCGAGACATGAGCTGCTGGGAGGCAGCTGGCTCCGTTCTGTACATGCCTCACGCCCTAGAGCAGTGATGGCGAACCTATGACACGCGTGTCCGAGGTAACACACGAACTCATTTTTTTGGTTGATTTTTCTTTGTTAAATGGCATTTGAATATATAAAATAAATATCAAAAACATGTCTTTGTTTTACTATGGTTGCAAAGATCAAAAAATGTCTATATGTGACACGGCACCAGGGTTAAGTTAGGGTTTTTCAAAATGCTGACACGCCGAGCTCACAAGGTTCGCCATCACTGCCCTAGAGCCATCTCCACTGCACAGTACCTGACACTGAGTGCGTACGGGGTAATGGGCTTGGGATGGGGTGGGGTGGGATGATATAAGATGAGACAGGACGGGAGGAAGGGAATGAGGAAAGGGAGGGAAGAAAGTTGAGCTCAGCACCGCCCCCTTCATGTCCCCACAGGGGGACACGGACAGGACTGGTCACAGACACGACGGGAACAGCCTGGACGCCGGGCACCGGCTGGGCGTGAACCTGGTGCGTCCGCCTGCTGCGCCTGCGGTGGCTGACGGAGAACGGGGAGACGTGTGCCAGGCGGAGCCTCTCCCAGGCACAGTCCTGCGTGGGGAAGGGCAGCGGCCAGACGATGGGCCCAACACGGTGCCCTTTCTTCTTCCATCAAAAGTCAACGTGACCCTGTCCCTATGGGCACACGGACACCCTATCTCATCGAACCTGAGACCCATCGGCCGCGAGATGCGCACTTTCCGCTAAAACACACACAACAAACCCGTGTCACTCAGACACGATGCACCCCTAATTCTCAGGCCCGTCTCGCTCAGAGATGTCACGGGGTCTCGGGGCCTATGAAAGGCGCATCACGTAAGTAAATCTGTAGCGGAAGCCAGTCGGTGCCCGCAATTAACCGGGGCAGGGCCAGGACGAGGGGGACTGGCTCATCCATCTTCTCTGAAACTGTCACAGAGCAGGTGCACGCAGGCACCGAGCGATGTCTAACTTTTTATTTTTACATAAAGAACGGCCGACGGCCCTGTGCGCCTCCGGGAGGTGACGCCTGGTAAGGACGCTGGACTCACAGGTGAGTTGGGGGAGATGGGGCGTTTCCACGGTGACGCATGGGGTGGGGGTGGGGGCCCAAAGCCGCGTGGGGAGGAGAGGGAATGTCCAGTGGGGGGATGTGTCAAAAAGAGAAAGAGAGAGAGAGAGAGAGAGAGAGAGAGAGAGAGAGAGAGAGAGAAACATGCAGAGAATTCGATTTAGGGGAACAAACAATTCCCGAGCTACTCACAGAGGAACACTGGGGGCGACTGGGGGTGACTGGGGCCTGGGGTTGTCCCCCAAAATGGCCGCAGTACCTACCCACCCGGCCGCAGTCTGCAAAGCTGTTTACAAAGTCACACTGCACCCCGGGCGCATCGCCCACCGGGGACCGGCTTGGACTCCAGCCCCTGATTCCCCCTCCATATCCAATTCCGTGCGGGGAGCGTGGGACCTCACCCCCCCCCCAACTCCCCTGCAGCCCGGCCCAGCCCCGCGTCTCAATAAAAATAGCTCGGTGCTCAGGGCCCAGGTTCCCAGCTCGTCCTCCGGGTCCGGGCGGCGGCGGCGGCAAATGGAAGGCACGTGTGTATAAATAAATACATAATGAACAGGGCTCCTCGGAAGCTCCCTGACCTTCTGCTGTCCTTGCCTTCGCCCCGGCGAGCGGCTCAGGGAGTGGCCCTGCGGAGGGGGAGGGCCACGGTGCCCCCGTGCCAAGCGCTCCGGCAGCTGAGCAGTGACCGGCCTCCGTCGGCCGGAACCTGTGCGGCTTTCTCCCTCTGAGCAGAGGAAGTGTTGGCAGCTCAGGAGTGATTTGGTGATTTTGTTGTTGTTGCTGTTTGTTTGTTTTGTTTTTAAATATTTTTATTGATTTCAGAGAGGAAGGGAGAGGGAGAGGGAGAGAAACATCAATGATGAGAGAATCATGGATCGGCTGCCTCCTGCACGCTCCACACCGGGGATTGAGCCCACAACTCGGGCATGTGCCCTGACCGGGAATCGAACCCTGACCTCCTGGTTCATAGGTCGATGCTCAGCCTCTGAGCCACGCCGGCCGGGCCAGGCTTAAACGACTTTTTAAGTAAATATTGGACAAGCTGTTTGGTAAGAGTGTGATGAAGGGATGAGAGAGGAAGCAGCCTGCATTGGGCATCAGTGCTCAGGAAGCCGCGATGACGCGGGATGGAGTCGGTGGGAGCCGCGGCCCACAGTGAAGGCCGGGTAAGGACTCACTGCCCCGCCCTGGATCCCAGCCCCTGTGCCTGTGACCTGGCTGTATGGCGTCGATGACGGCCGCCTGCAGCCCTGCCTTCCGTCCGCGGGGAAGACACCTACTCCCCAAGCCCACCTGTGGTCTCGCAACTGCCACTCTATCGGTGCCCCTCAAATCCCACCCAGGACCCTACATTCTTCCCCTGGGAGACAGCAGCTCCTGGGGACGGGCACCCAGCTGCACTGATCCCTACCCATGAGCACCCTAGCATGCCCTGCGTTTACCCACTCACCTCTGTATCGTATGTCTCCCCGCCCAAAGGAATCCGCTCGATCCCCAGCACCGAGCCAGGGCCTGCGCACAGTAGGGACTTGATAAAAACGGAAGGTCTCAAGGGGAAGGGGCCGTGTCCCCCCGGAGCAGCAGGATGCACCCGCCGCTCTGGTCCCTGGTCCCTTCCTCCGCCCCCAGGAAGCAGGTGGCACAGCCGTTCCTGGGGCAGGAAGGGAGGGAGCAGAGCTGTGTGGGGGTGGTGGCCTCTGACAGGAGCAATCTCCAGACCAGAGGAGATTGCCCACAGAATTCCTGGTCCTCAGACACCCCGGGGAGTGCCCCTCGGAACGCCCAGGCCACTTCCAACAGATCGCTCAATGACGAGTTCCTGGGCACCTACTGGTGCCAGGCCCGGGGCCCGGCCAGAGACGGATGCGGGCATGAGAAAGGCACTGCTCTCCAAAGGCCCGCCTTCTAGCAGCAAAGACAATAACCAAAATGGAATCATAAAGAAGAATGTGAAGTGAGGGCCATGAAGGAACTCCAATGGGGAGATGTGCTAGGGAGTGAAGGAGAGCATCTTTAGCTGGGGGGCGGGGGGGGGGGCGGGGGTGTCAGAGGGCCACTCTCAGGAGGTGGCGTTGCTGCTGAGACCCAAAAGGAGGTGAAGGAGCTGCCACTCAAAGCCCGCACGAGCAGCCGGGTGGAGGGGGAGGCTGTGCAAAGGCCTTGGGGTGCAGGGGGGAGGGGGGAGGCCAGGCCGGTGCAATGGATTCGTTCCAAGTGCAGGGAATCAGGCAGAAGCTGCCCTGGGAGCAGACGCCGGGAAGGGGTTGGGAGGCCACAGGCAGGCAGATGCCAGTCACCTGCCCTCCCCAGCCCCCTACTGCCCTCCCCTCGGCCTCCTTCCTCCCCTCCTCCCCACGCGGCCCCCTCCCGTCCTCAGAGGGGCGGACCCGCTCCGACAGATCTGACCTCGTCACTCGGCCGCGCTGACACGCAAGCCCACCGTTTGGCGAGGCCAAGGCTCCTGGCATCCAAGACGGTGGGGTGGGGGGAAGGGCCAGAGTGTGCGCGCCCCCACAGTGCCAGTCGCCGTCCCCCCACCTGCACAGCTGCCTCCCAGCCTCAGTCCGACTCCCCCCGGCCCCCAGCACTGATGTCATTTCCAAAAGCAGCCAGATTCTAGCCGGTCGCCTCCAAAATAGAACGGTTTAACAGAAAAGGAGGCATTTAGAACCCCCTGTACCTTCTCCCCTGGGCTGGTGCTTGGGGTTTAAACACACTGCCAAAACCCTCTACCAATAGTTCAGCTTTATTCCGGGCCAGTACCAGGGCCCCTGCCCCCTCCTGGCCCACACGGAGCAGCCCCAGCCCCTGCCCCACCCCAGCGACAAGGCGGGCCGGTGGGTGTGCGGAGCCGGAGGAAAAACGCCTGAGCTCCTGCCGGCTGCGCTCCCGGCACGCACGCCCCGGCCAGCGGGAGAGAAATGTGGTTGGTTTCTCATTTTGTTGGGGATGCTCTTTACTCGTCTGTGGGAGGGTGTCACTTAAGGGATGCCATTCACAGGACCTCGGGTTCAGAGGGACCTGCAGTGTTGCCCAGTGCCAGCCCCTGGACCCCCACGGCTGCATCCCACCCCCCTGGCCCTGTGGTCCTTGGAGGCGCCCACCAGGAAGCCGCTCCTTCTGGGGGGGGCGGTGTCCCTGTGGCTCCGGAATGGGTCCTGGCACGGACTCCCTTCCTCCACCCCATGCATAGTCCATGCTCAACAAATACCTGTTGACGGAAAAGCATCTTTTCCTGCTCTGAACTCCCCCTTCTGGTTCCAGAGTCACTGAAGACCTACTATGTCCGGGCACAGTAGGTCTTTTATTCCTGCTACCTCCTGCCTCAAAGCCCTTTATCCGTGGCATTCCCACTGTCTCCCTTATTTCGGACACCTCGGCCCCTCACACAGGCTGAGGCCTCCGTGGGGAGAAGATCAACAAACATGTACTGAGCACCTACTCTGCGTTCTGGCCACAGGCCAAGGCTACCCTGGGGGCAGAGAGGAGAACAAGACCCCCAAGCCTCAGCATCAAGCCTACACAATCTGGTAGGTTTAAAAAAAAAAAAAGGTATTTTCTGTGTTTTAAATGGACAGGTCTGAATCTTTCTAAATGTGTAAAGTCCGTTGTATTTCTTTTCCTGGTTCCATCCCTGTCCTTGGCACATGGGAGGTACTCAAACTATCTAAAGACCAGCGTGGTACCAACCCATCCACGCGGGCACTGGCCGTGGGCAGCCCAGCCTGCGCCCCGTTTCCTGCTGGTTTATTGGGTATTTTCCTGGCGTTGGCAGGAGCGCCTCACACGTTCAGAAGCGTCGCTGTGGCCGGCACTGGGTGTCCCTGGTTTGATTTACTGCGGTGTGGGCAGCGCAGACGCGTTTTATTTTTACGCGGCGGAATATTTCTGTCTTTTGTTTTACGGCTTCTGGGTGGAGGGTTATATTTAGAAAAGGCTTCCCCCCTCTGACACTATGACATGTTTTTAAACTTGCTTGTTTTCTCTCAGTATTTTTAAGTTTTCTTTTGTGTATGGGTTTCTGGTCCGTTTGGGATTTGTTTGGTGTTAAGAGGAGGAAGGGATCCAACTTCCTCTTTTCAGAATAGCTACCCTCTCCCTCCCAACCCCAACTGCCCGGGGACCCAGCGTCCCCACCGCCCGCGCGACACCTCCTCCCAAGAAACGTCCGTCTCTCCGTCCCCCTGGCCTGTCCCACGGCCCTTAGCACCAAGCCCGCAGCTCCCGACACCAGGTAGGATGAAGCCTGCGGGCATTCCTGCTTCTCCGAATCTCCTCCCGCCCCTGCAGGCCTGTTTCTCTCTGGAACTTTAAATCGGAGCCAGTCCTCCTGCCCCTCCCATTGGCTGAGGCTCAGCGAACGGGCGAATTCAGGGGACACGGACACATCAACACTGGAGCTCTCCACCCAGGATTGGGTCTGCCTTTCTGTTCATTTATTCAAGTCTCTTCCGCGCCCGTCGGTGGTTGATTCTGTGGGAGGGTCCCCTCCAAACCCAGGCGCGCGGAGCTGCCTGGCTTGGTCCCCGGCCTTTATCCATCCCGTGGCCATCGGAGGCAGGAGCCTGCTTGGATGCTGTCTGCCTGCAGGAGAGTCTTCACCTGGGGGTGCTAATTGGGCTCGAGCCCCCAGGCCTGGGCACGGCGAGATGTGAGCTGGCACCCGGCGCCCTGCACCTGCGCCCTGGCAGAGCGTCGCCCAGCGGCTGGAGCGTGCCCGCTCTGTTCTGCCTAAATGGAACCAGGACCAGGGCACCCCACGGGCAAGGCGGGCGGGCCCCACCGCGCTGCGGAGCAAGAGAGGGCCAGGCCGGCGCACACAGGCCAGCGGGCAGATGGGAACGAGGCGGCAGAGGTGCCAGCGCCAGGAGCCCAGCCTGTGACGAGGGCCCACAGGTCACCGCGGCCACAGCTGAATAAACGGGGTGCAATCAACTCCCCGCCGCTTCACGCAGCGCTGGCCGGCGCCAGGAGGAGGGTCCGCCCTTCCACGGGGCTGGTCGCCCCTCCCCGGTCCCAGGCCTCGGCCAGGCGGGCAGCCGGCTGAGCGGCGAGATGAAGCCACAGGGAACACTTCTGTGTGTGTGTGTTTGCTGCACTATTTTAACAAATGCCCCTCCTCCTATTTGTTGCTGTTGATCCTCACCCGTGGATTTCCACCCATCGATTTTTAGAGAGAGTGGAAGGGAGAGAGAGAGACAGAGAGAGAAACATCGATGTGAGAGAGACACATGGATTGGTTGCCTGCCGCACGCACCCTGACGGAGGCCGGGAATCGAGCCTGCAACCCAGGCATGTGCTCTTGGCTGGAATGGGACTGGGACCTTCAGTCCACGGGCCGATGCTCTATCCACTGAGCCAAACCCGCTAGGGCTATTATTTATTTATTTATTTAACTTGAGCGTTCAAACGCGCTGTGTCTGGCTAGAATTCAGTTTGAAGTTGCCCCCCCCCCATTCTTATGGAACGAGGCCCTGCACCCCCCCACCCCACCCCTACCCCTCCACTCAGTGTCATGTTACTGGCCCGGAGGTCGCTCTGCTAAAGCAGTTTAAAGAACCGCATTCAAGATGGACCCACACCCGCCCCTCCACACGGCCCCTCCACACGGGAGGGCAGACTTCCCCACACCCTGCCTGGGGAGGCCGCGCCCCACATTCCAGGGGGACAGCCCTCTGCAGGGAACAGGAGGGCAGCTGAGTGGCAGGTGTCTGCCCTCAGGCCCCAAGTTCTCGACAGCTGGGAGGGCCGCCTTCCCCCTCAACAAGGCTCAGAAATATCTGCTCAGCTCCCGGGGCCCAGCAGACCGTGGCCCTCCTGGAAAGGTCTCTGTGGGGCCATCGAGTGTCCCCCCAGAGTGTCCTCCTTAAGGACCGCGATGCCCGCAGCGATGCCCTGGGTCTGTGCCCGGGAGCGCGACGCTGAACGCCCGCAGACCCCGAGCCCGGCCGGGGAGGGCCTGTGACTGCCTTTCTGCAGCCATTCCACACTTTTAAAGCAGAAGCCGATTTTCAAACACCTTGTGCCGAAGCCCAGTGTATAAAACGGAGTGGATGCCAGAGCCCCTCAGCCAAACAGACCCCGATGCCCAACCAGGAGCCCCACAGTCACGGCCCGGGACAGAGTTTGAAAAGCGCCGCAGGACGGAAGCGGGCGGCGGCGGCCGAGGTCGGGACCTGTGTGGGTAACACACACGCGGTTCCCAGTGCCTACCTGTCGCTGGGTAACCCCCAAAAACCTATGACCTGGGGACGTAACTCCTCACCTCTCACTTCGAGTCAGGGACGCCCTCCCAGGCTGGGTGCCCCTGGGCTGGGCGGGAGTGGATGTCGCAGGCAGGCTCTCCCGTGAGGCCGTCTCTCAGGCTCTTCCCAGGAATCCCCGACTCCCTGCCAGGGCTCCGGGGTTGGGGCCAGTCCTGGCTCCCGCTTCCCCGTGGAGGCCATTAGTGAGGTCCGGTTAGGGAGCGGGCCGGCCTATGGTGGACACCCCAGCATTGATTCCCTGCACACAGGCTGCCATGACTTTAAACAATGCCTGGGGCTCTGAGAGGAGAGACGGCCACTGGGAAGGGTCCTGCCTGGGACCGAAGCACAGTGAGCTGATTTCCAGCCCAGACCCTCACATAGAGCCCCGAAGTTCCACGTTTCCCCTCCTCCACCTAGAAACGCCACCCATTTCAAAGTGTGGCAGGGGGACAGGAAAGCCCCCTTGAGCCCAGCTGCGTGGCTCCGTGGCTGCGCGTCGACCGATGAACCAGGAGGTCAGGGTTCGATTCCCAGTCAGGGCACAGGCCCAGTAGGGGTCATGCAGGAGGCAGCCCATCCATGATCCTCGATCATCATTCCTGTTTCTCTCTCTCTCCCTCTCCCTTCCTCTATGAAATCAACAAAAATATTTTAAAAAATAAAACACCTCCTCGATTCTGAGGACGGGAGGGAGGGGCACGGGGCAGTGCTGGGGAAGGCCTCAGGGAAGGGCTGAAGATGAACAACGCAGCTCTGAGCAAGGCCCCCCCTCAGCAGACCTGCTCCGAGAACTACCCTCTACGAACTAATGCGAACGGCTCTCTTTAGGAGATCAGTTCGTCGGTGGCTTTAAAGGTAAGTGGCAGTATTTCACGGCTGAGTGAAGAAATGCAGCAGCATCTGGGGTTTTCCCAAGCAGGAGAGAGTCCACAGCTGAGGGTCCTGAAGAGGTCCAGGCTCGGCCACCAAATCACTAGTCAGACAATCATCCTTACCTCTCAGCGCCTCAGTATTTTAAGACCGTAAGTCAGCCACCGCCTCTGCCTGTGGCTGAAAGATCACAAATTCCCAATGACGGGGGTTTGATTTGCTGAGCCCCCAGAAATTCCAAGCCTGTAAGAGTCCCCTTGGGAGCATTGTTTTGGGGCATCTGTTCCCTTAGGAGACTGAGAACAGGCACATGGTCTAGCCAGGGCCGTGCAGGTATGGATGTCACTTGAGGGAAAGTCATAGCAGTTCCCCCAATAGTTGGCTTTCAAACTTCCAAGATGGTATGAAAAGTAGGGAAACGTGAGAACGTTGAGTCCCAACCTACTTCTTACTAGCAGATCCCGCCTCACGCCCCCCCCCCAAAAAAAAAACAGGTAATAGGTCCCCCTTTGGAAGAGTGGACTGAGATTTTAGGTTCCTTTCCCCATAAACCAGCATCCAAGATATTTCCATCCAACAATCACAATGGAAGATGATGTCTGGAGACAGTTGTGTAAGGAACACAGATAGCATGGCTGCCACACCCCTGGGAATACATGTGCCACCATCCCCCATTCCATGCACACACACCCCCCACCGTGCCCCAGACACACAGTCACACACAACTTGAGAAGTCTTAAATCGCTCCCGTAAACCACTGGCCTTGCCCACCTCTTCCGAGGCACCAAGGACACAGAGAACAGGACTACCCTCTGGTCCAGCAGCAACCAGCCACTCAGACAAGCAGAGACCACGCACGGGGGCTCTTCCTGGCCTGGGGAATCGCCTGCGTCCCATCACCAGCCCCGCCTGGGAGCTCATGCTACACACAGCTCTCCACACCTAAGCCGCCTCCCCGGGCACCAACAACCTCTTCACGTCTGCCTTTCTGAAAGGCCTTCCAGAAACGTGGGGTGCAGGCCCCTGTACCACGGAGGACGGACCCGGGGACCAGGGACGACAGGGAGGGGAGCCCCCCTCGTCCCCGCCAGCCGGAACGCTCTCGCGTTTATTGTTAATTATTTAAAAGGCGGAGACGGGGTACCCAAGACACCACAATAAAATGACATTCACTGTAAAATGACATGATTAATTCTTGGGTCTCACTGGAGGCTTCCAGCTGTTGCCACGTCCAATTACCCGCCGAACCACCTGTCAGCGCCCCGGCGCGCGGCAGCCTACCTCCAGGACAGCGGTGGGCCCGGTGGTCCGTCAGGTCCGCCAGCGACTCGAAGTCCTGCTGGCAGTGATCGCAGGTGTAGAGGGACTCATCCTCCATGTCGTCATCGTCCTCATTTCTCTCCTCCTGGCTGGTCACGCTGTTCCTGTCCTCCAGCGCCCGGCCGGCCTTCTGCTCACACTCGGGCTCTCCGTCCAGGCCTCCTGCCGGCGGGAAGAACACAGTCCCCGTGAGTGGCCAGGGTCTCGGGGTCGCAGGACAGGGTTGGAGGAGAAGTGCCCGGCGCTCACGACGACCCACTGAATTGCTCGGCCTCCCGGGGCGTGTTCTGGACGCCTCTGGGTAAGTTAATATCGGGGTTTGGGGGGGGTTGTAGCATGCGGTGCTCTCATTCTCAATTAGATTCTTTAGTTCTTGGTGCACATCTCCTCTGGGGATTGCCCATCACGGTCCCCCTGTGCATGGACGCTGGGGGCTGTGGCCCGTCAGGGAGGTGACAATGCCTTAGCATTTGTCTCCCCCAAACCCATTCTCCGACGCGTTTCTCCAGAGCCCTCATCCGCTGTTCCTGATGCCCCGAAATGTTTCGTTTCTCCCAAAGCCTTGCGATTTAGAGCGGGGACATCGCGTAGCCAAGTTCGTTCCCCCTCCGGCCGCCCCCACACACACACACACACACACACACACACACCAAGCCTGGGACTCGCTGGCCCTGGTGGGCTCTCGGGACAGATGTCCTGACTCGGGCAACCAGGAGGCACACCTGCTGGCGGGGCCGCGGAGAGTCAGATCGCGAGTGTCAGACGCACCTGAGCCTTCGCTCATGTCCCCCATAAACGCCAGTGGGTTAAACCTGACCATGAAGATACAGAGACTCCAACTGCAAAGCCAGCGTTGCCTGGCGCGGTCTCTCCCCACAGTCTGTTCTGTCCCGGAAGTCAGAGCTCCCCGTCCAGAAACCAGCGCTGATTTCACTGAAAGGGAGAGGTCGCTGCTGTGTGCGAAGACGCCGATGCTCACACGTCTGCCTGTGCAAAGGAGTGCGCGCGAGTCACCCCTGACCCTGCGGCGACAGCAAAAGGCTTCGGCACGCGACCGTGAGGCCCCCGAGGGCTGGTCCCCGAAACCAGAAAGAAGAATGAAGATAAGGGTGCATTCAATTCGAGGTGAAAGCCGCAGTCCTATAAACGCACCGATTTAGAAACAGCTAATGGGGTGAGGGCTCTATTGCTCCCAGCCACACCGCACACGCACCGCACACGCACACGCACCGCACACGCACTGCCAAGCACGTGACACCACGCACCCGCAAACACACGTCAGCTGGTCCGAGAGCCGGCCTCCGCCTTCCGTGGCGGACCACGTGGCCCAACGCGCCACGCGGAGCAGCACTGTGTCCGTCGGTGGCCCATCAAACTGCTCTCTTCTTACCAATTAAGGCAAGTACAATGTTTAGGTCCTTTTTGTTTGTTTGTTTTCATCAGAACACGCCAACCCCCGGCAATCCAGAAAGAAGCCCCATTTAAAGCCAGGCAGCCTATTTATCTCCTGAAATCAGAGCTGCTGCTCCGGCGACAGCAAGAAAGAGAAAGCGAAGAAGTGAGAACTATCAGTGGGAACCTCCCCTATCGTAAGTCACCACAAAACCATGGGGGCAGCGGCCAGCGAGGCTCTGCGAGGCCTCTTTTCCGCCGCTTCCCCCAGTAAAAAATGTCCTGGCCCCGGCCGGTTGGCTCCATGGATAGAGCATCAGCCTGCGGACTGAAGGGTCCGGGTTCGATTCCGGTCAAGGGCACATGCCCAGGTTGTGGGTCTTGACCCCCAGTAGGAGGCGTGCGGGAGGAAGTCAATCAATGATTCTCTCTCATCATTGATGCTTTCTCTCTCCCTGAAATCAATAAAAATATATATATACTTAAAAAAAATGCTCTGGAGTGGAGGGGAGGGAGAGGGAGAGGCGCAATCCCGGCGGCATCTCCTGCACCAACTCTCCAGACACCACGTTCCTCCGGCACACGCGTGTGCTGCTTTACTTAACACCCGAGTTAATAGACGTGTTTAAATGATCCCCTGCTATCCTTTTTCTTTCTTCTTTTTTTTTTTTGGCCGTATTTCCTTGGCAGCACTTTCCGTAATAGCGCATCTCACCCACCACTGGAGCCACAGACACTGCCGCACACCGGCTCCTGCCGTCTGTGCACCCCGTGGACTGGGGAGGAGGCAGCTCAGCGTCAGATCTGGGGCTTTCAGAGGTCACCACCCCACAAAGTCATCCAAGAAGGCAAATCTGTTTGGTTTTTTTATTTTGGTGTTTTTTAAAATATGTTTTTATTGACTTTTGAGGAAGGGGGAGAGAGAGAGAAACATCCATGATGAGAGAGAATCACGGACCGGCTGCCTCCTGCACGCCCCACGCTGGGGATGGAGCCTGCAACCCGGGCCTGTGCCCTGACCGGGAATCGAACCATGACCTCCTGGTTCAGAGGTCGACGCTCAACCACTGAGCCACACTGGCCGGGCAAGGAGCTCCTTTCTTCCCATTGAGGCCCTGGGGTTGGGAAGAGCTCCCCAGAACAGGGCACCTTACCCTCGGCAATCCAGAAAGAAGCCCCATTTAAAGCCAGGCAGCCTGCTGGGGGCGGCCTGGAGCAGCATGAAGGCCCCCGCACCCCCCCCCCCCCCCGCCCCAGGGAAGGACCAAGCCACGTGCCTGGATGGGGAGCAGACGGAATTGGCACCTGAAATGCCGGCCTCACACTCCACCCCGACAGCTCACGACCTGGCTGTTTCCCGGTGACGCGCACACCCCATGCTTCTGCCTGGGGCTCCACCGAGGGCAGCAGCGCCACCGAGCCCTCGCTGCCCACCAGGCCCCTCCCCAGCACAGCCAGACGGGCAGGCCCGGGGAGTGAGCGCCACCCCGCCCTCCTTTCACAGGGGAGGAGGCCGTGGCTCTGAGAGGGGACAAAGCTTAAGCAAGGCCACAGGGGGCGGGTCTGTGTCCGACTCAAGCACCTGCGACAGGTCTCCTACACAAGCGACTCCTGGAAAACCAGCCGCGTGTCAAGGGACGTGTAAGGTCCTCATCCTGGCCCCCAGGGCCCAGCAAGGGCTCCGCGACCTTGAGCGAGTGACAGGCCCACCTTCTGGAGGCCAGAGCATGACCTCTGCCAGGTGTGTCCCGCCCGCCTACGGGAGGGAGGGCGAATGTCGCTCTAAAATCCACAAGCCCCCGCCCTGGCCGGCAGCTAAGTGGTTAGAGCGTGGGCCCTTGCACAGAGGGTCACAGGTTTGATTCCCGTCAGGGGCACGTACCTCGGTTGCAGGTTCAGTCTCTGGTCCTGACCAGGTGCGTGCACCAGGCAACCAATCGATGTGTCTCTCTCACATCCATGTTTCTCTCTCTCTCTCTCTCTCTTTCTATCCCCCCCCCCCACCTCCTTTCCACTCTCAATTGAAAAAATATTCTCAGGTGAGGATTAAAAAATAACAATAATGACTTGAAATTCACAAGCCCCTGTCCTGTGCTGTCCCCTGGATGGATGAGGGCGCCCCCAACAGAACACCCGGTCCAGCGAGGTCCACACGGTTTCCCACGTGCTGAGCCTGGAGCAACACTGTTCCCGACAGGAAACCAGCCTCCAGCCCCACAGGCCTGCGTGTCCTACAAACCTTTCACCAGGCTCGTCCCGGGCCAGGGTGGGAGGGAGCTGTTTTTAGGATCCTGGGCGCGAGGTCAAAGCCCGGGCCCTGCTGGAGAGGACACGGCTCCGTGAGCACTTTCTCATACACGTACGCACGCATGCATGCATGCACACGCATGCACGTACATGCATGCACACACGTACGCATGCATGCACACACTCATACACGCACACATGTACGCACGCATGCACGCACGTACACACGCACGCACGCGCACACGCTCACGCACGTACGCACCCCGGGGCTGGCGGGATGGGGGCGGGAGGGGCTGGCGGGCTGGGCCGGGAGCCCGCCGACCCAGACACCGGCTTGTGCCCCCACGGCTGGCCCCGAATTCCGAGAGGCAGCCACTATTGATCTTCAGGTTTAAACTATTTGCAGTGCGGACAGTGGGGTGACATTTAACACTCAGAGCTGCAGGCAAATATTTTAACAGCTATTTGCTCTCCAAGACCCGCTTCTTAAATAAGGAAGCTGCCGGGGGCGCTTGCTGCTCCCCGGTCAGTGTTGATGGCTCTGTGCACGGAATTTCAACGCCACGGTCGCCCCACGCTGAACGTGAGCCCTGAATGTGACCCCTGAACGTGACCCGGGCTGCGTCACACGAGCCATGCTGGGACGCTCGCCCTGGCTGGCCTTGCGGGTCTGGGTACGCGGCCCCTCTCTCCAGAGGCCCATGGTTGGCCACGGAAATGACTAGAATCTTCCAGAAGATGTCTCCTCCGGTTGTCAGGAATTCTGGAACCTGAGGCCAAAATGATTTGCAGGGTGATGGCACACTAGACGGGCAGACGGGCAGGAGGGCAGGCGGGGCTCCGATGGGTCAGAGAGCCCCCGGGACACTCGCCACAGTGGGCCAATGCCTCCCTTCATGCAAATGAGCAGAATGAGCTGGGAGGGGCTGGGTGAGGGGAGGGAAGGGAGTTATGCTCACCCAAGGGTGCAGCCCCTGTTCAAACCCTCATGGTCGCCATACAAAAAAGGGGGTCCCAGTGCAGACACCTCAGCTGTTTATTTTTTTAAAGAAGGAAACTCATATTCTTATGTGAAAGCTCCCAGATGACTCAAAGTTAACGTCAAGGTTTAAGATAACAGCGTGGGCACGACAATCGCCCGGAGGCTGGAGGCAGCCCGGGGGCGGGCAGCAGGCCCAGCCAGAGCCACCAGGCCCCCTCGAGCCCAGGGTGAGGCAGGGAGGCTCGCTGGGCACTCGTGAACGTGTCCCTTCTTTGGAGATTTGGGACCCAAGTTCAAGTCCACGCCTGTGCGGCCTCCATCACATACGTACACTTCTGAGCTTCGGTTTCCTCACCTGGGAAATGGGAACGCTGTCACCGCCTGCTCAGCCTGTGGGGCCCCCATGGGGCTGCCTCCCAGGGGACCTCACCCCAGGTCTCCACCACACAGCTGGAGCCAGGGCAGACGCATACCCCATGTCTTTAGTCAGTCGATGAACACTGACTGAGCACCTACTGCGTGCCAGTGCTGTTCCGGGCACGTCGCTGCGTCAAAACACAAAGCACAGCTGGCTCCTTAACCGACTGACCAGACATCGAGTCACCAGCACCTCGCCCTCTGTGGGCGTCTGTGACTCGACCCTCCTGGGGGACGGTCACGTGATGAGCCCCACCCGGCAGCTCCCAGCTCTGCCTGGGGAGGAAGGGGCGGGAAGGAGAGATGGAGGGAGGCGAGGAGGGAGGAGCAGAGCAGGAAGGGGGAGACAAAGCCATCACCAACACCTCCGCCGACACGGAGAGAATTCTATTTTTCCAGCGAGCCTCCCGGTCCTCACGGAGCGCGCTCGCCGCAGGCAGTAATGAGGAACAGTGGGACCCGGCCGCCCTGCGACCATGAAAATTGTGCGCCATTCCTTCCCCGTGACCTCCCGAGGCTGGGACCGCTCTGCCCGCGCCTCGCTGTCATGTTTGTCTCCGATGGCTGCTGGGAAGGAGGAGATGGAGGCGCGGACGGGAGGAAGGCGGGAGGGGGAGGGGAGGCCAGAGGGGCAGAGTGGGAGCTCAATAAATCCAGCTAATTTGTGGCCGGCGCCGTGGCCTAGAGCCTAATTGCTCAAGGCGAGGATTCTGGGGTGCAAATCACCCCTGGCAGCCACAGCAGAAAGAGGAGCCTCACAGGTGGGGAGAAGGGGCCAAGGAAGGGGTTTGTACCCCAAAGACAGGACAAGAGGCCAGGCTGAAGGGGCCCGGAGCCCAGAGCCACGCTGCATCACCGGCTCTGGGCCGTGGCTGCCCCCTCCAGCACATTAAGGCATGGACCTCGGAATAGAAACTTTTAGCAGCTTGAGGCGGGGCCAGGGGCAGGCCCGGCACAGGCTGCCTCCGCGGGAGGTCAGCTGTAATCCAGGGGAGCAGGTCGCCCAGCCACCTGCTCCCTACGTCCGGGTCCTTACCCCTGTGGGACGCGGGACGGCCCCTGTGCGGCCAGCAGGCCCCAGGCAGCAGGTCAGCGTCGGTGCTCCCGACCTTGCTCCCCCTGCCCCACCCAGCACCCGGCACCGGGCACCAGGCCTGGGATACTGCAGGTGCTCGATTCCTGTGGTTGAATGAATGAATGAATGAATGCATGAAGCCATGTGGAACAGCCCTTCCTGCTCTAACATTTAAAGAGGCAGCCAGTGGCCTGGCCAGTTTGGCTAGAGCAGTGGTCGGCAAACTGTGGCTCATGAGCCACATGCGGCTCTTTGGCCCCTTGAATGTGGCCACGAAGTTTCAATCGCACTGTACATGCGCGCCCACACGTGGTATTTTGTGGAAGAGCCACACTCAAGGGGCCGCAGTTTGCTGACCACTGGGCTAGAGCATCGGCCCATGGACGGAAGGGTCCCGGGTTCAAGGGCACGTACCTCCGTTGTAGGCTCGGTTCCTGGCCCTGGGTGGGCCCGTGGGGAGGCAATCAATGGCTGTGTCTCTCACATCGATGTTTCTCTCTGTGTGTCTCTCCTCCCCGCCACTCTCCCTAAAAATTAATGGAAAACTATTCTCGGGGGAGAATTAACAAAAACACAACATTGAAAGAGGCAGCCATTGGTCTGTGTGTCTCTGGGGAGAGATGAGACTGTGGGGGCAAAGCCAGGAACAGGCCCTGGTGCCACCACTCTCCAGGCAGGACCCAGGGAGCGGAAAAGGGTTCCCCATCCTTGGTCCCGGGCTCCCAGCTGCCTTGTAACCCAGAGGCCAGCTGCCCCCGGGGACCTCCAACCCTAGCGTTTCCTTTGCAGCCTGGGCCTTGTCACAGGCCCAGGGAGGCCGAGAGCCCCACTGCCCCCAGCCCCAGTGGAGAGGCCGTATCGAGCCTATAAACAGTAACAAGGTCTGTCCAGCCTGGCTTGCTGGTTGAGCATCACCCTATAACCCAGGAGGTCACGGTTCGATTCCCGGTCAGGGCACATGCCCGGGTTGGAGGTTCTATCCCCTGTTGGGGGCTTGCAGGAGGCAGCCGGTCCATGATTCTCTCCTATCATTGATGTTTCTCTCTCTCCCCCTCTCCCTTTCTGTCTGAAATCAATGGAAATGTATATATATTTTAAAAAGTAACAAGTCGCTGGGCACGGGGACAGCGGGGTGTGCAGCGTGTCCCAGGGACCCTGAAGAAGCCACGGGGGAGGGGCGGTCGGATGGAGAAGTTCTCACCGTGTTGCTGCCACGGAGACATGGCCGCATGGCAGCTCTCAGCTTGCAAGCAGCCAGCACCCACGGGCCCATGCTGCCCCCCACCCAGACAAGGGGTGGCCCCGGGCCCCTCCATGGACCCACCACGCTCTGGGCTCTTCACCGCCCACCCCCGACACACACGCACCCTTAATCCCTTAACCTCATCTACTGCTGAGGCTGGCTTTCTGCTCCTTTCCCTCCAGCCCCTAAGAGGGTGCTGAGCGCACCCCCAAGAGGGCTGCAAGGCTGGACGTCTCCAAAACCCACTACCCGGGCGCAGCCAGCGCGTCAGAGGGGCCTCTGCAGAAATACACCACGGGGTCGGGGGGGAGGTTAACTTAAGTGGCGAGGACGCGGGCCCACACCCGCCTGTGAGAGCAAAGCCTGCTGGGTGCCCTGGACTCACCAAGACACATTCATTCCCACACAACGAGGAGGGGAGACCTGCAGAGGATGAGCCACGGGTCAAAGGCCAAGTGGGCAGAGACATGGAAACTTCCAGACCCACCCCAGGGACCCGGCTGCCTCCAGCAGGAGGGCCCACACCCCAGCCATCTCTATGCACACGCACACCCGCGCCCCGCCCGCCCGCCCCCGCGCAGCCTCGCTGGCCACTCAACACGGGTTTCAAACGGCTCGCCACGGTCTTCAGTCAACAGGAGGCAGGAACCTTTGATTAAACGCCGCTAATTTTTTATTGATCGCACTGCGAATCATTTCATTTTCCATTACCGCAAATGTCTCCTATCGGGGACCCGCGACGGCGGTCTCTCTGTTCGGTCTCAAGCAACGGGTCGCTTTTCAGGGTCTGCATGACTCAAACATGAGAAAGCGGGCTGTGTGGCTCATGAGTGCTTTCGTTTAAAGAGAGAGAGAGAGAGGGAGAGAGAGAGAGAGAGAAGTTTCCATGCAGGAGAGGCTCTTACACTTGGAATAAAGATACATGAGTCAAACGCAGTCCCACCCCGACTCTCCCCGATGTCAGCATTAACGTTTATAATTTTTTGAGGCTGATTTTCACGGAAAGACTGTTAGTAATGACTGCGCGTGCGCTCCCCAAACACTTCCGTTACCAAAGTGTGAAATGTCTTCTAACACAAACACAGCTCTCGGGGAAGTAATTACCACAGTGCATTCAGGGGCAATCACCCCCCACGAGCTGTCAGCGGCAGCCCCTCGGAAAGGCACTTGTTACGGAGGAATTATTGGTGTCGCCACTCGAGGCGGGACGGGCCGGCCGAACCGGGGCGACACCGCATCCAGCCGGGAACCGGGCTCCCTCCTCGAGGAAGTCGGAATCGTTACCTCGAAGCTCAGCGAACGCGCACCCGACGGTTTCCGAGACGCACGGGAGCGGGACACGGCCGCCCGGCTCGCAGCGTGGAGGACGGCCCCACGTCCCCGAAGGCGGCTGCCGGGCGCTTGTCACCATAGGGAGAGCGGGGGTGGAGGGTGGCGGTTAAATGCTAGCGCGTGTCCCCAAACAGAAAGCTCGGGAATTATAAACTGCCGAGAGGCCTCCCGCTGACCCCCCTCACGTCGAGGAGAGCCCAGAATAGGATGAGGAAAGCGCGAGAATCTGCATCAAAGGCAGGAGGGGACTCTGGGGGAGCCCGCGGGGATGGGCTGAAGGGACAGGGACCCAGCGACCTATCACCTCGGCTCGTAGAAGGTACAACGGGGGTCCGGGCAGCCACACCCGCTCCGTCGGGGGCGGAGAAACAGCCTGGGGACAGGTGGATGCGGCACCAAAGGGGACTGAGGAGATGCCTCTACATCGCCATCCGAGCTTTGTCCCTGAGTCCCGGCGAGGCCGTGGGTCAGTCCAGTGGTCCCAGTCTCTGAGCCTGTTTCCCCGCCTGCAGCCATGCCGTGTTGAGGATGTCAGACGAGTGAGCAGACAAGGGCGGGCCTGGGAGCCCCGTCCTGCTCCTGGCTGGGTCCCCCCACCTTCTCCAGGAGCCGCGAGAGACCCACCAGGCCTCTGAGAGCTGGAGGGAGCGTGGGGATGAGAGCAGAGGGCCTTCCGGGCTCGGGGGGTCCCACAGTCATCTCAGGGGATCCTCTGAGGCCCCTGTGAGCCTTGGTTTCCCCACCTCTAAAAAGGACACGCTGAAGCCGGCTGGTGTGGCTCAGTGGTTAGAAGTCAACCTGTGAGCCAGGAGGTCAAGGTTCAATTCCCGGTCAGGGCACAGGCCTGGTTTGCGGGCTCGATCCCCACTAGGGGGCGCGCAGGAGGCAGCCGATTGAAGATTCTCTCTCATCATGGATGCTTCCGTTCCTGCCTCCCTCTCCCTTCCTCTCTCTGAAATAAGTAAATAAACGAACAAGCAACTGATGAGCCACTAAACCTGTTTAATAATTAACATTTTTAAAAGCACAGAGGGTGAACGGATTGGGGGGTTTTAGACGGAGGAGCCTCTCCAGAAAGAGTTGATCCAGTCCACCGCCTCTTATCAGAACCGAAGGCCCAGGGCAAAGCTCCCGGGCCGCGTGGCAGGTGAGTGGCAGGGCCCCTCAGCCTTGAGCTCCTCCCCCTCTGACCAGTGTGATGGGCAGGGGGAGGGGCCACGGCAGGGAGGGGAGTGCCTGGCTGGAGAAAATAAACAGCCCCTAAGGCCTTGGGTCCCTGGCTCAGGAGCTGCTGTCTGTTTTACACACGTGCAATCCCCGGCCCAAGACTGGAGCCTGGCGCACAGTAGGTGCACAGTATCTATTTGCTGAGTGGATGGGTGGGTGGGTGGGTGGGTGAAGACTGAGAGGAATGAAGTCGTGCGCATCCATCCCGCAAAGCAGGCCCTCTGGGGCAGGACCCTTTGCTGGACAGCACACAACGTTAGTCATTTTTCTAAAAAATATTATTTTTACTGATTTCAGAGAGGAAGGGAGAGGGAGAGAGAGAGAAAGAGAGAAACATCAATGATGAGAGAGAATCATGGACCGGCCGCCTCCTGCACACCCCACACTGGGGATCAAGCCCGCAACCCAGGCCTGTGCCCTGACCAGGAATCGAACCCTGACCTCCTGGCTCATAGGTCGACGCTCAACCTCTGAGTCATGCTGGCCAGGCCATGTTAGTCATTTTTAAGCAAATGCAGATTTTTACATTCGTGTCTTAAAATAAAGTTAAAAAAATCAATGCTCCCACTCGGACGTCTTGCCCATCTCCTGGCCCTCCTGCGGGAGGCTGAGCCGTGACTCACGTGGCGTCTGGGGAGAAGAGAATGGAAAGCAGCCTCGGGGAAGGGGGGCCAGGTACTGTGCAGATGCACCCCTGGCCCCTTCCAGGAGCACAGGCCGTGTGGAAAAAATGACTCGCTCCCCGCGCAGGAGAGGGTCTGGGCGGGGCCGACTCAGCGAGCCGAGCGGGGGCTGAGAAACCCCAGCAGGCCGCCTCCGACGGTCACTCGTCCAGGCAGGACGTGGCCGGGATCAGAACCCCACGCAGCACCCGGAACCTCCGGCGCAGTCCCTTCTCTGTCGGGAAGAAGAGCCGGCTCGCTGGCACCGCTCTGACCTCTGTCCTGTGGGGTAGGTGCCGGGACAGCCTCAGTCACAGGCGGGGAACTGAGACCCGGAGAGGAAAGGGGCGCAGCCGGAGAGGCAGAGAGGGACTGCCCCCCCCCCAGCACGAGGGCCTGCAGGGCCCCTGTTCGCAGCTCCCCTGCTCCAGCTTCCGCTGCAGAGACGGGTGGACAAAGACGGCCTGACCAAACAGCCCGCAGCTTTCTCCTCTTTTTTAAAATGTGTTTTTATTGATTTCAGAGATGAAGGAAGCGAGAGAGAGAAACATCAATGATGAGAGAGAATCATGGATCGGCTGCCTCCTGCACGCCCGCCACTGGGGATGGAGCCCACAACCCGGGCCTGTGCCCTGCCTGGGAATCGAACCATGAC
Organism: Myotis nattereri; assembly: GCF_964212035.1. Lineage (NCBI taxonomy): Eukaryota > Metazoa > Chordata > Mammalia > Chiroptera > Vespertilionidae > Myotis > Myotis nattereri. Next base: position 2,661,527 of record NC_138090.1, read on the forward strand.
CTCCTGGTTCATAGGCTGATGCTCAACCCCGGAGCCGGCCGGGCTCACAGCCCGCAGCTCTCCACACGGAGGCCGGGTCCCCATGTTCCCGGCAGTAAAGAGGGATGAGGCTGTGGGGGGGGCACCTTCTTCTTAGGCCAAGGCACCACCCAGGGGGCGGCCAGCAGCCCGAGCCCCCCCAGGCCTGGCCTCAGGAGTGAGGTCCAAGGAGAGAGATCCCGCTAAGCAGGGCGCAGGCACAGGGACCCGGGCGCTTACGGGAAAGGCGGGCCCAGCCCGGAGATGCCCACGCGGACGCTCTGCCCAGACTGCCGACGGGAGCCCACGTTCCCACTGCCGGGCGGGTACCAGGCCGGACGGTGGTGTGCCCCCTGCCCCCCACCCCCCACCCCCGCTTCCTCCCAGAACTGTTTCTCTACCTCCGAGTATTTCTTCCCCACAAAAACGAAGCTTTGCTGTTCTCTCTGGTTACAAATACGCCTGCGACCGGCGTGGAGGATGCCCCGCACAGGCCAGTCCAAAGCAGAGTGAAAACGTCCCCACGCGGAGGCTCGCGCTGCGCTGACTTTGATGAACGCGATCTCACCTTTCAGGGACACACGCGGCAACGGTTTGACAAGAACGGAGTCCGAGCCGCACGCGGATCTGTAACCTCTTCACACCTCCAGCGGCTCGGCTCTGGGCTGCGAACCTCTCCCGGCCCCAAAGCTGTGCCTGGAGGGGCTCACAGGTCCCAACGCCCGGTCAAGGCCACCGGCCCCAGGAAAGGAACGGGGGGAGGGGGGGGTTTCCATCTCAGCAAAGGGCTCCTTGCTGATGGGTGCACACAGAGCCTCTGTGCGTTCAGAGGTTCCACAGGCATAAACAAGCTCAAGGGGTGCCCCTGGCCGGAGGGCAGGTTAAAACGCAGGCCACGTGCCACAGCCCTTTCCTGAATATGGGGCCCAGGAAGCTGTATTTCCACAAGCCTCTGTCTCCATCCGGCTGTCTCTGAAACAGGACTGAGCCCTGGCTGGGTATTCAGTGGTTAGCGCGTCGGCCCGCAGACCAAAGGGTCTCAAGTTCGATTCCCGGTCAAGGGCCTGCACCTGGGTTGTAAGCTCGACTCCCCTGCCCTACTCGGGGCGAGTCTCGGAGGCAACCAGCTGATGTGTTTCTCTCACGTCGATGATCCTGTGTCTCCCCGCTCGCTTGCACTCTCTCTAAAAACCAGTGGGAAAAAGTATCCTAGGGTGAGGGTGAACAACGAAACAACCGACAGACTGATTCTCCTTCACGATTCTGCAACGGCGACTCCAGGAAAAGAACTTGCTTCGCGCATCGGCACAGAGTGGGTCTGCGGGGGGCCCACATGCCCCGTGTCTGGGTGTCGCTCACACGTGTGCACACGCGTACACGCTTGCACGCTCACCACCGCTTCCTGCCCGGGGGCGCTGCGTCCGGGCCTCCGCCCCCGTGCACTGAGCCAGGGAAAGTCTAGAAAATTCCCCCAGCGGAAGCCGGCGGGGCTTCCTCTCCTCTCTCCTCCGGACGCACAGGGGGCTCTTCCCGCCCGGGCGTGAGGCGGGACGCTTCCTGGGTTTCATCACCAGCCCAGCTCGCCAGGGCCCGCCGCGGGGTTTCCAGGAAGCCCCTCGCTCTTCCGTCCTTGGGGGAGCAGGTGGGGGGATGAGTGAGCCGGTTCTGGGAAGCAGGGTCCCCTGGGAGCCACCGTCCCCGCTGCCAGCTGCCAGCTCTGAATCACAGGCACGACACCGGCCACAGGAAGGAGGGCCGGCCCAGGGCCACCTCACGCGCCTCTCCCCAGAGACGCGTCCCCCCTGTTCACAGACGTGAGCGAGACCTACGACGCGCCAGGACCCGCCGGGGACACAGGGGGCAGGAGGCGGACACACCCTCCGGGTCAGGGAGAAGCAGGGGGAGGGGGGGCAGAGACACAGAGAATCAAATTCATTTCTTCAGCCCCAGCAGCTCTGGCTCCGTGGAGAGAGTGTTGGCCCGGGGACTGAAGGGTCCCAGGTTCGATTCCAATCAAGGGCACGTACCTCAGTTGCAGGCTCCATCCCCAGCCCTGGTCGGGGTGTGTGCAATCGATGTGTCTCTCTCACACCGATGTTTCTCGCTCTCTCTGTCTCTCCCCCTCCCGTCCTCTCTCTCTAAAAATCAATGGGAACATATCCTCAGGTGAGGATGAACAACAAATAAAAGCAAAACCATTTCTTCAAACGATCAGCACTTTGAAGGAATAGAAGAGGGGAGGGTGGGGGCTGGGAGAGGCCTTGAGCAGGGTGGTCGCGGCCTGGCTGCGGGCAGGCGGGGCTGAGCTGCGGAGGATGAGAAGGAAGCCGGAGGAGAGAGGAAGGGAGAGCACGGCGCAAAGGACCTGGGGAGACAGGCGGTCGGGTCCCTCCCGGGAAGGGAAGGAGCATCAACTTACAAGCCAGGAGGTCACTGGTTCAATCCACCTGCCCGGCTTGTGGGCTCGATCCCCAGTGTGGGGCGTGCAGGCGGCAGCCGATCCATGGTTCTCTCTCATCATGGATGTGTCTCTCTCTCCCCCACCCCTTCCTCTCTGAAATCAACGAAAATGTTTTAAAAATAAAGTAAAGAGGGAAGCAGGAGGAGGGCAGGAGAACGTCTGTGGACACTGAAGGGGGACACCAGTGAGCAGGCTTGTTCTGGAAGGTTCATGGGCACAGAACCACGTCCGTGGGGCCGGCTGGGAGGAGAGGACACCGGCACCAGCTCATCACCAGGCCAGAGGGTGTGGGTGGCCTCGGGTCAGCTGGAGACGCCTCCCTGCCTCACCACTCGCGGGCTGTGTGACCCCAGGTCCATCACTCAACCTCTCTGAGCCTCCCTTTCTTCCTCTGTAGAACAGAAGGACAACAGTGCAAGACGCTGCTGAGAGGATGGGGCTGTAGCCGGACAATCACAGAGTCCGGGCTGCCTGTCACCACTTGAGCCAACCAAGCAGAGATAGGGCTGAATCACAGACGCACCAGCATGGGGCTCACATGGTGTCTCACCCACCAGCAGTCCATGGCCGTGGGTGAGGACATAGCAGGCCACAGAAAGTATCAGAAAAGTCTCAGAGGTGACCGATGCAGAGCAGGGTCCATGGGATCGGAAGTGACGCAGGCCAAGAGGCACCTTCAGCGAGGCGGTCAGGAAAGGCCCCTCCTGGGAGGTCACGGGAAGGTCAGGAAGGGTATTCCTGGTGGCGGGCACAGCTGGTGCAAAGGCCCTGGGGCCGGAGCAAGCTTGCAGAGCTCGGGAGTTGAAAGGTCAGCGAGAGCAGGTGGGGCCGGGTCAGGTGGGGATTATGAAGAGGTCAGCAGGGCCCCCTCACCCTTACCTACTGTTAGCCCCTAGCACTCATAGCCTTACTGCATTTACTCTGCTCTTCCCACCGACACCCAGTCCAATGGGGGAGAACAGGCGGGTCTCAGTGGTGTTTGTTTCACTAAGTAATTGTCGGCCCTCGGGAACTACCCAACAACGTGAAGGTTGGGGCTGTCGCTGGGGTCCAGGCGGCTTTGTGAGGAGGTGAGCCTCCCATCCCTGGAGGCATTCAAGCGGAGCTGGAAGAACACCCGCTGGGGCCCCTGAGGCGGGAATGATGGGGCTTCCAGGCTCTTTCCCACTCCCAGAGCTGCCGGATCTGCCCCCCGCTCGGTGCCGAAGGGCCGCCAGCCCCTGACCCTGCTGGCCGGCCAAGGACAGACGGTACCTGTGCAGCTGGGACACAGGTGCTGGAGCTCAGAGGGCCGCCCTCATTCCTGGATCACTTTTATTAGCACCACAAAGCGCAGCCCCTTAGGCTGCTGCACGGGGATGTGCTCCTGATGGGGGCAGGGGAGGAGGCGGAACGGAAGAAAAAACTCGGTGCCAACAGCGTGCAAGGAGCACCAGGCGAAATGGACTCAAATCCTCCTTCACAGGCCCCCTGCGCGGGGCACTTCCTGCAGACAATTGCAGCGCGCGGCCTGCAGGGCCCGGCTCCCTTTGTGTTAACTAATTTCTGACTCGGGTTTTCAGCTACTTATTTCCAGAACAATGCGCTGGCTCTCGGCATCCCTGGCCCAGGGCGGCGATCTTCCTGGGGGTGGGAGGGCGCGTGGGCCCTCCCCGTCTCTCCTCCCTGTCTCCCCTGCACGGCAGCAGGAGGAGGGAGGTGTGGACAGCCACCTGGAAGAGGTGGGGTGAAGTGGCCAAGGCCTGTCCCCAGCAAGGGGGCGTCTCATTTGCAGCCTCCGGAGCCAGCATGTCATAAAGGGCCCCCCAGAGGGATCTTGGAGACCCTTGAAGGTTTTGGGGGGGAGAGGGGAGAACGATCCTGGGGGAGAGAGGGTCCAGCCGCAGAAGGGACGCCTCCTCACGCAGTCATTGCCCGAGGCTCCCGGGACCCTGCGAGCACACTGCCTGCTTCCCCTGCCCTATAATCTCCAGTTTCTTCCTGCTTCCTCTGGGCCGGGGTACCCGGCAAGTCCTCTTTCCCATGGAAAGTTCCTCTCCGCTCTCCGAGGACACCTGTCGAGGGTGGGACCCGGCTCTGCGTACGATTCCTACCAGACGCGCTGATCAGGGCGCCCTGTCGCTGACGGAAGAGCCGCACGTGGGCACACAGTGTGGCCGCTGTCATCACGCCTGTGACACGTCGAGTGGGGGGAAATCAGGTTTATTCATGTGCTGTTCTGTCGCTAACGAGGCAGACGCGATCGGGAGACTCCTAATTAGCCCCCGTGCAGACGGGTGCTCCCCGGCGCCTCCTGCCGGCCACGCACCCTTTGCACACGGCAGTTGGTTGAAAAATAATAATAGTGATAATAATCACTGGCCCCTCGCGGAGCTGCGTTCCCGCCTGTGACTCAGATGAACCCTCCCGGTGCCTCGCCCGGATGCGGGCGCAAGTAAAGCGCCTGAGAGATAGCGGTTCTGAGCAGCAGTGACTGCGACTCCAAGGCCAGCAAGTGTGACCGGGTTCGTGCCCCGGCCAGGCCTGGGCACTGAACGGGTCAGAAGTGGAGCCAGGCCTGGCTGGTCTGGTTCAGTGGTTAGAGCCTCGGCCCTCGTACTGAAGGGTCCGGGTTCGATTCCCGTCAAGGGCACGCACCTCAGTTGCTGGCTCAATCCCCAGCCCGGTCTGGAGCCTGCGGGAGGCAACCAATCCATGTGTCTCTCTCACATCGGTGTCTCTCTCTGTCTCTCCCTCTCCCTCCACTCTCTCAAAAGAAATCAATGGGGAAATATCCTCGGGGGAGGATGAACAAAAACAAAAGTGGAGCTAGAGACGCCTGCCTCCCCACAAAGGACCCGCGTGGCCAGGTGAGGCGGAAATGATGGCGGAGGGGCCAGGCTGGAAGCGCTCGGCTTGGAGGTGGGAGAAATGGGGAGGCCGTGAAGGGTTTGCTGGCAAGACCACGGCAGAGCCCGCAGAGGCGACTGCAAGGCCTGGATGCCCGTGGCTTCCAGAACAGACTGCTGTCCGCTGCCGACCGCCTCCCTCCTGCGTGTCTGCAGCTGCGCCAGGAAAGACGGGGGCCCAGGACGCCCCGGCTACGAGGTCCAGGGCTGGGCCACGTAAATGGTGAAAAGCAGACACACACCAGAGCAGGCAGGTCGTCCCCCCTCAGGCTGCGCCTCGCTGGACCAGGCAGCCTGGAGGAGAGAGAGGGACCGATCCTACCAGCTCCCTACCCTGCACGCCACACAGACAGCCTTGCCATCGATGTTGGGGATAGATGGGCCAAGAGTTTTCCATCTCCAAAATCACGTTTTTCTTTCTTTATCATATATAAGAGGAAGGGGGAGGGAGAGAGGGATAGAAACATCAATGATGGGAGAGAATCACTGGTCAGCTGCCTCCTGCACACCCACCCCACACTGGGGATCGAGCCTGCAGCCGAGGTACGTGCCCTTGACCGGAATCAAACCAGCGACCCTTCCGTCCGTGGGCCGACACTCTATCCACTGAGCCGGACCAGCTAGGGCTGACCCCGTATTTTTAAATCATGTGGCCCAGGCCCATAGATCTCTGCTCCCGAGTAATCGGAGCAACAGCCCCAGCCCGGCACACCGAGCCCCGATCTCCCGTCACACGTCACACTGTGAGGCAGGGACCACTGGCTCCATTGTACAGATGAGGAAACTGAGGCTCAGAGAAGTCAAGAGACAGAGCCAGGGTCCCAGGCAAGGGGCAGACGTGGGATTCGAATGAATGACCTGGCAGACTCCAGAGCCCAGTTCTTAACTGTCGGGCGATGGTGCCCTTCAGAGACATTCGAACAACCTGAGGCACGTCACAGCCGGGGGCGCAGGGAAGGCCTGGGACAGCAGCACGCGGAGCGGACGAGGCCGGAGCAGGCACACAGAGATGGATAATCTCACGGAATCCAATCACTCGTAGCTACGAACCTATCTGATCCCACAGGTGGGGAGGCGGATAGGAGAGGTTTTGCTGTCACCCACAACTGATAAAAAAAAAAAAGGAGCGATCAGAGAGGGGCAGACACAGCCAAAGGTCACACAGCAAGTTCCCATCGAGTTAGGCCTCGCTTCCAAGCAGGCCTCATCCCTCAACCCCAGAAGTAGCCAGATCTCGGTAAGGCCCGCCCGAAACATGCCCCGGGGCACCCCACTCCAGCGGGCACCAGGCCCCGGACGGGTTTCTCTGTAAGTTCGCGCAGCCCTCCCGCCACGCCCGCACGCCACGCCCGCACGCACACCTGTCAGCCCGCCGCTCTGCCCCCCGTCTTCTCTCACTAATTAATTTGGATGGAGATGTCTTTCAAAGGAGACTTAGGCCGGGTCCTCCCCGCTGCCTGTGAACCAATTTCATTACAACAGGAACCGTGTTGCCAAAATGAGAAATCCCCTCCTTTTCGGGCCTGTGCCCTTGAAGGCATCTTATTAGAAAAGACCATTTCTTAATTAACATTTTTGATCTTTAATCCATTACACGTCCCTTTAATCCTGCGCGGGTGAGGCTGGCCCACTTCCGCGGGCTCGCGCACAGCGGGACGGCCGTGGACCGTCTGTGGCTCCCGGACGCCGCCCTGGTCCGGCCGCGGGCACATTTCCTGAGCGGGAGCCGGGGAGGGGGCTCGGCGAGGACACCCCCCGGGTGGGCCAGTCTGCAGACGCGAGTTCATTTCATTAACCCCTGAACCCCGTCTCTTCTCGCCCCAGAATCTTTCCAGCAAACGAAGCCAGGCTGGTCTCCCCTGCCATCTGCAGAAATCTCATGTCCCCCTCTGCAGGAAGAGCTGGTCCCAGCAAGGTCAGAGCACCCCACTTTGGAAAGCTCTGGACTTGCCCAGTGACCCCCCTCCTTCCTGAAAGACTTTGGGGGACCCTGCCTCTCCTGCGTTTCCTCCTACCTCCCTGACCTCCCAGCGACTCCTCGATCTGCCTCATCCCTCGTCCCTCATTCCTTGTCCCTCGTCCCTCATTCCTTGTCCCTCAACCCTCGTCCCTGCCTCTGATGCATGCCTCCCTGGACCCGGATCTAAACTCCTTTGTTCCGTCTGGGTGCACTGGCTTGGGGATGGGGGTGCCTCCGTCCAGCTCTGAGCATCAACCACACACTCATGACACCCAGATACACCCCAGTCCCAGCCTCCCCCCATCACAGGACCGTCCTCCGAGTGCCGACTGATGTCCAAGAGGCATCTCAAACTCACGGCCAAGGCCTAGCTCGGCAGCCTCACCACCGTTATCCGCCCCCAACAGCACCCCTCTCCCCATCCCATGAAGGGCACCTCCAGCCCCCCAGCTGCCCGGAGCCGTCTGCTTCCTCTCCTTTTCTCAGTCCCAACACCCAATCTGGAGACCAGTTCTGTTGCACCAACCTCCCGAGGAAATTCTTTTTTTTAGTATATATTTTTATTGATGTCAGAGTAGAGAGACGGAGAAAGAGAAACATCAATGATGAGAGAGAATCATTGATCAGCTGCCTCCTGCACGCCCCCCACTGGGGATCAAGGCCACAACCCGGGCCTGTGCCCTGACCGGGAATGGAACCATGTCCTCCTGGTTCATAGGTCAACGCTCAACCACTGAACCACACTGGCCGGGCCCAAAAGAAATTCGTGACCCCTTCTCACCTCCCGGCCTTGGCCCCATCCACCATCATCTCTCCCTGGATGAGCGCCTGGGTGGGCTTCCCCTGCCCACACACAGCTGAAGGGGTCCCTCCGCTCCTCACTCTCCTGGCTTCCCTTTACTCAGGGTCAAACCCCCAGAGCCCACGAGAACTCGAGGCCCCCCTACCCCAGCTCCTCCCTCATCTCCTGCCCCTCGGCCCTGGGTTCTCTGGGGCCAATGTACTCCAGCGACAGGGATGACAGGGACGTCCCTTCTGTCCTTCAGCGACACGGCTCGCGCCTGCACGGCTCACTCCCTCTCTGCCCCGCCTCGACCCAGGCCTCTCTGCCCACCCCGCCACATGGCCCTCTCCTCCCGCACCCGCCCTCTCTAACGGGCCACCCTGCTGGCCACTCCCAGGGAAAACATGTGCGTATTTATCCGCTGACTCTGTCACCTCCCCCACTGGACTGCGTGCGGGGGCTTCGTGGGCCCCGTTCGCCACCGAGCTCGGTGCCCGCACCTCATAGGTGCTCAACGGCGCTTGTGACTGACAGAAGGAAGCCCGTCGGGACCCCGTCGGGGGTGACTCGGGCTCACGGCCGTCACCGGCCACCGGGGCAGGCCCCGCGACACCGGCACTAAGGCCCAGCCAGCAGCAACTGCGCAGGTGGTCAGACCTTCAGTAGGACTTCCCGCCATGCGCATTCTGAGCCTGTCCACCCCCATTACAGCCGAGCCTTTGGCTGCACTACACGGACCTGCGGTTGTGCTGCTGGCAGGTGGGGCGGCCGTGCGGCTGCGCACACACCTGCGTGTGACACCGGGCAGGACGCCCGGCCTCTGTGAGCTGACATGATGACACCGGAGGTCAACGTGCTGCTTCGGGGAGTCAGTGAGACGACGCCTGCTGGAGGGGGGCGAGGGGCAGAGTGACAGTGAGAGGCGCGCTCGAGTCCTGCCCAGCCACGTACCCGCTGGCTGCACCCCCTCCCTTCAGGAGCTGCAGACACACCCCAACTCCAGGCCAGGGCGGCCGGGCGCAGGGCAGTGGGCCCCCCGAGCCACCCACAGTGTGGAGCGTGGCCCCGCCCAGGCTCTGGCCTTCCTTGAGGGGCGGGTCCCAGGCGGCAGGGCCCAGGCCCCGGGGGTCCCCGCGCTGTGGCTTTGCAGGAGTCAGGGGCTCTGGCTGGAGTCCCAGGCTGGCCGCCTCTCTCCTCTTTGTCTCCACATTTGGGGAAGGCATTTCCTCCTGCCCGGGCCTGCGGGTCAGGTTTCCACCCAGATGGAAAGTCCCACCCAGGGGCCCCCAAAGGAGCGCTCACCATGGAAACCCCACGGGGCGCCCGCCAGGCACAGGGCAAGTGGCTGCTGGCGGCCTTCCGCGGGCCGGGCCCACAGTCCTGCCCACCGGGAGGGGGAGGGCGCAGGACGAGGTCGTACGCCCGCTCGGAGCAGAGGGGTGAGCGTGTTGGGGTGCATTTGGGCATGGATGTGTCTCCAGAACGATCCCGAATGAGAAGCCCCGCCCGGAGCCCTCTCCGCCTGGAGGCTGGACTGCACTCAGAGAAAGTGAGCTAAGGCAACAGCCCTGTCGATGGTGAAATGGGGCGGCGGCTGCTCCTGAGTGACAGCCCTCAGGCCCAAGCAGCCGAGAGGACAGACGACAGTCTGGACGGAGAAGGGGCGCGGTGGGCGAGCTGTCGCGGAGCTGCCGAGCTCAACACCTAAGGATGTAAACGGCTTCCCAAACTGTGTTCCAAGGCTCCACAAAGTGGGCTAGGTGGTCCTCCGGAAAAGGGGATGCTCTGCCCGGCCGGTGAGCTCAGTGGTTGAGCACCGACCTATGAACCAGGAGGTCACAGTTCAATTCCCCATCAGGGCACACGCCCGGGTTGCGGGCTCGATCCCCAGTAGGGGGCGTGCAGGAGGCAGCCGATCACGATTCTCTGTCATCATTGGTGGTTCTTTCTCTCTCTCCCTTCCTCTCTGAAATCAATAAAAATACGTTTTTTAAAAGGGGGGACTTTCTGAGGTCTGAGACACATGAAGCGCCTCCCCAGGGTCCTGCCTGAAAGCCATGCATCCGCCTGCATCCCACAGGCACTCAGCAAAGCAGCTGGCCCGGGTGCAGCCGGCGAGGCCTGGTCGCCGCCCGGGTCCCCCCCGGCCGCACTGCGGGTCACTCGGGGCTGGGTGTGACGGAGCCGGAGCGCGTGTCCAGGGTCAACTTCAGAAGATGCCTGTGTGTCGTGCGCCACGTCGTTACCGAGACACGGCCTGCTGCTTGCTCAGTGATGGAGGACGCGCGGCAAATTCCTCTGCACTTAGTGCCAGGGAGGCCCAACGACCCTCTGCCCCAAGCCCTGGAATCAGGCAGAGCCGGCCGCGCCACCCTCCATCCTGTTTCTCTTTTCGCCTAGGTAGCCAGGAAGCTCACCTGCAGAGTGGCCCTGAGCTGAAGCTTCGGACATCATTAGATGCCCAGTGCCACGTGGGCCACGTCGTCTTGTCTCATTAATAATCACCGGGGCTGGCATGGGGGGAGGGGGTGCCAGGCACCGTGCTGAACACGTGACACCTACGCTCTCACCTCCCCTAGAACCACAGCACCGGCAGGGCCTCCGCGTCCCACTGTACGGACCAGCAAACCGAGTCCTGAGAAGGTGAATAACCCCATCGAGTCCAACTGCACAGCGAAGCAGCTGAGTTGCTGGGTATTCACTGCTCACTGTCTCCTCGCCTAGAAGGCGGGACCTGGAGGACAGGACGCCTTCGTGTCCCTGTGGCCTGGCCCAGGACAAGGAGACACTGATAATTAGGTGATCAATGCGGTGATGGTGAACCCAGGACTCAGACAAGGGTCTGTAATGCCAAAGCCCATGTTCTAACTCCTGTCCTTTTCGTCTTTAGGGCTTGGAAACCCAAACCCTCACCTTCACCTTAACCGCAAAGGCAACCCTAACACTAGATCTAAGTCTATATCTCGCACAATCACGATGAATTCATTTAATAACCAGCCACCGTGCCCTGCCCGGCCAGGCCTCAGGTCTGTGGGCCCGGTGCTCTGGCCACAAAGGCTCGGGGGCAGACACAGGCCCCAGCGCAGATGGTGGAGCACGTGGGGTCTGCAGGAGGGAGAGGTCAGCGGGACAGAGGTCACGTTTCCCCTCCTGGGACAGCCGGGCAGACCTGGGCAGGACGGGCCAGGGCCGGGCAGACCTGAGCAGGACGGGCCAGGGCCGGGCAGACCTGGGCAGGACGCGCCAGGGCCGGGCAGACCTGGGCAGGACGGGCCAGGGCCGGGCAGGCCTGGAACAGGCCCGGCGGGCTGGCCCGGCTCGCAGGAGCGGCCACTCCAGCCTGCGGGGCCAGCCCAGCGGGTGGGGAGGGGGGAGATGCCCAGCCTGCTTCCTGCCCATGTGCGCTGGCCAGGAGCCCCGCAGCCAGCACAGGAAATAACAGGGGCCCCCAGAGGCCGCCCAGGCAGGCCCCGCTCGGAGGCCGCCAGGGAGGGAAGGAGACCATTGTCGGCCTTTGTTCCAGCTTCCCCAGCAGCGCTGGGCTCCCAGAGGCCCCCGGGAGCTCGCAACGCCTCCCCCGACCACAGCTGTCCAGCCTCCCCCAGCCGGACACCGGGGACAGGCCCACCAGGCCCACGGCTCTTAAAGGGGCAGGTGCAGGGTGGAGATGCAGCCCTGTCCGCGTTGGGGGTGGGGCGCCCTGGGCCCGCCCTGGCCAGCCAGGGAACAGACAGATGGGCGCTGGGTCCACGTCTCACCCGGTCGGCCAGCCCCGCGCGGGGTCCAGCAGCAGGGGCGCGAATCTTTGGGTGGAAAAAATGTCTCAGGCCCTGAGGGTACAACAAAGAAACCAAAGACCACGGAGAGCAAGGAGGCCAGCTGGACGTCGGGGACAGCCACCTGGGGGAGCACTGTCCTCCTGCCGGGAGACAGACACCCCAGGAGCAGGCCTAGGGGTGCAGAGGGCGTGGGGGGTGCACATGTCCCTGTATGTACCCACGCTCATAAGTGTGTGCCTCTGTGCACTGTGTGTGTGTAGGCACCTGTGAGCACGCTCACACAGTCCTCCCTCGGTTTCCACGGGGGACTGGTTCCAGGACCTGCGGATACCAAAACCCACGGATGCTCAAGCCCTTGCATGAGATGGCACAGCACCTGCGTGCAACCTGCATGTGCACAGCGGCCGGGCAGGCCGGGCCTGCACATCACGCCATTCTCACGGGCTCAGCGTGGTGCGTGGGGCGTGGTGTGTGGCAAATTCAAGTTTTGCTTTTTGGAGCTTTCTGGGATTATTTTCCTGAATATTTTCAATCTATAGTTGGTTAAGTCCTTGGTGCGACACCCACAGATACGGAGAGCCAACTATACTTGGTACACGTGTGTGTGCACGCACCTGTATGCACACTTGTGTTTGCATACATGTGTTGCATGTTTGTGCACGTGTGTGCATGTGTGGGGTGTGGGGGAACACCTAGGTGGATGCCTGTATGTGTACAATGAGTGAGTGTGTGTTATGGGGGACTAAGTATACTTGAGTGTGTGTGTGTGTGTGTGTGCACGCGCGTGTGCCCCGGTGTGTGTGTGTGTAGAAGGCATGGGCACGTATGTGTAACTGTGTGCGTGTGAATGTGTGTGCACATGTGCATATGTCTATGGGCAAATACATATGTGTGCCATGTGTGCGCATGCATGCACACGCAGTGACTTGTCGGTGGTCACAGCCCTGTCGAAGGGCACCCAGGCTTGTGCCCATCGCCTGTCCCTCCTTCCCACACGAGCCCCGGTGATCGCTCCCGGTGGTGTCACAGTGACAGCCTGGTTGGGGTTCTCAGCACCTCGCGTTTGCCATCCACAGGGACCCAGGGCATCTCCACGGAGGCCTGGTCCCGTGACTGAGCAACGACAGACAGGGCCCTAGACTCACTCAAGACCAACCGGTTCCAATCCCCGCTCCGGCCCCGGTGAAACCGCCGCTGTGACGCCTGCGCCGGCTCCCGGTCTCTGAGTGTGGGCGCCTGTCTGGGAGACGGAGCGGTGCTCCTCCCCCCTGCGGGTCGGGAGGTGACAGGAGAGGACGCCGGCAGGTCTGCGGTCCCGCCATCCTACCCTGCTCTGCGCATGGCACCGGGATGCTCACTAGACGGTGATTATTTTTACTGTTATTGCAGTTGCTGTAATAATGGCGAGTGGCTGAGGATTCAACAGTGAGCAAAGCAGGCCCTGCCCCCGCTCCCAGAGCTCGCAGAAGCTAAATGTGTCCTATGCACTGGCTGTCTCCGTGCGCGATGCTAACTACTACCTACCTAGTGTGGCAGCCCAGCAGCTACACAACCGCCCACAACAAGGGAGAGCATGCGCAGTACAGGCAAATACAGGCCTACGTTAGCCAGGTGCAGCCTAGTACAGAGTGTGTGCGTGTGCGCGCGCGCGTGCGAGTGTGTGCATGAGTGTGTGTGTGCATGAGTGTGTGTGAGAGTATGTGCACGTGTGCGAGTGTGTGCATGAGTGTGTGTGTATGAGTGTGTGAGAGAGTATGTGCATGTGTGCGAGTGTGTGCATGAGTGTGTGAGAGTGTGCATGTGTTGTGTGCGCGTGCGTGCGAATGTGTGCATAAATGTGTGTGCATGAGTGTGTGTGCATGTGTTTGTGCATGCGCATGTGTGTGCATGAGTGTGAGCGTGAGTGTGAGCGTGAGTGAGTGTGTGTGAGTGTGTGTGCAAGTGTGTGTGTGTGATTGTGAGTGTGTGTGAGTGTGGGGGTGAGTGTGAGAGTGTGTGTGAGTATGTGTGTGTGTGAGTGTGTGTGCGTGCGCGTATGGGTGTGTGCGAGAGTGTGTGTGAGTGTATGTGTGTGCGTGAGTGTGTGTGTGAATGTGTGTGAGTGTGTGTGTGTGAGTGTGTGAGTGAGTGTGTGTGAATATGTGTGTGAGTGTGTGTATGTGTGTGTGTGTGAGTGCGTGTGTGTGATTGAGTGTGAGTGTGTGTGTGAGTGCGTGTGTGTGACTGAGTGAGTGTGTGTGTGTGAGTGTGTGTGAGTGTGTGTGTGCGCGCGCGTATGGGTGTGAGTGTGAGAGTGAGTGTGTGAGTGTGTGTGTATGTGTGTGCGTGTGAGTGTGTGAATGTGTGTGTGTGTGAGAGAGAGTGTGTGTGTGTGAGTGTGTGAGTGTGTGTGTGTGAGTGAGTGTGTGAGAGTGTGTGTGAGTGTGTGTGAACGCATGCATACACCACACCCGCCTCAAGGATTTTAAGAGAATGTCAGCTGAGCTGACAGCAGCCTCCAGCAGGACACTGGCTGCCGCAGCGCGGATCATACCCGGCCGGGAGCTGGGCGCTGCAGAGCGCCCGCCCAGGAAGCCAGGGCCAGCCAGGCAACACGATAGGGCTGACCTTGGCCATTTCCTCCCGGGCGCTGACCCGACAGTCTGAGTCAAGCCCCGCCCAGGGAAGGAGCCTGATCATATGACAGCCTCGGGGCCCTGGCTTTCAGAGCAGACCCTGCCCACCAACCCCACCCGGCCTTTCCCCTTGGGAGAGGAGCCGCGCCCCACCAAGCAGGGTCGGCCTGAGCGGGGATGGTCCCCCGAGAACTCAGTCCCACCCCAACCCTGCAACAGGGTGAAGACGGGAGGGCTTGCCCGCTGGGGGCGATGCTGGGAGACTGCCAGGAAGACGGGGGGAAGGAGAGAAGGAGGGGCCTCCGACCCTGGGTCACTGCACAGATCCAGGCTCAGAGCTAGGCTCTGATCCAAGTGTCCCTCAATGCGTGATCAATATCAGGAATAAACCTGCAGAGCACCAGGTGCCGCCCACCTGGAGTCCCTCCTATCATCCCCACAGTGGCCCCAGGAAGCAGGTGATCACCCCCAGCTCGGAGAAGAAGCACAGAGAGGTTAAGTAACTTACACAGAGCCACACAGCTCGTGAGTGTCTCCACCTCAAAGCGAATTCTCGCTCTTAACAAAGTGAACGAGGACCTGGCCCTGACCTGCCGAGGGCAAATACCGACCAAGGGGCAGCGGTGAAGGCGTCCACATCGGCAGGCACGTGCAGGCGCCTGCGGCTACCACGCCGGGCGAGGCCCGGGCGGCACACAGATCAGCGTGGTCACTGCCTGAGGAGCGGGCGGAGCAGTGAGGGACCTGGGCCCGCCCGGAAGGACCGTCATAGCCATAGCCGGGGAGGGCGGAGCAGGGCCAGCCCCGCGGCCCAGAGGAAGGCACGGGACTGTGGCAGGACCCCCACGTGCACTTCCTGGGGGAGGTGGCGTTGAGGCTGAGCTTCTAGGGATGCGCTCCACGGGCAGACGGGCCAGACATTTGACGCCAAGGGGAGCGGCAAGAGGGCTTCCCGCGTCCAGGCCTGCCAGTTCCGCGGCGCAGGGCTCCGTGCGAGCAGCAGCAGCTCCGGAGCTGGTGAGACAAGCGTACTCTCGCCACCCAACCCTCAAAGCCACCATCCTCGCTCTAACAAGATCGCCAGCAGAGCGGCGCTGCACGCACATCTGATTTTGAGCAGACCTGGTGTAAACCACACGTGGGCAACACAAGCGGGCCTCCCTCCCCAAGTCACAGGGACACTGTCACATCGCACATGCACACGCACGCACGCACCCACGCACGCACCCACACGCAGGCACACACCCACACGTGCACACACACGCACACACACGCACACACACGGCTGCCTGTGGCCCTGGTTTACAGCCAGGCTTCATCGCCAAAGACCTGCTGGTCTCCCCACCCCCCGCGGGGCCCTCAGGCCTGAGGGAGCGGTGACGCCAGGAGGCCCTGTCCTGGCCTCAGGGAGCACCCACACTTGGAGAAGGAGGACCCGCCTCCGTCTTTTGTTTACTTAATTGATTTTAGAGAGAGGAAGGAGGAGAGAGAGAGAGAGAGAGAGAGAGAGAGAGAGAGAGAGAGACATTCATGTGATTGATGTGAGAGAAACATCAATCAGTTGCCTCCTGCACGTGCCCAGACCGGGGATCAAACCCGCAACCCGGGTATGTGCCATGACCAGGAACCGAACCTCTGCCTTTTAGCGCATGGATGACGCCCAACCAGCTGAGCCATGCCAGCCAGGACCAGCCCTCCCTCTTTACTGACACCCCAGAAGGCCCAGGCGTCCCAGGAGAGGAGGACGGGGGACACAGAGCTTGCTGGGGTGAATGGACAGCCCCAAGTCACCGGGCTGACAGCAAGCAACCGCCATGCACAGAGCGGGATAGGATGGCAGAGCAGCACGGGGCACTGGCTGCGGGTGTGAGACCAATGGCACAGAGTCCCTGTCCCGAAGGCAGCCCCAAGTCCACGAGAGAGGCGACCATCAGCCAGCCAGCCCCAGCCCCGGACGCGGAACCAGCAGCCAGGCCAGGGCCCAGGGAAACGGAGTCAGAGGAGAGACGCCACGCTCGCTGCTCCACACACACCCTGGCCACCGGCACACACGTGCGCAGGACGGACACGACACGGGAAGTGACATGGGGCGCCCGGCAGGGCCCCGGCTGGTCGCGGGCCAGAGGAAAGGGTGGGCAGGAAACGCCACATCCCCCCGGATGACGGCCCCCAGTCAGCCAGGGCCCGGGACGCCTGGGGGAGGGGCCCAGAGGACCCCGGGGAAGGAGCCGGGGCTGGCACCCGGGCGCACGCACACCGGCACACCAGGGCACACCCTGCGCCAGGGCACAGGCGCCCTGCCGGGCGGACTGCTCACCATGGTAACGGAGCGGCGCCCTCCGAGCTGCACCACCGCCTGGGGGGTTCTGAGGCCTCCGGGGCCGGGGAGGCGGCTCGCACAAAGGCGCTGCCCGGGCCGGCCTGGCCGGGGGGCCGCGAGCAGACCCGCAGGCGCATGCCCGCCACGCTCCCCCGGTGAGCGCGGGGCCACCGCGTCCGCCTACCCGGCCCGCTTGGCTCCGCGCGGCTCGATTCCCCGCAGGGCCCCGCAGCTAACGAGCAACGCCCAGCTGCCCTGCAAAACGCAGCTCGCGCGTCTCTCCCACACGGGGACGTCCTACCTCTGCTCAGGGCCTGCTGCTCCTTTCAGACATCCCCTGGTCCTCGTCGAGCAAAATGCCTGGTGGGGGTTCGAGCAGCAGAGGTGGACGGCACGCCCGCCGGCGGAGCCACAGGGGGTGTCTGGGCAGCTTCTGGCCTTGGCCACGGGATAGGGGGGCAGGGGTTGGGGGGCGACCACTCAGGAAGAAACTGAAGTGAGGGACCGTGGGAGGGAGGGGCCGGTGGGGGGCAAAAACAGGACAGGACAGGCTCCCCAGCCCTGATTTCAGGATTGAAAGGTGCTGGGGACCCCCAAAGAACCCCCAGAGGAGAAAGAGCAGCGGCACCGGGTGTCCCTCACAGCATCATCCAGGTGAGGGGGTGACCGCCCACCCGCCGGGGACGGGGCAGCTCCCGAGACACCCAGATCTCAGCCTGGTCGGTGGGTGCAGGGGTCACGTGGAGGTCAGGCCTCGCATCCCCCAGGCCTCATGGTGGAAGGCTGGCTCCCACAGGCAGAGCTGGGAAAGGGGCCGCGAGGAGCGTGAGCAGCAGGCGTGGAGGAGAGCGAGGCTGCGGTGGAGTTTCTGGGAAGCGGCTGAAATAATAAATCCATGCGCTGAGCAAACACAAGGGCGGGGGGCAGCTCCGAGAGGTCGCGACGTGGAGGCTGGACGGCTCGGGGGGGAGGCAGGGAGCAGGCTGTGCTGTTTCTGTCCCTGCACGCCCCAAACCTGGGGGCTGAGGGCTGAGGGGCTGCCCCTTTGCCAGGAGTGGGACACGGACCACTCTCCCTATCCCACTCCTCGGCCAGAACCTGCAGAAAAGGGACTGGAAAGGCCCCCGGACACCTGATCCCCGATGCCTCCCCCTGAGCAGGTGGGTGCAGGGTCTGCGGCCCTGACGCCAGGCTCCCTCGGCAAGCCGCACCCCTGCCCAACGGTCTCGGCAGGGGCGCGGGCAGCGGCGGGGCTGGGGCAGGAGGCCCCGCGGAGGGCCCGGTCCACAGTGTGCTCCCGCCTTTGAAGATGGGAAAAGGGGACCAGGCCCCCAAAACACGCACCCCTCCTCCTTCCGGGATGCAAACCAGGCTCCTGGCCTAGCTAGCCAGCGGTTCTCAACCTGTGGGTCGCGACCCCCTCGGGGGTCGAACGACCCTTTCACAGGGGTCGCCTAAGACCATCGGAAAACACATCTATAATTACATATTGTTTTTGTGATGAATCACTATGCTTTAGTTATGTTCCATTTGTCACAATGAAAATACATCCTGCCTATCAGATATTTACATTCTGATTCATCACAGTAGCGACATTACAGTTATGAAATAGCCACAAATAAAACTTTATGGTTGGGGGTCACCACACCATGAGGAACTGTATTAAAGGGCTGTGGCCTTAGGAAGGTTGAGAACCACTGAGCTAGACTCTTCCCCCTGACCCGGGAGGGACCTGGACATAGAGCCAACCCCTCGCCCAGCCTCTGGGTCCCCTTGGAAATGAAGAGCCTGGACCAACCCCCTCACGGGCAGGCCTGCCATTTGCGGTTTAGGGGCTGCAGGAGCTGCCTCGGTTCACAGCCCGGCTCTGCCTCCACGCAGGTCACAGGCGTGTCTGCGTGTGAGCAGCACGGAGCAGGAGGCCTGGCTCCTGGGGGCAGCTCCTCGGGGGAGTCAAGATTCCGTGAACCAGGACAATGAGACCCGTCCCCTGGCAGAAAGGCCTCCGCACACGCTGATCACACCAGTGAGGCCTCGGGCTGCTGGGCCACTGCAAGCCGCCGATTAGATCGGCTGTTTCTCCCCAACCGCCAGCTTGGCTGTCGCGGCGCCAGAATAAACGTGGCTGACCTGCCCCGGGCCTGACGATGAGCGTTTGTTAGCAACGTAACCGTCTCACATCTCCGGACCCTCCTCCGCGGCAACCCAGGCTCGGTCCGGAGCAGCCATGTTGGCAGGAAGCCCAACCTGCCCCCAAACTCCACCTCCACCCCGGCTGCCTGGGCCCCCACACGAGGAGCCGCCCGTGCCCACAGCTCTGCCCTCCAGCTCAGTGCTCTCGGCCCACGCTGCTCCACTCACCCCTGGGTGCCTTTGATCTGAGGAGCCAAACACCCCCCATGGCAGTGGTTCTCAACCTTCTGGCCCTTTAAATACAGTTTCTCATGATGTGACCCAACCATAACATTATTTTCGTTGCTACTTCATCACGGTCATGTTGCTACTGTGATGACTCGTCATGTAAATATCTGATCTGCAGGATGGTCCTAGGCGACCCCTGTGAAAGGGTCGTTCGACCGCCAAAGGGGTCGCAGCCCACAGGTTGAGAACCGCTGCGCTATGGCCACCTTGGGTCCTGTGCCCCCCAGGGAGCTCCCCCGGACCCCTCTGCTCAGCAGCCCACCTCCCAGTGCCGGGCACTGCAGAGGTTAAACCCCAGGCTCTGGCTGCAGGAAGACCTGGGTTCGAGCCCCTGCCCCACAGCGCGCTGTCTGGGACCGTGGGTCCGCTCCGGCACTGCTCCCAGACTCCCCTTTCTCCCCCAAAAGAGGCTGGCAATTCCCAGCAGCCGCAGCACCATGGGTGGCCCAGAGCAGGGGCGGGGGGCTTTGCTCCCCCATAATCTGCCTCGGCACCTGCCCGGCTTTCTGATGCAGCCAATGACGTTTTTTTTCTCCAGGTAAGGAAAAGCGTTACGCGAAGCAGCTTCCACCAGGCCTCCGGCCCGGCCCCCAGCAGATGGCTGCCCGGAACCCGCCCGGGGAGGGACGCTGTGGTGCTGCTCCCGGCAGCGCCCGCCTCCTGGGGTTGGCCCGCCGGCCCGGGGCAAGGCCGTTTCCAAGCGTCTGCTCCGTGCCTGGCACCCACCGAGAAATGCTCCATAAATGTGGCATCGCCCACGTCCAGGGCTGCCTCCCAAGGAGCCTGCGCCTGCCAGCCCGGCGCCCAGCCACCTCCCAAGCGCCATGCTCGGGGGGCACAGCGGACTTGGCCAGCCCGGGCCCCACAGAGGCGGGAAGGACCACTGATGAGCGCTGTAAAGCTCGTCAGAATGGACCGCAGGAGGCAGCAACCCACTCCCGGGCTGCGGATGACCCAGTGCCCGCGGCTCGCCCTCCCCTGCCCGTCTCCCAGCAGAAAACCCAAAGCCGACTGGCACAACGGAGCCCCCAGCATCTCCCCGGACCCACGCGGGCAGGGCACGCTCAGATCCGGGCGGGCAGGGCCAGCCCCAGGGCCTCCGCCATCCGAGCTCCCAGAGCGGCCCCCCGACCACTGTTCCACCAGGGAGTCAGGGTCCCCTCAGCCCCCTGGCATCACCCCTGCCTTCTGCAGACCAGCAACACCTCCCGCCTCAGGGTGCAGCCCGGCCGCTGACGCACCCTGCACAGGGCTCACGGCGGCACAGCCCCTCCCGCCCTCCTGCACCCCGGCTGGGCTCGCCTGGGAGAGCAGCTTGCGGGAGGGGGGCCTTGTATGGACCCTAGCAGGCTGGCGCCTTCTGGTTTGGGGGTTGCAAGCACAGTGTGGCCCCTCTTCTGAGTTGGCAGCAAGCACTCCACATTGCACCCCACGTTGCACCCCACATCGATCAGGACGCCCGGATGACACATGGAGCCTGACAGTCTCATCCCAACCATGGGGAGTGCATCTCCTCCCACAGGACACAGGACAGGGCTAGCCAGGACCCCAAGGTGTGTCCTGACGCCAGACTCCCCTCCTGAGAATCTGAGCACCCCCACCCAGGTGGCTTCAGACAAGACCCCTCCCAGGGAGGGCCCCTGGGCCCCAAGGGCCAGGCACCTGCAGACACAGCAGTGCCCACACCTGGGTCAGCAGGATCCACCAGGACCCGCAGGCTCTCCCAGCAGCGCCCGGACCCTGCGGGGAAGAGCACTGGACCGGGAGTCCAGGGACCTGGGTTCGAGTGTCGCTCCCACGCCGCTCCTGTCCCATGCATCCCAGCGTTTCCCAGCGTCAGTCGCCTGTGGCCACCCTCATGGCCCGGCCCAGCCCCGGCCTGTGTGCTGCTACTTCACACTGTGCCACTCAATTTCCTCACTGACGTGACCCTAGCATCATCTCAGGTCACAAATGACCATAAATTCCCAAATGCAATGTGTCACCATCCAGTTAAACGTCCGTACGCCTGGTGCCCTACCCCACGCCTACGGCAGTACTGAGCCTGAGCAAATCCCTCTCCCTGCCTCAGTGTCCGCATCTGAAAGGAGAAGTTTGGACTAAACAATTCCAAGATTCCACAAGATGGAACTGGCCCCAGCCCCCCCCCATGGGACCGGAGCCAGCGGCCCAGGGTCCTGGGACAGGGGACAGGCGGGAGAACCAGCCCCTGCCGGACGGGGGGGCCAGGGCCCACCGGATGCTGAGCAAACCTGAGAGCCGCCACCGGAAGCTTCTGAGGACCCCAAACCAGTTCCAAATGACAGGACTTCCCGGTTAGAAAAACCTCCTGCATCCGCCTGTTTCCATGGTGGGGGAAACTGAGGCAGGGGGAGCTTAGGCCAGGGCAGACCTGAGCCGAAAACCCAAGCCCCTGACTGCCACGCAGCCCATCCCCCCACAATGGCCACGCACCCGGCAGCCTGGGCTTCCCCGATCTCCCCTCTGGAGGCGCGGGCCGGGCCAGCCCCCTCCGGGAGGGGAGCCTCGCGTCTGATTTCCCGGCTCCGTGTCCTCTTAGAGCGGCTTCTCGGCAATTAGCCGGGAACGCGTGGCAGCGGCGCCGTAGCACCAGCTCCGAAGCCCGAGCCGTGGGGGCGTGGACCATCGGAACGTGCCCACGGGAAGAAACGTGGCCCCAGAGACCAAATGGAACGGACGGAAAACCGTGCTGTGCTGCCCGGGGTCGTCTGGACCGGAGACGGACGCTTGCCATAACCAGCTGGTGGCTTTCCCAGTTCCCCAGCCGGTCCCCCGGGGGCCCCCGGGACCCCTCACCCCCCGGGTCCCAGGGCGCTTACCTGAGGCTGTCACGGAGGAATCCCAGGCCAGCGAGAAGTCCGAGGCCTCCCCCTCTTCGACTGAAAGAGAACAGAGACGGGCCGTGAGTTCTGAGGCGGCACCAACAGGTCATCGGGGTGGGACACGGACAGGAAGAAAGCTCATTTGTGGGGGTCCCTGTGACACCCGTGATCGGGAGGAGGGTGAAGTCTACAAAGAGGACTGTATGGGTTTCACGGATGCAAAATAATCAGAATACGACAGAGTAGAAAGTAAGGGCTGTGTCCGCTGCTTTCCCCATCCCTGTGCCCCTGGCAGACATCACCAATCAACCCCAGCTCTGTCTCGAATCGGATGCGGCTGCGGAATCCTCCTCCCCTAATAGAGCAAAGACTCAGATACCTCCCCAGTCTGCAGACAGCAACCTCCTCACATCACCACCGGATGTGGCAGCTTCCACCATTATCCCGAGAAATGCACAAGGGCCCCCTCACAGGTTGGCGAAGTGCGGGGTGCTGTTCTCCACACGGAGAGCGGACCCCCAAACAGACCCCAGGGCAAGCTGAGGTCAACTCCCGTGAGGCCAGCAGTCATGAGCCGGTGACATCAGAAAGCAATTCAGGCCCCAGCCGGCTTGGCTCAGTGGATACAGCTTCGGCCTGCGGACTGAAGGGTCCTGGGTTCGATTCCCAGTCAAGGGCACATGCCCAGGTTGCGGGCTCGATTCCCAGCGGGGGCGTGCAGGAGGCAGCCAATCCGTGATTCTCTCTCATCATGTCTGTTTCTCTCTCTCCTTCTCCCTCTCCCTCTCCCTTCCTCTGTCTGGAATCAATAAATATATTTTTTTAAAAAAAAGAAAGCAACTCAGGTTTCACCCCAGGGCCCACAGAGTGAGGCTGGATAGGGACGGGGCGTCCCCACCTCCCCACACCCCAGCGAGGAGGCCAGGCAGGGGGGGACGAGGCCATGCGCGGGGAGAACAGGGGGGGAACTCTGTACGGCATCACAGGGCTCCTGTCCCAGAATGAATCCCGGTGGGGCAGGTAATAACATGCACGCTGGGCCGTGGACTTCGTGAAAAGGAACTTGTCGAAGCCCAAAACGTGCATGCGTGGTGTTTTCCGGACTCGAAGGCCTGCTCTGACGCCGCACACGCGAGCAGGCCGAAGCCACCACGTGCCAGCCGGTGAGGCGGGTAACACGGCACAACTGTGAGCCGGGTGGGCCGGGGCTCCGCGGGCATTGCCAGGCCTGGGGTGGGCGGCGGGCGGCGGGGACGAGCCTGGGGACCAGGAGCAGCAAGGCCACACGCCTGGGTGCAGACACTCAGGACCCTCTGAGCAGCGGCTCAGTAAAGGACTGCGAACCAGCATCTCCTCCTTTTCACATGTTTCTGAGCGAAGGAACCCACGTGCGGGAGGAAACAAGGAAACACGTGAGTTCACATGAGGACACTGAGCGCACAACTGTTTCCGTGTAGGAACACATTGCTGCAGCCTTCCCGCGGCTGTGACGAGGCGTGTACTGAGCCGCACAGACTGTCCTGGACCCGGGTTCTAACAGCAGCACAGAGCGACCGCCTTTCCCAGCACAGACGGGGACGGACCCTTCGGGATGAGCCGCAGCCTCGGTCCGCTCCCCGGGGCACCGAGGCTGCTTCCATCCGGGTCACATCCACGCACAGCATGCGTGGCACAGCCCCGCCAGGATTGCCCTTAGATGAAGCTCCCAGAAGCCGGCTTGCGGGACTAAGAGTGTGCCCGTTTTAGGCTTTGGAGACAAACTGCCAACGTGGATCGGACCGTTTCCACCTTACTGAGCACTGTGTGTCTCGGGTGAACGACGCCGAGGAGGCACTATGGAGAGATGAGAACAGCGACGTTGACCTTGACCTTCAGCTATTAGACTGTGAATTTATAGTGACAAGTATCGCCGTGCCCCTCCAGGGCTGGCACATGATAGGAGCTCGGTGAGTGAGTGAATGAATGAATGAATGAATGAACGAATAAACAGATGGACGGTGGGTGGATGAATGAAGGAGCAAGCATACTTCATGTTGGAGGAGGCACAATTAATTCAAATTGCAGAGCGAGACAGAAACAAGTGGCAACAGTGAGGACCAGGGTGTGGACGCACAGGAGCACATGGGAGCCAGTGCAGGTGGCAGGCAGGGCCCCCGACACTGGGACCACCGGCCACCCACAGCCTGGAGCTCAGAGGCGGGCCTTGCTGTCCACAAGCCCCGACCCAGAGAAGGCTCGGGGAGAGGGGACCAGCACAGAGCAGGGGGAGTGCCTACTTCACCCACAGATCCAGTTCTGAGTTCCTTTGACACTAACGTGCAAACCCCACTGAAGAAGAATGATCATCCTGGCTGCAAATCTTAAAAGTCTGTAGGTCCCTTTTCTAATGTAAATTCCCTGCTCCCAGATGAAGGTCAGGAAAAGCAACTCAAACTGCATGACCTCAGCAAGGAAAGGTAAAGTAGGGGCAATCTGACGCGACCCCACTGGCCCGGCCCAACCCAGCCCGACCCCACTTGGGGTTCCGCCCGTGTAAAAACCCAGACTCAGGCCCAGGGCTTCAAGCTTCTCGCCCAAGCCCCCAGGGTCAGCCTGACCACTGGCTATAGAGCCACCTTTTCCCCTGGTTAAGGGCTCGGGCTCACCTCCTCCAAGAAGCTCTCCCTGACCACCCGGGGACGGCTGAACCTGCAGCAGGGTGTAGTCAGAGCAAGATGCCTCGGGATCAAATCCCAATCCCCATGGTTTGCTGTGTGACCTCTGCAAATCAGGTAACCCTCTCTGTGCACAGGACCCTGTAAGGAGCTCTGAGGATACAATGAGAAGGTGCTTGAGAGGTACAGTCCAGAGCCTGGTACCCAGACGCCTGGCAAAGGGAAGCCACGACCTACAGCCTAACAGGTGGCCTCCAGTGGCCCCTCAGCCCTTTACGGACTGTCCCCTTTTCTCCCACCCAGCAGGTCACCTGGCCCACAGCAGTGAACGGGAAACAACCATCACTCTGGCTCTCCACACACGTGTCCCGTTTATGTGTAACCGTCCCCACAGCCCCACACAGGGGTTGGAAGATGGGCCCATTTCATGGATGAGGAAAGCAAGGCCTGGGCCAGGGATGGCGAACCTTCTGAGCTCGGCGTGTCAGCATTTTGAAAAACCCTAACTTAACTCTGGTGCCGTGTCACATATAGACAGTTTTTGATATTTGCAACCATAGTAAAACAAAGACATAATTTTGATATTTATTTTATATATTTAAATGGCATTTAACAAAGAAAAATCAACCCAAAAAATGAGTTCGCGTGTCACCTCTGACACGCGTGTCATAGGTTCGCCATCACTGCTCTAGGTGACTTTACCACGGCGTCCGGCTCCCACGTCCTGTTTTGGTGGCAACACCGGGTGCTGGGCACCAGCTGCCCGCTCCGGCAGAGATGGCGAAGGGGCGGACGCTGGCATGGCCCCCACCATGTCCCACACAGAGCGGCGGGGGGAGGGACACCTTGCGCGGGGCCGTGGGGCAGGCCACCAGCCTGAGGTCCCAGGAGAGGGGGCACCTGCCCAGACCCGGCTGCTGTTGGGGGTGGAAAGGAAGGAGCGGGTGAGACCAGAATCCCACACTCTCATTTTTCCACGTTCATTTGAAGAAAAGTCCCATAAAGTAAAAGCCGGGCCGAAACTGGTTTGGCTCAGTGGATAGAGCGTCGGCCTGCAGACTGAAAGGTCCCAGGTTCGATTCCGGTCAAGGGCATGTACCTGGGTTGCGGGCACATCCCCAGTAGGGAGTGTGCAGGAGGCAGCTGATCGATGTTTCTCTCTCATCGATGTTTCTAACTCTCTACCCCTCTCCTTTCCTCTCTGTAAAAAAATCAATAAAATATATTTAAAAAAAAAAAGCTGATTATTTTTTATGGCCCCTAACAACCCGTCCTCTGTACTAACTGTGCTAAAGCCAGCCCTGGTTACATGCGTGCTCCACCTCAAACACACGTAAAGAGGAAACTGAGCCTCTTATTGGAAACTGATGTCTGCATGTATGTGCGTGTGTCTGCATGTGCATGTGTGCGCGCGTGTGCGTGTGTGCATGCATGTGTGTGTGTTTGCATCTGGTTTTGGACACACAGACCAGCCCCCACCTCTTCCTTCACGTGAAAAGCCCCACGCCTTCCATGGAAATCACCATAGTGACCACTTCCAAACCTCCCGTCACTCCACACCACGTCCCGGGGGGAGGGGCAAGCCTAACACTTTACTGTTTAAGGAGCCAATAGTTTTCACGAGTCTGATTTGGGAAGGGGACACCTCACTGGTACAGACGTATCCCCCAGCACAGCCCCACAGCCTACCCACCGTGGGTACAGGCGGCCTCAGGGGCCTGGAGCGTCCCCACCCGGCCGCCGGCCACCGGCCCCACCAAGGTGGATCCTGTGTCACCCATACCCGCCTGGCGTCCCCAGGACTTGCACCTTTCAGGTGGGTGTGGCAGGTCCCACACACACACACACACACACACCACCTCCCCCCCCCCGACACACACACACACACACACACACACCACCTCCCCCCCCCGACACACACACACACACACACACACACACACCACCTCCCCCCTCCACACACACACACACACACACTAACAGTTAGAGACGCTTTCTTTACATCAACTCCCTTCTTTGACTCAAATACCTTTTCTTTTCTTTTTGTTACATATTTTTATTGATTTCAGAGAGGAAGGGAGAGGGAGAGAGAGATAGAAACATTATTGATGAGAATCACCAATCGGCTGCCTTTTGCACGACCCTCACTGAGCCCACAACCTGGGCATGTGCCCCAACCAGGAATCGAACCCTGACCTCCTGGTTCCTACATCGACGCTTGACCACTGAGCCTCACTGGCCCGACTCAAACACCTTTTCTTCCAGCCTCCCTCAGAGCAGCACTCCTGGTGGAGCCCCACGCGGGTGTGCGGGTAGCAGTACGTCTAGTAGACGGTGCCGCACACGTGCAAAGTAGCATCTTCCCAGCAGACGGGCGTCACTGTGTAGCTGTGGAGGGGAACACTCCTCCTCCGTGACCCGCCTGGCACACAGCAGGATCGGGAACCCGAAGGCCACACTGTGGGGGCCACGGGCGTGTGCGGGCTGGGTGACCTCTAATGAATGAATGATGGGCGGAGGGAAGGAGGAAGGGAGAGGGGGAGGGGGCAGGAGGGAGGGCAGGCAGAGGAAAGAGAGAAGGAGGCACACCCCTTCCTCCCAACCACGTCACAGCAGTGAAGCTCAGGGAGGGCTGAGTGCCAGGGGGCAAGGGCAGTACTGGGCAGAGGCTGGCAGGGACCGGCCAGCTACAAACGCTGGGGCTCCTCAGCCGAAGGCAAGGGCTGCGGCTGAAGGCGAGGGGCCTGCGCCCCCAGCCCCGGAGGTTGGCACAGAGCCCTGGGAGGAGGCACGTCCCCGGGAGGGGGCCCCACGGAGCCCTCCCTGCCCCTCACATCTGTCTCTCCCCACAGCCCCGCGAGGCCCCCTCTTGCCAGATGCGGGCCCCGTGGGGACCGAGTTCATTGCCTCGCGTCCTGTGATCCGACTTGGCTGTTTATTTAACTTTCTGCCGCGGATGGCGGAGGGACGGGCCAGGAAGAGCAGTTGGGCTGCCTCCGATTCAAGCCCACACATCACGCGAGGACACCCACACAGAGACGCTCCCCCACACCATCCGGGGAGCACATCTGGCCCACGGCTGCAGGGCCGGCTTCAGGCCCGGGGGGCTGGCTGGCGCAAGGCAGGGTGGCCACAGCGTCGCGCCCGCCCGCTGTCCCCCAGGCCAGGCTCCTCGGGCAGCAGCTCAGCCAGCGCTCAGCCTGGCAGAGCCTGAGAGAGGCGTCAGCGACTCAATGGTGCGGCTCGTAGCAGGTCCCTCTGCCCCGGCGTGTCCACAGGAAGGCTCCCGGTGGCGGCCCCTCCCCCCTCCGTGGTGCATGCCGTGGCTCCCCGGGGGCAGGGGCTTGGGGGGGGCGTCCACAGCCAGAAGCAGCCCTCAGGCTCCTGCACTGAGTTTGGGGCCTCTATCAAGCCCCAGGGCACCTAAGGCTGCTCCTAAAGGTGGTGACAAGGACAGCAGGGGTCCGGGGCTGGAGTGTCCATCCGGGACCAAGGTCACCTGTCCATCTGTCGGGAGGAGCCATTCCCCACCCGGGCCTGGCACCCGGTACTGGACGTCCCAGCCCTGGGGCCTTCGCATTAGGTAAAGGAGTGCTCTCTGAAGCAGGTGCCCTGGAAAGGGATCTGGGCCAGGTGCACCCCCCAGGGCCGGCATCCCACCCCCAAACCTTCTGAGGAGGGCAGTGGAGTGGGGTGGGGGGGCAGGCTCAGGGGGCCCCAGAGCTATCATGGGGAAGAGGGGTTGAGCTGGCTTTGTGGCCTTCAGGGGTCACCCACAGGGACCAGACCCCACAGGGACCAAGCAGTGCAAGTCAGACAGGGAGAGTCTGGGGAGGAGAGCGCTCTCTCGCAGAGGCCACGGGGAAGGTCCCCCGGGAGGTAGTGAGGCTGCTGGCAGGGGAGGGGAGCAAGCGGAATAAAGACCCCGGGGGCACTCGAGACTCAGATGGGAGAAGAGGTTAGAGTTGACCTTGGCCGGCTTTCCTAGGTCAAGATCTCAACGGATGGCAGGGACACCAGAGAGGGACATGGGGGAGGGGACCGCACCCCCAGCCCCACCCCCACCCCCACTCCCAGCCCAGGCCAAGGCAAGCTGAGCAGGTCTCCTGTGTTTTCCCTGAGGCCGGAGATCTGCACTTTTATCCGAATCTGCACCTTCTCAACGGGCCCCAGTCCCTGCCTGCGCGCTGGAGGAGAGCGGAGACCTGGCAGGGCCTGGAACGGCAGCCTTCCCAGGAACAGAATGGGTTAAGGGATGAGCTGGCCCGCTGCTCCGGGGCTGCAGCTGGTCTCCGAGCCCCAGGAGCCTCTGTCAGCTGCCCAGCCCCCCAGCAGGGAGGCCCAGACCTGGGAACAGGACAGCTGCCCTGGGCCCCGCCGGCCCCAGGCGGGAGGGAGAGGCTCGGCCCCCACACCCCGCGGACCGCCATGTGCTCACTGGGACGGAGGCCACGGGGAGAGCAGCGGCGCCCTGTCCCCTCTCCTCTCCCCTCCCCGCAGCTCGGGGCCTGCGGACCGGGAGGTGGCTGCTCACTGCACCTGCACACCAAGGCCCTGGGCCCCAGGGAGCCAGCCTTTGCACCCCCCACCCCCACCCCCATCCCCACCCCCACCCCCTGTGCAGGAGCCTTTAAGCATCCGCACTTCACAAGCGAGGACACCTCTGCTCAGAGAGGCTCAGACACGCACCCAGGGTCACACAGACAATGGCAACGCCAGATTTCAAACCCAGCCCTCTCCAGCGCTAAGACCCCCCCATCACACACTGAGCCGGGGTCCCCACTACCCAGGCCTCCCCCCATCACACACTGAGCCGGGGTCCCCGCTGCCCAGGCCTCCCCCCATCACACACTGAGCCGGGGTCCCCGCTGCCCAGGCCTCCCCCATCACACACTGAGCCGGGGTCCCCGCTGCCCAGGCCTCCCCCCATCACACACTGAGCCGGGGTCCCCGCTGCCCAGGCCTCCCCCCATCACACACTGAGCCGGGGGTCCCTGCTACCCAGGCCTCCCCCCATCACACACTGAGCCGGGGTCCCCGCTGCCCAGGCCTCCCCCCATCACACACTGAGCCGGGGGTCCCCGCTGCCCAGGCCTCCCCCCATCACACACTGAGCCGGGGTCCCCACTGCCCAGGCCTCCACGTTCCCCGCCACCTGGCTATGTCCCAGGGGCTCCAGGTACCCGTGCCTGACGGGCTCTGAGGAGACAGGGAGGAGCAGGCTATGGAGAGACTGGGACCCACCAGGCCCGCCCGCCTGTCCCGGGGGTGTCCACACCCCATGATCAATGTCTTATCACCAATCGGGGAGCCTGGGGCCGAGGGCAGCAGCAGGAGGAGGCAGAGCCCCCATGGCCCCAGGGGTGACCTCAGGCTTGTCCCACCATCACCCCTGGAATCGAGCACCCGGGCAACTGGGGTGTCCTCCCAGTTCACAGCTTTGCGCCCAGCGTTCACCCTGGGACCTGACCTCTCCCACGCGATGTGCTGACGGCCGTTTTTTCAAAAACTCATGAAAATGAACAACCGGGTATTCAAACCTCAAACTTTCACGTGAGGTTGGGGGTCGCAGTGGGGCGGGGCGGGGTCAGGCCCCGGGAAGCTGGCCAGGTTGTCTTGCCCTGATGAGGGCCTGCTGTTTATGAGCTGAACAGTACGCCTGCATGTGCAACCTCGATACTAAAGAGGTACCTTGATAAAACACAATGCCCAGGAACTGACGAAATGCAATCCCTTCTAACCGGCGGGGGGGGGGAGGGGGGACGAGGGATGGGCACCTGGTTACTTCCACTGGTACGGGGGGGGGGTGTGGGGGGGGGCGCGGAGAGAAAATCCACACGTCTCTCCCGTGTGAGCATCCGTAGGATCTCTCTGGAGCCAGACACAAGAGACGAGAACACCAGTGGCCTCCGGGGAGAGGACGTCGCGGGCAGGGGCGTTTTGAATTCCGTGCCCTGTGCATCCATTAGCAGTTTATTTATTTATTTATTTATTTATTTTTATCGATTTCAGAGAGGAAGGGAGAAGGAGAGGGAGATGGAAGCATCCATGATGAGAGAGAATCATGGACCGGCTGCCTCCTGCACGTCCCCCACTGGGGAATCGATCCCGCAACCCGGGCCTGTGCCCTGACCAGGAATCGAACCAGCAACAACCTCTTGGTTCTGGGTTGGTGCTCCACCACTGAGCCACACCGGCCGGGCAGCAATTAATTTTTTTTAAGTTTCATATGTTCCACTTAAATCCCCCGCTGCTCCACCAGGGGCACCCGGGCTGCACTGGGAAGCAGCACCTCAGGCCACCCCCCCAGTCTGGCCCTGCTGGGCGCCCCAGCTCCCGGGTCCCTGTGTTCACAAGGAAGACGCTGCACTGGGGTCCCCAAGGTCTCTCCCTTCCTGGTGCCCTAGACGCCACGGCACGGTGAGCCCAAGCCCGCAGCCCAAAGCCACCATGGGCACTGCTCCACGTCACCCAGCCCGCGCTGCACCCCGACCCGGGGCTGCTGGAACCTTCCGAGATGGGAGGACATCCTACCAGGGCAGCGTGACAGTCGGCAGGGGTACTGGCCCACCAGGTAGCCCGGCCTCTGATCTCGGCACCTGCTGTGCCCTAACGAGCGAGCCACCTCTCACCCGCTTGGACCTGCATGGACTGTCCGTCAAATGCCTCCCCCGGGATCCGGCCCAGCTCGATGCTCGGGGACACTGGTCCCCACGCAGCAGGACACGGGAGGCAGAGGGGGCGGGGCTCCACCCCACGGCAGTCGGTTCCCGGAGAACAGCGGTTCCGTCCTGCTCCATGCGCATGGCCAAAGCTACCCTGGGTCCTGCTTCTCCTTCTACTCATCCATCAGCGCCCCTTCTCCTCCCACTGGACTCATTTCTGTCACGGGCAGCCCCTGAGCCCCGATGGACAGGACAGCAGGGATGGTCCCTGAGCACAGGGATGGCCCAGCATCGTCTCCCACCCAGAACCACGCCCCTCCTCCACCCCCGGGAAAGACCAAGAGCTCTCCAGGCAGAAGCCAGGGGTCCGCACCCCTTCTACCCACATAAACACCTTAGAGAATGGGGTGGAGGCCTCCCCAGAAGCCAACAGACCCCTCCTCACTCAAGGAAGGGCACGCCAGCAGGGTGAGCTGAACGCCCCTCTCTCCCTCCAGGGAGCCCAGCGCCCAGGGAAGCGACCACGTGGAGGGAGGCGGAGGCTGTGCCCGGGTCCGGCTGAGGCTGCCCAGGTCGGGGCTGCAGGGAAGGAAGCCTGGTGGGTGAGCAGGAGCCCGGAGGAGGCAGGTGGGGGCTGGGCCTCGTGTGAAGCAGCGCAGAGCACAGGCCAGGCCTCACTCCGGAGGTTTCCTGTCCTACACGGACATCAGCGTGGCCCCCCTAGGCCACCTCAGGCGGAGCAGCACGTGGCCAGGGCCCGGGGTCTGGAATAAATGAGCCCAGGTGCACAGCTGTGTGACCTCTGACAAGTCACTCAACCTCTCTGATCTTGGCACCTTGGTTTCTTCATCTGCCAAGTAGGGGAATCGCACCTACCTTCGTGGGAGAGCAATGCTGCTCAGCCAGTGCAGCCGTGAGTTAGGAGTAAAGGTACTATCGCCCTGCCCTGGGCTGCCACCCCAACCACTCCTGGGGCGGAAGGAGGACAGGAAGTCCCCGGCAGCAGCTGGACACAGACAGACCTGGACACAGGGTCAGAACAGGAAGTGATGAGAGTCCCCAGTCCTGAGGAGCACCGGGTCCCCCACCTTTCCAGGAAGGCCTCACACACAACCTTACTTCATAAAAGGGATGAGAGAGGCAGGGCCCAGGGCCCCCGGCCCCACCGCTCAGCCTTCTGGCTGGTCCACCGGGCACCCGCTTCTCCAGGCCGCTGTCCGGCTGGACAGATGGGGAAGCTGGAGCACAGAGAGGTGGTGTGACCGAAGCAAAGTCACACAGCAAGCAGACAGGGCCGGGCCAGCAGCGGTTACGGCTACCGCCCGTTTAACAGTGTGCTGGCAATGCTGAGGCCACCATGGCCCGACAGCTGCCATGAGGGGGTGGGGAGGGCTCATTACGCCACAGGAGCGGGGGCACCGCAGCCACTGGCAGCACCCACGCCTCGGGTCCACGGGCAGCGCCTGCCACCCCTGCTGGGGGGAGCCAGGCCCAGTGCTGGCAAAGCTTCCCATCGCGTTGAAGAAAAACTAAACAAGTCTGGGTTTCTGCGCAAACCCGCCTGAAGTTTCAGTGTTACCTGCTGATTCCAAACACATTTTAATCCCAAGCAGCCAAAGGAACGGCCCAGCCTCGCACGGGACGCGGTCCTCGGGCAGCCAGTTTGCAGGCTCTGTTCCAGGCCGCGGCGCAGGTCCTGCCTGAGTGTGCGCTTGGGCACTGAGTCCAGAGGCCGCCAGAGACGCTTGGAAAGCCCTGTCCTGCCCGGGAGGCGAAAACTCTGCCCTGAGCTCCTCATTCCTTTGAGCTCACAGCGCTTGCCCAGGGCATCTTTTTTTAAAAATATATATTTTATTGATTTTTTGCAGAGAGGAAGGGAGAGGGATAGAGAGTTAGAAACATCCATGAGAGAGAAACATCGACCAGCTGCCTCCTGCACAACCCCTACTGGGGACATGCCCACAACCAAGGTACTTGCCCTTGACCGGAATCGAACCTGGGACCCCTCAGTCCGCAGGCCGACGCTCTATCCACTGAGCCAAACCAGCCAGGGCTCCCAGGGCATCTTTTACAAAGAAGACTCCGGAGAGTTCCTCGTAAACATCTTTGTCTCGAGGAGAGACCTGGGCCACCTTTTCGTCTGGAAACACAGGAATTCCCAATAACCACAACAATCGTAACAACGATTCTATACTCAGCAACCACTACGCTCAGGCCTCTCCCCAGTCCTGGAGGGCGGCGCTGATGGAAAAGGTTTCCAAGAAGAAAAGCAACGTCTGGTTTAGGTAAGAAGCTGCGACTATCCGCCCAAAATGCCACCCCAGCCGGGAGGGGACACGTGGGGCCTTCCCCGCAGAGCGGCACCCACCAGGTTCGCCATCGCAAAACAAGTCTGGTGTCTTCCAGGGACCGGAATCCTGGCTGCCACAGAGCCGGGGGCTGGGCTGGGGCTCAGACCACCTGGCATCTTAGGGGTGAGGGGGGCGGGTAGAGCCCTGGCAGTGGGCAGGGGAGGGCATAGGGAGGCAGGGGAGGGTTTCTCTCCACACTTTGCCCTAAAATGCTGATCTTAGGTCTAGACAACAGAAAAGATGCTGCTAAAATTACTATGAAGACTTTCCCCAAAAGGCACTTGGCTACACCTGAGGTTAAAATGCGCCCATCAAGGTCCACTCTCCCAGCCCATCCGGGCGTCCAGAGGAGGCTGGGGAAGGGCCCCAAAGATCATAGGTTCTGCAAAGGGAGACAGGGCCTGGAGGGGATGTCCCGGGAGGCACAGCGGGAACTGGACCACGGGACCGGACCCCAATCCAGGGCTGGGGTCCCAGAGGCACAGGGACCATCACGCCAGGGTGGGCGGATCCTTATAACCATGGAGGTCGGAGAACCGGGCAAGGGCAGTTAGAGGAAATAAGTTAAAAAACAAGACCACGAGGCCACCCACAGAGCCCAGGGGTTTTTCTCTGTACACACGTGCTCTGTACGTGCCGTTTTTTGTTTGTGTGTGTGTGTGTGTGTGTGTGTGTGTGTTAATATATTTTTGTTGATTTCAGAGAGAAAGGGAGAGGGAGGGAGAGAGAGAAACATCAATGATGAGAGAGAATCATGGGTCAGCTGCCTCCCTCACACCCCACACTGGGGATGGAGCCCGCAACCCAGGCATGTGCCCTGACCAGGAATCGAACCGGGACCTCCTGGTTCACAGGTCCATGCTCAACCCCTGAGCCTCCACGGATGGGCTGTATATCGTGTTTTAATCCGTCTGTCCTGTGACCCTATTAGATAAGTAAGTAGCAAAATATAGTGGTCTCCATTTTGTCAAGGCCCAGAGAGGTTAGGACACCAGTCCAGGGACACACAGCTGGCAGTCCCAGGCCTTCCATCAGCCAACTCTCTGTGCTCCAACGCTCTGGCCTCGGCTGTCCTCACCGAATGGGCGCGGTGAGCTGGGCACCACTATCCACAGCACCAGCACCCTCGCCCGTGCAGGCCCACCACCCACCAAGCCATCCCTACTTCAGCCTCAGCTGTATCACCGCTTTACCTGGGAGGCCTCTGTCCATTTGAGACCCACCTCCCGTCACACCCACAGCCTGCCTCCCAGCAAGGCTGCATAAAGATCACCAGGAGGTGCTGCCGAAATGCAGACCCTGGGCGCCACCCAGGGGACCTCTGATCTCGCAGACTCGGGGTGGGGCCTGGGAGGCCACCTTCCTGACAAGCTCCCAGGGGATGCGGGTCCCTGCGCCCTGCGGGGGCCACTGGCCTCCTGTGGCTGTACCAATTAACATCACGGAAACCTAAGCCAACCTCAGACAGCAGCTCCTCAGCCTCACACCTCTCCTTCATCGCCAAGAGCTCCAGGGGGCAGGCTGGCCTGGGCTCAGGAGGGCGTGGCTCTCCTCTCGCTGCCCACAGGCTCGTGGAGGTGAGCAGCTCCTAGCTGTCATCTCCTCCACAGGACAGCACGCTCCATGAGGACAGGGCCTGGTAGCGAGAGAGCCCAGGAAGCCCTCAAGCCATGCAGGTGTCCCCAGAAATGCATGCTCACTTTGAACAATGACAAAGGCAGTGCTTATTAAAATACATCTCATCTCCCCACGTAATAGAATCCGCTGCTCAAATGTGTATACAGCCCGGCCGGTGTGGCTCAGTGGTTGAGCGACGACCTATGAACCAGGAGGTCACGGCTCGATTCCCGGTCAGGGCACGTGCCGGGTTGCAAGTTCCATCCCAGTGGGGGGGTATGCAGGAGGCAGCCGATCCATGATTCTCTCTCATCATGGATGTTTCTCTCTCTCTCTCTCTCCCTTTCCCTTCTCCCTGAAATCAATTTTTTAAAAAATGTTTTAATGTGTATACATTTGGGGGGGGCACCCTGTATATGTTAGATGGGGGAATGGAACAGATGGGGGGATGGACGGACAGACGGATGGACGGTGAGGACTCTAGAAGGGGCAGCGCCCCATCGGCCGATGGAAAGGGGAGGCGTTACCCTTCTCCTGCCCTGACTTCCCCGCTAGAGCACCAACCCTCTGCTCCATCCCACCCGGTCCCTAAACATGAGCAGCAGGACTGTCCCCAGGTGGCGGGTGGCTGCGCCCCCAGGCCTGAGAGCGAGCGCCCCGGGAAGGCAGCCCCCCGGCTCTCAGGCGCCTTTCCCGGGTTCAGTCCTCAGACACCCGGCTAACTGAGCCCACAGTTGGCCTGGAGCAGCCCCACTTCCTCGCATCTTCCAGGCGCCTCTTTCCACCTCGGGAACCCACTCGCACGCAGCACCGCCCCTGTATGAGGAGGAATAATTAACGAGCAGATGGTGTTGCTTACTCTGAAACCTCTGCTCTGAAATAGATTTCTCACGCACCTTGTGTGGGGTCAACGCCCCCCCCACACACACCCACCCCACTCGTGCCCGTGTCAGGAAAAGAGACCGGCGCTCGCTAATTACCCGGCTGTCTTTTCCCGACAAGATCCCAATTTAAGAATCTCGTTTCCTCCTAAGAAAATTAATTCAGAATGCCGAACGATTTAAAAATGTATTAAGAGTCCCCCCAGACCGGGAGAGTATAAAGGGGCTTTCATTTGTCGGCTAGAAATACCACATGGAGAGGGACTGAAGTTGAGCCCTTAAGACTTGATCCCCAAAACGAAGCTCTTGGCAAAGCGATTGGTTCCATATGTCCGCAACTCGTTTCATTTAAAGCCTGTGTGCCTGGACACGGGGCTCGACCAGCCTGCGCCGCGGTCCCCCTCCCAAACCCTGCCGGCCCCCACCCCCCCCGGCCCCCACCCCCCGACCCTGCGAGCCTGTTCACCTCGGAAGCGAGACTCTTTTATTTGCTTTGGAGGGAACCTGGTTCCCGCACGCCAGAACCTGCTCCCTCTCAGGCCACTTTTGCAGATTTTATAGCCTGAAATGGAATAAAATGTAAATTGAATAAAATTTGAGACCTGAACAAAAAGAAAGAAAAAGAAAAAACGAAGGGGTTTAAAAGCCAGCAACCCAGACGTAGAGGAAAATGTTCTGCGAAAGGCCCCCGGGGCGAGGGGGAGGGAAGCAGGCCGGTTCGCCTGCCAAGTGTCATTTGGGGCTGGTTTGAGAGGAGAAACAGAGCCGCGATGCAATGCAATTATTTAAATCCAGAAAGAAAAATGTTTGCTTCGAAATTTGGCAGCCGATCTGCCTCTGATCCTTGCTTCAAATTCACCCCATGCACAGGGCAGGGGGGGCCGCCAGCCGGGGCCGCGCACCCCGGACGGGGGGCCCCGCCCGGCCTGGGGGTACAGCTTGCAAGTTGAAAGGTCTGGGGGGTTGATGGGGTGAACTAAGAGTTTCGCTCCAAAGCATTGTGGGAAGCCAGGCACAGCGCTTCCCACCCGGCTGTCACAGGGGTCCCCTCTCGTCCTTTGTTCCTCTCCGGCTCTGCCTTTGTCCCTGGCTGGCAGCCCCCTGGGCCCCTGCACACTCTGTCCCTCCCCCTGGTTCCTGGGGTGGGAAGGCCTGGGCGGGCTGTCACTCAAACCCTTTGTGGGCTCCCCAGGCCTCAGGGTATCCCCCCCCAGCCCCAGGCCCCCTGCAGCCTGAAAGGCGGCTGTGAGGTGGGCATTGCCGCCCACAGAAGGGCCTCCGGAGGTCGCACCCGAGGCCCCGCAGTCTCCCTCCCAGAGAGGCTGCGCGGAGACCGCCCATCAGTGGCTCGCCCCTGTCCCCGTCCCCCTGGCTCCCCCACGAATCACCTCCAACAAGGGCGGGCAGAAACTCTGGGGACGGGGAGGGGACAGTCCCCCATACACGGAACTGTGGGCGCCTTGGGGCGGAAAGGTCACTGGAAGGCCTGAGCTGGCCCTGCAGGAATTTTTGAAGACAAGTTAGTGCAGGCCCAGAGGATGCTGCTCCTGCATCGTCCCTCCTGCAAGTACCTGTCCCCTTGCCAGGCTCCCAGAACTTTCCGTCTCCCTGCCTTCCCTGTCCCCTCCCCCTGCCTCGGCCGTCCTCATCTTTCTTCATGTAGGGGGTCAGATCCCTCCTCCTCCAGGAAGTTCTCCTGGGAGGACGGGAACAGGATTGCTACCTGAAGGCAGAGTACGGGATCAGTCTCCCCTTCCTGGAGGAGATGCTGCTCCTGCTGCCCCATTCAACGGATGAGAGAACGGAGGCCAGAGCAGGTCCATGACCTGCCCAGCCAGCAGCGAGCTGCGGAGCCAGGACTTGGCCGCTTTTCCAGAGATGTGAATGGAACCTCAACCTCTCCGGATGACGGACGCCTCGGACCCTCTGCCAGCAGGGCCTGGGCCTGGGGTGTGGCCCCGGCGTGCAGGGAGGCGGCACTGAGTCAGCCCGTGCTCTCTCGCATCAGGCCACCGGGTGACTAATGACTCCGGGCAGAGAAGAGAGGCTGCTGGCGGGAGGGGGACCAGGCCTGCGATCGACCTTGAACTTAAGAGGCTCCAAGCTCTGACCAGCATCGCTAATGGGCCGGGAGTAACCTGAGCTGGCCCTTGGCTGGGAGCGCGGGCATTGCGGCCGGCGGGCCTGCCAGCAGGCTGGCATCCACACCTGAATGGCTGCCTGGCTTCTCCATTTCACCGGCCTCTGTTCAGCCCAATCTCGCCTCCTGCCCCCGAACCCTTCCCATTTATCAGGCACTGACCGCGTGCCAGCACCCGGCCCAGCGCTGGACACACACCATCTGGTGTGATCGCCACTCCCGTGCAGAAAGCGGGTGTCCAGCCGCCTTCCAGGCCAGGAAACCGAGGCTCCGTGCGGGTGAGGGCGCAGAGCGGGCACTGCCCGCTCCTGGGGCTTAACCAGTTCCGTGCCGCCTTCGCAATAAGATTCCTGGCTGGGATCGTGAGTG
The DNA here is from genome assembly GCF_964212035.1 of Myotis nattereri. Classification (NCBI taxonomy): domain Eukaryota; kingdom Metazoa; phylum Chordata; class Mammalia; order Chiroptera; family Vespertilionidae; genus Myotis; species Myotis nattereri. Next base: position 2,700,293 of record NC_138090.1, read on the forward strand.
ACGTGTTGCCTTCTATTCATTTTAGTCTATTTCAAAACGCTCTGCACCATCCCAAAGGGAAGAAAAATTGTAACCCGACAGAAAAGAGGAGGAGGAAGAAGAAAAGGTTAGGGGAGCCCAGCCGGTGTGACTCAGTGGATGAACATCGACCTATGAACCAAGAGGTCCCGGTTCGATTCCCGGTCAGGGCACATGCCCAGGTTGTGGGCTCCATCTCCAGTGTGGGGCCTGCAGGAGGCAGCCGGTCCATGATTCTCTCTCATCACTGATGTTTCTCTCTCTCTCTCTCTCCCTCTCCCTGCCTCTCTGAAATCAATAAAAACAGATTTTTTTTTTAAAGAAAATAGCATATGTCTGATAGGAAAACTTCACACATACAAGCACATGTGTACACACAAGCACAGGTGTACACACACACGCACATGTGTGCACACAGAGAAGCACATGTGTACACACACATGAGCCTTAACCTGCTGCTGCTTCGGGATTTTGTGGTTGTGAACAGTTAAAATCCCAAAGGCTCATTTTTCTCATCTCGGGTGTAGATCGTGAGCCTCAAACTGGGCAGAAGGCCTCGGACCCCCATTTTCCCCGTTTTGCTTCCCAAACTACCCGCGGGGCTTCTGAGCGCCCAGTGGCCCTGGGCGGACAGGCTCCTCCCGCTTCCTCAGGGTCCTGGAGAGGGAGGGGAGTCCCTGTCCCAGGTGAGGACTGAGCCTCAGGGGGGGGGCTCCCCCCACCCCCAAGTCACTCCGCTTACAATGACAGAGCTGGGTCCCCTCCCAGCTGAGCCTCTTCCAGAGCAGGTCCCCCTGCCTCCAAGGGGCAGTCCTCACAGGCCTCAGGGAGGGCCGGGTGCTCCTGGGCCAGGGGCACCTGCAGATCTGCCCGCAGGCGCTGGAGTGCAGGGCCCTGATCCGTCCCCAGGAGGGAGGAGCAGTGGGAAGGAGACAGGGCTACCCCAGGGCTCAGGGGACACCAGGGCAAGTCCCTGCCCCTCCCACGCCCTCTGGCCCTCGGAGGTCCTGGTCCCGCAGACAGGAGCTTTAACGCATCTCCCACTCAGGAGGAACCCGGAACCCCTGCTTTCTCTTCCTGGACCCCACCTTTCCGGCAGGCACAGAGCAGCCTGGGAAAGATAGCCAGCCAGCCAGGGTGCCCAGGCTGGGACCCCACCCACCGGCCACTGCCCTCCACCGGGTGGGAAAGGAACTCGTGGGAGGGTTTTCAAGGCTCGGAATAAAGTTTAAATATTACGTGGAAATTACTAAACAAATCAAATCACTGTTAAGTGGATGTCATGGGCTTTCTCTAGACAATACGTTTAATGAGGATTATTGTCCTCCTGGTTATAGTTTTAGATTTGCATTTTATTATCAGAGAACCACTTATGCATTACTCCCGGATTTTCATTAGGTAAATAAATTTTTATGTGGATTTCATTATATTCCCTTGGCTGGGATCCTGATCACTTACAGCACGAGTACCGCGCCGACATCCTGCGCGTCGGTCAGGATGCACCCGCTTCCTCCGCGTGCTGAAAAGAACTTTCTGAAAAATCTGATGTTGACGGTACAAGGCAGAGGGCCGGGGCCAGAACTTGGGGTACATTTGGGTCCAGTTCTTTGACTGAAACATGCACACACAGACAAGGAAGGAATTTTCTATTTAAAAAGATGCATGCCAGATGGATAGGGCGTCGGCCTGTAGACTGAAGGGTCCCGGGTTCGATTCCGGTCAAGGGCACATGCCCGGGTTGCGGGCTCGATCCCCATGAGGGGGTGTGCGGGAGGCAGCCGATCAATGATTCTCTCTCATCACTGATGTTTCTCTCTCCTTCCCTCTCCCTTCCTCCCTGAAATCAATAAAAATATACTTTAAAAAATAAATTTTAAAAAAGATGCATGCCATCGTATAGCTGTAAGGGGGGGGGGGGTAGACAACTGGCACTGAAATGTTATGCAGTGTTTCTGTTTTGTTTGCAGAGAACAGACTGATGCTGCCAGAGGGGAGGGGAGGGGGGTTGGGGGGAGCAGAGGGAAGAAGGTGAGTAGGTTGAGACGGACAACTTGGCAGTTACAAAGTAGTCCCAGGATGTGAAAGCACAGCCGTAGTAACTATGTCTGGTATCAAGGGGACTGAAAGTATCAGATGGGGGTCACTTTGAAAAATATATGCTGAGCACCTAAAGCTAATACAAAATCATGTCGAATGTCAACGGTCATTGAAAAATAAAAATTTTTAAATATCCAAAAAACAAACAAAATCATAATGAAAACAAATGTTAGACACAGATAGCGCACGTATAATGTTTCCCTGGTGTCCTCGCCACCCCGCTTTGGCCGCTCCAGCATAAACTGACGCAACAGCCCGGCCAGTGTGGCTCAGTGGTTGAGCGTTGACCCCAGGACCCAAGAGGCCACAGATCAGGGCACATGCCTGGGTTTCCGGTTTGATCCCCAGTAGGGGGCGTACAAGAGGCAGCTGATGGACATTTCTCTCTCATCGTTGATGTTTCTATCTCCCTCTCCCTTACTCTCTCTCTAAAAACAAAGTCAACTAAAAGAAACATATTAAACTGATGCAAAGACACTGGAACCCACAGGACGAGGGCTCCGCCAGTCCTGGAGGAACGGGGTTGAAGGAAACGCAGGCTTGGAAAGCAGCAGGAAGGAAGCAAGCCGGTGGGGGCGGCTTTCCTGGAACCGCAGCCGTCAGCAGGGAAAAACTCTTTTCTAAGAAGTCTACCATAAAGCAATTAGGCTAATTGGAATCTAGATTGTACCGGTGCCTCCGGAAACTGGAGACCAGGGGATCTCCTGGAAGGAAAATTCACACCTCGGCAGGAATGAATGAGGGAGGGAATGAATGAAGTGACTGAAAACAGACCCTAACACCCAGGTCCAATCCACCCGGCCCTGTAAGACATAGGTGGTCCCACGTGTCTGCTTTCGAAGGCCCAACAAGGTCTCGGAAGACTTTGCTCATAATAAAAACTCCTGCTTCTTGAAAAAGGGGTGTTGCCTGCCAGGGACGGGCTGAGCGGGGTGCATGAAGGCATCCACCTCTGGTCCATCTCTCCACCCACCCATCATCCAGCCCAGAGGGCTGAGAGAGGACCTCAGAGAGCCTTTCCTGGGAGCACATCAGAGGCAAACATCTGGACAGAGCAAGTGAGAAGGAAAGGAGAGGAGGATGGGTGCAGCCGCCCTAAATACCTTCTCATCGACTTTCATGCGAATCGCTTTAGGGCATCTTAAACCTAATGCCTGCCCAGAATCCAGATTCAAATGGTGAGGTCCCTTATCAGCTCTGTCCCTGGTTATCTCCGTGAGGTGGGAGCATCGATAACCTCACTGAATGGCTGATGGATGGCTGGATGATGGATGGATGGATGGATGAGTGGATGGGTGGGTGGAAGGGTGGATGGATGGATGGGTGGGTGGGTGGATGAATGGGTGGGTGGGTGGATGGGTAGGTGGTGGGTGGATGGGTAGGTGGGTGGATGGGTGGGTGATTGGGTGGGTGGATGGGTGATGGATGATGGATGGATGGATAGATGATGGATGAATGCATGAAAGTTAACTTAAAAGCATCCTTTTTTTTTTTTAAATCACCACCCCAGGACATGCGTACGGATTATTAGAGAGAAATATCACATGAGAGAGAAACAGCGACGGGTTGCCTTCCTGTACATCCCCTGACCGGGAATCAAACCCACAACCTTCCGGCAACGGACCGGACAACGCTCCAACCAACTGAGCCACCGGCCAGGGCCCAATCCTTCTCACCCACTTGGAAAGCAGCCCCGAGCTCTCGTGTCCACACCTTCCGAGGAACCGAAGCGTAAACCGCGGAACAGAGGGCACTGGCTGTCTGACGCAGCCCGTTCACTGAGTCAGCGGCCTCCCGCCCACGGACATGAGCGCAAGCGCCACGATGGCCCGTCTCCAGGGTCCCGACCCCGCATTCCGCGTCTGGGGCACTTTCCTCGAAGAGCATTTATCACTCCATCAAGCCACCCACCCTGCCAACACTCTGGTGAACACCACTTACAAGCAGCTCAGCCATCGCTGCTGAAAATCTCACTTGTCCTCGAATCTCTCCTGTTTATCTTGGGAGCCGTCTGCATGAGGCATCCGCGTGCTGGAAGAACATAATATTTTCCTTGGCGTTCAGGCCGCCGTCTGGCAAACGCGCCGCCCCGTGTAACTTTCTGACGGCTTTATGCGCGCAGTTCATTAGAATTATACAGACATGTTTATAGACGTTTCAATGAGGCAGAGTCCGAGTTTGTGAAAATATATGTAATTACTCACACTGACACTTCCCACTGGAAGAGAAAAGGCCGCAGAAGGCAGAGTCCGAACAGCCTCAGGGAGAGCCTTGCCGAGTCAAGGGCTCCGCTTGGGGGGTGGCGGGGAGCAGGGAAATGGGGCGTGGGGAGACCAAGGCCTGGTGGGGAACCCCCAGCCCCGCCACCTACACTTTGCTCATGAGGCTCAGGCTGCAGCCACCTTCCGGGGGTGGGTGCGGGCACCGGGCACCAAGCTAGTGGACACAGGCTGCAGTCCCGCCCACATCATTTGCATACAAGGCCATCATTTGCATACAACCAGCTACAGTGAAGGGGCTGCAGACCCTTGACTTTCTCTCTCCCCTGACACCTGGGGAGCATCGCTGTGGCAGCCAGGGGACCTAAGTCAGGGAGAGCTTCAGGCAGGCTCGCCTAATCTGGTTCTACCGCCCGGGGCCAAGCCCCCCATTCCCTGCGTGACCCCACTCACCCTCAGGGGCGCCCAATCTGGCCTGGGCTTGCCCCTTCCTGTCCCGTCGCCCCCGCCAGTCCCATGGCGACAATATGGCAACGCCAGGTGTGTGTGTGGGTGTGTCCCACGATCCACTTCATCTGACCCCCGCAAACCCCTGACTATTCCAGTCAAGGAATTCCTCAGAATTATTCAGATCGCCCGAGCCAGTTTGCTCAGTGGTTAGAGCGTCAGCCCACAGACTGAAGGGTCGTGGGTTCAATTAGTCCAGTCAAGAGCACACACCTCGGTTGCAGGCTCGATCCGGGCCCAGGTGTCTCTCTCACACCGATGTTTCTCTCTCACTGTCTCTCCCCCTCCCTTCCTCTCTCTAAAAATCAGTGGGAAACTAGCCTCAGGTGAGGATGCACACACACAAAAAGTATTCAGATTATTTCTCTCTAAACTGCAAAGAACCTCAGCCAGCTCTCTCCACCTGGTGTGTCTATAAGGACAAGCTGGCCCCCGTGCCAGCCTGGAGACCTGGTAGGAGCAAGACCGCGAGCTGAAATGCGCCCCCAGGAGGGGGCAGGCTGACACCCAGAGTGGGTGGACCCGCTGTCCCATGGGAGGAAGGAGTTCTCAGCAGTGACAACAAACTACCCTCAGGCAAAACGACTCGACCCTATAGGTGAGGGTCAGGTCCAGACGTCCAGACGTCCAGCCACGCATCCACCCTGCCCACTGGCCTCGGCCACTGGGCCTACCAGCCAGCAGGGCCGACTCAGGCCTCGGCTCCCGTCCTCGGCAGCCCCCCGCAGGCTCCCTGCTGGGCACCCCACCTCCAGATGCAGAGATCTTTGCAGAAGGAGCCTTTGGAGAAGCCACTGCCAGCACCCTGGTCTGCAAAGAGAAAGCAGGTCCACCGGCTCCCGGGGACGTCTCTCCTCCTTTTGACTCTCCTCTTCCTCAAAGAGCACAGAGCACAGAGGGGAACCGGGGCTACGGGGGACGGGGGGGGGAGGGGGGGGGGGACAGAGGCAGAAGCAGCGAGGGAGACGAGGAGACCCGTCCCTGTGTAGTCACTCACTGCCCACGCCATGCCACGTGCTCCCCGACTCCCTGTCCTCTGGGGGCAGTGGGCGCCGCAGGAAGCCCGAGGGAGGAGGCCGGAGATGTTCTGCAAAAGCCACTCCTGGGAGTGCGGGCGTGACCTCCCAGTGACTCCCTTTCCACACCTCTGTCCCCCTCCCTGTTGGCCAATGTGGACATCGTGGACATCGGGAGGCCGGGAGCCCACAGCACCCCCCGCAGAGCCAGGGGCCCAGGGCAGCCACTCAGCAAGGAAGGACCTGAGCCGTGTCTCCTGGCCACAGCCCAGAGCAGGGACCGAGGGCCCCACGGCACTGGGCACTGGGCGAACAGGCCGTGAGAACCAGGAGTCCAGGTCCCCGGGCCAGGTGTGCGGGGCGGTCTGATGAACGGATGTGCCCCACCTGCGGGAAGCCCGCACCCCCCCACCCCCACTGCCCAGATGGCCGCCAGGCAGGACCCACTTCTGGCAGCGCCAGATCTGCCGAGAGCTCTGAGAGAGGAGTACAACTCTGAATGGATGCTCCCGTGACATCGCCAGGTTCTTAAAGGTTGGCATGTACAACCCAACCAAAACACGTCTGTGGGCAGCGCGGCCCCAGGCCACCCATTTGCAACCTTATCGGAAGGACAGACTGGAAAGCAGCAGCAAGGAGGGGGCTGGGGGCTGCAGGTTCCCCCGCTCACCTCGCCCCCTGGCGCTCACCTCACTTCCCTAGCGCTCACCTTGCCCCCCTGGCGCTCACCTCACCCACCAGGTGCCCACCTGGCCCACCTGGCGCCCATCTCGCCCCCCTGGCGCGGACGACCCCCTTGCAAGCCCCTGATTGGAATGGGGTTCACAGGTGTGGGCACCTTTACCCGCCTGCACAGGCTCCACCCACCGGGAAATACCCACAGCCAGGAAACACCTCTGGGCAGAGAAACTGCCCGCACCGGGCTCTTCGCCGAGACTGAGTGTCCTCTGGAAGCGGAGGATGGCCCTGCGCCAGAGGAGAGGTCTGCGCCTGCGCGGGCTCCGGCCCTAGGTATTGATAGTTTCATAAACTGCTGGCGATTATTTGGTTTCAGGAGAACAATCACTATGCAAATGACGCCTCCCGCGGACACAGGCAGGGCTGTTCCATTCACTGGCCCTGACCAGGCGCTAAGAAAATGTTTAATCACAAGATGCAATTGAGAGGAAATTAGGCAAATAAGAAAAAATGCCCGACTCGGCTCCCAAAGCCCCAACCCCACCTCCGGCCTCTCCTTTATTCAGCAAGACAAGGGTGGTGGCAGGAACAGAGCTCGCAGGACAGACAGATGTCAGCTCTCAGGGAGGAAAGCAGGCTCCCCCATCTGAACAGCCCTCGCAGAGTGCACCCCACTTTTTACATCTGTTGTTTTTGGGGGCCTTGTGGGAAGGGAGGAGGGGAGAATGGCAGGGGCTTCCACAGGGCTGGAGGGAGGAGGAAACTCCGGGGGGCTCAGGGCTCCTGCAGCTGGGGGTGCTGACGGCCAGGCCACACCTGTGCTGGGGCAGGTGCTCAGGGGGTCGGCCCTGGACCACAGCAGGGGGCAGGCTTAGGGCCCAGGGGACACCTGAGGACACAGTGACCCGTGAGGGGATGTGGGGGTTAGGGGGCAGGACTGATGCGCGACCCTGGAGGAGGATCTCGAGCCCTTTGCGGGCCAACCAGCCTCAGCATCAGGAAGGTTAGAGCAGAGAGAATCTCCCATCATGCTTTGGTCCAGGCTCTGACCCCTGTGGTTCCAGCATGCGCAGCCTGTGTGACCCCAAGCAGGTGACCCTCCCTTTCTGTGCTGCCATTGCCCCTCCTTGAAGACAGGGAGTAGGGCCTGGCCGGTGTGGCTCAGTGGTTGAGCACTAACCTGGGAACCAGGAAGTCACATTTTGATTCCCGGTCAGGGCACATGCCGGGGTTGTGGGCTCGATCCCCAGTGGGGGGGCGTGCAGGAGGCAGCTGATCCATGATTCTCCCTCATCACTGATGTCTCTCTCTCTCCCCCTCTCCATTCCTCTCTGAAAGCAATAAAAATATTTTAAATAAATAAATAAAATGGGGACTAGGAAGGCATGCTTTGCCGTAGTAAATGCTCAATAAAGGTTAGCTATCCGGTCCAGCTCCCTCGCTGCCCAGAGAGGGTGGGTGAGTTTCCCCGAGGTGCACAGATCAACCGACTGCCGACCCGGAACGTGACCCCAGCGCCAGTGTCTCCAGAGGAGATTTACGGGAAGAACGGCCTGGGCCTGCCCGGGGCTCCTCTGGGAAGCGCGCAAACTCGCCAAGGAGGAGGTGGAAGGAGGGACCTCTGCAGCCACAGCTCCCTGGGGCTGGGGGAAACCGGAGCCCGGCCCTGGCAGGGCCTCCCAGGGGCCGGGGCAGGGGCAGCTGTCCAGAACTGTCTGTCCACGGAGGGGGCAGGGAGGCCGCTCTCGGAGCACGCCGCGTGCCAGTCCCTGGGGCCCGGCCGCTCAGCCTGCTGGCTCCATCCAGAGCCCGCCCCGAGGGATGCTGGGGGAGGCAGCCAGGATCAGAGCCGCCGGCTGTGCGCGCCCCTCCCCCAGCAACAGGGGACTAAAGTGGGTCAAGGAGGAAGGAGGGGGCCCAGGAGGGCTGGGGGAGGGGCCCGAGGAGCTCAGAAGGCACCCAGAGGGAGGGGACCAGGGGAGGATGCCTGGAAAAGCAAAACCATGTGTGCAGCGGGCCTTGGAGGGCGCGGGCCAGCAGTGCCGGGCTGCAGAGGGCTGGGGGGTTCTCAGAGCCAGTGCAGAATTAACTCCAGGGGCCTCAGCCCTGGCTCCTGCCCCCAGAGGGTGATCCTGCTCTCTCCCACCCCCCTGACCTTGGGGCTCCGTTTCCCCAGAGCCCTCAGCCTCCCCCAGAGCCCCACCCCCCAGTGGCCAGCCCCAGGGTCTGGGAGGAGCCCTGGCATCAGCTTCGCCCTCTGGCACAGGCCTAGAGGTGGGTCCACCTTGGCCCAGCTGTCCAGCCGGGCGGGGGGGGGGGGGGAGAAGCAACTGAGGTCACCCCATCCGGGCTCAGCAGGGCCGGGTGGTGCCAGGCCAAGCCAGGTCCCCCGCCACCAGGGAGAGCAGCTAGAGGGGCCCCCGCATCCCCCCAGGGGCCTCCTGCTGCAAAACAAAAGGGAGGAGGCAGGAAACACCAAACCGGCTGGTCCTGCCAGGAGAGGAAGCCAGGCCCCCCAGGCACTCAGGGGCAGGGGCTGGGGGTCACACTTCCACCGGGGGAGCCAGGGGCTGCCTCCACCCTCGGCTGGAGCTGGCCCAATTACCGGCTCCTCTCCCGGCTCCCCCACCCTGGACGGCCCAAAAAAAAAACAAAACGGAAAGAACCACCCAGGCAACTCGATCTGGTCCAGAAACCTCCAGGGTCCCCGGGTTCCAGGAAGCCTCGCAGGAGGGGGTGCAGGGCAGGGAATGCAGAGGGTCGGTGCCCAGGGAGAGGGCTGCAGGGGGGGGAGGAGCCGCTCCCAGGCTCTCCGCCAGGACGGGCACGGCGAAGGGCAGCCTGGAGACGCCGCCATGGAGGGCCACGCACCCCCGGGTCCGAACTCAGGCTCCGGGAAAATGTTGAGGAGGCAGATGCAGGCTCCCAGGCCGGCCAGGCCCGGGGCCAGAGGGCGGTGTGCATGGCAACAGAGAGGCCCGGGGACAGGGCCCTTTAAATCTGGGAGTCCCTCTGCAAGGCCACCCACCCCCAACCACCACATCCAAGATTCCTGGGCTGAGCCAGCTGGACTCTTGGGGTTTGGGGGTGGGTGGGGCACAGCAGCAGGGAGGATCCCTCCCCGAAACGCAGCCAGCACCTCCCACCAAGCAGAGCTGAGGGTGTGCAGGTCCCGTGGAGCCGAGAAGCAAGCACAGCCCTGCCCTGCCCCCACCCCAAATGTCCCAGGGACCTGACCTCGCCCGCCCACCCCCCAACGCCCCTCCACAGGGCTTCTCCCCCAAGTGAAGCTCAGGGGCAGGCCCAGGCAGGCAGCAAGGGGGTAGAGGGGGAGGGTGCACTTGGCCACCAGCTGGGTCCTCAGGGGGATCGTGATGTTACCAGCCTCAGAGTTCATGGCTGTTTCTGGGTCTGTCTCCCAGCCCAGCCTGCGCCCCTGGGGGCGGGGGAGGGGGCGGCTCCCTCTCCAGGCCTGTAGACGGGCCCTGGGAGTGACTCACGGGCCCCAGGGTGGCAGGCAGCCTGCCTGCGACATGTGACCTGGGACCTCAGGCTGACCCTCACCTGCAGGCTGGCAAACCCAATGGCTGCAACCTCTCAGGGCTGTGGACGGGAGCGGCCAGCGCGCCCTGGGCACACGGTCGGCCTCGGTACCATTACTGACGGCTGCCCGGCCCCTCCTGCCACCCCGGCCAAGCCTGTGTCCACAGGAGAGCAGACCTGGACCCTCCTCACGGAGACAGGGCGGCTCGGCCCGGCCAGTGCGGCTCAGTGGTTGAACATCGACACGGGAACCAGGAGGTCACAGTTCAACTCCCAGTCGGGGCACCTGCCCGGGTTATGGGCTGGATCCCCAGTAGGGGGCGTGCAGGAGGCAGCCGACCATGATTGCCTCTCATCGCGGATGTCCCTTCCTCTCTGAAATCAACACATTTACAGCCACAAGGCAGCACCGAGGCAGGGAGAGGCCCGCGGCCAGCCCAGCCTCACCGCATGCCCAAGGAGGGAACTGCACTCACACGCAGCCCCCGCACCCAGGCACACGGTGCGAGCGAGGGCATGGTGAGGCGATGCAGCATGAAGCCCGTGCAGGTACGCAGTGCGTCCTCACTGCGGGCACAGCGGGCACCAGCCGTTTGCTCGCTGGACCTGGCGGAGGTCGGGGGGATGGGGGCAGCTCAGGGACCTGGGTGACAGCGATGGAGTGTCAGGCCCTCCCCTCCACCTGCAACCCTAACCTAACGGTGTGCAGGGCCCCCTCCCCCCGGGCCTGGTGCTCAGGAGCCCTGTCCCTGGGACGCGGGGGCGCTGGACATGAGCAGCCGGCCGACGGCTACACACACCCCGTGGAAGCCGGGCAAGGCGGTGGGCCCTCCGGGCCTCCCTTCCTGCTGCTTGCTGGATACCGAGGGGCCATGAGAACCTCTGGAACCAAGCGCTGAGCTCAGAGGTTATGCAAGGCTCAGGGTCATTCAAGCTCAAGCCCAGGGCGGCCCTGGGGACTCCCCAGAAAGGGCCGGCGGGCCACCCCACACCCAGTGCCCCGTTCCCCTCCCACCCACCCTCTTTGCTCACCCTTCCAGGAGCCACCTCACTTGTCCCTGCCCCTCCAGACACACGCCCCTTCGGGTCCTCCTGGGAAGGGACCATGGCCCTCCCTTCTCCCTCCTCCACACGCAGGGCGGGGCCCAGGGCAGGGGGGTGGCCCTGTGAATGCGCTCAGAGCGTCCCTCTGGGAGTCCCACCCCTCGCCCGGCCAGCTGACAGGCGGCCTCCATGTCATGACCTCCCAGGAGCGCGCTGGCGAGGCCGACAGCCAGAGCAGTCTCCCCACGAGAAACTTACAGTGTGACTGTCCACACTTCCTGTCTGTCTTACGACCCGGCCCCCCATCCACTGTCAGCTCTCGGAGGGGGGGGACCTGGCCCCCAACTCCACTGTCAGCTCTCTGACGGGGGGGGGGGGAGGGGACCCGGCCCCCAACTCCACTGCCTGGCCCTCGTCGCTCATCACTGGGCCCCAGCCACGGCGGAGGAGTGAGCACAGAGCCGGGGAATGAATGAAGGCAGGCGGGGTCCACCCAGGGAATGAATGAGTGAGTGATTTCAAGGGGCAAACCCAGAATCATGACTCAGATCTGCCTGCAAATATTCTGTGTGTCCTTTCTTAAGCATCTACAGATACAGTCAAAACCACCCCCACGCCCGTGTCCCCCACACATGCACGCTGGGCGGCCACGCGGGGGCCACTCGTGGCTCTGAGGCCAGAGAGTCAGCCTTCACACCCTGTCCAGCCCCAGCTTGGGACACCAGGCAATTCAATTTCCCACCCTGAGCCTCAGTTTCCCCTTCTGTACACGGGGGTGATCACAGGACCTCATGGGGTTGCGATGGAGCTAAATGAGTGAGTGAGTAGGCAGCGCCGAGAGCGATCAGGGACATGGATCTGTGGTTGTCCATAACCCCGCTGCTGTCCACTGCGCTCCCCCAGCCCTGCCCAAAGCGAGGGCCCCTCGGTGCTCCAGTCCCCAGAGGTCCCCCACGGCGCACATCTGGCCGGCAGAGCCCTAGCCCACCCGCGGGCGGCGGGGCCCCCAGCTGTGGGCTAGACGCCAGCACTGCCCTCGCCGCCCCGCCCCCAGCTCCCCAGCTCGGGGCCTAGGACCGGGAGTTCTCGGGGCGCCCGCTGTGCCCGCCGGCCCTAGACTGGGAGGGGCGGGGCCCCGCGGTGCGGAACAAGCCCAGTCCCCATCAGCCGCGCAGGCGAGAGCCACAGCCTGCGCCTTCCCAGCCGGCCTCCTGCCGGGGCGCTTTGTGCCCAAACCCAGGCCTGAGTTACTGCGCGCAGCCATGGAGCCCTCATGGAGGCCTCGGGGCGGGCGGGGGTGGCCAGACGCGTTCCCAGGACTGCGCCTCAAAGGGGTCCCAGGGCTGCCCACGTGGTCCGGGCAGACTAGAGCCCGGGAGGGGCTGCCTTCCCAAGCGCCTGGCTGCCTCACCCCAAACCCAGAGACTCCTCCCCTGGGCCCCCTTTCCACCGCCTCTCCAGCCTCCTACCTACCTCTTACCAAACCCCAATCCTGGCCCTCTCCCACCCCACCCCTTCTGCACCTCCAGCCACCCCCATCCTCCCCCCTCATCTCCCAGGACCCGATCTACAGACAGACCTCAGGAGGGCCAGAGCCCCAGGCCCACCTCCCCCGCCCCCCCAAGCTCGGGTCACAGCCTGGCTTGGAACAGGGTTAGATTCTGGGCTGGGCCTCAGAGGGGATGGGCTGTGGGAGCCTCCTGGCCTCATTTAGCCATCTGTCAGGTGGGGGTGGGAATGGGTCCGGTGCCAGGCACTGGGGACATGGCCGTGACCGAGACAGGCAGGGACTCTGCGTGCAGCCGGCCTGCCCAGGAGGGGCCGTCCCCTGAGCCCTCTACAGCGACTTCCACAGGCTTACACTGAGGCCGGACTGCCTGGTGCAGGGAGCGGGGGGAGGGCCACGGGCTCCCAGGGCAAGATTGGGAGCCAGAAGCCACTCTGTCCCAAAAAGAGCTGCATTGAACGGATTCACCACCCCGAGAAGCCTCTCTCTGAGGCCTGGGCTGTCACAGAAACCACAGGGCTGGACCAGTGAGGGGGGCAGGGGGGTCCTCTCAGCCCAGGGAAGGCCCCGCCTCCCACATCCTCCAGCCCCTTCAGAGCACCCATCACAAAGGCTTCCAGCCCCCAGCTCCCCTCTCAGCCCTCCCCTCACCCTGGACTCAAGCGTGGCCTCCCGCTGGCCCTGTCCGGAGAGCCTCCCCCACCTCTCCCTGCCCAGGGTCACTCCCCGGAAATGGTGGCATTGACTCACGTCCTTGTAGGCGGCCCCTTGCTCCCACTAACAGTGGTTCTCAACCTGTGGGTCGCGACCCCTTTGGGGGTCGAACGACCCTTTCACAGGGGTCACCTAAGACCATCGGAAAACACATAGATAATTACATATTGTTTTTGTGATTCATCACTATGCTTTCATTATGTTCAATTTGTAACAATGAAAATACATCCTGCCTATCAGATATTTACATGACGATTCATCACAGTAGCAACATTACAGTGATGAAGTAGCCACGAAAATAATTTTATGGTTGGGGGGTCACCACAGCATGAGGAACTGTATTAAAGGGCCGCGGCCTTAGGAAGGTTGAGAACCGCTGCGCTAGAACAACCTGCCTGTTGGCCTGTTTCAGCACCATGAACAGTGCCCAGCACAGAGTAGATGCTCAGTAAACATGTGGGGATGAATAAACAAACAGGTGGTGATGGTAAACTTCAAATGCCGAGGAACCCAAACTCTCCCCAGATAAGAAGATTCCATGACAAGTGTGTACTAGGTTTGAGATTAGAAACGATGGGCCTCCAACTTCTTGAAAGTTTGCATTACGTCAGTTTGCTTTTATGAAATTAGTGCCTGGTTTTTAACACATTAGTACCTGTTTTCAGGAACCAAAAGAAACCTGAGAGGATTTTCGCTTTTACGAAGGGAGGTGAAGAGTGAAAATCACATCCAGCGTTTGTTTTGCAGCAGCCGTTACAGAGGCAGCAGTCCCCCCAGCAACACTCAAGATTTAGATGAAGGGGAGGGAAGAGGGAGGGAGGCAGGGAGGGAGGGAGGGGGGAAAGGATGGAGGAGGGGAAAAGGAAAGGAAAGGGAGAAAAGGAAGACAAGGAAAGAAGGGAGGATGGATGGATGGATGGATGGATGATGGATGGATGATGGATGGATGATGGATGGATGGGTGATGGATGGATGATGGATGGATGATGGATGGATGGGTGATGGATGATGGATGGATGGATGGGTGGGTGGATGGAGGATGGATGGATGGATGGATGGATGATGGATGGATGGATGGGTGGGTGGATGGAGGATGAATGGATGGATGGATGGATGGATGGATGGAGGATGGATGGATGAATGGCTGATGGATGATGGGTGATGGATGGATGGATGGATGGATGGATGGATGGGTGGGTAGATGGAGGATAGATGGTAGATGGGTGATGGATGATGGATGGATGGGTGGGTGGATGGAGAAAAAGACATGAATAAAGAACCAGCTGGTGAAAACAAATGCCTAACCCGCCCCCCGCCCCCAAGCTCCACATTCAGTGCAGTGCCCCTTCCTGAAGAAGACACAGAGATGGTCTATAAACATGAAAAAAAATGGTTAACGTCACTGGTCATCAGGAAAGTACAAGTTAAAACAATGAGCTACCTCTCGCCTGCCAGCCTGACAAAAAGAAGGAGGAAGAAGAGGAGGAAAGAGAGGAAGAAGGAGGAAAGAGAGGAAGAAGAGGAGGAAAGGGGGAACGAACACATCCGCGTGGGCAGGATTCGGAGACACGTGCATTCCCACATCGTGACTGAAGGGGGCCTTGGCACACCCTCTGTGGAGGGCAATTTGAGAAGAGCTATCCAGCTTGTCACGAGACCACCCTCTGACCTAAGCAACTATCCCACTTCTAGGAACCTGGCCTAAGAAGCACGACGATTTATACACGAGGCTCCTCCCTGCACCCGTCTGTCACAGGAAAGAACTGGAGGCACCTCCATGTCCATCGATAGGGGGCTGCCCATACGTCTGGCAAGTCTATTCTGTAGCAATGTGGCCAGGGCATAGGTCTCCCCCACGAACATGAGGGGATCCCCCAGACTCATGGTCCTGCACCCCAGCTGCACTCCTGAAGCACCAAAAAGCTTAAAAAAAACACACACACACAGAGCCAGGGCCGCATCCCCCACGGTTCCGGATGATCTGGTCTGCAGCGGGGCCCAGGTAATGCCATCTCTTTAAGTGCCGACGAGGATGCTAATGTGCAACCACGATTGAAAACCCACTGCCTCGCGAGGATAGCGAATAACAGGGAGTGTCGCCCCGCGGCCTAGGACGCTACCCGGGCTTCCGATCAGGCGTGTGTGGGTCCGTGCACACGTGTGTTAGTGTCAGTGCACAGAAAAGGCCTGGGAGGAAAGGTAACTAAGCGACACGCTTACCTCTAGGAAGGAGGGATCGCATCATTATTTAAGATGTGGAAATCATTCCTTCAAATATGTGACGACGGCCCGAGCCAGTGTGGCTCAGTGGATAGAGCATCGGCCCGCAGACCGAGGGTTCCGGGTTCGATTCCGGTCAAGGGCACGTACCTTGGTTGCGGGCTTCTCCCTCTCCCCTCCCCCAGGGCCCTAGTCGGGGCTCATGCAACCAATCGGTGTGTTTCTCTCACATCGGTGTTGTTCTGTCTTTCCCACTCTCTCTAAAAATCAATGGAAAAATATTCTCAGGTGAGGATTAACGCAAAATTAAAAATTAAATGAGTACAAAAAGCTCATATGGCTTTTACCGTTTACAAACCATGTTTTACAACCCAGCACAATGCTTCGCACACCGTCTTCAATGAACAGCAGCTACACTCACTGAAGAGCGAGGGTGGACGTGCGGGCTCCCAGCCTCCAGGTGGGCAGCTCTCACCTCCCGAACACCTGGGGGGGGGGGAGCAGGGACCATCACAGATGCCAGCGGCCAGCCTGCTCGGTCGGGCCTGTGCTCCCTGCCGCCCTCTCACCCACCCACCCACTCTTCACTCACTCGCTCACTCACTCAGGAATCCATGGACTCACTGAGCAGTCATTTGTTCCGTTCACTCCTCCACTCGGCCGTTCATTTATCCCCTCGGCAGTTTACACATTTCCTCGTTCGCTTTAAAAATCCTTTAGAAACACAAGGACCCGGGTGTGGCTCAGCCGTTGAGCATCAACCCACCAACCAGGAGGTCACAGTTCAATTCCTGGTCGATCCCCAGTAGGGGGCGTGCAGGAGGCAGCCGATCCAGATTCTCTCTCATCATTGATTTTCTCTCTCTGTCCCTCTCCCTTCCTCTCTGGAATCAATAAAAATATATTTTTAAAAAGAACGAAACACAAGGACCAGAAACCCAGGCCGAGGCCACCTCCGAGTGGCTAGCCGCATCCCACACAAAGCAGTCCTTCCCCGGGGGGGTGGGGGGGGTGTTGCGAGCTTTGTGGGCTCCTCACGGGGCTGCTGGGGGGGGGGGGCGGGGTTGGGACTGTGGCCCCCGGAGACAGGACCAGGGCCCACGCACCCGGATGAGAGCAGGCAGGCTGCAGCTTCCTGGAAAGGACATGGGAACCCCCAGCTGAAGACGCCCAGGTGCTTAGGGAGGGGGTGAGCTCCCTGACAGTGAAAGTGTGTGGGTCCAGGCTTCCTCTCCCACCAGGATTCTCAGGCTTCTGAGACGGTCAAAGGCTAAGAGCGAGGGACTGAATCTGCCCACATGCGTGCCAGGCCCCTGGCCGGCCAATCTCTCCCTGAGGGCACAGGGCATCTGCAGAGCTGTTCTGGGCACCGGGAGGGTGTGCCCTGCTTGCTCCCCGTTCCCCAGAGATCCCCGCGCTCTCTGCAGCCGCCACCCCTGGTGCCAGGAGCCTGCCCCCACTTTCCATCCTTCCCCACCCCTGGGAGTCCCCTCTCCTCCCTCGCCTCTCCCTGGGGACTCCCTGGAGCTGGTGATTGCCTCTCTTCTCCCCAACTTCAGCCGGCAGCCCCCAGGGGCCAGGGACAAAGCCACATCTCCGCGGCAGGAACCAGCAACATGCTATAGGTTGCTTGGCTACGAAGTCCTGCAGCCCCCAGGCCAAGGGGGTACACCTGGCCTGGACGCGGCAGCCACTATCCCCCCCACCCCCGCCCCAGCGCCCCGCGCCCGCCATGCCCTGCTCCCAAACAAGCCCAGATGGCCATCGCTGCCTTCAGGCGGGTAAACTTCGGTGCAAGCGGAGTTAGGTGAACGGTATGTTTTATTTAATTAGGATCAACAGACGAGATAAACCTCACAGCGGGAAAGGGAATGACAACGTTGCGGAAAAGAATTCATGCCTAGGTAACGAAAGGGCAAATTTCAATTACAGACGAAACGGGGGCGAAGAGGTGCCTGGCGACGGCAAGGACAGCGCCAGCGGCTGCAGGACCCAGACCTGGGGCCCAGAGGGGTCGGCGCTCGGGGCCGGAAACCAAGTTTCCCACTGATTGTTAGAGAGAGTGGGAGAGAGAGGGAGAGACAGAGAAACACTGATGGGAGAGACACATCGATCGGTGGCCTCCTGCACCCGCTCCGACCAGGGCCGGGAGGAGCCTGCAACTGAGGTACGTGCCCTTGACCTTTGGCCCACAGGCCGACGCTCTATCCACTGAGCCAAACCGGCCAGGGCCCTCCCCTTTCTTCATCACAGACAAACCAGGCGGCAGCACGCAGGGCTGGGTGAGTCAGGGGCCACCTGGGTCCGGGCAGGCAGGTGTGGGGGCCACTGGGGTCACTGGGCAAGCGCACACCCAGCCCACCTCCGTCCCCGGAGGAATGAGGTCCCCAAGGACACTGGACAGGACGGAGGCTCTAAGCCTGAGAATGGTCGCCTGGCGGCTCAACTGCTTCTGGGCGCCCCTCTGGCCTGGCCCCAGCCCCCAGGCCTGACGGGGTCCCAATCTCGGTCCTGGCGCCGGGCACGCCAGCCAGCCGCACCGCTCACACCAGCGCCAGGAGCTCACACCAGCTCCTCGCAGAGCCCCGTCACCGTCCGTGCCTCAGTTTCCCAGCTCCACCTGGCATAACGCGGCCCTGAATCGGAGGGCCTCCGGGAGGGCGGAGGGCCAAGCCCCCCAACGCACCACCACCTGGTGCTGACTGAACACGGGGTTCCCGCCGGTGACGGTGCACAACAGTGAACGCGCTGAACGTCACCGAACAGGACGCTGAGTTAAGCCCCGGCCGGTGAGCGTCATCCCGGCGCCAAGAGGTCTCGGATCCCGGGTCAGGGCACGTTCAGGAAGGAGGTAGCCGACAGATGTTTCTCTTTCATCAATGTTGCTCTCGCTCTCTCTCTCTCCTTCTCTCTAAAATCCGTTTTAAAAAGCATTCTTGCCCTAGCCGGTGTGGCTCAGTGGATAGAGCGTCGGCCTGCGGACTGAAGGGTCCCAGGGGCATGTACCTGGGTTGCAGGCACATCCCCAGTGGGGAGTGTGCAGGAGGCAGCTGAATCAATGTTTCTAATTCTCTATCCCTCTCCCTTCCTCTCTGTAAAAAAATCAATAAAATATATTTTTTTAAAAAAAAAGCATTCTTCCCTTAAACAATGGTTACGATGGTGCGTTTGATGTTACCTATAGCTCATCTCCATTTTTTTCCAAAGTGAAGAAATGCAGAGTTCGGGGCCCTCCTCAGACCAACCACAGGAGCATCTGTGGGGCGTGGGCCCCGGAATTGGCTACCTCACCAGCTTTACTGCAGGGGGACCTCCCGGCCCGAAGACCCCGGGGTCTGGCCGAGCCCACTCTCTCCCCTAATCAGGGCTCCCTCACCTTCCCCAGCACGACGCCTTCAACTACCTCAATCAAAGCCTCTTGGGGGAGAGGGTTTCCGAACAACACGCACTGCAGGTCTCGTGGCTCAGGGACGCAGGTCTGTTCCACACTCCCCCCCCTCCCCCGCCAGAGGAAGGCTCCCACCGGCCGCCTTCCCGGGGCTGGGGGCATCCGACATGTGACAGCGAGGGTACCACCCTCTCTCCTCCCCGAAGCCCTGGGCCTGGGGTGACATCAGCCCCAACACCCCATTAGCTGGGAGGGGGAAACGACTGGCAAACGAGCGAGCCCATCGACAGAGCCCCAGGTTCCATCCCAGTTCCGAAGATGACACGAACATCTGCTTTCACTTCAAGACATTAATTTTCAATTATTGGAGAGAAACAAAATTAGCCCCGACCAATTGCTGGCGAACACAGGCTCTCGTCCGGTGGTTCGAAATAACGACGTCAGGGCCCCCCGTGAGTGTCCTCCTCCCATCTCCTGGCCGGTCCCTGTCACCTGGGTCCTCCTGGCCCCCGGTTCTGCCCAGCCTCAGGCCACGGCCTCTCTCTGGCAGCCAGGTGCAGAGGGCCTGGGGATGTTAGGCTTTCATCTCTCTGCAGAAGGCCGGGGTGAAGCGGGAGAGCAGGGGGGTAAAGAGAAACATCCCACCCCAGCCGGTGTGGCTCAGTGGATAGAGCGTCGGCCTGCGGACTGAAGGGTCCCGGGTTCGATTCTGGTCGAGGGCACAAGGTCCCAGGTTGTGGGCTCGATCCCCAGTAGGGGACGTGCAGGAGGCAGCCGATCCATGACTCTCTCTCATCACTGATGTTTCTCCCTCTCTCCCTCTCCCTTGCTCTCTGAAATCAATACAAACATATTTTTTAAGAAAAGAGAGAGAAAACCTCCACCCCGACCATGTTCAGCCGTGGACCGGGCACGCTTGCCTCTCTCGGGAGCAGGACTTCACACACTGGGCTTACGGGTCAGTCCTAAGTTCACGGGCGCCCAGGAAAGGCACCCGGAATCGCCTCATCGTTCGCGTCTGCCATCTGCAATGGGAGAAGCGTGGCTGCGTGGTTCTCCTGGGAGACGCCATCCGGGATCCGCAGTCCTCAACTCCACAGCCGGCCTCCGAGACCGCGATGCTTACCAACTCCCTCCAACCAAACGCTACTTGCCGGGGTCCCGTCCACCCAGGACCCCGGCCGAGCCCCGGGACATTTGGGGAAAACCCTGAATTTGCCGACCCCCCAAGGACCCCAAACCCAGAGATCAACGCACTGGGGAACATCTTATCACCACTGCAATCTCATCTGATGGGCATTCTGTCATGTATCTTGGCCGCTGTAGCCACTGCATCGATAAGGAGCCTCTGGCACGTGAATGAGCAGAAGACACGTGAATGTGGCCGTCTCCGCGTCGGCCTCGTGTCCGTGGGACCCAGGGTGTGTTTGCCTCGGGACCACGGGATGGGGTGGGGGACACCCAGGAAAGGCCCAAAGACAAAAAAAAAAAAGGTAAGAAAGAAAACAAAACACCACCACCACCATCGAAGGGAAATTATATCTTTCAGGAGAGGAGGCAAGCCGTCGCCACCTCGGAAGTCAGCCGGTAACTGAGCTCACATTGTGTAATTGACTTCGCCGGTAGAACAACAGGCCCTAACAAAGAGAATGTCAGTGTTTTCACAGCACTAATCTATAACGCTGGGAGGCCCGCCGCTGTCAGCCAGGGCTGACAATACAATAGCTTTCAAAGGGATATTACCATCATGCTTTTATTCCTGACATCAATCAAGACAAAGAGAACCCTTTCCACGAGACATTGAAAATCAAACCTTTGTAGGGGAAGATGGGTGACGCCGCGCGCTCTCCTTAAAGGCGGGGGGCACAGAGCAATCAGCTAATTGGTGCTCCTCGACAGAGGGAAAGTATTTTTATTTACTGCGTGCACAACCCCAATCGTCGGCCGCTGCCGATCCCGGCGGGTGAGCGGTGAATCCAAAGTTTCCCTCAGCATCTCGCCCGCTCCGCTCCGCCCTGCCTCTCCCGGCGAAGGCCCAGGGAGCTGACAAGCCGGCGCCAAAAACTTCCAGCGGGACAGAGCCCATGCGGGCTTCCCGAGTCCTTTCTGGGTGCAAGACGACACTGATTACCCACAACCTGTTTCTGCACACACACACACACACACACAAAAAAAAACTCCCTTGCAAGCTGACAGGATTTTGCAGAAATTGTCAGATTCACCCACCAAGGTGCCCTGAGGTTTCCCGGGCGACCCACAGTCAGGGAGCGCCCACCAACCGTGCCCAGGGCACCCTTCCATTGTGCTGGCGCTAGGCCCGCCCCTGAGAAAGGAGTCCTGCCATCTAACGCCAACGTTCTCCAGATGTGAAGATGACATTCTTTCAAAACACCAGTGGACGATGGGCAGGTGTGCTCAGTGGTTAGAGTGTCCGCCTACACACAGAAGGGTCATGGGTTCGGTTCCCGGTCAAGGGCACATGCCTGGGTTGCAGGTTCAATCCCCTGGCTCCGGTCCAGGCCCGTGCAGGAGGCAACCAATCGATGTGTCTCTCTCACATCGATGTTTCTCTCTCCCCCCTCCCTCCCTTCCACTCTCTCTAAAAATCAATGGGAAAAATATCCTCCAGTGAGAATTAACAAACAAACAAAAATAAAAGCACTAGTGGACAGGGACAAGGGGTGGGAAAGGGTAAATCCATGCTCACCTTGGCCAACCAAACAGTTAACTAACCTCCCACCCCCCACCACCTTGGTTAAAAGAACGGGGCCCCCCGGAAAGCTGGCCCCCTCTGCTTGCTTGCCATCCACCGGTTTGGGGGGCCTGCAGGTGAGAACCGGGTGCCACTGACAGGCCCGGGAGCCGGAGGTAAGAGGTGCTAATATTTGTAAGCACTCATTACCCACACACTCTCCCAGCCGCTGCCACAGCATCCCGGCCCAACAAAGGCTCAACAGCCTGTGCCCGCACCCACAGGCTGTGCCCCGCACCCACAGGCTGTGCCCCGCGCCCACAGGCTGTGCCCCGCACCAACAGGCTGTGCCTCGCGCCAACAGGCTGTGCCCCGCACCAACAGGCTGTGCCCCGCACGTTCTCGGGGCTGGACAGAGCCCCTCGGCTAGGCGGCCGGGGGCCAAAGGCTATTGCTGAGGAGGGTGGAGTGGACTCTCCATGTCCAGCCGGGGGTCCCTCTGGGACTCAGAGCCAAGGTGCTCTGTGACTTTGCCCTCTGGCCCCTAACAGACCATCTGCCAAAGCTACGCAGGGGGTCCAGTCCCTCAGACACGGAGCTGCTGCCCACGCGCACCTGCCGCTGAAAAGGTGATTTGCGCTTCAGCCATGGCTGGGCGCCGTGGTTTCTATTTCTGTGAACAGTCTGGACAGGGGGGCCCTTCACTGCACGGCCAAAGGGGCAGAAGCTGTGAAAGAAGAGGGACCGGCCCCAGGGCCTCCGGAGGAGCCCCGTCCTCCCGCCGCCGCCGCCGCCGCCCACAGCGGCCTTTTTCCAGGGGCCGGGCCGCCGCACCGCCAGCCTCCGTGGCGGGCCTCTCGCGTTTACACATCCAAATGAACAGTTAAGAGAAATCAATGCATCTAATTGCCAGACTATTAAATCCTACATCAGGGGAAGAATTCCACCGCCACCAGCTTAAGAGTTGGCTACGGATACGGCAATTACTGCAACTTTCTATTCGACTGAACCAGATCCCCGCCTTCCAGCCCCGGCGAGAAGGCCGTGCCCGGCGAGGCGCGCCCGGGGCTCCTCCTGGTGGCCCCCCTCCCCCGCGGGCACGCTGTGGCTCCCGGCTCCCGGTGACTGGACGACTGTCAAGTCACCCCCACTGTGCCCCTGCCCGAACGAGTGTCCCCCTGGGCACCTGACGGTTCAGCATGTAGCAGGGCCCCCTGCCTAAGGCATCTGTATGGCATGGCCTATTGCATTTCTGCAAGGAAACAGGTGTAGGAATCTAAATGGGAATTATTAGACATCATGGAAGGCTGTGACAGGCCCTTCTGGAGCTGGGAGTGGGTGACTTACTTGTGGGGGGGGGTGGGTGGACATGAGGATTGAAGTGTCAGCCGCCCCCACCCACCCGCATGGAAAGCTAAGAATCTGTGAAGGATCCCTCCTGCCCTTCCTACAAGATCAGGTACCTTTAGCCAAACCGATCTCGACAATTTACACTTGTCCGTGGTCTCAGCTGAGTGGAGAAGCCTGTAACCTCGGAACGCCTCTATTTATTACATCTCAATTATTTCCATGGAAACACAAGCAGCGGAGAGCGACACTGTTCGTTCCCCAGTCCCCGGACCACCACATGCGTAAGATGGACTTCGGAGGAGCTACGGGCTGGCAGGAGTGGGGGACCGGGAAGGGGAGGGGTCCGCAGAGAAGGCACTGGGGGGAGTTTGGGATGTTGGGGCTGCGGGGCCGGGAGGGGGGGGGCGGGGGGAGGAGAGATGCGTGGACACAGCCTCACTGCTAATTAATATGAATAACTGTAATTAACAGGCTGTTGCTAGATGGGGAACATGGACGGTAAAAGTTTTCAGGGGAGGCTGGGAAAAGATGTATCCATTTCCCGTCTAAAGGACCCATGGGCCTGAGGAGGCCCGTGTGGGTGAGGGGAGACCGGTCAGCCAACGAGGGGACAGGTACTAGCCGCCGAAATAACATCAGTGAGCGGTGCTGAGCACAGACCCAGAACGAGACCAAAATGAACGAAGGGAACAAATGGGCCTGGAAAGACTGTGGCTTGTGGAACATGCATGGTTTGGGGTTTTGTGTGTTTTTTAAATCACAAGGCTTTTGATGAGCCCGTCCTCCCCGCTGCCCCGCTGCCCTGCTCCCTTCCCTACTTGCTGGGCGTCCGCCGTGGGCACTGGGTTTTCCAAAAAAGGACGAACATCCCAGGGGACAGGTGACCCCCCCTCCAGAAGGGAGGATGCACCCATGAGTGGGAAACGCAGCCCCCCCCACCCCCCACCCCCACCCCCCACCCCGCAAGCCTGTTTGATTTTCACAGCAGCATTTCAGATCACACTTTCTGCGCATCCCTTAGAAATTGTTACATTTCTGTCTGCCTTCCTCCCTGCCATGGGCTTCCACGATTCCGACATCAATTACAAACTACAGGCGAGCCACTCTGGCAGTGGGGCGTGCGGGCTGGGAAGTCCGCCTGCCTCTGCCCAGGCCCCCACAGCGGTGGAGGCGACGTAAAATAAAGCAACATGTGCAAGGCACCGCTGTTCCTGAAGAAAGCACCTTCACGCATCTTTAAAGGTGAGGACCTGTCGTTTGAAAGGCCTGGTGCGGAGCTGTCCACACTCAACCACACGCTTTTGAATATTGCCTGAGAAGGGGGGGCGAGGGAAGGGGGTGGCCTTCTTGAAAAGCAATAAGTCCGTCACCTGCTGCAACTCTTATCTATTCAAATCATCTTCTCTCTTCATTCCTCCCTGGATACGCGGCCAGCTCTCTACCCTAGTCACCCGGGTAAACAGAAGAAGAAGCAAAATGGGGAGAGAGAGGGTGGAGTGGGAGCGGCTTTGGGAAAAGGCAAAGAACCACAGGGAGAAGCAGGGGAGGTCAGATTCCAGGGGCAGAGAGGCGCAGGGGTGGGGGGCTGATGCGGACAACGCTTCCCCAGAATGCCTGCACGGGTCTGTCCCCATCTGCCGTCTCCCCCCACCACCACCCGCCCCCATCACTGAGCGTGAGCGGTCCGCCATACGTCCACACATGTGCATTTAGAGAGAGGCACTCGTTTAAATTCACGTCCAGGTTCGTGCACCAAAGGCTGAAAACCAGTTCTGGAGTCTTTTCTCAGGGTCAGCATTAAGTTCCGGCAACTCCGAGCCCCCCCGCCCCCCATCTGCTCACTGCAAATAGCTCTACCTCTTCTTAAAGAAGATCGGGCCCGGCCGGGCACCGGGCACCTCCATTGGTCAGAGCATCGTGTGCGATGCCAAGGATGCGAGGGAGGCGTCAAGGTTCCATCCCCCGGCCAGGACACACACACACACACACAACCAATGGATGCAGACAGAAGTAGAACAAATCGATGTTTCTCTCCCCGCCCCCCTCTCTCTCAATAAATAAAATGCTTAAAAATAAATAAATAAAAGGAGGAGGCGGGGAGGCGAGGACGGGTGTGAGAAGGGGGTGAGCTCTGCACCTTCTTTTATGAAAAGCCGCTCCCATACACAGATGTCACTCAAAGTCAACTGCCTGCGCTCAGTACTAAAACGGTGCTCCCACCAGAGGTCGGGGTTCGGCGTTTTCTCCCGGGTCCCCCCTGAAGGGGGTCTCCAGGCCTGAGCACTGAGCCGGAGAGAAAGGGGAAAAGAAACCCAGCATCACCTCCCACCGCCGAGCCCTTCCCGGCAGCAAAAGGACAGGCATCTGCCGAGCTCCTGCCCCCCGCTTCTTGGGGTCTCTCTCCTGGTTTCCTTGTCCCCCGTCAGAACACCCTCCGGGCCCCCAAGTCTGTGGACCCGTCCAGGGGTGCCTGCCAGAGGGGTGGGGGGACCCAGAGCCACTTCTCTCAAGGAAAAAGGGAACAGGCGGTAGGCAGCCACTGAGAGTGTGGGCTGAGGGGGTCTGCTCGGAGGTGACAAGGAGGGTCTGGCAGACCGGACACGGGGATCCCCTGGGGCTCCACAGGCAATGGCGGGGTCCCGGGGTCCCAGGGCCCCGGCTGGCTGCCGATTCCGCCCCAGCCCCTCCAGCCGGGAGCGAGGCTGGCAGGAAGGGAGCAGGGCCCCAGCGCCGCTGGCTCGCAGGCCTCAGGAAATGAACTCTGCAGAGCTGAGCTGGCTGGGGCCAGAGGTCAGCAGGGGCGCTGGGGGAGATGAGGCCTCATGACTTGGGGCTCCGGGGACTCAGCGGCTATCCTCTCGCTCCTCTAGCATCGCCCATAGCAGCCGGACACCCGCCGAGGGGCTGGAACGGGGACAAAGCAGCAAGCGAGGCCTGGAGAGGCCGCCGGTGGAAAGAGGAGGGCAGGGGAGGGGCTCAGCCAACCATGGCCTCTCCCGGGGGCCCGGGCTCTCCAAGGGCGCGCACTGGAGCCGTGGGGCCCGGGTGCAAACAGAAAGCAAAGCAAGGAGACGAGGGGTGTGTGTGTGTGTGTGTGTCCTCACAAATGTGTGCACCCCGGGACCCACACTGGAAGCTGGCCTGGGTCGGGGTGCGCGGAGCCGGGACCGGGCGCCCTCCTCGGAGGAGCACGCACGGCGGCGACTGAACTCCCCGGGGGACCGCGTCCCGCCAGCACCGCGCAGACAATGAACTCCTGGCGGAGGCTCCCGGCCCCGCTGGCCTCGGTGCGAGAGGCAGGAAGTGTGGGGGCCCGAGCCGGGTGCGCGGCGCGGCCAGGGGACACCCGGCGGCCGGGCCGCGTGCAAGCAACGCCCGCCGCCCTGGACGTCCTGGGCGGCCGGGCGGGAGCCGATGAAAGGCGGCGGGGCCCGGGGCCCGGGGACCAGAGACAGAGGCCTCGGAGCGGCCGGCCTCCCCGCCTCTTCCTTCCCCCCGCCGGCCCGCCCGCCACCTCCGAGATTCGCAATCCCCGCCAAGTCGGGCCCGCACCCCTTGATTGGCCACGCGGGCCCGGGGCCGGCACGCAGGCAGCAGCGGGGGCCCCTCCGCGGCGCCCCGGGCCCGGTCCACCGCAGGCGGCGGCGCCAGGATGGAGAGGGTCGGTGGGCCGGAGACGGCCGGCCGGGTCGGGAGGGTGACCGTGGCGCGCCCCCTCCGCCGCCACCGCCGCCGGGGCCGCCGCCTCCGCCTCCCGCTCCCGGCTTCCTCCTCCCCCTCCTCCGCCTCCGCCTCCTCCTCCGCCGCCGCCTCCTCCTCCTCCTCCTCCCCGCTCGCTCGCGCGGTCCCCGGCCGCCCGCCGGTCCCTCCTCCCTCCCGCCCGCCCTCTCTCCGCGCTCGCTCGCGCCTCGCCGGGCCTCGCTCGCTCACCTTTCACCGAGCGCGGCTTCGCCTGCTTCCGCCTGGACATGTCCGGGGCTCCCGGCGCTCCGTCGCCCGCCGCCGCCGGCTCCCCCTGCCGCCCCCCGCCGCTGCGGGCAGCCCTGCTCCCCCTTCTCCGCCGCCTGCCTCTCGGAAACTTTTTTTTTTGCAGCCGGGTCGGCGGCTGCGAGGAGCCGATCGCAGGTCCGGGGCGGCCTCCCTGGGGGCGGCGGCGCGGGCCGGCCGAGGCCGCTCGGGGGCGGGGGGGAGGCCGGGGGGTGCGCCCGGGCCCTGCCTGTTGCAATGCGGCAGCCGGGGGCTCGCGGTCCCAGCGGCGGTCCCAGCGGCGCGGGGAGTCCGGAGGCCACTCGGCCGAGCCGAGTTATGCAAAAAAAAAAAAAAAAAAAAGCCGCCCCCCTCCTCCTCCCCACCCCCCGCCGGCCCCCGGCCCCTGCGGCCCCCTCCCTCCCCCACCCACCGCCACCCTCGCCCTCCTCCTCCTTCTCCTCCGCCCCTCGCCGGATTTTTGTGCAAAGTTTGCAGGCGTCCGGCCACGAAGCCCGGTGCGGAGCTCACAATGAGCCCATATGAGGAGGGGGGACGGGGCTGGAGTCGAGGGGTCTCGGGGGGAGGAGGCCGGAGGCGGTCGGGAGCGGGAGCACGGAAGCTCAGCACCCCCCGGGGGGCGGGGGGAGCCTTCGAATTATTCCCGGCCTCACACAAAAAAATATAATAAATATTAGCGGCTAAAAAAAAATGCCCAAACGCCTGGTTCGGAGAGTATGATGGATGAGTGGGGAGGGGGGGTCCCTCAACTCAGCCCACTTGGGGGCTCGAAACGGCCGCAGTGGCCCAGAAGCCGCAGCGCGGGGGGCCCTGGCTCACGCCCCCTTCTCTGGCTCTCGGCTGGCTCCGTCCGGCGCTGGCCACCCCCCGGAGGAGGAAGGGGCGCGCGGGGGGCGCTCAGGCGGTGGCGAGCAGGCGCACCCGCGCCCCGGGCATCGCTCAGCCCGTGCGCCCGGCCGCCGCTGCCTGCCCTCGGGCTGCGGTGCTCAGCGCGCGGTGCGCAGCCGATCCCCAGGCCGGTGCCAAGTCGCCGGCCCGCTAGCTGCCTCCATGGGCCAGGGGCTCGGGGAAGGGGGCGGCGGCGGCCGCGGGGGCGGCGGCGGCGGCGGCGGAGGAGGACGAGCGGGCGGCGGCTGGGCTCCCGTCCTCCCGGGCGGCGGCGGCGGCTGCGCCCCGGCTCCTCCGCGCTCCAGCCGGCGCCGGCCCGCCCGCCAGCCTCCCTCGCGCTCCTGTCTTCTTTGTGGTCGCTGGCTCTCCTCCTCCCGATCCGGCTGCTGGGGCTGCACTGCAGAGACACATAATAGAGCCAGGCTTGGCTGGAAATGTAGCCGGGTCCCAGCAGGAGGATGTGAGGAGCGGAGTCCCGGCGGGGGAGCGCTCTGATCCCGTGGGGCGCCCCGCGCTGCTCCGGCTCGGATCAGACGGAGAGAGGGCCAACAGCACCGAGCGATGGACAGCGCTGGAAATACAGCTCCGGCCGCCCGCAAAACCCGGACCGCGGCGGCGGCGGCGGCGGCGGGCACGGCGCGGGCGCGGACCCCGCACCGGCGCGCGCGGGGCGCCGACTCGGGCCCTGGCGGCAGCGGGTGGGGGGGTGGCGGGAAGAGGAAACCGACCACGGGGCCCCGCGTGCTGTCACTCGTCCAGAGGCAGCCGCACCGCAAACTGCAAAAAGCGAGGGAAGGGAGCGGGTGGGACACTGGGGTGAATTGCCCCAGATGGCCACCTCCGCAAATTATGTCCCACGGACAAGTGATGCGTGGACCCGGCTTTTCACTCCCGGGTTTTGCCCACGGGTCAGTGTGGGGAGACCTTCGGGGCCCCACATCCACACAGACTCCTAAGCCTCTGGGCTAACTCTGTGCGCCCCTCCCAAAACCCGCATTTGTAGGGTCCCCGCGCACTTCTTCGCTAAGACTATAAAGGATCCGCTTAGCTCCAAAATATAGCTGTAGCCCTGCCTCCCCCCCGCGGAGGACGAAAGAAAGCGCTGCTACTTCCCACCAAGTTTTGCCCCGGCCGCCAGGGGGCGCCCCGCGTCCCTGCCGCTCTAGGCCAGTTTCGGTTTCCACGTGGGACCCGCCGGGGGAGGGCGTGGACTCCGGCAAAGTGGACCCCAGGAAGCCCCCCTAAACCGGTCCTCGGCAGCCTCCCCTCCCCCACCAGCGGCGGGCGGGCGGCCAGGCCAGGGTGGGGGGTCGGCCCCGGCGTCCACCCCCTCCCGGGCGAGTGGCGCCACCTTGGGTCGGCTCGCCCCGGAGCCGGAGAGCGCGCGGCGCTGGGGGTTATCCATCTCGCGGATCGATAAGTCTCCGCTGGAGAGGGCGGGCGGGCTGCGTCCCCTCGGAGACCAGTTACCCAGGGCAACCTTTCACGGGAACCGCCGCCCGCCGAGAGCCGCGCCGCGCCGGGGCCACCGGGCAGCGGCGCCCGCCCGTCCCCGGCCCCGTCCCCGGCCCCGCCGTCCCCTCCGACCCCGCTCCCCCATCTCTGGGCCGGCGGGCACCGGCCGGGGCTGAGCTGGTTGCTGGGGTGGATGCCACCCCGAACCCCCTTGGCTAGCGAGCGAGGGCCCGTGGGTGCGGGGAGGATACGCTTGCACGCGGAGGAAGAGTCGGGGTGACCCGCGAAACGCCACGCCGAGCGGGACACCTTGACACGGGAGACAGAGAGCGAGGAGTGTCCCCCAGAGGCACCAGGACAGAGAGGTCCCCTAGCTGGGACCCAGCCCCCCCCCCCCAAGTTACACTGTCAGCCCGGGTCGCCGCCCTCCCCAGCTCTCGCGTCTGAGAGTGTCCCTCCCGCACCTGGGCCTCCCTGGCGGCGGGAAGAGGGAGCCGCCTCCCGCAGCTCCAGGATGGCGGGGTTCGGCTCAGGGTGGGGTGTGCGGGGGGGCGTGCCAAGGGCCACGGCGAGGGCAGAGGCCGCCAGGCGCCTGGGAAGGAGCCAGGAAGGAGGGGCCGAATCAGCAGCTCCCCCACCCCCGGCGGCGCCTGGGATCGGGGCCCACGGAGAGAGGCTGACAGGCGGCAGATGGCACACGCTGGGGGCGGGAGGCGGGGGGATTGGCCTGGCTCCGGGGTGCCTTGGAGGAGGGGGAGGAGAAAGCCCCCGCTGACCCGCCCAGGCTCCCCAGCGGGTTGGAGACTTCCGATCTGCCCAGCTGGGAGCCTGGAGAGGGGGGTGCGGGTGGACAAAAGGAGCTCAGCGGTAAGGGGTGTGCTGGAGGAAAGGGGGGGCACAGGCAGGGAGCCCCGCAGCGCTGCCCTCTTTCCACCCCCAGGGAGCTGCAGGAGCCACAGAGGCCAGAGGTGGGTAACAGGATGGGGCGGGGCACGGCCTCCCAGGAACCAACCACAAAGGCCGGGGAACTTGGAGAGGAGCACGAAGTTTTTGGACCCCTTGGGGGTGCAGTCCCACGTGTTGGCTCCCCGCCCCCCCAGGACCTGGCTGCTGTCTCCCAGCTCAGGGTGTGCAGCTCACCCCAGCTTTCTCTGAAGCTTGTTTCATTTTTAATTCCTTCCAGAAAAGAAAAAAAAATGTGCTAGTTTAAGAAAAATTCCAGAGCAGCAAAAAAGCCTGTAGCTCCTACTTGACAGGGTCTTGGGGGGTACTGGCTGAGGGCAGGCTCACTGCCCTGCCCCCCACCCCCCAGCCTTGATTCTCACCGGCCTGCTGACCTGGGACCAGAAAAAGGTCATTCTTCAGGTGGCATCTGATACCCCAGGTGCCTGCTTCCAGCCCGCCCCCCCGGGAGTCTGGGGGTCTCCCCTGTGAGAAGGCCCCATGGCCCCTTCATCAGCTGCCCCCCCCCCCAGGAGTGGCTGGAAAGACCCTTTGTCAACTGTGAGACGCCAAGCTGCCGGCATAAACAAAAGGGAGATGACCAGTTGATGTTTTTAAAAACATACAAGTCCATGCTCACAGGAACAGGTATCTCCTTCCAAGTCCTCCAACGAGGGAGGTACTGCCTGGCCCCACGCAGGTCCGCTGGGTCCTCAGGATGCAGCCGGACACAGCAGCCAGTGAGGCCCAAAGAAGCAGGTGTCACCCAGAGCAGGAGGGGCCGTGGGCGACAAAAACCAGGCAGGCCCACGAAGTGAAATAAAATAGGTTCCTTTCGCCCTAACCGGTTTGGCTCAGTGGATGGAGCATCAGCCTGCGGACTCAAGGGTCCCAGGTTCGATTCTGGTCGGGCGTGTGCCTTGGTCGCGGGCACATCCCGGAGTGGGGAGTGTGCGGGAGGCGGCTGATCGATGTTTCTCTCTCATCAATGTTTCTGGCTCTCTGTCCCTCTCCCTTCCTCTCTGTAAAAAAAAAAAAAATCAATAAAATACATTTTTTTAAAAATAAGTTCCTTTTGCAACCTCGGAACTGGTATCCCCCGGTTCGGTTAAGGGGTGCTCTGCCACTCGAGACCAAATGACCGCCTTCCCCCCATCCACACACGCCCATGCACACATGCGCACACGCCCTTTCAGTGGCGCTTGACTTACGAACCCTCTAAACGTGTGACTTCTGTTTGCCGTGGTACTGCTTGAAAGTCACGCGCTCCCAGGGAAAACTTGCCTCAGACTACAAAGGAACCGTGGTCCTGGGAGGGAAGATGTGCTCCCCCACGTCTTCCCCCAGGAAAGCAATCCATGCCTCTATTCACTTGTTTATTCAACATGTACGGATTGATTGTGGGCCTACTGTGTGCCAGAACGAGGACCCCAGGCCCTGCCTGCTGGGCTTGTTCTCTTGCAGGGAGGCTGACTTTTCATAAATGGCCACATAAATAATGATTTAATCACAGTTTTAAACAATCCTGAGAAGGAAAAGTACAGTGTAAACCAGGCCAAGACACAGAGGGTCTCGGTGGTGGTCTGGCTGAGAGCCTGGAGGAGGCGGAAGGAGGCGGGGTTCCTGGCAGAGAGAACGGTGTGTGTAAAGGGCCTGAGGTAGGAAGGAGCTGGGTGATTTGGGGGGCAGTTGTCACAGCTCAGAGCCAAGGGCCCAACGGGGCCATCACAGCCGGGCGTAGAGACCAACCCGATCCATCTTCCACTCCAGCTCCCGCCCTGGCCTTGCTGCAGAAAGCCTCGAGCAAGGGGACTCTCTGTGCCTCCATTTACTCATCTGCAAAATGGGGAGACAGAGAGCCTGATCTGCTGGGGCCGCCCTGAGGGTTTCATGCTAGTCCCTGCGGCCCGCCTGGCCCAGACAGAGGCCAGGATCCTCAGGGCTGTCGGGCCTTCACTTCCTTCCCTCCCTGCCTCTCACCTTCACCACCCGTCAAGGGCAACCACGGCTGTGGAGAGAGATGCCCAGCTCACTGCTGCAAGTTCCTTCCTGGCCCCACAGCCCGCCCCCCCCGCCCCTTGTGCTGGCGTTCCTTCAGACAGACACCCTGCTCTCTGGGTGCGTTCTCGCAGCCTTAGGTCTCTCCAGGAGGCTCCGTGCTTGAGTGGACTTGAGTTTTCCTTTTCTCTTTTGCGTTTGTATTTTAATGGCCCGCCTATTTCTGGAGGCCAGGTTTCCTCGGACACTTGGGTCCTGTGGGGACGAAGGAAGCGATGGCTGCGGCCTCCGGTGGAACCTGGGGGAGATGGCCTGGCGCCTTGATGATGAACCAGCCGCCGCCACCCTCCGGACCTTCCCGGCCGCCTCCCAGTTTTTGCGAAGTTGAGGGTTCCTCTCACAGAGCTTGGTCTCTGGATGCTCCAGAAGCTGCAGACCAGGGTCAGACGAGATCGAAGTGAGTCCCTCTCTCTTACATCTCAGCCTGGGGCTCCGAGAGCGAGATCCCTGTACATGACACTCCCCAAGGGTCCCCAGTGCCCGCCCCCCTTGACCACAACTGGAAGAGGCCAGCCATGAGCCCAGACATTCGCCTCCCTGGGGCTGCGGGAATTCGGGGCCAAAAACAATAAGGCGGGTGTGGGAACCTCCTTGTCTTCTCCAGTTTCTGTTCGGCTGAGAAAGCCATTTCTATTTTATCATCATTATTCTAATTATTGGAGTCTTGGGGCGTCAGCAGTCTTTGCAGGGAACACCCACAAGGCAGCGAAGGAACCAGCTCGGCGGAGGGTCCCAGTGGACTCACACCCACCCTCCCCTCCCCCCCAAAGCTCCGAGCTCCTGGCCCAGCGCGCCTACGCCCAGCCACCTCGGGCTGCCCCGGTGTGGGACACAGCCAGGGTCATCAGACTCGGCTCACTTGTTGCTTTGTGCTCTTAAAATGCTCCTTTTACAATATCTGCAATTCACATTTTTTTTTTTTAACAATTGTGATGGTATCACTATACTTTTTTAATGTTTTTATTGATCTCAGAGAGAGGAAGGGAGAGGGAGAGAGGGATAGAAACATCAATGATGTGAGAGAATCACTGATCGGCTGCCTCCTGCACGCCCCTCACTGGGGAGCGAGCCCACAACCCCAGCATGTGCCCTGACCGGGAATGGAACCGTGACCTCCTGGTTCATAGGTCAACGCTCAGCCACATCAGCTGGGCTGCAATTGACTTTAAAAGTACAAAACAGGAGGATACAGTTGACTCTTGAACACAGGGCTTAGAGAGGCCAACACCCCACAAAGTCAAAAGTCTCTGTATAACTCATGACTCCCCCAAAACTGAACAACGTTCATGAACATGATGGATGCCCGGTGTTCTAACTGTGGGAGATCGCACCAGGCAGGGGCACACACAGAACTGGTCACAAGGCCTTCGGCCCTCCGGAAGTCTATCAGCCACCAGTATTTTGCTAATTAGCAAACAGGATACCAAAATATGTGATCGAGCCCGGCTGGTGTGGCTCAATGGTTGAGTGTCAACCTATGAACCAAGAGGTCTCTGGTTCTATTCCCAGTCGGGGCACATGCCCGGGTTGTGGGCTTGATCCCAGTAGGAAGAGTGCTGGAGGCAGCCAATCCATGATTCTCTCTCACTGATGTTTCTGTCTCTCTTTCTCTCCCTCTCCCTTCCTCTCTCTCTAAAATCAATAAAAACATTTTTTTTTAATGTGATCGATTTAGAAGTGGGCTCTCATGGGTGGAATTAAAGGCGTTCAGGTATAATTTAGTAAAATGGTGTCAAGACACTCCCCACCTGGTCTGAACAGGGGGTGTAAGTCCAGTGAGACTCAGTAACCTGAACCTGAGGGTACCCCCCCAGCTCCATCCCTCCAAGGTCCCGGGTCCAGCCGTTGGCTAGGAGTTCTGACTCTGTGGTGCCAGCCTCAGGGAGACACAGGCCCTGTGGAGTGTGACGGGCTGTCTGGGTGCCTGCTCACGGGGGAGGGCGGGGAACACTACACAGAACGCTGGGCCTGCTGAGCTCACAGCCCCGGGCGGAGACCTGTTCGCCCCAGGGGGCTCCTGCTTCAGTGAGGACCCGTGTGTGCATCAGCATCTGCTCAGACTCACCTCCCGTCACCTGGGAGGGAGGTTATGGGGGAGCAGCCAACCCTCACCCACCTCTAACCATTTTGGGGACCATTATTATTTACCAAAAAGACCGAAGTGTGTGCCGGACCAAACTCAGAGAGCATTTTGCAAAAACAAAACAAAAAGCTGGTGTCCTGTTATTGCCTCCCAACCCCCACCATCGTGAAAAGAGCCTACTAGGTGCCTGAGCCCAAGAGAAATGCCAGGGAGACCTCAGATGGGCGCCAGCATGTGTGTCCCTGGGCTGGGCCGTGGAATCAGGGACCCGATGCCCGTGGACAGGAAGGAGGGAAGCGGGATCACCGGGGCCCAGGCCACCTGTCGCCATGGCATCCCAGTGTCCTCAGACGCTCAGCGCCTAGTGGTGGCCTCGGCAGAGCGTCCCAGTCTGTGGCTGTGGCCCGGAGGGACGGGCTGACGGGGAGGAGAGCTCTCCTGCAAGGATGGGACCAGCCAAGGCGATGGACGGACGGGGTGGGGGAGGCAGTTTCCCTGAGGGTCCCCTCCATCTTTCTCTACCTGCCCGTCACTGGGGCCCGTCACTGGGCCCTTCCCTCCTGTAAGCACCTAGGCCAGTGGTTCTCAACCTTCCTAACGCCGCGACCCTTTAATACAGTTCTTCATGTTGTGGTGACCCCCAACCAGAAAATTATTTTCATTGCTGCTTCATAACTGTAATTTTGCTACTGTTATGAATCGTCATGTAAATATCTGATATGCAGGATGTATTTTCATTGTTACAAATGGAACATAATTCAAGCATAGTGATTAATCACAAAAGCAATATGTAATTATATAGGGTGTCCCAAAATTCATGCAAGATTTGCGTGAATTTTGGGACACCCTATATATGTGTTTTCTGATGGTCTTAGGCAGCCCCTGTGAAAGGGCCGTTCGACCCCCAAAGGGGTCGCGACCCACAGGTTGAGAACCGCTGACCTAGTAGATCTCAGCTATTGTGACTATTGAGAGGCAAAGCCTGCACAATGGCCACGCAGTCAGCTTCAGCTCCCCGGCCTGCCTGCGGCCCCCTCTCTGCCTCAGTCTCCCCACCTGTGAAATCTCCCCGGAGCTCTGACTGCATGAAGCGGCAGATCTGGGCTGACGCCTACCCTCTGGCCCGACCAGCACACGGCCGGCGGTCAACGCCGGAGGGAGCAGAGGCGATCCAGGCGCAAGGCCAGCCACCAGAGGGGCCAGGCTGGGACCCCGGTGGGCCCGGCCTGGCACCGTGCTGGCCAGGGCCTGCTGCTGCCCCCTCTGAGTGCCCGGCCCCACCCTGGCCACGCACCTGGGGACCCGCCAGGGCCCGGCTTCCCAGGGGCAGAGGGAGCTCCCGCAGGGGACTTCAAAGCCCGGCGCCTTCAGAAGGAACGGAAACTTTGTGCGGAACGAAAGTCTCCACGGGGAACAGCCGAGCCCTTTTCTGTTTAAGCCTCTTTCTTTGCCAGCCGGCTGGCCTGGTCTTTCTCTCTCTCTCTCTCTCTCTCTCTCTCTCTCTCTTTTTTTTCCTATTCTAAACGATCCCAGCTGCAGCCATCTCCCAGGCCTGGGCAGGGGCCCACTGCAGCCGCAGCCACAGCCGCCTGGCTGGCCTCCTGCGGCAGACAAAGGCGGCCCGGCCTGGCACCCACTGGGAGAGGCCCCAGAGCCCCCGCCCAGAGCCAAGGCCCCAGCAGGGGCCAGGGGAGGGTTCGGGAAGTTTCTGCCAGCATCCCAGCCTCCTCCTGCCCCTGGGACTGAGCCTGCTGGTCAGGGCAGAGAATGAAAAACCAGGCCCCCCACTCGAGCGACAGGACTCAGGCTGCGGAGCTGGCTCCCAGGGCCCTCGGAGACACACTAATCCAACTTCCGGCTGGAAAGAGGGGGAAGCAGATACCCAGGGAGACACAGACTTGCCCCAGGTCACACCACCACCTATGGCAAAGCTGACCCCGAAGCCAAGGCTCCCAGCGCTGATATCAGGTAGCAAAGTGCCGGGGGGCTCGGGAGGGGGAGGCAGGGGGCCTTCATGCCCTGAGGTTGCTGGGTAAGGTGGGAGGGAGTCACTTTTTGTAATAGGTCCGGCCTGACAGCAGATGATCTGCTTTGCGCTCTCAGCTCCCCTGCCTCCCAGCCAGTGATGGCATTTCTCTGTGCCTGTTTCCTCCTCTGTGAAATAGGGCTACGCTGGGAGCTCCAAGAGCCACCGCCCACCACCTGACCCAGGGACAGCCCCCCATGGCGGGGCCTCCAGCTTATGCCCAGAGAGTCCCCCTGCGTGGCCGGCTGTCTGCCTTGCGAGGGGGCCGTGACCAGTCGCTCTCGGCTCACACATGCCCCACCCACTGGACAGCTCGCTCACTGTCCACAGGGGCCCCACAGCACCCTGAGGTCCTGTGGGGGGGAGGGTACTATGAGGTCCTGTGGGGGGCAGGGCAGCCAACCATCCAGGTCCTGCTGGCCTCTCCCAGGGAGGTGGGCACAGCCTGGCCCCTTCCTTCTCGCCATTGGCCACTTGCTTTGGCCTCTCAGACCTCTCCCTCTAAAGGCGCTCAGCTCCAAGGAAGCCGGTCAGCAGGGGCAGGGGCAGGGCCAGGGAAGGGGGCAGAGGGCACAGTCTGTGGTCTTGCGCAGGTCCCTTCTTTTTTTGGTTTGTTTTGGGTTTGTTAATCCTCACCTGAGGGTATTTTTCCCGTTGTTTTTTTTAGCGAGTGGAAGAGAGAGAGGCAGAGACATCGATGTGAAAAAGACATATCAATTGCCTCCCGCACATGCCCTGACCGGGGCTGGGGGTTGAACCTGCAACCCAGGCACATGCCCTGATTCGGAACCAAGCCCTCGACATGAAACCGAACCTTTGACCCTTCAATGCCTGGGCCAACACTCTAACCATTGAGCACACCAGTGAGGGCTTGAATGGATCACTTTTTTTTTTTTTGTAATATATATTTTATTGATTTTTTTTACAGAGAGGAAGGGAGAGGGAAAGAGAGTTAGAAACATTGATGAGAGAGAAACATTGATCAGCTGCCTCCTGCACATCCCCCACTGGGGATGTGCCCGCAAACAAGGTACATGCCCTTGACCGGAATCGAACCCGGGACCCCTGAGTCCGCAGGCCGACGCTCTATCCACTGAGCCAAACTGGTTAGGGCATGGATCACTTTTTTAAAAAAATATCTGTATTGATTTCAGAGAGGAAGAGGGAGAGAGAGAAACATCAATGATGAGAGAGAATCATGGATCAGCTGCCTCCTGCACGCCCCCCACTGTGGATGGAGCCCGCAACCCGGGCCTGTGCCCTGACTGGGAATCGAACCGTGACCTCCTGGTTCATAGGTCGATGCTCAACCACTGAGCCACACCGGCCGGTTGTGTGTTTTTGGCTGCTGGAGTCCCTCTTCTGCAGAATGTCTGCCTGGGTCTTCAGCCCGGGTGGGGCCCTTGGCTATGGGCTGACCTCCAGGCATCATAGTTATTCACGCTCCACCACACTCTGAGCCCCGCCTGGGAGGGAGGGCTGTCTTACTCCGGCCCCCTCAGCAGTGCCAGGCAGGCGACAGGACTCCAGGAAACACGGGTGGAGGAGGAGCCCTGCCAGCCCTGGGGTCTCCGTGTTGCCACCCAGGCTGTCTCTCTGAGCTGACAGTCACAGGGACCTGTCTCGGGTCCTTTGAGGAGCCCCACCCCCCTGCAAAGCCCAGTGCAATCTCCTTATAAGTCCTCCACTTCCCCCAGAGGAGGGTCAGTCCCCACAGCCTTCGCCGCCTGTGCCGTGGACCGTCTGGCCCAGGAAGGTCAAGTGCCTTCCTCAGGAGCCATTCCCGAACGCCTTCCATGTGCATGGCCAGAGTGGGTGGGATGGGACGGGACCTCCCAGCAGGGACCCTAAATTGCCTCTCCTGCAGGGCCTGCTCCTGGGGTTTGGCTGGATGGAAAGGAATGAACTTGACCCCTGGGAGCGCCTTACCTGATGGAAGGTTAATGTGGGGGGCGGGGACTCCCCCTTCTGATCTCCAAAGGAACATCTGCTTACACCCCCCAGGGACCCCCATACCAGGCTCAGGAACATTGGGGCCACAGCCCCACCCCTGCCTGAGGCCAAACGCATCCATGCAGCTGCCTGGGCATCCAGGTTCCAGGTGCCCCTCCAGGTGCTGGGGGACGCAGGGCCCATGGGGAATCCCACACTCACGGAACTGACATTGTCGCAATTACTTAGCTCTGCCTTTGTGAGAAAGCGGCCATAGGCAAGATGTAAACGAACGGGTGGGCCTGTGTTTCAATAAAACTTTACTGATGGACCCGGGCCTCTGAACTCCATGGGATGTTCATGCATCTCCGAACATTAGTCTTCTTCTGATCCCCCCCCCACCCCCCACCCCCCTCACCCCCAGCAACCATTTAAAAGTATAGGAACCATTCTCAGCTGCAGGGAGAGCCACGTCGAAGCAGGCTGCGCCAACCCCTGTTCTGGATGATAAACATACACAGCACATACATGTGCCGGACTGTCCGAGGGCCCCTGTGAACCAACGCATTTCATCCCCACAGTGGAGCCACCGCAATGGGCTCCGCTCTCCAGAGGCGGGAAGAGACGCACAGACGGCCGAGCCATACAGCCTGGGCTCAGCGCTGGAACCCAGAACCCAAAGGGTCTGTCTGTCCCGTCCCGCTGCTCTCAGCCGCCTCCTGCAAAACCCACAAACTGCTCAGCAGGCGTGGTCCTCCCTCAGCGCTGCTACGCCCGCTACGACGTGCTAGACGGGGCCGGCCGCTGAATGCTCGGTACAGGAACTAGACGCCCCACAACTCTGGGAGCCAGGCCTTGCCGTCCGCACTCTGAGGGGGGCCCCCCTTCTCCCTGCTCTCAGTGCCCGGGCCTTGCCCACCGCCCCCTCCACCCACCCGGCTCCCAGCCGTCGCAGCACGAGGGGTCGGATTCGGAGTTAAACAGCCCGGAGAGAGGCGGTCTGGGGGCTTGTGGGGCCCCAGAAAGACTACAGGGGGAGGGACACGAAGCAAAGAGGTGGGGTGGCAGAAAGGGCCTCTTCCTCAGAGCGAGGAAACCCCCGTCCGGCCGCCCCCCCCCCCCAATCCCAACCACAAAGCCGGGGCCTCCAGCTCTTGCAGCGGGAGGGAAGCAGGTGAGCGCTCTGAGTCCCGGGCTCTGAGTCCAGGCGGGCGGGTGGGGACGCTGCTGGCATTAAACAAAGCCCTCTTATATGTAAACTGCCAGCCCCGGTTCCAGGAAAGGTTCCCCAGGCGGCGCTGAGTGTGTGCACAAAAAATTATACCTCGGTGTATCAACACGGCGGGACGCAGGCTCACACAGGCGCGCGCTAAAACACCCCAGGCTCGGAAGACAAGGCCAGGACGGCCCACAAGGCGGGTCCATCCACACACCCCCGGGCTTTACAACCAGGGTGCAGGGCCGGCCAGGACTGGGTTCCACCAGGAATTCCAGAGCCGCAGGGGGTGGGGTGGGGTGGGGTGGGGGTGGGGGGAGGAAGCCCGCGCAGCAGGGGTGGGGAGGAAGGGGAGGAGGTGAGAGAGGAGGACCAGAGGGGGGGCCTGGTGTGGCTGGAGGGTGGGCAGGGGCCTGGGATGGGGAGAGGTGGGGGGGGGGGGCAGGGGAGGAGATCCAGGCCCCAGGCCCCCTGCTGAGGGGCCATTCAGCTGGCAGGGCTGGGGGAGGACCTCCTGGTGGGAGGGAGGGCTGATCAGAGGATGCGGGGGCCAGAGCTGGGGGGTGAGGGGCGGGCCGTGGGGGCTGCGTGGGGGTGGGGAGTAGGGGGGCAGGAGGGAAGCTGAAGCAAGAAATCTGGTCTTGCCTCCCTGGGCACAGGCTGGGGGCCCAGGAGCGGGGCCTGGAAGGGGTGCTGACCGCAGCCCCAGGGGCTTGCGGAGGCAAATCCTGGAGCCACGACCTCACTGGGCTCATCCTGGGCTGCGGGGCTGCCCACTGGCTGGCTGCTGCCCCCTCTTCTCCCCAAGATGCCCCCTCCGCTCCAGCTCGCTACCCCCACCGGTGCTGGCCACACCGCTCTCACCTGAACCACCACAGGTGGCCCCCGAGGGAGCCCAGCTCCTTGCTCACCCAATGCTGACCTGGCCTCCCACCCCCCCTCGCCCCCGCCCCCCGCGCCGCTGTGTCTGCCTGGACTGCTGGCCCTAACATGCTCTCCAGGCCCCACAGCTCCCGCGAGCCCTTCCTTCTCTGAGGGCTTAACCTCTATTTTTAAAATTTATTTGTATTGATTTCAGAGAGGAAGGGAGAGGGAGAGAGAAACATCAATGATATGAGAGAGTCATGCAGGCCCCGCCCTGGGGATCGAGCTCACAACCCGGGCTTGTGCCCTGATGGGGAATCAAAGTGTAACCTCCTGGTTCATAGGTCGATGCTCAACCACTGAGCCACACCAGCTGGGCAACTTCTCCGTTTTCTGAGCGTTGACTTCATGGCTGCCCTGGGCCAGCATGCCCGCCCTCCCAGCATTGCCCGCAGCTGGGCCTGTCGGGCTCAGGGGGTAGAGCCCCTTGTGGTTATCCTCGGCCCCCCAAAAAAACCAGGGGCTGGTTGGTTCTGCCCAGCCGGCTCTGAGCCCACAACCTCCCACCTCCCAGCTGCCCCACTGCCACCTCGGAAATAGTTCAGCCAGCGTTTGGGCCTGAACTTGGGGCAGGGGCCCGAGGGTGCACGCACTCTGCCCAGGGTTCCGCATCCTCTGATAGGCTCATGGTGCACCCACCACCATGGACGCTCTACAGCCCCTGGCTGCCTTCCCAGGTCTTGGTCAAGGTCACTGTCTTAGCTTCCCGTGGCTACTGTAACAAACTACCACAGCGTCCGTGCCTTAAAGCAACACAGGTTGATTACCTGGCTGAGCTGGGGGTCAGAGGTCCCACAGGGTGTCCCGGGGGTAGAAGGGGTGGCAGGACAGGGTTCCTTCCTGAGGCTCCTTCCCCGTCTCTTCCTCTCCGGCTTGTGAAGGCCGCCGGCATTCTTTGGCTCATAGCTCCTCCCCCAAATCCTCAAATGCAGCAGCACAGCTTCTTCCAATATCTGGTTCCAGCCTCCTCCTCCGCCTCCCTCTTCGACTTCAAAGGGCTGTTGTGCTTCCATTGGCCCCACCCGGGTAACAAGCAAGAATAATCGCTTTATCTTACTAGTAAAATCAGCTGCTAGCAACCTGTTCCCTCTGCAACCTTCATCACCCCTTGCCATCTTCAGACACCAGGGGACTGCAGAGAGTTGGGGGGGGGGGGGGCATTATTCTGCCTGCCTCGGAGGAGGGCAGCACGGCCCGCATAGAGAGAGGCACAAATGGCATTTAGGCAAGCTGGCCCTGGATGCAGCCGCCTGGGTTGACGTTCACCACCTCCCAGGCAAGAGACCGTGGGCACGTCACTTCACTTTTCGGAACCTGAGTCTTCTTGTTCCTAAAATGAGCGACAACGGACCCTGGCCGGGTGCCTCCGATGGTTGGAGCGTCGTCCTGCTGCAGGTTCAATTCCCGGTCAGGGCACACACCCAGGTTGCTGGTTCAGTCCCAGGTCCGGGTGCTTATGGGAGGCAGCCCATTAGCGTTTCTCTCTTACATTGACGTTTCTCTCTCTCCCCTCCTCTCTCTATCCCTAAAAGAACTCAGGAAAAACATATCCTCAGGTGAGGATTTAAATTTTTTTTTTTTAATAAAATAGGAGATGTTGGCTTACCTCTAAGCAATGGAATACCGTTCAACAATGAAAAGGAATGGACTGTCGAGACCCACAGCGAACTGGATGAACCTCAAGTTATCACGAGTGAATGAACCCAGGGCCAAAAGGTATTTACTGTGTGATCTTGTTGCTAGAACATTCTAGAAAATGCAAATCAGGGGTCACTTGCAGACAGAAGGAGCCAGGGAAGGCAGGAGGGAGGGATTGTGAGGGGGCACAGGGAACTTTTGGTTTTTGATTGAGTTGATTTGTGTTGATATATGTCTGTATCAAACATCAAAATATCAAATTATACATATTTTTATGTTACATGCAATAAACCTTAACATTTCAAGAAAAATGATCTTAAATAATGTTACATGCAATAAACATTAATATCTCAAGAAAAATGATTCTAAATATGATGTTACATGCAATAAACACCAATTATTCAAGAAAAATGATCTTACATATATTACATGTAATAAATATTAATATCTCAAGAATAAAAGGATTTTAAGTATAATAATATTACCAAAATTGTACTAACATAGTATGATATCACAAAAGTTGTAGGAAATATTAAAAATCTGCAAATAACAGGATTACTTCTATTATATTTGAGAATATTTTTTCCCTCTGGCACTATTTTTCTTCATCAGTTTATGTTGTTCATTATATTCCACAAATGAGTGAGGCCATATGATATTTATTTTTCTCTGACTGGCTTATCTCGCTTAGCACGATGCTCTCCAGCTCCATCCATGCTGTTGTAAA
This sequence comes from Myotis nattereri, assembly GCF_964212035.1. Lineage (NCBI taxonomy): Eukaryota > Metazoa > Chordata > Mammalia > Chiroptera > Vespertilionidae > Myotis > Myotis nattereri. Next base: position 2,743,162 of record NC_138090.1, read on the forward strand.
TGGTAAGAACTCCTTTTTTTTTACAGTAGCGTAGTATTCCATTGTGTAGATGTACCAGGGTCTTTTAATCCACTCATCTGCTGATGGGCACTTAGGCTGTTTCCAGATCTTAGCTATGGTGAATTGTGCTGCTATGAACATAGGGGTGCATATATCCTTTCTGATGGGTGTTTCTGGTTTCTTGGGATATATTCCTACAAGTGAGATCACAGGGTCAAATGGGAGTTCCATTTTTAGTTTTTTGAGGAAACTCCATACTGTGCTCCACAGTGGCTGCACCAGTCTGCACTCCCACCAGCAGTGCAGGAGGGTTCCTTTTTCTCCGCATCCTCGCCAGCACTTGTTTGTTTATTTGTTGATGATAGCCATTCTGACAGGTGTGAGGTGGTACCGCACTGTCGTTTTGATTTGCATCTCTCGGATGATGAGTGGCTTTGAGCGTGTTTCATATGTCTCTCGGCCTTCCTTCTGTCTTCTTTCGAGAAGTGTCTACGTAGGTCCGTTGCCCATGTTTTGATTGGGTTGTTTGTCTTCCTTTTGTGAAGTTGCATGAGCTGGGATCCCAGTCTCTACGCTCTGTACCTTGGTCCTTGGGCGTCAGGTTTTTCTCCTGTGAGTTTTTCGTTGATTATTCGGGAAGCCTTTCCGCGTTTCAGTGGTAATTCCAGCTTGTTCCTGGGGGCACGTCCCTGCAGCATCCTCCTACCCTGCCGCCATTTCCCCATGAGTCCTTCTATACATTTTAAAAGATGCACCCAGTGGCCTGGCCCGTGGCGAGTGCTCAGAGCGCTGGCCGGCACCACCACAAAGGGCCGCCCACCCCCACTGCCGGCAGGGTCCCCTGGCACCCACTCTCCAAGCACCAACACCTGGGCCTCCCCTGCGCGGGGTGGGGGCTGTGGCTGACGGGGTGGGGGCTGTGGCCGCCATGTCTAAAGCTCCCAGGGGGCGGTGTAGGATTGGAAGAAGGCAGGTTTGTCCTCTCTGTGCAGCAGCCCCTGGGCTCCATGGGGTCAGCTGCCCGGGGCCACCTGGCTGGGAGAGAGCAGGTTCCGGCTCCTGCCGCATCCCTGGGCCTGGGTCTCCATCTCGGGTCCGCCGAGGGTCCGGCACAGCCCCCTGCGCTCCGCTGTTCCCACGAGTCCCCCGAGCTGGGCCCCGGCGCCAAGGTGTCCTGGGGGGACACAGGTCCCCGGCTCCCGGGCGTCCTCTACTGTTCCTTTCAAGAGCGTTCTTTTTTATATATAATTTTAAAAATATGTTTGTATTGATTTCAGAGAGGAAGGGAGAGGGAGAGAGAGAGAGAGAGAGAGAGAGACAGACAGACATCCGTGATGAGAGAGAATCATGGACCGGCTGCCTCCTGCATGCCTGCCGCTGGGGATGGAGGCCGCAGCCCTGCATGTGCCCCCCCCCCCCCCCAGAATTGAACCCTGACCTCCTGGGTCATAGGTCAAAGCTCTACCACTGAGCCACAGCCTGGTTTCCGCTTCCTTTCTCCTCTCCTGTGGCCCCAGGTGCAGAGAGGCCGGCCCAGTGCCCAGACGGGGCGGTTCCTGCCGATCCCCCGGCTCCTCGAGTCATTTCCGCGGCAGCGGCTTCGACGGGAGGAAATGGCCCCTCGAACCCCCAACAGCGTCCAGGGGGACCTGCGCCGCCTCCCTGGGTTCTGGAGCCCAGTTTAATCCAAGCCTATTAACACGTAACATGTTAATTTGCCTTTTCCATGCGCTCTGCCCTGTGCAAGCGGAACCAATTTAATGCGATCAGAAGAGAGGGCTGCGCACGCTAATTACAATGTTTCCATTTCCCTGAGAGCGCCTTCCGGCCGGGCACCCCCGCGGAGACAGGCCCCCCAGCTGCACCCCAGGTGCTGCATGGCCTGCAGTCCACAAGGAAACGCGGGTTCCCTGGCACGAGGATCCGCTGGAATTGAATGGTTTCCGGCGTCTCAGCTTGTGTTCCCCAGGCGCAGAGCTGAACCGAGGGGTCCCCGCAAGTTGTTTACTTGGGAGGGGGTCCCAGGAAGTACCACCCCCCAACAAGGTCCCCGGGGACAAGGTTCCCCCAACAAGGTTCCCCTTGAATAAGTGTCCCCTCAGATAAGGTTCCCCTTGGACAAGGTTCCTCTCATATAAGGTTCCCCTCGAATAAGGTTCCCCTGGGACAAGGGTCCTCCAACAAGGTTCCCCTGGGACAAGGTTCCCCAGACAAGGTTCCTCCAACAAGGTTCCCCCGGGACAAGCTTCCCCTTGGACAAGGTTCCCCTCAAATAAGGTTCCCCTTGACTAAGATTACCTCCAACAAGGTTCCCTTCGGACAAGGTTCCCCTCAGACAAAGTTACCCTCGAATAAGGTTCCCCTTGCATAAGGTTCCCTCGGACAAGGTTCCCCATGTGCAGAGCTGATCACATCAGCCCTCTGCTAGAACATTCCAGTGGTTTCTGTGACAGTCAGAGGAAGAGTCAGCCTGCACCCACAGCCAGCCTGGCCCAGGCTGACGTTGTGCCCGGTGACCTCGCCTTCCAGATGCCCCTGACACCATGCATGGGCCCGGCAGCCACCTTCCTGTGCCTGGACCTCCTGCTCACTTCCCGCCTTGGAGCCTCTGCCCTGCTGGGGCCTCAGTGCATCCGTCAGGCCTCGGGGAAGTGTCCCTCCCCAGGGAGGCCTCCCTGACTGCCCTCTTCCATGCACAACCCCCCCCCCCCATCACTTTCCGTCCCTCGTTCTGGATCACGTCCACCACAGCCCCCATCACTTGGGGAAGACACGTCACGCGTCTGTTGCCCACCTGCTCCCGGCTCCTGCGGGTCAGGGACAGCCCCCCACCCCCACCCGGCAGCCTGCCCAGCGCCCGGCAGCCCTGGTGCTCGGACACCGGGCTGAAGAATGACCGTGTGACTGAGCTCCAGGCGGGGAAGGAGCCGCCACCTTCCACCAGCGGCCCCCAGGAGCCGGCTCCCTCTGCTGGGAACCCCAGTAACCAGATGGTCTAGGACAATGGTGGCGAGCCTGTGACACGTGTGTCAGAGGTGACACGCGAACTCATTTTTTGGTTGATTTTTCTTTGTTAAATGGCATTTAAATATATAAAATAAATAGCGAAAATGTCTTTGTTTTACTGTGGTTGCAGATATTAAAAAAATCTCTATATGTGACACAGCACCAGAGTTAAGTTAGGGCTTTTCAAAATGCTGACACGCCGAGCTCAGAAGGTTCATCACTGGTCTAGGAGGTGCCTGTCCCCTGCTCCCGGCCGCCGCCACCTTTAACGACGTGGATTTTTTTTTTAAATATATTTTATTGATTTTTTACAGAGTGGAAGGGAGAGAGACAGAGAGTCAGAAACATCGATGAGAGAGAAACATTGATCAGCTGCCTCCTGCACACCTCCCACTGGGAATGTGCCCGCAACCCAGGTACATGCCCTTGACCGGAATTGAACCTGAGACCCTTCAGTCCGCAGGCCGACGCTCTATCCACTGAGCCAAACCGGTTTTGGCACGACGTGGATATTTCATTCTGCACCCAGGCCTCTCCGCCCAGGCCCTGCTCTCCAGGAGCTCAGGGAGTTCAGCTCCAGTCTCGGAGTTGGGGGGCCTGGCAACGGGCCCTGGGAGCAGCGGTCCTCCGGGCCTTCTCCGGGCTCCTCGTGGTCCCCAGGGCCTTCGGTGGCCTCTACCCAGCAACCGGGGCCCCGTCCTGGGAGGGGACAGGTCCCTGCGGGACAGGACTGGAAAGAGAGGCCCTGGGGTCAGGGGCCCTCCTGGGAAGGGACCCCGAGGGGCACCCGGGGCACTTGGGCGTGGACAGGCCCCATCACCCACGGCCCCCTCCCTAGGGCCCTGCACCCCGGGGGGACGGAGCCCAGAGAAGCAGCAGGCGTGTCCTCAGCCCAGGAGAAGTCGCTTGGAAAAGTTTGCCAAGCCCTCTCCCCCGGGTGCCCTGCGCCTCCTGGGCCCCTGCCACGCAGGGAGCCGGGGGACAGGGACCCCAGGAGGCCTGAGCCTGGCTGGCCTCACTCTTTCCGAGCGGCGCCCCAGGAGCCAGGAGTTGATGGAGAATCAGACTCCGGGCCCAAGAGACCTCCGATCTCCGAGGCTCCTGCAAGGGGGTTCCCGCCCTGCTTTCCAGCTCCATCTCAGCTCGGCTGCCCAGAGTCGGGGCGTCATCTCTCCTGCTCCCGGTCAGACGCGGGTACCAGGCCCGGCTCTGCTCCGTGCCCTGTGACCTCTGGAAGGGCTGGAGCTCACTGAGCCTCAGGCCCACGTCCCTGAGGCGATGGAAGCCAGGTACCCACCCGGGGTAGGAGGGCCTGAGATGCCCAGGGAACACGGATCCCGGGCGTGGCTGCCACTGGCCTTGCTGGTAACACACCCGGCATCCAGGCGGCTGGTGACGAGGCTCCCCCTCCTCCCCTGGACCTGCAGACCCGAAATGGGCATATTCTCCGGGTTAGAGTGGAAAGTGCAGAGCCCGGGCACAAGGAGTATCAGCCCTCGCTCCTCCCCACATGGTGGGTGCTCATTCATCCAACAGCCACCACACGCAGCCTGTGTCCCGGGACCAAAGCTGGGAGCCTGCCCGCCAGCAAGCGGCTCCCGCCAACGGGGCCACCAGCAGGCCACCAGGCCACTGTGTGAGAAATGCCAAGAAGGGAGCCAGGCCGGTGTGGTTCAGTGGGTGAGCATCGACCTATGAACCAGGAGGTCACGGTTCGATTCCCGGTCAGGGCACAGGCCCGGGTGGCGGGCTCCATCCCCAGCGTGGGGCGTGCAGGAGGCAGCTGGTCCATGATTCTCTCTCATCATTGATGTTTCTATCTCTCTCTCCCCCTCCTTTCCTCTCTGAAATCAATAAAAAATATATTAAAAAGAAAAAGAAATGCTAAGAAGGGAGGACCAGGGAGAGAAGAGGGGGTTCCTTGCAGGAGCATAGTGAGGTGGGGTCAGGGAGGAGGAGCTGCTGCTGGAGGGAGCGTGCTGGGGGAGCAGAGAGCCTCACTGATGAGAGCGAGGGACCAGGGAGGCTCCCCGCCCCCCTCCCCCCCCCCCCCCCCCCCCGCCACAGCTACAGGCAGAGACCTGGACCCAGAGACATCGTCCCAAGGCCCCTTACCCACGCTGTTTATTTCACGTGAATTATCTCACGTTTTTAACCACGGAGGCTTACAAACAGCCCAGTGACCCCATCTTCGAGGTACAGCTCCATGAATCGACTCTCTGGACCCCATCTCGCTTTCCACAGGCCCCTCCTTTCCCTGGGGAACCGCAGATACTGCGAGGGGAACTGCGGGGGGCAGCTGCCGCCCGGCCACCTTCTAGAAGTTCATGTCCTCAGGCCAGTGTCTTGTGGTCTGGGAGGTTTTAAAATAGTCCATGTTTTAAAAACAGACAATCTCGCAGTCTGCCCAATTAATGCTCACAGTTCATGGTTTGTAATTGCACATAAAATTTTATGACGGGAAATTACAAGGATCCTCTTTGAAGACTTCCCCCAAGGAACGGATTTGGGACGAAAAAGCCCATTTCCGCTTTCAAGGGACAGGTCCCTTTAGCAGCGTCTGAAGCCTTCCCCGGAGATGAGCTTCGGGGTTCCAGCCAGCTCTGCACAGGGACCAAGCAGACAGCGTTTAGTCAGTGCTCAGCCCTTCCCACGGTCATCCTCAGCTCAGGCCTGCGGTGCACAGAGCAGTGTGCCCATTTCTCAGATCAGAAAACTGATTCTGACCCAGCCTGTCCAGGGAAGCCCTGCAGCTGGGCCTCCCACCCACAGAAGCCCACAAGCTTAGGCTCTGAAAGGCCTCCCACTGAGCCTGCACATGGAGTCACAGGGCCCCCCTGGCAGAGGTCAATAAAGACCAGGTCCAGCCCTGGCCGGTGGTGCTCAGCTGGTTGGGCATCATCCAGTGCACCGAAAAGTTGCCGGTTCGATTCCTGACAAGGGCACGTGCCAGGGTTGTGGCTTGATCCCCGGTAGGGGGCGTGCAAGAGGCAGCCAATTGATATTTCGCTCTAACCAGCAGGCATTTTGGCAGCCTCAGAGTGAGCAGGGACAGGAAGGAGTGTCGAAAGAGACGGTACAGCCCGGTGGCACAGCGGTTAGAGCATCGGCTCACACACTGAAAGGTCAGAGGTTGGATTACCAGTTAAGGGCATATACCTGGGTTGCGGGTTCGATCCCCGGCCTCGAATGGTCATCACGGGGCACATGACTGTAAGCAAAGCAACAGAGCAAACCCAATAATAAATGGCATGTGAGAGAGGCAATACGGAGCGGGGGGGTCTGCGGCAAACTAGGGTGTGCAGCCGGTCTTGAAGGGCCAGGGTTACTTCTTGATTCCAGCCAGCGAGAACACAAGCCCGCACAGCCAGATATTCTGATCGCTCCCTGGAAGCCAGACGCCCGAGTGCAGGGCACACCTCCCAGTTCCTTAATGTTGGCACCCACCTCAAACACGGTACAGTCCTTGCTCAGGCCCAAGACAACACATCTGCAGGCGGCAGCAGCCAGCGGGTCTGCGCGAAGCCAGGGGGCAAACATGGGGCTCTGAGCACAGAAGGCGAGGTGGGTCCCGGGGCCGACAGGGGAGACTCGGGCTGGAAACCCAGGCCAGAGGGAAGCCTGGCTGGTGAGATGTGGTGTTGGGAGATGGGAACCAGCTGAGCAAAGGCGGGGGTGGGGGGGCTCACCATGGCCTTGTGGCCAGGCCTGGCCACTGGTGTGGTTGGGATGAGCGAGTGGCCAGAGGAACTGGCCACAGAGGCAGGCCCTGATCCCAGGACTCGGTCTGGCTTTCGCCTTCCCTGGGAGGGTTTCTTTCTTTCACTCTTTTTCTTTCTTTTTTAATATATTGTTTTTTATCGATTTCAGGGAGGGAGAGGGAGAGAGATGGAAACATCAATGATGAGAGAGAATCATTGATTGGCTGCCTCCTGCTGGGCATGAGCCCTGACCAGGAATCAAACCGTGACCTTCTGGTTTATAGGTCGATGCTCAACCACTGAGCCACGTCGTCGGCCGGGCCCTGGGAGGGTTTCCAGGAGGGAAGGCTAGTGGACTTTTGCTAAATCCCTGGCCACACCCCCCCTTTCTGCAGCCTCCCCTCCCGTAATCTCCGCAGCTCACTCATAAATTATGAGCATGCATTCATTTGCATGTCAGAAGCTCGGCCAAGAAATTAGATAAAATTGATCCGCCACAATTTATTCTCTCTATTTTTCCAAGAACTGGCCTCCCAATCATGTTTTATTCATGGAGACACCCAGCTCTCTCTTTTATCTCCAGCCCTCAGTAACATTTTCAATTTAGTCCGTTTATAGCTGCAAGACGCCCTTGGGCTGGGCGGGCGGGAGGCCACCCAGAACGCAGGCAGCTCCCACGGCGCTGAGGCGAGAGGGAAGGAGGTTCCAGTAAGATCCGCCAGCCCTGGGCTCCCGGGAAGGTTCCAGGGGCAGCCTGTGAGAAGGCTGGGAGCACGGAGGAGCCGCTGCCCCGGTGAGCCTGGGGTGGGGGGCCGGGGGCTTGGACAGGGCCTCCTCCAGCTGACACGGGGTCCTCCAGGGGAGAGAGCAGTGCCCGCCTCTGTCAGCCCTCCCTGCGCCATGTGTCATGGGCCGGAGCCACCTCCCATGTCCATGGGAGAAGGGAGAAGCTGCACAAGACATTGTCCTGTCCTCAGCCTCTCCCTCAGAGAAGAGCGGGGGGTTTCTGGAAGGCGGGTGGGCCTGGTTTGATGTCAGAGAGGAAGGGAGAGGGAGAGAGAGAAACATCAATGATGAGAGAGAATCATGGACCGGCTGCCTCCTGCACGCACCACACTGGGGATGGAGCCGGCCACCGGGGCCTGTGCCCTGATGGGGAATTGAGCCGTGACCTCCTGGTTCCTCGGTCGATGCTCAACCGCTGAGCCAGGCGGGTTGGACAGCTTTCTTTTTAAACACGCGGTTGCTGAAACAACCCTTAACTACGAAAGGCATTTCAGCTGCGGTCCACCAGCCACTGGAGACTGTTGGCTTCTTGAGCGAAAGGATCATTTCTCTTCTTTCTCTCCTGATGGCCACAGCCCAGCCTGGGCCTGGCATACACAAGGTGCCCAGCACGTGCGTGTGGACCTGAGATGTAGGTTGCAACCCTTGTGGCGGAAGCTGCTCTTCACTTTCCCTAACATTCCCTCTTCCTCTCCTCTTACAAATGATCAAACCTTGGTTTGTAGTGGGCCGTATTGTTCCCTGGCGTACAAGACTCATTCCTCAGCTTCTCTTGCAGCCAACGACCGCGTTCTGACCCATGAGAAGTGAGCGGGACTTCCGGGAAGAGTGTTTTAAGGGAGGGGGCGGGGCTGAGAGGAGCCTCCTGTTTGCTCTTCCGCATTTTCACCTTCCTGGGATCCTGGTCGTGATGGCCGGCGCCCTGGCAGCCATCATGCACCACGCGGTGCCCTTGAGGGCGGAAGCCCACGCTGAGGTTGGTGGGCTGAACCCAAGAAGGAGCCTGGCCAGTGAGGGTGGTGCAGCCGTCCCCTCACCCCGGGCTGTCTACAGCTGCGCTTGTTTCACAGGAAATAATCCTCTTGAAGCCACGAGGATCTCCAGGTTTCTCTAGTATGTGCAGATGACCTATGCCTAGCTATGTACCCTTTCCAAGACAGGAAGCTCAGTAGCACGCCCACCGTTCCCCACTGGGGAAGGAGGGGGAGATGCAGTCCATAGGGTTGCCCTCGGCATGGGATGGGCGGAGCCTAGAGGCAGAGTGGGGATCCTCCTGGGTTCCTCTTCACAGGAGGCCCAGGGGAGCCCCGCCTTGGGTGGCAGTGCCCTGGGACCTTGACTTGCTGTTGGTCAACCCAGTGTGGGTTAGGGGTGTGCCCACCTGGGACGGACCCAATGGCTCTGGACAGTCTGGGTTTGAAAGCATGGAGAGACGCTGCTGGGGGCCCCCTCCCTGTGTGGTAACCCCCTCCCCAGTAGCCTAGGGCGGAAACATGGGTTTCAGTGTCACCAAAGGACACTGGCTCGGCTTCCGGGGCCTGAGCCTCCCCCGACCACACCCAGGGCGGCGGGGCTGCTTCGTGGGAGGGGCCTGTGCAGACAGAGCCGGTGCCTCTCTGTCCACCCCAGGGGCTCCAGGCCGGGCACAGCGCCCCACGGCCAGGGCGGGCTCTGGAGAGGAGAGGGATCCAGGGGCGGGAAGGACCCTTACCCTCTGTGGCGGGGTGGCCTTTTGCTTTGTTTGACCATTTTTGTCATGGGAGGGTCCTGCCTGTTTAAAATAAATGGATTCCGTTTCAAAGCGTTTGCCCACCCCTCCTCCGACCTCGCCCAGGGCGCCCTGTGGGTCGGGAAGGTGCTTCCCATTTCAAAGGGAAGGAGGCTGGGGCCCAGGAGCAGAGGGGGCCGCGTCCCCTGGAGGGGGCATTCCCTCCCAGCCGGCCCAGCCCCAGGCTCCTGCTCTTGATCCCCCACGAGGCCCTCTCTGGCCGCTTCCCCGCGGCCTGCAGCCTGCCCTGCAGGCGCCCTCCAGTCTGGACAGGGGGGCTCAGCCGCGGAGCCGGAGATGCTGAGCCGGGAGGCCCCGAGAGGGTCTGCGTCAGGCCTCACTGAGGGCTCAGCAGCGAGTTCTCCGCCCGCCGCCAACCTGGTCGCAGTGCACTGCTTGTCCAACACGGTCTGAGGACGCGGCCCTATTTTATCTGCCGGCTAACATGGATCTGCTTTTGGGATGACGCGCAACATGAGCTGGCTGCTCGGCAACCTCTCCATCAGCCACAGGCTCCAGCGGGGTACCATCGCCCGGGGCGGGAGCGGGCCCAGACGCAGGTGCCAGGAAGGCTGCGACCCATGTGGGAGCTTGGGCCCGGGACTGCCCAGGGGGGCCTTGGAAATGCCGAGGGGCGCCCAGAGGCCTGCTGAGGCTTCCGGTAACACACCCCACAGCGGGAGGCGGCCCTGCGGGCTGAAAGGCAGAAAAGACCTAAAGGGAGAGAAACCCCAGCATGTGCTGAGCAGCCTCTGGGAGCCACATCCGCCCTTGGCGCTGCCACTGGTCCCCAACGTCACCCTGCCACCCGCCCGCTGGCAGCGATGGGTGGGAGCTCACACGTAGAGTGACAAGGGCCGGGCACCCCCGTGGGGACTCCCTGGTCCTTCAGCAAGTATGTGGTGAGGTCGGTGAGGGGACAGGCTCCCTGCCGGGTGCTGCGGACACAGCAGAGAATAGAACGGAGCAGAGGAAATGCCTGCCCTCACATTGTGGGCACTTTAAACAGGGCGGCCAGACCAGGCGCCAGCAAAGAGGTACCAACGGGTCTGGATGACCAAAGGAGCCAGGCCTGGGAGGAGGGGGCACGGCCGGGGTGGCTCAGTGGTGCAGTGTCGACCTATGAGCCAGGAGGTCACGGTTCATTCCCGGTCAGGGCATGTGCCCAGGGTCTGGGCTCAATCTTCAGTGTGGGGGGTGCAGGAGGCAGCTGATCAGTGATTCTCTCTCATCATTGATGTTTCTCTCTCTCTCCCTCTCCCTTCTTCCTCTCTGAAACCAATAAAAACATATTTTTTAAAGAAGATTTTCCTGAGCAGAAAGGATGAGAACTCCAGGGACGGCTTGGGGTTTGGGGAGCAGGGCTATGTGTCATCATCTTCGGGCCCCCACGTCTGTGGCTCAGGGGAGCAGCTGAATGGTCATTCCCGGGCCTTACCAGCGGCCTCCCCGGGGGCCCAAGCTGGGGCCGGGCAAGAGGACCTGGGCCTTCTCCTGAAGGGACCCATGGCTCGCCAGCCCCGGGGCTTCCGGCAGGAGGCCAGAGCTGTGAGTGTGGGGACTGGTGGGCGAGGGGCCCCACCTTCCAGTCAGGGGGGCTCCGGGGCAGGACTGAGGACGGGAAAGTGGACGGGGCCTGGGAAGCGAAGCCCGGGGCTCTCAGGCCGCCTCTGACTGGGACCGTGCGGCTCCCTGGGCATCTGGCAATTTGCAGCCTGACCAGCTCGGTCCCTGCGGAGGCAGCAGGCCCGTGGGCAGTGAGGAAGGCGCATGGCCAGGGAGGAAAAGGGGCGGGCGCGGGCGGCTGGGGCGACCACGGGCACGGCTGGAGGCCCATGTGTGTGCCCTTGACTTAGAGTCAAGCCACACCCCCGGCATACCCCTGCCTTGCAGGAGCAGCGCCCGAGAGCCCATATGGGCCCCGCCTGCTGCTTCCAGGTAGTATAGTGGTTGCATACCTACTGTGTGCCCAGCACTGAGCCGGGCTGTGCAGCTCAGAAGCGAGCCCGTGACCAGTAACGACAGAAACTGGCGATGAGGTTTATGACCGCACAGAGCGGAGGGTCCTGGTGGTCAGGGAGGGCTTCCTGGCAGAAGTCACATGGGAGCTGAGCCTGGAAGGGTGCAGACGAATTGGCCGCACACGGCAGCGGAGGGTCCAGGCAGAGAACAATGCACAAGGGCCCAAAGGCAAACCGGGGACCAAGAGACTGGACGTGCGCCCTGCCGTGAAAACATCAGCGCCTGCCCTAGCTGGTGTGGCTCAGTGGATAGAGCGTCAGCCTGAGGACCAAAGGGTCCTGGGTTCAATTCTGGTCAAGGGCATGTACCTCGGTTGCAGGCTCCTCCCCGGCCTGGTCAGGGCTCTCACATCGATGTTTCTCTGTCTTTCCCTCTCTCTTCCACTCTCCCTAAAAAATCAATGGAAAAAATATCCTCGGGTGAGGATTAACCAAAAAAAAAAAAAAAAAAAATCAGCGCTTGCCCCTCCCCCACAGCCCGGTGACACAGTGGGGCCTGGCCCTGCGGATGGGCCTGGGTTGGGGGGGGCTTCTTAATTCCGTTGTGAAACCCCAACTTCGCCGCAGGAAGCCCAGTTCCCTTCAAACGCCCAGCTGCAGCCCGCCGCGACCCCCTCTCGTGGCTGCGTGTCCAGCTTGTGTCACTTTAAAATTCTCTTTGTTTGAGCGTCTGAGAGCTGCCGGCTCAGGGCGGCCGCAGGGGCCTGGGCTGGGCAGGGGCCGAGGTCTGGGAGGCTGGCGGCTGCTGGAAGGCCGGCGCCCAGGAACCCTAGGACAGCGCCGCCCTCGGCACCCTGCGGCCGCCCGGAGCCACGCGGTTCGGGGCACGTAGGCCTTTGTCACTGCGCCTGCCACACAGGGCAGCGGCGGCTCTGGAGGTTTCTGAGGTCTGGGCGCTTCTCTTAGCCGTCACCAGGCCTGGGGGTGGCTTGAGGGGATGTAAACCCACCCCAAATCCCCACCAGCCCCTCCAGCACCCCAAGTAAACACACAATCCAGGAAAAGACGGGGTGCCTGTTCTTTAGCCTCGAGACCAGCGCCCTGCTCGGCAGGTGTGGCTCAGTGGGTGAGCTTCAACCTGTGAACCAGGAGAACACAGTTCGAGTCCCGGTCAGGGCACATGCCTGGGTTGTGGGCTCAGTCCCCAGTGTGGGGGGTACAGGAGGCAGCCGATCCATGATTCTCACCATTGATGCTTCTCTCTTTCCCTCTCCTTTCCTCTCTGAAATCAATAGAAGGAGGAGGGGGAGGGGGAGGGGGAGGGGGAGGGGGAGGGGGAGAAGAAACAAGCCCCCAGCCCCCACTCCCAGCCAGACTGCCCACCCCAAGCCTGTCCGGCTGCCCCGCTAGGAAAGCTGATCTGAGACATGGGTTGGGGTGCGGTCTTCTGAGCAGGACCATCCCTGAAATTCTGGGGGAGCAGACCCAGCCTACGGGGACACAGGTTGCCCTGAGGGGGTCTGGCCAGGGCGGCAGGCTGGCCCCTCCGGCCCCTCCCGCCCGCCTCCTCGCGGACCCCTGGTGTCCCGGCTTCGGAAGTGACAGTCCGCCCCCTTCTGGTGGCTGGAGGTTCTCAGGAAGCCGCCCCTGCAAGGTGCTCCCAGGCAGGTGAGCAGGGACAAGGTGCGGGGCTGCCCAGCCCTGGCTGAGGTGGAGGGTCCTTGGAGATGACCCCCCTCGCCATGATAAGGGCCTCCGATGGCTGCCTTTGACCTTCCCTCCAAATGCCGTCTCGCATGAGCCACAGAACAGGCCAGGAAAGGGCCACACCCTCCAGCTTGAAACCATGTTCCCCGGCCAGGCCACGCTGCCTGCTGTGACCTAGGAATTAATTTTATTTTTTGTTAAACCTCACCTGAGGCTACTTTCCCATTGATTTTTTAAAAATAAATTTATTCTACTGATTTCAGAGGAGAGAGAGAGAGAGAGAGACAAAGAGAGAGAGAGAGAGAGAGAGAGAGAGAGAGAGAGAGAGAGAGAGAGAGAGAAACATCAATGATAAGAATCATGGACCGGCTGCCTCCTGCACACCCCCACTGGGGATCGAGCCCCCAACCCAGGCATGTGCCCTGACTGGGAATCGCACCCTGACCTCCTGGTTCATAGGTTGATGCTCAACCACTGAGCCACACTAGCAGGGCTTTCCGTTGATTTTTAGAGAGAGTGGAAGGGAGGCGGAGAGACACACAGAGAGAAACATGGATGTGAGACACCTCGATTGATTGGTTGCCTCCCACATGCACCCCGACCAGGGACAGGGATGGAGCCTGCAACCCAGATACGTGCCCAACTGCTAAGTGGGGGGACAGGGACCAGCCCCCCGGGGCAGTGTGGCCCACAGCCCGTGGCCCTACCACTGTGGGATTTTCCAGGAGAGCGCCCAGCTATTCACACCGATGCTGGGGCTTGCAATGTAAAGTTCCTCTTCTGCATGCGTGACATCTAGTAAATTGATCGACTCTTATTTCGGTGTTACATGTATATTCCTTTCGAGTCAAGAATTCCATTTCTCGTCACTTATCCTCAGGAAATAATAAGAGAAGCCAGCAAGGCCGCGTGGAGAAAGACGTTTATCACCAGATAATGGGAATAACGGGAAGTTAGACCCCAAAGAAATGCCCGCCCGGGGAGGGGGGAGGGAAAAGGGATGGAGGCTGGCAGGGGGCGGTGGTCGCGGTGCTGAGGAGTGGAAGGAGCAGGAGCCACGCGGGGGAATCACGCTGTCAATGTGCCAGGAAACTGGTGGAGAGAAACATCAGAGGCGGCTCCAGCAGCCACCCCGGGGGTGAGTGTCTTTTCGCCTGTGACATTGCTGAATCTCCCACGTGTTCCGCCTGGAGCGCCGCTCATCCTCTAATAGTCAGAAATGTTATTTTTATAAAATGGCTGTCACCCTTTCCCCGCTGGAGTGCGGGATCCGAGGCGACGGAGTCCCCGGGGGTCGCGGTGCCCTTCGCTGCGATTCTCAGGAGACAAGGCAGAGCTCTACCAGCAACATCCGTCCCATCGAGTTAACCTCCGCCCCCACTGCCAGCCCCTGCCCGGGCCCTGCGGGAGGGGGCCGGGTGCCCAGCCTGGAAGGTGCCTCTTCAGCGAGTCCCTTCGGGGTCTCTCTGGCCGCCGAGCCAGCCACGCAGCCCCCTCCGGCCGACAGCGGGGGGAGTGTAAAAGGCCGTTCAAATAAGGTTATGCAAGTCAAACATTGACTTTTCAAACCCTCCCGAACGTGTATCACACAAGCAAGCGCAGGAGAGAGGAGAGGGGTTCAAGTTCAAACCAACACATTTGCCCAGAGGCCCTGGGGAGGGCGAGCATCATGCAGTGAGTGCAACACCCAGGGCCACGGGCGTGGCTGGGGGGGAAGACTCTGTGGGTGTAGCTGGGGGGGGGGACAGACTCTGTGGGCGTGGCTGGGGGGGACAGACTCTGTGGGTGTGGCTGGGGGTGACACAGACTCTGTGGGCGTGGTTGCAGGGGCAGACTCTGTGGGCGTGGCTGAGGGGTGACAGGCTCTGTGGGCGTGGCTGGGGGGGGACAGACTCTGTGGGCGTGGCTGGGGGGGGACAGACTCTGTGGGCGTGGCGGGGGGGGGCAGACTCCATGGGCATGGCTTGGGGGGGACAGACTCCATGGGCGTGGCTGGGAATTTGCGGGTGGGGCGGGTGGGGGGGCGGGCAATGAAAAAGTATAACCAGAGTCATCACATAAAACAGTTAAGATGCCAAGTGAGCATGAGCAGAGCCCGCACTGGGGAAATAATTCAAGGAAAATTTCAACGTGTCCAAAATCGTCCACAAGCGCCCTGTGCAGTGCATTGCAGCCAACACTCCGACGCCATGGCCAGTGAGGCCGGTTTTAAGGAAAAGCGCAGAATAACACGCCAGCAATGCTTCTTTGCCCTCCTAATGGGCAGTTCTGATTTCTTGTCCCCAACAAACATTTACCCTCTCCTCTCTCCTGATGTTTCTCTCTCTCTCTCTAAAAAAAAAAAAAAAAGCCTGGCAAAATGAAGACAGCCAATGATCAGCCAGCGCCCGCGCTGCACAGAGAACTCTGGAGATTCCGGGAAGCGCTCCGCTGTTTCTGCTTAGAGGTGCCCACGATCACAGAGAAGCCGGATGTCGGCCAGACTGACGGTGAGGGTCATTACCCGGTACAGACACGTGGCAAATGGTCACGCTGGGCCCCTGCGACTGACATAAGGTCACGTGCCAATTCCATCCCGAAGAAGCAGAGCCATCGGCGTGAGTTCACGGGCTCCCTCCCTGCCCTGAGACACGCGCAGAATATAAGTGTCCAGGAGTCACCCACACGCTGCCGCTTAGCAAACGAACCCCGTCTCTGAAGCTCTCCCAGCCCCCGGGACTCCAGCTACCTGTTCCTGCCGGGACAAGTGATTTGTTTTTCTCACCCACTTAACTCAGAACAAGCAAACTGCAAAGTCCCTCCTCGAGGGCTTGGCTTGTAACCAGAAGACGCTTTAAAATCTCCAAGACGAAGAGCCTCTACTTCAAGTTCACCACATACGTGAAAGGAACCTTAAGAATGTCTCCGTGAACAACAACTAAAGGGAAACAGAATCGGAACATGAGAGTGGCCGAGGGCTTGAACTATGGCTCCACGTCCGTCTCTGTAGAGGAGTCATCCTAATTAAATACTAAAATTCTGCTCCAAAAGAAAATTTCGCTTCCAAAGCAGCACTTGAGTCTGTCCAGGTTAAACCTTAAAATAGTGTATTCCTATCTGAACTGTCTAGATACGACCTCTTTGTCTTACAGAGCTATAGTCTCTCAACTAAATTTAAAAATTCTTAGTTTGCCCTGACCGGTGTGGCTCAGTGGCTAGAGCGTCGCCTGCGGACTGAAGGGTCCCAGGTTCGATTCCGGTCAAGGGCATGTACCTTGGTTGCGGGCACATTCCCAGTAGGGGGTGTGCAGGAGGCAGCTGATCGATGTTTCTCTCTCATCGATGATGTTTCTAACTCTCTATCCCTCTCCCTTCCTCTCTGTAAAAAATCAATAAAATATGTTTAAAAAAAAATTCTTAGTTTTCGCTCTAGCCGGTTTGGCTCAGTGGATAGAGCGTCAGCCTGCAAACTGAAAGGTCCCAGGTTCGATTCCGGTCAAGGGCACATGCCTGGGTTGTGGGCTCCATCCCCAGTGGGGGACTTGCAGGAGGCAGCCGACCCATGATTCTGCTCTCATCATGGATGTTTCTATCTCTCTCCCTCTTCCTTCCTCTCTGAAATCAATGAAAACATTTTTTTTTTTTTAAAAAAAGTCTCCGTGTCGGTTAGCCACCCACACCATGACATCCTCCAGGAGCAGATGACGGGACTGCAAAGAGCCTGCTTCACATCCAGGGGACGCCCTGATGGCGCTTAGAGACGCATTGACAAAAAGACAATCAGAAGATAGCACAGCCACTCTAAGTCCACGCTGTTCAGGCCGTCTTGGGTTTCGGTACAGATGTTAACGTCTGCTGATGCAAGAGACGGGGCCCTCGGCAGCCGGTGCCTGTCGGGTTTCAAAAGCAAACAGTACATGCTGTTTCCAAATCGTAGCATGTGGCAGCGTGGTGTACCGTTTCCATGCAAACCTGCACACCCTCGCTCCACCATTGGCCAGCATCCTATTAAGCTGATGACAGAGAGGGAAGGGAGAACAGGGAAGGCGGGAGAGGAGAAAGGGGAGAACGAGAAATGGGTGGCGTGGATGCGGATGGGAACTTTTATGGCTAAAAAAACCCCCAAAACACTAAGAAAAAGATAAGCTATACTTCAGCCATCGTAGGCTCCTGGGAAAGTTTTTTGTTTATTTTTTAAAGCAGCCTGGAAGGGTTTTTTATTATTATTATCAGTATGTTTTGGTTTTTTTTATTGATTTCAGAGAGAGGAAGGGAGAGGGAGAGAGCGATAGAAACATCGATGATGAGAGAGACTCCTTGATTGGCTGCCTCCTGCGCGCCCCCTATTGGTAACCGAGCCTGCAGCCCAGGCGTGTGCCCTGACCAGGAATCAAACCGTGACCTCCTGGCTCATAGGTCACCACTCAATCACTGAGCCACGCCGGCCAGCACAACTGCCGGGTTTTAATCCCCGCTCTGCCACTAACTGAGAAGCCTGAACAGGTTACTTAACGTGGTTATGCCTCAGTTTCCTCACCTGTAAAGTGGGGATATGA
Source organism: Myotis nattereri (assembly GCF_964212035.1). Classification (NCBI taxonomy): domain Eukaryota; kingdom Metazoa; phylum Chordata; class Mammalia; order Chiroptera; family Vespertilionidae; genus Myotis; species Myotis nattereri. The sequence goes on from NC_138090.1 coordinate 2,760,626, forward strand.
GGACAGTCCCTCTCTGTGCTGCTATGAGGCCTGGATGAGTTCATCCGGGCGCCTGATGTGGAGGAGGCCCTCATGGATGGAAGCCAGGGTTTTCCACCTCGGCCTCTGGGTCCCTCTCGGACCAGGGCCCCGGAAACCTGTCCTGGGGAAGATGGCCTAGGGGGCCAGGCCTCGAAGTCTCCCGCTCAGGAAAGGTCACGGGGAAGCTCACTCCGCGAACAGTCACCCCCCATTCCTATACTTGCCCGGCTTCTGCGGGCAAGGAAAGTGGTTTTCAATTCTGAATTATTCATCTAATCTGACACCAACCTCATCTTCAATGCAGGCAAGAGAGAGGCCCTGTCAAGGTTCATACACACAAAAATCAATTCCAATGCCGTCCCAGGAAAACGGCTTTTGCCAGATCACCGCCGTGGCTCCCAGGCAAGAGTCGGAGCTGCCATGTGGACTTATGTAGTTACTTACAAGGACTCCACCGCTGAGTGGGAACGGCAGTTACACGAGGTCACCTTCAAAACTGGCTTGCAGTCCAGCCGGCGTGGCTCAGTGGCTGAGCGTCCACCTATGAACCAGGAGGTCGCGGTTCGATTCCGGTCAGGGCACAGGCCCGGGTTGCAGGCTCCATCCCCAGGGTGGGGCGTGCAGGAGGCAGCTGATCAAGGATTCTCTCTCATCATGGATGTTTCTATCTCTCTCTCCTTCCCCCTTCCTCTCTGAATTCAATAAAAATATGTTTAAAAAACAAAATAAGAAAATAAATAGCCAACATGATGAAAAGCAACAACAACAAACTGGTTTGCACACTTTGGAATATTATGCACAGGTCAAAACCATGAGGGTGAATAAGTAAAGGAAGCAAGTTCCAGAACAATGTACCAGTGGGCGGTACTTAAGTTAAACACAAGGTGGGGGGGAGGGCTGGGGTGGGGAGGGCGGCTGGCTGGTGTGCTCAGTGGTTAGAGCACTGACCCAGATGTGTACCAAAGGGTTGAGGGTTTGATTCCCGGTCCAGTCACATACCTGGCTTGCAGGTTCTACCCAGTTCCGGTTGGGGTGTGTACGGATGCAACCAATCCATGTGTCTCTTTCACATCAACGTCTCTCTCTCTCTCTCCCTCTCTCTTTCTCTGTCTCTCTCTTTCTCCCTCCCACCCTCCTTCTCTTTCACTCTCCCTAAAAATCAATGGAAAAAAATATCCTCAGGTGAGGATTAACCAAAAAATAAAACAAAATAAAAACAAGGGAAGGAGGGGGAGAATAGCAGAGTTCTGAAAAGTGATTTCACTTTTAAAAAAATATTTTTTAATTGATTTCAGAGAGGAAGGGGGGGAGAGGGAGAGAGAGAGAGAGAGAGGGAGAGAGAAACATCAATGATGAGGGAGAATCATGGATCGGCTGCCTCCTGCACGCCCCCCGGCTAGGGATCAAACCGTGACCGGGAATCAAACCGTGGCCGAGAGAGCGTACATAGGTTGACGCTCAACCACTGAGCCACGCCACTGGCAAAGTGATGTCACTTACAGACACTTTTACTCTCTCTCTTCCTTGGGGAAAACTACCTTTTTAAAAATATATACTTTTATTGATTTCAGAGAGGAAGGGAGCGGGTGAGAGAGCTAGAAACATCAACGATGAGAGAGAATCATTGATGGGCTGCCTCCTGCCCGCCCCCTACTGGGGATGGAGACTGCAACCCAGGCCTGTGCCCTGACCGGGAATCGAACCTGGGACCCTTCAGTCTGCAGGCGGACACTCTATCCACTGAGCCACACCAACTGAGGCAAAAAACACCTTTCTTAAAGTGACATATGTATACGAGCCTCTGGAGTACTGCTTTGACTCAGAATAAAATAAATTTGCATTTCGGGTGCATACACCCATGGTTAGATGGCAGCACCAAAAGTGTGTGGGGTGCGCGGGAGGAGGGGAGGAGTGGGTTCCCCGGTGGGGCTGACTGCAGAACCCAGAGTCCGGGCCTGGGTGGCCAGGTCCCTCCGGTCCCCAGGCCTGTGTGAGCTCCCGGAGCCCAAATGACTTTGGAAACGCAAGTTAGAGTAGAGTGGCTTAATATGATCGAGTTGACCCTGAGGGACTTCCGGAATAGCAAATATTAATAACGCCAATTTTAGCAAACACATAAAGTCTGCACAGCGAGAACACACCTGAATGGCTCCTAAAGCTTTTAGCAAATTGAGCCGCAACAATAGAACTTTACCTGAGCACGTCTTCGCCCCCGTGGAAGTAGCCCTCTTGGGGAGAATAAGAAGTCGGCAGAAAAGGTTTAGATGGCTTACTGCTCCAAAACCCACACAGACAAAATTACCCTGAAGGAGGAATTATTTCCCGCCGTCCATACATTAGCTTCCCAGCCCGGGGGCTCGCAGAGGTGACTCAATCTTCGGTCACGCTGGATCTTAAAAGCGCGAACAATGGCTCCCCTCTTTCCTCCTGGAGCCCCGTTCTGTGGGCCCGTTCCTATTTCCGTCTGGTTTCCCTGCTCACCTGCTTGTGCAGAGCCGGCCGCCGAAAACACAGCCCTGACACAGGGACAGCCGGAAGCGCACGGCAGAGAGCGGCTTCAGCCTCGTGAATCTGAAAGGAGGGGAAGCAGACGGCGTTGGGTAATTCTCTTGTTTTAAGCCGTTTTTAAAATTGATTTCTTTTGGAAAGAGAGGAAGGGAAAGAGAGAGAGGGAGAGAGAGAGAGGAACATCAATGTGAGAAGGAAACATCAACCGGCCGCCTCCTGCAAGCCCCCTACCAGGCAGCGAGCCTGCGACCTCTCGGTGCACAGGATGGTGCCCAACCCACTGGGCCACACAGGCCATGGGTGGTGTTTGATGCTTTTTTTAAAAAAATCAGGGTTTTTTTTTGCCAAACCGGTTTGGCTCAGTGGATAGAGCGTCGGCCTGAGAACTAAAGGGTCCCAGGTTCGATTCCGGTCAAGGGCATGTACCTTAGTTGCGGGCACATCCCCAGTGGGAGGTGTGCAGGAGGCAGCTGATCGATGTTTCTCTCTCATCGATGTTTCTAACTCTCTATCCCTCTCCCTTCCTCTCTGTAAAAAAAAATCAATAAAATATATATTTTTAAAAAGTCAGTTTTTTTGCCCAGCCCTGCGTGGCTCCGTGGTTGAACATCCACCTATGAACCAGGAGGTCACGGTTCGATTCCCGATCAGAGCACATACATGCCGGGATTACAGGCACAGCCCCCAGTAGGAGGCGAGCAGGAGGCAGCCCATCCGTGCTTCTCACACATCATTGACGTTTCTCTCTCTCTTTCCCTCTCCCTTCCTCTGTGAAATCAATAAAATATATATATATAGTTTTTAATAAAAATAAATAAAAGTCTGTTTTTTTAAACTTCTCTTTGCTGGAGGCTGCACGGACATCACCATTCATGTAGGTGACTCCCTGCCGCCATGACCGGATCCGGCAGGAGCTCCACAACGGAGCTCACGAGAGAAGATTCCCAAGTGATGCGCGTGCATCCGTACGAGGCATGAGACACCTCGAGGAAGGTTACAAACATCCACATGCCAAGGGCATTTTGACTGGCGCAGACCGCCCGCCTCACTGGAGGGCCATGCCGTTACCGCGCCTGGGACTCACACCGGAGATGGAGACAGTCCTGGGCCTGGAGGAGCGAGGGGCCCAGCCCCGGGGCTGCTCAGCGCCTGGGCCGAGGGGGTTAAGGAGCATCAGAAAGGCCCCCGTCCCCGAAGGGAGCACAGATGCCGCGCCAGCCTCCGCCGCGCTCCTGGCCGGTCTGCGGGCGCGAAGGAGCAGGCAGATGGCTGCAGGCGAGCAAGTCAAAGGGAAGTTGCATGTGCCCTGCTCGGCTCCCTAGCAACTGGGTGGGCGATGCCAAGAAAGCCAGCCGCTCCGAGGAGAAACGCCGCGGGGGGACCTGGAGCCCAGCGGCCGGCGGGGGAGGGGAGGCCTCCAGACACCCCCCTGGCAGAGCGGCCCGAGCCTTCGGGGGACCCCACCCTGCCCGCCTCCCCCGCAGCGCCAGCTCCTGCCCACCTGGCCTTCTCAAACGCCAGAGCCTCAGGCAGCAGTCTGCCCAGCCAGCACGGGGTACGGAGAGTTCCCACTTCTCCCTGGCAGCGAAGGCTCCGTGCACCCCTAGTGCACCTGGGCCAGCTGGGCCGCAGCCCAAGCTGCGAAAGGCGGGCGCACAGCCCGGCTAGGGTCCCAGAGGCCCGAGAAACGCCCTCCCAGCGCCCTCATGTGCTCTTGTCCCTTCCTTAAAAACGGCCCAGCTGGTGTGGCTCAGCTGTCTGAGTGCCACCCCAGGAACCAGGACGTCTCCGGTTTGATGCCCAGTCAGGGCACATGCCCAGGTTGTGGGCTCCATCCCTGCCCCCAGCAGGGGGCGCGCAAGAGGCAGCTGATCAATGATGCTCCTCTCTCATCCATGTTTCTCTCTCAAGTCAATAAAAACACATTTTAAAAAATAAATAAACATATGCAGAGGCACATCATACACCAAGATCACACATCTGTAAATCTGAAGAGAAACATCCCAGCCTCGTCCCTGCTTCGTTTTCTTCCTTCTGGAGCACCAAAAGGTGTCAGAGTGACCCCCGTCCTGGTGCTGCTCAGAAATCGTCGGGTTCTGCTGTCTCTACGCACAGAAAACCCCGCTCGCCGCCAGAAAGAGCCCTCGCGCTCTCCCCGCGATTTCAAATTAAATGTGCATGTCACTCCCGAAGCCTCCAGGAACGCTGGGACGATTATTTTTAACTTTTTACTGTTGTATCTCAATTACCTCCACTTATGAGACAGCCGATCTATTAAGTTCTCAGGATAGGACCCAGTGGGGATCAATTTTAAAATTAAAAAGATTTTTAAGAGTCTACTCTTCGAAGTTCCATCATAATTTCAAATTTCACTGAAAACAATTTGAATTTTAACACTCCTCTGGAGAAATTTCCAGGGAGCCTCCAGAAATAGGGAGAGCGTGGTGCCGTGGTGCTATCCAAGGGACACAAACGAAGCCAGGCCTGGGGCTCCTGCCAGGATGCTCTACAGAGGAGGGGTCAGTACATGGCTAAACAGGGCAACCATGCTGTTCAGCAAACACACCACGTGACCTGAAAACACACACACACACACACACACACACACCCCACAAACGTTTATAGCAGCTTTCTTCATTATCACCCCAAACTGGGAGCAACCAAGATACCTTTCACCAGTGAGCAGATAGACAGATTGAGGTACATCCATGCAACGGATATTATTATTATTTTTTAAAGATCTCTGGTTTCTTGTTTTTAATATTTTTGTTGATGTCAGAGGAGAAGGGAGGGGGAGAGAGAGATAGAAACATCAACAATGAGAGAGAATCATCCATCCGCTGCCTCCTGCACGCCCCACACTGGGGATCGAGCCAGCAACCCAGGCTGTGCCCTGACCGGGAATCGAACAGTGACCTCCTGGTTCATAGGTCGATGCTCAACCCCTGAGCCACACCGGCTGGGCCCTTTCTATTCTTTCTATAAAAATCACTGGAAAAAATATCCTCAGGTGGTGATTACAAAAAAAAAAGTGGGGCCAGGACTTGGCCCTAAAGCTCGAGTTCTGGGACCCCCGCTCCATAACCTCAGGAGGCCACGAGGGTGCGAGATGAGGGCAGGGTGGGGTGAGGTGAGCTCCGAGCCACAGGGCAGGCGGCCAGGCCACGGCTTTGCCCGCATCTGGCCCAGAGTCAATGCCAAGTCCTGACCGGGATGCCCATCCCTCCTTCCACCCAGTGTACCCCCCCAACCTGACTGACCCAATTCCCTCCTCCACCTATTCTCCCAGCCCCTCCCTCCATGGCAATCAGCAAGCCCCCTAGTTGTTTGCACCCCCAGCGCCTCGCCCCTGCTGCTCCCTGGGTTCCCCTCCATAGCCACATGGCCGGCTCCCTCCCTTCCATCCAGGACTCTGCCCCGTGTCAGGTTCTCAGCAGCCCGCCCCCCCCCCCCCCCCATTTCCCACCAGCTGTGCTCCCTGCCCTCTGACCCGGCTTTCATTTTCTCCACGTCACTCATTGCCATCTGATATACCACACACCCATGCACATATATGCATGCACGCACCCAGGCATGCACACACACAGAGGCATGTACCCCCCCAGACATGCATACACAGAGAAGCATGCACACACACACACAGAGGCATGCACACACACACAGAGGAATGCACGCCCCAGGCATGCATACACACAGAAGCATGCACACACACACAGAGGCATGCACACACATAGACATGCACACACAGAGAGGCATGCACGCCCCCAGGCATACATACACACAGAGAGGCATGTGTGTGCACGCGCGCACACACACACACACACACACACACACACACACTCACCCAGGCATGCACGCACACACACATTTTAAAAATAAACCTTCCTTTTTAGAGCAGTTTTAAATTTTCAGAAAAACCATAACGATGGTACCCACATAAGAGGGTTCCCATCTAGCCTATTTGCCTATGATTAACGTCTCACATTAACCTGTATTGATACACTGTTAATGACTTTATTCGATTACCTCCGTTTTTTCCTAATGGCTTGTTCCTGGCCCAGGATACACGTCATCCAGTCGCGCGTCTTCTTAGGCTCCTCTCGGCGCTGCCGTGTCTGGGCCGTGCCTCTCCGTGGTGGCCTTGGCCGTGCCGAGGAGCGCTGCTCACCTACCAGGTGTGCGTTAGGGAATCCCAGGTAGGAAGGCGGGCTCCCGGAAGACAGGGACCTTTGCCTGTCCGCCCACGGTTTCCCCAGCATCTGGAGGGGGCTCGCCACATCGAAGGTGTTCCATGAACAGCTGCAGAATGAGTGAAGTTGCTAAAGTGACTAATTCTGGTCACTGCAAGGTCTCCCCGAGCCCAGCCCTTCCCACTGTGCACACAGGAAACGGGGAAGCCTGGCGGCACGGCGAAATGTGGGGCCTCAATCAATGTTGGAGGGGGTGCCGAATGGAGAAGCAGAGTTCTCCCCAGAGAGCACCGCCCGCACCGCGTGAGGACACCTGGGGTGGGAGGGGCCCTGAGAGGCGGCTGGAGCCCCCAGGCTCATTCCGGGGCAACACGTGCAGCCCATCTGCCCACTGACCAGCTGGGGAAACTGAGGCCTTAAGGAGCTGGAAACCGAGTCTGAGTGCTGGCCCCGCCTCCGGCTCCCCGAGCTCCCACCCGTGAGGGGTCAGGGACACAGGGACTGCAGTGAGGCCAGGCCCGGCCCGCCCGGCCTCGGAGGACGCTCACCTGGCCGCGGTGTGGTTCCAGTTGCGCCCCCTTTCCTCCAGCTTCTCCGCTCTCACCTGGGCCCGCACACCTAAGGCCCCGCCCCCGAGAGGCCGCACCGCCACGAGGCCACGCCCATCGACGCCCGGCCCCAGGAGGCCCCGCCCACCCGACGCCCCGCCCCCAGGAGGCCACGCCCACGAGACTCCACGCCCCCGTGAGGCCCCGCCCACCGCACCACACCTGGCAGCACCGGCGGCCCGCAGCGCCCCCTGTCGGCGGGAAGACGCGCCTCTCGGCTCACTGTTCAGTTTCTTTTCTTGTTCCTTTAACTTTCCCTTTCCTGCTCAGTCGCTCCTCTCCCGTCCCCTTCTCTCTCATTTCCTTTATCTTTCATTTTTTCAATCGGGCATTCCTTCTTTCATTTTTCTTTCATGCAACAAATATTGGGTGCCAGAAACCGCTCAGACGCTGGGGACAAGGCAAAGGCCACATTTCTGGGCCCAGCAGCTTCAGTTCTTCTAGTGGACGAACTTTTTTTTATTTCACCCCCTCCCACAGTTGCAATCCATGTTAGATCACGTATATACACGTAGAAACACACACACACGACACTGAAACTCGAGTTTCACAAAACGATGCCTCCCTGTACCAGTGACGGCGAACCTATGACACGTGTGTCAGAGGTGACACGCGAACTCATTTTTTTTTTGGTTGATTTTTCTTTGTTAAATGGCATTTAAATATATAAAATAAATATCAAAAATATAAGACTTTGTTTTACTATGGTTGCAAATATCAAAAAATTTCTATATGTGACACGGCACCAGAGTTAAGTTAGGGTTTTTCAAAATGCTGACCCGCCAAGCTCAAAAGGTTCGCCATCACTGCGGGCTGTCAGCTCCTCCAGCCCGCGGGGAGCCTGTGGCCCAGCAAAGCTCGCGTGGGGAGACTTGCAGCGGGTGGAGGGCGCCACCTGGTCAGCATGAGGGTGCGGGGCGGGGGGCAGGAAGGGAGACATGCAGGCACCTGGAATCCGACCCACGGGCTTGGCTTTCTTGTCTTGCACAGATTTGTGTTAGGAGTGGCGCTGCTTTGGTTATAAGCGATCTGACTCCAGTTGACTTGCAAGGGGGATTTGCACAGAAAAGGGAAGGTTTCTGCCCTGGCTGGAGTGGCTCAGTGGGTAGATCGTTGGCCTGCGGACTGAAGGGTCTCGGGTTCGATTCCGGTCAAGGGTACGTGCCCGGGTTACCGGCTTGATCCCCAGTAGGGGGCGTGCAGGAGGCAGCCAGTCTCATCATTGATGTTTCTATCTCTATCCCTTTCCCTTCCTCTCTGAACTCAATAAAAAATTTTTTTTTAAAGAAAGAAAACGGAAGGTTTCTTTTTTCTTTTTTTCTGAAAAGGGAAGGTTTCGAACAGAAGTGCTCCTTGTACTCTGACAATCAGGACTGGCCTTGCGAATGAGGGTAGATGGTAAACATGTCTACAAATTATATGAACTAAATCCGCTCCTCCTGGCTCTTGATGAAAATGTATTTGAAGTATGTAATAAGGTGAAAGGCGTTGTCATTTTTCAAAATGTATTGGGAAAGATGCATTGAATTACCAACATGACAATTTCCCCAATTGTTTCCGAGGGTATTGGTTAACCCTTAGTGAAGGAGGACCAGGTCAAACTAGTTCTCATTTGATCAGTCTTCATAAAGCCTTTTTGATACATTTTTCAGAAACTGCGAAGGTGAGAGGGTCTCGGGACCGAGTCAGAATCCTTTTACAAAAGAGGACATTGCCACAGTTCGGAGGAGGACCTGATCCAGTGAGAGACCAATATTTTTTTTTTTTAAATATATTTTATTGATTTTTTACAGAGAGGAAGGGAGAGGGATAGAAAGTTGGAAACATCGACGAGAGAGAAACATTGATCAGCTGCCTCCTGCACATCCCCTACTGGGAATGTGCCCGCAACCAAGGTACATGCCCTTGACTGGAATCGAACCTGGGACCCTTCAGTCCGCAGGCCGATGCTCTATCCACTGAGCCAAACCAGTTAGGGCGAGAGACCAATATTTTTAACGAGAGGTCAGTATACAAATTTTTAAACTTAAAAAATTTCAGCCGAAACCGGTTTGGCTCAGTGGATAGAGCGTCGGCCTGCGGACTGAAGGGTCCTGGGTTCAATTCTGGTCAGGGGCATGTACCTGGGTTGCGGGCACATCCCCAGTGGGGGGTGTGCAGGAGGCAGCTGATCGATGTTTCTCTCTCATCGATGTTTCTAACTCTCTCTCTCCCTTCCTCCCTGTAAAAAAATCAATAAAATATATTAAAAAAAATTTTCAATATATTTCTTCTTTATATATATATCCTTTATATATATAAAATAAATATATATATATAAATTTATATATATACATATATACGAGAGATAGAAACAATGATGAGAGAGAATCATGGATCTGCTGCCTCCTGCACTCCCCTCACTGGGGATCGAGCCCACAACTTGGGCATGTGCCCTGACCGGGAATCAAACCATGACCTCCTGGTTTAGAGGTCGACGCTCAACCACTGAGCCACGCGGGCCGGATAATTTTTTAAACATTTTTAAATCTTGGTAAGATAGACATCACAGGACATTAACCATCTTGGCCATTTTCACACTGTGGTGCAACCCCCACCCCCACCCACCTCCAGGACACTTCGCTTTGCCAAACCGAAACTCTGTCCCGGTTACACAATGCCTCCCCAGCCCCCACCGGGGCCGGACAACCCCTGTCCCACTTTCCGTTTCTCTGAGCCGACTTCTCTAGGTATCTGGTGGACGCAGCGTCGTGCAGTCCTTTTCCTTTTACGGTTGGCTTATTTCATTGAGCGTAATGTCCTCAAGGTCCATCCATATCGCAGCACGTGTCAGAATTTCCTTCCTTTTTCAGGCTGAGTCATATCCCGTGGCAGGTATTGACAGATATCACACTTTAAAAAAAAAAAAATATATATATATATATATATATTATTGATTTTTTACAGAGAGGAAGGGAGAGAGATAGAGAGTTAGAAACATCAATGAGAGAGAAACATCGATCAACCGCCTCCTACACACCTCCCACTGGGGATGTGCCCGCAACCAAGGTACATGCCCTTGACCGGAATCGAACCTGGGACCTTTCAGTCCGAAGGCCGACGCTCTATCCACTGAGCCACACCGGTTACGGCCAGATATCACACTTTATCCATCAACGACATCTGGATTGCTTCCAGCGTTAGGCCCTCGTGGGCAGTGCTGCAATGAACACGCGTGTGTAACTCTGTCTTCCAGAGCCTGACTTTGATTCTTCCGGGTGGAGAGCCGGGAGTGGGACTGCAGGACCGGGTGAGAACTCCGCAGTGTGTTTAATTTCTTGAGGAACTGTGATGCTTACTCCCACAGCGGCGGCACCTTTCCCCGAGCAACGCATGGATGCTCCGCTTTCTCTACAACCTTATCTGATCACTGGGCTTTGGCCTTTATTCTCTTGAGATAATAGATTCATTCATCCATTGGCTTGATACCAAGCCAACTCTGCATCCTGTCCTATGGCAGATTTCTCACTGGCCCCTCTCTAAGCACGGCTGGGTGCCCAGTGGAACCGTGAGGAATCAGACTTGGAGGTGGAGGGCAGGGCGATATGCTACTTGGGGCTTAAATCCAGGCCCTGACAATAATTGCAAGGTCTGGGCAAACTCATTTTTATTTTTCTCAGTTGTCCAGTGAGCCTACTGATACCTAGCTTGGTGGCTTTCCAACTTTGAAACTGTGGTTGGTTTGTTTGCTTGTTTTATTGGAACCCTCAGTTAAGTATATGCTTTATTTTAGGGTCGGAACCCAGCAGGCATGCACACACAACCAAAAGAAAAGCTCATGAAACAATACTTATGCCGCCTTTCCACGAGGCGGATCGTTTTTATTTTACTTTCTTTCCTTGCAAACGAAATAACAGTCATGGCTCGGGAGGTGGATTTCATGACCCTCTCAGGGGTTTTGACCCAAAGTTTAAAAATGATCTCCTCGGAGGGCTCAGTGGGGTGATGAATGGAAAGGGTTTGGTCCAGAGGGAGGCACCCTCAATGGAAACTTCCCAACATGCTGCGTGGAACCTTCTGGGCCTCACCTTTGTAGGGCTGGTTTCTTCTCATCCATTGGGATTCTCAACTCAAATGCCCCACCCCCCTGAGCACTGGCTCCTGCTACCCTCCTTTATCTCACTGTATCCTATTACCCTTACCTCCCTGGTAGAACTACCAGCCTTATCTGAAACTAATTACTTGGTGGAGTGTTTATGGCCTGGTGTAACCCTCCCACTTCGAGGACAGGGATCTTGTCTGTCTCGCTCATATTCCTGATCCAGTACCTGGCAGCATCATGCAATCAATAGTTCTAGAATGAATGAATGACCACGAGGAAATGGGCAGGAGAGCATTTTAAAATATATATTTATATTGATATTGATTTCAGAGGGGAAGGGAGAGGGAGAGAGAGAAACATCAATGATGAGAATCATGGATCGGTGGCCTCCTGCACGCCCCACACTGGGGATGGAGCCTACAACCCGGCCATGTGCCCTGACCAGGATCGAACCCTGACCTCCTGGTTCATAGGTCACCGCTCAAACTTGGAGCCACATCCCATCCAGACACACGGGCCAGGCAAACAGGAGAGCATTTGAATCAAATATAAATGTAGTCTAGTTGCACAGATTTTTTTTTTTTTTAGAGTTTTAGGTATTGGGGTGCTTTGTTTGCCTCCTTTATGATTTATGAAAGTGGTCGTGAGAAAAAAGTAATCAAAGGAGAAATGTTTGCTTACGGGGTTCGCTATCTAGGAAAGAGGTACTATCTCCATTATTTGGGGTTCTAGTTAGTTCTGTACCTATTTCCGCATGCGTCCTAGAGGGAGGGCAAGCTCCTTGATTTCTGATGCCCTTGTCAACGACCGGAACACTGCCTGGAAGGTAGTGGGCGCTCAATAAATATTTCAGGAATGAAAGAATCAAGCTGCAAACTAGAAAGGAAGAACCTAAGAACCGGCTGGGTCAGGCTGCAGTTCCTCCCCGGGGCAGGAGGCGGCGCTAGCGTCACACCAGCCCGGACGCCGGCCGTTCTTGGCCCCTCCGGCTGACCGTCCAACCCCGGGCCCCGAGGCCAGGGCGGAAGTTAGCCAATAGGAAGCCGTCTTAGTTGTGAGGTGGGACAGAGCTGCCCTATGAGCGCAGCGGGTCTAGGTAAGGGGCGGAGCGACGAGGAGGGGCCGGGAGGAGCGGTTAGAGGTGGGAGTCGGTGTTGCGGGCCGGGCGGGGCCGCGGAGCTGCGATGCGGGCGGGAGCGCGTCCGTGACCGGAGCTGCCGGCCGACATGAACTCGCTGGAGCAGGCGGAAGGTATGGGCCGCCCGGACGCGGCCCGGGCTCGCCCCGGAAGCCGGCGGGGCTCCGGAGGGGCTGTAGCCGCGGGGACCCCGCCCCGGGGAGAGGAGACCGCGTGGGGTGGCCGGACGCGGCCCGGAGCACGGGGGGCGCGAGGGCCCGGCCCGGGGGCCGAGGGGCTGCGGGACCCGGACGGACGCGGGGGGCGCGCGCGGCCGCTGGGGGGCGCGCGCGGCCGCTGCCCCCGGGCCGGGTTTCCACCCGAGACCCCGTGCGGGTCTGTTTGTAATTCATTGGTGGACGTTCGCACTTCCGTTTGCGAGTGCACTCGCTTTATTCCGATCAGCCCGGGCGGTGTAGCCCTCGGCCCTTGATTTCGAAAATCCCCTGGGTTGTACCCCTCGTTCCTTTACTTGCATTTGACTCCGAAAACCCCGCGGGTTGGAACCCTCACTCCTTCATCTTTATTTTGGAAACCCCGTGGGTTGTACCCCTCATTCCTTTTACCTGCATTTGACTCTGAAAACCCCGTGAGTTTGGACCCCCAATTCCTGCCGTGGTTTCTGGTAACTGCCGGGGTCAGGGGTTGCCTCTCGGTTTCCTTTTTAAAAAGTTTAAGAAGCGCGATCGTGGGAGCGACACCTCCCCCCACCTCCCACCTCCCACCTCCCACCTCCCACCCTGCTCATTCGCGGGGGCACCTTGGACGCCCCCCGGCTTGAGAGGGCGTCCGGGCGTCGGGGGAGCCGAGGTCCCCTCTCCCCGCGCTCGGAGGGGGCGAGGGCGGGAGGGGAGGGGGCTGCCTGCGCCCTCGGTGGTTTCCGATGCCCTTGTCCGCGACCCGGACGCCGCCTGCAGGTAGCGGGCGCCCCGTCAGTCCTGAGCCCCGTTAGCGGGTTCCAAGTCGCAGAGGCTTGGCCGTTGGTTAGACGGCGGGGCGAGCCCTGGGCATCGGGTGCCCGCGTCCCCGGAGGCGGGGGAGACCTGGGTGTGGGGGGACGAGGTCCCTCCGTCTGATGGAAGTCCGCGGCTCCAGCAGAACCAGAACTCCACCGGGTTTTGACGCTTCCATTTGCACCCCCCAAGCTCCTAGCCTCTGACCCCGCTGGAGGCTGCCGCTGCCCCACATACCATTTCCCGAAGCTTCTGAGCGTGAACCAGCCAGTGCCCTTAGGTGTGACATTGCAGCTAAGGAGACGGGATGTGTTGGTCAGGCGCTTAAAGCCGCGGTAGGAAAGGGGGCAGGCGGTGCGGCCATGCCTGTGAGTTGGGGTGCAGCGTCCATCCCTCATCTCCCGGGACCCGCACCAGCAGGAGGAGCTAACGGGGACGGCAATCTTTCTGCCTAGATCTCAAGGCTTTCGAGAGGCGACTCACGGAATACATTCATTGCTTGCAACCTGCCACTGGGCGCTGGAGAAGTAAGTGCCGGATGCTTTTGTTTTTTAAAGGGGAAATGGACTGACAGTGGATACTTTTTCTCTCTGCCTCGCAATGATCTACTTTTATGTAAAGCTTGAATAACAAAAACACTGGCTTTACTGAACCATAGGTGTTTCCTTTTGTTACCACAGTTTCTAAATGTCTTCAGCATCGTAAACAATGCACTGTAAAGAAATTTTTAAGAAAGGGAACTGGCCCCCCTGAAGAAGAATCTCTTTTTTTTTAATATTTAAAAGAATATATTTTTTATTGATTTCAGAGAAGAGAGGAGAGGGAGAGAGGGATGGGAGAGAATCGTTGATTGGCTGCCTCCTGCATGCCCCCTATTGGGGATTGAGCCTGAAACTGGGGCATATGCCCTGACCCGGCATCGAACCGTGACCTCTTGGTTCATAGGTCAACACTCAACAATTAAGCCACGCCACCCAGGCTGAAGAACAATCCTTGTGGTTGAATTTTGATTTTCCCATTAAAATAGACATTTTTTTATTGAACAAATAGTACAAATTTGATAGACAACACATATGATAAAATTTTCAGTAGCCTGTTTAGCAGTTTTGCAATTTACCTGCAAATGATTGGAATAAAGTTTTGTTAAGGAAAAAAATATTTATCATATAGAGAGTGGGGCAAAATAGGTTTACAGTTGTGAATGCAAAACAGTTTATTCTTGTATTATTTTTTCACTAGAGGCCTGGTGCACAAAATTCATGCACCAGGCCTGCGCCCTCAACCCGGCCTGCGCCCTCTCGTAGTCTGGGACCCCTTGGGGGATGTCTGCCTGCCCGTTTTCTTCTGACTACTTTTAAGATGTTCTCTGCTTTGTTATTTTTTGTAGTTTCCCTCTATTGTACCCAGGTATTTTCTTTCTCCTCGCAGTCCAAGACCCTTCAGGGGATGTCCGATTGCTGGCTTAGGACATCCATGCTGGCAGTTGGACATCCCTCTTGCAGTCCGGGACCCCTGGCTCCTTACTGCCCACCGGCTAGCTGCTCCTTAGATGTTCCCACTACTGGCTGAGCAGCGCTCCCCCTGTGGGAGCACACTGACTACCAGGGGGCAGCTCCTGCGTTGAGCGTCTGCCCCCTAGTGGTCAATGTGCATCATAGCAACCAGTTGTTCTGGTTCTGGTTCTGGTTGTTCCGCCATAACGGTTGCTCAGGGTTTTATTATGTAGATTATTTTCCATAAGAACAACTGTAAACCTACTTTTGCCCCACTCTGTACTTGCGAAGGTTATGAAATTCGTTGGTTTTGACAGCATGATTATGCTGCTTAAGAGCCTAACCTAGAAAAAATTTTTACTGTCTATTCACAAATATCATGAATATTGCAAAATATGATTAGAAAGGATTGAGGTTACTGCCCAGTGGAAACATAAGCACATACAGGCAAATGCACAAATGATGCCGTCGGCAAGCAGAACGCTTTGCTGACTTACGTTGGGACAGTCTTCATTTCTTGGAGGTTTATTGTTGAACCTGCTTCCTGCCGAGACAGAAGCACAGCGCCCATCGGGACGTGCTGGGCTCCGAGTGCCACTCAGTGGTGGGGCCAAAAGTAGTGAAGGTGCAGGTCTCTCAGGCCAAGATTTCTCATGTGGTTTTTATTACACCTGTTTGCCAAGTTTTAGTCCCAGGCCCTGAGAATTCTCATTGGCCAGAATTCACAAGTAGTGATTCTTTCCGCTTCTCTGGTTTACTTAGAAATACCTCCAAAACCTTGTTTCGCTGCTACTTGAGACTCTTTTAGAATATGTGTGCTGCTGCCCTCGCTTATAAATGCAGCCCAGTGGCCATGCTTCCCCGCTCCTGGTCTGCGGTCTCAGCGCTTACCTGTAGGGGACAGCGTGCTTAATGTGTGTGTAAAAGGAGGTGTCTGAGCACCCCTCCTTGGCTTATTTACAATCAAACTGCTGTAGTATATTTCTTATTGGAAACAGAATTATAGGAAATTGAATTTAATCTGTTCTGAGCTGAGAACTAATTTTGAAATTTTGATTGTCATTAAATACTTAAAATGAGATTGTTTTTCTGTGATTTACTTCTTCTTAAAATAAATTGCCAGGACTTCTAGACAGTTAAGGATTTGATATATTTCTATTGCTCTCTGAAGCTTAAGCTCTACATTTTAAAACTGTGTGTCCCCGCTGGAAGTCAGTAACTGTATTGATCAGAATATTAACTAGGCCTTGGTGCCTTTTTATTATTTTTCAGTAATGCCACTTACCAAGTTTTACTTATGATTTATTTAGAACGTTTAAAAATAATTCTAGCAAAGTGGGGAGAGAGAAACCTTATCTAAGACTTACTGTCTGTCATTTCTACCCCAGCCTGCCTTTGAGTCCCTTAAAGAAAATCCCATCCCGGTCCGTGTGCTCCATACACACTTCGTCACACTGACCTTTGTTTAATGAAACAGCAGTGGTCTGCAAGGCAAACCCTTTAGTGGGAATTCACGGTGCATTCATAAAGGGGGCTTTGTTTGGTTGGTTACATTGGAAAATGAGAGGGGTTTTGTTTCGCTTTTTATTTGAATTTGCAAAATCAGTACAAAACACTGGAAGTTATAACGTAGAATCTTAAAGTTTTACCATCTTGTTTTATTGCTTTAATTTCATTAACTTTCACACGTCGACTAAAGGAACGAGGGGAACAGTATTACCCGCAGTGACTCGGGTCACGGGCTTAGAATTCCCGGTCCACGCCAGCCCCCGATGCCTTCCCCGAGTGCGCTGCCTTTGGCTGTCAGTGACCAGTAGCTGGTGGCGGCAGTGTCACCCGCTCCCAGCTCATGCCTTACTAATTTTGTGTTTATCTCTCATCAGTGCTTCTCATAGTGGTCTCTGTCTGTACGGCTACTGGTGCCTGGAACTGGTTAATAGACCCCGAGACACAAAAGGTAGAAGTTTTGATTTAAAATCTTTAATACATTAAATGCGATACTGGCTATAACAGTGCTTTGTTCATTGGAAGTGTTAGATGCTGCTGCCTGTTACTACTAACAGTGATATTAATCATCATGTTAAAAACATGCCTTACACTAACGTGCTGCAGGAAACCTCGGGCTGGCGATTGTGAATTACGTATCTTTACAGGGGAAAAGGCCTGAGAAACATAACTCCACTGTGATTCCTCCTCACGCATTTCTGAACCTGCGTGCAGCTTTCCGTGTCTCATCTGTCCCTATTTTTACGTCCCCGGGTAACATAGTCTTGGTTCTGCTTCAGTTCGTGTCCTTGGGGCCAGCTCTCACGAATTACAAAACAACATTTTCTCCTGTGAGCTCCCTTTGTGAATACCTTTCCTCAGCCCATACAGCATTGAGGCGGCCTGGTAGGAAGCAAGTGATCAAATAGCACAATATAAATGTCATAAAAAGTCAAGACTAGAAATTAATTCGACTTGGAGGACAAAACCAGGAAGGATCCCAGGCCACTGACAGTGTAGCCATGTGCACCAGCAGTTTCCAGAACCGAGTTACAGATTAGCCTCAGAGGCACCCAATCCATAAGGTCACAGCCAGTTCCACGGTTTCATTGTCTGGGAAGATATACGTATAGGTTTCTTAGCTAGCAAAGCGTTTATTTCCTTAGCGTTTATCTCCAAAAAAAATTTCCTGCCTGAAGTTTAATATGGGAAACACTGAGAGAGCTCCCATTGGGCACTGCCGGGAGTATCCCTATACCAATGCAATAACAGGGTTCATAATGTTATTTCTCGAAGCATCCTTTGATGAAAGCTGGCAGCGTGCCTCTCAAATTCTGCCTCTTTCTACTAACCTGGCTCTTCATTTCCAGCTCGGGCTTTTTTATTAGAGAAGCAGTCGTCTCCAATATATCAGTGAAGTCCGTCCGTCCGCCCCCCCCCCCTTGCAGCTTTATTTATGTAATAATGTAAATTTATTTAAATTTATGTAAAGACGTTATTTATGTAAAAATGTATAATTTTCACAAATCTTAATCCCACTTCCCCATTATAAACTGGAATTAGGTGTATTCCCATTTCAGTAGGTGTATTTATGACCTTTTATACAGGAGAAAAGCCTGCTAGGAAGGCTTGTCAGCAGGCCGCGTGGCAGCTCAGGCAGCCGGGGTTCCTTCGCATGTAGTCTCCTGCCTGGATCCACTGGGGTGGGTTGTAATAAGCAGGGGAGGTTGGTGATGGAATTTTATGTTAATAGAGGGCTTTTGTGGCAGAACGGAAACTCTCCTGTGTGTTCGTTTATAAAAACCCGATCTTAAGGCTGCACTTGGTGCCCATCTGTAGGGGAAGAGTGAAGGAAGCTGCAAGAAGATTGAAAAAGGTCTGTCCTGGGAAATGAAGCCGACTTCTAATTGGGAAAAATACAAGCTGATTTTCAGCTAGTTGAGATCTTAATAAAACACAGAATTAAATGTAATTTGAAATCGGCCCAAAACTCTGTAGTTAATATGATTTTCTAAATTAGGTGAGAATGTGAGGATTAGCCTAAGGGTTGGCTCTGTATATTTTAGTATTTAATAAGCTCCAACCTGACAAGCCTTTTCAATAGCAATTGTGCCTGTGGCCTGAGATGCAGACGCAAAGCCAGTGGCTGGCCGGAGGGACGCGGGAGAGGGACCTGGCAAACCGGGAAACACGGGCCCCCGGATCTAGGGGACGCTGCTGCTTGGAGGCGGTCGGTTGTGGCCTCGGAGGCGAGGAGGCTGGCACCGGCTGATCTCATTACAACGAAAGCACAAACGGTCCGGTCCGTGCCGACACCGCGCAGGCGCGTAAAACAGCGGGCCGTGGGGATCACTGTCCTCAGGTTGTGAGCAGACAGGCCTCGGGAATAGTGATCTTTGTTCGGGAGCTCATCCTTCTGGGAGCTTCGTCCTCCTGACGTTTCCAGCCTCTCGTGGCTTCGTGTGACAAGTTTATTTAACCGGGACCATGCTAGGCCGCCTGCCAGGCGCTTTCATAAGTTCAGGCTTGTCCTGAATCGGGCGCACCTCGTGGTGTGCCGGGGCGCAGAGGCCCCGAGCCTGATGCCGTCGCTGCCCCTCACTTCCTGGTCCACTCGATTTGTGTTGCCAGACCCGATAGCGGGCTTCTCTCCTTCCGCTGCTTCCCTGGCCCCCAGGAGTCCGGTTTCAGTGCCGGCTTGTTTTCCGAACGTGGCTCCTGGACGCCTGCCCCTCCACATGGTCTTAGTGTGTGTGTGGTCCCGTTTTCTGCTATCGCCTGAGGATCCAGATCTGACTCCCCCTTTTTTCCTGAACTCTGCTTCCTTACGGATAGCCGCCCGTTTTTCCCTGCTGGAGGGTCCCGCGGCCATCGGAGTCTCGGTGGCTTCAAAAGCAAGTGCACCGCTGCTGCAGGGAGGAAGGGGAGGCTGGAGTTGGCTATGGAGGATGTGCAGGGTTAGCCGGGTGGAGAGCAGAGGGAGAGGGCAGCATATGTGCCCATGCGGCAGGACGCCATTCCACGGGGCCAGGCTGCGCAGGGCACAGTTTGCCCAAGTCCTGAGGAAGCTGTTTAACAGGGAACTTCTTAACTAGATCACGTGTGACTTGTGTTTTCATTGAGATCCAGTCCTCTTCACTCCACAAGACTCGTCGTGGCGCACGAGTTGCCTCCGATGTTGGGAAAGCCCTGCGCAGCACCGTGTCCCTCTCGGGGGACGGAAGCGTCTGCTTTTCACCGGCCTCGCCCTGGGCGGGCTCAGTAGATAGTTGTGGGAGAGTGGCTTTTTATTACAGGAATGAATTTGTAGTGGTTCGGGTATTTGGAATGAATGGAGGGAATATTACTATATTGTCTTGCTGCATTGAAGTTATAAAACATACGTGTTTTCATTTTTGTTGCATAGACATACAGAGAACTGGCATTACTGGCAGTCTTCAAATGCCCGTATCTTAGATGACTAAGATGTTACATATGTGTATGCATGAGTGGAGAGGTAGGACGGAATCTGTGTTGTTGGAGATTTTTAACATTTTTCTATGGCAAACCCTTCTTCTCAGGTGTCCTTCCTCACGTCCTTGTGGAATCACCCGTTTTTCACCATTAGCTGCATCACCCTGATCGGCCTGTTCTTTGCTGGGATTCACAAGAGGGTTGTCGCTCCCTCCATGTATCCTTTACACGCTGAGTTTGCTCGGAACGAAGCTGAGGCGCCTTCTCGGCGAGTGGGGCGTCGTTGACGCCTCTTATAAATGACGGGTTTTCCTTTAACCACGATGTCAGTATCGCCGCGCGGTGTCGAACTATATTAGCAGAGTACAACATGTCTTGTGATGACGTAAGTATTCTCTTCATTTGAAAAGTACGGACATGTGAAAGGACTCTGTTTTTGCTTAAATTAAACAAGCATTAACAATAATTGTCTCCATGGAATTAATAGTGGGAATATTCCTTATCGCATTGATTCTAAGACTTTTTAACTATTTCAGCCTCTGAAATTGAGATGTATTCAATCAGCAGTGTCTTACCATTAAATTGGTAGAACTGACAGTTTAATTTTTCTTGATGCAAAATCATGATGCATCTCTTCTCACATTCCAGCCGTTGGTTAACATTGTAACTTGAGGGAATTAAAGTTTACTGTCGGGAAAATAAAAGTTCAGTTCAGCTTTGAAAAAATTAATAAAAAGTAAAATTTACTGCTGGAAAAAGAGAAATGCTTTTGTCAGATACATCGTTTTATTCGTATTTTATGCACTGCGGTAAAGCACATAAATTAGTCCAATTACACTAAATTTATTTTATCCAGTTGATTGGCTGATTTTTAAGTAACCAGGGGACAGGGATACATCAAATAAAGATTGTACGTGTGTGTTTTCACATAATAAAGACTTGGGAAGAAAGCTCCACGCAGAGAAAACTTTGAAAGATAATTTTATTGCTTAATCTTGACTAAACATAGAGAGGTGTTCTAATACCCTTCAAGGGCCCTTTGAGGTTTATAGATAAACGGTGGTGTTTTTAACAGAATTGTGTATTTAAAAACTTAATTTTTTATTGTTACAGACAGGAAAACTGATTCTGAAACCCAGGCCTCATGTTCAGTGACAATCTGCAGTCACTGTGCCGGGACCTACAGCAGCCTTTCTTCGGAGAAGTGGCACAGCAGAGCCATCAGGGTCCCTGTGCCGTTGGATGTGGACGGTCAGAGCGACAGCCGACAGGACGTGTGCAATATTTACCCAGATAGCTTGACGGCGGGACTCCCAGGATCAGCGCTGGCACCGCGGGCTGCTGGCGTATCAGTATTAGTGTCACTTTAGTACTTCAGATCCTGCAGCGGTTGTTGCAGGTGAAGTATGTGTGTATGTTACTAAGTTAAACTTAGAAACAGAACCTCATCCAGTTTTTATAATGTATTTTTGCAAACTACTGTAAATAGCAAATCAATGCCAATGTCAAAGAGGAAAGCGTTATGTGGACTCGGTTCTCCTGCACCAGTATTTCAGGAATGCCAGCTTGCCGCCTCTACGGCTCTTTAAAACCTCCTGTTAGTGTAGCGGTGCCTGTCCTTCCACTCCTCTCTCGGTCAGAATGCGGGAAACCCCCGAGTCGGGCTTGGACTGAGGAAAACTCATCTTCGTTATGTTGCAAGAAATCACAGATGTTTTGAGAAACGATTTTTGTTAAACCAGATAGTGAACTTCAGCCACTATTGGGGAGATACTTTCCTATTCATTGTTTTCATTTCATGCTAAATTTACTTTCTATTTTAAAAACAATTTTAAGAACACTCCAGAGGCTTCTGAAAATACCAGTTTAGTTGTAAATTATGTATTGTCCGGGCATGTGACGGTTAGTGTTCTAGGTAATTGGGATTTTATGCTGTGGGCAGCGTGCCGTTGCACTAGGATCGCAGTGCCCTTGATCATCCAGTCCGTCAGGGGAGCTGGCGGCGGCGCCACAAACGAGAGCGCCATTCCCGCTGTTTGGAGAGTGTTACTGACATACTGTGTATGCATACTAGCCACATGTACTATATAACTTAGAATCAAAGTATTGGGATTGCTGTAAATATTTTAAAGAACTGGAGGTGCCTTTTACCTGTTTATTAGAAGATTTTGAGGTTTAAATTATTTCAAGAGTAATCTTTTAAATTTCATTTGACGTAAAGCTGTAAATAGGACAGTAATAGGACAGACTTTTTAACCAGGCTACCATTTCATGAAACGTGTTCATCCTGGCTTTCATGTGCATCAGGTTTTATTCTTTGAACTGTAGCAATAAAACCCTCTGCTCCTAAGAAGTCTTAAGAGGGTATTCTCTCTATTCTGCGTTGTTTTATTTTCTGTAAATTTTGTAGGTAAATATGTGCATAAAAATAAAGACTTTATATATAATCGGTGATTGGGCTTTTCCCTTGGTTTATTGTAACTCAGTACAGGCTAGCTCCAAATGAGATATTTTATTTTAATCCTGTCAGTAGAGCAAATTTCCAGTAGCACTTGTACATACCCCATTTATTCAGCTATAACTTTGTCTTCCTCATTGTCTAATAACATTTGGCTCTTAATCAGGAAGTGCAGGTTTTCTCAAACTTGCATTTCCAGCTTCCTGCAAGAGGATAAGTTGGACGTAGATAATAGTGTGGTAAAGGCCTGGGGAGCGAGTGGGAGGAGAAAGGTGGGGGTCAGTGGGGAGAAAAGGGGATATCTGTAATACTTTCAGCAGTAACGATTAAAAAGAGGAACTTGTTAGGTCCTTAGATCTTTCTGGAGTTATCAGCTACTTGGAGTATTTTGATTAAAGCCGTGCAACTTCTCCCCTAGAAAGATAGGCTGTGTTCATGCACACACTTTGCATGCATTTGGAGAGGATTTCCCAGGCTTCCTGGCACCAGCCTCTTTGGAGTCTCCAAGAAAGAAACTTTTGTAAAAGGTTTTTCACACTTTTACTTCTAACAGAAAAATTCGTTTTCCAAGCAAACCTTGGCTCTGGTTGAAATAGGCCCAAGAGTTGTTGCCAAGTTAGTTTCTCCTCACCACTGCCCTCACCCTCGTACCTGCTTCCACACTACCAGGTGGGTATTAGTGGAGGCCAGTCCTCTGATTTCACAGGCGGGGCAGACAGCCTCAGGTTTTCAAAGTGACTTTAGATCCCAATAACTTCGTAAAGACAGAGGCAGCACCAGAACCCACGTCTCTGGACTCAGCTTGAAAGGATGTGTGAGTGTGTGCGTGTGTGTTGGACTTAATTCATGAGCTGTTACAATGTTATGGTTAGGAACACAGGCTAGCCAGGCTGGATTTGAATCTCAGATCTGCTCCTTGCAACTTTCCTCATTTCTCCTGCGTAGATAAAATGTAGGGTGGGGCAAAAGGAAGTTTGCAGTTGTGAGCACGCAAAACACAGTTTTTCTTGTATTATTATTTATTGTATTATTTTCCATACAAATGACTGTAAACCTGCTTGTGCCCAGCCCTGTGTAGGGTTGGTCAGTCTCCCCAGTTTATATAGAGTATTAAACATGTTAATTCATGTAAAGCACTTGGCTACAAAGTCACTGCTTAGTAAATCTGTTAAATCCTAAAAGTGAAAAAAAAAAAAAGACCCCACTGTTACAACCTTACCCAATGTCAGTATCTCAGTTGAAATCACCATGAGGGAATTCAGTCTGTATTTTGAACTAAGCAAACTTCTGAATAGTGGATTAAGTGCAAGAGAAAGGACATTTGCCTCTAATGTAGTGCTTATGAGCCAGTCTCTGTTCTTGGCACCTTTAACACTAACAATCCTATGACAACTGCATTAGGTATATTTTATTGATGTCTCCATTTCACTGATGAGGAAACTGAGGCAGGAAGATGAAGGAACTTCTTAAAGGAGTCCATTCTGAAATATTAGGTGGGATTTGTCTAAGTCAGGAGTTGTGCTAGGCACCAGGGACACTAAATCGTGGTTCATTCTTTTTGAGCACCTCCTGTACCTTAGGCTTGGTGTCAGGTGCTTTACATAATTTCATTTAAGCCTCACAATAACCTTGCTAGTTAGGTATCCTTAATCCCATTTGATTATTATGGAAATTAAATTTGATAATTTGGCGGGGTTCAGTTGCAATAAACCGCACCAGCTGGTGGGAGGTGCATCCCGTATTACCATTCAAATCCAGCCTCCTTCCCAGGAAATCCCACGGGACTCCGCCCCTCAGCCAGGCCCGGCCCCGCCCACCTCCTCTACGCATGCGCGCTCCTCGCGCAGCCCCTCCTCCCTCGCGCCGCGACGCGCGCCTGCGCAGTGCTTTCCATGTGGGCCCCGGCTGTCCGCCCGCCCAGGTGAGCCGCCGCGCGAACCGCCTCCTCGGCCAGGCCCTGCCACCAGCCGGGCAGCCGCCCCCGCCTCGCCGTTGCCGCCCCCTCTCGGTCTGCACGCCGCCATGGGCAAGAGCAGGACGAAGCGCTTCAAGAGACCTCAGTTCTCCCCTACCGGCGACTGTCAGGCCGAGTTGGCAGCGGCGGAGAACGGGACCGAGCTGGAGGAGGACGACGGGCCGGCGGCGGAGCTGCTGGAAAAGGTGGGACCCGGGCTCGCGGGCCCGAGGGGCGGAGCGGGGCGGGCGAGGGGCGCGGGCTGCGGCTCTCTTCTGACCCCGCTCCCTTCCGCAGCTCCAGCACCCGAGCGCCGAGGTCCGCGAGTGCGCGTGCGCCGGGCTGGCGCGGCTGGTGCAGCAGCGGCCGGTGCTCCCGGACCTGGCGCGCCGGGACGCCGTGCGCCGCCTCGGGCCGCTGCTGCTCGACCCCAGCCTGGCGGTGAGGGAGACGGCGGCCGGCGCGCTCAGGTGAGCGGGGCGGGCGGCCGGGGCGGGGCTTCGGGGCCGGGCGGCGCAGCTGTCTTGGGTAGCTGGAGGATTTGCAGAGGGAGGATTTGAACTCAGACCCCAGAGGCTCCATTTGCAGAGGGAGGATTTGAACTCAGACCCCAGAGGCTCCCGGCTGCCCAGCGTCCTCCCTCAGGGCCTAGCGCGCATTGTCCCCTCTCCAGGAACCCTCCAGAGCGTCCTGAGAGTCAGGAAAGGCTCCCAGTACAAATGTGCCAGGGTTTCTGGGTGTAGGGGACTGTGATCAGGCAGCACATGGGGCGAGACAGTCGAGATCCCCGCCGCCAGAGTGAGACGCGCTCTGGAGAAAACCCAGAGGAGGATGAGTTGGGGGTGAGACGTTACTTTAAAGTGGAGGCCCTCTAGGTGACAGCTGCCAGGAACGGGCCGGGGCCGGGGAGGAGCAGCAGAGAAGGGAGGCAGCAGAGGCCTTGTCACGGGTAAAGAATGGAGGTTGGTGTGGCTGCGTCGGGTAGGGGCGCGGTGTTATGGGAGAGGAGGCTGGAGAGATGGACAAGAGCTTGGGGGTGCGGGACCAAAGGACCTATTCGTTCTGAGCAGGAGTGACATGATCCAAATTACCTTTTCAAAAAGGCACTCTGGCGGCTGTGCAGCCAATGGACTGGAGAGGGGGCAAGAGTAGATGTTGGTGTTTGTAGTCCTTATAGCTCTGCCTCTATTTATTGTGTTTCATTCATTGGCTTCGCAGGTCAGGGGTGCCTCAGGGATGTCCTTCTCAGTAGGTTCCAAGACAGGGTCCCTTCACGTAAGATTAGGCTGTGACTTATTCACATTATATAGGAAAAGTCTTTCCCCCTCCCATCCCTGTAGGCGCGCACCTCCGCGCTTCTCAGACGGACTTGTTGCATGACTAAGTCCTTTGTTTGCATCGTGTACGACAGTAGTCAGAACAGGTGGGAATCCAGGGATTGGTTCTGCAACATCTTATCAAAATAATAAGCAATTTCGTCTGGGAAACCTTAATGGTTAGAAATGGAAATACGTTGGAGGGCTTCATGGTGCTTTGTGATGTGCTCTGAAAGTAACACGTGTCTTAAACTCGTGTAGGAATCTCAGTGCTTGTGGAGGCTTTGAGGTTTGCGATGACATGGTGACGAAGGACATCATGACGCCGCTGGTCGCCCTGCTCCGGGAGGTATGCAGCTTCTACAGAATCCTGGGGGCAGTTGTCAGATGGAGCGTTGAGTATGCAAACTCAGGGTTTTTTGTATGTTTTTGTTTTAGTACTTGGGTGTGATGTTGTCTTCCCTCAAAACATCCTATGGGAATTTTATTTCTTTTCCTGGAAACACTGATCTCTCATCATCGTTGATAGCAGTCTCTAGTTTGTCCCCACTACCTTTATTTATATAATAGTTGGAAAAGACCTTCCCAAAACTATAGACAGACTCCTTTAGACTTTAAACTTCATACAACAGAATAATTAGCATTCCTTCTTTACGCACGGGGTGCTCGTTTATATATTGTTAAACCCTCACAGCTGTCCACTTGGCATCTGTAAAATATCTGGTTTTTGTTGTTTTGCCTGAAAGATGACATTAAGTTCCCAGATTTAATACCGTGCCAACTTTTTTTGCGTGATACGAGCTCCGGGATCAAGGCGCTCTCTCGCTGGCGTGCCTCTGGTCCACGGTGCTGTCCTGAGGGGTGATTTTCACTCGGTGCTCTCCAGGGTCATCCAGTTCTATGAGAGGCACCAGCCTGTTCCTTTGTAAAGCAGTGGCCCCACCAGGAGTGATTTGCCCCACAGGAGCCGTCTTTGATGGTCACAGCTTGGGGGAGGGGCTGCTCCTGGCAGGCGGTGACCGAGGATGCTGCCAGACCTCCTCCAGTGCACATGTCAGCCCCACAGTAGAGACTCGTCGGGTCTAAAACGCCGGCCGTGCCGAGGCGAGAGGCCCTGCTTTAGGGGACGCCGTGGATGCTGCTTGAGGCGCAGTACACAGGGTGGTCCCCTGCACCTGCTCTGGAGCCAGGATGCCTGGGTCTGAGTCCCAGCTGCACCACACACCACACTACCCCCCCAGCAGCTCTCAGAACCTCAGTTTCCCGCCGGTAGTGGAAGACTGGACAGTGGTTCCTCTACTTCACGGGCTTGTGGTGCGGGCTGAGTGACTCCGTGTATGTGAGGTGCGTAGACTGGTGCCTTGCATTTAGAAGGCACTGCGTGGATGTCAGACCTTACCGTGTGTTGGTTTTCTTTGCCTTGTTTACTGTCTTTATCACATTAGATTGAATACTTCGTATTGATTTTACATTTTTATTGTTTTGTCTTGTTTGTTTTGTTAATCCTCACCTGAGGATATTTTTTCCATTAATTTCCACAGAGAGTGGAGGAGTGGTAGGGAGGCGGGGAGAGAGAGAAACATCGATGTGAGAAAGACACATCAGTTGGGTGCTTCCCACATGCACCCCGATGGGGGCAAGGATCCTGCAGCCCAAGTTCGTGCCCTTGACTGGGAATCGAACCCGAGACTCCTTGTTCCTCTTGCCAAAGGGGAGCAGGCTTGTGAACCACTGTGATTTCTGATGTTTAGATTTTGTGATTGTTCGCTGTCATTAGCCGTTTGGTTTCATTGTTCTTTTGAACCAGGTGCTACTTTTGATGTTTGGTTACAGTGTAGCGCGGGACTGGATTCCAACGAGATGCCTGCCCGGGAAGAGAAGGAGCCGCACAGACATTCTGTTGAGAACATAGCCAACGAGGCCGTGAATGTGCTGTGGAACATCTGGTGAGGCGCTCAGCCCGCCCCCCACCCCCCCCAACAGCGCGGCTCAGCCCCGGGGGCGCTCTGCTCTCCGCTGTGCGCCTGTAACCCGGACGCTGGCCCTGGGTGCTCGGTCAGGTCAGGTGCTGAGTCCTCCCTCCCGGCTTGGTCCCTCATCACTGCATCTTCTCCTGCTTCTCCGCGCTTCTCCCCAGTCCTTACTGCTGACCAAAACACGGGAGCCTTGGCCACTGGCACGCGCCGCACACCCTTCCCCCACCGGCGGGTACCTGCAGTGGCAGCTGTCCTAAAGCCAGAGGCCCGCGCAGTCGCTGCTGTGGTCTGGCATCTGGACCGAGACAGGGACCACACAGCTCGGTGGTGCCTGACGCCCCCACCCTGCGTGGCCGTGCGACAGGGAAGCAGGTGCCTGGGAGGAGCTCCCCCTCCCCGCTCCATTCCAGGACTGCCGCAGCCGCGGCCTGGGTGCACCTGCTCTTAGGAGTGGAAATGGCTAGAAACACAACCTGGATCTCCTTTTTTCTCCCCCACTTTATGTTCTCCATTTTAGCAAGACGCTGCCAGAGCTCCTTCTGTTTAGTCAGCAGCAGTTATAACTTCTGGCCAAAAGCACGGGTACTTCTTAGTAAGAAGACAAGACTCAGTCAGATCTGAAAGCTGCCGACACGGCAGCCCCAATTGCCTCTGGTTCATGGGAAACAAGTGCACGCGCTCCCCCGGCAGCACGGGGAGCCGACGTGAGGAGAGTCATGGGGAACTAGTGCACGTGCTCCCCCGGCAGCTTGGGAGAACCGACGGGAGGAGACGGCATCGGAGCGGGCAGCAGCGCACCACATGACTTTATTTATGTATTAAATGTTTTTATTGGTTTCAGAGATGAAGGGAGAGGGAGAGAGAAACATCAGTGGTGAGAGGGAATCACTGATCGGCTGCCTCCTGCACGCCCCACACTGGAGCTCGAGCCTGCAACCCAGGCCTGTGCCCCGACTGACTGGGAATCAAACCCTGACCTCCTGACTCATAGGGTCAACAACACCGGCCATTGGGCCACAACACCGGGCCACGTAACTTCAACCTATAGAAACTGTTGAACTTGGAGATTCTCTAGAAAGTTCTCCGGGAAGAGCCTGAAAGTGTAATCTCAGTGAGCTCTCTCCTGATGCCTGTGAGCCTCTCTGTGTCATGCCACTGACATGTTTGCTTATAGTTTATATTGTAAATATACTTTCATACATGTGTACTTTTACTGTCTCAGTGCATGTGTGTTTACCCTCCTGGCTGTACTGACTTGGCTGTGGGCTTCTTGAGGGCAGGTTCTTGGAGTGCAGTAACTAGAGAGAGAGGAAGACAGGAACAGTTCATGTTTCAGTTCGTAGGACTGGATTTAGTGCTGTAGTCAGCTATTAGTATGTGATATGGGTATGTGGTATGTATGGGGCAATATTTTCTCTGGAAGCATGGCTGTCATTATTACAGTTAGCTCTGTTTACCCTGTATTTAGTACATATGATAATAGCAGTGATAACATTAATTCTGATTTTTTTATTAACAGTACGGTTTTTAAAAATATTATAGCAGGATCTCCATTACAGACTAAATTCTGCTTGTTGAAATTATCAGAGTCTAGAAAGAATGGCTAAAATTTAATCCTACTTTCTTAAAATTGCGTGCCTTTGGGGAGAAGCATAGAGGCCTTTCACTTACTGTCACTGCGGCGCGGTGGGAAGCGCAGTGGGCCGGCCCTAGGAGCCACCACGCACAGAAGGTGTGGTCCTTGGGCAGGTCACGCACCTCTGGGGCCTGGGCCTCCTCTGGAAGGAAGTGGTTTCTCAGGCTCTTCCAGCTCTGCCCGCCTGTGAGCAGACGGGGGTCGGGCAGAGAGACGGGCGGAAGAGCCCACTGGGTGGAGAAATAGACGCAGACACCGCTGCGTTCCTGTCCAGAGAGGACAGTGGGCAGTGGTTTCTTCATAAAATGGCGGGTGTTTGACTCCAACTCTGGTTCTGTTATAAAACCTGACTGACTTTTTCATGAATTCCTGTGGTTGATTTCTTAATGTGAAAATGTGAATAGTAACACTTTTCCCCCCCTTCAATTTAGTGAATGCAGTAACAGAGCAGTGTCTGTATTCAACAAAGAAGGGTGCTTGGAGATGGTATTAAAGTACTTAAGCAGGTTTCCCACCAACGTCGACCTGGCCATTTCAGCAGGTAAGGGAAGAAACAGTGATGATCTACTTACGTGTGGCCGGCCTTGTTTGAAAATGTTTATTCAGATGTAGCATGTTTCTCGTGTGCAAATGCATAGCTGAGCTCTGTTCTGAATCTTTTAAAATCTGTGGTCAGTACTTACACAGTTTTCCTGCTCTTCACTCGGAACGGGAGGGAAGCAGTTAATTGAGCCTGTGAGGCTTCTGCTGTTACCATTCATAGAAGCCTCTCCCTTCCTGAGCTCCTGGCTGCCATTCGCGGAGAAACAGTGGCCCACAGCTACCAGGCCTCGCAGCCAAAGGCCATTGGATTCTGGACCTATTTAAATGCCTTGCACCACTGTCTCCTCCTTCTTTTGTAAACATGTTTTTATTGATTTTTAGAGAGAGGAGGGGAGAGGGATAGGCTAGAAAGATAGAAACATCAATGAGAGAGAAGCATCATCGATCAGCTGCCTCTGGCACACCCCCTACTGGGGATTGAGCCCACAACCCAGGCATGTGCCCTGACCGAGATCGAACCGGTGGCCTCTTGGTTCATGGGCCGGCGCTCAATCACTGAGCC
This sequence comes from Myotis nattereri, assembly GCF_964212035.1. Taxonomy (NCBI): domain Eukaryota; kingdom Metazoa; phylum Chordata; class Mammalia; order Chiroptera; family Vespertilionidae; genus Myotis; species Myotis nattereri. Next base: position 2,791,040 of record NC_138090.1, read on the forward strand.
ACACCAGCCGGGCTGCTGTCTCCTACCTTTGGCATAAAACTGGTAAATCTGGGCCTTTTTTTGAGAGAGGAAAACAAATGATTGAAATTTCTCGCAGGCCTGCTTCCCTTCCTTGGGATGGCAAAGCTGCCCGCCTCCCTCCTCCTGCCCACGGGGTTAGAGAGCCATTGGTGAAGTAGGAGCCGAAACCGGAGAACTTGGAGTAGAGCGGAGAAATAATTGATGAAAAGCATCCCTTTTCTGCCCATAATCCTGGCAGGCATCCTTTATTTAACTATGCATTCTCCTGGCAAGGACGAAGCACATTCTCCTTAATGCTGTTTCTCTTGGCTCTAATGGGTACTTTTAAGAGCACAGAAAAGAAAAAGAAAAAAAAAGAAAAAAAGCCGGGGGGGGGGGGGGCGGCGCAAATACTACTGCGGAAATTTAAAAATCTTTTTCTTAAAATGGACTCTTTGGCAAGGGGGAGACTGAGTAAATGTGGAGTTTCATAAACAGTGGAACAAGGAAATTGGCAGGTGACTTTTAATCTCAGAGGGTGGGTTTTATTACAGTAAGAGTTTCAGGAAAGTTAGTTCATTGCTTTTAAAAGAAAAACCTCACTTCTATTTTTGTGTCTTTAGCCTTGTCACAGATTTATTTGTCTTGTTTGAATTCAGGGGAGGAGTTAAATGGAGCTATTTTGGTGTGAGCTACCCTCGCAGAATTCATTGTTTCTGAGCATTTCATTCTTGTCTTCCTAGCCTATTGTTTGCAGACGGTAACGGAAGATAACCCAGAGCTACTGAAGTCGCTCAGTGCCTCCGCGCTGCCCGTGCTGGAATCCGCCATGCGGGCTCCTGTCAGTTCCATGGCGTACACCCTGTTGAAGACACTGGTGGCAGGTAATGTTTAGCCGGCTGTGACAGGTGCTTCTCAGTAACTTGTAGAGACGGGAGGCTGAAACTCCTTGATTTCACCAATCCGGGCCTTCTGTGCTTACTATGTCTGTTCTTCACTCGGAAATTTTTAATATTGAAGTGGAGACCCTGAATTCAAGCGGTGTGCATAGTTGGGAAGCCTCCTAGAGTTGACTTGTTTTCCATGTAACAGAATACTGTTGTCTGATGGAGAAATGCTGCTCTCAGGGTCCCTTACTAACTAGGAAGATCAGAAATGGGCTGTGGGCATCTAAGACGTGACCACTCACTATATATATATATATTATTGATTTCAGTGAGGAAGGGAGTGGGAGAGAGAAACATCAGTGATGAGAGAGAGTCATTGATTGGCTGCCTCCTGCATGGCCCCCACTGGGGATCCAGCCTGCAACCTGGGCATGTGCCCCTGACCAGGTATCAAACCATGACCTCCTAGTTCATAGGTCCATGCTCAGCCACTGAGCCACACAGGCCAGGCTGTATGTACCACATTTGGTTTTTCCATTCATCTGTGGATGGACACCTGGTGGCTTCCAACCTCTGGCTGTTGAATCATGCTGCAGTGAGTACGGGGGTGCAAATGCCTGCTTGAGTCCCTGCTTTCAGTTCTTTTGGGTATGTACCCAGGAAGTATTTTTTTTTTAAATATATTTTATTGATTTTTTACAGAGAGGAAGGGAGAGAGATAGAGAGTTAGAAACATCGATGAGAGAGGAACATCAATCAGCTGCCTCCTGCACACTCCTTACTGGGTATGTGCCCGCAACAAAGGTACATGCCCTTGACCAGAATCGAACCCGGGACCCTTGAGTCCGTAGGCCGATGCTCTATCCACTGAGCCAAACCAGTCAGGGCCCAGGAAGTATTTTTAACAGTCACTCTTTAAACCATTGGCCTAACTACTTAATGGTAGCTCTCGTTCTGTTTTGATAAGAACGTGCTGCATGATTGGTCCGTTCGCGAGACCTTGGAATTTTTAATACATTGCATTCCACTCTTGGAATATAAGAAGTTGCCTCAGAGAGCAGCTCAGGTTAAGATGAAAGAAAGAAGCAACTGAATTTATCATTTTCAAAGAAACTCGATCGGTGCTCCTGGCCTGTTGCGAGGCGGTGTATCAGAGGAGGGCCTGTGAGCCAAGGAGGGGAGAGGTGGCGAGGGGCTGTAGTAACAGGAGCTCCTCTGTGCACAGCTCGCTGACATGTACTAGAAACCAAACAAAGGCACTGGGATCAAGATTTTTTGAAATTACAGCTGAGCTTAGAGAACCAGTCTTGTGGAAACCGTATTTATCAGATTTCGAAGGCGAGTCCTTTGTCCTTGCACTCATTTTCTCCCAGGCACAGTGTGGAATCTAAAGGACATTATTCCGTCCAAGAGTCAAGCAGAAATCATAAGCGCCATCCTCAAGATCTTATCCGAAGTTTTGGAAATGGACGCGGGCGCAGTGGTCATTCAGATGAAGGAGGCGGAGACGCAGAGGCTGAGAACCGCCGCGGAGACCGAGGAGATGCTGGAGAGCGCGAGCGGTGCGGGCTTGACCGAAGACGACGAGATGGAGGAAACTCCTCCCAAGAGAAGGGTCAGGAGGAAAACTTTCATTTCGGATTTACTTCCGGTAAGTCAGGTCTGTGCGTCCAAACGGGGTCACACGGAGGTTTTCTTTCAACAGCTACCCTACGTTTTGTCGGACAGTGTGAGAGCAGAGTTAACTAGAAAGTGGATTTCAGTGAAAATCAGTGCTGTCTTCCTCCTCCTACAGGGGAAAAAGCCTGTTTAGAATGAAACGTTTACATACAGAAGATTTCAAAGACGGGACAGAGCGAACTGTTACAACACGTTAGAAACACATGGTCATCTTCCCGGCTGCTGTCTGCTCAGTGCCTTTACACGCCGTCTCCCGACTTACCCAGCAGAGGAATTGTCACTCTGCTTGGATTGTCCAACCCAGGGCATCTTTGTCCCTTTTATTTTATTTACTTATTAAATACATTTTTATTGATTTCAGCGAGGAATGAAGAGAGAGAGAGATAGGAACATCAATGATGAGAGAGACTCATAGATCGGCTGCCTGCTGCACACCTCCCACTGGGGACCGAGCCCGCAATCTGGACATGTGCCCTGACCGGGAATCCATTCTTGACCCCTTGGTTCACAGGTCGATGCTCAGCCCCTGAGCTCCGCTGGCCAGGCCTCGTCTCTGTTGTGTTAGTGCTGAGCCTCACCAGGCAGCCGGCCAGATGGCCCTGTGCCCACTGCTGCTGCACGGAAGAGGCTGGGCGACGGGGAAGACGAGCGATGGCTGGTGGGTTTGCTGATTGGGTGATGGTGCCCGCTCGTGCCAGTGGGTGTGACATTGGCGTGAGGGTGCGGGGAACTTTTCAGCCGCGCTGGTCAGCAGAGAGAACACTCCCAAGGAGGAGAGCGGGTGGTCAGGAGGATGGAGGAGCGGAGCCTGCTCATTCAGGTGCACGTCTGTGCCCTGCCGGGTGCCAGGCTCGGGCCAGGTGCTGACCAAGGGAAGATGATTAAGACGCACTTCCTGTCTTCAGGGACCGCCTCCATCGTGGGAGGAGAGGCGCGCGGTAGTGACTTACTGTCATGCCTGTGTTGGGACCGCAAGGGCTGGGCGCAGGCCTCCCCGGGAGCAGTTTGTGTAGAGGAGGCAGAGGATGGAAGAGGCTGTCAGCACTCTGGACAGGCACCTGGGCCGCCTTAGAGGCTGGTGAGAGCAGACGGCACTGTGAGGCCCTGGAGGCCGGAGGCGCAGGAGGCCGCTGGCGCCATCCCGGGGGGAGGAGGCCTGAGCTGGAAGAAGGCACGAACGTCCCCACACTGTACCGCTTCAGACCAGCCGGTCCTCCTTCGTGTCAAACGACCTGAAACTGAGGCTGATCTACGGGAACGCCTTAGAGTTTTGTGAGGCTGTGCCCAGTAAGAATTAATGTGCCTGAAAAGACATCTGTCAGCATACTACTTGTTTGTGTTCACACAGTCTCTTAAACATGAACTGGTGGTGTTTAAAAGGAAAATGTAGTTAGAGCTACTTTTCTAGCCCCATGAATAGCTGTTAGGTGCACAGCATTGTGTCAGGTGTGGGGTGAACACTGCCCTTGAGTTTCTTGCAAGTCATAGCGTGTCGCCTTGAGCATTTGCCTCTGTGGTTAGGGCATCTACCCGCGGACTGCAGGCACTCAGGTTCAGTTCCAATCAAGGACATATACCTGGGTTGCGGGTTCAGTCGGGGCGCGTGCGGGAGGCAACCAGTCGAGGTGTCTTGCCTCTCTCACATCAATGTGTTTATCTCTTCCCCTCTTCCTCTCTCTCTGAAAAGCAATGGAAAAAATATCCTCATGTGAGGATTAACAGCAACAAAAAGTATGGATACTTAACTGGTATTTAGAGATTTACTCCCCTAAGTACTCTTTAAAAATAGAATTTTGCTGCTTATAAAATGCAGTGTTTTCTTATAACAGAAGCTTGCTTTTTAAAGTCTATTGACATAACTGAGTCGACTGGGTGATTAACATGCCAGTCGGCCAGCCAGCGTTTAGGTGCCCGTCGGCTGCCAGCCATCATGCTGGTAGGTGCCGGGAATACAGACATATAGTCCGTTAGCTCCGGTCCTCCTCACTGCGGGAGTCCTTTAGAATCAGACCCTGTAATCGCAGCATTTCACCCAAGAAGCTGCGGTCACAGACCAGGGTCCTCGCTCCCCCACGTCCACAGCTGTCGGCCATCAAACCGCAGTCTGTTCTCGTCGATGTCCCTGCCCACGCTCCCCTCCACTGCCCAGTGTTATGAAGCCGATCTCTGCTATCATAACATTTCTGCTAGATTGGTGCCTCCTGTCACTTGGATAGCAGTGAGCAGCGGGGAACTGTTCCGAGCAGGAGAATTGCATGAAAAGGCAAAAGCTAACTCAGATGCGTCTAAGCCAGATCTGCGTGCCTTTTGAAGTGGGTAAGAGCCTGCAACAGCCTGTCTCGTATATACATTTGGTTTGGTTGAATACCATACCCACAGCAAAGAGGAATAATTTTTACGTTCATTCTTGCCAGCAATAAAAGGAATACAAATATTAAATGAGCTACATCTCTTCAGTTAGCCATTTGCCTTTATTTTTCAAGAGCTTGTTTCGAAATTACAGTTACATTGTTGCACAGGAAGCGGCTTGAGGATAACAAAGGGAGTGTATACCTTCTAGAAGGAAATCGGGACTATGTTGCAGTCTCTAGTTATTTTGTTTGCTTGATTTTTAAGAAATGTTTTTATTGATTTTTAGTAAGAAGGGAGAGGGATGGAGAGAGAGAAACATTGATGAGAGAGAAATTTCCATTGGCTGCCTCCTGCATGGCCCTGACTGGGAATCAAACCAGCAACCTCCTGGTTCATAGGTCAACACTCAACCACTGAGCCACACCGGCCGGGCAGGTCTCTAGTTTTTAAGCTCTGACCCATAAATCTGACAAATAAGATATCCCAAGTAATCTGAACTATTCCACACTAGTGAAATGCGTAATAAATTATAATGCATCCGTCATTCAGACAGTAGAGTTTACATGATTTTTAGCTTATGCACGGGTTTGGAATGTCAGTGTAGCTATTTCACTTTCCATAGGTGATTTGTAAATTAAGGTTGTGTAAGTCTCTCCAGCCCCTCTTAAGGATGGTAATTGACAAGGTTGTGTTAATTTATTCCCGGGGGAGGGGGTGCCCCCTCTCTCTTCAGTGTTAAAGGAATGCCAGCTGCATCTTCAGGGCAGCCAGGAAGCAGCCTTCTGGTCCTCAGCAAGCTCTGCGGGCGTGAAGGGCTGCTGGGAGTTCTCATGGGTGCAGTCTTTCCTGAGGGGACATCCAGGCATCTGAGAGCGGGTTTGTCGTGTGTCAGTGCCTGGCGTCTGAAATGAATGCTCTGTTTCATCTTAGTGCTCAGCTACTTAATATATCCGGCTAAGTTTCAGGGTGAATTCAGTTCATGGGGCTGAGTATTTCTCCGTCTCTCCAGCTAGCGGATTGAGCGTCGACCTATGAACCAGGAGGTCACAGTTTGATTCCCGATCAGGGCACATGCCCAGGTTGCAGGCTTGATCCCCAGTGGGGAGCATGCAGGAGGCTGCCGGTCCATGATTCTCTCTCATCATGGATATTTCTCTCTCCCCCTCTCCCTTCCTCTGTGAAATCAATGAAAACATATTATGAAAAGAACATGCTTTCCCCGACTCTGAGAGCTGGTGTTGGTTTTCCTAGCCCACTAACGAGGAGCTGAGAGAGGCCACGGCACTGCTGACAGCACAGCAGACCGCACTGGAGATCATCGTCAACGTGTGCTGCAGCGAAGGTTCGTCCCCGGCCCTGCTCCCGGGCGGCCCTGCTCCCCTGGGCTCCACAGCTCACCAACCCCAGCCCCGCGTGCTCTGCACTCTCCACAGATCCCTCGGACGATGAGTGGGAGGAAGAGCTTTCCAGCAGTGACGAGAGCGAGGCGTTCATGGAGAGTTCCCTGGGCGAGGGCGGGGGGCAGCTGCTGTCTCCCCTCTGCCTCTCGCACGAGACGCACGCCGCCCTCACCAACTTCCACATCCCCAGGAAGGTACTGGCTCCCGGTCCGGGCTCGCCGTGGGCGCGGGGAAGGCCTGGGAGGCTGCTCGCTCTGTGTGCAGGGGAGTGAGCTCACACTGGGTCACCGGGGACGAAGCCGAATGCAGGCCTGGACGTGGGCTGAGGAGCCTCAGCCGCCCGCCGTCTCACGTAGCTGCCGCGCCGGCTCTGTCAGGGGCCTGTGTAAGGAGTCCACTGTTCAACTTCGCTTTCCTGCCTTTTCAAGTCCAGGTGTTTGAGAAAAGTGCCTTTCCCAGCAGCGCTGCCGTGGACGTGTGTTCCCGGAACCCCACGTGGAAACCTCTGGTTAGAAAGTAAGACCTTGTCTGTTTCAAAGCCGTTTGCCGTCGCTGTGCTATGAAAGGGGGACCACTCAGCCGGAGCTGCCGCCCCCCCGGTTCCCGAGTTCTGTTCCCGGGTGTGTGCCCTGAGAGGCGTGTGCTTAGGGCACTGAGACCCGAGCGTGTGCACAGCAGGGGGCGTCCATCGGCGGCAGGATGGGTCCATGCGTTTGGCATCGTCAGGCAGTAGGATGCAGGCAGCAGTAAGCAGAATCCGAGCTAGGACTTGTCCCCACGGGATGAAACAGCATCGAGCCAGAAAGGGAGGCACAAAGGAATATACGCACTGCTTCAGGTGCTTCTTTAAATATATTTTTATTGACTTCAGAGAGAAAGGGAGCGGGAGAGAGAGAGAGAAACAATGGTGAGAGAGAATCATGGATCAGCTGCCTCCTGCACCCCCTGCAGGGGATTGAGCTGCAACCTGGGCATGTGCCCTGACCAGGGATCAAACTGTGACCTCCTGGTTCATAGGTCAATTCTCAACCACTGAGCTGGGCTGATTCTGTTTTTACAAAGTTCAAAAGCAGGTGGCGCCAGGCTGTGTGTTAGGGATGCGTGCATGAGTGGTGAACCTGTGAAGAAAGCAAGGAACTGTTTCCCATCCATGTCGGGCGTGGTGACCTTCAGCGGTTGGAGCGGCGGGGTGTGGCAGGGAAGGCACAGGGGGCTGTGGGGTGCCAGCCGCGTGCATTTCTCACCTGGGTGCACGGTCGTTGGCTTGAAACAGTTAAACTGGACGTGCATTGAAGGGCTTTCCCGGAGGGAGGGCACACTTCCCAGCTACAGGTGATTTGAAAGCTGCTGCCGTGGCCAGAGTTTTCTAAAGCCAGTGCCTGATGCCCCGGAAGTGGCTGTGCCTCGGGGCCTGGAGGCTCGGGCGGTGTGATGGAGTCTGTGCTGACTGCCGGAGCGCAGGGTGGCAGGGGGCCTGGGTTCCGTGGGGAACCCCGTAGAGAAGCAGATGACATTCTCCGCTCCCGCCGCAGGATGAACACCGTGCAATGGCGAGCCCTCGTGTGTCTCCAGAGTCTCGTGTCCCTGCTGGAGGTGGAGCACCTGGGCGGGGCGCCGGCCCTGCAGGCCCTGGCGCAGCACCTGTCCACCCTGCTCTTTTCTCAGCCAGGTCAGTCGCCGGGCTGCTGTGGGCCCCGCTCGGGCGGAGCGGGACTTGGGAGGGGCAGGACCGGGGACAGGCCCTGTCACGGTCCTTTCAGTCGCTGCGGTCTGGCAGGGCTTTGCCAGGAGCTCGCTTCCACCGCACAGCGTGTCTGCGACGATGGCACGTGTGCCGCTTCCCACGCTCGGTCTGGGTCTGTCCCCTTTGCACAGAGCCGCTTGCCTCGGAGAAAGGCACTCACGCCTCACCCTGTTTCAGACTTTGCCAAGCACGTGGACTTCCTGGAAGCCATCAGCAGCGCCTTGAGGGCCCTTCTGCAGACAATGGCCGCCAACAACATTTCTCAGGTGAGATGTGGCCGCTGTTCTGTGCAGCCCGCCAGGAGCCTGGTTATGGAGGCAAAGTGATGCCCTCACTGCTGGTGAAGGGCGTTTCCGTCACGTGGCCCTTGTACAGTACGAGGAGAGCAGAGGCGCCTAACGTGAGACTAAAGCCTTTCCCCTCCCACCGCGGCCCCTCCTCCCACCGCGGCCGCAGGCTTTCTCATTGGTGCAGCTTCTTTTTTTTTTTTTTTTATTATTTTTTAAAAAAAATATATTTTATTGATTTTTTACAGAGAGGAAGGGAGAGAGATAGAGAGTTAGAAACATCGATGAGAGAGAAACATCGATCAGCCGCCTCCTGCACATCTCCTACTGGGGATATGCCCGCAACCCAGGTACATGCCCTTGACCGGAATCGAACCTGGGACCTTTCAGTCCGCAGGCCAACAGTCTATCCGCTGAGCCAAACCGGTTTTGGCTCATTGGTGCAGCTTCTTGACGGTGAGTAAAGATTTTCTCTGCTCCTCGTTTGTCTCCTTAACAGCATTTTATTACAGACGTTTCCAAGCACGCCCTCCTGACCCTGCACAGCCAACCACCTCACCTCCATGCGAGGCGCCTTTTCCCTGAAACATTTAACTTTTTATCCAGGAAATTGTCAGACTTTCCCAAAAGCAGAGATGGTAGTGTGTGGTCATAAGATAATAGCGTAAGGAACCCCCACGCATCGTCACCGTCACCGGGTCTTAGCCGGTTATTTCACCCGTAAATGAACTTTTTAAAATTGTAACCACAGTACCGTTACCCCAGGCTCACAAATGAACTTGGTTATCAGTGATGGGTGGTGAGAGCACGCTCCCTGTCTGGTCGGTCCTCTGCCACCCCCGGCTGCTCCTCGGGCCTTGAGGGCTCTGCTGGGCTCCGTTCCTCTTCACTAGTCCCGTCACCACCCCGGGTGACCTCACTGTCCCAGGGCCCCGGCTTCCCAAGGCCTGGACCTCCTCCCCAGCGGCCGGGTCTTCCTCCTGGACTCCATGGCGGGGCCCCCAGGACATCCCACACATGCCACGCTGCCCCTGGCCCCAGAGTTGACTGGGAATGTTAAACGTAGTGCGTGCTGCTGGCTTCATACGTACTCTTCAAACATTTCTTTGTACATCGGAAACTTTTTTTCAAGAACGTAACTTTTTGATTCTGTGACATGGGAATGGGAAGAATGCCCGGCCTGCCGCGTGGCTGTTGGGAGGGTCAGCGAGCCCTCCCTGCAGGGCTTGCAGGAGCCTCTGGCATTTCACTGATGTGCCATGGTGCCAGGCGGCCATTGGCGGGGCCAGCCGAATGCTTAAGAGGAACTGCTCAAGCTCAGGCTCAGTGACTGAGAAAGTGTCCCTCTGGGTTAAGGTTGTCCGTTCTCGGGCTGGCGGCGTGTTGGGCATGGAGCTGCAGGAGCCTGGCTCCCGAGGGCTTTATTAGCAGAGGACACCGAGGGCTGGACTTGCTGAGGGACAGCTCCGGCCTGGACACAGCTGTCCTGCCGCCCAGTGGCTCTCCCACACGAGGCACTTCCACTGGGAGTCAGACGGCCATGATGCCACACGCCTTCTCCCCACCGGCCGGCCCGCTCTGAAAGCGCCAGAGTTAGTGGAGCTTTTCCCATCCGACGGGCTTCTCGTTCAGAGATGAATTCGGTGGTTTAGAGCAGCTCGGTCTCTTCGACAGAGTGACAGCCCACATTTAGTGAGTGCTGTGCGCGCACTGTTTAACCCTCCTAGCAGCTCTGTGACGATCATCGCCCCCAGTTGCTGACGGGAGACGAGGGTTCCGAGGTCTAAGGACCTGGGCTGGATCGCCAGGAGGAAGGAGTGGGGCTGGGATTCGAACCCAGGGCGTCAGGTCCCGGTCCCGAGCCCTGGGTGCCCACACTGTGCTGCTTCTCCCAGGCAGCAGGACGTCGCACTCTCCCCTGTCCTCATGTGTGCAGATTAGCTCACACCGGAAGTATCCCTGCACGGCAGAGTGCTGTGTCAGCTAATGGTTCCACAGTCCTTCGCCATCGCCATAACCCCTCTCGGAGTGCGCATAGGTTCAGCCAGTTTTTATTAAAGCTACGTGATCCTGTTACGTTTTCAAATAATATGAAAAGCAGTTGGAATCTCCTTAGCCTGTGTGCACCTGAACGGACGCCTTTAGACGGACTAGTGGGAGCGCAAGCCCTTCCACAGGTGCGCGGCGTTGCAGGCTGGACGGCGCCAGTGCCAGACGCAGGCCTCCCCTGGCTCCACGACCAGCGGTTCTGGGAGTGACCAGAAAGTGTAGCATCATCTTTGCTGAGAGCTGCTGTCCTCAGGACAGGCAGCCTGTGGAGATGCCCTCGGCGTGTCACGCGTGCTGTGGGAGTGGGCTGAGCTTCACCTTAAATGCTCGTCTTCTCCTTCGACAGTGCATGACCCCCGACCAGCTGATGACGCTGTGCAGAGCCGGCATCCAGAGCGGCAGCGTCGGGGTGAGAGTGAACGTGGTGAGCATTTTGGGAATCACAGGCAGCGTCCTTGCCAAAGAAGATGGTGCACTTGAAACTCTCAAGGTAACACAGTGGCTTCCGACCTCAAATGCTCAGTGATTAGAGGTGGGGTGTGGGGTGTGGGGCTTCAAAACCTTGCTGGACATCATGAGACGAGATCACGTTAAGGAGCTGCTTCCTGGAGAGTATTAGTGAAACGCACCCTGTGGTGCGGGGTGTGAAGTAGAAACGCCGCCTGAAGGGTTCCTAGACACGCACATTCAGATGGAAAACAGGCCCGAGCAGTGAGCAGCCTGTCCCGAGGTCACCCTGCTGCTGACAGTGGAGCCAGTGTGGCGCTCAGCCTGTCCCCTCCCACCTGTTTACCAGGTGCGCCCTCGGGGCGGCGGGGGGGGGGGGGGGGAGGCTGCGGTGGGCGGGCTGTGGGGAGGTGGGTGTCAGAGGTCAGCACAGCAGAGCCCCCTGAGACTGTTGTGTTCAGTTTCTTTCATTGCCTGTGAGTGTTTGTCTTACACTTTAAAAAGCAGGGTTTTTGTTGCAGAGACTATTTCTATGCATTTTTATACCGTGGGGAAAGCCTTTTTGAGGGAGACAAGGAAAACGTAATAATTTTCTAAGTCGATCTTTCCTATGTCATTTGTGGGCCTTATTTCATCTTATTTAGTAATATAAGCTCTACTATGTTTCATTTATCTTATATTTTACTTGGTGTATTTATAAATATGTGTTAAGTCTTTTAAAAGCTCTCCTTTGCCCCTGGCGTTTTATGTAAAACCTTGTGCATAAACCGCTGTCACCGTGAAGCAGTGCTCAGGAACGGCCCTGAGCGCCGGGTGACGGGTGCGTTCTGTCGGCCGCAGACCATCGGGTGCTTCCTGCTGGAGGTGGCCACCAAGGACCCGTCGCTGGTGGTGGTGGGAGAGGCGCTGGACGCCCTCTTCGATGTGTTCGCTGACGGCAGCGAAGCTGAGAGGGCCTCGGTGCAGATCCGTTTGTTATCTGCCCTGAAGGAATTCCAGCCAGTCTTCAAGATGAAGGTACGAGAGAAATGCTACTAACGCCTCAGCATCCTGGGGGAAGGGGCTCCCGGGGGAAGGGGCTCCTGGGGGAAGGGGCGGTGCGACCCCTCCCAGCCGCCTCCCTGCTGCCTAGAGCACTGGGGCCCAGGGCTGAGTGCTGTGGGCTGAGTCCCTGCTCAGTTACCCAGAACGTGCAGCCGCTGGGACTTGAGCCAAATGGCGGCTGATGTTCTCCTTTCTGTGAGCTCAGTGATGTCACAGTCATGTCCTCCTGTGGGTGCGCTGTGGTCTGGGGCCCTCAGAGCTTCACATCTTCACCCTGATTGTGTGTCCTGCAGTGCATACAGTTGATTTCATTGTCATGGATACTTCCCTTTGGTGCGCTAAGAAAAAGACAGACTCGCAACCGGTCTCTGTAGGGGAATGGCGCCACTTCCATTCGCTGTTTTATTTATTCTTTCATCTGAAGCATCAAAGCTAACTTTGAGTCAAAAAATAATTTTCCAAACCTCTTTTGGGGGCAGGTGGAGTGACACCAAGAATTTTAAAACAGCTTGAACCACATGCGTCTAAATTTACCATTCCCTTCTTACCTAAATCTTAATTTTTAAATTATGTCGTTTTTTAAAACAAAAATATTTGTGTTTTTCGTATTTATATTTTAAATTCAATATTCCCCCTTAAGTCTTGGTGGGGAGAATAGAGGTTTTGATGGAAAGTTATTCTGCTTTTTGTTGTTTTCCAATATGTATTTCTTTGATCTAAGAAGCTTTTAAAATAGAATTTCAGGCCTCATGGAGAGAACTCTGCGATAAGTTTTAGGTGGATATGATTGTATGGCTACAAATTTAAATTTCCTGAAAAAATTTTAAGACATAAAGTAGTTTTCACCCAGCCGGTGTGGCTCAGTGGTTGAGCATTGACCCCATAAACCAGGAGGTCACCATTTGATTCTGGCCGGGCACATGCCCAGGGTGCGGGCTCAATCCCCAGTAGGGGGCATGCAAGAGGCAGGTGACATGATTCTCTCTCATCATTGATATTTCTATCTCTCCCTCTCCATTCCTCTCTGAAATCAACTAAAAAACAAAACGTTTCTTTTCCAGAAGAAAAGAAACTATAAACCCAGGCTGTGCCCATCCTCTGCCATGGTCACATCTGTAGTGGGTGTTGGTTTAGGAACATTAACAGCGGTTTGTTTTTATATAATGTTAATGTCATTGCAATAAATTTAATTAAATTAAAGGTGCATGATCTTAATTTATTTTTATGGCTCATGTACTGTTACTCCATTTACTTTGAAAGTGAAAATGTTGACTCCGGCGGCTTGACAATAAGATGGCGGCGTAGGTAAATGCCTGTATTCATCACCTCCCACAACCACATCAAAATTACAACTAAAATACCCAACAACCACCATCCAGAACCGCGGGAAAGCTGGCTGAATGGAAGTCCTACAACTAGGGGTAAAGAAGAAAGCAGAGACTGGTAGGAGGTGTGGAGGCGCAGAACAGGCTGGTCTGACACCCACGTGGGCTGCTTTTTTAATCTGGAGGAGGATCATCTCTGCGGAGGCCCCCGGAGGAGCAAGGGGTCCCAGCCCCACACCAGACCCCCAGCCCAGGCTCCCAGAGCTGGGAAAAGAAGTCCCTACAGGCAGGAAGAACTCCGGCTGTAAAAACCGGGGCCCGGGGCTTGGTAACACACAGGCTGCCAGAGACCCAGCTGTTCCTCTTCAGAGGTGGCGCCACGAGCTGAGCTACAAAGCCCGCTTCCCTCTGAGCTCAGCACCAGGGCGAGGCTCTGGGGACACAGACACACACAGGGAGGAACTGGATTGTCTGGCATCAGGGCAGGAACTCGGGGGGGTGGCTTTCTCCCAGTCGGAGGTGCTCACAGGGATCATTGTTCCTATGCTGGGATCTCCCTGGTCACAGTGCTGACTGGCAGCCATTTCTGTTTGATCTGTCCTGGTGATTCCCTAAGACCTGGTCCTACCTAATTTACAACCCCACCCAAGCTACAGCTGGGTCAGGAAGCCCCAAAACTATCAATAAAAGGCCCAAGACCCGGCACCAGTACCAGCCTGCCTTGCTTCACAGCTGGGCCTCATCTGGGCACTGCCAAACCCAATACAAAGAGGAAGAATTGGAAGATCTCTCGTAGCTTCTGCTGGGTGGCCCCAGGCAGTGCTGACTGCCCCTCTCTGGAGACCCAAGAGCCAGTGTACCCAGTGGTCAGTGTGAGACCAAACCAGATTACAATTCTTCACATCCATAAGTGACACACTCAAGGGGCAGACTCAGCACCAAAGCCCCACTGAAGCAAGTCCTGCTCCATAGAGGTGCCTCCTGCACAGCAGCTCCCCCACTGTGGTTGCAGCTGGTCTTCACAGCCAATTGTTCTGGAGGTCAATTCCTCCCAGTGACACCAACAGCCATCAAGTCTCAATTACAACAAAACAGTGCTCACAGCCCACAAAGGGGTGCACCTAGAGCTCCCAGCTCTGATGACGGGGGCTGACCCACTGGGCCCTATAGAATACATAATAAACAAGGCCACTCTACCAACTCAAGGAGATGTAGCAGCTCTACCCAATACATAGAAATAAACACAGGAAGCAGCCAAAATGTGGAGACAAAGAAACATGTTACAAGTGAAAGAAATGGAAGAAAGCAAGCTACCGGATATAGAGTTCAAAACCATGGTTATAAAATTACTCAAGAATCTTCTAGAAACCTCCAAAAAAATGGAAAAGGACTAGTCAGAAATTAAGCCTACACTGACTGAAATCAAGAATAATGTACAGGGATTCAAAAATAGAGTAGAGGATTCTGAAAATCAAATCAATGATTTGAAATATGAGGAAGCAAAAACACCCAACCAGAAGAGCAAAAAGGAAAAAAAGAATCCAAAAATATGAAGATAGTGTAAGGAGCCTCTGGGACAATTTCAAGTGTACTGACATTCACGTTATGGGGGTGCCAGAAAAAGAGAGAGAGCAAGATATTGAAAACCTATTTGAAGAAATAAAGAGAAAACTTCCCCTGCCTGGTGAAAGAAATAGACTTACAAGTCCAGGAAGCACAGAGAGTCCCAAACAAGAGGAACTCAAAGAGGCCCACACCAAGACACATCATAATTAAAATGCCAAGAGCAAAAGACAAAGAGAGAATCTTAAAAGCAGCCAGAGAAAAGCAGTTAGTTACCTACAAAGGAATGACTATCAGCTGATTTCTCAACAGCAACTATGCAGGCCAGAAGGGAGTGGCAAGAAATATTAAAAGTGATGAATAGCAAGTACCTACAACCAAGATTACCCAGCAAAGCTATCATTTAGAATTGAAGTTCAGATAAAGAGCTTCACAGACAAGAAAAAGTGAAAGTCCATCACCACCAAACCAGTATTATATGAAATGTTGAAGGGTATTTAAGAAGAGGAAGAAGAACAAAAAGAAAAAGGGGGAAAAAAGAACAACAAAATGCCAACAAATACCTATCAACAATTGAATCTAAAAATCAAAATAAACGAATAAGAAATCTAATGATCAGAATAAACCGGTGAATAAAATAGAATCAGAGGCATGAAAATGGAAGACTGACGATTCTCAGACGGAAGGGGGTGGGGAGCGGGAAGGTATTATACAAAGATCTTATATGCATATATGCATGACCTATGGACACAGACAATAGGATTGAAGGTCTGGAGCGGGGTGAGAACTGGGTGGATGGGGGAGGCCAATGGGGGGGAAAAGAAGAGAGACATCTGTAATCTCAACAATAAAAGTTTTTTTAAAAATGAAAATGTTTCACCAATTCCAGCAGCTGGCTCGTTCTGAAAATAAATACACCCAAAACAAAATGCTTTCTTGATGTGAAGGAATTAGTAATTGACACCAATTCGTATATGGTTTTCTTTTGGCAGATCCGAAAAGAAGGGAAAGGCAAATACAGTCCAGATCAGCTGTGCGTTCTCAATAACGTGAAGACGAACTTGAGGAGGTTCATCGCTTATCAAGAGACTGTTGAGAAGAGACTGACTGCTTGACCTGTTGAAAGAGAGCAGTTCTCGTCCCAAAGTGTTCAACTCTACAGGTTCCCTGGTGCGTGTGCATTTCCGTTATTCAGTGTCTGTATTCTGTGTGTTGAAGTTCTCAGAACTTCGAAGCCTGTCAGAAACCCTTCCTTCCTTGAACTCTGGGATTGGGGTGGCGTTTCCCATGCTCTCTCCGCCTCAGTCTCCGGACATGGGACCCGGGAAGGCTGGGAGCTGGGAGGGGCCTCGTGGTGCTCTGTGAGCAGCACAGAAACTTGACTGTAGTCAGTATCCTTTTATACTAGCTGAATTTTTAACAAATTTGAAGACAAGCTTTA
Source organism: Myotis nattereri (assembly GCF_964212035.1). Classification (NCBI taxonomy): domain Eukaryota; kingdom Metazoa; phylum Chordata; class Mammalia; order Chiroptera; family Vespertilionidae; genus Myotis; species Myotis nattereri. The sequence continues at coordinate 2,807,259 of NC_138090.1, forward strand.
TGAAAGACTTTTGGTATGAAGTATATCAATTATGTTTACCTTTTGTGAAGTGAATGAATTGAATTTGTATTCCACTATTTAGTAGAATGTACGAAAGAGCTAATGAGGTCATTATCACCCTCTATATAAACAGATCAGATCAATTATTGCTTTGTAACCTTGTTTAATTTGATATGTCATCAGAATTGGAGGAAAATATTTTTAATAAATAACTTTTTAATCAAAAGCTTTGTGTCTTACAAAATCTTTTCAAAAAATACCAGATAGTCCTGTTTCTGGGCATTTGCTTGCTAATGGGCATTGCTGTGAATATGTGTGGGGTATTAAAAACCAGACTTAAGCAGGGACCTCCAGCATGACTCTCAGTGTCCTTGAGACATCGCTAACTACAAAACATTGTTGAGAGAGAGTAAACCTGAATGAAGGGAGAAGTATACCATGTTCATGGATGGGAAGATGGTATTTCTTCCCAACTCCATCTATAGATTCGAGGCAATCCCGATCAAAATCCTAGCAGGGTTTTCTATAGAAATTGACAAGCTGGCTCTAAAATTATGTGGAGGGGAAAGTACTTGAAATATCCAAAACAACTTTTAAAAGGAAGAAGAACCGTGACCTCCTGGGTCATAGGTCAACACTCAACCGCTGAGCCACGCCGGCTGGGCTCGAAGGAGGTTCCCCTTTCCGCTCTCACCCCGAGGCCTGCTTACTGCTTCCCTTGGTAACACCCACTGAGAATTTCAAGGTCTAACATGTTCTTTTACTCTTGTCCCTTCTTTTGAGTTAACAGTATACCTTCATTTTACTACTTAACCAAAAGGAAACTCGTGTCTTGTAGAAGATTCTCAAATTTTGCCCTATTAGAGAAATTTATATCCTTAACTGAAACTGTTTGGGCCCGCTTAATTGAACAATTCCTCATTTTCATGAGCGGAATTAACTCGAGCTGTTTTTTTCTATGCCAAGTGAGGAAATTACAAGCAAGTGGTTTCCAGTATTTGCTTCAATGTATTTTTAGCCTCTGGCTTCATGTGGGAATCCTATTTATGAGAACACAGTTGCCCTAAAATTTTAATGTTTTCAGCAATGTATGCCTGGCCCTGAAAAGGACAAATTCTTTTTGAGTAAAGGAACTGCTGATTGCAATCACATTAAGTCTGAGTGATACCAGGAAAACACCTTCCCACTGTCATTTGTAGGAACCAATTTCCTGAGTTTGTGTAACATAAAGACACTTAAACTTATTCAAGTAAAATAGGAAGAACTGAAGTATGTTTTTTTGTGTTTTTTTTTTTAATGAAGACTATGGAATTAGCGTGCGCTCGAGTGATTTCACCGAGATGGTTCAAGTAGTTACTTGCCTTTTTTTCTCTTTTCTATCAGAGATTAGTGTACAAAGTCAGGAAATGTTTAAAATCGTCACAGTCTGGAAAACATTGCACACGCTAATGAAAAAACTCCATCCTTAAAATTTACACGAATTCGTGCAGCTCACAATTTGATAAAATAACACAATCAACTACCAAAAAAACAAAACACTAAAGCCAAATGAAAGAGGGAAGTGCTCCCCTTTGGTCCTCACTCTCACCTGGAATTACAGGGTAACAGAAGTTCTGCAACTCAGAAGGTGGCATGTTCCATCGTTCTATTGGCAGAAGTTACATTTCCTTTCTGGTGGTTTTGTTAATCCTCAGCTGAGGGTATTTTTCCATTCATTTTTTTAAGAAAGTGAAAGGGAGGAGGAGAGACAGAGAAACATCGATGTGTGAGAGACACGACGATTGGTTGTGCCCCAACCAGGGCCAGGAACTGAGCCTGCAACCGAGGTACCTGCTCTTGACCAGAAACCAAGCCAGGACCCTTCCGTCCACGGGCCGACACTATGCCCTGAGCCAGGCCCCGGAGTTCCGCAGCCGGATTCAGTGTTCGTTACTCACAGCGGCCCCGCTTGCAAGCCACGCCTCTGCTGCTGCCCGCCTCCCCCTCTGACCTCCCTCTCGCCACGGGTGTTTCCTGGAATCGCCTTCCACGGAAACTGCTTGCATTCGAAACCTTGGCGCCGTGTCTGCTTCTGGGAATAGCCCAAGCAACGCAAGACATACTTGTATTGTAGGAGGAAGTGCGTGTGTGTGTGTGTGTGTGTGTGTGATGAGCAAGTCCATCCATCTACTGTTGGGGTGTGTAAGAGTTTTTGCATGAGCTGCGCCCAGGGAGGAGGGCCAGTCGATGTGCAGGGCGAGTATCTTAGATTTCTTGCCTGGGATAGAAGGTAATTCTCATGCCCATTTATCAAACTGAGTTCCTTCTGCAGATATAAAAATTGCTTCAGTCAGTCCAAATCTGTAGTTAATAGGAATTAACTTGATGGATTAAGATCCACTTAATAAAATCAGAACAATATAGCTGTTTGAACAGTTAAAAAAAAAAAAAGAAAAGGTACTAAAAAAATGCTCATGGAAAAATAGGAAGGCGCCCCCCCACGCTTGCCAAGTCATGGCCCAGTTACCTGGGCAGCAGATGTGAGAGGGAAATCTTTTGCCCTAAAATGTGAAAAATGGCTGCTGGGTGCAGAGGTCCAAGCCCCTGCCTACAAGGCTAAGTTTTGAAACCCAGTCTGTGTGTGGGGGAGGGGGGCGGGGGGGGGGGATGGAAATACTGCTGAACCAACTGTGAGATTGCCCTTGAAAAGACAGTGGGTAAGTTCTTGTCCCACAGGGATGACAAAATAACTGGAAAATCAGAGCAATGCACTCCGGTTGGGAAATCTCAGGGTAGACAACAGGTACGAACAGCGTAGGGAACCAGCTCATCTGAACGGGGCCTCCCTTTCTGCAGCCGTCAAAGAGGACACCTGGATTGCTTGGGTGGGTCTGGGGGTGAATTTTAAAAATAAAGTTGTTATTAAAATACCTGCTTTTTTAAAAAAAATATATATATTTTATTGATTTTTTACAGAGAGGAAGGGAGAGAGATAGAGAGTTAGAAACATCGATGAGAGAGGAACATCGATCAGCCGCCCCCTGCACATCTTCCACTGGGGATGTGCCCGCAACCTAGGTACATGCCCTTGACCGGAATCGAACCTGGGACCTTTCAGTACGCAGGCCAACGCTCTATCCACTGAGTCAAACCGGTTACGGCTAAAATACCTGCTTTTAAGAAAGACGGCATGGGCTTCTGAGTGTTTATAGTAGCAAACTCTCTAAACGCCCATCTGTCGAGGTGGCTAAATCACTCCTGTGTCTTCTCCCAGTGGGATTCATAGGGTGTTAAAAAAGGAGGAAAGTAGACCTGAACTACCGTTGAGAGATCTCTAGCACTGAGTGAAAAGAAAATCACAGAACAAAATGCACATCCATATTTTATTGGTTTTTTAAAAAATATGTATTTTATTGATTTCAGAGAGGAAGGGAGAGGGAGAGAGAGAGAGAGAGAGAGAAACATCAATGATGAGAGAGAATCGTGGATCAGCTGCCTCCTGCACACCCCACACTGGGTTTGGAGCCCGCAACCCAGGCCTGTGCCCTGACCGGGAGTCAAACCGTGATCTCCTGGTTCATAAGTCGACGCTCAACCACTGAGCCACGCCTCCGGGGCCATATCTGTATTTTTTTAAAATATTTTTATTGATTTTTTACAGAGAGGAAGGGAGAGGGCTAGAGAGTTAGAAACATCGATGAGAGAGAAACATCGACCAGCTGCCTCCTGCACACTCTACACCGGGGATGTGCTCGCAACCAAGGTACATGCCCTTGACCGGGATCGAACCTGGGACCCTTCAGTCCGCAGGCCGACGCTCCATCCACTGAGCCACACCTGCCGGACCACATCTGTATTTTTAAAAGATACTCTGTGTATTTATAAAGGTGTGTGCCTTAGGGCGTGTGTGTATTAAATTCTTAGTTTTGATTGTTTTTCTCCCCACTAAACAGTAAGTTCTATTAAGGCAGGGACTATGTTTACTGTTTTGTTCACGGCTGTACCTTCATCATCCTTAGTAGCAGCTCTGTAGTTCTTTTTAGTTACATTTCTGTGTTCCTGTGTGTGTGTGTGTGTGTGTGTGTGAGAGAGAGAGAGAGAGAGAGAGATAAAACATGCACACGCTTACCGTTTTAAGCTTTGTTCAGTGCACAGTTCAGTGGCTCTCAGGACATTCACATTGTTGTGAAACCGTCCCCAGCATCCCTCTCCAGAATGTGTTTCCGTGTCCCCAGCCGAGACAATCCCGTTAAACATTAGCTCCCTGCGGACAGCCACCAGCCGTCATTCCGCTTTGCGTCTCTGAACTTGACTAGTCTGGGCACCGCATGTGGGTGGCATCATAATATATTTGCTGACTTGTGATGGGCTTATTTCACTTAACATTATGTCTTCAAGGTTCATCCATGTCGTAGAATGTATCGGTTTCCTTTTTAGGGCCGGATCATATTCCATTCAAGGCTGAATGCTACTCCTTCCACATGCCGTGTATCCATTCACCTGTTGGTGGGCACTGGGGTGGCTTCTGCCTCCTAGCTATGGGCTACTGTGAATAATGCCGCTATGAACATGGGTGTATAGTTAGGGTTAGGGCTAGGGCTAGGGCTAGGGTTAGGATTAAGACTAGGACTAGGGGCCCCAGCTGGTTTGGCTCGGTGGATAGAGCGTCGGCCGTGGACGGAAAGGTCCCAGGTTTGATTCCAGTCAAGGGCACATGCCCGGGTTGCGGGCTCGATCCCCAGTAGAGGGTTTCCAGGAGGCGGCCAATTAATGATTCTCTGTCATCAATGATGTTTCTGTCTCTCCTTCTTCCTTCCTCTCTGAAATCAATAAAAATATATATTTTTTAAAAAAAGACTAGGACCAGGGTTAGGGCTAGGACTAGGGCTAGCGCTTGGGCTAGGGCACAAGCTTAGGGTATGGCTAGGGTTAGCATGGTTAGGGCTAGGGCACAAGCTTAGGGTTATGGCTAGGGTTAGCATGGTTAGGGCTAGGGCACAAGCTTAGGGTTATGGCTAGGGTTAGCATGGTTAGGGCTAGGGCACAAGCTTAGGGTATGGCTAGGGTTAGCATGGTTAGGGCTAGGGCACAAGCTTAGGGTTATGGCTAGGGTTAGCATGGTTAGGGCTAGGGCACAAGCTTAGGGTATGGCTAGGGTTAGCATGGTTAGGGCTAGGGCACAAGCTTAGGGTTATGGCTAGGGTTAGCATGGTTAGGGCTAGGGCACAAGCTTAGGGTTATGGCTAGGGTGAGCATGGTTAGGGCTAGGGCAAGCATCAGCATTAGGGTTCGGGTTAGTATAGCGTGTTTCTAAAAATGTACCTACCTTGAATACTTATAAATGCAGTGTTTATTTAAATACATTCCATTTTCAAAATGTAACAGAATACAGACAGTGTGTGTATACTTCTTTTTGCGGACACCCTGCATATCTGCTTAGATCTCAGGTTTCAGTTGTTTTGGGTGGAATTGGTGCATTATATGCTAGGTCCCCCCCCGCCCCCGCCCCAAGGAACTGCCGTATTTCCCACAGCAGCAGCGCATTTTACATCCCCACCAGCAGTTCTCAGGGGCTGCGATTTCTGCACATCCTCGCCAACATTTATTGTTTTCTGTGATAACTGTCATCCTAATGGGTGTGAAGTGGTCAATAGTTATCTTTTAAATAAAACATCAAACAATATCTTAAAATTGGAATAATTACTATCAATTGCATTATATTTTATTTAAGGATAGTAGTATCATCAGAAGAATACTTATATCCTGTTTTAAAAAAATAAATTTTTATTGATTTCAGAGAGGAAGAGAGAGGGAGAGAGAGAACCATCAATGATGAGAGAGAATCACTGGTCGGCTGCCTCCTGCATGCCCTCTACTGGGGACCGAGCCCACAACCTGGGCATGTGCCCTTCACCGGAATCTAACCTGGGACCCTTTTTTTTTTTTTTTTTTTAAATATATTTTATTGATTTTTTACAGAGAGGAAGGGAGAGAGATAGAGAGTTAGAAACATCGATGAGAGAGAATCATCGATCAGCTGCCCCCTGCACATCTCCCACTGGGGATGTGCCCGCAACCCAGGTACATGCCCTTGACCGGAATCGAACCTGGGACCTCTCAGTCCGCAGGCCGACGCTCTATCCACTGAGCCAAACCGGTTTCGGCGAGAGAGAAACATCGATCAGCTGCCTCCTGCACATCTCCCACTGGGGATGTGCCCGCAACCCAGGTACATGCCCCTGACCGGAATCGAACCTGGGACCCTTCAGTCCACAGGCCGACGCTCTATCCACTGAGCCAAACCGGTTTTGGCCCCGGTCCTTCTTTGCTCCTCCTCCTCACCGCTTGGCAGCCCGAGGATGGGTCACCCGGCCACATCCCTGCCCCGGGCGCCAGGTGCCCCGTTTGCTGCCTCCTCCATACCTGTCCTCCAGGGCTGGCATTCCCGCCAACTGCACACGGGTTTGGCTACGACGACACATCCCAAGCAGAGACACACCACTCACCGGAGGACCACAGGGCTGGTCTCTGTGTGCCCATGCTCAGCGTTGGTAGAATGAATGAATGAATGAATGAAGGAACGAATGAATGACAAGGACACTGGGTAAGTATTCATGTTTCTTGGGAAGCATGTGATGTTGGCCAAGAGGCCGACTACAGCTTTTGACCGTCACAGGATTCAAAGTCATGACCTTGAAGCCACATTGGCGAGACGGGCGGCTTGAGTAGATGGAACAATCGAGCTGATCTGGCCTTCGCGTCACCTGTGAGGAATGGAAATGTCGCCCACAGATGCGCTCACACAAAGCTCCTTATGATTTGCCGTAAGGAGGTCGGTAAGCGCTGTAACGCCCTCTGCAGCCGGCCGCTCTCCGATGCCGACTCATCGCCGAGCATCGTTGTGGTCCTGTTTGCAGGTGCCGTTTTGGAACTCTGAACAAGGGTCACCCACCATGTGTTGCTGCGGCCATCGTCCCTCACTAGTTACTGGGAGGGAATATCGGTGCCTCCGACATTCTCTCAGGCCCGAGGAGAGGCACCCAGGGAACCCGGGGGACCTAGGCTAGTTTCAGAGCAGGTCAGGGGTTACAAGCGTGACACGGTTCCATCTCTCGCGAGTGGTGACCCGGCAGCTTGCTCGTGGCTCGCGGAGGGCCTCTCAGAGCTCTGCTGCCCTCTGGCTCAGTCTTCCTCGCAATGGAATGGGTTCTCTCCGTGTGTCCCCAGCCTGCAGACTTCCGCTCCCCCGTTATTTTGGCTGCACTTTTCAAAGCCTGTTATTAGACCACCCCAAGACTCCAGCCTAACTCTGTCACTTACTAACATTTTCTTGAATGAGATGCCTTTTAGGGCGGATGCACAGTAATAATAAGGGAAAGGCTTGGAACCCTTCGGCTGGCATGTTACCTTAGAAAAGGCCCCGTGGCCTGGCTCTCGCACGTCTGAAAGCCGGTGCGGCAGGCAAGTTCAAGTGCACCCTCCTGTGACGCACGGGCACACGCAGACCGCACAGCCGGGAGCGGGTCGTGGCTCTGCTTTTCCCTGGCAATGTGTTCACCCACCAGGTCATTCCTGGGCGCCTACTGCGCGCTGGGTCCTGTCCTAAGGACTGAGGAGAGAGCAGGGGACCAAGCAAGCGGCGCTCCTTTGCTGTTGCTGAGTAACAGGTGACCATGAGTTCGGCAGCTGGAAGGACAGGCGTGTAGTGGCTGTCAGTCCCGGGGCCGGGCGCCTGGGCATGGATGGCTCTGCTTCGGCTCTCCTTGGGCTGGGTCTTCCCCGGGAGGCCCGGCGGGAGGAGTGTCTGCTTCGGGCTCAGCCCGCGGTGGGAGGCGCCCGTCTGCTCGCTGGGTTACGATGTGGGTCAGAGGTCAGCCCCCCCCACCCCCAGGGCGCCTGCTCCCATGTGAGCCCCGGAGGCCAGAGTCTGCCGTCCCTTCTCCATGTTCTGCTGGCCAGAGACAGGTGGTAGGTCACACCCTCAGGGAAGGGGAGTGGGTTACACAAAGAGGGGAACCCGGGAACTGGGGGTCATGGGGGGGATCATCCGGAGTCCATCTGGCCCCACCGGGCCCCTGCTGTCATGGAGCTTCATTCCGTGGGGCCGACCGACCGCGGGAGAGAAACACTGGGTGCTGCAAGTGCGAGCCAAAGCTGACCATCAAGATGCCCAAAGGGGCTCGGCCGGTGTGGCTCAGTGGTTGAGCATCGACCTATGAACCAGGAGGTCAGGGTTCAACCTGGTCAGGGCACAGGCCCGGGTTGCGGGCTCGATCCCCAGTGTGGGGCGTGCAGGAGGCAGCGGGTGGAGGATTCTCTCTCATCGGTGATGTTTCTCTCTCCCTTTCTCTCTCTCTCAAATATGCAAATAAATAAAAGAAGGGAATATTTTTTTATTAAATATTAAAAAGAAAAAAAGAAAGAGCTGCCTTAATAGCCTCGCGGAAACTTGAACAGTTGTGTCTCCCACCATCAGTAGGCGAGGCAAGCAATTCTCTGTGGGGGCTTTACAGCCACAAGGTCAACTTCTATGGAAACACCACTCCAATCAGAGGTTACCCGCGAAGCCAAGTCTCTAGAGGCAGAAAGAAGGTTAGTAGTTGCCCAGGGCGGGGGTTGGGAAAAGAGATTGACTGCCAATGAGCCCTAGAGATTTGGGGGGGGAGGGGTCTGATAGGAAATATTCCAAAATTGGATGGTGGCGATGGCTGCACAACTCCTGACTTTACCAAAAAAAATTTCACACTTAAAACCAACAAATTTTACAGTGTATGCGTTATACTATAAAGTTATCCACCCACGTACACACGCATGCACTCACGCATGCACGTACTCACTCCGGGGATCCCAGAATGGCACGCCATTGAGCAACGTGTTTCTAAAAACAGCGCCGGGAGGAGTTGGGACTGTCCTTCCCGCTGCCTGTCATCCTGCCGTCTCATTGAAAAAGATCTCCCTACTTAGAGTCTGCTTTGTTTTCCCTTCATGAAGGAGGAGAGAAAACCCACAACGTAATAATGTAGATACTGTGTGCAAAAGAGGGACGGCTCTAAATGGGGCCTAACCCCTAGGCTACTAATGCCGGGGAGGAGTGCTTCATAAGCTGAGTCCCGGAGGTACGTGTAGCCCTACTGTGTGACTCCGGAGGGCGGGAATTTAGTGGTACACCGCCCCTGCCTTCACTCCCAGGCCAGTCACTAATCACACCCCGTAAGAGTGCATGTGCCGTGCCCCCTCCTGTTTCGTGCGAGTTAATACGCCAATAAAAATCCTACTTAAATCTGCCGGGTTCTTTGGTAATTTGCTTTCTCCTCATTTCTTGGCTCTGTTTTTGACTTGCAGAACCTTAGTTGTAAATCTTTCAAGTTGAGACCAACACCTCAGCATGTTCTTCCCCAAGAATCCTGAGAATGAACAGGACATCCTATATAATAAAAGGCTAATATGCAAATCGACCGCACAGCGGACCGACTGGTCGCTACGACGTGCACTGACCACCAGGGGGCAGACACTCAACGCAGGAGCTGCACCCCCTGGTGGTCAGCGTGCTCCCACAGGGGGAGCACCGCTCAGCCAGAAGCGGGGCTCACAGCTGGTGAACACAGCGCTAAGGATGCTAAGCGGGGAGCAGGCCTAAGCTGACAGACATCCCCCCCCGAGGGCTCTCTGGACTGCAAGAGGGGCGCAGGCCAGGCTGAGGGGGCCCCCCACCCCTCTGAGTGCATGAAAATGTCTGGGTGTGTGACAGCTGTGTTGTTTTTGCGCATCAATATAATGCAGAGAGTTTTGAAGACTATCATGGCTACTCTCTTGTTCTAAAAAGCAAAATGAAAAGGTTGAGTGATCAAAATGTACGACTGAAATTAGTCTGTCCTTCGTACGCAGCCGGTTACCTGGAGACAGACACTGCGGATCTGTCGGAGAAAGTGAACCCATTTTTGTGTGTGTCAAGTTCCCTACTGTTTGACTGGAGACTGGACGGTTTTTGAGGAAACCTCCACAAGATACTTTATGGTTCTAAGTCATGGCACCACATCCCACACTCAACAACACGGCCTCATCATCTGGTCCACAAAGGCTATTCCTGCCCCAGGGCCTTTGCACTGGCTCATGCCTGGATCCTGACGGATCATTTCCTAGATGGACATGACTCACTGCCTCATTCAAGTCCCTGCTCAAACACCACTTCCTCAGAGCAGCCCTCCCTGACCAGTCCGTCTAAAATTAGCCCAGTCACTATCCCTTTAGCCTACTTTCTTTTTCTTGGTAGCACTCAACCCCGGTCTGACCTGACACGTTTGCCTTACCGCTGGAATGTGAGGTCCACGAAGGCGGGGACTTCGCCAGGTTAGGTCACGGCTGTATCACCGTATTCTGGTACATAATCTCTGCTCGAGACATAGTTGTTGAATTAACTGAATAAATTGCCATGTGACTTTAAATACTTACCACCTTTGCCTCCGTAACCAGACAGCAAATTCATGGCAGGCAGCCAAAGGCCCTGGTGGCTTACTTATCTTCTCTGCAGCAATTAGCTCCGTTGTGCATGGCTGTTCTGAGTGAATGCGCTGAAACGTGAGTGTGCTACCAGGCTAACAGGTCAGCATTCCCTGCGGGTGGACAAGAACAGGGCCGTCTGACCGTTCAGCCCGCGCCGTGCGAAGTGCTTTTACGTCTCTGAGCGCATTTGGTCGTTCTTAAGGTCTGCCTTAGGAAATGAACACTCGGTGCAACGGATGTTCATTCTGGCGTGGGCTGCACGTGGATACTGTTTTGGGGGTGGGTCTTAGGTATCGGCGGCAGTCAATGTGTTCCTGGGCATTTGGAAAAATATTGTAAAAGCCCGAGTCCCATTTAAAGTCAGGTAAGTGAAAATGGAAAAAGCCTCTAGGATTGTGGTCCCTTGACGTACACGGGCGCCTGGAGAGGTTTCTGGAAGGCTGTGTCACAGCCTTCATGGTGGTGGTTTCTCGATGGCGGGAGCTTTTGTCATGTTTACTTTGTTCGGCTTTCTATTTTTCCCTTTTGAATTTTTAAAACAAACTTGAAGTCCTCAAAAGAAACCAATCTCTATGCAATGCTTTATTTTTGTTCCGCTTGTCAGGGTGAACAGCATAAAAATACTCCTCCTCCTTTTCCAGGCGAGGGGATTCTCAGGACACACCCAAGGGGCCACAATTCTATAGGGCTTTCTGTAGGTTTTCCGTATTTACAGCCACGTTATTCTCTCAGCAAGAAAGAAGGGAGAGCAATGCTTCCTTATTTGATGGTTTTTTCATCATTTGCCAAAAAAACTCTCCAGGATATGGAGCTCCCCAAACAGAAGGCCCACATCTGGTGCTGGGACTGGTGGACGTGGGACCCACCTTAGAGCCACACCGGAGATGTGCCCATTCTCTTTTTTTTTCTCCTGATCATTTGAAATGCTTCACATTCCCTGTCCGTGTCTTAGCCACAGGGATCGGGAAGGTATGCAAATCACCACCTCGTGGGAAACCTCTACCGATGCCAACAGTATCTGGTCCCCACGTGCGTCTGAAAGGTCTGGGGCTTTCCTTCATCCTGAACCAAGGCCTTTGCAAGAGGGCGGTGCACCTCGGGGCGGGCGAGGTGTCCTGACAGCCCAGCAGCGCATGTCCGTCTCCGCGCCTGGGCACCCGCGCGTGTGCACCCGTGTGCGTGGCCGCGCAGGGTGGGTTTGGGCCCACGGCTAACACACGCAACGATCCTGCACGTGCAGCCGCGCAGGGGGGCTGGGGCCCTCCGCCGGGGCCAGGGCGCGGCTGGGCGGGCGCAGGGAGGGCGCGGGGCGCGCGGGTCGGTGGCGCGGGCACCAGCGCAGCCGCGTCCGGGGTCGCCGAGCGCACGTGCGCGGGGCCGGGCACTTCCTCCCCGAGGCAGGTGTGCTCTGAGCCGGGGCCTCGGGAGGGGTCGGACACCAAGGACATCCGGGAGGCGGGCGGGGGAGGGCCCGTGGGCGGGGCGGCGCCTCCCACCGCCCCTGCCCCGCGGAGCTGACGCCGACTTCCGTCCGGCCTCCTCCAGGCTCCGGGACGCGGAAACCGAGACCGGCGGCGGCGGCGGCGCGCGCGCGAGGGGCACCCGGACGCCCAGGTACGTGCGGCTCGGTGCCCAGGCGGCTCCGGGACGGTTGGGCCGGGCGGTTGCGGGCACCGCTCCGCGCCGCGGCCTCTGTGACGCACGACGCGGCCTCCCGGCGGACGGCGGCGCGGGGGCGGGGCCGGGAGGGGGCGGGGCCGGGAGGGGCGGAGCGAGCGGGGCGGAGCCGCCGAGGCCCCGCCCTGGGGCCGGAGAAGCGAGGACGCTACGGAGCAGGCGCATCCCGCCGCCGCCGCCGCCACTGCCACTGCCGCCGCCGCCGCTCACCCTTCTCCGGAGCCGCCGCCGCGGCCGCCATTTGCACGGGGACCTCGGTGACAGGCTCAGCGGAGGGGCGGAGGGAGGGGGGAGGGCCCGCGGAGTCCCCGAGGGCGGGCGCGTCGCCGCCGGCAGCCCGGGCAGCAGCGGGAGCAGCGGGAGCAGCGGGAGCAGCAGCAGCAGCAGCGGCGGCGGCAGCAGCAGCCGAGGCCGGGCGTGCGCCCGAGGCGCGGCGGCGGCGGGCGGCCCTGCGGGAGGCCGGGAGGGGCGGGGGCCGAGGCCGCCGCCGTTTGATGGATCCGAGGATCGCCTGGTTCCAGCCAGAGCAGCTCGGACCGTCCAACAGTCTGTGGATGCAGATCTGGGAGACGACCCAGGGGCTGCGCAACCTCTACTTCAACCACCACTGTCACAGCAGCGGCGGCGCGAGCGGCGGCGGCGGCACGGCCACCGGCGGCGGCGGCAGCGGCAGCGGCAGCCCCGGCGGCGCGGCCCCGGCCCCGGCCCCGGCCCCGGCCGGCATGTACCGCTCCGGGGAGCGCCTGCTGGGCGGCCCCGCGCTGCCCGCGGAGCAGCGGGACTTCCTGCCCCTGGAGACGACCAACAACAACAACAACCACCACCAGCCCGCGGCCTGGGCCCGCCGGGCAGCCGCGGGTCCCTCGGCGTCCCCGGCCCCGTCGGCGTCCCCGGCCCCGCACTCGGCCGCCGTCCCCGCCGCGGAGCCCACGGACCCGGCCTCGGGCAGCAGCAACAAGCGGAAGCGTGACAACAAGGCCAGCACCTACGGACTCAACTACAGCCTGCTGCAGCCCAGCGGAGCGCGGCCCGCGGGGGGCTGCCGGGCGGACGGCGGCGGCGGGGGCGCGTACAGCGGGACCCCCTGGAAGCGGAGGAACTACAACCAGGGAGTCGTGGGGTGAGTGGTGGCCCTGCGGCCTGGCGGCCCGGCCCTTGCACACGCGCAGCGGGGCACACGCCCACAGAGGGGGGTGGGGGGAGCCCGGGCGAGGCCACCCTGCTGGGCCTTCTTGACCGCCGCCTCCCAGGGGCCTGATGGACGTCCCTTCATCTGTCCACCATGCACACCTTCCCCTAACCCTCCTTAGCGGCCCGCACCACTCCCCTCTCCCCCTCAGCCATCCACGCCCTCCCTGCACCGCCCTTAGTCATCCACACGCTCCCTCTAGTCTAGACTGTCCACATCTTCTCCGACCTTATCCATTCATTCTGCCCTCACAGCGCCCCTCCCCGTGGCGCCCCCCACCCCCCAAACAGTGACACACACCTTCCCCGACTCCCCCCTGCAGCCCTCCCCACCTGGCTCCCATCCTCACTCCCCAGGGTGAGGCCGCTTGGCACGGGGAGAGCATTCATTCCCCCAGAACGGTCCTGCGTTGGGACCTTCTGGTGGAACAGGACCCGGAGCTAATTTCCTTGCCAAGAATAGAATCATCCAGAAAGCTCCTCCCCCTCCCCCAATCCCAAACAGGAATCGCCAGCCCAGTGAGGCTTTGACTGCTATTGGCCCTTTGCTCCATCCGGTTCATTTTTTTTTTTTTTTAATTTTCAAAATGTATCATTTTAGCGATGCCAGATGCTGTGGGGAGTGAGGAATGGGGTGAGGGCTAAGTTTAGGCTGGTGGGGATGGGGAGCTCTTCTGCTGCCGCCCATAGAACTTTCTAGGAGTTCATGGCCTCTGGCCCCAGCTCCTGGCTGGCATGGCCAGGGACTGCCAGGGCTTCTCATTCGAGGGGTAACTGTATGCTAATGAGGGAATGTTGCACCACGAATGCCAGTCTGTTTAAAGTTCAGCTGGTTACAAAATGTTACAAAATGCAGTCTTTCCCTGACCCCTAGTGAAATTATGTACAGGAGCAGGGAAAGTTTTCAGCTAGGTTCCCTCTGGAAAAGCCCTCTGCTGGGTAGGACAGGTCATGGAGAGTGTGTGTGTGAGAGTGTGTGTGTGCGTGAGTGTGTGTGTGCGTGTGTGTGTGTGCATGCGTGCATTTACTTTGAGTGTGGAGAATGAGCTTTCAGACTGCTTTCACTCTGGGGAGGATGTCCTGCCTTATGGGGCTGCAGCAGGCAAGTGGAAGCACCGTCAGCCCTCCCGGTGGAGCCTGCGCTTAGATTCACCCGTTCAGGCCTGGGCAGGCGTGCGGGTGTGCCGGGCCTGGGGAAATGAGGTGGTGGGTTCCGTCTGCTTCTGGTGGGCCGGCTCTGCCAGGCGCTACTGTTACACTCACACCTTTTAGGGAAATGCGGCCAAGCGAGCGTTTCAGGGCTGGCGCTGGGGAGCATGTCAGACCTGTCCTCACTGCCCCTCCCCAGGGGAGCCCTTTGGGGGTTGATTCCGTTGCTGAGCTCCACGGTAGTCCACTCTCCTCAAAGGCCCCTGGTTCCATCCTGCGAGTGTCGCCGGGCGGAGCGTCCACCTGCGGCTCCGTGACGCGCTCATGGACCCGAGGGGTTCTGGCGGTTTCTTCTCTTGGTGCCGGTTCAGGAATAAGCGCCAGTGAAGTTATCCTAGTCAACGAAAAACTTGAAGTTCCCTAATTCTGATTTCCTGAAGCTTCTATGTATGTGTCTAGCAAAGATCCCTTAGACATGCAGAATGCTGGCTGCCTCCTCCTGTCCTCTCCTGGCCATTGATTGTTGAAGGTGCTTCTGGCCATTGATTGTTGAAGGTGCTTCTGGCCATTGATTGTTGAAGGTGCTATGAGAGGGTCGCATTTGAACTTGAAGCAGTCTGGTCTTGTTCAGGTAGCACGTTGTCCTCACAGGGATTAAGGAGAGGAACGTCTATTTCCCGGAGGGATTACTGTTTAAAAACTGGTTATAAACCTGTTTTAACACTACTTATCACTTTATCAGATTTTCCCTTTATTTGTTTCCTCCTTTGAGAGGTCAGCAGTTCAACATATTTTTTTTTAATTTTTTTTTATTTATTTAAGAGTGTTTTTGTTAGAGTGTCTGGGTGCTTAAAGATTCTTGTTTGATTTATGGATCCTAGTTTCTTGACTGTTGGGGGAGTTTTGCTGTTTTGAATGCAGATGTTTAAAACATCTGAGTTCAGAGTGCATTGTTAGGCTGTTCTGAGATTAAATATAGTAAAACTGTTACCAGCATTCTGAGCCCCGGTACGCGGCTGACGTTGAGCTAATAGGTGAGCCGGTTGTGGCGGCCCGGCCTCCGCGGGAGGGACAGGAGAGCCGAGCACAGGGCAGGGGCTGGGGCTGTGGGGTGGCTGGGTGCCGCTCTCACATCTCCGTCTCAGCGTTCTCTGCCTCAGCCGAGCGGGTAGACTTCCTGCCCGCACCCTCTGTGGCCGGTTCAAATCCCACTGGCCCGTCGCCCCGCTCTGGATTCTTTTGGTTCCCTCTTGACCTCCTGAAGCACTTGCTTCGTGCTGAGGGTAGAGCTTGCCTGTCTACTTTTTCTTTGATGTGTATGTGTCTCCTCACCCGCTAGGCCACTAGCTAGAATGGGCATTTCTTAAATGTAGAGTAAGTTACTTAGGCTTCCTCCTGAAGCTCTCATAGTCCTGCTTCAAACAGTTACGTTTGCCTGGCTCACCACAGCCCTCCCCGTGTCCCCACAGGCCCAGGGAGTGTGTGCACTTCTTTTTTCTTCTTTTAAAAAAAAAATTGTTTTTTCAATCCTCACCTGAGGATAGGTCTGTGGAAACATTGACTGATGGACCCGCCATACGTGCCCCAACTGCGGATCAAACCTACAAACTTCTCGTCTAGGGCAGCGGTTCTCAACCTGTGGGTTGCAGCCCCTTTGGGGGTCGAACGACGCTTTCACAGGGGTCGCCTAAGACCATCGGAAAACACATATATAATTACATATTATTTTTGTGATGAATCACTGTGCGTTAATGATGTCCAATTTGTAACAATGAAATCGGGGGTCACCACAACATGAGGAACTGTATTAAAGGGTCGCGGCATCAGGAAGGTTGAGAACCACGGGTCTAGGGGTGACACGTCAACCCCCCGAGCCACACCAGCCGGGCGCCTTGTCTTCATTTGAAAGTTGCTTTCACTTGCTTTTTTTCCTGGGGGTTCATGTCCCTCCAAGGCTCGCTGTGGTGTGGGAAGCAGTCCACCTCCTCCTCTGATTGTCCATGAAAAAGAGCCATGAGCCCTTTTCTTGTCAAAGATTTAATTGTTGATCACCCTGGAGAAAGAAGGGAGGACGAAATGTGCAAATACAGGAAACCTATGGAGTCAGGGTCCTTGGGCTGAGCCCCCGTGCCCAGGAACGTCCTGTGTCAGGTGCCTGATGCTCGTTCCCGCCCATTGGAAAAGGCCTGGCTCAGTGGCTGCACATCTACCTGTGAACCAGGACCTGTGAACCAGGAGGTCGCAGTTCAATTCCGGGTCAGGGCACAGGCCTGGGTTGTGGGCTCGATTCCCGGTAGGGGCCGTGCAGGAGGCAGGCGATCCATGATTCTCTCTCATCATTGATGTTTCTATTTCTCCCTCTCCCTTCCTCTCTAAGATCAGTAAAAATAAAAATCAATCAATACAAAGTTTGAGTTGGCCGCACTGCCAGGACCGAAGAGATTTTTTTCAAGGGTTGGGTGACTAACACCATGTTCTGGAGCGCACATGTGGCCGCGGGACATTGAGAAGGCCCCGTGGGAATCCTCGGTGTAAGGAATGACCTCTGGGACGGGGTGATGGATGGGAATGGGAGGAAGAGCAAAGAAATGCGAGCGGAACTTCAGGGTGAGGAGGGAGAGGATTTGGACCCATGTGGACTTAATCATCAGCTACCGTCTTGACCTTGAGGGACTGGGGAAATGTTGGTCTTCTTGTTGGTTTGGAGCAGAAGAGGGTGATGCGGAGGTGGAGCTGTCCAGCAGGGAGTGGGAATTTGGGGGCTGCGATGTCGGGGTCCTGGCGCAGTGGGGCCGGGTCTTTCCCGGGCCGTGGTCCCTCGGTCACAGTCCACGGTGCGGCCGCTGTTCTCCAGCACTGGCGACATGGCCGCCGCCTGCCCCGCTGCCCCGCGCGGTCAGCGCTCGGTGTCAGTGCTGGGCTCCACGGCGGGCGGGCAGGCGGCCCCACGCGGGTTGGGGATGAGGACCTCGGAGGCCTTGTCCCTCGTGCTTGCTCCCACAGAATGATTTTATCACTTCTGGGCGCGTGCAGAGGGAGCCCCGGCGGCTCCTCCGTGGCTGGAACCTCCGGGTCATTGCATTCTGGGCGTTGGGCGCCGGAACGCGCTTTCGCGACGACACTCGGTATTCACCAGGGCAGAGTCCACCAGGACGTGGCACTCAGCCCCGGGGCTGCCCAGCACCCAGTGGCCGGCGTTCAGCTGAGCGGCACTCCCGCCACGGCTCATCTTCCACCCAAATCCGTGACTGGCGAGCACCGTGGGGGCAGGATCAGTGGCGTTTCAGCCATGGGATCTTTCAGCCCGTTGTTAAGTTTAGATGTTGGCATCTACCCTGTGCTCACACAGAAGGTGTAGCGCGTGTATTTTCATTTTTTTTAAATTGATTTTATAGAGGGGAGAGAGAGAGAGAGAGAGAGAGAGAGAGAGAGATCAACGATGAGAGAGAATCATGGATCGGCTGCCTCCTGCACACCCACCACTGGGGATCGAGCCCGTAACCCAGGCCTGTGCCCTGACTGGGAATCGAACCCTGGCCTCCTGGTTCATGGGTCGATGCTCAAGCACTGAGCCACACTGGCCGGGCCAGAAGGTTTAGTGTATTGCAGGGACGGAGGGATGAGAAAGGGGGTACTAGAGGGTCTAGGTCTGGGAGGGGGCGCATGTGAGAGAGCAGTTCTGGTCCGGGGTGCGGGGTGCCTTGGATCCCAGCTTCCAGTGAACCCTGGTGTTAGGAGGCCCCGGGGCCCACGGGAGGAAAACTCTGGGCACCGTGGCTGGTATTGGATCGATCAGATGTTCTTACACCTGCTGGAGCGGAGAGAAAAGTGTGAGCCATTTTTTTTAATGGAAAATAGAAAAACAAGCTGTTGTACGTGATTTCACTCAGCTTTCTGTCCTCCCGTCGGCCGGATCCATTAGCGTAGCAGTGAGTGGAGGCAGCTATTTCAGGATCACACCCACGGTGCCAGGGATGTGTGTGTGAATCACCGACGCGCACATAGGTGTGGAGTCACGTTGAAAGGGCTATCGGCCAGTGAGGATGGTGATTTGCAGCATTCGGCCCAGATCCCGGCCGCCGGTCTGAGCATCCCGTCTGCTCCTTCCGCAGAGCGGGCTGGACCACGGCCCCTGAGCAGAGCAGAAGGTTCCGCCGCCCTCAGAATGCCTGCGAGGGGCCCAGCTGCTGCAGCCACAGCACCGTCTTACCGTCTTACAAGCGGCCCGGGATCGTGCATTCCCGGGGTCATAGTGATTGGCGTTGAGGGCGCCTTCTGAGCGAGGCTTTCATTCATTTGGACCCAGGCAGCGGGCGTTGCACCTGTTTCCGTGCTCTAAGTTCCCGGATGACATAAGGGGCTGCAGGCCGTAGGGAAATCGGAGGTACAGATTTTGAAGAAAACCCTGCCCGTTCAAGCCTGCAGCAGTCCTGGCCGCGTGCGTGGGAGATGCCCTGCCGCTCTGGCAGCTTCCCTCGGCGCCACTCGCGCCCTGCTGCCCGCGGAAGCGGCCGGGACCGTGTGCAGACCCCTGTGTCTCCAGCCGCGCGCGCGATTCAGGGCGTCCATGTCGCCCCTTCATTAGGCTCCGCGCCGGCAAACCCCCCTGTGTGACATTCACACTCTCAGGCATAGCTCACTACATGTTTTATTGTTTTTTATTATTTAAAAAAATATATTTTATTGATTTTTTACAGAGAGGAAGGGAGAGAGATAGAGAGTTAGAAACATCGATGAGAGAGAAACATCGATCAGTTGCCTCCTGCACACCCCCTACTGGGGATGTGCCTGCAACCAAGGTACATGCCCTTGACCGGAATCGAACCCGGGACCCTTGAGTCCGCATGCCGAAGCTCTATCCACTGAGCCAAAGCGGTTAGGGCAGGGGTGGGCAAACTTTTCGACTCGAGGGCCACAATGGGTTCTTAAACTGGACCGGAGGGCTGGAACAAAAGCATGGATGGAGTGTTTGTGTGAACTAATATAAATTCAAAGTAAACATCATTACATAAAAGGGTACGGTCTTTTTTTTCAATAGTTTTATTCATTTCAAACGGGCTGGATCCGGCCCGTGGGCCGTAGTTTGCCCACGGCTGGGTTAGGGCAACTTGTTTTATTTTTTACATTTTATTTTGTTTGTTTATTTACTTACTTACTTTTATCCTCACTCAAGGGTAGTTTTCCACTGATTTTTAGAGAGCGTGGACGAGAGAGGGAAAGACAGAGAGAAACATTGATGTGAGAGAGACACATCGATGGGTTGCAACCTGCACGAGCCCCAACCAGGGCCCAGGCCGGGAAGGAGCCTGCAACCGAGGTACGTGCCCTTGACCAGAATCGAACCCGGGACCCTTTGGTCTGCAGGTCGATGTTATATCCACTGAGCCAAACCAGCTAGGGCTACATTTTATTTTGAAACACAGTCACACAAATTTATAAAACATATACAGCAAGATTCCATGTTCCCCTCCCCTAGTGCCATGGTGACATCTCACATAACTGCAGTTTGATATCAGAACCAGGAAATCGGCATCATTACAACCCACAGCCTTACCCCGACTGCACCAGTTTTATAAGCACCCATTTGTGTTGTGTGTGTAACTCAGGACTTAAAGGGCCAAATTTCGGTTTGACTCTTCACAGTCATTTTAACTCTTTCTCTTTTCCGTGAAGCATTTTACAGTGTTTCTCTGCGTGGCGCTTTTTCAGTGGCTGGTGTGAAGCGGGGCGTGGCTGCCAGTGGAAACGTGAGCGGGGAACTGCAGAGCTGCTTTCAGAGGGGCCGTCCTCCGGCTCGGAGCAGACTTCGCTGTCTGCTGGCTCGCCTCTGTTCGGGGGTGGACTCGGGGGCGTGTGGCTTTCGGCGGCGGGAGTGGTTCTCTTTTCTGTACGTTTATATCTGACCGAGGCTGCCAGACCGTGTGGAGCACACGCTTCCATCTTCAGGTCGGTCCTAGAATAAACTTCACTGGGAGCGCTCTCTGCACCGGGATGGCCCTGGGCTCTTGCTTCCCCCTGAGCAGCTCCGTGCAGTCACTGCTTGGATTTTGTCAAAATAACACTGTGCTTGGCACTGTCGAGTGTTGCAAATTTCTGCTTAAACGAGCCTGAGAGTCCGTTGGGGCTGGGGTGGAGGAGCTGTAAGAGCTCCTTTCCAATCGCTTGGCTTTAGCACCGCGCTCGGTCCGCGGTGAGCGTCGGGTTTGCATGTCTTCAGTCCCGGGAGTTAGCTCTTCACCTTCCGTTTTCTTCTTTGTGTGAAGTCACTGCTTCTTAGAATATGCTTGTTTTTAAAGTCAGCGTGTATCTCGCATGCCGCTAATAAATGCTCATTGTCCGAAACCAGAAAGTACAGCTAAACCAAAGGAAGAAAAAATAGGCCCTATAATACCACGGCCAGGATATAACTACCATTAACATTTTGGTATCAGTATTCTTAGACTTTTCAATGTATATATACATTATATCCTTTGTTCTTCTCGCCAATATGGATTCCTACTGTGGGTATATTTATGATGTTTTTTTAAATGTATTCTTATTGACTTCAGAGAGGAAGAGAGAGGGAGAAAGATAGAAACATTAACGATGAGAGAGAATCATGGATCGGCTGCCTCCCGCACGCCCTCTAATGGGGATCCAGCCCACAACCCGGGCACGTGCCCTGACCAGGAATCGAACCATGACCTCCTGGTTCCAAGGTCGATGCTCAACCACTGAGCCACGCTTGCCGGGCTAAGTAATTTTTTAAAATACCACCGCGCACATGTTGGAATGGCTATTATAAAAAAAGACAAGAAATGGCAATTATGGGTGAGGCTGTGGAGCGTATGGAACGCTTGTGCATGTTGGCAGGAATGTAGATTGGTGTACCCACTGTGGAAAACAGCATGGAGAGTCCTCAAGAATTTAAAAATAAAACTTCCATATTATTTAGCGAATCCCACGCGTGGGTATTTATCTGAAGAGAAGGAAAACACTAACTGGAAGGGATCTGCACCCCCATGTTCGCCGCATACGGCTGATTGTGGCTGAGACATGGCCCTGAGCAGCGAGGGCCTTGGCGGGAGTGAGTGGATAGAGTGGTGAAGCCGTACGCAGTGGAGGATGCCCAGCCACAGAGAGTGACAGCCTGCCATTTGTGACAGCCCGGTGGCCCTCGAGGGCGTGATGCTGAGGGAAGTGAGTCAGTCCTGCATGACCTCACTCATGTGGTATCTAAGCACAGACAGCGTGCCGTATAGATGCGGACAGCAGATTAGTGGTTGCCAGGGGTGGGGCGTGGTGGGAGTTGGGGGGGTGAAATGGGTGAAGGGGGCCCAAAGGTACAGACTTCTGGTTATGAGTCCTGGAGGTGTGGGGCACAGCGTGGGACCGCACCTCATACTCTGTTGCATATTTGAAATTGGCTAAGGGAGTTAATCTTACAATTTCTCATAAGAAGAAAAAGAAATCTCTCTGTAGGTGACAGATGTTCACTGGAGTTATTGTGGGGATCTTTTCCCAGTGCAGGGCTGGGCAAGAGTGGGTTTACAGTTGTTCATATGGAAAAACACACTATCGACAAATACGGAACCATATGTTATATACCTGAAGCTGATATATGTTAGTTATACCTCCATTAAAAAATAACTTAAATAATTAAAAAAAGATGAAAGAATTAAAAACTTTAAAAAAGTTTATTGAATTTAGAAAGAGATAGAGAAACACTGATTTTTTTGTTTCACTTATTGATGCATTCATTGGTTGGTTCTTGTGTGTGCCCTGCCCAGGGATCCAACCCACCGCCTTGGCGTATCAGGACCAAACTCTGACCAACTGTGGCATGCAACCCGGGCATGTGCCCTGACCTGGAATTGAACTGTGACCTCCTGGTTCACCGGCCGGGCTGCAATTCACCCTTTTAAAGTGGTTTTAGAAGGTTGTGTGACCAACACAGCTATCTCATTCTAGAACAGTTTCATCACCCCCGCCCCTACTCCCTAGCCCTTGGCAGCCTCATAAAGACTTGTCGTCTCTGTAGATTTGCTGTTCTGGACATTTCATATACACTGAGTCATATAATATACAGCCTTTGTGCCTAGTTCTTTCACTTAACGTTTCAAAGTCCATGCATGTGGTAGCGTGTGTCAGTCCTTAATCCTCCTTATGGCCGGATACTCCATTGTAGGAATATCTCACATTTCGCTTATCCACTTACAGGTGATGGGCATTTGGGTTTCTACGTTTTGGCTATTGATGCTGCTACGCACATTCGTGTGCAAGTCTTTGTGTAGACGTGTGTTTCCATGTCTGTTGGGCGGATACCGAGGGTGGGATCGCTGGGTCACAGACAGCGGCTGTGACACTTTTCGCCCCTCCCCGCCGTGGACGAGGGCTCCAGGCCCTCCACGCCCGTCCCGCACTTTTCACTGTCTGCCTTTTGGGTGACAGCCACCCTCGTGGGTGTGGAGTGGAGTCTCCGTGTGGTTTTGTCTGCATCTTCCTGTGGCTCATGACGTTCATGACGGCGGCCCATCTTCCTGTGCGTAAGGGGCAAACGTATATCTTTGGAGAAATACCTATTGAAGTCCTGGGACCATTTTAAAAGTTTCGTTGTTGAGTTATAGGAGTTCTTTCTATGATGCTCCCCGTACCAGATGGATGGTTTGCAGACATTCCCTCCCGTTCCACCCCACTTTCCTGAGCGTGTCCTTTGAAGCACGAAGGTTTGCTTGTTTTCCTCTAAATTGCAGTTCCTGTAAGCGGATTCCAGTTCGCCTATTATTTTTTTCTGTTGCTTGTGCCTTAGCTGTCATGTCATAGATACCATTGCCTAATCTAAGATCCCGGAAATTAATCCACGTGTTTGCCTCTAAGAGTTTTATAGTTTTAGCTCTTACATTCGATCATTGACCCATTTTGAGTTCATTTTTGTGTGTGGTGTGAGGTAGGCGTCCATCTTCATTCTTTTGCTTGTGAATAACTAGCTGTCCCAGCATCTGCATTTTCCAGAATGTTCATGCGGCCTTTTAGACTGTCTATTTTCACTAGGCGATCTGCATGTAGGGTTCCTTCGTATCTTTCCTGGCTTCATAGGGGCTTTTCTAAATGCTGAGAGTACTGTGTAAGGATGAGCCCATCACCTCCGGAAGGACCTGACTGTTCTAAGTTTGGACAACGATGACTAAAGCTGCCATCGACGTGTGTGCAGGGGTTTGTGTGGGCATACAGAATCGCCCGTATGTGCCTTTATTGTCCTCTGACTGTCCATGGGCTCAGGAGTGATGGCCCTTCTTTCATTCTGAGATTAGTAATTTGTGTCTCCTTCCTTTTTTTCTTAGTTCATCTTGGCTAGAGGTTTGTCAATTTTATTGATCTTTTCAAGGAATCAGCTTTTAATTTCATTGATTTTTCTCTATTGATTTTTTCTTTTCACTGATTTCTGTTCTCATTTTAATTATTTACTTGTCCTACTTTAAATTTAATTTGTTCATCTTTTTTTAGTTTCCTAAGGTAGAAACTTAGATAATTGATTTTTAAAAAATATATTTTTTTATTGATTTCAGAGAGGAAGGGAGAGGGAGAGGTAGAAATACCAACGATGAGAGAGAATCATTGATCAGCTGCCTCCTGCATGCCCCTTACTGGAGACTGAGCCTGCAACCCAGGCATGTGCCCTTGACCGGAATCGAACCCTGGGCCCTTCAGTCCACAGGCTAATGCTCCATCCACTAGGCCAATGGTTCTCAACCTTCTGGCCCTTTAAATACAGTTCCTCATGTTGTGACCCAACCATAACATTATTTTCGTTGCTACTTCATAACTGTAATGTTGCTGCTGTTATGAATCGTCATGTAAATATCTGATATATAGGATGGTCTTAGGCGACCCCTGTGAAAGGGCCGTTCGACCTCCAAAGGGGTCGCGACCCACAGGTTGAGAACTGCTGCACTAAGCCAAACCGGCTAGGGCGGTGGTTGGCAAACTGCGGCTCGCGAGCCACATGCGGCTCTTTGGCCCCTTGAGTGTGGCTCTTCCACAAAATACCGACTTCTGTGCAATGGGCCACGAAGTTTCAATCCCACTGTATGCGCGCCCGCACGTGGTATTTTGTGGAAGAGCCACACTCAAGGGGCCAAAGAGCCACATTTGGCTCGCGAGCCGGGGTTTGCCGATCACTGATTTAAACTATATAGGTAGGGACATTGTTATTAACTTAATTAGGGTACTCCTAAGCTGGCCTTTGCTAAAAACGTCCTGAATCTGATTGAGGTACGTTCGCTGAGGTTGGCCCCTTCCAACTCTCCCATCCTCAACTCGTGCGTGAATCGGGAGCGCCTCCCCCACGCTGCGGATCCCGCCTGTGCCGTGTCTCCCGACACCCCCACTTCTAACGCCCCTTCTTCAAAACAGACTCGCCCAGACCGAAAACCGACTTCTGCGCATGGGCCACGAAGTTTCAATCGCACTGTATGTGCGCCCGCACGTGGTATTTTGTGGAAGAGCCACACTCAAGGGGCCAAAGAGCCGCGGTTTGCCGACCACTGGTTTAAGTTTAAAAAATTTGGCTCTCAAAAGAAATTTTAATCGTTGTACTGTTGATATTGGGGCTATTGACTAATGAGTTTGCCAACCACTGGGCTAGGGCGATAATTGATTTCTTCGGCTTCTCTTTTCTAATGTTTGCATTCAGTACTATAAATTTTCCTCTGCTTTCTCTGTGTCCCCTAAGTTTTGATAAGTTGTATTTTCATTTTCATATAGTTAGAAATATCTCTTGAGACTTCGTTTAGGGCCCATGTTTTATTTAATCTCCAAGTATTGTGTGATTAATCTCCAAATATTGTATTTTGGGATTTCCTGGCTATCTTTTTTGTTACTAATTTCTAGTTTAATCTTATTGTGCTCTGAGAGCATACTTTGTATAGTTTCTGTTCTTTTAAATTTGTTAAGGTCTAGTCTTGTTAGGGTGTAGAACTGTAATCTGCTTATGTGATTTTTTTGTTGTTTTTTTTAAATCTTTATTGTTCAGATTATTACAGTTCCTCTTTTTTCCCCCCATAGCTCCCCTCCACCCGGTTCCCACCCCACCCTCTGCCATCCCCCCAACTGTCCTCATCCCTAGGTGCACGATTTTTGTCCAGTCTCTTCCCGCATCCCCCACACCCCTTTCCCCCCAAGAATAGTCAGTCCACTCCCTTTCTATGCCCCTGATTCTATTATAATCACCAGTTTATTCTGTTCATCAGATTATTTATTCACTTGATTTTTAGATTCACTTGTTGATAGATGTGTATTTGTTGTTCATAATTTGGATCTTTACCTTTTTCTTCTTCTTCCTCTTCTTAAAGGATACCTTTCAGCATTTCATATAATCTTGGTTTGGTGGTGATGAACTCCTTTAGCTTTTTCTTATCTGTGAAGCTCTTTATCTGACCTTCAATTCTGAATGATAGCTTTGCTGGATAAAGTAATCTTGGTTGTAGGTTCTTGGCATTCATCACTTTGAATATTTCTTGCCACTCCCTTCTGGCCTGCAAAGTTGAGAAATTAGCTGACCGTCGTATGGGTACTCCCTTGTAGGTAACTGAGTTTCTTTCTCTTGCTGCTTTTAAGATTCTCTCTTTGTCTTTTGCTCTTGGCATTTTAATTATGATGTGTCTTGGTGTGGTCCTCTTTGGATTCCTTTTGTTTGGGGTTCTCTGCGCGTCCTGGACCTGTAAGTCTATTTCTTTTGCCAGGTAGGGGAAGTTTTCTGTCGTTATTTCTTCAAATAGGTTTTCAATATCTTGCTCTCTCTCTTCTTCTGGCACCCCCATAATTCAGATGTTGGTACGCTTGAAGTTGTCCCATAGGCTCCTTACACTATCTTCATATTTTTGGATTCTTTTTTCTTTTTGCTTTTCCCGTTGGGTGTTTTTTACTTCGTACTTCAAATCTTTGACTTGATTCTTTTTATAAAAATATATTGATTTTTTACAGAGAGGAAGGGAGAGGGATAGAGAGTTAGAAACATTGATGAGAGAGAAGCGTCGATCAGCTGCCTCCTGCACACCCCCTACTGGGGATGTGCCCACAACCAAGGTACATGCCCTTGACTGGAATCGAACCTGGGACCCTTCAGTCCCCAGGCCAATGCTCTATCCAGGAGCCAAACCAGCTAGGGCTGACTTGATTCTTGTGATCCTCTAGTCTGCTGTTGGATCTCTGTATAATATTCTTTATTTCAGTCAGTGTGTGCTTAATTTCTAGTTGGTCCTTTTTCATATCCTCGAGGGTCTCACTAGACTTATTGAGGGTCTCACTAAATTTATCGGTGGTTTCTAGAAAATTCTTGAAAAACCTTATAACTGTGGTTTTGAACTCTATATCCAGTCGTTTGCTTTCCTCCATTTCTGTCATTTGTGTCCTTTTTCTTTGTCTCCGCATTTTTTATGCTTCCCTGTGTTGGTAGAGTGGCTTTGTGTGCTAAGTGTCCTCTAGGGCCCAGTGGTTCAGCCTCCCCAATCACCTGAGGAGGACACTCTTGGTGCACCCCCTTGTGGTCTTTGTGCACAGTCTCGTTGTAGTTAAGCCTTGATTGTTGTTGGTATCACTGGGAGGAATTGACCTTCAGGCCAGTTGGCTGTGAGAATCAGCTCTGTCTCCAGTGGGAGAACTTCTGTGCTGGAGACACCCTTCTGGGGCAAGACTTGCTTCAGTGGGGCTTTGGTGCTCACTGAGTCTGCTCCCTGAGTGTGTCCTTTATGGATCTGAGGAGTTGTAATCTGGATGGTCCCACTCTGACCACTGGGTACACTGGCTCCTGGATCTCTAAGGAGGTGCTAATTTAGCCTCTGCCTGAGGTTACACAGCAGGAGCCATGGAGAGATCTGCAGATTCCTCTTCTTTGTTTGGGGTTTGGAGGTGCCGAGATGAGGCCCAGCTGTGAAGCACTGCAAGCTGCTGTGGGGCCTTGGGCCTTCTTTTGGATGTTCTGGGTCTCTCTGACCCAGCTGCAGTTTGTTAGGTAATTGTAGATTGCAAAGGGCCAGGGCATTCATCTGCAAAAGCCTCTGCCACAGCCTGGGTGGTGTGGTGTGTTTTTTTAAACATATCTCTCTTGAATGTGACTTCCAAATAACATATGGTTAAAAAATTCAGAACGAAGCAACCCATGCGGTGTCTACACATAGTGGAATATTACTCAGCCTTAAAAAGGAAGGAAATTCGACACATGCTACAACATGAACAAACCTTAAGGACTTGCTGAGTTAAAAACAGCCAGTCACAAAAGACAGCTGTGGAATGATTGTATTTCTGAGAGTCCCCGGAAGTAGTCCAAGCCATAGAGACAGGAAGTAGACTGGTGGTTGCCAGGGGCTGGGCGGGGGTGGGGTGGGGGTGGGGAGGGTTAGAGAATGGGAGTGTTTAGGGGGGGCGCGAGCTTCATTTGGGGAGAATTGCAAAGTTGTGGAGCCAAGCTCCAGTTGTGCAGCATAAGTCAGTTCTGGGGACTCTACGCGCCGTCACCATTTGTTTTAATCGATAATTTGAACCTCAGGCAGGTTCAGTGACTTTACCACGTGTCATGGCTGGTGAAGTGACTTTGTCTTTACCTGGAAGCAGGTTCTTAGCGCTCGTCTCTCATAGGCCTGTGTACCTGTCAGCCTCACCTGGGGTGTCAGATACCCCAGGGGTGGTGTCCATCCCACCCCAGCCTGCCCTGCTCCCCACAGCCCCCCCAGCCTGCCCTGCTCCCCACAGCGCCCCCAGCCTGCCCTGCTCCCCCCAGCCCCCCAGCCTGCCCTGCTCCCCACAGCCCTGCAGGTCGTGGTGTTCTGCTTAGCGAGCTGGGCAGGTATCTCTCCAGCCCGTTACTTCAAACAGGGTCTCCGTCTGAGGGAGTGAAAAGCAGTCTCCAGTGACCGGAGCCCGGCTGCTCCTGAGATCCTGGCTTATAGGTCTGGGGGGGGGGAGGGGGGCCCTCATATCATATTTTTAAAATCGTAGGCAGCACAGGTTGAGAAGTGCTGCTCAAAGGGTCTTTTCAAGCAGAGGTTCAGAATCCCCTAGCTGCGCGGATTAAAAGTAAAAATGCTCATTAAGAAATTTGAGATTATGTCTAAGACTTTTTAGAAATGTGGTCTGGTGCCGAACGTGCTTTTTTTGTTTTGTTTTTTGGGTGGTGAGGGATCTGTTATTGGTGAGCAAGGAGGAGTGTTTGTATTGCTGGAGAGGGAAGCGTGTTTGTGTTTAAACGCGAGGACCGTGTGTCTTCGGGCCTTCATCAGTGAGATTCCTGTGAGCGTGTGGACTTGAACTCCTTAATGGCACATGAGGTGAGTCACAGGCAGTTTACAATGCAGACATTTTTCTTCATTTTAATTATGTAAATAAGGCATGAATTTATTTCCTCCTGAGAGGAGAATAAAAAAAGATTAATATGTATTTTCATTGATTTTAGAAAGGAGGAGAGAGGGGGAGAGAGAGAGAAACATCAATGATGAGAGAATCACTGCAGGCCATCGCTCTATCCACTGAGCCACACCGGCCAGCGCCATACCATCATTTTTTAAGCCATTTCCCATCAGAGACCCCAAAGGTGTTTCCAGTGGGCCTGCTCAGCACCGCGTGGACGCCTGCACGTGCCTCCTGTGCGCAGGCCCCGTGAGCGCTGGCACGGGGTGGGGATGGATGCTAGGTTACCCCCTCCGAGCTGTGGTGGGTGGAGGGGGGCTCGGGAGAATTTGCTGGACTTGCACATGATTGAGTGGGAACACAGCATCGCAGAGCGCATGTCCGGGTTTTGTTTGTCACCGTCACAGCGACGGGGCCCGCTCTGGGTTTGCCCCCTGAATGCCTGCTGCCCAGCGCCACTGTGCTGGGTGCTGACGGGGCCGCATTCGCCAGAAATGCTGAATTAGGTTTGTGATGTGAGGATGATTAACAGATAATGGTTGCCAGAATAATTGTGTCAGACAGCAAGAAACAGCAAGAGAATGTGATGTGTCCTGCATTTCCTTGGTGCTTGCCTACTGTCATCGTGTTAGAAACTTTAGGTTGTGCATTTAATCATTTTTCTTATAATTTTGATCAACTTGACTACAAAAATAACACAAACATGCCATTTCAGAGAAGCTCTTTATTATAAGCTGTCAGCTCTTTGTTAGTCTCTCAACTCTTGTCTGTGTCTTTGTAAAAGATCCTTAAACAATAATTTCCATCCACATGGGAGGTCTCACTGCTTCTGCCGTTTTGCACGGCCTTGTCCCGGGTCTGCCTGGCCGGTAAGCGCAGCGATCGGAGGGGCAGATACGCTTCCCTCCATCCAACACCAGGGCCTGCGCGGCGCTGCCTGCCCTGGGCCTCCGAGGGGCTTTCTGTCTCTGTTGTGCACCCCGTGCCGGGAGCAGGCCGCGCGGCCTTCCCGCCGGATTGCAGGGTCCCTTCTTCCAGGCTCCCGGAAAGACCCTGATGGTCACCACTGAACGCGGGGAACTTCGCTGAGGGCTTCTCCGCTCCCTCCCCCCCCCCCCCCCAGCAGGTTAGGTCTGACCGCCGTGCGTATGGTTGTCTCGGTGCAGTGGCTGTGAGGTTTGCCCCTGGGTGTGTTGGTGCGTGTCTATGTGTGCGGAGGGTGTGTTGGTGCGTGTCTGTGTGTGCGGAGGGTGTGTTGGTGCGTGTCTCTGTGTGCGGAGGGTGTGTTGGTGCGTGTCTGTGTGTGCGGAGGGTGTGTTGGTGCGTGTCTGTGTGTGCGGAGGGTGTGTTGGTGCGTGTCTGTGTGTGCGGAGGGTGTGTTGGTGCGTGTCTGTGTGTGCGGAGGGTGTGTTGGTGCGTGTCTGTGTGTGCGGAGGGTGTGTTGGTGCGTGTCTGTGTGTGCGGAGGGTGTGTTGGTGCGTGTCTGTGTGTGCGGAGGGTGTAAATGTGTCAGTCATAATGTCCTCCTGTGAGTGGCACTGCTGCGCTGGTGTCTAACTCTCCTCCTGCTTATCACTTCCTTATCTGAAGGTGAGGTAACGGTGGACTTGGTGACATTGAGTGAGGACATTGGTGTTTGTCCTTGGCCAGAGGGTCAGTCACGTGCCCAGCAGCAAGGCGAGGTGCACAGCCGGCCGGCCGAGTGGGAGGCTGTTTTCTCGGAGGCGGCCCGCCGCTGTGCAGACTGTGCCGCTGTGCAGCGAGGCAGGGCCTCGGCAAAGGGCAGCTGAAGGACAGGTCACGTGTGCCCATGGTGAGGAAGTTGATGGTGGAAGGGCTTGTGTGTGACCTCCTGTGGCTGCTGGGAGACCATCCTGTGAAGCCAGCGGTGCCCGGGGGGGGGGGGGTGGGGGGCGGGGAGCTGGGACGGGCTGTGCAGATTTTACCCCCTGGTGACATGTGAGAAGCTACTGGGACTGTCGGACTAGGTTGTGGTGACCCTTGATTCCTAGGTCCCCTTTGGGTCCTAACAGAATGTGGTCTATAAGTGTTTTAATATTTCTTTTAAAAAAAGTATATTTTATTGATTTCAGAGGGGAAGGGAGAGGGAGGGATAGAAACATCAATGATGAGAGAGAATCATTGATCAACTGTCTCTTGCACGCCCCCTAGTGGTTATTGAGCCCGCCACCAGGGCATGTGCCCTTGACCAGAACCCGGGACCCTTCAGTCCTCAGGCCAACGCTCTATCCATTGAGCCACACTGGTAAGGTTGTTGTCAGTCTTTCTAAAAGGGTAACAACTTGCTTGTTAGCTTGCTCCACGTGCTAAATGACTAAAGTGTCGAGTTGCTTTGTTTGGGTTTTTCTAAGTCATTCATTTCCTGGCTGCACAGTCTTCCTGTGACTGACTTACAGACCCCCCTGCTCCTCTCACTGTGCTTTGTGGTGGCAGCAGTTACCTGCTGATGGAGTTTGGGTTGTAGCCACCTTCTGGCTGTTGTGAATAATGCTGTGGGTGTTGGTGTAGAGGTGTCTGCATTTCTGGTTGCAATTTGAGTTTACACCTCGGGGTGGCATTGCTGGGTCAGATGGTGACACTGTTTAACCTTTGTAGGGCTGCCCAGCTGTTCCGCTGTGGCCACATCATCTGACATCCCCTCAGCGAGGCAGGGGGCGCTGGCCCTTCTGCATCCTCACCAGCACTTTTTTTTTAAAATCGTAGCCGTCCTAATGGGTTGAAATGGCATCTCGTGGTTTTGATGGGCATTTCTCTGATGCCTAACGAGGTTGACTATCTTTTCTTGTACATATTGGTTATCTGTGTATCTTCTTTGGAGAAATGTCAATTCTTTTGCCCATTTTTGTGTGGTGTATTATTTTGTTGTTGTTGTTAAATTGTAGGAGTTCTTCAGATATTTTGGATAGTAACCCTTTATCAGATATGTGATTTGCAAGTATTTTCTCCCACTCTGTTGGTTTCATCTTCCCTTTATTGATAGTGTCCTTTGGGACATGAAAGTTTTCAATTTTGACAAAGTCCAAGCTACCTTTTTTTGTTGCTGTTGCCTGTGCTTGTGATATCATATCCGGCCCTGCCAAATGCCAAGTTCCCTGCCGACTCCGCCGCGTTTCTTTTCGTGTTTCCAGCTTTAGTTGGTAAGGTTGGGTCTTTGCTCCATCCTGGGTTGACTTCTGTGTGTGGTGTGAGGTAGGGGTCCTGTATGTAGTGTGAGGTAGGGGTCCTGTATGTGGTGTGAGGTAGGGGTCCCGGGTCATTGCTCTGTGTGGATGTCCAGTTTCCCCGGCCCCATTGGTCCAAGGTTGTCCTTCCCCTTTGGCTGCTCTCAGCACTGTCGCTGAAATTGTTCTTAATAGAACGTGAGAATGCACACAAGTATAACATGCTTATCCTCAAAGACTATAAAAACAAAACGAACTAACAAGTTAAATTCATATAAAATGACAAAACCAATAAAAGTGGAAATGAGTGTTAAGGGACAGATGACTCAGTCCAGTCAAACCGCTGCCAGTGTGAGCTCGCTATGCCAGCCGTGGTGTCTGTCGCGAGCGCATTCCAAGTGCCTTTCTTGCTCCGCCACGTGCCCACTCAGTTCTCTCCCCACCTCCTCCACTCGGAAACCCTCCGAACTTGCGGGTGTGCGCTGTGCACCTGTCAGGGCTGGCTGCGCCTGAGGAGTGCAGACCCGTCCCGGTCCCGTTGGGCGGTGGTGTGGCGGGAGCAGACACGGGGGCTGGGAATCCCGGGCGGCTCCCCTTCCCAGGGAGGCGCGGGGTGAGCAGGACAGGCTTCTGCGGGTGTTTTCGGGGTGATACTGAAATGAAAGCACAATGTGAAAGTCCCCACAGGGAACGATGGGCTGGGATGTGTCCGCCACTTCGCTGAGACCCGGCTCCATGTGTGACTCACATGACTTGGTTCCTGTGATGTCCAGTTGGAACAATTCGAAGGAGATGCTGACATTCCAGTTTCGGGGGGAGGAGCTTGTTTTTTCTTTTAAAAAAAATAATTTTTATTGATTTTTAGAGATAGAGGAAGGGAGATGGAGAGAGGGGGAGGGAGAGAGAGGAACTCCAGTGTGCAAGCAGAACACAGACTGGCCGCCTCTCGTGCCCCCACCGCGGTGTGACTGGCAGTGTAACCGGCCGTGTGACCAGCCATGTAACCGGCCGTGTAACTGGCTGTGTGACCGGCCATGTGACCGGCTGTGTGACCAGCGATCTGACCGGCAGCCCTTGGTGCCCTGGACGGCCACGCCGCGCCAGCGAGCCCACGGGCTTCTCCTTCCCTTTCCTGTGGCACCTCCATGGGGCGCGGCCATCTGCTTTCCACGCTGCTCCCCTGGGCGCAGGCCTCAGGCGTCCTCAGTGGTGATCTGTAGCCTGCATCTCACTGCCAGGGCTTCCCCCCGCAGCCGGAGGAGAAGGGGTGGCTGGGGTGCTCCCGGGTGAGTGTGTGTGTGTGTGTATACACTAATTTGGGGGGCTGTCTGATCTCCTAGTGTGTCCCCGGGGCTTCACAGCTTTCCCTGGCCTCAGGGCTGGGGCTGAATGCGTGGAGCCGGCAGCGGTCGGTGAGTGAGCAGGGGCTGCCTGCGTGGGAGCCCATTAGAAAGAGCAGCCGGGCCAGGCGCCTGCGTGGGGGTCGGCAGAGGCTCCTCCGCGCAGCGCACGCAGACGGGAAAGGTAGTGGCAGGTGCGCCGGGCATTTACTACTAACGATCTGGTCTGAGGCTTACACAACATACATGTGCGGCCGGGGGTTGTGTAATCCATGCTCTAAGTGCTCTGTCTTTCTGTGGTCAGCGTGGCTGCCCCGTGGAAGTGTCAGGCGTGGTTTCTGCTTCGTGGTTTGTGAGGAAAGCTTCTCCGGTTTGGAACCAGGGGGCGGGGAGGGGGCGGTTGATTAACATGAAGGTGGTCTGCTGTTTGGCTTTCGTCCTTTCTGTTGTCACGATGAACGTCGTGGCTTGTTTGTGGGAGCTGGAGACGGGGCACATCCTCTGAGTTGTCGCTTTTATTTTAATCCTCATCCTCGTCCTCATTGTCGCCACGGAAGGAAGAAACCACCATGTTCCTTGTCCTGGCGAAAGCAGAAGAGATGCTGGTGACAGTGACTTGACTGAGACAAGCCTACGTGACATATGTCTGTTAGCGTCCGCCTCTAGCGGACGAGGACCGTGCAGACCCGCCCATCGCCTGATGAAGCGTGGCCAGCCATCCAGTGTGCACGGGGCACCGCAAAGCTGGCAGCGCCCGGTGCCCGTCGGGCAGGACGCGGCTGCGCGCCGGCTGGTCGGCCTGGTCATGGTTGGGCTGGAAGCCTGTCTGGTTGGTTATAAACACACACAAACGCCACCAGCTTTTCTACACGACAGAACACGTGTAAGAAGGGAACAGGGTTTCACTCACTGGAGCATCAAAACCCCCAAATGATTGAAAAGCAAGCCAGACGTGGGAAGAGGAAGGAAAGCCACAGGGAGCACGGAAGACTGGAGCAGCGTGGGAATGCCGTCCTCACAAACCAGTGAACCTGCTTCTGAGGGAGAGGCGTCAGCAGGCAGGAGCAGCCAAGGACGTTTTTGAAAACACGCTCGAGATGAGTTCGGGGGAGGACTGGTTTTGTATGATCAGCTGCTTATCGATTTACACAAGAATTTCGCCAGGTGACCTGAGCCCTAGAATATTCAGAACGGCAGCAGATCCGAAAAGAAAGCCCGCGACAGACCCACGCCCCGAGTTGAATGCGGCACCGAGGCTGCGTGTGAATCGGGGCTTTGAAGGGCAGGAGGAAGGAAATCCTCTTGGTTTAAGCAAAACCCAGGCGAAGGCCTTTATGTTGCCCGGTGCCGGGGTGCCCGTCGCGCAGCGGCTCCCGGGCGGCTCAGCACCCGGGGCTCCTGGACGTGCCGCGTTCCCCGGGCCGGCTCCCGCCTCCCCTGTTGCCAGGGCTTCCCTCCTGCAGCTGGAGGAAAAGGGGGTGCAGCTGTGGAGACCCCGCGCTTCTGTTTGTACAGCTCGAGGCCAAAGAAGAGAACGACCTTGCGGAGTGTCGGTGCGCCGTCCTCAGGAAGCCGCCCCGCGGGCTGCGGGCCGTGTGCCCGCCCTGGGCCATGGCCATGGGGTGACACCGACGGGGTGTCCCACGCCTGCTCCATCCAGAACCGCAGCCTCCCCGGCACCTCACCGGACGGACCGGACGGACGGCAGGGACAGGGCTGGCTCCCCACAGAGGTGCTGGGGGAGGGGCCAGGGGCCAGGCCACGGGACGGGCTGGAGCGCCCTTTTCTCCATCAGTAAAGGGCGCTGGGAGGCAAGATGGCGGGCTCGCGGTGAGCAGACGTCAGGGTGAAAATAGGTCTGCCTAGAAGCGAATTTTAAAAGCATTTTCTCTTCAAATGTTTTTCCATCCCACCTGATAAAGCATCTTGATTCACCGTGGCCGTATCAGCAGTGAAATGGGCGATATCGAACAACTATTTTGAAACATTATTTCCAATCCAGAATGGAGCTTTATACTGTGTTTGTCATAAATCCACGTACTCTTCTCTTCCAGCTGACGGTAACTGCAAAGTAGAACTTGCTTTGAGATCTGAAGGCTGGACGCAAGTTTGCTACCATCCTCCCGTGGGTATTCCGTGTGAACACACCAAGCCTGTCCCTCGGCCAGGCCCTGTGCAGAATTATGGAGAAACAGGATCACATCCCGAGAACCAGATTAGAAGGAAAAGATGAACACCTGGAGCCGGACCCGCGATAGAACGGCTTAGCAAGGTGCTCTCTGCCACTGCGCACCGTTGGTGTCCTTGTGGTCAGTGTCATAGGCGTCGCAGGAAACGGAGTCCTCCACAAGACAGATGATACTGAGGTTTTCAGTAAAATGCTGTCCTGTTCTCATTTGCCATGTGAGAAAATGCAATCAGATATATTCACTACTATGTTATATAGTAAAATAATAATAAAATGTCTTTTCAAAAAAAAATAAAGGGCGCTGGACACTGAGCAGCTGTTTGAAAAGTTACGAGTGAGTGATAGCTCAATAAAAGGAAAAGTCCCCAGAGAAACACGTTGGATTTTGTAAATAGACTCTAGTTTTTGAGCCGTTTGAGGTTCGCGGCAAGTTGAGTGGCAGATGGAGAGGCTCGTCCCTTCCCACGGGGCCACCTTTGCTGCCGGGTCCTGAGCTCCTGGTGGTGTGCGTCTCGTGGGTTGGATAACGTGTGACGACGCACCCCTGTGTGTCTACAGGGCAGTCCCGCTGCGCCCCTGCCCCCTCCCCCCCAGCTCTGCGCACACTCACCCCTTTACCGTCTCCGCATCGTCTTGCCTTTTCCCGAATGAGTTGGAGTCGCACCGTCCGTGTAGCCTCTTCGGTCAGCTTCCTGCGTTTAGTAACACGCAGGTGAGGCGCCTCCGTGCACCCCGGCTCCGGTCACTCATCCTTCTCAGCACCGGCTGGTCCACGTTGTCCGGCTGCCGGTTGATCCACCTGCTGAAGGACCCCGTGGCTGCTCAGGGCCTGGCAGGATGAGAAAAGCTGTGGTCACCTCGGCGGGTTCTGTGTGGACACGTCCCCAGCTCACTCGTCAGCACCCAGGAGCGTGGTTGCTGGACCGGACGATATGAGTGTTCAGTTTTGTAAGAAGCCGCCAGCCGCCCTCCCGCGTGGCTGCCCACGCTGCCCTCCCGCGCGGGGTGTGTGTGTGTGTGTGTGTGTGTGTGTGTGTGTGTGTGGACTCCTGCGGCTCCACGTGCTCCCGGCAGTCAGGGAGTGATCTGGGTTTTGGCCGTTGGGATAGGCGTGCAGTGGTTTAATTGCAGTTCCCTGGTGACACGTGATGCCAGGCATGTTTTCATGTGCTTGTTTGCCATCTGTTTTTGTGAGTGTGTGTGTGAGGTGCCTGTGTAGGTCTTTTGCCGAGTTTTTGGGTGGTTTTGTTGAGAGGATATTTCTATACCTGTTCCTTATCAGGTTGTGGGTTTTGTGGATAGTTTCTCGAGGCTGCGGCTTGTCTCCTCATTCTCTGATAGTCAGATACTTCCCTAACCTCAGGGCGAAAAGCTTTGAAACTGGAAAGGGAGACCTAACGCAGAGACGGCGGGCTGATGGCTAACAACTGCACAGGACGGTTTGCTGTACTGTTTCTCTTGTTCAGCTCATCTTTTGACGTTTATGTCAGAATTTTAAAATAAAAATGATACCACAGGAGGAAGGGGGCGCGCGCAGCACAGGGCGCCCATTCCGACGCAGGTGGCATTAAGTGGCAGCGCCTCCTGTAGGTGGGCGTGGCCTTGCAGGTACCGCCCCCCACACTCCCTAATGCACCCCCCTCTGCAGGGGCAGCTGAGCTGCCCTTTCTTGTTACCAGTACATTCATTTACCACAGCCGTCTGCTCCTTTTCGCAAAGTCATAGGCATAAGTCCACGCAAATAAACAGTCTATACGCATTGAAAAAACCTCACAAAATGGAAAGACAAACAGGAAAGGGTATTTGCCATATGTCTCTATGACAAAAGGTTAATACCCATCTATATATATAAAAGCCTAAGCAACCTTACGACCGAATGACCGGAATGACTGGTCGACCAGTTGCTGTGTCGTGCACTGACCACCAGGAGCAGATGCTTAGTGTAGGAGCTGCCCCCTGGTGGTCAGTGCGCTCCCACAGCCAACCTCCCATGGCCAGCCAACCTCCTCTGGTCCCTCCCATGGCCAGCCAATCTCCTGCGGTCCCTCCCCCCTGCCCTCCTGCTCCCCTGCCCCCCACCCAGCTGGCTGGCCAACCTCCCATAGTCCCTCCCACCAGCTGGCCAACCTCCCCCGTCTCTTCCCCTGTCCCTCCCCCAGGCCAGCAGGCCCCTATCGGCCCTGGTCGCTGGCCAGGCCTAGGGACCCCACCTATGCACGAATTCGGGCACCAAGCCTCTAGTAATATATAAAGAATGCCAGTGAACCAAAAAGAAAATGACCAGCACAACAAAAAGTAAGAATAAAAACTTAACTAATGTTGATCCAATAAATTTAATAAACAATACTTACTTTAAAATGTTTTTTAAATGAATTCCCAGTAGGCTTTATGCTTCAGTTCCACCCAGTGGCTAATTGAAAGGGCCCTCGGGGTGGAGTGGCGGAGCCAGGCGTGGGGTCTCACGGCTGCTCGCTGCCTCAGGTGACTGGTGTGTTTGGTTGCTCTGTTCCTGCGCGCTTTTCCAAACGGCTGCAGGTTCCCATCTCTCTCGGAGTTTGTTTTGTGGTGGTTAGTTTTGAAGGGATACAGGACCTCGTAAAGTCCGCTGGGTTTGTTTGCGTTATGTTTGTGGCATCTGTGAGTGAATTCGTTGTGAATCAGCCTGTCCTTGCGTTTTTCACCGAAGCTTTTAAAGATTCCACAGCCAACACCAGCACTTGCCCAGGAGATCTCAACAGCTCTCTCCCCGTTGGCCTTGCTCCTGGTTCCCGCCTCCGGAGATGCTACGTGCATGTCGGGAGTTTGCCTTCCCCGATGTGCATGGTTATTAAGCAGAGTCACTTCTGACCTGCGGGACCTGGCTTCCCCGGGGGGCGCGGCGGGGCCTGGAGGCGAGGTGCCGGATGGTTCTGGGCCCCTTCGCCAGCACGTGGCCGCCGGGGAAGGCATTCAGTGACTTGTGTATGTCCAGAGCCTCGCTGGTCTTAACCCCGCCTCCCCCAGAGATAAACAAGTCGGTGAAACGTAAATTACGGACCCTGTTTGGTGTTAGATTTGGTGTTAGAACTGTGCGGGTGGAACACAGGCGCCTTCGTTGTTAGAGCTCAGCATGGAGCAGGCTCCTGTGAATGACCTTCTCCGTGGCCCTGGGCCTGGAGGTCGGGAGAGGGGCCACCGTGTTTATTTGTGCTTTTCCTCTGCAAATGCTGAGGGCTCCCGCTTGGGGGCTGAGTTTGTTAACTGAGCTTTTCTCTGGAGAGAGCTGGTCTTAGGGAAAACTGTCGGTTATTCCTTGAGATTCCCAACTGTTTCCAGATTTGGTCAGATCCGCGCAGGGAGCTGGGGGAGTTCGAGTTTTTCCTGAAGGGAGAGCATTAATGACCGAGTTAGAGAAAGCGCTCCCAGGGACAGCCTCTTGCCTCTTCTCTCTTTCCCGTCACCTCACCGTTGCTTAGACGTGGGGGCAGGGTCAGGGGGCAAAGGAGGACGCGGGGGGAAGAAGCCAGCAGGTTCCGCTCTCTCATAGCAGGAGAGGGGGAGGGACGGAAATCCAACGAGAACCGTCCTCCCAAAACCCAGGGATCCGTGTCCGTGGATGGAGGCGCTGGCGTGTAAAGGACGCTCTAATTTCCAGGAAAGCGGGTCTGAGGGCCGCGCTTAAAAGGCAAAAGGAAGGAAAACTTCACCCCGTGGACTCATCCTCCGTGCCTCCTGCCAGGCCCGCACCCAGGAGGGGGACACAGTGTGACATTCGTTCTTCAGCCGTGACCACGGTTGCCAGTGCCCAGCAGCTGCGGGAGTCGGATATGGAGGCTCCTTTCCCTGTTCCGTCACTGTACACTGCCAGCCGCATCTTCTCTCTCCCTTGTTTTTTACATCTTAAGATATAGTGAGAATTGGGGGGGGGGGGGGCAGGGTAAGTACGTTTCTTTTCTTTTTAGCTTTGACGCTCCTGGTCAGCGCTGTAGGACGTTGGCACATGTGCCGACTTCACCAGGCAGACAGGAGGCATTGCGTCCTGGGAAGGCCTGCACCCCTCGGCTGTGGACCAGTTCCATGTGCACACGGTGCTGTGCATGGGGAGACGTGTTTCTGAGAAGTGTGGTTGCGTCCTCACCTTCTAGGACGTCTGTCGCCCTCGGGCCACCCTGCCCTCCGTTCCGGTTCTGTCGTTCCCCCACAGTGTGAGCCCCCATCTCCTTGGACCCTGGTGCCGAGCTCACCGTATGACCAGGCACACGTATGCCGGTCTCCTGTATGACCACGTGGGCGTGGGCGTGGGCACACGGGTGAACGAGGGAGAGCGTCCCTGGGCTGCGCTGGGGCTGGGGACAGGGCTGAGCCAGGAGAGGGGTGTCTGAGTGGGGAGGCCGGTGAGCGCGCGGTCGGCTGTGCTGACCGCTAGGCAGGAGGAGGGCCAGCGGAGTGGCCAGGAGCCCTGGGGACGTCGGAGTCGTACCCGGGAGCCCTGGGGACGTGTGAGCGGAAGGCTCGTGGGAAGGGGTTCCGGGCCCAGGGCTGCAGGGGCGCGGGCGCTGCTCTGGACTGTGGTGGAGGCCGCAGGTAGGCATGCTGAGAGGGAGTTGGCAGGTGCCCAGATTGGCACCCACGGAGACCCTGTGGGGCTGCCGGCTTGGCCTAGGGAGGCGGATGGGAGCCCTAAGGGGGCAGGGCCTGGTTTGGAAGTGGGTTTGGGGTTTTTGGAGGGTGGGGGGAGGGGATAGGATTTGGAGACCCGTTAGCTCCAGAGGATGAGGAAGGATGCCGCAGGGAAACGCCGCAGATTATGTAGGGGAAGCAGTGACCCCGGGAGGGGGGCCCCCGGAGAAGGAACGGGGTTGGGAAGAAGACGTGGCCTTTCGATGGGACTCACTGCGTTTGAGTGGCACCGAGGCAGAGCGGTCTCTTGGCAGAGGAAACACGGGAGTGCAGGCGTGTGCGTGTGCGCGTGTGCGTGTGCATGGGCCAGTTTCCTTGTAAAAACCCAGCGGAGGGCCTCCTGAAGAGGTCACTCAGGCGCACTGGGCTTGCTCTGGGCCAGTGCTGCCCCGACCGTCGGGCCGGCGGCACACGAGGCCAGTCCGCACTCCGGCCTCAGGCTCCCGGAGGAGGTGCCGGCGGATTAAGGTGCTCTTCCAGAACGTCGCCTGGCGCTTCCAGGCAGCCCATCGGTGTGTCCCCAGGAAGGGCGAGCCCGAGGCGAGCAGAACCGCCACATGCGTCCCAAACGTCCTGTCCGGGGCTTGGGTCCCTCTCTGTCCCGGTCAGGGCCGCCCGGCCGACCTCCCCGGGGTCAGGGCCGCCCGGCCGACCTCCCCGGGGTCAGGGCCGCCCGGCCGACCTCCCCGGGGTCAGGGCTGCCCGGCCGACCTCCGGGTTCC
The DNA here is from genome assembly GCF_964212035.1 of Myotis nattereri. Classification (NCBI taxonomy): domain Eukaryota; kingdom Metazoa; phylum Chordata; class Mammalia; order Chiroptera; family Vespertilionidae; genus Myotis; species Myotis nattereri. The sequence goes on from NC_138090.1 coordinate 2,848,222, forward strand.
TGCAGTGGTTGCTCAGGGTCTCCGGCTGCCGCTGTCAGCATGCCAGCGGGACTCCTTGGACTTTCGTCTTTTGTGGAATTATTTTGCTATTTTTGATTAAGTTCTATACATTCCCATTTTAGCTCAGCATGAGTTGCAGCGTTAAAATTAAGGTAGCGATTGAGGATACGTCATCAGCGGAGTGACCAGACTTGATTAGATGAGGCTGTTTAAGGCCGTGGCTTCCTGAGGCTGGGCCGCCCGTGTGACCGTCTGCCTTTCTTCCCAGCCTGCACGAGGAGATCAGCGACTTCTACGAGTACATGTCGCCGAGGCCGGAGGAGGAGAAGATGCGGATGGAGGTGGTGAACAGGATCGAGAGCGTCATTAAGGAGCTCTGGCCCAGCGCTGACGTGAGCACTGCCCGGCGGGGGCGGGGGACGTGTGGGCTGGTCACCGTGGCCTCCGGGGCAGCTGCCGGCATCTGCAGCCAGGAGTTTCCTTCAGCCTTTAGCACGGGGCTCCCGAGTCGTTAGCACAGGGTCATGGGGTCGGCTGCTCCAGGCCGGCCCTCGGGCTGGTGGGCCTGGCAGAGGCATCGCAGGAGGCGGTGTGAGGAGGGCACGCCTGTGTGCTCTGCTGCCCGAGGCGTGTCAGCGCCACGTGGCTCCAGCCTGCAGATGAACAGTGTCGTTTAGAGGGAAGGAGGGCGGAGGAACGGCTCCTGTCGTCTGGGGATCATGTTCTCAGGCCGATGCCAGCGTCTGTCTCCCCCCCTCCCCGCAGGCTGTTCTCTGTGCTCCTACCTCCACCCGGCTCCCCGCACAGCCCCCCAGTGCGCACAGCGAGGCCCAGGGCTGCCTCTGCTTATTGCGGTTTTTGTTCCCGCACTGAGTCAGCTGCACTTTCAGGGCTCCCTTGAGGGTCTGTTGTACGATTGTGTGTCCTAAGGGCCCGCGTTAGGCTCCGTTCCTGTGTTATGTAGCTTTTCTTAGGCTCTGTCCTGGGTGGCGAAGGGGCCTTTTTTTTTGTTTTTTGTTTTTCCGATTGGTAAATGAGGGGCTGTAGGTGGTGGGAGAGGAGAGGAGAGGAGAGGAGAGGAGAGGACACGCAGACTTCACTGAGCAGCTGCTGCCGCCCCATGGCTTCTCCTGTCGGCCTGAGTCAGTGGCTCTCTGTGGGGGGGGGGGGGGCATGTGCCCCCTGGGAGGCATTTGGCATTGTGGGTGGGAGACAGTTTTCATTCTCATGACTGGTGAGTGCTCCTGGCAGATGGTGGGCGCAGACCAGGGGTGCTGCTCACACCCCACAGTGCCCAGGACAGCCCCCCCACCAAGAATGACCTCCACATGTCAGGATGCTGAGGTCGCGACCCCAACCTGAGCTCCACGTCTTCCTCCTGCGGCCACGCTCCCTCCAGTGTCCCGGGGGCAGGGACTGTGTCTTGGGGGCAGGGACTGCCTGTGCTCCCTGGAGCGTGTGGGGGGAGAACCCGCTGCAGTGCTCAGAGGCGCCAGCAGAGGGCAGCAGACACCGGCCTTTCTCCGTGGCTGGTGGCTCAGCTGATGGCGTGGAACCTACTGTCGTTTCTGTTTCAGGTCCAGATATTTGGGAGCTTCAAAACGGGCCTGTACTTACCCACCAGGTGAGTGCACGGCGCCTTCGGGGGTGGGCCTGTCCCTGGGGTGCATGCTTTGCCTGTTGGGTTGTAAGCGTAGAAACAACGCGGATGATGAAGCAGACACTCACATTTCTGTATGCGATGTGGGTTCCCCGGGGTGGATGTCACTCCGACCGCTGTCAGCAGGCGCACAGGTCCTGCCTGCCTTGTCGTGGTGGGTGGACGGGGCGCCTGTTTGGGGCGCAGCTCAGGTTCTCTGTGCGGTGGCGAAGGTTCTGGCCGCCTGCCCACAGCCCAGCAATGGGGCTGTCACTGGCCCCGCAGGCCTCAGCCCGTCCCCTAACCACTCACACGCCAGGGGGGCCTTTGGGCGAAGCACCTGCGTTTACTGGGGGCCGTTTCACTAGGAGCTGTACCGTGACCCCGCGTTCAGCACCTGACCCAGTGGGTGGGTCCTGACGACCCCCCCCCGCCCAGCCAAGGCCGTAAGCGTCCACTCGGGTTCACTAACACTCGTCCCTGTCTCGGGGCTGGGCCCCGCAGAATCCCGAGTCGCTCTTCTAACAGTGTCATTGCACTCGGAGTGGTTGGTGCTGTCACATCATTCCGAGCTGAAAGGGCACAGACATAACCCCAGGGAAGGGCCGGACAGCCTCTGTCCCGGGAGGGCGCTGGGCAGTCCTGGCGTCTCCTTCCGGACGGCGGTCGGGCCGAGCGTGGGAGAGGGCGCGCGTGCGGGTGTCTCCTTGTTTACACGGTGGCGGCACCTTGTCTTGCTCTCACTGACGCACAGCTCTCAGCACAGCCAGAGTCTTCAGATTCTAGCCCCAGAGTCTGGACGAACAGGAACCATTGCGGGTCTTTTTGAGGTTCTGCTTTCACAGTCGCCTGTCTCCCGGGGCCTGGCCTGAGTGAAATGACTCAGGAGGCGGCTGTTAAAGTCACCAGCGCCCTCCTCGGGGCCCGGGGGAGTGGGTGGTGTGAGGGTCTCAGGCTGGCGGGCCTTGCGCTCAGGGGAACGGCCCCTCTCGCTCTGCCCAGTGACATTGACCTCGTGGTGTTCGGGAAGTGGGAGAACCTCCCGCTCTGGACCCTGGAGGAAGCTCTCCGGAAGCACAAGGTCGCCGACGAGGATTCGGTGAAAGTCCTGGACAAAGCCACCGTGAGTCCCCCTCGCCCACTGCCCTCACGCCCCAGCCTGCCCGGGTGGGGTCGGTCGGTCGGGCCCGGCACTCGGTGCCTTCTCTCCGTCAGTGGGCACCATGCCGGGCGCATGGCTGTGTGTGACACAGATGGCCTCCTGCGGTCACACCTTCCCTTCAGAGGGCACCGTCAGCCCGCGGGCCCTGCAGGGATTTGTTCAGTGGAGAGCAGAGCCAGCCCAGGGTCTGTCGGGCGTTCTCAGCGGCCCAGCCGGGGCTGCTCTGCTCCGTCCGAGTCCGTGTCTGGGACACGGGCCGTAACGCTCTATAAGTCGTGCCCCGTCCTCACCAGCCTGGCCTGGCCGTCGGGGAGCTGCCGCGGGCGTCTGCACGCGATGTCCTGGCACAGCGGCCTGGGCAGCCCCGGGAAGCCTGGCGGCGGGTGGCTGGGACTGCGGGGTGCCGCCCGCGTTTTCTCGCATGTGGTGCACACGGAGCTTTTCTTGTTCTTATGAAGAATCCCACACGTCTCGTAAAAATTGTCGTCATTTTCCATTTGGGAAATGACGTTTCACTCCTCCTGCTGGGTTGTCCGGGCTCCTGGCCACACTGACCGTGATGCAGGGGCCTGTGGGTGCCTCAGCCTCGCGGCCCCTCTGGCTGCTTGGCGGCCAGCGAGTAGGAAGCTGTTCCCCAGACGTGGCGTCAGGAAGGGCTCTGTCACTGGGTGTCAAAACTCAGCCGTAGGAGCGACAGGATACGCGGGGTGAGGGGAAGCGCCAGCTGCGCAGAGGGAAGTTTCTGGAAGGCGGGGAGGGGGGCGCGCAGGCCTCAGGACCTCCTGTTTCAGGTCCCGAGGGGTGGGGCCTCACGCCGTTCACCCTGCGCCCTGATCTTGCCTCTGGTTCGGGCAAAGCGCTTTAATGCTCCCTTTCTCCCCGTGCAGGTGCCTATCATTAAGTTAACAGATTCCTTCACGGAGGTGAAGGTGGACATCAGCTTTAACGTGCAGAACGGCGTGCGGGCGGCGGACCTGATCAAAGACTTCACCAAGGTCAGGGCTCACGCTCGCCAGGCGGCGGCCACGCTGGGCGTGGCGGGAGGGCCCGTCCTGGCGCTGAGAGGTGCATGCGATCGCCGGGGAGCGCTTCTCTCCGGAGCCCCCCAAGAATCAGTCACTTACAACGTGGCTTCGAGTGAGAGCCGCACTTGAGAAAGCTGCTCTGCTTGTGGGAGAGGAGGGCGGGAGCCACGCTGGGGGCAGAAGCTGTCCGTCTTTTAAATATATATTTTTACTGGTTTCAGAGAGGAAGGGGGAGGGAGAGGGAGAGAGAAACATTGGTGATGGGAGAGAATCATGGACCGGCTGCCTCCTGCACGCTCCCTACTGGGGATCGAGCCCACAACCCAGGCCTGTGCCCCGACCAGGAATCAAACCGTGACCTGGGTCGTAGGTCATCGCTCAACCACGCCGGCCGGGCTCTGATCATAAGAGTTCAGCCTGGGGCCCTCCCAGGTGACTGACTGCTCTGGGTTTCCGTCCCCGGCGCCTGAAGGTGGCCCCCCAGACTCCTCCCGCTGTTGGGGGCGGTTGAAGCCATCTCGACTGCTCCATTTTCTGGAGAGTTTGCGGGCCCCGCCCTCAGGACACCCGAGCAGAAGCGTCTGGCTGCTGTGGTTACGCCCACATCTCTTCTGACGTTGACAGTTTTTTTAGCAGCTCTACGGGTTCGCCTTTCCCTGTTTTATAAGCAGCACGCTAACTTCTTTATTCTTGTGTACACGTTCGGAGTATAGGAGAGAGAGAGAGGAATTCCAGCCCCAGTCCCACACTGTGGGAGGTGCCGGCTGTGCGTAAATTTTCTTCTCCCAGAAATGTTTCCAATTGAGTTAATAGCAATAATAAAAATTTACTGGTGTGAAAGGATACCTTACACCCCACAGGCTTAGAGTGGCTTTATATCATCAACTTTTTTTTCTTGTTTATTCTCCTCTTGGATTTTTAACAAAAGGAATGGCACCCTGTACGCTCATTATCTTATACTTTAAAAAAACCACAATTTTAAAAAATTTTGTATGGGTTTTTAGAGAGAGAGATTGATTTGTTGTTCCATTTAAATTGCGTTCATTGGTTGGTTCTTGCATGGCCCTGACCGGGTATTGAACCTGCAACCTTTGCCTGTTGGGACGACGCTCTAACCAACTGAGCCACCCTTATCTTTTTTTGAACTTAGTATTTTTGGAGGTTTTTTTCCTACCCACACAGACAGGCTTCCTTCATTTAAAGAGACTATTTCTGACTTCCTCCGTCTCGCTGGACAGTGCTGCTTCCTGTACTTGTTCCTTCTCCTGCTTGCTTGCTCGGACATGACTTGCAGGAGTCCACACTTCTTTCTTTCTCATGGAAGCGTTGCATTCTTAGCGCCAGGGAGGAACTGGGCATCCCTGGCGACCCACCCCCGCGGGGGCCGTGAGAACAGCTGGGGCCTGGCTCCTGGGAGCGCTGAGTGAGGCTGTGCCCGAGGGGCGTGGGCTGCACTGCCCTGGCGCCGGCTCAGGTCTCGTCCTCTGCGTGGGGAAGGCTCGCCCGCTCCGGGAGCCGCAGGCCGGCCGCTCTGGTCTTGGGGCCCCTGGTCTGCCTGGGGGTGCTGCCCGTGAGAAATGCCCCTCTGACGTCCGCTGACTTGGTGCTGGAGGCGTTGGGGCTGCCCTGCGCTGCTTCTCTTACCTGTTTGCCACTGAGCATCTCGCGGTGGCGGCCGGAGTGACCGTCATCAGACGCGCTTGGTGTTGCCGGCCGTGGGCGCAGCGCGGGCTCCGGCGCCGTGTGCCGTGGGCACGTCCCGTGCTCCCCCGTGGCTGAGGCTGCTTTTACAGTCGCCCTTCAGATGGGGCGGGAAGGGTGCCCGCCAGTTGGGAACGGGGGACCGTTCGTGCCTCAGACGAGAGCACGCTCGGCGCTCCCCGCGCAGGGCCGCTGACGCCTCGCTCCCCTGCAGAAGTACCCGGTGCTGCCGTACCTGGTCCTGGTGCTGAAGCAGTTCCTGCTGCAGAGGGACCTGAACGAAGTGTTCACGGGCGGCATCGGCTCCTACAGCCTCTTCCTCATGGCGGTCAGCTTCCTGCAGGTGAGCCCGGCTCGCAGGCCCGTGTGCGCGACGGGGACACCACAGGGAGTCCCGGGGGGACGCTGCCCGCTGCCCGGGTCACTTACGACCTTCCCTGTCACACTTCTCACCTTTTTGCAATTTAGCAAGTATTTCAAAGTCCCTGGGAAAGAATATTGCTTTGTTTTTAATCCCACGTGTTCTGTTGTTTTGAGATTTCTCACTGCACATTTTAAAGGTGGGGTGTGGCTTCCGTAACGGTGACTAGCAGTAGAAACTCCCCGCACAGCCATGTCCTCTAAGCGCCCATCTTGAGTCCCGCGGGGCTGGGCCTGCCGCGGGGCGAGGGGAGGGGAAGTCCCGCTGCCCTGAGCGGGCTTATGGGGCCCAGTGCTGCCAGCGGCCTGGCCTGCTCGGGACTCGGCGTGGCGTCGTGTCGGCCAGCCCTGCCCAGCCTGGGGCCGCCGTCCGCCCCGCCTCCCAGCGGCCCCGCGCTCTGCCCGGGAGGCGGGGTGTTGTGTAGCAGCCGCGAGACCAGAAGCGGGCAGTGCTGGGGGTAGAAGTCAGATGTCATGTGTCACCCCCCGGGAAGTCGGAGGACGTGCAACGTAACTTGTTTTCTTCTCCTTCTGGTTGTAGTTACATCCCAGGGAAGATGCTTGCATCCCCAACACAAACTATGGTGTTCTCTTAATAGAGTTTTTTGAATTATATGGACGGCACTTCAATTATTTAAAGACTGGCATCCGGATAAAGGATGGGGGTTCATATGTGGCCAAAGATGAAGTTCAGAAGAACATGCTGGATGGCTACAGGCCGTCGATGCTCTACATCGAGGACCCTTTACAGCCAGGTACTGAGTTAGGGAATCCGTGGGCGGGCGGGGGAGGGGCGCGGCGTGGTCACCGCGTGGCAGTTGGCGCTGTTCCCACAGACACTCAGGATCGGCTTCTAATGCGGACATTCTCTGTTCATCAGAAAACCTCATGTGCAGATACATGGAAGTCAGCACACACCCGCGAAACCCAAGAACACACACACACACACACACACACACACACCAGAAAACACGCTGCAGACCCTGGGCGAGGGGAGTGGTGTGGGTGGGAGTGGGTGTGGCTGGGGGGGGGGGTCTGGTCTCCATTCTGACAGCCACTTGTCTCCTTTCTCGTGTCCTCATCACCCAATTCCAGGCTGTTGCCAACCAGGGCTTTTATTTTTTAGTTTAATGGACAGTGACATGGTTAGCAGCTACATGGGTTTCGGGGGCACAGTTCTGCAGGCCGTCACTGCACGTGGCACTGTTCACCCCGGTGCCGTCTCCTTCCATCACCAATCACCCCTTGACCCGCTCCGGCCTCCCCCCTCCCCGGGCTTCAGCGCGAGGCCTCGGGTCCTCGGGCCGTGGCCCAGTAACAGACTCCCGGGCGGAGCGAGCGAGGGGTTCAGAGAGGCGGCTGGTCTTCCTTGAGCTTCCTCTCCCCATCCGTCCTGCGTGGCCTGCGCGCAGCCCCAGCGTCGAGCGGTGGGAGGGAAGAAGGGTGGTCCCCCCGTGCTCCCCGGGGCCGCGTGCTCGTCGTCTCCGAGGTCCCTGGGCAGCGGCGCCTCCCGGTGTGGCTGAAGCTCCGCCGTCCTGCGCTGTCGCCTCGAGCATGGCGCTCGCCTGTGCCGTGGCGTGAGCTCTGACAGGTGGGCAGGAGGGAAGTTGTGGCCTCGGCCTTTGCCGGCCACCTGGGCATCTCGTGACTGAACAGTCCCGTGTGCTTCCTCCTTGAGGAGCCGTGTATGGGACCTGCTCTGCAGAAAGACTGTCGGCCCCACGGCCTTGCTGTGCGGAGCTCCTGGCCCCGTGGGCGGTGCTCACAGGCTGGGAGGACAGGAGCATGTTGCCCGGGCTCTCGCAGGAGAAACCGGCGGGTCCTGTTTGCAGGAAGCCTGTGGGGTGGTGCCTGGCAGGCCGAGCACGTGGAGGCCCGAGCGCCTGTTCTAACTGCTCAGTCGGGACGTCCACGCCAGGGCCCCGATCGCCCGCGTGGCAGGCAGAGCCCTGAGGGGCGGTGGTGGCCCCTCTGACCTGCCCCTCTCCCCAGGCAATGACGTCGGGAGGAGCTCGTATGGAGCCATGCAGGTGAAGCAGGCCTTCGACTATGCCTACGTGGTGCTGAGCCACGCCGTGTCGCCCATCGCCAAGCACTACCCCAACAACGAGACGGAGAGGTAATACCCCCCTCGGCGGGCGCCCGAGCAGACGGTTCCGGCCTCAGGCTCACCCCCCTCTCCTCTCGCCCGCAGCATCCTGGGCAGGATCATCAGGGTGACGGACGAGGTGGCCACCTACCGGGACTGGATCTCCAAGCAGTGGGGCTTGCCGAGCAGGCCCGAGCCCTCGTGCAACGGTGAGTCCCGCGCCGTCGCCACCCGCTGTCCCCACGGGGCGTGACTCGCGGGAAGACACGTTTCCCACTCTCCGCCCCCTCTCAGGAAACGGTGTCACCCTGATGGTGGAGCCCCCGCAGCTGGAGAAATGTCACAGGAGCCTCTCGGGCGAGAGCGACGCCCTCGGGAAATGCAGGGGCAAGACTGCGGAGCCGCTCAGCAAACACTCTTCCAACTCCTCGTCGGGCCCCGTGTCCTCGTCGTCCACCACGCAGTCCAGCTCCAGCGACGTCGTGAGTACGGGGCGCGGGCGGGGGGCTCGCTCACTGCGTTGTTACTGGGGAATCTCAGACGTCCACGCTGCTTCTCGCTGTCGAGTTACAATCGACAAGCTCACCGCACACGTGCACGCACGTCAGTGACCCTGCCCGGGCTCCACCGCGCACACGGCGCTTGCCCCTCCAGCACGCAGTGGGTACGACGGGGGGCTCCATTCCTGCTGCTTCCCTGACAGGCTCCCGTGGGAGGTCAGTGGGCGCCCCGAGTGCTGCATGCCCCCGTTAGCCAGAGCACAGGGTGGTCCCAGTGTTGCTTCTGACATGAGATGGACACATGAGGAATCTCGTACAGTCACGGAGTTTTTACAAATGCGTACACACGAGAACCCAGCCCTCATGAGAGGGGGGAGAGGGAGCGTCCCCCGGGACGCCGTCAGCCAGTTCCACCCCCACCCCACCCGGGGGTCCCCGTGGGTGTCTAAGGCAGTGGCCGCCGCTGTCAGCACCCTCAGGTGGAGCGCGTGTGTCGCTCTGCGAGGCCCCTCCCTCAGATGCTTCGGAGCCTCCTGGTGGGGTGTTAACCGGCTGGGCTGTAACATCAGGTTCACGTTGAGAACGTCTGATTCCTTCCGGTGCACTCACAGTGCTGGGCAGCGTCACCAGCTGATCCCGACACAGTCCCATCACCCACGCAGACCTGTCAGCGGCCCTGGCATCCCCTCCCACCCCAGCAGCCTGCTCTGCTCTCCGCCTTTCCCCGGGGGACTTTGGGGATCACTCCCACAGCTCCCCTTCCCCTCGGGTTGATGGAGTTTACGGCACTGAGACCCGAGCCGGCCCCCCAGTGCTGCATGTTGGCCTGGGGAGGCGGGAGGCAGAGGGCTTGAATGCGGGAAGGACGCCGTTTCCCTGCCAACAGCGCCTGCACGGCGTAGGGGGGGGGGGGGGGGGCGGCTAAGGCCTCACGGGCAGAGCTGACCTGGGTGCTGGGAGGACCACGCCGAGCCAGGCGACTCAGACACAGGGGCGGAGGCAGACATGCCCGGGAGGGAGGAGCGAACAGCCACCCTCTGGGGAAATGAGCCACTTTCAGTGTTCGGAGGAAAACTTAACCACCGCTCTTCGTAAAGTCCTCTGTGCGCGCCCTTCAGCTCCCAGATGTTTAAATTGGTCCCGGGAGCACTTAGCCGAAATGGGTTTCTTTTTGAACGTTGACTTAAGTCATTCACATGCCACGTTGTAACCCGTGCGACCTGTCAGGACTCGGACGCCACGCCGTGCAAAACCCCGAAGCAGCTGCTCTGCCGTCCGTCCGCCGGGAGCCGAGTGGGGTCTCAGGAGGTGGCCGTGGAGGCCTCGCCGGCGGGGGGGAAGGTGCAGAGCGCCCCGGCCCCCGCCACACCCAGCAGCGCCAGCAAGTCACAGGTGGGTGAGCACGCTTCTCGCTGAGCAGCCAGTGCGGAGCATGTCGTCCCTTACATGTCAGTTACACGTGTGTGTCATTGTCATTCCTCACATGTCAGTTACACATGTGCGTCACTGAGCGTTTAGTGCAGCACATGTCCAGCTTCTTACATGCCAGTTACATGTGTGTGTCACTGAACAGGCAGTGCAGGGTATGTTGTCCCTTACATGTCCGTTACACGTGTGCATCATTGTCATTCCTCACGTCAGTTACACGTGTGCGTCACCGAGCATTCAGTGCAGCACATGTCCAGCTTCTTACATGCCAGTTACATGTGTACAGCGTGGGTTTGCAGGAGACTCAGGTTAAAGAGCAAACCTGCTTAGTTCTAAGAGGTTGCGCTGCACGACGGGCTTCTAGTGACAGGGCCCGGGACACAGACCTCCGGGCGTCCCGTCCTGGTCCTGGTGCGATGCCGGGCCCACCGCCCTCATCCCAGACTCAGCAGAGAGGCCGCAGCGGCTGTAAAGGGTCTCCTTGCACCTAAGTCTCTGCAGGGACAGCTTGGTGTGACTGGTGGCCGCGTGCGCACTCCTGGGAATAGCAGGCCCTGGGATGTGTTCATGGCTGATGCAGGTGCCTGGGCTGAAATGGTCAGTGTTTGGCATCAGCTTTCACTTATAAAGGCCTCAGAGCGCCTCTATTTTAAGCTGTTTTGTTGCCTGAAGTTGTATCATCACGGGCACTGCACCTGATGGGGAGAAGCCATTTGCTCCCGGCCTGGCCTGAGGCCATCCCACCTCTCCCCACGCTGGGCGTGCCCATCACGCATGTCCCCGCTGACCTGCAGGTCCTTCACCGGCCTGGCCTCAGGCCCAGGCCCGATCGGATCACCCCGAGGGGCAGTGAACGTGGCAGGTGACGCAGGAGGGCGGCCAGCCCCGCGCACCTGGTGTCGGAGCCCCGGGTCCACTTCCGTGGCGTCCTGGCTGACAGGCTTCTGGGAGGAGTGCGCCCACCTGCTCTGGGGGGAGGGCAGGGTCTGCGCTCGGCACCCCAGGGACAGAGCGCTGGTTCCGGAGCTCGGGGGGAGCCCTGGTTTGAGAGCTCCCGGGGTGGGGTGAGCCGTGCGGGCGCCTCATGGTACTGACGTCTCTGCCCGCTTCCTTCCCGCAGCACGGACCCGCCCGGCTCTTCCGTTCTTCCAGCAAAGGCTTCCCAGGTACAGCTCCTACCAGCCATGGTGTCCTGGTGGCAAACAAGCCGCATCCAGGCAAACCCACTAACCAGTGCTTCCACGGCAAGCGGAGGAAGCACAAGAGGGACGCCCCCCTCGCCGACCTCTGTAGGTAGTCGGCGGGGCCACGGACGCCTGTGTGTGCAGTGACCTCACGCCCGGACAGCGGCCCGGGGCCTCCGGGACCGTTCAGGAGCCTGGCGCCAGCCACGCGTTGATTGAGCGACTGTGTTTTCCCGGCTCGTCACGGACGGATCATGAAGACTGACGGCGGCAAAAGCCAAACGCACGCCAGCGAGGCGGCTGCTCGTTCGATCAGTCATTTGCTACAACAGGGTCGTTTCGGGTCCCAAGCCTGAATGTAAAGTAGGTCTGTTTCTCTGGCTTCGTGCAGAGCCAGGGAGCAGTCGGGGGGTGGGGGCGGAGACCAGGCCTCAGAGGAAGCCCAGATTCCCAGGGGGAAGTGGTCTGTGCATGTGTTTTTTAAATATTTTTGCATATATTTACCATTTTACTGTGTGTATATATAGATGACCACATAGGAAATCGATATTTGTAATAGTGGATTTGTTAAGACTTTTTACATAACATTACTGTTTAAATTGTAAACAGATTTTTCTCAGGATTAGTTTGCAAAATAATCTGAATTGTCATCCTAACACCCACGCGTAGGGACGTGACTCGCTCTCGCACTCGACTCTCTGTGTTGAATGACCTTGGGGGGCCCCCAGGACCAGCCGCCGCGAGCACGTCTCCTCCCTTGAGTAAAGGTTTTTATGGTGGCAAATGACATTGATTTTATTTTGTACAAACGAATATATATCCGTACTATGTACTTACGTGTAAACACTGAACAGCTCGCTCATCTCCGAACGTGAACTGGCACCCGCTCCCTATCGTGCTGTCGGCTGGGCAGTGGGCAGGTATGAGATTCCATGTTTGTTTCCTCTGCGGTTTTTTTTTAACTTGTGATCGGGTGAGAGGCCACATGTCCGTCCCCCACCTGCCGCGCGAGCCCCGGCTGCGGACTCTGCACGCGGCGCCTCCCGCCCGGGCTCTGCACCTGTCTCTCATCTCTTTTTTAAAGCTCATGCTCCCGTGGGAGGGAATACCTACCTGAAAGCTTTAAGTAAATCACACGGACAAAAGCTATTTTCTTATATCCACTTGATGCTTTTGGTATTGTCGATCTTTCCAAACGAAGTGGTCTTTGATAATGGTCTGTTTTGTATTGCCTCACGAAGACCAAATCCTTCTTGTCCTCCCAGTCTTCCGCCTCCTCCCATGGGATTGTTATCTTGAATTAAAACGTTTTTAAACATCGGCTTGTTTCAATCACACTGTACATGTCGGTGGTGGTCAGCTTCGGGTGCAAACAAGATGTATGTTCTGTCACGCATCACACGTTGAGTTTGGGAATATTTACTGTGATCAAATGAATGTAAGTGAAATTTTGAAATCGCTGTCTGTAGGTGGAAACGCTCATGTCTAGCATCAGTGTGTGTGGCTCTGTCCATGACAGCCATGTCTGAGATGAGATTGTTTTATGTATACATATATACACACGTATGAAGTACTGTCGGTTTTTAGGAGTTTCTTTTATTCGCACTAATGAAATACTGAAGACCAATCAGACCACGAATGGACACTGAGTGCAACTTTTTATAAAGAAAATAATGCGAAAGTCAGACCAGAACCGATGTCATCCCTGAAATCAACCATTTCCAACGTGTTCCTTATTTTAATTCACAACCGAAAAACGTGTTCCAGAACTGGAGACTCCAACGTCGTGCGAACCATGTGACTTTCGATGTGATGTTACCTTGACAATGTTTTAAATTTGAAGGTGCCCATTTGATTCCGATCAGGGTTTTTATCAAGGGTGTCGAGCTGCTGTTTGTTCTTCGAAACTAGTTTTGTCATGACCTGTCGTGTGCATAATCACAGTATTTATTTCCTAGGACTGTTGCGAATGTGTAGACTCCGGTTTACCGCTAAGGGAACAATTATTTATACAATAAAATGGAATTCAGTGTTAGCTGCCCACTGCGGACCCTCAGTACCTGCGGAGACACGTGTGCCGTCGGCCGCACTGGTTTCTCTTAGGGAATCGCCCTCGTTGTCGACCGTGAACGTCCTCTTGGGGTGCGGACAGGCGTGCCCCACAAGCATGTGATTGTTTGCAAGGTGGTGATCGCGGGAAGATAATCTTGATTCCATTGGGAATCTTAGGTTTTCGTACATTTATTGGGAAAATCGTTTTTCCTGGACTGCTGACGTTTCTTTTTGGTAAACAGTATCTTTCTAAAAGAGAGAGAGAGCATGAAGGAGAACCTGAGGCGTGTGCATTTCCGCCAGCGACCAGCACTGTTCTCGTGAATGCTGTGTACCTTGCAGCGAACGGCGTCGGCGCCGTTCCTTGTTCAATCGAAGTAAAAGACTTTGCAGACGCTCACTTCGCCTGCTCATTTATTCTGCGGCCTCCCGTCCGTGCGTGCGACTCCCGCCTTTTCCCTCCTCCGAGTCTTGATACTAAAGACTCGGCAGACCCACCAGGTGCGTGTCCCTCAGGGAGACAGCCGCCCGCATCCACGAGCCACGGCCTGCCTTTGCCGGCCATTCCGCCGGCGGCCATGTGTGTGCATGTGTGTGTGCCCAGTCCATGTCGATGCTCCTTAAAGCATCATCAGAAACGTACATGCTGGTTGTTGGAGGTGCCGTGGTCAGAGGCGTCGGCCCAGACCCGGCGGTTCTGTGTTGATGAGAAAGGTTGGGTGTTCTCCCTCCCAGCTGGAGGTGTCCGTGAAGGCGCTGGGTTCAGCGTGTGTCTCGCTCGGAGAGGTGGCCCGTGGCTTCCAGCTCTCGCTTGGACCAGGGACCGGCTGGCGTCACACGTAGCCGATCCCGCTGTACGTCCGTCCTGTCGCAAGTGTGTCTTACTGCTCCCGCATCTGGAACCTCCATTAACATTTAGGTTCTGTGCTTGGGCTCAGACAGAGCGTGGGCGGCAGGGAAAGTGTTAACAGTCCCCCTTTGGCGCCTCGGATCCCCACGTGTGTTCTTCCCATCCCCTCCCCCACGCAGTGCTGCGTTTGAGCTGTGTTTGCCGTGCCCTGTGGACGAGGCTTTGGGGTTTCCAGACTGTGGGCAGGTTAGGAGAGTATGACCGCTGTGAGCGGCAGGACCCAATGTTAAAAAACATTTTTATTGATTTCAGAGAGGAAGGGAGAGGGAGAGTGAGATAGAAACCTCAATGATGAGAGAGAATCATGGATTGGCCGCCTACTGCACGCCCCACACGGGGTTGAGCCCACAACCTGGGCATGTGCCCTGACCGGGAGTCAAACTGGTGACCTGGCTCATGGGTTGACGCTCAGCCGCTGAGCCACACTGGCCGGGCAGGATGCGGTATGGCTGTGACGTGCTCACGGCCATGACCTCCCCAGTGAGGGGGTGTGGCTGTCAAGGTCACTCTGTAAAACTCCCTAGAGCTTTGGTAGTATTTTTGTCAGTGATGAGGACATCATGTCAGTTTTGATAGTAATCTGGAGTTTTGTCCCTTCCATCCTAGCATGCTGCTGTTGTTGTTTTTTTTTTAAGTGGTAGAGCTGTTTCTTTCAATATATTTTTTAATGATTTCAGAGAGGAAAGGAGAGGGAGAGAGAAACATCTGTGGTGAGAGAGAACCATTGATCAGCTGCCTCCTGCACACCCCACACTGGGGATCAAGCCCACAACCCGGGCATGTGCTCTTGACTGGAATCGAACCCAGGACCCTTCAGTCCACAGGCTGAAGCTGTATCCACTGAGCCACACCGGCAGGGCACGCTGTTGGTTTCTCATTGTGTTAGTCACTCATCAGGAATGCTGGTGGGAAATGCATGGCCTCTCAGCTAACTTTTCAGAAGGTAGATGCTGGCTATGAAAACGGCGCTGCCAGTCCAGCCGGGACCGACACTGACGGCCCACGATGACGGCCGGGAGAGCTGATCCTCTTGCTGGCTCCTGCGCCTACTGACCTGCCCGCCGGGGCCGGGGCAGCCTTCCCCCGAGGCGCCCTGTGAGCAAAGCGCCCGCTGAACGGCTCGATGACACTTACCCGAGGAGGAACGTTACCTGTCGTAGCTACGCTTCCTCCCGATTCCCCTCGTGCGCGGTTCACGGGAGACGCTTAGAGAACGGAGCCGCGTTCAGCGGAGACCCACAGGCCTGAGCGTGCCCGCAGGTGCCTTCCCGGCCCGACACTGCACGGCCAAGGCCCTGCGTTCTGTCAGGACATGGGCAGGATCCGTGTTCACATTTATGAACGCGTTAGCATGCTGCTTGGTGCTCAGCACGACAAGCCAGGTCCTACTGCGACATCACTCACGTGGCGCGGAAACTCGGCCGTGTCCTCATGGGCCGTGTCCTCGTGAGGCGTGTCCTCGTGGGCCGTGTCTTCGTGAGGCGTGTCCTCGTGGGCCGTGTCCTCATGGGCCATGTCCTCATGGGCCATGTCCTCGTGAGGCGTGTCCTGTGGGCCGTGTCCTCGTGAGGCGTGTCCTCGTGAGGCGTGTTGACTTTGCACCTGAGGCCCCTTCTCTTCATCAGAGATAATGAGCTCAATGAATTGGATGTTGACAGAATTATTAACCAGAAGAATTGCCTAGAAACGGGCCTGTTTGCTATCCAGAGTCAAATATTTACTCCAGCGCGGTTCTGAGTTGATAAGTTGCTCGTGTTTGGCTTGCTCTTTCCTGGCACATTTTTTTCTCTCTTAAGCTCTCGGCCTTTGCATTTGCGGCTGAAGTCTGTGCTGTCAGGTTGAACCTGGCCCATCGCCCACCAGCGGAAGGAGATGGCGCTGCGGAGAGAGGGTGCCCAGGGGGTGGAGGTGGTGCACCCCTGTGGGGGTTACGGACTGAAGGCGCCTATTGGTTTGATGGGAGAAATGCCGGGATGTTGCAGGAGCAGCTGATAGACAGCAAGGGAGTCAGGTGGCCGCCATCTGCGCGTTTCGCCGAGTGTTGCTGGGTATTTGCACATCCTCTTTCGTTTAACTTAAGCCCGTGAGTTCCCTGTGGCCATGGCTCCTTCTCCCACAGCAGCCGGATGCCAGCGAGGTCTCCGCCAGGCAGGCAGCCTGGTGAATTCACTAGGCGTGTTGGTTTATCTTTTTTTTTTTTTTTAATATATATTTGTATTGATTTCAGAGAGGAAGGGAGAGGGAGAGATACATCAATGATGAGAGAATCATGAATCTACTGCCTCCTGCACACCCCACACTGGGGATCGAGCCCGCAACCTGGGCACGTGCCCTGACGGGGAATTGAACCCTGACCTCCTGGTTCATAGGTCGATGCTCAACCACTGAGCCACGCCGGCCGGGCTGGAGTCTTGGTTTATCCTAAAGGTGCTGATGTAAAGAGCGGCTGTGGAGTAAAACTGGCCGTTACCTGGACGGTGGGTGCGGGTCGGGGGAGGCCTGGGGAAGGCTGTTCGGTCCTGTCTCCCGTGGACGAGGCAGGGGCACCTGTGAGATGAGAGAGAGATGCTTGGTGGTCGGCGCCTTCCCTGCGTGTAGCTGCCTTCCCCATCCAGGCCGGGTTCCGTGCCACGCACTCGCTTTCCCACGGCCCGTCAGTAGTGCCTCTGGGTACGCTCGCCCGCGGCGTCTCTTCGTCCCTCCACTTGAGCCCCGAGGTTCAAGACCCCCTCTCTGATTTCCACAGAGGGCGTCCAGGGGTCCCTTGGTAACATGAGTCTTTTGCAAGCCCTGTCGCCCCAAGGGACCCAAAGGCCCGCCCCAGGTCTCCGTGGTCCCTGTAAGAGCACGGGCTCACGCACGCACCTGCTGGTGGGGGGGGGGGAGGCGGAGGGGGGGGCGCCCAGGGTCCCGGACGGAGGCGCGGTGGCTTCCTAGCGGACTCTGGACGTAGATGCGGTGCGTTAGAGGCGTGGCGAGCCCGTGTCTCTGTAATAACCTTCTTGTTTATTTCCTCCGATCAGCGTTGCCTTCTGTGCTCAGAAGCGCGGACTCCTGGGAGGTGCTGGAGGTTTGAGTCGTCTCGAGAGCTCCCCAGTCTTGTCTAGTTACCGCTGCCGAAGCACGAAGGAGTTTACCAGAAAAAAAAAAAGAGATTTGATACAAACGATTTACGAAATCTCCACACGTCCCGAGGTCCCGTCACCGCAGGCACCGGTGATCGAAACTATGAGTGAATCGCATCCCGGGAGCTTTTTTTTTTTTTTTTTAGCTAACGACGATGTCTTCAAAGATGCCCATCGTTTGCCTTGAAAATTTTATAAATCGCATTTCTACGCCCTGCTGCCCCCCAGGGCTCGCCCCGGCTCACGCCTCATCACCCCACTTCAATAAAGGCTCTGCTCTCCTTCACCTTCGCAGCCTCTGGTCCGAGCCTTTCTGTGACGCCTGAACGGCTGCTTTTCCCTCATTCGTCTGGTCATTCCCAAGACAGCCCCCGCGTGGGCAGGAGAGCTTTTCCCCGACAGCGAGGGCCCTCCTGCGGGCGTTCATCCTCGTGCCCCGGGAGTGGCGTGGGGTGCCTTCAGGTGCTGCTGTGCCCTCCTGCCCAGCCAGGTCCTGGGCGAAGGCAGGCATTGGCCTGGCCCCGGCCACCGCCAGGCCGGCAGCGGCCTCCCGTTCACACGGGCCCACCCGGCTTTCTCCTTTGCTTTAATGCAGGGGGTCCTGAGCGACGCGGGGATGCGCCAACGCACGGCCCGTGAGAATCACGAAAGGGTTTGCTCCTCGCAAGAGCGGAGGAAGCAGGATCCGTAGCCACGTGCCACCAAACCGTCTCTCAGAGGAGTTGGTGGCCGTGGCTGGGCCCCCGGGGCTGCCTGGACCGCCCGAGCGGGAAAGCGCACGGAGTCCCGGGCTGAGTCAGCGTGAACAGGAGTCTAGACAACCGCCCGCTCCAGCCCGCTCGCTTCTCCCACATTCATTATTATTTTTTAAAATCTTTATGGTTGAAAGTATGTTCTCGCTTCTTACACATTCACTAGCAATTCTCTCTGAACAAACAAGCAGAAAGTATAATCCTGTTAGATACATCTCTCCCGTGGGAAGTTGGCGCGTGAGCGAGCCACCTCCCCAGAGTGTGAGTTCCACGGGGAAGGATCGCAGGCAACATGGGGGCACCTGGGTCGGGTCTGCTGCCCTGCCCCCTCGGCCCCCGGAGCTCCCGCACGCCGGCCGCTTTGGTGATTTGGGATGTAGCCCAGATTTAAAAAACGCATTTACAGCCCTGGCTGGGCAGCGCCATTGGTTAGAGAGTCATTCCGATACACCAAGGTTGTGGGTTCAAGTCCCAGTCAGGGCACATGCAAGAATCAACCAATGAATGTGTAAATACGTGGATCAAATTTCTCTCTCTTTTAAATCAATAAATAACAAAATGCGTTGACATATATAAACATGTCTGCACATATGTACTTTGCGGGGGCCTTTGCTTTTACATGGAGGCATCCCCTGCCGGATTCTGCCGCTCCCCACCATGCATTCTGTGGTGCACACTTTGGCTTGCGAGTAGCTTTGCTGCACGAACACGTCAGATGCCCCTTCGTGGCTGCCCGGTGCGGCCCAGCTCCCCCCAAGCGGGGCTGTTACACAGCATTGCCACGTGGTGGCCCTTTTCTTCCAACCCGAGTGATCTAAACAGAAACGGCTCCGGTTCATCTTGTCTTAGGTGCATTTTCAGGAGCTGCTCGAGAAGCCTCATCTTGCGAGGTGCGTGCGAGGATCGAAGGATCATAAAGGCCCCGTGCCATCTGAAACCACCCGGTCCCTTCTCCCCGATTTCCAGCGTTTAGAAAACGCTGCCCTGGACAAAACAGATGGAAAAAAACCCCAGTTATACAGATAGCTCCCCACCACCTGCAACCTCAAACTCGATCCCTTAAAGACCCTTCAGTAATGGCAGCAACTAAATCTAAAACTCTCTCTAAAAATAAGTTATCATCCCCCCCCAAAAAAATAAAAAAAAAATAATTCTCTGTCTGAAAGTAGGAGGGGCCGCCTGGCGAGCAAAGAGGAAGCTGGTGAGAAGTCGGGTGCAGCTCCAGGTCCGAGAACGCAGGGCTGCCAGGATTTTGTTGGGATAAATCCACCGGAGAGTTTGGTTGGAAAAGGGGTGCGGGGCAGCCGGGGGAGAATTCACACAGCGAGCCCCTACACCTTAGCAGCCCCGGGCTGCCATTTTTTTGGGGGGAGATATTTTCTTTGAAATCACTACGTGAGGCGCTCACTTCGTGGTTATAGACTTTCCTCTGTGCTTGTCCAGTGAAGTCTGTGAGGAGATGCCCTGTGTGTTACCCACTGAGCTCAGGAATGCGACGGCGTTGACTTAAATTGGGGCCATTTATCCCCTTGTAAGTAAAATGCTTTATCCTTCTTGCTTGTCAACACACACACACACACACACACACACCCATTTAAAACCGCAAACAGACTGATCTCACAGGATCCTTCTGGAAAGAGCGTTAGTTTGTGAATAGATGTGAATGTTTCTAAAGCAAGTAACTAGCTCCTGTTTGAAAACAGGGGATTAAAACGCTGTCGACGAGAGATCCCTTAGAGATTTTAAAACGCCGATGTTTAATGCCCACATCCAGGGGACAGGGAAGGAGGGGCTGTTGAAGGTACCCGTGGCCTGTTGGTGTGTCCATTCCCAGACGCGCTCCTGCCCCCTTCCGGCTGCAAACCGAGTTTCTGCCCTTCGATGCTCAGCAGGCGGCGTCCCCAGCGTGACTTTTTGGCACCAGCACGCAAGGCAGTTGGCAGTGGTGCCATCACACCGCTGGGCTTTCCTAAAATCCACTTGGGGAAAACAGCTCTCACACGGCAGGCAAGGCGTCACCCGGAGGACTGCAGGGGAGGGGACAAGGCAACCCCCTGTGGAAACAGAAACATGAAGGCCCAGGGGTGGGGTGGGGTCGGGGAGGGAGGGGGGAGGCCCTGCCAAGACAGGGAGGAGCAGGGGGACGGGGCCAAGGAGCAGGCTTGTCATCGTTTAAAGCCAAAGGGTTCGAACAGTTGGCCTCCCACCCGCTCCCCACTTTCTCCCTCCCCCGAGGCCGCCACTTCCAACTGTGGGTGGTTTGGGGGTGTGGGGGTGTTATTCACTTACCTCCATGTCTCTGAGTCACACACGTCTGCTAACACCTCGATCTGTAGTGGCCAGAAGCTGTGTTCCCTTTCCGCCCCCTGGACGCCTGTGCTTGAGCTGCCCGGTAGCTATCCTGACTGTTCTTTTTTATATTTGTATTGATTTCTGAGAGGAAGGGGAAGGAGAGAGAGAGAAACGTCCATGATGAGAGAGAATCATGGACCGGCTGCCTCCCACACGCCCCACACTGGGGATGGAGCCCACAACCCGGGCCTGTGCCCTTGACTGGAATTGAACTGGGGACCCTTCAGTCCGCAGGCAGATGCTCTATCCACTGAGCCACACCAGCCAGGGCGTGACTTTTCTTTTTGACAGTCTGTGTGAGGAGGCAGCAGGAGTAGATGGCGGGTTCATCCAGCATCCCCTCCGGCCAGTGCCCTGCGTCGGGTTGGGTTGCCGGGAGAAGGGTGTGGGTGTGAGAGCCTCAGGCAGGCAGCAAACGCTGACCGCTCTCTGGGAGCGGGCTCTGGTCCTCCTGGTGGGTGCGGCCCCTGGGAGGGCGAATGGGCACGTGTTCTCTGGGGCTGTCACCACAGTGGGTAATGAAAACAACAAACAGGCCCTGGCTGGTTTGGTTCAGTGGATAGAGCGTCAGCCTGCGGACTGAAGGGTCCCGGGTTCGATTCCAGTCAAGGCCACATGCCCGGGTTGTGGGCTCCATGCCCTGTAGGGGGTGTGTGGGAGGCAGCCGATCAACTATTCTCTCTCATCACTGATGTTTCTATTTCTCTCCCTTCCTCTCTGAAATCAATAAAACAAGTATATTTTTTATTTTTATTTTATTTTTTTAAAATATATTGATTTTTTACAGAGAGGAAGGGAGAGAGATAGAGTTAGAAACATTGATGAGAGAGAAACATCGATCAGCTGCCTCCTGCACATCTCCTACTGGGGATGTGCCCGCAACCCAGGTACATGCCCTTGACCGGAATCGAACCTGGGACCTTTCAGTCCGCAGGCTGACACTCTATCCACTGAGCCAAACCAGTTTTGGCAATAAAACAAGTATATTTTTTTAAAAGAGAGCAACAAACACACTGGTTGTGGCATTTGGAGACGCCCCCTCCCCCTGGAGCGGGACAGTCCACGTTTAATGGCAGCCCTTCAGCGTGGATTTGATCTCCTCTGCCGCCTTCTCCCAGCAGAACGACTACAACATCTTCCTGTGTAAGTTTTCTTTTCAAACACAAGGCTCTTTCCTCTGTTGGTTGGTTGTTGTTGTTGTTGGTGGTGGTGGTGGTGGTGGTAGTCCGGTGGGAGCTGGTATCCAAAAGCTTTTCCTCCAACGGCGGCCAATTCACCCAGCACCACCTGGGGCAGCCACTCCTCTCTCCCCGGAAGGCCCATCCGGCCCATCTGGTCGCTAACTGAGCTCACCTGGGTTTTTTAAAATTGATGTCAGAGAGGAAGGGAGAGGGAGAAGGAGATAGAAACATTAATGGGAGAGAATCATCCATCGGCTGCCTCCTGCACGCCCCACACTGGGGATGGAGCCCACAACCGGGGCACGTGCCCGGGACTGGGAATGGAACCCTGACCTCCTGGTTGAGAGGTCCAGGCTCAGCCACGGAGCCACGTGGCCAGGCCCACCTGGGTGTTGGATGAAGCCTTCCCGAGAACTCGCAGACCTGGGGGTCAGGCCCTCTGGGACCGGGACCCCCACCCTGCTTGGACAGCAGAGTCTCAGAGCCCAGCTGCCCGGGGACCAGCAGCATCCGTGCCGGCTGGGAGCTCGGAGGAGGTACAATTCTTGGGAGCCACGCCAGACCTGCTCAACCAGAAGCAGGGTGGGGCCTGCGGTGTGTGTGTTTGTTGTGCGTTTTTCTTCATGAGGCCTCTGGACGATTCCGACATCGGCCCTTCGCAGTCACTGAGGACGGAGCCTGCCACCAGGCCGCGCCCTGAGGTACCCCCGCAGGTGGGCTGCCGGGCAGTGGAGGGTGAGCGGAGGTGTGTTGGACACCCCCCTCCCCCGCTGTTTCCTGTCTGCTGTTGGGAGAGCTGGTCAGAGCTCTGGGGAAAGGTGACACGTGGGTGGAAGCCGCAGCATCGCTCCCTGCAGAGGGGGAGGGCTCCTGGACTCTGGGGGGCCCAGAGGGCCCACCCCGCCCGGGCCCCCTCCCTCTCCAGGGTCGACCTGGGCTGCAGGACACCAGCAGGAGCCGCAGGTGGTTCTGAGGAGGGTGGGCGAGGCCTCGTGCGGGCGTGGGCTGTGGCTGTGATGAGCATCAGGTGTGCCTACCATCGCGCCCAGTTCTGGAACCGGGTGTCCCCGCGGCTCACATCTCCCGGGTGAGCCCTCAGACGCAGCGGTGACCTTGCCAGGAAAGTGGCGCGGCTCCAGCCCAGAGGGCCCCGCGCCCCCATCCGGAGGCTCTGGGACCCCGTGTCCCGTCGTCTGGAGTGGAAGCAGATCTTCACCTGCCAGCACCCCACCCCAGTTCCTCAGCCAGGCCCCTGCGGGGCTGTTCACTCTAAGCTAAGGTAAGCTGGGGCCCTGGCTCCGGATTCCTCCACGGGGTTCCCAGTGGACCAGGGTTTTATCAACCTGCGGTCATAGGATCACCGGGTGCCTGTTAAACTGTAGACCCCCCAGAATCTTCCCGTGGAGCTCCTGCCGGGGCCTCTGAGGTTGGACCTGAGAAATGGGCGTAATAGCTGCGCCCGCGACCCCTCTCAGCACAGCGGGAACCCGGGTTCTCACTGGCGCCAGGGCGCTCGGGGCAGCGGAAGGGAGACACTCCGCAGGCCTGTGTCCTACCCGCCCGCTGGCCCTGCAGGTCCCTTCAGCCCCCGTCCTGGCCCTCCCAGCCGTGACTCAGGGGAGCGGAGTGGCTCTTGCTCACCCATCCGGGTGCCGCAGAAACGGGACAGATTTTTTTTTTTTTGCCGCCCACTCTGGGCCCGCCCTGGCTTGTGGGAAGCAGCGAGTGGGGTGAGTTGTGACACCTACTTTATTTTTTTTCCCCCATTTATTTATTGTTGTTTTAAGTCCTCACCCGAGGACATGCTTAGAGAGAGAAGGAGGGGGAGAGAAACAGAGCAATACCCACCGGTTGCCCTTGCAGATGCCTCGCCAACCTGCCACCAGGTGTGTGCCCTGACTGGGAATCAACCAGCAACCTCCAGCCACGCGGGCAGGGTGAGGACACCTACTTTCCATACATATATATAAATTTATTCCAGAGAGAAAGGGAGAGAGAAACATCAATGATGAGAGAGAATCATGTATCAGCTGCCTCCTGCACGCCCCCTGCTGGGGATGGAGCCAGCAACCCAGGCCTGTGCCCTGATCGGGAATCGAACCCAGGACCCTTCAGTCCGCAGGCTGACACTCTACCCACTGAGTCACACCGGCCAGGGCGAGGGCACCTGCTCTCTCAGGCGGGCTTTGGCTTCCTGGTGCCGGCACAGACAGGTGGATAAAGGTGGACCTACTGTGTGCAGGGGCGGGGTGGGGGCTTGGATCCCACCTCGGGACCCGCCCCGGAGTTCAAGGCCCGAGCGAGGCCGCAGGTGGCCACCCCAGCTTCCTCCCCTGGCGGGAGGGCATGAGTCCGCGGAGGAGGGATCCTTCCAGAAACGGGGCGTTCCTGGGGTGCGGGGCGGGTCTGGGCGCCCGGGAGGAGTTTGCTAGAAAGTGTTGCCGGTGGGGCCGCAGCGCCCGGCGCGTCCCGATCCAGACACGTGCGCGCCCCGGAGAGCAGGTTCGAAAGGGCTCGTTTCCTGCCCGGGTTCCAGGGCGCCCGGGCCCCCCCACGCTGACCCGGCGGGCGCGGCGGAATGGGGGCCGGAGCGAGCGGGGCGCCCCCCTTCGCCGCCTGCGCCCGCGGCTGGGCTGGGCCGGGCCGGGCGGGACCCCGATCGCCAGCGGGGGGCGCCTGCGGCCACATCGCCGCCCCAGCCCGCACGGCCGGTCCCGCCCGCGGCCGGGGCGCTGACACTCGGGCGGCGGGACCCGGGCGGCGCCGGGGCAGGAGCGCGGGCAGGTGCGCGGGGCAGGTGAGCACGGGGCCCGCGGGGAGGTGCCGCCGGCGCTGGAGCGCGCCCCGGGGTGGGGGAGGGGCGGGGATGCGCCCGCCGGCCCTCGAGCCTGCGCCATAGGGGTGCCTGTGGGGTGCGGGGCGCCTGCGGGCTCCTCTGGGTGGAGGGCTGAGCCGGCCCCTCCCCCGGCTGCCTTCCCAGGCCTGAGAGGGGGGCAGCGGGGGAGGATGCCGGCCCACTGGGACCTCGGCCCCAACCCCCTTCCCCTCCACGCCTCTGTCTGGCTGGGGCCTGGGGATGGTCTCCCCATGTCCCCTCCCTCGGTCCCCCACCCAGGGCCCTTGCGGGGTTGGGGTGGGGGGGGGGAAGGGGAGGGAGAATGTGCCCAGATAGGGCCCAGTGCCACTGCCCCCACTACAGGGCAGACCAGGGAGAGGGCACCCCGCTGCCCCCCAGGCCCGCACCCGCTCCCTGCTGTGGGGAGGCCTGTGCTCACGGTGGCAGAGGGCAGCTTTGTGCGTGTCCCAGACACGGACGGGGGGACGGGCAGTGTCGGCATATCGCTGGCCCTGGGACAACAGGGTCCACTCATGTCCGGGTTTTTTTTTTCAATGAAGACACGGGCAGTCCAGGGTCTCCCCAGGTTTTGCCGCGCAGACGGAGCGTCCTTCCGACCCTGTGGCTGGGAATCCCCATGCGGAGCCGCCTGCCTGCTCTGTTCCGGCCCCCACGCCCTCAGGGCCACTTCATAGGAGGGACCTGGGCGCCTGGGGTTGGGTATTGGGGGGCGGGGGGGGCTGGAACCAATGTCCCACGGATGCCAGAGAGCAGGAACTGTCGTCAAGTTCTGGGGGAGCCAGAGGTACCCGTGGGGTTTGCACTGGGTGGGGGTGGAGCCCTAGCACCCTCCCCCTTGTTTAAGGGTCCACTGTGTCTATTTATGAAAACAGCCCCTAGGAGAAGCCTCCGGGAGGGCAAGCCCGGGCTTGGGGTGGGAAGCCATCCACCCAGAGCCAGCAGTGGGCAGGCCCCTTGCCAGCGAGGGGGAGGGGGCAGATGGGACAGTGGGCAGGCTCTGGCCCCTGACTTGGATCCTCACTGGGGGGACCCCAAACCTAACCTTTTGCATGAAGGAAACGGGCAGAGGTGGTGACGGAGCCTGGACGTGGGGCCCTCTCTCCTCAGATCCTCCGGCTTTGAGAGTGGGTGCTCTTGGCCTCTTATGGGGGAGGGGGCAGGGGGCGCCCTCCAGCGTATGAGGCAGGTGGCTTACACAGCCACGGCATGACGCCCCTTGAATGCTGGGGTCCTGTGAGTCAGAGCCGGAGTGATGAGCCCCACTTAACAGGTGAGAAAGCTGAGGTCGTCAAAGGTCGGGCCTGGAGCTGGGACCAGAGCCCGGCCTCCCGGGGTTCTGGGGCGGGGGGCGGGGGGGTCTGTTTGAGTGGCCATTGGGAGCTGACCCTACCTTGGCAGGCAGAGTCTCAAGTTAAATCCTACAAGAGCAAAACACACGGCCTGCCCACCTCCCTGCCCACCTCCCCCCTCCTCCTGGTCCTGCCCAACCCGGGGTGCTCTGGGCTTTGAGGCTGACCCCCTCTCAGGCCCCCTTTCTGTGTAGCTGGGCACAAAGGGGTTGCTGATGGGTGACAGTGGCTTATGTGGAGTCCAGCAAGGGAGCCTGAGTGGTGGGCCTGGGCCGGGGCCGGGGCCTGGGGGGAGGCGGGACTGGGGAGGCGAGTCATGCCTCCCGCGCCCGCTGGCCGATGGGAGACACAGAGCGCTGCACTCTGACCCCAGACACCTGCAGAGGGGGCCCCAGGGCGGCGGGCACTGCAGGCGTCCCTGCGGAAATATCCGTGTGGACTTTGTTGATACCTCGCTCCTTTGTTTACACTTTCTGTATTTTCAAAATTGTCTGCGATCGGGAAGCAAAGCAAAACTTTATTCCTCTTTTGTTGGTTCTGGAGAAGTTTCAAGAGCAGCTCTGCTGGTCAGAAACTTGGCACTGGGTTTGCCCGGGGGTCGGGAGGCTGTGCAAACTTCTGATTTTAATAGGGTGGCCCGGGGGTCGGGAGGCTGTGCGAACTTCTGATTTTAATAGGGTGGCCCGGGGGTCGGGAGGCCAGGGTTCTGAGGCATTTCGGTACCAATTAGCCCCCAACCCGAGCAGGCGGCTGGACCTCGGGCCCAGGAGCCGCGGCGGCACCCTTCTCTCCCTGTGCGCCTGCTGGCATCTGGCCGTGAGGCCGCCATCGGGGAGCTAGTTGATGGGGGCCAGGGTGATGGTGGCCGGCCTCCAGAGGGGGCCAGGCTGGGGGTGATGGCGGCAAGGCTGGCGGGAGCCTCCAGGCTCTGATGCACCCCCATTTGGGAACCACAAAGAGGGTGGCTTCCTAAGCTGGCGTGCCTGGCCTGGGTCCCGAGAGGAGTGGACGACCCCCTCGCTGTGGAGTTTGGGGGATCAGCTGACGGGCTTCTCCTCCTCTCTGCAGTACTGCTGTGGGACCCCCAGAGTCCCGAGTCCTTTGTGTCCCCGGGTGAGTGCTCCCTCCCCTCCCCCTCCAGCCCTTGCCTCCTGTAAACCCTCCCCTCCGCTGGGGGCGTGCAGTGGGCCTCAGACGCTCAGCCCCTGGGGCAGCTGACCTCAGGGGTCCCCTTCAGCGCGGGGTCCGTGGTCAGGGACATGGCTCCGGGGCAGGTGCCTTTCTCTGCTTTCGGACATGGGCACTTGGGCCCGGATGGCCACTTGAAGAGGGGGACAAAGAAAGGCAGGAGATGCTGGCCCCAGCCCTGCAGGGTCCTCTCCTGTCCCCGGCTGTATAGAGGGGCTCGTGGGGGCCCTGTGGGTGGGGGTGGGGGTGGGGGCGGGCGCGGGGCCGTGCAGGAGCTGGCCGCCCAGCTGGCGTGTGCGGGAGGCACTCCCGCGGTTAGTGAGCACCTGGCGGCCAGCTGTTTGCAGAGGGCGCGCTGTCTGCAATCATTAACGGGGCGATTACTCGCGAGGCCTCCTGTCTGGAGGACCGGAACTCGAGCTCCCGAGGGAACCCCCGGGCGCTCCCTGGCTGTGTGACTTCGGGCAAGTGCGTCAACCTCTCTGAGCTTCCGTTTCTCATGTATGAAATGGAGACGCTGAGGATGCTTATGCCAGAGGCCCAGGAACAGGTCCAGATCCGAGGAGGCCGGAGGCAGCGTGGGACTCGGGGTGAAGGACGTCGTTGGGTGGGGACTGTCGGTCGGAGTGTTGTGTCAATATTAACTGACTTGATGACTGTTTACGTGCGGCCTTTTCTCAGGATGGATGCACCCCGTCCTCCCGGGACCCCGCCCGCAGCCCTCAGCGGGGCAGCTGGCCCTTCGGAAGGGGTGCTGGGTGGTGTGCTGACGGCTGGGGAGGAGGGGCCCACGGAGGGGCCCAGGCCGCAGTCTCCGCCTGGGTTTGGTGTATGTGGGTGGGCGGGCTCCTTCCCCTGTAAAACGGGGACACACCTCCTTGCTCCGGGTGGTGGGAGGGTAGGAGGGCGTGGCCTGGCCGCCTTGAGCAGGGGGCGCTCTGCACGTGGCTGCGAGGAGGACAGGGTGCTCCTAGTTCCGCACCAGCCTGGGTGCAGGGCCAGCGGGTGCCCAGGGGGACACGGACTGAGCCGACGGGCACAGGTGGTGGGGGCGGGGCCGGGCTGGCCAGGCCTCCTCACCTGACCTGGTGGGCATGGCTGCTAGTCCCGGCCTCACCGCGAGGACGGCGGGAGCAGCTCAGCGTGGCGTCTGACAGATAGGGAAACTGAGGCTCCAGGAGGCAGTGTGAGCTCGGGGGTCCCACCGCCAGGCAGCTCCTGCCTCCTGGGCCGTGGCTCTGAGCGACATTCCTGGGGAGGAGGAGAAAGACAGCTGGTTTCTTCTCTCGAAATGCCTTTCACTTCGTTACAGAAATGGTTCCCGTTTCGTATTGAAAAGCCAGGAAGCCTGAGCCGTCGGGGGACCCCGGAGTCTCTACTCTGTGAAGCAGCCATTACCGTAACGACGCACGTCTTTCCAGCTGGCTCTTTAAGACACACGATCAGGAAGCGTCGTGGGCACCCGTGTTCCCCGCCGCCGTCTAGGGAAGCCCCCCGTGCTCTGTGAGTGGAGCCGCGGGGGTTGTGGTGCCTGGGTCGCTGGCTGGGCTCTGTTCCCTGTGCTGGTCGCTTGGGCGTCTCGGTATCTGTGCGGGCGGAGCACTGCGCCTGGAGCCGGCGGCTCGGCCTGTGCCTGCGGCGGGTCCTTCTCTCCACTTCCTGGGCCCGCAGGCTGGACGCGCGTTTGTGGTCAGGCCGCGTCTGGGGGCGTGGAGGTCCCAGGCACCAAGCGCGCCCCACTCCCCGCCCCCTTCGGTGAACTGCTCTGTGGTCAGAGGATGAGATGAGACAGGGAGGCTCCCAGGAGAGGGGGTGAGAAGCCTGCCTGCCTGGCGGGTGCTGGGAGCCATTAAGCTCCTGTGTAGGTGGTGGGAGGAGAGGGGAGGTGGGAAGAGGAGGAAGGAGAGAAGGGGAAGGAGAAGTGGGGGAGGAGGAAGAGAGAGAGGAGGAGGAGGAGGAAGAAGGGAAAGAGGGGAAGGAGGGGGAGGAGGAGGCCTTTGCTCCATGCTGGGAGGTTGATGGCTGGGCCTGAGGTTGTCTCTGCCAAGTGTGATGGGTGTTCAGGTGAGGATGGGGCATGGGAAGCTCCCCCCGCCCTTCCCTTGGGGAGCAGGCTGACCCTGTGGCGGTGTTACCAGCTGTGACACCTGGAGCGTCGCCTCCTGGCAGGGCCGCACAGTCCTCCCGGAGGAAGGGGCTGCGAGGCCCCAGGCGGGCGGGCGGGCGGGTGGGCGTCTCAGATGAGAGGACAGGTGCCACGTCTCTCGGCGACCAGGCTTCAGCGCTGCCTGTGGAGGAGTCACACACGCAGGGGGACAGGGAGCGTGACCCCCACCCCCTCAGCCGCCGCGGTCGCCGGCTCCCGCCAGCCTGCTGACGTGGCTCCTGAAATATTGCTCTTACCTCCTAACTGTCCCTTCCGTGTCCAAATGGCCAATGGTTTAAACATCTCCCTCCATGTGTTTTTTTTAAAAAATACGTTTTTATTGATTTCAGAGCGAGGAAGGGAGAGGGAGAGATAGAAACGTCAATGATGAGAGAATCATCGATAGACTGCCCCCTACTGGGGATCCAGTCCACAGCTGGGCCTGTGCCCTGATGGGGAATTGAACCCGTGACCTTGGTTCATGGGTCGACACTCAGCCACTGAGCCACACTGGCCCAGCTTCCAGATGTTTTTTGCATGCAAATATACATGTGGACACGCACACTCGCACACACACACTCTCACACGCACACACACACACCACACACACACTCTCACACGCACACACACTCACACATACACTCGCATACATACACACACCACCCGCACACGCACACACACACACACACTCACACACACACACTCTCACACACACACACTCTCACACGCACACACTCTCACACGCACACACACTCACACATACACTCGCACACACACACTCTCACACACACTCTCACATACACACACTCTCACATACACACACCACCCGCACACACACACACACACACACACTCTCACACACACACACTCTCACACACACACACTCTCACACACACACACTCTCACACACACACACTCTCACACGCACACACACACACACACACACTCTCACACACACACACTCTCACATACACACACCACCCGCACACACACACACACACACACACTCTCACACACACACACTCTCACACACACACACTCTCACACACACACACTCTCACACACACACACTCTCACACACACACACTCTCACACACACACACTCTCACACACACTCACACACACACACACACATACACTCACACACATGCCTGTGATGTTGAAGGAAAGCGAGAGGGCCCTTCCCTCCGCTGCTGTTCGCAGGCCCGGCTCTTCCCTCCCAGGATCCGCAGGGCGGGCGGGCCTTCCTCCCGCTCCCCGGGCTCCCATCGCGGGGGACGGACAGGCGTCCGCGGGTGTCGCCCAGCTGCCAAGTTTTTCAAAGGAAACAAGGCCGGGGCTGGCAGAGCAGTTGCTTTCACATCTGCTCCTCTAGGATCCTCTGCTGTGACTCAACACGGCCTGACCCGGGCTGCCCTTCCCTGGCCGCAGCCCCGTCGCCCGGGCTTGGCCGAGCCGGACCCTGGGGGCCCTGGGAGCTGGCCCCTGCCCCCGGCCGGCTGCACCAACACGCCGTAGGGCTGTCCCCTCTCCTGGCTGCACCAACAGGCCGTAGGTCTGTCCCCTCTCCTCTCTCCTCCCTGGCACTGGGACCGGGACAGGCAGCTTCCCGTAGGTTTCTTTCTAACAGGAGGGGCCGCGGCGCCGGGCGCGGGGTCGTAGGCCACAGCGCTGACTTCTTAGCACACACCGTATGCGCAGTGGCTTTGCGGCTCAACCCACCACCCTGAGCCCCTCCAGTGAGGAGCCCGGAGGCCCCTGTTCTAGCTGCTCCGCTCTGGACACCCTGCTTCCTGCCTGTGAAGAGAAGGGGGGTCCCTGAGCACCTCCACAGGGGCCCAGCACATCCCACAGCCCTGAAGGCCGCGGTGACGCGATGCGTGGGAATCACCTCCCACCCCCTCTGTGAAACATTGGTCTGGGACCCCAAGGCTGAGCCTGCCTCAGCGAGGTCACCCCCCCCCCCCCCCACACCCACACACGCCCGGGGCGGGCTGAGCGCAGGGACGCAGGCTGCTGGCCGCACAGAGTGGGCTGTGCTTCCGCTGTGAGAATCTGGGTGCGGACCAGTTTGGCAGGAATGTCGTGGGGGCGTCTTGGGGAGAGGCGACCCCCACTCACTTCTGAGCTGGCGGCGCCGGTGAGCATGAGGCAGCCCAGTCTGCACCGGGGCCGGGGGACCCACCTCGTGGGTGGCAAGCTGGTGCTGGCTTTGGCGGGAGGCCGCGTGGTGGCCGGCTTCCCCCACCGGCTGGTCCAGGAGGTAGCGAGGGGAGGCGCGACGTCTCGCGTGACCTCAGAAACCCCGCAGCGTGTCTGCACTATGTTGTGTGTGTGAGATTGTGTGACTGTGCAGGGGCGTGAGCAGCAGGAGGCCAGGCCACCGGGGGCCGCCTGGAGCCTGAGCACCACAGTGCCCGCCCCCAGCCCCGTCGCCCCAGCCTGATGACCGAGAGCATCTCCCCACGTAGTTGAAACAGAAGCTCCAGGGTTGCGTCTCCCTCACGGCTGAGTCACACCCCCACTGCTCGGCGGACACTCGAGGGGGCCAGGCTGTTGGCTCCCTGCTCGGCGGTGCCCCTCGGCCCACCCTGTCTGCCTTGTTCCTGCTGGTGCTCTCATCCTTCCCGCCCACTGTGCACTCTCTGCCGCCTCGGCTCCCACGCACCAGCCAGGGAGTGTCCGGGCCCCCTTCTCGGCCTGGGACACCCCGTCTTGGGTCCCCTCCTCTGGGGGTGGGGGGGTCTGTCCCCTGAGCTCCGGGCTGTGTCTGGCCTTCACAGGGCCTCGCCAGATCTCTGTGATGTGCCATCGGTCCACGGCTCAACCTGGGAGCTTGGATCTCAGCGGCTGTGTCCCAGTCGCGTTTCTATCCCCAGCACCCCGGGGGGTCCCGCCCACAGGGAGGAGGCCGGGTGCCGCCGAGTGGGACAGGGAAGGGTCGGGCCTGTGCTTTGTGCCCTGGCACCGTGAGCGAGCCCAAACCAGTCTTCCCGGTCCGGTGCTCGGAGAGCCTCAGGCCGCCCCTCCTTGGGGAAGCTGGTCCGGAAGGTGTGGGAGCACAGAGTGGCCCAGGACTCCCTGTGACGAGGGCGGAGTGGGATTCGAGGCAGCCGGTCCCCAGGGAGGCCCTTCCTTGCTCCCGGGAGGGTCGTGGCCCGTGTGGTTGAGAGTCAGACAGACCTGAGTTGGGATCCTGGCTCTGCCTGTCCTGGGTGCTGTGTCCTCTCTGACCCTCAGTCTCCTCTTCTCTAGAAGGGAGGTGGGGGCAGGACCCGCTCCATGGGTCCGTGCCTATGTGCTGACCGCAGAACCAGTTAGCCTGCGCCCAGTTGGTACCAGGCCTGGCCGGGCGGGGGGTGCGGCCGGGCGGGGGGTGGGGGTGCACACAGTCGGCAGCAAAGAGTCTGACCACTGTCTCCTCTGGGCAAAGAGCCGGAAGGGGGGCCTGGCGAGGGCAGGAGGTGTCAGCTGGGAACACCAGGCTCCGCTCCCCGCTTGGTGACCAAGCAGAAGGGTTTCCTTGAGGATAAAGGTGGACAGCGACCCCAGCACCCAGGCACGTGCTCAGAAGGCCTTCCCGATCTCAGGAGGCCTCTGCCCGCTGCTTCCCAGCCCCTCCTACTCTGCTGCCTCACCACCGAGCCCCCCAGGAGCCCAGTGGGGAAGCTGAGGCCTGGCAACGCAGAAGGGGAGTGAGGTTTGATTCCTGGCCTCCGGGGGCCCAGGGCTGCCCGGGGTTCTCTGAGGCTCTGGCAGTTTGGCGTGGGGACTCCAGGCATGGGCCCTGGCCTGGCCCCACTTGTGGGGGGGGGGGGAGCAGCTGGGCTTGGAGAGGCAGCCGGATGGGGGTGGGGAAACTGAGGCCGGGGCCGGGGTGTGAGCGGCGGGGCCAGGGCGAGGCTGCGTGCCAGGCTGCGCGCCTCTAATTGCTCGTTAAGGATCCATTTGCTCCCTGCCTCCGACCGCGGTCTCGGGGCTCCTAATGGAGGTTTTTGGTGCGTGTTTTATTTTCACTTGTTGAAAATTGTTCCAGCTTAAAGCTTCCAATTTCCATGAAGTCACTGGAGCCGGGAGCCGGGCCTGACGGCTCCCCCCACTCCGGCGGAGGGCTCGGCAGCGGCAGGGAGGGGGCCCCCACGCACCCCTGGGGCCCTGAGCTGAGGCTGCGCTGCCCCCGCGGCCCCGCCGAGCAGGAAGTTGTGGGTCCCAGATGTGACTCACCCGCATTAGGTAGTCGGGGAAGCAGCCTGCACATGTGGGAGCCTGGATGCCGGCCGGCCAGGGGCAGGCGAGGGCCCGGCCACCCGCGAGCCGGCTCAGCCCCCGGCCCAGCTGCCCAGGGCCGCCAGAGGAGAGCCAGGTAACGTGGGGTGTGGGGACGGGGCGCCATCTGTCCTACGGCCCGGCCCACGGGGACCGCCAGACACCAGCCCCAGCAGGCGGGCCTGCTGGGCAGGGGATGGACAGGGTCTGGGCTGGGGGAGGAGGAGCCTCTCGGGCCTCCTGGGCAGACAGCCGGGTGGCCTGGCCCCGGACAGAGGACCAGAGACAACCTGTCACCGGCTCCTTGCCTCGACGGGAAGGTGCCGTATCACCGCGGTGTCGTTCATCTGGCCCGTCGCCCCGAGAAGTCTGTGACCCACAGACTCGCCCGCCTTCCGCTCAGGCTGTCACTTTCCACGGACAAGTACACCCTGCTTTGCTCAGTGACCGCACACGCGCGAGGAAGGAACACGGGATTATTTTATTAGGCTGAGAAAATAAACAAACACCCAGCCTGGGAGGGATGCGTGCCGAGACAGCGGAGGCCTGCAGAGCGGGCCAGCTCCCTCTGTCCGGCCTCCCGGCCCCGGCCCGGGGCCAGCGCGCACCATGGCGATGGGTCCTTCCGGACTCTCCGCCCACACGCTCCGCACACGGGCACACATGGACACGCACAGGGAGCAGCGCCTCTGCCCTGTCGCCACGGGGAGGTGGGAACAGCGGGCACCGGGGGCTCCCTCTGTGGGCAGCCCTGGCGGGGGGCCAGCTGGGCTCTGAGCCGCAGGCCCCTGGCCCACGGCCTGGACAGGCCGCCGGAGTCCGGCCGCTCCGCCTGGACGGCATGTGACCGTGGGCTGTCGCTGGCTCTCGGCCGCTGAGCACAGCCGGGCGATGTGAGGGGCGACTCAGACCGGCCTGTCTCGGGGGCACCTGCTGTGGCCTCGGTGGGCCCGGCCTCTCCGCGGATGCGCGTGTTCAGTCGTCAGCTATTGAGTATGTTTCGGAAGAAGCCATCCTGTGACTTCACTGATGTGCTTTTGCCTGGACGAGGCTGAGGAAGAGACTGAGATGCCACAAGAGGAGGCTAGAGAGGAAGTGTGGGGGGCCCGGGGGACCCAGCAGGAAGTGCGGGGTCTGGGGGTGCCGTCTGGGGGGGGGGCTGCAGGTCCGCCCGCCTCCCGCCGGGCCCTGGGCTTCTGGGGTTTTCCTGTGGCCCCGGGTGTGGAGGAGGGGAGGCTCGCGATTGTTCCGGATTCTCGGCCCGAGAGGGAAGGTGTGGACGCCGGGGCGGGGGCGGGGGGTCTGCAGTGGTTTTCTGTGGGAGAGAAGTGGCATTTCCGGGTGTCGGGTGCGGGGTGGGCTCGAAGGGCCTCGGTGCAGCGCGCTGTGGGATGGGGCAGGAGTGGGGCCTCCACACAGGCTTGGGGGGTGCTTTTAAGAGAAGACAGGTCCGGCTTGGTGTCGCTTTGGGGATGCGGACCCCTCTTTCCAGTCTGGCGCTATCGCTTTAACCCAGCCCTGCCCCCCCTCTGCCCTGCAGTGTGGTAGGTGACGTCTGTCCCCACTTTACAGGGGAGAAGTCCGAGGGCCAGGGGGCACTGTCCTGTCCTGGTCACCCCGTGAGTGGGCTTCAGGGGTGTCCACCCCCACCCCCACCTCTCCCGGGAGCTGTCACGTTTGCATGCAGGACCCTGTGCCTGTCTGTGGCGAGGCTGGTGCAGGGGGGTGTGGGGGGGCTCGAGCTGGGCCCTGGTCTATCCCCCCGCCCCCCTCCCGGGTGCCAGGAGGCTGGGGCCGAGTCAGGGCCCTGCGTGCGAGTCGCGAGTCCGGCCTCAGCTGGGAGGTAGGTGACCGGCCCTTTGAATTTTCCGTAACTTTTATTTTTTTAAAATAGGTTTTTATTGATTTTTATTGAAGAAGGGAGAGGGATAGTGAGTAGACACATCAATGATGAGAGAGAATCACCCATCAGCTGCCTCCTGCACGCTCCACACTGGGGACGGAGCCCGCACCCCGGGCGTGTGCCCTTGACCGGGAATGGAGCCGTGACCTCCTGGTTCACGGGTCGACGCTCACCCACTGAGCCTCGCCGGCCGGGCAGGACTTTCCATGACTTTCCATCCCCCACCCCAGGGTCAGGGTGAGGTGTCTGGTGGCTGCCCCGTCCCTCACCTCCCCCTCCTGTCCGGGAGGGAGGGGCAGGGCACTCTCACTGCGTGATGGCAGCTTGGCCCAGTCGGACGATAATGGGAAGTTCGGGGCCTCCGGGAGCAGGCAGCGTGGTCACAGCCCCGTTGGGGCTTTGGGGGGGTTGGGTCTCGGCGGGGAGGAGGTGCTGATGGAGGATCTTTGAAGCGTTTACTCTGCTTAAAAAGTCCCACGTAGCCCGGCCGGTGTGGCTCAGTGGTTGAGCGTCGACTTAGAACCAGGAGGTCATGGTTCGGTTCGATTCCTGGTCAGGGCACAGGCCTGGGTTGCAGGCTCGATCCCAGTGCGGGGGGCGTGCAGGAGGCAGCCGGTCCATGATTCTCTCTCATCATTGATGTTTCTCTCTCTTTCACTCTCCCTTCCTCTCTCTGAAATCAATAAAAAAAATAAACATTTTAAATAAAAAAATGAGACTTAGGTACATAGCTGAGCGCTGGGAGTTCCTGTGGCCTGGGCCACGGGAGCAAACGAGATGCCGCATCTGAACAGCTGGAGGAGCAGGGTCGTGTGGGGGTCCCGGGTGCAGCCCCCTCCAGGCAGAGCCAGTGACACTGGTGGCAGCCGCGGCTCCGGCCCCCTGGCCCCCTCCGGGCAGCGGCAGCGTGAGAGGAGCAGGGCTGGGCGGCTCGCACCTGGGCGCTGGGTTCTGTGGCTCCCGCAGGTCGGTGCTGGGAGGAGGTGCAGCGCTGGGCCTGGGCGGGAGCCGCTGAGCAGGGAGGCGGCTGCGTGGCTGTCCTGCTGGGGTGCGGCTCCGCCTGCCCGGCCGGCCTGGGGCCCTGGGCCGATCCTCATTCCTCAGTTTCCTCCCCTGCGGAGTGGCAGTGCCCGGGCAGGTTTTGGGGGAGAGTGAAAGGCATGAAAAGCACGTCCCAGGCATCTGAGACCCGCAGGCCCGGCCCCGGGGCTTCCCTGGCCGTGGCCGGAGGCCTCCTGCCGGCCCGTGGGGCCCAGTGGCCCACCTGTGGCTCCTGCCATCCCCGTCCCCCAAGGAGCTGGCAGCGTGCCCACCGATAGCCATCGGCATCCGGCTCCACCCGCCGCTGCCCACGGATTTCTCAGCTGTCCGTGTCACGGCGTGGCCTTGCCCAGCCCTGGCGACACCTGGTGCGGAGCCCCTTCTGGGCCCGCGCCCCTGTCCCCGCGCCCATCTCGGTGGTGGCGGCGGGTGGTGAGCTTTGGCCAGAGTGGGCTCAGCTCCTCTTGGGTGACCTCCTCCTGCGTTTAGGAGGTTTTCATAGCCCCGAGGTCACGTCACGCCGGAACAGGCTGGCGTGGGGGCATTTTCATCCCCGTGGCTCAGGGGAGATACCGCGTCCTGGGGGACGTGACCCGCCAGAGCTCAGGCACACGGGACCCGGCGCAGGGGTGGGTGCGGCTGTATTCGGCCGGGGCCGTGGAGTTTGGGGTCTGAGTGTCGCCTGCGTGCTGGCGGGGTTGCACCCTGGGAGCTGGAAGTGCGTGGCCAGGCCTGTCTGGGGAGAGGGGTCCCTCCCCGGCAGTGGCAGGCCAGGCGCCCTGTGCTGGACCGGGGAGGGCAGGCTGTGCATCCAAATCAAGTGGGCGCGGCGGCCCTCCCGGAGGAGGTGGCAGCTGAGCGGGCACGGAAGGGCGGGCAGGAGTCTGCCAGGCAGAGGGCGCCAGGGGTGGGGAGGAGGCAGTGCTTTCAGGCTGCAGGAGGCCGGAGGGCGGGGCTTGTTTGGGGAACCGAAATCAGTCAAATCATGCAGCCCCGAAGGAGGCCTCGGGGAGCCCAGCTGGAGGTTCCTGGCCAGGGGGTGAGCAGGACGGGGCTGGGTGTTCTTGGGGTCCTGGGCAGGTGCGGGGAGCCTGGTGGACTACCCCAGGGAGGCTCGGGTTTGCGGGGGGCGGGGGTGGGGATGCTGTGGCCTGAGACTCCATCAAGGCACTGTGCGTGCCCAGCCAGCCTGGCTCCGGAGGGCAGGGGTTTGTGGGAGGAGTGAGTGGCCCGGATGGGGGGGCTGGCTCCAGGGCCGGCGATGGAGGGCCCCCCAGCTCCATGTGGCTGCTCCCGTGTGGGTGCCGCTCCGGAAGCCGGGCTGTGGTTTGGGGTGGTCGGCCGGGCTGCTTGCCTCCAGAAGGGCACTTCCGGGCTGTGCTGGCCCGGCCCAGGTGCTCAGGAAGCGGGGGAATGGGGTCCCCCTGGGATGGCGGCTGGCGCTGCAGGAGCCACACTGGGACCTCGGGGCCCGGCAGTGGCTGCAGGCGCAGTGATGCCTCCCTGGGCTCTGGGAATGGCCAGGGGCCGCCAAGGCCCCAAACGGCCTGCGGGTTCCAGGCGGGGTGCCCTGGCCCCTGCCCTCCCTGTGGTCCCTCCATTGCTGGTCTGAGGAGACGCTGGAGGGATCAGGCCCGGGGGCGAGAGGGGCAGAGCTGAGAGGGTCCCCTGGCGGTCGGCCTGGGGCTCTGTGGCAGGTGGGGGGGCGGGGGCGGGCCCCCCTCGCTGCCTTGCGTGGGAGAGACAGCAGGTGGGACAGGAGGCCTCTTCCTGGCTGGTGTTTAGAGCTCGTTTCTGCTCCTCTTCTTAGGGGCAGGTGTCTCCCCGACTAAAAACTCCCCGAGGGCAGGGGTGTCTTCCCCGGCATCTCCTGTGTCTTCTCTCACCCCCACCCCGGAGGCCAAGCTCAGGGCCGGCTCCCACACTGTGTGCCCATCCTGCCCGCCCCAGGGCCGGGTGGGTGTGGGGGAGTGGGGCTCCCAGGCTGTCCGAGAAGGGGAGGGGAGGGGAGGGGAGGGGAGGGGAGGAGAGGGGAGGGGAGCGGCCTGTCTGGCCACGGTTGCCCAGGAAGTCTGCTTGGGGGAGAAGCTCCGAGCTGACTCTCAGAGGCTCCGAAGTCAGCATTTCCCAGTCCTGAGGGACTTCATGCAGAGAGAGCCCCTTGAGCCAGGAAGACGGAAATGTGCAGCTGCCTTTCATCCAACAAGTTCCTTTCCTGCAGGCCTTGTCAGAGCCTTTGCTCTGCTGATGTGCTCGGGGATCGTGGGAGGAGGAGGGGAATGTTCACCTGCGCTGCCTGTGACAGGAACGGGTGAGGGGGCCATGTGTGCATCGCTTGTCGTGCCCGGCCCTGGGCAGAGCCCGTCTCGAGAAACGCAGAGGCGCCGGCTTACGAGAGAGCCTGGGCCTCGGAGTGGGCAGGTCTGGGTTTGAGGCTCAGCCCTGCTGCTTCCCAGCTGGGGACTTTGGCCGAGCAGGTGAGGATCCCAGAGCCTTCCCCTGGCCGGGGGTCAGGGTGGCAGGACCTTGCCCAGGCCGCTCCCAGCCCTGCTCACTTGGCGGGAGGTGCTCGAGGGCTGACTGTGGGGGACCCCAGCCTGCCTGGTTTTCTGCCTGTGCTTCCGGATGGGCTCAGAGGTTGTCAGGAGGGTTGGGTGTTATGCTTTCTCCCCTGTCAGCAGACCTCGAGGGCTTGGGGTGGGGGCCAGATGCCCCTGGGAGTTCTCGCTGCCTCGGACCAACGTCCCCACAAACCCCTGCCCCAGTAGATAGCCGCTCCCTGGAGGCCTAACCGGGCACCTCATGGGGGCATCCGCCGTGTTGCTCCTCATGGCCCCAGGCAGCACCCCGAGGTGCTGACCACAGCTGTCTCCACCCCAGAGGCCAGATCACTCTCAGGGTGGAGCGGGGGCCTGGGCTGCCGGACCCCCGTGCTGTGGCTCAGACAGGCCCAGGGTGGGGCGGGAGGTGCAGGTTCTGGGCTCTCTGCCAACCTGATGATCCTTGTCCTCTGACCCGGGTCCTGGGTGCCACGTGCACCCCTGGTGCTCTGCCCACATCGCCCCATCGCACCCCCTCAAAGCTCTGTGTGGTCAGAATGCTGTTCTCCCGTTTTCAAGTGGGAAACTGAGGCACAGAGGGGTCCGCAGCTTCCTCAGGGCCGCGCACTTAGACACCATGCACCTAAGATTTGCTTCCTTTTTAAAATAATCTAATGGATTTTTATGTTTACACACACACATGCGTATATGTGCCCCCACACTCCAACTAACATGCTGGGAGCACATCTTTCCGTGTCAACATGCTAAACCCACAGTCACTTTAGTCATCAACCGCCTTACATTGTCCTTTGAATTTTTCTACTGGTGCCCTTATCTACTTTATTTATTTCAAAAACCACTTTATTGCGATGTGATTGACATACCCAAAGCTGTCCTTTTTTTTAAAACTGCCCTGACCGGGTCTCGAACCCGTGACCTCTTGGTGCATGGGTCGACAATCAACCACTGAGCCACACCGGCCGGGCTGTACATTTTTAACGTAGACGACTTCATAAGTTTGGAAATAAGTGTACACACGTGAAACCATCACCGGCATCTATGCCATCAACCTTTCGTCACCTCCGAAAGTTTTCTTTTACTCTATCTATTATTGTGTTTCCGATAGCACATAACACCTACCCTCTTAGAAGAAACTTTAAGTCTACAGCGCAGTATTGTTAACTGTGGACACGATGCATACAGTAGATCCCGGTTTTCCTATTAAAGACTCTTTAGAAGACTGCATGAGCTGCATTATGACAGTAGAAGCAGAAACCGCAGATGCAGGGAAGGACGCTTTGTTCGCTGTGTCCAGCCAGCAGGTTCGGTTTTTCGTGTCCTGGTTCCATCCCTCTCCCAGGCGTTGCTGTTGCCATGGGGATTTTTTGCGGGTCCCCTGGGACAGGACTGTTCCGGCTGCTGCCCCCTTTTTGACAGCTGCATAGTGTTCTGTCATGGGGATGTGCCCAGATTTATTTCACCAGCGTCTGGCTGGCAGACGCGCTGTTCCCAGTCCTGGCTGTTACACACGACGTTGCAGTGAATACT
The DNA here is from genome assembly GCF_964212035.1 of Myotis nattereri. Lineage (NCBI taxonomy): Eukaryota > Metazoa > Chordata > Mammalia > Chiroptera > Vespertilionidae > Myotis > Myotis nattereri. The sequence continues at coordinate 2,888,580 of NC_138090.1, forward strand.
TTGACATGTCACCTCACACACCTGACCGTGTGAGCAGGACCAGTTCCTTGAAGTAGATTTGCTAGGCCAAAGGTCTGTGTACCTTAGCGACTTGGTTAGATATGACTTAACTGCCTTTCCCGGGTGGCGCTGGGTCACTCCTGTCAGGGTGAGCGAGTGTGAGTGAGTGTGAGTGCCTGCTTCTGCCCGGCCCGGCCAACACAGGTCTGCAAAGCGCTTTGACCTTTGCCGGTCGGATAAATAAAAATGGCTTTCCTTTGGAGATTTAATCTGCATTTCTCTTTTTTTTTTGATATTTTTTTTATAGAGAGGAAGGGAGAGGGATAGAGAGTTAGAAACATCGATGAGAGAGAAACATCGACCAGCTGCCTCCTGCACACTCCCCATTGGGGATGTGCCCGCAACCAAGGTACATGCCCTTGACCGGAATCGAACCTGGGACTCTTTAGTCCGCAGGCCGATGCTCTATCCACTGAGCCAAACCAGTTAGGGCTGCATTTCTCTTATTACGCGCGCGCGTGTGTGTGTGTGTGTGTGTGTGTGTGTGTGTGTGTGTGTATGGTATGGATGGGGTCAGCTTCTTTCCAGATGTTTAAGAGCCGTTTGCATTGCCTTCCTGTGAGCTTCCTGTCCATACCCTTCCCCCATGTTTCTGCTGGGTTAATGGCCTTTTCATTTATTTTTTATTTTTTTGTAGGAACTCTTTACATAGGGAGGGAGGTTCACGTCTTGCAGTAAGACTTGCAAATGTTTACCTAATCGCTCCTCTGTGGGCTTTGCTTTTGGTAGGTTTTGTGTGACGTTAGGATGTGTTCGCTACAGCATCACAGAGAGTTCTTTTGTGGGTTCGGGCTCCCCTTGGCCACCGTCCGGTGTGAACATGAACCCTCCTGGCTGTCTCCTCTGGCCTCTGCTGCGTCTTTAAACAGTCAGCGAGCAGTGCCAGACTTCAGACTCGAACTTACACCCTCCTCCCGCACCCCCCATGCAGTGGTTCCCCTGGTTCCTGTCTGCGGGTTAGTGGATACATCTCCTCTCCCACCTCCGGGCCCTCTCGCGCCTTGCTGTCCGGGTGGCCGTGGGAGCCCGCTGTCCCGTGGTCCGGGGGGCGGGGGGGACTCGCATGGCGTGAGGCTCCCCAAGGCGCCGCTGGACTCCTTTCTGCCTTTACCCTTATCGAGGGGAAGGGATGGGAGTGTGTTAAACATGGGCGGAAAGGTGTTTCCCTCCTAAGAGGGGGGCCTAGCTAGGGCCGTGCGTAAAGGAGTGAGTCACCAGGGGTGAAATTTCAGGCAAGCAGCGTGGGGGGCACTGCTCTTCCAATAGACGCGGTTGCCTGAGCACCCACTGTGTGCGGGGCCCTTGCAGACACCCGGGGGCTGGGCACGAGGTCTGTGCCTTCTGGGAGCGTGTGCCTGGAGCGCCTGCCTCTTGGCACCTCACCTGGGGCCTGGCACACGGAAGGTTCTAGTGCGTATCTGGGGAATGAATGAATGAATGCATGCTTCTCTCTCAAGGTGAATGAATGGATGAACTGTCATTAGAAGTGGCACAGGAGGTGCCAAACCGGATGGATGACCCCTGGCAGCTGGTGCCTTGCGGGGAGGGATACATGGGGTATTTGCATTTTAAAGGGGACAGAGGAAAAGCAGAAATGAGGATTTGGGGTACAAAGAATAATTCCCTACCTATGCCCGCCTCCTCCAGAACTGCCCGGGGACCAGGGGCAGCCTCCAGGGGTCTCCTGCCCGCTTCTCTCAGTCCTCCGCACGCAGCCACAGCTGGGCCTTAGCGGTCTGACGTCACCCCTTTGCAAGCGGGGACCCCGGGGCCCAGGTCGGGCACAGACCTGCCCAGGGCCAGGGAGCAGGTTGGAGGCGGAGCTGGAGCACAGGCCTTGGGTCCCCAAGGCTGGACGGCAGCCTGTGGCCCCCGGGGCTGGGGTCATCAGCCTAGGAGTTTTGGGGGAGCAGAGAGAGGGGCGGGGCTGCTCACGTCCCTGGGAGGCTTCAGCTTTTACCCTGCCTGGTGGCTTTGCAGGCTATCCCCGGAGGGAGGGGCCCTGGGGACCCAGCCTCTGGGTGCCTCTGCCCCAGGGATGGGCCTCCCGGCTCTGGGACTGGGCCTTCTCTCTGGGCTCATTGGCCAGCTGTCCTGCGAACCTGGCCTGTCGGTCCCTGTGGCCTGCGCCTCACTCCCCCGACTTGGGGGTGTGCCGACGAGCAGAGTGAGGCCGGAGTGTGGGTGGGCTGGCGTGCCGGAACGGCGGGCATCCCTTGGTCCCATGAGGTTCCCCTAAGTGCCAGGCCTGTGCTGGGCAGAGCGGCCGCTGGGCTCCCCCACAGCTCCCTCAGTAAAGGCCCCTCCCCCCCTCCCCCCCCCACCCCCGGCACCCAGCCCCCGAGCTCTCAGCCGGCCTAGGGGGCGAGCCGGTGCTGTGGGTTTGGGGTGCGGGCGCAGGGGTGGCGAGGAGACTGAGCGGGCTCCTCTCCTCAGGCCTGTCACCCCCACTTCCTCTTTCGGAGGCCACCAGCCCAGGCCCTGGAGGCCGGGGTTCCTGCCGGCTCGGCCTGGGTGAGGAAGTGGGGGCCCGCATCTGCAAGCGGGGGGTAGGGGTAGGGGGTAGAGGGGGTGGACTTGAAGTCCCCAGGGCGTGGTAGGCTGTGGCTGCCGGGTCCTCCAGCCGCACAGGGGACCGATTTCCCGAGCTGCCCTGGAGGCCCAGTCCTGGGTGGTAATGTGAGGCCCAGGCCCCCAGCTTCCAGCAGCTGCCGAACCTGGACCCCACTGGGCGGCATCTGGCCAGGAGAGCCCGCGCGGCCCGTCTCGTTTGTGGGACGGGAAGCGATGGGGTGTGGCGTAGCTCGGAGGGCTTCCTGGAAAAGGAGGCCGCCCTGGTCCGAGCTGGCTGAGGAGGCTGCCTGACCTTGCCCTGGGCCTCCACAGGGAGGGGCAGGAGGGGGTGACATTTGAGATGTGATGGGCCCCGTGGGTGGCAGCGCCATGAGGGCGACGGGCAGGACGAGAGTGGACCCCAATGGCCTGTGTTCAAATCCCGGCTCTCTCACCAGCTCTGTGACCTCAGGGAAATGGCCGGACCTCAGTCCCACACCCACGCAATGGAAGCGGGAGTCCTACTCGCCTACAGGGCGGGCAAGTGGGTTGGGCACACGGCGCCGGGCACACAGTGGGTGCTCAGTGGGCACTCAGTGGCTTTTGTATGTGGATCCTCCACCCCTCTCAGGCCTGGGGTGCAGGGAGTCCTCCTGCCAGGCTCGCATGGGGGGTGATGCTCCTGGCACCCGTTTCTACCTGAGGGTGCCCTGAGCCCCCTAATTCCTCCCTGGGAGGAGGTCACTAGAGAGAAAGCGGGGAACCCCCAGGCTCCCGTGGCCTGGGCCTCCCGCGGCCTGAGTGTGTGTCTGTGTGAGTGTGTGTGTGTGTCTGTGTGTGAGTGTGTGTGTGTCTGTGTGTGAGTGTGTGTGTGTCTGTGTCTGTGTGAGTGTGTGTCTGTGTGTGTCTGTGTCTGTGAGTGTGTGTGGTTTGCCGGGGATGGAGCCACCATGGGAGTTAGCGTTTCTCGGGGTTGGGGTTGGGGTTGCTCAGCCTGGCATCCCCGAGGGGCAGGCGGCTGCGTGTAACTGGCAGCCGGTTCAGTCCCGGGGCTGCCGCTGCCGGAGAGAGCTCGGCGGGAAGCTTCCGGCTCTCTGCTCAACCACGGAGCCACACCGGCCAGGCTGGGGCTGAGTATTTAATTTCATTTTAATCAACTTTAATTTTTCGAGCCGTGTGTGACTGGCGACTGCTGTACCCCACAGAGCGGTTCCAGGGAGCCCAGGGGACGAGCTCTGTGACTTGGGGTGTGCACAGCCCCAGCAGGACTTGGACTTCGGTCCAGGTTGAGGCTGAGAGAGCAGACGCAGGCTGAGGCCTGGCCCTGCCGCCCCGATGCCAGCCCTCCCGGACGCGGCCGCCCAGCTCACATCCGGGTCGCTTTGTGTGTCTGCAGAGCTGAGGAGCCGTGAGTCTGGTCAGCCTGGCCTGGATGCCAAGGAAGATGCCAGAAGCGCAGTGACCGAGGCCTGGGGTGGAGCCGGCAGGCACCGCGGTGCCCATGGACCTGCAGGCCGAGGGGCCCCCTCCCCAGCCCCCCCTGCCGGGCTCGGAGCGGCCAGAGGCCTAGGCCCGCAGGGAGGGTGTCGGCACACAGATGCCCTCCAGGCCCTGGGCTCTCCTGAGTGGGCTTCCCGAGCAGGTGTGCCAGGGGCAGAGCATGCCGGCCAAGGGGCGCTACTTCCTCAATGAGGACGAGGAGGGCCCGGCCCACGATGCCCTGTACGAGAAGTACCGCCTCACCAGCCAGCACGGGCCGCTGCTGCTCACGCTCCTGCTGGTGGTCATCGTGGCCTGCATCGCCCTCATCGTCATCACTTTCGGCTACGGGGTGAGTGAGGCAGGTGGACAGGCTAGCCTGGCGGGCTTCCTGGAGGAGGCGGCACCCACTGGGGAAGCCGTGACACGTCCGTGTGTGTTTTCCACGCCCAGGACCTCTCCGGACGGCAGGCCGTGCTGGTGACGGCGTTCCTGGCGCTCGCCGTGTTCGTGGTGCTGTACGTGCTGGTGTACGTCGAGTGCCTGGTCCAACGGTGGCTCCGGACCTCGGCGCTGCTCATCTGGGCCTGCCTGGTGACGCTGGGCTACGTGCTGGTGTTCAGCGCGTGGACGGAGGCGGCCTGTGCGTGGGAGCAGGTACGAGGCAGGGCCCCGGCGCCGCTGGGGGCTGGAGGCCGTTCCTCGCTGTGCCGTCTCTGGGCATCAGGCCCCTGTGGAGGCTGCATGGACCAGCAGTGTGTGTGTGTGTGTGGGTGGTGGGGGGGGGGGGGTTGGCCCCGGCCCTTCCCGCTCCCAGGCTGTGCTTCTGTGACTTGGGCCCTGGGCTGACCTTGGCCTCAGTCGCTGACCCGAATAGATGGATGGAGGCGGGAGGCATGTCCGCCTGTCTGTCTGTCTGTCTGGGCTCTTCTGGATGAACCCTCCCTGGGCTGGAGGTAACCCATGTCCAGCTCAGAAAAGCAAAAGGCACGGACGGGCTCATGTGCCAGGAAAGGCTGAGGGGTCGGTCCCGGGGCCCCAACGGGGCCACACCTGACTCCTCTGGGCTCTGCTTCCACTGGGTCGTTCGCCCCCGGGCAGGCCGTGCCCAGGTCGGGCCGAGATGGCCACCAGCGGGGTCTGGGCTGTGTCCTGGTGGGCGGGGGCCGGCCCTGCACTCACCGTGTCCTGTGCCAGGTGCCCTTCTTCCTGTTCATCGTCTTCGTGGTGTACACGCTGCTGCCCTTCACCATGCGGGGCGCCATCGCGGTCGGGGTCGTCTCCAGCGTGTCCCACCTCCTGGTGCTTGGCACGCTGATGGGGGTCTCCTCGTCACCCAGCGCCTGGGTGTGGCTACAGGTGAGGGGCTCTGGGGGTCTGGGTGTGGCTGCAGGTGAGGGGCTCTGGGGGTCTGGGTGGGGTGCAGGTGAGGGATCTGGGGGTCTGGGTGGGGTGCAGGTGAGGGATCTGGGGGTCTGGGTGTGGCTGCAGGTGAGGGGATCTGGGGGTCTGGGTGGCTGCAGGTGAGGGGATCTGGGGGTCTGGGTGGCTGCAGGTGAGGGGATCTGGGGGTCTGGGTGGGCTGCAGGTGAGGGGATCTGGGGGTCTGGGTGTGGCTGCAGGTGAGGGGATCTGGGGGTCTGGGTGGGGTGCAGGTGAGGGATCTGGGGGTCTGGGTGGGGTGCAGGTGAGGGGATCTGGGGGTCTGGGTGGGGTGCAGGTGAGGGATCTGGGGGTCTGGGTGGGGTGCAGGTGAGGGGCTCTGGGGGTCTGGGTGGGGTGCAGGTGAGGGATCTGGGGGTCTGGGTGTGGCTGCAGGTGAGGGGCTCTGGGGGGTCTGGGTGGGGTGCAGGTGAGGGATCTGGGGGTCTGGGTGGGGTGCAGGTGAGGGATCTGGGGGTCTGGGTGGGGTGCAGGTGAGGGATCTGGGGGTCTGGGTGGGGTGCAGGTGAGGGGGTCTGGGTGGGGTGCAGGTGAGGGATCTGGGGGTCTGGGTGGGGTGCAGGTGAGGGGGTCTGGGTGGGGTGCAGGTGAGGGATCTGGGGGTCTGGGTGGGGTGCAGGTGAGGGGCTCTGGGGGTCTGGGTGGGGTGCAGGTGAGGGGCTCCGGGGGTCTGGGTGGGGCTGTGGTTTGGGCTGAGGGCAGCCAGGCCCGTGGGGTGAGTTGGTCCTGAAGCCTGGAGCCCCGCTGGCAGCCCGCTGGCCTCAGGGCAGGCTCTCTCTGGAAGCCGGACGCCTGGGCTGGCACCTGGCCCGTGGTACCCAGAGGCTCAGCTCCTCACCAAGTCCTGGCCCTGTTCTGGGTGCGGGCACTGTCCTGGGGAGGCCTGTATCTGGGGTGTCGCCCGCAGGGCCGGGGCCTCCCTGGGCTTCTGTCCTGTGTCTGTGTTGAGTGAGTGAACTTGGTCACACTCGGGGCTGCTGTGACATGTGGTTTCCTCCTGGCTGGGCCTGGTGCCGGCTCCGGGGGCGGAGGAGGGGGCTCTGGGCAGCTGTGGGGGGGGGGGCTGTGCCTTTGGGGACAGTCCCCGGTGCTCCCCTCGGGCTCTGAGCCCTGGGCCCTGGGACGGGCCGTCCTACTTCCCAGAACTGACTGGCTCCCCTGGTCTCCGGGGTCCGGCCCTTCTGGACCAGGGAGGGGCTGGCGGATGCCGAGCCGGCCTGAGCCCTGGTCCCGTGGTTATAGCGACTCCCTAGGAGACCAGCCCCTGCTTGGGCCTCAGTTTCCCTGCCTGCCCAGGAAGGGTGCAGCCTGAGCGGGTTGGCGGTCAGGGAATGGGCGGGGTGCCATCGCCAGCTCGGCAAGGGGGACAGTCCCCCGGGGTCAGGGGCCAGGCCACACCTGAGCCATGTGTGCGCCCACCTCAGCTGCTGGCCAACGCGGTCGTCTTCCTGTGCGGGAACCTCACGGGCGCCTTCCACAAGCACCACATGCAGGGCGCCGCCCTCGAGCTCTTCACCTACACGGTCAAGTGCATCCAGATCCGCCGCAAGCTGCGCATCGAGAAGCGCCAGCAGGTGGGTGTGCGCCCGCCCCCCCTCCCGCCCAAGCCCCAGCCTGGCCGACTCCCAGGCCCCAGGCCCAGCGTCCTTCTCTGTGGGCAGCAGGCGCTCCCAGAGCCGCGTGTGCAGTGGCCACGTGGCCGGACATCCCTGCAGGCTCACCCCAGGGGCTGCTGGGGACACGCGGGATGTGTGCCCGGCTGGGTTGGTGGCAGGACACAGGCCAGCAGAGGTGGAGGGGTGATGGGCAGAGCAGAAAGGAGAGACGTGTAGGTAAAGCCTGGGTCCGACGTCCCCCCACTTGTCCCCCCCCCCCGCCCCCCCGTGTCCAGGAGAACCTGCTGCTGTCGGTGCTCCCGGCCCACATCTCCATGGGCATGAAGCTGACCATCATCGAGCGGCTCAAGGAGTGTGGGGACCGCCGCTACATGCCCGACAACAACTTCCACAGCCTCTACGTCAAGCGGCACCAGAACGTCAGGTGGGCAGCGGCCGGGCCTGTGTGCATGGCGTCTCCTGGGGAGGCTCCCTGCCTCCCGCCTCCCGTCGGGGCTGTGGGCGGCCCAGAGCTCAGACTGCAGCTGGGAGGTCTGGTGCCGTGCGGCTCTGGCTCCCAGGCAGGCTCCGGCTCCCGAGCGTCAGTGTGCTCATCTGGAGGATGGGATCCTGCGAGGGGAGGGTGAGGCGGAGCTAATGGGGCCTGTGGTTCTGAAGTCTGCAAAGGCGGGAAGCCAGGTGTAGGCGAGGAGAAGGCCGTGCCCAGTGCCGGAGCACCGGCCGGGAGCACCATCGCTCACTGCAGGAGGCTGGGCTGGGCTGGGCTGGGCTGGGGGGGTCGGGAGGCCCTGCACACTCTGGGTTCGCTTTAAAGTGAACCCTCAGAGCGTCTCTCCTTTCCCTATGGGGGCTGCGGGGTGCAGGGGTGGCGGGGCTCCGGAGGGCCCGTGTCCCTGCAGCCCTGTCCGGCACGGCTGCCTCTGACCCTCCCTGCCCCTGCCCCCCAGCATCCTCTACGCCGACATCGTGGGCTTCACGCGGCTGGCCAGCGACTGCTCCCCCAAAGAGCTGGTGGTGATGCTGAACGAGCTGTTCGGGAAGTTCGACCAGATCGCCAAGGTCAGCCCGCCAGCCGGTGCTGCCGCCCCTCGGCCACGGGCGTCCGGAGGGTGTGGGCGAGGCGACGGCCTGCGGCCTGTGCGACCCGGGCCCCCCGCCGACCCGCCTCCCCCTGGCCCCGCAGGCCAACGAGTGCATGCGCATCAAGATCCTGGGGGACTGCTACTACTGCGTGTCGGGCCTGCCCGTGTCCCTGCCCACCCACGCCCGCAACTGTGTGAAGATGGGGCTGGACATGTGTGAGGCCATCAAGTAGGTACCACGGGCGGGCCGGGGCCCGGGGCCGGTCCCTGTGACGGTCTCCTCCTGCCTCCCGGGGCCCGGGGCCGGTCCCTGGGACGGTCTCCTGCCTCCCGGGGCTGGGGCCGGTCCCTGTGACGGTCTCCTCCTGCCTCCCGGGGCCCGGGGCTGGCCCCTGTGACGGTCTCCTCCTGCCTCCCGGGGCTGGGGCCGGTCCCTGTGATGGTCTCCTCCTGCCTCCCGGGGCCCGGGGCCGGCCCCTGTGACGGTCTCCTCCTGCCTCCCGGGGCCCGGGGCCGGCCCCTGTGACGGTCTCCTCCTGCCTCCCGGGGCCCGGTGGGGCATGCGTCATCCCCGTTTTTCAGATGAGGAAACTGAGGCTCCGGGGCAGGTGGCGAGCCTGGGTCCCCCCACTGGGCCTCCGAGTGTCGGGAGCTCAGAGCTGGGGCGTGAGGGTGGGCAGCTGGGCTCCCTTCCCCCGAGGGCAGGCTCGGCAGCAGGAGGCGCTCAGGGCCCCATCAGGCCGCGAACCTTCTCCGTGAACTGCGCCTCCCCTGTTCCTACGCCCTCCCCCAGGCCACACGCCCGACTGGGACCCCGAGCCTGCCCTCGGGTGAGGTGAGGTGACCCTCCTGCTCTGCCCCAGGCAGGTGCGGGAGGCCACGGGCGTGGACATCAGCATGCGTGTGGGCATACACTCGGGGAACGTGCTGTGCGGTGTCATCGGGCTGCGCAAGTGGCAGTACGACGTGTGGTCGCACGACGTGTCCCTGGCCAACAGGATGGAGGCGGCTGGAGTCCCCGGGTGAGGCCCCCAGGAAGCTCTGAGCTCCTGACACTGGACGGGGGGCTGAGGCGGGGGGCAGGACAGATCAGTGAGCTTGCAGGGGGTTGGGGTGGGGGAGCCGGCTGGGCTCCGGGCTGCCGGCTCTGGCTGTTGAGCACCCTTGGGTGGTGCCGGCCCTCTCTGGGCCCTGCTGCTCCCCCTGACTTGGGTCTTTCCCAGGCGGGTGCATATCACAGAGGCGACCCTGAACCACCTGGACAAGGCGTACGAGGTGGAGGATGGGCACGGGCAGCAGCGGGACCCCTACCTGAAGGAGATGAACATCCAAACCTACCTGGTCATCGACCCCCGGGTACGCGGCTCCGATGCAGCGGGGCGGGGCCGGGGGGGCGGGAGGACACCCACACCCGGGGAAGGTGCCTGGAGGGAGAGTGGCGAGAGACCTGCTGGGGTGGGAGTGAGCCCCCCGTCACTGGGTATGGTCCAGGCCCCAAGGAATGCTTTCCCTGGGCCTCAGCGTCCTTCTCCATGAAATGGGAATAAGGGCCCCCCCACCCTTCCATGAGGAGAACCCCGGGCGCATGGTGAGCACCCGGGAAATCAGTCACTAGGCGTTTACTTTCCCTGCGGCCGGCGCGAATCGCCCGGATTTCCAAAAGGCACGTTTGAAAGCCACGCTTTGGATGAGGCACAGGAAAGCGGGGAATGGCCGGGGGCTGCGGGGCCAGGGGCGGCAGGGCCGGCCTCCACGTGTCCGGACTCTGCCCCCTGGAGCCGGCCTGGTCAGCGACGCCTCCACTTTCATCAGGACCCCGAGGTGGGGGGCCCTCGGGCCGCTCCCAGACGGCCCCGCGCCCCCGCACAGGCCCTTCTCCCCGCCCCGGGAGGCCAGCTTGTCCCCCGGCTGCCGGTGAATCATCCTTGGGGCGCGTTCAGGAATGTCGGCCACGCAGGCTCTTCGCGCTCCCTCACCCTGGCCTTGGCCGTCCTCTGGGCTGGCCGGACTGCCGAGAGCCTCTCCAGCCTCTCCAGCTCCCCTGTACCGCGCCCCCCCCCCCCCCCCCCGGCTGCAGCTGCTGGTGCGCAGGGGCCATGAGGTGCTCAGTGAGAGTGGAAGCGAGCGGTTCTGTGTCCCTCCAGAGCCAGCAGCCGCCCCCACCCAGCCAGCACCTCCCCAAGCCCAAGGGGGACGCGGCCCTGAAGATGCGGGCCTCCCTGCGGATGACCCGCTACCTCGAGTCCTGGGGCGCCCAGCGGCCCTTCGCCCACCTCAACCACCGTGAGAGCGTGAGCAGCAGCGAGACCCCTGTCCCCAACGGCCGGCGGCCCAAGGTAGGGCCCGTGCTCCCGGGGACCTGGGGACCGGGATGCCCCTCGAAGGGGGCAGCAGAGCCTGTGCCGACCCTCGCTCTCCACCTGGGACATGGGTGCGGTTTCTGCCCCGCCTCCCGGGGACGTGGAGGGCGCGCCAGGGCGCTGGGCTGTCTCCGCCCTCCTCGTTCCCCAGCCGAGTCCAGTTTGGTCCAGGGGTGGTCCCACCCCCCCCACACCTGCCCGTGTGTCCGAGGCAATAGGCCGAGACCCGGGATGGGCTTCCGCCCGTGTTCTGGAGGCTGACAGTCTCTCCCCCCACTTCCAGGCCATCCCGCTGCGGCGCCACCGCACCCCCGACAGGTAGGTGTGCTGTCCCCTCCCCATCCCAATGGCCTGCCTTTCCCGCCAGTCCTGTCCCAGTCACCTCCTCCAGGCAGGCTGCCCTGACCGCTGCGCGGGTCCCTGGGGTGATGCTGGGTGCGTGTCTGATTCCAGAAGTGCGTCCCCCAAGGGGCGGTCGGAGGACGACGCCTATGACGACGAGATGCTGTCAGCCATTGAGGGGCTCAGCTCCACGAGGTGAGGGGCCTAGATATCTGTGTGCCCTGCCCCCTCGAATGGGCCCCCCAGGTGGCCAGGGCCCTCCATGTGGCCCAGTTCCAGTCATGTCCTGGCAGCTCCTTCCCCTCCCTGGTGCTGCCTCCTGAGAGGGGGGCCCTGCCCCCTGGCCATCCCTTCCCCCAGGGGGCCCTCCCACTCCCCACTTCTCACTGCCCTTCCTGCCCCCCAGGCCCTGCTGCTCCAAGTCTGACGACTTTTACACCTTCGGGCCCATCTTCCTGGAGAAGGGCTTCGAGCGAGAGGTGAGCGCCTGGCCGTCCGGGAGGGGCCTCGGGCCCTGGCTGTTCAGGGACGTGGAGATAAAGTGGGGGAGCTGGGGGTGGGGAGGGCAAGGGTCCCCTCTAGACACCTGGTGGAGACAAATGAGAGTTGGTTGTCAAGGAGGGTGAGGTGCTTTCAGGTGATTAACTTGAGTCGGCCGAAGGGGTCAGGGCACGTGGCCCTGCGGGGGCCGCTGCTGTTGGGTGCCCCTCACGCTCTCCTGCCCCCAGTTCCGCCTGGCGCCCATCCCCCGGGTCCGCCACTACTTCGCCTGCGCCAGCCTCGTCTTCGTCTGCCTCCTGCTGGTCCACGTCCTGCTCATGCCCAGGTCAGTCGGGGTGGGCAGGACGGTCAGCCCACCGGGGTCAGGCGGGGGTGGCGGCCGGCAGGGGGGCCGGATGCCAGGAGCCCATGATGCCTCCGTGGCGTCCCCACCCCTGGAGCTCCCGGCCCTTAGCTTTTGCTTTCATTGAACGGCTGCTCCCTGGAGCCTGAGCCACAGGCCTCCCAGCTCCCACACGCCTCTCACCCTGGAAGCCTGCTGTCCGCACGTGGGGGGCATCTCCATGTGGGCCTCCTGCCTGCGCCCTCCCTCCCTCTTAGCCAGCGGTTCTCAACCTGTGGGTCGCGACCCCTTTGGCGGTCGAAGACCCTTTCACAGGGGTCGCCTAAGACCATCCTGCATATCAGATATTTACATGACGATTCAGAACAGTAGCAACATGACTGATGACGTAGCAACGAGAATAATGTTATGGTTGGGTCACAGCGTGAGGAGCGGTATTGAAAAGGCCGGAAGGTGGAGAACCGCTGCTGCTGTGGGACACACAGGCCCAGGGGGGTGGGTCATGCTGCGTCTGCCCCCAGCGCCCTGTGCGGGGCCGGGTGGGGGTGAGGCCATGGAGGGAGGAAGGTCAGCCCCTTGCTGGTTGGAGGGCGGTTAGGCCGCAGTGCAGGGCACCGTGTTCAGGACGCCACTGAGACAAGACAGGGAGCTTCCGGACCAGGCCCGAGGCTCCCGCTGCGAAGTCACTCATTTTTCAAATATATTTGTATTGATTTCAGAGAGGAAGGGAGAGGAAGAGGGAGAGAGAGAGAAACATCAATGATGAGAGAGAATCATGGATGAGCTGCCTCCTGCGCCCCCTATTGGGGATCGAGCCCACAACCCGGGCCTGTGCCGTGACCAGGAGTCCAGCCGTGACCTCCTGGCTCACAGGTCGACGCTCAGCCACGGGCTACGCCTGCATTCCCTCCCTCCCTTGTACTTGGTGCAGACGGGGACGTGAGCTTGCTGTCGGGCCTCAGGTCTGGCCAGGCCCTGGAGCTGTTGGCGCAGCAGCTGGACACGGGGTCAGAGGGCTCTGAGCTGAGTAGAGAAGAGCAGCTTGGAGGTGGGGGGTGCAGGCAGGAGGCCGCTGTGCGCCTGAGGACTGGGGTGCTGGGAGGCGGGGGAGCGTGTCGGAGGCTTAGCCCTGAGCAGACGCTCCCCCAGAACTTAGGCCTGTCCCTCTGCAGGACGGTGGCTCTGGGGGTGTCCTTCGGGCTGGTGGCCTGCGTGCTGGGGCTGGTGCTGGGCCTGTGCTTCGCCGACGAGTTGCTGGTGAGTGAGGAGCCCCTGACCCAGCACCGTGGGGGCCCACGGGTGTCGGGGCTGAGGAGGTGTGAGCCCGCCCTCTGACCCTCCTGCCTCAAGGCGTCACCGCGTCCCCCCCCCCCAACGCTTCCCCCAGAGGCGTCCCCAAGCAGCCGTAGCTGTCCACAGCCCCGAGAGGGGGCACGTCCCTCTGTCTGAGCTCCGGACACAGCACCTGCCGATGCTCCCCAGCTGAGCGAGATCTCGGGCTCTCACAGCTGCGGGGCCCTGGGGCTACCCTCCCTGAACCCCCCCCCCCGTCCCCCACAAAGCCTCAGGCAGGGTCCCCGCTGTCTGGGGCGGGAGCGGGTGACGTGAGCCTGTGTTTCCCAGCGGTGCTGCCCGGCCTGGACGGGGCTCCGGGCCGTCTCCGGGAGGGTGGAGACGCACCCTCTGCTGCGCGTGGCCCTGGCCGTGCTCACCGTGGGCAGCCTGCTCACCATCGCCATCGTCAACATGGTGGGTTCTGGTGCCGGGTGGGGAGGGGCCCTGGCGAGGACCCTATGCACGCCTCCCGGTGGCGGGAGCCAGGCCTGAGCCTGGGAACCTCCCAATTCTGGACCCTGAGAGTTTTGTTGCCTAAAAGCCACCCGTGGCGGAACCCTCCGCACAGCCCCGTGGCCGGGCCTCCTGGGGGTTCCGTGGCGGTGAGAGCTCCTCCCCCATTTTCCTGTTTGGGGCCCCAGGGAGGTTGCGCGGCCAGCCCCACAGGAGGTGTCCTGAAGCACGGTGTCCCAGACACCCCGTTCTTTCTTCCTGGCCCCCCGAGGAGGCCCGTCTCACCCTCGGGGAGACTGGGGGCCGTCCTGGGCTCAAGCTGGGAGGACATGGGGCCCCTGCCTCTCTGGCCAGGCTCCGTGTCCACGTCCATGTTCCTACGGTCCTTCCAGGCCCCACACCTAGTCAGGTCTTCCCCACTCCACGCCCGTCCCCACCTCCGTGCCCGTCCCCACTCCACGCCCCTGTCCCCACCTCCGTGCCCCTGACCCACTCCACGCCCCTGTCCTCACCTCCGTGCCCCTGACCCGCTCCACGCCCCTGTCCTCACCTCTGTGCCCCTGACCCACTCCACGCCCGTCCCCACCTCCGTGCCCCTGACCCACTAGACTCTGACAGAGCTGGGCCTGGCGGGAGGTGCCTGTGATGCTGCCGGAGGCCTTGGGCCCAGCCCTGCTCGGCCTGGCAGGTCCTGCAGTCCCAGGCCCTGACCATCTGTCACGGGTACCGTCTTCTCTGCAGCCCTTGCTGCCCTCCCCAGCCCTGGGGCTGCCTGCTGGGAACCAGACCAGCCTGAGCAGCCAGGAGAGGACCCCCTGGACCCCCTGCGCGCTCCTCCCGGTGAGTGCACTGGCCCTCGCCACCCCGAGTCCCCAGAGTGCGGCCAAGTGGAGCCCAGCCTCTCCAAGGAGAGGTGGGGAGGGCCGCGGGGGGCGGAGCTGGAGACCACAGGAGTCTGGGTGTGGGCGCACTTGGTCCAGAGTGTGGGTGGGGCTTGACTGCAGGGAGAAGGGTTTCGTCTTTGTTCTGGGGGCAGTGGGGAGCCACAGCATGCTCTAGAGCAGGGGAGAGAGGTGCAGAGACGCACTGGGAAGGACAAGCTCACGGCCAAACTCAAGGCAGGGAGGCTGTTCAGGCATGTGTGTGCCCCTTCCCTGCCCCTGCCCTGTCCTTCCCCCTGCCCGCCCCGCGTCACATCTCCATACCAGCAGCATTCCCGTGGCGCTGTTTCCCGAGCCCACTTGCCCTCAGTGGAAGTGAAGGTCGGCAAAGACAGCACAGGAAGGTAGACTCCACGGCCTGCCCCTCGTGAGGGAGTCAGGAGGCCAGAGGGCGATGCTGAGACACGTGGCTCTCCACGGGGCCCCCGACGCCCCTCCCTGGGTGACGGCTGGGCCAGGATGTGTCTCTCAGGGACGGGAGGCGGTGGGTGACCAGCACCCCGTCCCCCAGTATCACACCTGCAGCTGCATCCTGGCCTTCGTCGCCTGCTCCGTCTTCCTGAGGATGAGCCTGGAGCTGAAGGTGGTGCTGCTGACGGCGGCCTTGGTGGCCTACCTGCTGCTCTTCCACCTCTCCCTGTGCGCGCAGTGGGACTGCTGCGGCCCTGGCCTGCGCAACCGCACCGAGACCAACGCCACCCTCAGGTGGGGCCCGGCCCACTGCCCGTGGTGACGGTGGCCCATGGTATCCCCTTTGTTTCCATGGCACTTCAGACTGAGCCCGTCGGGTGGGCACCTGAGCGGGTCGGCGTGGTTTCCTTCACAGGAAGGGAGTCGTGGGCTCCGGTCTGCGCGCTCCGAGCTGAGTGACTGGCTGGCCAGTTCTCTGGGGAGCGTCCCTGGTCTCACGGGCCACCTGGGAGGTCCTGTGTGCAGGCTAGTCTGGGGTGGGGAGGAGGCTTCAGCTGGAGTTCTAGAAAGAGCAGTGTCTGCCCTACTCCCAGATGGTGGGTGGCACCTATGGCCCAGGGAGCAGGTGTGTGCGTGGTCCTGACAGGTGGTGACCCTTGGCCCAGGGGGCAGGTGTGTGCGTGGTCCTGGGGCTCTGGCCTAATTGGATTGAAAGAGGGCCTGACTCCCCTTGGACTAGAGCCTGGGACCGGGGGCCCAGGACAGGCTGCCCCTGCGGGTTGCCTGGCACCTGCACACCTGCCAGGGCCCACGTCTGCCCCACTGGGCCTCCGGAGCTGGCGCCTCCTGCCCCCTCGCGGCCCAGGCTTCCTGTTCAGACCGAATGTGGCCATTCCTTGTCATCCGGGCCTGAGCTCAGATGTCCCCTCAGGGAGGCTGACCTCTGACCTGCACCCCTTTTCTCCTTTGTCCATGGTCTGCGCCAGGCGACCGGTCTCGGTGGCTCTTCCCGGGTGGCACTGGGGGAGTCTGGGCCCCATGCCCATGTTTGGGGGTGAGAGCTGGAAGGGACCCTGCCTCTCCCTTCACTCCCTCAGCTCCTCCATCTGCTCCTGGTCGGATCTGAAGACCATGATCAGCTTCTACCTGGTTCTGTTCTACGCCACCCTCATCTTGCTCTCCCGACAGGTGAGCAGGCGACCGCTGCTGCCTCCCAGCTCAGCCGCCGACCTGCCCTCCTCGGGAAGGGCCGGGCGGGCTGGGCCGCCTCAGACTGGGGGCAGATGGTCCTGGGGGGAAGCCCCGGTCGGGGACCCGAGTGACTCCTGGGTCATGCGAGTGAGGCGTTCACCACGGCCACAGGGTGGGCCCTGCTGCTGGGTGGCAGGTCCCCGCTCACGGGGCCAGGACTCCGTTCCGTCTGCAGATCGACTATTACTGCCGCCTGGACTGTCTGTGGAAGAAGAAGTTCAAGAAGGAGCGCGAGGAGTTTGAGACCATGGAGAGCGTGAACCGCCTGCTGCTGGAGAACGTGCTGCCGGCCCACGTGGCTGCCCACTTCATCGGGGACAAGCTGAACGAGGTGCGGCCCGAGGCGGGCAGCCATCGCTCCCGGAGGGAGGGCTGAGCGCCACCACGTGCTTTCTGTGGTCCTGGCCTCACGGTGGGGCCTGCGGGCGGTGGGAGCTGCTCGCGCAGGGACACGGGCGTGGGCGCCGACCTGGGCGCCTCCCTCCCGGGCTGTGGCCCACGGTGCCTGCCAGGCAGGATGTGGCGTGTAACCAACAGTGATGAGCGGGTGCCACCAGCTCCGTGCCGCCGGGTCAGAGACGGAGCGTCTCCTGACGGAGACCTCTACTCGGGGCTCGGGACCCCGCTCTGCAGACCCAGGGCATTTAAGAGCAAAAATCAGCCCGAGCCTCTTTCCGACCACCTGACAGAAACTCCCGTTTTTATTTTTTAAAAATCTGTGTACTGATTTTAGAGAGGGGGGTCGGGGGAGGGAGCGTCTCCTACCGGGGATCAGGCCAGCGTCCAGCTCCTCCGGCTCCAAGGCCCGCTTCTCCCCCAGGACTGGTACCATCAGTCCTACGACTGCGTCTGCGTCATGTTCGCCTCGGTGCCCGAGTTCAAAGTGTTCTACACGGAGTGCGACGTCAACAAGGAGGGGCTGGAGTGCCTGCGCCTGCTCAACGAGATCATCGCCGACTTCGACGAGGTGGGCCCCGCCAGGGCGGGCGGCAGGGGCACATGCCCACCTACAATGTACCACCACTCGGAGAGGGCACACGACACATCACAGCCCTTTCCTCGCTGCACTCAAGGGTTTGGGTCCTCTCTGGCCGGCAGCTGGCTCCGGTTAGAGGCAGGCCCTGTGGAGGAATCCCCGCCAGCCCCCGCGGTCGGCCTGGGTCGGTCGGGCCTGCCTGGGAGCTGGGGACAGAACCAGCATCCCTGTGGCAGAGCTGGCTCCTTAGCAAGACCAGAGGCCAGACAAGCACAGACAGGAGCAGGGAGAGAACGCCCTGGTCCATAGGGGCGAGCGGGTGGGCGAGCCCAGGGTGAGAAAGGGCTTCGTCAGAAGGGCCAGGGTTGGGTGGGAGCCGCCGTGAGATCTGGGACAGGCCGCCACAGCTGCCCCAGCCCTGCCTTCTGTCCGCAGCTGCTGCTGAAGCCCAAGTTCAGCAGCGTGGAGAAGATCAAGACCATTGGCAGCACCTACATGGCAGCTGCGGGGCTCAGCGTGCTCTCTGGGCATGAGAACCAGGTACGCAGCGTCTGGTGGCCTTTGGCCCCGCCCTACGAGGTGAAATTCCAGGCCCAGACCTGCCACCTAAAGGGGGCACCTCCATACCCTGACCCAGGAGGGAGGGTGGTGAGGGGCAACTCCAGGGCCCTCTGCTGAAGCCCCTGCCCCATCTCTGCCCGTCTACGGCCCCTCCCGTGGGCCTCATGCCCACACAGTGCAGATCAGGGCGGCTGGCGCATCCATCTACCCGTCGAGGCGGGAAGACGGGGTGTGGCCGGGCCTGACGGCGCTGTCCCCAGGACCTGGAGCGACAGCACGCCCATATCGGCATCATGGTGGAGTTCAGCATGGCCCTGATGAGCAAGCTGGACGGCATCAACCGGCACTCCTTCAACGCCTTCCGCCTCCGCGTCGGTGAGGCCCCGCAGGCCCCGTCCTCGCCCGCTCCCTGGGAAGGGTTCTGGAGGGCCCCCGACTTTCCGACCCCAGCAGCTGGCACACCACGGACATGACTCCCTTTGAAATGACACATCCCTACAGACAGCGGGGAACCCCAGGTCACAGCTGTTTACAGCCGCTGAGAACCAGGCTCCTGGCCTGATGGTCACTGAGCCACAGGCGGTGCTCAGAGCCGCTGGGAAGAGTTAGAGGTGCAGGACGAGTGCCCCACTCGGGCGCTGCGGGTGCCTGGGACGCACCGATCCAGGCCTCCGGCTCAGGCCGCGTTCGGCTGTTCCGAGGGGCTGTCTGTGGTTGGTGGGGGTTCTCTAGCCTCAATGACCTGCAACTGCCAACGTCCTCTCCAGGCATAAACCACGGGCCTGTGATCGCTGGAGTGATCGGGGCGCGGAAGCCTCAGTACGACATCTGGGGAAACACGGTCAACGTTGCCAGCAGAATGGAGAGCACTGGAGAGCTGGGGAAGATCCAGGTACAGACCCCGGGGACAAGGAGGAAAGCACTCCCGGGTGAGGGGACCTGGCCGCTCACTGGGGCCCAGCCGCTGAGGCCGCGGGGAACAGGCGCGCTGCTGCTGGCCGGTCTGCCCGCCGTCCCCCAGGCGTCCCGCCTGCTTCTGCAACTCGCTCCTTCCCTTCCCAGGTGACCGAGGAGACAAGCAGCATCCTCCAGGGCCTCGGATACTCCTGCGAATGCCGGGGCCTGATCAACGTCAAGGGCAAAGGGGAGCTGAGGACCTACTTTGTCTGCACAGACACGGCCAAGTGCCAGGGGCCCGGGCTGAACTGAGGGCTGCTGGGAGGGGCAGGACCTCCCCGATGCCAGCCAAACCCGTGGAAGATGCAGCCACAGTCACCAAGGCCGTCCGAGGGCTGGCCGCCATCGGCTCCTGACAGGTGCTGTGTGGGCCTCAGGAGCCTGCACGAGCGGACTTCTGGGGCACGGCGCCAGCCCCAGCTTCAGGCCACCGCCGGGCCTCCCCACGCCGGGCAGTCGGAACCCGTGTGCTGGTGTGGGGATCGCAGCCCCCGCCCCAGGAAAAGGCTCCGGAGTTTCAGCTCCTCTGCTGCTGGCCTGCTGAGGTCTTGACCGACCCCCTCATGGCCGGGAGCTCCCAGCGACCTGTTTTCCAGGCACAGGAGGACGGAGACAAGTAGTTGGCATGGGCTGGACGCCCTTCGCCCCAGCGACCAGCTACGGCTTCCATATTTCTCACCCAGGTGTTCTGGTGAATGGAGCTGGAAATGTATAGATGGTTTCAAACAGCGGGCAGAAAACCCCCGTGGACGTGGGTTACTTGCTGTCTCTGGCCTGTGTTTAACACGTTAAGCACCAGGCCGTTTAGCCCGCGATCCCCGATTTCACCGATACGCTGGCGGCACCAGTGGCTGACCGGTCTGGACGGAAAGCATAGTCACCCTCCCTTGTACTTGGTGCAGACGGGGACGTGAGCTTGCTGCCAGGCCTCAGGTCTGGCCAGGCCCTGGAACTGTTGGCGCAGCAGCTGGACACGGGGTCAGAGGGCTCTGAGCTGAGTAGAGAAGAGCAGCTTGGGGTACTGGGGGGCTGGACCCCAGCCTGCATGAGAGGACTAAGTGACTGACATGGCACTTAACGTGTTAAATGGCTGCGTTATCAATGAAGGTTTTGTCCTCTTTAATGACTTTTTAGATCCGAGACAAGCCTCTTCCCTCCAGGGTATTCTCTGCCTTTTAACCATCGGCACGCCAGCAGGACCACTGTCCAGGGTCAGCTCCGGGGCCGCCCCGGCTGTGGGGACGCAGCTCTGTGGAAGGTGGCCCCCACTTTGACTCCAGCCTTTCGAGGTTAGGTTCAGTCAGCAAAAAGACTGCAAGGTTAAGCCCAGCCACCTCAGCCCGCCTACTGGTGCATGTTGGCGCCGTCCCCTGCAAGCTTCGGCAGGAAGGAGAGGGGCTGGGGCGCCCAGCACCTCTGGGACCCTCTCCTGTCCTCTCGTCCGCATACTGACGCTGAGGAGCTTCAAGCCAGCGGGGGCACATGGAGCGGTCCCCTGACCTGGTTGCGGGGATGTTCTTCTGACCGAATAAACCAAGGCAAGCGCAAAAAGCATCTATGAGCTCCGACTCACAGAACCCCAAGTCCAGCCAGGCTCCACGGGGCAAGAACCAGCCTGCTGCTCCTTGTTCTGCACTGCCTGCCGCCTGGGCAGAGCTGCCGATCTAATGCAGGCGATTTACGACCGCAGGGCCCCCCGGATCTAATGCAGGCGACTCACTACCACAGGGACCCCCTGATCTAATGCAGGTGACGTCACTACCGCAGGGCTACCGGTTAGTCACCCACAGACCCCTGGGATTAGGGAACTGCAGAGACTTCGGGAAGAGGAGAGAGGGTCGCAGGCAGGGCCACTTGCACAGGGTGCTGGTGGGCGCGCGGAGGTGTTGCGTGTAACTGGAATGGTCTGAGTCGGCTACGGGAGGAAGGGAATAAGCCTTACGTGGCCCTTTTACACACCAGTTCTTCATGTGAAGGGCTGGTTTCAGGTAAGTCCTGTGCTGCAGCCCATCCTCTTAGAGAGCAGCGTAAACATTAGGCTACAGGAGCTTAAAAAATACCTGGTTACCATGAATGTACGTCTGTGTTTACAATTAAAGCACTGCCTGGATGAGATGAGCTTTCGGTGCTCAGACAGGAGCGTATAACTGACCAGGAAAGTCACCTGCAATTGTGTTTTATAAAAGTTTTCTCATTACGTCCCTCCTTCACATGTGTCACTCCGTTTGAGACGGGACAGTCCCTCTTCTAACACTGACTACGGAACCCCCACCCCCAAGGTTAATGTGAGAAACTTCCCAACGGGAGGAAGACCCTCACCCACTGCATGGGTGTGTATAACAGGTCAACGTGCGGAAATACGCAAAAAGGGGAGTGTTCTGTGTACTGCGTATGTACAGGTCTGCAGTGTTGGTTCAGAATGTTATGTTCATGTTCATAAAGTACCCGTGTCGCTGCTTGTTCAGCCTTTCGTGTATTAAATGACCAGTACGGAGAGCCTGCATGTCCTGACTTCAGACGCTTTCTTGGCCTCAGGAACGGATCTTAGCGAAGGCAGGGCCCAGGTCAGGCTGACGGCTGCCCGCGGCACCGGGGCAGGACCAGCAGCACTCCAGTCTCCCGGGGACTCTGCCCAGTTGGCTCCACCCACTTTGCAAAGCTCGGGTGGCAACAGGCCAGAGCCATGTGCCTTCCTCACAGGCGCCTTTAAATGGCCAGGTGCCACCTGATCGGGTAGGAAGGATGTGGTTCTAGTTTCTAACAGGGACCGCGGAACTGAGGGGCTGTAAGGATTTGGAGGACTTGCTTCCCCTAACGGATGGTCACGAAAGAGGCTGTTTTCTCCCTCACGTTATCAGAAAGATCAGGGATCACTGAGCTGACATGCATCGTCCAGTTCATTGTCCCAGGAGTCAGCTCTTACCCAACAGAAGGCCAGTCTCTGGAACATTACATTAATTGTTCCAAAGTTTAATTAAAAACACAATTTACAAATATTTAATATCTTCTGAAAAGCATTTCCAAATTAAGAATCAAAAAATATGTACATAATATATAATCAAATACCGGTCAGCTTTGACTCCCATCAGGGCCACACTCAGCAACATCCGTCTTTTTAGCTTCTTCAAAATCTGAAAGAAAAAAATGCCACTTAATTTAGCATATTTTCCTTTTTTGATGCAAAAAGGAACGTGACGGAAAGGCAGCGTCCAGAGGTGCTGGCCAGCCTTCCCACGGCACCGGGTAGACACGGGGCGTTACTGCCATCACTGCAGCTCTTTCTGCAATGTGGCAAGCCTTCAACTTGTAAAATGGAGAGAACGAAGTACTTTACACACTAGCAACTCCCAGGGGGAGCACCTGTCAAAGGCCCCGCCCTCCTGATGTGGGCACGCACCTCCTGTTAGATCCACCAGGCTGCTCCCCGCACCAGGGCGGGGCACGGAGATGCCCATCGCTTTCCGAACCCCGTACGTGCTGACGACGTCGCCAGGAGTTACTTGCTGTGCCAGTTCTTTAAGGTTATTGGTCACCTGTTCAGCTAGAAAAAAAACAAAACAAAACGAGAACTGTTCTAGGTCCTGAAATGTGGTTTCTTTAAAGAACAAGTGTATAAACGCAAAAACTGATACCCCTGGAGCTCCCACCCGCCAGGGGACCTACCGAGGTGCAGCTCTCTGTACGAGGGGCCCAGGAGGCAGATGGTGTTGGGCGGGGGCCTGGTGCTCAGGCGCTCGTTCTGGGCTTCCTGCAGCTCCCGGAGCAGCCGGGTGGTCTCATCCAGCTTCCTCTGGAACACCTCGGCCTCTGTGGGGACAGCACACACTGCAGAGGCTGTCCCGGGTTCCACCTGGAGCGGGAATCGGAGCCGTGTGCTCCGAGGCTCTGGGGGGTACTGATTAATCTCAAACGAGACCTCCACCACGAAGTGCTGCCCTGAGGCCTGCCCAGTGGCGGATGGTCGTTAGTGGTACCCTGGGGACCGCCAGTCTCGACTGCCGTGCCAGGCAGCGCTCCCATCAACCCCCCCAACCCCAGACACTCACCTTCAGAGTCAAACACTTCGACGGGAGCGCCCAAGTTCGCCACCACTTCCAGGGCCGCAAGCCTGTCCTGGCTGCTGGCGCCCACCCGCCCCGCTGGCTCCACTTCTGAGGCCTGCTGTGAAGAAAGAGGAATCACACGGGCTTCTAGGCCCCACCGTGCTGGAATAAGAAACCAGGAAGATGGCCCATCTGCAGCCCAGTTATTCCACCTGCTCACGTTGCAGCTATAACCTGATGTCGTTCCCCAAGCCTGGCACAGTGTCCACACACCCACGCTGCTCGGTAGGGTAACGGAGTGTCTGTGCAATCTGCATTTGTTTCACATGCCAGCGCTCAAAGCATAAAAGTGACAACTGCCTGGGACTGCGAGGTGGTGGAGACCGAGAGCCACGCCAGCCCGGGTCCGGCCACCTACCCTCCTGTAGGAGCTCTCGTACGCAGGTACTTCCTGGTCTCCTCCAGGCCCCACAGCCAGGGGCCGGCACGGCACGGGAGAAATAAACCCCAGAGAGAGTGGAGTTTAATCCTGGACTCACAAGCCTCAGTTCCTATAACCTCGGTGCTGCTGTTAGGAACAGGTCACCAGGTACACGTGACCCGAGGTGACGGTTCCACTTAGATGGTGGTGTCGCACTCCAAGCTCAACCCCTGAGCACCTGCTTTCTCCACCAGCACACGGGCTGCGGGTGTGGCCCTCACGCCCATCAGTCTCCTTACTGCTTCCCATTCCGGACTTCCTTCTGACACACGGCCTCGCTGGGCTCCCGCCCCGGGAAGGACACGTGTGCACACCACCCGCACCTGCACCTGCCTCTACTCGATCTCCCACCTGCAGGTGTCTGTCCCGCAGTGAAAGGGCTTACTTACACACTTCTTTACAAACAAAGCTTCATCACTTAGGCCTTTCAGCTTAGTCTCCATTTAAACACTTTTCATAAAGAACAGAATCACCTCTGTTTCCTTGGCTGCGTCGAGGGTCCTGCTCTGGCCTTCATCTTCAGGTGATGACTGTAGGATAGAGACAAACAACTGTCTATTCCAAGGTGCAGGCAAAGGCAAGTATCCCACAACAGGGAAACGGAAGGAGGCGGATTTGGGGAATAAAATGAATGAGATATAGTTACTGGCATTTTGAGAGAATTTGTGAGTCAAGGGCACCCCCTGCTAGTGACTTTGCGACGGGTAATTCTGGGCCTGATCCAAAAGCTGTGCACGTGCCCACGGTATGTGGTAAACAGCATCAGCGTCTAAGTGGCGTCTGTTTCACCAGCAGGTCAGTCTGGTGAGAAGCCAGGAGGAGCGCCAGGGCTGTCCTGTGCAGCAGGCGATTCTCAGACAGCAGAAGCTGCTGTGAATACACGCTGGAGACTGTCAGCTGCACAGCCCTAGTTCTCAGAACCACAGACAAACGCCTCAGGACTCAAACCAGTAACGATGTCATCTTCCTAATTACCAATTTTAAAAGATTATGAACAATGTGTCCTTATATATAGCCTTTCCTTATTTTCTAGAACTCTGAGAATACTAACAGTTGGCTCAAAGAGCAGAGAAACTGTAAATCAGAAACTGCCACATTGGCCATTCGATTTTAGCTCAAGGCTATTTGCCGACAGACAGAAAGGGCATCGGGAGACCAGCTCCCTCGGCCCCAGAAGGAACGCTTGCTGGTCCTCATCTCGGAGCCAAGCCCTAGGTTGTCCCAGCTCATGAACTCTGTCCAGCCGACCTGGACAGTTTACAGTGTTAGTAAGAGGGCGGCTAGGACGTGGCTTCCTTCGTTGCTGGAGGCTCCACCAGCTCTATCCCTGAGGAGGCAGCGAAGGGCATTCCCTCCCATTTCAGTCAGCGGTTCCCAGCAGCGAGCAGGGCTTCCCTTGTCAGGTGTCGGCACCGGCGACCGCTCTGCTGTGAACCCTCCTCATCCTGCAGGCCCAGGACCAGATGCCACCCTCTGCCTCGGATCCCGGTGCCCGCATCACCGTTTCCCTTCATTGTCCTCCGCCCGTGGTCCCCACCCGGGCCGGGCCGTTTTTCGGGAGTGGAGCACAGCTGTCACCCTGGTTAAGCCCATGGTTTCATAACACTGATGACTAATGCCGGACCAATGAGAAACCACCGTTCTCTGGGTGTATTCTTACCGTCTCCGACTCCTGCAGGCTTCTCGAATGCCCTCCTTTAGTCAGAACATCCAGTAAACTATCTGCCATGACGTATGGGTAATCTTGGCACGTGGCCAAAAACTCGTGGATGCTGAAAGAGAGCATGCCGGGACAGTCACTGCCACAGAATCATCTCCACGGGCTCAGTCTTCCTGTCACAGCCCACCGTTCCCACAGGTGGCTCACTGACACACCACGTGCCAGACTCACCACCTCGTCAACGCTGTTTACATACTCACCCGCGACCATTCATCATCGCGACAGAATGAAACGCTCGCTAACACAGGGAAACGAAATGCAAACCCAGCTCAGTGATGGAAGCCCTCGCTCAGCGGCGCGCTCCGTGCCCCTCCCCTAGCTCCCTGGGGCGAATGCCTCCCTCATGCCTTCCACACGTGTGAGCCTCGCAGTCACACCTCAAGCCGGACCCCACCCTTCAGATCCACGCCTCAGATCAGCTTTAGGAACACGCGGCCTTCAGAACCCCGGGCCGGAGACTCGCCTGAAATCGCTGGGAATGTCACAGTCGTCTTCCCCGTAGGCCGAGTAGATGAGATCAGAATCGTCCTTGCTGATGTTGGCAAACGTGGAGTCATAGTGCGGGGCGTACGAGCTGTAAGGCCCGTAGTCCAGGTAGAGCACTGTGGGTGGAGAGGAGAGACGTCAGCTCCTCTGGGACGTGGATGGCGGGCTGTGTGCTTGCTTTAGTAGCACCACTCCCTTCTAACTTCACTACTTCATCGACTGGCACACAAACCTAAGGCAGACGTTTCCCTCAAACAGATGCTTATGTAGTAGCAACACAAGTGAGTGTTTTCCCATAAAGGGGAGAGGAAATAAATAAAACTCACTTTGAAGACTAATACACGATTTTTCAGTCTCTTCTGAAGTTAGTAACGAATTAAAGTTGCAAAAATACCAGCAAAGAATGTACGAACAAGGCAGTAACGGTGACTGTCCCGAGCGGGCGCCTTACCCGGAGCTACTTTGTTCCTTTTATCCTCCTTGAACCCCTGCAGAGTGTTCACTCCAGACTGAAGCCGCCCAGTGGTCATGCCCAGCCTCACCGGGCAGTAGCCGGGCTCTGAAACAGAAGACGGGCACAGTAAGGCGGGGCTGTGGCGGCGGCAGGCGAGTGGCACTCTGTGCATCTGCGTGACTGGGAGAGATGGGGAGCCCTCACTACCTCCGATTTTAACATAAAACCTGAGCTTAGGAAGGCAGGCAGGCGGCCAGGACCCACACCCGGTCCTCCTAGCACACCCGACAGCTTCCTGGAATTCTTACAGTCGTGTTGCGTGATGCTGGAAAGAAAGATGGAGAAGTTGGGCCTTAAGATTATGATGGAAGCAAGCAACCCAGAAGGAAGAGACGCGGCCCGTTATGCCGGAGCCAGGCCAGGACCCCAGGACCTGACTGAGCAGAGGACTGAGCAGGGTGGTGCTGGGGAAGGCCGCGCCCATGGGCCGGCGCTCTCGCCTGGACTCGAGTCCTGGATTTTGTACCGAGACGGCCCTGCAGTAGCAGGTCCTGCGCAGCCCATCTGTCTACAGCACATCTCTCCTCCTCAGGAGGCAGCCCTGCGTTGGTGCCCCCCTGGGTGCGGCACCCCCACAGGGAGATGAAAGGGGGAAGCCAAGGGGCATCTTCTGTCTAACCAGGGAGTGGGCCCCGGGGGCACTGTGAGCATGAGGGGCCGCCAGCTCTGGCCAGTTGGCAGATGTCGACAGGGGGTGGAAACCGGGGGGACCTGCGAGGAGACCAGACCCCTGGCTACAGGGAAGGGAAGGGGCAGATCTCCCGGTGTCGCCTCCATCGCTAATGGCACCTCCTGGGGCAGCTTCACCACAGCTACCCTCAGAAGAGCCTCTGGACCAAGACCATATAAATTCCCACCACAAAACGTTCACCTGAAAGGAGATGAGTTTTGCTTCGAAAACGCAGCACCAGGTCCTCCCTCTGAGGGAAGGGCTTCCGGAAGCTTCCGCAGCAGAAAGCACGCCATGGAGACAGGCGCACCCTGACTGCAAGTGCCTCCCTGCTCCCTGCATGAAGGGGTCTCCCGTGCTTCCCCCCTCACCTCCTTGGGACCCACCTGAACATCACCCGGCGAAGGAAGCCCGCTCTGACCTGAGACCCTAGGGAGGCCGCCCTGCTCTGAGCCGGCACAGCGCGGGGACGAGCTGCCGCCTCCGCGGTAAGTGTTGGCGCCGCCTCCGCGCCCACAGAGCAGAGGGGAGAGCCTGGTCTCCTGTCCCCCCTATCCACCGGCCACCCCAGCTCCGACAGTGCCGCCCACGCTGGACAGTGAGCAGCAGCGACATCTCCCGAAGTACAGGAATTCCGTTGTATTCATTTTGGGACCCCCCAATGACCTCTCACAGTGGCAGTATGAAAACGGGTATTTATAAAATAAACTAACATCCTCACAATTGCGTATTACAGCACGTACTTCCCCTCAGATGAATGACAAAATGTTTTTATATCAAATTTCAAAATACTCCTTATACGATTTCCAGTAAAATATCATCTGAGAAAATAAAACAGGACTGAAGTTATAAAATGGGTTCTCGACCTTTCTAACTTCCCACCGGCCCAGGGAAAGCCGCCAACGGCCGCACTCCCTCCGTTCACTGCATCAGCAGAGTTATGATGTCAGAATCGGAGGGTTCTGAGACGCCTGGAGAAGTCACTGAGCCACCGACCACTCTACCAAGCAGGGCTAGGAGTGACTGCCTCACATTCTGCCTGTGTTAAAGGTGGGTCCGATATCCTAGGGCTTAGTGGTTTAAAGAAAACTTGATCTGTGTAATATTTTAGGATGAAGGAAAGGGGCCAGCTGTTAACAGGAAAAACACGATGTCTAGCCAGTTCTTTGCAGACAGTGATACGCTAGATGGGTCAACATTCAGGCCTGGTGCTGTATAACGGCACCAGGTTCTGCTCTCTGCCCACAGCAAGCTCTGGGGTCTATTCTCTGAACCCACCTCCTACAATGGGGTCCACAGGGTGCAGCAGTCCCAGCGTCGTCGTTCCGTCTGGCTTTCTTCTTTCAAATTCACACTGTAACGACCCAAAGTGTTCACACGGCATAAGCGGTTCTGTGTGTATCATACACGCACCACACCAGAAAGCCATGCTGCATCATACAGTACTGGTAGCTATCACGGAGCACGCAGACCCCATGCTCCTGTCTCCTACGCACAGGAGCTGAGGGCTGGACTAAGGATGGTTAGGGAAACACAGACTGAAAGGCTATGTGAAAGGGTCCTTAAGGCCACCCGGTTCTGCCTCTGCTGCTTAACACATTGTATGCAGGAAACGTATTTATACGTTTTACTTATACGTTTTACGTTGACTGGTAGTAGAGCGCGGGACACGTATTAAATAAGAGGAACTGAAGACCAGGAGGGGGGTGACCTCCCAAAGTCATATATGAATCCATCTGGTTTAAAACCAATGCGCCAAACAATACGATTCCAAAAGACCACAGTATAAACGTTTTCATAAACATAAAAGTAGTGGCTCATTTCCTGATGTTAGAAGGCGTTAAAAACCCAGTCAAAGAGGGCAAGGTTAATCATGTAACTGACAAACACCCACGGACTCCTCTGATCTGAGAGGTGCTGGGGCCTGAGGCAGATGTGGACCGAAAGCACACGGGACGTAAACGCGCGCTCAGACCACCGGTCAGCGGCTCCAAGGAGGCCCAGCTCGTCACCTGACTGTTCACCAGCCGCCGGGTCAGCTTGCCCCCGGACTCCCGCACGATGCGGTCGATCTGCTCCTGCTCTCTCTCTAAATTGTGGCTCTTCACTTTATCATCCAGCGTATCTTTGTCTTTCCTGAGAACACATGAATGTAAGTAAAAAGAAGGTAAGGTGAAAGCATTAAAGGGAATTCCAAACATGAAGACAGCTGAGGTGGAGACGTGCTGTCCCCTAATTAATGACGGGGAGGCCTGTGTGTGCAGGAAAGGCAACCCCAGACCGGGGCTAGCTCCCTCGTTTGGGCCCAGTGTTATTTGCCTTAAACGTTTTTCTCAGCACATGCACAAAAAATGAAATCCACCAAGAATATATTTTGAAGGGAGAGAAAATTTTTTTTTTAAAGATTGATTTTTTATAATGAACATTTAAAATTATAAATCATAGAAACAGAACTAAAACTTGTCGTAAGTTTACTTTCTTTGCATTGTGACAGCAGAAATCCCCAATTACTAATGAAAACCCTCTTCCGGGGTGCAGTGACGGGCTGGGCGGGGCAGGCCTGCCGCCGCTGCCGGCGGGGCCCTGGGGAGTCACTGCTCCCGGGTCCACACGACAGCCCCCCTTCAGGAAGCAGCTTCAGCTAAGCTGTGCTGAGGCTTACCCACGGTCTCAGCTCCTTTCTGGAACAGTCACGAAGACATTTCCCTCCACAAACAGTCCTACTTAAATAAACGCACTGACAGCAAGCCCCTGAGGGGAACTTGTGGGCTTTAAAACCAGTCTCGTAAGAAGACGCACTCAGAGCTGTTTTCCGAACTGTGCGGACAAGTCCACATGGTGCCTGGTGGGGACGGAGGTATCACACCCCGAGATGGACGTGCATGCCCACACCAGCCTGGCCCTGGCTCCCGCCGGCAGGCGCCGCAGCAGCACCCCCTCAGCCGCTTACTGTGACCCGCTAAGGCTCCTTACTTCTTGTTTTCCTTGTGGGGACTCTTGAAGGCTTGTGCTTCGGCCTCGCCCGCGTCCTCCCTCTCCGCTGGCCAGTGGCCGCTGTCCTCCCCGCCCTGCGCGGGGTCGGCCCTGTCCTTCTGCTTCCGACTCCTCTGCAAGTCGGCCATGAAGTCTATGCTCTGCTTCAGGCTCTGGATCCGCTCCTAAAGACATGCAAGGGCATCCTCAGTGCGCGCCTGTCACTCACCGTTAAAGCCACGCGCTGTTTCTCACAAGAGCTTGCATTTCTCTCGCGAGTAACCTGGGAGAACAAGTCAATGTAACCGCACCGAGTATTAGACTCAGGGCCCAGGACAACAGTCTATCCTTCCATTCAGACGACTTCACTTCCAACCTAAGAGAACGCTCTGTAACTTTACTGCATCATCAAATAGTTCACATAAAGGACAGAAGAGTAAAGACTTCTTTGCAGTATCGAATTTAAAACGCGGAATTTGTTTTAACAGCAGGTTAAAATGTTATATTGGGCAGAATGGCTTATGGCTTGCAGTTTAAGAATGCGCAGGTATTTAAGACCGACAGCCGTGAGCACAGGCCGTCGCCGAGCGCTGTGGCGTCAGGGCGGTCCCCAGCGGCCTGGCAAACAGCCTGCTGACTACGAGAGGGGCCAGCACAGCGGCCTTCACGGCACGCGTGACGTTCCTCCCACCTGAGACATCCTGCTTCTCCTGCGTTAAACGTGCTTACTTTCCCACTGCACTGACACGCTGTGAAGTCTGTGCTGTGGTTCAGGGCCTGAGGTTTCGGGAAGCTCTGTCCCTAGCGATGCCTCTGCCTCTGAACGCTGAGCCTGTCACTGGATGAAATATGGAGGGCCGTCTCCTGGGGGACGCAGAGCAACGGCAGGGAAGGCTTTACAGAACAGGAACTAGGAAGGACCGAGGTCATTCAAATAAGAACAATGAAGTCCAGAAACACGAAGTGACTCATCTAAGGTCAGAGAACCAGTGACGAGACCCGGCCTCCTGCTGCCCATGCCGGTACCAGAGGTGCCGCCTGGAAAAGCCTCAGGAAAGCAGACCTGTTGCATTTCTCAACTTCATTTTAAAGTAATCTTAAAACCACTCACCTAATAGATTGTACTGCAGACACAGACGTGAATAGAGAAAATAAAAGCCTCGTTAATGTATTATCTAGAGCAGGGGTCCTCAAACTGTTTAAACAGGGGGCCAGTTCACTGTCCCTCAGACCGTTGGAGGGCCGGACTATAGTTAAAAAAAAAACTGTGAACAAATTCCTATGCACACTGCACATACCTTATTTTGAGGCAAAAAAACAAAATGGGAACAAATACAATATTTGTATTTGCATGTGGCCCGCGGGCCGTAGTTTGAGGACCCCTGATTTAGAGGGGCAGGCCACAGAGCCAGGACAGGCCCTGATTAGTCCGATTCTATTGTGCTGCAAATAGTATTGTTTGTACTATATGCAGCACCTCATATTTATTTAGGTGATCAGGAGTTAT
This sequence comes from Myotis nattereri, assembly GCF_964212035.1. Taxonomy (NCBI): domain Eukaryota; kingdom Metazoa; phylum Chordata; class Mammalia; order Chiroptera; family Vespertilionidae; genus Myotis; species Myotis nattereri. Next base: position 2,919,638 of record NC_138090.1, read on the forward strand.
TCTATGTATGCCCATTCTTTATAAAAATAACGTCTTCTAATCGTATTTGTAACTGAAAAAATAATGAAAGGCTGCTCTGCAATCTTTTTCCACCGAACATTTAAGCAATTATCTTTTAAGACACCATGCATGGGAGGGTGTGCTGGGCTCTCCTGGGAACACTGCTATGTGAGGAGTTTGCTCAGGTCTAAATTTAATCATGTAAAATCACTGTTGTAAGGGTCCCTCCCGTCTGGGGCGGAGAGAAGCCAACAGGAAGCTATCACACAGGATGGGCAGGGCTCCTCAACAGGAAGAGGTCTGAGAAAAAGGAAGGTAACAGAAAAGGGAAAGGGAGGAGAAACTTCATTTTCTGTGCCTCCAACCAACTCACCCCAGTAAACTCCAGGGGATACTGGACTCTTTCGCATGTTATATTAACTACATCATTCACCGACACTAAATGGTGGTAACAGTGGTGAGTCAACACGAATACACTTGCCTTGGATATGCTAGCCCTGTGAGTTACTTTCTCCTAGAAATCCATGTGCCTCGTTTGCAGTAAAGGCTGCAACTGACAGAAGCACTTTTCCTTCAAATGGGGTTAACAACAAGCATCGTGGGTTTTTAAACCTGGGACATGGCTCAGTTCCTTCCTCTGAGTCCTTCTGCCAAGACTGGGATAAACACTTTACATTCTCTTCCCTCTGCAAATTTTGCCAAAGATGGGTAACTGGCTGACATCACAGTTTCCTAAGTCTTTAGGAGAGGATGGGACTGATGTCTAAATATTAGGAGTGCAAGGATTAATTGTCAACCCAAATGTTTCTCTTTCCCTTGTGAAGTGGGTCCAAGAACCTTTCAGAGCCCAGCAGACACTCAGCCACGTGCACACCACGGCGGCTCTGTAACGCGGAACTGACACAGACGTGCCATCAAAGCTGAGAGAACACGAGCGGCCATGACTCACTCCTACTGTCCCTAACTCCTCTGGGCCTGAGCTCCAGCTTTTCTCCTTGCTATCTTATACCCACACATTTCTTCTTTGCACAGAAACCCTCTCCTCGCCTGCTCTTCTTGGTCAGTCTCCGCCCCACGCCAGGTCTCCTCTCGCGGCAGCATTCGCTGCGGGCGATGGTCTCGAAGGGCACAGGTCAAACCCCCCCTGGAGATGAGGACACGGACGCCCAGGGGCTCGGGTCCTGCCTGGGGCCCAGGAGTCAGTGGCAAGAGCTCCCACTAGACCCGCCCCCACTCCTGCTGTGGCGAGGCGCCCATTTCCCATCCCACTCGGAGCCGTGAGTACAACCTCCGAGAGGTGGCTCATCCTGGGAGCTCCCCTTCTCTCCCACAGCGATCGCCTCAATTCGCCCTTCACGGTCTGTCATCAGCCCTCGCTCCCAGACGACACCCACAGTTTCCTGCCGCTGTCTGCAGCACCGCTCTGCAGGCCGTGTGGTTACGCCGTCTGCGTCACACAGCTGAGGATGTGCCTGGGCCCCTGCCCACATTTCTGCCACCTCGAAGGCCTGTCCCAAACGGGAGGGACAGCTCCCATCAGGTGGCTTTGAGACAGTTGCCCCTTAGCGCTCATTTGTGTCTCTTTCTTGTCCCAGGAGTTCCTGTGCTGCCCGTCAGATCCCGTCCTGACAAAGGGAGGAGCACTTCCTCCCCCGGCTCCTCCCTCACCTAACCAGCCTCACCCTGGAACTCGGGCTGGTGTTTCTTAAACTGTAAGTACAAGTCCACCTGGTGAGGAGCCATTCCAGAGCCTCGTATAAGTAATTACAAGTGAGCACCAATACTTGTATCAAATCCAAACGAGAAACTTCCTGCTTTCATTTTCTTCTCTATATTATTCCAAAGTTTTATTGAATATTTCAACTTACATATGATCTGCCTAAACAATAAAACCAGTACTGAACCGGACCTGTATTACTATGACAAAAAACAAAGGAATACAACCTTTATAAAAATTCTTATTTATGACAAAGAAGTTTCTTTACCTGGCTAAGGATTTTCATTCCCGAGTGTAATAGCTTCTTGGCAGCTTTGTAATAAATGGTCTCTGGTTTGTTATAAATCATAGCATTAGTGCACATGAGCTTGAAGTGATCCTGCAGAGAGAACGTTAAGGGGGAAAACGCATTCAGACAAAACGAAGTGCGCTTCGTTCTTGATTTGAAATCGGACAGGCCTTCGAAAAATGAAAAGAAAGCAACATCCCGCCCTCTTCTTTCATGTTTACTGAAGAACATTCATAGCAACTTATTAAATTTTAAAACTCACAAGTACTGCTAATTTAAATATCCTACATTCTTTTCCAAATTTTTGAAACATTTCACAACTATATAAACTTTATATATCAAGATGAACATTTTAATCTTACGGGAAAAAAAGAAATTGAAGAAAATACTTCTATCACATATTTAATAGAATAATTTTAACTGAGTAGTTAATCTAATTAGAAATGTTATTCTTAGTTTAAAAAAATCTTAAGTTTCTATATATTTATTAAATTTTATTTCAGATCTTGACTGAAAACAGGGACCAGGGCTAAATTATCACATTATTTCCTACTAAATCCAAACTGAGCAAAAATGTTCCACTGCTTACACATTTTCTTTTACCTATTTGGATGCTATTATAAGCTAAACATAATTTGCAGAATGTTGCAAAATCATGACAATGTGAAATAAACTATACAACCTCAAAAAGCTGAAACATGTAAATGGAGGAGCCAAATGACCCCAAATTACATTTCTGATTGAAATTTCAAAGTACACAGATATGCCAGAGAAGCAATTCATGGGTAATTTTTACATCACATAAATGTGAGCGATTATGTCAAGCCCTTACTCAACTAAAATGATAAAAATCCAACAAAAAAGAATCTGATGCCCCCTAACAAACTCCTCCAAATCAAAAAAACATTCGAACGCCACTACTTAATAAAGTGATGACAGCTGAGAACAGTCAAATGGAACAAAAAGAGGTACTGAGCACTGTTTACCAGTTATGAGAAGACTGATTCTAGGGTCATAATAAAATGGTATTAAATTCAAAGTGGACGAAGTTCACGTGGACGCGGCCCCTGGCCCAGTCTCTAAGCAGCCAGGCTTTTGCTGGACCCTGCACCTCCAAGAGTGTGACGAAAGCCATGGGCCCACTCGTTCCTACAGCCTATGCGTGTGCATGCGCACACCGGAGCAGACCTTCTCATGTAATTTTAGCGGGTTCCCGGTCCCCCCAAGGCTACCCAAGGGACCCTAAGTGAAGAACCCTTGGACAGATATTCGGGAAAGCTCCCATTCCACTAAGAACTATTAAGTGTTTACTTGGGGGAAGGAGAGGCCGGTGAGGGGAGATACTCCATGGCCATTATTCACACAAAATGACACTGGGCTGGTCCCTGGCCCGAGGGCACTGGATTCTCCTCCTGGGCCCAGGCAGCCTGTGGGTCCCAAGGGCCTTCAGCACTGCCATGTGCTGGGCTTTCCTGGACCTCTGTGTCATGGCACTGGGTCATCTGAGACCTGAGTGACCCTTCTGCATACTTTTCACATAATTAAAAAAATCTTGAACAGCCTAATGAGCTGGATAAGCAAATAAATATTACTTTGGGTTGCTGGGGGAAAAAAAGGTAGTAATATAGAAAACTCTAAAGAGTTCAAAATACTTGTTCATTTTAATTATGATAAGCCTGAAGCATCTGCTCAAAAACACTTAGGGGCACACTGCTCTCCCCTGTCATCACAAGACAAAGATCAGAGGAAAACTGTTTACTATAAGAAAAAAAAACCCAAACTGTTAAGATTTTTTCCATTAAGCAATAATCAAGTCGGAAATATGCTGAAATAAACAGTTCTAGCCTAATTTTCACCAGATGAAAAGTTGGGGAAAGTTTCCATTTCTCTAAAGACACAAGAATGCAATTCCAGTTTTCCAGAGGACTGGGGTATTTATTATCTATCCATTCAAAATGGGAGGAAGACAGAATTCAATGCTGGTGTTATTCATAACTCTCAGCTGACTGACATGTGGATAAAAAAAATAATAAAATAAAATAAAGATATAGTTTACTGCCGGATTTTCCTCTTATAGCTGATTAGGTCAGATGCACACTACGATGCTTATGCAGAAAAAAATAAAGGCAAAATATATATCCAAACCAGTGTAATCTGTGGTGGTTTGGTACAAAGCTAATTTAAAACACACGTGGTTCCTTTTCGGATGAAGATTAAAAAGAAAAGTATCACCTCTCCAATCAACATATACCAAGATTATGTAAAGATGGAAAAGACTTCAACGATAACATTAGGCATGTACATCATTTTAGTGGCTTGTAGGTTCTTTACTTGCAAGTTTTTAATTTCCTTCATTTTAGAGTTGAAGGAAACATGCTCAACAAATACGGCCAAAGTGATCTGAGAGAGCAAGTGACTTTCATTAAACTAGTATTTCTGGACCAGCCAACTTATTCTTTACGTGAGAAGACATGCACACCTTAGATGTCTAGGAAAAGAAACGACTCAAATTCAATTTCATTAAAATATCAACTTCACCTGTACTGATCTGAAATTGAAAATCAATATCCTCTCATTTTAACAGTTGAGAAAATATACTGTGGAATATATGAAATTCAAAATTTTATGAAAATGCCCCAAATAATACAAGATAGCAGGTGGCTTATTTCATCTGCTTTTGTACCTCCAAGCTCAAAAATGTTTTCTAAGACAGAAATACACAAAGATTTTTGGATTTTAAAGTAAACTTAATTCTTTGCAAAATAAAAACTCAATTAGAACGATTCTAAATACCAGCCATGAAGGTTTCTACCAAGATTGTATATCTACAGGATCCAAGAGCTTGCCTCCCGAATGAATAAAGATGTGTTACTTTGTATGGGAACTGTTATTTGTCCCATCACAACACAAAGCTCGTTACCTTCAGTTCTTCTATGGACTGGTAGTCATTGTTCTTGATCTTTTCTTTCATGGTACTGAAATCCATTGGGTGTTTAATGATCATGGAGTAGCCAGGAGCAATAAAATCCGTCACAGGAAATGAGAAGAAAGCACTGGGGTCTTTTCTGTGAAAATAGAAAACAGGCAATTTCACTTCTACTACAAACACATCCACTGGCCCAAGAGCAGGGGCCAGAGGAAGCCGTTCAGGTGTAGAAAGAATCTGTAGCATGCTGACATGTTTTCCACCGAAAACTACAGGAATAATTGTAAAGACTAGTAACTATTTCATAACAAGGTGAAGATGTTTCACATAATAATTGTACTGTTGTAGAGAGTCTTTTAAAATATGCAGGTTAAATTAATTAGTAGTACCTCCTACACAGGGAAAAACGAAACAAACAAAAAAACCCCAGCCTAACTGAGCAATGTCTTGGCCTTTGGTGATTAGTACTATGTATTTTTATCCACCACAGGGAAAAGGCGGAAACGGTAACTGTGAATGCCTACCTGCCCTCTTCCATATGGTTTCTAACTATTGGCTTGGACTCTTGGTGGGCCACCATATTATTGCATCCCTGTGAGCATATGTATTTTGACTGCTATCGTGTGTTGTGTGTTGTGTTGTGTGTGTGTATGTGTAGGTGGGGGTGTGTTAAAAAAATGACATTAAAAAGGCCTCGTAATACCCTAAACTTGAGACAGTGTTTTCTATCACAGGCTCTCAACTCTCACTGGAGGAACTTTATAAAAACTCCAGCGGGCTAGGGGAGGTTTACCTCAGACCCAGGGCATTAAGAGTCACGTGAGGCCCTAGCCTGTTTGGCTCAGTGGATAGAGAGTCAGCCTGCGGACTGAGTGGTCCTGGGTTCGATTCCGGCCAAGGGCACATGCCTGGGTTGCGGGCTCAATCACCAGTGGGGGGCATGCAAGAGGCAGCTGATCAATGATTCTCTCTCATCATTGATGTTTTTCTCTCTCTCTCCCTCTTCCTTCCTCTCTGAAATCAATAAAGACATATATTTAAAAATAAAAAATTGCGTGAGGAAGGAGGGTGGGTCGGCACTGGTGTTTCTAAGGTTGAGTCCTGGTAACGGCACTGAAGCATTTGGCATTGGCATTTCCAGGACTGACAGGGTTGAGAACCATTGTTTTATATACTTAGGTCAGCAGAGTGGTTTTCCTCTGGAAATCTGGCATACTAAAATTTTCTGATTCTAAATCATCATGACAGTAAAAAATGGCTTCAGAACTAACAGCAGCAGTGACTATTAAAATGCATTGACCACGTCACCGGCCCGGTGGTAGATTGATGTACTTTACAGCTACCCGCACAAAGCCATCAGGAAGTGGTGCCCTCACTTAGAACGAGGACAGAGACTCAGGGCTCAAGTCATTTGTTCTAGGTCCTAAGTCTGACCAGAGAGAGTTAACATCTGCACCAGGTCTGCGTGACTCTGCCGTTGCTCTTCCCAGCACGCTGCCCACGCGAGGAGACCAACACCCGAGAATAAGCAGACACCCCTGTCCGGACCTTCCCCGTGCAGACGGTGCTGCCCACAGCGGTTACAGTGAGCGACACTCGCCGTCTGCGAGGCCTCTCAGAGAACATCGCCTCCACCCCGAGAGCAGCCATTGACACAGAGCCACGACCGAAGCGGTGCTCCCACACCCGTCCATTGCGTTCTGAGAGTGCATGCCCTGCACCTGCGAACCCTCTGCCAGGGACATGCCTTTTAGCTGAAAACTGAAATTCTGAGTATAGAGAAGTATCAGAACATTTTAATAAAGACTGACTTATTCTTTCCCCTTTTACAGACTTAACATGGGCTTAATCTAGATACTGAAATTTTCAGAACCAATTCCTGCATTTAAAAGTGGCACAAATCCTATTTATAGTATTCTGCCCCCTGCCCCAGGCTTAGTAATCGCTGAACTTTCACAGTATGATAAGCACTGCACAAATACACAGAAGGTATTTTTATCTATAAACCAAGTGGAAATATCTGTATTGTTTATTCCCGGTTTAAAGCTTGAACATCAGAAGTTACTTCAGATTAAAAAGAAATCTGCCATTAAGAATATTACGTAACACTCTTCCAGCTGCCAGTTCAAACAAGCTAAACGAGAACATCTAAAAGCCAGCCTCTTGGAGGGCTTCACTGCCAGGCAAAATATTTATCATCCACTTTAAAATCAAGTACGTTTGGATGCAGGCCACACAATGTGGCTTTAAATAATCAAAAATAGAAAAGTGTTTTGGATACTATCTTTCTCCTTTCAATGTCCACATTACAAAAGGACTGGAAAACCCATTTACCTCTGCAACTGTCTCATCAGTTGATTCAAAGCTTCTTGAAGGGGCGTCTGTTCTACTTCTAAAGCAAAGAAGAAAAGAAAAGAGCACTTTAAAAAGGAAGATTCTACAGAGTACTGTTTAGCTTATTTCCTTTCTATATGACTTATTCATACCCATCATTAAACACCTCACACAGAAACTCCATTTCCCTTATAAGTAAGTATGAATTCAAAACTGCAGCTAGTTTAAAGGTTGTATGCATCAGAGAGGTAAGAAAACTTAAAAATTCCATTAAAAGGCTTCCAAACTTTAACTTGAAAGCTAGAAACCCCGTGCTTCCCCTGGCTGTGTCAGCCTCGTCACGCAGGACAGTTCCCCGTTACTCGGACCTTCCTGTTTGGCTACAGAGCTCGACAGAGGCTTCTCCGGGGGCAGGTCCAGTCTCGCAGGCGCCTGGCACTGGAGGTCTTTTTCTGCCTCATTCTCCACACGGTCCCGGTCGCGCCTCTTTCTTTCCTCCTAAACGGAACAAAGGGAGGTAATGCAGAAATAGCTCAGAATACCTTTAAACGAAATCATCTTAATTTCAGTGGAAAAAAATAAGACGCCACTGAAAATTCTTTTAAAAAATCTTCATGTATTTTGCTGCCATCTACTGGAAAAGGAGAAAATAACATGTTCACAAAGGGAAGAAAAGTGCTTTGACAGTATAGGCCAGAAATAACCACTTAGAAAACAACACTGTCCTAAAAGCAAGATAACATACCCAGGAATAAATCTAATAAAAACACCTAATACATTTTGGGAAAAAGTATGAAATATTACTGAAAGAACACTGTGGAAGACCCGAATAAAGGAAATATACCATGCTCGTGACAATCAATTCTCTCCAGAGTTATCTATAAATGAAATATAATGCCAACCCAAACTGGAAGATGGGATTTTTCATGGAATCTGACAAGCCAAGCATATAACTTATCTTGCAGGTCAAAATCAAGAGCCGTCACAACAGTTCTGAAAAAGGTGACCATGAGAGAGTCTGACCAGGTACGCAGCCCCTGTACAGAGTGACAGTAATGAAGACAACGTGGTCTGACATAGGGACAGACACACCGACCGAGAACAGACTGCGGACCCAGAAACAGACCCACGCGCACAGCGAGTCTGGGTGTCACAGAGGTGGCATCATTGGGAATAAAGACAACCAGTCGTCTGCACGGAAAAGAAAAACAAATATAGTCTCTACCTCATACCAGACACAACAGTAAACCCCAGGATAGCAGACTGAAATGTACAAAGCAAACCTTTAAAACTTCAGAGAAAAGAATCTTTATGACTCAAGAGTAGAAAAAACTTTTCTTCCCCATAAACAAGCTGAAAGGCCAGCTACCGGCAGAGATAAGTACCTGCAACACACACACCTCCAAGTCTTAGCACAGATTACATGAAGAACACCTACAAAAGGCAAAAAACCCAACGGAAAATGGGTGGAGAGCATCGTAGCTAATTCCCAGAAGAAACCGGAAATGTCAGGAAATTCGCGAAGCTCCCTCGACCTCTAGGAGTGATACATGTAAACACCAGAAGGATTCCACCTCTCTCATCAGCAAAAGCTAAGGTGTCTGTACATGGCAGGTGTTGATGAACATGAAGAGAAATGGGGCTCATGCCGTGCGGACGGGTGAGCACAGGGCGCAGCCACCAGCTGAACCAGGAGCAGGACCGAGGACAGGAAGGCCGGAGAGGCCTCCACCGGCTCCAAACCCTCCCACCCCGGGGCGCGCACCCCGAGACACTTCCCTTCACAGCGCACACTCGGCCCTGACAGCACAGGAGGGGGTGCGCTCCTACGTGGACTTTCTTCCGTAAATGCCTCCTGCCTCCCACCTCCTGCCGGGAGCCCGGGCGGGGAGGGCTGAGTGGATGCACTGATCTACGCCGTTTTACACAGGGGATGTGAGCGCCTTTGGAAGCTGGTATCCTGGGGGGGCGTCCTGGAACCAATCCCCCCTGGACACCGGGGACAACTCAAGTTTCTGGGGAGTCAGGCTGCATGCAGGTTTTCGACTGCACGGGGCGGGGCGGGGGGGGGGGGGGGGAGTCAGCGCCCCTAACTCCTGTGTCGTTCAAGGGCCAATGTCCACAAGAATATTTACTGCAGTTCTGGCCGAAACAGTAAGAAAGATAGAAACAGCCCAATGCCCGCTCCAGGGGGACAGACCACGGCGTCCCGGCTTATCGACGCGGCGGCAGGTGAGCGTCCCCGGAGGGACGGGGCGTGATCGCGATTTCGCTCAGCGTGCACCCCAAGGTGGCAGGGGCTTCCTCTCCATCTACTAACCGCCAACGGTTTAGAAAATGCTTATTTTCACTCCTGGTGTCCTGTCCCCGAAAGATCTCAACCCAGTTTTCTCTCCGACAGACGCAAACGCTGTTTGAAAGGGTGGGAGCCTCCCGTTCAGCGCGCGTGGCCTGGGGAGGACCTTTATTTCGGAACCACAGGGGTGGACCTGGGCGGATCCCATTCGCTGCCGGACGGAGTCCCGCCCACCTGGTCCCGGGGCCCCGCAGGTGGGCGGGCGGCTCCCTCCCCTGGTGCGAGCGCAGCTGGAGCCTAAACCATCCCCCGGAGCGGCGGCCGGTGCTCCCACTCGGCCCCGCGCCGCCTCGCCACGGGGCGGCCTTTAAAGAGGCGCAGGGCCCGGCTCCGGGCCCATTGGGGGCGGGAGGCGGCGGCGGAGGCACGGCCGGTGCGAGGTTGGCCGCACTCACCTTCACGCGCCGGCGCTTCCGGCCCTTCTCCTCGCCGGGCCCCTGCTTCTCGCCCTTCTTCCGCTTCTTCCGCTTCCGGTCGCGGTGCTTGTCGTGCTCGCTCTTGTCTTCGAAGAGGCTGGAGTCGTGCCCCGAGCTGCCGGTGGAGAGCTCGGTGACCTCGCTGCCGCCCACCTTGAGGACCAGCTTCAGGGGCTTCTCCACATACTCTGGGGGGCGGGGGGGAGAGGCCGGTTCACGGAGGCTGCGGGGCCCGGCGGGCAGGCCCACCGTGCAGGGGCCGCGGGGCGGGCGGCGCTGGGTCCGCAGGGGGCGCCCCGAAGCACCTGTTGAATGACGGGCGCTCGCCCCGTGGGTGCCCGAACGCCGCCCTCCGCGCCCCGCCGGGGCCAGGGGTCCCGTGGCCGCCCCGCCCCCGCCCGTCGGGTCTGCGCCGCGCCCCCGTCGCGGGTCCGGGCCTGCCCGGGGAGAGGCGCGGCCCGGCCTCCTCGGGCGCTCGAGGAAGGGGAGTCGAAGGCGCGAAGAGCCGCCGGAGCGGCCGCGGCCCGCCGGCCCCCGCCCCGCCCCGCCGCCCTCTCCTCACCCTCGTAGAGGTGTTTGTCCGACTTGTGCTTCTTGTGCTTCTTGCCCATGTCCGTCCGGGCCCCGGTGCCCGCCCCCCGCGCCAGGCCCAGGCCGTGCGCCGCCGCTTCCGGTCCGGGCCAGGCGAGCGGAGGGCGGGAGCGGGGCCCGCGAGACCCAGCGCCGCGAGGCAGGGGGACGGCGGGCGCCGGCGGCGCGAGGCCCCTCACGGAGACGCGGCGAACGAGACGCGGCCGCGGCGCGAGAGCGGCGGCGGGTCGGCGAGCGGCCAGCGCGGAGGCGGGAGAGAGGGCCCGCGGCGCACGCGGGGAGCGGCCGGCGGCGCGTGGCGGCCCCTGGCGGCTGGAGGGGGCGCTGCAGCCTGCGGGCCGGGGGGCGGAGTCCGGGCTGGGGGCGGGGCCACTGCCCCGAATCTTCCCTTTCTTGTGTCTCTCTCCCTCTCTCCCCTCTCCACCTCTCTCCGTTCTCTGTCTCTCTCTTGTCTCTTTCCCTCCCTCCCTCCAAATCTCTGTTTCTCTGTCTTTTTCTTTCCCTCGCTGCATATTTTCCTTCCTTTCTCTCTCTCTTGCCTCCTGTCTCTGTCCTCCTTCCTCCCCCTGTCTCTTCGCTCCCTCCCTCCCTCCCCTTTTCCTTCCTCTGATTTTTCTTTTCATCGTCCTTCCTCCCTCCCTCCCATCCCACTTCCCCTTATTTCTGTCCCCGTTGAACAATGTTTTTGGAGCCCTGTACTGATGCCAGACCCAGCACAGCCAGCTCACTGGTAACGGAGGGACTCTTGTTAGGTTTGATGGAGCAATTGAGTTGATAGCCTTCCCCCGGAGAACTGGCTTCTCAGGTCATTTCACTATGGACATTCCCTTTGCTGAGACCACTTTTCACTTGTGGTGACCACATTCCGTTCTCTCCCCTCCAGGTCTGCATAAAGAAGTCTCCGCCCAGAAAAAAATCCCAACAAAAGTCCTTTAAAAGCCGCCGACTCCCCTCACTGGGTGCTGGAGCCATCCAGGCTCAGCCACCTGGTGTGCGGATGATCAAATAAATTCGTGATCCCTCACCACTCTGGCCTCGTGCATTCCTCCTTGGGCGACCTAGCAATTCTAATAGTAAAAATCGCAGGTGCTGATATGGAAAGGCCTCCACGTATGGGGTGAAGCTTGGTTTCCACCATTGGCTTTAGCCCCTTTTGCTCTAAGGCAGTGGTTCTCAACCTTCTGGCCCTTTAAATACAGTTCCTCATGTTGTGACCCAACCATAACATTATTTTCGTTGCTACTTCATAACTGTCATGTTCCTACTGTTCTGAATCGTCATGTAAATATCTGAGATGCAGGACGGTCTTAGGCGACCCCTGTGAAAGGGTCTTCGACCGCCAAAGGGGTCGCGACCCACAGGTTGAGAACCGCTGCTCTAAGGAGAACCGCTATGCCCGCTGCCCTGTGGGTCTGGCCTCCGTGGTGACACGCCTTGCTCCCGGCCGAACCCGAGTGTACCTGTCTGTTCTCCCAGGGCAGGGTCTGGTCTTGTCCCCTTGGCATCCACAGCCCGCACAGTGGATGTGCCCCTGGCGCTAGCTTACTCTCTGTGCCTTTTCTTCCCTCCCATGACCCTGGGATGGAGGAAGAGGGTCTGGTTAACAGTCACATTGCAGAGGGAGTAATTCCCTCCCCCTCCACAGGTCCTGTCTAGGGCTCCCCCCCCCCCCCGCCACCCCTCCCCCAAGGCTCACAGCTTGGGAAAATGAGTAAGAGCAGGAAGTAGAAAACACTTCGCAGAAAAAGTTCCTGGGAGATAGAAACCCTACCTCGTCTCACGTTCTATTCCCAGCTCCAGGACGGTGCCCGGCACATCACAGGCACACAGCGTGCCAACTGAACCGGACCCCGCTGTGTGGGTCCGACTCTACAAGGACCCCTCCGGGTTCCTGCCTGCTGGGATTTATGTGCTAGAGACCTGCTCCTACCAACAGAACATGGCAAAGGTGAGGAGCTTTTGGGTTACCCGAGAGTGCGACTTCTGTCTTGCTAGCCACCTCTGTTGCCCTCTTGGCTTGCGGCTGTGACGGTGCGGTTTGCAAGGAGCCGGGCAGCCTCCAGCCACGCTGGGCTCAGCACAGTCGCTTGGAAGTACGTGTTGGGTGAAGGAATGAATAATTGCTACTGTTTTGTTAAGGATTCCTTCTCTCCTGAGGGTCTTTTTGGTTGAGGACGGAGACAGGAAGTGACAGGTGGCCTCCTGAAGAGTCGGAGGAGGAGGAGGAGGAGGAGGAGGAGGAGGAAGAGAGAGCCGCTGGGGAAGGCTGCCCCCCACCACCCTGGGGTGTGTGGCGCTCCCAGGAAATGGCCTCTGGCCGCTCTCAGGCCCAGGCCTCTCAGGAGAGGCCCGGGGCCCAGGCAGGGGCCGGCCAGACTCCTGACCCTGAGCCAGGCTCCCAGCACCGCTGCGCCTGCGGACCTCAGCGCCCCAATGGGCACCTGGCCGACGGGGCAGTTCTGGGGGAGCCCGGCGGGGACCCCTCACAGCTATCCCCTCATGGCTGACAGAGGGAAGAGGCTTCCTGGTGGCTGACCCCGTGGCCCAGGCAGACTAAAGGCCGTGAACATCAGGGGCCCGAGACGCTCACCTCTGCCCGTCTGGGCTCCTCAGAGCCCCACTGGGCGAGGCCCCCCCAAGGCGAGTTTTTCTTGGGCGACTTTCTTCTTGTCTTTGTCTGAACCTCACTTTTCCCCTCTGGGGAATGGGCAGAACCAGCCCTGCGCGGCCTGTGCGGTTGGCGCGAGGGCCAGGGAAGGGAGGAGCGGAGTGTGAAGGAGCAGGAGGGAGTGGGAGAGGGTACTCTGGGGTGCCTGCCCTGTGTCCCCGGGGGGCAGGGCGGGGCGGGGGGGGGAGAGGTGGCATTTCCAGAGCCCAGGCCCCGGTGGCTGTAACAGGTGCCCCAGTCTGGCAGCATGGACCGGCCAACCTGGCGCCAGCATGTGTGTGTGCTGGGGGCCGAGGCTGGCTCCCTGGGCAGCTCTGGGGATGCAGCGGCCTGAGGCGATTCTCTGTGACAGCCTGTTGACAAGGCAGCTTCCAGGGTTGCTCAGGGTCGCAGGGGGAGCTGCCCCAGCCGCCTGCCTCTGCGTGAGCAAAAGGCAGCAGATGGCGGCTGTCCATGTGGGGGTCTGGGCTGCCTCTGCCCTCGTGGCCTCGGCGCTGCTTGCTGGAGGGCAGCGAGTCCAGCACAGTGCCCACTGCTGACAACCTCAGAAGTCGCTGGGACTCAGATTCTGCCGAGACAAAGATAAACCTGTAGTCCTCGATCCGATGGGCAAGGGGAAGCACAAGGACTGCCTCCCTCCCTCCCTGCCTCCCTCCCTCCCTCCCTGCCTCCCTGCCTCCCTGCCTCCCTCCCTCCCTCCCTCCATCAGTTTTGTCCTCCATCAGTTTTGTTGAGTGCCTATCTTGTGCCAGGCACTGTGCTAGGCACAGGTGTTCAGATGTGGGAGAGGAATTGTAAAGAGAAAGTGAAAAGGAGTGAGCGCGTGGATGTTGGTAGGATGCAAGTGATGTGCTGTGTGGTATGTGTGCACATGTGCATGCGTGTCCTGCTTCTTGGCAGGACTCATCGCATAGGCTCCAAGGTCAGGAGATACCGTTCAGCCTCGTCTACTAGGAAAGAAAAAGCCTGGGATCAGAGGTCTCAGCTCCCTCTCTCATCTCTCTCTCCCTCTTCCCCACCCCCCTCTCTCTGTCTTGGGAACCCTGTGTCTCTTTCCCCTCCTCCTCCTCCTTCCTTTGCTCTACATGGCTCAATGTGATCACCAGTCCACAATCCACAGTCTACTCAACCGCCATACATGAGCTTGCTTTAGCCATGTCCTACGCCTTGTCCAATCAGCTGTGGCCTTGGTGCTGGGGGCGGGGCCTTGCAGAGGATGGCCCATGAAATATCCCCAATAGCTCTACCTGCTGCAGGTGCCAGCTCCTAGAGCCTCAGGAAGGATGGCGTCTAGGAGGGGAGATAACAAAGATGATAAGAGCCAACAGTGACTGAGCACCTCTTTAAATCAGGCGGGGGACACACATGCCCTCTTTTTCTTTTTAATATATTTTTTTTATTGATTTTTACAGAGTGGAAGAGAGAGGGATAGAGAGTTAGAAACATCGATGAGAGAGAAACATCGACCAGCTGCCTCCTGCACACCCCCTATTGGGGATGTGCCCACAACCCAGGTACATGCCCTTGACCGGAATTGAACCTGGGACCTTTCAGTCTGCAGGCCGACTCTCTATCCACTGAGCCAAACCGGTTAGGGCTTTTTAAAAAAATATATATTTTTATTGATTTCAGAGAGGAAGGGAGAGGGAGAGAGGGAGAAACATCAATGATGAGAGCGAATCATTGATTGGCTGCCTCCTGCACGCCCCCTAATGGGGATCGAGCCCACAATCCAGGCATGTGCCCTTGACTGGAATCGAACCTGGGACCCTTCAGTCCGCAGGCCGATGCTCTATCCACTGAGCCAAACCAGCTAGGGCGCCCTCTTTTATACTGAAATGTTATCAACGTATATAACATGTGCGAAAGTCTTAAGTGTAGGGCTCAAGGCGTGTATTACTTCTTTGAATTCTCACAGCAACCCCATGGTAGGGGATAGGATTCTTACCGTCTCCAATGCGCAGGTCTGAAAACCGGCTCAGCGAAGTCCACCCACTCCTCGAAGGAGGGGACTGGGATTCGAACCCAGGCAGCGCAGCTCTAGAATTTGAGCCCATGAGCACAGCTGTGTACCGTTCGTGCCCCCCAGTCAGCTTCGGGGCTGGTGCAGCCTGTGGACCCAGCAGCGACAGGGAGACAGACCCAGTGGCTTTCATCTCCAAAGTGCGTGGAATGTCAGTGGGAAGGACTCCAGTCTGGCGCTGCCCTCTGACCCCCTCCCGGCCGCTTGGTGTCTCCTCTGCGTGTCCCCGGGCAGCCCGGCCGCAGCTGCAGGCGGCCTCCGGGAACCGAGCTGCGTTATGATGTGCAGATGGTGTTTCCGCCGGGCCCCACGCTTTTCATGTCGGTGGCCTCCGGGATCTCGGCCAGCCCAGATGTCCCTGATCATGAGAAAGCCTCCCTCCCCTGGCAAGGCTGGCAGGCGATGCCAGGGCCGGGGGCCTCGGGCCAGCGCTGGCTTGGCTCCTCTGGTGAGGGGGCCGGGCCGGAGGCACGGAGGCTCGGATGCTGTGTCATTTGTGTCCAGCCCTGCGGTGCGTCTGCAGAGCCAGGGATATCGCTTCCGCGTCTGCAGACAGAGACACTGCGCAGCGAGGTTTTCAAAGGGCCCCGGGATTGATCTCTTTTTTCCATCCGTGTTGTTTTATCTGACGCGCGAGCTATCTGTGGGCACAGACGGCCTCGCCCGTCAGAGGCGGTGCCCTCCTGTGACAGGAACAATCTCACCCCATCAGTGACAGGCTGGGCCACGCGCAGGAGCCACGTGTCTCCCCCATCAGACAGGGAATTCTACGGCCAGCGGTACATGTGTCTTTCCCATCAGACTAAGAGTCAACAGTATCGGGGGGGAATGCAGCTCTGCCCTCTGCTCTCAGACTTGGAGTTCCTGGGGTCAGGCCACTTGCACTTGAACTTTGCAGACCTGCCCTTGGCTCACCTGCCTGGGACGGGTGTGGACAGTGTCAGCCACAGCAGGTGCTGGAGGTCCACGGGCGAGGAAGAGCAACCGGAGCATTAGGGGCACCTGGACCTGCTGTAGAACCCGGCTTCTGACTCAGGCGTAGCTCCTTCACAGTAGCTCAGTGGTGATGAATGAATGAATGAATGAATGAATGAATAGCTGGTTCCTGCCCTTGAGAAGCTCACATTCTGTTAGGGAAGGAGTGAAATTCGCTTCTCTTAAGTGTCTCTACGTGTTGGACATAATTGTAGGCTCCTGATGTATATTACCTTATAAGTTTCTCCCCCCCCAAATTTATTGATGGGGAACTGGGGGCTCAGAGAGAACAAAATGACATGTCCAAGGTCTCACAGCTGGTGAATAAGGGAGCAGGGATTTGCACTGAGGTCCTTTGATTTCCAGATGTTTACTCTTCCTGGAAAAATTATCGTCATTTAATTTCAGACCTACCCAAGGCAGGTGTGCCTGATATGGCATGCGAACCGAGGGAGAAGGAAAGTTAGAAATGTTTTAAAGGAGTGACTTGGAGATGGGTTTTGCAGGATGAGTAGGAGTTCACCAGGCAGAGAAAATGGTTAGAAAAGGAGGGTTGGTGAGCAGCTGCCGCTCCCATGTGCTGCTCTGTGGCCCTGCCTCTCTGGGAGCCGGACTTCCTGCCCCCCGCGGGGAGGACGCACAGCGGGAGGCCTAACCTCATGCTGGCACATCCCGCCGAGATGCCAGGAGGTCTCCGCGGTGGGCCTCCCACTCTGGGCCAGCTGCGCTTCTAGGAGGAAGGCAGGGTGGTGGGGCCAGCTGTGACGAGGAGCTCCCTCTCTGGGCCCCCGAAAGGGTCAGGGCAGCGAAGGAGGAGCTGGAACCCTGCCTGGTCCTGCCAGGGCCAGCGGGAAGGGGCGAAGGGAGAGGGATGGGTGAGTGGTCCCCCGGTCTGTGACCAGTGGTCCTCCTGCTGGTTTAGAAGCAGAATGTGATTTATCCCATCCTCTGCGGGTGTGGACATCCACAGGTAGCTTTCCTGGGGGGAGCGGCAGGGGTTACATTCTCCCAGCGAGAGTGCGGAGTCGGCCTGCGGTAGATCCCGGTGGCTGATCCGGGTCAGACTCTGTAAGTCCATCGTTTCACTGAAACTGGGTAGAACGGGGTTGAGCTCTTAGTTGTGCTCAGCGGGGTCTGACCGACCTCCTGGAACCTGGGGTGCCAGAAGGAAGGAGCAGGGGCTGGTAGACCTGCAGCAGTCACATCGTATTTGTGTTGAAATCGGCAGAACCTTCAAACAAGCCGGAGGTTTTACCCGAAGCCCAAGGTGTGTCACAGATATAAGCCGAGAAGCTCGCCGGAGGAAGGAGGGGGACCCAGAGGACCACCCACTCCCTCTTGACCTCGCCTTGGCCCTCTCAGGACTGTTCATGGGCCCCAATTTTCCCCAGCGCCTGAATAGTGCACCCCAACTCCCAACTTGTAGCGCGAGGACCGCCGAGTGAGAGGAGCATGACTTGTGTGTCCTCATGTCTGCAGGGGTGTGTGGGGGGGGCGGTGCCCTCCCAATTCCTGGGCTGCAGCTCCGTGTGTCGGGGGCCTCTGTTCAGCTGCGGTCCTGGCTCTGATGGCGTCTCCTCCAGGTTCTCCATCCGGGCCAGCAGCGCGCCCATGACCCAGGCTCTGGCCTCGGGGCAGTGCTACCCAACAGGACGAGAGGAACTCTGCCCGCGGGGGTAGACTCTGCTCTTTAAAAAATATTTTTATTGATTTCAGAGAGGAAGGGAGAGGGAGAGAGATAAAAGCATCAATGATGAGAGGAGAATCACTGATCGGCTGCCTCCCGCACGCCCCCTACTGGGGATGGAGCCCGCAACCCAGGCATGTGCCCTGCCCGGGAATCAAACCGTGACCTCCTGGTTCATAGGTCGTCGCTCAACCACTGAGCCACGCCGGCCGGGCTCTGCCGCTTTTGCAGGAGCGCAATCTGAGGTCCAGAGAGGGCTGGGCTCGGGGTCATGCGGTGCTGGGCGGCATTAATGGAGGACGGGCTTTGGTTCTGCCCCTTCGGGATCTTCGCTCGTCCCGGGCTCAGCCCGCCAAGGGAGACCCTCCCATGGGCCCCGCAGACAGCCATCTGCCCAGGCCTTGCCCAGCCGGGAGCCGTGAGAAGCAGAGCCTGATATGGAAGCTGCCAGGGCGTTACTAATGGGCTGTCGGTTGCAATTAGGGCAGCAGGCTTTCATCTCCCCGCCGCCCCCTTCTGCTCAGCAGCCCCGCAGCAGGCGGCTTCCCGTCCTGTCCGTCTGGTGGGTGTCAGGTGCCCCCGCTGCAGGGGGACCCCAGGCGGGAGCCGGGGGAGGCCTCTCTGCCAGCCGTCATTAGGGCCGGCGCTGCATCCAACTGTTGCGTGTCCCGGGCCCGCGTCCAGCGTCCAGCGAGCCAGCGGCCTGCAGCCCATCCCTCGGCCCCGCCAGGCCCAGCCCCTCTGAGCCTCGGCCCCGGCGGCTCCACCGCTCCACTGAGGCCTGCCTGAGATTGCCGAGGTGTTCTGGTGACTTCTGAGGGCCTCGCAGGAGAGATAACGCTCGAATCAACAAATCTGCCGCGGTGGCTTTGAAGAGACTGTTTCAATCACTTTATTTTGTCTTCATGGCAGGTTTGCCAGATGGCGTGGGTCTTGCTGAGGTCCGGGACCGAGGGGGCGCGCATGGAACTGGTGCGGCTTCAAAGCTCCTTTTTAATCTTTAGCAACATCACAGCGGCTGGGAAACTGCCTCGCGCTCTCAAGTCTCCCCCACAAAAGAGGCGCGGCCGAGGCTCTAATGAAAGCCAGATAAAGGGGTGGCCGGGATCAGAAACAGAGGGAAAAGAGCAGTCGTTAGTCTTTCTTGTAGCTGTTTCAAAAGAAATTCTAAGACAAATTATGGCTTTGGGTGTTTTTCTAAAGGGACCGGAGCCGGGAGAGGGGCTGGGGGAGGCGCGTTGACCCCGTGGCACGGTCCCCGGCATGAAAGGCAGAGGAGACTAGAAAAGGCCGGCACACAACAATCACCTGCCCGCGAGCGCGCGTGGGGATGAAAGCCTCGCTGGCATAATTGCGGGCGAGGGCGAGGAGTGGGCGGGAGGGCGGCCTTACCTTGCCGCCAGCGCTATTAATGCCGAGGCGCCCTCCTCCTTCCCCTCGGGAAGGGCAAGGGCGCCTGGGCCTTTCGGGGCTGGGAGGGCCGCTGCGCCGCGCCCGGCTGACCTTAGGTGCGGGTCGTGGCCACGTGGTGCGGTGCGTGGCCTCCTCGCGTGAAGGCCCCAGGCGGCTGCCCACACCCGCCATCCCCGCGAAGGAGGCGGCTGTGCCCTGGGTCCCCTTCCCGTCCCACTCGCCTCCTTTAAGGTTCGAAGGTCTGTCACTTGGGAGCTGGGGAGGGGTTTACCGACCGGCCATTCCACCCCCCTGTACCCCCCGCACCCCCCGCACATGCTCTTGTTTTCAGAGATCAGCCCTATGCTGGGGGAGTCAGGGGTGCGGAGCCTACAGCTCGTCCTGTGGCGCCCACTGGTCAGGGCTCTGGTTGCCCGAGGAAGGCACACAGGGGCTGGACCCCCCTCCCCCCAGCACAGCGCCTCGGTGCCAGGTCACAGATAAGAAACAGTGACGCCCTCGCCAGGCCGGGCCCAGACTGGGCGCCCCGTCACTTCAGCCTCGTGGTCCGCCCACAGCAGGTCACAGGGCTCGGACCAGGTCCAAGGGCCGCCGTCCTCAGCTTTGCGTCTTCAGTGAGAAAAACTCGCTCCCGATGGTGAAGGGTTAGATGTGCAGGAGGGGGAGCAGGGGGACCACTCAGACCCCTTCGCACCTCCCTGAGGGAGGCCAGGTGGCACCGCCAGCGGGAGTAGAGAGGGTGCTGGTGAGTGTAAGCGGTGGGTGTCCCCGGAGGGTGTGGGGAGGGTCGGGGACAGACGGGGCTGTGCAGGGTGTGTGTGTTTGGGGGGGGGGGGGGGCGGGGTGGGCGGTAGGATGGAGGGCCGGCAGCAGAGGACAAGCCTGGAACAGGGCCTCCCGTCTCCCGTGAGCGAGCTGACTGCCCTCGGTCTCCAGACTCATGGGAGCTGTGTGAATTTTTGTTTCCCCAGGAGCCGACCCTGAGTAAGGGCATGTGTGCGAGTTCCTTTGGGAGGTGATGCCAAGACACACCGAGGAGGGAGCCGGACAATGAGCAGTGATGTGAAGGTGAACTGTTTTTCTGAAATAAATAAGTAAATAAATAATCCCTGGGTGGTAGCGTCTGCCAATTGCCCTGGTGTAAATGCTCGCACGTCGTTGACTTCCAGCTCCCGGCATGCCACAGCTGGGTGAAGTGCTGGACAGAGATGTGCGGGCCGGGCTCCCGTGAGCTGGTGTGAGCCGTGGGACTGCAAGCTGCGCAGAGAAGGAAGGCGCTGGCAAAACGTGCAAAATCAAGCCAGTGCCACCGTGAGCCACCAGAGCCCAACGCCGCTGAGGACAGCTGGGAGTGTGTGGAACAGATGCCCCTGAGTCACCCCTTTGAGGCGGAGGGCCCGGGGCACCTGCCCACCAACGCCCCAACCATCATTGGCTCAGGCTGCCCCCCAGGGCCGGAGGGGGGGTGGGAGGGGGAGGGAACTCAGTGGGCTTCTGGTCAGGGCTCTGGGTGGCAGAGGAAGACACACAGAGGCTGGACATTGCAAGTTGGGCCCACGTGCGTGAAAATAGTAGGTCTGCTGAGGTGTTCGTGGGTGTATGCTGGGCCTTGAGCCTCACGCCTGGGGCGTGTGGGGGTGTCAGTCCAGAGAACTCGGCTCCTGGCTCTCCCCCGGGACAGACACACTGCTCGCAGCCTGTGTTCCCCACGACTTTGTACTCGGGTCTTTCACGGGAAGAGCGGGGAAGAGGGGTGAGAGGCGGAGGCGGGAGGAAGTACCACCCAGGGCCCAGGAGCCAGCAGCCTCTCCCACTGCCCGCGCCTCGCACGGAAGTAGGTCACACGGAAGAACTCCGCGTCCCCGCCAAAGTTTCAGGCAGAAACAATAACTTGGTTTTGACCTTGCTCTTCAGAAGGCAAGTCGCTGCTGAGCTGCAACATCAAAAAGAATAAATAATTGTTTTCCTTTCTTGTTGTGATGATAGGATCATCCGAGCGGTTAGTGGGAAGCAGGCGGCTTTGATTCGACTCTGGCTCCCCAGTGCTCCGGCCTCTGTGTCAGCGGGCTCCTGTTTCACCCCAGGACAGCAGAATCCCTTGATTAAATTCATATTTGTTTTAATCTTTCCCTGTGTCTGATCTCAGGCTCAAAGATGGTCAGGAAAAAAGCCGGCCGCCCCGCTGTGGCCGTGGGGCGGGCCCGTGTCAGGCCCCACGCTGTTCGTTCTGCCCGGCGCGATAAGGCAGCCGGCCCGCGGTGGCCCATCCTGCCCACTGTGCCAGCCCCGAGCCCGCATGCCGGAGCCACTGGGCCAGGGAGAGGGCGAGGAGGTGGGACCAGCCAGCGCCGGCTGCAGCCTCTGACCGGAGCCGTGTGGGACTTGAACAGCTAGAATTCTCTTTAAAAATGGAAAAGCTGAAGAAATTATGGATCTTAGGTGCCCGGGGTGGAGTGTATCCGCCCGCTCGGCTCATACAGGCGACTCTCTTTGTTTTCCGTCTCCCCCCAGCTCATCCCTCCCCGCTTCCACCAGCACGGAGGCCCCTTGCAATGTGCCCACGTGTTGGGTTAAATACCTAATGTTGCCGTCTACACGGTAGCAACAATCCCCACAACAGCCCTTTGATGTAGGTGCACTTAACACCATCCCATTTTCCAGAGGAGGAAACCGAGGCACAGAGAGGGGACGTGACTTGTCCAAGGAGACGCAGCTGGTAAGTGGCAGCGCTGACACCAAACCCCATGGAGTCTGGCTTCAGCGTCTCTTTTTCATTTTTAAAATATTTTTATTGATGTCAGAGAGGAAGAGCAAGGAGAGGGAGATAGAAACATCAATGATGAGAGAGAATCACAGATCGGCTGCCTCCTGCACACCCCACACCAGGATCAAACCCACAACCCGGGGCATGTGCCCTGCCTGGGCATCGCACCACGGTTCATAGATCCACGCTCAACCACTTAGCTATGCCGGCCGGGCTCAGCGCCTCTTCCTTACTCCTTGTCTAACTGTCTGCTCGCCCAGGCCTGTGCTCCGTCTCTGGCCACCACTTCGCCTCCCCTGGGCCCCCCGGAAGCCACGCCCTCACGGTCCTCTCAGGCTGCTGCCCTCTGTGTGTCATGGTCCCCAGGCCACTGGTGCCGGTCTGGGCCACACTCCTGGCCTCCCTTGGGTGGGGCTGTCCCCATCCCCCGCAGGAAGTGGGTGTGTGAATGTGTGTGTGTGTGCGCGCGCGCGTGCGTACATGAGCGTATGTGAATGGGTGTGTGTGAGAGAGAAAGAGAGAGGGAATTCCTCCTTTGTAGGGCTTGGCACCTGCCAAGCCCCCTTAGCTTGAAAGTGAGCTGAATATGCGCGGCCCTGGGTCCGTAAATTAACTGGCACAAATAGGAGGGCCCAGAAGCTGCTGCAGGACCTGCCCTCCCCTTGGCCAGGTCCTCTCAGTAAGTTCACTCCTTGTGTGATTTTTATTTTTTTAATCCTCACCCGAGGCTATTTTTCCATTGATGTTTAGAGAGAATGGGAGGGGGAGACACACAGAGAGAAACATCGACATGAGAGAGACACACGCATCGACTGGTTGCCTCCCATACTCGCCCAGACTGGGGAGGAGCCTGCAACCGAGGTACGTGCCCTTGACCGGAATCGAACCTGGGACCCTTCAGTCTGCAGGCCAATGCTCTATCCACTGGGCCAGACCAGCGAGGGCCAGTTATTTTTTTCATGATAGTGACCTTGCTTCCTGAAACAGACTGGCCACATGACGAAGGGCTCGGCACTCTCCTGACCACGATTTGTCCAACTGAAGTCACGGCCCCGTCCCACGGAGGATCACCCACGGGGGACCACGGCCACGCCCTGACGCCTGAAACGCCGGCTCCAGAAATGATTTGGGTAACGACGTCTCACCTCTTTTATTTCACATTCCGATCTTAAGATAACATGTAAAATCTCAACGTGGTTTTCGGAATAGTCAGTAAAAGAAATCGTGCGTGACCCTGCCACCCTTGGAAGTGCTCTTTTTCTTTATGAAAACGACTTACGTCCAAAGTCAGGATGCAGTACCAGCGTGAGAGGCGTCGCTGAAGATAGCACGCAAGCAGTGCTGGCTGGAAGGGCATTGAGAGTTTGAAATGCAGAACTAGATTGCTGACAGGAGTCCTTGAAGTACGTTTTAGAACGTTGTAAAAAAAAAAAAATAAATCCCCACTGGGTGCAACCAGAGTTAGCTATGAAAATGTTCATTTGGACTAAATTCGTTTGGGGCATTTCACTTAGCATCAGAGACAAATTTAAAAATTTATGGCAGCATGGTAAAGTCATTGGGCAGCCAAAATGGCCTGGAAATGATCTGAAATGTAAAAAGTAAGACGAGCTTGGCCAGTGTGGCTCGGGTTGAGCATCGACTGGTGAACCAGGAAGTCAAGGTTCGATTCCTGGTCAGGGCACGTGCCTGGGTTTCGGGCTGGATCCCCAGTGTGGGGCATGCAGGAGGCAGCGATCGATGATTTTCTCTCCTCATTGATGTTTCTATCTCTCTCTCCTTCTCCCTTCCTCTCTGAAATCAATAAAAATATTTTAAAAAATAAAATAAAAAGTAAGACAAGATCAAGGGGATTGTTCTCTGCTAAAAGGGAGACAGGGAGCAGAACAGCCAAATGCAAGGTGTGGTCTGTTACTGGGCCCTGGTTTAAGCTTCTTTGAAAGAGATTTTAACCCCGACCAGTTGGCCCAGTGGGTTGGGCGCCATCTTGTGCACCGAGCGGTCTCTGGTTTGATTCTGGGTTGGGGCACACGCCGGGATTGCGGGCTTGATCCCTGGTAGGGAGCTAGCAGGAGGCAGCCAGTGGATGTTTCTCTCTCCCTCTCCCTCTCCCTTCCTCTCTCTTTAAAAATTAATTAAAAGAAAAGATTTTTAGAACATTTTCAGAGGATTTAAATGCGAACTAATTACTCGATGCTATTGGGAGATGAGTGTTGATTTTGGTAGAGAAGATAATGGTATTATGGAAAAATACCCATGCTAGTTTTTGACAAAGGCATTCTGGAGCATTACTGTCCTGAGGTTCACTTACAAATGGCTTAGCAAACGTTAAAAAAATAAAATGCATATATAGATGAAATAAATGTCAAATCTCGATTTTCATTTTTCTCGCCCATTTCTTAGTATACGTCAACTATGTCTTTAAAAAACTTAAAGCTATTCCAGTGCCTGGGAAAACCTTTCAGTCTCTTCAGAATCTGGTCACACACGGCAAAAATAGAGGGGCGGTGACTGAGGTAGAAAGAGCAGCGGGACGGCTATAAACTGCTGCCTTTACGGTCCCCGCGCTACAGTAACCTGCGGGAGCGGTGGGCGGTGGGGTCTGGGTGTGGCCGGTGGTGACTCCGCAGCGTGTGAGACCGCCGTGCTGGTGGCCGCCAGCTCCCGTGGGCGCCGTTGCCGGGTTTCTGGTCGGGCTTACGGAATCCATTCAGGCCTTTGGCACCTGCACAAGAAGTACATGCATGCCCTCGAAAGGTGAGTGTGCCCTCGGGGAAAAAAAAACAATTTTTTTTTAAACCAAACAACCTACCAGGCCTCTAAATTCCGTGTGGAATCTACAAGGCGTGTCTCACCTCTCCCCCATCCTCCTGATTGGCTGTCACCTCCCTGAGGCTGAGGCGATCGTAGCTTTCCCTTCGATTCCGGAGCTGGGGCGCTTGACCTTGGCTGCTAAGAAAGCCCTGGGTGACCTTGAACAAGTTTCAGTTTCTCATCAGTAAATAGAGAATGATAACATCTGTTTCTCACGTGTGTGTGTGTGTGTGTGTGTGTGATACACAAAACAAACTAACCATTACAAAGGATATATTTATTTTTTAATATACATACAGCAGTATGTATTTTTAAAAAAATATTTTTATTGATTTCAGAGAGGAAGGGATCCCTTGACTGGAATCGAACCTGGTACCCTTCAGTCTGCAGGCCGACGCTCTAGCCACTGAGCTAACTGGCTAGGGCTCAGCAGTATTTAGAACATTCACAATGTTATACTGCAGAGCTTTCTCATCTTTCTGAGTGGAAATTCCATATTCCTTACATAAAATCTCGCCATTCCCCCACTCCCCAGTCCCTGGAAACCACCCATCACCTTTTTGTCTCTATGAATGTACCTACTTGGGGATATTTCAAATCAACGGAATGATACAATATGTGACCTTTACGTCTGGCTTCTGTCGCTTTAACATCATGTTGTCAAGGTTCACCCACGTTGTGGCACGTGTCATTCCTGTTCGTGGCTGAATTCGTGGCTGAGGACTATTGTATGGATCACCACAGTTTGCTTATCCATTCGTCCGTCCGCAGACATTTGGTTGTTTCCGCCCTTCGGCTGCTGTGAATGACGTTGCGATGGTCATGCATGTACAAGTACTTGTGTGCGTCCTGTTTTCGATCCTTTTGCGTATGGATCTAGGAGTGAAATGGGTCACGGTGGTCAGCTTTGTGAAGAGCTGCCGTACCGTTTTCCACAGCGGCCGAACCCGTTTACATCCCCACCTGCGAAGTGTGAGGGCCCCCGTTTCTCCACGTCCTCACTGACATTCTGGTTTGGAACACAGCCATCCGGCGGGTGTGCAATGGCTTTGGGTGCATTTCCCCAACGGCCAGCACGTTGAGCATCTTACCACGTGCGTAGTGGTCACTTGCCCGTCTTTGGAGAACTGGCAGGTCCTTTGCCCATCTTTGAACTTGGCCATTTGCTTTCTTGCTGTTGAGGTGTGGGTTCTCTTTACTCTCTTGATAGTGTCTTTTGAGGTGCGTAAGTTTTAATTTTGATGACATCCATTTTATTAATTTTTTTTTTTCCTTTTGTGGCCACTTTTAGTGTCCTGCTTAAGAGACCATTGTTAAATTCAAGGTCATGAAGATTTTACGTCAAACAGTTTTATCGTTTTAGCTCTTCAATGTAGGCCTTTGATCCATTTTTGCATATGTTTAAGGTACTGGTCCCACTTCATCCTCCGGCTTGTGGATATCCAGTTTCCCCAGCACCATTTGTTGAAAAGATTGTCCTTCCCCCCAGGAATCGGCTCGGCACTCTTGTCATAAGGCAGTTGACCACATAGGAGAGGATTTACTTCTGGGCTCTTCATTCGGTTCCATTGATCTGGGTCTAGCCCTTCCAATGTTTTGATTACTGTCGCTATAGCAAGTTTTGGAATTGGCAAGAGTGAGTCCTCTAACTTTGTTCTTTTTCAAGGTTGTTTTGACTGGTGTGTCTTGAAATTGCCCTGAATTTTAGGATAGGTTTTTCTGTTTCTTCAAAAAACACTATTGGGGTTTTGATAGGGATGGCATGGACTGTAAATATTGTCATCTTTACAATCTTCAGCCTTCCCACCCGTGAACACAGGATGGCTTTTGTTACATTATGTCATCTTTATTCTCTCGACAATGTTTTGTAGTTTTTGGTGTAGACATCTCTCACTTCCTTGGGTAAATGTATCCCCAAGTATTTTATTTTTTAGCTGCTGTTGTAAATGGAATTGTTTTATTAATTTCCTTTTGGGATTGTTCGTTGCTAGTGTATAGAAATACAACTGGTGTGTGTGTGTGTGTGTGTGTGTTAATCATTACCCAAGGATATTTTTCCATTGATGTTTAGAGAGAGTGGAAGGGAGGGCAAGAGACAGAAAGAGAAACATCAATGTGAGAGAGACACATTGATTGGTTGCCTCATGCACGCACCCTGACCAGGGCCAGAGACTGAGTCTGCATTGAGGTTTGCACCCTTGACTGGAATCGAACCCAGGACCCTTCAGTCCACAGGCGAACGCCCTATCCACTGAGCCAAACCAGCTGGGGCACAACTGATGTGTGTGTTGATTTTATATCCTGCAACTTTGCTGAATTCACTAGCTCCGACAATTGTTTTGTTGTTGTTTTTGGGGTGTGGATTCTACATAGATGATCATGTCATATGTGAACAGGGATCATCTTATTTCTTCCCCTCCAAATCCGGCGCCCTTTCATTTCTTTTTTGTCCCAACTTCTCTGGCTAGAACTTGCAGTCTTATGTTGAACAAAAGTGATCAAAGCAAGCATTCCTCTTGTTCCTGATCTTAGAGGGAAGCTTCCATGTGTTCACTACGGAATCTGTGCTAACTGTGGGTTTCTCGTGGGCCAGCCTTGATCATGTCAGGGAAGTTCTGCTCTATTCCCACTTCATTGAATGCTTTTATCATGAAAGGTTATTGAATTTTACAAATGCTTTTCCGGCCTCAGTTGAGAGGATAATATGTCCCCCTCCCCTCGCTCTATTAATGTGCTGTATCACCCTGATAGATTTCCTTATGTTGAACCCACTTGGTTTTGATGGGTAGATCTTTGAATGTGCTGCTGAATTCTGTTTCCTTAGGATTTGGTTTAGGATTTTGAATCGACATTTTTAGAAGATACTGGCCTGTAGTTTTCTTCTACTGTCTCGCTGTCTGGCTTTGGCATTGGAGTCATGCTGTCCTCGTAGGGTATGAATTGGGAAGCCTTTGTCGCCCTGAGTCCCTGAGGAATGACTACGACGATAGAGCACAGTTCTCTGCTGACCTCCGTTGCACATGTAACGTGTACGAGACGTACACCTTTACTGTGGCAGATTTCAGGCATCTTTGTTACTGCGGCATCACCTCGCCGATCCTGACTAGGAAAGCAGGATACTGACAAATGGTTCGTCATGTAATTCCATTCTACACACAGGGAAACGGAGCCCCAGGAGCTTCCCAATGTCTTACAGCTAATTTAGCTTTAGAAACAGGGATGGAACTCGCCTCCCTAACTCTGGCCCTCGATTCCTTCTCAATGGCTTCCGGGGAGCTTTCCGAAGGAGGCCAACCTTGCGCGGGGCTCCTGATGTGGCGCCAGAAGGATCCTTTGTCCCGGAGCAGCTCTCTGTCAGCCCACTCACTGTTCCCGGTCCCGAAATCCTATGATTGGCCTCTATTTGAAAAGCTCACTTCCTGGCATCGTGCAGAAGCATTCAGTGCGGAGATGGTCTGCTCAGAGTGTGTGGGTGCAGCCCGCTGCAGAGATGTCGCCGACCTTTGCCGGTTTGGGGAGGCGGGGCCTTCCTGGCATCGTTTTATAGAAGAGAGAGCATGCGTCCGGTCTGACGGTTCTGTGCATGGCCTCGGGTCAGGGAGGCTCACATCTGAGTCCCGCCTCCTAGCTCTGTGACCGAAGGTAAGCCCGTGCGTCTCCTCAAGCCTCGATTTTCTCAGCTGTAAAATGAGGCCAATAAGGAAGAGGTGTGGTAAGTTGGTTAAACCATATCGACCACTCGACACAGGACTCGTAGCCGCACGGCATGGTCCCTACCGTCAGGGAAAGATGGTGGGCGTTGGCATGCTGGGATTTTTGCCGAGCAGGTGACAGGGAGGCGCCAGAGCCGCGGAAATGCCTGGTCGGTGTGGCTCAATGGTGGCCCTGCCCTTTGAAGCAAAACCGCTGGCGTTGGGCTGGCTGACCTGGGCACTGCTGGGGTCCTCTCCTGCGTCCACGCCCACGGGAATCACACCTGCCCGGGCTCTTCTTCCACGTCAGCCGGAAAGTGTCTAATCTCTTTGCTGAGTGTCGAGTGTCTCCCGGAGCCCTGAAAGGTGACTTTCTAAAAGCAGATCAAACAGCCTGACATTTGCTGTGGAGCCATTTAAAGTCCCCCCACAGGCTTGCACTGGCCCTGTGGCTCCCCCGGCTGCCGAGAAAGGCTGGAGCGGCCTGTCCGCTCACCGGCAGAAGGAGCCTGCCCTGCCGTGGGAGCCGCAGCCCAGAAGAAACATACGCTGTAAATGCTAATCTGCTGCTTGGTCTTGGCCAAGAGTTTATTCTTTCACGAAAGCCAGGCCCTGGCCCCCGATTGCATTCTGCGCACGCACACGTTTTTTTAATTTGCTGGCATTTGCAAAAACACATCCGTGGTCCTGCAGCCTTTGGGTTTTTATGTTTAGCAAAACCATCTCACGGCATCGCCTTCAGAGGGTCCCCAGCATCATGGTCCCTGGGTTCCATCCCGGGTTTCCAAGGAGAAGCTGAAAGTGCCTGGGAGCCCCAGGGCGGGGGGGAGGGGCCCGGGGTCTCTGGCCCTCAGTGCTGTGAAGGGCTGCCAGCGAGCACCATCCAGAATGAGCTCTCTGACTCAGAGGCCGGCACGGGCCAGGCAGATACAGGAAATGGGCCAAGTGGGCCAGGGTGGGGGGCAGTAAGGAGCGGTGGGGACTGAGGCAAAGCGGGCACCGCATGCCCCTCTCCCTGGGGCTGCCGGCCTGGGCGAGGGACAGCTGCTGCCGTGCGGGAATGGGGGCCCCGTGTCCTCAGAGCTTCCCACTCTCCTGAAGGAGCAGCACTTGGCGTTGGTACGATGCGAAATCTGTCGGCATTTCGGTGTTGGCCCGATCCTGTTCAAACAGTCCGCAGGCCAAAGCAAACGTGTCTGCTGGCGGAATGTCGCCGCGGTCTCCGAGCCAGGGGCAGAGATACGGAGCGGGCGGGCCCTCACCTCCGCCCTCTCACCGGAGAGGCCGTCCCGTCCCATGGCACCACTTGGCCGGTGGGGAACTGAGGCCCGTCACCCGGAGGTCTCGTCGGCTGCCTCTCTCCTCCGAGATGTAAGACTTAAGAATGACACTCTCGGATGTGACGTTCCCCCAGGACTTGCTTGCTTATTTATTTTTTAATAGAGGAAGGGAGAGGGAGTGAGAAAGATCAGTGATGAGGGAGAATCATGGATCGGCTGCCTCCTGCACGCCCCACACTGGGGATCGAGCCCACAAGCCGGGCCTGTGCCTTGACTGATAATGGAACCGTGACCCCCTGGTTCATAGGTCGACACTCAAGCTCAGAGCCCCGCCGGCCGGGCAGGCCTGGCGTTTGTGTGTGGCAGACCCAGAAGCCTTCACAACGCGAAGATGTGCTGCTCTGCAGGGGTGGGCTTTCAGGCAAAGGGACGGTGTGGGCAAGGCCTTCTCGGAGGCCCTCCAAGCGCCAGGTGACGGTCCGCTCTGCCCAGCCCCCGGTGTTTCCGGGTCGGTCTCCCCAGCAGTATTTGCGAGCGGCCCCCCTTCTCCCACAAGCTGGGTCCCCTGAGAACCTGGACCACCAGAACCCTGGGGCTCACGTTGGGCTTTTCTGCACCTGCAGGTCCAGCAGGAAATGCCCAGATGGCTCCGGCCGCCATGGGAGGGGTGCTCCCTCCGTGGGTAAAAGAAGTCCAAGCTGCAAAGGTCCATCCAGAACCTGCTCCGGGCTTGGCCAGAGCCGACGCTGTGTCCCCGGAGGCGGGGGTGGCGTTCTCGCCGCCTCTGTTGGGCTGGCATGGGGGCCCGTGGCCAGCGGCCCTCCGGCCCCTGCTCCCAGTCCCGTCTTTGTCCTGCCCCCACACCTCCTCATGTGCCGCCTGTCAGGGCCCCGACCACCAAATTAGCTCTTTGTGATTTTATTTGGCTTTTATTGGCTCAAGCTGGAGGTTGGAGAGGGAGCCAGATGTGAGACTGGGGACCACTTGAAAGGCCAGGTAATTAGCAGCATCTGCCTCTGCCTTCTTATCTTGACAGGCGGACACAGAGCCGTGACCCGGGAGCTGGGAGGCAGCTGCCTTCTCCACATTAAATGAGGCAAAGGCCAAAGGGGAGGCGCACTTGGCCTGAAATGCCGCCATCTGCGTGTGTGCATGTGTGCGCACGCACGTGTGTGTGTGTGTGTGCATGCGTGTGTGAGAACGTGAGTGCATTGAAGAATCGTCCCCTCCAGCCATTGTATCTTGGCCCCCAAACTCGGAGAGAACCTTCTGCCGACCTCCGAGCCTAGGGTAGAGTCTTTACGTTCACATTGGGGGATCGGCTGTAGGCAGGGAAATGCACCCGTCCTAACGATATGATTTTGATGCGTTTTTACAAATGAGTAGAAGGCATGCAACCCATCCGTTCCTGCTGCTCCGCCCAGCGAATCCTTCTCCCCACACGCAGGCAAGCTGGTCCTGCTGTCTGTCGCCACGGGTGGCTTCTGCCTGCTCTGAAACGCCCGTGAGTGAAACGACGGGAGAGGAGCACAGACGGGACTTTCGTGTCCGGCTTCTTTTGCTCCGCTACTGTTTCCGAGGTTCGTCCAAGTTGTAACACGTACCAGGCGTCCGTTCGCTGTATTGCTGAGGATGGTTCCGCTGGGCGGAGGTACCACCTTGGTTCATCCGTTCTCTGGTTACGTGGGTTGGACACTTGGGTTGTGTCTGGCTTTTGGCTCTTAGGAATGAAGAAGTGTATTCGTTTTCAATGGCTGTATCAAATGGCCATAAACTTAGTGGCTTAAAACAACGTAATTGTGTTATTTCCCAGTTCCTGTGGGGTACGTGTCCGGGTAGCCCTTAGAGGGGTCGTGCCAGGCTGAAATCAAGGTGTTGCTCAGGGTTTTCCTCTCATCTGGACTCTGCCGGGGGGCCTCCCGGAGCCTGTCTTGCCCCCTGGGCCCCGTCACAATGGACCAGCCGGGCCGAGCTGTGGCTGCAGACACGGCCGAGCGCCGCCGGCACCGCCAGCGGGAGGCGCCCATCAGATGACAAACAGGAGGACACGGGGTGCGGTCACCTTCTCCCAGACACGGCTCCCCCCGCCCTGACCTGCCTCCTGGAGAGAGGCTGGCAGCTGGGCCCCAACTCCAGACCAGCTGCCCCCCCTGCGGAGGGTCTGCCTTTAATTTAGAAGTTGTTTCCCTCCCTGCGCAGGAGCCTTCGAGCTGCCCACTAAGGAACCCTCATCCCCTCCAAGGAGGAGTGAGGAGTCTGGGACTTCTCGCAAAAGGGCCCCTTTCTCACTCGTTCCCAGGGAGGAGCGACTTTTTCTTGGGAAGGTGCCTGGCAGGAGGCCCTGGCGGGGGGGGGGGGGGGGGCAGGTGACTGGGAGGTGGGAGGGCTTACTCTGTGCCAGGCACGTGCTGAACACGATGCCAGAACCACACCCCCCCCCCTCCACCTGCCTCTTCCCGCCGCCCCGCAGGCAGGCCTGTTGTCTCCGCAGTTCACAGACAGGAGACCAGGCTCAGGTTCGGGATGGAAGGGGTCCGGCCCAGGCAACTTGCCACCAAGTGGCTGGTTGGCCTTTTCGCGTGGCGTGTGGTGCTGAGGGCTCGGCGTGGGTCCCCGTTGCTGCCCGTGGGACGCTCTGCGGAGGCAGCCGCGCGGTCCGCCTGTGAGTGCGGCTCCTGGGCTCCTGGCTCACGCACAGCCTCCGCTCCTGTCCCCGTGGCTCCTCCTCCATGAACCCATCCCATTTTTAAACATGTTTTCATTGACTCTTTTAGAGAGAAAGGAAGGGGGAAGAGGGAGATAGAAACATCCAAGATGAGCGAGAACCATGGACCGGCTGCCTCCTGCATGAACCCTACCGGGGATGGAGCCCACAACCTGGGCCTGTGCTCTGACTGGGAATCGACCCATGACCTCCTGGTTCATAGGTCAGCGCTCAACCACTGAGCCACACTGGCCGGGCTCATGAACCCATTTTACCAGCATTGGGTGGCCAGGAACCGAGACTGGCTGACATGGGGGGGCCTGCTCTGTCTGCTAGATTGTTCTATGGCAGACGCTCTCTAATGGGAGATGACATGAGCGACAGAAGTCTCCACGCTGCCGACCACTCTCAGGTGCCTCTCCCACTGCCCTTCCCAGGGCGGCTGGCACACACCTCTCCCGGTCCTCCCTCCTCGCCCGGGGCCTCCCCCGGGCCGTCTCCTTTAGCGGGAGCCCCTCAAAGGCCCCCTGGACGGAGTCCTGTTGGAGGAACAGCATAGTCGCCAACATAAACGAGGCTCCGAACCCCGTGTCCTGCGCCAAACGCCTTCCATTCGCTCATTCAAAGATCACGCTTTGAGTGCGGACTCCACGCCACGTGCTGGCTCCACGTTGGGGCGCAGCTGTGAACAATTAAGCCGATTCAACAAATAGGCCTTTAGCGCAGTGGTTCTCAACCTTTAAATACAGCTCCTCATGTTGTGACCCAACCATAACATTATTTTCGTTGCTACTTCCTAACGGTGATGTTGCTACTGTGATGTATCGTCATGTAAATATCTGATCTGCAGGATGACCCCCGTGAAAGGGCCGTTCGACCGCCAGAGGGGTTCCCGCGACCCACAGGTTGAGAACCGCTGCTTTAGCACCTACTGCACGCTCCGCATTCTGGAGGGACGGCCTCGGACAAGTCTACGCTACGAACATCTACCAAGTCCCTACTGTGTGCCACACAGTAGGCCTGGAGGCTACAGAGGGACCAGGCGCAATGCTCACCCCTCCATGGATTTGGCAGGAGCCACAGGAGGTGAGTCCTCTGATTTCGCTCATTTTAGAAACTGAGGCTCAGAGAGGCTCATGGTCTGTCATGTGGTCACACAGCCGGGCCAGCGAGGCTGGACCTAACCCCCGGCCCATCTGACATCAGGCTTGTGTTCTCACCCTCGGGCCCAGGCTGAGTGTGACTGTTGGGGTGAGGCCCGGGGTCCCCTTTGCTGTGTGCGCTTCAGGGCTCCCACCCCGCCCCCCACAGGCAAGCCTCCCTCTTCTGGACCCCCCACCCCGATCCCTCCACTCCGATACACACCACCCGACCCCGGCTGGCCCCGGTGTACCTGAGTGACAGCCCGAGTCCGTCATGTGTTTCTGTGCACAAAACCCCGTGTTCAGCAAATTGCTGCGCCCGAGACCCTATCCAGTTACCTGCCGCATCAGAGGTATGCTCCGCGCTGCCAAGCAAAGCAGAGAATAACGCTTCTAAGAATTTTAACCATTCGATGGAAAAAGCATACCCTGGCCGGCGCTGCCCAGCGGGAACCAGATACAAAGCAAACAAGGGCTGGGCCCCTGTGTGGGCCTTTCCCGGGGCGTCGCCAGTCCCCCTCCCCAGCTCCCCCGGCCCCACAGTCACGTCCTCAGAACCACTGGTCACCTGACTCCGGTCACTGACCGCTGGAGCTGTGTGGCACTGGGGTTGCCAGTCACTGGCGTGGACCCCTGAGCTGACATCCGCCTTCTGTGTGGGCGACCACCTAGCCGGTGGCTGGGGCAGGGCTCTGAAGCCACGCCTCCCCGATTCCGCTGCTGTCCCTCCCCTCGGCACCGGCAGCGTGTGACCTTGGGGTGGGTGACAACCTCGGTGCGCCTCAGCAAGGATGGCGATGATAATGCTTCACCTGGGATGATGCGGCGGATGAACAGTGGGCCCTTCGTGTGGCCAGTAGGTTCTTGGACCGCGTGAATGGAGAGCGATGAATGGTGAATGGTGAATGGTTGCATAATGAAACATTGGCTAATCAGTGACATGATGAAACATTGTAACCATCGGCTAATTGGTCGCATAATGAAACATTGTAACCATTGGCCAATCAGTGACATGATGAAACGTTGTAACCATCGGCTAATCGGTCACATGATGAAACATTGTAACCATCGGCTAATCGGTCGCATGATGAAACATTGTAACCATTGGCAAATCAGTCCCATGATGAAACAGTGTAACCATCGGCTAATCGGTCACATGATGAAACACTGCAACCATTGGCTAATGGATACAAGCAAGAGTGAAGTCCCAGGGCAGCTCACCAGTGTTACAATGTTACAAGGGAACTACGTGGGGATGATGTCATAGGGAGGCCAAGGCCGGTGCACCCCGGGGTGCTAGAGTTCTAGCCGGTAGCTGTTCCCTGAAAGTCAGACATTGACTAACCCGTCTCTTAGGGGGGCTTTCAGCCCCTGCGAGGGGCACGCAGATGAGTGGGGCAGCTGTCCTCCCTGCCCTGTGGGGCTCCCAGCCCGGGGGATGGGGGGTGCAGTGGGGTGATGGTGATGTGAGCAAATGTGACATTGGAGCAGGGTCTATGACAGGAGGTTGTCACCTGCCCTGATTCTCTCTCCTCAAAAGCCGTCAAAGACCCACAGAGCTCTGAGTTGGACACAGTCCTTGCCCGGCCCCCACGGCCTCTCAGGATGCTGAGGGCGCGTCAGATCCAGTCTCCCCAGGATGGGCCCATGGCTGGTCCCTCCTGGGCACTGGGTCCCTCTCTTCTCCCCGCTCAGGGCTCACCCTGGTGTCCTCAGTGGTTCGGGGCAGTGGTTTTTAAATATTTTTTTAAATATATATTTTCCTTAATTTCAGAGAGGCAGGGAGAGGGAGAGAGAGATAGAAACATCAATGATGAGAGAGAATCATAGACCGGCTGCCTCCTGCATGCCCCATACTGGGGATGGAGCCCACAACCCGGGCCTATGCCCTGACCGGGAATCGAACTGTGACCTCCTTGTTCATAGGTCAACGCACAACCAACTGAGCCATGCTGGCTGGGCAGGGCCGTGGTTGTAGACCTGGTTTTGGAGGCAGACAACCCAGGTTTGGGTCCAGGTCCTGCCAGTTACTACTAACCAGGCATCCTGGTTCAGATGAGCTTCTCTTGAATATTGCTTTCCTCTGTGATCCATTCCCTAAACCACTCTGCCCGTGGACCGTGACTGAAGGGCAGCAGTGAATGAACCAGACAGCTGGCTGTGTGTCTTTGTGCAACTCCCTCACCCTCTCTGAGCCCATTTCCTTACCTGCGAGGTGAGGACTGGGGGAGAAGCAGGATCGCACCTGGCGCTGTCTGCCTTCTGCCGGGTAGTCCTTCTCTCTCCCCTAAGGGGGCCCAGATAAAGGCCTTGAGAGGGGGGTGGGAGCTGCTCCCAGCCAGCCCCTGCCCGGGAGCCCTCTGTGGCTCAGAGCGCGGAGACTGGGGGCCCTGGCAGAGGCCGGGGCTGAGCAGTCCTCCCCGTCCCCCCCAGGAAGCCAAGTGATCCCTCCCACAACCCTTTCACCCCTGCGTCCTCTGAATGAAGCCATTCAGAGGAGGAAACCCGACCGCCCATGTTTAATGCATGCCCAGCCGTGCCAGGAGCGGCAGGTCTCCCGTGGAGGGATTATTTTTAGCCAGAGCCTGCGAGTGAGCTGGGGGCTTGAAAGAAGCCACCCGTCACCCAAGGACCCCCCTCCCCGGCTGGGTGGCCATCGGCACTGTTGGCACAATCTGTGCCCAGCACGGGGGGTGCTGGCGCGAGCCAGGCCTCCGCTGGGGCGAGGGGTCTCGTCGATCCAGGCTGTCTGTTGTGCCGCCAACTACAGCAGCTGGCCACCACGGACACCTGTGTGGCCACCTCCCGCGGGAGCCCCCTCCCTCCCTCCGCAGGTGCTGGCTCTGGGCAAGGCTAGCCCCAGGGGAGGGGGACAAGTCTGAGAGACTCCGTGTGAGAGGATGTCACCTTTGTCAGCCCTTTGAAACGCCTCTGCTGCTGCAAACCCTAATCCTCACTCCTGGCTTCCTGCTGGTCCATGTCCCCAGCAGGTCATGTCCATTTCAGGGTAGATTGCCGGCAAACCCGAGGTAGTTAGCATCTTTTTCTGTCAAATTTCCATGCTCCTCCCTCCCCTGGTCCTCCTGCCTTGCTTCTAACTAAGTGCCAGCGGCAGTGTGCCTAGCATTTATTGAGCACCTACTGTGTGCACCAGCATTTATTGAGCACCTACTCTGCGCTTAGCGGTTTTTCACATATTTTCTTTTCTAAATCCTCACAACCCTATAGGGGCAGGCACTGCTCGGTGCCTCCTTTGTCTTATGGGAAACTGGGGCTCGGAGAGGAGAGTGCTTGAGGCCACATGGGGAGTTTGGGCAGAGCAGGGACGCAGACCCAAGCCCGCCTGCCCCACAGGGGTGCTCTCTGCACACCTCCCGGGCGGACCTGGCAACGTTAGGTTAAGAGCCAAACAGCTCAGAGGCGTTCTTTCTACGTTCCCTCCTTCGGGTGAATATTGAGAAGCTATAACATGAAAATAGACGGAGCCATGGAGGCCACCTCTTCCCGGCTGTTCATTTCTCAGATGGAGAAACTGAGGCCCAGAGAGAGGTCCTGTGGTGCCCCAGGGGCAGGCCCCCGGGTGCCGGTCCTGTTCCAGGGCTCTGCTCCAGCCTGAGA
Source organism: Myotis nattereri (assembly GCF_964212035.1). Taxonomy (NCBI): domain Eukaryota; kingdom Metazoa; phylum Chordata; class Mammalia; order Chiroptera; family Vespertilionidae; genus Myotis; species Myotis nattereri. The sequence continues at coordinate 2,957,047 of NC_138090.1, forward strand.
TTTCCTGTCGCCTCACTCCCTGGGTCCCCGTCTGCCTCTCTGTCCAGCCATAAGCCCGGCCCCCAAGCTGTGGCGCACGGGAAAGTGCTTGGTGGACAGATGGGCCGATGCCCGTTGCCTCAGCCCAAGTGGGCAGGTTGGTCCCAGACCAGCTGGTCACCCCTGGAGGAGGCATCGGCCTGAGCGCCAGGGCCTCCATTGCCAATGTCTCTGTTGCTCCGCGCCTGCTAAGAGCGGGTGCCGAATGATCACCAAACGGGAAATGCCACCCAGGTGGCCCCGGTGCGGCCACTCAGAAATCTCTCCAGGTCTTTCCGCCAGAGAATTCAGTGGAGGGCATTGATGCCATAAGAGAAGTAAGAGCTGAGCAGCCAAGCAGAGGAAGGGACAGCGGGCGCCTAGCAACAGCGGGAAGCTGCTACCGCCCCCAGGGCCGGGCACACAGTGGAGGTGGCGTTACCAGAGCCTGGGAGCTGGGGCAGGAGCTAGAATCGGGGAGGGGGCTGCCTCCTGGGGGCGAGGGGGTGGCCGGGGACCAGAGACCAGGCACAGCCTCTGTTGGAGACACCACAGGGAACACAGAGAGGGGGGTGAGGGGAGAATACCTTGGCTGTTCACACCTGTTTCTCTGCAGTGCCTCCTATTGGTCAGACCAACCCAGAAGCCAGGTGGCAAGGGAGTCTGGGAAATGTAGTTCCTGTGACATGGAGCCGAGCAGGAGGAAGGCAAGGATGGGACCTGGGATCACGGGGCAGTGACTGGCACAAGGGACCCAGCACTGAGGCTGGTCAGGTGCTGGCGGGAACTCCTTCTCACCCAGGCGGACACTTTTACCTAGACCAGGGGTTCTCAACCTTCTGGCCCTTTAAATACAGCTCCTCATGTTGTGACCCAACCATAACATTATTTTCGGTGCTACTTCCTAACCGTAATGTTGCTACTGTTCTGAATCGTCATGTAAATATCTGATCTGCAGGATGGTCTCAGGCGACCCCTGTGAAAGGGGTCGCGACCCACAGGTTGAGAACCGCTGACCTAGAAGGAGGCTGAGGCACAGAGAAGGAAGTGTCTCCGCCCAGGGACTGGGAGACCGGGCTTTGACCCTGACCTCGTGCTCTGACCTTGTGGCCTTGACCCCTCAAAGTCACCACTGAGGAAATGGAAACACAGACAGGTGACAGGGCCACCTGGGTCACTTAGCCTGTTGGTGGCTGTGCTGAGGGTTTGAAAGAAGGCATGTGGCCTGACAGGGGATCGAATCGTGACCTTCTGGTTCCTAGGCTGATGCTCAACCCCTGAGCCACACCAGCGCCCGCTGTCCCTTCCTCTGCCTGGCTCCAGAGCTGACGCCCTTAACTCCCGGGCCTGCTGTGAGGGCATCCTGGGGCCCGACCCCGGGCTGGGGCGCTCGCTGGCACCCTTCCCGTGGTCAGTGCTCGGATCCCCACTTGACGCTCGCTCTTTAGCTCATTAACTCTGCCTGGATGGATGGCCAGACTGGGGGCGCTCAGGCGTGACCCACATGCCCAATTAGAGGAATTCAGCACGCCATTTACTTATCGATGACTTAAGCTCATTTGATCATGAAGGACGGAGTCCACGCTGTTCTCTGAAGCCACCGTCGCCCCTCAGCTGTGCCAAATCCGCCTTTGATCTGCTCATCCCGAGTTTATAAGGTTAGGAGATGAGCAGGCGGAACGAAATGCTTTTCTCTTTCCGTCCACCTAGGGGCCAGCGCCCCGACATCACAGAGCTCTCCTCCTCCCCTGTTCCTCTTCCTCTCCCTCCTCCCCTTCCTCCTCTTTCTCCTCCTCTTTGTCATCTTCCTCCCTCTCCTCCTCCCTCTCCTCCTCCTCCTCCCCCTCCCCCTCCCCCTCCCCCTCTCCCTCCCCCTCTTCCTCCTCCTTGCATCAGCCTCTTCTTGCTGACCTCATTGGTGCAAGGAGGAAGCCAGTCCAGACTGCTGGGACCTGCTCCCTCCTTGGTCCTCCTGTCTGCCCTTCGCCGGGACCCCTCTGACATGGATTCGCCTGGAGAGGTGACAGAGACCGTCCCTAGCAGAAGGACAAGGCTTCAGGCCAGTTGAGCCCAACCCACGTTCACTGGGCTCTTGTGGGAGAACACCCAGGGAGCGTTTATAATTCAGAGAGCGGCAGGCAGGCAGGGGGGCTCTGCCCGGCTCTGTGACTTTGGGCAACTGGTCGACCTCTCTGAGCCTCTTTATTCATAAGGTGGGAACAAGGATGGCACCTGCCTCGCTCACTGAATTCTCGCCGTGAGGGTGAGCTGGGGATGCCTACAGCCTGGTGCGGAAAGAATGCCTAACAAGGGCACCGTTGCGAGAGTTTGGGGGACCTGGTTAATCAGGAGAACACCGGGGCTGTGCAGGGTTCCCCACAGACCCCGAGGCACAAGGCTTGCACTTGCTGTGTCGCTGAGGCCGTGCTGGCTTGAGGGATTGAGACCCAAGTGGTCAGTGCTCTGGAGGAGACGGGACATTGGCAGGCGCCCTGGCAAGCAGCGATGACTGTCGTTCAAATCACAGACTGACAAGGGCTGGCTAGGGATCGAGCCCATAACCCAGGCATGTGGCCTGACAGGGGATCGAACCGTGACCTTCTGGTTCCTAGGCTGATGCTCAACCCCTGAGCCACACCAGCTGGGCTGTATGTGTCTTTCTTTTCACGCCTTTGCCTGTGTGCCCAGCATGGGCATTGCCCTCCCTGGATCAGTCTCCCCTCATTTGTAAATGGGGTCACCCTCTCTGCCTTTCCACCTCACAGCTTGTTATTTTGGGAGGGGGGTGGGGGGAAATAAAAACAACGGTATCAGCACAGGAAACTAAGGGCCACGCACAGGTGCGAATCCTCCCTGTAATGCATCGCCCCCATGACGAGCCGGCACCGTCAGACTTGGGCGGCACGGTGGCTCCGCGCAGGAGTTTCTGACTTTGTGGACAAAACAGCCCTTTGCTCTGCCCAACGCAGAGACTTGCCGAGTGGGGCAGGGATGGTGGGGACGGAGGTTCCCTTTAGAGAGAGCCTGGCGCTGTCTGCCGCCTCCTCTCCTGGGCAGGACTCTGGTTTTCCTTCTTTTTCTTCTTCTTCTCCCCCCCCCCCCCCCCACGCACATCTTCCTCTTGGCGTCCTCACAGCTTGGTAAGTGACTGGTCCTCGCTTTCAACATCAATCGCAAGGCAGTGTTTGTGTTTGTTTTATTACTTCTGCGCGATTCCGTGTCTAAGTGCTCGGGCGCTGAGAGAGACCATAGAGCTGTCCTGCAGGAGGGAGGCTGCGGAAATGTGTAGCGGTTTGGGGAGGAGGAATGATGAAATATTCAGAAAGCAGCCCGTTCTTCAGGGATGTCATTCCGCACAGCCAGGGAGCAGATTAATGACACCGTCTGCGAGGAAGGGAGAAGGGCCCCATAAAATATGTATCAGGGGGCTGGAGGCGGGTGGGCCAGGCTGCTCGGGACGGCCGTGGGAGTCCCGGCCTCGGTCGCCTCCGCCCGAGCTCCCGACAGCTGGCTCTTGGGCCCTGGGGGCGCTGCCGTCCCAGCCAGCGGAGCGGATCCTGTGGGTTCTCTGGTAGGAGCACTGGGTGGAGAGGCGAGGCCTGGCCCTGCCCCGAGCCTGCTGTGTGGCCTTAGACAAGTCACTTCACCTCTCTGAGTCTTTGTTTGTGCTGCTACAAAACGGAGACGAGGTGATTCTAACAGGGCTGAGGGAGAGATGGGAGGGCAGGTGGGGTGATCACTGGAAACGAACCAGAGGAAGTTGTATGTGCTGTGCCTCACCATCAGGGCAATTCTGGGTGTGGCCAGAAGAAATTCCTTGGTAAGCCACGTGGGGTCGGGGGTGAGCCCCTTGGAAGCACACCTGAGTAACAAGGGTGGTCCCCAAGTTGCCTCTGAAGGTGGACAGCTCTATTAACTTTAGGGTTTTGGGGGTACAACTAGAGGTGCAAGTTTGGGGCCAGAGCGGAACTGCTGGAGGAGTAGCCGAGGGGAGAGCGGCCGAGGCGGGGGACCCTAAGTCAGGAGGGGAGGATGTTTATACACAGCCAACCTGCCAGCCAACCTGTTGGTCCGGTCACTTCCTTAGGTCCTCCTGCCGCAGACAGCACAGGACCCCACGAGATGAAATGTGACGAGTGTGAGAGCCACTCGGGAAGGCCGAGCCCAAGCTGGGTGTGCGGGATGGGCAGCGAGATGGGCCACACAGTGGACTTGGTCATGACCCTGTTGGTGGCTGTAGCCGGGGGACCCTGGGACGGTCTTCACGGAGATGCTCTGGTCTTGGTTTATCCAAGGTTACCGGGGCATCCCCGTCTCTCTCCTTCTCTCTCCTGCCTCCGACCTTGGCCTTGAAGAGACCACGTCCCAGCACAAGCTACATCTGAAGCACTAGCTGAGTGTCAGACACTTCACCAAGCCCTCTCTCCACCAGCGGTGTCCCCGTCCCCGTCACCGACTCCTCTCTGAGCGGGCGCTCTTGTTATCTCCACTGGGAAGGCCCAGGGTGGTCAGAATCCTCACTCAGCTCACACTCAAGGCGAAGACCAGGATGCAAAGTCAGGCCAGCGGAGGGGGTGGGTCAGATATTGTGTTTCATAAAAGATGCAGCCTGGCCCAGCCGGCGTGGCTCAGTGGTTGAGCGTCGACCTAAGAACCAGGAGTTCACCGTTCCATTCCCAGTCGGGGCACATGCCCGGGCTACAGGGTCAGTCCCCAGTGTGGGGCGTGCAGGAGGCAGCCGGTCCATGATTCTTTCTCATCATTGACGTTTCTCTCTCTCTCCCTCCCCCTTCTTTCTGAAATAAATAAAAAAAAGATAGATTTTAAAAAAAGATGCAGACGTTGCTTCTTCGACGTGGCCCACTAACCATGCTGGACCCTGACCTGCCCCGTCCGCCTTCAGGACGAGAAAGCCCCCGCCCAGCCCCGCTCAGGGCTCATCCCCAAGTGTGGCCTCCCTCCCGGCCCCTGGGCCAGCGCCTGGGAGCTCTCATCGGCGTGGCACGGAGCCAGCCGAGGACTTGGGTCGCACTTCATTTGCATGTATGCCAACAAGCCGAAATGCACAGCAACCTTGGAACGCTTTCAAAGGCAGGAATCATTCCTCTGAAATCGGTCTTCCGAGCTTTATCTTGTCCTTTCTTTCTTTCTTTTTTTTTTTTTTTTTTGTTAATCTTGGAGCCCCTTAGCATGTCAAAGCAATTTTCCTAATGTCACATCTTCTACACATTAGCATGAAAGGGCTTTAAGAGATGATTTGAGGAAGAATAAATGTTGAATGAGCATTTATTATAGAGCCGTTTAGGCCGCATTTGCATGCGGACTCTCTCTCTGCCACGCAGGCTGCAGAGCAAGCTGATTTGAAAGTCAATGGTGTCTAAACAGGCGCAGCTACAACTGTGCTCACGCTCAGCCCTTCCTCTTCGCGGCGATGTCTTTCTAGAAAGAGGCGGTGTCCCTGGGCTGCTGTGTCTTGGGAACGAGCTGAGGCAGAGCCGTGTGCCTCAACACCGAGGTGGCACTGCCCACGAGCGAAGGCCCCGGAAGCCCATCGCAAATCCCCGTTTCTTTCTGCAGCCCTAGCCAGTGTGCTCAGTGGATAGAGCACCGGCCTGCAGACTAAAGCGTCCCGGGTTCGCTGCCCGGTCAGGGCACAGGCCCGGGTTGCGAGCTCGATCCCCAGTAGGGGGCGTGCAGGAGGCAGCCAGTCCATGATTCTCATCATTGATGTTTCTCTCTCTCTCCCTCCCTGTCCCTTCCTCTCTGAAACCAATAAAAACATTAAAAAACAAAAAAGAAAGAGGGAAGGGTGGCCAGCCAGAGGCTGCTTGACAATAAAACCATAAGCGTGGTTCTAGAGCGGGGAGAGAGGGCGAGAGAGAAAGAGAGGGAGAGAGAGAGAGAGAGAGAGAGAGAGAGAGAGAGAGCCCACTTCAAGGCCAGCTCCCCCCGCAGGTGGGAACCCGCGTGCGCGAGGATGAAGGGGACGGAGCAGAGGCAGAGGCCGGCCTTCTGAGGGACGCGTGGTGCCGCTTTGAACGGCGGCCTTTGTGCGGCCTATTCAGGGCAGCCTGGGGACGATGGGGGACAGGCACGCAGGGGAGGACAATGGCAGGGACACCGCAGCCGTTCGCATTCCCTTTGAAGTGGTTGTGCCCTGGCCCCCCCGCCGCTCCAAAAAGAATGCTTTTGTCGCCCGCTCCAAAGATGCTGTAAGATGCTGCGGGGAAAGTAACCGGAGGGGATCCGCTCCATCAAAAGAAAAAATTTAAAAATAAGAAACAAATCGAGTCGGACACGTGGGGGCTGGCGGTAGCTTTGAACCTGAGCGGAGAAGGGACACCGCGAAACAACCCTTTCTCGCCCCAGGGTTTCCGGGCAGCAGGCTGGGGGCGCGGCGCAGGGGCGAGGCGGGTGGGAGCTGGGGGCCAGGTGGGGACTGGGGGTATCCTAGGGGCCCCCCCGAAGCTGGAGCTGGGACTCTCAGAGCTGAAATCCACTCTAGCGCTGGTGTGTGGGCAGAGACATGCTGGAGGCAAAACCAAATGGACAGCACTGCTTGGCGAGTGCGGTGTGTGCCAGGGACGGGCTACGTGCTTTCTTTCCCTTTTTGATTTTTTCTTTTAATGTATCTTTACTGTTGAAAGTCTTACAGAGGTCCCCATCTCCCCCATCGACCCCTCGGTTGCTGTCTTGCCTGTGCGGTTCCCTTCGAAATGCTTCACTATGACTAGTGCGATTCCTGTGTGTGTGTGTGTGTGCGCGCGTGTGTGTGTGTGTGTGTGCGTGTGTGTGTGTGTACAGATACCGCGGCATCCTGGAGGTGGAGGTCGGCATCAGCACGGCCTGTGTCAGGGGCCCGCCCTTGGGGCTCAGGGCTGCACCAGGCCATGGGCAGGTGGAGCCCGGGCCCTGGAGGTGCCAGGCAGACTCTGGTTTGGTCCTGGCGCCCGCTGGAGCCGTGCAGGGTGCAACCTGTGCCCCTGTACGGAGTGCTCCCGGCAGGATGGTCAAGTGACCTATGAAGGGTCTTCCTGAGGAATCTGCATCTTCATATACTGTGATGAAAGTGGACATCAAACCTGGCCAGTGTGGCTCAGTGGTTGAGCACCGGCCTATGAACCAGGAGGTCATGGTTCGGTTCCCAGTCAGGGCACATGCCCGGGTCTCCAGTAGGGGGCGTGCAGGAGGCAGCCTGGAGATCCATGATCCTCTGTTATTGATGTTTTTTTTCTCTCTCTCTCTGAAATCAATACAAATATATTTAAAAAACATGTTTATTGGATGAGTGAATGAATGACTTGTATCCCAGGGTCTTTCCCTTATAGCGGTGGGAGCTCAATAAATATTTGTTAAGCAAAGGAACGGAAGAATGAAGGGTGTTCCTCCGCCGGGCACAGGTCTTGGCACCGAGCAGGCATGAAGGGGTGAAGGAATGAAGGGGTGATGTCGTGGAGGGGCAGGGGAGGTGACGGTGCCCCTCCATCCCGCCGCCCCGCCCCCACGGGGCGCTAACGCGGAGCAGATGGTGGGGCGGCGGCAGCCGGGCCTGATTAGGGCCCCTCCCGCCGGCGGCCGCGGGCGCTTTGAAGTGAGCCGCTGCCCAGCCTCTCCGGCCAGGCGGCCGTCCGTCCCTGCCGCCAGCGCGTCGGTCCGGGGCTGGCGGCCGGGCTGGCGGCGTGTGTTTATCCAGGTGCGGGCTGGGGGCTGGGCGCGGGGATCCTCTTTCCTCCGGGCCCATCTGGGACTTCAAAGCGCAGCGCAGGCTCAAAGGAGGCCTCGGCCTGGCCCCGGGGTGGGTGGGGGGCGGGGTGGGCGTGCTGGCTTCCTGCACTCAGCCGGGTCCCCAGGCCGTGGGGTCCCTTCCCCCTTGCACCGCAGTCCCCCAGCCCCCACCCCCGAGTGCCTATCTGTGCCAGGCGGTGAGCTCCGCAGCTGTTGCATGATCTCCTGACCTCTCGCTGTAGCTCCAGAGGCAGGCACTGCTATGCCCCACCCCCATTTCACAGGTGAGCAAATTGAGGCTCAGAAAGGGCAAGGCCTTGCCCAGTACCTCCAGGCCTCCCTACATCTCTGCCTTAAGGGGCAGCCGCCTTCCGGCTTGGTCTGAGGCTGGGCCTAAAGCGGGTCCAGCTGTGGTTGCCTTTTATTATAGAAGCAGTGGCTGCCCCCCACCCCCCGAGCCCCCCCAGCCTGTGCCAGGTGTGCGACAGGGTCCTCTCTCTGCCCATCAGGTCCTGCTCCACTTCCTCCGAAGCGCCGTCCCCGGGCGGCCGGGCTCCGGGCGCTTTGCATCAGCTCAATGGCCAACAGAGCTTGGTTGTCTGCCCTCCATCCGTCTCCTCTGCCAGCAGGTACCAGGACTCGGGCGTCCCAGGGGATATGGTTCCAGGTGCGGAACCGCCGGGCCTGCGGGACGAAATCTGTGTTTTAAAAGCTCCCGGTGCATTACGGTGTGGGGAGCACTGGGCCGTAAGGGCCTTTCGGCTCCCGGCCTGCTGTGGGCGCTGTGTGGGAACCTGCCTTTGGAGCGGTCCCTCCCTCATCAGACCGGGAGCTGCTCAAGGCGAGAGCTGAGCCGTGGCCGGGGACTGTGCTGCCCCCGCAGACTGGGATGTGTCCCAAGCCCAGGCATCGGTCCTCCCCGCTGCGGAAGCAGAGATAGTTCTGGGCCCCAGGTTTGCCTTCAGGGTGTGATGCCTGCCTCCTCTGATGGACACTTGGCTCTCTGGGGCCAGGCGCCCCCTGCGAGGAGAGATGTCTGGTGTCTGTTCCCCCGGAGGATGGAGAAGCCCAGGGTGCAGGGGGCCCTCACTCGGGGGTCCTCTGACCTGCTTCCTGGCCCAGGGTGTGCCAGTGAGAGGGTCCTGGCAGGGCACGGACTGGGGGTCTGGGGCGGGGGTGAGGGCAGATGCCATAGTGGGGCCATGTGTCCTGCCTGACACCAGGCCCCTCTGGGCAAACATTTGTCCTTGTGTGTCACCAAGGGACCATTCAGGCGGCAGTAAGCCCGAGGGCGGGTACCGGAGTGAGCCTGCTGGCGGCAAGAGGGTATTTTTAGAGCTTTGACTGACAGCCCTTCATTACGCTGTTGCTGCCTCGGCCCGCCCCCAGCCCCTTCTGTGCTGGACAGAAAAGAGAGCACATTGTCATTCTGTCAAGACGAGGGCCCTGCAGCCCTGCCTCGGTCCCTTGCCCACTGGCCAGGTTATTTCTCTCTGTGTCTGGGGGCCAGGTGCCCCTGTGGCACTCCCAGCATGCCCCGCAGCCTGGATCCTCACCCATGGAGCCGTGATAAATGGCTTCGGCATCGCTGCCGTCACCTCGCACCCTCTGATCCCGCTCACTTTGTTCTCCCTTTAAAGCCAGTGGGCGGGTGTGGGGGGCTCTCTCTCGCCTTCCCCCTCTCCACCAGCCGTCTCCTGGATACTCGCAAGCCTGCGCTCTGATACCACTTGAAAGGGACCGCGACTCTCAGTTATCTGTCGGGTCTGGGAAGTCCGGCCGGGAGTTGCCTGTGCTGCCTGGTGGAGTGCATGGGGCGGGAGGACACGCCTGTGTGTGGATGTGTGTGTGCATGAGGACCATGTGCATGCCCGTGTGGATGTGTGTGTAGATTTGGGGATGTGCTAATATGCGTGCCTTTTAATTATGACAGCTTTATCATTTATTTTGATCTGCAGGCAGGCAAGCCTGCCCCATTCCCACCCACCACACAAACATCCTCTGTTCTTTAAAAAAAAAAAATTGTTTTTTGATGACCCAGTAGTTGCACTCTTAGGAACATGCACAACAAATTTGTGCATAAATGCGGATCAAAGGACCAGGACCAGAAAGCTATTTGTAACATCTCCAAGCTGGCAACCACCCAGATGCCTGTGCACAGTAGAAGGGATGAATATATGCCGAGACGCTCCTACACTGGGTTATTGAGAATAAAGACACGAGAATACACCATCGACAACCCAGGCAACAATGTGGATGCCCTGCGCAGCTATGATGTTGAGGGAAAGAAGCCAGAGAACAAAAGAGGACCGGTGGTTCGATTCCATGTATAGAAAGTTCAAAAACAGGCAAAGCTAGTTGATCAAGATAGAGACCAGGATGGTGGTTACCCCCAAAGGTGGTGGTGACTGCAGGGGTTACAGAGGGCTTCGGGGGCAATATTCTGTTCCTTGATCTGGGTCTCAGAGACCTGCGTATGGTCAGTGCGTAAAACTTCATTGAGCTGTACACTGCTAATTTGTGTATTTTTTCTGAGCATATTGCTAATTTTGTGTTATAGTTCTTCAAGGATTTTTAGCCTATTTAGTTCAATGAAAAATACTGTTAAGGTCTGGCTTAGAATTGCATTATATTATAGACTGAAGGCCCGGTGCATGAAATTCGTGCATGGGAGGGGGGTCCCTCAGCCCAGCCTGCAACCTCTCCAATCCTGTACCCCTCGGGGGATGTCCGACTGCCTGTTTAGGCCCGATCCCACAGTCAGACATCCCGCTCGCAATCCAGGACTGCTGGCTCCTAACTGTTTGCCTGCCTGCCTGCCTGATTGCCCCTAACCACTCTGCCTGCCAGCCTGATCGCTCCTAACTGCTTTCCCCTGCTGGTCTGATCGCCCCTAACTGCCTCTGCCTCGCCCCTGCTACCATGGCTTTGTCCAGAAGGATTTCTGGAAGATGTCTGATCTAATTAGCCTATTACCCTTTTATTAGTATAGATGAATCTGGGAGGATTTGCCATCTTGACAGCATTGGTTATTTCCCTCCATGAACATGGTATATCTTCTCTCTATGAACATGGTATATCTTCTCTTATTCACATTGCTTACATCTCCTTGTAAAGTTTTACTCTTTTCTCCAGAGTCCTGTGGACTTCTGGTTGGGTTTATTCCAAGGTGCCTTCTGTGTTGTTATTATTGTGATGGGAATATTTTTTCCTCTTGTTTTCAAATCTTTTTTAAAAAAATTGTGGTAAGATATACATAACTTAAAATTTGCCATTTTCACCATTTTAAAGTGCACAGTTCAGTGGTTTCACTATAAGCTGGAGACATTAAATTTGGAGAGAGTGTGTGTGTATGTGTTTATGAAATCTGCCAATTTGAATACGTTGGCAACCAATTTGAATTTTTTGAGACATCACTGTGCAAGGATTGGATTTGGCCTCTAGGCTCCCGGTTTGTGGCCTTTGACCCTGGTGACTCCTAAGGGCCCTTCTGTCTTGGTAGATTCTCCCCAACCTGCTAGCTTAGCTCCTGAGCTGTTGGCTGAAGGCTCCCCCATTTTCTCAGGAGACTGGGAAGCAGTCCCACCTGCTGGCTCCAGCCCCCAAACCAGTATGGCCATGAGCCTGGTTCCCTTCCTTTCCCTGTGTTGTACCCACATCTCAACTGGGGAGATGTCCTGACCAGACTCAGCCAGACAGAAAGGTTTGATGGGATCCGACCGCTCCTGGCGCCCGCTCCCTCTTGCATGCACAGGCTGTGTGGGTGCCTTTTCCTCTTGCGCTAAAGGAGAAAGGCTTTACCCTCTAGTAGTGAATTGCTTTATGTTGACACCTGCACACTCACAAGTGTAAAAATGTGCTCAGGTCAACGATGTGTGTCGCTGTGCTTTTCCCACTGTATTGGGTGGTGCTCTCTAGCGTCTTTTCTCCCTCCTCACCCCCGCCCCCCTCCCCAGGCATGCTTGCAAGCTGGTAGCGTCCTTTACGTCCCCATTCTTTCCCACACAACCACAGATGCACACACGCCTAGACACAGAACACGTGTACTGCCAGAGGTCTTGGAGGCCATGGAGTATATTACCCACGTGAGACATGGTGGATGTTTCTCTGCATTTCACTCTTCTCCTCTGACGCCGTGGAAGCTCTTGCTCAGTCTTTAAGTCCTTGTACAGGCCGAGTGCCAACCAGGTGTGCAGTGCTGTGAGCCAGTCATTTCCTGCTGCTGGGCACTTGGGTGTGAGCTAGGCTGTGCTGTGCCCCGAGGATGCCCTGAAATTGGACCATGTTCACACAAGCGTTTACCTCTTGCTCCTGCCCGGTGCCGTGTGGCCAGGCAGACTCGGTGATGATTCTCCCAACAGGGACTCGCTCGGGGAGCGGGGTCCTGCCAGCTCCTTCAAGGGAAAGACAGGAAGAGGGCCACACAGTGGGATTCGTGACCGCACATCCCTTCTTCCCCAGCCCATTAGCCAGAACCCAGTCACATGGTCCCAACCAAGCTCTTCCCTACCAGGCAGTCTCTGCCACGCCTTGTTTTAAATCCCCCCCCCCCCCATTATCCTACATAATAAAAGCCTAATATGCAAATTGTCCCCTCAACCAGGAGTTAAACCAGGGGGCAGGGCTGGCCGGCCAACTGCCCATGGCCCCTCCCCGCACAATCGGCCCCAATTGGGGCGGGCTGGCTGGACCCCACCCATGCACGAATTCGTGCACCAGGCCTCTAGTGAATAATAATTCAATAGCGTTTTTTTTTGTTTTTTTTTTTTGTCATTTGTCCTTAGGCTACGGTAGTTTACTTTCTATCAGATTTTGAGGGTTAGGCTTGCTGGGTCAAAGAAACTCTACCCATGTTTTTAAATGCAAAGTTTTCATGTCACTCCTGAAGTTTTAATTGGTGCTGCCAGACTTCGTCTCAAAAAGATTGTAATAATTTACATTCCCGGCAACCACACATGAATGTAGCCTTTTCCTAAGTCCCTGCCCGCAATGGCGTGATTGTTCTTTTACATTTTCCTCTGTGATATCTCATTGTCAGTTTAATTTGCATTTTCCCGGACCACTAATGAGTGCGAGCATCTTTTCATTTGTTTGTGGCCATTTGCCTTCGTTCTTTTGTGAATTGCCTATTCATGTCCTTTGCCATCATTTCTTTGGGGTTGTTTGCCCTTTTCTCTTCAATTTGTAAGAGCCCTTTGTATATTAGAGATGCTAACCCTTTGCCTTTGGCCTCACAAACATCTTTTCCGAGTTTATTGTTTGTCTGTTAACTTTGCTTATGGTGTCTCTTACCTGGCCAGAGAGTAATGTTTTTGTGTGGTTAAGTGCGTCTGTCTTTTTAGACTCTATATTCTGGGTTTGCACTTTAGAAGGTCTCTCCTCCCTGGAGGTCCTTTAAGAAGCTGCTGTCCTTTCATGGGCCCTGACCTGGAAATACCGCTCCCTTCTCCTGGGTGTTTGCAGCCACCCTGCTCCCCCGGCCCCGTGAGGACAAGGGCTCAGCCCAGAGGGTAGCTGGGTGTCTGGCTCGCACGGGTGAAGGTTGGGAGGAGCAGTACCCTGGAGGGGCCCTGAGCTTGGGACCGGGCGTCCGACCACCAGAACTGTCATGTGTTGCCCCTGTAACCTGGGCCGAATCCCCTGGCCTCTTTGGCCCTCAGTTGCTGCTGCCTTCCCGGGGGCCGCGGACCTCCGGTGGTAAAAATGAAACACCGCGCGGAAGCTGAGACGCGGCTGTCACGGGACAGGCGACAGTTTCTGAGTCTTGACAATGAAGGGCTTTATACGCATCATCTCATTTAATCCTCGGCGGTGCCCACACAGAGGCATCATGCCCTCTTCTTAGAAATAAGGAAGCTCCTGGCCAGGTAGCTCAGGTGGTTGGCATGTCAGCCCCAGATGCCAAGTTGCTGGTTCAACCCCTGCCAGGGCATGCACAAGAATCAGCCAATGAATGCGCAAACAAGTGGAACACACCTCTCTCTCTCTCTCTCTCTCTCTCTCTCTCTCTCTCTCTCTCCCTTTTTATTTCTCTCAAATCAATCAATAAAAAGAAAGAAAGAAAACAAAAGCACACAGTGGCTAAGCTACATACTCAAGGTTGCACAGCAGAGAGGGGCAAAGCAACAGTCCAGAATCTGAGTCATGCCTAACCTGTGTGTGTGTGTATGTATGTATGTATATGTGTGTGCATGTGTGTATGTATATCTGTATGTGCATGTGTGTGTGTATGTGTGTGTGTGTGGCTAGTGAGGAGAACTTTACAGTATTTCAGCGAGAGACCATGCAGAGCTTGAAGACTAATGTGAAAAGCGTGGGAAATTTTGTAAAACACCTTGGTATTTCCTGGGAGGACCACCTTCCTGACATTCAAAGTTATTAAAACTTGTCCAAGTGGACAGGAGGGGCCTCCAAGCAAGACTGGTGCCCGGGAGGCTGCGGGAGGCCTCTGATATGACATCGTCCCGGGAGGAAGGGGCAGGCCCGGGATGGGCGGGCTGTGGCAGGCACTAAGGCACCAGGGTCTGGGGCTCATGGGGCTCAGCTGGGCTCACATCGGGCTGGGGCTGAACCACCTGGCGAGTGACAGCCAGGTGGCCTGTCTCCATGGACCCTCCATCCCCACGTTGCCATGACAGCGCACACAGTTCACATCAACACACACACACACCACACACACACACACACACACACACACACACACACACGGGAATGCACCGCCTCTCCTATAATCAGAGCCCCTGGGGGCTCCTCGCTTCAGGTCTGGCTGCATTCATTCGCTTACAGGTCTCTCTCTCTGGCACCTGCCACTTTAAAAATATATATATTTTTATTGATTTCAGAGAGGCAGGGAGAGGGAGAGAGAGATGGAAACATCAATGATGAGAGAGAATCATGGATCGCCTGCCTCCTGCTCGCCCCCCACTGGGGATGGAGCCTGCCAGCCTGGCATGTGCCCTGACCGGGGAATCGAACCGTGACCTCCTGGTTCACAGGTCGATGCTCAACCACTGAGCCACCTTTTTTTAATGCTTTGTTCAATTTGGCCTCATTCTTCGGCAGACTCCCCCCAAGAGGTGGCAAAGGTGGTCCCCACAGCTCTGGGCTGGCATCCTACCAGCTTAGCATCCCAGCCAGTGGAAAGCCAGTACCCATTTCCCAGTCTGTCCGCCCGGACTCTCATTGGCCCACCATCCATCACATGACCCCCTCTGAACCCAATCCCAGAGGCCAGGAGCGGAGCTCTCTGATTGGCTGGCCCTGCAGCTACAGGTGGCAGCGGCTGTTTCCCCAAAGGAAATGAGAGTTACCGGAATAATGGGTGTTGCCCAAGGAAAACGAAGAGGTGCCCTGACACCATGCCTTTGGGGTTCCCTGGCTTTGGGGACCAGGCAGAGCCAGTAGCCCCGAGCCCGTAAGTAACACCCCCAGAGGAACAACCCACAGCTCCCACCTGCAGAGACTCACCCCGAGTGGGCCTTTGAGAGGAAGGAGCGGGAGAAACCCGGCCGTCCCTCCCCTCCGGGCTGCCCGTGCCGAGCTCCTGGCCGGGCTCCTCGTAGAAAGCTGGATCACAAAGCTCTGGAAATGCGTGTTTGGGATGGAAACACAGACACGCAGTTAATTATGGCGTCCTGCTCGGCGCCACCCTAATTAAGGCAGTTCCCTGTGGGGGCCAAGATTTAATGCTCTCTCTTTTATAGTGCGCGGTGGCCAGGGGGCGGCCCTGTCCTCTCCCCTCCCTCTGATGCCTCCCATCTGGCTGGCGGAGGGAGGGCCGGTGGAGAGGGCAGCCTGGCGGGCGGGCAGGCGAGTGAGAGAG
This sequence comes from Myotis nattereri, assembly GCF_964212035.1. Taxonomy (NCBI): domain Eukaryota; kingdom Metazoa; phylum Chordata; class Mammalia; order Chiroptera; family Vespertilionidae; genus Myotis; species Myotis nattereri. The sequence continues at coordinate 2,972,612 of NC_138090.1, forward strand.
GCTGGCTAGGCCCCAGTGGAGGGACAGACACAGCTGCCCTCCCAGGACAGGGCACTGGACAGGCGGGGTCCGCGTGAGGGGTAGTCATGTTAATCTTGGCTCGCTCGCCTGGGAGGGGGTGGGTGGGGTGGCAGTATCCCAGTTGGAAGGAAAATGTTAGGCCTCTCTGGGCTCCGGGGCCTTCCAGGAAGCGGGCAATGGCCTCCAGATGGCCCGGTGACATGGCCGGCCGGGAGGACACTCAGCGCCCGATGCCTGGCTCCATGTCCCCCGTGGTGGAAATAAATCAGGGAGGGCAGATCCACTGCCAACAATAGATTAAAAACACCATAGAATTTCCCTCTACTGCCCACAGCGTAGAACGGTCCAGTCCACTATCATAGAACTCATTGGGTCACAGAGCCGGTGTGGACATCAAAATCACTCCATACTCTATGCGAAGAAGATGAGGCCACGGGAGAAGTGATCTTCCCAAGATGCCAGCGTCCAGGTGTGAGGGACCAAGGATGTGACTGTAGATTGGTACGGATGACAGCGGGCACATGGATGCTACCTCGGGGGCCGGTGCCGAATGAGTGGATGGTTGACGGATACGATCTGAGGCCTTTACCTCGCTCAGTAGGGAACAGACTCTCCTGATCGATTAGTGATGCCTACCACGGGCACTGGAGGGGGCGTGGTGGTACCTTTGCCAAGTTTGGGCCGTTCTACCCAGAGGTCAGAGGGATGCTCTGAGACAGGCCCTGAAGGTAGGCAGTCTCGGAGGGTTTGGGCTGGAAAGAAGCCGGAAGTCAGAAGAGGACTGACGTGAGAGGCAGGAGCCCACAAAGCTCCTGGATGAATTGCCATCAAGCCGCCACGGGGATCAATGGTCAGGACTGCAAAATGGGAGCTTTTAAGCCTTTTGACTTTAAGGAATCTCCTGATGAAGCTCGGCTGTGTGCCTGCAGTCCTGCCTGTGAAAAGGGCGCACGCTGCATGTTCTCCTGGGAGTTTTCCTTCCCGGGAAGATGCTGTGATTTGGGGTTTCTGCTCCGCACGGCTGAAGGCAACCTAATCACCTAATGCAGTGATGGCGAACCTTTTGAGCTCGGCGTGTCAGCATTTTGAAAAACCCTAACTTAACCCTGGTGCTGTGTCACAGATAGAAATTTTTTGATATTTGCAACCATAGTAAAACAAAGACTTGTATTTTTGATATTTATTTTATATATTTAAATGCCATTGAACAAAGAAAAATCAACCAAAAAAATGAGTTCGCCTGTCACCTCTGACACGTGTGTCATAGGTTCGCCATCACTGATCCCTAATGCCTTCTTGGGGGAGAAATCAAAGCCCATTTTCCACAGAGAAGAAACAAAGTAGGGTCCTTTTGTCTTTCTCATTTTGGGGCTTCATTTGGCCACGGAGATGCACCGGACCTCCTAGAATCCTTCTAGAAACGCCTTCCTTCTGAATTAGTGTGCGAGGGGATTCGGGTCCTTCTGGCCTGGCTGCCCTGCTGGGCACAGGGTCCAGGTGCCAGGGACCGAGGATGGGACTGCTCAGAGCCCCGGCCCGCGTGGAGAGAGGCTGCAGCCCCTGCGGCATTTTCCTGATGCTTTCAAACCCCCACTGGGAATCGTGGGCCCTTTTCCATCCCAAATATGGGCCGGGGCTGGGGAAGGCGTGGGAGAACTCATTCGAGGCGAGCATAAACACGGCCATGCCAGTGGAGCCCCGGCCAGCAGGAATTCCAGGCCGTCCGCGCACCCTGCCAGCCTGGAGCTGGACCTTGGCTGGGACCCTCGGCTGTAGCTACTTTTAGCTGGGAACATTCCTCCCAGACGCTCGAAGGCCACATTGGAAGGACGAAGATTTACTCCACAAAGATCCCAAACCGGCTTGGGGCATTTCGGCATTTCCATGCCCGGCTCCCAAACCTCCCCTCCTGGGTGGTGGCACCCACCTACTTGTTAAGATTCGGAGCTGAGGAGGGAGGTGGACCTGGCTCTCTCTTGAGGTCTCTCTCTTATGGATTCTGGGCCACATACTTACCTAATACACTGGAGTCTGTTTCCTCACCTGGACAGTGGAGGTAACATTCACACCCACCTCCAGAGCCGTGGTGAGAACCAGGCGAGATAATGACGCAGGTGGGCATCCTTGCACATTCTAGTGTTTGTATCTGTCAGTCCAGGCGAGGCTATGCTGCAGTAACAAACATCCCCACGAGCTCAGTGGTGTACCGCAACAGAAGTTTTCTTTTACGCTCTTACAGACATGGCCGTAGGTCCGGTGCACAGCTCAGGGTTGTGTTTTGCCCGCATGGGACACGTGATCCAGAAGATCCTGTTCTGGTTCTGCCATGTCAACAAGAGGCCTCCCTGTTCACGGTGGCAGAGGAAGAGATCAGCTAAAGAATTGGGCAGAACACTCTTGCTCTCCATTTTTGGCCAGAATGCTCACGTGGCTCCATCGAGCAGCCGGGGTGTTGGGATGTATAGCTTTCTCTATGTCCAGGAAGGAAAAGGGGGCCAGGTATTGGGGAGCCCTTGTCATGTCTCCCACTGTGTTCAATAAACATTACTCCTGCCTTTATTGTCGACAAGGCACATAGAGGTGAAAAGATAGATGTATTTTCTTAATCCCTCGGGGCAGGCGGTCCTTTGCATCCTGTAGAGGCTTCCTTGACCTCGTTTCCATCGTCTCCCGGGGAAGATGCTGCCCCTGGCGTGAGAACAGAGGGAGGACGGGAATAAAGTGCTGGGGACCGGCCTGGTGGCTGGACACGCGGGTGCCAGAGCCATCTGACTCTGCAGAGGGACCCTGCACACGCCCCCAGGGAGGGCAGGAGGTGGGGCTGGCCCCTCAGCGGTTCTTTGTGGACGGGAAGGAGGACCCACCATGTGCCAAATGCCCTGTGTGCTGTCACTCGCGTGGTGATTAGCGCCCTGATCTTACCGGTGAGGAGGCCGCGGCTCAGAGCCCTGAACTCTCCTGCCGAAGTCACGTAGCCAAGGTGTAAGGAGGGTGGGGCCGGGGAGGGGTAGGTGGGTGTTGGCCTGAGGAGAGGGTCAGGGATGCCTGGGCCTCCCTCATTCCTCCTGCTCACATTATGGCTGAGCGGGCAGAACGGAGGGCGTTGTCGGCAACGTACCAAACGTACCAACACCACGGACAGGCTCTTTGCAGACATCCAGGTGCTCACGGGAGTTTCTTGCAATTGAAAAACTTGAATTTTGTAACTTGTCGGTGTCGAAGCAGCCACCGGCCTCTTTTGAATGGAAGGGGCTTGGGGAGGGGGTCTGCAGAGTGAAGAGGGGAATGTTCTCATGTTAGGGCCTTGGGCTGCCTAAGATCAGGGTCCAAGTCTCCTTTCCTTGTCAGATGGGGAAACTGAGGCCAGAGCGATTGCTCAGGGCCACGCAACAGGAAGTGGCCGAGGCAGGCGACACCTCGGTGCCCTGAGGCCCTGTCCCGCATCGACCGCCTGCACAGCCGTCTCGGGCGCGGAGAGAAAGGGAAGTCTGTGGGCACAAAGCCCGGCAGTGACATCCCGGCCACACCTCGCAGCCCCATTTCCCATCGGTGATCAATAGTGGGTGGTCATGGCGCCTGTGAGAGTTCTCAGAGCTGTCAGAGGAATCAAGAGGAAGGGGCACGCGGCGGGGACACCTGGTTTTCTGTGTTAACCGTCCCTGGGCAGCTGGCCTCCCAGCCAGCCCTCCCAACAGGGAACCACAGCCTGCTCCTCCCTATGCACGGGACCTGCTCCTCCCTATGCACGGGACCTGCTCCCCAAACCCGGAACTTGTTTTATTTTTTAAATTATATTTTATTGACTTCAGAGAGGAAGGGAGAGGAAGAGAGCGATAGGAACATCCATGATGAGAGAGAATCATGGACCGGCCGCCTCCTGCACGCCCCCCAATGGGGATCGAGCCCGCAACCCGGTCCTGTGCCCTGACCGGGACTCGAACTGTGACCTCCTGGTTCATACGTTGACGCTCAGCCACTGAGCCACACCAGCCGGGCCCTGAGCTTGGTTTTGCCAGGAACTGAGTTTGGAACATTCAGCCGTGGGCAGGCGGCTCGCAGGTGGAAGAGGGTGAATGTCCCGTCCCCGGGCGAGTGCAGGCTGAGCTGGGCGGGTGCAGAGGCTGCAGGGTGTCCCAGGCGGACCGGAGGCCCCTCCAGGTCTTGCCCCGCACTCGGGGAGCTTGATCTCTCCTTCTGCGTCTCCCACACCCCGTGGCCTCCAGCTTTGGCTGGGGTTTGGCCAATGGGGGATCGGAAGGCGCGGGAGAGAGCAGTCAGGCTGTTGGCTCCCCTCTCTCTCCCAGCTGGTGGCCGCCAGACGCCACCCTCCCGGGTCCGGTACCTGCTCTGTCCCTCGTCCTCCCAGGCTCCCCATGGTGCCCACCCCCTCTGGTTCCCCTTCCCCTATAAACGCCCTGTCATCATAAACTCCCCTCGGCCACCCCCTGGAAGATGCCATCTGTTTCCTGCCCGACCCCGCGCTGATACAAACAGGAAGGACGGCCGTCAGTCCCCGGGACCCAGGCTTTTCCGAAGGTGCGGCCCCCAGTCGCCTGCTCAGCCGCTTTGTCCTCCCGCGTCTCTGACGGCCGGTCCCTCCCTGCCCTCCCTGTGCCGGCTGCCCAGCACCCCCCCCCCCGCACCCCCTCCCCCCGTATTTATTTATGGAATGACATGCGCGCAGTTTCCTCTTGTGTTTAATGTGTCAGCGTTTCAGAGGACTCGGACTTCAAGGTTTGGCTTTTGTTGACAATAATGAGATCGCCGGACAGTTAGCGTTTGATTTCGCAGTTTGCCCGGGAGGGGAAGATGAAAGAGTGAAGGAGCCGGGCTGGTTCCTGTGACCCATTTGCCGGGAGGGGCGGGGTGGGGGTGAGGAGAGAAATCCGCTTAAAAATGTCCACGTTGGGACCCACTCAGGCCGCCCGCAGCCGCAGGCTTCGCTAGGATGACCCGCGAGGCCCCGGAGGCTCCTCAGGGCTCGCCCTGAGATCCCCTCAGCTCCGACACCCCCTCCCCGGGCTTCAATCCTGGGGTGAGGGAGAGGAGACGGAACTCCACAAACGTTGATTATTCTCATTATCATTCTTGATCGAATGATGGCTATTGATTCAGCTCAGCCGCTAACTCGTTGGCACAGGATGGCCTCACGACGCCAGCCTCAGCTTCCCCTCTGTGCGGCGAGGAATGGCTGAACGAGGCGATCCAAACCCGCCTGAGCCCCGACATCCGCCACCTATCGCTCCCCGTAATTGTGTGAATCAGGCGGGAAGAGCCTGGGCGGGGCGTGGGGGTGTGGGTAGGCCTGCGGGTGCTGGAGGGACAAGGGGGTGCTGGAGTCTTCTCTGCTCCCCGTCATGGGCTCCTATAGAGCCCTGAGCCCCAGGAGGACAGGACTCAGATGGGGGCTGTAGAGCGTGGCCCATGGAATCCCGGAGAAGTGGGGTGCTGGGGGGCAGGGCAAGCTGGAGGGTCCGAGCGGGCCTCCTGTGAGTTACCCCACTGACCGGCTGACGGACGAAACACCACCCCGAGAACGACTGCGCCGCCGGGTCTGTTCTCACCGCCCTCCTACACCTCGGCCTTTTCTAGACCACGGAGGCCTCCCGCTGAGCTCCGGCCTGGCCCTCGATTTCACCTCCCTTTCTAGCTCGGCCTCCTCGGTGGCATCCTCTCCGCCCCTCCTCCCAGGTTGTCACTCTGTCCGTCTATCCCGGCGGAGACACTTCCAAACAACCAGCTAGGTCTGGGATGTGGGAAGGTGACCATCGGGACAAAGCTGTCTGTCACCGTAAAAGAGGTGAAGGGGACTCAAAATCTTGGAGCAAGAAGAATACTAGGCCAATGGGGAAACTGAGGCCCAGAGAGAGGCGAGAACCCATGCCTTCCAGCTTGGCTCAGCACGGTAGCCCATCCCCTAGGCCTTGAATCCCCTACAGCAGGGGTGGGGAACCTCCGGCCCGAGGGCCGTATCAGGCCCACGAAATCATTTGGTCTGGCCCTGCCAAGGCATGAGGGGCGAGTGAATGACATGTTTGACCACCTAGAGCAGGCTGCTTTTTAAGGTGGTAATTTTGCATGGCCCACGAATGATGCCAAGGCCCACAGATATCCAAATGGCCCTTGGGATATAGCAAAGTTTCCCCACCCCTATGCTAGGCGCTTCCCAACCTCCTCTCTCCTCCCCCTTCCTCCATTCCCCTTCCTGGGGCCCGCCGCAATGTAAGAGAGTTCCAGTCACTCTGTGCTTGTCAGCACTTGATACTGTCAAATTTTAAACAATTTAGCCATTCTCATCGGAGCCGAGTGTTATCTGCCTGTGGTTTTAATTTGCATTTCCCCGGTGACTGAGGATGTTACACATCTTTTCACGTGGTTATCGGCCATCTGTGTATCTTCTTTAATGATGCGTCCAAATCTTTTGTTTAGTAGTTTGTTTTTAATTAGGCTTTGAAAGTAATTTATATCTTCTGGATACAATGCAAAGTGTTTCTTGTGTGTGTGTGTGTTTAATTAGAATCTGTTTATAATATTTAAAGAGATTTCCAATAAAAGTTGGATTTCTGGGTTAAAATTTTTTATGGAAGGTCTGGCAGGGTGAGCCCAGCAGCCCGCGTGGCAGCAGTGACGGCATCCTCCCACCTCGACGGGCCAGCCTCGTAGGCATGTGAGTTGGAGACCCTCTGAATCACGCCTTCTTCCCTGGTCCACCTGTGATGTGCTGTGCACACTGACAGCGCCCCCTAGGGCTGAGTTCAGATTTTGCACCATTTCCCCCACCATCTTCCCCTTGGTTCCTTTTTTTTTTTTTTACAAATAGCCATATGGACCATAATATTAAAATGAAAGAGGTAAATCCATGTTAACTCCCTTTGTCTTCTAAGTCTTATTTCTGGAGTCCACCATTAACCTCTTTGCGACCTCGGGCTGGTTATTTAAATGCATCAGCGCCTCAGTTTTTCCATCTGTAACATGGGCACAATCGTCTCCCCACTAACCACTACCTCTTCCAATGCGGAGGTGAGGTTCTGGTGGGCCCGGGGATAGAAAATCAGGAACTTCAAGAAAAACAGTTGTTTACAGGCTTTGTTAAAAAGAAACAAAGGTACTGAATAGGGCTGAAAACTCAAATGCCCTGAAGATCATGAAAAAAAAAAAAAAGTTCAGAAAACTGGTTACTTCATTCCCTCCATTGAGGACCAGGATTGCCAAATATTTAAAGAGAAATTAGAAATAAAATATTTTATTTCTTTATGAAATATTTAAGAGCTGATTATATATATATATAATATATATATATATATATAATATATTTTTATTGATTTCAGAGGAAGGGAGAGAGAGATAGAAACATCAATGATGAGAGAGAATTATTGACCGGCTGCCTCCTGCATGCCCCCTACTGGGGATTGAGCCTGCAACCTGGGCATGAACCCTTAACCAGCATCGAACCTGGGACCCTTCAGTCCAAAGGCCGATGGCCAATTCACTGAGCCAAACCAGCTGGGGCAAGGCCTGATATATTTTTAAGTCTTTTAATATTTCATTAGTATTTAAGTAAAACATCATCACAGGGGTCAAATAAGACCTACCGAGGGCCCGCCCGTTTGAGACACGCCCCCCTGGGGCTGGCGGGGAGGTTTGGGGTCTTCCTCTGAGAGCCGCCCCCCCTCTGGCTCCGGTCCAGCCTCCTCCAGGCTGCAGAGCCCTCCCCCACCCCGCGCCTCCCGCCTGGTGCCAGGGATGACTTCAGCGGGAGACAAAGGGGCCTTCATGTTCAAAGGCCAGCAAGAGGTTCATCCTCTGTCCTCACAAACAAACAGGGCGGCTTTGATCCGGGCGGGGGCGGGGGCAGCAGCTCCCATTAGGAGATCGGCGGGACTGGGCCAAAGAATGTTTGTAATAAAATAAAAGCTCTACGTGGCGGTAACGAAGGGGAACAGGAAAACGGGGTCCCTCGGGGTTCTGGGAGCTGGCCCATTGAAGTGGATTAACCGAGGGGCCGCCGCCCTCAGCCCGGGTGCCCGTTCCCTGAAGCAGGCCCCTGCTCACCTTAGCGGACAGCGCCCCTTCCTCCAGGAGTGACCGCTGTCCCTCACTCGCTGCACCTTCCCCGTGCCCTCCCGTGGGAGTCGCCCCTGCTGCCCCTGCCCGTCCCCATCGCCCTGCCGGGGGTGCCCACTCGCGCTTCACAGCAGGGCCTGGGCTCCCTCCTGTGGAAACCCTGCTTCCCGGGAGGCCGGGACCCTCGTGCCCTGGACGGCAGGTCTCCCCAGCGCCCACACGCACTCGGCGTGGAGGAAGGGGCCGGGAGACGCTGAGCCAGGTCCATGGGTGATGTGTCAGCTTCCGCGGACGGAGGCACAGCCTGGCATCGCCAACGTGCCAACCGCGTTATGTCCGTCACCGGGGCTGCCGCGCCCGCTGCTCCGAATGTGCCCCGCACCCCACGGCGCCACGACGGCTTAGGGCAGGGATGGCGAACCTTGTGAGCTCGGCGTGTCAGCATTTTGGAAAACCCTAACTTAACTCTGGTGCCGTGTCCCATATAGAAATTTTTTGATCTTGGCAACCATAGTAAAACAAAGACTTATATTTTTGATATTTGTTTTATATATTTAAATGCCATTGAACAAAGAAAAAATCAACCAAAAAAATGAGTTCGCGTGTCACCTCTGACACGCGTGTCATAGGCTCGCCATCACTGGCTTAGGGTGTGACTCCTTCCATAAATCCATTAAAAAATATATTTTTTATTGATTCAGAGAGGAAGGGAGAGGATGAGAGAGAATCATCCATCTGCTGCCTCCTGCATGCCCCCTACTGGGGATCGAGCCCGCAACCCAGGCCTGTGCCCTGACCGGGAATGGAACCGTGACCTCCTGGTTCATAGGTCGATGCTCAACCCCTGAGCCCCACCCACCAGGGCTTCCCCCCTTTTCGTTGGTGATTCCTTCCCCTGAGAAAGCCCAGGTGCGTTCTGTCCCAGATGATCTTTGTCACTTCCTGGCGGGCAGGGACCCCTGAGCAGACACTTCCTGGGGGAATGGGGACCCGAGTCACCCAGCCGGCTCTCGGGGCTCCGTGTGAAGGGGGCAAGAGAAATTCCACCCCCTCTCTCCCTGCATGGGGTTCTGCTCCCGGGAAACCGAGTTCCGTCTGGGTTTATCTGTAACGTGTGACTAGAGGGAGTCCTTCCCTTGACGTGGAATTCCTTCAGCTTTTCTTCTCTTTTTTTCTCACCATGAGCATCAGCTAATTTGTATGACTTGACATCCCTTGCTTCTGAGTTACCAGCGAGTCGCTGTAATGGGGGTATAAGTCTTGTTGCTGTCTCCCCAGTGACAGGAGAAGCGACTGTAAGAAGACAGGGTGACTCTGAGGACGCGGCTGTCTCCCATCCTCTGGTGGTGGAAGAGGGGGAGGGTCCCAGAAACGGGGTTCCGGAGAGGCGACTCTGATTTAGCTCTTGGAACAGATGCTGATCCCTGAGCCTGGGAGGTCGAGCCAGTGCCCGGACAGGGAAATCCAGGAGGCCACCCTGGAGGTGGCTGTAGAGACACCTGTGGTTTTTTTCTTCTCACTGGTCGCAGATGTTTGAAATCCATCCAACTTTCGAGTTAGGTTCCTGAAGCCCTACCTCTGTCCACTAACAGGCCACCCACGTTGCTGTGTGTAAGCCCAACAGGGGCCCGGAGCGCAGTGCAGAGGGCCCCTGCCTTCCCGGCGTGCTGGGTGCCGACGGCTCCTTTGTCGGCGGATTTCAGTGGGCTCGCCCCTCAGCCTAGGGAGGTCTCTGCTTCACCCAGTGGACAGGTTCAAATGTCCACTCTCATCCTGAGGCGCCCCCCCCCCATCACACCCAAGATGATGCATGAGCCAGTGGCTGGCACCCCCGTGGCCGAGTCCAGTTGACCCGTAAGTTCACCATCACCACCTGCCCCAGAAGCCATGTCCGTGAAGGGGAGAAGGGATGTGTCCCAGGCCATGGGCTTGGCATTGCCGGGGAACCCTTATGTACACAGAAAGCCACCTGTCGCTCTGGGGGCCACGGTAGCACTTTCCTGGGGTGAACTGACTGTACCCCATCCTTGCCAATAACCACCCCTCATTGCACCCAACACACCTGTGAGTTGTGCTCACCCACACGTCACATCCACTGCCTCCAAATTCCCCCTTCACCCCCCTACCTCCGGCCCAGTCCTGGGTGGTCCCAGCTGCCTGCACCTCAAGGTGGACGCCCTGTCCCCTCCTGCCTCCCAGCGCCCACTCTCTGTCCATCCCGCAGTGGCTGCTGGGGTGGCCCTCAAATGCTCTCCCTTTGTCTCAGATGCCCAGGGTGCTGGGCTGGCGGGGTCTCTAGAGACGGGCGCCCTCTCCAGCCCCCCCCCCCACCTGCCCCCTACAGCTGGGAAGCTGAGGCCGGGAGAGGAGAGGGACTTGTCTGAAGTGGCTGCCCGCCCTCGGGCCCTGGGCATCCTGTGTCCCCAGGAGCAGAGTGAGAAGGGGGCTGTGAGCGTGGTGGGGAGTCCGCATGCAGGTTACGTGATGGGAGGGGGAGTGTGTGCGTGTGAGAGATGTGTGCGTGCTGTGCACATGAGTGGGCATGTGTGGCTCCTACAGGATGACCCCAGGCAGGGGATGCTGAATGGGGGGTGGGGGTATGGGAGTTGGGCAGGGGCCAAGCAGAGGTGGTAATGAAAAAAACTGCTTCTTGCCCGGACGGTGTGGCTCAGTGGTTGAGCATCAACCTATGAACCAGGAGGTTACGGTTCGATTCCTGGTCAGGGCACAGGTCCGGGTTGCGGGCTCAATCCCCAGTGTGGGGCATGCAGGAGGCAGCCGATCGATGATTCTCTCTCATCATTGATGTTTCTATCTCCCTCTCTCTCCCTTTATCTGTGAAATCAATAAAGATATATTTTTAAATAAACACGCTTCTCTGGGGCCCTCCTAGGGGAGCGAGAGGCCCACCCCCTTCAGACATAAGCGAGTCCATGCACACCGGGGCGGGCTGGGGGGCTGCGGTGGCTGTTCTGCCCCAGCTCTCCTGGGTGGGTGGGGGTGGGGTGAGAGCTTGCCGAGGGTCCCCCTGCCCCTTGGCGCCAGGCAACCCCAGGGCCCAGCTCTGCTGACCGTGTCGAGCTGTGTGCCCTGCTCGCGGCCCATCGGGTGAGGACTTCTGCCATCTGTGCAGGAAGGGCTGTGGCAGGCTGGGGGCGGCCTCCAAACACCATCTCCCGTGCCAACCGCTGCCCCCTGGCCTTGGCGAGACCCGGGAGGAGAGACAATGCCGCCACTTGTTCGCGAGCCTCAGAGCCCGCGGTTCAGCGGGCCGGCCTTTCTGCTGCCGTGACATCCTTCTTCTGTTTGGTATTCAAATGCCTTTAACGAATTCAAATGCTAGAGGCCGTGTGTGCGTGTGCGTGTGTATGCGTGTATGTGTGTGCATGCGTGTGCATGCACATGTGAGCATGTGCATGTGTGTGTGCGTGTGTGTGTGCATGTTTGTATACTTATGGAAGGAAATGCTGAAGAGAAATTTAGTGTGGTGTGAGAAGGCCTGGGTCCCCCAGACCCTTTCAGGGGGTTGGCAAGGTCAGAGCGAGTTTCCTAATGACACTGAGATGTCCTGTGTCCGTTTTGCTGTGTGGACATTTGCCCTGATGGTGCAGGAACCGGGGGTGCAGGAGGTGGGGGTGCAGGAGGTGGGGGTTCAGGAACCGGGGGTGCAGGAGCTGGGGGTGCAGGAGCTGGTGTATACAGGTGAGGTTGTCATACACGTGCTGGATGAAAACCAGAAAAAGAGATGGCATCACTTAAGAATGCCATGGCCCTGGCCAGTGTTGGTCAGTGGTTAGAACGCTGACCTATGGACCAAAGGGTCATGGGTTTGATTCCCAGTCAAGGGCCCATACCTTGGTTGCAGGCTTGATCCCCAGCCCCGGTCGGAGTGCGAATGAGAGGCAACCAATTGATGTGTCTCTCTCACATCAATGTCTCTCTCTCTCTCTCTCTCTCTCTCTCTCTTCCCTCCCCTCCCCTCTCTCTAAAAAAAAAGGAAAAAATATCCTCAGGTGAGGATTAAAAAAAAAAAAGAAGAATGTCCTGAAAGCGGGAACATGGATTGATTTGCTAATTTCTCCGTCCTTGCATACAGCTGTCTTCAGGTTGTGTGTGACCAGTGCCATGCATGCAGCATGTCTCCGCACGCCGAGATACAACCGTTATCTCAGGAAAAGTGCCTGCGCCATTGTCTGACTCGCGCGCTGAACACATTTGTACTTGGAGAGAAACGATGGTTATTCGGACTCGACAGACATTTTCTTGAAAAGGCCTGAAGTGTGCCTGGCACCGCGAGGAAAAGAATGGAGGCTATTTACTGCCGATGATAACATTCAAGCTTCAGAACAGTGGCGATGAATGCCTGGGCCAGAGTGAGCGTCCGATCAGCGCTGTCCTCCCCTCCCCTCCCCTCCCCTCCCCTCCCCTCCCCTCCCCTCCCCATCTCCTCCCATCTCTCCCCATCTCTCCCCTCTCCTCGGTGGGGATTAGCTGCAGCGTCCTGGCTGGCAAGCTCTGAGAATTTAGCAGGAGCTGGGGGAGGAGGGATAGTTAGGGCACAGGGTGAACTGCTAACAGTTCCTCTAAGCACAGCAACTTAAACGACATAGAAGTTTTTCCTCTTGTGTAAGACTCCAAGTTAAGAGGTAGTCTGGGAGTGGGGTGCGATTGGGCCAAGGAAGTGGCTCAGGGCCCAGGCGACTTCCATCTCATTCTCTGCCCGTCCCCACGGTTGAACCTGGACCTCTGCCCCGTGCAAAGGAGGAAGGACGAGGTGAAGGGCCAGCACACGTCTCTGCTCACCTCCCGTCCACACACGGCCACACGTAGCTGCAAGGGAGCCTGGAAAAGGGGGTGCCTGGCTGTGTGGCTGTTCCATCACTATTTTTGTTGAACCTCACATGAGAATATTTTTTCCATTGCTTGTTCAGAGAGTAGAAGGCGGGGAGGAGAGAGAGAGATTGAGGAAGAGAGAGAGAGAGAGAGAGAGAAAGAGAAGGAGAGAGAGAGACATCGATGTGAGAGAGACACATCAATTGATTACTTCCTGCTCACACCCCTACCAGGGACAGGGAGTGAACCCACAACCCAGGTATGTGCCCTTGACCGGGAATTGAAGCCTTGACCCTTAATGCCCAGGCTGATGCTCTAACCATTAAGCACACCAGCCAGGGCGGTCTTTTTCCCTGTGGGCGGGAGCCCAGTCCGATTGTGCCCTCCCACCCTTTCCCTGCCTCCAGGGTACATTTTACTTGGGCCGCGGAGGGCGGAACTGGTGGCCACAGGCTGGGTTCCAGCAGGGACGCACATTTTATCTGGCCCACACCATGACTTAAATTTTTTTAAACTGGTGGCCAATAGTAAAATTTGGCGGTTTCACCTAGAAACCTGTATTTCCAGCTACTCTTGAAAAATCAAAAGATCCAGCAGCTCCGAGCCCTCCGGCGGTCACTGAGCCGTCACTGTCCCTTTTGGCTGGGTGTGCGCCCCCAGATCTATCTGGTCCCAGCCCCCCTCTCTCTTTCCTGCTCCCCCCCCCCAGGAGGTGGTTGGTGGCTCCTGGTTCTATGGAGTCTGTGGGCAGTCCTGTGACCATTCAGGTCTCAGTTTGGCAGATCAGGGCCATGCCAGGGCTTTGGTGTGTCGGGCCGTGTTCTCACCAGAGGGAACCTATGGAGGTGCTCAGGGCCGGGCCTCCATGGCACCCTCCTGCCCACCTTCTCTTCCTCCCCTGCCTCCTGCCAGGCTGGGCATTGTTTTGGGACGCAAACATACACACGTTATTGGAACCCCAGATCAAAGGCGGCGCCCCACGGCCGCCTCTCAATGGTTCCTTTGTGCAGACGGAAGCCTGTGAGGAGGTGGGACCCGGGCAGAGAGGAGGGCGGGAGGAGGGGGGGGGCGCCGTACAAAGATACTTGTCCCCCAGAGAGGCCTGCAGACGATGATGTTAAAGCGGCGCCAGGTGGAGGACGCCCCCCACTCGCTGCTGGAAGTTGCCCGTCAGATTCTCAGGAGACACGGGCCCTGTGTGTGGCGTCGGCGGAAGGGACAGCGGTGCTGGGTTCCCCGCAGCGGCCTCCTCTGCCCTGGGTGCGTGTGATATGGGCAAGAGCCGTGTGGAGCCCTAGGGTGGCAGGGACCTGCCCGTGGGCACAGAGGCGGAGGAAACAAACATGGCATGGGCCCGGGGAAGGCCGCAAACGTCGTGGGGGACAGCGTCACCTCTGGTCAGGTGGCCCGTTTGCTCAGCCATGCCTGCCGGCAGCTAACGTTTCTAAAGTCCCTCCTGTGTGCCAGGCACCGAGTGGTGCGAGGTGGGTACAAGCACGCCCAACTCGGGGTCAGGGCGGGCAGGGTGCTCTGCTGTGCCAGCCCCTCTGGGGCCAGCGGCACCCCGGGGCCTGTGGCTGGACCGGATGCCCGAAGCGTCTCACACACATTGTCTCGTGTATCTCCAGGGCTGCTTTGAACAAAGAAGTGCTTTGAGAGTTTAGCTGCTGCGCCAGGAATCCTGCCTGCTGGGGAGGGTGGGGGGTGGTGGGGAGGGAGCGAGCAGGTATGAGAAGGATTTACTGAGAAGGGGGTTCCCTAAGAGGGAACCCCTGAGGACTGAATGGAGGTCAAGAGGTCACTGTGGACTTGGAGCAGGTGAGCAGACTCTTGCTGACCCCTACGCCTCTGTCCATGAAACTGTCCACACTCACTCCCCAGGGGTCCCACCCATGTCAGCCTTGAAGTGCCCTCTATGTGCCATGTGTCCCGGGCACATCTCTCCACCCACACTCGCTCCTGAACTCCAGGCTCATAGGTCCCACCGCCCACTGGTCTCGCTGCTCCGATATTCAACAGGCCTCTCTAACGTGTGCAAACCGGAGGCGCTTGCCTGCCCCGCAGACCAACCCCACCGCAGGTAGCCTCGGCTCCGTGAATGGCCGCTCCCTCCTTCCGGGCGCTCAGGCCAGCAACCTGGGCCTCTTCCTTAGCTCCCTCTTCCTCTCCCACTCCACCTTCCAATGTATTCGCTCTAAGTTCCGAATACATTCGGCATCGGCCTTCTCACCTCCTCCAGGCTGTCACCCAGGCCTGAGCCACGGTCACAGTCACCTCTCCGCCCGTCTCCTTGCTTCTGCCTGGTCTCTGGCCACCACTCTCTAATTCGCACTCAGCTCCCAACACGGCGGCCCAATCGTCTCCCTCCGTGAAAGCTGCAGCCCTCGCCGAGGCCTTTGAGGTTGTCATGACTGAGCCTTGCCACCTTCCAACCTCACCTCTTCCTCCTCCTTGAAAGCCCCTCTGCCCCCGCTGCTTCAGAGCCGCTGGCTGCCTAGTTCCCCAGATAGTCACACATGTGCCCACCCCAGGGCCTTTGCACTTGCTGTTCTCGCTGCCTGGACCGGCGTTCCCCTGGTGTCTTCCTCATTTGCAAGCCCTCGTGCTGACCCTCCACCGAAAATGGCGACCCCCTCCCCTGGCACTTCTTCTCCCTCTTTCCGACTTGATTTTTCCCCCCATGGACACACCCTACACCTCACTGATTTGCTTCTGTCTAAGAGACAAAGATAACATAAGAGCTGGATGTAAATTAGGCCCCCAACAGGTCTTTGCCGAGTGACTTCATTCCTGAAAGGGAAAGGCCTCTATTTCTTGGGGCCCTCCTCCCTGACTCTGTCCCTCCTTCCCAGTACCATGACTTACCCAATGACGAGGCTCGTTATATCACCCTGGTCGCTGCGGAGAAACCGGAACTTTCTAGAGCAGTGGTTCTCAACCTTCCCAATGCCGCGACCCTTTAATACAGTTCCTCAGGTTGTGGTGACCCCCGATTTCACTGTTACAAATTGAACATCATTAAAGCATAGTGATTCATCACAAAAACAATATGTAATTAGACATGTGTTTTCCGATGGTCTTAGGCGACCCCTGCGAAAGGGTCGTTCGACCCCCCAAAGGGGCCGCGACCCACAGGTTGAGAACCTCTGGTCTAGAGCCTCTGAGTGCGATCCGCAGACGAGCAGCACAGTCTCACCAGGAGCTTGCTAGGAATGCTGGTTCCCAGGTCCCGCCCGGACCGCCGTCAGCAGGGGAGCCGCACTAAATCCCAAGCAGCCCTAATCTAGGCCGTTTGACCCCAGGCAAGAAAGGGGGACAAGGGTCCCCCAGGAACCCAGGGCCAGAACATCCAGGCAGACCTCACAAGGTGTGGACCTGGGAATCGGCTGTGATGGGGGCCAAGCTTGTCTGTGCGTCGGTCTCTCTCCTCCTGGTTCCCTAGCTCTCCTGCTCTCCTCCGCTCCTGCTTCTGCTCTGTTGGCTCGTCAGCCCACATGGACTCCGTCGGCTGCGCCAGCGCTGGGACTGGGAGCCCGTCAGCTGCCCTGACCCCCAGGGATGGGCCCAGGCCCTGGGTCTCTCTATTCCAATTCTGCAGAGAGATGCTGATTGGTCAGGCTTCTGGGTCCGGCGTCCCATCAGCGGTGGCCAAGGAGTGAAGGGGTCCTGTGGTCCCAGCAAGGTAGCCAGGCCACCCCGAGGCTGTGCTCTGTGAGCGGGGGGAGGGGGGTGGGGGGGTGGGGGGGGAGGGGGGAGATGAAGGAGGGAGAGGAGGGGGAGAGGAAGGTAAGCTCCTAAGGAAGGCAGGTGAGGCAGGCACAGGGACTGCCAGCATCGCTCCCGTGGCTGCTCTTCCTCCCACCTCGAGCCGTGGCTTTAAGAAGTCCCCGACCCACAGGGCCTCCTGTGTAGGAGGTATTTGATTGCCTGTGTTTCTTTCTCTCTTCTCACACTCTATTGCCCTTTCCTGGGCGCCATCTCCAGAATCCCCGTGCCCTTCGCATGCAGGGCAGTTTCACTCGTCCCTCACCCCATCCAGGCCACTGAGCCGCGCCTACAGTCGCGGGGGGCTGTGGGGAGAAGCTCTCCAGGGACCGGAAGGGACCAGCATGCTTGGACAGTACATTTTTCTTTAGTATATTCCAGGCCTTCCTCCTCCTCCTCCTCCTCCTCCTCCTCCTCCTCCTCCTCCTCCTCCTCTTCCTCCTCTTCTTCTTCCTTCTTCTTCTTTTTAGATATGATTTTATTGATTTTTAGAGAGAGAGGAAGGGAGAGATAGAAACAGGGATGAGAGGAACATCATGGCTGCTCCTGCATGCACCCTACTGGGGATCGAGCCCACAACCTGGGCATGCGCCCTTACCAACTGGGAATCGAACCAGTGACCTCTTGGTTCCTGGGTCAGTGCTCAACCGCTGAGTCACACCAGCCAGACCCCCAGATCATATTCTTGGCAGCCGTCCGTCCCACTCTCTTGATCGCTACACACCCAAGGACAGAGGTAGGTTGGGTGGGTTTCTCTTGTTCTACATAGAGCACCCCCTATGGGCAGGGCTGGGTACTGCATCTAGAGATGCAGGTCAGGCAAGACCCCCCAAAAGGAGCAGCAAGTGGAGAAAGAGGAGAAGGGACCTAGTCTATTCAGAGTGGTCAGAGCTCCTAGGTTAGAAGGTCCAGGAGGGTTTGAAGGGGGCCAGGTCAGATGGTTGAACCTGGGGATAAGTGTGGGGGTGGTGTCCCCTGCCCCCCCCAGCCTCCAGCTCCGCGTCTGACACATTTCACCTCACCCAGCTTTGCCAAATCTCAAGCCCCGTGAAACCGTTTCTGCTATAATCTCTCTCTTATCTCTCCCTTGCCTTCCTTCCCCATTCTCCTCCCCCCAAGGATGGGAAATCTTCAAAGAAAAAGATGTGTCACTGTAAGTATACAGCCCAAGAAGTGGGCCAGATAAATTATTAAAACATAAAAAGACTGTGAGTCGTGGCTGGGGAAGCCAGCCGAGACCACAGAGCCGCCCCAGGTGGGTGGTGGGCTGGTGGCGGTGAGGAGCCCCTCCTCAGAGCCCTAACCAGGCTAAGGTTTCCGCGTGAGGCCCGTGGTCACACGGGTTCCCTGCCCAGGGCCAGGTGGGGGTGTCCGGGTTCCAAGACAGCCAGGCCCTGGCGCCTGGGGAGGGCCGGGCTGAAGGTGGAGGGGCCTTTGTGTCTGGGCTGGACATTGGGGATTTACTTCCCCCAAGACTCAGACTGGTAACTGCGAGTTTTAGCTGTTGCTTTTATCTCTTTTTGAACTGCAAAAAGAGACTCCCCAGGGGCAGGGGGGCTACTTTTTTCTCATGAAAGAAGAAAGCCGCGGCCGGTTTAAGGAAGTAGCCGACTCTGAGCGCTGTGAGAAAGAACACGCAGAGTTGGCCTTTGATTTCCACGCACCCCGGCACCGGTGGGGGGTGGCGGGTGGGTTGGGGGCGAGAGAGACAGACAGCAACCCCCACCGAAGGCCGTTCCCACCGAAGGGGGGTCTGATCCAGACACTCGTGCTCCTCCCCGCCCCCCCCCCCCCCGCACCTGCCATCCTGCTCTGGCCTCTTGCGAGAGCCCAGGGCTGCTCATGCAGGCACTGTGGGCACTTGGGGCTGGGTGCTGCCTTCTTTCGGGGCGCAGCCTTATGCACTGTGGGGTGCTTAGCAGCAGCAGCCTTGGCTGCTTCTTGCCAGATGCCTTCAGACATCATCCAATGTCTCCATGTACGCGTGTGCGTGCGTGCATGTGTGTGTGCATGTGTGTGAGCGCGCGTGTGCGTGTGCGCACGTGTGTGTGTGTGTGTGTGCACAGATTGTCCGTGGTTGAGAACCGTGGCTATAGCTGGTGTTGCCTTCTAACGCACCACTCTATTGCCTGTGCATCACATTGACTGTTTCTTTTTTAAAAAATAATTCACTGTTGAAAGTATTACCTATGTTCCCCTCCCATGGGCCCCCTCCAGTCCGCCCCTGCCTCAGGCCCTCACGGCCCCATCGTCTGTGGCCATGGGCCGTGCATCGATGCACACGAGGTTCTTGGTTGATTACTTCCCACCCACCCACCCTCCCCGCCTTCCCTCTGAGATTCCGCTCTCTGTTCCACGCTTCTGTGACCCTGGATCCGCTCGGTGCGTCCGTTTATTTTGTTACTTAGATTCCGCTTATGAGTGAGATCATGGGACACTTGACATTGGCTGTCTCTTGTCTGCCCTCCTCCCAGCAGAGGGTGGCCTGAGAGTGGGGCTTGTCTAGTTTGTTCACGGAGTACCGTAAGTGCCTAAAGCAGTGCTTGTCGCGTAGCGGGCACCGAATCCGGCTTTGTTCCTGCCCTGGGGACTCTCTCCAAGAGCGGAAAGTGAAGTTCGGCCTGTGTTGGCGGCCTGAGGTAGGAGAGCAGCACGGCAGTGGGATCCAGAGGCTCGGGGTCCTTTCCTGACCAGCTCGCCGGCTGCTGTGTGACGTTGGACAAGTGGCTTCACCTCTCTGGGCCTAGTAGGTTCCCTCCTTTGGAGACCAAGGACAAGCCTGCATCAGAGAGTGGTTAGTTGTGAGGGCTACACATGACTTAGACCAGTGATTTCCAACCCTTTTCATCTCACGGCACACATAAACGAATCACTGAAATTCTGAGGCACACCAAAAAATATATCTTTTGCCAATTGCCCAAAAAAAAAAGGTATCATTTTGATTCATTCACACCAGATGGCTATTCTGATGTCACTTTTTAATTTGACAACCTAAGGGAAAAGAGGTCAGTGCCCTGACTAGTCAGGTATTGCAGGTTTTAAAAATTCTTGCGGCACACCCGTCGAAAATCGCCCACGTAGACAATGGCTGGCATGTGGCAGGTACTGGATGAAGAATTGCAATATAAAATGGACAACGATGTGCCTGCTCATCAGATTGGTCTTCATTTCCACCAAAAAAGGGTGTGCAAAAAAAAGGAAGTGTGGGGGATGGCACTGAGCCACTGTCGGGTGAAGGTTACTTATGACTCCGACGGCCAGGCAGCTCCCAGCGTCCTTCAGGGACACGCAGATGCTCCAGAGCTGAGCGGTTCAATACCGTGGCCACCAGCCACGTGTGGCCATCGGTCGCTTGCAATGTGGTTAGCCTGGGTTGCAATGTATTCTAAGTGTAGGACACACACCGGATTGCCAACACGTAGCACAAAGAATGTAAAATCTCTCATTATATGTTGAAACTGCAACATAGTAGACTATACTAGACTAAGTAAACTATAGCATTACAATTAATTTCCTCCGTTTCTTTTAACTTTTTAATATTCCTCCCTGACAGGGAATTGAACCGTGACCTGCTGGCTCAGCCACTGAACAACACTGGCTGGTTTATTTCTTTTTAATATTTTTTTAATTGATTTGAGATAGAGAGGAAGGTGGAGCAATAGAGAGACAGAAACATCAATGAGAGAGACACATCCATTGGCCACCACATTAAAATATTTTTTTAAAAAATTGATTTTTAGAGAGAGAAAGGGAGAGGGAGAGAGAGAAACATCCATGAGAGAAAAACATTATGGATCAGCGGCCTCCTGCACGCCTCCTACTGGGGATCCAGCCTGCAACTGGGCCCTGGCAGGGGATGGAACCAGTGACCTCTTGGTTCATGGGTCCAAGCTCAACCACTGAGCCAAACCGGCCGGACTCTTTTAACTAAAAAAAAAAAAAAAAAAAAAAAAAAATTGGACAGGGCCTCTCTAAGGAGTGGGCAGAAAGGGAAGACTGAGTCTCCATTTCTCAGATGCTGAAACTGAGGCTCTCACACAGAATGCAGTCCCAGGGCAGAGTGGGTTTCTTTTCCCTACACCCAGGCTGCCCTGTTCCAGGACGAGCCTAACCACAGGCCTCTGATGTCCCCCCAGCAGAGCGGGCATTCTCTCAGGGAACCACAAAGGTGGGGTGGAACCCCTTGATGTCGCCCTCCCCTCGGCGGAGACCTCCCCAGACAAAACAAACAAGCCCTTGGGTCTGGCGAACTGCAGCAGGGAGCGGAAACCAAGGAAGATCAAAGACCCAGCGGTTACCCCCTTCCGGGCCGCGCAGCTGGCGGCGCGCCCTGACCCCAGGCGGGCACCCACAGGCCTCCCGGCTGGGGGATCCGAGCGATCGGCTAGCAACGCGCGTCTCCCGGACACTTGTCGCTGCCAGGACTGGGCTGGGTGCACACCTGGCTGTGGGCGCGGTGGGAGCTTCGCCTGGACTCTCAGATCAAGACCTAGAGGTGACACCGGGGCGTGCGCGAGTAGGAAGCGCGCGCAGGCAGGTCGTGGTTAGACTGGGAAGGGGCATCGCAGCCAGCGGCGGGCAGCAGGCGCCGGCGCCCATCTCAGTCTCATCACCTGCAAACCGGAGCCTCCGAGTCTCGCCCAGCCGCTTCCAGGGAGCAGAGCGGAGGGAGGCACTGGACTGGGAGCGACAGGAGCGCAGGACCTCGGAGGGCGAGGGCGTGTGTCCCCAGGAGCCTGCTGGCCGGAGCCTCCGCCCAGGTCCCAGCCCGCGTCCCTAGCCCCCGGCACCCGGCTGGGGGACCTGCACCGCCGCCTGGAGGGGGCGCTGTGGCGGGCTCGCAGCGTCTCGCCGCGCCCCGCCCCCAGCCCGCTGACCACGCCCCACCGCCGCTGGCCCCGCCCCGCCCCGCCCCCTCGGCGGCCCGCCTCGCCTTTGATGCGCCGCGCCTGGCCAATGGGCGCGCGGGGAGGCGCGGGCCGCGGCGGCGGGCTGGGGGCTCGGCGCGCCCGGGCGTCAGTCGGGCCGCGGCGACGGCGGCAGGAGCTGGTCCCGGCGCCGCCTCGGGCTCCGCTCGGCTCGGGCGCTGCTCCCGGAGGAGGAGGAGGAGAGCCAGGCGAGGGGCGGCGAGCCGCGGGGCCCGCGGGCCGGGCGCATGGCTTAGGACGCCCCCGCCCGCCGCGCGCCCAGCATGGGGAAACTTCACTCCAAGCCGGGTCAGTGCCCCCGCCGCGCGCCGCCCCCGGGCCCCCGCCGCCCTCGCCTCCGCGACCGCTAACTCTCTGCCTCTCCTTTCTTTCCGGCTCCCGCCGCCGCCGCCGCGCGCGATGTGCCTGCAGCCGCCGTGTGCAAGCGCAGGGAGAGCCCGGAAGGTAGGGGCGCGCGGGGCACGGACGGGGAATGGATGGAATGGCCCAGCCCGCGGGATCTCATTACCAGGGCCACCCCCACCCCAGCTCTGGCCACCCGCCCCGCAAACCCGCTCCTGGAGCAGCCTTCGCGCCCCGTCTCTGTCCCACCCACCCCTCCCCGCGGTCCTGCGCTCCCTCTTCGGAGCCTCAACCCCTCCTCTCGCGGTCCCCGCCCTCCACGCTCCCTGCGCCCTCTCTTCAGACCTCCAAGCCCCTGTCCCCTCTCTTCCAGGCCCCCAGCCCCCTCTCCCGAGGTCGTGGCTCCTGCGCCCCCTGCGCTCCTTCCCCTGACCCTCAGTTCGCCTGGTCCCATGTTCATGCACCGCCTTCAGACCCTCCCCCGTCTCCTCAGTGGTCCTATCCTCCCGGGGGCTCGCTCTTCTGTTCCCCACACCCTTCCTCCTTGGGAGGGTACTGCTCCCCCTTCGCGCTCCCCTCTGGGTCCCTGCTCTCGGGGCTTCTCTGAACCCCCTTCTCCTGATTGCCTGGGTGGGTCTCTTGGGTTGTGCCCCAGCTCTCAGCCCCCTGCCAGCCCTCACTGCTCGGCAGCGCCCACCAGTCCCCCCTCTCTCCGGTAACTTTGGGCCCAGAGGCCGGACTCAGGGGCTTGTGTCCTCCTGCCCAGGTGACAGCTTTGCGGTGAGCGCTGCCTGGGCCCGGAAGGGCATTGAGGAGTGGATCGGGAGGCAGCGCTGCCCGGGCGGCTCCGGACCCCGACAGCTGCGGGCGGCGGGCACTGTCGGCAGAGGAACCCGGGTACGATCCCCACACACCCCTTTTTCAACCTCGGAGATGGGTCTCCATACCCCCCCCCAATGTTTAGCACCCTGTTGGCACAGCTAAGCCCAGAATCCCTTCTCAGCTGCCCCTGCCCTCCAACATGCCCCCTTGCCCCAGGCCTGCAGGAACTTTAGCGGTGACAGGGGTGGCAGTCCTGTCTGGTTGGGGACGGGTCCTAGGTGAGGAGGTGGTGCAGGTCCAGCCGAGCTGGGGGACTTGGGGCCCTGCTCTGACTCCCTCTGTGGCCAGCATTCAAAGGTGGACTTAGTGGTGGGGCTGGGGAGAGAGCAGGTATGGAGGCATGTCGGGGACAGTGCTGGCTTCCAAATATGTTCCGTGTGTCTGTGCATCCGTCAGTCCCATCTGCCCGGGAGCCTGTAGATCAGGCTGCCATCTGGGTGGCAGAGCTTGGGGGCCACTGAGAGCCGGTGGACCCCCCAGCTTGGCCCAGGAGGAGGAGAGAGAGAGTGCGCCTCATTTGACTCCAGCCGGGGCCCCCTCTTGAGGTCCCCGCGGTGGGATAGTCCCTGGGAAGCAGTAGATGCGACAGGGAGTGAGTCCAGCGCAGCGCCCCGCCTGGGACTGACGTTCACAGAGGCCCTCGGAGCTCCGAGCGCTGCACGGGCTCTCAGATGGTCTGCGTGGAACTCCGGCGAGCCCAGATCAAAGCATGGATCCACTTTTTGATGTGACATTTAATTTTTTTTTTAACTTTGAGGGGAACGGGCTGAGTCTCAGGTCTGGTTGGTCTTGTCCACCGGCTGGGGAGGGGCCAGTGGAGTTCTCAGATGCGTGTGTGTGTGTGTGTGTGTGTGTGTGTGTGTGTGTGTGTGTTTGAGTGGCCGGACCTGGGCTGGGTGCCGCTCTGTGGCAGGGGCCAGTGTTGGGAGGTGAGGCCACGTCTGGAATCACCTCTGATTCTGGGAGAAGCTCCCATCTGCCCCTCCGCCACCTCCGCTTCCTGAGCTGGGCTTTTCTCGTCCGCCTGTCTCTGCATCCCGAGGCTGGGCTGGAACTGGAGCTGCTGTCTGTCCCCTGGTCCAGGTCAGAACGTGGTGGGTGGGGCTCTGTCGCTAGGGCCCTTTAAAAGCAGACCTGCAAGCTTCCCCGCCTCCCCCCAGCATCGCTAGTTTATGATCTACATCTTTGTTTTAAAGCCCAATGAAAACGATCCGATCGAGCCACATGAACAAACGCATTTGTGGCCCAAGACAGAGGCCGACTGAGTGGATTTCCATTAATCAAGTTAGGGGTTTTTTCCGCCTGTTTATTTTTACAAAGTATTCCTGCAGAATGACATTTTTTTTTTGGTAGGCCCCCCACCTCCCCGCCCCGTCCCATTCCCCCCTTTTCCTAAACTGCCAGGCAGCTTGCTCCATGCTTTAGGGGAAACTTGAAATACATCGCGGGCTTACTTCAACCGACTTTTATCTTCAAAGCCGTAACAAATGTTCCCCGCATGTTTTTGGTGGGTCTCCTTGGCATCCAGTCCTGGAGGATGGGAGGGAGGAGGAAGGAAGGAGAGAAAAACAAAAGTCTGTCGTTTTTAATTAAATAGTGGTGTTCCCAGCAAAAGGAATGCGAGCCAGTAAAAGTTGCCATGGGGGGAAGTGAGGGAGGGCGGGAGGGGCCCCGGCTTAAGTCGGTGGCTTTGGTGAAGTCACGGAATTGTGCTGCCTGGTTTCTTCCCCCAGCTGAGGACAGCACAGGACGGCCTGCCCCTCCCTTCCTCAACGCCCCCCTTCTCCTCCCTCCCCCCCTCGTCTCAGAGAAACACTGAGGGGTCATTGCTGTTTGTTCAAAGCACTTTGGAAGATGTGAGACATCGAACCATGAGCGTGACATATGTTGGGTGGTGGGTGGAGGGTGGGGGGTGGGGGCTGGGGGGTGGCGGGTGGGCTCTGCCCTCAAGATATTAAGGGGAGGGGACCTCTGCTCCTTAGAGTTGTGCTTTGTGACTGGGATCCGGACACCTGGCTTTGCACCTGCCCAGGCCCAGCTGCTGAGCCTGCGGAGGGGGGCGTGGCGTGTGCACCCCAGGGAGAGGTCACGTGAGCCCAAAGTGGGGGCCTGCACGGTGATTTCAGGTGGTACCTGGAGGGATATGTTTCATCCTGATAGTCCGCTTTCCTTTTATCCCAAGCAGAAGAACTAGGACATCAAACCCGTGGTGTCACGGACATCCTTGCTTAGGATGAAGCTGAAAGAGAGAGTCTAAAGGTGACTCCGAGAAAAGGAATGAAGTGCCAGGGGCCAAAATGGCGACTGTGGGAACGGAATGCCCAAAGTCTGGGAGACACGAACGGGATGGGGGGGGGGGTGGGCAGCCCTCGGTCTAGTTTCTCTCCGTGACTCCCAGAGGCAAGGGGAGGGGGCGGCAGGCTCTCCCACTATGTCATCAGGACGTGGCAGGTGTGGGCTCCGATGTCTGCGGCTCTGAGGGCTGGGAGGGGTGCCCCCACCCGCCCCAGGCCTGCTTTGGGGTTGGCCTCTGTCTCAGCCCCTTCACGGGCCTTTCACCAAAGTCGCTGAGGACACGTTGGTGGCTCATCAATTCTTCGTATGGCAGTGATAACTACTACTTATTAAGTGTCTGTATGTGTCAGGCCCTTGGCCTACATTCTCTTAATCCTCCCCATAACCTGTGGGGGTAGCAGCCAGCTGGTGGGGACTCTGCCCCTTTCTGGAGCGCTTTCTAGGACATCGGGAGCCACGTGTGGCCGAGCCCTGGGCCGAGCATCTGCCCGGAGGGCGCCGCACTTGCTGCCTCCCAGAGAGGTGGCAGCCTGCCCGCTGCGAGTGCTTTGGGGTGAGGCAGGTTTTGGGGTGCACAGAAGCAGGAGGGGCCCCTACTTGCCCTCGTCCTCCCTGACGGGGCCTGAGTAGCTTAGTAAGCGTTCAGGGTAGGTCTGAGTCACAGGCAAGGCCCTGGGGTGCCGGAGGGGAGCCCCGCTGGCCCCAGCCCAAGCCCGTCTTCCCGAATGCAAAACTGGACGAGGCCAGGCTCTGCCACAAGAGCTGCTCACCTTGGACGAGCCATGTCACCGTCCTACACCTCAATGGGCTCATCTGCAAAATGGGTATAAGGACATCCTCATCCCTGGCCGGGTTACAGCAGATGACGCTTCAAAACCAGAGGGTCACTGAGACACGGGGAGCGGTGGAGATGGGGGGGCCCAGATTATGAGAGCAGAGTCCCCCCCCACCCCACCCCTAACCCTGTAGACTCAGTTGGAGGGACACCGGCTAAGGCTGTGGCTTCTGTCCTCTCCTGGGTTCAAGGTCAACTCCGAGGGAACATGAGCTCAGGGGAGAGAAATAATGAGGAAGGGGAGGTGCGCAAGCCCGACGAGAGAAGAGCCCTAAGGTGAGCAGTTGTGTGCCCCATAGCGGTATGCTCAGCGACGAGAACTGAAATAAGAACAGGAGGGGGTGACAGGATGGTCCTGGAGGCAGGAGGCAGCCACAGGCGGCTGCGGAGGAAAGCCAGTGCACCTTTGGGGTCTGGAAGCCATAATGGGTGAAAGAAGAGAGCTTAGCAACATAGCCAGGTCTCTGGGACAGCTCCGAGTAGCAGGGCGGGTGCTAGCAGGGCGGGTGCGCCTGTGTGCACGCTCCCGTGTGCTCGTGTGTGCGCACGGATTTAAGTGGGCCGCCCCCCACCCCCTGTGGCCCTTCTGTTCTGTGCAGGAAGCCGAGTCTGGTGCAGGCGGGGCTGCCTGGAGCAGAGGTGCTGCCAGGCCGTGCGGGGCTGTGATGAGGGGACACCCAGTGCGTTTTGCTTTTTGGGGGAGATCGGAGGTCACAGGCCGGGTTGCGGCCCGCGGGTCCCCGTGGGGCTGGGCGCTGAGGTTGGAGGTGGGCCCAGCTGCCGCCGGAGCGCCGGATTCCCGGGGAATTACCCTTGAATGATACCAGTTGGCACAATTAAAAGGCCCCATGTCTTCAGCATATGGAAAGTGTTAGGCCTCCTTACGTGGTTTCAAAGCTATGTGCCGGGAGGTGGACTTGACATTTGAGGTAAAGCATAAATTAAATATTTGGTGTTTTGGAATTAAAAGATGATTTGCTTTGAGGCTGGCGGAGGCATGTGGGCCTCTGCTCGCTGGCATCTCGAGTGCTCCCCGAGGGTCTCCCCTGCCCATGGCACCCAGGCCAGCGTCGCAGCCCTGCCCGGGAGCTTTCTTCCCCCCTGCCCCCAGGGAGTCGGAAGGAGGGCCGGGCAGCCGGGCTGGGCACCGTGCCAGGGTGGCTTCTGGTTTCCAGCAGCCTGCGCCCCTCAGGATGCTGCGTGTGGCGCCGTCCCCCTCGGAGAGCGTTAGGCCTGGAGGGGTGTCCCGTCCTCCCCTGGAAACTCTCCTTTGAGAAGGAGGCCTGCTCCCTGAGACCCGCCGTGTGCGTATTTCAGTCTCCTGGACTCGGGAACAGTCCCCTGCTTTTGCATTTTTTAAAAAATATGTTTTTATTGGTTTCAGAGGGAAACAGAGAGAAACGGAGAGGGAGGGAGAGAGAAACATCCATGATGAGAGAGAGTCATGGATCGGCTGCCTCCTGCACGCCCCACACTGGGGATCGAGCCCACCACCCGGGGCTGTGCCCTGACCGGGACTCGAACCCTGACCTCCTGGTGCCTAGGCAGACGCTCAGCCACGGAGCCATCCGGGCAGGGCATGCATTTGCATTCTGTACAAACTGTGATAAACCGGGGACAAGCTGAACCCGAGACAACCGCTGCGTGTTGCGCGAGCTCCTCTCCCAGTGGGGACGACAGTGAGGGGAGAAGGTGGGCGACGGATGGGCAGAAGGTGTTCCTCTGTACCGGGAGGCTCAGGCTCCACGCTCAGGGACTGAGCTGTCCGCTTGTGAGCTTAAAAAACCAAGGCCGAACCGTCAGCGAGGACAGAGTGGCTTTCTGGGTGTAACACGTCTGCCCTGTGGGCGCCCCAGGGCACATAGTGGGCGCTCACACACTGCTTGCTAAGTGAACGAGG
This sequence comes from Myotis nattereri, assembly GCF_964212035.1. Lineage (NCBI taxonomy): Eukaryota > Metazoa > Chordata > Mammalia > Chiroptera > Vespertilionidae > Myotis > Myotis nattereri. The sequence continues at coordinate 3,000,477 of NC_138090.1, forward strand.
GGATGAATGAATGAATGAACGAGCAAATGAACGGAGGAGAGATTAGGTCACCACCCCACCCGATGGCAGTGGATGGAGGAGTCAGTGGGTTAGGTCTTCTCCTTCAGGCACTCAGCTCTTAATCACGAGCCACAATGAGCTGTCATTCACTGTGAATTCCCTCCCCCCGCCGAGCATTGAGATATGGTAGCGAGTAGGAGAGGCGTGGCTCCTGGCCTCCTGCGGCTTCCGGTCTAAAAGAAGAGGCAAGAAAGCGGCACGTTGACTGGCCGCCACGCATGAGACGCTGTGAGGCGGCGTTTCAGCCCAGACCGGAAAGCCACGGAGGCAGGGGTGGGCGGAGGGTGGCACGTGTGCAGGGAGGGGCCCTGGCGCTCTCCCCCGTGGGAATGGGTGGCGGTCGGGCTGGGCATCCAGAGGGGAAGTGGGCGCCACCTGTCTCCCAGCCTGCGGGGACTGGACCTCTCTCGGTCTTTCTGGAAAATCCTGTGCCTTCCTGGCTCTCGGCAGGTTGCGCTGTCCCCCGGGACAGGTGTGCGGGATTGAGCAGGTGGCCAGTCAGCGCGCCGCCCCAGCCACCAGCAGGCGCCTCGGAGCTGGTTACTGGGGAGTGTCATGTGCGTGGGGACATTCCTCCAGCTGTTCAGATGGACCGGTGACCCCCGCTGCCCTCTGGGTGGGGGAGGGGGAATCGAAGCGGGAGGGGGAGGTGGGGGGCCTGAGGGGCTGGGATTGGCTGGCCAAGGGCCAGGGGCCTAGAGGAGTGACAAGCCAACCCCAGAGCGAGCTCACCCTGCCAGCACTGCTGGGAGCCCAAGGGAAGGGCGGCCTTGCCTCGGTTTACCAGATGTGTCCCAGGAAGGGGAGCGCAGGGCGACCCGCAGGCCCATGGGCAGCGCCGCCATCTGCGATCTGCTGGCTCTGGTGTCAGGACCCCACAGCCTCCTATTCCGGGGCTTCTTGCAGCCTCGCTCTCCGGCTGTGGGTTCCCAATGTGCTTTGGTTTAGGAACTTTTGGAATTTTTAGGCCGCTTGTTGGATTCCAAAGCAGGCACTTCTGGCTGCCTCCCCGGCTTCGCTCTCTCTTTTTTTTTTTCACTCACACATGTTCTTTTTGTGGCTCTTGTCTCTCACAGACATTCTTTCTCGTCCTCTCGCTCTCACTCTCCCCCTCCCGGCCACCCCCCCTCCCCTCTCCCCGAGGAAGGAAAAACTTCAGACTCGCACAAACAAACAAACTATCTGCCGTTCCATGTGCGGGAGAACTGAGGCAGGAGCCCAGCGTCCCCGGGAAGACGCGCCAGCGCGAGCTGAAGGCCTCGGTTGTTTCATCTGGAAGGCGCCCTTTGATGTCGCCGTGCTCCGTTTATGCTGGGACGCTGCCTGCTCCTTTATGGCTGGCTGCAGCCTCTCCCCGCGACGAGCGGCCGGCGGGCTCCTTCAGGGCGGAGGGAAAGCCGGCTCAGTCCCCTAGGCCAGGCCCAGCGAGGCCGCCACTCCTGCCAAGCCCAGGTGGGGTGGAGGGCCTTTTCCAAACAAGCGTGCCCAGAGACATAAGTGATTCTTTGATAACTTCCCGGGAACGCGGAGGGGGCTGTTTATCCGCCTGGGCCCCTGCCCGGGGCTCGCAGCGAAGCCTCAGGTGCCGCCGCTGAAGTCATCCTCAGCCCCAGGAAGGTGGCACCGCGGGCTCTCGCCAGGGCTGGCCCCGGCGTGTGTTTGCTTAGAGGGCACCGTGCAGTTGGTCCGGGCTTTGCTTTCCTTACTCGGTGAGCCACGTGGGCTGCGGCCCGTGTGTGTGGCCTTGTGTGTGTGTGTGTGGCCGACGCCTTTCAGAGGACCCCCGGGAGCGGGTGGGCTTCCCAGTGGGGTGGCATCCGCTGGAGGGGCCCTCCCTTCTCTGGGTTTGGGTTTTCCAGCTGAGAAGCAGGAGAAGGCACTTATTCTAGTCCAGCAACTACCTATTGAATGCACTCTATTCGAGTCATCTGCGCGTCGGTGCAGGACATCGGGGACCCGCTTTCGGCCAGGTACACATTCGCTCTCTCAGTGGAGGGTGGCCCTCGTTCTCCTGGAGCTTACACGCCAGTGGGAAGTATTTTTAAAAACAAATTTCACAGTCTAAGTTGGGATATATGTGCCTCAGAGGAGGAGAGCTGGGTGCGTTGAGAACATGTAATGGGGACCAGACCTAATTGGGTGGCTGTTCACTCCCCAAATCTCTGAGGGTGCTCAGGGTGTTGTGGGAGCTCTGAGGAACAGGACATAGTTCCTGCCTCAGAGAACTTAGCGTTCAGAGGGACTAAACGTTCGTCTTTGCCTCGCGTTGATTTTTCTTATCTTATTGCGTTGGTTACCGTCTCCTGCACTGCTTAGTAACTGTTCAGAATGATGCTCACTGCTGATCCACCTAAGAGCGCTTTCTTCATCACATGGCTTGCTAAGAGTTTTTGTAAAAGCGGGAATGATTATTGAACTGCTGCTGGGGTGTTGATGGAGGTCGCCATTCTTCCCGAACGTATGATCTGTGTGCGTGATGGGCATCACTAGATTTCCTAGTGCGCAGCTGTCTGCACTCCTAAATCCTCGTCATGATCGATTGCTGTTTTACAGTGTTTCTCTGTTTGATCCACTTATATGTTATGTAGGAGTTTTGTATGGAAACTCATGTTAGATTGTTTGGCTCATAGTTTGGAAAGATGGATATGGAGCAGCGAAGGCCATATTAAGGGATGGCCAGAGGGCGCTCTGGGGACACTGAGGGTCCAGGGCAGCAAGTGGCCACTGGTCTAGGGTCAGAGGTGGTCTCGAAGGAGCTGGGATTCAAGTCCAAAGGTGAACGGGGACGGAGCGGTGGTGAGCAAGGCCAGGGGCGGGGGCGTGGAAGAGCACGCTGAGTGTCTGCTGGGTGGAATGGCATGCGTGGGGAAGGCAGCGGGACATCTGAGAGGCTGATTGAAGCTCTGCCCCTGGTTTGTAGTAGTTTCCTTTTTGCTCTTGACCTCTAAGGAGGGGAAAGCAGCAGGGTCAAGGCCAAACCACCCCGTGACCAGGCTCCCTCTGGAAGCCAGACATGGAGGGGCACCCCTGACCAGCGCCCCTAAGCCCGCTCCATGGCACCGCCTTGAGCCATCGCTTCTGTGCAAGGGGCCAACCCACGTGGCTTTCTGGAGTTAGAAAAACATCGTCGGGGGCTGTGGTCTTCCCCACCCTCCCCTGCGGCCTGAGGGTGGACAGGCCCATCCTGCTCATGGGGCCCTTTCAGCTCCGTTCTGCTCTCTCCAGGCCCCAGCTCTGTACTCAAGACCAGGGCCTTGGCCAGCCAAACAGCCTGCCTCCTGCGTGCCCCCTACTGGGGATTGAGCACACATGCCAGGCATGTGCCCTGACCGGGAGTCGAATCGAGACCTCCTGGTTCATAGGTCATTGCTCAACCACTGAGCCCTGTCCCTGTCCCTGAAGCCCTCTGGGTCAGAGCCTCTCTGTACCAGCTGCTGGGGATCCCGTAGGAAAGCTGGAGGGCGGGGGTACAGGCTGCGGGCAGGGCTCGGGCGGGGATGGCACTCCCCACGTGTAGACTGTGGATCCAGCGCGAGGCCCTGTGGAGAAGCTGGCACAGTTCCTGGCTGTGCCAAGCTCTCAGTCCACGTCCGTCTCCTCCTGTGCCCTTCTCCGTGGCTGTGGCTCCTTAAACCTACAAGTGGCCTCAGCGCGTTCCTGACAGTCACGGCCCCCCGGCCCCTCTCCCAGGGAGGAAGGGGCTGTGACAGGCCCTCTGCACTGTGCGCGCCCCCAGAACTTCCTGTGATGCTGGGAATTCCCTGTCTGCTCCGTCCTGGCTGGGAGCTGTTAGCCACCCGAGGCTCTGAGCGCTTGGGATGCGGCTAGTGCGGCCAGGAGCTGAATGTAAATATATTTTATTTGGATCAGTTTAACTGTCAATTTAAGTAGCACAGCTCTGGACCAATGGAGAAGACCCTGGCACCGCAATGCAGCTGGCTAACCCTGATCCTACTGTAACCCTAACCCTAACCCAACCCACACCCTAACTGTAACCACAGCACAGCGAACCCTCGTCCTGCGGCTGTCCAAGGAGTGGCTCGCAGCAGGTGGTGGTGGGAAGAAAGCTCCGCCCCCAGAATCCCTGGTGAAACCTCCTGGGTGCTTCCCAGCCCCGGGGAGCCATGGCTCTGCTCCTGCGTGGAAGGAGGCAGCCCCGGCTGGTCACCAACATGTCAGTGATGGGAAGGGTCTTGGGGCTCCTTCCGGGGGGCGGGTTGGACATCTTCTCCCGGTGTCATCAGTCGGGGCCTCCTGACCTTGGAGGTGCTGCCTGGCACCTGCCTCTGGGCGCTGGGTGCTGGGTGCTGGGTGAGGATGCTCCCCTTGGCTGTGGTCTGGGTGCTGCCAGCAAAACCCCCGGCTTGGGTGGGAGCAGCGCCAGGCAGGGCCCGCTTTCTCCAGGGGCGAGAGCTGGAGTGCACGCGGAGCTTTGTGGTTAGCGGAGTCTTCCTCAGGGTGGTTTGTCAGGCAGTCGCTATTTGCAGAAACCGGATCCCTTGTCAGCCCCTGGGGAAACGCAGGCTGTGAGGTCTGAGGTCTGAGGTCCATGGGGCAGGTTGTGTGTGGCTCCTGCCGTATCCTCAGGCTTTTTGCTCTGTGAGGCCCCGGGCAGAGGCTCAGAGAACGTCTGCCAGGTGAATGAGTGGGTCTCAGAGGGGCCTGGCGGCTTGGCCGGGGGGCTCAGCGCCTCAGAGGGGGCAGGGACTCGGGGCCTGGCCCCTCACATCCCTGCTGCTTCTCTCAGATTCCTGCTGCTCTGGGCCGTGGGAGAGCACCCTGCTCGCTTCTCCCCTGAGCTCTTCTCTTGCGGGAAATAAAGGAAGTCATGTCCTGGCAAAAAGCAAAAGGGAAGCAAGTTCAAATCAGCCCTAAAGGGGATGCAAGAAGAGGAAGCCCCTCCGTCCACCGGGTCCACCGGCCTCCCAGTGCCCCCTCCCAGGTGCCCATGGTCTGAGTTTTGCTCGCCGTGCCCGGCACTGACCGCGGGAGCCCTCGCAGCTCGCAAGACGGGGAAGGGTTGGTGTTGGTAGGTTTACTGAAAAGCTCACTGTAAAAAAGCGATTGAGGCCTTACGCATTTTAACGCACGCTGCATGCTATCATCTGGTTCTGCACCTGGCTCTTTTAACTTCACAGAGTCTCTTGGAAATCCTCCCACATCCGCGCATATAATCTCACTGCCCTGTAGCTCTCAGGCCTCCCATGTGAGGGTGGACCGCGCTTCATGACACGGGCCCCGGTCAGTGGGCCGCGTTAGATCCATGGCGCACGTTTCTGTGGCTGTGCTTCCGCACCCCACTCCCGCCCCACTCCACCCCCCCCCCCACTCACACACCGCACACCGTGATGTCATCACCGTGGGTGGCTTTACTACCTTTCCGGCAAAGCCAGTCTCTCCCCCAGGTTTTGTCTTCAAGACCCAGGAGGGCAGTGGCTGTGGAGGAGTTTGCGGTTAAGCGTGGCCTTTCTCAACTGTTTTACACGAGGGCACGTCATTGGCTCATGTGACGGGGAAGTTCGTGGGGGATTGGATCCAGGTACCCCTGGATCCTCCGGCCCTGGCTCTGTCCCAGGGCCCTGGTCTGTGCCTTCAGCTCTGGTTCTTTTGGGTCAGCTCCATTCTCAGACAGACTCCCGGGCGGTGGTAGTGTGCCCCCACCAGCGTGGGCTCCCACCTCTGGCTGGAAGAGAGGGTCCCAGCCGAAGCCCAGGCTGGACATCCATTGTTTAGATGGGCCACATGCCTGTTCCATAACTGATGTCCGTGCCTCTGACGGTCCTGGGGCACATGGCCTCATGGAGTGGGGGCTGGGATTAGTGCCCCCAAACCTCAAGGGCAGGAGGGTAAGGGGTGGGTGGTTCCCTAAAGAAAACCACCGGTGAGGAGAAGGCTGTGGAGTGCCCGCTGGGTGGATGGAATGAACATCTGCACAGCCTGGCCCCTGGCGCAGGGCTCGCTGCCCGCAGCTCCGGTCAGCAGCTGGCCAGCAGGGTGGGAACAAGGCAGCTGACCATCCCGGGAGAACTGCTCCTTGACCACGGATCTTGGAAGAGCCCAAGTGGTTTGCCACCTCCTCCATGCAGCCCACATGGGTCACAGCCTCTCAACCCTCAGTGGGTGGGTAACCAACCCGTTGGGGAGTCCGCAAATCTCATGACGTCCCCCTCAAATGAATGCTCCTGCACCTTTCACTCCAATTTCAGGGCAGCCACAGCCCCAAAGTTAACAATGCCTGTCTTAGTTTATATGGCTAGTTTTTTAAACCTGATTTTATTAACTTTCTCCCCCATGTGGGTCTCCTCCCAGTGCCAGGGGCACAGACCTTTGAACCTGGGCTTCAGGTCTGGTTTCTTCGTGTTGGTGTGGGACCTCAGTTTCCCCATCTGTGAAATGGGGGAAGGCTACCCACCTCCTGGAGTCATTTCAAGGGTTAAATGAAAGGATGCGCAGAAGGGCTTGTGGCGGCCGTAGCGCCCCCAGCAGCCGCCCGAGCTGCCGGGATGTCTGCACGGTTCCCGGTAAACGCACTCTGTCCGGGTCCAGCTCGGCACCTGGCCACGCTCGGGTGCTGCGCGACGGGTGAAGAGAGACCACCTGCTTCGCTCAGGAGTTGCCATGTGATGGATTTCTTTCGCTTCCAGATGGGGAAACTGAGGCCGGGGAGCTCTCAGCGACTTACCCAGGGGCCTTGGGGTTCACTTGGGTTAGTTGTGAGTGGCTTTACGCTCTGGTTGGAGGGCGCCCCTCACTTCTCATCGGGGCCTCCTGCCTGGACAAGGGCCGGCCACAGGTGACAGCTCACCTGTGCCTGATGGCTGCCCGATGGGGCTCCTCCTTCCGGCCCCTGAGCCCCAGCCAGTGGGTCCCCGGCCCGCCTGGCGGGACCCCAGGCCCGGGGGTGGAGGTATTGTTCTGTAGAAATCCGAACCGGTACTTTGCTCTGAGAGTATTAAGACACAAAGTCCCTGTGGTTCGCGGCCAGTTAATCAGAGCGCCGAGGAGGGACTGTGGGCAGACATGACCTCATGGGCTGCCCTGCAGTCGGCCCTGCCATGTTCCGCTCTCCAAGATTTCTGACTTTCAGAAAAGGAGCCACAGATAGAGTTACCCAGCGTTACAGCAATATTTTTCCTGGGCAGGAGATTGCTTTACGGCGAAGGCCAGTTATTTCAGGAGACAAGCAAAGAGCCCTTTCTTCCCGCGCTCCGTGGGGGGAAAGTATTATGCTGGGGGGCCCGCTTCTTGGACCGGCTGTTGGAGAGGCCGGGCCCGGCCGCGTTTCTGGAGTGGGGAGCGGGGGACGTGAGATGGTGCGGGGGCCCCGGGGACCCCGAGGGTGCAGCCCTTTCTCCGAACCCTCCCCGGGGAACTGGCGCAGGTAGAGAAGCCTTTGGTGCAGAGCAGTGAATGAAGAGGTCAGAGCTGGGCTGTGAGCTGGGCATGGAGGGTGGAGAGGGGGAGAAACAGGAGAAGAGGAGGGGGTCCCCCAGTATGGGAGGCCCCCCGCTGGGGAGACAGCAGGGCTCTGCCATTTGCCAGTGTGACTGGGTCCCCACCTGTCCGAGCCTCAGTTTCCCATGTGTGCATCCGGGATAACAGCTCTCCGTCCCATCGCGTGTCGTCGGTGTTAAACAAGACCGTCCGTGTCACGCGCTTACGGTGCTGTTGACGCCACGCGTGCTGGTGACGGTGGGAGGCGGCCGACGGGCCTCGCTCCATCCACGTCCCAGCTCCGGCCTGTCCGGTGGCTGCCTGGGCTGGAGCCCTCGGCTGCAGGGCGCTGTCTCCTGAGTCCCGAGCGAAGACTTCCGTCTGACGATGCAGCGGATGGGGGACCTGGGCCACCCCAGCACGTGGCGGATGGGTGGGCCCCTTCCACACACTGCGGGCCCTCCGTGGACCGTTCTCCCCGGGAAGTTGGGGGAAGACGTGCTGGCTCCATGGTGCTCGGGGAGGGGGGTTGACCTTTGCGGATGAAGATTTTGCCCCCTCCCTTCCCCCCGCCCCCTCGTGGCAGAGGAAGGATGCCTGCCAGGGCTTTTGTTTGTGTCTGGAGCAGCCCTGAGCCTGATAAGGAGGCGCATCCTTGCCCGCTTCTTGCCTCTGACCACGGTCCCTTTCAAGTGGGGCCGCCCGGGAGGCTGGACTTATCCCGTCCCCTTCCTCGCCGCCCCGCGCTCTATGGAACGCGAGGCAGAGTTTATCTTGTTCCGCGGGAGATCTGTCGTTCCGGCTTGAGAGCGGCGTCCAAGTTTACAGAATGGAGTCTGGTGCCCGGAGCCTTTGGGTAAATATTTTGGGAAGTTGGATTCCGCCGGCTTCACGGGCTGGGCGGTGGGTGCTTTTCCGGGACTAGATGGCTGAACTTGGACTCTGCTCATACAACGCCCAGGATTCCCGCCTCGTCAGGGCCCCAGCCCCTGGGAATCCAGGCATAGGACTGCGTCACTCCCTGCAAATACACCTGCCCCCCGTTATCCTCGGGGCCCCTTTTCTTCCTTCTCCTGCAGCCCCCAACCTTCATTCACCACCCCCGCGCCCGAAGCAGTTAATGTGAATGTAATTGATATCCAGCATCTGGAAGCCAAACGGGGCAGGGCTTCTCCCCCGGAATTTACAGAGTGACCGGAATGTCTGAGTGCCTCGGTTTTTCCATCTGGACAATGGGTTGCTGGGACGGATGTAAGACCTGCGCAGCGCTGTGTGCTGAGTGTGGACGTGGCTGGAGGCCCCGGGCCGGTTCTGGGGGTTTCTGCATGGAGAGCGGGACCTGGTGGCCTTCGCTGGGTCATGGCAGACCCTCCCGGCGTGTGGGCGTCCAGCTGTCAGGGCCCGGCTGGGCAGTGTTGGGCATCGCCTCCCTGGGGCCCCCCTCAGAGGGAGCGCTGGGAGGAAGGCGGAGGCGGACGGAGGGGCTGCCCGTTGGCTGCCCGACGCAGACAATTGGATTAAAGGAGACCTTCAAGGACTTGGAAATTGTCGGGGACATGGGAACCGCACACGGCCGCCTTCCAGTACAAACCCAAATTCCCTCTGCGGAGATCACAGTGTGAGACACTCCCACGGTCTTCCTGGGGGAGGAGGCGATGACGATGGTGAGGCCGGTGGGCAGCCTAGCTGGTGGACTGCCCGGAGCGCCAGGGTTGGTGGGAGTGGCGGCCTTGGCATCTTGGGAGTTTCAGGTGCCTGGAGCCTGTCCCTTCTGCTTGATACCCTCTCGTTGTCACTCACAGGCTCCCAACATAACCGGCCTGCACCTCCCTCTGCATCTCCCTGTGGAACCGCCAGCATCGCGGTCCAGGCTCAGTGAGCGGCCCTCCCTGTACGTGTTGCTCAGCTCGGGCCTGGAGGGGGCCATCTCCCCTCCTTCTGCTGAAGAGCCAATTCTGTGACTCAGTGAGTCGCAAGTTTGTCCCCTGCTCGCGGCTGCCCCCAACCCGGTCTGAGCCCCCATCCGAACACACTTGGAGGATTCCAACAGCCTCGGGTTGATCTGCTGTGTTTCAGCCAGGCTGCCCTACAGCGCAAATAGGATTTTTACAACATCGTATTCCTACGTAAATCCCTACAGCGACCTCCCGCGACCTTCGGGTGGTGAGGGGCCTTCCCACAGTCTACGAGACCTTCCCACCTCTCATCCCTGCAGCCTCCTCCTCACCATTCGGGTTCCTTTTTGGGTACATCCCCACCCCAGGGCCTTTGCACATGCTGTTCCTTCTGCTTGAGATGCTCTTCCCGGGACTCTTGGCCCGGTTCTCCCCTGCTCACCCGTCAGGACTCAACTTCCACATCACCACCTCTGAGCAGGCTTCCCGGAGGCCCTGCTCAGAACCAGTTTCCTTCCTCGCCATTGCTCTGTTCCTGCCACATCGTCCTTGTCCTGGTCCTCGTCCTTCTCATCCTCAGGTGCTCGCCACCAGCGCTCATCGGTGATTTATTCATGTGGTGACTGATGACAGCTCACTGCCCGCAGGTGCATCCGCCCTGTGGGGTGGGCCGGTTACCCCAGAGCCCTGGGGCCTGGCACGCTGGGGGGCACGTGCCCAGGAATCCGTGCAGAAGGAAGTTGCTCTGCTGTACACTGTGGACGAGGCCCCTCCGCTCTCTTGGCTGCAACCGTCCTGTGTGCGAATTGGGGGTGGCAGGACCCAGGCACTTCCCAGTTGCTCCCATCTTGGGCTTTTCTGGGAATTACCCTGGGCTTGGTCTTGGGCCTATGGGTTACTTGGAAGGGTGGGTGTTGCAGGGTCACGTGCCCACCCCCTCCCTTTGTGTTCTGGCTGGGCAGGGTTGGGGGTCTGCTGTGGGGCCCCGGGAATTAGAAATCTTCTGTGGCCTGGCTGCTGTGGCTCAGAGGGTGAGCATTTACCCAGGAACCAGGAGGTCAGGGTTCGATTCCCCGTCAGGGCACAGGCCCGGGTTGTGGGCTTGATCCCCACTGTGGGGCGGGCAGGAGGCAGCCGGTCCATGATTCTCTCTCATCATTGATATCTCTCTCTCTCCCCCTCTCCCCCTTACTCTCTGAAATCAATAAAAATATTTATTAGAAAAAACGAAATTCTCTGTGCACCCACTGGTCCTTCCCTAAATGTGGGTGCTCAGCACCCCGAAGGTCCCTCTTATCCACCAGCGTGGGCGCAGCATGGCGCTGGGGCTCGAGCGAGCCTGCGTCAGGCTGACCTGGGTAGGGCTGCAGAGGCAGAGGGTGCGGACCTCGGGCAGGAGAGGGGGACACTGGGTTCTGGGCTGGGAGAGTTTGGATGCTGCCACCTCCCACTCATGTGACCTTAAGCAGCTTTCCTAACCTCTGAGGCCTCAGTCTCCCCATCTGGAAGATGGGACTAGAGTTGACCCTCCCTCTTGGGGCTGGAGTGTGAGGCCAGTAGACCTCGCCCGTGAGCCCCCATGGCCTGGCGTAGCGAGGTGCTCAGTACGGCTGCTCTGTTACAATTAATGATACTGTTCTTGTGAGGGGGAACGAGATAGAAGTCTTTCTGGAATCTTCCCCCCCCCCCCAACCCTCTTCCCATCGCCGCCGTGGAAAGGTCTCTGTGGTTTCCTTCCTTCTGGAACCCCCCTGCCTTCAGCCCACCCTCTCCCCGTCCCTCCACTGTCCTCCTGCACCCGTGTGGTCATCAGGTAACTCCTTAGTTTCTCCAGGTGGAGGGTTGCTATGGAGACTTCCTTATGCTGCATTTGCCTGTGGGTGGGTGGATGTCCTGGTACCACCCTCCCCTCCCACCCCCAGGGGCTACGGTCAAGGTTAAGGGGACAGGGGAGGCTCCATTTGGAGTCTGGGCCCCCATCCCCCCTCAAGCTGCCCTGGGAGCCAGCCAGTGCTTCCCTGGGCCAGAGCAGAACCCGCCGCATGGACCTCCCGCGTGGGCTGTCCTCGTGGTCGGGGCTGGGAGAGGGTCCGCCCTGCAGCCCTTTGGGATCTGAGACCTGGGATTGACCCTCTCCGAGCGCAGCCGAGCCCTCCTGAGACAGCTGGCGGCTGTGCCCACACCGCCTCTGGCAGCGGAGTGACCTGGCGGCCTCTCCACCCGGGGCGACTCTGACTCAGTAGTGCCTGTGTCCCTTATGGAAATGGGTCAGGCCCGCCTCAGCCACGGGACGGGACGGGAGGGTGGCGGCCTGAGGAGGATCAGGGTGTGACGCCACAGATGGGGGCGGGGTGCCCAGCTGCACCGGCGACAGCTGTTAACTATCTATATCTGGGGTGCGGCCCAGGAGTCTCCTTTTAACACACACACATGCATACATGAGTACATATGTACACATGTATGTTTACATATGTATATGTGAGTGTTGCATGTGTATTCATACCTATACATTTCTAAATTTTATTTGTGCCTTATCTTATCCCAGCTTTTTGAAGTAAACACCCTCACTCCCATTTTATAGAAGGTAAAAGTGAGGCCTTGAGGGACAGGGTCCCTTCTTCCAGGTCATGGGTGTCAAGTGCTGGATCTTTGCTTTTCTTTTAAATCTATTTTTATTGATTTCAGAGAGGAAGGGAGAGGGAGAGAGAGAGTTGGAAACATCAATGATGAGAGAGAATCATGGATCGGCTGCCTCCTGCACGACCCCTACTGGGCATGTGCCCTGACTGGGAACTGAACTGCTACCTTCCGGTTCAGAGATTGACACTCAACCACTGAGCCACCCTGCCCGGGCTCGATCGCTGGATCTTGATATTGGATCCTCCCTCAGGACCGCCTGTGCTCCGCTTCCTACGTCCTCTCCTGGGACTCAGTTCTCCTGCCTGTCAGATGGGTACATGGCACTGGTCTGGACCACCTCCTGGGCGGACAGTGCTTGGCAAGTGGAGCTGGGCATTGGAAACTGGGGTGCATGAGTCACCCCTCCCTTCGGAAGGTGACTCCCTGAAGGCAGGGCTTGGGGCTGAGGTGTCCTGGGAGGGCCTGCTTGCTTTGGTTGACATTTCCGCGCGATGCTGGGCCTCTCTGGTGCCGGGCTGAGCTGACACAGCCTCCCCCGGGGGCTATATTTAGGATATTCCTCGGCTGGTGGCCTGTTTCTGGAAAGACTCCATTCTGTTCCTCCCGCTGCCGCAGCCGGAGCTCAGGCCCGGCCAGGGGACTGTCCTGCCTGGGCTCCAGGCACACGCTCGGCCTGAATCAATCCGGCCCAGTTCATCAGCAGCCGGGTGCACAGGCCTGGTGTTGGGTGGGGAGGGCCCGCAATGGGGGGTGCCGCAGCCGGGGGGCCCCTCCCCGCCGCCCAGGCAGGGGCCCTCTGACGGAGGCCCGGGGGTTTTCTTTGGCACCCGGTGAGCAAATGGCTCTCTCTCCCCTTTCTTCTGAGCCCTGTAAAAATAAAAAGTTAAAAGACCCTCAAGTTTGAACAGTAAAAGCAAATACATGAAACCAAGCTGTTTCCATGCGGGCCCCCGCACCGAACACCCAGGTCTGAAACTTCCTCTTGTCGGAATTTATGGAAGCCTTGGAAACTTTCCCCTTTCCCTTTAAACAGCAGAATTGGCTCAGGGCATTCTTTAAAAGCATAACCCGGCGCTGCTCACAGCTTGATTTAATACAGCTTGAATACAATAGTAACTTCTGAACCCGCGCTCTTCACAGAGTCGCGGAGAGTCCTTTCATGACACCAGTAAGTAGGGTGTGTTTTTTCCCCCTGTAGCCAAGAAGTATATTCTAAGATTTATTAGGTCCTCCACCGCCCTCCCCCTAGTAACCCAGTTTTCGCTGGAAGTGAAGGGAGCTGGCTCAGAACAAGTCCTTTAAGTAGGGGCTCGGAGACAGGGGCACCAGGCCTGGGCGAACGTCAGCTCTAAAAGATGCAGCGGTGGCTTGGCCGGCGTGGCTCCGTGGCTGAGCGTCCACCTAGGAACCAGGAGGTCACGGTTCCATTCCCAGTCCAGGGCACAGGCCCAGGTTGTGGGCTCGATCCCCAGTGGGGGGGGGGCGTGCCGGAGGCAGCTGGTCCATGAGTCTCTCTCATCATTGATGTTTCTCTCCCTTCTTCTCTGAAATCAATGAAAAAATATTTTTTAAAAATTAATAAAATAAATTAAAATAAAAGATTCCATGGCGCCCAGAGGCTGGGCTCAGGAGCATTTGCTTCGTAGACCAGAACCTCTGGGCTGGGGCCTTGGGCACTGCAGCGGGGAGGTGCTTGGATTTGGGGGAGCCGAGGCTGATGGGGGTGGGGACGTTGGGTCGGTCAGCCCGAGTGCTCCGTTTCCCCCCAGAACTAACTCGGATTTCTCATCGTCTCTGCCTTGGTGTGTGTCTCAGGTCTGCGGGCTCCTTCCCAGGCCTGTGGGGCTGAGTTCGGCCTTCAGGGTGCTCAGGGGCTCCCGTGCCGGGGAGGGGGCCCTGCCCTGTCTCGTTTCCCCCCTGGATGTAGCAGAGGCTCAGCTGGTGACCTGCACCGTGGTTTTGGCTCTTACAGGATAAAACAATTATTTTTCATCCATTAGTTGCCAGCATTTAAAAATTGGACATTTTACAGAAAAGTCCAGATATGAGAGGATGGGAGATCTGGAAACACCGGGCCTATCTGTGGGCATGGCCACTAGGGGGCGCCCTGAAGAGCAGGGCTGCTCCATGGGAGCAAGGGGCGTGGGCATGCGGGAGACAGTCTTGGTTAGGACGGCCTGGTTGGGGGCTGTTACAGGTACCTGGTAGGTAGAGGGGGGGGGTGCTGCTAGACATCCTATGGCACAGGACGCCCCCACCCCCCGACCCCCAGACATCAATAATGCCAAGGTTGGTGGGTTCCCCTTGGCTTCAGAGCTTTCCAAACCCACTCCTGGCTTCTGGAAGATTCTGAGTTCCCGAGATTGGTTGCTAGCTCCTTGGATTATTCTTGTCTTTTGTTCAAACTTGAGACTAATTCCCGCCCCCCCTCGTTGGGTGGGTGGGCAGAATACATTTGGTGAATAACTGTTTTTTCCAAAATAAGTTTTTATAACTTATTCCTGATCAAGGTAGTAGGTATAACTGAGCACCCAGGGGTCGTAAAGTTGACCTGTACTTGGAGACTCTCTGGTGGGCTGCATGTAGGAGGCAGTGGCTGATCTGGCGTAGCAAGGGGAGTTTTTCTTGCATTGCTTTTGCCTTGAGCTGCCCACTTGGTGAGGATTTGTTTTCTAGACTCATGGCATTTTTTTTTTCTTTCTTCTCCTGATTTGGATTGGGTAACCCTCATTGTTATCTAAATTAATAAAAGCATAATATGCTAATTAGGCCAGACATCCTTCCAGACAAAGCCGGGGCTGTGAGGGAAGCCCGGGTCCCGGGTGCCAGAGGGGTGCCGGCAGCCGGGGAAGGAAGGCCTACTCTTGCACGAATTTTGTGCATCGGGCCTCTAGGAGCAAATAAATCTTGATACTACAGTGGCTTAATACACTAGAATTATATTTATCATCACATACCTGTCTGAAACAGGTATCTTGGTTGGAAGGTGACTGTCACCCAGGCACTGATTTAGTGGCCCAGGCTCCTTCCATCTTTTGGCTCATTCATCTGCCAGGGCTTCTGAGTTCTCTGCTTCCAGCTGATGAAAGGGGGATGAGAGAATGGAAAAACTACCCACTTCATGTGATCCCTGGGTGTGAAGTGGCGCATAGCACGTAATCACATGGCCCCGTGATGCAAGGGGTGCTGGGAAATGTAGTCCCACCTGGGCAGCCACCTCCCCTGACAACCCACACGTGAGTGTTTGGCGCAGGTATCTGACGCTGCCCCAGCCCTAAGGTGAGTCCCGGGTTTGGTGTGGTCGCCGTCTCTCGCGCTCACTCCGCACGGGAACCACACTGATGCGTGCACCTGCTCCTGCCAGATGCCTGAGGGCCTCTCAAAGATGCAGCCTCTGTCTTTGCAAAGGTTTTGTCTTCTGCGAACTCCTCGTGGAGATTTCGAGTCCTCCTTGCTGTGTGAGGCCGCCCCCCTTCCCCCCTGCAACCCCCCCCCCCCCCCCCCGGCTACTTGCTCAGAAGCAACTGGGTTGGGAGAGCTGGTGGCGCAGCCAGTGCCCACTCTCTGTGGTCGGGTTGTGGCTCCGGGTACTTTGTGGGCTCCCACAGAGCCGGTGGCTTGTTTTTCTGATCCGGGATGCTGTTGGTCTATTGTGCAACACCCCTCAGTGGCTGTGAGCCTCCAGGGCTCGAGGAGTGGGGTCTGGGGGGCGGGGGTGGGATCGTGTGTGCAGAGGGAGGTTGCCAGCTCGGTCGCCCTGAGCTGAGCGTGCGGGAAGGTGCATTTCCTGCCCAGCAATGCTTCTGCCTCTTTGCCCGGCCAGAGTGAGGCCGCGTCTGGACCAGATGCCAGCCTTGATCTGCGGGGCTCCCTGGGATGCTTCTGAGGAGGCCAGCGTGCATCGCCCGCCTGAGGATGTCTCAGCTAATTAGTCCGCGAGCGCCGATGGGCCTCAGATCGCCAATGTGGGGCTGTCTGCTAATTAGGCCTGAATGTGATTTCCGTTAAACGATTAAGGGCCCTCCCAGCGCTGCTCTCCCTGCAGCAGCCCCTCGGGCCTCTGCCTGGAGCTCCCGCCAAGATGAGGCTCTTCTCTGTGCTGGGAGAGCCCTGCTCCCTCCCGGGCCCGAGGGAGGCCAGATCTTACAGGTGGCCATTTCCAGACCCACGTCTTTGCAAAGAGCGTGGTGGCCTCACGCCTTCCAGATTGGGGGGCCTCTTCCCTGGCTCCCCTGAAGGGTCAGGCATGCTGCGACCTTCAGGAGGTGCTGCTCTGGAGAACAGAGAGGGTTCATTTTCTTTTCGTCATCGTTGTTCCTTATCCTTCAAAACGTGGCCTTTCCGGAGATTTCGTTCCAGGGTGGGCAGACCTGTCATTCGATTCAGATTTGGACCACGTGGTGCCTGCCACCATTCGGACGCCGAGGGGCCAAGACCCTCACCGGCATTTGTACCGAATCGGCGCCTGGGACCGGGGCTGGGACACCGGCAGTTTCAGGCTCCTCTGCTCGGGAGCCGGCCGAGGCTGGCCGGGGCCCGGGGCGGGAGAGCGGGAGAAGGCGCCCAGCAGCTGCGCTCTATCAGCCTCTTGGAGACGTGGTCCCCGCGGCCAAGGAATTCTGGGCCCGAGTCTGAGATGAAGCTGCGTTGGACGCTCATCCCGGGCCCTGGAAGGGCCTGAGCACCCTGGGCAGCCGGCCGAGTGGGGACTTGGGGCCGGGATGCCGGGAACTGCAGGCTGGCCTGACTTCTGAGGCCGGGCTGGCTCTCCAGAGGCCTCCTGCCTCCAAGATCAGCCGCCAAGCGCCTGCTCAGGCCAGGCCTCCCCTCCTCCCAGCGCCCCCCTCCCCCCCACTGCAGGCGCCCATCCCTCATCCCTTTCTCTGTGCCTCAGCCTCCCTCCTCCCCCCCCCCCCCCCCGGGCTGCATCAGGAAATCATGTGCCTCGATTTCTCTCTCTTCTCTCCAATGAGAACCTGTAAGAGTAGTAAAAACAAGAGCAGCCAGAGCAGCGGCCGTTTACCCCTGCGCCCCAGACGAGCGGAGCCGTGACGTTCAGGTTTCCTTGCATCTTTGGCTGCTTAACGCACATGCCCAGGAGGCTCTCTGCTCCTCTGTGTGGCGAGGGCGCCTTTGCCCACTGTGCGTGTGTTTACCGGATGCGGTGCCCGCTGTGTGCCTGGCTCTGGGGGGCTGTCGCTGTCCTCACGCCAGGGGTCAGTTCACGCGCGGAGCTGCGATCGCCGCTCACGGTCAGGCTCCAGAGCACAGCGCCCCTCGGGCAGGCCGGGCAGGCGCCCCAGGGGAGAAGCAGGAACGCCCACCCGTTCATGCCTCCTGCATGCCAGACCGGCACACGCTGAAGGCGTTCACGAGCGGTCATCCCCTTTGGGGGAGGGGGTGTCTGCCTCCTTTTCTGTTAATCTCCATGTCCTTTGCGCGAACCTTTGCTTTCATTTATCGCGCACACATTTCTAGAGCGCTTCCGACGCGCCAGGACCTGTCCTGAGTGCGGTGCAGATGTCACCTAGGCCGCCATCCTGCTAGCTCCATGAGGTGGATATTGTTGGTCTATTTTGCGGGGGAGGAAACTGAGGCAGGCCGGAGGGGAGCACCTTGCCCAGCATCACACAGCTGGTCGGTGATAGAGCCAAGACCCACACCCCAGGCAGCCTGGGGTGGATGCTGGGCCCCATGCCCCTCGGCGATGCTGCTGGCTCTGTGTGGCCCCACTGTGCGCTCAGGGCTGTTAGCACTCAACCTACTGTGCGGTTAAGGCCGTGGGGTCCTTCCTGGGTGCTTCGTGCAGCTGTGTGTCCGCCCTTCACTCCACGCAGGTGTAGCTTTGCAGTTCCTGAGTTGGAGCTGTGCGTCTCTGTGTGGTCACGGCAGCGCCCTGGGGCTGGGCGCGGGGGCCCGAGAGCCAGGTGCAGGGCTGATCCAGTCTGGTTGGGGGACACATTCAGATCCACAGATGACCTCCCTGCTCCCCACAGCACTTCCGCTCCTGAGGCCGGCCGTCTGGGAGCCTGGCCCTGGTCCTGTGCGTGGGACGGGGCCCAGGGACCCGAGGGGCTGCTGTCTGCCCAGGGGTGCAGCAGCCTGGTCTGCGTGTGGCACATCCCGGCCAGGGCCTCGGGTTGGAGAGGCCTCTGCACCTGTCCAGTCTGCATTCTGGGCAGTGACTTGGCCGCAGCCACGGGCAGAGCTGGTGAGGTCGCCGGGCCTGTGTTTTGAGCTGGAGCCAGGGCTGGATTCTGGAACAGACGACCGGCCCGGGGCCAGTCGTGTTGGCCCCAGATCAGTGGAAGCCATCACAGGGCCAGCGCACGGCCGCCGAGCTGGGCGGGACCTTGCGGGGTTGCTGTCCCCAGAGTCAGCAGCTCGGAGAACATTATCAGCATGTCCTGGTCTCCCAGGGGCGGTCCTACCCGACTCAGCCCCCTGCCCACCGTCCCCAGTCCGATCAGGCCCCTGCTGGACAGCTCACCCCGGGTGTTTTCATCCACAGAGAGAACACAGGACCTGCGGGAGGAGGGAAGGGGGGGTGGTTTGGGTTTGGCTGCGTCTGTGTTAGACACTGCGGCAGCCCCGCAGGGCCTTCCGTGATGAGGGAGGCTGTCTGGCCCCTGTTCTCGGTGAGTTTCTCCACCCACGTCGGGGAGACTGGCGATCCACAAGTGACAATGAGGCAGAGCGCTGGGGTGACCGTGGCCATCACAGGCGGCTGGGGGGCCATACTGAGTCTGGGGGCTCGGGGGGGACATCACAGCTGAGACTGGAGTAGGAATGAGGAAGTAGATAGGAGAGAATGGGGAGCGTCTTGGACAGAGGGCAGGGATGGGGAGGGGAGGGAGACAGGATGGAAGGAGTTGACCGTGGGGAAGGTGGGGTTGGGCAGGTTGTAGGCAGGGCTCCCGGGGGCTCATTGACCCAGGACAGTCCCAGTTACTCCTGTTGTCCTGGCCTGGTTATTTTTAAAAATATATATTTTTATTGATTTCAGAGAGGAAGGGAGAGAGAGAGAGAGATAAAAACATGATGAGAGAGAATCATTGATGGGCTGCCTCCTACATATCCCACACTGGGGATCGAGCCTGCAACCCAGGCATGTGCCCAACTGGGAATTGAACCGTGACCTCCTGATTCAGAGATCGACCCTCACCACTGAGCCATGCCTGGTTACAGCGTCCCCTTTCACTCTCCAAAGGGTCCCAGTTTGGGCAGTAAAATTATATGGACACCCAGACCCAGGGGCTAGCGTCTTCGTTTTACCCACAAGGACACTGGGGCTCACAGAGACTCGAGTTCGTTGTGTAGGACCCTGGAATGAGGGGAGGGTGGGGCGGAGCTGGGGTGGGAATGGAGCCTGTCTGACCTCACAGCCCAGCCTTTGCCATAGTCCCTCGCTGCCGTCCACAGTGCAGTGTAAAATTATGGGTAGATGCAACTTACCTGTTCTCCGAGCACGGACTCTGTGCCCAGCGTGGTGCCCGGGGTGGGTGGGTGAGAGGAGGTGGGGTTGGGCAGGACTCCTTCAGCGGTTTGGTTCTTATCAGAAAAGAAGCTCATGGCTCAAGCAACGGGGGCGAGGGAGCGGTTCATTTCCTTGAAAGGCCCAGGGGAACACGAGCGTCAGGTATGGTTGGATCCAGGTGCTCGGACAGTGTGGTCAGGACCCATTTTCTATCGCTTCCCCTTTTGGATCTGCTTTTCTCTCGGTGTTGGCTATTTTTTTTTTTTGACAAAGAGGTAAGGCGGTAAGATGTTCCCCTCAGTGCCAGATCTCATCTCGTTCATGTCAGCAGAAGAGAGCAGTTGTCTTGGAGTCGCATCTCTCCGGCCCGGCCCGGGCCTCATGCCCAGCCTGTGGCCAGGGATGTGCAGAGTCCCCAGGGGTCAGGCCCGGGACATGCATCCACCCTGTGGTTAGGGGGAGAGATCAGCCCTGTCCACACCTCACGGATGAAAGTGCCGAGGGGCGGGGCTCTCAGATAAAATACAGGAACTTCAGGTAAGTAACAGTTTTCATATCCTCAATACTGCATGGGACGTATGCATACTAGACATGACTGAGTCTAAGATGCAAATGCGACCGCGTGTCCTGCGTATTTATTGGTGAGGTCTGGCGCGCTTCAGGCGGGTGGCTCTCCAAGGAAGGTCAAGGTCGTACCATGACCTCCGTGACTTCCCAGGGGACCACTCGGCGGTGACAGAGTCCCTTTTTAAAAGTGTGTTTTTATCCCTTGCCGGTTTGGCTCAGTGGATGGAGTGTCCACCTGAGGACTGAAGGGTCCCGGGTTCGATGCCGGTCAAGGGCCTGTACCTCGGTTGCAGGCTCCTCCTCAGCCTGGGCCCTGGTCAGGGTGCGTGCAGGAGGCAACCGATCGATGTGTTTCTCTCTGTCTTTCCCTCCCTCTTCCACTCTCTCTAAAAATCAATGGGAAAATACCCTCGGGTGAGGATTAAAAAATAATAATAAAATCTGGTTTTAGATCTTTGCTTGCCTGAGAGTGGGAACAGTTGGACTTGATGCGCCGCCGTGGGGTGGGGTGGGGTGGGGAGAGCTGCCCCCCTCCCTGCACCCAGGGACAGCCCATTGGACATGCTCAGCTGGCCTCATGCCGTTTCTGAGATCAAGGCCTGCCTGCATCGCATGGCCACAGAGAGGGATCTTGCCAGCCCCCAGCTTCCCACGTGTGCACAGACAGCCGGGAGCGGGGAGAGGCCGTGGTCTCGTCTTGGTCCGTGTGTGGCGTGGCTGTGGGAGTCGGGGGTGGGGCCGGGGACAGAGGAGCCGATGCCTCCCCCTTCCTGCCCAGCTGGGATCAGAAGATCGCCTGTTTTACTGGCCAGCTGCCAAGCTCACCACCAGGATGCGTCCCGTCCCGCTGACGGCTGCTTTCCCTCCGCTCGGGTGTCTTCTCCAGCGCGCTCTGCTGTTATTCCTGACTGCAGGCGTGTGGCAGGTGTGTGTCGTGTGAGGTGTGCGTGACGGAGAGTGTGTGTGAGGTTGTGTGTGTGAGTGTGAGAGTGTGTATCGTGTGTGTACCTGTGTGTGATGTGTGCTGTGTGCGCCCAGCAGGAGGCGCGCAGCGTCTGGCCCAGGCGTTGTTCTGCATCCTCTCCTGAAAGTCAGGGCTCCTGGGCGTGGAGAGGAGAGGACCCCATCCCCTGTGCAGTAAGGAGGCGCAGGATGCCCGGCCCTGTGCCCGGCAGGGGTGCACACCCTCCCCCCGCAGGTGGCCCTGTCTGTGGGGACCCCGTCCTTTGGGGGCGGATGACAGTGCTGTCTGTCCTAGCAGCCTGGCTCACGGCCACTCTGCTCAGCAGGGCACACGCGCTGGACCCTGGCAGCAGCGCCAGGCCTGTGCCCGGGCCAGGAGCGCTGGTAGGGGCAGTGCCAGCTGCTCGGAGATCAGAGCCTGTCACAGCCCTGCGGCCTCTCCCGGTGTCAGCGCGGCGGTGAGGAGCGGGAGGCGGCGGTGGAGGTCCGCGGGTGGCGGCTGGCTGTGTGGCGGGCAGTGGCCGGGCGGGTGGGTGCTGGGTGGGTCGGGGGCTGGGGCAGGAGGCAGGGCTGAACATCAGACCCGAGAGCCAGTCACCTCCCTTCTCGAGGCCTCGGTTTCCTCGGGGTGGAGCACCGGCTCCCAGGGTCGTCGGAGGGGTCAGCCACGACCTCCCGGCTGAGCAGAGCCCTGGGCGTGGGCCAGGCCCTCGCTGAAGAAATGCAGGTTGTTCTTGTCTCTGGGTGGTTTGTGTTCATGACTCAGTCACTGCCACAAGCCCGTCGGACCCTGCTTTCCACCGGAGCAGCTCCTCTGAGCACCGGGAGGGCAACCCCAGTGACGCCAAGCCCCTGGGCCTCCGGTCCTGCACAGTCCGCCTGGCGTTGGGTCATCCCAGCTCAGAAACCCCAAAGGCTGGAGGATTCTGGGTAATGCCCAACCTGGCCGTTTCCCTTTGGCATTAACCAGTTTTCTCCAGGCCCAGCAATCACATTCCAGAACCAGAGCCTCCCAGGAGGGCCTGCGGTCGGGTGCGGGGAGCATCCGCTGGGCCGCGAGCGCCGTTGCCCCATCGTCACCAGGTGCTGCCCCCCTTGGTGCCCCCTCCCCCACCCCTTCCCTCCTGTTGGAACCAGCCTGGTGGCTCGGGGTAGGGGTGGGGGAGGGGACCTCCCTGCTGGACTTTTTTTTTTTTAATATATTTTTATTGACTTCAGAGAGGAAGGGAGAGGGAGAGAGAGAAACATCAATGATGAGAGTCATGGATCGGCTGCCTCCTTCACGCCCCCCATCAGGGACCCAGCCCACAACCCGGGCATGTGCCCTTGGCCGGAATCGAACCTGGGACCCTTCAGTCCACAGGCCAACGCTCTATCCACTGAGCCAAACTGGCTAGGGCCATGCAGGACTCTTTAAAGTGTCTGGTTCCCAAAGCATGACCCCCATTCCACAGGACACTGGCGTGGGGGAATGGTGGACAGAGTGTGTGTCTGTAATTCTCACCCAAGGATGTTTCCGCTGATTGTTTTTTAGAGAGTGGAGGGGAGAAGGAGGAGGAGGAGGAGGAGGAGAGAGAAACATCGATGTGAGAGAGACACATCCATTGGTTGCCTCCTGCACGCACCCCCACCTGGGCTGGGGATCGAACCTGAAACCCAGATACGTGTCCTTGACCAGGAATCAAACCTGGGACCCTTCAGTGCACAGGCCGATGCTCCGGCCATGCTGGTCAGGGTATGCGTTATTTAAAAAAAAAAAGCCCCTAGGACCTCACACACCTATGATTTCCCTGATCTTATTGCTTATGGCAAGAGTAGATTTTAGAGAGGGGAGGGGAGAGCGAGAGAGAGAAAGAGAGAGAGAGAGAGAACCGATGTACAGACAACTGTGGCAGCCCAGATGGGAACCGGTTCTGGGGGAGTTGGGGGGAGGTGTGTGGATGACGACCGCTTGGGGGGACGCCCAGGAAGTAGACTTTGCTGGCCGGGCTGCCTGTGGCCTTAGGGCGGAAGCCTTCCTGCCAAGCTGTGCCGTCCCACCACCCACTCAGGTCCACCCTCCTGACAGGCAGACCCTGGAGTCCAGAGAACAAGTGGGGCTGGACCCCCAGGGTGCGGGGAGCAGCTCAGCGAGGCAGCCGCCGAGGCGCGGGCTCCCCAGGACGCAGCCGGCTGCCCAGCCGGGAGGGGAGAGCTCGCCAGGAATGTCCTGGGGCGGCTCCAGGGCAGACTGCTTGGAGGGAAGGGTTTCAGGGTGGCCAGGCCCTGCCTCCAGCCTCCGCCTCCCGCTGGCCGGACCCAGCCCCGCGCATTCCTGGGACCTCTGAGCCGTCCCGGGTTCTGTGGGTACCAGGAGTTTTTTTTGAAACCCGGGGCACCAACATCTGTTAGCTCTTAGCGCACAGGAAGGTTGACAAAGCACTGGGGGCAGGCGGCGGGGGGCGGCGGGGGGAGAGATTCCGCTCAGGAGTACGAAGTCAGTCCGGAGACAAAGAGGAAAAAGCCCAGCTGAACTCCAGCCCGTTCCCCAAGGCCCCGCTTTGATGTGGTTCCCGTCCCCCGAGGCCTTATAAGGCATCGAGCCTGCGCTTCTGGGCTCCGGCTGGAGCTGGCTGCACACCCAGCGCCCGAGGAGCTGGCCTCTTCCTGGGGCCCCGTGTGGGGCAGAGGAGGGCAGTGCTGGGATTCGGGAGGGAGGCAGGTCTGGGCCCTGTGGCCGGAGAGGCCACCAAGCCCGGCCACTGGGCAGGAGGCAGCCCAGCATCAGGCTGGGAGGTGGGGGTGAGGGGTGGCGGGCAGAGAGTCTGGGGAGGGGCTCGGGGGTCTGGGGATCTGGGAGGCGTCTGATGAGAACACCGTGCTGGAGGCCAGAGGAGAGCGGGCGAGGCCAGAGGAGAGCGGGCCTGGCAGGAGCGGTGGGGGATGGGCAGGGGAGGGCTTCTCCCAGGGCGGGGGTGAAGGGCATGGGCGCTGGAACCACACCGCCTGCCTTCAGTCCTGGCTCTGACACGAGCTGAGTGACCTTGGGCAAGTCGTTCATGTCTGTGCCGCAGTTTTCTCACCTGTAAAGTGGGGGCAGGAACGGTACCACTCAAAGGATTTCGGTGAAGCCTGAATGCAGAGCAGGAGGAAGGGCGTGCCAGGCAGGGGGCGTGTGTCTAGATGTCTGTGGGAGCCTTCCCACCTCCCCCAGGAGTGATCTGTGGCCATCTGACAGCGAGAGTAGAAGTAATGCCCTGGCCAGTTTGATTCAGTAGTTAGAGCGTCGGCCCGTGGACTGAAGGGCCTCGGGTTCGATTCCTGTTCAAGGGCGTGTATTTCGGTTGCAGGCTCGATCCCTGGCCTCCGTTGGGGCGAGTGTGGGAGGCAACCAATCCGTGGGCCTCTCTTACATCGATGCTTCTCTCTATGTGTCTCTCTCCCTCCCCTCCACTCTCTCTAAAACAGCGGTTCTCAACCTTCCTAATGCTGCGACCCTTTAATACAGTTCCTCATGTTGTGGTGACCCCCAACCATAAAATTATTTTCGTTGCTACTTCATCACTGTCATGTTGCTACTGTTATGAATTGTCACGTAAATATCTGTTATGCAGGATGTATTTTCATTGTTACAAATTGAACATAATGAAAGCATAGTGATTAATCACAAAAACAATATGCAATTATATATGTGTTTTCCGATGGTCTTAGGCGACCCCTGTGAAAGGGTCGTTCGACCCCCAAAGGGGTTGCGACCCACAAGTTGAGAACCGCTGCTCTAAAAAAATCAATGGGAAAATATCCTCGGGTGAGGATTAAAAAAAAAAAAAAAAAAAGAGTAGAAGGAATACTAGCCACTGATCTCTTGGGCTCCAGGCGTGGTCTCAGGCAGAATGCTAAGCACTTGCTATCCAGTGGTTTACTTGATCCTCACACGCACCCCGAGACAGCGTGAGGGCCCCCCTCCCTGTGCACACACTGGGGATGAAGTTCCTTCTCCGGGTGACCCCGCTTGTGTGAGGCAGAGCTGGGATCTAAACTGTGGTCTCGCCAACCCCATGCCCCGCACCCCTGCACCCCTGCACCGGGGCTCCCAGTGGGGCTCCTGGCTGTCTAGGGGCCCGAGTGCCTCCTGCGCGGTGGCCCCGAGGACCGGGCCCGGGACCTTGCCTGCAGGGCTCCCGCCCGGGGCTCTGCCAAGTCCCACCTTTGAGACCACAGCTGGGCCTGCACTGACCCACAAGAGCTGCTGGCCAGGCTGGCTGTCTTGTACTTCCTTAAGCGTGATCCTTGGTCCCTGGCCAGTGCCAAGTCCCTGGGCCACCTCTGCCCCTGTGCCCACAGGAGCCCTGATGCCACGGTCCAAGCTCAGGCGGGCATCGAAGGAGCTGACTGGAATCGGGGCCCTGCCCCTCATCGGCTGGTGCTCCAGCGCCAGGCACCTGGGCTCTTGGAGCCTCCTCCTCATTTAAACACGGGGCTAGTGGGACCCCCTTTCTATGGAGTCTCTGCTGGGGGGGGTCCATGAGTACTTGGAAAGGGATGTGAGTGGCTGTCTTGGCATTATTTTCCCATCTCACATGGCCTCTGGGGGTTGAGGGCATTTTCTTTGTAGGCAAGAAACCTAATAACAATCATACCTGTTGCTTTGCAATTTGCAAATCGTTTTTATGGGCATTTATTCCTCGGGGGATGGAAAGAGCGGGGCGTTGTGTCGCTGAAAGGACTCACTCTTTATATAAGGTGCCTGGCACGGCGTCCGGCACGTAAGAAATGCACCGGAAGTGTCAGCTGTCGTGTTGGTGTTGCTGTGGTTTCTCACTGTGCCCATT
Source organism: Myotis nattereri (assembly GCF_964212035.1). NCBI lineage: Eukaryota > Metazoa > Chordata > Mammalia > Chiroptera > Vespertilionidae > Myotis > Myotis nattereri. The sequence goes on from NC_138090.1 coordinate 3,026,324, forward strand.
TAAGGGGTAGGCAGACTGAGGTTCCGAGAAGGCAGTGGCTCCAGGTCCAGGTGCGAGGGAGGTGATGGAGCCGGGAGCTATCCCATGTTGCCTCTGGCCTAGCGATCAGAGCCTGAGGCCCGGGACACAGCGCGGCCCGGCCCTGGGCGTCGGGCTCCGTGGCTGAGATGAACGGGCCCCATAGTTGAGTATCTGTCAGCGGACCGTGGCGCTGAGGGGCTTTCGAAGCGTCCTGCAGAGCTGAGCAGGGTTTAGCCGGAAGAGGCCGGCCCCAGGACTTGCCAGAACTCTGCTTTCATTCATCAGAGAGGGAGGTCCTCCCAGCAGACAGTTCTTCTCGGAGAGCCCCGAAGCCGCTGTCAGAGGAGGCTGTGGGTGCGTGACGCGCCCGCCAGGCATCCTTACGGGCCCTGGACAGACGCTTTGTTGGTGGTGACATCTGGAGTCTTTCAACTCCGAGTGCCTGTAGACACGCGGACTCCGGGGCCTTTGTGCCGCAGACACCGTTGGCTGGGGTGGTGGTGGCCGGGGTGGTGGTGGCCGGGGTGGTGGTGGCCAGGCCGGGAGCGGCCGGGGTGGCGGTGGCCGGGTCAACACAGAGACCCGCGCTCCGGGAGCCGAACCGCAGCTCGCAGGGGTCCGCGGTGCCCTTGAGGGCAGTCCCCGGCTCCTGCGAGAAAGTGCCGCCTGCCAGCCCATCGCCTTCCCCTGGCATGAAAGATCGGCCCTAATTGGCTGCCGGGGCCTCCCCGCTGCCTAATGATGCCACCTGAGTGTGCCCCTTTCCTGTCACATCTCCCAGCTCCCCTGTCAGCTCCGGCTCTGTGAACACAAACAGCCAGTCCACCAGCCCAGGGGATGTTCGGGGTTTCGGTCATTGGCGGGGGAGGGGAGGGAAGCCATCCTGAGCCAGGGGGGAGGGGCCTGGTGCTGGGTCAGGGGCACCGAGTCTGAATGGCCACCTTGTAGCCACCTCTAAGGAAGAGAAGGCAGTGCCCCCGGGGGGTTTGAAGGAAGGGAACAGAAGGCCAAGCCCGACCCTAAAACGCTAGCTGTGTATCCTCCCAACGGAACAGAAACCGGAGAGTGGCCCCCGGCTGAGTCCAGTGGACAAGATGGGTGGACCCCACAAAGCAGTTTTAAACGTTTAGTTAATGTTTTTGTTCATCGGGAGGAGCACTGGTTTTCCTGTCGAGCATCTGAGAGGCAGGACTTCCCCCTGACTTTTCTGGGAGAGGGTGCTTTCCTGTTCCTTTTCATTTTTCTCGAAAAGGGAAGCTGGGACAGCTGCCGAGTGTGGGCATTTTGTGGTCGCAGAGGCGCTGCCGCCGTGTCATTGTGGGCCCCGGGAGAGCTAAGGCAGTGTGGTTCCCCCACACTATTCTCTCCCGACAAAGAGGAGCGTTTCTCAAAGTGGGTTCCTCGGAACACAGATCCCACGGCGTGTTTCTGAGAAATCAAACTCCGTGGTCTGATGGGGTTCGAGGGATGCCACGTGACGACCATGTTATATGGTGACTCACGGTGCCCGTTACCATAGTAAGTCCTGCAGGAAGGGACGTTGTTTAACTTCGTTTAAAATAATCTTTTTTGATCCCAGAACTCTTCTTGGCAGAAAACCAATGAATACAGAAGACAGTTTGACAACTCGTCTTAGCCTTTCGTCTGGAGTCATCCTGCTGGGCAGGGGGCAGAGAGGTGGGACCTCTGTGGATATCCCAGAAATGTCCCGGCCTGAGGACTGACCAAGCCCCGCCCCCCCCATCCCCGCCAACCCCACAGCCCCTCGCGACCGGCTGAGGCGACCGCTCTGCCCTCGAGGATGAGCTACCAGCCTCTGCCCTTGGGGATGAGCTACCAGGCATCGTTGTTTTTTTGTTAATCCTCACCTGAGGAACTTCTTTCCCATTGATTTTTAGAGAGAGAAAAAAAAAACACATTGATGTGAGAGAGGCACATCGATTGGTTGCCTCCCACACGTGCCCTGACCAGGGCCAGGGCTTGAACCTGCAACCCAGGTACGTGCCCTTGACCAGGAATTGAACCCGAGACCCTTCGGTTCATGGGCTGACGTTCTAACCATTGAGCCCACCTGCCAGGGCGGGCTACCAGACATCTTTACCCCACGGGAGGGGACCAGGCAAGGCGCGTGCAGGGATCGGCTGGTGACCGGCTGGTGTGTGTGTTGGGGAGATGAGGGAGGCGTATGGAAGCCAGAGCAGGGAGGTCCAACATGTGCTGAAGCGTTTGGTTTACGGGAAGGGCGGTCGGAGCCCCCCCAGAGCACACCGCCCGCTACAAACCTCCGGGACCGCCGCCCGGGACCCGCTGTGGGAGGAGGGTCCCGTCTGAGATCTCTTCTTGCTGTCCCCCTTCGGGGGAGATGGGGGCATTTTATGATCCTCTCTTTGCCTTTTGCTGAGGTGGGGGGGGAACTCTCTTTCTGAGGGAGAAGTGTGGTCCCGTGTTGTGTTTTGTGGTGTCTGCAGGCTGAGAAAACTTAACACCTGCATAGCAGTGTGACCATCAACTTTTTAAAAATACATATACTTTTACTGATGTCAGAGAGGAAGGGAGAGGGGGAGAGAGAGAGAGAGAAACATCAACATCAACGATGAGAGAGAATCATGGATCGGCTGCCTCCTGCATGCTCCCCCCCCCCCCCGCCACTGCCACCACTGGGGATGGAGCCCACAACCCGGCCATGTGCCCTGACTGGGAATTGAATTGTGACCTCCTGGTTCATAGGTTGACACTCAACCACTGAGCCACACTGGCCGGGCTGATGACCAGCTTTTCAGGTGGGATGGGACCTGCCTCATTGGCCCACATGCCCATCGGACAACCAGAGCAGGGCCCCAGCTTCCTTGCGACCAGGCAGCCACATGCTCACGGCGCCACGTCTTCCGCCCCCGATGCCAGGTGCCACCTGACCCCGGGGCGTCCTTCATCTCCCTGCCTTCCCTTCCTCTAGGAGCTGGTGGGCGAGGTTTTCAGAGAAACGCTCAGCGAGGAGGAGGAGGAAGACTTTCGACTGGAAGGTACTGGACTGCATTGCTTTCTTCCCAGCGGGCAGGGCGGAGGGGATGGGCCGTCTGGTCTACCACATGCCCGGCACACCCTCCAGAAACCTGTGGTCCAGGAGGAGGGCAGGACTCTGGGGCGGAGGGCTGAGGAGCAAGAGGGAAGTGTGGCTCCCACAGTCCAGGCCCAGAGTGGAGCCAGGCCACGTGGGTCCCCGTCCGGCCCTGCCGTGTGGCCGCTGTGGGGCCTCGGATGGGCTGTTCGACCTCAGCTGCCCCGGAGGGAGTGAGCGCAGTGGCTCCTCACGGGCCCCACCCACAGCGTCAGGCTTGCAGTGAGCGCTCCCTCCCGGAGCTGTGCTGGTCCCCCTTCTCCGCTCGTCCCCTCACCTGGAGCACACGCGTGTGGGCACTCCCTTCCCCCCTCTCCTCCCCTCCCGCCTCCCCTCCCGCCTCTCCGCTGTCACGCCTCCTTTCCTCCAGGGGAAGCACCGCGTTGAAGAAGGAACTAGGACCTAGAGGAGGGGTTGGACGGGGTTGTCGGTGGTCAGGTTGTTCGGCCCCTTCCTTCGAACGAAGGCTCACACAGGAGCCCGGGCCGTAAAGCGGCGGGAGCGGGCGCAGACACCCGTCACGTCGAGAAAGCACGTTAACCTTGACGGAGCAAGGCCGCCGGGCACCGCTCTGTACGTCCCTGTGCACACGTGTGGATGCTCATGTGTGTGCTGCCGTGTGGCTAGAGGCCTAGACAGACCAGAGCAGCCGCTCCCGGGCGCGGGAGAGAGGGGTGCAGGGGACCGTGGCGTTAGCTGTGACCCACGCGTTAACTTTTACGAGAATGCCACCCCAGATTCCTTGGGAAACGAAGGGTGAAAGACGGCGTTAAACGGGGGGACACAGAAGTAAGTAAAGCCAGGAGAGTGGCTGCTCTGGCTGCTGCCCGAGGGAGACTGGGGCTGTGGCTCTCTGGCGCCCGCCCCCGGGCAGGGGACCGGCTGTGACCCGCAGGCCACTGCACAGCAGGCAGGTGCTGTGGTTCTGGCCGCGGGGATGCACCCACCTGGCCCGGCGCGGGTGGGGGTGGGAGGCTGTGGGTGTCCCTCTGCGCGCTGGCCAGGGAGAGCTCGCGGAATCCTGAATCTCTCCTTTGTCTTCCTGTTGGCCAAGTTCACTGCCTCTTGGCGGGCTGGAGGGCTGCGCACGGGAGGAAGAAAAGGCCATCTGAGGCAGGAAGATGAAAAGAAGCCTTTAGCCATCCCGGGAGAGGCTGGCTTTCGCTCCCGCGTTGTTATGTAAAGCCGGCCCTAATCCAGCGTCTTAGCCGCCTTAACCGGCCAGCTGGGAGCACGCACATGGGGTGGGAGATTAAGGCCGGACCGGGTGCGCAGGGCCGGGCTGCGGAGTTCCTTTTGAACTGTGGGGAGAAAAAAGTCCACATCGAACCCAAGCCCCAGCCGGTGGGGTGTGGCAGGGGCGGCACGCGGCTCGAATGGGGCGCAGGGTGGGGGGTGATGCTCTAACCACGGAGCACACCGGCCAGCTCAGGTCCACCTTTCTTGATGACGGACCCATGGCGGTTTGGTCATTTCCTTGTCCAGTTCAGGCAAAGCCTCTTTTCAAAGCCTCTCCCAGTCAGGTGACCCTCCCCCTCCGCCACCAGGCCGGGTGTATGTTCCCCTCCAGCCCTGGGCCAGTCCACCCAGACGCCCGGGGGGAGGGCTCAGCCATCCATTGCGCTGCACAGCCCTGGGCGGGCCTCTAGTCCCCTCACGTGGAGCTGGAAAGCTGAGGATGGAGAGGGGTGGAACCTGTCAAGGTCACACAGCCGACCGAGGACAGAGTCCCGGCCGCGGAGTCCTCATTCCGGTACCGACTGAGCACCTGAGGCGGGTGGGGGCCCTGGAGTCTGAGACAGGGAGGCGCTCGCTGGAGAGCAGCAGGGACTCCCACTGTCCCCCGACGGAGGGGGCAGGTGGGCCGGGCGCTGGCTCCTCTCCCGCAGCTCAGAGCCATCGCCCCCTGCACCCCGCAGGCCCTGGAGGCCCGGGTTCGGCCCCACGGCAGCTCCGCTCAGGTCCCCTCTTCCTGCAGCCCCGCCTGCACCACGGAGACTGCCGCCGTCACATCCCGGGAGGCGTCCCTAGTTTCAGGTGGCTCGGCGTCAGGTTTGAAAAGCTGAATTTCATCACCGGTTCCAACTTGGGTGGGGGTCGGGGAGGGGGAAAGGGACATGATATTTTTAGCCCAAAGAAGGCTTTTTCCCCTCTCTCTCTGTCCCTGCCCTGGCGTGGCCCCCTCCCTCCCTGAACAGACGTCCCTTCTCAGTCCGATTTGAACGTCACGGCCAGAAGCCATGCACCTGATGCTGCAAGGAGAGAAAAAGGCCAAAGCTTTGGTTGGGAGGGTTTCTCCCCCGCTTTTTTCTTTTAAATTTATATTTTTATTGATTTCAGAGAGGAAGGGCAAGGGAGAGAGATACAGCAACATCAATGACGGGAGAATCATTGATCGGCTGCCTTCTGCGCGCCCCCCTACTGGGGATCAAACCCGCAACCCGGGACTCGAACCAGCAGCCTCCTGGGTGATGGTTGGTGCTCAGTCACTGGGCCACGCTGGCCTGCTGCTCTCGTTTCCTGTTGGTGATGATGACGAGAGCTGGATAGTGCCACAGGCTCTGGGCTACCCACTGGGGCACCCGCCGCTGAAGGAGGGGCCAGTTAGCTGAGTAACGGCTACCACGGTGTGATACGGGCTCCCTGCACAGGAACCCTAACCTCGTTCTGGGGGGCATGGAGGCGTGCTTCTCGGAGGTGGGGAGGCCCAAGCCGAGGACCCGAAGGATGAGCAGGAATCGGAGAGACAGAGTGTTCGGGGGGGGGGGGGTCACAGTGTGAGGGTGGGGCAGGGCAGGAGATGCAGAGCAGTTCCAGGGAGGGATGCGCTGAGCGGCAGTCATGGGCGGGCGTTCCTTTTTAGAAGGGAAATGGCTTGGCCAAGTTGCTTTTAAAAGATGTTTTTATTGATTTCAGAGAGAGAGGAAGGGAGAGGGAGAGGGAGAGAGAAACATCCACGATGAGAGAGAATCGTGGATCGGCTGCCTCCTGCACGCCCCACGCTGGGGATGGAGCCCGCAACTAGGGCAGGTGCCCCGACCGGGAATCAAACCCTGACCTCCTGGGTCATAGGTCGGTGCTCAACCACTGAGCCACACCGGGCTCGAGTTTGCTCTTTAAGCTCAGTCTCTCCCTTTGTCAAACGTGAGCAGCGACACACCCTGCGTGGCGTTAGTGAGGGGAGCCGGGGGAATAATGTGTGTTCCCACTCACTTCGCCGGGTCCGGGGTACAGCCCTCGGCCGGGCAGATCCCTGCGTCTCGGGGACCCTCGCTTCCCGGGGAGAGCCTCCTGCCCAGAGCGCAAGAAACCATTTGGCCCGGAATGCACACACAATCCCTTTCTCTTTTTACACGCAGCAGATTAGCCGCCTAATTATATTTGGCATCGGCTAATATTAAAGCTCATCTGCCTCCCCTCCAACAGCTGCTGTCGGGGGGCTGGGGAGTCAGAAACATCCCGGCAATCCACCCCGAGATGGAAATATTTGTGGCCGATAATCTGTGCGAGGACCATTAAGAAGGGGCGGTGGATACGCTCGGGCGAGGGTGCGGAGTCCAGCGAGGAGGCCGTGCCTGTGTTAAATCTGACATCGTGCTGAGCGCACGCCAGGCAGCTAGGCCCGGAGAGGTGCCCGCCATGCCTCGCAGTGTCCCGGGCATTTCTGGTCTCCGCTGGGGCTGATGTAGTCACTACCCTGTGTTCTAATTTTGCGTCTTCTTGCAAAGTTCAATGTCAACCAGGCCTTTCTGGATTGTTACAGTAAGCCGGCCTTTGCTGTACCATTCAGGGTCTAGATTTAAATATATATACTAGTATATATGTATTTTTTTATTGATTTCAGAGAGGAAGGGAGAGGGAAATAGAAACATCAATGATGAGAGAGAATCATTGATCAACTGCCTCCTGCACGCTCTCTCCTGGGCATGGAGCCTGCATCCCAGGCGTGTGCCCTGACCGGGAATCGAACCGTGACCTCCTGTTTCCTAGGTCGACGCTCACCCACTGAGCCACGCCAGCCTGGCTAGACGGGATGCGTTTGGACAGCATCCTGCTAGGGACAAATAGCGTTTGTGCAAATCAGGAGCAGGGGCCCCTCCTCACCCTCTTCACGACACCTTCGCCATCTGTTCCAAAAATGTCCTCGCCACCCACAGATGTACGCCGCCCAGCACGGGCATACGCTCCTAGAGCGGTACCGTGCACGGCCTGCTTGGCACAGCCAGGCTCCCGATGCCCCCAGAAGACTGCCCCCGAGCGAGGCGAGGGAGGAAGAGCCCAGAGGTGCTCGTCCTGCAGAGGAGGGAGGGGGGTGCGGCCGGTCTCTCTCACTTCGCAGCCTCCCTCTTCCCGTGCTATTAGGTGGTGCCAGCTGTCAGCACCTGGTGCTGGGTTGGCCGTGCCACTCCGCACCCTCCTGCTCCCCAGGCCGCCGCTGTTTGCCAGGGTAAACAGTCCCCGAAAGTGGCCGTGGCTCTCCCAGCCCGCCGTCCCCAATGAGCCCGGGCCTCCTTTCCTGGGGCCCACGGGTGGGGTGCCGGATGAGTGTTTAAACCCGGATCAGAGTAGCCACCGTCCTCTCTGTCCCCAGTGTCCCCAGCACTCCTCTCTCGCTCTGCCTCCCCAGCCCCTCCCTTTTTTAAACGGGGGTGGGGGGGGGGCGGGGTGGTAGGGGAGAGGGAAGAGGCTGTCTTTGATCTCCGTGGAGGAAAAAAGTCTGTTCTGTTCAGGCTTTTGGCTAACACAACAAACAGTGTTTAAAATTTAACTTTGCTTAATTAATTAGTAATTCTGTTTAATGCTGTCTGATCTCCCTCCAAAAGGTATTCTGAAGCCTGAGAAGGGAACATCAAAGGGAGCGGGTGAGGATGGTCAAGTAACGCATTTAATCTGGCAGTTGCTGGGGGTGGAGCGATGCCAGGCTGCAGGAGGGAGGGTGGGGAAGCATCATCGGTAAACACAGCAGCTCGGCTCCGGCTCCGCTCCTCGCGGCGGCCGGGAGTGAGGAGGGACCGAATGAGGAGGGACGGGGAGCCGTTTTGGAAGAAAAGGGCGGCGTGGCTCCGTGGGTGAGCGTCGACCTAGGAACCAGGAGGTCACGGTTCCATTCCCGGTCAGGGCACAGGCCCGGGTTGCGGGCTCGATCCCCAGTAGGGGGCGTGCAGGAGGCAGCCGATCTATGATGCTTCTCTCTCATAGATGTTTCTCTCTCTCCCCCTCTCCCTTCCTCTCTCTGAAGTCAATAAAAACATATTTAAAATATTTAGAAAAAGCAAAGGAGCCTCACCCGCTGCACCAGACTCCTCTGAGCCGAGGGCGGGCTTGAAGGAGGCGGCGGGGACATTTCTGTCCATGGCTGCCATGCATGGCTGGGCAGGCGGTGCGCGCACCAGGGTTCCCAGCGGAGCAGGTGAGCAGCAGGTGGAGCCGGGTGCCCGGTGCGGGTGAAGGCTGCGTTCGCCTGCAGCGCGGGTCGCAGACTTCTCTGTAAAGGGCCAGGAGAGTACGCGTTTTTGGCTCCGTGGACCAGACCGTCTCTGTGGCAACTACTGGACTCTGCCATTGTGGAGGGAAGCAGCCATACACAGTGTGTGTCCGAGCGACTGTGTCCCAATAAAACTTCATTTATGCCAACAGGAGGCGGCAGGTTTTGGCTCATGGGGGCGTGGTTTGCCAGTCCAGCGCTCCGTCACCCAGGGGAATCCAGAGGCAAGACAGGCTTTGCTTTTCTCCTGCTCTGTCCCTTTCCTTCCTTCCCCTCCGACTTCCTCCTCTTTCACATGAGCAGTATCTCCTGTTGCGGCTGTGCCTGGCAATTGAAGCGTGATCAGACTCCCCCTGAAATGAGGCCCCCCAAGAGATCATCTCTGGGAAAACATGTCCCTGAGCTGCACAAGGAGCAAGAGGCAGAGAATGGGCTCAGAGCCTGGTGCCAAAGCCTATCTCCAGGCTAGTTTTCTTCACTGAGGTTGGACCCTGGCAGCCTGTGGTAGGCACCGTTCTCCCTCCTCCAGGCCACCCGTGAGCCAAATGATGGATGGTGGATGCATGGATGGTGGATGGATGGATGGAAGGATGGATGGATGCTAGATGGATGGATGGAAGGATGGATGGATGGTAGATGGATGGTGGATGGATGGATGGAAGGATGGATGGATGGTAGTTGGATGGTGGATGGATGGATGGAAGGATGGATGGATGGTAGTTGGATGGTGGATGGATGGATGGAAGGATGGATGGATGGTGGATGGATGGATGGTGGATGGATGGATGGTGGGTGGATGGATGGTGGGTGGATGGATGGAAGGATGGATGGATGGCAGATGGATGGTGGATGGATGGATGGAAGGATGGATGGATGGTAGTTGGATGGTGGATGGATGGATGGAAGGATGGATGGATGGTGGATGGATGGATGGTGGGTGGATGGATGGTGGGTGGATGGATGGAAGGATGGATGGATGGCAGATGGATGGTGGATGCATGGATGGATGGTAGATGGAAGGATGGATGATGGATGGTAGGTGGGTGGATGGATGGATGGATGGATGGATGGTGGATGGATGGATGGATGGATGGATATAGATGAAGGATGGATGGATGGATGGATGGATGGGGAGGTGGGTGGAGGGCGATTTGTTCTGCACAGGGATGGCTGGGGGCGGGTGCTGGTTTGGCCTCGTTTGGTTCCAGTGGGTCCATGTGGAAGTAGAAGCATGACCCCTGAGTCCCGCCCCTGACCCTGGCCTTGGGGTCTGCAAGGCTTTGATCGGTGGGTTCTGTGACACCCGCCTTCTCTAGCCATTGGGTAGGGGGCAGTGAGAGGGTGAAAGGCCATCTTTGGGGGCGCTGCCTGTCCTTGTTCCTGGCCCCCAGGGCCCCAGGGCAGGATGGCTCCCAGTCCTCCTACCCTTGTGTGCCCGGCCCCTGCTGGGAAGGACCCCCTCCAGGGGTGTGTGGGTGGTTTTCTGAGCCAGGATGGGATGAGGCCCTGCTGGTGAAGGGAGGACAAGCCAGGCCACTCTGATCTGCAGAGAAGACGCGCAGCGGGGGAGGGGCGGGAGGGACGTCGCCGGGAGAGGGGAAGGAGGAGAGGCAGGGGAGGACCTGACGGAGGACAGGCTGTTTCTGCTCGGAGGGGAGGAGGGGGCCCCAGAGGAGAGAGCGGGACAGAGGTTTCTTTTCTTTGGGTTTTATCAAGTGGAACTTGAAAGGCAACATTGAACCTGAAGGTGGTTTTCTGATAACTTCCCTTTGAACTTGAAGTTTGGTCCCGATAAGTCTGGCCGGCTTACATCTCCAGCCAGGACCTCCGCGCAGGAGGCAGCGGCTTTGAAGATGGAGCTGGCCTGTTTCTCTTTCTTCCTTTCCTTTTTCTCCTCTGCAGCCCCCACCCCGCCCTCCGGAGTGGTGTGTGTGTGTGTGTGTGTGTGTGTGTGTGTGTCGGGGGATGGGGGGGTGAATAAAGGATGTTGCAGGTCATGATAGCAGCGTGTCCCCCGTGGGCAGAGCGTGGGTGTGCCCTGGAAGGGGCCCCCTGGAGCAGCTGGACAGCCCTGGAGGGCAAAGCAGCTTTGACTCCAGCAGGTGGGCCAGGGGGGCAGGGAGGGGCCCCAGCACGAAGCCTCACGCGTCCTCCCTTGCCTCCCCCACAGTGGCCCTGCCCCCCGAGAAGACCGACGGGCTGGCCAGTGGAGATGAGAAGAGGATGGAGAAGCTGAGCGAGTCCTGCCCGGGCTCCAAGAAGCAGCTGAAACTGGAAGTAAGTTCCCTTCCTGGCGCTGGGCCTGGAGTGAAGGGTTTTCTCTTCTCGGTGGTGCTCCTCCTCCTCCTCCTCCTCTTCCTCTTCCTCTTCTTCGTCTTCGTCTTCTTCCTTAAAATATATTTCTATTGATTTCAGAGAGGAAGGGAGAGGGAGAGAGAGATGGAAACATCCATGATGAGAGAGAATCATGGATCGGCTGCCTCCTGCACGCCCCACACTGGGGATCAAGCCTGCAACCCGGGCACGTGCCCTTGACTGGAATTGAACCTGGGACCATTCAGGCCGCAGGCCGGCGCTCTATCTGCTGAGCCACACTGGCTAGGCTCGGTGGTGCTTTTTGAGGAGGAAGCTGAGGCCTGGCCCGATGTGGAGGCCGCTCACCTCCTGCGTGGACAGGAGAGGGAAGGCCCAGGTCTGGACGTCCCACACCCTTGGGAGCCCGAGGGGGCCTGTTTCTGGAGGGGCAGCTGCCTGCCCGGACTGTTTGTGGTCCCTGGAGAGGGCTCACCTGGAGGTGGGGGGTGGCAATAGCTGCTCAACCTGCCTCTGAACTTCAAACCCGGGCTTCCTGTGGAGCTAGTCAGAGGGGCCCGGGAGGGGGAGTCAGTTAAACTCTATGTGTGCATGCATGAGTGCGTGGGCATGCATGTGTGTGTGTGTGTGAGCACATGTGCGCATACGTGTGTAGTAAGTGTGTGGGCGAGCACGTGCGCACATATGTGCAGGTGTGTATGTGTGAGCACGTGCATGTGTACATGCAGGTGTGTGCGCCTGCGTTTGTGAGTGTGTGTGTGTGTAGGGGTGTGTGAGCATGTGTGCACATGTGTGCAGGTGTGCATTTGTGTGGGCATGCATGCATGTGTGTGCAGGTGTGTGCATGCCTGTCTAGGTGTGCGTGTGTGAGTGCGTGTGTGCGGGGTGAGGGCTGTGCCGCCTGAAGCAGTTCCTCAGAGCAGAGCGGGCACTTGGCAGGTATCAGACGGACATGTCACAACTGAGGGAAGAGCGGCTTTGAGCTCAGCGTGGCTGCCAGAGCGGCGGGAGGAGCTGGCTGTGCGCGGCAGAGGCTGGGGGCAGGGCACGGCGCCTGGCCACGCTTTCTCCAGTGGCCGGGGGCCAGTGCCACCCGCGTGGGGCTGAGCCTGTCCGCATGCCCCGCCGGCCGGGGCAGGACGAGGAACAGGGTGGTCTGGGCCTCTCTGCTTGTTTTCAGAGAACCTCGTGGATCAGAAAGGCCCTTTCCGGACTCCCTCTCCCCGTCAGCGTCCTTCCTAGAACGCCCTGGTGGTCAGCCGGCCCCGCACGCTTCCCCCAGCGGCAGAGCTCTCACGCCCGCTCAGGGTCCCCGTGCTTAGACTCCTCGGGTGGGAGAGCAGTATGACGTCACTGTATTAGGAATCATTACAAAGAGGAGCAGCTACTAGCATTCATCGGGCTTTGCTGTGTGCCAGCCAGTTTCCACACTTGTTTCCAGCTCCCCAAAGCAGACCCCGAGACAAGGGTCCGGGGGTGATCCCCGGGAGCAGGGAAGGAGGGGAGCCGACGAAGGTTAAGGGCAGGTGAGGCTCAGTCCCACAGGTGCCCTCAGATTTGTCCTCTGGAGAGGCGTGGAGGCTGGGGTACCATCCACCACTCGCCCCCCACGCTGGGCACGCCGTCCCTGGCTTTTCCTTCCGGCTGTCCTCGACACAGAAGCCGGGGGCTGGAGGTGGGAGGTCGGGACTTGTCTCCCACGGCTATGAGCACCGAGGGCGGAGGGCCAGGCCAGTGACTGCTCCCGACAAGGCTATGAGGGCGACACCATCGCTTCCGTAACTTACACAGGGAAACTGGGGTGCAGGGAAGCCGTGCCCAGGCGGAGGGCACGCAGCTGTGGAGGGCCGCGTGGGCTGCCACCTGAAGTTGGCTGGGCCTTTAGTTCTTTGTGCCCACCCCTCTCCTGCCTTTTGGTCAGGTGGCCACCCTGGGAGCCGCAACACGGCTTCCCAAGTTACTGTGCCCTGTGTGTGTGTGTGCGCGTGCACGCGTGTGCATGTGCGTGCAAGCAGGTGCAGGTGTGCACAGGCTGCACATGTGCATAGGTGTGCATGAGTGTAGGCGCATGCACGTGTGCAGGTGTGAGTGCATGCAGACATGTATGTGTGTGTCTATGCATGTGTGTGTGTGTAGGCATGTGGGCAGGGTAGCTTCTACCTCTGGGTTCAAGCTCAGTCTTCCCAAGGCCACAGAGCCCTCTCTCAGACCCTCCCCCGGTGTCCCTTAGCCTGTGAGGACCCAGGCCTGTCTGGCACCCATACGGGCATCTCTCCTCAGGCCAAGCCTTCCTGCCCAGCCTGGCTGCTCTCCCTGGCCTGTCACATCTTGGTCATTACTCTGCAGTGGGAGGGGCAGCCCCGTGGCCTGGCCTCCAGGCGTTCCAGCCGCTGGGTGACAGCGCGCCGTGTGCTGTCTGTCTGTCCGTCTGTCCAGGAGCTGCAGTGTGACGTGTCCGTGGAGGAGGACAGCCGGCAGGAGTGGACCTTCACCCTGTATGACTTTGACAACAACGGGAAGGTCACCCGCGAGGTGAGTGTGCCCGCCTGACCCCTGGCCATGGGCCGTGCCCTGGGGCACAGGGGGTGCTGGTCCTGTGCCAGGTGACTGCCCGTCCCCTCTGCGAAGGCAGGGCCTGTCCCTGCAGGTGAACTGAAGCAGGAGGGTGCAGGGAGCGGGTGTGGTGGGAACCAGGCTAGGCAGGTGCTGAGCCCCGAGGCCTGCTGGGAAACGGCTTGTCTCAAACAGGCAGCTCCCACAATGCTGGTCTGGCCCCGGATGTTCTGGCCCAGCCCCGCAGAGGGCTTGGGTAAAAGTTAAATTAGCGCAGGCAGGAAAAGTGGAAGTAGATCAAGGGGACTCCATCAGAATGTAAACGCGGTGCCCCCGAGGACAGGACCTGCGGAGTGCAGGGCAGCCTGCGGGATGCAGGAAACATTTGCAATCCTCGATCTGATACAGGAATAACAGCCAGAATACTGTGTATGGAGAATGCCTAAAATGTCACATAGGAAATGAAGTAATTCTATCAAAAATGGGCAAAGGACTTGAATAGACTTTTCTCCAAAGAATATGTACCAATGGCCAATCCGCACATGAAAAGCTGCTCAGCGTCACCGATCATCAGGGAAATGCAAGTCGAAACCACCATGAGACCCCACCTCACACCACGAGGATGGCTGCTCTACAGACAAACAAAAAACAGCAAGTGTTACCCGGCTGGCGTGGCTCAGTGGTTGAGCGTCAGCCTATGAACCAGGAGGTCAGGGTTCGATTCCCAGTCAGGGCACATGCCCAGGTTGTGGACTCCATCCCCAATGGGGGGTGTGCAGGAGGCAGCCGATCCATGATTCTCTCTCATCATGGATGTTTCTCTCTCCCTTTCCCTTCCTCTCTGAAATCAATAATTATATATATATATATATATATATATATATATATATATATATATATATTTATTTATTTTTTAAGAGAGAAAATAAAGTAAGTGTTGTCGGGCAAGTGGCAAATTTGGGACCCTGTGCACTGTTGCTGGGGATGTCAAATGGCGCAACTGCTGAGAGAAGCAGCATGAGGGTCCTCAAAGCATGATACACAGAACCCCCATGGGACCCAGCCCCCCACTTCTCAGTATGTGTCCCCCGACATTGAAAAGAATGGTCCTGAAGAGATAGATGCCTGTACATCCACGTTCATAGCTCCATCAGCCACAACAGCCCCAGCGTGGACACAAGCCAAGTGCCCGTCGGCCGATCAGGATAAACCCACGGCGGGCTGCACCTGCCGTGGAATATTACTCAGCCTTGAAAAAGGGAGGGGATCCTGGATCTGCTGGCTGATCCTCGAGGACATTATGCCAAGTGCAACGAGCCAGCCACTGACGGACAGATGCCGTGTGATTCTGCTCATAAGAGTTGCCCACAGGAGTCAGACACATAGACAGTGTAGAATGCAGGTTGCCAAGGGCAGGGGGATGAGGGGGATAGGGAATTGAGAAGAAAAATGAGTTGCCAGTATCAGAGGTTCTGGAGATTTAACAGGAGGCTGGACCTGGCTCCTCGGAGATGCTCTCAGCCTGTGTGGCCCTCGGGCGGCCGCCTGCTGTGGGCGGGGCCAGCACACACCTGCCTGGCCAGGGCGGTGCTTGCGGGTGGGGGTGACGGGACGGCCCAGTCTGTCTGTGTCCGGGCAGGGTCGCTGGGCAGGTCATTGCCACCCGAGGCTGTGGCCCGGAGAGCGCACATCCCCGCTGCAGACACGCTGTGCCTAAGGCCGCGCGGTTTCTGCTTCCCTCCTGCCGCCAGGACATCACCAGCCTGCTGCACACCATCTACGAGGTGGTGGACTCCTCCGTCAACCACTCCCCGACGTCCAGCAAGACGCTGCGGGTGAAGCTCACCGTGGCCCCCGATGGGAGCCAGGGCAAGAAGAGCATCCTTCTCAACCACCCCGGTGAGGGGCGGGCGCTGGGAGCTACCCTGGGGGCAGGTGGGGTTGTGGCAGGTCCTTGAGGGGGTGGGGTTTGGGTGGAGAGAGGATTCCAGGTGGAAGGCCCGAGGGAGCACAGCCCCGAGGGAGCACAGCGCGGCTGGGCAGGCGTGTGGCCGGCAGCCTGGGCAGAGGCTGTGTTGTGTTGTGTTGTGTTGTGTTGTGTTGTGTTGTGTTGCGTTGCGTTGCTTTGTGTTGTGATGGGTGGGCCGGCTGTGGAGCACAGCCCTGCAGTGTGGGGAGGAGCTGAGCAGGACCGGTGGCTGTGAGACCCCTGGGTCTGGCCCTGGCTCTGAGAAGCCTGGCCACCGAGCCATTGGGCAGCTGCTGGGGCCAGCAGCTTGGAAAACCTGGGCAGGACCCGGAGGCTGGCCGGGACAGGATCGAGCTGCTCACCGGGCTGTGTCTGGGGCGGGACTCAGACCTGCAGAGCACCAGGCCCAGGGCGGAGACCAAGCCGGCGGAGGAGCTGCGAAGCTGGGACAAGAAGCAGCGAGCCCCCCTCAGGTACGGCGGGCAGGGGCGGGCCGGGCAGCCCAGGGCACCTGAGCACGGTTAAGCACCAGCTGTGTACTGCGTCTGAGGGATCCCGAGCAGGAGGCTTCCCTCTGCACTCTCTTCAGGGGCAGTGATTTCAGGCGACAGGCTCACAAAGTTTGATTTTTAACTGAGTACTGCCCGACTGGCGGTTGACCTATGAACCAGGAGGTTGCGGTTGATTCCCCGTCAGGGCACAGGCCCGGGTTGCGGGCTCCATCCCCAGGAGGGGGCGTGCAGGAGGCAGCCGATCCATGATTCTCTCTCATCATGGATGTTTCTCTCTCTCTCTCCCTTCCTCTCTGGAATCAATAAAAAAAATTTTTTAAATTAAAAAAATAACTGAATGCAGGTCTACATTGCTCTCTCCAAACGCTTTAGGCCAGAGACGTTTGGCATTTGGCGTTTGCTGGTTTGCACAGGTGCTCAGGGTGTATTCCTTACGTGTGATTTTGGGGTCTGGGCGGCACCTTGGGGTTTTGCACGTTGGTGTTTCTGCGGGCAGAGGTACGAGGACCCACACCAGGTGGCATAAAGACCATGGCTGCCCTCTCCTCGCTTAGGGCCGGCGTGGCTGCCCAGGGGGTTAGGAGAAGCCCTTGCTTTCAGGCACTGGGGCTTCGGGACTGCGCACGAGGCCCTCCTGAGGCTGCAGTCCCTTCCCCGGTGCTGGTTCTTTAACTTCCAGGAGGGAAGGAGGAGCGGTGGGAGGGGAAAGGGGCTGCTTAGGAAGCATGGAGCACAGGGCAGTGAAGCGCAGGGCTGTCTGAGACAGGAGGTACGCTGATTCCTAAGTGAACATGGAAGGGAAGGTCTGGACTTTGAGAAGCAGCAGCACAGGGAACAGAGAGAAGGGGGACGCAGGGGGCTCAGCGTGTGTGGGCAGGGGCTGACGATCACAGGTACCTGGGCTGGCTGCAGGTGGGGGGCTCTGCTGGGGAGAGGGGGGCGGGAGGGGGGACGTGCAGATCACCGTGGCCCTGTGGGAGGAAGGTGGCCTCCGGCGGCGCCTCTTGCCCCGCCCTTCCATGCACACACAGGGAAGGCCCGCTCGGGGCCCTGGGCTCTGGGGCAGGTGCCAGCCTCAAGTCCCCCGGCTGGGAGGCTTCTGCCGCCCACACCCCCTAGGGAGCAGGCGGGAGCTAGGCTACCTGTCTGGGGTATGCGGCAGGCACACTTGAAGTCTGGCTTTGGGGCACCCTTATGTGTCGACCAGTAACCCCTGACCCTGCTTTGGGCCTGTTCCTCCAAGGAAGCCCAGGGAGGCCAGGGAGGGGCTGTCTCCATGGACCACTTCCTCCCTCACACCCTCCCCAGGACCAGAGGGAAATCAGCAAAGGGTCCAGGAGGATTTGCCCCGTGGTTTCCCAGGAAGCTGTGGGGCTGTCCCCTCCCTGCCTGCCCCCACCCCAGCGCCCCTGGCCAGCACCCGTCACTCACTTGCCTTCCTGTGACAGGTTCCAGGGGGACAGCCATCTGGAGCAGCCGGGCTGCTACCACCATTGCGTGGATGAGAACATTGAGAGGAGAAACCACTATTTAGACCTCGCTGGGATAGAGAACTACACGTCCCAGTTCGGGCCTGGTAAGGCGGGCTGAGGCGGGCGTGGCCAGGCCGGCAGGTGCGTCAGGCGGGTAGTGGTCACCGTCCCCCCTGGGCTGGGGGAAGGCACGGCTTGGATGGGACAGGTTCCAGATGTTTTTGGAGGCGATGACATTAAAAACCTTAAAACAAAGTAAAGGAATGCCTAGCTGGCGTGGCTCCGTGGCTGAGCATTGACTCATGAACCAAGGGGTCGCTGGTTCGATTCCCGGTCAGGGCACATGCCCAGGTTGTGGATTCAATCCCCGATTGTGCAGGAGGCAGCCGGTCCATGATTCTCTCTTGTTGATGTTTCTATCTCTCTCTCCCTCTCCCTTCCTCTTTCTCTAAAAATCAATAAAAGTATATTTAAAAAAATAATTAACACAGGCACAAAGCGAACCAAATCAGAGTATCTGAGGGCTTATAACACAGTGAAGACCAGTCGTCCCACACCCACCCTGCCCTCCTGCCCTGCGCCCCTCTCCGCCCAGGGAGGACCCCACTTCCCTAGCTCTGTCTGTATCAGCTCTCGTCCCAGCTCTCGCTGAGACCAATGAGAACGGAGCTCAGGTAACTTCACCCCGCCCCCTCCATGCTGGTTTTCTGGGGTTACTTTGGAAGTTGAGGAACAGGCCTGCAGGTCTCCTTCACGCCCCACGACCCCAGATGGGCACCCTCTCTGCCTCCCTCTCGTTCGCAGCTCTCCCTAGAGCGGGGAATTCCGTTTAAAGACCCCACACAGACACAGTTCTTCCCACTTAGCAGATGGCAGGGCTCCACTGCAGAGCGCTGTCCCCCGAGGCCAGGAGGAGGCGGGGACGACGGGACTCTGATAAAGAATAGCCGGCCTTCCTCAGTCTCGGCGAACCGGGCTTAAGGTGATTTGTGGGGCACAGTGCAGCGCCGCGCACAGTAGGTGCTCATGAAATACCTGTTGCATTGCTTCCTAGGCTCCCCGTCCGCGGCCCAGAAGTCAGAACTGCCCCCCCGCACCTCCAACCCCACACGGTCTCGCTCCCACGAGCCCGAAGCCGTCCACGCGCCCCACCGAAAGCCCCCAGGCGCAGACCCAGGCTCCTCCCACGGCCTTGACACCCCGTTCGCCAAGGTCCCGGAGGCCCAGCAGCGGCTCCGGGGCGCCCAGGATGGGAGCAAGCACTTTGTGAGGTCCCCCAAGGCCCAGGGCAGGAACGTGGGCGTGGGCCACGCGGCCAGAGGGGCAAGAAGCAAACCCCCCGTGGGACCCGCCGTCCCCGCGGTGTCCCCGTCCGCCCACCTGGCCGCCAACCCGGGCCTCCCCCCCACCCTGGCACCCCTCGGGCACAGGAAGCACAGGCACCGAGCCAGGGAGGGCCAGCAGGGGTGCCGGGCCCTGCACGCCCCGCTGGCGGGCGTGCAGGGCCCGGGCCGGGACCACCTGCGGGAGCTGCCCGCGCCCGCCGCGGTGGCGCACGACGGCCAGGCCGGCCAGGCGGTCCAGAGACATGAGCACCACCACCACCACGAGCACCACCACCATTACCACCACTTCTACCAGACATAGGCCCCGGCTGCCGCCACGCCAAGGACCTCCCCCCCCCCCCCGCCTTCTTATTCTATTAATTATTGTTATGATGACTATTGTTATTAATAATTATTGTTACTCCACTAATATTCAGCTAGCCTCCGTGTAGAAGATGTATGGACACACAGGACTAAACCTTATTTATATGCCGTGGGGACTGCGTCACTCACCCGAGACGGGGCTCCGGCCTCCCTCGGGTTCCCAGCTGTGGTTTCTCGCAGGCCCACGCCCTTCCCAGCCCCCTGCCCCTCCCCCGGAGCCATGGGCCGGAGCCCTGCCACGCCCCCATGGCTCCCAGGAGGGCACCCTTTCCGCCGGCTCCCAGAGACCCTCGAAATCTCTCCGAGAAGATACACAGCTGCTACCTCTTAGTATTATTCCCGTTTCCTTCTGCCCTGGACTGATGGCAACGCGCCCCGAGGTTCTCCGCGGACAGCGGGCCGCTGGGCTGCCTCCGGCTGTTGTGTGTGTGTCCCAGCCCAGAGCCTGCGCTGTCCTTCCTGCGGGATGTTCCCAGTGCGGTCACGCTCGCCCACCCGGAACGCGGCCGTCTTCTCTGCCCGCACAACCCGAAGACACGCGTCTCCGCTCCCTCCTCCTCCTCGCTTTAGAAAGATACGCACACAGTTAAAGACTGCCCCGAAACCAGACTCCTCGTTCTGGAAACCTCCGAGAGGGAACCGGCCACATCAGCCATCGTGGCTTCCCCAGGCCGGGCAGCGGGGGAAGATGCGGGAACCTCGAGTTCTCCCCTCGGCAAAAATCCACGCGGCCCGATGCGGTTCCCTGACGGCTCTGTATCTATAGCTAGACGCCACCTGTCCATGTCGATGTATCTTTCTATAAATATACACTCTCAGGTACCTTCCCCGTGTGCCCGAGTCCCTGCTTCACTTCCCCAGACCCCTCTGAGCCCAGACGTGGCCCTGCACACCTCCTGCTGGGGCCACGGTCCATCGGATGCGAACAGCTGCTCATCTGTCCTCGGGGGGTCTCTTCTGTGGTTCAGGGTCTGACAGGTTTGGACAGGCCTGCTGGGGCTCAGGAGCTGGGGTGTGTGTGTGTGGCGGGGACAGTGGCCAGAGCTGGCCCCAGGAGCAAGCTTTTGTCTGATGGGGGCCTGGAGGGGCCAGAAAAGGACCGCTCTCCACCCGTCGGGACACTCACATGGCGCTGGTTGAGGAGAGTTTATTTTTTTTTTAAATATATTTTATTGATTTTTTTCCAGAGAGGAAGGGAGAGGGATAGAGAGCCAGAAACATCAATGAGAGAGGAACATCGATCAGCTGCCTCCTGCACACCCCCACTAGGGATGTGCCTGCAACCAAGGTACATGCCCCTGACCGGAATCGAACCTGGGACCCTCCAGTCCGCAGGCCGATGCTTTATCCACTGAGCCAAACTGGTCAGGGCGAGGAGAGTTTAATAAAGGAGAGAGCCACACCGTGCGGGCAAAGCCAGGAGTGCAGGATCCAGGCAAGCTCTGGGGTGTCACTCCCAGGCCTGCAGGGGGTGGAGAAGGTGAGCGATGCCGCCAGCCTGTGGGGACCCTGCAGGGACCTGGCATCCGGGCCTCCCTCTCCTGCCCGCCCTGCGTCCTGTTGTGCTGAAGCCATGGGGAGATGGAGCGTGGGGAAGCTGCTAATGGGGGTCCCCCTGCAGGCAGGCGGGTGTCCTTCCCGGGGAGAGAAGAGAGTGGAGAGTGAGCCCAGCTGCCTGCCTGTCTGCTGCTTGGTCGCCCAGCTGCCACCCCCTTTCCCAGAGCCTCTGGTTTGGATTCAATGTGGTCGGAAAGGGGTTCTTTTTGAAAATACTAGGCTTAGTTGTCACCAAATGATTGGGTTAGTGCCGGTGCGCCTGGCAGTGGATTAATACCGTTCATCCTCAGGACAACCCTCGGAGGCAGCCAGTGGCAGCTCGGGGAGCTGGAGCGCAGAGAGGTTGAGTAACTCACCTGAGATCACACAGCAGGTGGCAGAGCTGGGGCTCTAGTCTTCCCCGCCGCCCCTGAACCACTGCGTCTGGGCCTCTGACAGTCAGTGTCCAACACAAACTGATGGGAATGTAACCAAAGCAGGGAAGGCAGGGAGGAGGGAGGAGGGAGTCCCCCCGCCCCCCAAGGTGCTTTGTCACGGTGTGGGTGCTGCCAGCTCTCTGGACCTCCAACCAAGTGAGAAAGGATCTTACACTAGGCCCGTGGTCGGCAAACTGCGGCTTGCGAGCCACATGTGGCTCTTTGGCCCCTTGAGTGTGGCTCTTCCTAAGCCTTAGGAGCACCCTAATTAAGTTAATAACAATGTACCCACCTATATAGTTTAAGTTTAAAAAATTTGGCTCTCAAAAGAAATTTCAATCGTTGTCCTGTTGATATTTGGCTCTGTTGACTAATGAGTTTGCCCACCACTGCACTAGGCGAATCCCAGAAGAATATTCTGATTGGCTGGGCCCAGAGCCTGTGCCCATCCCTGGACCAATCAGCGTGGCCCACTGGGGTCACATGGCCAACCTGTGGCAAGGGGGCGGGGTCTGCGCCAGGAAGGAGAGGAAGGATGCTGAGCAGACAGGAGCTCCTGGTGCCCCGGCCCAGAGTTGCTGCAACCATGGCAACGAACCAGGAACGGTCCGCACAGGGAGCCTCTGTGGCCTGGTGGCCGTGGGGCGGCTCCTCGGCCCCTGCGAGGAGGTCCCACGCTGCCCGCCCCAGCCCCACAGCTGTCAGGCATCTATTTATTGGTCACTGGGATTTATTTAAAATCACTTTTAGAAATAGTGGCGCGTACAGATAAAAGACCAAAGGATCCAAAAAGCTGTGCCGGGAAAAGGACCTGCTTTCGGCCTCTCTGACTCCCTTCCGGGCACCTTCCAGGGCCGCCCGCGTGGCCTGGTGGCCGGGAGCACAGACTCGGGGGCCAGGCCGCCTGGATTCAAAGCCTCTCTGACTGCTCCACGCGGGATTCTGTGCCTCTCGAGCCTCCGTTTCCCCTTTGGGAAAGGGGATCAGAGAAGACTTACCCCACAGAGTTGTGGTGAGAATTCACTGCGCTAACGCTGTGGCTGGCCCTTGGGAGCACATAACAGTGCTCGCTGCCACTATTGACAAGAATAAATGCATCTATAGACCATATCTCCCCATTTAGAGTTTGTTAACTTTTTAAAAAGACTATTTTTTCCCCCCGAGCCGTTTTAGGTTTGTAACAAAATGGAGAGGAAGGTACCGTGTCCTGATATCCCCCTCCTCCCACTCATGCACAGTCTCCCCATTGTCAACTTCACTCACCGGAGTGGTGCCTTTTAAAAATATATATTCTTACTGACTTCAGAGGGGAAGGGAGAAGGAGAGAGCGAGAGAAACATCAATGGTGAGAGGGAATCACCAATTGGCTGCCTCCCGCATGCCCCCCACTGGGGATCGAGCCTGCAACCTGGGCCTGTGCCCTTGACCAGAATCGAACCCTTCAGTCCACAGGCTGATGCTCTACCCACTGAGCCAAACTGGCTAGAGCCAGAGTGGCACTTTTTTTTTTTTTTTGCCAAGAATGAACCTACATGGATACATCACAATCACCCAAATCCACAGTTTGCCTTGGGGCTCACTGCCGGTGTTCGTTGGAAATTCCATGGGTAGTGACATGTATCCATCATTATAATATCACACAGACTATTTTCACTAAATACCCTCCGCCTATTCATCTCCCCCTTACCCCCACTATAGTTCATTTTAAAAATATTTCTAACACGATTTGGAGCAGAAAACATTGTGTCACAGCGACTCTGACCTCCCCCCCGGCTTTACAAGAGCGGACCTTTTGCAATGTTTATTTCAGATCTATTTTTAAGGAGGAAAACATGGCAGTCACCGCCTAATCCCCCGGCCGGGCCCACGCCTTTATTTTTACCCGAGCGGGAGCATAGCGCTCATGCTCAGGCCTGGTCTCTGTGACCTCCTGTCTTTGGAGACCTGGCTCCCCCGGGCGGGCCGTGCAGCTCGGGCCCCTTCTCTAGAACAGCTGCTTGGACTCGGGGAGGCGGCCCCACCCCTCCCTGCAGGCATGTGGGGCTCACCCTGGGCCTGGCAGGGCCCTGTGCCTGGCTTGCCTCGGTGCCCACCAGCAGGAGCCCCTACAATAGAGTTCAACAGCACGTGACTTCCGTTTGGATGCTGTTGTTGATGGCCCCTGGAAGCTGCACACGGGATTTAGAAGTTGAAGGAAGAGAGAGAAATGGAGGGGGGACTACAGCAGTCAGCAGTGCTCCTTGGGGAGGCTCTGAGCACATTTCCCTGCAGGCTGGGGTGGGGAGGCTTTGTTTTGTTTGCAAATCGACCCCGACACCCCCTCATCCCCCACCCCCACCCCGTTCTAGAGCCTGGGCCTGGCCCCCAGCTCTGAGCACCAGCTCGTTGAGTTGAGGCCTGAGCAGTTGTTAGGGAGACTGGACTCGTGCCTCGCCCACCTGCACACAAGCACTCGCTGGTGCCCGGATGCTCCGTTTCTGCTGACCTGCCACTGGGCACCGAGGTGGCCCGGGGTGTTCAGGTGAGGTCTGTAGCTGCCATGGCCCACTCTCACCTCCTGGGGGCCTGGGGTGCGTGCACTCCCCACCCAGCGATGCTAATTACACGTTTTGGCAAAGGAAACAGCGGGGAGCAGTTTCTTTAGCGCCCACACCCCCCTTTCTCCGTGTTTAGATGTCAGATCATTACAGGCTGGAGGGGGGGCTTCCTCGCGGGGCAGGGGCCAGAGGCTGCCTGCGCCCCAAGTGCCATTTCTGCCAGGCGCCGGCACTCATAACGGCTCCTGGGAGACCTGTCCGCGCTCGGGAAGGAGAGGGACCCCGAGACGAGCTTCGTGGGCTGGGACCCCTCCCCCAGACCCCTCTGTCCATCTCCAGACCCCTCTGTCCATCCGCCCTTTCAAATATTTACTGATCAACTACTATGTGTCAGGAGCCATGCTCAGCACTAAACGAAACGGACCCCCTCCCTACCTGCCTTCACAGAGCTTTCAGCCCAGTGTGTGTGTGGGGGGGGGGAGAGGGAGGGCAGCTGTCACGCAAAAATTACATTGCTACCAACTGTGACCACTTCTGGGGATGAGGAGGAACTAGCCAGGTGAAAAGCGAAAGGAAGCAGCTGGTGCAAAGGCCCTGAGGTGGGAGGTGGGCGGGCCATCGGATGAACTGACCACCCGGAGGCCAGTGAGGCCGAGCGCGGACAGCAAGGCGGGGGAGCCCAGGTGAGCAGAGCCTGGGGGGGAGGGGGGAGGTGGGCAGGGGAGAGTCTGTGCATCGCTCTGGGGGAAACATCAAGAAGTTGGAGGGTCAACAGGGCGGGGGCGGGACAGGACGGGACCGCCTGGCCACTGAGTGGAGAAGGGGCTGGCAGCAGTGGCCTGGCGAGCGGGCGCCCAGGGGTGGCCTGTCGGGTAGAAGTTGCTGATGACATTCCTGCCCATAAACCTGCTCAGGACCCCGGGGATCAGCAATGCCTTCCCCGCTGCTGAATAAGCGGGAAGTGGGGGGAGGCACCGCAGTGAAGCTGGAAGGAGCGGGAGGACAAAGGCAGAGAGAACGCCGCCTCGATTTCCTCCCCGAATCGGAAATGCCAGGAGAGGAGAGGGAGGCGGCACGATATTGACTGAAACGCGGGGGACTGAACAGGCCCTGCGTTCCCCCTGGGTGCTCCGCTCCCCACAGCCGGCCCGGGACCTTTGAAGTCGGGCGGGCCCAGTGGGGAGCGGGCTCCAGGCGGAGACAAGATGCTCAGGGGGCGGGGCGGGGGCCGGCGGCCGGGCTCTAGGAGGCCTGCTCCAGCCCAAAGAAAGGCAAATCCAATGATAATGTACATCTGTTTCAGGGAATTTATAAGCTTTGAACATTTTTTATGGGCAGATAAGTGGGTCCTTTTCTTACCATAACTTAGGACTTCAAAGCGGAGTGTGTGGATAATGCAAATTGCTGAAATAGGAGGTTTTCCCTAACAAAGAGGTTTCCAAAAAAGACGAGGAAGAGAAAGGGAGAAGGGGAGAGAGACACAGGAGGCTAATTGATGCCGTGCCTTTTATGTGCGCGACACAACCGGGCGGGCATTGATTTTTATGAAATAAGGAAGGGACGGCGGGCGGGGAGGAGGAGGCCAGGAGGCGGGAGTGGGGGCTGGGACCGGGGCCCCGAAGGTCAGGCCAGGCTGTGGGTCAGCCCTGGGGACACGGTCCCCTCCTTCTCGGAGCCCTCGCCCTTAAAGGGGAAGACAGATAAATGGACACAGGGGACACTTCTGAGCCAGCCAAGGCCCTGTCGGCCCAGGACCTGGTCCATCCAAGCGAGGCCCTAGGGGGCTTAGGGGCCGGGTGGAGCCCCGAGGCCTGGGGACTCAGGAAAACTCCTCCAGGCATGATGCTGACAGGCGGGGGCGGGGGGGGGGGCGGGGGCATGCCAGGTGGGGAGACAGCTGGGTCAGGAGCCCTGCGTTCTGCCTCTGCTACCTGCTCACCGGCCCCCTGAGCGTTTCTGCCTCCCCTGCTCCCCCACCAGCAAGTAGCCTGTGAGCTCCTGGAGGGCAGGGACACAGTCAACACTCAATATGTGCCTGTTGAATGAATGATTGAATGAATGAATGATTGAATGAATGATTGAATGAATGAATGATTGAATGAATGATTGAATGAATGAATGATTGAATGAATGATTGAATGAATGAATGATTGAATGAATGATTGAATGAATGATTGAATGAATGAATGATTGAATGAATGATTGAATGATGAATGGCTGAATGAATTAATGATGGGATGGGATGAATGAATGAACGGACGGCATGGAGGGTCACGCAGCTCTGTCTTTTCCCTATGTCCGTGTCTGCAGCGGGAGACTCGGACGGGAAGGGGGGTAGGGTGTGTTTGCACCTCGCGCCCTGCGGTTGACCCCAGCATGCCTTCTGCGCCACGCGCTTGGTCTAAGCCAGTCTTGTGTCTTCAGCGCACAGTGTGGTTTTAGTGCTCACGAGTGTTTGAGCTTGTAAGGCTTCCTGGGCATCCCACATGCCGGCTTTACTCTGATAGGTTCTTTTTTTCTCCCCTCCCCTCCCCTCCCCCCCTCTTCTTCCTCTTCCTCACCTTCAACCAATTCAGAGAGGTGAAGGCGTTCTCTAGGGCTAGTTTTGGCTCCTCTAAGCCAGTGCTCCCCCGCTGTCCGTTCCACAGCCTCTCTCGGTTCTTCCCAGCACACCCGCGAGCCCCCCCCCCCCCCCCCATCGCCACTTCCCGCTTGCCCTGCAGTAGCCCTTGGCTCGCTCTCCACCCCTCTCAGCGGTCCAACCCCTCTATTCCGTGCCTCTGGGGCTCTGCCTGCTTCCCCCCCCCCCCCCCCCCAACAAACTCTACAGTCAGCGGAGGGCTCAGGATCAAGGGCTCGGGGGCAGAGGGACAATAGTCGTTATTACCAGCTTCCATGGACGATGGTCCCTAAACCCAGCGGGCCTTTCAGCTGTTCCCTCTCTCAACCCTGAGACTGTGCTCTGTGATGGGGAGCACATCCTCGTCCCCACGCCCGCTGCCCTCCGTTCTGGGCCCAGGCGGCTAGCTGCTCCTGTCTCCATTCTCCCTTCTTCCTGGTACTGGAAACTCGCCTGACAGTATGTTTTGATGGACTTTTGAGGGAGAGAGGAAGGGAGGGAGCTGCCAGGGGCTGCCACAGAGTCCAGGCGGGCTCGGGACTGTGGGGATGGGGAGGGTGGTGGGGACGGGTCTCTGCCTGCCAGGGCCCTCTGGGAGGCTACGCGCCAAAGGCTCCCTGGACGCCATGTTCCCTTTAGGCAAAGCGCTGCCCATGTAGGCCTCACAGCAGCTTGACATGCTCGGTTTTCCATTGTGTCCATTTCACAGATGAGGACGGTAAGGCCGGGCGCTGATGTAAGTCTCCCTCCCGCTCTCCCTCCCCTTCTTCCCTGAGCATCTCCGATCCCCCGACACGGGCTGCGGTGGGCGTCGCACTCGCTCCCCTCCCACTGGTGGAAGGAGGTCACGTGGCCGAGCCCAAAGGCGATGGGGACGGAGGGCACCCTCGTGCTCAGGGCGCGAGGAGAGTGACATCCACAGGACAACAGTGCCCCCTGCGCGCGCACTCAGGGCGACTCCCCGTCCTGACAGGTAGACTCTGAGTCTGCGTCCCAGCCTGGCCGCCCTCCGCTCTGCCACCTTGAGGACAGCATTTCCCTCCGTGGGTCTCGGGGTCCCCATCCAGGCACTGGGGTCAGGGACACCGCACGTCACTGGCTGTGGGACTGGAGGGTGGTCCCCAGGGCTGCTGGCAGGGACGCCAAAGATGCTGACCCTTTCCCCTACCTCCTTTCCATCCCCCCCCCCCCCAACACACACACACACACTGATTAGATCCAGTTCCATCTGACCTGGGCCCGGCCAGACCAGCTTCCGTGGATGGCAGCGTCCACCACCATCCCCGGCCCCTTGCCCCTCAGACACCCCATGGGACGTGGAACGCTCTGGAGGCCCGAAGAGGCTTCCTGTCTCGTGGGCTGGCAGGGGGAGGGGGGTTGGGGGGCTGGATTGGCCAGGGGCCAGGCAGGCCTTCCCAGGAGCAGGCAGCCCCGCGTCAGGTGCCCTTTGCCACGGGTGGGTGGGCCGGTGGCTTCGGATGCAGGGCTTCGGGAAGGAGACAATTCCTGATAACACAGAAGAGGTGATTAGGCGAGTGCAGGCTCGTTGGGCTGGTTGGGAAACGATCATTAATAGGCATCCGTTGTATTTTTAGAAGTTGTGCGGGGCGTGGGTGCGGGGCCACCTCAAACACAGTGACGCCCTGCCTGGTGCGGGCCGGAGGGTCCTCGCCGCCCGACGGAGGGAGCGTGGCAGGGCTGCGGGAGGATGAAAGGTGTCCTCCCTGGTGCCCTCCCTTCGCGACATCCCTTCAGAGACTATGCTTATCGCTGGTCCTTTCATCTTCGCTCCACTCGCATGTGGCTCCGCTGATTAAACCCCCTCCTGGTTGCAATCAGCGCCTGGCGGCCAGGTTTCCCCTGGAGGCAGAGGTGGCCTCACGGTCCCGTGGGGGAACTGCAACCACATCTACATCTGCTCGGCTGTGGGGGAGGGGCTGGGGGCTGACCTGGCCTCTCCCCGGAGCTGGCCCTTCTGGAAGGACTGGAGCCGGAGCCGGGATGCCTCAGAGGTGCTGCTGGGCTGTTGTCTTCAGGGGATCGCGGCCAGGCCGGCTGACCTGGGCTGTGGCTGGGAGGGGGGGCTCTCAGACCCCCATTTAAAAAAAAAATTAACAATATATTTGTATTGATTTCAGAGAGGAAGGGAGAGGGGGAGAGGAATAGAAACATCCATGATGAGAGAGAATCACGGATCGGATGCCTCCTGCACGCCCCACACTGGGGATCGAGCCCGAAACCCGGGAATCCAACCCTGACCTCCTGGTTCAATAGGTCGACGCTCAACCACTGAGCCACACCGGCCGGGCTCAGACCCACTCCTTATAGAAGGCGGAAGAGAGGGAGGAGAACCCTGAGGAGCCACCCCAGGCAGGGAGAAGGAGACGGGTCGATGGAATCCTGGCTCCTCTGCCCCGGGCCGCGAGGCTGCACCAACCTGAGACCCTGTGATTGGGTGACTCGTTAGTCTCCTGTTATGCCCATTGCACAGAGGGGAGCACCGAGGCTCACTCGAGGCTGGAGAGCGGGCAAGTGGGAAAGGAAGTGATGCTGTAAGGGGGCGGGTGCAGGGATGAGGCCGCGGCACTGCGCTGAGGGGCCGCCCAGGCGCCCAAGGACTGGGAGCGTGTCTGTCCTGATCGCGGTGGCAGACCCCACGCTGACACGGTGCCCGGATCTCAGTCGTCCTCGTAGGTGTTTGTGAGGGAAGGAGTGATCCGTGGAGGGTGGCGAGTGGACCACAGCTGGGGTGCCCAGCAGGTGGACAGCAGAGTTGCTATTGGTCACCAACTCTCCCCGCCATGTGACAGGGCCACGTGGCTGGTCCTGGCCAATGGGCTGCGCATGGCAGTGAGGGGCGGCTCTTCTTGGCCAATGGGCTGCAGGTGGCAGTGAGGGGGCGGATGGTTCTGGCCAATGGGCTGCAGACGGCTCTTCTTGGCCAATGAGCTGCAGGTGGCAGTGAGGGGGAGGATGGTTCTGGCCAATGGGCTGCACAGGGCAGTGAAGGGCGGCTCTTCTTGGCCAATGAGCTGCAGGTGGAAGTGAGGGGGCGGATGGTTCTGGCCAATGGGCTGCACGTGGCAGTGACTGGGAGGAGGGTTTAGGAGCCTGAGCATGTCTCTCCAGCCTCGTCTGCCCCTGAAGCCAGGAGTAAGTCAGTGTCTGAGCACTCAGCCCCCTCTCCCCGTTGTGTGGAGGGGTGTGTGTGTGTGTGGGGGGGGTGTGGGGGTGGGGAGTGGGGGCGGTGAGGGGGGTGGGGGGTGGTAAGCGGGAACGTGTGTCAGGGCGAGGCCGGGCGAGGAGAGTGCAGTGTCAGAGGTCCCGGT
Organism: Myotis nattereri; assembly: GCF_964212035.1. Lineage (NCBI taxonomy): Eukaryota > Metazoa > Chordata > Mammalia > Chiroptera > Vespertilionidae > Myotis > Myotis nattereri. The sequence goes on from NC_138090.1 coordinate 3,055,932, forward strand.
CCCCGTCCCCGCTGCCTCAGTCCCTGGGCCTGTAAAATGGGGCTGCAGGTTCCAGGAGGGCGACATAGGCTGCAGGAGTCGCAGGGCGTCAGGACTGGGACTCCTCCCTCTGGACTGTCGCTGGAATGGAGAGCTACCCACGCAGGGACCACCCAGGGTGTGGCAGCCTGTGTCCCCTCCAGGCTGTGCCTCCTCACAGAGAGGACTCCAGGGCCGGTGTGCGATGAGCCGGAAGGGGCTGGACTCGTCCTGGAAATGTGTGAGCGGAGAAAGCCGCGCTGGCCCAGTCCTTGCGGGCACCGTGGGCAGCGAGGCCCAAACACACGTTCCAATGATCAGACGTGATCACCGCACAGCCATGTTTTGTCCTGATGAGAGAAAAGCCTCAACTCCACATGCTAAGCCAGGAAAGGGAGTTTGTTGCTCCCACCTTCAGGTACGGTTTGATCCAGGAGCTCCAGCTCATGGGACTCTGCGTCTGTCCCTTTCTGCCCCCACCTTGGGCTCTAGTCCCTCAGTCCCTCTCCGCAAGCTCCCTGGCCGCCCCAGTCGGTGCCCAGGATTGCTTCTTGGTGGTTCTGATGGGCTCCTGCCCACCTTGCAGCCCATCGCTGGGGCCGGGAGAGTCCCCGACTCCACTCTGCCAGGTCTGAGTCCCACACACAGCCCATGCCTGGGGCTGGAGTCAGCACCCCCAGAACCAGATGAGGGTGGAGGAAGGGTGGGCACCCTAAAGTGAAACTGGGGCCTCTGCCAGAAGAAGGGGAAGTGCATGCTGGGAGGCCCACCCAACCCATGGCAGCTCCTGGCGCCGAATGATCAGCCTGCCCGCCCAGCCCCCCCCCCCCCCCTCCACTCCTGCCTGCAGTCTCTACCCTTATCTCTAAACCCTCCCCACCTTGGATCCTAAAGGCCACCCAGCCCAGGACGCCTGGGGTCCTCCCGCCCCAGGAGGAGGGAAGGGGGGGCAGCCACACTCTCTCATTAGTCTCTCCGACGTCTCTTGTCACCCATCAGGGGAACACGCAAGGCCTTTGATCACAGCACGAGGAGAGAGAGGATTAAAACGCAGCCTGTGAGCATCTGCCCAGCGCCAGGCAGGGAGGCCGTCCACAGCCGCTTTCAAAGCAAAACCCTGGTTTCCAGGCTCCCGGCTTGCTTGTCTGAGGGCGGCTCAGGGGCCGCCTGCAGCTCGGGTTTAAATGGGCCAAGGAGCCCTGAGGTTGGGGAGGCTTCCCCAAGGGGCTTGGGGGACGGGGGTTTCTGGGGGGAAGTCGCAGCCCAGACCTTGAGTCTCAGGAATTGGGGCTGTTGAAGCTGAATGGCCAGCGGGTCCTGTGGCCTTGCCTCCTGTCCCCCGCCTCACCCCACCCGCCCCCCAATCTCCCCTTCTGCTCCTCAGAAGCGATTTGGGGGAGGCAGGGCACAGGATCTGCCTGCTTCAAGGGGTGCTGTGGGACAAGCAGCAGTTCTTTGTTGAGGGCCTTTCATCGGCCGGGCACCAGGACAGGCTGTGGGTGTAATTCACGGGGGGCATGGGGGTGGGTGCGGGGGGGGGATGAAAATGTGGGGAGGCTGTTCGGGAAGCATCGCAGATGCCAGCGTGCACGAACCCTTCAGGGAGGGGGGCCTGTCCAGCCGCAGAGGTCAACCGCCCATGACCCCACCCTGCCAGCCACTCTTCCAGGTGACAAGGCCCCGCATGGGTGGTTCTGAGACCAAGGGGGCTGGGCAGGGTGGGGGGTGGGCAGGGCAGGAGGTTGGATTTGCCAATAAGAGCGAGCTAGTGGCCCAGCCCGTGGCTCAGTGGGTGAGCAGTGACCTATGAACCAGGAGGTCGAGGCTCGATTCCGGGTCAGGGCACATGCCCGGGTTGTGGGCTCCATCCCCAATGTGGGGCCTGCAGGAGGCAGCCGGTCCATGATTCTCTCTCATCATGGATGTTTCTATCTCTCCCTCTCCCTTCCTCTCTGAAATCAATAAATTTTAAGATAAAAAAAATCTGTAAAAATTTTTTTAATGGTTAAAAATCCAAAATGTATATAGATACCAAACAACCTGCTTCCTCCGGTCGGCTAGACCGCAGTGCGGCCGCTTTCACTCACCCCAGCGTGTGGGATTCATCCCTTCACGCTGCATGAGCACAGGCCGTTTTCAGGGCTGTATACTATTCCTCCGGGCCTAGTGGTCGGCAAACTCATTAGTCAACCGAGCCAAATATCAACAGTACAACGATTGAAATTTCTTTTGAGAGCCAAATCTTTTAAACTTAAACTCTATAGGTAGGTACATTGTTATTAACTTAATTAGGGTGCTCCTGAGGCTTAGGAAGAGCCACACTCAAGGGGCCAAAGAGCCGCGTGTGGCTCGCGAGCCGCAGTTTGCGACCACAGTGTGCTTATCCGTCTCCTGGTCGGTGGGCCTTGGGGTTGTTCCCAGTTGGGGGCTGTTGTTGGACGTGGTCCTGCTCTGAGATTCTAGTTGGGGCTTTGGGGTGAGGTCCGCGCGTCTCTCTGTGGGGTACCTTCCTAGGAGTGGGAGTGCCGGGCCCTCCTAGAGTCCCCCATGTCCGGCTTCAGGAGAGGGTGGCCGCGTGCTTGTCCCAAGTGGTTGTACCAATTGGCGCTCTAATGAGCAAGGGGGGCTTCTCCCTTCTTTCCCTCCCGCTCCCCTCTCCCTCTTCCAACCCGCGCTTCACCCACAGTCTGCAGAGGGCTCGGGTGTGGGAAGGTGAAAACGAGTCCAGGTGTGCGGCCAGGAGTCCCGTCCCCTCCCCCACTCCGGTGAGCAGATGGATGGGGGTCCCCCTCCCCCGCACCATCTGGGTCCTAGAAGCTGGGAGGTGGGGGGAGGTCTTGGGAGGAGTGCGATGCGGTGGCGCTCTGGGCACCCAGCTCCCTCCTGTTGGAAAAAGAGCCCTCCCCCATAAGGAGGGAGGTTTAAGCAAGCCCCCCTCCCCCCACCCCTCCCCCCTTGGGAGCCAGCGGGTCGCACAGGGGAGGCTGCGTGCCCCCTGGGCTATTTTTACGCGCCCTATTTTGTTGGGGTTTCACGGGCTCCTCTCTGATCGCCGAGGAGGCGGAGCGGGTGGCAGCGCGGAGGCCTCCTTCCGCCCCTGGGGGGCCTCCGGGCTGCGGGGCAGAGGCTGGGGGAACAGACACCCAGGCGGGGAGGTCCCGAACCCCAAGTCCCGGTCGCCGGGGACCCCGGCCAACACTGGCAGTGGCGGGGTGGGAGAGGTTCAGGGGACAGGGAAGCATCCGCGCCTTCCCAGCAAAGCTTTCCAACTTCCAGCGTTATTTCCGGCCGCTTTGAACGGCTTTTCAAAGTCTTCTTTTCTCTTTCGGGAAAGGCTGGGTCCCCCGTTTCATTCCCTCGCTCCGCGCCGCCCGCGGAGCCTCCAGGGCGGCAGCGCCCTCTGCCGGTCGCTTTTCAAACCCGAGGAACCGGTCCATAGACGCCGCCTCCCTCCAGCAGCGCCGGATGCAAAGGGGAAGAGAAACGTCTTTGTAACCTTAACGGCGACAGAAATGACCAGCCAGCCTGTGAAACTGACCAGGAACGAGGAAATGCACAATAAACCTCGGCGTTTGCTGCTTGGTTGCTTGAAATAAGGAAACGGGAACATTACAAGCCGGTTAACCCAACCAGGGCCATGAAGCCAGAAGGACACAATGAAAGCAATAGCCATAGCAGGGAAGGATGCTGTGTTGCAGGGACTTGCTGACGGCATGCTGATACAATGTAACCGCACTGTAACTTTTCATACTCGGGTACACGTTAATGGTGGAGACATTTCTCTAACTCTAAGATGACCCCCCATGTAAACTGCGGGCTCTGGCTGATCATGTGCCAGGGTAGTTTCATCAAATGGAACCTCTCAGGCGGGGACGTTGCTAATGGGGGAGGTTATGCATGTGGGGGACAGGGGGTCAATAGGAAACCTCTGCACCTTTTCCTTAATTCTGCTGTGAACCCAAAACTGCTCTAAGAAAGTCTATTACATCTACAGAGCAGGCTACAAAGCCGTGTGCGACCTGTTCCTGTTGTAGGCAGGGCGAGCTGATGGTGGTTGCTGTGCTGTGGGGCGGGGGGGGGGGGGGGGGGGGGGCTGCCCTGCCCAGAAAAGGACTTGTGGGTGCTCCCTGCATCCCCTCCAGATGAAAGCTTCACCAGACCCCGAGGGGGCCTCTGGGGTTGCAGAGAAGGGAGCATGGGAGCCCGGCCATCTTGTCACCAGGAGGAGAGAGACGGCAAAGCCCAGGAAAGCAGAAGTGACACAGAGAAAGTGAAAGTGAGGAAGAGGCTTCAAGCTGGTCTGCTCCCAACAGGCTTTCTGTCTCCTGACACTAAAGGGTCTGTGTGCCCTGAACTCAGGCCCCCCACCCCCCCGGGCCATTCACTTTGAGCCTCTTACTGGAGGAGGCACAGATGTGGCTTGTTAGGCGTCTCTCTCTGGGCACCTGGAACCTTCCTCTCAGCGGGCTCAGCCAGGGTAGGGGCTGCCTCCTTTCTGGGCCCCGTCCTGGGTCCCCAGGGATGGAAGAGGTTCCTGCCTCAACATTGCCTTTCTGCTTCCCCTCTGCCTACAGTTCTCCCCTCCCCAGGCTGCCGTGGCCGCCTCCTTAGCTTCCCTGGTGGCTCCCGCTATACCTCCTCCTCCTCCGAGAAGCCCTCCCTGACCACTTGGCTGAGGGATTATTGTGTCTGCTCCACTGCGGCTCGCATCGCTGTGATGTGGACACCCCACTCTGTCCTGGAGCTGCCCTGTCTATGTGACCTTGAGGGAGTCCCCTCTCCAAGCCTCAGTTTCCCCACCTGTAAACGGACACAAGTGAAGAGACCTTAAAGCAGTGGTTCTCAACCTTCTGGCCCTTTAAAACAGTTCCTCATGTTTTTACCCCCAACCATAAAATTATTTTCGTTGCTACTTCATAACTGTAATTTTGCTATTGTAAACAATATGTAATTATATATGTGTTTTCCGATGGTCTTAGGCGACCCCTGTGAAAGGGTCGTTCAACCGCCAAAGGGGTTGCGACCCACATGTTGAGAACCACTGCCTTAACGGGTGCCTCAGGGTGAGAGGGCCAAGGACATCCCAGCCCTCTCCTCAGCTCCCTGACTCTCCTGCTCTGCTCATCGTTGGCTGTGTGACCTTGGGCAAGTCACTTAACCGCTCTGGGTGTCTGTGTCCTGCCTGTTAAATGGGATAAGGACTCCTCCCAGGCAGAGCTGGACGGGCAGTGGCGGGGGGAGCCCTGGGCACCCAGTACAGAGGTGGCCACTGACATGCCGTTTCCCACCGTGGCTTGGGGGAGGCATCCCAGGCACAGGTCTCAGGGCATGTCTAACCCCCACCCCCACCCCGGGGGGCCACAGGGCAGGAGAGAGAGGCTGCTGGAGCAGGCTGCTGTCTGAAGGAGCCCCCAGCCCCTGGGGAGAGGGCCCAGAGCGGCTGCCAGGTGCAAGTGAGCTGGCCTGGGCTACCAGCTGCAGGTTCCTGGCCCTGGGTTGGGCCAGGTGTGTGGGAGGGGCCTATATGTGTGGGAGGAGCCTATGTGTGTGGGAGGGGCCTAAGCGTGTGGGCGGAGCCTAGGGGTGGGGGGGGGCGGGCCTGGGAGGCAGGAAGGCAGGGCGAAGACAGGCCAAGGCACCTCTGCGTCAGGCACCTCTGCTTCACGTTAACTTGCCTACATGGCGGGCCTCCTGCTTGCACCTGCGCAGACAGGAATCACTTGTGAAGAGGGGGAGGGAGCTTGTCACCTGCAGATTCTGACTCAGCGGGTCCGGGTGGGGCCTGACATTGGGCATTGCTGACCCGCTCCCGGAGAGGCCGATGGTTCTGATCCCAGGCCCGGGGTTGTGGTGGGCCATGCGGAAGGCTCCCTGGAGACGGTGGCACAAGGAGCGGAAGGACTTGTTCCAGGACCTAAGAAGTGCGTGGGTCCGTGACTTCTCCAGCAACAGGGAGCCGCTGGGAGGAGCCGCTGGGAGGAGACGGCCCCTGTGGGTCCTCCCAGGCCCTCGGACGCCGGTGAGGGAGGAAGACCGTGGCCAGAAGCCCCGGAGACCGACGGGCCACCGCTGCCAAACACCTGGGAGGGCGGCGCCGAGTGCCACCAGGAGAGGCAGGTGGGCAGCCCTTTAGGAAACCTGGGTGAGTCCATTCCCTGCGCCCTGCCTTAGGGGTCCTGATGGGGAGCTCCCTGACATGCTTTTGTAGGTCCCCTCCACCCGTTATTAGGTTTTTTAAAAGCCTCTCTCTACTGCACGCATGCACCGAATATGTGTGATTTTGAGGTGCACACGACCCCCGCATCCGGCCTCCCCCTCTGCACTGGCCTGGTCCGAGGCTGACTTCCTTTGGAGAGAGTCGGCTCTCACGGTGCCAGGTGCCTGCCCCAGCCCCCCCTCCCCCCCCCACTTTGCCAAGACCTCCCTGTGGAAGAAGTTAGGCCACGGGGTGTGTATCCAGACCCAAAACCTGCAGTGCAGATTCTAGAAGATTCCCCACGCCCACCGGTGTCCCATTAGACTCACGTGTCCCTCATTCGTTGTCCCTCTGCACCCAGCGGGCTGATGCCACCTGGACCTTGACATCCGGGGCCAACTCTTAGCTCGCCCAGCTGGCTGCCCGAATCTTCTACTAACACCCCCTCCCCAACCCCTGTTGGGCATTCTTTCTTTCTGAAAAATATATTTTTATTGATTACAGAGAGGAAGGGAGAGGGAGAGACAGAAACATCCATGATGAGAGAGAATCATGGGTCGGCTGCCTCCTGCACGGCCCCTACTGGGGATCGAGCCTGCAACCTGGGCCTGTGCCCTGATTGGGAATCGAACCCTAACCTCCCGGGTTCACAGGTTGAGGCTCCATCACTGAGCCACGCGGCCCCCGGGGCTGGGTTTGTGGTTTTGAGATCAAGTGAGCCAGGCATCTAAGGGACACAGGACACAGCAGAGGCTCCAAGGACTCCGGAGGGGAGGGGAGGGGGGCTCAGCTGGACACAGCTGGGGAAGTGGAGGACGACAAGTGGCCCCACGTGGCTCTTCCATCCAAGAGGCGCCCCAGCAGCCCGCAGAGCCATGGCGATCCCAGGTCTGCAGCTCGCGGCTCAGCCCAGATACTCGCGGACGGCCAGCTCCTTGAGGGTGAGGCCCCGCGGGCCGGGCTTGCGCAGCTGGCTGGCCTCCAGCCGCTCCTGCAGCGACACGAAGTCCTTGCCCAGCGCGTAGGCCAGGCGCACCATGGCGTCCAGCAGCGGCGCGTAGTAGCGGTGGCCCTCCCGCGCCCGCAGCCGCTCCAGCGCCCGCTCGCCCGCCGCGAAGGCCTCCAGGGGGCGCTCGAGCTCCCGGTGGCACACGAGCGCGGCGCACAGGGCGGGCACCACGGCGGCCGGGCAGTGGCCGGTGAGCTTCTCCTGCAGCGGCAGCACGCGGCCCAGCAGCTCCAGCGCCCGCACGTACTGGCCGGCGCGCAGGCAGCCGAAGGCCTCGCGCAGCTCGGGCCGCGTCAGGAAGTCGATGAACTCGCGCGAGCGGCGCACGCAGCGGATGGCGTGCAGCTGGCGCAGGTAGTCGCGGAAGGCCCGCGTGCGCGCCGCGATCAGCCCGGGCGCCAGGTTGCCCAGCAGCTGCTTCTTGGGGAAGGCCACGTCCTCGATCTCCTCCGGGAACGCCCGCGCCAGGCCGCGCTGCAGCGTCTGGAAGTCGGAGTAGCGCCGCTCCAGGACGGCCTTGGTGCTGTCGAAGCTGCCCGTCTGGATGACCACGATTTGGTACATCTGGGGGGGGAGGGGGGGAGAGAGAGAGAGAGAGAGAGAGAGAGAGAGAGAGAGAGAGAGAGAGATGGCCTCGGAGTGCATCCCAAGGAGGGTTTGCACTGCCAGAGCGAGCCTGGCGACGGGAAGAATGATGATCGGGATTTAAAGCACACCCTGAAAATGCGCGCTTTTTTTTTTTGTAATCTGTTCATCTTCAACCCGAGCAGCGGTTCTCAACCTGTGGGTCGCGACCCCCTTGCGGGCCGAACGACCTTTTCACAGGGGTCGCCTAAGACCATCGGAAAACATATAGAATTACATATTGTCTTTGTGATTAATCACTGTGCTTTCATTATGTTCGATGTGTCACAATGAAAATACATCCTGCATATCCGATATTTACAGGACGATTCATAACAGTAGCAACATGACAGTGATGAAGTAGCAATGAAAATAATTTGGTGTTTGGGGGTCACCACAGCATGAGGAACTGTATTAAAGGGTCTTGGCATTAGGAAGGTTGAGAACCACTGTTTTAGAGAGAGTGGAAGAGAGAGGGAAAGACAGAGAGAAACATCCATGTCCATTGGGTGCCTTCGCACGTGCTCGGAGGAGCTGCGCCAAAGGTGAGGCCCTTCTGGGGTCAGTGAGGTCTCTCCCAACACAAGCTGATATCCACTGTGACCTCAGCTCCCCCCGCCAGAGCTGTCCCACCAGGAAATTTTTTTTTAAATCCTCACTGGAGGATATTTTTCCCATTGATTTTTAGAGAGAGTGGGAAGGAGGGAGAGAAAGAGAAACATCGATGTGAGAGAGAGACATCAGCTGGTTGCCTCCTATCTGTGCCCTGATTGAACCTGCAACCCCCGCACGTGCCTTTGACTGGGAATCAAACCTGAGACCTTCCAGTGCTCAGGCCGATGTCTGCCCACTGAGCCACACCGGCCCAGCCACGATCGCCTTCTCTTTACCGCAGGGGCCTGGCTTTCCTGTTGGAGGCTTTTTCCTAGAGAAGCATCTATGTAGTGTCTTCCAAGAAGTGACCCATTTTAAAGGAAACTCCTAGGTAAGTGCAGTGTCACTGATACAGGGATGTGGCAACACGGCGCGGGGACCCAGATGCCCAAGCCCAGGTCACGTGGGACAAAGGGTTCGCTCCTCGTGGGGATCGGGGGCCGTGGCTCACAGGCCTCCGGGCCTCACGCAGCTCGCACGTGCCCAGCGCGCCATCTTGCTCTTTGGCCCTGCTCCCCAGCATCTCCCCAGCAGACCTGCGGGTGCGTGTGTGTGAGCCCGCAGACCCGCCCCGTTGCTTACCACAAACCTGGACAGCCTCTCCTCCTGGATGCGGGCCGAGGAGATCTCGAAGAGCAGCTTCACGGGCTTCCAGCTGCCCTTCTCGCCCCGCCAGTACTCCTGCAGCTCCCGCGTGGTCATGCTGGAGTGGGCGCTCGGGCTGCCGGCCGCGTCTGCAAGAACAGCACCCCTAGGCCTTGGACCAGGCCCATGCACGTGGGGGCCAGGCCTGTGGGGGGGTGTCCCTGGGTCTGCCTGGGTCTGTCTGAATGGGACATGGGGTTCCCAGAAGAGCTGCGACTCCCCCTGCCCCCATCCCCCCAAGAACAGGGCGAGCTGGGCATCAGCCCGACCCTGGGCCCCACCTGGCTGAACCCATCCTGCCCCGGATGGGACGGATGACCTGAAGTGGCCCCTCCTCCCCAGGCGGCTCTGGTTGCAAAATGCAACGTGTGTCACAGGCTCCACTTCCGGCCTGCAGGTGGGCCCCTGCGGCCGGGTCCGTGTCCCCTGCGGGATGGGCCGAGCTAAGGGAGGTGCCCTGCTGTCTCCTGGCTTCTGCTGAGGTGCCCACATGTGTGTTTCAGTGTCTTCCCACCTCCATTCCCCTGACCACACCCCGTGCCTCTGCTTACCGGAGTCCCCTTCAGGTCCTGGAGGCGGGAGGCCAGGGCCGGCGGTGGGCGCTTCCATGAGTCCTGCCCACCCGGGGCTCCCGGGGTGCGGGGCACTTGCCATGCTCCGGGCTGCCAGGGGGACAAGAGAGAACAGTGAGAGCTACTCGGGGTGGGGCCCTGGTGGGTCCTGGGAGGCCTAGGCCCGTCTCCTGGTCCCCACGGCTCGTCCTCCGCTGCCCATCCAGCTGTCTGGCCACTGCCGGATGCCAAACCAGGGCCCAAGGCTGAGCTGTCCTGCCTTCTTGTTAGGATCCTCATGTTATCCATTGCTCTGAATTTTTTATTTAATTTAATTTATTTTTTTCAATATATTTTTATTGATTTCAGAGAGGAAGGGAGAGGGAGAGAGAGAAACATCAATGATGAGAGAGAATCACTGATTGGCTGCCTCCTGCATGCCCCCTACTGGGGATGGAGTCCGCAACCCGGGCATGTGCCCTGACTGGGAATCAAACCTGCAACCCTTGGATGCCCAGGACGACACTCCAACCAACTGAGCCACACCGGCCAGGGCCACCGACCACTTCTTCCCCCACTTCCTAGTCCCCCAGGTTCTCACACCCACTGTCTTATTCACTGCCCCCCAAACCTGTCGGGACTCCCAGGAACAGAGGAGGGCTGGCCCAAGGTCCCATGGCTGGGGAGTGTGTGAGGCCCTGGCGGAGCCTCTGGCCGCAGCGCCCGCTCCCCCCCTCCGCGGGAATCTGGGGCGGAGGATCGTGGGACCTCCGCTTTATGGTGAAGGAACCGAGACTTCAGAGCAGTCGGTGGTGGGCAGGGCCTGAGGTGGGACAGAAGGAAGCCTGCCTGGCTTCAGGGTCCCCTCCACCTGCTGCGGGGGGGGGGAGAAGGGGGAGGCAGCAGGGTGCCTGGTTGCGCGGGTTGGTTTATGCAGTAACCCCTGTGGATGACATGACCGGGTGCCTGGCACGTTCCTTACCTTCTCTGTGCCTCAGTTTCCTTTATACAAACAGAACCCACTCCCTGAGGCTGGTGTTCATGGGCAGCATCCACTCAGGCCCCCCTGGCCCCCCCCTCCCCCCCCGCACTGTCTAACAGTCCCTCTCATTATCTGACATGCGATAGGTGCTTCGAGAACTAATTGAGAAATAAACGACTCTTAAGGTAGAAGTTGGAGCAGCATTGTAAACGTCTAAGGCAGGTTAGAAAAAGGGACAAATGAACACATTAGCAGGGATTCAAAACACGAAGGGTGCAGGTGGCCTGGGTCTGCGGGTGGGGCCTGGGGTGGGGCTGGGCTTGAGCTCTGGCCTGTCCAACTCCAGGCCTGGCTGCACCCTGTGCTCCTGTGGCCTGGACAGAGGGGGGGCCACGCTGCTGGAACTGTCCCCACTGCCATCGCAGCCTCCTCGGGGGAGGGGTGCTGGGGGCTTGGAGAAAGCAGACTCCCTGGCTCCCAGCACCAGAGTCCAGTCTGGCAGGCCTGGGGGTGGGCCCTGGACTCCCCAAGTCACCCAGAACGAGGCTGGTGCAGGGGTTCCCTGGCACCACCGTTTGAGAAACACATATTCCCCGGGTCCAAGAGGGGCTGCAGAAGCGCCTGGCACTTCCGAAGGAACTGAGGCCGCGGAGGGTTGAGGAGCGGCTCCCTGGGCTGTCCCAAGGTGCACCGAGGCTGCCACCCACCCCTCTCGGGCCACCCTTCCCCCAACAGGTACTGAGGGTGGGTCCCGGGCTGCCCGGCTCAGACCCCCGGGGGGCAGAGGGGCACTAAGTGTGGGATCCGACACTGACCTCTGACCTGCGGCTTCTGGCCCCGTGCGTGTCCAGGGGTCCGGGAGGGGTGTCATGGGGCCCCCTTCAGCTCTGCATTCGGGCTCCGGGCCGTGACTTTGCTAAGTTCCCTGTTTGAAAACAGGAACTAGGCTGTGGGGCCTGCTCCGGGCGCCCCAGCCCATTGGCTGCTGAGGAGGGGCTCGTGGGGCGCCCGGGCAGGGGAGCAGAAACCCCTGCGGGTTCGAGTGGGGCCTCGCTGCCCGCAGCCTTGCAGTGGCCTGGCTGTCCTTCCGAGCCCCCCACAACCACTGGCCTTCGAACCTTAGCTCCCAAAGCTCTTTTATTTTTAAATCCTCACCCGAGGATATTTTCCCATTGATGCTTAGGGAGAGTGGAAGGGAGGGGGAGAGACAGAGAAACATCGATGTGAGAGAGACACATTGATTGGTTGCCTCCTGCACCAGCCCTGACCGGGACCCGGCCGTGAGAGGTACATACCCTTGACCGGAATCAAATCAAACCCGGGTCCCTTTGGTCCTCAGGCCGACGCTCTATCCACTGAGCCAAACCGGCCAGGGCTCCCAAACCTTCGTGTTTGCTGTCCTATCCTACGAGCTAGGCTTGGACAGATGGGGAAACGGAGGCTAAGAGCACAGAGCTGGGGGGACCAGAGTCAGTGTGGGGTGTGGAAGGAGGGGGGGCGGATCGCCGTCCCTCGTGGCCCGTTTCTCTGGGCAACGCCGCAGCCCGCACTCCGGACAGAAGGCACCAGAGAGGCCGGAGCCCTGGGGAGTAGGGGGGTTCCTGGCCACCGGTGTTGCGGCCTCGAGGGCGGGAGGCGGGGGCAGGACGCAGACTACAACCTGGGAGTCCACTCCGTGCCTCCCCTGACGCCGTCCCTCCCCACCCGAGGCAGCCGTCACCCTGATTCCCCCGGGTCCCCGTCCTTGCTCTTCTTAGTGAACCACCTGGGGACAGACCCCGAACAATCGCTGCATTTTGCTCACGTTTGGGGTTTTCTTTTTTTTTTTTCTTTTTTAAAATATATTTTATTGATTTTTTACAGAGAGGAAGGGAGAGAGATAGAGAGTTAGAAACATCGATGAGAGAGAATCATCGATCAGCTGCCTCCTGCACATCTCCTACTGGGGATGTGCCCGCAACCCAGGTACATGCCCTTGACCGGAATCGAACCTGGGACCTCTCAGTCCGCAGGCCGACGCTCTATCCACTGAGCCAAACAGGTTTCGGCTGGGGTTTTCTATACATTGAGCCATGCGTACGATTTGGATGCCTTTGCGTCTGATTTCTTCCACTGGACACGTATGTGACTGGGAGTCCTGCGTGTTGGTGTGTAGCTGGGGTTCTGTGATGTTTATCTGCTCCGTCGCTTCAATGCCTCCTCCTTTGGCCGCGTTTTGGCCTGTGGCTGCCCATTTGGGTTGTTCCATCACTTTCGGTGCTGCTGGGACCCTTCTGCCACGTGCACGCGAGAGCCCGTGTTTGATTGGGGTGAAATGACGGGGTCTTACGGGATGGATAGCTGCAGCTCGACTGGACTGTGTCAAACCCGAACGGCGGTATCAGGCTGCATCCCCACCGCGGTGCATGGGCGTCCCGGGTGCCCCACATCCTCGCTGGCACTTGCCGTGCTCGGCCTCTCATTTAGCCGTTCTCCTGGCCACAGGGGGTGGGGGTGGGGGGGCAGGCGGTGGCACCTCGCTGTGGTTTTCCGTTGCATCCTCTCCTGACCAGTGGTGCTGAGCATCTTTTCCCGGGCTGTTGCCATCTTTCTATCCCCTTTGGTGAGGTGTCCATTCAAGTCCATGGCTCACTATTTTTGTTAATTCTCACCCGAGGATACTTTTTTCCATTTATTTTTAGAGAGAGTAGGGGGGGAGAGAAACATCGATGTGAGGGAGCCACATCAACCCTTTGCCTCCTGCAGGTGCCCCGTCCAGGGCCAGGGACTCAACCTGCAACCCAGGTTCGTGCCCTTGACCGGGAATCGAACCCGTGACCCTTTGGTGCCAGGGCCAGTGCTCTAACCACTTACCCACACTGCCCAGAGCCATGGCTCACCTTTTGGTTGGATGATTTTTCTTTCTGGTCTGCTTTGTCCAAGGGGCGTTTCCTGCAGTCTGTGCCTTGACCTGCTAGCGGGTGAGCCCTGGAGGGCAGGGCCGCACCTCATCAACTCTATCTTGCCCGCAGATGGTCCGCTGAGCCGGGGGCGGGGGTCCCGGGGTCGGTGTGGAGTGAGGTCGAGCTCGCTCTCCCCTCCCTCCTTGGCCCTGCCCCGTAGCTCCCCAGTCCCCCCACCCGCCCCCCACCTGGACTGAACCTGCGAGATGCCAGGTAGACAGACAGCCCTTCCCTGCCATCCTGCGAGCCTCGCACCCACAGCCAGCAGCCCCGGCAGAGCATGGGAGTCACTGCTTCCTCTGTGGGGGCAGGAGGCGCTCTGTGGAACCCCGGACGCAGGGGTCTGGCCGGGCAGGAGGAGCCAGCTGGCCCAGGTGACCGCCAGGAGCTGCCTTCTCAGCAGCACGGATGGGGGTGAGGAGCTCCCCGTGTCTAGGCAGGCAGGCCCCATTGTCCTGAGGGGGGAAGGACTGGGTGGGCCCCCCTGGAGTGCTGGGGCCAGGTGGTGAGGAGGGGCACCGAGGGGTCCCGGGGCGTCAGGTAATGGAAGGCCGGCATCTTGGAGTCCAGGTGGCTCTTCTAGAATTCAAACTGCTTGGACCCTCGCGGCTTCTCCCGGCATTCGGGGTAATCCAGGCCCCACCTGCGCCTGGCTCCCTACCCCCCCCCCCGCCCCCCCCCCTACACACTGCGTGTGGTCCCCCTGCGAGCATCACTTACACTCAGCAGTGTGGGCACTGCCTTCTGGCCTCAGACACGCCCAGCCCGTCCCTGGCACCTCCTGCAGCCGCGGTGCCCTCTCTTGCTTCCTCTGCGCCTCGCTCTCATTTTCAGCATGCAGCGTGCTTGTCTCACCCTTGGCAGCCTCCCTGGCCCCTCTGTCCAGACCTGCATTGTTTGCCTATGTGTTCGCTTTTTCATTGCTGGTCTCCCACACCCGGAAGGCGGGGCTCCGTGTTGGCGGTCTGTCCCTACAGCAGTACCTGCCATGGTGCTGTGGGTGCTGGGTAGTTGCTGTGTGCATGAAGGAATGAGAACTTGCGCAAATGAATGAATGAATGAATGAATGAATGAATGCATGGGTGGGTGACGCAGAGGGTGGCGATCAGGGCTGGGCTCCAGCTCAGCCCTGACTCACTGGGTGCCCGGGGAGTAGCCGCCGCCCCTCTCTGCGTGTCAGCTTCCCGAATTGCAACATGAGGTAATTGAGGATCCTCCTTGCGCCATTGAGCAAGCAACGGGAAACGGTACACTGCCGCTCCCCACCCCCCAGGCGTCTCCCAGTTGGGAACCCCAACACTCACACACTTTTTGGGGGTAAATGCAACAAGAATTGATCACTGACAGCTGCGCCTCCACAGGCCTGGCATCGAAAACCCAAGCCAGCGAGGTGTGGGTAGTCATGTCAGCTTTATGTCTCCTCACTGGGCATGCACACCTAAGCCTTTGAAAAATCCTAGTGGTTTTTCCACCATCTGACCCAGCAGTTCCCCACCCAGGTATTTGTCCAAAGAAAATGAAAACACGAACTCAAAAGGATGCCATGCCTATATGGGTGAGAGACTGACACCCAAGACAGCAAATAGGAAAGTCCATAGCGTGCGGTGAGCAGATAACCGCTATGGAGAAAAACGCACCATCAGCCAGGGACAGAGGGAGCCATGTAAGTGTCTAGAGGAAGAGCATTCCAGGCAGAGAACAGCGGATGCAAAGGCCAGCGGTGGTGGCGCATCTGGCACAGCCCAGGAGCAGCAGGCGGCCAGTGTGGTGGCACAGAGCAAATGAGGGTGAGTGTGAGGAGGGGGCTCCCGAGGGCACGGGGTGCAAACGGCCATCCTAAAGCCCCTCCTTGGCCTTTGCTCTGAAAGGGAGACCCTGGAGGGATTGACGCAGAGGAGCGACGCATACCCAGACTTTTATTTTTAAACAGGTTCGCATTGCTGCTGTTGGGAGCCTGGCCAATGGCTAGGACCCCCTGCCGTCGCCCAGGTAAGAGAGGCCAGGGCTTGGGACTCCGGTGGGCATGGAGGTCTGGCAAGAAGTGGCTGTGTTCTGGGTGTATTTTGCAGGTCAAGCTGGAAAACTTCCTACCAGGTGGGCTGTGGGGGATGCAAGATGAGTTGGCAAAGTTTTCCAGGTGCTCTCTCAGCCCCCCCCCCCCCCCCGGCCCTCCACAATATATTTTTATTGATTTCAGAGAGGAAGGGAGAGGGAGAGAGATAGAAACATAAGTGATGAGAGAATCGTGCATCGGCTGCCTCCTGCATGCCCCACGTGGGGGATGAAGCTGGCAACCCCGGCATGTGCCCTGACGGGGAATCGAACCGGGACCTCCTGGTTCATAGGTCGATGCTCAACCACTGAGCCACGCTGGCCGGGCCCCTGTCAGTTTTCTTAAGCGATTTCCTATTGTGGGGCATTTAGGAGGCTTCTAGCTTGTCGCTGGGGTAGTTTCAGTCCTTCTAATGCAGCATTTCCCAACCCCAACCTACTGAGTGCTACCTGAGAGGAATTCACCTGGAGGCAGTGTGTGTGTGTGTGTGTGTGTGTGTGTGTGTGTGTTGATTAGAGCCTGAACTTTGGCGCCAGGTGCCTGGGGACGAACCCCAGCTCTGCTGTCACTACTTGGGCAGGTTAATTCATTTTTCTGTGCCTCCGTTTCTTCATTGATGAGTTAGGGGTAATGATAGCCAATGCCCCGGAGATGGGATTAACTGAGTTGGTGTATGTGAAGCCTGGCCCATAATAACTATGTGAATGTCAGTTCTTTTCCTTTCAATTGACTTTAGATTTTAACATCTCCAAACACAAAGTATTTTAAGAGGAACGCTTATATTCACGCCGGACTGGAGAACTGGTGGCGCTGGCTGGGGACAGTAGGACGTTCTGGGCAGTGTCAGGTGTGCGAGCCCTGTCGGTACCGCCCCTGGACCCTCGCCTCCACGCACACAGCGGGACAGAGAAACACGACAAAAGAGGGCGCACCTGCCATGGAACCCACCCCACTCCCCAAAGCGCTGTTCCCGGCCTTCACAATACCAAGGCTGGCTGACCCCTCCGGGGGCACTGTATTCTGTCACCCAGAGCTTTCCTGGCTTCTGTTTCACAGGGGTGTGTGTGTGTGTGTGTGTGTGTGTGTGTGTGTGAGAGAGAGAGAGAGAGAGAGAGAGAGAGAGAGAGAGAGAGATGGCGGAGGGGGGCTTGTCCTGGGAGACGCTCTGGTTCCCTCCAGTTGAAAGGTGGCCCAGAAAGGGGGACACACAGGGCCAGGGCCACGCAGCCAGGTGGCCCAGCCCTGCAGGCAGCGGGCAAGACTCAGCAGAGCTGGGGAGGCGGGCCCAGCGGGGGTGGAGGCGCTGGAAGGAGGGGCGTGGTCGGCGCCGGTGGGCGTGGGTGAGCGCGGGAAGGGGCGTGGTCTGCGCGGGGTAGGCGTGGCGAGCGCGGGCAGGGGGCGTGGCGGGCCCGACGTGGGTTGGGCTGAGTGCAGGAGCCTTGGGATCCTCCAGACGTGGCCCCAACCAATTAGAGGAGGAATCGGGGCGCCCCCCGCCTCCCCGAGCTGCGTGCTCCACGGCCTGGCGCCGGGAGAGGGCGGGCGCCGAGGGTCTCGCCCGCAGGACTCAGACGCTGGTTCCTGAGCCCTTCTGGCCGCCGCGGGGCTGAGGAAGGGCTGCCTCGGTTTCCCCTGGGGGGTCCCGGGATCTGAATGGAAGGTAGGTAGCTGGAAAGGGGGCTTCCGGAGGTTGGGGAGCCCCCTGGCGGACTGTGACTCCAGGAGAAGAGGGGGCTTGGGGACACGGGTAGAACTTCTGGGCCCCGAGAGCCTTTGAGATCCAGAGAGGCGGTGATCTGGGGGCGGGGTCTGTGTGTATGTGGGGGGAGCCCCTGGGGTGCGAAGTCCTCAGGCTCTGGCGCCCCGGGCCGGAGGAGGCCAGGCTTCAGGTCCCAGCGGGGGCTCCTCGCTCCTCTCTGCCGGCCTGTTTCCCCGTCTGTTCCACGCCTGCCTGTGAGTGGTGAGTGCCCGGACGATCCTCGTTGCTGCTGGCGTTTAAAGCAGCGAGAGCAGTGGAGGCCCCTTAGGGAGAGAGTGATGGGGGTGGGGGGCGGAGAGCGGGGAGAACGGGAAGGGGTCCCACCAGGGAGCTCGGGGGCTCCCCGCACAGGACCCAGCCAAGGGGGCAGAAAGAGCGCCCAGGGAGGAAATTCAGAGCGTTGGGGCGCCTTGGAGGCCAGGAGGCAGGGGCTTCCAGGGGGAGGGGGGAGCCATGAGGACACATGCCTTTGGCCGAGCGAGCGGGATGAGGGCTGAGGACCAAGCAATGCGGGGGCTCACTCTGAGGTCAGGGGTGACCAGGACAAAAGCTGTTTTGGGGGGTAGGGGAGACCCGATTGGAAGGGCTGGAGTGGTCAGTCAGGACAGCAGACAAGGAGTCCTGCTGTGAAAGGGCCGGAGAGATAGGACTGGACCCAGAAGGGGTGAAGTTAGGGTCTGTTTGCACCCCAAGAGAAGCTGGTGAAGGGGACCAGGAGGGGAGGTGGCTGCAGGAGGGAGGGAGGCGGGGCCCCAGCTGAGGTCCAGGACAGCCCCCCTCCCTGTTCCTGAGGGCCCAGCCGCTGGGATTTCATCACTGAAGCAGATCAGCTGCCCGAGGCCCCGGGGACCCAGGCTGGCTGTGGTCTCAGGAAGGAGGGAGGCGCAGGGCCTGGGCCTGGGTTTGGGGATTAGGGAGGGCCTGCCCCTTTTCCACGTTTCAGCGTGGAAATGCGCTTTCCTCTGAATGGCTGGGCCTCACCTTCCTCGAGGAAAAACTATGACAACGCCAAAGGGGTAGGAGCTGAGGCGGAGAAGAAAAGGCAGTGAGGACGCACAGCTGTATTTAGCCTGAAGCGGGGAAGCCTGAGCAGGTGCTAACAGGGCAGGAGGCAGGATTTTAGGGACAGTTTTTATCAAATAGGTGATGGGCGGAGATCTGTTGTGTGTTTTTTTTTTTATTATTGTCTCCCAATTGACGGGGGAAACTTAAGCTAGACATAACGAGGAGCTTCCTGAGCTGCTCCGTGAGGACAGCAACAAGGCCAGGTCCTCCCTCCTGGATGTTTGAGACGAAACAGCAATGCCTGCTGGCAGACGGGGCACTGGTCAAATTGGTCCTCGGGGAATCTCCCTGCTCGGATGTTTCTGGAACAGGGCCTGGGCGGAGATGGGACTTCCCAGCTGCTGGTAGGAGGGCAGAGTGACAAATGCGATGGCCTTGCCCTGCCCTCCCTCCCCCCCCCCCCCCCCCCCGGTATGCACAGAGTCCTGATATCCCTAGTTGGGCACGTGTGGCTCAGGCATCCATCAGCTGCCCCAGACTCTGTCCTCAGGAAGGGCCCTGCCTGTCTGTCCCCTGGTGGGTGAGCACGCCCGTGGGCGTGTCTCGGTTCCTCTGGGGTTTGTCCGTGCGGGTCACGTGGCTGCACAAGGCTTTCTGCCAGGACTGCCCAGCATCACTTCGTTCTGCCCAACTGGCTGGCCGACACTGGCTTCCGGCCCATCCGTTTGGGGTTTCCCCTGGCAGCTCGAGACCTGCCGGTCCTGTGTCACCTGGCCGGGCTGTTCCTGCTCGAGGCCGGCCCGAGCTGCTGGGCCCTGCCTCTACCCACACCTGCTCAGCTTTTTTAAAAGTATTTTTCCATTGACTTTTTTAGAGAGTGAAAGGGATGGGGTTAGACAGAGAGAGAGAGAGACAGCAATGTGAGAGACACATGGATCAGTTGCCTCTCTCATGTGCCTGGGTCTCCTCACCCCGCGGGCACAGGCTTCTGGTTGGAGGCTGCTCCGTCCCCTCACCGTGGCGGGCGTGTGCCGGCGGGCACAGACGGTCCCAGGCTTGCCCCTCCCCGTGTGGGATTTTGATTCATGACCATCTTGCTCTGAGCCCAGAGCAGGCCGTGGACAGAGGGGTGACGGGCACACAATGCTCGGTGCTGAGGGCGGCGAGGCCCCGGGGCAGGGGGCGAGGGATCAGTGCACCGTGAGCTTTGACACCACTTGGTCTGCACCGTGACTTTTGCTTCGCTGCGTTTCGGCTCTTTACAGCAGTGTTCTGGCTCTGCCTGTTGGGGGAGCAGAGGGTTCCCTGCACAGGCATGGTGGGGGGACCCCAACTCTAAGGGAATTAAAGGCATGCTTCTGGAACCCTTGTGCAGGCCACCCAGCCTCTCTGTGCCTTAGTTTTGCCATCTGTCAAATGGGGCTGACCATAGCATCGACTTCAGAGCGGACGGAAGGAGTAAATGAATTCCCGCAGGAAACTGCCTACAATGGTGCCTGGTGCATAGTAGGTGCTTAATGAACGTCAGCTGTTATTGAAGGGGGAGCTGCTGTGGCCAGAACCCAGCCAGTATGGGGGAGCCGTCTGTCGCCGCCTCAGAGAGAATTAATTTCTGGATCCCTTGGGGGCCATTGCTCTTCCTGTTGGCTCAGATGAAGCATGGATAGGGGAGCTCGATTGAACTCCCACCCACTTCAAACCCTCTGCGGGTCCTTTCTTGCCTTCGCTGGGCCTCAGCTTGTGCATCTGTGCAATGGGGAACTTGGATTGGGGAATGTCCGAGGGCAGAACCATGGCAGGCTTGGCCGCGGGTGGGCTGGCCGGCCCCTCCCCTGCCCCTGCCCCGCACGCCTGCCTCTGACCGCCTCTCCTCCGCAGGCCATGACATGTGCACGCAGGAAGCTTTCCAAGCCCAGAGGAGCCGGCTGGTGGGGCTGCTGGGCTCGGGGTCCCTGGAGGCCTTCGAGAGCGTCCTGGACTGGCTGCTCTCCTGGGACGTGCTGTCCTGGGAGGAATATGAGGGCCTGCAGGTCCTGGGCCAGCCCCTCTCCCACTCGGCCAGGCGCCTCCTGGACACCGTGTGGAATAAGGGGGCTTGGGGCTGTGAGCAGCTCCTGGCGGCGGTGCAGGAGGCGCAGGCCGACGGCCGGTCCCCCGCGCCGCGAGGCCATTGGGACCCCCACTCCCCCCACCCGGCCCGGGACCTGCAGTGCCACCGGCCAGCCATCGTCCGGAGACTCTACAGCCACGTGGAGGGCCTGCTGGACCTGGCGCAGGCGCGGGGCTTCCTCAGCCCGTATGAATGTGATGAAATCAGGCTGCCCATCTTCACGTCATCCCAGCGGGTAAGGCGCCTGCTTCTTGCGCCGTCAGCATTCTCTGGAACAGGGGCTGCTCAGTCACCAGACTCTCTGGTCTCCGTGCAGCCAGTCCCAGGGGGAGCCGTGGGCCTGGGGGTCCCCTGAGGAGGGGGCCAGGCGGGGAGAAGTTGGTGCATTAAAATATATATATATATATATATATATATATATATATATATATATATGTTTTTATTGACTTCAGAGAGGAAGGGAGAGAGAGAGAGAGAGAGAGAGAGAGAGAGAGAGAGAGAGAATCAATGATGAGAGAGAATCATGGATCGGCTGCCTCCTGCACGCCCCCCGCTGGGGACTGAGACCTCTACCTGGGCCTGTGCCCTGAAGAGCAATTGAACTGTGACCTCTTGGTTCGTAGGTTGATGCTTAACCACTGAGCCACGCTGGCTGGGCAATGGCTGTCTGTTTTCAGTGAACAGCTCAACAGATCATAACAATTCCTTAAATTAAATCTGTATTT
The DNA here is from genome assembly GCF_964212035.1 of Myotis nattereri. NCBI lineage: Eukaryota > Metazoa > Chordata > Mammalia > Chiroptera > Vespertilionidae > Myotis > Myotis nattereri. Next base: position 3,077,205 of record NC_138090.1, read on the forward strand.
AATGATGCATATAAGCACACTAAGTCCTGATATGGATTAAATGCCACCTCGGGTTTCTGATATGGGATTGTGCTGCATGATTTCATATGTGACGGTGTGAACATAGGTGTTCCCATCACCCCGGGGCAGAAGTAGGGTGTTACGAGGACCTGTGCCCGTCCTCAGTGACAGCTGCTGGCGGCAACCGCAAGCCGGACTCTGTGTGAGTCATTGCTTTGCTTTCACTATGGTTTTAGTGCCTGACAAAACCAGGCCCCGACACCCTATCCCAGTGGTCGGCGAACTCATGAGTCAACAGAGCCAAATATCAACAGTGCTTCTTCAAAATAGACTCGCCCAGGCCAAAAACCGACTTCTGCGCATGGGCCACGAAGTTTCAATCGCACTGTACACGCGCCCGCACGTGGTATTTTGTGGAAGAGCCACACTCAAGGGGCCAAAGAGCCACACTCAAGGGGCCAAAGAGCCGCATGTGGCTCGCGAGCCGCAGTTTGCCGACCACGGCCCTATCCTTTCGTTTTGAAAAACAGAGTCGCGAGCACACATACAGTTGTGGGAGGGAAGGGCAGTGCTGCCTTTCCTTTGGGGATGAGGCTCCCAGGAGCGGGGGTTGGGGGGAGCTCAGGGTCTCGGGGACAGGGTCTGGCTTCACCTTCTCTGGGAGCCATAAGGGCCCTTCTGGGATTCCGGGGGGCCAGGTCATTAGTGAGCCCTGTACATACAGGGTTCCCTGTGCTGGGGGGCCGTGTGAGTCAGGGGCCGGATGTCCTTTTTTAAAAAAAATTATTGTTGTTGTTGAGAGAATTACAGATGCCCCCCATTGCCCCCCGCTTTGTCCCCCTCCACTGGCTCCTGCCCCAGCCTGGCCTTTACCGCACTATCGCCTGTGTCCATGGGCTGTGCGTGTGTGCATGTAAGTTCTCTGGTTAACCTCTCCCACCCCCTTTTGTCTGAGATCTGTCCGTCTGTTCCATGCTTCTGTCTCTGGACCTATTTTGGGGCAGTTAATCCTCACCTGAGGATATTTTTTCCATTGATTGATTGATAGAGAGAGACAGAGAGAAACATCAATGCGAGAGAGACGCACTGATTGGTTCCCTCCCACATGTGTCCTGACCGGAGCTGGGAATCAAACCCGCTACCTTTTAGTGAAGAGGCCAACGCTCTAACCACTAAGCACCACCGGCCGGGGCTGGACCGACTTTGCTTTTTGTGACCCGTTTGGTTTGTCCGTTTATCTTATTTTAAAGTTATCCACTCTTTTAGTGGCTGCCTGTCTGCAATGAGCAATCCGTTATTGGAGAGGGGACCCGAGTGGGTGTGTGCATCTCGCCGCCCGATGGTGGTGGGAACATCTGTATTTATTTATTGATTGATTTATTAAATATATTTTATTGATTTTTTACAGAGAGGAAGGGAGAGGGATCGAGAGTTAGAAACATCAATGATGAGAGAGAAACATCGATCAGCTGCCTCCTGCACACCCCCTACTGGAGATGTGCCCGCAACCAAGGTACATGCCCTTGGCCGGAATCGAACCCGGGACCCTTCAGTCCGCAGGCCGACGCTCTATCCACTGAGCCACACCGGCCAGGGCCGTGGTGGGCGCATCTGTAAACCCGCGCTGCCGAGTGGCTGCTCTCCTGGCTTGTGCGGTGCGGGAGGAGATGCCTGTGACCTCCCCACACACCTCCACCGCCTCCTGGAGAAGGAACGACGTCCGCTTCCCCCACAGGCGCGGAGGCTCCTGGACCTGGCCGCGGGGAAGGCCAACGGGCTGGCCGCCTTCCTCCTACAGCGCGCGCAGGAGCTGCCGGGCCCGCTCGCCCTCTCTCTCGAAGGTACGTCCCTGCTCCTCTCAGTCCGTCCGCCACGGAGGGCGGGGCTGTGTGCGGGCATCAGTTAGAACCCCACCTCCTGGCTGGGGGGCTCCCTGAGACGCAGTGTCCTTCCTCATCTTGAGGGTAACTCCGCCCCCGTGTCACCGGGCTCTTGGGGGATGAACGGGATCCATGTGGGCGATATCACTATTATGGTATTAGCGCTTCTTATTTCCTGAGCGGCCAGGGGAGCTGCTGTGTGTGGCGGGCTGACTACCCGCGCCCCTCACCAGCCGAGCCCTCATGAGGTGCGCCAAGGAGATACGGGCACACGTTGGCACAGGGCTGGTCTCTCCTTCAGTTTTAAATGGGCTTTTCAGTCCCCGTTGACAGACAGTGGGGCCTGAGTTTCAGGTGTGCCCTGCAGTGATCAGACGTCCCCAGCCCTTACGTGGGGCTGGAACCTCTTGATCTCTGCGAGGCAGCCACCGACGCTCAGAAACCCGAGAACAAGTGGATTTAGATAAGGGGGCGGCTCTCAGGGCACAGGTCACGGCCCCGCAGGCACCCTGCCCGGTGCTGTGTTTACAGTCTCCGTGTGGCTTCTCTGCTGTGCAGATGTGGAGCCTGGGGCGGGCGGTGCAGAGCGGGCAGGCGAGGGTGGGTCTGGCTTCCGTCGGTGTGGGTCTCGTTTTGGAAGTTTGCCACGGGTCAGGCATTCTTCTAAACTCCATTTGATCTTGTTTCCTCCTGAAACGATCTTAGAAGATGGGGATTGTTCCCATGTTCACAGATGAGACTACCGAGGCCAGAAAAGTGGCTCGCCCAAGCTCGGGGGGGGCCCCAGGCTTCCAGGTCTCAAGCTCAGGTGTGTCTGACTTCAGAAATCAGGCTCCTCAGCCCTCACACCTTCTGCTTCCCTTTAGAAAGACCCTGCTGAGCCGAGTGATCCAGCTGGGCTGGGTGGTGCAGGGACTCCCCTAGGCTGCTTGGGGTTCGAATGCAGGCCCCCCCACCCCATCCTCCTCCTTCTCCTCTTCCTCCTCTTTTTAATCCTCACCCGAGAATATTTTCCCCATTACTTTTTAGAGAGAGAGGAAGGGAGGGAAGGAGGGAGAGGGAGAGAAAGAGAGAAACATTGATGTGAGAGAGACACATCGATTGACTGCCTCCTGCCTGACCCCAACCAGGGATCTAACTGGCAACCCAGATACATGCCCTTGACCAGGAATCGAACCCACGAACTCTCGGTGCTTGGGCCGGCGCTCTAACCCCTGAGCCACACCGGCCAGGGTACAACGCGGGCCTTCTGACCCAGCCTAGCGCTCGTCTCCTCGGCCGCTCTCCCCGATGTCGCTGGTAATGAGAGAACTGACGAGGGTCTTCTGAGCACTTGTTTTGTGTCGAGCGCTGCATGAAGGTCTTGACCTGAAGTATCTTCACGGATCCACATAAAAACCCTCGGAGGCAGGGGCCATGGCCGCCTCTCCCACTTCCCAGGGGAGTAAACCGAGGGCGAGGAAGGTGGGGTGACCGTCCTCAAAGTCCACGGCTTGTGGCTGAAGAGCCCGCTGGCTCTTGTCTCCCACGTGTGAGGCCACCTGTCAGGCCACCCCGCCCCACGCAGCCCCCCCTCCGCGCCGGTGCCCCCGCTCAGCCTCCTCCTCTGCCTTCCAGACGCCGCGTGTCAGAAGTACGCGTCCAAGCTGCGGACCACGGTCTCGGCCCAGTCGCGCTTCCTGAGCTCCTACGACGGGGCGGAGAACCTGTGCCTGGAGGACATCTACACGGAGAACGCCCTGGAGCTGCGGACGGAGGCGGGCGCCCCGCAGACCAGCCCTGCCCCCCTGGGCCTGGACGCCCTCTTCGGCTCCGGGGGCCGCCTCAACGCTGACGCGGACACCGTGCTGGTGGTGGGCGAGGCGGGCAGCGGCAAGAGCACGCTCCTGCAGCGGCTGCACCTGCTGTGGGCGTCGGGGCGGGATTTCCAGGACTTCCTCTTCGTCTTCCCCTTCAGCTGCCGGCAGCTGCAGCGCCTGGCCAAGCCCCTGTCCGTGCGCGCCCTGCTCTTCCAGCACTGCTGCTGGCCCGACCTCGGCCAGGAGGAAGTGTTCCAGTTCCTCCTCTCCCACCCCGAGCGCGTCCTCCTCACCTTCGATGGCTTTGACGAGTTCAGGTTCAGGTTCACGGACAGCGAGCGGCACTGCTCCCCGACCGAGCCCACGTCTGTGCAGAACCTGCTCTTCAACCTCCTGCAGGGCAACCTGCTCAAGAACGCCCGCAAGCTGCTGACCAGCCGCCCGGACGCCGTGTCCGCCGGCCTCCGCCGCTACGTGCGGGCCGAGCTCCACCTCAGGGGCTTCTCGGAGGACGGCATCGAGCTGTACCTGCGGAAGCGCCACCGCGAGCCGGGCCTGGCCGACCGCCTCGTCCGCCTGCTCAGGGCCACCTCGGCCCTGCACGGCTTGTGCCACCTGCCCGTCTTTGCCTGGATGGTGTCCAAATGCCACCAAGAGCTGCTGCTGCAGGGCGGGGGGTCCCCGCGGACCACCACGGACATGTACCTGCTGATCCTGCAGCATTTCCTGCTCCACGCCTCCCCACCGGACGCGGCCCCCCACGGCCCGGGGCCCGGCCTGCTCCAGGGCAGGCTCCCCACCCTCCTGCACCTGGGCCGCCTGGCTCTCTGGGGCCTGGGCGTGAGCTGCTACGTGTTCTCGGCCAAGCAGCTCCAGGCGGCGCACGTGGACGGGGCGGACGTTTCCCTCGGCTTCCTGGTGCATGCCAAAAGCGTGGCGCCCGGGAGCCCGCCGCCCCTGGAGTTCCTGCACATCACCTTCCAGTGCTTCTTTGCTGCCTTCTACCTGGCGCTCAGCGCCGACGTGAGGCCCTCCTCGCTCAGACACCTCTTCAACTGCCGCCCCACGGGGAGCTCGCCGCTGGCCCGGCTGCTGCCCGCGCTGTGCGTGCAGGGCCCGCCGAGCGAGGAGGGCGGCGTGGAGGCCTGGCTGCAGCAGGCCGAGCGGCACAACCTCCAGATCACGGCCGCCTTCCTGGCAGGGCTGCTGTCCAGGGAGCACCGGGGCCTGCTGGCCGAGTGCCAGGCGTCCGAGAAGGCTCTGCTGCGGCGCCAGGCCTGTGCCCGCCGGTGTCTGGCCCGCAGCCTCCGCAAGCACTTCTGCTCCATCCCGCCGGCCCTGCCCGGTGAGGCCAAGAGCATGCACGCCCTGCCCGGCTTCCTCTGGCTGGTCCGCAGCCTGTACGAGCTGCGGGAGGAGCGGCTGGCGCGCAAGGCTGTGCGGGGCCTGGACGTGGGGCACCTCAAGCTGACCTTCTGCAGCGTGGGCCCTGCCGAGTGCGCCGCCCTGGCCTTCGTGCTGCGCCACCTCCGGCGGCCCGTGGCCCTGCAGCTGGACCACAACTCGGTGGGCGACATCGGCGTGGAGCAGCTGCTGCCCTGCCTGGGCGTCTGCAAGGCTCTGTAGTGAGTGTCCTGGGCCATGCTGGTGGGTGAGGTGAGGATGGCGTCACCGTGCAGGTGCAGGTGTGGGGGCACCTGTGAGGATCCCGGTGGTCAGGCCCAGCCCCAGCCTGCAGCCTCTCTGTACAGCCCCGGCCGGGTCCTTCCTCCAGTCTGGGCCTTCGTTTATGTTATTATTTTAAAATGTTTTTTTTAATTGATTTCAGAGAGGAAGGGAGAGGGAAAGAGAGATGGAAACATCAATGATGAGAGAGAATCATTGATTGCACGCCCCTCACTGGGGATCGAGCCTGCAACCCCGGGCCTGTGCCCCGACCGGGAATGGAACCGCGACTCCTGGTTCAGAGGTCGACGCTCAACCACTGAGCCACGCTGCCGGGCTATTTTATTTTTTATATTTATTTCAGGTGCACAGCATCGTGGTAAAACACTCATATAATTTACATATAATTAATTTACATATATCACACTATTTACATACAATTTGCATGTATTACATATAATTCCTGCTGGGCCTGGGCCTTTGTTTAAATCTATGACAACGATCACCCTAACTCATAGGACAGCCTGGTGATGGGCACTGTGCCACACACTCCCCAGAGCAACCTCTGAGCCGCACAGCCACCCCGGCTGTCGCAGAGACGTTCTTCTCCCCATCAGCCTACACCTGAGGCTCAGAGACGTGACGTGACTTGTCCAGGCTCGCCTGGGAAGTGGCAGAGCCGGGAGACACAAGCCCCACCCCCGTGGTTCTGAGTTCCCGTTCCCTCCTGGCAGCCTGGCAGTGGACGGCTCCAGAGGCCCCCTGACCACCTGGACGCCCCTTGCAACATCGTTCACCGTAGATGCCTGTGTCAGCAACTGCTCCAAATCACGGGTGACTTGTGCCCCATCAGAGACTTTAAAATCCTGACCAGACGGGAATTCTGGGGCCCCAGAGGGACCTGACTGTGGAATTCCACCTGAGCTTTTTCTATATCTACATATGTATCTATCTACCTATATATTTAATTGATTTCAGAGAGGAAGGGAGAGGGGGAGAGAGATAGGAACACCGATGATGAGAGAGAATCATGGATCAGCTGCCTCCTGCATGCTCCACAATGGCGATCGAGCCCGCACCCAGGCCTGTGCCCTGACCGGGAATCAGACTGTGACCTCCTGATTCAAAGGTCAATGCTCAACCACTGAGCCCCGCCGGCCAGGCCGCCTGAGCTTTTGTTCCTCATGTAGCGCTGGCTCTGGACGAGGCTTTGGCGTCACCCTCGCCGCCTCCAGTACCATCTGAGGGTGAGTTCCCCTTTGGAAGGTCACTACCCTGGCCCTGTGGGCCTCTCTCCCCATCTTGGGCCGGATGAGCGCAGAGGGTGTGCCCCTGTCTGACGGCCAGCGTGATGCAGGCTCCCCAGCCTGCCTTCCTGCCTTGGGAGGGGATGTCCTGCCCCTATTCTAGCCTCTCAGAAAGCAGAAGTTGGGTCTTAACGCCGACGTCCACTCACGGCCTCCCAGGCGGCCTCACGGGGCCCTCATCCAGGGACCAACCTCTCCTGGAACCCATGAGGCCGCCATACCTTCTCGGCCGAAGCTGGAGACATCTTTCTCTTTCTTTCATTTTTTTTTTTTTTAAAAATATATTTTTATTGATTCAGAGAGGAAAGGAGGGAGAGAGAGAAACATCAGTGATGAGAGAGAATCATGGACCGGCTGCTTCCCGCTCGCCCCACACTGGGATTGACCCCGCAACCCCACATGTGCCCTGACTGGGAATCGAACCGGGACTTCATGGTTCATAGGTCGACACCCAATCCCTGAGCCACGCTGGCTGGGTAGAGCTTTTTAATTTGTGGACCAAACACACAGATCCCTGAGCGGTGACCTTCATTCCTTAGGTAGGATCCGTGAGCCTCAGTTTATAAATGGGATCTAATAACATACATAGATCACACAGAGTTAACATGTCATGATTATACTTGCGCAAGTCAACGTTGATTTTTAAATTGCCAGTGCATGTCATATGTACTGGCCGGTTGGTCGGACGGTCGGCCACTTAGCCTTTTATATATACAGACTAGATCTTTGTTGGCGGTTAATTTGCATATCTCGCTGATTAGCCAATGGGAGGCGTAGCGAAGGTACGGTTAATTTCAAGCTTTGTCTATTATTAGATAGGATTATTATTATTTTTCCACCTCAGAACCTTCTAGGAGGCCCCTCTGACGGCCGTTTCCCTTCCCCAAGGTCCGTGACTCCCCGAGGAGCCCAGTGTTCTTTAGCAGGAGCGCTGGGTCCCCCGTTCCTGAGCCGTCCCCCACACCGTGCATGACGTGGGCAGCTGGCCAGGGATGGGGGAGTCTGGCCTCCTGGGGGGCTCCATCTTGGCAGCGTTTCTCGAAGCGCAGATGCTGGCGCTTTGGGGATGAGCGAACGTCCCTTTTGAGGTCTGGTTCGTTTCTTCCCCCTTTCCTGAGCTCCATTTTCAAGTTGATTTGCTTGGTGTTTTGCAGCCTGAGAGATAATAACATCTCGGACCGCGGCCTGTGCACGCTTGCCGAGCACGCCCTGCGCTGTGAGGAGCTGCAGAAGCTCGCGTGAGTCGGGCTGGGCCACAGGCTGGGCCAGGTCCCAGGAGCGGCTGGGAGCTGGGGCGGGCTGGGCGGGCGTTTGCGTGGCTGAAGGGTGCAGGTGCCTCCTGTCCTGGGGGAACGGGCTGCCCTGGGTTTGGGGGGGTCACTGTCCGCCATGTCTGGTCTCCATGTCTCTCTTTTGAACTTTCCAGTTTATTCAACAACAAGCTGACGGACGGCTGTGCCCAGGCCCTGGCGCGGCTACTGGAGTGCCGGCAGAATTTCCTGGCACTGAGGTGAGCCTGGCTCCCCCCACAGCTCCGTCCGCCCGGGCTCGGCCCCTGCTGGGTGCGTGACTCCTGCCGAATACAGAGGGAGGGGAGCAGGGTTTTGCTAGTGCTGTGACCTCCCAGCAAACCCTGGGCGTGCTGGGCTGAGGACTGACCCGGGAGGAAAGTGTGACAGTGAGTCACCTCGCTCCCCTGGGAAACCACCTGCTGGGACCTCTGCCTCCTGTGGCTCCTGTCTGTGCCCTCCCCCCCCACCCCCCACCGCTCTGCCCCTCCTGTCCCTGTGCTGGTGGAGAATGGAGTCTCAGAAGCCATAGGCAGGCCCCCAGCACGGATAGCACACACACATCCTGCAGGCAGGGCAGACTCCCACATGGATAGCACACACGCATCCTGCAGGCAGGACAGGCTCCCACATGGATAGCACACATGCATCCTGCAGGCAGGACAGGCTCCCACATGGATAGCACACACGCATCCTGTAGGCGGGGTAGGGTCCCACATGGATAGCACACATGCATCCTGCAGGCAGGGCAGCTCCCACATGGAGAGCACATACGCATCCTGCAGGCAGGGCAGCTCCCACATGGATAGCACACACGCATCCTGCAGGCAGGGCAGGCTCCCACATGGATAGCACACACGCATCCTGCAGGCAGGGCAGGCTCCCACATGGATAGCACACACGCATCCTGCAGGCAGGGCAGCTCCCACATGGAGAGCACACACGCATCCTGCAGGCAGGGCAGCTCCCACATGGATAGCACACACGCATCCTGCAGGCAGGGCAGGCTCCCACATGGAGAGCACACACGCATCCTCCAGGCGGGGCAGCTCCCACATGGATAGCACACACGCATCCTGCAGGCGGGGCAGCTCCCACATGGATAGCACACACGCATCCTGCAGGCAGGGCAGCTCCCACATGGAGAGCACACACGCATCCTGCAGGCAGGGCAGGCTCCCACATGGATAGCACACACGCATCCTGCAGGCAGGGCAGGCTCCCACATGGATAGCACACACGCATCCTGCAGGCAGGGCAGCTCCCACATGGATAGCACACACGCATCCTGCAGGCAGGTGCCCAAGGCGTCTGTCCAGGCGCCTCTGTCCAGGCTGCACTGTCCCCAGCAGACCCGCCTCCCCGTGCCTTGCTCTCCCAGCCTCCGCTCCTTCCCTCCAGGCTGGGGAACAACCACATCACCGAGGCGGGGGCCCAGGTGCTGGCCCGGGGGCTCAGGGCCAACTCGTCGCTGCAGTTCCTGGGGTAGGTTGGGGTCTGGGCTTGGGGCCTGTGGAGGGGTCTGGGGCCGGGGAAGCTCCTGAGCCTGAAGGCCCCGTGGGCAGCCCGGGCTCTGGTGGGGGGGCAAGTGGGGAGCCAGTAGCCGTCCTTGGCTGCCTGGCACTTGCTTTCCCCCCAGTAAACAGGAAGCTGAGGACAGCAGGGTGGGGGGAGGGCAGTGCCCGCGAGGTGGCAGGAAGCTCAGGTCCTTGCTTCTCACCTCAGTCTGTGCCTGGGAACCAGCGGGGCTTTGAAGCAGCCCTGGCCGGGGCCCCTCCGCAGACCAGTTAGGGGAGCCCCCTAAGGGCAGGGCCCCGGAATCAGTCACGTTCGAAAGCTCCCGGAGGAGGTGCCGATGGAGGAGAGAGAAGGACGCGGGGGAGGCTGGCGGCTGGACCAGGCCCTTCGGAGCTCCTGCTGGCGGGAGGCTCGCCAGGCCTGCGGCGAGGGGAGGGGCGTCTGACAGGCTGGGGTGCAGAGCTCCACAGGCCCCGGGCCCCGGAGTGGAGCCGCCTGTGTGCGGAACGGGGCCACACCCCCCGGCAGGTCCAGGCACTTGTGGGCACAGCTCCCAGGAAGCTGATCTGACCTAAATGCCAACCATGGGGATTGCTGTGGGGAGTGAGTTCCCCGGCCCCGAGGGTGTGCGTGGGGTGGGCCTCTGCCGTCCTGTAAGTCTGCTGTAAAGCAGCCGAAAAGTCAGAGGGAAAAGTTTGGCCGTCCCAACGGAGGCAGGCCCGCCTGGCTGGGAGCCGGGAGCCCCACTGAGACCCTTCTGGGATTGGGGGGCCGGTGCTGCCCCCGGGCGGGCTGCGGAGAGGGAGGAGCCACTGGAGCACACAGCCTGGCTGGAGCACAGGGCACGTCCGCCCTGACACTGCGGACTCTGCTGGCCTTTTCAGGTTCTGGGGCAACGAGGTGGGGGACAAGGGGGCGCAGGCCTTGGCGGAAGCCCTGAGCGACCACCAGAGCTTGAGATGGCTCAGGTAAGCTTCCGTGTCTGTCCTGCCGTCCTCCTGGGGAGCCGGCATGAGGAGGGGGGAGCCGGGCCAGTTCCGAAGGTCTCAGAACTTCATTTTTAACCCCCCCGCCGCCCCGCCCCGTGCTGGGCAGAGGGATGAGAGGGAGAGGCCAGAGGGTTTGGAGTCTGGACACTGGAGTCTTTCTGGGTGACTTTGGAGCGGCCCCTTCTCCTCTCAAGGGTCTTGCTTCCCTGTCTGTAAGTTGGAGGTCTTGGGATGGATCAAATATTAAAAAAAAATTCTCACCAGAGGATATTTTTTCAATTGATTTCTGGAGAGAGAGTGGGAGGGAGGAAGGAAGGAGAGAGAGAGAGAGAGAGAGAGAGAGAGAGAGAGAGAGAGAGAGAAACGTTGATGTGAGAGACACATCGATTGGTTGCCTGGGCTTGGTGGAAAAGAATGCGATAATCAGTTATTGATTGATGTCTAGAATGGAGCAGAGTGGGAAGTGGGGCTGTGTGTGTGTGTATGTATGTGTGTGCATGCATATGTGTGGTGTGTATATGTGTGGTGTGTGTGTGTATGTGTGGTGTGTATGTATATATGTGTGGGGTGTGTGTGTATGTATGTGTGTATATATATGTGTGTGTATTGTGTGTGTATGCATATGTGTGGTGTATGTGTATGTATATGTGGTGTGTGTATGTATGTGTGTGCATGCATATGTGTGGTGTGTATATGTGTGGTGTGTGTATGTATATGTGGTGTGTGTGTATGTGTGGTGTGTATGTATATATGTGTGGGGTGTGTGTGTATGTATGTGTGTATATATGTGTGCGGGGTGTGTGTGTATGTGTGTGTATGCATATGTGTGGTGTGTGTGTATGTATATGTGCTGTGTGTGTATGTGTGGTGTGTATGTGTACATGTGTGGTGTGTGTGTATGTATGTGTGGGGTGTGTGTGTATGTATATGTGTGGTGTGTATATGTGTGGTGTGTGTGTATATGTGGTGTGTATGTATATATGTGTGGGGTGTGTGTGTATGTATGTGTGTATATATATATATGTGTGTATTGTGTGTGTATGCATATGTGTGGTGTATGTGTATGTATGTGTGGTGTGTGTATGTATGTGTGTGCATGCATATGTGTGGTGTGTATATGTGTGGTGTGTGTGTATGTATATGTGGTGTGTGTGTATGTGTGGTGTGTATGTGTATATGTGTGGTGTGTGTGTATGTATGTGGTGTGTGTGTGTGTGTGTATGTGTGGTGTGTGTGTGTGTATGTGTGTGTGTGTGTGGTGTGTGTGTGTATGTGTGTGCCACGCATCCTGGCTTAGCTTATCTCCCAGGCCCCTCCCCGCTCTGACCCGTTCTTGTTCCCTGATGGCATCCAGCCTGGTGGGGAACCGCATTGGCAGTGTGGGTGCCCAAGCCTTAGCCTCGATGCTGGAGAAGAACATGGCACTGGAGGAACTCTGGTGAGTTTGGGGGAGTCTTGGCTCTGGGGGGCAGAGGCCAGCCTCTCTTCATTCCCTGGCCTCGTTGGGGAAGCAGCCGTGCGGACGAGACAAAGGTCTATGATGGAGTGATTGCTTGATTGCACTCATCTCTCAGTGTCCTGGCGAACGAAGCTTACCGAGTCGGCATAGAGGTGCTTGTCCCCCCTTTTTTTAAAAAAAAATTAAATATATTTTTATTGATTTCAGAGAGGGAGAGAGAGAAGCATCAGTGATGAGAGAGAATCGTCAATCGGCTGCCTCCCACTCACCCCCCTACTGGGGATGGAGCCCGCAACCCGGGAATTGAACTGTGACCTCCTGGTTCATAGGTCGATGCTCAACCACTGAGCCACACAGGCCGGGCGAGGTGCTCGCTCTTCTTACTGAGCTGCACCGTGGGTTCCTTGGTGTGTGTACTGCCTCCAGGGGGCCTCCCGGGTGAGAGCACGGATTCCGGAATCAAGGGGCTGAGCTGCAAGGCCGGCTGTGATCAGAGGCCAGTTCAGTGCATAGTTCGTTTTCTCCAACTAGAAACACGTTTGTAAAAATTAAACGAGGCGATGCCCGGGACGAGCTTAGTAAGTGCTTCACACACGCTCCCCTGTCACAGTGCCGGTGTGGCCGCTGTTGCCGCCGCCGCCGCACCCGCCATAGCCACCTGTGACGTCACTACTGACAGCGGCCCATCATGTCAGTGGCCAGAGCGCAGTGTGTGTGTGTGTGTGTGTGTGTGTGTGGAGTTGAAAGATGGACCGTGAATCATACAGGCAGGACCCATCTGAAGCGGATTCCAGGTTTTCCATCCGTCAGTTGCCACCAGCTTAGCCTCCTTATGACGCATCCTGGGCGGCCCCATGTTCTCTCAGGCAGATGAGTCGCTGATTCATCCAGGAAGCAGAAGGGACCAGGACCTCAGGCAGCGCCACAGAGTGGAGGTGGGGTGGGCCATGGCTGTCGGTAGGGCTCGCTGGCTCTGCCCACGGACCAGGGATTCTGTCCTGCCGGGGTTTGGCCACCTGGAACTTTTTGGGAGAGGGGTGCCTCTCTGCCAGTGCGTCAGTTATGATTCCGTGGGCTGCAGGTGAGGGAGAGCCTCCCCTACGGTGGCTCCAACCGGGAGAGGACTCCGTTTTCCACCTACAGGCGTCCCGGAGGCAGGCGGCGCAGGGCCGGTGGGTGGCCACAGGCCAGAGGGGCTCTGGACTCTCTCTCTGTCCCATCACATCCTCCGCCTGTGGCTTCACCCTCAAGGTCGGTTGCCTCATGACCACAAGAGGGCTGCAGCACCTCCAACATTCCGTGTGCATTCCAGGATGCAGTCTACTTTTCCAGGGAGGGCCAAGGCACGGGCCGGCTGGGTCTCTCCCCTTTTGAGAGCATTCCCAGGGGCCCATCGGCCATGGCCACGGGGAGGTCTCTTGGCCGGCCCTGGCTGCAGTGGAGTGGGAATTGGGAGTTTTGTTGTTGTTTGTTGGACCAAGCACATGGCTGCCCCTAATGAAATGAGACTTCCATTCATAAGAAAAAAAGAGAAGGCCAGCTGGTGTGGCTCAGTGGTTGAGCATCGACCTAGGAACCAGGAAGTCAGGGTTTGATTCTCAGTCAGGGCACAGGCCCAGGCTGCCAGCTCGATCCCCAGTGCGGGGCGTGCAGGAGGCAGCCGATCCATGATTCTCTCTCATTGTTGATGTTTCTCTCTATCTCTTGCTCTCTCCCTCTCCCTTCCTCTCTGAAACCAATAAAAATATATTAAAAAAAGAAAAGAAAAAAGAAAGAGGAAATGGATATTGAGTCCCTGGGACATGAGGGGACCTCTTACGTCCTGGAGAATTTGGGGACATTCTCTCCCCAAAATGTCCCTGGGACGGAGCCCCCCACACCTGCCTTCTCTGCTCTTACTTTATTTTCAAGTGTGGATTGGGGGTGTTGGCCTTGCTAAGTGGGGGGACCCAGCTCCTCTCCAGCGACCTCCCCTTCCATGACGACTGTTCCCGCCTCGACAGAGCCCTCTCTCCTCTTGTCCTCAGCCTGGAGGAGAACCAGCTCGGAGACGAAGGCGTCTGCTCTCTCGCCGAAGGGCTCAGGAGAAATCCCAGCTTGAAAGTCCTCAAGTAAGGGGCCCGCACAGGCCTGAGCGGCGGGGAGGGGCGCTCTGAACCAGAGACCCGGGCAGGGGCCCCACCTGGCTACCTCCCAGCAGGCAGCCTGGCGGAACCGGCTGGTATTGCTGCGGGGGGGTCCCCCAAAACGCAGGCAGGGACTGCAAGGCCAGGCGGGCCCAGCAAACCCTGGTGACAGAGCCGTGAAGGGCGGCAGGAAGGGAAGGGAAGATAACGGTGACGGTGTGTCCCCAAGTCTGGGATCCCCGAGGCGTCTCGGGCTCCATCCGCTGGTGCCGGGCTGTGGGGTGCTGCCCGTCCGCCTCATGTAGACGTGAGCATCTTCCGCGGTCGGCAGCAAGGTCTCGGGCGGGAACGGGGCCTTCCCAGCGAGCAGCCGTCGGAGCGGGAGGTGGGAGCTGAGGGGACACAGCTGGTTGCCGGCAGCAGGTGCCACGGCCCCCCATCTCCAGGCCTCTCTGGCCCAGGCGAGAGGCGTCTCATGATGTCACCTCCAGGGTGTCTCTCGTGTGAGGCGGGCAGGCGCGCTTGCTCTTTCGTGGGTGCGTGCGTCCGTGCCTGTGTGGACACGAGAATGTTCCGCCCCCACCCCCCCTTCCCTGGTGCCAGGCGCTCGCTGAGGCACGGAGGGCATCGCGATGGCTCCTTTCGCTGGAGGGGGGCGCTTTCCCTGGCAAGTGAGGCCGAGGGAAGCAGACGCGGCCTCTGGGAGAGCACTGCTTTGCCCACATGCCCGCTGCTCTGGGGACGCTGTGTGTGTCGCTTTGAGGGGCCGGGCAGTTGCCAAATATTTGGGGAAATCGCTTCCGCTCATTACGGGGGGAAGTGGCTGGGAGCCCGGTGCAGCTGGGATGTGCCTGGTGGGTCACCTGGCCTCGAGGACAGGGATACCGGTGGCCTTGCCCCCTCCATCCCGGACCCGGTGTGGGGGAGGGGGCGCTGTGCTCTCTCATGGCCACGGACTTGCCCAGTCAGCCCCGAGGGAGGCCAGGCCGTGCACCAGGGGCTGTCCCACCCTGCCTTGGCGTGGCTTATCATTCAGCGTCTCTAAGCGATACCCCCCTCTGGGTTCCCCATAGAAAGACGCCTACATCTTTCTTGTAACCACACTGCCAAGCGTTGGTTGAGTGTGGGCCGTGGACCAATGCCTGGGTTTGGACCCGCCCCACCAGCCCCGGCTCTGCCCCTTGGATGAGGGCCCGGCCACGCAGGGGTGAACGGGGATGACTATCGGGCCCGCCCCTCAGGGTCTGAGTGGGAGAGGGTGGAGGTAACAGCGGGCACACAGTAGGACTCCACCCGGTGGGCTGTTATTACTCATGGCATGGCCTCGGCGTCCGTTTCTGAGAAGTCGCCGCCGTGGTGGAGGGCGTGGAGGCAGGGGGGGAGGTGATTTGACTAGCTGAGCTATGAGAAGGGCAGGGTTATGAGAAGGACAGGATGGGGAACCCGTGCCTCTTCCCCCCCCATCCCCCCGGCCCTGACAGCCTGACACCTCCCTTCCCCATCCCTAACCTGTCTCCCAAGACCCCCGAGATGAAATGTCCCTGTTCATTGATTCTTTTTTTATGAATTCTCCCCCAAGGATGTTTTCCCACTGATTTTTAGAGAGAGTGGAAGAGAGAGGGAGAGACAGAGAGAAACATTGATGTGAGAGAGACACATCGATTGGTTGCCTCCTGCACGAGTCCCGACCAGGACCAGGGCCTGGTCCGGGGAGGAGCCTGCAACCAAGGTACATGCTCTTGATGGGAATCAAACCCGGGACCCTTGGGTCCGCAGGCCAACGCTCTATCCCCTGAGCCAAACTGGCTGGGGCCATTGATTCTTTTCCACCCGTTAAGTACGGTGCCACGCGGTTCAGAACAAACCGTCCTTTAATTCTGATCCTTCGTGAGGTGGACACTCCTTTAGGTCCATGTCAGAGGGGAGGAAGGTGGGACTCATGTGCTTGAGATCAGAAAGGAAGTTGGACCGGGACCCAGGAAGTCTGGCACTGAGATGCTTGTACTAGCCACCCTGCTTAGCACCTTCCTGAGGGCGCAGCCCGAGTCAGATCAACGAACCTGGTGTGGGGGAGAGAGCCGCCGTCTCACCGTTGGCCCCGCGCCTCTATGGGGAGCTCCCTGGGCATCTCAGCAGGAAGAGGTGTGAGGAGGGGTGGCGGGCGGCTTTAGCAGGCCGGCCAACTCCCAACGCCTCCTGCGACAGGACAGGCCCACGGGGACACCCGAGCATCCGGGAAGCTCACCGGTGCCTCTTCCTCTGCAGGCTGTCCAACAACTGCGTCACCTACCGAGGCGCGGAAGCCCTCCTGCGGGCCCTGGAGAGGAATGACACCATCCAGGAAGTCTGGTAAGTGCCCTGGGCAGGCCTCTCTCCCTCTCCGAGCCTCGTTTTTCCAATCTGTGAAATGGGGCGAGGGGAGAGGGGAGCTTGAGACTTTCTAAGTTCTCACATTCAGTGGCTTTCTGCACGTGGCGATGTCGTTCTTTGTCTGGGAGAGACGCCTTCATGTCTCTGAGGAGGGACCCATTGTTTTATTTTAAAACCATGAGTATTTATTTGGAACAGCTGTGTTGTAGGCAGGCGTATGGGAAGAGTAACAGAGGAGTCAGGCCGGTGTGGCTCAGTGGTTGAGCATCGACCTAGGAACAGGGAGGTCAGGGTTCAATTCCCGGCTGGGTCCCATGCCTGGGTTGCAGCCTCAGTCCCCTGTAGGGAGCATGTGGGAGGCAACTGATCAATGATCCTCTCTCATCACTGATGTTTCTCTCTCTCTCTCCTTCTCTCTTCCTCTCTGAGATCAATAAAAACATATATTTTTTAAAAAGTGCATGGGATATACTGACCATGACAGCTTAGCATAGCCCGCCTTAAACATGCTCAGGACGCGTCCACTAGCCTCCAGGCAGGCACGCTCTTCCCGCTGCCCAGCATCCCGCGAGGCCATCGAGCCACAGCCGCTGGCCCGGGAGAAGATCGCATTCAAAGTGCGGCTTCCCCTGAACGCCTGTCGCGTTTGCACCGTCGTGAAGTCAAAAAATCATGTCGAACCGTTGTAAGGTGGGGCCCGTCTGTATTTTAAAGCTCGGAGATTCCCTCATAAAAACCTATACTTCAGCCCTAGCCGGTCTGACTCCGTGGTTGGAGTGTCAGCCCGAGGACTGAAAGGTTCTGGGTTCGATTCTGGTTAAGGCCCCGTACCTCGATCCCCAGCCCCGGTTGGGGCGTGTGTGGGAGGCAACCAATCAATGTGTCTCTCTCACATCGATGTTTGTCTCTCCCCCTCTCTTCCACTCTCTCTAAAAGTCAATAGAAAAAATATCGTCAGGTGAGGATGAACAAAATAAACATATCTATACTTCAGGGTTTTCTCTAAAAAAAATAAATAAAAAGGAAAAAAAAAAGAAGCTGGTCGGTACCTCTGAACCCCCAGTGAAAGTGCCAGGAATGAAACAGAGTAGGGGAAGGACAGACCCCACTTCGCCGGCCCTGCTGACTCACGCCCGCCACGCCCGCTGCCCGCACCAGGCCCCCGGCCTGCGGTCCCTCACCGCCTCCTCCCTGGGAGCTGGCGGCCCTGCTCTCAAGGGACAGACTCTCCCCTCCCTCGAAACCCACGTCAAGGCAGCCACGGCAGGTATCAAATGGCGAAGTTAAAAATAACGATCCTCAAAGCGGCGTGTGGTGGAGAGCGTGTCTCTGTCCGAGCGGTCATCCCCGGGGCCGTGAGGTCCGCAGGGCCCAGGCACACGCAAGGAGGGGTGTGCATTGTTTTTGTTTTGAAGTCATTGCACAGCCCTCGGGAATGTCACGCTCTGTGTCCGGGGCGAGCAGGCCCACGTCAGGCGGATATTTTAAGGGTTCTGATGCGATTTGCTTCCCGCTGCTGCAGCTGGGGACGTGCTCCCTGCGCCTGGACTGCTCTGCTGCCGCCAACGGAGAGCGGCGGGCCGGCCGGGGCCAGCGGGGACTCTGGGCCGCCCCCGAGCGCTGTGCCATCACCCCTAGGGGCGCGTGAGCTGCCCCCGCCAACGCGGGGCAAAACCAGCAGACTTCCCTCCCCGGGAGCCAGCGTTACCAGCTTTTAAAAAAAGTTTATTTTATTTAAAAACCCTGAAGTATATAGACTTTTATGGGGGGAATCTCCTAGTTGTAAAATACAGACGGGCCCCGCCTTACAACGGCTCAACATGATTTTTCGACTTCACGACGGTGCAAACGTCACAGGCGTTCAGGGGAAGCCACACTTTGAATGCGATCTTCTCCGGGGCCAGCGGCTGTGGTGTGATGCCCTCGAGGGATGCTGGCCAGTGGGGAGAGGGTGCCCGCCCGGAGGCTGTGGGGCCGCGGGGGCAGGCCGTGGCTTTAGGGGTTCCGCTTCCGTCGTGGGAAAGCGATGCCGGGGTTCCGCCCTCACTCCGCCCTCTCTTTGCTTTGTCCCCCGAAGGCTCCGGGGAAACGCCTTCTCTCAGGAGGAAATGGAGACGCTGGGCCCCAGGGACACCAGGCTCCTGCTGTGATGTCTCCGGCCGAGGATCCCCTCGGTGTGTGTGAGAGCAGCCGGGCGGCCCCGGGGGCTGGATGACACCTGCGGCCGCCCGCCCGCCCGCCCGCCCGTCCGGACGGAGCCCTGTCCTGCCCAGGCCAGCTCAGCAGCGACCTTTGTTCTGGCACAGAAGGGGCATCCGTGCCCTCGGAGTGGACGTCTCCACGGTCCCCGTGGGCCACCGAGTTCTTCCCACGCTTCGCGGCTGCAGAGAGGAGCAGCCCTCCGTGTGGCGGGGCGGCCACCGGCGGATGCAGCGCGTCAGGGGGCCCACGAAGGCTGCCGAGAGCCTATTGGTGGGGACCTGGATCCCCGTGAGGAGCCCCTTCCCACGCCTCTCACAATGGGGGCCGGGGGTGTTCGGGGAGAAACTCTCTTTTTTTGGTATATGTTGCTGTTGATTAAAGAGAGAGGAAGGGAGAGGGAGAGAGAAACATCAATGATGAGAATCATCCATCGGCTGCCTCTTGCACGCCCCCTACTGGGGGCACAGTGCAACCGGACCTGTGCCTGGCTGGGAATGGAACTGGTGACCTCTTGGTTCCTGGGTCAGCGCTCAACCACTGAGCCACACCGGCTGGGCGAGGCAATTGGTTTTTGCCAGATGCTCCGGGATGTGAAGTCACGGATGAAAAGTTTACAGAAGCAAATCAGAGCCGCTTCCTCACCAAGCCGACGCTCTCCGCTCTCCGGGGTTTCCCGAAGGGCGCACAGAGCCTTTGTGAGCCGGCAGGTGCCGTGCACGCGTGATTATGCTCAACAGCGTTGCTCGTGGAAACTGGTTACTATTTATACACCTCTTTATTTTATTCTCCCAAGTTTATATTTTTATTAAAAAAAGACGCGTGAGAAAACTCTGGCTTCCCCCAAGCTGTCTTCGTCGCGACCGAATGTGTGTTTTGTCCTGTCCCTGCAGCTTGTCAAGGATTAAAGCAACGCTATGTTTCCGACCAGGTGAGTTATTGCTGCAGGCGAAAGCAAGTCTTAGAAAACAGCCTCGCCATCCAAGCAGACTGGGCTCCGGCCTGGCAGAGCCTAACCCGGCATGACGTGCTGAGCTGTGCCGGACCCTCCGGGGCCGCGGCGAAAGGCCCCCGGGCCCCCCTCCGTGCCCTCCATGTGGCTCCGGGCGCCTTTTAACCGGAGAAGGAGGGAGACGATTGGGCACAGCAGTCCCCTGCCAGCCTCCGCTGGGTGGGCCGAGGGGGAAGAATTCTGAGCTGCGGTTAATGAGCAGGGGCGCAGGTGGCTGCTCACCAGCGAGAAACCCGCTCCTTTGGAAGGTTCCGTGCGCCGGGCTCATTAGCGGGGCTCCTGTGTGTCTGCGGTTCTCCGGGCTGGTGGCCGTGGCTCTGCCCTGACCGTGGTTGCTGACAGAGGAGACCAGGAGGGAGAGAGGGTGGGTCTGCTTTCTCTCGACCAGCGCACACAGCAGCCTCTTCACGCATCTTGGGTTGGGAATGCATCTTCCTGTTTTTCTTTTGTTGTTAATCCTCACCCGAGGATATTTTTTCCATGGATTTTTCTTAGAGAGGGAGGGAGGGAGGGAGGGAGGAAGAGAGAAACATCCATGTGAGAGAGACACATCGATTGGTTGCCTCCTGCACACACCCCAACCGGGGCCTGGGATGGAGGTATAGGCCCTTGACCTGGAATTGAGCCCGTGACCTTTTGGGGTGTGAGTTGATGCTCTAACCACTGAGCAACACCAGTGAATCTGAGTGTCTCTCCCTCCCCGCTCCCTCCCAAAAAGGGAGAGCAGGGCCAAATGCATCTTCCCTCATTTCAGTTGCAATCATATCAGCCAGGCATCTTGGGACGATCGGTGGGTGGACAAAGGAGACACAGTTCCCGTCTCCCAGGCAGTTGTGGGGAGGAGGGGGGAGGGAGAGGGAGAGGCAGGGGACAGGTGACCAGGCGACAAGCAGTACAGAGACCCTGTCGTGGGAAGGAGCTTGGTCTGTGTGGTTGGCTAAGTAATGGCCCCTGAAGGTCCTAATCCCGGGACACGTGAATGTTGCTTAGATGGCGAACGGGACTGTAACGATGCGATGAAGTTAGGGGTCTTGCGATGAGGAGAGCCTCTTGGATGATCTGGACAGACCCCCAAACGCAGCCAGAGAGAGAGGCCAAGGGAGTCTGACCCACGAGAACAAGACAGTGTGGCCGCTGACGTAAGATGCTCCCCGGCTGGCCTTGAAGGTGGAGGAAGGGACCCTGGGCCGAGGGATGCAGCTCTAGAGGCCGGAAAAGGCCAGGACACACTTGTCCCTGGAATCGCTGGGCACGTCCAGCCTTGCCACCCTTTTGGGACCGTGGCCTCCGGGACTGCAAGAGAATAAATCCGTGCCATGGTAAGCCACCGAGTTCGTGGCATTCTGTTGCAGCAGCCACGGGAAACTCACACCGTATGTCTGAGACGAGCTGAAGGTGGAGGGTAGCCAGATGGGATTGAAGAGGTAGGTAGGACCAGTCGCAAAGGACCTCGCTGGCCAAGGTCAGGAGCTGGGGCTTGACCTTAGAATAACCGCAGGCCACTGGAGAGTTCTAAGCAGGGGAGAAGTGACCCAGTGATATTTAAAGAGGACCTCCCTTGCCCCAGGGTGGAGTAGGGGCTGGAATGCATGGGGCTGGGAGCAAGGGGGAGAGGAAGTGGGGAGACCGCCTGGGAGCTATTGCAGGTAAGCGGTGGTGGGCCCGCCGGAGGTGGCCTCCATGGGGATGGAGAGGAGATGGATTTCAGAGGTTAGACGGCCAAGGGTTTACAAATGGCCTGGATGAGGAGGAGGAGGAGGAGGGAAAGGGAGGAATCCAGATGACTCCTAGGTTTTGGACTGGGAGACGAGAGGCCACAGGTCGGAAACAAACGTGGAAGTAGGTGGGGCTTGCGCTTGGAACTGTCAAGTCTGAGACACCCGAGGGGAGAAGTCAGGTGAAGACCTCAGGTCACGTGCAGGTCTGGACCCTGTGGGAGAGGTCACGGCCACGTAGGACAGCCGGGGCGTCCTCAGCATCAAGAGGGGCGAGGGGTCCTTGGGCCTGGAGGGCATGACCCAGGGGGAGACTGTGGAGAAAGAGGAGCCGGAGAGGGCTCAGGGAAGACGGGTCCTGAGAACCCGGTGTGCGATTGCTGTCAGGGCTCCGAGAAGAAGGTTCCTAACTTTGAAACATCCAGCAGGTCCACGCACAGCGTTCGGGGCCCGTGCAGGCCGCTCACGAGGGAGGACTCTTCGTCTGAGAGTTCTCGGATGGGGAGGTCACCTGAAAGGCGGGTGCCGGGGGCCAGTGGCTTACCCAGGGGTAGGCAGAGGCCTCCTTGTGGCTAAGGAGACGTCATTCTTACATGTAGAAAACGAGGTGGCAGACAGGAGAATTTTTTTAATGTATATTTTAAAAATATATATTTTTATTGATTTCAGAGAGGAAGGGAGCAGGAGAGAGAGACAGACACATCAGCGATGAGAGAGAATCATGGATCCACTGCCTCGTGCGAGCACTCTACTGGGGATCCAGCCTGCCACTGGGCATGTGCCCTGACCCTGAATCAAACCAGGACCTCCTGGGCTCCTGGGTCATAGGTTGATGCTCAACCACTGAGCCACGCCGGCCAAGATGGAGAATGTTTTAAAAGAGCTTTAGACTTTCATCATATTCACCATCATCCTAGAGCGGGGGGAAAAAATGTGAATCTGAGTGTCTTCTCCCCCCACACCCCCCCACCACCCCCCCAGCACCAAAAACAGATGCCGCAATGAGTACACCCCCAGAAGAGTGGGCGGTAGCCTCGGTTCCAAGCGGGCTGAGTTGAGACCACAGTGTCATTTCACTATTGCACCAACACGTCTGTGGGAGCCTCCCTCCCCACGCGGGATGCTGCAGCCCAGTGGGCGAAGCGCACAGCCATCGGGGCACAGCCATCGGGCATGCACCTGGCAAGGGAACGCAGGGCCTCAGGCCCCGGCTGGCAGGTCCCAGGGGAAGGGCAAGGTCACCAACGCCTTTGGGGACCGGCCTGGGCAGTTTCCCCTGGAGAATTACGTGGGGGCGGGCCTACCGCTGTGCAGACTGGCAATCAAGATCTTTGGCTTCCCCCTTTTTGGCTCTAAATGTAATCCCCTCTATCATCATTTCCAGAACTACCCACAAATCCTATCTCCTAAGCATTGCTGCTCCTCCATCAGCCACCCTGAAAATCCTTCTGACAAGAGCTCCACACCCCCCTCTTTTTTTTTAAACTTGGAACAACTTCTTTCTTGACATTTTCAGCCTCACACCCCCCTCCTCTCAACCGCTCACCCCCACCCCCAGGAAACAAGGAGCTCCTTGGGGGAGGGGGGTCCCTTGACCCCATGGCTGCATTGGTCTCCTCACGTGTCCAGGCAGCCATTACCAGTGGGGAGGAGATGGTGATTAAGATAAGCCCTGGCTATCGGCCTGGCTTGGAAGAATATCTCTCTGATGAAGCCAACACCGAATACCCTGTGATTCAGGGGACGTGCTACAGGAGGACTGACCCCCTGCTGGTAGGAAGAAAGCCCAGCGGCTCCAAACACCATCATCACCGAGGACGCCAAGATGCCCTCGTCCAGGCGTGGCAAACTCAAGTGCCTCAGAGCCAGTAATTAATGTCAGTGACAGAAGTATGCCAGGGGGAACAATAGGGAGTGGTGAGGGGTGTGGCAAAGGGAGGAAGGGGGAGTGTCGCCCTGTCCAAAGGGACTTAACATCTTTCGCTCCCACTCCACGTCCTCTTTGGTCTTACTGTGTGGGTCAGGCAAAAAAGGTCTTCAGGCAGAATTTTTCTTTTTTAAAATCTTTATTGATGTCAGGGAGGAAGGGAGAGGGAGAGAGAGAGATAGAAACATCAATGACGAGAGAGAATCATTGATGGGCTGCCTCCTGCACATCCCCAACTGAGGATCGAGCCCGAAACCCAGGCATGTGCCCTGATGGGAATCGAAGGGCAACCTCCCAGTTCATAGGTTGATGCTTAACCACTGAGCCACACGGGCCGGGCCGAGCAGAACTTCTCTCGTAGACAGCCAGACTGTGACCTCTGACCCCTCCGACTCTATGGGAGAATCTGGACCTAGAAGGAGAATGGTGTCACCTAAGGCCACACTGCAAGCAGGACTGTGGCTTCCTATTTCATTGTTTTCTAGGCAGTGTGGCCATGGAGCTTGGGAGACAGGATAAGGGTGGACTAGGGAGGCACGAGCATGGATTGAGGCTTAGGTTTTCAAAAGACGTCCATTTCATTCTAGATGCTTATGTCAAGGGACATGGGTGGCCTGTGTACTGGGACTGTGAGTAATCACTCGTGTGACTTCTTTTATGTACTCACTGGTTTCAATCCCCTCGATCTTCAGAGAGATCACTTTCCACGGGGGAAATTTCCCCTCTCACAATTAAACACACACACACACACACACACACACACACACACACCCCTCTTCCTCCCTCACTATTAATCACCTTCTCCTATAATTGGTACTTAGAATGTCAAAGGAGAAGGAATTAATTAACAGGAGTATCCAGTGCCGCAAAGCATGCTGCAAGGCCCTGGGACTGATTATAAAAAGCACTTCCTTAAATATTTTGAGCGCTTTTGGGAATCACAAACCTCCCTTGTAATTGAGAGATCCTTAACTACACCCCAAGTCCTGGCTGGTGGCCAGAGGGCGCAGAGCTGAGTGAGGCGGCGTGCGGATACCCCGTCCTCAGCACCTCAAGGAGAACTCTTTCCCACCTGGGAGAGGTGGCCACCCGGGTTCAGAAACGGCACAGGTCCCAGGAAGAGGTCTGACATGACTGAGCGCCTGCTGTGCATTTCACAACACTCCTTGCAAGACAGGTGTTACGATGATCTCCACTTTACAGATGCGGACATGGAGGCTCAGCGTGGTTGTGAGTTCCCCCTGCCACGCGTCTCCTTATTGAAAGCGCAAAGGATTCACACTTCGGTTTGATTCCAAAGCTTTGCTATTGGAACCCTGAGATGCTATTCCCAGCCCTCCTCTGGACTGCTCTCTACCCACAGCCCCAAACTCAGCCTGCAAGTGTTTTGACAGCTAAGCCTACTGCCAGAACCCGAGCATGGGAGGTGGAGCCCGGGAAGCACGACGCCCCGCCCCCGATCAGGTGTCAGCCAATGGGGTCGCGTAACCCAGAGTCTTCCGTCCAATCCCCGCCCTCATCCTCCGGGGCCCCTCCCCTTCCCTCCACTTTCCCTTTGGCTCCACCGAGCTTGACGGAGCGGAAAGTCCCGACAGACCGCTCCGGGTCTGCAGCCATTGGAGGAAGGTCTGTCACTGGGAGACCCAATCAGAGCATGCGCAAGAACGCACTTCGGGCTGTGATTGGTCAGCGCGGCGGTTGCGCCCTCCGCCCCCGCTCTCTCCCGCCCCCTCCAGTGCTTCGGAGGCGGGGCAGGTGGGGGCGGGCCCAGGTAGCAGGTTCGGCTGCGCGGGGGCCGGGCGTCGGAGGTAAATACTGGGGCGGTGGGCGCTGGGCGTCAGGACCGGTCCGGGACGCGGGCGAACCAGGCCGGGGAAGGGGCGCCGCCCCGCTGTCCGAGGTGAGTGAGCGAGGGGGCGGGTGAACCGGCGAGCGGTGGACAGCCGGGGCCTCTCGGGCGCCCCTCCCCGGCCCCTGGATGCCTCGGAGGGGCCGTGGCCGTGACCATCGGGCCCTCGGCGCTGCCCGTTAGCTGCCCCGGCCCCGAGCCGGTCCGGCCCGCGGGACACCGAGCCCGCTGACGTCAGCCCGGCTTCCCCTCGCCCGGGGCTTCCCCACCCCCCGGGCCTTCCCGAGAGGGCTCCCGAGTGGTGGTGGGCCCCTGGCCGCCCCGCCGGGACCCCCAGGGAAGACAGGACTTGGAGCGGGAGCCGCGCAGGAGCCCCTCTCCCCCTGGGACCCCGTGTTTACAAATGGGGAAACCGAGGCACGGGCCGCCGGCCGGCTCCTGACCGCCCGGGCTGGCCTCGGGAGCCCCCGGCTGTGCCATCCCCCTCGGCGGGGTGGCGCGTCTCGCATCTGTCGGTCCATAGGTGTCGGGGTGTCTGTGGCTTCCGTCCAGGAAGAGCAGCCGGGGTTCGGGCCTCGCTGATGGCGTGTTCTGCTTTTCCTTTCAGTTTCCCCGTTCCCAGGGAGAGGATGGTCTCTGCCCGGCCCGGGTTCTTTGGCTGACAGGTGCACCCCGTTGAATGAAACAAGGTACACTTTCCTTTTCCTTCCTGTTTACTATCATTTTTTTTTCAACCATCTGCTGAGCTGGGTCAGCTGCCCGGTTATTCACGTCCTTGGCATCTTTTCTGTCCCACCCCGTGGCCCTGGCATGATTTAGAGCGGTTGTCACCTTCCAGCCACCAAGCCTCACAGCCTCCCGGTCCCCATCATCCCTGCCCCCCCAGGGGACCTAGCTGAGGCGCATCCCCCCACCTTGCTGTCCCGTTCGGGCTAATGGGGATCTTCATAAGGTTGTCCCTTTTGCAGCCCTCGGCTCCCGGAGAAAACCCCAGGCCTCGAGAGAGGGTGGGTGTTCATTCACGTCTTGGTTTTTCCATCCACCCCCTCATGTCCCAAGTAGACTGAATGGCCCTAAGAATGCAGCTGCCAAGTTCCCACTGGGTGGTGGGTGGATTGAAACTAGAATATTAGCACTGGGACAAAATGGTTGGCTGGAAATCCTGGCGGAAGTTCAGGTACTATGAACGCCGACTACATCCAGAACGTTCTCTGCCGTTCGGGGACAGATTTTTACGGAGTTCTGGCGAAGGAGCCTCCTCCGGGGGGTGACTCTTGTGAAGAGCCGTGAAGACCAGGGCCCTGGTCGTATAAACCATCAGACGCTCAGCCGCAGCGGTTGCATGTGCCTGCGCCCTGCCTCGGCTGTGATTTCGTTTGCTTTGAGGAAGTCTTCCGTGCAAGACGAGAGAAAGGAGTAATTATCTTACTCATCAAACTGTTAATGTTTTGTTCTGACTGTCACACCACGTTTTTCAGTCTGTCGAGGTCTTTTCAATAGTTACGCGGAATCCATAGGCACCAGTCACCGCGCGAGAATCTAGGAAGCCAGTTTCAAATGAACCCCAAAGAAGTGGTTTTCGTAATTGTGAAATAGTCCTTATTTTTTTTTTTAAATAATATAACTAACAACGAGGAGGTGTAAACATTGGCCGTGACTTCATTATGAATTAGAGCTATTTTCCAGAGAATTAGGTAAAAATCATTAAAATACTCCCAGCTCCAGAATCTCTTTCTTTCTTTTTACCTGGAACAATAGTAAAAGGAGGGAATGGAATTTTGGTTTTCACTGTTATCGTTTGAGTTAACCAAGTCATTCATTCATTTTGCACGCCCTCAACGCCTGCCATATTGTCAGGCGCGGGTTGGGGGATCAGAAATACAAACGTGAAGGACCTGGGGAATTCACAGTCTGGAAGTTCACTCTAGTGCAAGCATGTCAAAGTTGAGGCCCGCGGGCCGCGTGCCTTGTTTATTTGGCCCGAGGTAGACTTTGAGTTTGACATGCTTGCTCTAGTGAGACCGCAGGAGTCCTTGTTTTTCTTCCATGAATTTCCAGGTGTGGGGGCCAGGTATGTTTTTTAACCTTATAAATCCCAGTTGTTTTAGGGACTGAACACTTGCCTGCTTGGGCCACAAGTTCATCCATGAGGAAGAGTAAAGCTGACTGTCTCTTTTCTCATCATCAAATCTCTCTATTTCAGTTCTTTAGCTGTTTGGGAATATAACAGCTTGTTGTTTTAATGAGAGATATTCTTTCTTAAAATGGTCATTATTCTAGCTATCCAGAAGCTTTTGGAAAACGTCCCATGGTCTTTTCTTTCTTTGGTCTTCACCCTGACCTTCTTCCCTCGGCCTTGTACGTTAGGGGCAGTATTTCAGCGTGGCCATTTTTATTCTGGCTTAGAGAGCCTCCTGAGGTTTTAGAGCAAGTCCCGATGGCTCAGGAGATGCAAACTGGTCTTGAATGAGATCTGTCTTTGTTTTCTTTAGTGAAGTTCTCTGGACAATTATAACCTGATAACCTGAGAATCAAAGTGGCGCAGTATGTTCTGGAGAGTTAACCACTATCAGTTTTTTGTTGCTAAGGCTGTTCAGTTGTACTAGGATTATCTTTAGAACAAGGTACTTCTGACCTGTAATATTTGCGTATAAAACTTCTTGATCACCTTTTTATTGCACTGATAGGAGACTGGTAAATATTTGCGTCTCCCAACCCTCATCTCAGTTTAATGACTTTGTTTTAATATAATTAAATTCTCCTTTACTCAGGACTCAGACTGTCAGCAAGCTCAGATAACCAGATATAGTTTCCAATCTTTGTGACCTTGAACTGTTTCTCATCTCGAATGTTGTCAAAAGCAAGGCCTTCTGTTCAATATGGTTTTGAGCTTAACTACATTTTGTATTCCAGTTCTTTGGTGATCTTCATTTAGTACCTACAGTAATTATCAGGCTGCTTGCAGTCCCTCAGTTCTTCAGCCTGAAATCAGTGCAATGGTATTTAGATGAACCAGTTGTGGCCTATTAACCCTCAAAGTGAAGTGTCCTATTAGAGGCGGTTAAGCAATGAGACCTGAAAGGCAGGCAGAGAACGCAAGTGAAGGCGGCCATCCTAGCTTACAAAGTCTGTATTTTTCAGGGTCCAACACTGAAAATACTAAAACACTAAAAATACTAAAACACTAAAAATACTAAACAAACGGACAGACCCCCTTCAGCGATAAAGAACTCACTGACTACATGACGCAAATCTTTCCACATCATCTCCAGTCAGTTTTCCCTGCTGGGGTGTCTTAAGACTTGATTGCTGTTCTACATACACCAGTGAAAGGAGAATGTTGGCATTATATTCTTTCTGACGAGACGGAAAGTCTCTTTATTGGCAGATTTCTGCAGTAATGCCGTTATATTGATCCGTTCAAGATCACGAAGCGCATCAGCGTGTATAACTCTAGACCACAGCTAAAGTTCCCCATTCAACTCTCTCTGATGATCAGTTGCAATGAAGAGAATCAATTTTTAATATGATAGTTCCTAACCTATTCTTTCTTAATGTATTCTCTCTGAAAGAAGAAAGACCACATGCTTTGTGGTTTTGGAGGATGCTTCTTAAATATTTTATAACTTTTGCTTTGGCTGCTCTAATCTTCTGCTGTGGAGTCTCGGCTGACGCGCACTGGTGCTAACGCAAGTTAGAAAGGCGGCACTGCCCCTTCTGGAGTTCGCTGTGAAACGTGGTTCGTGGTAACTCTTGTTAAAGTGTCCTCAGCCTTTTTAAACCAAAGCATTAAGTTCAATTTTACCAGGGACTGTGTCTTAAATGATTTGTAGAAAATACTTTCAATAAAATTCACTTAAAATATAGTATCCTAATGCAGTCACAGAGTAATTTAGTTCAGTCTTAGTAATAGTACATTGGCACTGATGGTTTTATTTTAAATTGGGACATGAATTGTTAAGCTAGGGAGCCAGTAGAGTAGGTGCTGTTGGCATATAGTAATTATTAAGACTCAAGAAGTCCTTAATTTTACTATTTGAAGGTATAATTTTTAGAAATTAAAAAAATTTCTTTTCAAAATAGAATTGCCATACTTAAAAAATTTTTGTGTGTTGGGGGGTGTGCCAAAATATCTGGATCCCTGTTACAGAGAACAGAAGAAGGGCTCACATTTCACAGGTTGCTGTTGGACCAGCTCAGCCCCTGGGAGCCACCCGGTGCCCATGCAGGTTAACATCCCACCACCTGGCTCCCGAGAGTGACTGGAAGCAGCAAGGCCGTGGCAGGAGGCCTGTGCACGCTGCAGGAGGCCGCGGGAGGTGGCTGGGGGCAAGGGACGACGGCCGTCTGTCCATCTGTAGAAGCAGACACAGCTCAGGCGCACGGCCTGAATAGGGCCTGCTCCGAAGCAGCAGACGCCTCTGCCCTTTGGGAGTCTCAGATCACCCTTTATGCTCATACGGGTAATTCGATGGGCAAGGAAAATAGTGCTATTTCCTTGTTGAATGAAGGCTTTGGGTGGCTGCTGGGGTCGCCCCTAGGGGTTTTGTTTATTTGGTGCCAAGATCCGGTGTCCACAGGTGTCTTATGTAAGTGGCAGATATAAATGGACGCTCTTCCTGCTGAAGTAGACAGCGCCCTCAAGTGGAATAAAGACAAACACATGATCAAAAAAGAAAAGGAAAAGGGAGAGAAGCAGCCATGCTCCCCGGCCCGGCCTCACCTTGTTGCGCAGACAGCTCAGTGCTGTTGCTGAGGGTGCGGACTCCCTGCCTCGCCCGGCTTGTAGAGGGGCGGGCTTTTGACTACTTATCGTTATAGATGCCTCGTTACCCTGCAGCGCATCCTAAAGGAAATGCTGTCCTGTGCATAGATGTGCCAGATTCCTTAATCATTAAGTGATGAAACCTAAAATCCGGTTCTTTAGTTTTAGGAGGGTTTGCGTTTTAATTCCAAGAACAAAAGGGTGAATATGATAGTGCTATCAGCTGCCACTGTTACCTGGGACAATGGAAATGGAGACCTGTCAGAGGGGAGGGAATAAATACCGTATGTAGACACCACAGAGCCCATTCATGCGACAGGGAATCGATCGGAACTATTGTTGGCAGTAAGACAATGAATTAAAATGATGGGTTAAAGTCCTAATTTGAATTAATGAAATTGTATGGTTTTTAATCATCAATTAGAGTTGAGTAGGCTATTTTAATTTCAAAAGATTAGTATACTTGAAACATTTAAAATGAAAATTGGAAACTGAAAATCATCTTTTGTGTATTCCTTTCTAGTATACACAGTTAGGTATAAAAACATGTATATTGCTACTATATGGCTATATTTCCTTGGTATGTAGTCCAAGTTTTGATGTCTGCAGAACTGATTTTTTTCAGATATCTTTAATATAATCAGAGTTGCTGTATCTGATGATTTTGATTGTGAGAAATTAAATGATAACTATGATTAATATGATTAACATTTGCCTACCGAATGTACAAGATAAGGAAATGAAACAGTCAGAGAGAAAATGTTCCGTTATCAAAATATGGCACATAGATAAATGAATTGTGGCTCAGGATGTGATTTTATGATACTTGATTGAGAAAAGATGTTGAACATAATAGTTATGATGGATAACTTTTTACATAAACTAGGTATACATACAGAAATAATAGTTTATTTGATTTATGTTATTTTTGTCCAAATACAGCAGCTATCCATTTACGTTAGGCAGTTTCTATTGAAAGTGCTACTTTTTAAAGTTTAGAAATGTAAGGATATGCCTATAGGGTCATCTTTTACTTAGAATTTGATTTTACAAACACCAGTGCCTTGAAAACAAACATTATTATATTGTCCTTGAAGATACTTTACAATCGGATCTCTTTAGTGAAATATGTAAAATTACAGTGCGTACAAATAATATGTCTTTTAACCGTTTTAGGTATTTTGGGGGGAATTTTATTTGTGGTGTCTTCCTGGTTGAGTGAGGTTTTAAAGCTTTTAACCTGAGTTCCGGCGCATGCAGAGCGAAGAGCTCCCTTCTGTCCTCCTCCAGGCTTTGTGTTTCCCTGTCATTCTGCAGCATGGACACCACGCTGCCCACACCATGCTTGCGGACGGCCAGTGAATTTATGTTTTGCGGTTTCGCCACAAACATCGTCGTTCCGCTTTTCTTGAGTTAATATTTTGGAGTTAATGTCACAATGAGTTCAGGCTTATGGGGCCAAGAAAAAGTTACTTCACCCTACTGGGAAGAGCGGATTTTCTACCTGCTCATCCAGGAATACAGCGTGACCGACAAGCAAACCCAGAAGGTCCTCAAAGTCCCCAAGGGGGCGATCGGGCAGTATGTCCAAGACCGCGCTGTGGGCCACTCCAGGGTCCCGTCGGCCAAAGGCAAGAAGAATCAGATCGGCTTGAGAATCCTGGAGCAGCCGCACGCGGTGCTCTTCGTGGACGAGAAGGACGTGGTGGAGATCAATGAGAAGCACACGGAGCTGCTCCTGGCCATCACCAACTGCGAGGAGAGGCTCGTCCTGCTGGACAGCAAAACCAGGTTGAGCAAGGGCCTCCACGTCGACGTGGGCAGCCGCGTGAAGGTGCAGCTGAGGCCCGGGGAGGAAAAGTTCCCCGGGGTCGTGCGCTTCCGGGGCCCCCTGCTAGCAGAGAGGACCGTGTCTGGAATATTCTTCGGAGTAGAGTTACTGGTGAGTGTGAGAGACCATGTTCGTGGGCCGTGTGTGTGTGTGTGTGTGTGTGTGTGTATCTGTATGCATGCATGCATTTTTCCCCTTTAAATACCAAATGTCTGCCCTTTCCAGAATTTTTACTGTTTATAATCCTGAGAATTTACTTCCTGGTGATAAATTGAGATGATGCCACAACTGATGTGTTGGAAGCTTTAAAAACAACTTCCTCCTGCAGTAGGAAATGCAAACAGATCATGCAGTTGTTGAAGACGTGCATATCTCAGAATTAAAAAAAAAGTTAGTATTGATTTCAGAGAGGAAGGGAGAGGGAGAGAGAGAGAAACATCAATGATGAGAGAGAATCATGGATCGGCTGCCTCCTGGGGATTGAGCCTGTGACCCTGGGCATGTGTCCTAAACAGGGAATTGAACCGTGACCTCCTGGTTCATGGGTTGATGTTCAACCACTGAGCTATACCAGCGAGGCAGAAATTTTAATATTGTCTGTGTTGAAAGGGAACTCTACTGATTGTACACTAATTAATCACATCAGAAAATGGTTAGTTATCTTGTGACATTACCATCTGTAGCTTTCTCAGCTTTTCTTACTGTGTGTTAGTAAGTGATGGAATTTGGAGAAAAGATTTTTTTCTGAATACATTGTGGCAACGTAAACTTGCTGATCGTTGTTCCTGTTAGTTATGTGAAAGTCATCTTGGAACTTCTTTCTACTGAAAAGAGAACCAAGAACTCGTGATAGGTTTTCAAAATGAATATCAATTCTTGAGAACTTAAATGTCGGTACATTTTTGACAGTCTTACAAATAGAATTTCAGGCCTTGTTTCTCCTTGATTTAATGGTCTAAAGCAGTGCGGGTGAAGCAGTGGGAGATCTGAATCCCAGCTATGCCGGTTACTAGCTGGGTTGCCAGGTTACTAACCAAGCTACTTCTATAAGTCGGCTTCCTCGCCTATCAAATAGCACCCAACTTACGGGGTTTTAGTGATACATCAATTCAGGACGTAGCATGCAGCTGGCACATAGTGTGTGCTCAATAAATGGAGCTCGCGTTACCGTTATTTTAAAGTCAAATTTTCTTTCTAAGACAATATTATTGCTCAAATGACAAGGTAGAATTCATCCTGCTCTCTCATAGTAGAATTACAATTTGAAATGAAGTAGTTTTATTTCAGCACCAGATACAGCTTCTTCCTTATTTTCTTAAAAACACCCTAAATTCAGTAGCAATGCTAATAATTCTGTTCCTTCTATGTGTCATTTAGAAATTTTTCAGTGATTTCCCGGAACTCCCCAGAGCGGATATTTTTTTCTTACGGGTTATCTCTGTCTATCTGTTTGTCTGTCGATCGATCGATCTATCTTTTTTCCTTTAAAAATAACCACAAAAAACCAGGAAGAAGGTCGTGGCCAGGGCTTCACGGACGGGGTCTACCAGGGGAAGCAGCTCTTCCAGTGTGAGGAGGACTGCGGCGTGTTTGTGGCCTTGGACAAGCTAGAAGTCGTAGACGAGGATGACAACGGATTGGAAAGTGACTACGCAGGTCCAGGGGATGCAGCGCCGATGGATTTCCCTCCTCTGGAAATAAACTCGAGGGTTTCTCTGAAAATCGGAGAAGGCTTAGAGTCTGGCACGGTTATCTTCTGTGGCACTTTGCCGGGAAAAGAAAACTTAGGCTATTTCGTTGGTGTGGACATGGTAAGTAAGAAGCTCTTGGGTTACATGATCTCCCTGGATATGGCTATTAGTTCTGTGACCCATTTAGGTGCCGATTAGATGCTTTGAATACCAGGTTTCAAATGGACTAATTTGGAGTAATGTAAAGAGCAGGTTCTAATTGATCGCTGGTAAAGGAGCATTGATATGGGACGGGAGACTAGATAGAGAATTGCATGTCCTCTTCTTATCAGTTTGAATAAACTAAAATGACATTTCCCGTCTTTAAATTTGCTGTATGATAGCTGACCAGTAGACAGAAAACACACCAAAATATATTACATAATACCTTATTTTTCTTTATTTTGAAAAGGTGGTGTGTTTTTTTTTTTTTTCGGGGGGGGGGGTTCTATTTCTCTTTCTTTAATATTTTGCAAAATTGTATTGGCTGGCCTGATTTTAATGAGTAGTGTAAAAATCACCCATGGAGAATACCTGGCTAGAGGAATAGCCCTTGCTCTAGAGGAAGAGACAATTGGAGTATTTTCTGACGATATAACTCACTCAAAAAAAAATTAAACAAAAATTTTTTACCGTGACAAAATACACATGACATACCATTTACCATCTTAACCATTTTCATGTGTCCAGGTCAGCGGCAGTAAGCACATCCACATTGCGCATACATCGCCCCATCCATCTCCAGAACTTTCTCGTCATCCCAAACTGGAACTCCATCCCCCTTAAACAGTAACTCCCCACACTCACTCCCTGCAGCCGGCGTTCCCTTGGTAACCTCTATTCTACTTCCTGTCTCCGGGAATTTGCCGATTCTAGGTACCTCGTAGTAGTGCGTCACACCGTGTTTGGTTTTTGTTTGTCTCTCTCATTTTTCATGTCCCCTACACCGCTATTTGTTAGTAATGGCACATTCCAATTCAGTGAGTTGAATGAGACCCATGGGATTCAGAGGAGGAGGAGAAAAGGCTGAGAACATTTGTGTCACAGATTGAAAATATGGACAAGAATTTGTTAGATATAAAGGAAGAAATTCATACAGAGTTCTGACACACTAGCCCAGCTGTGGGCAAACTACGGCCCACGGCCGGATCCGGCCCGTTTGAAATGAATAAAACTAAAAAAGAAAAAGACCGTCCCCTTTTATGTAATGATGTTTACTTTGAATTTATATTAGTTCACACAAACACTCCATCCATGCTTTTGTTCCGGCCCTCCGGTCCAGTTTAAGAACCCATTGTGGCCCTCGAGTCAGAAAGTTTGCCCATCCCTGCACTAGCCTGTGTGAGGAGCGGATGTGAGAAACAGACTCTGTACTCACAATGCTCGCGGCGATTACTCCTCCCTATTCAGGTGTGCTTGTTGGTGGGGTATGAATGCTGGGGCCTAAGTTTCTCTTATCCTGTGCTGGGAAATTCTAGGAAATTCCCCTCCACAGCCCTTAGACAAACATGACTGTGCTGTTTAGACCAACATTTAGTGGATATTTAACATGAACAAAGTTAGAGCCAGATCAAACCCGTGGGTCCCTCGGGAGAACTAACAGTTAAGCACGCCTTCACACCTTTCTTCTTTTTAAAAAAATACATTTTTATTGATTTCAGAGAGAGAGGAAGGGAGAGGGATAGAGAGATAGAAACATCAATGATGAGAAAGACTCATTGATCACCTGCCTCCTGCACGCCCCTACTGGGGATCGAGCCTGCAACCCCTGCATGTGCCCTGACCGGGAATCGACCCGGTGACCTCTTGGTTCCTGGTCCACACTCAACCACTGAGCCACATCAGCCGGGCCAAACCATTATTCTTTACATACTGAATATTAATTTAGAGGAAAGACGGTGAGCTGGGTGAAGGGAGGTTGGAGAAGGAGGGCAGCTGGTCAGTGGGTTCGTCTCCCTTTGCTTCAGGTCACTGGGGCCTCAAACTTGGCAAAAGCCGGGGAGGCCTTGCCCTCCTTAGCTGGCAGTCTGGGCCTCGCCTGGCTCACTGGGGCAGGCTGCCTAACGGTTAGACCCTCCCGCCCCCCGCCTCTCCCCTGCCTCTCCCCTGCCTGTGTCCGTGCTTGGCTGGCTGTGCGAGCATCCTTCTAACCCCTCTCGGGCATTCCTGGAAAGGCGCGTCCTGGCACCGCACTCTCCTCAGTTCCTCGTGTCCCGGTGGCATTTAGCGTGTCGTACACACGGGTGCTCAGCGTGGTTCTCTGGCTGGCCCAAAGAAACAGTTAACCGTGACAGTGTGAGCGGGTGGGGGAATCTTTTATGGAACCTGCAGGCTGTGATCTTGAAGTTGGTCTGTCACTTCACTTCCAGGATAACCCCATCGGCAACTGGGACGGCAGGTTCGACGGCGTGCCGCTCTGCAGCTTTGCGAGCGTGGAGAGCACGCTCCTCCTGCACATCAACGACATCATCCCAGGTCTGTGCCTTCCGTTTCCGGAGGAAGTGGGTGGCGTTGGAAGGATGTGCTTTGTTATGAGGGTGCAAATACAAGCTTCGAGGTGCATTGTTGGAGCTTTTATAAAATTGGGAATTGCTATTCAATAGACTGTGCTTTCTTACCCCCACATGAAAACAAGACGGACAGCGTTTTCTCTCCAAGGATATGTGAGCGCGGGTGCCATTCACCTTTCCTCACCTGTCCATTCTGCGTGTGTGTGTGTGTGTGTGTGCGTGTGTGTGCGTGTGTGTGTGTGGGGGGGGGACGGGGGGATTGTTTCTGATACCAGAGGAGTCAGAAATGTGATAAAGTGCTACCCGCTTAAGGGAGAGCCTGGTTGAAACTAGAAACCTAAGCAGAAGTTGGTCATTTAATCTAGTCTAATGGGCAGGGGCAAGGCGGGAGGCCCAGGTGGGCCCTGTCGGTTTGAGACGCTGTGATTGATCAGGCTTCCTGCCTCTGCAGTCGGCAATAGCTCACTCAGCTCTACGTCTTTAAAAAATCCCAACAGTCCTTTATTTCACCCAAACAAGTCGAACCTGATGGCCGCTGTCAGCTGTTGGGTACACCCCTCCCGGCGGCTGCCCCGCAGCACCGTCCTGCTCCTGGTAGATTTCCAGGCATCGCCAGCCCGCCGGTCAGATGCTCACTGTACACTGACAGGCGGCGGGCGGGCGACTTACTGAGCGTATGCCATCGGGATAAAATGCCAGGAGGCCTGCGTGCAGCAGCCACAAGTGCCCGAACCCCGAATTAGATGACTTAGACTCTTTTGCATTCTTGACAGACTTACCAGGTAGGTCTGAATTGTCCCCGTTTTGCTGATAAAAAACACGGGGGCTTAGATCGGGCCCGAGGGGACCACAATTGACCTGGGTGAAGTCCAGACCGGTCAGATCCGAAAGCTCCGTTCACGGGGCCTCCTCACTCCATCCTGTGTGTACACGTGGGCTGTGGAGACCAGCCTGGAAAAATATACTTCGCGGCCTCGCTCGTGTGCTCGAGATGCTGTTTCCATGGAGATGTATTTTGTCTCTAATTCTATGGAAGCTAAATTTTACTGGAACAAGGATGACAAGTGAGCAAGCGGTTTGTTTGCTCCCAGTGCTTTTCCATCTCTGCTAACTCTGACACAGAACACTGCGAGTCCCCCCTGGTCATCTCAGGCCTCGGCTTCTTCTGTAAACACGGAGGGGCCGACACTGGATGGTCCTGAGGGTCCTTCTGCCTGCACGGTCCGGCCTCCCTTTCCTGTTGGCTGACGGTGTGAAATGCTTGTTTGGCGGCGTTAGGAACGCTTTCTACGTTGGACTGGAGCTTTACGGCGAGAGCACATAGTTGGAGGCATTGAAGTGACAGCTGCTTCTCCGTTTTACTTTGGAAAGTCTGATACACTCTGACCTTGATTTCTCTGCAATCAGTTCTTACTTTCCTGTAAATGGGCTTTCTAGCGATTTCCCTGCTTCTCTTTGGAGCCCGGGTTGCACTCATAGGCGAGCATACATGTGGTCAGACTGTACCCAGGAATATTTAATTGACCTTCTCAAGCCTGTTTATGGAAAGAACATAATTTATGATCTGGTAAATCGCAGTGCTTTTTAATGGCGCGATACATGCTTATGTTCAGCAGGCAGTTTTGTAAAAGGCCATTCGTTCCTTCAAACACGGTCAGCCCGCACTCAGGCTTCCGGCGGGGGCTGAGGTCTAGTACGAACAAGGCATGAAGCTGCCCACTCGGAGCCTTCATCCCCCGAGTGCGGGCGGACGGGACGCAGTAGACACAGGGCCAGTTAGATGTGCGCGGTGGGGAGTGGGAAGCGAGGTGAGGGGAAGGCAGTGCTGGGCCTGGGCGGAGGGGCGGAAGGCGAGTACATTTTCTAGAAGTTGGAGCATTTAGCTGAGTTGTACTTGGGGTGTATTATCGTGTAGTAATTCCGCTTCAGAATACAGCACTGATTCTGACACTTTTGATGGCCTTTAATCATTTGTAAAACTATTGTGCAAATACTGCTTCTTTGTTGGGAAGAGCCTTTTGTTGCTCTGTCATTATTTGCTGGTTGTTTTTCTTCTGTGAGGGTTTGCTTTTACCATTAAAGATCGTGTTTTCCCGTTTCAGATAGCGTGACCTCGGAGAGGAGGCCTCCCAAGCTGGCGTTTGCATCAAGAGGCGCTGGGGACAAAGGTTCCTCCAGTCACAACAAACCAAAGGTGACAGGTATGGATGACCAGAGCGCAGTGCTCAGCTGTAACTGGGCGGCCGCCTGCCCTTGGCCTTGAGAAGAGGCTCAGGTGTTAGCCTGCCAGGCGGAGAGACTTGCTCCGTTCAGCTGGTTTTAGTCATTTCCTGACATTTTTTATGGATGGTGTTGACCAAGCCAAGGGTTCCAACCCATTTTGGTTGGAGAAGCGTTTCCGGCGAGGACCCGTGTCTTGCTGGTCCGTATCCGCTGGCTTCTGGAACTCCCTGCTCGCGACATTTGTACCTTGTTTAGAGGTGCAGCTGTACAAACGAATCATTCAGGGCGGGCAAACATAGTTCTGTAGTTGTGAGCGCGTGGAACACAGTTGATTCTTCTGTTATTGTTGATTAATGATGGCATTATTTGTCACCTGGACGACAGTGAGCTGTGTTTGCCCTCCCTGCATGTGGCTAAGATGCCACAGGGATAAGTACACTAGAGGCTAGCTGTGTGGCTCTCACTAACTAGATGTGCACAAATGAAATTCCAGGCTGCTAAGCAAACAGTTTGTTCCTCTTCCAGAAGCTCCCCCAAAATAGATGCGGAGTTCTTAGCTCTTTCTGTCAGCTGCCACATATTTCATAGATGTATGGATGGTAGTTACATAAGCTGAAGAGCTCATTTAAAAAGCTGTAAGAACTTTTGCTAACTCCGAAGTGGGTTAGGGGAAGAATATTTTCTCCTCGGTCACCTAGTGAACAAAACTATTTTGGCTCATTTGAAGGAAATTGTGCTTGAGAAATATTTTATCTGACGTTGGACCTTGGGATACTTAGAATGAAACAGACTGTATAGGTGATAGTATTCTTTGTGCTAACCTTTAGGTCTAGATACGGTGGCTCAAACACGTGGCCCTCACTTACATAAATAGCCTAAGTATTCTCGTAAGACGTGTTGCTTATGTTGCAGCAGACCTGGCTGTAGGCATAAGCGCGGAGCTGGCTGCTGTGAATGGAGGGAAAGCCAGGTGTTGTCTGGTTGCTGGCATCTGCAGCAGCCCTCTCGGTGCTGGGGCGGGTCCTGTCTTAAATGTCTGAGGCATAGCAACACCTACCCTTTCTGACGGCGAGTGAATCTACGATGTAGGAAATAGCGCAGCTTCACTCTCTCCGGAACCAGAGACTCTCAGCCAGGAATCCGCTGCCCAACGGTTCCAAATGCTTAAACCTTGAATTTTTAAAACTGAATTTGTTCAACATTTGAAGGTTCCCTCCTTCTGAGAGCAACTCTTCTAAATATTAGAGGCTAAATCTGTGAGCCCACGGGTTTGGCAGATGAAATTGGGGAATGGTGATGTTGACATTCGGATATAAGCCAGTACATGAGATGATTAAAAAACATTTTCTAAAAGCAGTTTGTTTAAAAATGTATATGGTTTTCTTTAAACTTACTTGTTTCCCCTCCTACGTTGAGTCTTGGTTGGAAGAGTCTTTCAGGTTCTTCCAAAATGGTTACCAGAGTTTGAAAAGCCGCCGGCGCTGCTGAAGCCGGGTCCGTGGGCATCGATGGGCTGTGTACAGAGTTAACACCACGCGCGTGTTTATTTCAGCGATGGAAACGCTTCCACACCAGATTGCCTTTGTGTTTAAAAGGAGCTTTTCTTGTTCCATAGGCTCTACCTCAGACCCTGGAAGTAGAAACCGATCGGAATTATTTTATACCTTAAATGGGTCTTCTGTGGACTCACAGCTGCCACCCAAGTCAAAAAACACGTGGTACATCGATGAAGGTAATCCCAGCCTTACTCAGCAGAGAGGAATGGCGTCGCCACCCAGAGCTGCAGTTTGGGGAAACTGAATGAGTAATATTGCTGAACTGAAATATTGTGCACAGCTTGAACTGCACGGCTGAGATTGGTAAAACTTTTAGAAAATGTATTAGCCGCTGTTCTCTTGGCCCAGCGGACCTGCGGGTAGCAGGTCTCTAGAATCAGTGAGTCATTTAAAGACCTCTCCATCGGGTCTTCGTCTCTTTAACACACGCCCTTTGAAAACCCTTCCTTCCCGTGGTTCTGGGCCATCGTGTTCTCCTGGTTCCTCCTTTTCTTCGTCTGTTCAACACGTGTGTTTGGGTGCTTACCATGTGCCAGGCATTCTTCTTGGCGCCGGGGTTACATGTGAGAAATAGGCTTGGTCCTCGCCCTGGCGGTGTTTACGATCAGGTTGTTAAAGTAGATCAGGGTGGTCAGCGATCAGACGCAGGTAGAGTTGCAGCGGTGGGGACGGGGGAGGTGCGTGGCTGTGCGTGAGGCCTGACTTGACTTGGGGCTCAGGCTGTTTCCCCAGGAAG
This sequence comes from Myotis nattereri, assembly GCF_964212035.1. Taxonomy (NCBI): domain Eukaryota; kingdom Metazoa; phylum Chordata; class Mammalia; order Chiroptera; family Vespertilionidae; genus Myotis; species Myotis nattereri. The sequence goes on from NC_138090.1 coordinate 3,117,660, forward strand.
TGACAGGCGCTAGATTCACCGAGCGGTGCGGTGGGTGAAGGGAAGCGTGAGGAGGGCCTTGCAGGCGGAGGGAACAGCGTGTGGGAAGCTTCGTGGGCAATGGAGCCTGGGGTTCAAGGGCGAAAGAGCCAGAGCAGCCAGAACAGAGGGGCCTAACTCTCCTGGGAAGGCACCAGGCCCAGGGCACGTGAGGCCTGGCCCTAGTGGAAGGCACAGGAAGCCCCAGAAGGGCTTGCAGCGAGGCGTGACCCGACCAGGCTTCCGTTTTGAAAGGCTCACCCTTGCTGCAGCGTGGGCAGGGGTCGGAGCAGGCGTGTGTGAACGCCTGGGTCCGGGATGGCTGCTGGGGCTCGGTCCTGGATGGTGGGAGCGGGGGCGGGGCTGCTGGGGAAGAGCTGGGAGCGGGTGGCTCTGAGCCATGTGGGAGGGAGTTGACAGGACTCCCGGAGAGTCTGGGCGTGAGAGCTGAGGAGGAGAGATGTCGTGCCGACTCCGTGGTTTCTGGTTTGCACCCTTGGGTGATTGTGGAGGAAGGCGAGGGGTTGCTTTTGACTCTGAGGGTTGGAGGGCCTTTTAGACTCCAGGGGTGACTTGTCACACAGCCAGTTGGAGATACAGATCTGGGGCTTCGAAGAGAGGGACGAGCTGGAGAGATGGAGCTGTAGGCTGCCTTCATGCATGTGGCGATCGAAGTCCCAGGATAGTGTCGTAAGGAGAGAGTGGATGGAGGGTGCGGGCGAAGGCTGAGCCTCGAGGAATTTAATGACTGGAAGGTATCATTCTCTCCACTCTCTCCTCTGAGCCTCCAGCATCTTTAATTTAATCTTTCTCTTCTGTGTTTTTTTTTTAAATTAGAGTTCTGTAAGTTTGCATATGTAGACTCCTAGTTCTGCATATTTTGAGCTTTATATACAAGGAATTGGACTGTATGTATCTGTGTAGTTTCCCTTCTCAACATCAGGTCCGTAAGATTCCTCCCAGTTCTGGTGATGAGTATAATTTTTCATCGCCGCATAGTATTCCATCCCATTAGGTTTCTTCTTTTTGCCTTTTTTTTTTTTTTTTTTTTTTTTTTTTACTGATTTATAGACCTTTTCTAAATTCCAATCCTTTGTCAGATACAAGGATGGAAGAAATTTCTCCTTGTTTGGGCTCATATTTTCAGTCACTGTGATGCCTCTTACTGAACAAGCAGCTCTTCATTTTCACGTGACCATGTTTGTCCGTCTTTTCCGTTGCTGTGTGTAGACCAGCGATGGCGAACCTTTTGAGCTCAGCGTGTCAGCATTTTGGAAAACCCCAACTGAACTCTGGTGCCGTGTCACATACAGAAATTTTTCATATTTGCAACCATAGCAAAACAAAGACTTACATTTGTGATATTTATTTTATATATTTAAATGCCATTTAACAAGGAAAAATCAACCAAAAAAATGAGTTCGCGTGTCGCCTCTGACACGTGTGTCACAGGTTCGCCATCACTGGTGTATACTCACATTTAAGACCTTTCTCTCCAACCTACCATCGTAAGAACACTCCCCTCCTGTCTCCCCAGAAGTCACAGGTTTGCCGTTCACGCTGTTTCTGAGCCACTGGGAGTGACTTCGGGTGGAGCGTGGGTGACTGGTGGTCCGCACTACGCTCCTCCTTCCCCACCGGCCGCAGTGCCGCCGGCAGCTTTCGGCTTCGGGTCTCTCTACTGTGTTTTCTCCCTCATTCATTTCTGTTTTTATTCAAAATTTCCTTTTCACTACTTTTTGGTTCTTCTGGCTTCTTCAGTTGTATGCTGAGGTCATTGATATCATCTTTCTTTTTTCTAAAATAAATGATTAAGTCCGTACATTTCCTTGAAGGTCTGACTTTAGACATGCCCCACGGATGTTGGTTTTCTCTGTCTTTTTCTTTACTTTAAACACTTACACCAGTTTCCTTTGGTCCATTTGTTACAGAGAAGCATCTTTCTTAAATGTCGTGGCGTCTTTTGTGGTGGTTTCTACCGTCACTGCGCCATGGACAGGGAGGAGAACCCGTCCCACCCTGATCAATACTAGATGTTTATGGATTGGACAGCGGGGTGGCGTTTACTGGGGTGGAAACGGGGAGGCGGGCGGAGGCTGAAGACGTGGTGAGGAGACATGGGGGCTGTGTGCGGTGACGGCCCGCCAGGGGGCGGGCGGCAGTGGGGCCCCGTGTGCGGGCACCTGCGGGGCGGTGGGGCCTGCCTACCACCCTGCGATGCGCTCCTCTAACCGAGAACGCCTCTCTGTAGTTGCCGAGGACTCTGCCAAGTCGCTTACGGAGCTGCCTCCAGAGCTGGGACAGGCGTCGCCCCCTCTGCAGCCCCCGACCATGAACTCGCTGTCCAGCGAGAACCGATTCCACTCCTTACCCTTCAGCCTGACCAAGGTGCCCAATGCCAACGGCACCATCGGCCACAGCCCGCTCTCCCTGTCCGTCCAGTCGGTGATGGGCGAGCTGAACACCACGCCCGTCCCGGACAGCCCGCCCGTGGCCGCGTCCCCCGGGAGCTGCCACGGGCTGGAGGTGGGCTCGCTGGCGGAAGTCAAGGAGAACCCTCCTTTCTACGGGGTGATCCGCTGGATCGGGCAGCCGCCGGGCCTCAGCGACGTCCTCGCCGGGCTGGAGCTGGTAACGTCCCCGTCCGGAAGCGCCCCCTCTGCTAGCGGGACGGGCGGGTCTCCCCTGCTCCGCGCTTTGCTGAAATGTATGTTCAGTCACGTGAGAGCAGTTTTACTCCCGTGTCGCCTGACTTCCCCTGCCACCCAGTGACCTCTGGTCACCTGTTCCGAAGTGACAGCTGATCAGCGGCCGGGAGTGGATGTTTAGGCGCATTCTGTGAAACAGGACGCGAGGGAAGCAGCCCCTGATCAGCCCGTTTTCCTTCCCGGCCTCCCTCCCCAGTCAGCTCTAAGGTCCGCATCACTGGCTGTAGATTCATCCCCATTTTAAGAAATCTTTTGAGGTCTTCGCCAGAAGGAGAGGTTTTCCCTTTGGAGATTAGGAAAGTGTATCGCTTGACATTTCATAATCGGAAGAGGAGAATTGAGCGCGTTTAGCTTTATTTAGTTGGGGGTCTGTGGTATCTGCATGCTCGTTAATGCTGCTTTTGGGGGGGGAGTTGGTAAAATGAACAGCCTCTCCCCCCTTCCCCCTCCCCCCCCCACACGCGGAGTTTTAATGTTTTAGGAAAAGGTGCAGGAAGGTCAGTTAGCGGGGGAAGGTTCCACATGGATTCTGAGGGGACCAGTGAGGGCTTCGTGCCAGATTAAGGAGCGAATTTCTGAAATCGTTAGCTGTGGGCCGCAATGCTGATGAGCCAGCCTTTTCCGGAGGGGTCCTCAGTACAGGTGGGGTGCGGGGTTCCGGGAAAGGGCGCAGGCACACAGCCTTAGTTCTTGGCACGCTACCCCTGCACGAGGCAGTGAGGCCTGGGCCCATCTCTCCCCCAGGAGGACGAGTGCACGGGCTGCACAGATGGCACCTTCCGGGGCACCCGCTACTTCACCTGCGCCCTGAAGAAGGCCCTCTTCGTCAAGCTGAAGAGCTGCCGGCCCGACTCGAGGTTCGCGTCCCTGCAGCCGGTGTCCAACCAGATCGAGCGCTGCAACTCCCTAGGTACCTTCCCTCCCTGCGTCTGCAGGGCCGGTCTGACCTCAGCCGCGGGCAGGAGACGGCGGGGCCGTGGCAGGCGGCGGGGCCGTGGCAGGCGGCGGGGGCCGTGGCAGGCGGCGGGGGCCGTGGCAGGCGGCGGGGGCCGTGGCAGGCGGCGGGGCCGTGGCAGGCGGCGGGGCCGTGGCAGGCGGCGGGGCCGTGACAGATGTGTGCCTTACAGCCTTCATCAGGCCTCTGAAGCGGTCAGAGTTGTTGCCTGGTGTGTAAGGAAGCTACAGTTATCCTAAGCGGGGACGTTTAAGGAAAGGAAAAGCCAGGCAAACGCGTTGGAGACTTAGGAAGTGAAAATCGTGGGATTTATTTCTGTCTTCCCGTGGACGACAGGCATGTGGTTTTCAACAGCCCGGGAGGTAGATGTGTGCGTTTGGGGCACGACTCCCTGCTCAGCCTCGTTCCGGGGCGTCGGTGAGCGTGTGCTGTCAGCAGTGCACGAGTCCGCGCCTGGCACGCAGGCAGCGCTCACAGCGGCGGCTCAGCGGGCTCCACGCAGGGCGGAGCGCGTCCCCGTGGCGGCGGCGGCTCCCGGGCCGCCCCTCCCGGGTGACCGTGGGGAGCATTCCGGGGCCAGGCAGGCCGCGCAGGAAAACCCTCCTAGAAACGCTTCTCATGCGGCTGAGATAGAACCTCGGAATTTCTGTTTCTTTTCCACCTTGAAAGGACACATCTTCAGACAATGAAGTATTTGGGGAACAAAATACCTTGCGTGGCAGCTGCTTTTTCGCATTAACTCCTTCGTATTCTGCAGCGATTTCTAACTTGTGGAGGCAGTGAGGCTGGAAATGCGCAGTAACAGTAACCCCGACCTACCCTTACCTTAGCTTTGAGCTGAGAAACAAATTTTGCCTCAAAATACAAAGGAGTATTTTAAGTGCAGACATATACAGGGAAGCCTGTGGCCAGAGTCTAAAAGAATGACCGTTTCCACTCTGTTTTCTTCTTTTCAGCCTTCGGAGGCTACCTGAGTGAGGTCGTGGAAGAGAATACCCCACCGAGAATGGAAAAGGAGGGCTTGGAGATCATGATGGGCAAGAAGAAAGGCATCCAGGGCCATTACAACTCTTGTTACCTGGACTCGACCTTATTCTGGTACGTTCACAGTGAACCCCGGAGGAATAGAGCGCCCTGGGCAGTGAGTGAGTGTGTGTGTGTGTGTGTGTGTGTGTGTGTGTGAGAGAGAGAGAGAGAGAGAGAGAGAGAGGGAGAGAGGGAGAGACTGCTCACTGCCTTTGCGTAGAGCGACTGGGTGTCGCACCTGAGACGGAGGGAGGCTTGCGTTTCATTATGTGCGGCCTGTACTCCCTGGGAGCCGTGCTTTGGGACCCGTATCATGGAAAGCACGGATTTCTCCTGTTTGTTCCCCAGACGCGGCGGCTTGTTCTTCACATCCTCTTCAGGGTGTGTTTCTCGAAATGGTAGTGGGTTTTCAGCGCGAGGACAAATCCTGTCTGTGTTTTGCAGCTTGTTTGCCTTCAGTTCCGTTCTGGACACCGTGCTGCTTAGGCCCAAGGACAAGGACGACGTGGAGTATTACAGCGAGACGCAGGAGCTGCTGCGGACGGAGATCGTCAACCCGCTGCGGATGTGAGTAGGCCGTTGTTGCTGCCTGAGCGCGGCGTCCTAGCGGCTGTTTCTTGGTAAAGTTACTAGTTTCCGCCTGGTTTTTATTTAATACGAAATGGGTGGGATTTATTTTCTTGATGGAGTTTTAATGATGTGGGTAGCCTTTGGTCCTGGTACTGCCTCTGCTCATGTAACTTTGGATCTGGCCGAGGTGTGGCATGCAGCGTGTGTCCCGGAGCGTGGGCCCAGTGGGGGACGGCGCCACGGGCAGCAAGGCAGGAGGCTCCTCTCTCCTCACAGAACCGAGTGCAGCCGCGGCAGTCACTGTGCCTCTCAGTCCAAATGATCCTCCGGCTGCTTAAGCCTGATTTCATTGGGGAGGAAAGGAGCCAAGGGGAGTTTTATTGGTTGGGTAGTGAGTGCTCGTGCATTCTTTATCTCTGCAGCCGACATATAGTGAGCACCTAGCACTTAACATAAAAAATTTAAAAAAGATCAGCCAGGTCTGAGTGGCCCTTGGGCAGCCCACAGCGGCCCCTCGCGTCTCTTCTGCAGCCGCTGGAGTAAGAGTTTGTCGTGGATGGACGGTGTGGAATGCACCCTGTGCTCAGACAGACATGAGCGAAAGTGTCACATGACGATGGCGGGTTTGAGAGCACATTTTAGATTTTCAGTGTCTTAGCACCACCCTTTGCCCTGCCTCCTGGTGGCTGTCTCACGCTTTAATACTAAAAGGACGCTCTCTCTCTCTCAAAGTTACATATTCAGTTCTATAAAGTTAGCTCTGATTTCTTAAGCAAATAGCATTAACCAGTCATCATAAAATCAAAGTATTTTTTTTTTGTATTAGTATGTGGTAGTTATTTTTAGGGTATAATAGTGTCTGAGATAATTCTCATTCCAGATTCTTAACTTTTCAAACTCACCCCCGTAAAGCAATAAAAATGAAAAAAAATTAGCCTGTAAGTGTATTTTTCAAAATAATTGTCTAGCCTATTGATTTATGACATGCTGAAGTTATATAAAGAATTTGTGATTATCAAAATATGTTCTATGAATTGAATGTGTGTGCCAGTATTAATTCATATTTTTACTAACATAGATATGGATATGTGTGTGCCACAAAGATTATGAAACTGAGGAAAATACTTGAAAAAGTTGGGGCTGCGTCAGGATTTACCTCTGAAGAGAAAGGTGACTGTCTTCCCTCCCAGGACCTGCCCTAAGATGACCTGGCGCCCTGCCACGTGACGGCCCTGCAGCGCGGGGAGGAGGTTTTAAACAGACACGTCCGTGCGGTGTACAATTGTCTCCCCTTTTATTTTTAATTTTTATTATTTTTTAAATATATACTTTTATTGATTTCAGAGAGGAAGGGAGAGGAGAGGGAGATAAAAACACTAACGATGAGAGAGAATCATTGATCGGCTGCCTCCTGCACATCCCACACTGGGGATCAAGCCCGCAACCCAGCATGTGCCCTGACCAGGAATTGAACCTTGACCTCCTGGTTTGTAGGTCGACGCTCAACCACTGAGCCACGCCGGCCGGACTGCTCCCCCTTTTAAAATGCTGTCTCTCTTCTAAAGGGAGTGGCAATATGGAAGAGAGGGCTCCGTGAGCAGCGGGCGGGCTGTAGGCAGGCGGTGGGTATCCGGGAGTGTTCCTTCCCAGCGTTCCCATCCAGGGCCCATTGGACCCCTCTCCCCGGGAGGGTGGTCGGCTCAGCCACACCGTCCCATGGAGCCTCCTGCCGCCAAGGGTGACGTTACGGTCAGAGTCAGCGTTTTGTCTGTTCGTGGCTGCTGGCTTTCCTCCGAGATGCAGCTCCTGACTCTGAACGTGCTCACAGCATGTTGGAACTAGCGGTAATGCTTAGAGACTTGGTAATTATTTAAGTGTCAGGAAAATACAAGGCCGTACTTCAGGCTTCATTCCACTGACCTGAAACCCCTCAAAAGAAATTAAAATTATGTCATCATGCGTGAATGATTATACCTTTTCAAATGCAAGAATATCATAACAAAGTTAGAACTTAATATTTTATCATATCCTTTGTATTTTTAGTTAGGAAACCATGAGAACTGTGCTTTCAATTGAAATAAGATTGACTTTGAAACTGGATTCAGTATAGGTAGATGGCTGTTATAGAAAATGGAATGATTTAAAAGTTTGGCAGGGACTTATTTGATATTTTATTTTCTCCTAGATCCTGAAGAATTCTTGAATATCTTGTTTCATCATATTTTAAGGGTGGAACCATTGTTAAAAATAAGGTAACGTTCATGTTTTTATAGATGCCCTGGAAAAGAAACATCTTGTCCCCTCTGCCATCGGCTGCTGACGAGGCCCTCAGGGGTTACGTCACATCCGTGCGTTAGGGTCTCCACGGGCTCCGTCCCACAGGCCCATTAATTCCCACCGTCGTCTTCTCTGCAGCACTAACTTCTTCACTCAGGGACGCATTGAATAAAAACAGAATCCCGAGACCTGGACGAATGGATGGCTGGGGAGAGAGACGTTTAGTTATTTTATCTAAGTTACTGCCTTTGCCCCGTTGGTCTGATGTCGGAAGTTGCACCATCAAATGCGTAGTTTTCTGTTCTCCGACACTATTAGAGCCATTCACGTTGTGATGTAAGCATTTCACAAGGAAACTCTGGGGTTTTCTTTCAGGTCAGCAGGTCAAAAAGTACAAGATTGTTACTTCTATCAAATTTTTATGGAAAAAAATGAGAAAGTTGGCGTTCCTACAATCCAACAGCTGCTGGAATGGTCTTTCATCAACAGCAGCCTGAAGTTCGCAGAGGTCAGTGGGCGTGGCTGGTGTTTTATAGGGAAGTTCTGACCGGGAGTCAAACCCTGACCTCCTGGTTCACAGGTCGGCGCTCAGCCCCTGAGCCCCGCAGGCCGGGCGCGCAGGGAAAGTTCCCCAGCGCTTTGATTCTAAAACACTCCCCTTTCCAGGCCCCGTCATGCCTGATCATCCAGATGCCTCGCTTTGGGAAGGACTTTAAGCTGTTTAAGAAGATCTTCCCTTCCCTGGAGCTGAACATCACAGACCTGCTGGAGGACAGTGAGTGGGAACGCTGTGTGCTCTGCTGGCTCCTCAGAGAGTCCGCAGGGCGCCCTCCACTGCGGGGGGAGCGGGTGCAGGCCTTCCGCAGGCCTCCATGTCTGTGCCGCCGGGAGTGCGCGGCGAGAGTGCATTCTGAGAACATTGCCAGAGATGCCATGTGTATTTTCACGCGCACAGGTTCCCTGGTGCCTGAGTAAGAGTTAGAAGCAATTTGCATGTGACCAAGGGGCGAGCTGTTAAATGAATTACAGTGTATCCGTCCTGTGTTAGAAGACCCGTTGTGTGAAAGTGATGATGTGACGTTAAGTAAAAGGTCATGTCGATATTTTGTAAAGAAGAGCTATAAACACACACACACACAGCATTGTACATATGCAGATGTAAAGGCTGGAGAAAGGAGCTGTGAACACACACACACACACACACACACAGCATTGTATACGTGCAGATATAAAGGCTCGGGGAAAGGAGCTGTGGACACACACACACACACACACACAGCATTGTACATATGCAGATGTAAAGGCTGGAGAAAGGAGCTGTGGACACACACACACACACACACACACACACAGCATTGTACATATGCAGATGTAAAGGCTGGAGAAAGGAGCTGTGGACACACACACACACACACACACAGAATTGTACACATGCAGATATAAAGGCTCGGGGAAAGGAGTTGTGGACACACACACACACACACACACAGCATTATACACGTGCAGATGTAAAGGCTGGGGAAAGGAGCTGTGGGCACACACACACACACACAGCACTGTACACGTGCAGATGTAAAGGCGGGAGAAAGGAGCTGTGGACACACACACACACACACACACACACACAGAGCATTGTACACGTGCAGATGTAAAGGCCGGGGAAAGGAGCTGTGGGCACAGGAGCTGTGGACGTGCGAGGCGGGAGGATGGAGCCGTGCCCGTGCTGTGCCAGTGGCCTCTCTCGCTCACTGAAGCGGGATGCTGTCAGCTTACCTGTGCCGCCTGCATCGGTGAAAGTCCTTCAATAGACTCTTCATAGTTCGGGGAAGCGCCCTAGAACATATTAATTTAAAAAATTGTCATTTGGTCAGAGAAATTTTTAAAGTTATCCTGAATCCATGGAAATCCAATTTAAAGCTTAAGGGGGTGGGGAGGGAGAGCCTGTTTTGAGCTTAAGGTTTTAATCTTTTTCATGAAAGAGTGCATTTTAAAGGCCCCCCCCCCCGCCCCAGCCCCCCGACAGTGCCGCATCTGCGGAGGGCTGGCCGTGTACGAGTGCCGCGAGTGCTACGAGGACCCCGACATCGCGGCCGGGACCATCAAGCAGTTCTGCAAGGACTGCAACACCCAGGTGAGCCCCCCGCGGCCGCACGCACTCCGCAGGCGGCGGGCTCGGAGGAGTTCTCGACTCATCACGAGCGCCCGCAAGTTCACGGTCAGGGGGCCGGGTGCCTGCCCGTGTGCACCTGGCAGACTCCCGTGAGGACTGGGTTGCGGGCCCGGGAGGAGTCAGGCGAGGGAGTGGAGCCATCACCAGCCTCCCTGAGCCCGGCTCGTGCTGCTCCGTGTAGGTGCACCTGCACCCCAAGAGGCTGAACCACAAGTTTAACCCGGTGTCCCTGCCCAAAGACCTGCCCGACCGGGAGTGGCGGCACAGCTGCGTCCCCTGCCAGACGATGGAGCTGTTCGCCGTGCTCTGCATCGAGACCAGCCACTACGTGGCCTTCGTCAAGTACGGCCGGGACGACTCCGCCTGGCTCTTCTTCGACAGCATGGCCGACCGGGATGGTAACCACTACTCTCAGCTCCCGTGGGGCTGCGTCCCGTCCGCAGGGACAGTGTGGGGAGGCCCCCAGGGACAGTGGGTGACAGCATGGCCGACCGGGACGGTAACCGCTCACTCTCAGCTCCCGTGGGGCTGCGTCCCGTCCGCGGGGACAGTGTGGGGAGGCCCCCAGGGACAGCGGGTGACAGCATGGCCGACCGGGACGGTAACCGCTCACTCTCAGCTCCCGTGGGGCTGCGTCCCGTCCGCGGGGACAGTGTGGGGAGGCCCCCAGGGACAGCGGGCAACAGCATGGCCGACTGGGACGGTAGCCACTACTCTCAGCTCCTGTGGGGCCGCGTCCGTGGGGACAGTGTGGGGAGGCCCCAGGGACAGCGGGTGAGGGTCTGAGGCCTGGGCTGCACTCGCGGCCCTGCTGCTAAAGGGCGATGCTGTGCTGCCCCCCAGGCAGGGGCGCCCCTGACGGAAGACCCTGAGCTTCTGTCAGCCGAGGGGCTTCCTTCGCAGCTTCGTCCTCTCGGGGCCCAGGCTCCTCATTTCTGCACGAGCCTGGTCGCCGGGTGTTGAGGGCCCCGGGCCAGGCTCTGTGGGAAGGATATGGGGGTGCGGGAGCAGTTACATGGAAGGAGAGAGAGTGCTCATTCCACTAGATCGCCCCCCGCCCCCTGCAGGGTCATGACAAGGGGCGTGCGTGTCGGGCAGCTGAGCGCTGTGCGTCTGTCTGTATCATTATCGCCCACTGAGCACAGGGGGCGCGGGGAGGCGGGTGTGGGCTTTGCTCAGGCTGTGTCCTCTCGCCAGTTTTCTTCACTCTTGGCCCCAGAATCCCTTCAGAAATAAAACAAAATGATAACACCGTTGAGAGCAAAAGAGGCTTTAACTTCTAGGAATCAGAAGTGAAGTCAGTCCAGATGCTGGCAGTTCCCCCTCCCTGGGCTGCAGGTGTGAGATGGCGCGGGCGGCGGGCAGCAGCGGGTGGAGAACTTGACCCTGAGCCGCGCTCTTCCTGTCCACAGGTGGTCAGAACGGCTTCAACATCCCTCAGGTGACCCCGTGCCCTGAGGTCCGGGAGTACCTGAAGATGTCGCCGGAGGACCTGCACTCCCTGGACACGCGGCGCATCCAGGGCTGTGCGCGCAGGCTGCTGTGCGACGCGTACATGTGCATGTACCAGAGCCCCACCATGAGCCTGTACAAGTAGCGGCAGGTGCAGAGCCGCCCCGACGGCCTGCCGTGCGCCCGGGGCTCCGCCCGCGTCCCTGGCGGCAGGGGGGGTCGCCGTGGGAGGACCCGCCAGAGAAGAGCTGCTCTGTTCCTGGAGTCTCTGATGAGAAGCGTGTGCACGCCGGCGTTTAAGATCTAAATGAAGTTATTAAAGCGGAAGCTTTAAGTCCAGTGCGGTGATCACGTGATGTCTTTGGAAGCACATCGTCCTACTTGTGCCCGTTTCAGACCTCTTCTCGTCCACCGAGAATGTAAATAAACGTGTCTTCTTTACGGACCAAGGATATGAAATCGCTGTCCTTTGTAGCTAACGGTTGCCGTGAGGAAGAAATGTTTGGTGTTGTTAAGAGACGGCTTTCCATCGGCTATTAAAGTTGTGTTGAGTTGATGCGTGCGTTTTTTTTCGGGCTGATCGATCGGCCCGTCGCCTCGGCGTCCCCGTCAGCGCCCCGTGCTGCTGAAGGGGTCGGAACAGTGCCACCTCCCCAGGTGGGGCGGTCCTGTTTGTTCTGGGGTTGACATACATGAGTGGTTCTGTCACAAAGCGTCCATTTTTGAGTGACGTTCATGGGGGACTAGCGTGTACAGCCGTCGGCGCTCCTCAGCGTGGCGACTGGCTGCCGGCAGCGCTGTCCTGAGGCTGTTCTATGGCGTGGGGCACGGGTTATTCAAGGCCTGGAGTGACAGGTGTCACCCTGCACAGATCCGTGGCCATAGGAGATGAACTTGGCCTAAGGCGTGGCTCAGTGACACACCCTGGAGAGATGCATGAGGTACCCAACCTCTGCCACGCGAGTGGACTGCCCAGCGCTCGGGTCTGATCACCGGGCAGCCTGCCCCTCACCGTGTTCAGCTGATCTCAGTTGAAGTAAGGACAGTTTTATTTACACGGTAGCAGCAGCTTTATCCTCCCGATTAAAGGAGCAGAAAATGGTGTTTTCGTAGCCAATGCGCATGGTGTGTGTCTAGACAACAGTGGGTGTTGTGGACTAGCCCGTGGCTCGTGGGTGTCTGTGCTGTGGCGTGTGCCGTGGTGTGTGCCGTGGCGTGTGCCGTGGCGTGTGCCGTGGTGTGTGCCGTGGCGTGCGTGTGCTCCGAGCATGGTTTCCTGGAATGCTTCCTAGCCATGCAGAAGGACAGAAGAGCTGTCCTGTGCATGTAACATGTGATTACATAAAACAATGTCCAGAAGTGACGGGAATCTTCTCAGACCTGCAGGTGTTTTTAAAAGGCAGGTCTACCCTGTGGTCTCATCATTCCACTTGCCAATACTCATTAGCTTCATCAGCCATAAGGGTGTACCAAAGTTCCCCCACCTTGTAATTTTCTCATTTTTGAATGAACGCACGTAACTTTTGCATGCAGGTTTGTGGAAAGCTTGGGTAGGTGCTGAGATGGATACTAGATTGGGGTGCGGAGCCCTGGGTGGCAGGGTGACGTTGCTGGAGGCGGGGCCGGGAGGAGAGCCAGTAGGAGCCGCACGGGAGCACATAGCATTCCTGTCGCACAGGTGCCAGCGACAGCAGTCCCTGAGCCCAGCCCAGGCGCTGCCAGCAGTGGCGCGGGCCAGCCCCAGCCCACGCCGCTTGTCAATAACATTTCCCCGGGACACGCGTGCTTTAACACTGCAGTGTCACAGCCGGGCAGTTGTGACGGACACTGACGTCCCGCACAGCCTGAAATGCTTGCTCTCCGGTCCTTACGGAATTGGCTGGCCCCTGGCCTAGGTCACTGTCAAATGTAAAACGATTAGGAAGCCATGAGTTTTAAATATGACTTGCTTATTCAGAGCTTTGCCATAGAACTTATTTAATTGGGAGCGAATATCATTTAACTTTAATAATTGGAAGTGAATATCATTCGCAAGCTGGCTCACACCATTCCTGACAGCTTATCAGCTGGCGCTGGTGAGCCAGGGGGATGGTCTGAAACGCGCCCGAGGCATCGGGGCCGGCTCTTCAGCGGAGGGTGCGCTGGGGTCTCTCGCCCCGGACGGACGCAGGGACTCCATTTTCTTAGCACAGGGATCAGTGCCTGGCGCACAGCAGGTGCTCAAATATTTGCTGAGTCAGAGAAGGAAATTTCAGCCTTTAAGGAAAGTATTTTTATTGATTTCATAGCGGAGGGTGGGGGAGAGAGAGAGAGAGAGAGAGAGCATCAATGGTGAGAGAGAAGCACCTGGGCATGTGCCCTGACCTGGAATTGAACTGTGACCTCCTGGTCCATGGGTCAGCGCTCCACCACTGAGCCACGCCAGCCAGGCAACTTTCAGCCTCTTTTGCATAGAGCCCTGCCCGCTCACTGCTGTGGGTGTGGCCAGAATGACTTCCCGGCCCCACATCTTGTCCGAGGTCCCAGCCTCTGGGCCCCCACGGTTCCTCTCAGAAGTGGAGACATTGCAGCTCTTGCTCATCAGGATTTAGAACTGGAAACCGTGTTTGCATGTGCATGGTTTGCGTGTGCATGGTTTGCGTGTGCACGGTTTGCGTGTGCACGGTTTGCGTGTGCACGGTTTGCGAGGTGCAAGTGTAACCGTGTCTCCTCCCAGGACCTGACCTTCTGGTCACACTCAAGTCTTTAGATCGCCTTTTCCCCCGATTTTTTTGAAAAGGCCTCCCATCCTTCTGGCGCAGCATCGCCATCGTGTGGCCATGACAGGTTACGGCCACGTCATAGATCTTGGCTCCAGGCTGCAACCAGCCACCACTGGCTCCCAGGTTCCGGAAGCAGCAGGTGATGCTTGAAAGCAAATGCGGCAGATTTTAAAGTGCATCCAGGAGGCTCGACACTTCCTCTGAGTCACTTCAGGGCAGCGGGGGTGCGGGCGGGGAGGGGGGTGTCGCCCCGCCTGCCTGTGTGTCCTTTCCTCCATCTCCCTCCACCTTGAGCTTGCGGGCTCCCTCCACAAAGGTGTTTCAGGCGAGGTAGCGCCATCTGCTGGGCGCACGCCGTCGGGTCGGTGTGCGGTGGGCTCAGGATGCGCAGAGGAAGGAAGGACAAACCCACAGCTCCTGGGAGGACAGCAGGCGCACAGCAGGCCCCGGGGGCGTGGGAACCCACCTCTGGTGTGAGCCCCCTACGGTGCTGGCCCCTGCGGGGAGCCGGCAGGGCCTGAGGATGCACACCAGCCCCCCTCTCCTCAGTGTCCCCTGAAGAGTGGTCTTTGGGCCCCTCCTCGGAGACATGGGGGTGAGCTCAGAGCCTCCCCGAGTACAGGACCCCCCCTCACAGGGCCCTGGCACTGCATCCTCACCTCCCCAGTGGCTCTTGTGCACACCCCGTCCGGGAACCCCCGCCCTCGGTGGGAAAGACTCTTCTCTTCCAGCAAAGCCCAGAGGGCGCAGGCCTTCGGGTGAGGCTGACACAAGGCGCTGTGTGTGCGAGCCAGAGCGGGAGACGTGCCCAAGTCCTGGCTCCCACCTTTGCTCGCCGCGCCGTGTGGATGAAGTGATGACAGACCCAAAGCCCACCCCACAGGTGCTCACACGGAGGGCTGCTGCGGTCACCCCTTTTCCCCAGCGCTCCCACTCCCTGCACCCCGGCTCCTAGGCAGGGGGGCAGGAGGGAGGCCAGTCCCCTCCCATCCCGAGGCTCAGCCACAACCTGCACTGAGAAGGTTCCAGAACCGGAGGCCACTGCCTTCCTGCCTGAGCGGCCTCTCTCTGAGCCTCAGTTCCTCCAGCCCTGATACAAACGGGGTGTCCCAGCCAGCTCGGACCTGCAGGGGCCCTCTGCTGGCCTGGCCAGCGCTGCTCAGGTTAGAGCGGTGGCCCATGCCCCCAAGGGTCTGGATTCGATTCCCGGTCAAGGCCATGTACCTGGGTTGCAGGTTCGATTCCCAGCCCGTGCAGGAAGCAACCAATTGATGTGTCTCTCACACCAATGTTTCTCTCTCTCTCTTTCCCTCCCTCCCTCCCTCCCACTCTCTCTAAAAATCAATGGGAAAGATAGCCTCAGGGGAGGATTAACAAAACAAACCACAGGCCCTCACTGCTGTATGACACCCCCTGTGGCCCGTGTGAGGGTGTGAGGTCTGGTGGGTGCAGACCCTCCTTGGACCACCGACTTCCCTGGTGGGCTCCTCCCCCGCCCCCCGGCCCTAGACCAGTGGTCAGCAAACCGCGGCTCGCGAGCCACATGCGGCTCCTTGGCCCCTTGAGTGTGGCTCTTCCACAAAATACCATGTGCGGGCAGCTCGTACAGTGCGAAGTTGACTTAAAACTTTAATAAAGTTTATTAAGTTGATTTTAGGGAACGTTGTGGAGTGAGAGAAGATGGAGTGTTGAGGGTTGAGAAAGGTATGTTGAGACTCACCTGCTGACCCAGCGTGGACATGCAGCCCAGCCGCTCAGGAGCCCGGAGCCTGGGGTGCGGGGCCACCCACGGTTTCCTCTCTCAGGCCCCCGCCGTCCAGGAGGGGGAGTGTCCACTCATGGGCAGGCCACCTCCCCTCGGCCCCCGAGCCCGCCTACATCCTCCGTGACACCAGCCCCACCTGGGCCAGTGGAGCCTGGCCGTCGGGGCTCCTGGGAGACTCTCTCTCTTGGGTCCTTGTTTCTCCGTGTGTCCCAGCCCCCCAGTCCTCAAGGTCACGTGCCTGGAGGGCCAGGCGGGCAACGGAAGAGAGAGAAAGGGTCGGTGCGGGGCAGGGAGTGGGCGAGGCAGCCCCATGGCCTCTGATTCCTCAGCCAGAAACTTTCAGGAGACGCGAGCTCTCTGAATGTACACGATTCTGGCAAAAATTGAATTCCGTTTGTCTGTCCCTGGCTTATCTCCGACAGGCAGCCTGTGTTTCTTCCGCCCGGGGCCTGGGCCGCTGGAGGGAAACTCAGAACCGCTCCCTCCCCAGCCACCAGCCGCCCCTCGGGCCCCTTTGTCGTCCGAGCCTGGCCCTGGGGCGCCCGGGCCCCCCTCTGAAGTTCTGCTCAGATGCCTTTTGAGCGAGTCCACTGTCAGGAACGGACAGGGCGAAGGGCCCGGCGTCGTGTCTTTAGCTGTAACTGTCCCGATTAATGACGGGTTGAAGGAGCGCACGTCGGGGCCCCCGGAAGAGCGTCCGCGCGGCTGCGAGGCCCCGGCAGCTGCTGCGGGAAGCGGGGCCCGGGCAGGGGGAGAGCTAGTTATTCATAAATTACTCCCATCGTCGGAGACCCCTCTTTAGACAAATTAGCAGGGGATACATAATCAACTCTAACTGTATAATTTATAATAATTGATCTCGTTTTGACTGACCACTCGTCGCTTCCCGAATACCCTCGGAAGAAAAATTGCCCTATTAGGGTAAGTTTAATCCTCAACATAGCTAATGAATCCTATTACTTTAAGGTCATATTTGAAGCTTTTGTTAATTGTCAGAACCATTTTAAATTGATTAGAGTTAAATTAAATCAATGTAATGTTTAGAAAAACAATATTTCTAATGGATGAGGCCGGGCTGACCTCAAATAAACATATTTATCAACCGATTCCTGGTGACGAGAAGGGGAACAGCTGGGCCCATACTTCACGTTTGTCTATAATATGGGAAATGTCACCAGGCAATTAGTTATGTCAGGTAATGAATGGGGAGCATGGGGACTTCCTTATGGCCGCTGGGGTGGGTGGGGGTAGAAGGTTCCAGACCCGGCCTCTCACCTCCCGATGGCTGTCCCTTCCCCCAACCCCCGCACAGGGCTCCCCGCATCTCATTCCCATATCCCCCAGAGCTCACCTGGCCCACGGCGGCTCCAGCCCCGCCCCTCCCTCTCCCTGCGCCAGGAGCTGCGATGCTACCCCTTGGCCTGGTCCATGCCTATTCCTCCCACCACCCCCTGGGCTTTGCTAGGGCGTCACCGCCTCCAGGAGGCCTTCCCTGATACACCCAGGCTCCATCAAGTCCCCCGAGCATGGGTTCTCTGGACAGCCCAGGTACCTGCCCCAGCTGTCACATGACATGAGTGTGACTAGCGGGTGGCCGTCGGGCTCCTGCACCAGGTTGCTGGCTCTGTGGGAGCAGCCCTGTTGCTTTACTTAGGTCTGGGGCGCGGGGGCTGGGGGGGCAGGAGCCCTTGGCACCTGCCTACGAACAGCTCCCGTGGGCCAGCCACACACCCTGGCATTTCTCTAGGAAACCCTCTGGGAAGAGCTGGGAGGGCGCATCCCCCCAAGGTTACAACTCGGGAGGGTGTGGTCGGTTTCCCAAAGGGACGGGGAGGACTTCCTCTTTAGTATTTAGTTTGGGGCGGTGAGAACGTCAAGATGCCATCACGCAGCCCGAACACACACCCCGATTCTGTATTCTCTCCCAGTTTCTTCTTGCCCTGCCCATGCCCACTTCCACAATAAGGTTCATTCCAGGCACATTAGCAGGTGGCGTGTTACATTAGATACGTCCAAGTGCCTTGCAAACCGCTTTCCCCCGGGCACGTGGCACGGGCTGAAGAATATTTCATTCGGTTTACGGCAGGTGCCTTGGTTGCAGGCTCGATCCTCGGCCCCCGAGTGCTTGTGGAGGCACCCAATCCATATGTCTCTCTCACATCGATGTTTCTCTCTCCGTCTCTCCCTCCCCCTAAAAAAAAATCAATGGAAAAATACCCTCAGATGAGGATTAACAACAACAAAAAAGTGTACAGTTCAGCGAGTTTTGACAATACAGTCACGTGACAGGCACGATTGGGGGAGGGAGGATATAGAACATTTCCCCCCAAACCAGTTCCCTCGTATGTTTCCGCACTCAGTGCACGCCCAGCCCCTCGTTTCGGGCAGCAGCTGGTTATGTGTCTGTTCGTACAGCATTGCCCTTTCTCGAATAGCAGAGAAAGGGCGCACGGATGGGCCCGGCGCCTTCCCTCCCCGGAACGCCTCGCGAGCCGTCGCCCCGTGGCCGCACTCGGCGAGGGGTCGTCCCTCCCGCCGCTCAGCAGCGCTCCGTCCAGCCGCGCACTGGTTAACAGAGTTCGGGGTTGTTCTAGTCGAGGCCAATGTCAACAGCGCTGCCGCGGGCCTGTGAACAGAGGGCCTTCTGTGGCCATGTTTCCGTTTCTCTCGGGGAAATGCCTCGCCGTGGGGTGGCTGAGTCATAGGTAAGTGTCTGTAGAGCTTTATCACAGGCCGCGCCTTGCCCACCGCCGCGGGGCCGCCGGTGTCCGGCGCTGCAGCCGCCCCCCGCCCGCCCCAGTTCCCATCAGCAGTTCTTCTTCTTTTATGAAATATATTGTTATTGATTTCAGAGAGGAAGGGAGAGGGAGAGAGAGAGAGAAACATCAGTGATGAGAGAGCATCACCACCTCCCACTGGGGATCGAGCCCACAACCCGGGCATGTGCCCTTGACTGGTATAGAGCCCAGGACCCTTCAGTCCACAGGCCGGCAAGCTACCCACTGAGCCACACCAGCTAGGGCCTGTCGGAAGTTCTTTAAGGACCCATCACGGCGAGCATTTTCTCATGGACTTATTTGCCAACGTTTATCTTTCTTGGTGTAGTATCTGTTCAGATTTTCCCCCCATTTTAAAATTGGATTCCTTGTCTTATTATTGAGTTCTGAGAGCGTTCTTTATAGATTCTAGATACAAGACTTTTATACACACACACACACACACACATATTTAAATATATTTTTATTGATTTCAGAGAGGAAGGGAGAGGGAGAGAGATAGAAACATCAGTGATGAGGGAGAATCATTGATGGGTGCCTCCTGCACGCCCCACACTGGGGATCGAGCCCACAACCTGGGCATGTGCCCTGACTGGGAATCGAACCGTGACCTCCGGGTTCAGGGTGATGCTAAATCACTGAGCCGTGCCAGCTGGGCTCCATATATTTTCTTATATTACCCCCACTGATCCCCACCATCAAGGAGCCTTTTCGACTTTATTTCCTAAAGCCCCCGCCCCCCCCCACCGCCCCGGCATTTAAAATGCAGATAGATATGCTGTGTCTGTGTCTGCCCCATGGCTCTCTGAGGGCCCCCCCAAATGTAACATTAAGATGCTTTCAGTCCCCCGAGAACCGACTTTTGCCCCCTCGATGGTGACATCGCCTCCGTTGAAAATATTTAGCAAATATTTTCTCCCGATCGGTGGCTTGTCCTTCCATGTTCTTAGCCGTGTCTTCTGAAGAGCGGTTTTCCATTTTGACGACGGTGCACGCCTCTTGTTTTCTACCTAAGAGTCACACGTCTACACCCAGGTTGCACACATGTCTTCTGTTTTCTTCTAGTCGTTTTCTCTTTTTATCTCTCAGGCTTATGATCTGTTTCAAGTTAATTTTTGCATACCGTCCAAAGTAAGGGTGAAGGTCCCTTCTCTTTGTAAAGGAAATGCCCTTTCTAGTGCCTCGTTGCAAATAGTATTATTTCCCCGCTCAATGACCTGGGCACCTCGGCAAAAAAAATAAAAAAAATTGACCATTCTGTGCGGGTCTATTTCTGAACTCTTCGATCCATTGATCTGACTATCATTATGCAAATACCACCCCGCCATGGTTACAGGAGGCAGCTTCATAGTGCGGGTGAAATTAGTATGATTCCCGCACGGTTTGCTCTTGTTTTTCAAAACTGTTTCAGCTCCTCTAGGTCCTTCATTTTCCCTCCTGTGGGGGCCCTGACGGGGGTACGCCAGAGGTTCCAGGCCCACTCGCCAGACCCACGCGTGCAGGCGAGGACACGGCGGCAGGACTATGTTAAAGGCCCCTTTGCCCTACGCGTGTGGGAGGGCAGTGACTCAGCAGCAGCCATATAGGAGCTGTGCAGGTGCACCCCTGTGCAGCCTGCTGACGGTAATGCAGAACGGGCACCCCTCATTGGCGCGAGGCCTCGTTGGAGCGTGTCTATGAGGCGCCCCCGACCGGCCGGGGTCCGGCTGCTCTGCCTGTCATGCCTGCTGTCACCCTCGTGTCTTCCAGTCCCCTGCACCCACAGGGGCCGCGGCCCTGGCTGGGGAACTGGCCCCCGACACAGACACGTTGAGCCGATTGAGGATCTGCCTGACCATGTCCACACGGAGCCTGTGGGAGCCGTGGTCGGAATGGAGTGGACTGCGTGCAGACGTCTGGGAGAAGTGGCCTGGGGCAACGCCGAGGCTTCGGGTCCATGGACATGGTCTGTCTCCGCCTTTATTTTGGCCTTGAACGTTTTTTTCTTTCAGCCACACTTCATCGTTTTCAGCCCGCGAACTCCGCGCGGAGAGCGCTGGATTCACCCGTCACTCTCTCATCATGTTGGGAGTGATGGTTATGGAACTTTAAAATTTCAAATTCCCATTGTTCAGTGGTTCTCCACCTTCTGGCCCTTTAAATACAGCTCCTCATGTTGTGAGGACCCCCAACCATAACATTATTTTCGTGGCTATTTCACCACTGTCATGTTGCTACTGTGATGAATCGTCATGTAAACATCTGATATGCGGGATGGTCTTAGGCGACCCCTGTGAAAGGGTCGTTCGACCGCCAACAGGGGTTGCGACCCACAGGTTGAGAACCGCTGCCATTGTTTATTTCCAGCACACAGAAATAGAACTGATTATTATTATTATTTTGTATTGGTCTTGCATTTGGTGACTGTGCTAAACTCACATATCAGTTCTAATTGCTTTTGGTAGATTCTGTGGTAGGAAAAAAAAAAATCTGTGTCTGGGGTAGATTTTTTTCTTTCGTAGATGATCATGTAACTGTGGACAAAACAGTTTTATCTCTCCCTTTCCAAGGTACAGTGCTTATTTCTTATTTTTCCTTGTTTCTATTGCATTCCTTGTTCCACTGCGGGAACTCCAGGACTGACTGTATGATTCAAAATGGGGTTTAGTCTTTTAACAACATCATCCGGGCATTTGTCATCACGGACTTGGTGACTAACCTCATGACTGATTTTATGATTCAAAATACGCTTTCATCTTTTACCCACATCACCCTGGTATGTTTGTTACAAGGGTGATAGTGGTGCTACAGGGTGAGTTTAAAACACACACACACACACACACACACACACACACAGACACCCCTAAACACCAGTCCCCTGGCTGGAGGATGGAGGGATCCATTTATTCTGAAGAAGAACCAACCACCACCCTAACGCCTGCTCTGAGAAGCACCGCAGGGGGCGGGAAGGCGTTCCCTGTCGTGGTCAGGCTGTGCTTCCCAAGGAGGCAGCGTGTCCTCTCCTGGGACAGTTCCCGTGAGTTATGCAAGCTCTGCAGGAGATGGGTCTTCAGGATGCGGGTGTCTCCTCCCAGAGCCCTTTTCTGGGCCCAGCAGCCGGGGTAGGCTGGTAACCACCCACAGCTGCGGCTCCTCCGGAGAACGGCCCTCAGCTGATGGGAGGTGCGTGGCCCCAGCGCAGCAAGGGCGGCTGCTACCAGGGCCTGGCTGGTCGGGGTGCAGAGGACCTTGGCGTCCAGGGGGCCGGCTGTGGTGTGAGTCATACCCCGAGCTCCCCTCCATCGCGTGGTGCAGGCAGCCTGCCCTTGGCTGCGGCCCCCTCCTCGCCCGGCCCCCCGCTCCTCTCCTGTCTCCCTGAATCCTGGCGGGCAATCGTGTGCACCTGAATCCTTGCCGCGGACCCGGCTTCCAGGGAACCTGGGCTGGAAGACTCGGTCCCAGGAGCGGTCCCAGGGAGTCGAGGGGTGGGATACTGACACAACTCTTTATGCATTTATTATTATTTTTTAAAGTATGCTTTTACTGATTTCAGAGAGGAAGGGAGAGGGAGAGAGAGAGAGAAACACCAATGATGAGAGAGGACCATGGACCGGCTGCCTCCTGCACACCCCACACGGGATGGAGCTCCCAACCCGGGCCTGTGCCCCGAGCGGGAATCGAACCGTGACCTCCTGGCTCATAGGTCGATGCTCAGCCACTGGGCCCTGTCGGCAGGGCTGTTACTTCTCTTTTAAACATGGCTTCTCTTTTCGGGGCGTTGGGCAGGAAGGCGGGGAGAGGGGAGTGTCGAGGTTTCCTCCCGACCCTGGGGTTCTGTGTGTGCGTTTTTCTTAGCTGTGTCCCCAGGGTGACCGGCAGAGCCGGGGGAGGGGGGGTGGGAGAGTCGAAGGTGCAGGGAAGAGGGGGTAACTGAGGGAGGGCGGTCCCTGGGGGAGCCTGAGGGGCTGGCCCGAAGGTGGGGGTGGGGCTGGGTTAGGCAGGCAGCCGGCCGAGGGCAGGCACAGGTGCAGGCGTGTGCACAGGGCTGGCGGGGGGCATGAGCTGTGTTCTCCTGTGTTCCTCGTGTTCTGTGGGGTGCAGGGTGTGATGTGATCGTGGGGACAGGGGGAGGGCGGAGGAGAGGAGCCGGGTCTGGAGAGGGGACGTGTGAAACCATCGCTGTGGAGCGTGTGGAGGGAGCCCATGGGGAGCCAGCTGCCTGCCCAGCCCCCAGGGGCCGCCCTGGCCGGGCCTAGGCCATTCTGGGCGGGTGCTGGTCTGGACGCTGGAGAACGGGGCAGGCCCCGCTAACCCTGCCTATTGGGGTTCTCTTTGCAGACCCAGAGGCCCAGGACTCACAGGTCTGGGTTCGAGACCTCCCGCAACCTCGAGGAAGCTGTGGGTTCGAGACCTCACGTGACATCGCGGAAACCGTGGGACCCGGAAGCTTTTCGCTCTGAGCCCCGCGCTCTCCTGTCTGAAGGTAACGGCGACATCGGCCTCAGGGGGTGGCGGGACACGTTCAAGAATCGGGGGGCCCTGCAATGAGCTGGGTTGTGATGATTCGTGCGGCTGCAGCGTTCCTTCCTGCTCCGGCGGCATTGCTCAGGCCGGGGAAAGTGGGGGGGGGGGGGGGGTGAGAGGGCTGATGGTGTCACCCTCACCCATTGGCCCTTGTGTCCACCCGCTGTGAGGCCCTCTCCCCAATTCGGGGTGTCCCCTTAACTCTGTGCAATTTCTTGAACAAAATGTCCAATTTCTTTTTTAAAAAAATATATATTTTTATTGATTTTAGAGAGAGGGAGGGAGAGAGAGAGAGAGAAACATCCATGGTGAGAATCATGGATCGGGTGCCTCCTGCCCGCCCCACCCTGGGACGGAGCCCGTAAGCAGGCATGCGCCCTGACCGGGAACGGAACCCTGACCTCCCGGTTCATGGTTCGGAAAATGTCCAACTTCTTTTCTTTCCTCCGCTCACGGATGAGGGCTGACATCAGCCACCTACGTGTCGGGGACAGGGCCTTAGACAGTCGGTGTGGGAAGGACACGGGGGGCTCCCTGCTGGCGCGCTCACCGCTCCCTGGCCCCGGCGTCGGCTTCTGTGTGGTGGCATCTGGGCCGGTCCCTTTGGAAGGTGGCCTAAGCAGGTTGACCCCAGGTCGAAGACCAGGCCTTGGAAATGGCATTTCTGTTCAGACATAGGCTCCTCCCCGAGGCGAACCAGGCAGCCTCAGACCCCCGTCCCCCCAGCCGGGCAGGTGCCTGTGGAGGGCACCCGGGGCTGCCCCCACCCCGGGCGGGATCTTGCTGAGCCGCGGTGACAGGGCCTTGTCTGCTTTGGGCACAAGTCACCGTATCCATAGCAACTCGCTCCCATCGTCCTTTATGCTGGGAGAGGCCTCCAGGGTGAGCTGCCGGGGTGGGCCCCGTGCGGGCATTGCCGGGGGCGTCTGCAAACTTCTCGCATCAGGAAAGTAGCTGGTCCAACAGGCGTCGGTGCCGGGGCAGGGAGACGGGCTGCGGACGGCCCAGTGCGCGAGCCGGGCCCGAGCCCACGCCGGACCCCGTGGGACGCCCCGAGAGTCCGAACAGAAAGCCGGTCCTCACCAGAGGAGGGCCCACCGGTGCCCGGGGCGGGCCAGGTGGAGCACTTCCATGTCTGATTCCTACTCTCCCCCACTTCCTCTTTCCCCCCTTTTCAAAAGCTCCCCCCCCAAAACGTGTGATTTCATATGCATGCATGAAACAGATTGCACAGCTGAATAGCTTTTCTTAAAACCTGGACATTCCCCAAGAAGAAGTTTGCCAGCACCACAATGCCGCTTTCTTCCCGAACAATGGCCGGCTGACGGGCACATTGGAAATGCGGGCGTGTGTGTGGGGGGGGGTGGCTTTTTTATTTTTTTATTCCACTGTTCATCCTTCGAGCTGATAAACAGCCACAATGGCAAACAGCTGGGACAGGAAAACATTCGCGTTTGTGTTTTCAGAGCGAGAAAGAACCCCGGTCGGTGCGGGCCAGATCCCCGTCTGCCGCCCGGGGCGAGCGGCTCCGGGGGAGGGAAGATGCTATCCATATTTCTCATCAAACATTCCATATTTATTAACGTGCAGCTGGTGCATTGTATTCCGAGGGTGGGTGTTGGGGGGGGGTCCCCCACCCCCGCACCATCCGCCTCTCCTCCGAAGTGTCTTGTCTAGCGGCGGGTATTGTTCTCGCACTGACATTACTTTATAAGAATCCGGAGCCCCGCGCGTCTGACGGGCCGCGTGGAGGCCATTGTTCCCGGAGCTCGCCGAGTGTCCTGTCGTCTTTGCAAACCCTCTGAGCCTGGGTGTGCAGGTTGGGGTGGCGGGGGGAGGCGGTGGGGGGGACGACGGAGGTGTTTTTCGGCAGGTGCCGTGGGGGCGCTGTCTGTGGGGGCGCCCGTCCCTTTGCTGCCACCCCACCTCCCTCCCACACGCGGGGGTCCCTCCTGTGAAGGCCGCGCCCCCTGCCCACGGGTCCCCGTCCTTCCCGACGACGGGGGAGCACATTTCCTTTGATGCTTATTGCCATGGAGCTGGCCGCGCTTTTCACGGGAGCAAGGGTGGCTTCTGTTCATTAGCGGGGGAGGCCCACCTTGTCCATTTCCATCGCGCGCCGGCGCGAGCGGTCACTTTATCATCATTTGTCAGCGCCCGACAGGCCTTACTCAGCGCCGATTCCTCCGGGGCCGCCGTTCCCGCCGCCGTCACTTCATCGGCTTTGCGGCCGCAGCCCCGCTCCCGTGTGTAACTGTCTAATAGATCCCCTCGCCTTCTTGCTGGTCACACGTTAAGTGAGAGAGAACATGAGACACCAGGCAGGCCACACCTCCTGCCACCGCCAGCCCCACCTGGGACCGCGTCCCATCCGCCTTTGCAAACCCAGTTGGACTGAGCCAGGGAGGGAATCAGCCTCCTCAAGCTTGGAGCCAAGACTTCCAATGGTCTTATGGCCTCACAATAAGTTAGCGGGGGAGGTGGAGGGGCTCTGGGCGGGGCGTTGGGGGTCCATGGCTGCTGGGGTCCGGCCGTGGCTTCAGGCTTCCCGTCCGTTTCCTGAGGGGAGCGAGTAGGAGGTCAAGATTCTCACACTCAGATTCACGCTGGGGCCAGGCAGCATAGGGGTGAGCTAGTGGGCCGGGTGGGGACTGTGGCGAGCTGGAGGGCACCCGCCCGCTCCCTGCAGCCCAGAGCTGCCGTGAGTGGATGCGGGGCCCGTGGACGCGGAGGTGCGGGTTTTTTAAGGGGAACTGGGATTCTGGGTTTTTATGTCAGCTGTTTTAAGTTCCAGTGTTGGCACGGAACTGAAAGCATTTTTAAAAAACCATCTGTTGATAACATCAAATGTTGGCCGGCTTTGTCGATGAGGCGGCGATTACCGACAGCTAACTTCACTGAGTGTTTGTCACACACGGGGGTCGGTTTCGGACAGGGGTCACCCTCACGGCAGTGCTTCCCAGGCGAGGGCGTGGGCGCGCCGTGAGTCACCTGCCCGCGGTCACTGTCCTTGCCGCTCACGGGCCCGGGCGGTACCCCCGGGAACTCGGAGTCCTGCTGGCAGGCACGCAGGCCGGTGTGGGAAATGCAGCGACTTATTTCCCTGCTCCATTCAAGTCAACCTCTGCTGCCCCTTAAAACACACACACACCTGTTTCCTGGGATTTCCCACCTGGGGTGGTGATCTCGGGGTTCCCGGAAATGACCGTGTTAGTTTCTGAGTCGCAGGTAGGTGGCTTGGCGTGGGGTTTCCCAACTTAACGGAACCCCGCAGCGCTGACTAAGGTGGGCTGAGCGGTGGGAGGTGCCCGCCGCCTGCTCCAGGCTGTGGCTCAGCCCTGGGCCTGCTGATGTGAAAATTCTGAGATCCCGAATAAACATTTGTGGGAGGAAAGCTGGGGGAAATAAAGATTTGAGTGTCGGGTGTTTGACCCTTTTTACGCCATCAGCACCTATAGATGCTTTAAGATCATTTTTCGTGAGAATTTTCAGCTGAAAATATTCAAGAACACCCGAATAATGGGTAATATACTTATTTTTATAATATTCATTGCAAATTGACTTTTTAAATTAAATTCAAACTATCGTGGCGTGT
Organism: Myotis nattereri; assembly: GCF_964212035.1. Taxonomy (NCBI): domain Eukaryota; kingdom Metazoa; phylum Chordata; class Mammalia; order Chiroptera; family Vespertilionidae; genus Myotis; species Myotis nattereri. The sequence continues at coordinate 3,144,238 of NC_138090.1, forward strand.
GGGATGGTTTCTGTTTCGGACGCGTGGCAGTTAACTGGTTGAACAAGGATTCTTTTTCTCTTTTCTTTTTTTTTTTTTTGATCACTGCCTCTTTAATTCTTTTCTGTCATTGCCTCTGGTTGTCATTTTTTGCACATACGCTCACAGACACCTGTGGTTCAACACACACCTGAGCACGTACAGTGCTTACATGTGGACTAACACACATGTGCACACTTACACGGACCCAGTAGATACATGTGTGGGTGTGTGAATGCACACACGTGTGGTTCAGTGTGTAGGTGTGCATACACACGTGGTTCAGTACACAGATGCGTACACACTTGCCTGTGGTTCGTCCTAACATGTGTATGTGCTTGGCGGGGTTCAGACATACCCAGGGAGTGGGGGTCTCACTGTCCCCCGAGTGACCCCCCCCATCCTGCCTGGGCCTCGAAGTGAGGAGAGAAGTTCTCTTACGCTGGCGTGGGGAGGGGGAGGGGGCGCCTCCTGTTGGGAGTGGCTCCCATCCCTCACCTGAGTCAGGATCCCAGGCCGCCCCCGATGGTTGACATCGGCTGATCCCCAGCGTCCCTGGAAGGCGGGGGTCAGGGTCAGGGGTCAGTGTGACATTCCCAGGAGCGCCGTTGGCTGTGCAGGTCCGCCCCGTGAGTCCGTCAGGGAAGACCTGGCCCACCCTTGCGGTGGGCGGCTGAAGGGGCGTGTGGGTTTTTCTGGGGTGCCATGTGGAGTCTGACCCCATCGTGCGTGTCCTTTGTGCACGAGTGTGCGTGTGCACGCCTACCATGCAGTGGGCGCCCGCACAGGTGTGCAGGCCGCTGTGGACGCCTGGGGGAGGAACGCTTGCTCCCCCCTTGTACCTGTGCGGGTGCACTGCGCCCTCTGCTGGCCGGGCCAGGGCACAGCGGCAGCGTCTGGCTGACCAGGTCCCCCACCTGAGCCCCAGGTCAGCAGGCTGGCGGGGGAAGCGAGGCGGTCAGAGCCTTGTGGACTCGGGGCCTTTCACCTCCCACCCAGACTCGCATTTCACTCCAGGGGCTTCGCGGGGTCCCTGTCCTTTGGTAAAGAGGTGGCGGCTACTCGGGCAGGTGGCAGGAGATGCTGTGAGACGCCCCTGGACGTTGGCGTGTGGTGTGTGGGGAGCAGAGGGGGGATCTGTCTGTCTAAACTCACTTCACATACAAGGTGGGGAACCAAGGAGGTGGCGAGGGGAGAATGGCCAGTCGGGTAATCACGGAGAGGGTAACACTGGTCCGCGATGTGGTCAGAGCTCTACCTCCCGCCCCCCCCCCCATTTCTGTGCCTCTCACAGATACTCTCCAATCTCTGGGAGTCCGTATCTTCCATATGAAGGCCCACTTCCCAGATGATGTCACGGAGCTTAGCAATGCCACACCAGCCCCTGCAAGCGTCCACCGGAGGACCCGCGGTGTCTGCTTTTAAATGCCAGGCTCCGTGCTGCACAGCCCCCAGGACCCGGACCCCCTCGTGCTCCGTGGCCCCCGGCCGGCCTCCCGGGGCCTCCCTGCCTCTCGTGCTGTGGCCTCCTCCTCCAGGCTGGTGGCAAAGAAAACTTAGTCACCAGCGGGTCCTGCTCGGGACCCCAGCAGCCAGGCTGTCCACCCTTCTGTTGGGTGTTTGGGGAGAGCAAGCCCAACCTTTCCCAACACTCTGTCACTTCCTGGAGCAGAGAAGTTGGGAGCCGCCTCCGCCGGCCGGGCTGTCCGGCGTTCAAGGTTATCCAGATAGCGCGCGGCTCATTTGCATGGTGCGCGGAGCGCGCGTGGGCCGGGCGCGCAGATAAGGTCTGCGGGCCCACGCTGCGGTTGTCCAGGCATTATCACGGGCTTCCTTAAGCTGGGATGAATATGTAAATCGCTCGCCCGGGCCTCCCGGTCCCCCGGTCCTGGGGGCCGCCTCCGCCGCGGCAATTCCGAGGGTAAAATTGATTAATATTTGTTTTCAAAATGACACGCCGTGATGTATGGGCCCTTTTACAACTTAAATTAATACTTTAAAGAGATGAATGGTCTCTACAGAGGGTGTTAAAGTTCAAGCCCAGGGAATTTGCATATTTATATTGCAGACAACTGATAGTAATTGTGGGAACGGGCTGGAAGGCTGTTCGTTTGTCAATTTCAGCGGGGTGCGCTCCAGCCCGGACCTCATTAACTCCGCAGCCTCGGTGCCCCCGCCCCGCTGGACAGGGCTGGCGGCTGGGCACTCGGGGCCTGTGTCCAGGCCACAGTCCCACCTCCTGGTCCCCGGGAGGCGGAACCCCCTCTGGTCTGAGCACCTGTTTGGGGGGACAAACATACGGGGTGGAGGCGAGGGCAGGTGCCATGATGCTCGTGGAATCTCATCCAGGTGGAATCACACGGTCTTGGTCTTTTTGTACCTGGCTGATGTCACTCAGCATGGTGTCCTACCCGTGCGGTCCCAGGTGGACTGTTGGACCTCTCGGAGCCTCGACTTTCCTCCTCTGCAAAATGGGGAGAAGTCAGAGGTGGAATAAGGATCGAGTCGCATCACGCGGTCACAGTGTCTAGCAGTGGCGAGAGCTCCATAAACAGCCCATCGAGACCCTCTCCCACCCCCGGCCATGGCAGGGAGAGCTGCCGCCCGTGGGCCAGGCCAGCGGAGGATGGGGTGCTGATGGGAATCGCTCTGCTGGAGAGTCAGGGGAGGCCTGGTCCTTCTTCCCAGCCTCAATCCCAGGTTGAGAACCTTGGAACCAGCGAAGGCCCTCAGGTACCCTCACCGCTCATCCTCTCTTCTCTCTCTCACCAACTGCTTTCTCCCCGTCTCTTGTGGGGACTGCCAGTCCAGGGGCCCACCTCTCCGCCCCAGGCCAGATCACGTGCTTCCAGGCCTCCGTTCAGGAGACCTCGCCTGCCTGGGAGCAGGGATGGGTCCAGAACGGGGCCTGGGGTTCCTCAGCGTCAGTCCTCACCTACGGGCCCTCTGCTGGGAGAGGCGCGGGCTGCGCTCACCCTCACTCGCCCCCCGCACTCAGCACGGCCAGGGGTGCCTGTGAGGACGCTGCCTCCCCCTCTGGCTGGTGGTCCCCAGGGCTGGTCCCCTCCTGCGGCTCCCAAACCCCTTCTTGGTCCCATGCGGCCTCCCAGGCCCCCTCTCCTGACACCCAGGCACACGCCTGTGGGGGCGGCTGGTTGTGAGCGTCCCGGGACCCCTGCCTCTGGTTCTTTTCCCACTGCTCTGTCCTTCCTCGTGCGTCCTGCCCCAACCCCAGCTCGGCCACGTCCCCTCCAGAGGCAGGGGGCGGGGGTCAGCCTGGCCAGGAGTCCGTGGCCCGAGGAGGACATACAGCATCTCAAAGTGAAGGGCCCAGGGGCCGGGCTGCAGGGATGGAGCCCTGGCTTCATCGTGTCATTGGAAAGGGAAGGAGGAGCACCCAGCACTGAGGGCACTGGGTCAGCGCGGGCGGCAGTCAGCTGGGCGGGCGGGCGAGCGCTCTGAGTGTGCGACTGCCCCCCCCCTTACCTTAAAAACCTGAACAATGGGGCCGTGGAGGGGGTGTCGCTGCCCGGCCTCTGAGTCACCGCATACTCCCATGTGCTCAGCCACACGTCGTGTGAGTCATCCCCCGCGCGGGGTATTTTGGGACTGGGTGCTGTTTTCCTGACAATTGCAGAAAAGATCAAATATTACAGAGGTGATAAAAGGTACCGCAAATTCATATGACCCAGCTCAGTGCTCGTCCAGAACCGGGGCCTGGAAGGGAGCGGGGGTGTGAAGTCATCGCCCAAGGTTCTTTGGGGGGAGCGGGGGGGGGGGGTGGAGGGGATGGTGGGGACAGTTAAATGCTAAACACACCCCTTTCCGCTGTAGTCAGAATTCGGGGTGAGTCTGACATCTTTAAGGAGTCTTCTCAGGCCAAAGGCGGACCGTGTGGCATTGTGGTCCGGTTCCCGACGGCCCCTCCCTCAGCGGAGCTGTGCCTTCCAGACTCTCTGGTCTGTAGATGGGGTGTGTGGGGGGCAGGGTGTGGGTGGAAGTGGGGGTGGAGGGAACGGGCCCCCGGCTCCAGCCGGCAGTGAGCCCATAGCCGGGGAAAGGGCCGCGGCTGGTGCTTGTACTTTGATGAAGATTTAAAGGGAGTGGCCCTGGCTGGTGTGGCTCAGTGGATAGAGCGTCGGCCTGTGGACCCGACGGTCGGGGGTTTGATTCTGGTCAAGGGCACGGACCTCGGTTTCAGGGCCTCGTGCAGGAGGCAAACAATCGATGTGTTTCTCTGACATGGATGTTTCTCTCTGTCTTTCCCTCTCTCTTCCACTTTCTGGGAATCAATGGAAAAATATCCTCGGGTGAGGATTAAAAAAAAAAGAAAAGAAAAGAATGATGGGGAGTGGCCCTGCTGGTGTGGCTCAGTGGGTTGGGGGTGGTCCCCTGGACCGAGGTCGCTGGCTGGATTCCTGGTCGGGGCACATGGCCTGGGTTGCAGGCTCCATCCCTGGTAGGGGATGTGCAGGAGGCAGTGGATCCATGTTTCCCTCTCACGTCGATGTTTCTCTCTCTCTCCCTCTTCCTTCCTGGCTCTCTAAATTCAATAAGAAAAAATATATAAAAAGATTTATGGGGAATGCAGCGATGCCGAGTGGCTTATGGACCTCCACAATAATAGAGAAACTGAGTCACAGCGTGACAGGCTCCCCGGGAGTTGTGAGGGGGCCAGCCCCTAAACTAGGGGTGAGCATCACCTGCCCCGACCTGGATGTCCCCCCTGCTGCCACACTTCCTCTCTCCCGCCATTGCCGGCCAGTCAGTCATTTCCTCTTTGTGGGCCTCAGTCTCCCCACCTGTAACCTCAAACTAGATGAGGAGTCAAGTCCGATCCAGCCTGAATGCTCTCTGCCAGGCATCTGTTTATCCGGCTCCGGGGTCGCGGAGGTCGGGACCCCTGGCCCCTGGGAGGCCAGGTCCGCAGGGCACGGGGCAGTCCCAGGAGCAGGGCTCGGCCCAGGTACCCGGGTGCCAGCCTTCATTGCATTCGGCGCGCATGTCCGCCTCTCAGGCTGCGGGGCTGTCTCTTCCTATTAGTTTAACAAGCCCCGGGACTAATGAGATCGCTCTGTAATTGAACCTTTTCGCGGGCCCCTCGGTAATGAAATTATGCTAATTTGCATTCAGCGCCAGCAGGCGTCCGTCACGCGGGAGCAGCCGGTGGGGCGGCGGGAATGCGCGGCTAATTCTCCCCGAAATGAACAAACCTGGCGGGAGTATGACTTCATCTCCTGCCCCTTCCCCTGCCCCCTCCCCGCCTCTCCCGCTCTGTCCTTTGGTCCCTGGTGGGGTGGGGTGGGGCGGGCTGGGAGGGGCGCGGAGCACGGCCTCTCCACGGCGTGGCAGCACGGGCCCGGGAGCCGCGGGACGCTGCCCGGCCGCCTGTGCGCCTGGGAGGAGGCTGCGTCCCAGCACGTGTGCAGCCTGAGCGGGTGTCTGGGCGTGCAAACAGCTGCATGTGTGCGGGAGGCTGGGTGGGAGCCCGCCTGCAGGCATGGGAGGGCGTGTGCCTGTGCCAGTCGCATGACCCAGGGTGACAGCAGGCATCTGTGATGTCGGCTGGGAACGTGTGCCTGAGGGAGCCGGTGTGTGCACGCCTTTGTTGGCGAAGTTCCGCACCTGTTCGAGTGGGAACGGCTGCACACATCTGCGCCTGTCATTGTGTGCGTCTGTGTGTGCCGCAGACATAAGGACATTTGCGCCGGGTCCGGGGGTGTGGGCAGGCGACTGTGGGTGTGTGTCTGTGCGCAGGGCTGCGGGGGCCTGTGTCAGTATGGACGGGACGCCGGTGTGTGTGTGTGTGTGTGTGTGTGTGTGTGTGTGTGTGTGTGTGTGACAGGTGCCCGTGTGAATCTATGTCTTCGGCCACGTGTCTGGGCGCACCCGCTCTCCGGGGGTGCCCCGTGGCCTGGGAAGCGTGGCGCACAGTGAAGCTACGGAGAAACCACGGGAGGGAAGACGAGACCCCCTCCCGTTCGCTGGGCCCCAAGGAAGCCTCCTGGGCTCCCGGGTGAACCCGGAATAGCTGAGACTGATTTTCTGGCCCGGCTGCTGGATGGGGGCTGGGAGGAGTTTGATTTGATGTAGAAAGAGCTTGCTGTTCCTCGCTCACCTGAGACTGTGCAGTAAAAGCCGCTCTGGCTTCCTTGGGAAATATGGGGTCCCTGCGTGCCAGGGGGCCTGGATGGCGGGGGGGCAGTGGGCTGGGGGGAAGGAAGCCACTGAATGACCCCTGCCTGTCAGTCGCTCATCGTCCCCTTCGGGCCAGACTCTGCCTTCCCCGAGTCCCCGTTTTCCTGGCTGATGTGATTTCTGAGACCTTCCCAGCCGCGCCACGGCGCTAAGAACTGCGGCTTCGGTGCAGTGGCTCTTATCATGTGACAGAGAAACGCCTGGGCGCAAATGAGATCATTGATGTGCTAGTGTGCGTGCGCGCGCGCGCGTGTGTGTGTGTGTGTGTGTGTGTGTGTGTAACTGACGCACATGAAGGAACACAGCACGCAATGTCCAAATAATAACAAAGATGTGGTACTTTTTATTGTAAATTCCATAGAGTCCATCGATCCTCCCAGAATGCTTTCACCAAACTCTCCTGTTCATTAAGAACCTATGGTTGCAACTGACGAACGAGTGTCATTCAGAAAAGTGACACAACTAAAACATATGTCAAAACCTCATCCATCGCCCGGCCGGCATGGCTCAGGGGTTGAGTGTTGACCTGTGAAGTAGGAGGTCATGGTTTGAGTCCTGGTCCGGGTACATGCCCGGGTTGTGGGCTTGATCCCCCATAGGGGGCATGCAGGAGGCAGCCGATCAATGATTCTCTCTCCATACCCCTGCCATGCCAAGTTCAAGCTACCAGGTGATGTCACTGAACTTGGAGCTGTGAAGAGATGCACACAGCACCCAGGTATATGGTATTTTTACCATAAAGATATAATAGATGTAAATACCACAAGAGCACAGGTAATCCTATACAATAAAAGCCTAATATGCAAATCGACCAAAAGGCGGAATGACCCTTGGAACGTCCAGTCACTATGACACGCACTGACCACCAGGGGGCAGACTCTCAATGCAGGAGCTGCCCCCAGCCCACAGGCCCCAGGCCAGCCAAGGCGGGTGCCAGCGGGGGGCCTCCCGATCCCAGTCGTCCCACAGATGGGCCCTGATCGCCAGCCAGGCCTAGGGACCCTACCTGTGCATGAATTTCGTGCACCGGGCCTCTAGGAGTAAAATAATTAGTAAAAGTAAGTGATGAGTGTTTGAGGATTGTCTTTGTTTTCAGTACAATGTATTCAATTGTAAATGATATAATGTCATTGTTCCTCATATAATTTATTTCATTGTAAATCATATCGTTGCTCTGGCTGGAGCTATACCCGTGTTGAATAGAAGTGGTGGAAGCACTTGGTTTTTCCCGTAGGGGGGTGCTTTCCGTGTCTCGTTCACCATGCATTATGACGTCAGCTGCGAGTCTTTCATAAATGCCCGTTAGCGTGTCTAGTAACGGCCCTTGTCTTCCTGTTTGGGTTATGTCAAATGCTTTGCTTCCTGCATCAGTGAGATGGTTACATGTTCCTTTTCTTTCATTCTAGTAATGTGGCATATGATATCCACTGATTTCAAAAATATTTTTTTATTTGATGGTTTTAGAGAGAGAGGAAGGGAAAGAGAGAAACATCCATTTATTGTTCCACTTATGTATGCATTCATTGATTGTATGTGCCCAAACCCACAACTTTGGCGTATAGGGGCGATGGTCCAACCAATGGAGCTCCCTGGCCGGGGCCTATACCCACTGGTGTTTGAATGGTGAGCCACACGTGCATTAGTAGGATACGTCCCACGTGGCCGTGGTGGATAGTTCTTTAAATATACAGCTGGATTGGGTTTGCTTATATTTAGTTGAGGATTTTTGCATCTGTATTCATAAGACATATCAGTCTACAGTTTCTTCTTTTTGTTGCTAATCCTCTCCAAAGATATTTTTCTATTGGTTTTCAGAGAGAGTGGAAGGGAGGGTGGGGGGAGAGACACAGAGAGAAACATTGATGTGAGAGAGACACAGCCATTGGTTGCCTCCCATTTGTGCCCCCACCAGGGCTGAGAATCCTGCAGCCAAGGTACTTGCCCTTGACCGGGAATCAGACCCTCGAGCCTTAGGTCCACAGGCTGACGCTGTGACCACTGATCCAAACCGGCCGGGGCTATAGTTTTTTGCTTATATTTTTTTGTGTCTGACTTTGGTATCAGGGTAAGCGGACCCCAGCACAGCAAGGCCTTGTTCCCACCAGGGTTTGAACCCCATCTGCGGATGCCAGCCCGGGCTCTTCACCCACCCCAGGCCCCCAAGTTCTTTTAAAATGAGTTGACACCCCACAACTCACCCTCCAAGCATCCCCAGGGTTCCTCTGAAGCCCACAGGCCACCATGCTCTCCTGCAGAGCAAATTCCTCGTTTCGGCTTCTATAGGTTCATCAAGAACGGAGCATTGTGGGTACAGAGATTCTGTAGAGAGAGGGCTGTGTGTGTGTGTGTGTGTGTGTGTGTGTGTGTGTGTGTAAACTGACATTGAATTAGCCTTCATTTTAAGTCTCCATGCAGCAATTATGACTTCTGAATAGCAGTGCTTGCTACTGAGGCTGGTCGCCTAAGCAGGGCGCGTGATTGTTATAATTACTGTGTACCTAATGACGCCTAATGAAGAGCAATCGCACACAGAGCGCGCCGGCTGCGCAGCCTGGTGGTCCGGGCTCCGGAGCGGGTGCGGGGGTTCCGAGGCCTGCGTGGGGCTCTTAGGGAGACGCCAGGCTGCCTGTCTGCTGGAGACCGGGGCCTGCAGGGCGTGCGGGAAGAGAGAACTCCCAGAAAGCATGTGCTGGCACCCGCTCAGAGGCTGTGAGTGTGGCGGTGGCTGACCTGGGGCCATCCTTCTTCAGCCACTGACTTCGAGGTCGTCCATTCATGCTAATTCCAGGCCCCGTGGGGAGTCTGCTGGGGGAAGGCAGAAGTGGATAGCGCCGCACGGCCTGGGTGTGTGTGTGTGTGTGTGTGTGTGTGTGTTTATAAAAGCGATGCCTCATTTTTTTTTACAGCGGACTATGTGCCAAGCAGTTTCCATTCACTGTCTCACTTAATTCTCGCTACAGCCCCATTTTACAGATGGGGAAGTTGAGGCCCCAGGCTTTATTTGGATGGGAGGCAGCAAGCTACCGCCCGCGGGCCCAGTTCTGCCCTCCGTGCATTTGGGTAGTTAAAGCTTGATCGGAACCTGCCACACTCCTGGTGTCCTCATTGTCCCGGCTGCCCTGGGGTTGAGGGGTTGGGACGCAGGGTGCGTGGCCCTCAACGCTGAAAACATTTCCTCTCTGACCCTTTCTGGGAAAAGCCTGCCAACGTCAGGTTGGCTGCCAAGACAAAGAGCACACCCTCACTGTGAGATGCAGGAGCCCTTCTGGAAGCAAGACGCAGGGAGGAAGGTGCTCGCGTGGCCTGCTCTGTCTGCAGGGGTGGTTGACAGGTCGGCTCCCCCCTGCGTGGACGTTCCCGCCTCTCCACAGACCCAGAGCCTCCGACACGCGGGAAAGGGTGCAGCGTTGGTCCTGCCCTCACTTCCGCTGCCCTTGGCCTTGAACACCCCGACCAGACAAGAGCGCTGCTCCAATCCCCGGTGGCGGGGGCGGAGCCTCGAGGTAGGTCAGCCTCAGGCAGCGGTTCTCAACCTGTGGGTCACGACCCCTTTGGGGGTCAAACGACCCTTTCACAGGGGCCGCCTAAGACCATCGGAAAACACATCTATAATGACATGTTGTTTTTGTGATGAGTCACTATGCTTTAATGATGTCCAATTTGTAACAATGAAATCGGGGGTCACCCCAACAGGAGGCACTGTACTAAAGGGTCGCGGCCTTAGGAAGGTTGAGAACCACTGGCCTCAGAGGCTGGGAGGAGGGGCGTGGCCAGGGTTTCACCAGGTTCCTGGGGGTTCTGGGGCCCCTTGAGGTGACCAGCTCCCCATCTGCACTTCTCCCTGCGCTTAGCACAGCGTGGGTGCTGAGCACACGCCACAGTGCAGGCATCTGCGTGCCCGCCTCTACGTCTACCTGCTGGTTGGCTTGAGAACAACCGCAGACCACCGGGAGGCCGGCAGGGGGCAGCTGGCGAGGGGTGCGCGGAAAGCACGAGCCCTCCGGCCTGGGCATCTGGGAGGAAATACTGATAATCGTGTGGCCCCGATGATGACAGTTAGTACCAGGGACCCCGCACCCCCACCCAGGGCTGCCCTGGCCCTGCCCCGGCCCCTCCGCTCCCTCTCCAGCCCTCGCTCCCTGCGGCAGCGGGACCTGGCCTCCTGGTTAATGGGGTATTGTCCCTGCTCCGCAGGAACAAGGCGAGCTCAGCTGGCCTTCGTCACAGGTCACTTGCTTCAGACAAATCCGCAGGGACGGGCGGATGCTCCGAGGGGCGGGGGCGGGAGGCGCGGGCAGGGCTGCAGGTGCTGGGGGCTGTGACGGGCCGCAGCCCAGCGGGGTGGGTGAGTCCTGCTCACCGCATGACCCGGAACCCAAATGCTCAGGCTGTCTGGGGAACAGGTGTCCCCGGAAAGCAGGCTGCTCTCCCTCAGCCTCTGGCCACTGGGAGCCAGACACGTCTGCGTGGCGGGCGGTGTGTCCGTGCACCGGGGGTGTTTAGCATCCTCCTGGCTGCCACCCAGTAGAGGACAGCAGCGACCTCCCTCCCAGGCACCCCCAGGTGAGAACCACGGTCTTGGAGGAGGACTTGTGGTGTTTTCTGGAACCAATCTCATCGGCAGCCAGGCAGCACAGCTGGGCGGAGGGGACGGCTTAGGCCTGGCCGGAGAGCCTCCCGCCACTGGGCAGAGGACATGAGCCCCCGAGGAGAGATGAGGGGCAGCCCCTGTGAACCCCAAGGCATGGCTGCATGGGAGGTGGTGCGGGCTGCAGCTGTGCCCAGGGCTTCCTGGGGGAGGTGAGAAGTGGGCTGGCCCCGGGAGTGGGCTGGATTGGGGAGGGGAGGGGGGCACTTCTCCCAGGTGGTGGAGAAAGCCTGAGCAAAGGCCCTGGGGCATGCACCGTGTGTGGGACAGTGTGAGGATGAGCCTGGGCACAGGCTGGGCACCTGCCAGGGAAGGGAGTGGAAATAATAATAATAATAATAATAATAATAATAAAGTAATAATAGCAGCAAACAACTACCTTGACTTTGAGTACTGACCATGGGCCAGGTGTTTCAGGGCATCTCGCTTGCATCATCTCATCTCATTTCATCCTCAAAAAACTCTAAGGGAGATCAGATCACCATTCTCATCTCCCAGGTGAGGAAGCTGAGGCTCCAGGTGTCTGGTGTTGTCATGCAAAGGCCCAAGATTTTAAATCCAAAGTGATGGCTTCTTTTGAAATGTCAGGAGATTTGGCAAAACTGGGCCTCCATTCCTCCATTCCCCCATTCCTGCATAGCAACCATTGGCCAAGGTGCGTCTCCTGTGAGAGGGACATTTGCTCTTCAATTTACCACAAGCCCCACCAGTCCCTATCGCCTCCTGCACCCACATGGGCTTGCCCATGCACATTGCCCGTCTGCCCCATAGGCATTTGAGTTTGTAACCCTGGGGGGGGAAAGGGGCCACGAGGGAGAGTGGGGGTGGATGTGGGGGTGCAGGGAGAATGTAGTTCCCCCTTTCCCAGCTCTGGGGATAAGGACCCCAGCCTCCAGGCAGCCTGTGGAGGAAGTCTCCCCCCACCCCCGCCACCCATCTGTGATCTGTGCTCTATGCCCAGGCCTCCTGCTGAGAGAGCAGCTCAGCAGGGGAGGCCGAGGCAGGGGCACCCGTGGGGCCGCCTGGAGGAGACAGGGAAAATATTTCCCCAGGGGAAGCCAAACACGACTGTTTGTTTTCGTTGCTTAAATTATACGTGTTATTTATTTTTAAAGTGGCCTGTCATTATTGGTGAATGGGGAAGGCACCCGGCCTCCCAATGCAATCAAAATTTTGGATATTGCTGTGCAGTTATTAAGTAATGAGCTCTTCGTCTCCGGCAAATGCGCTGTGTGAAGCCCTCAGGGGCCGGGTTTTTCCTTATGGGGTAACTGCAGCCCAGGCGGAGGGGGTGCCTGGGTCCGGGAAAGGGGGCGGGGCTTCCAGACCCTCTGCATCCATTGTAGCTCACGCATCCGCTTGCATAGTCATTCAAAGTATGTAGTGGCTGCCTGTCCAGGCTCTGGGAGCAGAGCAGTGAGAGATACTATTGTAAATGACAAAGCCATCGCTTCCACGGTGCTTACTGTGGGGCCACGTCCGCATATCTTAACTCCTTGGATTATCCCAATTTTACCTGAGAAGTAAATGATGCCCACTTTACAGATAGGAAAACAGGCACAGAAAGGCACAAGAGACACAGGTGTCTTTGGTGAGGGAGACAGACAACGAACAGGGAATTTCAGGGCCGCGGAATCCCGGAGCAGGGTCCCTGATGGAGAGGCCGGGCGGGATCCGCGCCAGATGAGAGGGGCGGAGGCGGCCTCGGTGGGCAGGTGGTGGGGAGCGGGAGCCAAGCCCAGAGAGATTGGGCAGGAGAGGAGCTGGTGCCCAGGCCCTGAGGGGGAGTGAGCGTGGAGTCAGTGAAGAGACAGGAAGAAGGGGTGAGGGCAGAGGGGGTGTGGCTTTGCTGAGAAAGCCCAGTGCCCGCTGACTTCTCAATGGCTCCGTGATGGCCCTGGGCTGGCGGGGGGGGGGGGGGGGTGTCACCGGTGCCAAGGCAGGGGGTGAGGATGGCTGGAGGTGGGTCTCCCAGGGTGTAGATGGAACTCAGAGGTTTTTTTTTTTTGGTTTTTTTTTAAAAATATATTAATTGATTTCAGAGAGAGGGAGAGGGAAAGAGAGAGAAAAACATCTATGATGAGAGAGAATCATGGATCAGCTGCCTCCTGCACGCCCCACACTGGGGATGGAGCCCGCAACCCAGGCCTGTGCCCTGACCCAGAATGGAACCGTGACCTCGGGGTTCATAAGTCGATGCTCAACCACTGAGCCCCGCCGGCCGAGCTCAAGCTCCATGTTCAAGGCCACTAAGCAAACAGGAGGCAGAGCCAGGATTAGAATTTAGTTCTGGGTCTCCCTGTCCTTAACCACTGAGCAACACGGCCAGGGACCTTGTTCCACTCAGCAGGTGAGACTGGCTCCTTGAGAAATAAGGACCAGTGTGGGCACATGCGTGGTGCCAAGGGAGCGAACCCCGGAGGGGGGCCCTGGGGGCCGAGGGACGTCAAGGGAACGACTCCCCCGTGCAGCTGCCTCGAAGGAGAGGCCCCCCCCCCCACCCCCGAGGCCTGGCTGGGAGGCACTCTTGGCATCTCACGCTCCCTCCGTACTGCAAGGCCGGGCGGGGAGAAACACTCCATCTCGACGGAAATCATTTGTTTTGTTCCCCCTTCCCACTGGGCTCTCCCCGGAGACCCAGGTGCTAATGAAATCAAACGAAATGAAAATGGGTAAATTATTGCCAAGCTGTGAACACCTCCACGGGGCCACGCCTCGCTAGTTTCCAATACCACCCCACCGGCGGCCGCCGAGACGCCCGTAGTGCCGTCCCACGGGCGAGGCGGAGGGAGGGAGGGACAAAAGAGACAAGATATTCCATCAGGAGGTCGCCGACCCCGGCTTTCCTATAATTATAGCGCTGCGTCCTGGCCCGCTGGACTGATGGCTGAGCCTGTTGGCAAATTAGTGGTGGTGGCGGCAGGGGGTGTGTGTGGCTCCTGTGGGGTCAGGCGCCCAGGGTGGGGGAGGCGGGATGGATGGAGAGGAGAGGCTGAGGCTGGGAGCGGCCGATCATGGGGACTCAAGGCCGATACGTTTTCATTCAGGACCTGGGAGCCTGGCCCCCGCGGAGAGCAGGCTCCGGCCCGCACTGGCCCCTTGGCCTGGAATCGGGGTACCCGGACTCATCTGACTTACTTCCCTGGCTTTGCCTCAGCCTTTTCTGTCCTTGTCAGACGGGGAGTGAGACCATCCACTGTGGAAGGTTATTAACAGCCGCGTCTCTCCTCGCAGGGCACGCGCTCTCTGCGGTAAAATGACACATGGCATGTGCTCTCTGAGCCTTTATTCCTTTTTTTTTTTTTAAATATATATATTTATTGATTTCAGAGAGGAAGGGAGAGGGAGAGAGAGACAGAAACATCCTTGATGAGAGACAATCGTTGATCAGCTGCCTCCTGCATGCCCCACACTGGGGATCGAGCCTGCAACCTGGGCCTGTGCCCTTGACTGGAATCGAACCTGGGACCCTTCAGTCCACAGGCTGGTGCTCTATCCACTGAGCTATAACAGCTAGAACTCTGAGCCTTTATTCTAACACATGCTGTGAATTTTTAGCCCGTGTTGTTTGACACGGAGTATTGCTCCCCCCGATCACGTACGCGTTACGATGTTTTGCAGGATCTGCTCAGGGGCCAGGGGTCCGGGTGTTGTGGTTGAGCAGCCTGAGCCTACGACAGGTAGGAGGTGGTGGATGAGCACCCGGCCTCCTGCCCTCCGGTGGGGCAAGCTGTGAGGACGAGGCCGTCCTTCATGGCGCTGAGCCCGGCGCCCACAGCAGTAACCCGCTCACCAGTGGACCCGTGGTGGCTCCCTCCCAGGCCCCTCTCACTTCCCCACCCTCCCGTGCTTCCTGAGCTCATTCCTTTTTCTTTTTTAAAAATATGTTTTTGCCGAAACCGGTTTGGCTCAGTGGATAGAGCGTCGGCCTGCGGACTGAAAGGTCCCAGGTTCGATTCCGGTCAAGGGCATGTACCTGGGTTGTGGGCACATCCCCAGTGGGAGGTGTGCAGGAGGCAGCTGATCAATGTTTCTCTCTCATCGATGTTTCTAACTCTCTATCCCTCTCCCTTCCTCTCTGTAAAAAAATCAATAAAATATATTTTTTAAAAAATAAATAAAAAAATAAAAATATATTTTTATTGATTTCAGAGAGAGGAAGGGAGAGGGAGGGAGAGAGAGAGAGAAACATCACTGATGAGAGAAAATCAGGCATCGGCTGCCTCCTGCACGACCCCCACACTGAGGATCAAGCCCACAACCCGGGCCTGTGCCCTGACCAGGAATTGGACCGTGACCTCCTGGTTCATAGGTCGACACTCAACCACAAGCCACGCCGGCCGGGCCTAGTTTTTGATCCGGGTGCGGGGTGGCTGGGTGTGTTCATTCGTGAAAATTAAGCCATCTGTCCGCGTGGATTCGTGCGCCTCTATTGTGCCTGATATGCTTCGATTGATTTCTGTGTAAATATATTAACGCCATCCCCGCATACACCTGCTGGGGACATGCTGGGGCCACAAGCGAGGAGCGAGATGGCATCCGGGGAGCTGCATGAGCGAGCAAGGGTCTGCTGGCGGGAGTCGGAAGGGGACCCTGGGAGAGGCCTTCTCCAGCGTTTCATCAGGGCGCCAGGACATAGGCTGGAATAAGCAAGAATCCATTGAATCGGGGCACAGGATTTAATGCCCAGGGACACTCCCCAGGAGAGGGGGGCAAACGCACAGCCAGGGGGGCTTTTAGGCGCCGGGAGGAAGCCATGGCCGGTCGGAGAGGGAGCAGACGCCTGAGCGGCCCTGGGAGCTGGCAGAGGCGGGAAAAGGCCGAGGAAAGGGACTTGCACTGTTGTACGAGGCCAGAAGGCCCATGTTTCACTGGGGGGTCCAGAGGGCCCCCCCGTCATCAATGACCTTGGGACACATTGGTGAGAGGGAGGGGCACCAGCTCACTAAGAAACTCAGCGGACACTCCTCTGCAGACCAAGGATGCAGGTAGGCGAGCATGCCAGGTTGGCTCAGTGGATAGTGCGTCGGCCTGCACACTGAAGAGTCCCGGATTCGATTCCCAGTCAGGGCATGTGCCCTGGTTGCGGGCTCCACCCCCAGTGGGGGGCATGCAGGAGGCAGCCGGTCCATGACTCTTTCTCATCATTGACGTTTCTATCTCCTTCTCCCTCTCCCTCTCCCTCTGAAATCAATAAAAATATATTTAAAAAAACAGGAAAGGAAAAAAAAAAGGTTGCTGGTAGGAGAGGTGGCCGCAGACCGGGGCTTTGCTAACAGCCATGGGGTGGTGGGTGCCTGCGGTATCGGAGGCCGGGGGCTGCGATGATCATAATGACTCGCAAGGTCAGGAGGGCAGCCGTGGCGGCTTGACCTGCGGGAACGGAGAAGACGAATAACGGAACTGGTGTCCCCAGAGGCGAGATGGTCAGGCAGCCGATAGGGCCGAGGCTCAACGTCCACAGACAGCAGGGCAACCGCGGAGGGACAGGCCTAGGACCTTCCGCTTCCAGCCGAGATGGAGCAGCAGGTGTGAGGTTTGCTCTTGAGCCTGGACCAACCCCAAACGGACAAAACGTACGAAATGATGGTGTGTCAGGCACTGGACTTCGGGCCCTGAAGCAGAGCGGCCCCTGGGAAATGGGAGTGGGATGGGCTGCGCCCTGCGATTGCCCCAGCTCAGTACCCTGAGAGAGAGCGCAGGCCCCGGCCCAGGGCGGAGAGCTCAGGTGGACCCTGAGCTGAGAGGACGGAGTTGAGGGCAGACAGACGATGCGTTAGCTATTATAGCTGTAGTCCGTGTCTGCAGAATGTGAAGTGGTGATGGGAAAATTAGGTTAAAAGACCTGGACGCATTGTGACTGGGCGTGGACACGTGCAGCAGCCCTGGCGCAAGGAAGGTGTGATCACCAGCAGCCCCAGCCCCTCGGCAGCGAAGGGGGGAGGGGAGTCGGGCCGGCAAGGACGGAGGGGCTTTGAAAGGAGAGTGGAGGAGGGAGAGGACGGGGATCTCTGTGGTCAGGGCGCGTACGGGAGGCAACGACCATGTGTCACTCTCACATCGATGTCTCTCTCTCTCTCTCTCTCTCTCTCTCTCTCTCTCTCTCTTTCTCTCTCTCTCTCTCTCTCCCTCCTTCCCTCCCTCCCTTCAACTCTCTCTAAAAATCAATAGAAAAAGTATCCTAGGGTCAGGAGTAACCCAAACAAAGAGGCTTTGGAACACGCCAATATTCCACTTGTCAGAAGCGCCCACGTACGGCCCGCTGTCATTACAGAGGGACCCGGGACGCTGTGGCTGCCTGGCGCCCGCGGCCCACGCCAGCCTCGGCACAGTGGCAGAAGCACCTTCCACAACCCACCAGAGCCAGATGCAGGTGCCCCGGGGTGGGGTGGGGAGCCGCCATGCTGCCGCGTGGGCGTGGGGGTGACATCGCCCTGAGAAGCGTCTCCATGTCCCCCCCACCCCAGCGGGGCGTCTGTTTTCAGGTCGCAGGCTGCAGGCAGCAGCGCTGTGATGAACCCAGCAGGGGTGGGTGGCCGCCGCCTGCAGACGGTTTCTTGGAAGACGGAAGTCGTTAGATGCCAATGGAAACCTAGGATGCAGCATCCAACGCTGGAATAGTTACCTGCACCCTCGCGCGGGGCGAGCGATTGATAGCAGGATTGGTAATAACTTGATTGCAGTCATTGCGAAGGGGAATTGGAAGGTGGTTAGATTAGCAGGAAGCGGGCAATGAGTCGATGTGTCGGTGTGGAGCCACATTTTCTTAGAATTCAGTGGGAGTTTCTCCATGTTTGGTCTTTTTTTTTTCTTGGCCAGGGAAATGCAGAAATCGCTCTGCAAGTGGGGAATCCAGGAGCCAGAGTTCTAGGATTTCACCCAAAAATCCATCCAGAGAAACCAACGCCAGTTTCCTTTGGGGAAACCTCTGCGATTGGGGATCCTGGTGAATGATGTTGCCACACACTGATTGTTGCCACTGCAACAGCCCCTGCCGGCACCCGCTCCCCCATGAATGGTCCGGGAGTCGCCTGGGAACTGGAACCAGACGTGCTTGGAATTTCAAAGGGGATCCCTGAGGCCTGGCCCGCGGGGCTCCGTGGTTGAGTGTCGACCTAGGAACCAGGAGGTCAGGGTTCGATTCCTGGTCTGGGCACATGCCCGGGTTGCAGGCTCCATCCCCAGTGGGGGGCATGCAGGAGGCAGCCAATCCATGATTCTCTCTCATCATCGATGTCTCTTTCTCCCTCTCTGAAATCAATAAACATATATTTAAACAAACAAACAAAAAATGTCCCTGAGAGGGCGAGACCCTAGCGCTCTGATGGGTGAGAACCATCCGTCTGGAATGTGAGTGTCACAGAGTCGGGCAACGACTTTCCTCCTTCATCTCCGAACCCCCAGCGCTAGGACATGGCTCCGTGCCTAACAGTTGAGCTGAGTGAGTTGGTGGGAGTCACTACCCTGAGGGACCCACTGTGTGTCGTCCGTCCACCAGCTGTGTTTTAGGGGAAGCAGACCCAGGATCTCTGGGGTCACTTCCAGCTTAAGGAAGAACCAGCTCCCCGCGTCGCCTCGCGTGGGGGGCTCCAGGGGCCGGTGAGCCCGGGGAGGGGGCCCTCAGCACCCTGACGGGCTGTCAGTTTCCCATGCAGACGTGGAGGGGAAGTTTGCGGCCACGACAGGGCGCGATGCGAAGGAGATAAATCACCGTTACCCGCGGCCGGCTGACAGCAGTTTAAGCCTCTGCAATCATCGGGCCTGCGGGGAGGGCCTTTTATCTCACTAAATGCAGAGCGTGGAGCCGAAATTGGCAATCCCGCGGCCCGCGCCGGCGGCCGGGCTCTTTACATAAATATCCGCGAGCAGTGAGTAAATCCTGTTGACGAAATGTGATAAAACAAAGACGGTGTCAAATATGACCGCTCCCCCGGTGCGTCCCGGAGCCGCGTCCCACTCACTTATTACGCGCGGCTGAGATTATAAGGTTTGCTTTTATCTGTCAGAAATCAATATTTCAAACATCGGATAAAAGAGGAAATTGAACTGGGAATAGGCTGAAGTGCCGTAAAAACTACAAAGCACAATTATCAAAAAGTACTTACAGTGCTTAATAGGACACACAGATAAAAACGCTCAAATTAATGCGGGGGAGCCATAATGAGAACTTTCTGCGGCGCTTTCATCCCCGCGCGCGTCCTGTGAAGGCCGGCCGGGCCGTCGATACGGTTTCCCGTGTCTACGACGCCCCGAGGACCCCGGGCTGGGCGGGCGTGTGTTGGGAATGAGCCATTACGTATGATTGGTTAATATTTCAGTTTATTGGAGACGCATTATTTCGGATGGCGTGTTTAAGTTGTTGCGGTTTAAGCGTTACAAACAGTTATGACAAAAATAGATCTTGGAGTCCGCAGCCGGCGCGGCCGTGCTTTTAATAACCAGGAAATCGGATTTCCAGGAGCAGAGGAGTTGTGGGGAGACCTGGGAGGAAGTGGGGAGCGGCCCCCCCCGGGTCTCCCCTGGGCCCAGGAGGCATCCTGGAAAGTGGACGCGGTGTCTTTCGTTTCTAACCAGTGCTGCCTGGCTGTGCTGCTGGTTTCCCCCTGAAAGAGCAGAATGGTTCCCCTCGGGGATGCTGACCACCCTGGCGGGGTCCAGAGCGGAGGGCTCGCTTGGCGTCCTTCGAGGCCGGGGAGCAGCCGCCTTTTTCTGTAAAGAGCCAGAGAGCGCACGGTTTGGGATTTGCAGGTCAGGGGTCAAAATCAAGGATGATATATAGGCTCTTAGAGGAGGACCATTAGAAGAGACGAAGTGAACAGCAGTAGGGACGTGAGGGAAGGCCCGGGGCGAGGTGGGAATCGGGTGCAGGGGGCAATAGCAGGGAACAGGGGGATGTCGGTAATACTCTCAACAATAAAGGTTGAAGCCCGGCCGGCGTGGCTCAGGGGTTGAGCGTCGACCTGTGAACCAGGAGGTCAGGGTTTGATTCCCGGTCAGGGCACAGGCCCCGGTTGTGGGCTCCATCCCCAGTATGGGCTGTGCAGGAGGCAGCTGATCCATGACTCTCTCTCATCATTGATGTTTCTGTCTCCCTCTCCCTCTCCCTTCCTCTCTGAAATCAATAAAAATCTATATTTTTTAAAAAATTAAAAAAACATTTCTTTTTGCTTAAAAAAAAGGCAAAGTGGTTCTCAGCTGGGGAAGCAGGCAGGCTGCACAGAAGCAGGTGATGGCCCGTCTGTCTGTCCGTCCCTTTCCCATGGAAGTGGGCTCTCACATAACTTCAGCAACAGTCTGTTTTGTTCAAGGGCAGAGGCGGAGGAGAAAACCCACAGCCCCTCAGTGTGACCCAGGAGGCTGTGCCCTGTGTCCTGTGCCCTGTGCCCTGTGCCCGGTGCCTGGTGCCCTGTGCCCGGTGCCTGGTGCCCTGTGCCCGGTGCCCTGTGCCCGGTGCCTGGTGCCCTGTGCCCTGTGCCCGGTGCCCGGTGCCCTGTGCCCGGTGCCTGGTGCCCTGTGCCCGGTGCCCTGTGCCTGGTGCCTGGTGCCCTGTGCCCAGTGCCCTGTGCCTGGTGCCTGGCCCCCTGCCCCGCTGGCCCCCACCCCCTCACTGCCTCTCAGGTCTTGGTTGAAATGCCCCTCCTCAGTGCGGCCTCCTCCTCTGCCCCCGGGGCCCCCCCTCCGGCCCTGCAGGAGGAATCCGTTTCCTTGCTTTGTTCAGTTGTTTCTTGTCTGCCTTCTCCCCTCACAGGGCAAGGGTGGCATCTGATTTGTGACCTCTGTGTCCATCTGCCAAGAACAGAACAGTTCTGAAAAGAAAAACTTTTTTTTATAAAAAAATAAGTCTTTTATTGATTTTTATCTTATTTTTTCAGAGAGAGGAAGGGAAGGGGATAGAGATAGAAACATTGCTGATTGGTCGGCTGCCTCCTGCACGCCCCTTCCTGGGGATCGAACCCACCACCCGGGCATGTGCCTGACGGGGAATCGAACCACGACCTCTCGGTTCCTGGGTCAACGCTCAACCCCTGAGCCACGCCGGACGGGCCTGAATATGGTTTTCAGTTTCTGATTCAATGGACTCAGTTCAGCTTCACCAGGCTCGATAATGAGGCGCTGAGTGGAGGACTGGATGAATGAGTGAGTGAATGAATGAATGAATGAATGAAGCAAGGAACGGTAATTCATTATCTCTCCTGGGTTGCAAGTGGCAGAAACTGAAGTCAAACCAGGTCAGCTCGGAGGGGTGAGTCTGAGGAAAGCTGGGCAGTGAGGTACACGGAAGGACAGAGCGCGCCTGGGCCTCAGGACGGTTGGGCCAGGGGCTCACGCCGTCTGTCTCCCGTTATTCCAACAATGCGTCGTGCACCTGTTGGGCGCCCAGTGCACGCTGGGCACCCGCTGGGACCTGGGCAGACAGGAGCACAGAACCGACGGCCCTCCCTCCGATGGGCCGGCACCGGGCTTTGCTGTGTCCCGGGTTCGCTGTGTGTACGGCTTCCCCCGCCTGGGGAAGCAGAGCTGGCGCCCCGGGGATCTCTCCCAGCTGCATGGGGCCCTCTGGTTCCAGGTGCAGAGGGGTCGTGCGCCCACTCTGGGCCAGTCCCTCAGGGGCCGGGGGCGGCGTCCCACTGTGTGAACAGGAGCTGCGTCCATGGTGGTTAGCAGCTCCCTGTTCAAGGCAGAAAGAGGCGGATCCGTGAAGGCTCAGAGAGGGTGATTAACTTCCCAGAGGCCACACAGCTGGCGAGTGGGAGAGCTGGGATTTGAGCTCAAGTCAGTGTGACGGCTCCGCCTGTGCTGGCTCCACAATAAGGTGAACGAGGGTATTAGAGGCTGCAAGTCCATGGGGGCGCGGCTTTGGGGTTGGACGGGAGGGGGCCCTAGCGGAGTTCCTGGGGTGGCTCCGCAGTAGGAGGTGCCGAGAAGGGAGAGGGAGACGCCCAGTGAGGCTGGCAGGGGCAGAGGCCTGGCGGGTCTTTGTCCAGATGGGGCGGGGCCGGCTGCAGGTCTGGGTCACAGGAGGGAGAGGATGCTAGGGGCAGCCCTGGGACCAGCGGCTCAGCTTCCAGCTCCGGGGCTCCCTGTAGCATCACTCCCACCCCTGGAGGAGCCGGGGCAGGGAGCTGGGCCTAGGTGCCCTTTCAACGTGGCTCGTCTCCCACACGGGGAAGAGGGACCGCCCTGCCGGGTCCATGGAATTTCACTTTTCAAAGCGGCGAAGTGCCTCTCCCAGAGGAGGAAGCCAGAAAGGAGCTGTCGCGCCCGCGAAGGAGGCACAGGCGCCAAGCAGAGGACCTACCTGGTGACCATATGCATCTGAAATCCGCCAGCATGTCCCCGATCGGGGCGTCGTAGAGGAGGAGCTGGGGAAAGCGATCCCCC
Source organism: Myotis nattereri (assembly GCF_964212035.1). Lineage (NCBI taxonomy): Eukaryota > Metazoa > Chordata > Mammalia > Chiroptera > Vespertilionidae > Myotis > Myotis nattereri. The sequence goes on from NC_138090.1 coordinate 3,166,484, forward strand.
CACTTCCCAGGCTGCGCTTCATTGTTCCCGCGAAGAAAGGGAGCCGCAGACCCAGATTAGCCTCCCGTGGAAGCCGGCGGGAGGCCTGGCGGAGGGAGGAGGCGGCCCAGCCCGGGTCACGGTGCCCCGGCAGCTCAGGCGCCCGCAGCAGGCCGGCTGCTTGGTGGAAAGGGACAGTCGGGCACCGTGGCGGGGCCAGAGGGGGCCGTGGTTGTGGTGGTGGTGGGGGGGGGTTAGAGCCATGCTGGCTGCTGGCGATGGCCGTGATCTATGACACTGGGCCACCCGATACGGCAGCCACTCGCCACGGGTGGCTTTTGAGCCCTTGACGTGGGACTGGAGTGACTGCGGAACCGAGATTTGAATTGGATTTACTTGTAATTCCTTTAATGTCTCTCTCTATATTTTTTTGTTTATTTAAGAGAAGAAGGGAGAGGGAGAGAGAGAGATAGAAGCATCAATGATGAGGGAGAATCGTTGACCGGCTGCCTCCTGCACGCCCCACACTAGGGATCGAGCCCGCAACCCGGACATGCGCCCTTGACATGGAATTGAGCTGTGACCTCCTGGTTCATAGGTTAATGCTCAACCACTGAGCCACACCGGCCGGGCTATTCAACAATTTTAACTCAAAACGAGCCCTCCAATCACTACTGCAGTGTTTCTTTATTGTAGGCCTGAACACGGTTACGTATCCCCTCTATTTCATGTCACAGGACATATTTTTGGTCCCGGTTTGCCAGACAAGGCCCCAGCCACACCTTTTGAGCGAGGGCTCCTAGGAAGTGTCCTTCCCATTTCAAGTAGCTGCTCCCGGGGACCGGTCATCCCGGGCCAATGAGAATATTTGGGGTCAGCCTCGAGTCGGTGCCCAGAACTGTGCCGGTCGCCCTGGCCCGTCCGCCTCCCCGCTGGCCCCAGTGGCCTCCACCTGGGCTCTGCGTCCGGCTGGGCCTCTGGTGCATCTGCCCCGAGGCCCCAGCCCAGCCCAGCTTCGCGCCTGCGTGGCCCCGGGCTGCCCAAACCAGATGCGTGGGTCCCCGGCCCCCTCCTGCACACCCGCCCGGCCTGGCAGTGCAGGCGGGAGCGGGCCGGCTGGCCGCAGAGGCTCCCGGCCGGACCGCCCAGGGACTCGTGCTGCGCGGCTCTGATAGCTTTTCCTGCCGCCGCCTCGGACGCCCTGCATGCTGATGGTGCGGCCGGGCTCTGCTGGGCCCGAGTGGTATTTTTTTTAGCGTCTCCACCCGCGTCCGGTTGCCTGGGACATTTCGGGCAGGAAGCAGGTGGATTTACTTTTCCAGTATTATTTTACTAATCAATTGAAAAATTACCTCGGTGAAGGACAGAAGTGCAGACCTTCGCAGTATTTCATTAAAGGGAGCAAACATTAATTACGGATCCGGCCTAACCTTGCACAGACATAAATTACGGGCCTGATCTATTTTCTCCGTGCCTAATTGCAAGCGGTGACTAGTTCTTTAAATTATTATCTGCTGGGCCTCCGATGAGAGGAGAATTTACGGAGTCGTGTGCCCAGGCCTCACCGGAGCCGAGGCCGCTCTGCGGGGAGAGATGGTGAAGAAGGCCACGCCCGAGGGCCCAGGTGGCCGAGGTGCCCCGGGGGGTGAGTCCCATCCTTCCCGAGAATGAAGAAGGGGACATATTCCCCCCCCGCCCCTCCCCGTGCTTTCAGCAGCCCTGCTGCTCGGGTGGCTCAGGAGGAGGCCACGGTCCCGCTGAAAGGAGCGCGTGGATTTGGGCAACCCCTTCTCCCTGACCGGGGCGGGGGGTGGTGAGTGGTCCCAGGCTGTGCCCTCCGCCACCCACCCTGCTCAGCCTGGGGTCCTGGGCCACCTGGACTCTGCAGAGAGGGTCCCGTGCTGCTGAACTGCTGGTGGGGACCGGGGTGTTTGTCTCAGCCTGGGCCATTTGCAACTGGCTGAAGGAGGGTCAGATGAGCGTGGCCCCTTCTTTGTGGGTGTCCCGGTGTCTGCAGCCCCAGGTTCATCACACACCCAAGCACAGGTCAGCCCAGACCTGCTCGCCACTCGGTGCCTTACAGCAGCGGTTCTCAACCTGTGGCTCGCGACCCCTTTGGTGGTCGAACGACCCTTTCACAGGGGTCGCCTAAGACCATCCTGCGTATCAGATATTTACATGACGATTCATCACAGTAGCAACATTACAGTGATGAAGTAGCCACGACAATAATTTCATGGTTGGGTCACAACATGAGGAACTGTCTTTAAAGACAGTTCTGAGCCCCTGGAGTCGCCGTTTCCATGACGTCTTCCCTCAGCCAGGCACTCCCCGGCTTATGGCATTTCCCCCAACAACGACAGATCCGAGGCCAGCTGGACGGGGCCCAGAAGTCACAGGAGCGAGGTGACAAGATCACCAAGTGCCCGGGGGCCTGCAGAACCCCACGAGCTTTCTGGGGTGGGCGCGTGTGACTTTCTGAAAACAATGAAAACAAAAGAGGATGCAAATGTCAATAGGCTACTTCCTCTCAAAGCCACGAAGTAGGCGGTCAGTCGAAGTAGGCGGTCGTCTGTGGAACCACCGTGTCTTCGTATCAGTGGAGTCTTGGCTGGGAAGAGGTGGCTCACTCACGCCGGGAATTAGAGCAGCGGTTCTCAACCTTCCTAATGCCACGACCCTTTAATACAGTTCCTCATGTTGGGGTGACCCCCAATTTCATTGTTACAAAGTGAACATAATGAAAGCATAGTGATTCATCACGGAAACAATATGTAATTATAGATGTGTTTTCCAACGGTCTCAGGCGACCCCTGTGAAGGGGTCGTTCGACCCCCAAAGGGGTCGCGACCCACAGGTTGAGAACCGCTGAATTAGAGGGAAGGTGGACACTGGGACGCTCTCCAAGGTGAGGGTGGGACAGAGGACACCCACCGGGATGGAGCACCGTGGTGTCCATACGACCTCGGGCCCAAGCAACATAGGCTGGAGCAATGAGTAGACCTCGGAGACAGAGGGCTGTGTAGAGAGGGTCACCTGACATCCGCTGTGACCTTGGAGGGGCGGGGCGGTGGAGGAAGCTGTCAGTCATGGCCACTCTGGCGGGCAGATCTGTTAGCGTCTCCCATTGTCTGAGCCCCACCAGGAGCCAAAAGACAAAGATCCCGAAGTTCATACAGTGGCAGAAGCCCATTTCAAGCGGCGGTAGCATCTGTCTATCAGATCCTTGAGGCTGTCCGGATTGGAACTCCCTCCCCGTGTCTGGAGAATTCCCTGCCTCTTGAAGCAGAGTCATGGGAAAGGGCCATCTAGTCACTTGCTCAGCCTCCTTTGCAGCTAGAGTCTGGTCCCATGACCTAGGTTCCACCAATAAGACCTACCTGCCCTAGGCTTTCCATCGGACATGGAGCAGCAGGGACTTCCCAGAATCCATTCTGAAAAAGATCCTGGCTAATGGTGGCAGCCACACCCGATTCTGAGGGGTGGCATCAGGGTCCGGCATCGGGAATGTCGAAGGCAAGGTGAGACATCGCCACCCAGGAGTGTCCCTTTGGCCCCGGCTCTGTGGCATGAACTTGGGCGTTGTTCTGGGTAGCGTAGTGCCCATCCCTCGTTCCCGTGCTCTGAGGGAGTGTCTGAGCAGCTCACCGTCTCTTCAATACATCCCTTCTCGGGTTAAGCGGCTCAGAGTTGATTTCTGTTGTTTATGACTAAGAGCCCTGATGGAGACGCCAGGGGAATGAATGAAGACGGTGATAGCTGTCACTATGGAGAAGCCCAGGAATGTTGATGGCTTAACACAATAGAAGGCACCTTGTCGTTCATCTCAGTCCAAGTGGCCGTGGGGGAGGGTGCACCCACCTCCATCTCATCATTCAGGGACCCTGTCTGATGCCATGTTCAATATCTGGCTCCCAAAGTCATGTGGAGTGTTTTGACCTTGATCCTCAGCCTGTGGATGGAAAAAAAAAAAGTGTGAAAGGTGGTATGGAGCAGCGGTCGCCAACGCTGGCCCGCGGACCACGGGCGGTCTGGGAAGTCCGGAAGGTTGGCGACCGCTGGCGTGGAGGGCTTCTGGGGCGGTGGTGTCCTTCGCTTCTGCCTCACGTTTCATCAGCCAGAACTCCGTTCCATGGCACTTGTAAGGGACATTGGGACACAGAGTCCCCGATTGGGCAACTGCTTCCTAGAAAAACTCCACACATGTCCGGTGGCCGCCTCTGCCATCCTGGGAGTTCATCACCTCCCGTAACTGAAAAGCACCACGTATGTAGCTTCAGGAACGGCTGCGTCCGGCGGGGGTCCAACTACATCACGAAGACCCAGTTTTTCCTCCGCCCTCGGCTTCCCCTCCCATCGTGTTGATTCATGAACAGAAAGGCTCCCTGGCTTTGATGCAGGACGGTAGTCAGAAGCTCCAGGATCACATCTCACCCGCCGAGCAAAACCAACAGAAAGACAGCGCCTCTTTGCCAACAGGTCCAGCCAATATCCCAGGGCTGACTCTGATTGGAGCACCTTGAGTCACATGTCCTTCCCTGAACCAATCACAGCGGCCAGGGAGGTGGAATATGCCGATTTGCTAACACGTGCTAACGTTCCCTGGAGGCAGATAGGTTCAACCCGCCCTGAGCCTCCTAGGCCAGTGGTCGGCAAACTGCGGCTCACGAGCCACATGCGGCTCTTTGGCCCCTTGAGTGTGGCCACGAAGTTTCAATCGCACTGTATGTACGTGCGCGCCCGCACGCGGTATTTTGTGGAAGAGACACACTCAAGGGGCCGCAGTTTGCCGACCGCTGTCCCAGATGGAGAGTGGGAGGGGAAAGGCTGCTCCCCAAAGAGGAGTCTGGGTGCTGTTATCAGAACAGGAAACGGTGGGCCTGGTCAGGGCCTATCAGACCTGCGCAGGTGTAGGTCTTGCCAGACATCTGCTCTTGGCTGTGGCCTGTGAGAAAGGACCCTGGAACGTGAGGACTCACCCCACAAAGAGTATTAGCTAATACGTGGAGGCCATTGCTAACTTCGGGGTTTTCCACAGATGGCCTGACAGCCCTGGCATCCGGGTGCCCATGACACGACATGTTCGTTTTCCTCTTAGTCTATCCTCTATTCAATTGTCCTGGGACCCAGGAAGCCTGGTCCTGCCCCTCTCCCTGTGCATGACCTTGAATGACCTTTCCCCCTCCTTGGGCCTCAGTTTCCCGTCCCGGGAGGTTGCGGGCAGGTACGAACCAGATGGCACTGAGTCCCTCCGCTCTGACGTTCCAGGGAATCCCTAGACGGCGGCCTTTCTGATGGTCTTCGTTCGGATCTGGCAGTCCCAGCCCGTGGCTTGTCAGCAGCAACAGGAAAATCGAATGAGCACTGGGTTGGTGCCGGGAATTCTTGCTAATCCTTGCTTTATTTGTGTAGAATAATTCAATTCAGCAATTCAGTGCTACAAACATGTATTGAGTGCCTATCGCCGCCAGGGTAAGCCCAGCGCTGGGAGAAGGACTTTCATGTTCGGGAAATCTCTTCCCTGCTCACATCCCACAAACAGGTGCAGAAGGGGGCGGGGCGAGCGAGGAGACCCCGTTTGACAAATGGGGATGCCGTGACGCGGGGAGCCCCCCTTCCCCCCCCCCCCAGGCCCTCACGGTCCCCTGGTCCTGGTTGCGATTTTACATGTATGTGTGCGATTATTCGATTCATGCTGGTCTTTCCCGCAAGAATGTTCGCTCCAGCCAGGGAGGGATCCGGGCTGTTAGAACCTAACACAGTGCCTGGCACACGGCAGGCAATCAACAAATGCTCATTGAATGAATGCATGGATGACGGGTGAAGGAAGGAGGGATGGAAGGGAGGGAGGAAGCTCAGTCATGAAGTGACATCCACCCCTAGAAGCAGGTGACGTGGGCGTGGCAAGGGCCCAGCACGGGGCATCCTTCACTCTCGGGGCCTCAGTGTACCCGTCTGTAAAATGGGAGGGCACGCACTGATCCGCCTCCATCGTGGGACACGTGTGAGGGGCACAGGGGGAAAACCGGAACTGTGATGGAGTGGAGTCTACACCTGCGTGAAACTCACGCTCCCTCATCTCGTCCCCGAAAATGAGCGTGTGCACCCGATGGGCCAAAGCCTCAGGGCGGCTGTGTGCAAGGCCCCTCGGCCACTTGTCACTTCCACCCCAGCGGTGTGTGCACCTCCCGAGGGCGGTCCTCACGCCGGTCACCTGCGTCCCCTCCGCGTCCATCAGGCGATGCTGGGCGCGTGGCTGAGGACAAGGGCCTGCTAGGCCCCGCGGAGGTAGTCCTGCCGCTGGGCACCTGGCCAGCGTGCCCTCACCTCCCCTTGGCACCCGGGAAGCAGGCACCCGTGTTTTCAAGGGAGATTGACTTTGGATGGAGTTCATGCAAACCCGGGGGTGGGGTGGAGAGCAAGCTTTCTCAGAACTCGGAGGGGAAAACATGACGTGGTTAATATTAAATACAGAGATTGGGCAACCCTTCCCCCCACTTTCCCTTTCAGGGTTTGTGCTGATGTGTGCTTGGTCGGGGCCTGTTTTGGCTTTGATTAATGAGTGACTCACCTTGAGCTGCTTTCTGTTTATTCCGCGCTCGTTATGAAATTGGAAAAGGGCACGCCGAACTTGGCACCCAAAGGCATTGCTCGGGAACTCGGGGGGAAATGTGGATACCCCAGAAGCCTTCCAGGGGTAAATTGAGGCCGACCCACACGGTCCCAAGGCGGATCGCTCAGCTCCCAATCAGCCCCGAGCCGTATCCACGGAGCCTCGGTTCCGTCCCAGGCCTGGCTCTGTCCTCACAGGGCGCTCGGCAGGGGGGAGGGCCAGCACCCTAGGGCGCACACAGTCTCATTTTAGCCCGAGTCCTTGTTCTGCCTGACACTCTCCATTTGTCTGATGGAGCCTGACGAGTTTCCTCCCCTCGGCGGGCCTCAGTGTGTCTGCCTGTGTAATGGGTTTTCTCTGAGGTCTCCCCAGCTCTGCTGTGTCCAGAGCTCTTGCCGGGTCCCGTCTGCTGCAGTGGCTACCTGTGCAGCCCTGGGGGGGTGGCCCCGACCGGCCCTCTCTCTGAGTCCTCTCCGCGCTGACATTTTGCCGTTCTGGGGGTGTGGGGAGGGGTGCGGGCCGGGCAGTGCCCTCCCCGCTGGCCCAAAGGTCCGGATGCCTGGGAAGGGCCCTGAGATGACAACTGTACGCATCAGCGTGATGGGGGCTCGGTGCCCAGGTTAGCGTTGGCATTAGCCCGGTGGACTGAGTGAAGCATGGCCCTCCCCCGGTGGCGGTCCCGGTCGAGGGGAGCTAAAAGGTGGAGGGCGGGGCTGTTGGCCCTCCCTGCCTGACTGCTCCGAGCGGGCTCATCCGTCTTCTGCCCTCAGATGGGACTCACAGCATCGGCCAGCCTGCCTCTCCTGGTGTTGCCCAAGACCCCAGGACTCCCCAAGAATGGAGCCCGCGAGGGGCAAGATGTAGGCCAGGAAACCGTGGTCCCCCCTTCCTCTAGCTCAGTCCAATCCAGCCCTAGGAATGGGGTGAGCGCCAAGCTTCCCGCGCTTCTGACAGGCCCTGCGAGTTCCAGGGCCAGAGGGCACAGGGGTCCTGACTGTGGCCGGTGGCACGTCCGTAGGCCTGGCATGCCGTGGCCTGGCTGCTGCCCTCCGTCAGAGCGACTGCCCAGGGCCCATGCCATAGTCCCGAGGCCTCCCCCGCCCCCCGCTGACCAGGGCTGGCATCCCAGAGGGCACAGCGGCTGAGTGACTCTAGCATTAACCCCTCCATCAGGTCTGTGCCCACGTGGGCAGTTGAGGTGCTTGTGTGATTAAACTCAGACTTTCGAGGCAAAGGCCTTGGGCTCCGGCCCGGCTCCTCTCTGGGGTGAGGAGGCCCTGGTGTGGGGCGCATTCTCTATGGCTGCTCAGCTCCCACGGCGTCAGAGGCAGACCCACCTGGTGAGCTCACTCTATCGTGTGACCTTGTGCACGTCCCCGCCCCTCCTGTGCCTCAGTGGCCTCATCTGTAAAGTGGGAGCGGGCGGCATTTGCGGCTCAGGGTTCCTCTGAGGACGGCAGGAGAGAGCAGCCCCTTTAGCATTGGGTCAGTGGTGAGCAAACACCCATGGAGAGGGTTACCCCAGGGTGGGTGCCCGCCCTGGCCCGCCCGAGGACACTGGAGCGGGGGTGGGGGGGGCGAGGACCGCTCGGGGAGCACCTGGGCACTGGAAGGAGAGGCGGCGAGCGGAGGTGGCGCCCGCGTCTCACCCAGGAGCCATCTGCGCCCTAAGGCAAACCGCCCGTGTGCCGGGCCCGGCGAGGACAAATGACCGGCGGCCCCGCCACCACGTCCGGAGAGGGGTCGCCGGGCCCATGAGGTAATCCGTGCGATGACGCGTGGCCCGGAGAAGAGCCGGGTTAATGATCTCAGGCGGGGCCCGGCGTGAAACACGGGCGTTTCATCACGCAGCGCAGCCGTGATGGATTAAGGTGTCGCTCCCCGGGTCCGCATTAAGGGAGATGAGCTGGCTGCATGCTAAACGGCGAAATAAAAGCGCTTTTAGGAGCTCCCGTGATGGATCGGTCTGCCCTTTCAGCTCCGCACCATGATGAAGTGGGGCGCGTGTCTCCGGGGCACCTCCCAGGCAATCCCTCTAACGGTCCGGGGGCCTCTGGGGACCCCGGGGAGGGGCCGGCCGGGGGCGGCAGCCACACCCGCAGCCGCGGACACGCCCGGCCTCCTCTTCCTCGGGACCCAGTCGTCTTCATCGGCACGTGGCCAGGGGGTGCGCTGGTCCGTGGGGAGCTGCTGGCCGTGAAGGGTGTGAGATGGGGCCTTCACGCAGTCCTGCCCGATCCTGCGTGGGGAGCCCTCCGTGAGTGAGAGGCAGACGGGTGAGCAGCCCGCCATCCGGCCTGGACCGCAGCCCCTCTCCTGGGCAGCAGCACACACGTGGGCACCTGGCCTCACCCCTTCGCGCTCCGTTTTCTCACCTACACACGGGGAGAGCAGGTGTCCCAGCGCGTGGGGCTGCGGGGACACGCAGAGGGGATTCTTGAACGAGGGCTCGTCCAGTACTCACAGTGTCCCGGGCCCTGCGGGTGCACCTGTCACACAGTAAGTGCTCAGTAAGCTCCGTCTCTTGCTGCTGGCCGTGCAGACATCACTCATCAGCCCCGAGGGGCGGGTACCATCCATCTCCCCACTTCCCAGGTAGGAGGAGCCGAGGCGCAGGGGGTTAAGGTAGCTGCGGACGCTCCTGGGAAAGGTCACGGCCAGGATTAGATACGGACAAGCTGACCTCTGACCTTTCACCCCCACCTTCTTGGGAGGAGACGGTGGCTCTGGTTCTGCTCAGAGGACAACATTCTAGAACCCGGGCCAGCACGCAGACTGGTGCTGGTGGAACCTGCAAGTCAGAGAAGAGATGGGATAGGAGTAATTCCCCGCCTCCCCCTGCAGGCCCAGGAGAGCCTGTCTGCGGTCTGGACACCCTCCCTTCTGCTGGGAAGGGAAGGGACGAAGGGAAGTTCTTCTCTTCCCTGGGGGCCTCCCAGCCGGCCTGTCTGGCACCCACAGGCCCCTGCACCTGCTGGCGCATCCGTCTCCCCCGTGTCACCCTGGAAACGGCTTCCTTCTTCTTCAGTCATCCGTTCAACCAGCGCTTCCTGGGTGCCACTCCCGTGTGGGCCAGTGGGGGTGCAGCTACTCCTGTGTGGGCCAGTGGGGGGTGCAACAGGCCCTGGCCAGGTGGCTCAGTTGGTTGGAGCATCGTCCCATACACCAAAAGGTTGTGGGTTCAATTCCCGGTCAGGGCACATGCCTAGGACTAGGTTGTGGGTTTGATCCCCAGTAGAGGGCGTGCAAGAGGCAGCCAATCAATAATTCTCATCATTGATGTCTCTATCTCTCTCTCCCTCACCCTTCCTCTCCGAAATCAACAAAAATATATTTTTTTAAAAAAATAAAGTCCCACAGTGGCCGGTTGGCGTTCCGGCTCCAGAGCCCGAGAGGCTGGGTTCGGGTCCTGCCTCTGCCGATTCAGCAGGAGCCTGTGTCTCAAATTCTACGGGCCAGTTCCCGCCTCTGCCCCAGGTGGTGGCCATGACTGTCGGCTTCCCCCACAGGCTGTTACAGAACAGCCTGTGCCAGGGTGCCGTCCGCTCCTGGGCACAGGAGTCTACACCTGGGGAGACTGATATTTGGAAAATTTAATGAAATGAGACAATGTCTATTATGAAGGTTAAACGAAAAAGCAGGCACCAGACAGACGCACAGAGGCCGAAGGCTGGAAAGAAATGGGGGGGCGGGAGGGCGGTGAGATACATCAAGACAGCAGTCATTTGGAGTTCTAGGACTATATGTGATTTTTAATTTTCTGAATTTTCCAAAGTTTCCATAGGCAGCGTGTATTCACTTAAAAATCAGACCAGGATCATTTATTTTTTAAAAATTACGTTCCCAGCCCTGGCTAGTTTGATTCGGTGGTTAGAGCGTCAGCCTGTGGACCACAGGGTCCCGGGTTCGATTCCAGTCAAGGGCACACACCTCGCTTGCGGGTTCCATCCCCAGTGTGGGAGGCGACTGATCGATGTGTCTCTCTCACATCCATGTTTCTCTCTGTCCTCCTTTCCTCTCCCTTCCACTCTCTCTAAAAATCAGTGGAAAAAATATCTTCACTCCTTGGGTGAGGATTAAAAAAAGTAAAAGTTAAGTTCCCCGTCTTCCAGGAAACATTTTAGTTTGAAACAGGTCCTCCCCTCCCAGCCACCTGCTTTCCAGAGAAGCCGCTGCCCTCGGGAGGTCCTCCTGTTGGGAGTCCCAAGGCCATCCCAGAGGCAGGCCCGGGCCCAGTCCCTCTGGCACCCCGAGCAGCAGGGCCCGTCACTTCCCAACCAGTCCCCAGACCCACCAGGACCAGGGTCTGTCGCAACAAGTCACTCCCCTCCTGGGGCAGGAAGAGAAAAGGAACCCCGATGTCTACGAAAGTCCTCAGATTATTTTCCGGCACAAAGCCAGGGCCACAGCTTCTTTATTGTTGTTTTTTAAAAATATATTTTTATTGATTTCAGAGAGGAAGGGAGAGGGAGAGAGAGAGAGAAGCATCAATGATGAGAGAGAATCATGGATCGGCTGCCTCCTGCACGCCCCCAGTAGGGGCCTGTGCCCTGACCGGGAATCGAACCCTGACCTCCTGGTTCATAGGCCGATGCTCAACCACCGAGCCCCACCAGTCGGTCTACAGCTTCATTATTCGTTTCCCACTTTTACGAGGTTCCCAAGGGCACCAGTGAAAGGAAAGGAGATGAGAAAACCTGAAGCAGCCTGTCTCTCTGTCAATGTCCGCGTGCACCCGTGAACAAATGAATGAATGAATGAATGAATGAGCTCCTGAAAGCGAATTCCTTTCCGCCAAATCATACGCGGTTGGCTGGAGCATGAAAACTAAAATCCCGAACCCGGATGTTCTTCTCTTAAACACACGGAAGAGGGGCAGGCGGGACCAGCCGCGTTTTAAGAGGATGAAGTTCTGATCTAAAATTACGTTTCGTTATGGTTACATTTTAGACGTCGTGGGAATTAACAGTACAGAAGTGTGACTTTCAAATCCGCCTGTGGAAGTGTCTGTGAGGTAGGTGAGGGTTTTAACACACAGTCGGGGTTTTGAGCCTAAAATTACACGCCTCTGATTTGCAGCCACAAAACTAGGTTGATTACTCGTCGTCCAAACTTGTCTGTGAGAGGGAAGAATGACTGTTATGTTTTGTCCCCTCTACGCACACCTTTTCCACACCCCCTGCCCCCGCACTGCCTGAATTTTTGTTTTCCAAGTCGAGCACATCTCGAGGTCTCCTGCACCTCACCTAACAGTAGTGACGGGGCCCAACCAGACATGCAAGATATGAAGGAAGAGTGATGTCGCCCCATTACAGGACAACAGTCCGCGGCTCCTCCTCAGCCCCTTAATTCATTTCTTATAGTTTTTCCTGTCACAGCCACTTGCTTTATAGCTGACTAACTTGCAAGTTATAGTTGTAATTTATGGCCCAAATTGAGTGGTAGCAAATCAGGGAATATTCCCATTGATTACCCTAAATTGTCTAATCTCCTGTATGTTTTTAGGACTTGATTGGGTGGTATTTACTGATTGCCTTCATCTAATTTGAAAATCAATCAATAGCAACAATGAGAGCTGGGGGAGAGATGGAGTCTAAGGCCGCCGGACCCCGGCAAATAATCAACCGCAGGCTGCTCGCAGCCACATATCTGCGGGTGGCTTTAATATGTAAACCGGACCGGCCTGGACCTGGGCGGCCAGGGCAGACGCCCCGGAAGTGTCCGCTGGCATCTCCTGCCTCTGCATTGTCCGTGGAGGGCGAGTGCCCTTGGCTAGAAGGGACATATTTTACTGCCATAAAACGGTGGCAAAGGAGATAAAATGGCTTGGGGAAGGTGTTTCAGGGCCGGCCACCCATCTTCTTCCCCCAGCGCCCTCTGCGGTTATTCATGGGAATTAACAACCATCAGCCTTTTTAAAAAAATATATATTTTTATTGATTTCAGAGAGGAAGGGAGAGGGAACGATAGAAACAGTAATGATGAGAGAGAATCAGGGATCGGCTGCCTCCTGCACACCCCCTACTGGGGATGGAGCCCGCAACCCGGGCCTGTGCCCTGACCGGGAATCGAGCCGCGACCTCCTGGTTTATAGGTCGACGCTCAGCCACCAGGGAGCCACGCGGCCGGGCCACTGCCTTTTCTGGTTCACCGCCTGCACTCTCCCGGAGAGAAGTGCTCTCACACTCAGGAATCCGTGCCTTGCACACTCGTGCGCACCTCTTTTTAAGTTCCCCCAATGCTTCCCGACGTCTCCAGATGCATGATTACAAATGTCTCCACCGTTACGGCGCCCACTGATCTTTTACTGACTCCACAGTTTTGCCTTTTTCAGAGCGTCCTACAGTTGGACCTACACTCTGCAGCCCTTCAGACCGGCCTCTTCCACTTGCTCACATGCACCGAAGTTTCTCCCACTTTTATCAGCTTTTCTTTAGCTGCTGATAATAGTCTATTCGCTGGGTGCACCATCGATGCATCGTACGGCGTGAGCAAGTTATGAACAGGTCCCTGCCAGATGCTCTTGCCTGACGGCTCTGTGACAGCTGGCCCGCCTTTCCTCGAGTCCCTCAGGGACAGGGGCTGAGTGTTTGGGATCCGGTCTCCTTCACGCTTCCCCAAGCTGCCCCTTCCCTCCCGGTTAGGTCTCTTGGCCGAGCCTGCTGGTCGCCTGCCATCTCCCCGTCTCCCCGTGTGAGAGAGCCCTCACATCCTCGCCGGGCGCGGAATAAAGCCAACATTTACCTGCCTCCCCTGCAGGCCGCTGTGCCCGGCGACTACAGGTAACTGACGGGACACAGGTAGCATGTCTCGGAGCCAGTTCTGAGAACTGCCTTTAGAAGGAGTGTTGGCGCGCACGTGTTGACAGCAGCTTCTTATTTTTATTTTTTTCATAAGCCTTAAGCCTGGGAGCAGCCGGGATGGACTCAGATGCGATGAGGGCGCTGTGTTAGGTCTGGGGGCCTCCTCCCCCAACCCCATCCCCCGGGTCTAATCATGAGAAAGACACTGGCCGGGTTCCAGCGGAGGGACATTCTGTAGCACACGTACCTCGTTCTCCTCCACACGCTCAGGGGCCCTAAAAGCAAGGGAGTCTGAGAAACTGTCGCCGCCCGGGGCCCTCGGGAAATGCAATGCACACTGGTCTCTTGGATGGGGTCCTGGATAGAAAAGGGACCCTAGGCGGCCACTCAGGACGTCTCGTAGAGGAGGGATGTGAGCGGATACTCACGCGTCGATACTGACGTGTTCATTCTGACATCTGTCCCACACCCTCACACGGGGTTCTTGGGGAAACGGGCTGGCGGTGTCGTGGACTTCTCTGTCCTTCTTCACAATTTTTCTGTAACTCTCAAACTCATTTATAATAAAAATCTATATATATAAACGCCTAAGTGACCGTTACGGCAGAATGACCAGAACGACCGGAATGACCGGTTGCTATGACACGCACTGAGCAGGCAGGCAGGCAGGCAGGTGAGCGGTTAGGGGCAAGCAGGCAGGTAGGCAGGTGAGTGGTTAGGGGAAAACAGGCAGGCAGGCAGGTGAGCGGTTAGGGGCGGGCAGTTCTGGATTGCGAGAGGGATGTCTGAACTGCGAGAGGGCGCAGGACGGGCTGAGGGGTACCCCATCCCCCGCATGAATTTCGTGCACCGGGCCTCTAGTTATTCATAAACACGTTGGCGTGAACTCTTTGGCGCAATCTGTTTTGTCCCTTCCTTCATTTCATATCCTGGAATGTGGCTCCATGGGCTGGAAGGAAACTGGGTCCCTGAGCATCCCAGGCTCCAGCTCCATCATTCTAAGGGTCAGCATCTTGCCCTGCACCAGTGCTTTCTGAGCTGGTTCCTGAGAACCCTCAGGGCTCAGCCAAGATGGGGGAGGGGTGTGTTCAGGGGCGTGCCCTGGTGGATGTGGGGCGTGGCCTAGTGGGCATGGGGCGGGGCATGTCAGGTGGGTGTGGCTGCCCCAGCAAAGCCTGGTTCTGCAGCCTCGTCTTAAGGTAGAGCAGCTTTGTCTGTGTCACCTATTGGATTTCTCAGATTCCTCTGATAATAAACATAATGTGTAAGGAAACACGCATAAAACTCACTGCATTTTTCATCTCATGTTGATGCTGACAGCAGCGACCATCGGGCGTCTATCATGCCTCCAGCGTGTGCCGGCCCGCTCCCTGCATTATCTCGTGACATTCTCACCACAGACATGAGAGGTGGGTGCTCGTGGCCTCACTTCACATGCGGAGAAACAAAAGTTTGAAGAGGCGAGACACCTCCCCAGAGGCCACCCCCAGGCTCTCCTGACCCAAAGCCTGTGCTGACCACGGAACCCACACGCCTCCTCCACTCTGCAGGGAGGGGAGCCAGGGTCCCTGCCCATAGCTGGCTGGCCCTATGGTCCCGGCTGGCCCCTTGCCTTAGGTGACCTCTGGCATCTCCGGCCAACCAAAGGGCGTGGCACCAGGGCGTCCCTCAGGGTGGCTGCAGCCCAGCTGTTGACCAGCGGCCAGAGAAACCAGGTCACAGGCAGGTCCGGAGCCTGACGGATGCCCCCCCTTCTCCCCCGAACCTGGCTCAGCCCAAGCTGCCAGCGGCCCTGGGCGGTCCCCACCCTCCTGTCTCCCCCCCCCCCCAGAGGCTGACCGAGGGTCACTGTTCCCTCCTCTGTTACCATGTCACCACCAGGTGTGGGCACCGTGGGGAGCGCCCATTCCCGGGCCATCTGTCCACCTGTCATCGCGGGGCGTGCCCACCACTTACACAGATGCACCCCCAAGATGTCGGGGGTGGGTGTCGTCTTTAAAAAAATTGGAAAGAGGCCATTACCAGCATGAGGCCCACTGGGAGGGCCTCTGGGCTGATGGACGAGGCTGCGGCTCTCTGGCCTCTTCCTGGCGGGTCATTAGTTAAAAGGGGAGCGTGTGCGGGTGGGGGCGGGGTGCCGGGGCGGCCGGCCGGCCCCGTCCACATCCAGGGGGCTCCCTTCGGAGAAAGGAGCCGGAGACAAATGATTCGAGTCTGAATTCCATATACACCGGAGATTGCTTATCGATCCGCTCCGGGAGAGCGGGCCGGCCCGGGGGAGCGGCCGAGTATTTTCCCAGGGAGTTAATAACGCGGCCGCGCGCTGTCTTGTCCAATTCACTGCCGCCGCGCCTCTAATCGGGACGGAGCCGCTCGCTGGGAGGCTTCTTGCCACTTGGGCGTCCGGCCTGCCTTCCGCTCGGCCGGGCCCCTGTCCGTGATGGAAATGACAGCCCGTGGATGGGGAGGCTAATCAAATTGTTTATTATCGACCTAAATCAATATGTATGGATCGTCGCAACATCACTGTCAGGCCGCCAAAAAGTCATACTAATAATTCCCCGGCTGCAGATGCCATCCGGCCGCCATGGCTCCCCGACTTCAATTACACCTGAACGTCGGGGAGAGAAAACAATTACGCGGGGAGGGGGTGCGGGGGGAGGGGGGCAGGGGGAGGGGGCCCGGTGCTCGTCAGCTGTGAGATGACTGGCGAGGTGTCTGCACGGGGAAAGCCTGTTTACTCAACACAGTGCAAGGGCGCCAGGGTTAATGGTGGGCAGTCCATCACTGACTGGGAGTCCTCAGCCGGGGTTCAGAGCCGCCCGTCCGCCGGGGAAGCAAGCGAGGCTGGCCCCAAGGTGGAAGGACACTGTCCTGCGGGCAGGGCTGTGCCCTGTGCCCTGCGCTCAGGTCCTGCCTCCCCTGCAGGGAGCACAGGGCGGGGGGGCTCAGGATGCTCCGTGGCCCTGCCCACCCCGTGGAGGCCCCGTGGCCCCCGTGCCCTGGGGGTTCAGTAGCGGTGCTCGGCCTTGTGCCCCCAGAGGACAGTGTGAGCAGAAGGAAGAGGAGCGCTGAGGGGCTAAAGGCCCAAGAACATACCAACCGGGCGCCTGGCATGTGTGGGCACGCAGAGCCAGGGCACCGCCGGCCAGTGCGAGCTGTGAGAGAGGAGGGGGGCCGTTTCGGGGACGGGGGAAGCCAACACAAAGCCTGAGCTCGCTCCGCCATCCCCTAGCCCTTCAGGTCCAAGTGGGTTCTGAACTTGGCAAACACATCTTCCCGGTCCCAGGCGGGAGGAGATAAAAACCCACCAGCAAAACATGCATTACGCCGGGCATTCCATTTCTGTGACGGAAATAACTCGTTTTCACGGCACGCTGGAATAACAGCAAATTATGGTCCGCAATGAATTCGTTCTCATTCACGTCTGCATGGGGAAAGCGAAGAATACAAAACGTATACAATCGTTTAGAGGGAAGCGCCATGTCATATAAAAGATACTCTCATCGCGGTTTCTAATTACAAAGAAGAGAACATCACTAAAAATTTGTTACAGAATCTAATTACCAAAAAAAAAAAAAAAAAAAGACAGAAAGAAAGCGAGACCCACAAAATAATTCTAAATTAAATTAATAATGAAGGGCCTGACCGGCATGGCTCAGTGGTTGAGTGTCAGCCTGTGAACCAACACAGCACAGCCCAGCCCATCACAGCCCAGCCCAGCCCAGCCCAGCCCAGCCCAGCCCAGCACAGCCCAGCCCAGCCCAGCACAGCCCAGCACAGCCCAGCACAGCCCAGCACAGCCCAGCCCAGCACAGCCCAGCCCAGCACAGCCCAGCACAGCCCAGCATAGCCCAGCCCAGCACAGCACAGCCCAGCACAGCCCAGCACAGCCCAGCCAAGCACAGCCCAGCCCAGCCCAGCCCAGCACAGCCCAGCACAGCCCAGCCCAGCACAGCCCAGCCCAGCCCAGCCCAGCACAGCCCAGCACAGCCCAGCACAGCCCAGCCCAGCACAGCCCAGCCCAGCCCAGCCCAGCACAGCCCAGCACAGCCCAGCACAGCCCAGCCCAGCACAGCCCAGCCCAGCACAGCCCAGCACAGCCCAGCACAGCCCAGCCCAGCACAGCCCAGCCCAGCCCAGCCCAGCACAGCCCAGCACAGCCCAGCCCAGCACAGCCCAGCCCAGCCCAGCACAGCCCAGCACAGCCCAGCCCAGCCCATCACAGCCCAGCCCAGCACAGCCCAGCACAGCCCAGCCCAGCCCAGCACAGCCCAGCACAGCCCAGCCCAGCCCAGCCCAGCACAGCCCAGCCCATCACAGCCCAGCACAGCCCAGCCCAGCCCAGCCCAGCCCAGCACAGCCCAGCCCATCACAGCCCAGCACAGCCCAGCCCAGCCCAGCCCAGCCCAGCCCAGCACAGCCCAGCACAGCCCAGCCCAGCACAGCCCAGCACAGCCCAGCCCAGCCCAGCACAGCACAGCCCAGCACAGCCCAGCCCAGCCCAGCCCAGCACAGCCCAGCCCAGCACAGCCCAGCACAGCCCAGCCCAGCACAGCCCAGCACAGCCCAGCCCAGCCCAGCACAGCACAGCCCAGCACAGCCCAGCACAGCACAGCCCAGCACAGCCCAGCACAGCCCAGCCCAGCACAGCCCAGCCCAGCCCAGCCCAGCCCAGCACAGCCCAGCCCAGCACAGCCCAGCCCAGCACAGCCCAGCCCAGCCCAGCACAGCCCAGCCCAGCCCAGCCCAGCCCAGCCCAGCCCAGCCCAGCACAGCCCAGCACAGCACAGCCCAGCACAGCCCAGCACAGCCCATCACAGCCCAGCCCAGCCCAGCCCAGCCCAGCACAGCCCAGCCCAGCACAGCCCAGCCCATCACAGCACAGCACAGCCCAGCACAGCACAGCCCAGCCCATCACAGCACAGCACAGCACAGCCCAGCACAGCCCAGCACAGCCCAGCACAGCCCATCACAGCCCAGCACAGCCCAGCCCAGCCCAGCACAGCCCAGCACAGCACAGCCCAGCACAGCCCAGCACAGCCCAGCACAGCCCAGCACAGCACAGCCCAGCACAGCCCAGCACAGCCCAGCACAGCCCAGCCCAGCCCAGCACAGCACAGCCCAGCCCATCACAGCACAGCCCAGCCCAGCACAGCCCAGCACAGCACAGCCCAGCACAGCCCAGCCCAGCACAGCCCAGCACAGCCCAGCCCATCACAGCCCAGCACAGCCCAGCCCAGCCCATCACAGCCCAGCACAGCCCAGCCCAGCCCAGCACAGCCCAGCCCAGCCCAGCCCAGCACAGCCCAGCACAGCCCAGCCCAGCCCAGCCCAGCACAGCCCAGCCCAGCCCAGCCCAGCCCAGCCCAGCCCAGCCCAGCCCAGCACAGCCCAGCCCAGCCCAGCCCAGCACAGCCCAGCCCAGCACAGCCCAGCCCATCACAGCCCAGCACAGCCCAGCCCAGCACAGCCCAGCCCATCACAGCCCAGCCCAGCCCAGCCCAGCACAGCCCAGCACAGCACAGCCCAGCCCAGCACAGCCCAGCACAGCCCAGCCCATCACAGCCCAGCCCAGCACAGCACAGCCCAGCCCATCACAGCCCAGCACAGCCCAGCACAGCCCAGCCCAGCACAGCACAGCCCAGCCCATCACAGCCCAGCACAGCCCAGCACAGCCCAGCACAGCACAGCACAGCACAGCCCAGCCCATCACAGCCCAGCCCAGCCCATCACAGCCCAGCCCAGCACAGCACAGCACAGCCCAGCCCATCACAGCCCAGCCCAGCCCATCACAGCCCAGCCCATCACAGCCCAGCACAGCCCAGCACAGCCCAGCACAGCACAGCACAGCACAGCCCAGCCCATCACAGCCCAGCCCAGCCCATCACAGCCCAGCCCATCACAGCCCAGCACAGCCCAGCACAGCCCAGCACAGCACAGCACAGCACAGCCCAGCCCATCACAGCCCAGCACAGCCCAGCACAGCCCAGCACAGCACAGCACAGCACAGCCCAGCCCATCACAGCACAGCCCAGCCCAGCACAGCCCAGCACAGCACAGCCCAGCACAGCCCAGCCCAGCACAGCCCAGCACAGCCCAGCCCAGCCCAGCACAGCCCAGCACAGCCCAGCCCAGCCCAGCCCAGCCCATCACAGCACAGCCCAGCCCAGCCCAGCACAGCCCATCACAGCCCAGCACAGCCCAGCCCAGCCCAGCCCAGCACAGCCCAGCACAGCCCAGCCCAGCACAGCCCAGCATAGCCCAGCCCATCACAGCACAGCCCAGCCCAGCCCAGCACAGCCCATCACAGCCCAGCACAGCCCAGCCCAGCACAGCCCAGCACAGCCCAGCACAGCCCAGCCCAGCACAGCACAGCCCAGCACAGCCCAGCACAGCACAGCCCAGCACAGCCCAGCACAGCCCAGCCCAGCACAGCCCAGCACAGCCCAGCACAGCCCAGCACAGCCCATCACAGCCCATCACAGCCCAGCACAGCCCAGCACAGCACAGCCCAGCACAGCCCATCACAGCCCAGCACAGCCCAGCATAGCCCAGCCCAGCATAGCCCAGCACAGCCCATCACAGCCCAGCACAGCCCAGCACAGCCCAGCCCAGCACAGCCCAGCACAGCCCAGCACAGCCCAGCCCATCACAGCCCAGCACAGCCCAGAACAACGCAACACACACATGCACACAGTGTCTTCCCTTTTACTTCCACCTGCATTTCCCACCCACCCTTTCCCGGGATCTCCCTAGAAAGGGTCCCCCAGAGAACGGATGTTCTAGGGGAGTTCTGACACAGGGAGGGGTGTTGGTGAACAGGGTCGGCCGGCCTCAGGCCTGGGCAGAGTGAGCCTGGCCTGTGCCCTGCAGTCCTCTGCCCCTTCTCCCATCTCAGGCTCGGGATCCTGGGTGGGTCGGGGGGTCTGAGCTCTCCTATGTCCAGGGCCCCCTGTTACCTGTAGAGGCCAAGGGACAAATCGCCTTATCAGCGAGGGGTAGGTGGCCGACTATGGCTTCTCTTATTTTCCTGAAAAGAACTGTTACATTGACGAGGATCTGAGGAACGAGGGCATGGGGTAAGCTCAGCTTGGCCATGATATCGTCTGCCGTTCTCTGCATCTTCCTGTTTCTTTTATTATTTTTGTTAATCCTCCCCTGGGGATATTTTTCCATTGATTTTTAGAGAGTGAATGGGCGGGGGAGAGACACACAGAGAGAAACATCCATGTGAGAGAGACACATCGAATGGCTGCCTCCTGCATGCACCCCAAACAGGGCCAGGGACCGAGCCTGCAACCCGAGTATGTGTCCTTGACCCGAATCGAACCCAGGACCCTTCAGCTGACTGGCTGATGCTCTATCCACTGAACCAAACTGGCTGGAGCTCTGCATCTTCCCTTTTAGACTATAAACTCCTTGTGAGCAAGGAGCAGGGGAGGGGCTTTCATATCTACCCCCCACTGCACCCCTGTTTAGCAAGTTTCATTTCCCCTCCACCTTGGCCCTGACAGCCTGGAACCCAGCTCCTCTGGCCAGCCCCCCCGGCCCCCCTCCAAGTCCCCAAGACCTTTGAGTCCTGTGGAAGCCCACCCTCTCACCCCATAGGCTCCTGCCCGCGACCCTCCCCACCGGGCACTGACCCCCCCCCCCCCCCCCGTTCCCCAACCTGCGTGTTTCTGCAAGGTGACACCGCCCCCTGCTCGCTGCCTGGTGACAAAATATTGTTTTACAGCGATAAGCATCTCGTAAGACAATATTTGGAAAGTTATTATCTCAATGTCTCTGGTTGAGGACATGGAATGATATCACCCAAAACTAGATCTGCCCTGTTTGCGGCCAGCAGCGGGGGCGGCCGGGGCCAGGCTGCGTGCGGTATCGGGGGGCTCGATCTTCGGCGATCTGCCACCGCCGGGTCCCCACGTGGCTGATAAGGTCTAATCAGGACCCGAAGGGAAGCCGCGGTACTTAGCGGTGGGGGCGGGGGTGGGGTGGGGGGGAGGCGATGCAGAGAGGAGGCACATCTGAGGGGGAGGCCTGGGTAACGGGATCCCCGGTGATGAATGAACTTCTCCGGAAGGCTGTCCACGTGTGCGTGGCCCGTGGCCGTCTGGGGAGGATGTTGCTTTCAGGGACCGGGGCGAGCGTCTTTTGTTGAGAGCCAACCGGTTGTCAGGGTCCGAATGCCAGCGGAGACCGGCGAGGGCTCTACCCCTGGGAGCCAGCTCCGTCCAATCACACACCTTGACTGGAGGGCGGGCTGGTCAGGCTCGGCGTTCCTGACATGGGGGCTGATGGCTCTGAACCTTGGGGAGGGGGCGCCCTATGCCGCTGTGAGACACTTATTTTTTTAAATATATTTTATTCATTTCAGAGAGGAAGGGAGGAGAGAGAGAGAGAGAGAGAGAGAGACAGAAACATCCATGATGAGAGAGAATCATCCATCGGCTGCCTCCTGCACGCCCCCTACTGGGGATGGAGCCCGCAACCCGGGCGTGTGCCCTGAGTGGGAATGGAACCGTGACCTCCTGGTTCATGGGTCGACGCTCAACCACTGAGCCACACCAGCCGGGCTGCTGTGAGGCTTTTCAACAACAGCTGTGCCCTCGACAGCAGCAGCGAGGGCCTCAGACCTAGGCCAGCGGGGAGACGGAGCGTCCGCGGGTCCGTAGGCAGGTCTCAGCGCGTCTGACGGAACGAATGTCTGACTCCTTAGCGGTTTCCCGGGCAATGAAACCCAACCCAGGCCGACAAATTGCTTTCTTTTTGCATAAAGGACCCCGGAGACTGTCTTAGGCCCCGGCAGCTTTGCCTCGAGTTCAGAACTAGAACTTGATAGACGTGTGGTTTCCCACCCTCCCCGCCCTTCTCATTTTTTTCCTGTCCTCGCCGCGTCTCCCCGGCAAAGGGAGAACAGATGTGTGTTGTTACATATACTTTTTTCTTCTTCTGGGAACCTGCTCCTGAGCTGGAGTCATAACTCGTGGTAACAAGCCCTTCCCACAGTCCAGAGATCTTTTATAGCCTATTTTAGGCATTTGATTATTGCCTGACTAATAATAGGGACTCGTTTTCCCGAAGAATAGACTGGAGGCTACGGTGTAAATCGCAGCGTGTAATTGCTCAGCGGCTGCCGTTGGAAATGCCTACTTACCGGGGCAGGAGAGCTGCTCTCTTAGGTGCGAGGGGCTATTCTTCTCGTGTAATAATAACTGGGCTGCGAGGACGCACGCAGAGAAACCCACCCAGAGCGCAAACTTACTCAAAAGGTTAAAAAAAAAAAAAGTTAAAACATGCTCACGATCAACTTTCCCACGTTGAAAGGTGCCCACGATTTCGCATCTTTCTCGGCTCTGCACAGATCACACAACATCTGCCTGGGCCCCGGTCACGGCTGGCCCTGGGTCGGGGTCCGGTCGTGCCCCACGGTGGTGCCCGGGCTGCTTCTTGGCGCTCAGAAGGCCTGTGGCATGGAGGAGGCGAGGGCTGTGCTGGGCAGCCAGTGGCCAGGCCCCCATCCACGCCAGGGAAGCCAGCGTTTCCTCCCTGGCCAAGCCCAGAATGGGAGCAGAGCTGGGGATGGAGCCTCCCGCCCTGGCCTCATCTGTGACCCAGCATTCCCTCTAAGTCCTCTGTGTAGCTCCTGCGGCTTCTTGGAACCAGGAAGGTGGGCGGCCAGCGCCTTTCCTGCAGGTCCCGGCCCGACAGAGGCTTCGGGGGCGATGCCCGCACCCAGGCCCCCTGGGCAGGGGCTGCGGGGAGAGTCAGTACCCGCTCCCCGCACTGGCTCCTGCTCTCAGAGCCCCAGGCACTGGAGGACATAGATCTGGGCGCCTGCAGGCCATTTGGATTTGCAAGGATTTGGAGGCTAAATCTGTACCGTGAGACTTCCAACAGTGTTGGCAAAGCAGGCCCTGCTTCTCCACATGCCCACTGCTAGGGAAGGGGCTGCTGGCCCCGCAGGGCTCCCTGGGCGCTGGCTGTCCTGCCTCATGAGGGCAGGGCGTGGCTGGGAAAAGCCCCCAGGAGACGCGATGCAGGTGCATGAAAAGGCTTGTCCTCTGGGCTTTGCAGGGTCCCTCCTTATTCTAACTCTCTAGGGGTCAGTCACCCAGATGTCCTTGAGCTGTAAGACGCGAGAGTCCCGCCCCCCCCTCCCCGCCCCATGAAGATAGAGTTCCTGCCTCCCCACTCCAGCTATGCGCCAGCAGCACAGCCTCTTCCCCCACAGCCCCCGGGAGCCCACGAAGGGCACTTGGCCCAGACTTGGGTGCAGAGTCTGGTGCCAGGGAGAGTGGGCCAGCCCAGCCCTTCACGGCGGAGCCACAGATGGAGACAGGGCAGCCACTTGAGAGCAGGGGCTGTGTCAGGTGAACCTGGACTTGAATCGCCAATGGTTCCATCATGGATTCCACAACCGTGGGCACATTCTCTTTCCTCTAAATGGAGGATAACGCAGCACCTACCTCCTAGGGGGTGGCATCAGCCAATCCTCATAAGATACTTAGTGCAGTGCCAGGCCCACAGGAAACACTTCCTGTGTGGGGCTGATCCTGTTAAAACCCACTCAGCCAGGCAGCGTGGACAGATGGGGTTGGCTGTGTTTACCAAGTTAGCAACTTGGCTTTGACCCTGCTCAGACCTTCACTGGAACCAAGAATCTGTTGTAAGAAAATAATATTGACCATGAAAAAAAATGCTTTATCCATAAGATGTTCATCACCACATGCTTTATAGCAGTGAAAGCTGAAATAGCGAAACGCCCATCCATAGGGGATGGTATCATTAAGAGTGACAATACATCTCCCACGCACTGAGTGAATGTGTTCCATGCTGCAGACACTGAACACACAAGATACTACCAATTCTTGTAACAGTGTTGCTATCCCCACAACAATGTTACTCTCCCTGCAACAGTGTAACTGTCCCCGCAACAGTGTAACTATTCCCGCAACAGTGTAACTGTCCCTGCAACAGTATAACTATTCCCGCAACAGTGTAACTGTCCCTGCAACAGTGTAACTATCCCCACAACAGTGTAACTATTCCCGCAACAGTGTAACTGTCCCTGCAACAGTGTAACTGTCCCTGCAACAGTATAACTATTCCCGCAACAGTGTAACTATCCCCCAACAGTGTAACTATTCCCGCAACAGTGTAACTATCGTTGCAACAGTGTAACTATTCCTGCAACAGTGTAACTATCCCCCAACAGTGTAACTATTCCCGCAACAGTGTAACTATCATTGCAACAGTGTAACTATTCCCGCAACAGTGTAACTATCCCCCAACAGTGTAACTATCCCCCAACAGTGTAACTATCCCCCAACAGTGTAACTATTCCTGCAACAGTGTAACTATCCCCCAACAGTGTAACTATCATTGCAACAGTGTAACTATCGCTGCAACAGTGTAACTATTCCCGCAACAGTGTAACTATCGTTGCAACAGTGTAACTATTCCTGCAACAGTGTAACTATCCCCCAACAGTGTAACTATCCCCCAACAGTGTAACTATCCCCCAACAGTGTAACTATCCCCCAACAGTGTAACTATTCCCGCAACAGTGTAACTATCGTTGCAACAGTGTAACTATTCCCGCAACAGTGTAACTATCCCCCAACAGTGTAACTATTCCCGCAACAGTGTAACTATCCCGCAACAGTTTAACTATCGTTGCAACAGTGTAACTATCCCGCAAAAGTGTAACTATCCCATTTAAAAGATGAGGAAACTGAGGACAGAGGGAGGAAGTGCCCTGTGGGTGAGAACAGGGCAAATCCCTGGGGGAGGGGAGCTCAGCTAGAGATCACCAGGTGGGGTTTCCCATGACTCAGTCACGGGCGGGTGAGAAGCAGGTGGTGGCCGTGGAGTGAGCAGGGAGCTGGGCACTAGTTCATCTCCCCCATCACCCTCTCTCCGGGAGGCGCCTTTCAGTGGCTGTGAGGACTCTGATGGGACGCACACAGGACACGCCCAATTCACACGTGGGACACACGGAACTGCGTAGGGAGTGGTCCAGACGGGAAAGAGACAGGAGGAAGGGCCCCGGGCATGGCCAGGGACGGGAGGTTTCCCAGGGCCTGGAATCTGGCCAGACCCTTGGAGAAGAGAGGTCTCTACTTGGTCCTGAGCGATTGAGCCCAAGGACATCTGCTGCCTTGTGGATCCGCATCCTGGGCGGGGCCGGAGGACCCCTGGGGAAGGCTGGCCTGTGGGGAGCATGTTCTTGGAGCGGATTCAGTGCCCTCCCCAGCCAGGAACTCTGTTCAGATTTGTTCTTGGGCTCAGGCCTCTGCTCCACTGACCAGCCCCAGCCCAGCCCCAGCCCAGCCCCAGCCCAGCCCCAGCCCCAGCCCAGCTCCAGCCCCAGCACTGCAAATGTCTTTCTAAAAAAAATGTTTTTTATTGATTTCAGAGTGGAAGGGAGAGGGAGAGAGAGACAGAAACATCAATGATGAGAGAGAATCACCGATCGGCTGCCTCCTTCACGCCCCCCACTGGGGATGGAGCCCACAACCCGGGCATGTGCCCTGCCTGGGAATCCAACCGTGACCTCCTGGGTCATAGGTCGACGCTGAGCCATGCCGGCAGGCACTGCAAATATCTTGTCCACGCTCTTGGGAAGCAAGCAGTGGGGGGTGGGGACCAGGAGGTGCAGAACAGGAATCCGGCTCAGACCACTTCACCATCTGCACTCACGAAGCAGTCACGGCTCCTTACCCAGTGCCAACCTCGGGGCCCTCTCAGGAAGCAGCGCTGAGGGTGCCCCCCGCCTGGCCGGCGTGCTCCCCGCGCTCCTGGCTGGCCCATAAATAACCCGGCCACCTCTAATTTGGCCTCCGATACCCTGACCAGCCGTGATTTATTCCCAGACCAAAACAGGCATCTCTAATTTGCTAACCAATCGCTGCAATTCTGGCCTCGCCAACCAATAATTCTGCCATCTCTAATTTGCCAATAAATAATTCTGCAGCCTCAAATTTACTAACCAATAATGTGACCCATTTGCTGACCAATGGTTGTGTCAAGGCATAATGGCGCCCCTAGCAGATGGTAATTTGCTAAGCAATATTCGGACCTTGCCCCCGTTAGCAATAAAGAACCTTCCTGATCGCCGAGGCCCGCATCCATTACTTTGTTTACAAGGATGCTTCAGGCGGCCGCGCCACAAAGGGCTCTTCCCCGAAGCGCGCACCCACCTCCACGTCCCCCCTCGAGCTCCCGCGGTCACAGCGACTGGCTCGGATCTAAGAGGTGGCCCCACCCCCCCTGTTTTACAGATAAAGATATCGAGGCCCAGAGAGACACAGCGACTCTCACAAGGTCACACAGAAGATCGTAGCAGCAGGGGGACGGGAACACAGGCCTCTGGGCTGCCGGAGCTTCACCATCCCGCCGTTTCCGCCCTGCCTCAGGGCGCGGGGGCCCGGGAGCAGGTGGGCTCGGGCTGGGCTGGCTGCCCTGGGACTTGGTGGTGTGGCCTCAGCCAAGTTGCCCTGGTGCCAGGGACCCAGGAGGCTGACCTCGCTGACCCGCCACCTGGGGGGCCTGCGGGCGGGACGGGAAGGAGGATCCGCTGTGCCACCCAGAGCACTTGGCCCGCTGTCAGCCCCGGGAGAGGCCGGCCGACTGTCAGCAGAAACCCAGAGCCAAACCCCACATTCCCTGAGGGCGCGGGCACCCACATGGCCCGGGAGGAGTGAGAACAGGAGTTCAGCCAATAGCAGAGGCCCCTCCCCCACAGGCCTGGGGACCCCAGGCGGGAGGGCCCCTGGGAAATGCCGGAGGAGCCTTAGCAAAGTCCCGGCTGCACCTGGGGCTGAGGCGAGCCACTTGGAGGAGCGGCCCCTGCACCCCGCCCCAGGCAGCGAGTCCAAAGCAGGGGCCCCCCATCTCTGTGCAGCTGAGAGAGGGCACATGTGGCTGCCCGGCCGCTTCGTCCGGAAGGTCTATTTGGCTGAGTTTGGAGGTGCTGGTGACTCTTTCCAGACATTTAAACCAACGGGGCTCTGAGGATGAGGAGGATCCCTGTTGATGCCGGAACGTGCCTGGAGCCCCCTGCATGTCCTCTGAGCAGCCGCGTGTGGTTTTGTCTGGGGGAAGGGGGTGGTGGAGAGGGGGGTGTGTGGTCTATATCGGGAGAATGAGGCTTATCCCCCTCAGGCGCGTCCCCACCATCCTGACGGCCCCAGGACCGAGCCTCCCCCAGCCCTTTGCCAAACCTGGGCCAGTGAGGGGCCTGCGCCAGGTGGGAGCCGGGATGAGGGAAGAAAGGGGGCAGCGAGAGGGAGGAGGCTCAGGGGCAGCGGAGCACCCCGTAGTTCACGGAGGACGGCCTGAGGGCTGAGTGGGGTTGCCCTCCCGGGTTCTGGGAACCGCTTCTCCCCGTAAAGCCCGGAGCAGGGAAAGGGGACACCGTGGAGCGCCTGCTGGGACTCGAGGGGGCCCTCGGGCAGCTCCGTAGGTTCCAGGAGATTCTAGAAAGGAGGACCTGTCACGGTACATTCGTTGCGTGCATCCAAGTCCCGTCCTCCTGGGTGGACTTTGGAGACTGCGGAGCAGATTTGGAGTGTGTCCTGGTCTGGTGACAGGTCTCAGCTCAGATGGCTCCTCCTCTGGGCAGGGTGGGGTGGGTGCCCACCCTGTGTTCCCTGACGACGGCTTTTATTCCCCTCCAAAGCCCACGAGTTCATCGACTCCTCCCCAGTGTCCCGAACATTTGGGCTACTGAGCCTCACAATTGTGGGAAGGTGACTCGCAGATGAAAGGGAGAAGCTGAGAAAGGGAGAAGCTGAGAAAGGGAGAAACCGAGAAAGGGAGAAGCCGAGAAAGTGCAGAGGGTGTGCCTAGGAGAGGGGTCTGCAGGGCAGGGGCTTAGGCAGGGCAGGGAGGTATAGAGACCAGGTCCAAGGGGAACACCAGGGGCCACTGGCACAGTTGTGCACAGGGACTGGGACTGGCGATGGTGGGCAGTAGGGAGCAGTGGGGACTGCGGTGAAGCCGAGCACAGCCTTGTCTGAAGGGGCAGATGGTAACCACCTCCAGTTGGGTGTTGCCAGGGGAGAACGCTGGGTCTTCCCAGTTCTGAGGAGAGGGCAGCAGTGAGGCTTTGGAGCAGAATCCCCTGCTTTTCAAAAGCGACGAGTGAATTGTTAAGAACCATTCTGTGAGTTAAACAGAACACCCCCCGGGGCTGTATGAACTCTGGGGGCCGCGTCGTGACCACTGCAGCCAAGAGCAGGCCTGGGAGGCCTTTCATTCAGCCACCACCCTTCACCCCATTCCTCTGGGCCTGCGAGGGGGCCATGCCGGGGCTGCCTGGGACCCCGGCCTTGCTCTCAAACTGCGTCATTTCTTCCCTGTGTGTCAGGGTTTACCAGCTGTCTCCCCGCCCCGACCGTAAAGCTCAACTACAGTGCAGGCTCCATGAGACAGACCTTCCTCCTCTTCGGGTCCCTGGTGTTTCCCAAGAGCCCACTCACATGCCGGGCACATAGTGAATAGCTGCTGATGAATGAATGATGATAAAGGGCCAGGCCTGGCTGGTGTGGCTCAGTGGTTGAGCGTCAACCTGTGAACCAGGAGGTCAGGGTTCGATTCCCGATCGGGGCACATGCCCAGTTTGCGGGCTCCATCCCCAGTGGGGACGTGCAGGAGGCAGCGGATCCATGATTCTCTCTCATCATTGATGTTTTTCTCTCTCTCTCCCTTCCTCTCTGAAATCAATAAGAAAATATGTATCAGCCCTAGCTGGCGTGGCTCAGTGGATAGAGTGTTGGCCTGCAGACTGAGGGGTCTCAGGTCTGATTCTGGCCAAGGGCACATGCCTGGGTTGCGGGCTCGATCCCCAGTAGGGGGTGTGCAGGAGGCAGCCGATCGATGATTCTCTCTCATCATTGATATTTCTATCTCTCTCCTCCCTTCCTCTCTGAAATCAATAAAAAAAAAGAAATATATTTTAAAAAGTATATATATAAAAAAATCCAAAAGAAAGTAAAGAGTTAGTTTGCCTCCTTTCTAACCCCCCGCCCCAGCTCCCCTCTGCCAAGCAAGCCTACCCCACCTCCCAGGGCATTTCCAAGCAGCTCGGGGTAAATGGGCCGAGCAGCCCTAGGCCCCCTCTCTTTCCTCCTCGGCAGAGGCCTGTGGCTCCAGGGAGGTGGGGATGGGGCCCCCAAACCACAGACTGGGGGTGAGCAAAGCCGATCTGGCAGCCGTGGAGCAGGGGAGAGACAGAGGAGAGAAAAGAGAGGAAGAAAAATCGCCCCCCACGGGCGGCGGTGACCATGCGTTATGAGGGTGTCCAGGAAATTATAGCTTATGTCCATTAGTTCTTTCAGGGTTAATATTGATGCAGATATTATTTCTATCCAAGGCCCCATTTATTTGAAATATTATGACGGGGAGTAGCTGTCGCCGTGAATCAGATCAATTGATGGAGTAGTTAGCTGTGCCACGGGGGCAGCCCGCCCACCCGCCGCCCCCCGCCCGCCGCCAGCATGAAATATTAGGGAGATGGTTCCTTAAAGTGAGCACTTTATCATCATTTGTCTGCAGGCCCCGCTAGGACCGCCTCCCCCGGCTTCCCGTTGGGCGCGAGGAGCTGTCATAACTCAATCAGGCGGCTAACGCGCCTCCCGCTCCGGACCTGCCACCGGGCAGACAGCCCGCGACAGGCGGGCCACGTGCGGGGAGACATTTTCCTGAGCGGGGAGCCGGGGGCCGTTTCCTCCCGCCGCTTAACAGCCCTCCGAGCGCCATGTGTCATTGCTCGCACCGCGCTGTGGGTCACGTTCCTCGGCCTGGGGCCCGGCTCCCCCTCTCTGTCTGTGACGATGCCAGCCTTTGGAAACTCGGGGTCTGAGACCTACGTCCGTGGCCTGGTGCAGCGGGAGGGCCACCCCGTCCCCTCTGCCC
The DNA here is from genome assembly GCF_964212035.1 of Myotis nattereri. NCBI lineage: Eukaryota > Metazoa > Chordata > Mammalia > Chiroptera > Vespertilionidae > Myotis > Myotis nattereri. Next base: position 3,196,802 of record NC_138090.1, read on the forward strand.
GGCCCCCTCCAGCGGCAGCGTCACTTAGCTGCCACCTAACAATAATAATAACGACAGTAATTGCAATGGCTCCAGGACGGGTGCTTCCGGGTCACCCAGGCAGTGCCTTCTGCCGGTGGTTGGCAAACTTTCTCTAGAAAAGGCCAGCGGTGAATGTTTTATCATAGGCTGCAGGGTCTCTGTTGCCACCACTGCGCTCCACGGTGATGAGAAGCCAGTCAGGGAAGGGACGGGGGTGGCCACCCTGGCCGCCCGCCCCCGTGTGCGCTCTCGGCTGCTCTCGGCTCACAGGCCACTTTCTCAGGGAGGCCTTCCCTGGCCACTTAACATTCAAATCTGGGCGTTTCCCAGCCACGTCCTCACCTTGTTTTTTCTCCATAACTCTCATCACATATTTTAAAATCGACATGTGCCTCATCTTGCTGCTCACACCACCACTCCCCACCACAGGGACGCCAGCTAGGCCGGGGAGCGACTTCAGCTGTCGGGTTCATCGCCGGCGGTTCCGGTGCCTGGCACAGGGTCTGCCGCCTGAGAGCAACACCGGCCCCAGGAGGGCTGTGCTAGCAACAGGCCCATTTTGCAGATGTGGAAACTGAGGGTCAGAAAGCTGCAGGGTCGCCCAGGGTCTTCCAGCTGGTGTTCTGGAGTCATCCTGGCGTCCTCGCCAAGGCCTTCCTCGTTTGTTTATTGCTTGCGGGGTATCAGCGTGTCAAATCCCTTCCGTAACCCGGGGGACGGGTGGGTCCTGCTATGATTCCCCTCATGCGGGCGGCGACACTGGCTCAGAGAGGGAACTCGTCTCGAAGGTTGGGCACCTCGCAAGTATCCAAGTCAGGATTTGAACTCTGTTCCTCAAAAGCCCTCTTCTTTCCCCCCTGGCATCCTTGTCGTCCTACTGTGTGGGCATGAAGCAGAGCCCGGGGCCTGGGGACACTGGGCTGGTGGGTGGGGAGCCTTGAGCCTGCCTCTCAGCCGCTGGCTGTCCATGCTCACGCCTGGGGACCCCAGACTCTGGGCCGGACACGAGGATGTGCCACAGTCCTCTCCCACGCCCGGGTCCCCACCAACCTCTCACCGCCCGCCTCTGTCCACACTCTTCCTTCCTCACGAGCCCCTGTCCCCCAGCTCTTCCCATTCGGGTTGTTCGCACCTCGAACAGGGCGGAAATACAGCCCGTTAGCAGGTGTTGCTAGTGGTAGGAAGCGACGCTCGAAGCCGCCCTACCTGGGCCCTGCCACTCCAGGAAGAGAGAGGAAGAGGAGCGCTCGGAAGGCTCCCCAGCCCCTCAGTCCGGCCCTGCCCGCCACCCCTCGGCAAGCCCTGGGCTGCCCGGGGACCCCCAGCCACCGTCTCCACCTGCACACCCTGGGGGTGGAAGCTCCCGGGCAGATGAGCCAGAATTCAACCCGGCGAACCCCAAGGAGCTCAGGGACCAAGATGATCCATCTATGTGTCAATGTGGCTCGGCCACGACGGGTCCCACTCTTCCCTGGGTCCCCCGTCTGGCCGCCTGCCTGTGGGTCTCACACGCGCCTGTCCCCTCAGCCTCGGGAGCCAACCCCTTAAACTAACTCCCTGGCTGCATCCTCTGAACCCAACTCCGTCCTATTGGCTTTGTCTCCCTGGAGAACCCTGACCAACTCTAACACTCACGTCTAACGTCACTGACCTGAGAGGGCAACCAAGGCACAGAGAGGGCAATAACATAGCCAGGGTCACCCAGCAGATTCGTCACTGAGCTCAGATCCCTCCCAAAGCCCCGAGGCGAAGGCCCTTACGCTGTAGCGAGGCTCCGGGTGCCTGCCTCGCACCTCGGGCCTCTCGGGGAGCTGGAGGGCAGAGGCCACGAGGGTTGACAAGGACATCGGCCCCTCGGCGGAGGTGGGCGGGCGGGGAGCGAGACATCAGATTTTCAGCGTGAACGTACAGAAATGTCAGTGCTGCGCCAATTTTCCATCACACTTAGCAGCTCCATTTGATGCGATCGTTTGCTAATAAAACATGAGCATTACGGTAACATAATATTTTAGGTCTCCATTAACTAATACGTAAATATAATGGAACCTTATGGAAATATACTTAAGCTGTCACCAACACCCCTAATGTAATATGCATGATTTCCAGGGCTATTTATAGCTCCTCGCTCACTCGCTCTCTCTCTCTCTCCAGTGACTTCACTGGTTCCAGCGAGAGAGGATCCTGTTCTCCCCCCCGGCCCCTCTCCATACACTCAACCCCTTGGCCCCTCTCCCCAAAGCACTCCATGGGCCTGGTGAGCCCCCATTATCCCGCAAGAGCCGGGCGCGTGCCTGCCGGGGACAGGGCACACGCCTCATGGGTGACGAGAGTCCATGGGGAATGGCGGGGCTGGGAGAGGGCAGAGCAGGGAGGCCTCTGGGAGGAAGTGACGCTGGGCTGGGGAGGGGAGGAGGAGCAGGAGTTGGCTGGGAGGGGCAGGGGATGGGGAGGGGACGAAGGGACATGGGGAGGGATCAACGAGTGTGAGGTCCAGGTGGGGAGAGCAGGGACCATCCTCCTGGGAGCTGAGCGGAGCCCAGATGCTGGTACAGAGAGTGGGAGGGGCAGAGAGTGGTCGGACGAGAGGCGGGACTGGTGAGCGGGGTCCAGGCCGCCGAAGGCCAGAGGACAGGAGGAACCTCTCCTACGACGGCCCAGAGCTGTCACCAAGGCTGTGCAAGGGTCTGAAGGGCTTGATGATGCCACCAAGCAATCCATCCCCAGCTCCCCCACACCAGCCGGGGGTGCCCCAACTCACCTCAATGCGGACACCATCTCCCACAGGCCTAAGGGCTCAAGCCCACAAGACCGTCTCCGCTCCGGATGCCAGCACAGCTCTCAAGCAGAGCCATCCCACGGCCCTTTGGGCGTTGGTTGGGGCAAGAAGAAACAGTAAAGCCCACGGGTGCGGGCAGGGCACCTAGAGACAGGGTCGCCTGCAACAGCTGGAAATCAATGTTTTCAAGCGACTACACAACCTCATTGGATTCCTGAAGGGCCGGGTGGAAGGGGGCCAAGGGAGGCATGATTGATAATCCCCATTGGACAGGTGAGGCCATTGTGGTTTCAACAGGAGATGGACTTTCTCTTTTGTTAAGAGAGAGAGATGGAAACATCCATGATGAGAGAGAATCATGGATCAGCTGCCTCCTGCACACCCCACACTGGGGATCAAACCCAGAACCTGGGCATGTGCCCTGACCAGGAATGGAACCCGTGTCCTCCTGGTTCATAGGTCGATACTCAACCACTGAGCCACGCCGGCTGAACGAGGAGGACTTTCTCTGGCCTGGAATGTTTTCTGCTCGTCCTTTTGGCTTCAGGGTGTCTCCTTTGGTCAGAGCACACCTCGTCCAGGTGACCGTACCTTTGCTGACAGTCCTTCACCGTGGGCTGGAATCCTAGATGCTGATCACCGTGAAGATTTGTGGGGCTGTTTGTTACAGCAGCACAACCCCACTTATCCTGACTGATACAGATGAAACAAGGCTGATTTTAAAATGAAAGCAATGAAGTCAACGATAGCAGAGGACATACAGATACGGCAAAAAGGAGGACAGTAGCCTGCAGATCACTGGCATTTGTGAGGCAAACACATGCCTTTGTGCTACCCGTTTGGTGTGTTTCCTGGGGGGAAGATGATTTAAAAAGTGGAGGCACCACGAAGAAAGACACATATCTGGTAAACTCGGATGCAGTGTCTCACCCAGAGCACGAGGCAACCGCTGGGCAGACCAGTCTCTCAAAACAAGAACAAAAGTCTCTTGAATTTGTTTCCTGTATTCCCAGGTGTTGGGCAACGTTCCCTGCCCCCGGCTCATTCCTGGCAGGTGCGAGGCCCTTCTCGCAGAAGCGTCTCAGTGCGTAAAGCAACCGCGTCCTCTCCTGGGATGTCTCCCGGTGCTACATCCCACAGTACACTTCGCGGGGCTGCGCTGGACAGCCGGGCACGTGGTCAGCACGACAATGAGCCCTGCCTGGCTGGTCCCGGCTGCACGCCCCCCGCCCCCCGGCGCCTTGCTGCGGGCGCGGTGACTTCCCATGTCACTGCTGAATCCTGGTCTGGTCTCTTTGCAGATGCGTAAAACCGCCATCACACTCCGTGCGGGGAGGCCAACAGCGCGGCTCTCTCCAGTGAGGGGACAACAGTGGGAACCGCCACGGCCACGCTGGCCTGGCATCAGCATCATGGCAGCCGCCTGGCCGGCGGTTGGAGGCCCCAGCGTGTGTGAGCTGGGGACGGTTTGAGAATGCAGACATAGAGGGAAACCGCCATGTGAGAATCGGTGAAATACGGTGGGAAGGGTTCGTCACGCTCCCCTCGTGTGGGGATATGGCTGTTTTTTGGGCACGTGTGTAGGGCGCATGCATCGTCCGGTGGCCGGGTAGGAAGCAGGGCCCGTGGAAGGGAAGGGGCGGGTGGCTGGGGGCGGGGATCCTTAGAGAGAAGTGGATCTCACCCAGCGGACAGGCCCGCCCCCCCCCCCCCCCGAGGACCAGCAGATTGCGTTCCTTTCAAGCCCACCGCTGTGGATTGAGCTCCTAATGTGTGCGTGGCACCATGTGGGACCTAATGTGTGCGTGGCACCATGTGCGTGGCACCAGGGTGGGAGCCACAGACTGAACGTGATGTGACTGCTGTCCTCCGGGGCCTTTGGGCGAAAGGGGAGATGATACCTGCCAAACAGCAATGGGCCTGCTGGGCGGCAGTTAGCGCCAACGCAACCAGCAGCTCAGGCACGGGAGTGGGAGCCCTCGGGATGCCACCATGGCCCCCTGGGAAGGCTCCCTGGAGGAGGGGGAATGTGAGCTGAGCTTCCAACAGGGAGAGCTGAGTGGGGTGCTGAGGACGGGGGGCGGGGGGGGGGTGGCGGCTATGGCACAGGCTGCTGAGGAGCCGCAGGTATGAATTTGGGACGAGAAGGTCTTTATAAACGTGACCACTGTGGAAAGTTCTAGAACTAGGTCCAGGCCCAGGCCCGTGACCGAGCTTAGGCTCTGGCTCCCTTCCCAGCTGCACGTGTCCATTCACACACAGAGGTAGACCCAGGGTTGGCGCGCACACACAGCCTCCTGTACCTGCTCAGCGGGTCAGCCACAGATGCCCAAGCGCACAGGTCCATACACCTGCATGAAACATGTGTACGTACTCGGGAGGCCCTCTGGTGTGCTCACACGCGTGCTTCTGCTGCTGCTCTCTTGAGCAATCGTGCATGCATGCTCTGTGCACACCTAGGCACATGCGTGCACACCCAGGAGCGTCCCTAGGCACACATGTGCAGGCACACACAGAGGCACTCCCGGTGGACTCACAGCCTCCTGTGGCTGCTTTGTGGGGCAACCACACGTATGTACAGAAGCAAGTGTACGTGTGCAGACATGGGTACACATGGATGTACCTCTACAGGTGCACACACGTGCACTCGGGGTAAATTTTTGGCAAAAATGGGAGTAATGAGCCCCCTCCCTGCACCCACGTCCCAGGTAATGCCCCCCCCCCTTCCCCTGCCCAGTGACTCTGGGCTTAACCCCGTGACTTGTTGTCGGGGAGAGAGTAGCAAGTGCGTGGCAGGTAGAGATTAAAAATTATGGAAAACTTGCTCTTGCTGCCCTTGAACCCAAGGCCGCCCTGCGGGCCAGCCCTAACCTCACGCGGTGGGAGACTGACAGGTGAGAGGCCTGACAGGCATCCCTGCCGTCCAGTCAACTGCCACCACCAGACGTAGGAGAGATGCCCCTGTAGGCCACCCCAGCAGAGCCCCCGCAGCCACTGACACATGAACAGGCCCAGCAGAGCCCCCGCGGCCACCGGCACAAGAACAGGCCCAGCAGAGTCCGCCGAGCTGCGAGGAGCCTTCTCCTCGCCAACCCCCAGCGTTAGGGGAAGTTACCGACGTCGCTTCCCGCGGCCGAGGTTCGGGGCCTTGTCATGTTGCAGAAGCGGACGGATGTGAGCAGTCAGTACAAGGAATGTATGCGTGTACTTGAGGGCAAGGCTTGTGTCCTGAGCACTATTTTGTTCCTAAGCATTTGCCTGGTATAGAGTAGCCTGGAGTAAACGTTTGGGGAAGGAAGGACGGAAGGAAGGAAGGAAGGAAGGAGGGAGGGAAGGAAGGAAGGAAGGAAGGAAGGAAGGAAGGAAGGAAGGAAGGAGGGAGGGAATGGAGGGAGGAGGGAGGGAGGGAATGGAGGGAGGAGGGAGGGAGGGAATGGAGGGAGGAGGGAGGGGAGGAGCGTCTCCAGCACGATGGCTTCAGCATGCTGGCCCAGGACTCGGAAGCTGTGTGTCCCAAGAGAGGATGTCGGGCGGCAGTGGTCTTGCCTTTCCTGACCTGGCCTTGGACGCCAATAGTGTCACTTCTGTGCCGTTTCCAGGGAGACGGTCATGCACCCCTCCCTTCTCCAGGTCTCTGGGAGGACAGCTGAGCTTTCCCCTCTTGGGGGGAGATGCAAGGTTGCAGAAGAGAATGTGGGGCGGGAAGTGCTGTTCTGACCCCTTCTCCCCACAGCTGGGCCCCTCTCCGCCCGTAAGCCAAGGCCTAGAAGCAGGGGAGTAAAAATGGTGTCGGACCTGGGAGGGGAGCCAGCGTCCCGTTGAGCAGGTGGAGGTGCGGACGATGGCCAGGAGCCACGGGCCAGGTGGCAGAGTGGCCGTAAAGAGCAGGAAAGAGGGGGGAGCGATACGGGAAAGGGGGGCAGCCTAGGGGCCAAGGAGAGAGTGGGGGAGGGACAAGGTGAATCCCAAGGCAAGTCCAAGCTTTGGGCCTGGATACCCCCGGGATGTGGGGGTACCGAGAACCAAAGTGGATACGGCAGAGGGAGCTCTGGGCTGGGGCGGTCTCCTCGGTGCCGTGTCGAATGGGAGGCCTGAGGGAGGCCTGTTGGAAACGGCCCCGAGGCGGGCGGAATTGCAGGCCTAGTAGGTCTTGGACAGTGGACTGGCTGAACATGCAGATTTGGGAACTCAAGGTGGGATTGGAAGCCGTAAGCATGGGTGGGCCCATCATGGCCAAGAGCGCGGAACCTCGGGAGAAGAACCCCAGGATCCTGGGCTCTGAGGGTTGGAAGGCGGTACCGAGAAGGAGAGCAGGGGGCGCCCCGCACCCCAGGACTGTGGGAGGACCTGGAGCGGGAGGGCAGGGAGGGGCAGTCACTCAGCCCACCACCCGACTCCGTCAAGCCTACTGCAGGACCCACCAACCCTTTCTCATCGGACCGATGGCTGGCCATTTCTGCTGGTGGGAATGCTACCCCGGGCACAGGAGGAGCCCCACAGAGACGGGCCCCACCCGGGCACCTGCGACATCTGTGGTGGCCTTGACCTGCGCCCCTAAGTCCAGGCAGAGAACGGAGCGCAGGGGGGAATCGGGTGCACCTAGGGCCGCCCTGAGAGCTGCGGGCCTGGCACCTCGGCTCAGCTGTCTTTCCAAGAGGTCACACAGAGGGTCAGTGCCAGACACGGGCCTGGGAGCGAATGCCCAGTCGGCCGGCCAGCCGGCTCCACGGCCAAGAGCGCCGGGCGTTCTGACGGAGCAACCGCGGGGAGCGGGAGGCCTGCGCCCAGGAGGACCGGTGGGCCAGCTGGCCTTCCCCTCCAAGTGGGCACTCCCCCTTGCAACGTCGCTCCGGGCGTCGCGGCCAGGCCAGGCCAGCGCAGTCGGAAGCCCGGGCAGGACATGCCACCCATGGCCAGCGCCAACCCGCGGCCGCCAAGCTGGCCGAGCCCCGCCCTTGGCAGCGGTGGCGCCGCGGGGCCCTTGCGGCCGGCCGATCTCCTCGCAGACCCCGGGTCCGAGGGCGGACGGGGGGGAAGGGAGACATTGCTGTGGTTTTGCGGCCAAGGAGGGAACATAGTTAGGATATTTAGGGGATAGCCAGGGATCCGGGCCCGCTCCCCCCGGCTCTGCCTGCCAGCAGCAGCCACTGGGACATGCCATTTGAGAAATGTCTTCATTTTCGCTCAGGCGTTGGCCCGGTTCCCGCCACACTCGTGGAGAGCGGGAAGAGGGGGGCAGGAGAGGCAAGGTAAAGGTCAGAGCTGGGAGCAAGGGGGGTCGGAAAACTCCCTCCCGAGAGCTCTCTCTGCAAAGAAAACACCACGGGGCCTGCCAAGTCCGCCTGCCACCCGACCTGCCACCATCCCACGTGGCTCCCCAAGCTCCCCCCCCCCACACCTCCCCCCAGGAAGTCGTGTCTCCCTGGCCCATGGATGGTGAGGGCCACCTCCAACCAGGGGCCCAGCGTGCGGAGGGGGTTCCATCCCGTCCAGCCGAGCTAGGAGCCCCGGCCCCACGGACACCGTGCGAGGCTGAGCCAAGCCGGGCACCCGCCTGCCAGCAGCCAACCTCTCCAGCCGGCCTTTATTTTTATAGACCCTGGCTTAGCGGCCCGCCACTGCGCGCCCTGGCTCCCCTGGCTTACGTGTAACTTTCAAACACCTTGATTTATGGCTCGAAAGCCTCTGGCTGTATCCATAGACGCGGGATTTCAGAACGTCAGGGCCGCGCCAGGGAAGGCCAGACCAGCCTTGGAGCAGCAGCAGGTTGCTTAGTTACAGGTGGAGAAATGGAGGCCCCTTGAGGTGCCCGTACAGAATCGTGGACATCTGGAAAGACGCTGCGGATTGATACAAAGAAATATTGGTTTTGGTGGGAGGTGGTCGGCGGTGGGGAGAAGAAATGGGCTTCAGAATCCTCGCTTCTTCTGCCGTCACCTTAGCGGCACGGCCTCGGCAAAGTGACGGGACCCGTCCGCACCTCCACCTTCCCGTCTGTACAATGGGAGAGCAGGTGCCCATCACGGTGGGAGGATAATACATCGAAGCCACCGTCCATGGTGACTGGCCAGTAAGAGGCGCTGAGCAGACACACCTTCTCTTTCCAGGTGTCTCTCTCTCTCTCTTTCTCCATGTCCGATTGCCATCTGGGCACCGTCCCCTGTGACTGATTTTTAATACTTTCGACAGCTGGGCGTTTCAGCGGAGGCCGGAGGCTCTGCGACTTTGTCATCGGAATGTGACACGGCTTCATGAGACAGTTGGACCCAGGCCTGGGGACAGAGCCTGCCTCCGGCGACGGCCCAAAGACCAGCCGGGGGGCGGGGGGCGGGGGGGGGGGCGGGTGTCAGAATGCCCGCCTCGCCGCGGTACCCGAGACGTCACCCGATCGGGCGGATTCGGTGGTGGACCGCGCTGCCCGGACGTCGGAAAGTAGAGGCCTGGCTCTGAGTGTGGAACAGGAGATTTACCTTAAAGATACCCCGGCCGGCCCGATACCGATCAGCTGGCATTTCGAGTGGCTGAAAGAGTGGCAACTGAATCCTCTGCCCCCCCTGACCCGGCCCCTGTACCAACGCCATAGATCCATTTCTATTTTTCCCTTTCTTCTGTAAACAGTGGCGCTGGGGCAGGTCTGCCCGGATGGCTCGCCCGCGGGCCCCGCCCCAGGATCCGCGATCGTCTGAGGCAGATAACGGCGGGCTTGAATTTGCACCCACCCCCTTTTTCATTCACCGGGAGCTCTCCTGGCACGTCAGAAATGAAAAGAGGGAGAAAAGGAAAGAGAGAAGGGGTTGGGCTGGGGCGGGGGGGGGGGGTGGCGGGGGGAGGTGGCAAGAGCCATCGATATGAAACATCCCGGCTCGGGTTCTGGGCAAACAGCTGCTTTGTGTTTAGAATACGGGACTTGACCGCGTTTCAAGGCGACCCGCCGGCTGAAGCAGGGCTTTCTTCTCGCTGCCAGCGGGCGCCCACAAACGCCTAAATTTAGAAGCTGGCAAGTGCCCTCATTTAGGATTTTAGGGGAAACTCAGGTAACACAGACCGTCTCCCATCAGAAGGGCTTATGCGCTCACCGCTCGGATGGCGTTGACTGGTTTCCTTGGTGATGGCAGTGGCGGGGGGCCGGGGGGGGGGTCCTCTTTTTTGGCCTCACCTTTTCCTCCCAAACACGAATGTGATTTCCATCCTGGAAATGAAGGCGACAGGCTGTGTTTGGAGATGCCCCCCCCCCCTCGCGGGATTACCTGGGGCGCCTCTGCCAGGCGCCCCCGCAGGCATCTGCCCCGGGCACGGCCGCCACGCGCGGCGGCCTAGAGCAGCAGGCTGGGCCTTCGGGTCTGATGGACGCGGCTTGGCAGGCGAGGCCCACGGGGGCGCCTAGAATCGTATTTTATAGGAGGCGGCGAGATGGGGAATGAAGGGGTAGGTGCAGGGAGAACAGCAGGGAAAGGAGAGGGATTCAGGGCCAGGACGCCGCCCCGGCTGCACCCGCCTTAGCTCGGTGGCTGCCGACGTGCTCCGAGGCCACCCATGTGTCCCTGCCCCCGGGCATCAGCGCCCTCCCTGCACGGGCAGGGTGCCCACCCTCGCCACACACAGGTGCAGAGGGGCAGCAGCGGGGAGCCGGAGACCCTGAGGAAGGAAGCTGTCAGGTTGAGGGGGAAGGGAGCTTGGCTGCTGTGTGAGCTGAGTCAGCGCCTTAACTTCTCGGGTCTCAGTTTCCACATGTATGTTTGTTATTATAATGCCCTCCTACTTCTCCGAGTAAACATGACATCAAAGAGCGTGTCCGAAGCACCTGAGAGGGAATTCGGGGATTCTCAGTGCTTGGGAGGCACTTGGCGGGTGATCGCTGTTATAACATTAGCCCCATTGCGACTGGCCTGTGGGCTGGACACGTTCTTGTCCTCACCGATGTCTGACAATACGGCAGGGGAGGCTGAAAGAGTTGAGAAAAGCCAGCATGTGGTGACAGCGAAGTGGGAGGGTGGTGGGAGGTCTGCCTGGAGGAGGTGGGAATGGAGGGGCGAGGTGACACGGTGCGGGCTCTGGAGCCGGACTTCCTGGGTCCTTATTCCCCCTCTGCTCCTTCCGAGCTGTGTGACTCCAGGCGAGCTCCTTAACCTTTCTGTGCCTCGGTTTCCTCATCTGCAAAATGGGTTTGAGCATAAGCGATAACGCCCTCGGCGCGCCGTGACGGGGACGCACTGAGTGGGCCTGAGGGACTCCCTTAGCCTCGCACGTGTCTCAGAGAGAACACACAGTGAGCCAGCCATGAAAGGTGTGGGTAGGAGGAGTGGAGAGAGGAGGGGACTCCAGGCTGGTGGGGGGTGTGAGCCACAGCGAGGAGGTGGGGGGAGAAGACACAGTGGGGGACGGTGACTAGTCGAGCTCGATGGAGCCAGCTGGTAGCCCCGGGGCTTAGCGAGAGGTTATGGGGAGTAGGGAGCTGGAGTCAGACCGAATGAGCCCCACGCCAGCCCCAAAGACTGGGCTTGACCATCTATCGCAGTGGTTCTCAACCTTCTGGCCCTTTAGATACAGCTCCTCATGTTGTGACCCAACCATAACACTATTTTCGTGGCTACTTCATCACTGTCATGTTGCTACTGTTATGAATCGTCATGTAAATATCTGATATGCAGGATGGTCTTAGGCGACCCCTGTGAAAGGGTCGTTTGACCGCCAAAGGGGCCGCGACCCACAGGTTGAGAACCGCTGGTCTATCGGGTGACTAGTCACAGGTGGGTTTCCGGGCAGCGGGCTTGTTAAATGCAAGTGTTGTCTTGATTGGCCTGTGAGAGTGACCAGGACAGCGTGCAGGAGGGCAGCCATGGACGGCCGGAGGCCAGGTGTCAACTAAAAGAGGCCCTGCTCGGCCCATGTGGCTCAGCGGTTGACCATCCACCTGTGAACCAGGAGGTCACGGTGCGATTCCCGATCAGGGCACAGGCCCGGGTTGCGGGCTCCATCCCCAGTGTGGGGCGTGCAGGAGGCAGCCAGTCCACGACTCTCATCATGGATGTTTCTCTCTCCCTCTCTGAAATCAATAAAAATATATTTTAAAAAACAGCAGAGATGGGGTGTCGGGTGCAGAGCGCAGCAATTGGGGGTAAGAGGAGGAGGCCTGGGTCCGGGCAGAGCCGAGGCTTGTGCGGGACACCTGAGGGGGCGCGTCCCATCCGAGCTGGGAGATGCGGGGCTGGGCTCGTGGGCGGCTGGAGCTGGGGACACGGATCTGGACGCCAGCCGCGTGGAGGTGACAGCTGACACTGTAGGACGGGTGATCTCTCGGAGAGAGAGAGTGTGGGAGCAGAGCTGAGGGCCGGGGCCCCGTTCAAGCGGAAACTCAGCTAAATATCAAACCTTAAACATGTCACAGCCAGCAGCCGGCGTGGCTCAGTGGCTGAGCGTCGACCTAGGAACCAGGAGGTCAGGGTTCGATTCCCGGTCAGGGCACAGGCCCGGGTTGCAGGCTCCATCCCCAGTGTGGGGTGTGCAGGAGGCAGCCGATCCATGATTCTCTCTCATCGTCGATGTTTCTCTCTCCCTCTCCCTCTCCCTCTCCCTTCCTCTCTGAAATCAATAAAAATATATATATTTTAGAAATGTCACAGCAGGACAACCCGCAACAGACCGTCAGGAGGTAGGAGGAGAAGGCGTCCGGTTATGTCACCGGGCGAGGAGGGAGGCCATTGGAGAAGTAGGAGGCGGTCAGCCGGTCAGCAGGGCAGGGGCACGGAGGGCAAGGGCTGGAACCGGCCTTTTGGTCCTGGGCTCCTGGCCACCATGACCCCGTCGCCCTTCTTCCTTTAGAAGGCCTCCCCCCGTCGTATCAAACCAAATCAAGCTCACCCACAGCCCATGTCGCACGTAATTTTTATATAACTCTATACAAATTGAGTTGGCTTACAGTGGAGTCATTGACATAATGTTATGGTTTGTAGGGGTTTAAACATATATTAATTTCAATTTTGCGGTTTTCTGTTTATGGGTCGGAGCCAAAAATATATTTTCCGTCCTCAGATATTTTCACAGGCCCTTGAGGAGCATATTATAAAGCTGAGATATTTCACTTGTGGTGCCAAGTGCTTTAAGCAGCCCAGCGTGGGGCTGAGTGGCAGGGTTGGGGGGTCGGGGGGCTGGGAGTGGGGGTGGGGGGCTGGCAGGACCGTCCTGTAATCGGGGTGCATTTACTTCCCGCGGGTGCCCCCACCCGGTTGGCGTCCACCTGACTCACGGCCTCCTGCCTGGGCATGAGCAGGCGTCGGAGGGGTACCACGGCCTTGAACCTCACACCGCTGGGGTGTGGGCGTCACCAGCCTGGAGGGTCACTGGCCGCCTGTCAGGGTGGGTCCTGAAGGCGCCAGGGGTACACTCTTTCGTTCCTGGATTGTGGTGTTGTTTTGGGGACCCCCATGAAGGGCAGGGACAGTCAGGACGCCAGGGGGCACGCAGAAGCTCTGGTAACAGCTGTGTCCCAACCGGTGTGGATGTCTTGCAGTGTTTTTATTTTTAATTTATTTTTATTTTATTTATTTATTTTTTAAAATATATTTTATTGATTTTTTACAGAGAGGAAGGGAGAGAGATAGAGAGTTAGAAACATCGATGAGAGAGAAACATCGATCAGCTGCCTCCTGCACATCTCCCACTGGGGATATGCCCGCAACCCAGGTACATGCCCCTGACTGGAATCGAACCTGGGACCCTTCAGTCCGCAGGCCGACGCTCTATCCACTGAGCCAAACCGGTTTCGGCTTTATTTTTAAATATATATTTTTATTGATTTCAGAGAGGCAGGGAGAGGGAGATAGAGGGAGAGGAACATCAATGATGAGAGAGAACCATGGATCGGCTGCCTCCCGCCCGCCCCACACTGGGGATGGAGCCTGTAACCCGGGCATGTGCCCTGACCGGGAATCGAACCCATGACCTCCTGGTTCATAGGTCGGCACTCAACCACTGAGCCATGACAGCTGGGCTGTCTCTGGTGTTTTTAAGGACCTGCTGAAAATCAGCCCTGGTTGCAGGCATGGTCACGTATCGGGGAGGCCCCGGGTTAGTGCCCAGGCTCCCCGGCTCCCCCATCACAATGAGAATCATGTTTCTGGCCCACGTAGCAGATTCCCAGAACTGCTGACCCCATGATGTGGGCAGCGGGCATGGGCATCCAATGCCCTTGGGGGCTGCGGGGAGGGGTCCATCCTCTGAGGACAGAGTGCTCTATGGGGGGAGGGGGACAGGGGGATGTGGCCCCAAAGCTCAGAGAGAAACCTGCATCCGGACGAGCTGCAGCCCGAGGCGGGCGCCAGGAGGGGTGTGGGCCTGTGGCCACCCACCACCCCATGATCTTCCCTGCAGCCGGTTCCTCCCTCTGCCCATGCCAGGGGTCTCCATCCTCCTCCATCCCCACTGAGCGGCCCGCAGAGCCAAGCGGCGAAGTCTAAGTACTTCTTAAGCACTGCAATTTAGTGCAATTATTCGAAAGTAAACAATCCGCTCTGTCAATTAAACATTATTTAGCTTGTGTGTCTTCCGATGCAGCGCAGTCAGCTCCGCGCGCATGCGCCGAGGGGGCCCAGGGCTCGGCCGATCGAGGGGCCTGTCGCCCGCAGCCAGAGCCTCGCGGGGCGCTCTCGTCTGTCCCCTTCCCCGCCGTCCTAAGACAACCTGCGCTAAGAGGCGAGGAGTCGCTGGCCACGTCCAGGGATGGCTTCGGGGCCTGCCCAGTGGGGTCCCCACCTTTTCCCTCCATCTTCTCGGTTCTCCCTCTTACCCCCCCTATCAGAACGGGAGGCTGCGGTGGGGGACTGTACTGGGGTGACATGGTTACTACAATTATACAGGCTCCAGGCTGCCGTTCTGTATCACGTCATCTGCGGCCTGTAGTGCGTGTTCACCGCCCCCAGTCCAGTCTCCTTCCATCTCCATTTATCGCCCCTTTACCCGCCCCCACCACCCCCTTCCCCTCTGCTAATCCCCATGCTGTTGTCTGTGGCTGAGAGGGGTTGTTGTTGTTCTTTTTTTAGGGGGGGGGGCTGCTTAACCGAACACTCAACTTTTGCACCCAGCCCCCCAACACCCCACCCCTCTGACAGCGGCCAGTCTGTGCTCTATTTTGTTCATTAGGTTCCTCCTGTGAGTGACGTCAGATGGCACCTGTCTTCCTCCGACTGGCTCATTTCCCTCAGCAGCTGCCCTCCGGGCCCCTCCATGCTGCCGCAAAAGGGAAGCTCTCCTTCTGGGTATCCCACGGGGTAAATGTGCCGCGGCTTTGTACCTGCTCCTCTCCCGCCGGGCGGGCACGCGGGCTGCGCCCGGATCTCGGCTAGTGCAGGTCACGCTGCGGTGAGCATAGGGGCGCAGATGTTCTTTCCAACGAGTGTTCTGGTTTCTCCGGATACGTTCCCAGCGGCGGAACCGCTGGGTCATCAGGCAGCTCCATGTTTAATCGGTTGAGGTGACTCCACACCCGTCTGCACGTCCCCGTCCCCCCCCCCGGCAGTGCACGAGGGTCCCCTGGACAGCGCCCCAGGAACAGTGACCCCCGCGTGCCGTGCCCAGAGCCTCCTTCCATTTCACATCCGTGTGAACTTCACGGCCATCGCACCCTCGTGTTTCCCATTCGTGGGCACGTAGCTCCTCACACTCTACCTTCCAAGAGCTGTTTGGTGTCCAGAGACCGACGCCGGCCTTTTGCGAGTGACTGTGCTGCGGCCTCACCCCCTCGCTCCCTCAAACAGAAACGCCCCCCGCCCCCCGGAGCCCAGGTCTCCGGAGCCCGGCGCCGAGCCTACAACATGGGCCTGTGGGAGTCGGAGAGGCCGGAGTCACCCCCTGGGCATTCGGAGGCCCCGGACGGTGCCCCCAGCGAGAGGCTGGCACTGGTGGCCCTTCCTCCCATCTGCCCAGGCCTCAGGCTCTGCCCGGGCCGGCCACAACCCAGGTCCATGGCGTGCCACCCTGGACATCCCTCCCGTCTCCACCTCAGCGTGTCCCTGGCACCTGGTTTCCAAGACTCGGACCATCTTTGCCCGTTGACTGAGCTTCCCAGGCAGAGTACTTCGTGGACAAACACCCTAAAGATAACCGATAATCGATCATCGTTTCCTGGCGTAAAGGGTATCACAGTTTATAAAGTGATTTACCCCCAAGGTCACGTCGCATTGTTCACTGGCTCCTCAAGAGGGGCAGGGCGGCCCCCCCCCCCCCCGCATGCGACCACCGCGGAAACTGAGGCTCACGAGCCTAGAACCCCAACTTGAATTGGAGTCTCCCGGTGCCAGCTGGGCGTCTCCCGCCACAACGCACCCACCCTCTGTACCTTTCACCCACTGGCTTAGTCCCACTCGGCTCTTTTGCAGAAAAAAATCAGTGTCATCCGTCCCCCTCCACCCCCCCCCCCTTTCTCACAATGAGTAACATCACATTCCTACGTGGAGGGGGAGGGGGGAGTGTCATCCGCAAAATGCTTCTGGTGTCCCCACAGTCATGGTCATAAAGGGAAGAGGGAGCGTCCGCCGCTCCCCCCGCTGTGCGCCCAGGTGCGCGTGAGGGCGCCTGCGATGCTGCCGCCATCGATCCCGCCGCCGTCCTGCCGCCGTCTGTGGCGTCCCCACGTCCTCCCCACGGAACCGCTTTCCGCTCGGCACTGACGAGGGCGGGGAAGCTGCCCAGACAAGGGTGCTCAGTGCATCCCTCTCAGCCCAGGCTGCTGGGAACACAGCGCCCATCGCTACCTGCACAGAGCAAACCACGTCCCCCCCCTCGGGGTGAAGGTCACGCGGGGCAGGGCGGGACAGGAGGCGCAACCCCGCCTGTTCTCCTGGAGCCGGGAGGGGTGGGGACCGGAACGTTAGTGAGCCGCCCTCCAGGCTGTGAGCAGACCCTCCATCCTCCTCCCCCGGGTTGGAGGCCGAAGCCGGGCTCTGTCCGAGCACCGCGGCCTTCTATCCCGATGACTTCCTGCCCAGCTCAGCTCCCTCTTGGTCCCGAGCCCGCGCGTGCACAGGAGAGAGCCGTGGCCGAGCCGGGGACGTGCTGCTCTGAGGGCTGACCTAGTGGGGCCCCACGGGTGTGTGTGGGGGGGCCCTGGGGGCTGGGGCGGCCCCGAGCTTCCTTTTCCCTCGAATGCTTGGCTGGTCCCTGCCTATCGGGACCTGATAAGGCCGTGGAAAAAGTGAGACTGCGGCGGGGACCGGACGGGGAGGCGGGGGCGCTGGGCACGCTCCCACCGCCACGGGAAAGTCTGTCTTGTATCTCATCCCGTCCGTCCCGCGCCCCCGGATTCAGGGAAACTCAGTGAGTCCCCCCCGACCCCCCCGCCTTGTTGCAGAGAAATTGATGAATGAGCGCAGGCTGCACGTCGTCATGGAAAGCAGCCGCATGGACTTCATGCTCGTGCTCGCATCCTGCCCAGCTCGGGGCTGGGCCCTGGGAGGACACGGCCTCGGCCTGGACCCCTCGGGGCTGGGACCTCAATCTGCAACAGTGTGAGCCCATTAGCGGATCCTCGTCAGGGGTTTAGATCAGCGGTTCTCAACCTGTGGGTCGCGACCCCTTTGGCGGTCGAACGACCCTTTCACAGGGGTCGCCTAAGACCATCCTGCACATCAGATATTTACATGACGATGCATCACAGTAGCAACATGACAGTAATGAAGTAGCCGCGAAAATAATGTTATGGTTGGGTCACAACATGAGGAACTGTATTTAAAGGGCCAGAAGGTTGAGAACCACTGGTTTAGAGGAATGTTAAGAAATGGAGACGAGTGGACATTTTAAATGGCGTGTGCGGTGACTTTGAAACACATGTGAAGGCGGCTTTAGGAAAGGACCTTGTTGATGGGGAGGGGGTGTACTGAAGATCCCTGAGGACGAGGCTGTACCCATAAAACTATCTCTCCGTGGCTGCACCTCCGGAGTCCAGCCCTGCGTGTGACCCGTGTGCCACGTGTGTGCGTAGCGTGGAATGAATGGGTGTGCGAGTCCCACGTCTCCCAGCTGGGAGTGCATGCGGGGCATCCTCAGGGGAAGGAGGGAGGCTGGAGCCTCAGAAAGGCCATCGGGCAGTCCGGGCACCAGGCCTCTATTCTCTACGGAAACGCAGATGCACCTGGACGTAGCCTGTGCGTTTCCGGTCGGGGGAGATGCCTGGGGAGTGCACCTCCCTGCCTCACAGATGGGCCCTGGGAAGGGCAGCCAGGCCACGCCTTCCAGGCTCAGTCAGTGGCGTCTGCGTGGCCTCGGGACCGGCCGGCAGCCCCCACGCCTCTGCCAGCTGCACCTGCCGGGTCCCCCATATGACTTCTCGCCTCCTGATCACACAAACCTGCTTCGGCGGCTTCCCCAGAAACCTCCCCAGAGGCACGCAGCCAGCCAACGGGATGAATTTTTTAAAAACTTTTTGTAATGTTTCTATTGATTTCAGAGAGAAGAAGGGAGAGGGAGAGACAGAAACATCCATGATGAGAGAGAATCATGGATCGCTGCCTCCTGCACGCCTCCTACTGGGGATGGAGCCTGCAACCGGGCCTGTGCCCTGATCGGGAATTGAACCGTGACCTCCTGGTTCAGAGGTCGACGCTCAACCCCTGAGCCACACTGGCGGGGAAGAACAAACATTTTAAGTGTTTCCCAAAGCCTGGTCCCCCAACGTCTGTACCAGGGGACACGGTATGGGCTGGGGGAGGAGGACTATCCCAGGATTTAAGCCCAATGAGAGAATTGATCTGCGAGGATGATCCCTGAGTACGATAAGATGTACGTTAGCGATAGGCGAGGCTATCAGAAATTACCGGGGCGTCCCACTCAGAGGCCGACACCCACGGACCAGGGCAGGAACACACCCCCGTGGGCTTACGGCCGGGGTGGAAGGACACCTGCCTCCCCGCCCCCCCCCCCCCGACCCCCCGGCCTCCCTCCTCCTAGACAAAGGCTTTCTCAGCCTCATTTTCTCCGCCCGCCGGTCCCTGGACACTTGTCCCATCAGTACCACTTCACAGAGCCTCCCGTCCTAACAAGTAATTAGCTCACATTGAGCCAGGGGTGCCTCGCATGCATGTCCTCGGTCTGATATGAATAATGAGGCGGGAGGTTAACGGTGGGTCACAGACCGCTCCCCATCTCCCCGCTTATTTATTCAGCGAAATGAGAAATTGATCACATTATTGCGTAGACGGGGAGCCTGATTCATAGCAATCAGCTCGGAATTGGCAGTTTTGACTGTAGGCAATTTGGGGACATTACTTATGCCGGAATAGGCCGGGAGGGTCATTTATGGCTTGTTAACACCTTTCCCACCTCCTCCGTGGCCAGATCTTGTCCACCGCCCCCCAACCCTCTTTGCCTTGTACCTGGGGCCAAATGAAAAAGAAAAATCTTAGATTGGTGAGGTTGACACTTCTTGTAAAATTAAAACCACTAGGAGAGCTACTCCAGGCGGAGCTTCTTAAAAGGTGTGTGCGTCCGAATGTGATTTGTCTGTGTATCCGTCTGTCCGTCCGTCCGTCCGTCCACCCATCTGTCTGTCCATCGACCCATTGTCCATCCCTTCACCGATCCGTCCCCTGTTGATTCATAAATATGTCAGGTGTAAGCCTGTTTTGTGAACACTGGCAGCTTCTGCGGGCTCGGCGGTGGCATCAGGCGCCACAGTGCAGGGGTTAAAGGTGTCGCTGGCAACAGAGCCTGGCCAAGAACGGTGACCGCTTCCACAGGAGGGAGGGCTGAGGGCTGAGGCCAGGCTCTGGGGACATTCCTGGAACCCAGCACAGTCCCTGGCCGCCAGGTGACACTTCATAAAAGTGGGACGAAGGGTGGCTCCGGGGAGATGCGGGGTGATTTGTGCCAGGTGCTGCCGCTAGTGAGCATCGCCCAGCGGGGTGCGGGGTGCCAGGCCCGGCCAGCAGTGGAAGCCGGGCTGCGGTGAGCGCAGTGCAGCGAGCTAAGGTAGGAAGTCTGGAATCAGAGTCTGAGCCTCAGTCTCCTCATCTGCAAAGTGGGGACAAGTCATTGACTGCACCTCGGGCGACATATCAAACATTCCCAAGTGGTGCCTGGTGTGTTCTGGACGTTCAAACAATGACAGCTGTCTCCTCGTCGGCACGGAGATGGTCGGGACGCTGGACGACACCTGCGTCTGCTTGGGGACCCGCTTTCCCAAAGCCCCGCGAGGCGGGCGGGGGGCGTGGTGTCCGGCTGCTGGTCGCTCCCTCGCTCCCTTACCATCCGGCACCAACCGTGGCGACTTGAAATGGCAACAGCCATTTATCGTCTTTCCCATGTCTGTGGCTGGACTGGGCCCCCGGGCCGTTCTGCTGCTGGTCTCACCTGGGGTCTCTCATGCAATGGCTGCCTGGGCATCTGGCGCGACAGTCTCTTTGCAAACACAGCTGGGATGTGAGGACAGCTGGGTCCTCTGCACCCCGAGCCGGTCAGAGTCCCTCCTCTCGCCCAGGCCGGCGTGGGGGCCAGCACAGCAGTGAGACTGGTGGGGCCGGCAGCCCGCTGTCTCTGCTCGGGCAGGCCCGCGAGGCTCTCGGATTCATAGGAAGGATTTCGTAAGTGGTCTCTGCCTTCAGACCGCAAGGCGCTGCCCGCAGCCCAGCAGCGCACTCACCGGGCAGAGGGGGTGGGGCCTGGGTTCTCCCCATCAGCATCCCCTTAGAAAGCTTCATGCTCGTTTGTCAGGTTTCATTTTCCACGTTCTCGGTGGAGGCCCTGAGCCTTTTATTTCTAAGGGAAGAATCACCCCTTTTTGCTAAATTCCAGTCGTCTTGAAGCCAGACCCCACTCGGCCATAAGGAATAGACTCACAGCCCCACCAGCAAACACCAGGCCTCGGACACAGGGGTGGGTGGGAGGGGCAGGGCCGAGACTATTGGTGGTCTCTGCTTTTTCCCATCACACACACACTCACACTCACATACTCACACACACACACTCACAGACACACTTGCACACACACACTCACACACTCGCACACACACATATACACACACTCACACACACACACTCATCCCCACCCTCTTCCCAGCCCCCTCTTGTTTCCCCCCCTTACCCTTAGAATAAACAAAACTCTTTCATTCTGGGGCCTGGGCGATTCCATAATGAGTTGAGCCTCTTAACAGTCTATTTTAATAAAACTCAGCTCCCTGGCTGTATGGAGACCATAAAACATGCAGGTTCCAGCAATAACATGTTTAGTGGCCTTGCTTGATAAAGTGGAAATGTTTGCATGTTTCAAATTAGGAGCAATTTAAAGTAGGAAGCCAGCAAGCCAGCGCCTGGGTTCTGACGCTTGACATTGTAAAGCCTTAAGAGAACCCATCCTTCCCCGTCTCCGGCTCGGAAATGTGTCCTGGACGCGACTTAGCGAGAGCAGCTGGGAGGAGCCTGCCGCTGCCGGTCGGGGAAACCACGGGAGACGTGGCCGATGGCGGGACAATCCCTCTGCGCACAAGCGGGCTTTGGGGGGAAGGTGTGACCCCCAGGGAGGCCCTGCCTGGCTCAACACCCACCCTCCCCAGCCGCGTGCACTCCGGGGTGCCCGTGAGCTCGGCCGATTTCCAGCAGCACCAAGCGGTTCCTCAAAGGCGGAGGATTCCGGGGAAGGCCCGAGCCCCTGCCAGCAGCGGAGCCCGTGCGTGGCTTTCAATCGGCTTGATCTGAGTCGCTCTGCTGCGGTTTATTTCATCTTGGACTTGGGGCGATGTTCCGTGTGAACAGTGGTTTTCTCAGAGCTCACTCTGGCCCAGCCACACCCACCGGCCTCCTCTCTGCCCTTCGAACTCGCCAAGCTTGTGCCACGCCAGGGCCTCCACCGAAGGCTCGCTGCTCTCTAGCACGGTTTGCCCTCGTCAATCCGTTGTCGGCTCAGGTCTGACCTTGTTGGAGAGGCCTCTCCCGACCTCCCCAGGCCTCTGCGCTATTCTTTCATCGCCTTGGTTGTCCTCTGTCTGGGCACGTGTTACCACCATTTAATGATAGTGGGGCTTGTTTATTCGCTCACTGGCTTACTATCCATCTTCCCCAATAGTATGTCCGTTCCATGGAAGCAGGCACTTCGTCTCCCTTGTTTGCCACTGGGTGGCACATGGTAAGTGCTCAATAAATGTTTCTTGGAGGAATGGATGGATGGATGAGTGGGTGGTAGATGGATTGATGAATAAATGGGTAGATAGATGAGTGAATGAGTGGATGGGTGGATAGATGAATGAATGAATGAATGGATGAATAGATGGATGGATAGATGGATAGATGGACAAATGAGTGGGTGGGCAGGTGGATGGATGAGTGGGTGGGTAGATGGATTGATGAGTAAATGAGTGAATAAGTGGATGGATGTATGAATGGATAGGTGGATGGACGAAAGAGTGGTTGGGTAGATGGATTGATGAATAAGTGGATGGATGGATGGATGGATGGATGGATGGATGGATAAATGGATTGGTGGGATGGGTGGGTGGATGGACAAAAGAGTGGTTGGGTTGATAGATGGATAAGTGAGTGGGTAGATGGATTATTGAATAAATGGATGTATGGATGAGTGAATAAGTGGATGGATGGATGAGTAGTTGGGTGGAATGATGCACGGATGGATGAATGGATGGATGAATGGATGGATGGATGAATGGATGGATGAATGGATGGATGGAAGGATGGATGGATAGATGGATGGATGGATGAATGGATGGATAGATGGATGAATAGATAGATGACCTATAAGGATTCTTTAAATTCCAAGGCTTTAGGGTTCTGAGTCCTTCGATAAGACATTAGGGTAAGGCAAACAGTTTGGAAAGTTAAACGCAGTGCTTCGACACCATTGGTGGCTCCTGCAGCAATAGGAAAGCATGTGAGCGCATAGGGTCACTTTGGGAAAGGGGATGACAATGACCCCACTCAGCCCTTTAACATTGCACTCCCTTCTTCAGTTTTATTTTCCCCCAAGATTCGAGGTGGGAGATACGATTTCTATACCTTTAAAAGAAATCCCATAATTGCACCCACGCTGGATCCGCATCCCCAAGCGGCACCCCAGACACACAGGAACAAAGGCCCGCCTGTTCGTGGCTAGACAGCCGAGCCAGGCCCAGCCACCGTGCGGAATGTGACCCGGACTGGCTGGCGGAATTCTTCAGCTGATAAGAGCGCTTCGTCTCTTGCTGTGAGGCAGCATGCAAACTGGGGTGAAGAGACCTCCCCGTGGTGCGTTCCGTCCCTGCCCCTTCAGCCAGGCACCCCATCTTCCGCAGGGTCTCCTCTGACCCCGGCCGCATTCCAGTCGGTATCCAGGGTGCCCCTCTCTCCCTGGGTATCACTGGGCAGCCGGGCTTGGCCAGCTACCACTACAGCTGCCTCCGTCCCAGGGCGTGGGCAGGGAGGCGGAGGGCGTACCACCTGGAAGGCACACCCCGGAAGGGGGTTGTAAGCGTGGGCACCCTGCTCCTGGGCCTCATGCCTGTTGCTACCGCGTTTACCAAAGAGGCTTGCTGGGTGCCCTGCATCCTGCCCATCAGAACCCCTAGAGCAGTGGTCCTCAACCTTCCTAATGCCGCGACCCTTTAATACAGTTCCTCATGTTGTGGTGACCCCCAATTTCATTGTTACAAATTGAACATCATTAAAGCATAGTGATTCATCACAAAAACAATATGTAATTATATATGTGTTTTTCTGATGGTCTTAGGCAACCCCTGTGAAAGGGTCGTTCGACCCTCAAAGGAGTCGCGACCCACAGGTTGAGAACCGCTGTTCTAGAAGCAGCAGGGGGTGCCCGGGGCCACTGTGCAGGTGCCCAGGCGATGCCCCCGCTCACCTCCAGGGGGCGTCGGGCAGGGAGCACAGCCTGAGTGGCATCTCCCGGGGTTTGTGCCTCACGGCTGCCCCCAGGGAGCCTTCTGCTGGGAGGGATTTCAGGGACCGGACGCTGGGGGCCCCGAGATGCCTCCCTCCCCCGCCCCCAGGAGGGATTAGGGGCGCTGTGCGTCAGGCTGCGTGTCAGCGGCAGCATATTTCTACTGTCAGTTCGACAAAAAGGGTGATGATCACAGGGAAGCTTAACAAAGAAAACGCCGTCGGGCAATTAGTGAGCCCGAGTCAGCAGGACGGGTGTGAAATTTGTCGTGTTGGGAATAGCACGTTCCTCTGCGTGTGACAGAGGCTGGCGCGTGAGGGGGTGCCGGGCCTGGAGGCCCCAGAAGGCGTCGGCCTGGCTCTCTCTGCCCCCCAGTTAGGGTTTCAGACCCACGTCTCCTCTGCTCGGGGTCTCGGGAGCAGGGGGCAGGAAAGATGCATTTTGTGGGGGAGGGGGACAGGGTGGGTGCTCGGAGCTGGGGAGGTGGGAGGTCGCTTTTAAGGGGGAAACAGATGGGAAACGAGAGATACAGGGAGAAAGCAGCAGTTTCATTTAACATCCAGAGAGACGCCTTCAGGGGCTGCTTGGAAATCTATTCTGCAGGAGGGCGGAGTGTGCGGCATTGAAGTGGGGGGCAGGGGAGGGGATGCCTGCCCAGCCAGGCCCCTCAGCTTAGGGCCCAGTCATCGTCTGGGTGGGCGGCCAGGCCTGCCTGGGGTGTCGGGCCAGGCGCCTCTGGGGGGAAGAAGGGACTTGGGCGTCTTTAGACTCACTCCGTTCCCTCTGATTGCTTTTGGAGGAACCTGCCTTTGCAGATTCACATGTGTTTGCTCTGGAAGAACAGTTTTCGGGGGGAGCCCAAAGGCGTGGCTTTCTCTGCGGGCCTCCCCGCTTCCCCGAGCCTTTGAGCCAGGCCAGGCGGGAGGCGGGCTTGGATGGGATAGGACGCTCAGGGACCCGGATGCTGGGGCCACACGGCACCGGCTCACCTGCCCCCACCGGGAAGGGTGGGGGGCTGTGCATCAGGCTGCAGGCGGGTCGTCAGGGCCTTCGACCTGAGTGCCGGCTGCCAGTTCCAGCAGCGCACTTGGGAGATGCTGGAAAACAGAACGGAGAGAAGCCGCCATCCACGTGTTCCCTCCTGTTCGTTTTGACAGGAGTGAGCTCACGGTAAAACGGATGTGCCCCGAGGTCTTTCCGACATTTCAGGGGAAGGTACTCGCTCAGGATCGCTTGGAAGGGAGCGAAGAGCCACAGCGTGGCCCATGTCAGCGCTGGAGGGGCGTGGCGGTCCTTTCCTGCGGACATCAGGTCCCTCGGGGAATCCCGACCCCTGTGGGCAGGTGCGGCGTGGGGCGCCCTGGCAGCTGGCTGGCTGGCAACCGTCGGGCTGAGCGGGGGCTGTGGATGCTGGTGGTCGCGCCCCCTCCCCTGCCCCCAGCAAGACCCTTCCACCCCCCTCCCACGGAGGCCAGAGCCACAGATATTGACACACGCCTCTAAGCCCGCGGATACTTCAAAGAGGGAAGATTAGGAGCGAGTCTCAGAACCCGTTCCCCAGAGAGAGGCGTTTGTCCAAACGTTGATATTATTGACGCCGGCGGAAGCCGAGAGGAGCGTGTAATTTATTTAATAAAAGTCGGACTGGGCTTTCTGGGGCTCCTGAGTGTTCCCGCCTCCTTGGGCGCATCCTCAGGGGCCGGGGAGCCCCCCCCCCCGCCCCCCTGTGATCAACACAAATGTTTGATCAGCTATGCACCTCCTCCGGGGCGGCTCAGATGCTCCGAGAGGCTCCGGCCCTGGGCTCATCCCCCCAGTTCCTGTCCTTAAACTCTTTGTTTCCTTCGGAATTCACTACGAGTGGCGTAAGGACACTTTTCTCCACTGACTGAGCTCGTCGCTTACAAATGAGGCTTCACCCCTTGGACGCGCGGAGGCTGAGCCGAGGCCGTGGGCACCGCACCCACGTCCCCTCACTCCCGAGCGGCGGCTGCTTCCCACGCCACACACCCCACTAGCGTCATCGCCACACACCGGACTCGCCGCCCTCGGTCTCCAGCCTGAGCCTCGTTGGGGCAGTGGCCCTCCCTCGCCGTCCCCCGCGGGCGGCTCTGGGCCGGCCCGTTTCAGAGCCCAGCGGAGTCTGTTGTCCGTGCGGAGACTGTGGGACTGGACGGCACCCCGGAAAGTGCTGGGGGAAGACGGCTCCCAGCCTGGAGCTTTGCTTCCTGGGGGATGGCGTCACTCCTCGCTTAGAAGCAAACACGGGGTCAGACCTTGGCCTCCCAGCCCCTGAACGCGGAGCGCGGATTTGGATTTGGAGAGAGCGCTCATGACCCGCAGCAGCCGGAAGAATTGGAAACCAGAGGCCGGGGCCATAAAACGTGTCCATTCGCTCACTTCCCTGATGTTGATGGTGCCTCTTCCTGCCCCGGGACCACGCCGGGCGTCACGGCCACAGCAGCAGGCAGCGACGGCTGCTGTTGGATGAGCACAGCTATGTGGACATCCTGGTTTCCGTTCGCCCCGTCAGAGGGAACGCGTCGCGTTGATTGGATTGACCGGTAAATACATGCCGAGCAGGAAACGGGCTCCGTCAGCCTCCAGGACCATCCGAGCTCCACCAGGCTCAGCCCTCTCCCTTCCTCTCTCTGAAATCAATAAAAATATATATTAAAGAGCTTTCAAAAAAAAAAAATCCAACTCCAAAGGCAGGATCAGGGAGGTTCCTACTTTCCAATTGGCCTAACGCATCCATTGGAGAAAGAGAAACCGTGCCCAGAGACGCGGGGAGGGAGGCGCGGCCTAAACCCCCACTTGCGTCAAACTGATAAAACAAAGCACATCTCCATCCGGGTCTCCTCTCACGGGACCCACGCTCCCCTTCGTCCCCGCCGCGAAGGAGAAGCGTCGTGCCCGCGGCTTGGCCGGCCGCTCCCTCCGTTAGACCTGCTTGTGAGCTAAGCCGAGTTTCATTAAGAAATTATTGGTCTCATAACATTTTTTGTTGTTGTTATTTTGCTTTAAAGAGCCCCGTCTAGAACCAATCGCCTGGTCCGACGGTCGCTGCACAAAGCCTGTGGACATTGGCATCTGCCTCTCAGCAGGTGTCAAATACAGGTCTGATCGCCCCTCAAGCCTCAGGCGAATATCTCAGCAAAGACTGAGGCAGATCCAGGCGACACAGAGACA
Source organism: Myotis nattereri (assembly GCF_964212035.1). Classification (NCBI taxonomy): domain Eukaryota; kingdom Metazoa; phylum Chordata; class Mammalia; order Chiroptera; family Vespertilionidae; genus Myotis; species Myotis nattereri. Next base: position 3,223,657 of record NC_138090.1, read on the forward strand.
CGTTTCTTCCCTCCGCACAACTCCATCCCTCCCTCGGCCCGATGCTCTATCCCCGAGGGCACCTCTACCTCCTCCCGGGGTGTCGGCCACCACCCGCTTTTACCCGGTTAACGAACTATCGGGTCTGACCAGGGAATGTGCAAAAGTGACAAGTACGCTCGCAGCCCTTGCCCAAGCATTTGAGTCCCCCCGCAACCTTGGGACAGGTTCTACTCCCTGGACGTGGACGAAACAGCCGTTATCTGGGAGCACAGTGCAGATGTCGCCTGGTGAAGGAAGGGTTCGGTGTATACACTGGATCAACCTCATGAAACATTTATGCAAATCTCCCACCAACAAAGGGAAACGGACTGTGGACGCGCCAGGAAGCCGACCACGGGACGGCCCCGGTTTTGTTCCTGTGGGTGCTGTGCTTTGTGTGTTTTCGCCGCGGTATTTTACGGGTGTGTTTGTGACTCCTGGGGGTTCTATTGAGCAGCAGCACACAAGGGCATCCAGATTTTCATCTCCTCTGTTATCGGTCCTCCCAGCTGATTTCACATTTTATGATGCTAATGGCGGGTGGGTGGTTTTGAGTTTCTCTCCTGTCAGCTGGTCAGTGGGTCTGAGGGGTATATTTAACAGAACCTGACAGCTGATGGGACGGGCCGCATTGAAAGAGGATTTGATATGTGGCGTGAATGCGGGAGGCCCTGACTTCGCCGTAGTGACGGCCGCTGTTGTGCGGCCTCTCGGCCGCTATAACTCTTTCTCGTGTACACCCCAGTACACGGGCATAAAAGGCATGACTTATGGATGACTTCTCCCGTATACGGGCCTGGGGGCCGTTTAGATAGTGTGTCAAAACAGATTAGCTGCCTTATCCTGCCACGGAATTGGGGGCTGGGGGGCTTTGTAAGAGTCTGCCCAACACAGGCACATGTACCCGTGAACAAAGAGGGTAGAGAAAGGGTGAAAATCATCCCCGTGGGGGGGTGGGGGGCGGTGGGAGCCAGGCACTGAGAAAGGCCAGGCGCAGACACACCCACTCAGGGCGCTCCCATAGGGACCCTGAGGGGCAGCCTGAGACACCGTGGAGCTGGGTGCGATGGTGTGTGTGTGTGTTGGGGGGGGGGGGCTGGAGCAACAGGGAGGAGGCTGCTGCCTGGGAGACTGGCACCCAGCGTCACCCCATAGACGCAGGCGGCTGGGACGTTAGGGTGGGTGTGGGCTTGTCTCAGTCAAACTGAGCTCAAATCTCTGTTGAAATCCACCTGTAAACACCCACATCTGGGCCGAGACACAGGCGTGTTCTTGGCGAGGGCTGCTGGCTGCTAGGTGCTCGGTTGGCTGACATGTGCTCAGCGTTCCCGGCCGTAGCCCTTTAAACCTCCCCAAGGCCCTCAAGTAGAGATATTATTATTATTGTCCCATTTTACACATGAGGAAACTGAGGCACAGGCAAGCTCTGTGACTAGCTCAGAGTCACAGCTAGTCGTCAGGGGAACCAAGCGTGGACCTCAGGCTGTCAGAACCCACAGCCATAGCCCAGACCCCTCCACCCCTGCTTCTGTTTGTCCCCGTGTGTGTGTGTGTGTGTGTGTGTGTGTGTGTCATCCCTGCACATCACCAGGCTGGCTAGAACCAACAAGATAGATAATAAGTAAGGTTGGCGAGGATGTGGGGGGCTGGAGCGCTCACACATAGCTGCATCGCCTGGCAATTCCACTTCCAAGTACACGCCTAAGAGAGACGACGCCAGATGTGCACAGGATGTACATGCATGTGCATAGCAGCGTGATAGCAGCCCCAAGGTGGAAGCCACCCAATTGTCCACCAACAGCTGAATGGACACGCAGAATGTGGCCTCCCCGGGCCATGAAAGGATGAAGGCGTGATGCCCGCGACAGCACGGATGAACACTGGAAACGGCGCTCGGTGAAAGGAGCCAGGCCGCGAGGACCACATGTTACATGGTCCCATTTACGTGGCGTGCCCAGAATGGACAAATCTATGCCGGCAGCAGGTCTGTAAGTCACTGCCTCGGTCTTGGGGGAGGGAAGGGTGGGGAGCGATTGCTAAGGGGAGTGGGGTTTCTTGTGGGGGTGATGGAGATGTCCTAAAATGGACTGTGCTGTTGGTCACACAAGCCTGGGGCTCTGCCGAAACCGCCGACGCTTACGCTTTACCTGGGTGGATGGGACGGTGTGGGAACTGCATCGCGATACAGCGGAACCTCGTTTCTCGAACTGAACCCCTCCCAGGAGGCCGTTCCAGAAACGATCTGTTAGAAAACGGAATCATTTTCCCCCTTAGAATTCATGTAAATTGAATGAATCCGTTCCAGACTCCCAAATAAGTCCCCGCTTCAACCTTTCTTACATACAGTACGTGCCTATTGTACTGTTAACCTATAAACAGACACTTCTTTTCTTAAATTTATGGACCCCTTCCCCCCCGCCCCCCCCCCGCCCCCACCACCAGCCCTAAAGGAATTTCTCATGCGTCCCTGCCTCCGAAATGCCATCCCGAATGCCATCGCCGCCAACTGCGTTTCCTTTTTCCGAATCAGCAACAGCTTCCCCCCTGTCGATGGCCTGCGCTTGCCGTTCTGTGAGCATTTCCACGCCCTCCGCGGCAGCAGCCTCTGGTGCCTCTTCATGTTTTAAAACTGTGCTCATCGCCCGCGACAAACGCATTCTCTCCTTCTCTTGTCGTCTGCGAGACGCTCTTTGTCCTGCGGAGGTATCAGCATGACATGGTTATCAGGGCAAAAATGGAAGTTTGGGTCCATAAGGGAGACGCTTTTTTTCTGTGAACAACTCGTTCGAGAACCGAATTGTTCGAATGGGAGATGTTCGAGAAACGAGGTTTGACTGTAAAACTGTTACTAAAATAAGTTTCGTGGAGCCCTGGCCGGTTTGGCTCAGTGGATAGAGCGTCGGCCTACAGACCAAAGGGTCCCGGGTTCAATTCCAGTCAAGGGCACGTACCTCGGTTGCAGGCTCCTCCCCAGGCCCGGGGCCCTGGTCACGTGCAGGAGGCAACCCATCAATGTGTGTCTCTCACATCGATGTTTCCCTCTGTCTTTCCCTCTCTCTTCCACTCCCTCTAAAAATCAATGGAAAAATATCTCAGGTGAGGATTAAATAATAATAATAATAATAAAACTAAAAAATGGACAAAGGAGTCCTTTTCCCTCCTTGCGTACAATATTTAAGTGAGGGCTCTAAGGGAATCTTTCTCGATTTCTAATAGTGGCCGCGCAGTCTTCTCTCTGCAAGGAACACAAGCGGGGAGGTTTAACAGACACGGGCAGCCTCTGTGCTTCCAAAAACTGGCTTATTCTGAGAAAGCAAATCAAATATTCCCTCCAGATGGGAGACTCCACCAAGAAGCAAGAAAGACTCCTCTAATTGGAGAGTATTTCCCATGAGGTTTGATTTTGCTTGTGTGTGTGTGTGTGTGTTTAATGGGAAGACTGAAATTCAGAAAGGTCCTTCCCCCGTGAAAAACACGGAGTGGAAACTTGCCGGTGCCCAAGGCGGTGAGAGCTGGGGTGACGGGTAGAGAGCGGAATCTGTGAATTGAGAAATGAGCTCCAGGCATGCTCCCAGAAATCAATGCAGAGGGGGAGATAGAGGGAGAAATTGAGAAAAGATGGAGATAAAGGGAAGGAGGAAGAAGGGATGGAGGATGGGAGGGAGGGAGGAACAGACAGAGAGAGAGAGAGAGGGGAAGTTAAGGCTGCCACCAGAGATAAAATATTCACAGAGGAGAGACTCGGAATGGTGACAACACAGCCAATGAAGGAGGAAAGAATAATGGAAAATACGACGGCAAATCCTCCTGAGCTGAAGGACGACTTGTGCCTTTAGTATCTCAAGGCAGACATCATACTGTGGGCCACTGACCTGTTTTTGTCAATAAAGTTTTATTTAAATGCAGCTCCGCCTGTTGGTTGACACATTCTCTGCGGCTGCCTTCCAGCCACGGAGCAGAGCTGCACGGCTGGGACAGGACCCCTGAGACCCCACAGGACGCCTGGAGGCTCTTTAAGAAAAGGTTGCCTGCCCTGGCAGGTTCGGCTCGGTGGATAGAGCGTCAGCCTGCAGACCGAAGGGTCCCAGGTTCGATTCCGGTCAAGGGCACATGCCTGGGTTGTGGGCTTGGTCCAACCTGCAGGAGGCAGCCAATCAATGATTCCCTCTCATCATTGATGTTTCTATCTCTCCCTTCCTCTCTGAAATCAAGAAAAATATTTTTTAAAAAAGGTTGCCCCCTCTGTGAGAGCTCTTCGAGGCATACGTGGGTAAAGGGTTTGAATTTTAAAAAATAAAAATTTGAAATCCTACAAAAATGTAGTTCTCTGGGGGGAGGGGGGGGGCAATCCCAAACTCCCTCAAAATCCCATTTGGCCACACCTCTCAGTAAATCCTAAAAGGGAATGTTTCCAAATCTAAACACTTCGAAGGAGAGAGACGGGGTGCTAAGAATCGTAGGCGCGACAAGTGTCTTTCTTGTAGGTGAGGCGTCTCACATGGAAGGACTCAGGACATGGCCCCGGCTGTTACTTTCTTCGGGGGGTTGGGGGGTGGAGGGGGGGGAGAGGGAACAAAACGATCAAAGAAACACCACAGGTGGCTGAAAAACGAAGCCAACTAAATTATTCAGAAACGAGGGGAGGCAGGACAAAAGAAAGACTGCCGCACAAAGAGCCCCCAAACTTAGTTAGCGCCCCCCTAATTGCCGTTAACATGATTATGAAACAATGCAAGTGTCAGAAAATAATTCTGGGAAGAGATGACATACCATGCAGAAATATATTAATTATAATATTCCTCTTCTGAAAGCCAGATGGGGCTGGAAGAGGAATTGATGATAATCATGCTGATAATTACAGCTTCCGCTTTTAGAAGTTCCTGTGGATTAAGCACAAAAAAAAAAATAATAACGCTGATATAAATATTGTTTTTCATACATCTGGGGACACAGCCCTAATACCAATTCCTTCCCGCAAGTTCTCCGAAGGTAGAAGGCTGGGCCGGGACTGGGCCTCTCACCAGGAAAACGTAAGTGTCTGTTTCTCTGCGTCCTCGCCGACGCGGGTTCTCCTGTATCCGCGGTGCTGACGGCTCAGGATTCCTGTACAAATTAGAGCAAATTGCAGGGTATGCGCTGCAATTCTATAACGTTCGCTCACTGGTGTTCGGGTAGGAGGAGCCTGACTCTTTAGGTGTTTTTCATTTTTCATAAAAACACTCGTTGGCTTGTGTTCGTGGCACGTACATGGCAGGTGAGGGGGCGGAATATTCTTTATCTGGAAACAGCTCCTGGGATCAACATTGGGGGCGCTGGGTACACGCTCGGCCGCGTGTCCCTGAGACAGTCGTCTCTCCTCCAGGGCGACAGCGCGGTGGGACCTGGAGAGCGTGATGCTGAGAGACAGGAGCCCGCCTGAGAAAGACAAGCGTCCCGTCATCTCACTCGTAGGTGGGGCCTAACGAGCAACATAAACTGATGAGCAGAATAGATCCAAAGGCATGGAAGCAGGGAACAGACGGTCGGATCTCAGGGAGAAGGCGGGGGTGAAGGGGGCGTGGGGGTATGGGGGTGGGGAGAGATGAACCATCATAACTTACATGCACATGGGCATAACCCTTGGGCATAGACAATAATGTGGTGAAGGCCGGGGTGGGGGGGGCAGGGATAGTGAGTAGGGGATGGAGGGGGTCCGTGGGGACACAAATAAGGGGGACACCTGTAATGCTTTCAACCAGAACGTTTTTAAAAACTCATATTCACAAAGGATGTTGGAAGTATAAACTTCTCAGAATATAATACCAAGTGAGGGAACGGTGTGTGTGCGACAGCCGCCGTTCTGAGATGACACAGGCATACGGTGTGTATAGGCAATGAGGTACGAGGCAGATATTCACAAAGATGGTCTCTCGGAGGGGAGATCCCGAGATTAATGTTCCTCTTCATGCTCTTCTCTATTTTCCGCTTGGATATTCTCATCCATCGGGGAGGAACGGTACCTCTAAGCTGGGTGCTCAGGGTGGGTCCGTGTTTGCCTAGCAACGAGGATCGCATCTGGTTACGGTGGGTGCTTTGCCAATGTTTATGGAGTGAAATAGTGTGTATCTCCCCAGGCAGACCTGGCTTTCTTGAGGCGTCTTCCCAGGGCCTGCTTTTTCCCGGCCAGAGACCCTGGCCCACACCTGTCTGCTTGCTTCCTGTCGCCAGCTGCTCAGCGGCCTTGTCCCACCCCTACCCTCCTCTGAGTCCGCGGGGGCTGCCCAGGCCTTCGGGCGGCCTCAGCTGGGGTGTCCCCAGATCACCTGCTCCAGCTGCCGGTCCTGGGCCCAGATCTCCCTCCCCGGGGCCCACTCCCTCGGCCTCGATGTCGCTGGTTCTTTTTCCTTCGAGGATAGAAGGCGCCATTGGAGAAACTTCTCGGTCAAGGGCGTGCCGCCCTGGGGAACTGAGGTAGGCAGTCCGCAAGGCCGACGCCATCCTGTTGAGACCAGCGTGGCGCCCCGTTGACTGGCTTCCTCGTCCAAATCACAGATTGATTCATAGCCCGACTGGCCTTTAAGAATAGAATGGGCCCGGCTGGTGTGGCTCAGTGGTGGAGCAGCGATCTATGGACCAGGGAGGCACAGTTCGATTCCTGGTCAGGCCATATGCCCAGGTTGCGGGCTCCACCCCCAGCAGGGGGCGTGCTGGAGACAGCCGGTCAATGATTCTCTCCCATCATTGATGTTTCTCTCTCTCTCCCTCTCCCTTCCTCTCTGAAATCAATCAATAAATATATATATATGTATATATATATATATATATATATATATATATATATTTTTTTTTTTTAAAAAGAATAGACTGACTCTCCCTCCATAAACACCAGTTGACGCAATGGCTGGTTTCCTCCCGCCTTGTCAACGATTATTCGTTGCCAGCATGGTAAACATTTTACATCGCGCCCCTCTGTCCCTGAGTCTGAGCGAGGAAGGAGCCGGGGTAGAGCGCTCTGGCTGACGGAGCAGGTTGGTGGGACGCGCTGGCCCCGTTAAAAGCCACCGAGATCACATAACCAGAACCTCTCCCCAGAGCAAATGTGCATGCGAGAGGCAGTGGAACACATGTAATTATAGACGTAAAACGCTAAAAATAGGCTCCGTGCCCACACAGGCAGCCGAGAGCGTGGCGCTTGAGGGGACCGCTGCCACGTCTGGCGATTTAATGGGAACTGGGGCACCATCCCAGGTGCCAGCTGAGGCGATGGCGAGCGGCCACAGACACGGGGAGACGGGGACCTAAGCGGTGTGTGCAGGGAAGGTGGCTGCCCCGCTGCAGCCTGTCCCCGCCTGTCCCAGCTGCCTGTGGTCCCCCGGGGACAGGCAGGAAGCCATCCGCCAACAACGGTGGTTATGTTGCGTTACCTTGTATTATGTTGTTGCTGTAGCTAATCAGGATGAGTAATCTATACTAATAAAAGGGTAATATGCTAATGAGACCAGATAGACCGGACGTCCTTCCAGACACAGCCACGGTGGCAGGGGCTGAGGCAGAGGGGTTAGGGGCGATCAGGCAGACAGGCAGGTGAGCCGTTAGGAGCCAGCGGTCCCGGATTGCAAGAAGGCTGTCCGACTGCCGGTTTAGGCCCGATCCCTGCGATCAGACATCCCCCAAGGGGTCCCGGATTGGAGAGGGTGCAGGCCGGGCTGAGGGACCCCTCCCCAGCACGTATTTCATGCACCGGGCCTCTAGTAAAATAATAATAAAATAGCAGCGTTTGCCATTACACATGCTGTGTTTTCCAAAGAACTTTCGTCTCTAATATGATTGAAGTCAACAGGTCTCCACTGAGGACGGTTTCAGGCAGCCTGTGCTATGTAACTGACCCCCCAGAACCTGCTGTCTTAAAGCAACAACTACTTCTGTTCCTTTTCTTTTTTTTAAAATATATTTTTATTGATTTCAGAGAGGAAGGGGGGGGGGGGAGAGAGAGAGACAGACAGAGAGAGAGAGACATCAATGATGAGAGAGAATCATGGACCGGCTGCCTCCTGCACGCCCCGCACTGGCGACCGAGCCTGCAACCCGGGCCTGTGCCCTGACCCAGAATTGAGCCATGACCTCCTGGGTCATAGGTTGAGGCTCAACCACTGAGCCTTGCCGACTGAGGGTTTCAGGTTTTGTTTCGTCTTTGCCCTCTTGCCCCTCCAGAAGGGACCTTAGTCATGCCACCCCCTTGGCCCCTGGCACAGAGCCTGGCATAGAACCGGATCCGCCTCGGAGGCAGCGAGGGGCCTCGGTGACCCTTCCCAGGGCCTCCTGCCAGACGCTGGGTCCCCTCTGCTTGCCTGGGCTCCCAGGCCTAGTGGGCTCACCCAGGAGGCCAGGGTGGTGGCTAGAGACCCAGAAGCTGCCTAAGGAGGGGGGGCAGGACAGGGGTTACCAGAGGTCGGGCAGCTGGAAGTGCTGAGTGGGATGGAAACACGTCTGGAGCCACGCGGAGGGGGAGGCGCTGGGCGAGCCTGGGAGACACACACGGGGCGCTTGTCGGGGGAGAGGAGGCACTGAGTGTGGACGGGCTCAGCGGCGGTTCCCAGCGTGGGCCCGCGCCCCACGGGGGCCAATGTGATGTGTAAGGGAGCAATTCGAGAATGAGTTACAAGCAGTGCATTTTTTGCGTGTCTTATGGTTCTAGGGGCCTCAGATACAGCCTATAAATATATACTGTGACATATTTATGCATTTCAGGTCTCTATGTTTTGAAACTTTGCTATTTTTTCCTATCACTTCATATTATTATTTTTTTAAAACAGTTTCTTAGTGATGTCTTCCTCAGGACTTCAACTGTCCTTCCGTTCTTTCATTTTCCTCTCTCCTGGATGCCATGTTCTTTGGAAGCTTGTTTAGACCCGTGGTCAGCAAACTGCGGCTCTTTGGCCCCTTGAGTGTGGCTCTTCCACAAAATACCACGTGCGGGCGCACACGTACAGTGCGATTGAAACTTCGTGGCCCACGCGCAGAAGTCGGTTTTCGGCCTGGGCGGGCCTATTTTGAAGAGGTGCTGTTGATATTTGGCTCTGTTGACTGATGAGTTTGCCGACCACTGGTTTAGACCAAGTGAATGGCCATCCTTCCAGGCTTCCTCCAGGTGACTAGGCGTTCACTTTGTGAATAATGAGAATTATGTCACGGGGGGCGGGGCATCAGGATGTTAGAGATGCTTGGGGGGCGTAGCCAGAAGGCTGGGGATCACTGATCTGCAGTCCCCACAAATGGCACGGAGGGCGGAGGGTGGGACGGGCCTCAGGTGGGTGGGAGCCTGTGAGGCCCAGAGGTGGGAGGCCCCCCTCGGGAGGGCAGCCTGTAATACCTGCGCACAAATGTCTCGCCGGCCGGCGGGGTGCGGGAGACTCCCCCGAGGAAACCCGACCGCTGGTGGTCTCGCTCAGGCTGTTGCTTTTGGAGCAGCTGCAGGCCTATCACTTGCAAATGAGCCAGGGGGTTTCCTGAAGGTGCGCGGAGCCCCCCCCCCCTCGCCCCCCCCCCCCACATGGCTGTTTCCTGCTGGGGACCTCCAGCAGGGCCTTGCCAGCCCAGAGCCGCGCCGTGGCCATGTCCCCCCGTGGCCCTGTCGGCGGGCCAATCCCGGCGCTCTGTTCCCCGCAGGTGGACACGTGCATCTGGGGGTGGAGATAGGGTCCCACCAAGGGCAAGGACGTGGCCTGCTTTTTGGAGCCGGACGGCAGAGCCAAGCAAGGGCGTGCCTGCCAGAGGCCTGGTGAACGGGCCCCCATTGCTCATCTGTAACCTGCCACATGGGTCCGAGCTTTTCATCATTTTTAGCCAAGTCCTAACTAATGACCGACACAGGAAATGGGCCTCAGTCTGACCCCATTTTCCATCCCAGTGGCTGCAAAGTGGCAGATTCTCAAGCTCCCCCCCTCCCAAAGGGCTTAGGGGAGCTGAGGCGGACACGCCTGGGAAAGGCTGAGGCGACTGTGGGGGACACGTCATCTCTGCCCCAGGCACAGGTGTGGACGAGGCCGCGCAGCTCCGGGTGAGCCTTTTGTTGTTGCTTTGTTTGTTTTTTAATATATTTTTATTGGTTTCAGAGGGAAAGGGAAAGGGAGAGAGAGAGAGAGAGAGAAACATCAATGATGAGAGAGGATCATGGATCGGCTGCCTCCTGCACGCGCCCTACTGGGGATGGAGACCGCAACCTGGGCATGTGCCCTTGACCGGAATCGAACCCAGGCCCCTTCAGTCTGCAGGCCGACGCTCCATCCACGGAGCCAAAGCAGCCAGGGCGAGCCTTTGGTTTTGCTGGGGGTGTGGGTGGCTGCCTCCCGGGACGGCAGTCCTTGCTCCCTGTCCGGCCCTGGTGCGTCCTGGCACCTGGACAGCAAGGCGGGGCAGGGAGTGGCCCCGGACCCTGCAGCCGAGGGAATGGAGGCTCGGGGACCCTCAGGACATGGTCACGCTCCCCACACCTGGAAGTCAGAGCTGCAGGCGTGGGGCCTGAGGACCGCACAGCCCTCGCGTTTGTGGTGTTTGGCACACGCGGCATTTTTTGTCGTGTTTGGTTTGTGTGTTTTATGAGCTTCCAACATTTGAAAATCAGAAAACTGACCCCCTCCCGCCCCTAAAAAACACACACACACAAAACCCAGATTAGCTATCTGGCCTGGGACACCCGGTGTGAGGAGAGGCTGCCCCCTTTAGAGCGCGTGGGAGCCCCCGTCCCCGGGGCCCGGGCGCCCTCTCTCACGCGTTCACTTCGCCTGCGGCTCCTGCTGGCCCTTGTGTCTGAGCCCTTTCCAAGCGGGTGGGAGCGAGGCTCGGAGTAGATCCATCTGACCCACCCCTGCTGAGCCCGGCAGAGTCCCCGGCGGATAACACGCATGCGTTTCCAGCCACTGGACAGATGTGTACCAAGCATCTCTCACCTGTAGCCTGAGGGGCTAACAGAACAGGTGTCTGAGTGCTCGCACACGCGTGTGTATGCGTGTGCCTTCACCTGTGATCACTGCCACTGACGTGGTGTGAGCAGCCATCGGGGATGGTTCCCGTTTTTGGTCCGCTCTCTGAAAGGGCCCCCCGCGTCCCCTTTTGGGAAAATAACAGCTTCCAGTCGAGGGTGGGCCCCTGGACCCTGCTCTCCCTCCGGGATGAGGCAGCTCGAGGAACCACACGGGCTCGTGGATGGTCACCTGGGGGAAACTGCGGCAGGCGCAGGCCGGGGCCTGGGGCCAGCTGTCCGGATGGCGCGGGAGCGCAGGGAGACGCCAGGACTGTAACCGGCAGCGGGAAGGCGCGCTGAAGGCCCGGCCCACCCTCACTTCTCTTGACAGTGAGACGTGAAGGAGGGACCCAGGTCAGCGGCTGCAGGGGGGAGAGGGTTGGAAAGTTCTCCTGTTGATTTAAACGCCTTCTAATGGAGCAGCAGGCACGGGCCTGGGGCCTTCCCGTGTCTCACAGCACCGCGGGCGGCAGGACGGGGCCGTGGGTGGGCAGTGTCCCCGCCCGGCCGTTAACGGGAGTAGGCTTTCCCCTCCCCGCCTCAGCCTTCCCCTCCATCAAGTGGGCACCTGGGACGCGAAGACCACCGCGCTCCCTCCAGCTCCGACCCCCAGGTGTCAGCCTCACGGCTGCCAACCGGCCTTGGGGCCCATTTTGCTTTGTTCCGCAGCCTCGTGGTGTGGCCCGCGGCATGAACAGCGTCTGCGGGACGTTTATTGGGTGTCGCCGGCGCTGGGCTGCTCTCTGCATGCGAAGTGCAGGACCCCACGGAGCCCTCGCACCCGCCCCCCGTTCACAGAGCAGGACCCCAGGGCACAGAGGGGCAGAGCGGGGGTGCCAGTCCCACGCGGGGAGGGGACGGGGATTGAGAGCCAGCGTCCCCGCTCTCCGCCACCCGCCCGCCGGCTGCTGAGCCACCTCGCTCTCCTTTGGTTTTGCTGTTGCTCATCCGCACATGAGGGTGTGTTCTCCACTGCTTTTCAGAGACCGGAGGGAGGGAGGGAGGGAGTGAGGGGGAGGGGGGGAGAGAAACACCGACTGGCTGCCTCCCATGTGGTGCGTGTGTCCACTGGGGGCGTGGGACCCGCGTCCAGACAGCAGCCAGGCCGGACGCTGCACACCCGTCCAGGTGAGAGGAACAGGCCTGAGCCCATGAGCAGAGCAGTGAGAGCCGATGGGATACATTATGTCCGCGCAGAGGACACCGGGAGTCCACATGTTGGGCCCCCAGCATGCCTGGCTGGGGAGAAGGAAAAGGGTTGGTTTTGCAGGTGGCTTGAGAGCAGGGTGGTTCGGCAGAGCTGGGCTTCAGAGGAGCCGTGTCCTCTTGCAGCGTGTGTGTGTGTGGGGGGGGGGGGCGGGGGGGGTATGAAGGGTGGACAAGAAGGGCTTAGGGTTGCTTGGCAAGAGGGCAGGGGCCGGGCCGAGGCCCAGCTTTAGGGCCGATGGGAAGTCTGGCTCTGCTCACCCCAGGCACCGAGCGCTGGGGGCCACGGGCCACCCCGATAAAGTGGGCCGAGCCCTGAAGGCCGTGCGCCCACCCCCTCCCGGCGAGCCCCGCATCGCCTGGGCGGCCGCGGGGAGCCATTACGGGAGCTCGCACAATCCGTTCTGGCTGAGAGTGTTTCCCAATATAATTTACAAAACTTCCGCTGGAGATGCATTAGCCGCTGCGCCGGGAGGGCCTTCCATGGGGCGAGGAGGGAAACGACAGTAAAAGCCCAGCTCCGGGCATCGAGCGGCGCGTGCGGCCCGTGGTCCTCTCCAACCTTTTCAAGTCCAAAGAGCCCTTTTGTTCTCCCCGCGCGTGGGCCGGTCGTCCTCGGATTCTGTCTCAGGTTTTTATGGAACCCGCGCCCAGCACTGCCGACGAGCTCGGTGCGGCACCGGCAGGCAGTTTACCGTCCCCCATAAAAGGGCCTCGGAAGGAGAGAGACGCACGTTTCAAAGCCCACGGGAGCATGAAGGAGAGGCTGGGAGGGAGGGTCAGACAGACAGACAGGGATGGGACAGAGAGACAGACAGACAGACCGACAGTCACGGCGGGGAGGCCGGGAAGGGTCTATGCCAGCCGTGGGCAAACTACGGCCCGCGGGCCGGATCCGGCCCGTTTGAAATGAATAAGACTAAAACTAAAAAAAAGACCGTACCCTTTTATGTAATGATGTTGACTTTGAATTTATATTAGTTCACACAAACACTCCATCCATGCTTTTGTTCCGGCCCTCCGGTCCAGTTTAAGAACCCATTGTGGCCCTCGAGTCGAAAAGTTTGCCCACCCCTGGTCTATGCCCTTTACCTCTCCACGCTGCCTCTCAAATGATACAGGAAGCCCTGGCCGGGGGGGCTCAGGCGGTCGGAGCCTCGCTCGGGACACCCCAAAGGTTGTGGCCTTGATCCCCGGCCGGGGGCCACCGACTGCTCTTTCTCCCTCACGTGGATGTCTCTCTCTCTCTCTCTCTCTCTCTCTCTCTCTCTCTCTCTCTCTCTCCCTTCTTTTCTCTAAAATCAAGAAACATATCCTCGGGGGAGGGTTTTAAAAAAGGAAAGAAAGAAGTCACGGCCTCATGTATAAAATAACAATCACAGCATCTTGTAACCATGAACTGGTTGTCTGCGTGTGCACACCGTCTCCGGAGCTCTGCCGCGGCCCCGCGTCGGAGAGCTGTGCGGGCACCGTCCGCCCTTCCTCCTGGCTGCCAGGGCCCTGGTGTGGCTAAGGCCCTGGCTTCCCATCCAGGCGGCCCTCTCCCCGCTGTCTGTGTGGCTCTCTGGCTCCATCTCCACAGAGCAGGCCCCAGGTGCTGCTTGGTGCTCAGGGGCAGGTAGGCCCTTCGGGATTATAAGCACAAGTGACGCCCTTGCCCGGCCGACGTGGCTCAGGGGTTGAGCGTCAACCTATGAATCAGGAGGTAATGGCTCGATTCCTGGTCAGGGCACAGGCCTGGGTTGCAGGCTCCATCCCCAGTGTGGGGCGTGCAGGAGGTGCATGTGCACAAGAAGGAGAGAGAGAGAGAGAGAGAGAGAGAGAGAGAGAGAGAGAGAGAGAGAGAGAGAGATGCAAAAAAGAGTCCTACACAAAGAAGCTAAGCAGTGATTTGGGAAACAGCAGCAGATAATAGACAAAGAGCTAATTTTTATTGTTGACAAAGAGCTCTCACAAATCAATACGCAGGCAAACAGCCGGACAGATACAGGAGCAGCGCGCAGGAAGGGGCAGGGGGCAGGGAAAGCAGGAGGGCAGGGGCCGGGCCGAGGCCCAGCTTTAGGGCCGATGGGACGTCTGGCCTGCTCACCCCGGGCCCCGAGAGCTGGGGGCCGCCGGCCACAGAGGGTGAGGGACTCCGTGGTTGGGAAGACGGAGCAGGGCCGGTGCTGGGCCCGTCACACAGGCGGAGAAGGCCGACCCGCTCGCAACGAGAGAATCGAGCATTGAGGCGCTCTTTAATAGCACAGGTCGCCAAGGTTTGAAATGGGTCCTGACTCGGAGCCCAGAGGCCGACGCTGAGAGGCAGGAGTGCGGGTGGCTGGTGTGGGAGGGGCCTCGGAAGCAGAGACTCAGGGCCCGGAGCTTCACGCCTGGGGGAGGCGGGAGGGGCAGGTGGAGACCGCACCTACACTTCCTGCCCTTTGACCCTTCCCCACCCCTTTCCGGAAGGCTCTCGCCTTTCATGCCCGCTGTTTGTAGGCGTCCACCTGAAGGGCTTGGAGAGGGGACAGCGTGGCCATCCTTGGAGCCGCCCCCGGGGCCCCAGGATGGCCGTAACCGCCCCGCATGCGGCCTTTGCATGGTCCGAGGCTCCCAGAGAGCCGCTTGGGGGTGTGGAACCAACGCCACCGGCCGCAGGCCTGAGCCAGGGCTCCACGGCCAAGAGTGCGTTTAGGGAGGCGCCGTCGCACCGTGTCCACGGGGATGAGGGACGTCAGGGCTGGGGAAACGGAGCAGAGAAGAGACTAGTCTTCGTCACCGCTGCCAACTGGGAATCACACGATGTAAATACGCGGCTAGCCCCGTGGTTGACAAACCGCGGCTCGCGAGCCACATGCGGCTCTCTGGCCCCTTCAGTGTGGCTCTTCCACAAAATACCACGTGCGGGCGCGCACGTACAGTGCGACTGAACCTTCGTGGCCCATGCACGGAAGTCGGTATTTTGTGGAAGAGCCGGTATTTTGTGGAAGAGCCACACTCAAGGGGCCAAAGAGCCGCATGTGGCTCGCGAGGCACGGTTTGCTGAGCCGCAGTGTGCCGACCACTGCGCAGCCCATCAGAGTGACTGGCTGGGGGTGAAAGTCAGGAGATACTCAGAGACGCCCAGCCCCAATGCCACCCTGGCCGGCCGTGGGTACGGCTCCCTCCCTCCCTCCCTCCCTCCAGGTTTGCCTTCTTCCAAATAAATCATCACGCGTCTCACTGACCCAAATCCCATTTCTTACTCAACGTCTTCACGCTCCCTCCCTTGAGCCTAAATGCAAGTGCAGTAAAAAAAAAAAAAAAGTATTATGAATCCTTTAGGGTACTTTCCCCAATTAAAAGTGGCATATTAAATTCCCAGGAACCTTTGCAATCTGCAGCATAAAAATCACATTTTATGGTAGCAGATAATTTAGAAGCCATGAGCTAATTAAGGGAAGTGAATGACAACTGTATTCTCCAGACAAATGATGGATCAGTCACAGATCATGCACGGATCTAAGGGGCTGGAGCCTTCGCCAGGAGAGAAAAACAATGGGAAAATCTGAGTCGCAAATGTTCGTCCCTGCACGTAAAGCTGACTGATTACATTAACTGCATAATGGGGTTAATTGCCCGAGTCTTTTTGGCCTCCCAGTACCCGCGGGGGCAGGTTCTTTGTGCTGTTAAGAGAGTCACTATCTCGCCTTAGCCGGTTTGGCTCAGTGGGTAGAGCATCGGCCTGTGAACCAAAGGGTCACATCCCTCCCGGGAGCCGGCCATCCGAATTCCATCTGGCTCATGTGAACCCTGTCTGAGGACAAGGATGCCCCTGGACCCTGAGCTTCTGCGGTCGGAACCAGGCCCCCTGAGGCCTTAAGGAAGCCTCCCTGACCTGCCCATCGGAGAGATTATTTCTGTGCAGAACAGACCCGGACACACAGAGGAGCATCCCAGCAAGCGAGGAAGGCCCAGTAGGACTGGCTGCCTCAGGTCCGGTAGAAAAAGACCCGGAGGTCGGAGGAAACCCACTGACAAAGCGACGCGTGAACCCACCTTCCGTCGGACAAGCTAGAAGCAGAACTTCCCTTGTGTCCGGAGCCCTGGGCTCCCTGCGTCCAGGGGAGCACCTGGGGGAGGAGGGAGGGAGCCTGACTCCCCTGCGCACAAGGACAGGTGTGGTGTTGGCTGAGTCCCTGCTCCCAGCCGGCAGCCGCATGGCCAAGGTGTTAGTGAGAACGCTGAGAATTAAAAGCGACAGCCCGGCCGGCGTGGCTCAGTGGTTGAACCTCAACCTATGAACCTATGAACGTCAGCTGATTCCTCCCGGTCAGGGCACCTGCCCAGGTTGCAGGCTCAGTCCCCAGTAAGCAGCGTGCAGGGGGCAGCCAATCAATGAGTCCCTCTCATTGATGTTTCTCTCTCTCTCTCTCCCTCTCCCTTCCTCTCTGAAACCAATAAAAATATATATATTTTTAGCCCTAACCGGTTTGGCTCAGTGGATAGAGCGTCAGCCTGCAGACTGAAGGGTCCCAGGTTCGATTCTGGTCAAGGGCATGTACCTTGGTTGCGGGAACATCCCCAGTAAGGGGTGTGCAGGAGGCAGCTGATCGATGTTTCTCTCTCGTCGATGTTTCTAACTCTCTATTCCTCTCCCTTCCTCTCTGTAAAAAAATCAATAAAATATATATATATATATATATATATATATATATATATATATATATATATTCAAATGTGACAGAAACCCAACTCAGACAGACATAAACAAAAAAAGATGATATATGGCTCATGCAACTACAATGTCAAGAATAGATACAGTTTCAGGCATGGCTGGATCCAGGAGTTCCAACGTTGGTCATCGGATCTCAGACTTCTGGCCTCCAGAACTGTGAGAGAATGAGCCTGTGGTGATTTGTTACAGCAGCTGCAGGAAACTAATACGGACGGTAGGAGACGAGCGTATGTACTCCCCAGAAGGAAGGTTTAGGTCAGGCCTGAAGGCAGAACTGCACTTCACCGGGAGAGGGGACGGTCAGCCCGCAGCCCCGGGAGGGTGGGCGCCGTCAGCCCAGGGGGTTTCGCCAGCACTTGCAGAGTCACCTCCAGAGAGTAAGTCATCTCTCTGCCCCCAGGGGTGGCCTGAGCCTCGAAGACGGATGCTGTACGTGTTCCGTTGTGGTTCATACACTCGGAATAATGAGACCTCTGATCACCTGGGGAGGGCGCTTGGGCCAAGGAGGCAGCACGCAGAGGTCTGCTCTCAGGAAAGCCGTGGAGTGGGCAGCGTCCCTGTGGCTGGTGCACGGGGCTGCCCTCTGGCTGGCGTGCCCGGCGGGCCCCGGGCTGGCAGGAAACAAGGCCTTGCTTCTCCCACCCTGTCCTGTCCCAGCTTCAATGTCCAGGGGTCCTGATCCTTACCGTGTCCTCCTCCCCCCAGGGGGAGAAGTATTATTAATCCTCCTGATGGTTTAATCCTCTTAATGGGTTTCTTTTATCCTCCTGGAGAGAGAGAGAGAGAGAGAGAGAGAGAGAGAGAGAGAGAGAGAGAGAGAGAGATTAGACCAAGAAGAGTATTAATAAGGGCAGCTGACAGATACTGGACACTCACCCCGTACAAAGTGCTTTGTAGCTGTTTCCTCCCCACAGCAACCCTAGGAGGTTCACCCTATTTGACAGATGGGGAAACTGAGGCACAGAGCAGGTAAGCACCTTGTCTGAAGCCACACAGGTAGCATCCAGTAGAGCCAGGCTTCAAACCCAAGGCGGTCTGATCCCAGAACTCACACTCTCAGCACCAGGCCAGGGGTGAGGCAGGATGGGCCGGTGGTCAGGGCTGAGCTGGCCCCCACTCGCCCACGTCTGCTCATTCCTGGGGGTGGTGGGGGGCACACACCCAGAGATCGCTCTCTGCCTGCCTCTCCGTCCCCAGGCTGCTACTTTCTGGCCGCGTTACTGATGAGAGCGCAGCTTAGTAAAATCGATGGTTTTAAATTATACCTTTATGTACCGAGGATACAAAACAAGCTACAAAACAGAAATACTTGCCCGTGACAAAAAAATCAATCCTGCTGATGCTACCGCTCCCTGTGCTTGGCACCCCCCCCCCGCGCCCCCCGCGCCCCCCCTCTCACTTAAGACTCTCTGCTCCCGCATCTGCCGGCTTTGTGTCGACTTTCTTCAGGTTTCCTGCTCGGAGACTCGTTTTATCTGAAAGGTCAATTCTTTCAGCGGGGCACCCAGCAGAATTGAATATAATTATCCCAATCTCTGCCGTGTAGAATTCATGCTTGAATTCATTCAAAAAATAGCATGCAGTATAATTAACTCAGAGTCCAGGCAAATCTATTGAGAAGGCCTCAGGTATCATACAGTTCCACTTACAATAGAACATTTTCATTTAAGGACATTGTACGTATTAACCCGAGTCAGCATCCAATTACTCCGAATAAGTGAATTCTCTGTTCCAGGAATGTAATTTGAAAATGTTGTCATGCAATCTGAGGCAAAAGGTCCTTTTTCATTAATCTAACGCTCATTAAAGTGGAAGCCTGCAGGTTATTTCAAATCCATTAGCTTTAAATACAGGTGACTGCAATGCGGCTGCACCTCAGACGGGCAGCAGCGTCTGCCGAGGAATATTGGGACGTTATGAGGGACGCGACGGGTCCGGCCGTCACAGCCCGGGTGAGATTTACCAGCTGATGGACGGGGGGTGGGGTGGGGGGGGTCTCTTTTCTGAGCCCCCGACCCCCATCCCCACCCCAGGGCATTCCCCGTCCACTGCATCAACCCGGAGGGTGGATCCACGCTGGAGCAGCGAGCTCGTGTTTGCTCAGTTCTTCCGGAATGATCTGTTGTATGTGTTTCTAACCCACTTAGCTTTGGGAGTGCTGAAATGAACACTAGCCACGGATGAACACCTGGCTTCCTCTGCCTTGACCCGCCACCCCTCCCCCTCTCTCCAACCTATTCATCCTTCAGGCCTCGGACTCAAGGCCTCCTCTCCCAGGCAGCCTTCCCTGACTACCCCACCTGGAAGGGATGGACTTCTGCTTTGAGCCCCTTCAACCCTGAGCATCTGATTCCGTTAGCATTTGCCAGCCGCTCCCTCGGTAATCTAATTAACTTTCCAAATTTGGTTCCATTCAAGAAGTGTATTTTAGGTCAGGCACTGGACTCGGTGTTAGAGATGCAGTGACAAAAGCGTCGTAGATCTTACCCTCAAAAAACTGACATTCTGGGGTTGGAGCAGATAAGTGGGAGCCCAAGGCAGACACTCCCAGCCTGAACTGCATATCACTTTTTTACCAAAAACCCTCCAATGCCCCCTGCCCCCCCCCCCCCCCCCCCGCCGTTAGATATGGCACTGACTTGCCACACCTCTGACAAGGCCTCCAAGGCTCCATGATGATGTGACTGCGCCTCCCCCTCCCACCTCCATAGCTCCACACCCTTCTCCCTCTCAGCCACACTGGAGTCCACATCCGAAACCCTGTGCTGCCCCAGTGCCTTTGCACGCGCTACTCTCGATGCCTTTCGCTCCCAAATTCATCTTAGCTGTCAGCTCAAAGGTCACTGTCTCACAGAAGTCCCGTTAGCCAACATTTTCACGTGCTCGGGTCCATCTACATCCATGACCTCTTTCCAAAGTCAAGACACAGGTACCAAAGAAGGAAGCAGAGTCCAGCTGGGGAAATGCTTGCTGGGAGTCACGTATCCAGGAAGAGACGAAACTGGGACTTGAACACAGGGGCTGATGGTGGCTTCTGCAGACTGGCCGCCCGGAGAGAATACGGTCTGCGTCGGAGGAAACGGGCCCTCTCAGGAATTCCTCCGACGCCCTGGAACGTGCAAGGTCAGGTAGAGGTGAGTGTGTGTGAGGGTGACCATCACCGTATGGGTCCAAGGACCCCCTCAACCGTGACCCTCGGAGAAAGTCTCTTGGCAACAATGATTTTACGTCATTTCAGACTTCCCATTGCGACCAGTTTCCGCTTCCCAGGCAACCTCCAGGGCCCCAGTGTCTGGAAGCTTTCCCTGACTCTCTTCCGGCCCCTGATTTCTGCGCCCAGTGGGCACCGAACAGCCCTGCAGTTGGTCGGACACCGCCGTGTGCGTGCAGTCCTATCATGGCTTCACGGGTTGTCTTGTCTCCCCGACCACAGTGAGAGCAGCTCCGGCAGGAACAATGCCTAGCCACCCTCATGACCAGATAACGGTCTCTTTTCTGTATCCATACTTTCAAATGTGCAAAACACGTTAAAACCCTCACCAAATCCCTACTCCCCGCCCCCTCCCCCCACCCGTGAGGTTGGCAGGACCAGGGCCGTGATGATTCACATGTGACAGGTAAGGAAACTGAGGCAGAGAAGATCCAATGGCTCGTCTGAGGTGGCACAGGCCACCCAGAGACGTGGATGGTGGAACCACCCTGGGACTTCAAGCTGGCCGGTCCCTCTGATTCTAAGGTTCTTCCACAGCCTCCCCTGCGGTCACCTTTCTTCGACCGAAATCTTGGGACTTCCGACGTCGCCTTTCTCAACCAGTCTCACCTCCTACCGTGAGCACCGCGCCTCCTGGGCTCTCAGGTGAAAGCTGGGGGGTGTGCACTGAAGAGTGATGTTCTCCCAGAGAAGATTTTGCTGCTTAAAAAAAAGAGAAGGACATGAATACCTGACAGGAGCAGCTCTGCCATGGCGGCTGCTGGTTCGGGGCCCGGCAGCTGGGCGTGTGAACCGCCGTGCATCAGAGGCACCTGTGACCTCCAAGCCCAGATGTTCCAGGCCTCATTCGTGACCAAGAACCAGACCTCGCGTTGACTTCAGCCCTTAGACAGCGGTTGGCGTGATCGGCGTTTGGAGTTGTGCATGGAGTACTGGTCTACCCAACGTGGAGAAGACTCACAAGGAAGGATCGACCTGCCGACCACCAGGGGGCTTACGTAGCGCCAGTCCCTTCCAGCCTCACGCATGCGTCCTCGGCAGAGACAGTGAGCCAGCTCCCGGGAACATCTGGCCAGACCTTTGCCAAGGAAGCCAGACCAGACCACTCTGTGCCGAGTTCCCTTGGAAAAGGGGATGCGGCAAGAAAAAGGGACCAGAGACATGGTCCACAGCTATTTTGGTGACACGGAGGGTCCCAGCTTGGTGCCTGCATCACCCGTGGCAAACAGCGTCCACAGCCTGGCCAGTGTGGCTCAGTGGTTGAGCGTCGAGCCTTGAACCTAGAGGTCACCGGTTCAATTCCCGGTCAGGGCACAAGCCCAGGTTGCAGGGTCCATCCCCGGTGGGGGTCATGCAGAAGAGAAGGCAGCCAATCGATGTTTCTCTGTCATCAATATTCCTCTCTCTCTCTCTCCCTCTCCCTTCCTCTCTCTCTAAAAACAATGTGGGGCCTCAGGTGACCCAGGCGCCTGTGACATTCATTCCAGGGAGGAGTGGCCGCCTCTCCGCTCCGCACTCTCTCCTTGTGCCACGTGCCAGCGTGCAAATGAGCGGCATGTGTGCGCACAGACCCCGAGCGCTCTAATGTGCGCGCATCACCAGCAAGCGTTGGCACGTTAACCGTCAAAGTTTAAAAACAAACAGAACTCGCTTGTCTCACACCTCCAGCTGATTGCCACAGGAAACCTGGCACGGCCCTGGGCTGCCAGAACGGCTCCTCTGCCCACTGCCTCCCTCCTCCCCCGTCTGTTCACCCGATTCTCCTATCGTGTTAGATCCAGGAAGCAAAGGCCCCAGAGGAGGAAAGCTACCAATTTACACTCCGTACAATCACACTCACACACACACACACACACACACACTCACTCACTTACACACACTCACACACTCACACACACTCACTCACACACACTCACACACCTAGTCACAAACACACACTCACACACACTCACTCACACACTCTCACACACGTGCACACACACTCACACACACACTCACACACTCACACACACACACTCACACATACACACACATATACACTCACATGCACATGCACACACACATGCGCACACACACATACACTCATATACACACACTCTCACACACGTGCACACACACTCACACACTCACATACACTCACACACACTCACACACACACTCACACACACACACACTCACACACTCACACACACTCACACACTCTCACACACGTGCACACACACACACTCACATACACTCACACACTCACACACACACACACTCACACATACATACACACACATACATACACACTCACGTGCACATGCACGCACACACGGCGATGCTCAGCATTTGGTTAGTACTTTTCTCCAGTCCAGTGCATTGTTTACATTAACGTATTTAATCCCTGATATTAAAGTCAGCCCCTTCACAGTCCCACATTAACCAACAAAATTATGCTTAGGGTTTACCTCTTAGGACGGGCTTGGAGGGGGGGGACAGGACCCCTCACAGACCTGCAAGATCTCGCTCCTCTTTCTCCTTCTGAACTGAGCCTTCCACTCCTTTCTAAAGGGACATTTGACTTTCTTTTCAAATGTATATCTGACCTCCTTTACTGTGCGATTCCCCTTTTTAAAAAAAAAAAAATGTGTGCGTGAGTGTGTTTCCAAGGGCTTCCTTCTCTGGATTCCAAAGTGTTTTCTGGGAGGGTGGGTGGGGCGGAGGTAGAGGATGTGGTATTTGTGTGTAGTCACTTTCATTGACGTGTAAGCACCTGGATGATGGGTTAAGCGTGAGGTACCGGGTGTGCTGTGTCCTTCGTGTCGGTGCTCACGCTCACAGAGAGCAGGGAGAGGTAACGGGGCGTGCTGGGAGCCGAGGCGGGGGAGTTGGGGCCTTATTCCCGCCTGCAGACTGAGTGCAGACTGAGTGCAGGTGGAAAGCCATCGTCAAGCCTGGCCTCTTCCCCACAGTGGGAAACGCGCTGCCATTAACCCTTGCTCACCACTGGGGTTGGGAGGGATTAAACACGCCCCCACTGTCCCGGAGCGAGCACCTGGGAGCCATGGGGACACCCGAGGCAGACCCTTGGCTCGCATTTTCTAGGAGAAGGTGACTTTTTAAAAGGTTTTGCTGTCCTTGTTTGGTTTGGTTGTGTGTGGGGGTGAGTATGACTCGTGTTCCTGTTCCGGGCTCAGTCTCCGAGGAAGAGGCGCTTGCCTCGCCGCTTGGCTGTCGCTGTGATTGCTCTGCTGGCCTGGCTGGGATCTCTCTAGGTGCCGCGGGATGGCGGCTGAGCCCCCACATCTCAGGCAGAGCCCCCTCCCCGGACCCGGGCCTGGCACCTGGGCAGAGAGGGCTGGCAGCCTGGGACTCCCGTCTCTCTCCACGCGGACACTCCGTGGGACCCGCTTGGGTTTCTTTACATGGTGGTCGGACC
Organism: Myotis nattereri; assembly: GCF_964212035.1. NCBI lineage: Eukaryota > Metazoa > Chordata > Mammalia > Chiroptera > Vespertilionidae > Myotis > Myotis nattereri. The sequence goes on from NC_138090.1 coordinate 3,247,214, forward strand.
CCAAGAGCCAGTGTTGGAAGAGACCCGAAGGGGAAGCCGCCATCGCTGCTCCTGAAATCTAAGCCTGGAACCCCCTTCTCGTCTGGCATCGTCTGGGGCTGACGCAGCCAGAGGCAGCCCCTCTCAAGGGTTAGGAAGACACAGACACTTCTCCAAGGCGAGAGGGACAAGGGTCTGTGGGCATCTCGCACCCACACAAGGGATGGAGCAGTGACAAATAGCACAGGAAGCGAGAGCATTCTTCCTCGACGTCCATTCCCGTCATCCTTAAGGAAATGCAGGAGGTCACGGCTCGATTCCCAGGCAGGGCACCTGCTGGGGTACAGGCTTGATCCCCAGTGGGGGGCGTGCAGGAGGCAGCCGATCCATGATTCTCCCTCACCATTGATGTTTCTCTCTCCCTCTCCCTCTCCCTTCCTCTTTGAAATCAATAAAAATATTTTTGCAAAAAGATTTTAAAAAGGAAAGAAAATATATCTTAGGAAAATGACAGCAACCAGAATGCCATGATGTCTTTCTGTGCACACGGCATCGCACGGGAGTGGGGACGGGAGTGGGGATGGCTACCCTGGGGCAAGTCCCAGCCCCGAATGACAAGGGTTTCAGAGTCCAGCCCCGCGTGCACCTGGCCGGCATTCAAAGGCCTGGTCCAGGCCACAGCCACTTAATGCTCGAGCTGCAGAAATTCATTTCAACCTCCTGCTTCCCTGACTCAGAAGCCGCCGCACACGCGGGGAGGGTCACCGCAGCCGCATCCATTATCATTTCAGGGCCCCGCGGCCCGGGGCCGGCTGACAGACCGCCAGGGAGATAAACCGCTTTTACTGTAAGTCACCCTCTGAAAAAAGGGATTTACGAAGCAAATTAAGAGGGTGAAGCAACTCGCAGGGGGTGACGCGGAGCCCGCTCCAGACACCAAACTTCCCAAGCCACTTTGGGAGCGCGATTACCATACAATTACAGGAATGCTCCATCTATCGCCTGTCAGGGAGGAGCTGGCCCCTGTAAGTGGGTTTTGCAGATAATGGTGGCTTCCCCCCAGAGGCACCCAGCCATCTTCGCCAGACCAGACAGAAGTCCTGCCCAAAGGCACTGCGCCTCCCTCCGCCTCCGCCTCCAGGCACTGGCCTGGCGTCTCCTCTCATTATCACCGAGACCCCTAAAATGTCACCTGTTCACCATACCTGCCTCCACTCATTCAAAACACACCCATTGACCGGCTGCTTTCTCCCAGGTGCAGTTTTTATCGTCCTCTTACCATTTTTTTCTTTTCTAACTTCAGGTGCCAAGAGTTGAGATGGCTTACTCCTAGGGGAGTGACACACTATGTCGCCAGTGGGTTTTGTTTTAATTTTGTATTTATTTTATTTTTTAATATATATATTTTTATGGAATTCGGAGAAGAAGGGAGAGGGAGAGAGAGAGAGAGAGACATCAGTGATGAGAATCACGGATTGGCTGCCTGCCTCCTGCACGCCCCACACGGGGGATCAAGCCTGCAACCTGGGCACGTGCCCTGACTGGGGATCGAACTGGTGACCTCTTGGTTCCTGGGTCGATGCTCAACCACTGAGCCACACCTGGCTGCTGTTTTAATTGTTTAAATCCCTGATCCCCTTACCCATCCCTTACCTCCCCTTAGGCATCCCTATCCATGCATATATTTAATATCTATTCTTTCAACATGTGTGTCCCAGGAAAATGCTTGGTGCTGTTTTGTGAGTCCTCCTCTTCCTCCCTTCCTCCTCCTCCTCTTCTTCCTCCTCTTCCTCCTCCTCTTCCTCCCCCTCCTCCTCTTCCTCCTCTTCCTTCTTCTTCAACTAAGCTCAGTGTCTTTAAGATGGATGATCCTGCTTCTAAATGCTGCCTTTTTTTCCATGTCTCCACATTATATCTCTGGATCGCTCTCAAGATGGACAACCAGCCCTAGCTGGTTTGGCTCAGTGGATAGAGCGTCAGCCTGTGGCCTGCAGGTCCCAGGTTTGATTCCGGCCAAGGGCACTGTGCCCAGGTTGCGGGCTTGATCCCCAGTAGGGGGCTCCCATGCTTGAATTTTACACACAGCCACACTATCACCCACTGGCAGGGAGTCACACACAGATGTATTGAGAACTGAAGCTTGGTTTTAGGAGGGTCTTGTGATACAGGGACACATGAGGATTGGGTAAGAGCCACGAGATGACAGGCCAGGATGGATGGACACAGCAGGAAGGATTTATGTTTTTAATTTTTGCTGCAAAAAGCTCTCTTGCTTCCATTTGGTCCACTGCGCGGGAGAGGACTCCAAAGGCTGAAAGGCCGCCTAGAGGCTGCAGGGAGAGGTCAGGCAGAAGCCAGACCCCGGGGGACGCAGAGGGGCCCCTCGAAGGCCTCTGGGCGCCACGGGCTCCTGGTGGTGCCGGAGGGTGAGCCTTTGGAAGAGACGCTCGCCCGGCCCCACCTGGGCCGCAGCCTGCGGAGGTGAGCGGAGGGGGTCAGGTGTCGCCCATCTTCCTGACGAGGTTCACCTCCTCACCCGGAAGGGGTTCTCCCGGAATCACCGAGCTGGGGTCTGTGCGGGCAGAGCCGGGGCCTGCGGGTCCTCCAGGGCCTGGGGCAGGCTCTTCTCCGGGACCACGCGGCCTCCCTGGCGCCCTGATGTCACCCACTCATCGGGGGCGGCTTCTGCGCGTCCTGGGAGAGGGCATGGCTGCCAGGCCGGTGCTGCCTCTTCAAGAGCCGCTGGGGACCCTCGAGCTTCTCCTCGGCCAGCTCGGGGCAGAGGCGGCCCCGTCTCCAGAGCCACCCGTCGCTGGACCCGAAGCCCAGAGAGAGGTGGGTGCGGAGGCGCAGGGCAGGGCGGGCAGAGAGGTGGGTGCGGAGGCGCAGGGCAGGGCGGGCAGAGAGGTGGGTGCGGAGGCGCAGGGCAGGGCGGGCAGAGAGGTGGGTGCGGAGGCGCAGGGCAGGGCGGGCAGAGAGGTGGGTGCGGAGGCGCAGGGCAGGGCGGGCAGAGAGGTGGGTGCGGAGGCGCAGGGCAGGGTGGGCAGAGAGGTGGGTGCGGAGGCGCAGGGCAGGGCGGGCAGAGAGGTGGGTGCGGAGGCACAGGGCAGGGCGGGCAGAGAGGTGGGTGCGGAGGCGCAGGGCAGGGCAGGGCGGGCAGGCGGCGGGGCCTCCACCTGGGGGGATGATGCTGCGCAGCTGGGAGCTCCTGGTTGCTGGGCGATGAGGAGTTTCGCTCAGAAACGGTGTTGGCTGGTCTCGGAGGCCGAGGGTGGCTGAGCTGGCTCTGACGTTGGCGACTGGGAAGAGGTCGGAGGGTGGTCGGGGGCTGGGAGAAGGGGGTCCCTGGGTCCGTTTCATCCAAACACCGTTGAAGTAAGAGGCCGATCCGGGGACCCCGAGGGCACTGCCAGCTGTGAAGGATTTTGAGGGGCAGGTTCCAAGGGATCTTGGCGCCCCACGTGTCTGTTGGTGCTTTCACGGAGGAGTTAGTGGGTCCCTGTGATGAACACTCAGGCCGTTTGCTTGGGCCGGACAGTTCTGGAAAGGTAGGCCAGGCCCATGGAGAGCGTGTCACAGCCACGGCCTGTGACTGTGGGCAATGACGTGTGGCTGGGGTCTCAGCGTGCAGGCTGGGCTTGGGGGACCGTCTGGGCTCTTAAAGACAATGAACACGGAGTGATCGGCTCGGCCGGTGTGGCGCTGTTGGTTGAGTGTCGTCCTATGCTCCAGGAGGTCGCTGGTTCGATTCCCCGTCAGGGCACATGCCCATGTTTCAGGCTCGGTCCCCAGTAGGGGGCGTGCAGGAGGCAGCCGATGTTTCTCCCTCTCCCTTCTTCTCTCTGATATCAATAAAAAAAAAATATTTTTAAAGGAATAATGAGCCAGTATTAATGAACACTACCTTTGTATATTATCTATAACCACAGTTCCTTGGCCCATGTTTGGGGATAAAATGAGTGTAAGAGTAAAGTACGTGTAAACCAGAGAATGCTAGTTACATTCTGGGGATGATTAGGCCTCAAGACTTGAGGGCTGGAACCTTGAAGATCTTTGTCTTTCCTTGATGATTCTGAAGCAGTGAGAGCGAGAGCGTGAGAGAGAGAGAGAGAGAGAGAGAGAGAGAGAGAGAGAGAGAGGGCGAGATCCAGCCTGAGGGCCATCAGGGCGTGACCATCACCCCCGGGTGCGGGCGGCCTGGCTGCAGAGCCAGGTGTGCAGGGCATTTGGTTTCTGCCCATTTCAAGTTTCCAGAGTCCCAGGTATTTGAGGCAAATATATATATAAAACATATATATATACACACACATATATCTACACACACACACATATACATACACACACATATACATACACACGTACACATATACATACACATACACATACATGTCCACATATACACATGCACATATACATACATATACATATACACACATATACATACACATACACATACACATATACATATATATCCTATATAATAAAAGGCTAATATGCAAATTGTCCCCTTGACCAGGAGTTCGACCAGGGGACAATCACCCGTGGCCCCTCCCCCCGGCCAGCCGGGCCCAATTGGCCCCGATCAGGGTGTGCTGGCTGGACCCCACCCGAGCACGAATTCGTGCACTGGGCCTCCAGTATATAGATATTAACGCACTATAAGGTTTTGGATAATATGCATTGGAAGGCCACATCCCGCATTTACTATCTGCCTTAGCATGTCCTAGAATGTGCCCCTCTGGGGTCACCTGGCCCAGCCCAGACGGCAGGGGCCACCAGACCCCCCACGGAAACACCTGATTGGGGGCCTGTGCCGGGAGACCCTGCCTCCTGCTCAGGCTGGCTTTGGGGGACCCCCCTGCTGGAGAGGGGTGCTGAGTGGTGTTCTTGCCCCACCTGTCAGCCTTGCTTTCTGATGAAAGCCACACTGGACGGGCTGCTTATTCTCAGAAGCAGCTGTGAGCAAGCACCTGTGTGTGTGAGCCCCCCCCCCCAGCCATCCTCCCCCCTCAGCCCCCCCCCCCCCCCGCCCAGGCAGGGTCCCGGGAGCGGCCACCAAGCCGCCACCTGCCGGGTAACTTCTCCCTTGCCTGGGGGTGGGGGGTGGACAGACCAACTCTAAAAATCAGCAAGGCCGGCTGGGGGTTCCAGAGAGAGCCACGCGGCGAGGGGGGTGGTGGGGTGTCGGGGGGGTCGATTTACAACCACCAGCCCCAGGCCTACAAGAAGTTGCGTTTCTCTATGAGCATCTGTCCCAGGCACTTGGCGGAAGTCTCTACCAGACTCCAGTGTGAGGGGCTAACGGGGCGTGCTGTTTAAGTTAAATCCACTCACAAAGACCTCGGCTGGGGGTGGGGTGGTGGGGGTGGGGTGGGGGGGATGTAAGCTTTCTGATACCATCAGCAATTGCCTAGAAAAGCAAAAAATAAAACAGAGCCCCCAAACCTCAAAGAAAACAGCAACAAAACCCACCTTTTAATTAATTTATTTTTTTAAGACTTCATTTAAAGATGAAGTGGGGTTCATTTCCAAGGGTGGGCCTGGGGAAGGAGGGTGCCCAGACCGGCCTCCCCCGGCGGCCCCAGCGGGGCCGGGCCCGGTGCCTCCCGCCTCCCCCGGCCGCACCCCTCCGGGCCCCTCCCGGCCCCTCCCGGCGGCCAGACCCAGAACAAGACAGGAGCCTGGTGACCGCTCATGTGTGGCCCGTCCGGATGAAGGGGCTTTTCATTAACGAAGTCACGGCCGGTGTCATCTTCCCTGGACTCGGGATCCTTCGCGATTCGCACAATGTGTTATTATTGTATTTTTAATTGAAATGTAAATTCTGGGAACACGCTGACCCAATTTACTCCCAGGGAAAAAAGGGCAAAATTCTCATTTTCAAGGCTCTAGAAATGCAAGTTAGTGTTATTAATGATTAAGCTCTTTTTCCTGCGCCCCCCCTCCCCCCCCCCCTGACTGCTGGGCGGGGGCCGGAACGGACCTTCTTACCCAGGCCCAGTGGTAATGTTACCCCGTCCTCAGAGCACGCATTTGATCGGCTGGGGAGATCGCTGGGTGGGAAGCTGGCCTCGTCCCCCCTGCCGGTCCTGGGGTTCACACCTGGGCCCCAGGAAGTGGCCGGAGTGTCTCCATGTGGTTTCGGGTTTTAAATGACCGTGATGATGATGGACGTGTGATTAAGCGATTGATTTGCCGAGGAGATTACGGCCCCGTCTATTTTTTTTTTTTTAAACCTCTCTTTGTAAAAACAGAACCGAGTGGAGACAGGACGAGTCAGGCGTGGGTTCAGACGTTGCCCACAAACGTCGTACGCGCACGCCCCACTGGCAGATGTTTCTAGAACTTATACTGGAATCCGACACTTACGGCACCCGCTCCCCTTTGCACAGAAGGCAGAGAGAAGTCACTAGTCTACCCACAGGCATTTACTGAGACCTCACCAGGTGCGGGGCGCCAGGAGGTGGGTGAGAAAGGCAACGCACATACTTCCTGCCTTCCCACCTAGTGTTGGGGGCAGCTCCGTGTCACCTTGTCAGAGAGGAAGCCCCGTGCCTCCCGGCCGAGACACCCCCACTCTCACCAGTGTCTGTCCTTGGCCCTTTAAATATTTTCTTCATAGAGTTGATCATCGCTGATGATCAGGACCAACTGGGCCCTAGCCCATGTGGCTCAGTGGATAGAGCATTGGCCTGTGGACCAAAGGGTCCCGGGTTCGATTCCGGTCAAGGGCATGTACCTTGGTTGCAGGAGATGCGTTTCGCTCACATCGATGTTTCTCTCTCTCTCTCTCTCTCTCTCTCTCTCTCTCCCTTTCTCTTCCACTCTCCCTAAAAATCAATGGAAAAATATCCTTGGGTGAGGATTAGCCCCCCAAAATTTTAAAAGATGAAGTGGAACTTTAAGCAAACACAGTCGGCCGGGAGGGCCCACGGGCAGAGCTAGGCCGTGGAGACGTTCTCATACTCAGCGAAATCTCGAGAACCCTACGAGTAGAACTCTAGTTTATGATAAAGCGCTATGGTTCTAACTTCCTTTTTTCCTTCTGTGAATACCCCTCCGTCTTGGCAATGTGTCGCCACCTTTCTCTCCCCCCCCCGCCCCCCGCCTCCCGTCTCCCCCTCCCCCGGATAAATCCTGTTTGGTGACGAAACACCTAATCGATACTATTTTCAGCCGCCACTGGGAATTATCTTGGTTACTTGTCCATTATTTATCGCACATCTCTGCTGACCAGCCTGCTCCCGCCAGACTAAGTTCCATAAGGCTCTGCCCTTGACCGATGGATGAATATCGACGAGTAAGCGGATGACTCTAGTATACGAGCACAGAACACACATCGGACCTAGAGACCTACTATGTCTCCGACCGATGTCCTGAATTCCGCACTCCTACCGGGTGTCACAGAAACGGACAAACACAGCCTTGGCCGGAAGGGGCTCAGGGTTGGTGCGAAAGACCAATAACAAGTCCAATCCCCTGTGATCATGTTGTAGGGCCATGCTCTCCACGGGGGGCGATTTTGTACCCCCACCCCCCAGGGACATTGGGCAATGCCTGAAGATCGTTTTGGTGGCCCAACAAGGGGGAGGTGGCCATCTGTGGGTGGTGGCCAGGGTCACAGAGCACCTACAAGGCACTAAGACAGGAATGAAGAATTATCTCAAAATGACAAGGAGGCCAAGGCTGAGGAACTCGGTTATAGACAAAGAGTCGCCTGTAGAATTCATTTGGCGGCAAAGGCAGGGTGAGAGGGCGCTCTCAGCGAGGGGTCAGGGCAGGCCTTGCAGGCTAGTACCGGGGCGCGCTTGACCCCTGGAGCTGCCTCTCAAGCAAGCCCGAATGAGGCGGGCTTGCCCTAGGAGCTTGCTGACGCTCTCATGCGTCAGCTTGACTATGCAAACTCCTCTGATGGAAATCCCCTCATCAACACCATCATTTTATAGAAGGAAAGGTTGAGGCTCTGATAAGAAAAGGGGCTCTAAGATGCCCTAGTAAGCCTTTCGTTCATGAAGGAGATTGGTTTCCCCGGTTAGAAAGGGACAGATGGCTCTAGCCAGTTTGGCTCAGTGGATAGAGCATCCGCCTGCGGAGTGAGGGTCCCGGGTTCGATTCCCGGTCAGGGCACAGGCCTGGGTTGCGGGGCTCGATTCCTTGTGGGAGGTGTGCAGGAGGCAGCCGATCCATGATTCTCTCTCATCATTGATGTTTCTCTCTCTCTCCCTCCCTTCCTCTCTGAAATCAATGATAGATAGATAGATAGATAGAGATAGATAGATAGATAGATAGATAGATAGATAGATAGAAGAAAGGGACTGATGGTCTAGGCCAGTGGTTCTCAACCTTCCGGCCCTTTAAATACAGTTCCTCATGTTGTGACCCAACCATAAAATTGTTTTCGTTGCTACTTCATCACTGTAATGTTGCTACTGTGATGAATCGTCATGTAAATATCTGATATGCAGGATGGCCTTAGGCGACCCCTGTGAAAAGGTCGTTCGACCCCCAAAGGGGTCGCGACCCACAGGTTGAGAACCGCTGGTCTAGGCTGATGGGGAATCTGGGGCACCCCCTTTCCCGTTCCTGCCCCCGCTTCCTGGATGGGTCATGCTCACAAGAAACAGAAAGAACCAACTCCCACCCGCTGGTCCGGACCTGCTCCTCTGCTGGAGCCGGAGTCGCCAGGGGACAGAGGAGCCGATTCGCTCACCCTCTTCCTGTGGCTCTTCAGCAAAGTACGGTGGCTTCCTGCGAGCAGAACGGAAACAAATGCACTTCGGGGAGGCGGGCTGAAAGCAGGCCGCAGGCGGGGACTGGGGCCGGAGCCGCGGGCTATCAGCTCGCCCAGCCCCACAGGGAGCCGGCAGGAGCGGAAACCTGGGCAGGAGCGGGGGGTCTTTTTACAGAAAATCGGCAGTTCATGCGTGTACTCCTAGGGCATGGATCAGATGTAGGAGTGGGGCGGGAGGAAGGCAGGCACGCCGTGTGGACGTTGGGGAGGTGGTGGTGATGGTGGTGGTGCGATAGCGCCGTAGCGGGAGACGGGTGGCCCGCCGGCGTGACTCGGTGGTTGAGCACCGACCAGGAGGTCACGGTTCCATTCCCCGGGGGCAGGTGCCCGTTCTTGCAGACACCAGGACAACGCAGACGCCCAGAGCTTACCCCAGGGCGGCATGCGCTCCTCGTCAGTGTGCGGGCCACAGAGCCCCGCGTGCCGGGCACGGGGAGGGGGCGAGAGGAAAGGGGGCAGCCCCGTTCATCAGGGGGGAGTTCCACGGAGGCAGGCGTGTGTCAGTCCGTCACAGCAGCAATTCCGAAAGGAGCCCCAGGAAGCGGTCACGCTGTGCATGCAGGGGAGAGGGAGGGAGCTCTGGGCTGGGGGTGGCCAGAGAGGCTCCCGGGAGGGGGTGCTCACCTGTTTGGGGGTCTTCGTAAGAGACGGACAGGATTGTCTGCGCCCTGCCCTACGGACGTTCTCTGGAATGAACTATAGAAGAACGAACCATGCCCAGGCGACACAGAGTCTTCAATCCATTCGGGAGGAGGAGGTTGTCAGGGCTCTGGACCCTTCTGTCAAGTCCCTTGCAGGCAGCATCACGGATGGGCCCACAAGCATCTCAAACCCAACTTGACCTTCCCATCCGGACTTGCCATTCCCTCCCCAGGCCTCTGGCGTCCTAGCTCAGCCCTGGCCTTGCTGTGTGACATCGGAGAAGTTCCTCAACCTCTCTGAACCTCTGCGGCCTTGTCACGAAAGAGGGAGATTGAAAACATCAGCCTTCTTTGGTCCCTGTGACTCTAAAATCCAATAAAAGGCAGAAAACAAAGACTCCACAAAGAGTAGCGAATATGATCCGTACCCACATAGGTCCCTTACGCACGGGGCCCGGTTTCCTGGGGGGACCTTGCGCAGCCCCTCGGATCTGAGTGGGGAGGACGCCTGGGATGGTTTGTGCCAGAAGCTGCCTCTGCTGAAAAGTCCCCACACCCGGAGCCGAGGCCACCCACCCACGCGGGGGGCCTGTCGGACCATCGCGTCTTCTTGTCACACAAGCTCGGGCATCACCGGAGACCAGCCATGGGGGAGCGTGGAAGCCCAGCATTCAGGGACGCGGGATCGAAAGACTATCGATGGCCCGTGGCAGGCGCTTCCTGAGAGCCATCCCGGTCAAACAGCATCCATCATGAACTACGTGGGGATCCGTCAATTTCACCGGCTCTTTCCTATGGATTGATTGGGTTCGCCACGTCGTGGGCTAGGAGACAATTGACATCGCTGCATCGCTTTCAAGTAAGCCAGGGAGACGAGAGGGCAGGGAGGCCTGCAGAGGGAGGCCACCCCCACCCCCCACCCCCACCCCTGACCTCTGACCTCCTGCTGTTCCACCTGCGCTTCCATGGAGGCAAAATGTTGGTGGGGGGTCCCTGGCTGCAGTCTGGGGGAGAATCGGGGGCACACGGCAGTGAGGCTGAAGGACCATCAGTTCTGAGAATGACCCTAAAGCCACCCGCTCCCCACCTCCCTCCTTCCACCACCACCCACTGGCTCTCATCACAGTCACACCTGCGGAGAGGCCACAGCTCTGGGGCCAGTGGCCCCTGCAGCCCCTCCAGCCAGATGACCAGCCAGATGACCAGCCAGATGACCAGCCAGATGACCAGCCAGATGACCAGCCAGATGACCAGCCAAGGAAACTAGAAGTCAAGGTTCGCTTGACGCAGACAGGGGAGCTGGGGGTGGGGGGGACTTGCGCACCTGGACTACTTCCCAGAGACAAGGGTGAAGAGCATCCTTGATGGTGGGTGGGTGGCGGGTGGAGAGAGCTGCGGGCCATTCAGGCCAGGCTGGGCCCTCTTCACCCGCCACCCTCCATCCACCACGCCGCCTGGGGGCGGGGAGAGCACTGCACTCCTTGGGGTGCAAGCGCCTCTGGCTTCCACACACCCACCGTTTCTCGGAGCCGGACGTCAGAGGCAGCCCCGGCCCAGGCCCAGCTGGTTTCCGCACAGGAGTGATTGACAGTTCTCCTTCCAATGACTGCGTGCCCGCACCATCTCTACCTCGGGTGTTCTGGGAGGCGGGACCAGCTGTGAGCCCCGGTGTAGGCACAGCCCCCCCGAGTCCAGGGAGCTGTTCCCACACTCCCTGGGCCACCCTCCCTGTGGGCTGAGAGCCTGGAGGTAGCCCCAACCTCATTCCACGGGAAGAACAAGACTGTGATGAGTCCTGCATGGCTCCGAGACAGTCCCGTGCCATGGAGCCCCTTTGCCCAGTGACCAGCTCCGTCACTTTTTGTGTTTTTTTTTTTGTTTTTTTGCTTTTTTCCTTCTCCCCTTACTCTCTCTGCTCCTTCACCTCTTGTCTCCTGGGGCCATATTTCAAGTAAACAATCGGCACCTAAGTCCTTTGCTTAGGTTTGGCTTTGGGGGAACCCCAACTTAAGATGCATGGGAAGCAGCCCGGCTGGCGTGGCTCAGTGATTGAGTGTCGACTGATGAACCAGGAGGTCATGGTTCCATTCCCGGTCAGGGCACAGGCCTGGGTTGTGGGCTTAATCCCCGGTCTGGGGCGTGCAGGAGGCAGCCGATCAGTGATTCTCTCATCATTGATGTTTCTCTCTCTCTCTCCCTCCCCCTTCCCCTCTGAAATCAATCTATAATAATAAAAGCATAATATGCTAATTAGACTGGATGTCCTTCAGGGAGACCTTCCGGACAAAGCTGGGGCTGGGAGGAAAGCCCGGGTCCCGGGTGCCAGAGGGAAGCCGGTGCCCGCAGCCAGGGGAAGGAAGGCCTTTTCTTGCACGAATTTCGTGCATCGGGCCTCTAGTAAAAATATATTTAAAAAACAGAAAAACAACCTAGTCCAGTGGGGGCCACACACCAGCCCCTTTCCGTGGTCTGCGAGACCTTCACCCTCTGGCTTCTGTTGGCATCCCCTCTGCTCGCCTCTGTGGATGACTGTCTCCTGTTCGCTCGCCCTCGCCCCTCAACCCCAGTATGCTATCTGCCCAGTTCTCCTCCCTTGTTTCACACTCCTCTCGGGTGTCACCTCTTCCGTGAAGCTTTCCTTGATTAACTTACCAGGGCCGGTCGGAGATGGGCAGTGCTCCCTCCTGAGCACTTGTGTTACCAGGGCCTCGGCCATGCGGTGTCCTGGTCATCGATATTCCCATCTCCCTCTCCAGACCGCCTGCTTCTAGTGTTTATGGCAGGACTGGGCCCCCGGGTCCACAGGAAGGGACGCGATGAGCACCCGCTGCATGAATGATTTAGTGACGAGCTCACAGGCCTGAGTCTGTCACGCGGTCTCCAGAGCTCTTCCCAAGGACTCTCTGGTCCTTCTCCCGTTTTTGGAGGCCTTAGCTCTGTGAGTAGAAGGTTCCTTTATCACCTACGTCGATACTCTCCCTTACAGCTTCTGGAGCTCAGCGAGTGCCTCCTACTCGCCTCTTTTGCTAGGAAAACGGGCATCTGTGAGTAACTATAACCGTCCAGAGAGACACGAACTCTTCATAAATATAATATCCGCTAGGCCCCCTGAACCCCCCCCACTCTCTCCGGTTTCAATTCTGCACCCCTCTAGGTCAGGCCTGTTTCGCTTCTCCTAAGCCATCGTCCGTAGAAGCCGTATCATGCCCCCGTACCGCACACAATTATATATGGGGGAAAGACGTTTCTATTTTGGTCTCAAGAAAATTATGTGATTTTGCTTAAGTTCAATTTCAAAACGTGGAATATGACCGAACTTAATGTTAGGACTTAGGAAAAAATGTTCACGGTAATTATAGATGAGGATACATATGTGCAATTTCTTTCAAATTTAGTAATAAAAAAAAAAATTCTGGATCCTAACCTAACTATTTATAACTTGGCCAGGAGGGCTCTGAGAATCCCAGTTATTTCACCAGAATAGGTTATTCTTCGTGTTGATCTTATGGAAGCAATAATGCATGACAGAGCGTGAATTATGGCATATTAATTCTCACCTGGTGTGCGCATCGGCCGTGAGCTGTCAGTGCAACTAGGCATGAGTTAATATCTAATAATTCCCACTGTCTTCCTGAGATTATGGCATTTTATTAGTAAAGGTTATGCCTCTAAAAATGTTTTTGTATGCTAATTGGGAGATAGGAGCTCAGCGTGGGAAAGGCACCCCGGCCTCCTCCAGCAGCCATTTCTGAAACTTCCCTTCTATGTCCCCAACATTTCATTCTTGTTGACACACCCATACATCCTCTTCTGGAAGTTTTCTCAGGAGCGTGACCCAGAGGCTCACCTTAGCGATTGGGAATACAAAACTGCACGCTCCCTTGGCCCAGGAATTCCGTTCATGAAGTTTAAGTGCGCCTTGCCCGCATGAGCATGGCCCGAGGAGGGCTGAGCAAGGATGCGAGGACTCCTCCAGGGCCAGGGGGGAGGCGCTGTGGGCAGTGGGGACCAGACATGGTCTGAGGGAGTGGTTTTGAAGCTTTGAGTCTTCTACTAGCTGCCATGCTTGGGCCAAGCAGCTCCTCTTTCTGGCCAAGGTTCCTTCTGAGACAATGGACATTCTGCCACCTTGTGTGTTACAATACAGAAGCACCCACTTCCTGAAGCCCCTCCCTCACCCCCTGTTCCTCATACTGAAGCCAAGGTGAGCACCACCCGGCCCCTCTCCTCTCTCCGGGCCAGAGACCAGTCTGATATTCTGGGGCTATTTGTTACACAGCAAAACATAACCTGGCTGATACACCCAGCCTCACTCCCACACTCGGTCAGATCTCTATATACCGCCATAAACTCTCCCGTCAGATCACTAACTATGCCTTCTAATCACGTAGTTATCTGTGATTCTTTGTTGAATGTCTGTTTCCGCTTCTAGACCAAAAGTTCCATGAGGGCACAAACCATGTCTGCTTTGCTCATCATTGTATCCCCAGCTCCTAGGTGCCTGGTTCACGTGAGAGGCTTGATACTTGTAGAATGATTGAAGGAAAGAATGGGTGATTCAAATGGATGAATGGTAGGGTAAAGACAAGCACTCATGTATTACAAAGTCAATGCCCGCTGGGCCGTCGTGGCTCCGTGGTTGAGCGTCGACCTATGAACCAGAAGGTCACGGTTCAATTCCCTGTCAGGGCACATGCCTGGGTTGCAGGCTTGCTCTCCAGTCGGGGGCATGCAGGAGACAGCCGATCCATGATTTTCTCTCATCATTGATGCTTCTCTCTCTCTCTCCCTCTCCCTTCCTCTCTGAAGTCAATAAATACGTATTTAAAACACCAACGAAGTCCATGCACACCAGCGCTTGGCGTGGCTACGCCGGCCCACGTGTGGACGTGTGTACCCCAGGGGACACTGGGCAGCACGTGTGTCATCAACATGGCTCACTCCCGGCACAGTTCTTGCAGCCATGGCTCAGTTTCGAAAGGCTCCGGGGGGAGGGGGCCCTCCACACGGGAGCGACCAGGCTCGAAGGCTGAGGAGCCACCCTCCCCCGAACACTGCTCTTCCTTGGAGGCGTGGCCTGGGGGACAGGCGGCCAACAAGACGAGGTCTCCCCACAACTCCCTGCTATTCTAGCGACACCCACCTTCGCTTTAGACGCCCAGGAGACGTCCGGTTCGCCCCCTGGAAGCTGCTGGGCCCGTGCCTACTCCTACCCGAGGACTCAAATCTCTCTGTGAGCCTGGGGGCAGACAAAACCGAGCCTCCCTCCCCCCGCCCCACGCTGGCCCCTTGCAGCAGGCTGGCGTCTAGGCTATGAGACGGCTGAGGGTTGCTACTGAGGCTGCCAAGGTGTCCCTAACCCTCGTCCCTCCCCGACCCACAGGGAGGCTCTGCCCGAGTTCCCGTCTTTGGGCCAAGCGCCCACCTCTGCCCAGGCCACCACCTCCCGGGCAGGAGCCCAGAGGCATCACTGGCCACAGAAACCAGAGGCCAGCAATGACTGCACACCAAAGGGTCACTGCCCCCTGACCTCGTCTGCCCTCTGCCACGCAGATGCCATCTCCTGAGGAAGACAACCGTCCCTTCCCCGGGCAGCGGCCTCCCCAGGCGCGCCTGCTCAGAGGGGTCCACGTGTGATCCCCTGCTGGGACCCCCGAGATCGAGGAGACGGGAGAGGGGGGCCGCTGCAGAGATGGGATGACCGGGGTGAGAGGAGAGGCTGACAGTGGGGAAGGGGACCCGAGGCCCCGAGCAGCCGACACTGGTGATGCTCAGCAGAACGCATGCCCCCAGGCCCGTGCCAGCCCACCACAGCGGGATCTCGGGGCAGGAACCCGGGCCCCCGCAGGTCTCGCCAACTGGAAACTGGGATCTGGTCTCCTGTGTTCTCCTCCCGCCTCCCCCCGCGCCCCCCAACTTGATGCTGATGAGCCACCCAGTCCAAGAATCTCCGCCGCCCAATGTGACTCCCCCGGCTGGCTCTCTCCCGAGTTACCGCCAAAGGAGGCAGATTCGGAAGTGGACAATGACAGCGCGTTGGCCTGTTCCCCTGGCCGGACAGGAAAGTGCAAATTTA
Source organism: Myotis nattereri (assembly GCF_964212035.1). Classification (NCBI taxonomy): domain Eukaryota; kingdom Metazoa; phylum Chordata; class Mammalia; order Chiroptera; family Vespertilionidae; genus Myotis; species Myotis nattereri. The sequence continues at coordinate 3,262,701 of NC_138090.1, forward strand.
AAACACCCTGTCCTTCTGCAGCGTGTTTTCCTGGTGGTTTTCGGCGTGATTGTGAAGCCATTGGCCGCCAGGAGGTCGATCTCCCTCCCAAACCTTGTTGATAAAAGGAGAAACAAAGTCCTGACAGAGGCATCTTCAAACTTTGCCAGGGACTCTTGGGAGGTCGGAGGTGTGTGTGTGTGTGGGGGGGGGGGGGGGGCGCATGCCTGCCCCCTGCTCAGACATTGCAGGCTAAGCCCTCAACACATTGGAAAGAACGTATGTTGGGTTTAATAAAACCCTGGGCATTCCTCTCTGAAGCTTCCCCAGAGGGTCTGAGGTCGCCCACCTCAGGCAGCCTCAGAGGAAGGCCTTCCCCAGGCCATGTCGGGGCGCAGCCCCACCCTCCAGCCCGGGAATTCCCATTTCTCCCTCCCCGCTGGACAGAGGTGCCATCCCCCCCCCACCCCGGCCTCCTGCTGGGATGGGCACCTGCCCTCGCCCTCGGGGAGCAGCTGGGCCTCCTGGGCAGGCAGCAGATTAGTAAGTGACAAGTTCGCGATGCGAAAAGGAAATGACGAAAGAATGGACCCTTCGCCCGGCCCTGGAAGGCAGGCTGGCAGAGGGAACACCAGTTGGGAGGCCCAGTGAGGGACGCGGGAGGCTGTGGGCGAAAAGATGGCTGTGAATTCACTGCGAGGGCCCGCAGGGCTCTGTACAACAAGCGAGCTGCCCTGGGGGTGCCGGGGACTTGCCGGGAGGGGGTGGGGATTCTGTTTCCAGGAGGTAATACAAGCCCCGCCATGATATTAAACCCGCCCCGCCGCACCCCCCCCCGCCCCCCCTCCCGCCTGGGGGTGCGGGGGGAGCAGCTTGTGCATGCTAAGGTTACCGCCGACTGTGCTTCTGCGGAGAAAGGAGGAACCATTGATAGCAAAACCTTTCTGAGAAGGTGAGCGGGGAAAGCATGAGGCCAGAGACTCGTGACTCCCAAATGGTCCGCCCGTTGATGTCCGTCTTGTCTCTGTAAGTGGAGACGGGGGTGCCTCGCGGCGAATGCGGCAGCCTTTGCTTTATTTGTTTTGTCGACCCCACAGATGCGCGCGCGCACCCACAGGCACCCCGAGTTTCTTGTCGTTGTTTTCGCGGCCTGGGACGGATGGAGGAAAAGGCGTGTGCCTAAGTGGACTCGGTAGCACGGCGATGAACTTTGCCCTTTGTAATGTCACCAGAAATGAGACGACGACGGGAAGCATCGGGATCAGGGGGCAGCGTGGCATCGATGGGCTGTTGGTGGGGGCGGGGGAGGGGAGATATCCTGAATATTAAGTGGTTCCATTCTTTCCTGAAAAGAAAGAGACTCCGGCTGAAATATGCCCGCGTCCTACCTGCCTGTCAGCCCCTGATTAAATCTAAGAGCAGGCATCCCATCTGTTTGCCCAAGTGAAAAGCGTAATATTCTCCTACCTGCTTTCTATTCTCGCTCCACTTCGCTTCCTGCAAAGCGATCCCCGGCTGGTTGGGAGGGTACTGGGCCCACAAAGGGAAGCGCCAAAAAGCAGGGTGCTTTTAAGCCAGCGGTTCTCAACCTGTGGGTCGCGACCCCTTTGGGGGTTGAACAACCCTTTCACAGGGGTCGCCTAAGACCATCGGAAAACACATATATAATTACATATTGTTTTTGTGATGGATCACTATGCTTTCATTATGTTCAATTTGTAACCATGAAATCGGGGGTCCCCACCACGTGAGGAACTGTATTAAAGGGTCGCGGCGTTAGGAAGGCTGAGAACCGCTGTTTTAAGCAAACCCGCAGCCTGCCCGCCTGACTCTGTGGCTGGACTGTCAACACCCGGCCACTGATGCAACGTGGATCGGCGTAGCTGTGGGCTTCCATTTGTCACGAGACGTAAACCCCAAAAAAGACACCCAGCGCCAGGAACAGCAAACCAGGGCATAAGCAACATCCTAACCCTTTTTTAAATTGTTTCAAGTATTACATACCGTATCACATAGAGTATTACATTTCCCCTCATTGACCTCCCCCGGCCACCCCCACCCCCAGCACATACCCTCACCCCCTTCGTGTCTGTGTCCATTGGTCATGCTTACGTGCATGCATACAAGTCCTTTGGTGGATCTCCTACCCCCCCCTCCCCGCCCCCTTCACCTCCCAACATCCTAATCCTTGGTCCCCACTTAGGATCTTTCTAATGATGACGGGGCAGACGTTATATAAAAGAGTGCTGGGTTATGGAAAAATATTCCCCCCAATAAGCGTATATTTTACTAAACCCAACATTTGTTCTTTCCAATGTGTTGGGGGCCGGCAATGTCTGAGCAGGCACCCCCCCTCCGCCCCCGCCCCGCCCGACCCCAAGAGTCCCTGGCAAAGTTTGAAGAAGCTTCTGGGGCGGGGTGCTTTGTGCCACCTTTTATGGACAAGCTTTGGGGGACCTCTCGGTGGCCAAGGTCTCCCAAAGCTCCTGGGGTTGCTCGCAAATGCTCTCCCCCCTGCCCCGCCCCCAGCAATGGCGTCTCAAAGAACCCCAGTGTCCATGCGATTTGGAAGGTCTTTGGGGGGCTCCTCTGAGACATCAGACGATTGAATGGAAGTAACATCCCCCCACACTCCAAGCTCCCTCTCTGCTCAGGAGCCCCTTTCAGGACAGAAGGCAGCTGAGCGTGACTCGGGCGCCCCCGAGGGAGGGAGGTCGCTGGGGTTGGCAACTATGTAAACGTGGGCTCTTTCGGTTTCCGTTTCGCGTGAATACAAAATAAACGGCGGCCCCGCGTGCTGGGAAGTGCGCCCTGAAAGTTAATAAAACCTGTCAACTTCCATGAAGGCGGGGACGAAGGGCCCGCAGGTGCAGGCCCCGGCCGGCCGGGCTGCGAGTCAGGGCCGCTAATGAAAAGCCCAGGGCCCCCCATCACTTCCCATCAGCGTCACGGGCTCCTCTGCGCCTGCCTCCGAGGTGTCCCCGCATGCAGTGGGCCACAAGGACGTTTGGCTGCAGGTGCGGCTGTGTGTGGCCGAGTGGGGCCGCCTTTGTGTCACTCAGGCCCTTTGATCTGGGCCACAAAGGGTCGTAGGGCTGCAGCCTGGAGCTTTCTGTGGGCGCCACCCCCCACCCCCCCCCACCCCCCAGACCCACACCAGGGAGGGGCGCGCTGGGGGCAGGGGGCAGGGGGAGAGGAGGAGGAGGAGAAGGAGGAGGAGGGGGGAGCCAGGAGGGAGGGAGGGAGGGAGAAATGACTCGCGAGGGGGTGATCCATAATATTTATTTCCACAATAGCTTCAAATCTTTTTAAACATCCTCAGAACACGGCTCATTAAGCCCACAACAGCCTTGAAATTGTGTTATAAAACCGCAACACAGAAATCGATGCATTGGCTAGAAAGGCGGTAATGAAATAGATCGCGTTGCCCGAGAAGAGGTTGGTATGGATCATAATATTATTATGGGCGCATCCATCCCACTTCCAATACTTAAAGTTAACCAGCGAGGGAAGCGCGCCCTGAACCCTCGTTAAACACGCGGCCGGGGTGACCGGGCTGGGCCAGGAGGGTGCATCCCATAAATAACCCGGGAGGGGCCGATCGATCGATGCTGCGCACCCCTGAGCATCAGCTGCCTGCAGCCCAATAGCTCTGTGGCCTGGTCAATAGGGGCTCACAATGGCCGGGGGAGCGCCGGGGGCAGGCTGCGGGCCCACAGCTCCCAGCCCTGGGGTTCGGCCAGCTGCTGGGCAGCCCCTCCTCACCGGAGTCTGGGCTCCCCTCCTGGGCCCTCTGCCTCTCTCCCCACCCTGGTGGGTGGGACTCTCAGACCCCAGCCTCTGCCCCAGCAGCCAAGGAACCACCCAGGGGGTGACCAGAGGTTGTCCCCTCCATTCCTCTATTTTTGGGGGAGTTGATGTCATTTTTTATTTTAATTCTGTCAGTGAATTAAAACCAGATGCGTTTTCCTCCTGCTCCTAGAGGATAGATGCTCAAAGAGGACCCCCTCCTGTAATGTACAGGAAGCTAAAAGATGGGGATGTGGTCAGGTTTGGGGGGGCCTCTGGTTGATGCAACGTGGGGGGCCCCTGTAAAGAAAAACTATCTTACTTTTGCCCGGCGGGCGTGGCTCAGTGGTTGAGCATCGACCTCTGAACCAGGAGGTCAGGGTTGGACTCCCGGTCAGAGCACGTGTCCTGGTTGCGGGCTCGATCCCCAGTGTGGGGCGTGCAGGAGGCAGCTGGTCCGTGATTCTCTCTCGTCATTAATGTTGCTATCTCTCTCCCTCTTCCTTCCTGTCTGAAATCAATTTAAAAAATATCTTACTTTTGAAATGTTCATAAAAAATCATGAACACAGAGTTGAGGCCCCTGCCGCCTTAGGGGTGGCCTGACAGGGGGAGCCCCCACGCGGGTCTCTCTGAGCTTCTGGGAGAGTCCGACCCAGAGGAAGGCCAGGCCCCTGCCATCACCTCCATTTCTATGCCGCCTCCACCTTCAGGAGTGGAAGCCGCGGGAGGCTGTGGTCCGTCCTTCCCTCCCTGTCCCGGCCGCACGGAGCCCGGCACAGAGTGGGTGCGCGGTGGGCAGGAGGACCTGGGAGTGGACGGCTCTGCCGGGTCTGCCAGGGTCTCCCAGCGCCTGTCCCAGCCACAGAGGCTTCCCCGAGGCCTCGGGCTGGGCGGCCTCCGCGCCGGCCCTCTCAGCCTGTGGCCTCTGCCCTCTGGGCTTGGAATTTGGACTGACTGTGCAAACACGCGCTGGCCGCCCCGGAGCGTCCGGGGGGGGGGGGTCAGTCCCACGCACGCACAGGCGAACCCTCCCCCCGAACACGTGCGCCCCCAAAGCCGGGCCAGTGAAGGCAGGCCTCCCCAGACGATCTACATTTGGGGAAAGACTCTTCCTGTCTCCGTAGATTCCAGAAAAGCAGGCCATGGAGGCCCCAAACAGCAGTTCTCAACGAGGGGACATCGGCGATGTCTGGAGGCATCTTTGGCTGTCAAAAGCTGGGGCGGGGGCGTTGAGAGGGGGTAGGTGGTGCTATACTGACATTTAGTCGGGGGAGTCAGGGATGCGGCTCAGTACCCTACAAGACACAGCACAGCCCACCGCAAAGAGCTGTCGCGCCCCCGCCCCCAAATGGCAATGGGGCCGGGACTGGGACACCCTCGGCGGAGGCTGAGCCAGAGGTGTCTCTGTGGCCAGGGTTCCCGGGGCTGTGTCCCTGTCTCACCACGGCGCCTGGGACACTCTCTCTAGCAGAGGGGCGGGGGTGGAGCCCCCATGCGCCTCTCCTGATGTCACGGCGGGGAGCACGGCCCCATCCCAGCTCTCCCCTCGAGGACCACGGACCGACCCCATCCCCGATTCGCTGCAGCCCCCCCCCCCAGCCCCGGGCCGTGGCTCCGGGACCCCGCGAGGACAAGCCCTTGTCTGACCCCGTCCAGCGCACCAGCGGGTCGCCCTTCCCGGAGGCTGGCCAGCCCGGCTCCCGCCCGCCTTTGAGGCACCTGACTCATCAGAAAGGCTTGTACAGATAGGTCATCGATTTTGAAATCAGTGGCATCACCTCCGCTCCCCATAATCCTTCTCCCCCGTCCCAGGCACACCCAACACCCGCCTCACACACCCCCACACCCCCTGCTCCGGCCACTGCACGGGCGCATGCCACACACACACACACACACACACACACACACACACACCCTCGCCGGTCCCACCACACACTTGCCTGTTGCACTACCTGGAGAGCCGGTTCAGACTCTGCAGCCAAAGGCAGGTGTTAGACCTGGAGGTCCCTGGCTTGTGGGATCTGAAAGCTGCTTGGCAGTGATGTTTCCAGCACGAGACTCCGCCCCACCCACCCCCATCCTATTCCTTTTAAAAATATATATATTTATATATATTTTTTTATTGATTTCAAAGAGGAAGGCAGAGAGAGAGAGAGAGATAGAAACATCAATGATGAGAGAGAATCATGGACGGGCTGCCTCCTGCACGCCCCCCACTGCGGTTCGAGCCTGCAACCTGAGGATGTGCCCTGACCGGATATTGAACCGTAACCTCCAGGTTCATAGGTCGATGCTCAACCTCTGAGCTACTCCGGCCAGATCCTGTGCCCCTCCTCCCTCCTCCCGTTTGTCCCCTCCCCCACTGCCTGTTGCCTCATTCCAGCCCATCTTGGCCTCTTGTCTGCTTCTGCTGGGAAGACCCGTGGTCGCGTGGAATCGCACAATGTGGTTGTCTCTGTGTGGCGGGGGTGGGGGATGGGGGGGGCATCCCGCTCCATAATTCCGATTACACCCGATGAGCTGACTCAGGCCCACGCTGGCCACGGGGTGGCCACTGCGAACCTGGAAACCACGTTAGTTTGGGCACAGACAGTGAAGAAACATTCTCATATTTCCACGTGACCTAAAACCTCAGGCGATCCCCTGACCCTGTGAAGAACAAACCAATGAGCAGCTTGTTCTGTAGTTTTTAGGTGTTTTTTTTTTTTAAGGTGTTTTTTAAAATGAAATTGTTTTCATTTCCAGTATGTATCTGAGGAATGAGACTCAAAGCAAAATTGTGCAGAACAAAAATTTCCAGTCCGGCCGGCGTGGCTCAGTGGCTGAGCGTCGACCTATGAACCAGGAGGTCATGGTTCATTTCCCGGTCAGGGCACAGGCCCAGGTGGTGGGCTCGATCCCCAGTGGGGGGCGTGCAGGAGGCAGCCAGTCCATGATTCTCTCCATCATGGATGTTTCTCTCTCTCTCCCTCCCACTTCCTCTCTGAAATCAATCTATATATATATATATATATATATATATATGTATATATATATATATATATATATAAAATTTCCAGATTGTAGAGTGCAGACATGCTAAGAAAAATTAGCCCTGATGATTACACTTTTTAAAACTTCAGAGAGGGACAAAATTTAGGAAAAACTGAAAAAAAAAATTGCTCAATCCCAAACATATTAAATGTACTCAAACAAAACCACGCAATCACCCTTCAAGTTCAGGTTTGTCATAACTTGGTCATGGTTTATGGAACCAATATTGAGTAAGGAAGTCAAAATGATTTCTTTCTCTGTAAATTTTTGAGGTTTTGTTTATAAACACGGAGATTCCACCATAAAATATACGGTGGGTGTGGGTTTTTTTTTTTTTAAACGAAGCACGCAAAACATGAGGAATACCTCCGAAATGGCAAGCAATTTATTCTTGTTTTACTATATTTATGATCTGCAGGATATACATAAAGTCTGGAAACAGAGGCAAATATAAACAATGTGGTCAAAATGTTTTTCATCTTAAAAATAACTAATAGGATCTGTATTTCCAGACGTTCTGCACAGCTTTTATCATCACTGCCCCGTGGACAGAGCAAATGGAAATACGTACTCAAGTGGAGAGTGGATATGTCTTTCTCTCCTAGTCATGTATCCCATCGGTGTGAAATTTCGGGAGGACAGATCAAAACTTAAATGAATGCGATGGACCTCACCTTTGGAAAGCGGTGAGCCTTTTGGAGGAGGGAATGCATCCGTTTTCGAAGTAGAGGTTGGTGTAGGTTGGGTTTCCTTAAAAAGCAAGACACACGAGGATGGCAGGAGCCCTGGGGACGGTAGAGGCAGGAGGGTCCTTCCTGACCCTGGAGCCGCCTGCACCAGGCGTTTCGTGATGCCCGCGGCATGGTTTGTCTCCATGGAATCGTCTTTCGTCTCTCCTCCCTGGACGAGGACACCTCGCGAGGTACCTACATCGAATCAGGGAAGGCCCTTGTTTGACCTGGTTCCGAGGCATGAGTGAAGCAAGTGGAAGAATTGTGCAACCCTTTGCTCTAACTCCAGGTCTTTCCGAGATGAGCTCTGGGACCGCGGCGGCCTCACCTACCTCTCAAAGGCCCATTTCTCTTACTGTCAGGCAGAATGATTCCTGGGCCGAAAGAGCTCGAATGGCAGTCCTATCCACTCTATGGATAAGGAAGTTCCTTTTGTTTTCAAGAAGCCAACTCACAGAACCCCTCTTCAGGAGGGGAGGAAAAAGTACCCACCAGCCTGGCCAGCGTGGCTCAGTGGCTGAGCTTGCCTCTGTGGATGGCTATCCAAGTGGTGCAGCAGGCAAGTGTGTGGTGGGATCGGGGGAGGGCGTGCGTGTGTGTGTGTGTGTGTGTGTTCAGTCTGTGCTGCCTGCCCCCCGCGTGGCGGGTGCATCTGTGTCCGCTGATGCGTGTCTCTCGCCAGGTAGGCGTGGGCCGGCCTCTCCCGGCTTGCACATCTTCAAAGCATCAGCTGTGTCCTCTTCAGCAGTTGAATCAATATTTTCATAGAAAATGAAAAAGAAAGCGAGTAGAGTATGTGGGCGCCAGAGGTTGCCGACCAGGACCAGACAAATAAAAGATGCGCCCCCTCTGACCGTACCCCCCCCCCCAGCCCAGGGAGAGACAGACGGGAGCATGGACTTCCCGGCCGTCTCTTTGATGCCTGTCCTCACTCTGCAGCCCAGGATTGCTCATTTCACTTTTCGTTATTTTTTAAAATATGTTTTTATTGATTTCAGAGAGAAAGGGAGAGGGAGAGAGAGAAACATCAACGATGAGAGAGAATCATGGCTGGGCTGCCTCCTGCACGCCCCCCACTGGGGATGGAGCCTGTGACCCGGGCCTGTGCCCTGACTGAGAATCGAACCGTGACCTCCTGGTTCAGAGGTGGGTGCTCACCCACTGAGCCACACCAGCCAGGCAATGATTGCTTATTTTAAATGGTCTTCCCTGTCCCCCGCCCCACGTCTCCCTGGCCTCCCAAATGACGGAGTCTGTGCCATTAGCTGATGTCGTTGAGAGGAGCCCAGAGATGCTGCCTCCAGCCAACCCCAGGGAGAGGAGAGGAGGAGGAGGAAGGATGTCTCTCTCCCTCCTGGGAGATGACCTGGTGGCCAGCGGGCCTCCCCCGGCCCCTCCCGCAGGTCTCAGCCCGCAGATGCGCCACATAAAATACCGCCGCAGCCAAGTCGCCCACGAGGGCACACACAGCGCCGTCCGGGGTCAGAGGCTCCGTCGGTCTCCAGGCGCGGTCCCTGCCCTCAGCCCGCGCTCCCTCCACGGCTGAGCCCCTGTTCACTGACCGTCACATTTCCATCGTCACAGCTCGGAAAGTGCCTCCTGGACCCGATGCGTTATGTCTCTTCCCCAGCGCCGATTTGGGAAGGACTGTGTGTCATATTTTATTTATTTTTTAAGATGTATTTTTATTGATTTCAGAGAGGAAGGGAGAGAGAAACATCCATGAAGGGAGAGAATCATGGTGGGCTGCCTCCTGCACGCCCCACCCTGGGGATGAGCCCCCAACCCGGGCATGTGCGCTGACCAGGAATCGAACCGTGACCTCCTGGTGCATAGGTTCACCCACTGAGCCACACCGGCCGGGCTGTGCCATCGTTTAGAGACCCGCCACACCAGTCTACACGTTTCCAAGTTAAACTCCTCTTCCATTCGCAATACGCCCCAGGAAGGCTGTGGGCAGAAGGTGGCCGGCAGCCGGCGTCCCCTCTGACCTGCAGGGAAGGACCCTAACAAGTTGTCTCCACGCCGTCTGTCTCCTGGGAGGTTGGGAAAGCCCCAAAGATGGGATCTGGGAGGCCAGAGAGGAGGCTTCCCTCCGCAGAAGGGCCTCGGTGACGTGTTGACCGCACGTGGGATTCCCCGGCGCATTCAGCATCGCGGGGGCCGCACAGAAGCACATCTCCGTCCCAGGAAGGCGAGAGAATAGGACTCCAGCCTCAGCCGATTTCACTGAGAGCTCATCACAATAAGGGCTGGGCAGAGCGCACCGTGGGATTCAGGGACTGTTTCTGTACCGGCTAACTCACCCTCTGCCTCAGAAACCCTTCCCTCCTGAGCCGACCAACAGGCTGGGACTGTCCCCGGCCTCAGTGCACCCAGGGGAGTATGGTCCCCACAAGGACCAGCCCCAGAATCCTTCAGTTCATCCTTGGAACTTAATATATATATATTTTAGAGAGAAAGGAAGGGAGAGGGAGGAGGGGAGAGAGAGAAACATCGATGTGAGGCTGAGACATCCATTGGCCGCCTCCTGCACGCCCCCACACCAGGGATTGAGCCCCAAACCCAGGCGTGTGCCCTGAGCAGGAATCAAGCCAGCAGCCTTTCAGTGCATGGGAGGACGCCCAACCACGGAGCCACACTGGCCAGGGCAGCCCTTCATTTTTAACAATAGCATCTCTAGTTTCACATTCTTTTACTGTTATTTAAAAATTTCTAACACAGTAAAAAAAAAAAAAAAAAAAATTTTTTTTTTTGAAAGTAAATGCAGATTCTAGTAAAGGGAGTTCTGATGACTCCAAAGCAGAATTCCAGGGCAAAGTCCCTCATTTGCATGTTAAGTGGACGTTGAATATTAACCCCGGCGCCGTCCTAGGTAGCAGGTTTCCCAACCTCAGCGCTATTGACAGGCGGCCAGAGCGCCCTTCGCGGTGGGGGCTGTCCGTCCGCGTGTGGCCGGTGTTCAGCGGCGACCTCGGGCTCGGCCCAAACAGAACTGGCTCCCGACGGAGCAGAATGTGTTCCTGGGGCACAGGCGTCCCCGGCTGAGACCACTGCTCTTGTTAAGGGGGAAGGAAACCCATTACGAGACATTCCTTCTCCACCTACAAGGGAGCTCGCACGAAGCTGAAGTGCTTTCTGGACCGTAGAATAAAAGACATAAAGAAAAGAAATTCTGTGTTTCCACCCATGTAATAGGATATGAAGCAACCATTAAAATATGGTTATTTTAAAAATATTCTTTATTGATTTTAGAGAGGAAGGGAGAGGGAGAGAGAGAGAGAGAAACATCCATGATGAGAGAGAATCGTGGATTGGCTGCCTCCTGCGCGAGGCCGCACTGGGGACCCAGCCTGCCACCCGGGCATGTGCCCTGACCGGGAATTGAACTGTTCATAGGCTGATGCTCAAACACTGAGCCACAGCGGTCAGGCTAAAATATAGTTTTAAAGGTACTTTATGGCATGAGAAAAATGCTCACCCTATAATGTTACATTGAAATAAATGGACGTATATTCCGAAAGACATGTGTTTGAAAATATTCTAGAGGGAAAAACACAAGAATAATAAAGCCCATTGTTATCTGTGGGTGGTAGGATAATGCAGTATATAGTTTCTTATTTAAATATGTCTGTTTCCCCAAAGTGTCTGCCAGGACGATGTATTTTTGTCATTTTAGAGCAGACACAGAAAAAGGACGAAGAAGCTCATGTCAGACAGCACACAAGCAAAAAGCTGCCAACAGGCGGCCGCCTCAGAATGAACTTTCTCCCACCCCCTGGAGGAAGCATGGCCATGCCTTTCCCACGCATCCGATCCTTGTGCTCATTAAACCCTCACATCTGCTTCCCTGTGCAGCTTCTAAAGTCTGAATTCAGGATGTTCCTTATTTTGTTTTACGCCTTGCTTCTCTACCTGGGTATCCACCCACCCATCCATCCATCCATCCATCCATCCACCCAACCATCCATCCACCCATCCACCCATTCACCCATCCACCCATCCATCCACCCACCCACCAATCCATCCACCCATCCATCCATCCATCCACCCACCCACCAATCCATCCACCCATCCATCCATCCACCCACCCACCAATCCATCCATCCATCCATCCATCCATCCACCCACCAATCCATCCATCCACCCACCTACCCACCAATCCATCCACCCATCCATCCACCCATCCACCCACCCACCCACCAATCCATCCATCCATCCATCCATCCACCCACCCACCAATCCATCCATCCATCCATCCATCCACCCACCCACCAATCCATCCATCCATCCACCCACCCACCAATCCATCCATCCATCCACCCACCCACCAATCCATCCATCCATCCACCTACCCACCAATCCATCCATCCATCCATCCATCCACCCACCCACCAATCCATCCATCCATCCACCCACCCACCAATCCATCCATCCATCCACCTACCCACCAATCCATCCATCCATCCATCCATCCATCCATCCATCCATCCATCCACCCACCCACCCATCCACCCATCCACCCATCCATCCATCCACCCATCCACCCACCAATCCATCTATCCATACAGGGCGTGCAGGAGGCAGCTGGTCAATGATTCTCTCCTCATTGATGTTTCTCTCCCTCTCTTTTTCTCTCTGAAATTAACAAAAATATATATTTAAAAACAAACAAAAACCAGAAAAACAAAAAGAGCGCGTTCCCATGAGCCCTTTCCTAAGCGGAAATGCCGCAAACCAAAGAAGCCATTGCCGTGGGACGCCTCCTGCTAAGGGACGCGCACAACCAGCGGAGGGGAAGCAAGGATGCTCATGGCCACAGTCCACAGCGGGGTCAGGATGCTGAGGTGCCCTGTGGCTCCCAGGGAAGGAGCTTGGCGGCCGCGCTCCCTGCTCAGGGGCCGCAGTCTCTAGGAGGCTCGCGGCAGAACAAACAGCGGACGCTGTATCTTTGCTTTTCGCCTTCTTTGTAAACGCAAGAGTCCTCGGGTTTCTTTTGGTTTGGGGGCTCGCGGAGGCCTCTCATAAAGCGAAGGGGCAAAAAAAAAAATGAATCTTCGAGAAGCGGGGGAAGCCGGGAATCGTGCAGGTGGTTCTCAATTCCTGTGACACTGGGGACATTGTGAGGCTCTGCTGGAAGCTGCTGGGAAGGACGGCAATCGAGGCTTTCGTGGTCCAGACGGGGAAACCGGCCTGCGGGCCAGGCACGTCAGGATTGTACTGCGTTGGCTCTTTTAAAAATATATATATATATATTCGTATTGATTTCAGAGAGGAAGGGAGAGGGAGAGAGCGGTGGAGACATCTGTGAGAGAGAATCATGGACCGGCTGCCTCCTGCACGTCCCACACTGGGGATGGAGCCTGCAACGCGGGCCTGTGCCCTGACCGGGAATCGAACCGGGACCTCCTGGTTCCTAGGCCGACGCTCCACCACGGAGCCACACCGGCCGGGCCAGAGTTGGCTCTTGAGTGAGTGACAGCTCCAGGCTCCTGGTGCCAACGGCTCCTTCTCTGCTCTCTGGGTCTCCGTTTTGTCACCTGGTAGATGACGGTGGCCCCGCCTGTCTCTCAGGACCGTGATGAGAAGAGATGGGTAGAAACACCCCCAATTCTGAATATAGAAGCAGCTCTACGGGCTGACCAGCCTCCCGCTTCCTGTCCCTCCATCGGGGGAGGTGGCCGGGTTTACCTCTAACTCAGGTCTACCGGTCACTCTGGGCCTCACACTGTGGCTGTGGTCACCGCAAGACGACGTGACCCCTGACCCCTCGCCATCCGTGTCCCAGCAGGCCACGCTGTCAGGACTCAGCCACACCGGGGCAGCTGGACGGGGTCCCCCCGGCCCTAACAAGGAGGGGGCGACGTGTGCGGCCTCCCCGACGGTGTCACTGTCCTCAAAGCCCCTCCCGGGACAGAAGTCAAAAGCCGGTCCCGGGACCGCCCCGTGCGAGGCCCGCTCCCCGCGGTGTTTATGACGGCTCGTCGCCCCCCCCACCCCGCGTCCCGGCGTGGAGAGGGCCGGAGCCCAGCTGGCAGGCCGTCCCCGGGTCTCTGTGAGGCCGGAGCTCCGAGGGCCGGGGCAACACAAGCAGAGCCAAGTCATATGTTTAAACAGCTCAGAGGAAGCCAGGCTCAGCAAGGAGCGGCAGCCCTGGACTCAGCCGCAGCGCGTTTTCCTTCCCTGGGATTTCCTGTCCCGTTTCTGGATGTTTCTATCTATCAAACGTTCCCTGGCAGTCCGTGTAAGGCCGTCAGTCCGCTCGCTCGGGCGGCGAGGCGAAAGCAAGCCGCGGCGCACAGCCCTGGGCTTAGCTGCCTGAACAGCGCGGCCGCCGAATGGTGGTGACCCCAAGCCGGGCGCCTGGGACAGGACCTCTGTCTGGCCTCTGTCCGTCCGTCCGTCCTGGGTGACAAGGCGCCCAGCCTTGCAGATGGGTTTACAGCACATCCCCAGCCTTAAAGGCCAGCACCCCCCCACACACACACACACTGCCTGGGGGGCAGGGGCAGAAGGATGTGGGGGGCAGGTCCTTAGGGATGTAGTAAGCGGGAGACCTCCTGCAAGGTTCTTAGACTACAGTTAAAGTTTAACAATGTATTTTATGTAAATCATCTGGTCCGTCCGTGGCGTGGGGGGCGGGGGCACCCCAGGAGGGAACAATGGCCCGGGGATTAGATAATTGACTCGGTGCTCAAGTTCCAGGAAGTCTGTGTTGACGCGGGCCTGGATCTCGTTACTTGTTAGCTCCGATCTAAAGCTCTATCTCCCCGGAGCAGCGAGGAGAGCGCGGTGTTTTCTGCGGAGTCCTTCTTACAGTTGTCATTTCCCCCTTTCATCCGCGGCGGCCGGCCGCTGAGATTAGTAGCTCTGAGCGGAGATGGAAATGCGGGGAGAGCCCCGTGGGCCCCGTGTTGTTTATCCTGGCGGGGCAGGCTTTGATCTGCGCAGCGTCCCCGGGGTCTGCGGGAGATGACCTAATTCCTGTCTTATCCGTCTCCACTTTCTGGGAGTCTCAGATGGCGCGTTGCTGGGGAGCCCTTTGAAATGCACTTTCCATCCCCCCGCGTTGTCACCCCCTCGGACATTTGTTTCATTAGGGGCAGAGCATGTACCGCCTGGTAACGACGCGGATGCTTTATTTTTCTAGCGGGGCTGCAAAGTTTTAACAAGAGTGGGAGCTTTTCTCTCTCTCTCCTTTTTTTTTAAATTCTCTCGTTCTTGACATTCACAACACGCCAAAACCAATAAGCAAATAATCCGCCGCTCGAAATTCATGTCAACGGCAGATCGTTTAGGATTTTCTGTATGGACACGGTGGTTTTTTTCTAATTAAAAAAACACACAACAACTGTCCCCTCCACACCCCTCCTGCCCTCCCCCCCAACCCCCCCATTCACGTCAACCTGGCCCATGAGGGATGGAGATGGGAAGCCTCAAAACTCAGGGAGCTTGAGGTCTCTCCAGGGGATGGATCCCAGGAGCCTGCCCGCCTCTCACTGTACTGCCCTCCCCACGCACGCCCTCCCCGGCCACGGCTTGGTCTCTTTCCCTTTTCCTCCCCAGGTCCCGGGCAGTCACCAGCTCCTCTTCCAATATATTTCCTGGAAAGAAGGGAACTCCTGTGTGTGAGTGTGTGTGTGTGTGTGAGTGTGTGTGAGTGTGTGTGTGCGTGTGTGTGTGAGTGTGCGTGTGTGAGTGTGTGTGTGTGAGTGTGCGTGTGTGTGTGAGTGTGCGTGTGTGTGTGTGAGTGTGTGTGTGAGTGTGCGTGTGTGTGCGTGAGTGTGTGTGTGTGTGCGTGTGTGAGTGTGCATGTGTGAGTGTGTGTGTGAGTGTGCGTGTGTGTGTGTGTGTGAGAGAGTGTGTGTGAGTGTGTGTGTGAGTGTGTGTGTGAGTGTGTGTGTGTGAGTGTGTGTGTGAGTGTGCGTGTGTGTGAGAGTGTGAGTGTGTGTGTGTGCGTGTGTGTGTGTGTGAGGTGTGCGTGTGTGCGTGTGTGTGAGTGTGTGTGTGTGAGAGAGTGTGTGTGTGAGTGTGTGTGCGTGTGTGTGTGTGCGTGTGTGAGTGTGTGTGCGTGTGTGTGTGAGTGTGTGTGTGTGAGTGTGCGTGTATGTGTGTGTGTGTGAGTGTGTGTGTGATTGTGTGTGTGTGCGTGTGAGTGTGTGTGTGTGCGTGTGTGTGAGTGTGTGTGTGTGCGTGTGTGTGAGTGTGTGTGTGTGTGAGTGTGTGTGTGATTGTGTGTGTGTGTGCGTGTGAGTGTGTGTGTGTGAGTGTGTGTGCGTGTGTGAGTGTGTGTGCGTGTGTGTGTGAGTGTGTGTGTGTGTGAGTGTGCGTGTATGTGTGTGTGTGTGTGTGATTGTGTGTGTGTGCGTGTGAGTGTGTGTGTGTGTGAGAGTGTGTGTTTGTGTGTGTGTGAGTGTGCGTGTGTGTGAGTGTGTGTGTGTGCGTATGTGTGTGTGAGTGTGTGTGTGTGAAGGGTGGGGACTGAGGGGCAATAGAGGTGGAGGGGCTGCAAAGAAACACCACTGAGAATATAGGGAAGGAAAGACAGGCTGAGAAGAGGGTGCGAGAACGGTGTGACGCGGTGGGACAGAGACAAAGGAAAGCAGTGACGAGAACACCCAGAGAGAAGAAACACCCCAACAAGCTGCTCACGTGGCTAAATCTTGCGGGATGGGCACGAAGCTGTACTTTTCTGTTTTTTTACAATTCACTTAAAAAAACAAAAAAAGCAGCGGGGGAGTGTCACCAACACGACTGTGTTGAGTTCAAAACTTTTGTGACGTTCACTGTCCTCGTTCCAGGCGGCCACAACCCAGGGCACTCGGTTCTCGGGGGGTGGGGGGTTCCCCAAACTACTTAGAGGCACCTTAAGCTTCAGAAGGAGAAAGGAAAGACGGACGGGGCAGGCGAGGTCTGGCGGGAGGGGGTGAGGCCGAGGATGGGGGTGAGGCCTGGACGGGGGGTGAGGCCGGGGATGGGGGTGAGGCCTGGACGGGGCAGGCGAGGCCTGGCGGGAGGGGGTGAGGCCGGGGATGGGGGTGAGGCCTGGACGGGGTGGTGCAGACCCACAAGGGCCTTCACATAAACCCGTTTCTCCTCTCCCGCGGGCTGGGCTGAGCGTGAGGCTGTGTTTGTGCCAGGATGGAAGGATGCAGGGCCGAGGGAGAGGCATGGACAGGGCGGGCAGATGCTGACCGGGGGTGAGAAAACGCCCACAGTAGCTGAGGGCCGGGACAGAAAGGGAGGGGGAGGCGGGGGGGGGGCGGTGGGTGGTGGTTAGAGGGAAAGAAACCGGCCATCCCCTCCCAGACCACCCTCCTCGCCCTCGGAAATGGAATGGACACGCAGCCCGGGGCGCGCAGGGCCCGGATTCAGGCAAGTGGAAGCCCCCAGAGGTGGGGACCCCCTCAACCCCGCTGCGGCAGTACCTCAAAGGGCGGAGCAGGGCCACAGGGTGCAACTGCGGGCCGTGCACTGGGGGTTGGGCCTCTGGGCCTTGGAAAGGCAGGCGGGCAGGCGAGGAGTAGGCGCACGTTGTCAGCAGTTCCTCTAGGTGGCCGGCGGCCCTCCCTCCGACCCCCAGCAGGTCCCGTCTCAGTCCTGGGACACGGGGGCCACTTCGGGGAGAAGCACCCCAACCCTTAATAAGAAGCTGTTATTCTACGCAGGCCGGGGCGCCCAGTCCACATTGCGCCCAGCCACGTGGGAAGGTCTGGTCGCCCCCTTCCCAATGAACACAGCCCCTGAGGCCCTCGGAGAACAAGAACTTGCGGCCAGAATTCGGCCTTACACCCTGCTGTCCACCCTGAGCAAAGGGTGTGTGCGTGTGTGTGTGTGTGTGTGTGTGTGGCGGGGACTGGAGGGACTGGAGTACCCACTCCGGACCCTTACATGTTGCCCCTTAAATGTGCGCGGGCTGGCCTGGCCTCGCCCCCTCTGTGCACTCGGGTTCCACCCCCTCCCCCCAGCCTGGAAAAACGCCCCCAAGTGCCCTGTGCCCACCGCCCCCCCCCCCCCCCCGGAAACTTCGATGGGAAGGTGGTCCGATGCTCCCCCTTCGTGGGTGCAGGGCCCCGAGCTGCGGGGTGGGTGGAGGGAAGGTCACCGCCCCCCTAATGGCACCTTGCACCCCATCCGTTTGCTCACCCCACATAGCGCCCAGAGGAAAAACCACGTGTCCATCACACAGAAGGGAGGAGGAAGCCGATGGAATGTTGACATTGAATATTCAAGTGGACGCACAGATCCTTCCAGAAATGCGTGTTTCCATGCCTACCAGGCCCATGAGATAATGCGCATCCTGGTGCCTGGGCCGGGCTGGGCTGTGCAGGTTCAGAGGCGGATTATATAACCCTGTGCATGGGGGTCTCCCAGGCAATGCTGCCCCCGCTGCCTGAAAAAATACCCCAAAGCCACCATGTCCCAGGAAGGAAAGCGCAGGTTCTGCTGAAGGAAAGTTACCTGGCTGGGCACAGCCTCCAGGAGTAACTCTGCGTTTTATTTTATTTCCCCTTTTTCTTGGCTGGGGATTTGCGGGAAGAGTGGCCCAACAAGTCGTAGCTATTGGGGGAAGATCTAGAGCCTCAAATCAAAAAAAAAGAAAGAAAGAAAGAAAGAAAGAAAGACCACAGGCCCATGCAAACCCGTTCCTGCCTTTTACAATCCCTTCCTGAGAGAGCGCGATGCGCACGCACACACCCGGGTTACTGGTGTCTGGGGAAAGGTTAAACGGCGCCCGGGGCCTGGCTCGGGAGAAAACGCACTCTAAAAACACAGACACAGTATTTGGTTTGATCTGTTGCAAAAAAAAAAAACAACAAAAAATGTATTTGATTACTCGAGTAAAATTACAGTATCTCTGTTGTTAGTACGTATTAAATGTTAAAGAAATCGGACCCCCCCACCCCTTTCCTTTCAACTTTCCAAGAAAGTGCATGTAACAGTCCAACGGTTCCTTCCCGACCGAACGCAAAATAAACCGACACGAGGCCTGCGCTCTTGACCAAGAAGCAGCCACTCGCTCGCGTGAGGACACATATGTACATTTTAATGAACGCGATAGTTCTCACTGTATTCACAAGAGCATCTACGGTTTCTCCATCGAAGGCTGTTCAAGACGCGATACGTAGCAGCATTGGGAAATTCCAGCACACGTTTGCGATGGTGAAGAGATACCTACAAGGCAAAAAAATGTTATGTCTCAGTCCCACTACCAAAACAACACTTGTATTTCCTCTAGAAAACTCGGCGTGCTCCTTATTGTACAGAAACCTACGATCATCGAGGACGACTCAACTAAAAAGCACAATACAAGAGCAGTTCAGAACGGAAATGGTTAAATCTACAAAAAAAAAAAAACAACCAACAACCAAAAAAAACGAAACAGGTTGAATTTTAGGATAAAAATTTAAAATAAAAAAGGCAAAACAAACAAAAACCCCAAACCAAAAAAAAAAAAAGAAAAAAGAAAAAAAAAAAAAAACCCAAACCTTTCAAAGAACCACACTGTTCAGTCTGTACGTCTTTAGTCCTTTTCCTTAATTCTGTTTTTTCGGCAGATGAGACAGTGCGTTTGCTGAGAAAATGCTCCCGCAGGATCAAAGTGTACATGTATATACAGACTTTATTAGAGATCTAATGCATCGCGGGGGCATGGCGCCCACACCGGATTCGTATTAAACTGGATATAGAAAATAAGTTAATGCCAGATTAAGACCGCCGAGCAGGGCAACTTTGCAATGGCCATAAATGTTACAGCGAGTTTACAGCACTCTAGTCAATTAGTATGTAGTCCCAAATACAGAAGACCAAAGTTAACGCTTGCATTCTGTCTGCAGAGCCAGGTTATATCACTAATAAATAAGCTTTCTGAGAACTCTAGAAGTGGAACAAGGTACAAAAGAATGTCTTCGTCACAGGGAAGTAGTTCAGCGGTCTGGGGGGGGGGGGGACCCGAGAGAGAGGGGGGGGGGCCAGGGGGCGAGGAGGAGGTGTGAGCGGGCAGGCTGGGGCCTCCAGCCGGCGGTGGCGGCGCTTTAACTGGTGACGATCTCCTTGCTGTCCTCCAGGAAGCGGGTGAGGCGGAAGCTGGCGGCGGCGTTCTCGCTGCTGGCCATCTTCTCCAGGCCGGCCAGGGGCGCGCTGGGCTCGGAGCTGGGGAGCTTCTCCAGGTTGCCCGTCAGCCCGCTGATGGGCGAGCTGCTCCCGCTGCCCAGGCTGCCGGGGACGGGAGGGACGCCGCCGTTCTGGATGACGGAGATCTCGTTGGCCTTCATGGCCAGCCCGTTGGAGAGCGCCGCCGCGTATTGGTTCCAGAAACTGGACGGATCGCCGCTGCCCGACCGGGCCGCCAGGTCCTTCTGGAACATGTCGGGGAACTTGACGGGATTGCCTCCGAGGAACGCCATGGGGCCGTCCACGGAGAGCCGCCGGCCCCGCCGCGCGGGCGTGCTGTTCCACATGTGGGTGCCCATGTGGACCTGCAAGGAGAGAGCAAGAGGGGAAAGAAAAAAGAGAGAGAAAGGAAGGGAGACGCTTAGTAGCTGAATCGGTTGCCACTCCCATCCCAGCAAACACTCAGCAAAGCCAGTGGCCGAGATGCCCGTTCTTATTACGCTACGTGCCAGACAGGGGACGAGGTAACGGGACCGTCCACTCCGAAGACCGGTAATAACCCGTGCGCTCCCTGCAGCCGGGGCCGCCTCTCCGGTTCCCCGGGCAAACGTGCCTTCCTTCCTCCGTTTATTGCCCCTATTTCGTTCATAATGGCCTCCCGCGAGCCAGGCGGTCACGGATAGCGCCGACCGGGGTGAGAATTGTTATGTCCACTCTCATTGCAACCGTCAGGATTGTATCTGACACCCTTTCCCCTAGAAACGTCCTTTTCAGAGGGGAAGAGAGTAGCCCTCGCTGACGGAGGGCCCCGTGCACAGAGAGAAAACGCCAGAAAGTCATTATTCCTCCCGCACGGCTGGCAGCCATCTCCAGGGACATCCTCTGTCAACAGGAAACTGTACACAGGGAGCGGGCTCAACTGTTGCTCTAGATTCATGTAAGCATATCTGCCTGATGGCCAACACCTATCAGTAGGAAGTGTCGCCTCATCGATTATCATAATGCCCGCGAGCGGAGGGCTGACGCAGCCGCGCCTGGAGAAACAAACCGTGCGGCCCTGCACGGTTATGAGCAGGAGATGCACGGGCCGCGGAGAGCTGCAATTATTAAGCGATCGGAGCAGCCCACAGGCCCGGTGGAGGCTTTAATCAATACCCCATGGCAACCGGGCTGTCTTCCCCGGTAGGTGAAGCCATTCATTTGGTGCACTTAACGAGACAAGGGAGGCGGGCCGCCGTTTCGCTCAGGTACCACATGATTCGATGCAGGCCGACCCTCCGCCAGCTGCAGCCCGGCCTGGTCCCTGCCACGAGCCCCACCCGCACAGCCACCACTTGCCCACACAAGCCGCCACGTGCGTGCAGCGGGCTCCCCGGAGGGCGGGCCCTGTCCCCCCCCCCCCCGGGGGTCTGGGCTGCTGACCCGGGGAGCATGCATTACAGACATCGACGGGCCACCCGAGACAGGCCCGAGGGGTGGCCGGGGGAGCTGCCGGCGGGCGGAGGTACCTTCAGATTGCCTTTTGTGGTGAACGCTCTTCCGCAGATAGTACACGCGAAGGGCTTCTCCCCGGTGTGAGTCCGCTCGTGGATCTGCAGGGCGCTGGACGAGGAGAAGGTCTTGCCGCACGTGTTGCAGTAGTGTTGCTTGGGAGTTCTCCGGGGCAGGGCCGGCAGCAGCACCGGCGACGTGGCGGAGGGCCCGGGGGGGCCGTGGCCGGCGGGGGGGTCCTTACTGTCCTGAGGGGGGACGTGCACGAAGCCGTTAACCTCGGTCTTGATGCGCGACGACAAGGGGTTGGCGGGGGGCATGGCCGCCGGGCTCTGGCCGGGGCCGAGGTTGGAGCTGGGCTCGAAGAGCTGGGAGGGGAGGTCGCGCATCTGGTGGGTCAGCATGTGCTGCTTCAGGTTGCCCTTGGTGGAGAAGCCGCGACTGCAGACTGTGCAAATGAAGGGTCTCTCTTTGGTATGACTCCGGTAGTGAATGTCCAAGGCACTCTGACAGGCAAACGTTTTGCCGCAAATGTCGCAAGCCGTGTTCTTAAACTTCCCCCGGTCCCTGAACGGGAAGAGGAACCCCAGAGAATCTTCCTTGATGATTTTCTCCGCGTGGCTCGAGGTCAAGTCCAGGGCCCCGCCGTTCACGGGGGCGGGAGACAGGCCGTTGGCGAACTCGCCCGGGCCCGCCCTCGGGGGCTTCTCGTCGGCGCCGGGCGACTTGTGGGAGTCCTGGGCGCCGCTGGAGGGGGACAGAGCCTGCATGGACGAGGTGGACTCGGACATGGCCGGGCTGCCCGCGCTCTGGCTCTCCACGTCGCCCCCCACGGAGGACGAGTCGTTGGTCAGGACGTCCCCCTCGACCGACCCGTTCTCCATGGCCTTGAGGCTGGCCTGCAGCTGCTCGGCCAGGCCGGCGTTGATCATCTTCATCTGGTTCTCCAGGGCCGCGATGCTGGACACCTCCAGGGGCAGCGGCGAGGACGACAGGCTGTCCTGGGAGGCGTCCGCCGACCGGGGCGTGTCGGGGATGCTGCCCTCGGGGCAGTCGTCCATGTTTTCGTCGGAGAAGTTGTCTACGTCGTCGAAGTTCTTCTCGTCGAAGGAGCCGGTGTCGGAGCCCATGGACTCGGGGTAGCCGTCGGGCACGGGCGTGTTGGGGATCTGGCCGCCCATGTGCATGCGGATGTGCTGCTGCAGGACCACGGCGTTGGTGAACTTCTTCTGGCAGATGGGGCAGGAGTGCTGCACGCGCAGCGGGGGCATGGCGCGGTGCACGCTGTAGTGGGTCTTGAGGTTGCCCTTGGTGGTGAAGGCGCGCCCGCAGACCTTGCACTTGAAGGGCCGCTCCCCGGTGTGCGTGCGGTAGTGCATCTTCAGCGCGCTCTGGCAGCTCAGCACCCGGTGGCAGATGACACACTCGTTGGGGTCCGCGGCCTTCTTGTCGATGTTCTCCACCAGCTGCTGCAGCTTGGACGTCTCCGAGGCCTGCGTGGAGTCCAAGAGGCCCCCGAACGGGAACTTGGCCTTGAACTGCTCGGACATGAGCGGCAGCAGAGGGTTGGTGAAGGCGGCGGCGGCACCGGGCGGGCCGTTGTCCGCCGCCGCCGTCGGGGAGCTCAGGGCGCCGCTGCCCGCCGCTGGGGCGGAGCCGGCGACCACGCCGCTCTCTTCGCTTTTGCCACCGGAGGGTGGCACCGTGGACCCCTCGGCTTCCTCCCCCGGGAGCCCACCCGGGTTTCTCGGGGCGGGCTCGGGGGCCCCGGAGTCGCTTTTGACAGAGCCCGGGGGGCTGGCGGAGGAGCGGCTGATGGGGATGGGGGCCGGCTCCTCGGTCTTGATGAAGGGGGTGAGGCTGGGCAGGGTGGGGGGCAGCGGCAGGCCCACCGACGTGGTGAGGGTGGGCAGGACGGGCTTGGTGTCCAGCCAGCTGGTGACGGGCTTCTCGGGGGGGATGGACATGCCGTAGGGGATGCCGGTGCTGGTGGGGATGTTGTCCAGGTGCTCGGGCACGGGGTAGGGGTTCATCTGGATGTGGGGGTACTTCTCCTTGTGGCGCTGGAAGTGCACCTTGAGGTTGCCCTTGGTGGAGAACCTGTTCCCGCAGATGTTGCACTTGAAGGGCCGCTCGCCCGTGTGGGAGCGCAGGTGGATCTGCAGGGCGCTGTCGCTGCCGAAGACCTTGGCGCAGAACCTGCACTTGTGCTTGAAGAACGCCTCGTCCGACGCGCTCTTGGCCTCGAAGGCCGCGACGGTGGGCGGCTTGCTCTTCCGCTGCTGGGCCAAGGCCGACAAGGGGTTCAGGTCCTCGGCGGTCGTGCCCACGCTGGGCAAAGGGCTGGGGAACACCGCGCTGGCGGGGGCCGGCTGAGGTAGAAGTGGGTTGGACGCAGGGCTGAGCAAGCTGCTTATTGCGAAAGCTGGTGAGGAGGCCGCCGCCGAGACCACGGCAGGGCTGCCGGCCTGGGAGGCGCCGGCACCCGGAGCCGCCCGGTCCGAGGACGGGGTGGTCACCGCCGTGGCCAAGATGCTCACGTGGGGAGAAGCGCCGCCGTGGGGGGGGACGATGGTGTGGCCAGAGCCGCTCTGAGGTAGCTGGGCCGGGGGCAGCTGCTTCAGGCCGCCGATGCTGGCCGACTGGCTGGCCAGGCTCTGGGCTAACCCGGCGGCGGCCGCCAGCTGCTGAGACAAATGGGAGCTCAGCGTGGACAAGGGGTTGGCAGATGTTCGCAAAGGACCTTGGGAGGGACTCGACGCGGGCAGGTCGGCGTTCTGCGAGGCCAGCAGCAGGATCTGGTGGCGGATCTGCTCGATCAGCTGCAGCTGGTGGATCTGCTGCTGCTGCAGCGCCAGGAGCTGCTCCATGAGGGCGGGCACGGCCGGCTTGCCCCCCGCCGCGCCCCCGCCCCGCGCCTCCTGGGAGAACTGGGCCACGGCCACCTTGGTGCTCTGCAGGTTCTCGATGATGACGTTGCTGTTGATGACGGAGAAGCCGCCCAGCGCCGCCAGGTCCCCGGGTTGAGGTAGAGAGGTTGTGATCGCTGAGGTACCCGTGGAGGAGCCGCCCGAGCAGCCGGGGCTGGCGCCGGCGTGGCCGCTGCCACCGGCTGGGCCGCCGCCACCCTTGTCGGCCCCCGGGGCCTCCACCTCCATGGACCCGTCCCCGTCCGGCCCGTGGGGTTCCGGGAGCTCGCCGCCGTCCCCTCGATCGGTTTTGCTAGGCGTGTCATTCACGTGTTCCCCGGGGTTCTCGGGAGGGGGGCTGGGGGAGAAGGTGTCGGGCGGGGAGGCGGGGCTCTCCGTGACGATTAACACGAGTTGGTTCTGGGAGCAGCTCTTCTTGTGGAGCAGGAGGTCCGACAGCTCGAAGAACTCGGCGCAGCACCGGCCGCACACGTGGGCGTCCTTGCTCTTGGCGGGGCGATGGGGCTGTCCCTTCTCCGCGTGTCCTGCCAACATCAAGAGGAGCAGCGTTAGGAAGGAAGCCGGGGCACCGTCCCCCGTGACCTCAAACCCCAGACAGAGGTGGCCGGTCCATCGCGGGCTACCTGCGGAGCTCGAGACCGTGGCCCCTGGAAAAAACCCAGCCACCAGGACCTAAGGACGTCCGTGCGACGTGGTAAGGATGCTGGAGGCGTCCCTATCCATCGGCTACCTCCGAGAGCCACGGCCTTCAGATAATCCATCAAAATGTAAGCTACGATGCACCGAAGACAGGGTGCCTGACGCCGTTCCATAGCGAAACATCGATCTCCAATACTTCATACGCCGCACCGTCCACTCACCCAGAGAGGGCCCCGCGGCCGCTCGGAGGAGGGCTTATTAGGCCCCGGCGCTCCTGTCAACCTTATTCCCTTTCACCTGGTGCCAGGATACCTGTGACAGTCGGTTCTGTCACTAAACTCATTTGTAGCCATTCGGGCTCCAATCAGCGGTTGACAAGGAGACAAGCAATGCATAGCACCCACCCGCCGCCGACTGACAACCTGGACATCGCCGCCCGCCCCCGCCCAGAGCCCCAGCTCAGCCAGATCCGTGACACACGCACTGTGGTCGCACCCACAACTGGATACAAAAGAGAAAGCAAAACACGCACACACACACACAACGAAGAGAAGCACCATGACGGTAACCCGCGACCAGGCCCGCCTGGCATCGGTGTGTCACCCCGTGGCACGTTTTGTTTTAAAATTAAAGCAAGGACTATCCATCATGGGGCTCCGCGGGGCCACCTGGTGCCTCTAAAATGTTTCACCCAAAGGGCTCTTCCTATCTCTCAAGCGGGTGGAGATTTACATTTCTGATTAAACATCAACTTCAAGAAAAGATGTGCCCTGAAGGGGGGCGGGGAGAAACAATTCCTGGTTTTTAAGAGTTTGGAAACACTTCGCCTCTCTCCTGGCCTGAATGCCTTGGGAAAACACATACACACACACACATACACACACACACACACACACACACACACACCAACCCAGTTTGCGCTTCACTGTTACCAATTGTTGAACAGATTGTCCCGGACCTTTCGGTATCAAAAAAACCCCCTTTATTTCATGTCTGTTTCCACCGGTTGCTCAGATTTCTTCTCACCCAGATCCATTTGTAAATTCAACATAAAACTCTCCAAACGGCAAGCTCCTCTCCTATTCACAGGCAGGCCGGCTCCCATTGTTTCCCGTCTCGGGGAACACCAACTTCTGCTGTACAAATGGTGTGTGGCCATCCCCGGGGGCTGGGGGAAAAACTGTTTAATTCAAGGATTACCTCCCTGCATGCTTTTCTGCCGAACGGAGTCAGATAATAGTCAGTTTCCATGACTTCCAAATTGAATCTCTCAGAAAACTTGCAGGGGCCGAGAGAGAGAGAGAGAGAGAGAGAGAGAGAGAGAGAGAGAGAGAGAGGCTAATTGTGAATCTGAATAAATGCAAAATCAAAATGCTGCTTTTTCAGGAAACTTGAGAGTCAACTCCAAAGAGCCAGCCGTTTGCCTTTTTTTTGTAGTGAACATCCAAAAAAAAAAAAAAAAAAAAGGCTCGAGCTGTCGGGCATTCCAGAAAATATAATTAATACCTAAATACTAACTAAACTTCGAAAATGCCTCGAGTCTGTTTGCCCTCTGCGCTGCGGAGCTGGTCAGCAGCCCTGCTCAGGAAGCAGAATGTGTGTGTGCGCACTTTCTTCCCCGCGAGTGTTATTTGAGGAGCTAAGTTACACTTAACACGCTGGCTTTCCTAATTCCCATCTTTTAATCTCCACGAGGGCAGGGTGCAAAACGCATTCACAATACCCAGCAAATCTCAGTGGCGCAGGGAACACCAATAACGACTCTGTTTTAATTTAATGTCTAATCATCCTAAATTGGCCCCCGGATTCCTGTGCACATTCGAGGTGCCGTTTTAAGCAGTTTCTGTCTGTCTCTCTCTCTTCCCCTCCCTGCCTTAAAATAATGTAAACAAGATACTAAACGAATTTTTGCTCAAGTTATGTGGCTTAACTTGGGACAAAAATAATGTGACAAAAAGATCCTTCGTATTTTGACAACCAGTTTTAAATGATGCATCCATTTCGGATGCTTATTTCAAACGAGGAAATGCAGTTCCTAATATATTCAACAGAAATGTTATTTCCTCCTCTTTGCACATTTCCATATGTAATGGTTATGTTTCCATCTACTTTTACAGCCAATTATGAAGGAACAAAAGCTATTCTGTTTGTTCACACATTTTCAACAAAATGCATTAAAACTATTATGTCAGCATGTTCTATTAAGCTCTGCATTCAGTGGAAAATACTTTTCAACCAGCTCACATTTATCAAAACATAAAGCCACTTTAAAACACAGTTTTGCTTGGTCAGCTGGGCTTAGGCAAATAATGACAGATTCAGAACTAAATAACTAGCCAGGGAAATCAGAAAACTGACTTCACCAATTGTACACATTACAATGTCGTTGCTTCAAATATTTAGCACATCTGTGCTCACGACGAAAGGGCATTTTAATTCTCTGTAACTCGCAAACATCTGATATTCTCATACTATCGAGAGAAAATAAAAAGAAGGTTACTTTACAGGACTTAGCCGGTGATTACTTGCTTTCCTGGGCTCAAGTTCTACGTTGGCGCTGCTGTGAGATTCACTTGAGAATTTTCAAGTTTCTCAACCTGAACAGTTTTATATTTAAGATGGTGCTAAACTGCACGGAAAACAGAGCTGCTTAAAATAAATGCCTGCTGGCTTGTAAGAAAGGGGCTGTGTTAAAGAGCTGCTCAGACTTTAGCTTCGATTTTCGCAACATTTTAATAAGTTGACATTTGATCTCACTTGGAGAGGCAACTAATTTAATTTCCTGATGTTTCTGAATACCAAAAAAAAAAACCCCCACAACAACCCCAAAAAAACAATTTCTGGTATCTATTTTGATTTATTTCAAAAGCAGGTGTCGCTACACTGTAATAGTTCTTAACTTTAAATCTATCTGCATTCTGAACACAATTCCAATGAAACAGCTTTAAAAAAAAAAAAAAAGATAAAACACCAGGACTAGCTTTCAAGTCAAAATAAGATGCGCCCATGCACACACGAGCACACACACACAAACTAACACGTTCTAATTCATTTTTCCAACTGTCTACTACCTTACATCTCTGAATAATCTGTGACAGGATTCCAACTGGTGACCCCATTGGAGTAAATACAGTTGCCTTGTTCCCTGTGCTGTGGTGAAAATGACATGCTGGCCCCTTTGCTATGGATTTTGCATGCAAATTAATCTAATTTTGTAATCCTGGTCAGACAGGAAGATTTAAGGAGACGTGTTTTTTTTAAGTATTGACACACAAAAAGATATTTGGAATTTCTGGTATTTTTTTGGGGGGGGGGTTGGGGTGGTGGGGAGGAGAGGAAGGGTGAACTTACAGCTCCATCCAATTTCTACTAAAATCCCACATGCTTTTTCTTGTTACACTACTTAGGGACTTGGTGCCCAATTCAAATTTGTCAGTTTTCCCTCATCGGAGCCAAACGCTGCAGAACAGCAGGCAGAAAGCCGAGGTGTCCCAGGATCTCTACCGAGAAAACAAAAATAAAACTATGCCCCACACAGAAAGGGCTGGCCAACCAGGGGAAAAACAGAACAAAACAAAACACAAAAAAACAAAACCCAAACCAAAACAACACGGCATTCGGCCAGGCGTGGTTTTCTTCTGGGAGCCCCTCGGAAAGCGCCTCCCCTGCCTTCCCCTGACCTTCAGACCACGTTCCCATTTTTAACAGGCCCTCTCGTGACCGTGATTGGGGAGCCTAGGATTCTAACAGGCTCTTCCTTTTCCGTGGGCCAATCGCAGCCATTTTTGATTGATTGGTCTTTTTCTTCTTTTTTTTAATTGTTGGCACAGACCTGGGAAAGGCCTGAATGTCCAGCTTAAAATTCCCAAGAAACCGTAAACACCAGCACATAGGCTGTGAGTATTTTCGGCCCCGTCTGAAGTTTCCTCTCTGTGACGGGAGACCAAAGACACACATTTCCTGGCACCTTCCAAGTTTCCTGGGTGTTCTGCCCCGGACCGGTGTCGTCTTGCGTGGAAGAATACAAGTGAAATCTTGGGGCGTGGGGGGGGGGGGGAAGGGAAGCAACAAGATGCTCCTTTTAAAAATTGGGATCCAAGCCCACGAGAGGAACCCGGGAGTGGAAAGGGGGGAAATGCCGTCCCCGTGGCTGAATCAAACTGAACACTAGATGGGGTTCCAGTTGCGAGGGTTTGTTCAGCAACTTCTTTGTGGCTTAGCTCTTCCAGCGACGCGGAAAAGAGAGACTCCTTAAGGCGAGATCTAAACTTTGGCTGCGTCAACATTGGCGGAGGCACCAGAAACTAAATCCCTCTTGTGTGAGGGCAAAAAACAGAGGGATGGGAACTGCCTGTCAATCTTCCCCTTTGGGGGTCTGGCATCCAAGGGCGGCCTGGGGGAAGGAGGTTAGGAAAAGAAGCCAAGCTGATAAGGTGAAACTAAAATAAACGACCCACTTCCTGCTAAGGGACCGGCGAGGCTCAATTTGGGGGTCACTGGGACGATCCTGAAGGACATATTATGGTCTGGACCTCGTCACCTCTGCCCGGGAGGGGGCTGGCAAAGGTTAAAACAGCCCCAACAGGTCTAGGTTTTCTCAAGCCTGGCCGGCAAAGGCGGTCCTGCTGTGGGGGGGGAGGGGGGGTGTGGTAAGGGAATGGACCACCTCCTTGCTTGCTAACCTGCTCAATTGCTTCAGTTTGGGCGCTCTGAGAAGACGCCCCGGAGAAGCGGCCAGCTAGCTGCTCCAGGGGATGTCTTAGAAAACCGGAGTCAGGAATTGCAGGAGGAGTTTGGTTCTGGCTACGACATAGAGCTTGGCTTCTAACAATTCCAAAAAAACGGAGGGGATGACTCATCTACCAATCTCTTCCCCAGGTTCCCAGGAAGGTTTCCACATTAAAAAAAACCAAAAAAAAAAAAAACCCACACAAAACAAAAACAAAAAAACAAACAAACAAAAAACCACAGGTAGGTGTCTGCCTTCGAAAGGACTGTTGGTGCAGACATGGGAAGAAATGGAATGAAGTCCCCCCAAGCATGACCCATCAACTGGCCTATAAACTATAGGAGGAGCTGGATGTGAAATAAACCCCCCAAAACATTCAGCATCACAAAACTCACTGTCACACACACCGGCTCTCAGGCCTTTGCTCTCAGGCCTTGGCCGGTGTGTTTGTCTTTAACATTTTAGGGAGTCTGTGCCGCCCCCCCCCAGAAGCCAATCCCCCCCAAACAGTTTGCATTTCCTCACCCAGCATCTCCCATTATGCGACCAACTTAAAAACAGGCCCGATGAGACATAAATTCTTTGGCAACTGCCTTATCTTGCAGGTGTTGGTTTGTTTTTTGTGTGTTGGTTTTTTTTTTAAAACCACACCAATTCATTACGGCTCGCTCTAACCTTCTGGGCCCAGAAATCAATGAGCAGCCATTAAGCTGCTCAGGATGAGGAAATTACTTTGGTAAATAATAGAATTTCATTATTAATACAAATAGGAGGATTTTTATGCGACTTCACATGACAGTCAATGTTTTATCTGCGGTTCATGATGCTTTTTATCTTTCTTCCAATGTTATCTCTTCCTTGGAAAAAAAACAAAAAAAAACCTCTGAGCACCAAAATTCTTTCTCACTAAATGAATGGAGTATGAATGGGCCGTCCATGTAGTTACAGGGATCTTAAGAACACCACCCACGGAAGAAAAGCCTACCACACACACACACACACACACAGACACGCGGAATCCACATTTCTGGTAAAAAACCCACATAGGAGAAAATAAGATTCCAATACTCCCTTTCCTTGGAATAACTGATCTCGGTAAATACTTTCCCCAACGCAGTTCCTACATGCAACTCAAGACTTGTTGAATATCACCTCCGACACAAATCATATTCGCCATCATCTTGGTTTCGGAAGAAACAGAAAAACACCCAGGTTTCTCTGGGGGTGCTCCTGGTCCCTCCGCCTCGCGGAAGTAGAATTAAAATGTGAACACTGTGAGATTGACCAAAATAATCTTGTTTTCCTGAACTTGTTCCAATGAAGTTATCCGTGTGGCTGTCCAGCGTGGCTCGGGGTTTTTGTATGCGCGCGCGTGCACACACACACACAGACACGCAAACACATACATGCATGGCACACAGCACCGGCCCAGGCTGCCCACAGCCTGGGGAGTCGCTTGGCTACTGGAAGTGGGGTCCACAAACTTTTGTAGGTGCCACTCTAGGCAGAAGTCCTCAAAGTGGAAGGGGCCGACGGGGGACCAGAGCACGGGCTAGTTTTAAATGTGGGATGCGCCTTCCATATTCCATGTGGCGTCGTGGGAGACCATTTCAAGATAGAAGAAAAAGGAACCCCGTTATCTGAGGGAGGGTTTGCCTTCTAAAAATGTAACGACCTTTTATTTAAAAAACAAAACAAAACAGCAACACAAAAAACCAACTGGAGTCCTTACACAGATAACCCCCAACAAGTGCTTGAAGGGTGTGTGGGGTGTGTGTGTGTGTGTGTGTGTGTGTGTGTGTGTGTGGTGGGGCTGGGGGGGTGGATGAGATGGCTACTCCTCTGCCGACACCATGGTGGCTTTTTGAAGGTAACTCTGAGATGTGTCACAAACTCCTGGCTCCCTTTCCCTGGCGAGGGCTCCCCAATGAGAAGACGCGGCCTGTGCATGGCCCTCCCGTAAGTCAGACCTGGAGGAGGATTAGCTGTGTACTAATATTATTACAACACACTAAATCCTGTAACCCTCTTACAGAACCTACCCTCTGGGCAGCTTCTCCCCAACTTATTGTTCAGCCATGTGAGAACAGTCATCACCTAAAACCATTTACTGCCCAGGAGAAAGGGGGTGGGCAGAGGCGAGAAAGGGCCCCTCCATTTACAGCTTCTTGGGACAATGAAGCAGCTTTGGGGGATAAAAAGAGAAAAGAAGGAAAAAAGAAAGAAAAGAAAAGGAAGGAAGAAAAAAGAAAAGGAAGGAAGGAAGAAAAGAGAGAAAAGAGAAAGGGAAACTTGATTTAGTTACTTAATTAACTTACCTCTCAGCTCAAATAAACTAAAAAAAAAGTCCTAATAAATAATAATGGGAAGAGGTAGTGAACCCCTTTTATGCCGTGGCTTTATGGGAAGCCTTCACTATTAAAAATTCAGGATTCCGAAAGGCAGCCGCCCGGCTAGCCCGGTGCTCCCCAAAGCCCGAGTGTAATTTCTTTTTATTTTTCTGGAAAATGTAGAAAACCTATACAGATTTACAAAAAAACAAAAAGACTAAAAACTCCCCCTTCTCCTCCGGTTGGCCTGCTGTTGCCTCTACACGTTGTCAACTGTTAACAGCAGGACAGCGGGGCGGGCGGGCGGTCTCCCCAGAAACTTTAGGAAAGAGGAGTGTGGGGCGAGGACAGACAAACCAGCTGAGAAAACCAGGGAAAATATTCGCAGCAGCAGCAGCGGCGGCCTGGGGTCGCTTCACCTCCAATGACCCCCCAAGACCCGGCTTCCCCGGGGGTGGAAAGCGGGGTTCCGGGACCCTTCTCGGGGGACTGAGGAACCCCAGAGACTCTGGGTAAGGTTTGCCGCTGGAGGAAATATTGGGGTCGGGGGACGAATACAGCAAATCATTTTCTTGACCGGCCTCAATGCTCCCGGTTTCTTACAGGCCCCCCCACGCCAGGGGTGCTGGGTCCCGACTGCCAGGTGGGGTGCAGGCAGCGGGAGTCCCCCAGCCTCTCGGCCTCCCGGCGCGGGTCCCTGCGCCCCGGCCCTCCCGAGGAGCAGGCCTCTGGGGACGGACCGGAGCCCGCGGCCCAGAGTGTCGGGGACAGAGGTGCGATCGCAGGGCAGCTTCGGAGCCCCGTGGGGGTCAAGCTCCCGCCCGCACACCCCCAAATGCCCCCCGGACGTGAGCATCCCGCCAGACGCCCGGTTCGCCCCGGAGCGACCCCTCGTCCTTCCCAGGCGGCGCGCCCGGAGCTGAGCCGGCGCCGCTCCATCGCCTCGGGCGCGCGGCCTGGGAGCTGCGAGGCCCCGAAAGCGAAACACCTCCAGGGACGGGAAGGGACTCGGGGTGTCCTCCGTGCGTCCCCCCAGGGGCCTGCCCGATCGCGCCCCTCCGGGCTTCGGCTCCCGGACACAAACTTCGTCCGGGACTTGTCCTCCCCGCCGGCGCCCGCAGCGGCCGCCTCCATGCGGGAAGGCGAAGGCGGCGGCTCCCGGGGCCAGCGGAGACCTCGCGGCTCCTGGAAGGACGGGGACCGGGGTGCTCGGGGGGCGCGCACCGAGGGTGCATGTGCGGGAGGGAAATGCGGGAATCCACGGGGGCAGCCGGACCCTGTCCTCTGGCCGCCCGCACTGTCCCGGGAGCGACCGGCAGCTCAGCGCCTCTTCGCCCCGCCGCGACCCGAGCGAGTCCGGCGCGGGCGCCCCGACACAGCACCCCATCTTCTAGCAGCTCTGAGCCCCCAAAGGCACCCCAGGAGGCGGCGCAGGCCCAGGTGGAGCGTGAGGGGTGGCGCGGGAGCTCCCAGCTCGGAGTTCAGCGCGGAGCACGAGTCAACTTTCTTCCCGCCGGCAGCAGGGCCCGGCGGCGGAGGCCTGGCCGGGGCCCCCGGGCGCCCCGCGGGGAGCGCAGGAGCCCCGCACGGCCGGCGCGGAGGGCCTCTGGCCGCCCTCGCGTCCCGCCGGACCCCGGCCGCGGACAGGCGGGTCCCGGGCTCCGCTCCCCGGAAAAGCCGGGACGGAGGAGCCAGGCCGGCGCGCTCCCTCCTCCCCCGCCAGGACCCAGCAACTCCGGAAAGATCCCGCCGGGAGCAGTGTTTGCATTCCCCGGGGCGGCGGGAAGCCCGGCGACGGCAAATTGAAAATTAAAAAGAAAAGAGAAAACGCGCCGAGTCGCCCGGGAGAGCGGGGCCGCGGCGGCGGCGGCGGCGGCGGCGGCGGCGGCGATGGGTGCGGGGCCCCGCCGCGTGTGCGTGGGCCCGGGTGTGCGTGAGTGTGAGTGAGTGCGTGTGTGCGCGCGTGTGTCCACGGCGCGGGCCGGAGCACTCACCATCTCGCCGGGGGAGCGAGGCCACTTCGGGGTCGGATTGGAAATGTTGAGGCTTCGCTTGCTTCCTCCGCGACATGCTGGCTCAAACATCAGCTGGGGCAGAATAAAAAATTACTAAAAAAAAATCTTCTCAAAATTACGGAAATCGAGCGGCGGCGGCGGCGGCGGCTCCCCCCGCCCGCCGGCCCGCCCGCCCCCTCCCCGGCTCCCCGGCCGCGGGCGCAGCGCGCATGTGTCCTGCTATAATTATGATTATCAATAATGCATTGCGATTAATCATAGAGGGGCTCTTTGAAAGGCGATTGGCACCGGGCCAGCGCTATTCAAACCCGCTCGCCTTAATCAATTAGTTCGTGATTTGCTGCAGACCCCTGTCTCTCCGCGCGCTGGCCCAATAAGCCGGCCGCGGGGCTGGCTCTGCGCGCCGCGCCGCCGACACTCGGTTAACCCTCTTCGCGACCGCCGGGGACTCCGCGGCCCGGCCGCCGGGGGCCGGCCTCCTCGCCTCGCCTCTGCGCCCCGGGCGCCCGGGCCCGCGGCCCCCTCCCTCCCCCGCCCCTCCCCGCCCCCCCATCCCCGGCTGGGCCGACCCAAATTAGCATGCCCTCCCCGGAATGAAGCCTCCCGGGCGGGGGTGGGGCCGGGCGGCGGGGGCTGGGGACCCGGCTGCGGGCGCGCGAACTTCCCAACTCCGGCGCTAGGCGTGCCGGCTCGCGGGGGGAGGGAGTCCCGTGGCGGGATGGGTGGGGGGGAGGAAGTCCCGTTTCGTGAGCGTTTCTTCGTTTCTTTAAGAGCTACCAGCAAGCAGCCCACCCCCACACCCATAAAAAAAAAATAAGCGAGTGGGGAAGAGCCAGCCCCACGCCGGTCCGCCTCCCGCCCGCGGCCCAGCCTCCCGCCCGCTCGCCGACTCGCTCAGCGCTCCTTCGCCCCGAGTTCTCCAGCCCCTGGATCCCGGGCTCGCGGGGGTGCGCAGAAGAGGACCCAGGAAAGGTTTGGGAACGTGATGGGTTTGGGGGCTGGGGGGAGGGGCAGCTCTCCCGGCACCCCGATTCTCCTCCGAGGGCCCCGATCCTCCAGCCTCTCGCTTGCTCCCTCGGTCCCCTTCTCTACCTCGGACATTCCCAGGACAATTAGGGCTGAAGTTTTCGGGAGCAGCAGCCCCGAGCCCGTGGGATAAGGGGCGGCCCGGCTCCGCCCAGGAACCCTCCCGACCTCACCCCCCCCTCGCCTGCCCCGGTTGGCTACAGGGCGCGTCACTCCGCGGGGAGGCGGCGGCGGCGGTGGCGCCGCCGAGCCCGGGGCGGGCGGAGAGCTGGGACCGGCCTGGGATCCGAGTTCAGCTCCAGCCGGGGGGGAGGGGAGGGGCCGCCGCTTACCCTCCACGCGGCTACCCGCCCCCGGCCGAGGGAGGCGCGGCCCAGACCGGTCCCCAGGACCCCTGGGCCCTCCGCCCGGGGGGAGGGGGCCGCACCCCAGGCTCCTGGCGACGAGGTGGCCGCGCGGAGTCGGGAGTGAGTGAGGCGGGGGAGGGTCCCTGTCCGCAGCTGTCTGGCCCCGACGAAGCTCGCCTGCACCTCGGGCACTTGCCGGGCGCGGCACCCAAACTTTTCCAACGAGCTCCATCTCCCCAGGCGGGGAAGCAGCCTCCCTGCCCGCGCCCCGGAGCCCCGAGTCGGGAGCCCCGGCCCCGCACTCCCTGCGCTGCGCTCGGGCGCCTGCGAACCTGACTCTCCGTCCTCGGCTCAGCCCGGCTCTTCCCCTCGCGCCTCGGGGTCTCCTCGCTCCAGGGCTCCCGCAGTCCTGCGCCCGAAGGACAAACTAAACTTCGGCGGAGTGATGGGGCGGCGGGGGCGGGGGGGGGGGGTTGCAGATACACAATCCCTACCCTATCTCGCGATCGGGAGAGGAGAGGGCTCATAAGGACGCCCCAATTCTTGAGCGCCCTGGAGTCTGGCTAGCGCCACAGTCGGTTCGTGCGAAGTGGGCACCGATCTTCCGAGTGGGGTTTCGGGTACACCGGACCCTCAGCGCGCTCCCCCAAACGACTCGTTTTCTCTTAGTTTTTTTTTTTTTTGGTTTATTATTATTTTTTTTAATCTAAATCTTTTGTGTGGTGGTGAATGTTTCTGTTTTCCTCCTGCCGACACCCCCCTCTTTTTTTTTTTTAACTATAACTTCTTTCTCCTTGTTTGCCTTTTCCTCGCCTTTTTCTCTTGTCCCTCTTGTTTTTTCCTCTCTTCTGCCCTCGCTCGGTCCCTAACACACACACACACACACACACACCCTCCGCCCCGCTCTCCCTTTCTCCCCAGGTCCTGTTGGTTCCCATAGATTTTGATAAAAAGACAAACGAAGCTCTCAGCGGGGCTGATGTTGAAGAATGAAGATAATAATGTTTCCATAGGTGGTGCCTCAAATGCCATTATTTCTCACTGAATATTTAAAGAGACCCCTCAGCCAAGATGGATCTCCGCGCTCCTGGGCGGCGAGCGGCTCGCCTACCCCAGACCCCCGGAGAGCGCGCGGAAGCCGGTGACAACCCCGCGCCCGCCCACCCTCCCTGCAAACGGTGGTCGCCCGGAACGCACCAGCCCGCGCGCTCCAGGTGCGACCACGCGTCCTCAGGCCCTTGCACACTGTCTCTCCCACCCAGCCCGCCTCCGGAGCCGCCCGCATCCCTCTCCAGCAATCTTGGCGTCTGGCAAGCCCGGGCCTCGGGGCACCGCGCGCTGCCAGGAACCCAGCGGCGCCGCCGAGCCCGCAAACCTTTCTGTCCCGGACGCGCGGCGCGGCGCGCGCAGCAGGACGCACCCGGGAATGGCTTCCCACATGCGGGTGACTGGCTCTCTGTGTGATTAAGGAAGGGGGGGGGGTCTTTCCCTCCCCCGCAAACAAACAACCAAACGAATGCACACGCAACATCAGCTGCTTGACGTTTGATTGGAAGTGGGCGCGCAGAGACCGACCGAGTCGGGTGATGCAAACTTTCGTAACTTTTTTCGTTCTTCCGCGTCCTGCATGGCGCAGAGGCGGGCGCCTGGCTCCGTGCGCGGCTTCTCCCGCTAATTTCTTGTTTGTTTTCCTTCGCTCTGTGGCCGGGAGAGAGGAGAGGGGAGCAGGGCGCGGGGGAGGGGGAGAGAAGGAGGGGGGTGGTCAGAATGGCGGGGAGAGGAGAATTGGTCTCTATTGTCGATGGCAATGCATCAATTACGGGCCATTGTCTCGGGCCCAAGTTCCATGGTTCGCCGACGCGGGCGCCGCAGTGTCAGGGCGCGGGTGAGGCTTGGAGTGCTGCGAGGCCCAGAAATAATTAAATTAATAAAGACGGAGACAGAGTGGGGGTTGGTTTGTACTTTTGAGCGGGGCTGCGAATGCCAGCGAGGTGCCACCGCTGGAGTCCATGCGGGCGACTTGCCCACCCAACAGAGGAGCGCGGTCCGCAGGGGCCCCCCGTGTCCGCTTTGGGTGGAGCAGCTGCTGGGGAGGTTCGGGTGGCGGGGTTTGGACTTGCGGTTCCCAGATCAGAGGGCCTGACACTTAGGGGCCTGGGGGTGCCCAAGGGAGGCAGTGGCCGCCCAGGGTCATGACCTCTGTTGGGCCAACAAGAACCTCACCAGCTCCCAGGGGTGCAAACTCACATGTGGGGGGAGGGGGGGCTTGATACCTGCGTTTCTACCCAATCTGCCCCCTCAGGTTTCCCAAGTCCTAGGGCGTCCTGAGTAGCTTGGCGGGGTGAAGGGCTGTACCCCAAGGCCGCAGGCCACAACTGAGTCCCTGGCGAAGGGGTTTCCAGGCCTTCTGGCCTCCGGGGCCCTGGAGAGGGGAGAGATGGTTGAGTCTCCCCTTTTGGAGGCCTGGTTCTCACACCCGCAAACGCATCTTATTCTGGCCCAGCCTGACCCCAGGGTCTGGGATGGAGCCTGGAGTGAGGCCTGCTCTGGGCCCCCGGCGCCCTCCTTCCATGGGCACTGGTTGGGCACCCGCGTCCTGAAGGAGGCCCTCACGCGCTCTGCCCGCGCCCCAAAGCCCCCCAGTCTCGGCTTCCTCGGCCCCCAATCCCAGGCCCCACTGGGTCCAGCCCGGGAGGAGGGCAGGAGAGGAGGTTTCGTTTTCTGATGCCCGGCCAAGAGCGGCGAGGACGGGGTGCCCCAGGGGCGGGGCGGAGGCACCTGGGTGATAACCACGTTATTGATGGGAAGCTTCGCAGTGGAGCCCGAAGATCAGGTTCCCATCCCTCCCCTCCCGGAGGTGGGAGGGCCGGTGGGTGGTGGCGAGTGTGTTGGGATGGGGGGGGAGGGGGTCTGCATGCCCCCGCATTAGCCACTCCGGTTTATTTGTGTTTTCCTCCTCTGAAAGTTGGGGGGGGGAGGGGAGAGAAGGGTTAAGGTGGTTAGTACCCTAGCCCTAGCCCTTAGGACTCTTGCCTAGGGTTGGAGCTGCGGGGGAGGGGGTAGGAAACATGACAGAGAGCAAAGACTAAGATTGGAAAGACCTGGGGAGCCCTTCTTTTCCAAGCCCGGGGACTTCGCTTTCCTGGGAGTTTCAGAAACTCTTTTCTTGGCCAAACTGCTGTCGCTCACATCCTAACCTCTCCTGGGCCGCTGGAAAGGCTTCAAACAGGAGGCCTGGGTAGCAGGCTGGCTCGGTCCAGGGGGTCCCGGCCCCAGCGGGGTCTCTCCCCTGTGCGCCCTGGGCGTGCTGGTTCTTCAGCGGCCAAGTGCCCCCGGCGCAAAGGCGCCCTTTCTGGGGACTCGGCCACCTGGAGCTGAGGTTCTGTCTCCAGCTCCGCGCCCGGGCAGCGCTGGGACCCGAGGCCAGGCGCCGGCCCGGGCGGGAATTTCCGCGGTGGCGCACGGAGGGCGGTCTTGGTGACCAGAGCTTGGTCCTACCCGAGGGTCCCACCCCGTCTGCCCTCGCGGCAAACTTGGTCCCTCTTCTCTGCAGGGCCATCCCCACGTCCGCACTTAGAATCTGAGGACGCTGTCGAGGCCAGTGCCCGCGCCTGAGCTTTTATGCCCCGTCCCCCGGGAGCTGGAATTCACTGGCCCAGCAGGCAGCTGTGCCTCGCCAAGGGTCTGCGCGTAAAACTCCTCCCAGAGGAGATGTCCCCGAGGCAGAGAAAGTGGAGAAGAGGAATTGAATTTCTAAGAAGAAAACCTTTGCTTCCTTTTGGCTTTCTGAGCTTGGAAACAAAACGCATCATCATCATGCCATAGACCGCCGCCGCTATGTTCTAGGAAGGTGGTCCCTGGGGTGTCCAGGAACCCCGGGGCGCCCCTATTCCCACTTCCCAGCTCAGGAAGTAGGACTTGGGGAATCCAGTTCGCAGTGATTAGCTCTTATCTGCCATTTGCTGGGAAGAGGTGTGAGGTCTGTGGAGCCTGTGGTGTCCCCCCACCCCCGCATTTGGAGGTGGGCCTGGGGGGCCTGCCAGGACTCTCATTCTCATTCCTAAAGGATGCCTAGATGAACTAACTTAGCATCTTTCTTGCAGCCAACTTAAAAGAATTATGAAAACACTCCGCTACCTTCTCTAGCAAAACGTCCCCTTTTTAAAGAGCAGATCAAAAATTTCAAAAGAGGCCCGGATCTCGGCTTCATAAAAAGCTGGTGTGCGGTGAGAGTTGGCCTGGGGAGGGCATCTCCGTCCCGGTTCACAGCGGGGAGCCCCTTTTGGGTTCTGTGGGTGGAACTCAGACAGGCAGGTCTGATTGCAGAGCCATCCTGGGGTCCTGGCTCCGCTGCCTCCCAGCCTGGGAGCCAGGCCTGCCTGTCATGCCGGGGGCTGACGTTGCTGTGTGGTGGCTTCACAGGGAGTCTTCCCTGGGTTTCTGTCTGCTGAGAGCCTGCTGGCTGGGAGGGAGGGAGAGAGGAGGTTTCTTCTTGGGGTTGCTGTTGGAGTCCGGGTAGCACCTTCACCCTGGCCCCACAATGCACTTCAGCTCATCAACCCCGTGCCTGTCAAACCTGCGTCCTTTCCAGATCCTGTGGGAGGACCACGAAAGGCGGGTGTAGCCCCCTCCCATCTCTTCTCCCTTCTCCTTTGCCAGCTCAACAGTTTTCTTTTAAAATATATATATATATATATATATATATATATATATATATATATATTTTATTGATTTGGGAGAGGGAGGGAGAGGGAGGGAGAGACAGAGAGAGCAAGACCAGCGATGAGAGAGAATCACTGATCGGCTGCCTCCTGCACCCCCCCCCCACACTGGGGACCAAGCCTGCACCCCGGGCATGTGCCCTGGCCGGGAATGGAACGGTGACCTCCTGGTTTGTAGGTGGACGCTCAACCGCCGAGCCCCGCCGGCCGGGCTCACCAGCTTTCTTCATGATGGCACGGTCATTGCTTTCTCTCGACATTCATCGTCCAGCCACAGGGACACCACCTCCCATCCAGTCTCCCGTGGACTTTTATATTTAGGAAACGAAGCTAACGTTTCCCAGTGCCGAGCTGTGTCTCTCTGCTTCCTCGAGACCTCTCAGCACAGAGCAGATCTCTCAGACGGTGTCGTCCTGAAACCATCACCACCCACACGCTAATGTCAGGGACTGCCCCCCCTTCTTGTTCCTGTTTGTAATTCTCCTTCTGTCCTGGCCTCTACTCTTTCATCCCCGGAGCCGCCCCCCCCCCCCCCCCGGACGCTTTGACAGATTATGTCTTCAAATCCACTCCCTGAGGAGCCTCGCTCAGAACTTCGCTCACTCAGGTCGGGACTGAGCTCACGTTCCCTGCGCACTTGGCTTGAGACTAGCTGTGCGGCCTTTGCCCAGGGACTCAAATGGGGAAGCTGCCAGCGAACCCCTCCTTCTCCAACCAAAACAAAATGACTGCAGGAGACTTCGGGGTGTGGGGAGGGGCCCCCATTTTCCAGGTTGGTTATTCTTTTCTCTTTCGTCCTGGACTCCCTCCCCCCCTCAGAACCTCCAGTTTGGGGAGAACAATCCTGAGAAAACTAGCCTCTTATCACCCCGCACCCCAGCATTCTCTCTCTTACTGATCTCATCTAAGTGCCTCGGACTAGCTTTAGTCCACGTTTCCTACTCGGGCATTGAAGCCAGACTCTTGGGGTTCACCTCCGGGCCCTGACCTTTAACAGCGAGATGAGAACGCAGTCCTGGCTGTGCATCCACGTGGGCAGGGGGCGGGGGGGGGGTGCTCAGTCCACTTAACGTGGCCATCCACTGTTTGCTGCTCCATAACGCGTAGCTGATGGGGAGGAAGCATGGTGCGTGCTGGCAGCGTGACCTCCATGGGCCTCCACGAGTTTCTTCATCGGGCAAAGAAGATAATGATGGTGCTTGTTTCAGAGAGCTCTGAGAGTTCAGAGTTAACATCCTGCCCTGGCTGGTGTGGCTCAGCGGATAGAGCGTCGGCCTGCGGACCAAAGGGTCCCAGGTTCCATTCCGGTCACAGGCATGTACCTTGGTTGCAGGCTCCATCCCTGGCCTGGGCCCTGGTCAGGCCTCCTGCAGGAGGCAACCAATCGATGTGTTTCTCTCACATCGATGTTTCTCTCTGTGTCTTTCCCTCTCTCTTCCACTCTCTCTAAAAATCAATGGGGAAAAAAAAAAGAGTTAACGTCCATGCAGAATTTAGACTAGTGCCTGGCATATAATTAGCACAATATAAGTGTCAACTGCTATTGTTATTCAAAGGGCTGTTGTGAGGAGGAAATGATATAATATGGTTAAAATATCACTATCCATCCATCTGTCCACTCATGCATCTGTCCACCCATCCGTCCATGATCCACGTATGCATTCATGTTGCAGCCATGTGCTAAGCACGGGGAATATAACTGAAGCAAACCCTAGGCTGCCTTCCTCGCTGGCAGGCAGCGAACGACACAGATGGCCTCCGGGGAGCCTGTTGCCGCCTGGCTCGGCGTGCGGGTGGGCAGGACCGCACAGGAGCCGGGGTGAAAGCAGCGCTTGCTCACGGGGAGTCGGTGGCCGTCCAACGGGAAGCCCAGGCTATAGGGAACGTGGAGACAAGCGCAGGCTGTGCAGGGACCCGCGCCCAGCTGTGCGGGTGGGTCACTGGGGCCAGGGACGGACCTTCGCCATGCTTCTGGAAGGTTCCTGAGCGCTGGTGGACAGGGGAGGGGCCTGTTGCTTAGGTGCCAGCCGCCATTCCCCTGGAGGCTTCATGCAGCTCAGATTGTAGTTTATCTTGTTGACTGCGTAGACCAGGGCTCCTCAAACTTTTTAAACAGGGGCCAATTCACTGTCCCTCAGACCGTTGCAGGGCCGGACTATAGTTTAAAAAAAAACTATGAACAAATTCCTACGCACACAGCGGCGGCAAACACACCCAGCGGGCCGGATAGATGTTTTCAGCGGGCCGCATGTGGCCCACGGGCCGTAGTTTGAGGACCCCTGGCGTAGACTCTTCTGGGTTATGCAGAAGACAAAACGTGAGACAGGTGCTGTTCTTGTGGCCCCGTGAAAGGTATATACTACGTACAGCGTCCGCGTAGGCCTTCCTTTGCTGGCTATTTGGCCTTCCGTGTTCCACGGCCATTACCATAGAGCAGTGGTTCTCAACCTTCCGAATGCCGCGACCCTTTCATACAGCTCCTCATGTGGCGGTGACCCCGATTTCATTGTTACTCATTGAACATCATGAAAGCATAGTGATTCATCAGAAAAAGAATATGTAATTATAGATGTGTTTTCCGATGGTCTTAGGCGACCCCTGTGAAAGGGTCGTTCGACCCCCAAAGGGGTTGCGAACCACAGGTTGAGAACCGCTGGCTTAGAGCATCCTGTAGCCACGGCCACGTGGGGCCGGTAAGGCCTCCGCGCAGCCCGCCCTCCCAGGGTGAGTCTCTTGGACTCGGAGCCTCTCCTGGCTGCCACGCCGCCCGGCTCATGAGCAGGAGCATCCCCACATTGCGACCAAATGGAACTTCACGTTCACGGGCAGATTGCTAAGTGCTCTTGCGAACAGCTCCCCCCTCCTTGTGCTTTGAGATTAAAACACTTTTTATGGTCAGAATCTGGGCAAAGAATGTGCGTCTGAGCAGCCATAC
Organism: Myotis nattereri; assembly: GCF_964212035.1. Classification (NCBI taxonomy): domain Eukaryota; kingdom Metazoa; phylum Chordata; class Mammalia; order Chiroptera; family Vespertilionidae; genus Myotis; species Myotis nattereri. The sequence continues at coordinate 3,305,512 of NC_138090.1, forward strand.
CTGTTAGCAGAGGAGCTGAGCAGGATGGGGAGGCCTCGCCCTCCTGCACGGCCCCCTGGGAAGCGTCTGAGCTTCCCGGGTTTAAGCCGCCCGCCCGTTATTGCTGCGGGATATCGAATGCGCGCCTGGGCCCCACTCCGGCTGTCTACTCGCCTCCTGACGGGCGTTTGTATCGGTTCCAGTTTCTGGTGACGATAAATAAAGTTGCTCTCAACATTCTCGTGCCAACAGGGAAAAACAGACGCTTGCAGATGTGGGCGCGGCGAGGGCGAGCCTTCTCTCCCTCCTGCCGGGGGGCCGGCTGGAGTTAATCTGTCACTGGATGTCCTTCTCGGAGACATGCCGGGGCCTCCGGGGCTGCACTGAGAGGCGCCCAGGACGCGGCAGTATGTAAATTATGCACGAGTGTCCTCCGTCGTCCCGGTGGTCACAGTCAGAGGCATGGAAACAGGTCGCATTCCAGATGATTTGCAGGAGCTCGAGAGCAGCCCGGGGCGGGGCGGGGGGGTGGGGGGGTGAGGAGGGGCTGGGCTGGTTTCTCAGAGTCCCATTCAGTAGGTTTCCAGGTCTAGGCGGCTCTGGCCTTTCTGCTCCTGGCTTCTGAGCTGATCTATGAGCACCCCCCAGGGTTGGTGTGTGGCCTCCCAAATGCCTGGACTAGATCAGGGAGTTCGGAGATTTTTTTCCAAAGCAAAGGTCTTCTACGTTTAAAAAAAAAAAGCCATTTAGTGACCCTTCACCTTCTCATGAACTCATTCACTTACGTGTTTATTAACCGCATTTATTGAGCACCTACTGTATGCCAGGCCATGTTTTAGGCATGAAGGATAGTGGCCTAGACAGATAAGGGCCCTGCTCTTTTGATGATGGGGGTATACCTAACCTATACTTTCCGTACATTCGGGGAACGGCAAGTACTTGAGAGAAGAGAAAACTGTGTGACTCGATGGAGGGTGACTTGGATGGAGGCACAGGGAGGAATGTGGGGGTGGAGGCAGGGGAGGGAAGGCCTCTGAGGAAGTGACCTTGACCTCTGAGGTGGGAATGATGAGGTGTCAGCCGTGCCAAGGTTTGGGGACATGAGCCTTCCGGGCCAAGGAGAGACCCTGAGGAAGGAGCAGGCTTGAAGAGATGGGCTGTTTTGCTTCTCCCCCACCCCACTCCACCCCGCCTTAGTATACATTCTGGGGGGAGGGAGGGAGGTGGGGGAAATTAATTCTTCATTTTTGAAAACGGGTTTTCCCAGTTGAATGGCTAGAACACGTTGTGGACTATCCCTGCGGTGGAATGCCACTTAGCCCTGTAAAGGGAACGGGTGGTTGATTCCTGCATTGATGTGGATGCATCTGAAAGTACTATGCTAGGTGGGAGGAAGCCAGGCCAAAGAGTCCAGCCAGCTACCATTCCTGTATCTACTCACAGCAGACAACTGTGAGTGTGCATTATTATTTACTTACTAGAGGCCCGGTGCATGAAATTCGTGCACAGGTAGGGGGGAGGGGGAGTGTCCCTCAGCCCAGCCTGCACCCTCTCCAATCTGGGACATCCCTCTCACAATCCGGGACTGCTGGCTCCCAACCGCTCACCTGCCTGCCTGCCTGATCACCCCCTAACCATTCCCCTGCTGGCCTGATCGCCCCCAACTGCCCTCCCCTGCCACCTGGTCGCCCCTCACAGCTCCCCCTCCCCCCACCAGCCTGGTTGCCCCACCAGCCTACTGTTCAGTCGTTTGGTCGTCCCTCACTAACCCCCCTGCCGGCCTTGTTGCCCCACACAGCCTGCTGTTTGGTCATCCGTCCGGTTGTTTCGGTCATGACGGCCCCTGGCTTTTTATATATTAGGACTAGAGGCCCAGCGTGTGAAATCGCGCGAGACCCCAGACCCGCCGCGCGGAGCCGTGGGCCCCGCCTCCGCCGTGCGGCTCGCGGGCCAGGGGGGAGGGACCGAGAGGTGCTCCAACACCTTCTGGTGACCGGTTGTTCGGTCGTTCCATGTTCCGGCGTGATGGCCACAGGCCTTTTATAATGCGGATTATTATTTTTTTTCCGTATGAACAACTGTAAACATACTTGTGCCCCACCCTGTATAAAATTCTAGAAAATGCAAACTATTCTAGAGGGACAGAAAGCAGATTTGTGATTTAATGGTTGTCTGCGGAGGGAGGAGGGGGAAGAAGGAGAGACTGTTAAGGGGCACAGGCAATCGCTGGCGGTGATAGACATGTGTGCTGTCTCGATTGTGACGAAGCTTTCACGGTTATAATATAGACGCACTTCAAAGCTGATCCCACCGAACCCTGACATGTATGTGACTCGGTGTACTTCAACTACCTCTCAGCAAGGCGGGAACCTAATCTGGTTTCTCATTTTTAAAAATGCTGGCGGTGGGTGTCATAGATCCGGAACTTAAAGAGGACATGGCAATCGGTGCTGTTCTCTGTGAACACCTGAACTCTGGAAGCCCGGAGGCTTGGCCACCTTTCATCTGGGGGCACGTGTTGGCTGGGGCGAGCATGGGACTGGGGTCGGCATGGAGCCACTTGCATGACCCTTGAAAATGCGTAAGGTTTTCCTTGTGTTTCTAAAGTTTTCTCAGGCGATTTTCCTCACTTTTAAGGCCCCTTCATGCAATGGGTTCCAACTGCGGCCAGCGAGAGCTTCCCGGCCATTCCCACCCGCCTCTCTGCCTCCTCCAGGGAGGATGTCCTGGGTGGGGCGATCAACGTATGCAAGGAGGGAGGGGGGCCCGGCCAGCGCAGCTCGGTGGTTGAGCGTCAACCTATGACCCAGGAGGTCACGGTTTGATTCCCGGTCAGGACACATGCCCGGGTTGCGGGTTCAATTCTAGGAGGGGGCATGCAGGAGGCAGCCAATCAATGATTCTTTCTCATCATCGATGCTTCTATCTCTCCCTCTCCCTCTCCCTTACTCTCTGAAATCAATAAAAATATATTTTAAAAAAAGAAAAGAAGGGAGGAAGGGAGAACAGGGCCCAGGTGGGTGTGTCCCTGTGCCGTCTGCCTCAGAACTAGACCCAGAGCCAGACCAGAGCTCTTGGCCACCGCTCCCCTTGATCTGACCCAGATCCGTACTCCGCACCGGAAGAGTGGGCAGCGTGCTCAGCCCCACTTGAGCGGCAGCATCCACACTGTTGTTTGTTTGTTTTGTTTTTTTCTTTCAAAGGCAGAGAAGAAGAAGAAAGTATGTTAGGCAACTAGTTTGGCAGAGTAATATCTTTTCCCCTCCAAAGCCGGAGGAAGGCTAAGGAGCTGTGCCTCCCTGGAGGGAGTTAACTGGGCCTCAGGTGGTCTCTGCCACCAACCCCCCCTCCCCGCAGCAGCCTCCCTGTGACATCTGCTCTCTCAGCAGCACCAGGAATCAAATGGGCGCTGGGGGAGATGGCCAGCCAGCGCCAGGGCGCCTGGGAGGATCTTCTCAACGTAGCTGTCCATGGACTGCGAAGTGGGTGGGCAGGTGGCAGGTGGGCGGGGTATCGCCTCCTGGAGGTGCTTTCTTGGCCGCGAGATCACGGTGCTGTGGGGGGGGGAGGGGGGGCGCGGGCAGGCCTGCAGTGGGGTGCACCTCGATTCCGTCTCGGGCTGCCTTTCCCTGCTAACGCCAGGTGCACAGTGTCCTGCCTGAGACACGGCCATGCTGCAGGCGACTCCGTCCACGCGTCCCCCGAGGGAGGGGAGAGGAATAAAGAAGCCAGGGCTGCAGTGTGCTGTCGGGGGGCGGGGGGGGGGGGCTGCGGCCACCCCGGGGGGACCGTGTGCCTAAGAGTCCTCACAGCTGCCCCCCTTCACGTCCCCATTCTGAGGGATGCGTGCCTCTGCCATGTCTCCTCCTCCGACGTGGTGTGGCTGTGGTCCATGCTTCCCACCATGGGCACATCGGGCCCCCGTTAAACAGGGCGAGAGCCGGGCACCAGGGGCAGAGCGCCTGCGCATCCCGGTCATAAACACTCCTGTCCTGACCCCCTCCCCCAGCTGTGTGCGAGGGGAGACTCACAAGCCCGAAGCCTGCAGCCCCAGCTCGCGGGAAAGAGTGTGCACCGGGCCTCCGGCGCTGCGTGTGGGTGTAAATGGCCGGGATCAATATATTTCCATAAGCACCGGGGGGACATTTTTATGGCGTGTACATTAGAGTTTATAATGGAGGAGAGGCAGGATCCGCCACCAGCCCCAACCGGGGCATAAAACCCATCTCCCAAATAAAAACAACGCAAAGGCACTTTTGCAGAAGTTCTGTTCTGTGGCCATGAAGGCTGCGGCGCAAGGCCTGCTGGGAACGGGGCAGGCTGGTTAGAGCTGGAGCATGTGAGTGTGTGCGTGGGAAGAGGACTGCCCTGCGGCGGGCGGCGGGCAGTGGGCAGTGGGCGGCAGGCGGCGGGCAGTGGGCAGTGGGCGGCAGGCGGCGGGCAGTGGGCAGTGGGCAGTGGGCGGCAGGCGGTGGGCAGTGGGCGGCGGGCAGTGGGCAGTGGGCAGTGGGCGGCAGGCGGTGGGCAGTGGGCGGCGGGCAGTGGGCGGCAGGCGGCGGGCAGTGGGCAGTGGGCAGTGGGCGGCAGGCGGTGGGCAGTGGGCGGCAGGTGGTGGGCAGTGGGCAGCAGGCGGCAGGCGGTGGGCAGTGGGTGATGGGCTGGCGCACAGCTGAGCGGTTAAGCGCCGGCCAACCCTGGCGGGGAGCTGTGGACCCATCGCTTGTTAGCTTCCTGACCTTGGCCAGGTCACTCAGTTCTCTAAGCACCAGTTTTTGGGTTGGTTTTTGGCTTTTTGTTTTACTCCTCACCTGAGGACATTTTCCCATTGATTTTGAGAGAGAGAGTGGAAGGGATGGCGGGAGAGAGAGAAGAGAGAGCAGCAATGTGAGAGAGACACATGGACTGGTTGCCTCCTGCATGCACCCCGATCAGGGCCAGGAATGGAGCTGGTAACTGAGGTGTGTGCCTTTGACCGGAATGGAACCTGGGACGGGACCCCTCTGTCCCTGGGCCCAACCGGCCGGGGCCAGCATCGGTTTGTTAACGACAGCAGTAGTCCCTGGCCTGCTGAGGTGGCTGTGGGGATGACAGGGACTCATGTGTGCAGCCCGTCCCTGGGGTTTCACCACGGCTCCATGCACGTCAGGAGGAAGGAAAAGCTGCTGGTGGTGAGGATGCGGCTGACGGCAGCGATCGCGGGGTGGCCGAAGTGCACCAGCGACAAAGCACAGCGCGCGCCTCACTGTCCGACGCGGAGCTGGCCTGGAAGAGGCAGGTTGCCGCTCTCCCCAGTGAGCCCGGCGGCCGAGGGGCCAGGCGCAGCGCTGACGGGACATGTCCCCGCGATGACATGACGGCCTGGGCTCCACAGCTGCTCTCGGACCCCGGCCCCGGAGCCCCTGACCCGTCATCGCTCTGCCGCCCTCATGCTGCCCAGTGGCTTGTACCCAGCAAACTGCACTTGGGAAGGAGACCTGTCGCCGAGGTGACCCCTCAGCGTCCTCACTGGTCTGGTGTGACTTTTGGAGGGTCTGTGCCTCCGTCCCGGCATGTCTGTCCGGCGTTGCCAATTCCCGGTGCACGTGGCCAGGGGGACACCCCACGCGGCCAGTGTCTGAGCACCCAGGGGAGAGGTGCCAGTTCGGCCTCTGGGATTCCGTGTCCCCTTCTCGGCCAATGAGAAGCTGATGTCGAGCTCAGAGCATTGTTTCTGCGTCTGTGATCGTCTCGAGAACTGACACCCGCCGAGCCGGGCATGCAGGGCTGCCACACCGAGTGAGTGCAGTGACGCTTCCCAGCAGCGGCCGCGGGCGGCCCTTTCGCCCGGCAGCTCCTTGGCTCAAGCAGCCAGAGCCGTCAGGCTGCCCCGAGGGCCATGTGCCAGAGAGGCATCCAGGGCTGCCGATGCCACTGGTCACCGCCATGACCCAGGGGCACAGGCCTCAGTAACAGCCACAAGGTTGTGAACAGGGGCCAGGGACCCCGTGAGCCCCGGAGGGCCAGCGGCAGGAGGCTGTTCTGTTGCTCCGATCGGCCATCCTCACCACGCCAGACACTCGATCGGATCTGCTGAGTTTACATCAAGACCTGCCATGTGGCCAGGAAGAAAGGTCTTGTCTGTTCAACATCAGTCGTGCCAGGCCAGGCCCTCCCCGCGGCTCTCGAAGGGCTGGCACAAGCACCATGAGGGGTCTCGGCCCCCACGCCCTTCCTCAGAGAGCCCGCCCCGTCTACACGGGTCTCAGCCAGGCTGTCTTCTGTTTGTCATGGCCCTTCGCGCCACGGACACGTGTCTGCCTCTGCTGAGTACAGGCCAGAGGCGGACACGGCCTGGCACGTAGTAAGTGGTCCTCAGTAAGCATTTGGTGAAGATGAATGAATGAATGAATGAATGAGTAACTTCCAACCATGCGTAGTCCCTGGGAACACATCGAAATCACCGAGAGAGGGTGTTCAATCCACCAAGCCCTGCTCCCCACCAGACATTTTTCTCTTTGTAATATATCCTTATTGATGTCAGAGAGGAAGGGAGAGGGAGAGAGAGAGGAGAAACATCCATGATGAGAGAGAATCATGGATCGGCCGCCTCCTGCACGCCCCACACTGGGGATCGAGCCTGCAACCCGGGCCTGTGCCCTGATCGGGACTCGAACCCTGACCTCCTGGTTCCTAGGTCCGTGCTCAACCACTGAGCCACACCAGCCGGGCTCCCCTCAGACATTTTCCCAGTAAGAAATCCTGCCAGGTGTTGGGATGGCGGGGGGAGACGGAGAACCCTCTGTCCTGGTGTCCCTTGCCTCCGTCCTTCACCGTTCTGCAGGTGTAACTGCTGCCATCAGGGCCATGGAGGGACCACTTCGCACCAGATCAAGCCAGGCGGGGCCCCTGGGTTCAGGCGGGTTCTGCGCAGCCTGGCTGTCTGACCTCGGACAAGCCCATTGATGCTCTTGGCTTTACACAGTGGGGCCATAAAACCTGTTCAGAGGCCCTTGGAGAGTTGTCAAGGGTCAAGCAGGAGAGAACTTAGGGGCATGCCATGTATTGCAAAGGATCCACTCACATCGCACCTAAGGCAGTGGTTCTCAACCTCTGGCCCTTTAAATACAGTTCCTCATGTTGTGACCCAACCGTAAAATTATTCTCGTTGCTACTTCCTAACTGTGATGTTGCCACTGTGATGAATCGTCATGTAAATATCTGATATGCAGGATGGTCTGAGGCGACCCCTGTGAAAGGGTCGTTCGACCGCCAAAGGGGTCGCGACCCACAGCTTGAGAACTGCTGCCCTAAGGGATTGACTCATAGCCATCCTTGTAACATAGGGACACAGCCCTCCCAAGGAGGCCTGCCTGGAGGGGTGGGCCTGGAGTCCACGGTGGGCGCATGCAAACATGGAAATACCTGTCTCAGAGTCTAAGGGGGCTCTGGTCATTTGCGTATCATTTGCATAAATTGGCATATCGCTTGCAAGTCACTTGAGGCAGGTGGGAATGTGTCATGACCCACAATACCCCCTCCTCCACAATACCCATCCTTGGCCTCCTCACCTTCACACACCCCCTTCTGGAAAACAGTAGGTTAGGGTCCCCGGGGAGGCCCCACTGCCCTTCTCCTACATGTATGTAGTATGTGTGTCGTATGCATGGGGGTAGGGGGTCCAGGCCTGAGGACAGCTCTGGGGCCGCGCTCCCTGTCGGACGGCGGGCCTTCCGCGTGACTGAGCTTTCTCAGTGGAAGCCATTAAAGGCGATTCTCCTTTGAATTCTCTGTGGTCGTCCCCGCTCTCTCCTTAGAGAAACCTCTGATTTTTCACTCGCGAGACGCTCGGCTGCGCTTGTCATACCCCGCGAGGCGATTTCAGTTCTCCGGTGCCAGGGAGCCTTTCCCGCTGATCAAAACACAGCTGCGCGCGAGGCCCGGGGATCCGCCGTGGGCCCGGCGCGGGGCTGTCTGCCGGTACCTGGGGAAATGGATGTAATTAGGGTAACAGATATCATGTGTGTATGCAAATGCAGCGGGAACCCACCGCCGGCAGCGACACAGGACCTGACTGTGCCAAGTCCCGTCAGACCCGCCACCAGGCTCGCCCCACACTGGCAAGGCCACACCTTCTCCAGCACCCGCGCGGGGCCCTCCCTCCATGCCCGCTCCTTCTCTCGCACAAAGTGTGTTTCTTTTAAAAATACACATCGATCTCCGTCATCTCCTGAAGAGGCTCTTCCAACAGCCCCAGTTCTTACGAGGCTGCAGGGGTCCCAGCACCTGAGAGGAAAGGGAGGAGGAAAGGGAGGAGGGAGTGAGCACTATCCATGTCCCCGAGGGATGGCACCATGGCCCCCGAGGACCTGACAAACCGTTATTATTTTTAAATAGATTTATATTGATTTCAGAGACGAAGGGAGAGGGAGAGGGAGAGATAGAAACATCCATGATGAGAGAGAATCATGGATCGGCTGCCTCCTGCACGCCCCTTACTGGGGATCAAGCTCGAAACCCGGGCATATGCCCTGTCCGGGAATTGAACCCGGACCTCCTGGTTCATGGGTCAGCGCTTAACCACTGAGCCACACCGGCCAGGCTGAGGCAGATCTTCTTGTCCCTTCCTTTCACCCTCCTTCCTTCACTCACCGCACGGATTCCCCGGCTACTTCACAGAGGTGAGTCGGATCTCTGTCTCATCGTGGCACGGATGGCCTCCGTTCTGTGGACGGCATCGCTGTTCGTGGGAGAGCGTAAGTCTTAACTAAGCATCCGAACGGCATATTGCGGCCGATGACAGTCGTTTCCGCGCGGATTATCTCACGCGATCATGTTTCCGCCGTTATCTGGGGCCGCGGTGGCTGGCAAAGCTCCACAGCCACTTAAATGATAACATTCGTCCTAATACCGTGGAAGACGGCCGCCTCCTCGGGGCGGCTTTAGTTTTAATCGTGTGTGTCAGCAGCAAATAGCGCGGAAGGCCCGGAGGAGCCGGCGGCGCGCGCTCTCACGGAGGCGGCGATATGGATGTATTTAATATCTGTATTAAAAACCTCTCAGGCGCCACGGAGGTATTGAACCGATCGTCAGACACGCGCTGGCCAGAGCCCGGGGCTGTGTAAGGGGCGCGATCCTACGTGCCTGACGGAGACCCCGGGAGGTTGTTCCATGTCTAATTCGGGCTCCAAAAGTCCTTGCCAGACCCTGGGCCCCGGCAGTGAGATGCTCTGAAACCAGGAGGAGCTGGGAGGATGGACTCGCGTCCTCCTTTGGGGTTTGTTTTCGGTCAGCCCGTGGGTGAGTGGGTGGGCTGTGCCATTGAAATATCTAACCCCTTGTCCCCAGCAGCGCAGCCTTCCACCTGACGCTGCCGTTCACTAGCGCCCAGAATATTCTTGTTCTTTACCCGAAGGATGGCCGGGACCCGCAGAGGGAACGCAGAGAGCGCGATGCGAAGTCACACACAGAGCCCCGGCTGAAGGGCCCGGAAACAAACGCCGTTTGGAGTTGATGTTGGGGAGATCTGCTCAATCAGAGGGGCCCCGGTCCTGACCCGCGAGGGGAGGGGGCCTGGAGGGACAGGGCTGCTGACTGGACTGGGGACACACCTTCCAAGAAGGGGCAGGCCCGCTCGGCCCACGTGACTCAGTGGTTGAGCATCGACCTATGAACCAGGAGGTCACCTTTCGATTCCCGATCATGGCACATGCCCGGGTCTCAGGCTCCACTCCCCCACCTCCCCCCGCACCTCCCGTCCACCGACAGCAAACATAGAGCGTGAGTGTAACATAGGCCTTATTCTGTTCACTCACTAAGATCTCGGAGATTAATTGTTATTAAACCTCAGCAAACCCAGCTGAACCTGACTGACATGGGGAGGGTGTTCACGTTCCCATTTTCCAGATGAAAAATCGAGGCCCAGAAAATGTAGAACGTCCTCAAGATGCTGCAGTTAGTTGGTGGTGGACAGGGCTACGCGGCTGGGTGTCCCCGCTTCCTGGTGACATACGGATGGGGAGGGGGGTTCGTTTAGTAAACTAGACACGTGTCCACCTCCAGGCGGCCGGTCAGCCCCAGCGGCCGGTTGTAAAGGAATGTGGGCCAATCGTTGCCAAATCTGCTGATTTTCTTTTTTTTAAGGAAGACCACGGTTTTAACATAAAATCCCAATTATTACACATAGGCAATTGACTGAAGTCTTTTTTTTTCTTTTTTTGAACGCTTCGAGATCACGCTTCACCAGTTTCAGTCCTGATAACACCCCCCATTTTGTTAAACAAACAACCAACCCCCCAAAATTCCATCCAGTCATGGGGGACGTGGTCAGGGTGATGAGGTGGACGGAGAGGAGCGGGGTGGGGGGTCCGTGCGGCAGTCTAGAAGGCTCCATGGGGGCGGGTGGATGTGGCATAAAGGCTTGCGGTCGGCTGCCCGGTGCCCAGACAGAGCCACGCAGTAAGATGATGGGCGTGGGGTGTTGCTGAGGGCGGAGAGAGTCACGTACATTTTGAAGGACTTGGCCCCGCAGAAATTGTGCTGCCAGGATTATTGGCTTGTTTGTAGGAGAGCGTCATCCTTACACACAAATACAGCTGAACCTTGAGCAACACGGTTTTGACCTGTGTGACGTACACCTACGGGGGATTCCCCCCCAATAAATACAGCCAGTCCTTTGTATCCACGGGATTCCCATCCACGGCTTCTCCCCCCGTGGATATGGAATCTGTGGGTGCAAAGGGCCAACTACAGAGCTAAACGTTGTATGTGGATCTGTGACTTTGCAGGGGTTGGCACCCCTAAGCCCCATGTTGTTAAAGGGTTAACTATAGCCCTGGCCGGTTTGGCTCATTGGATAGAGCCGTGGTCGGCAAACTGCGGCTCTTTGGCCCCTTGAGTGTGGCTCTTCCTAAACCTTAGGAGCACCCTAATTAAGTCAATAACAATGTACCTACCTATATAGTTTAAGTTTAAAAAATTTGGTTCTCAAAAGAAATTTCAATTTTTGTACTGTTGATAATTGGCTCTGTTGACTAATGAGTTTGCTGATAGAGCGTCAGCCTGTGGACTAAAGGGTCCCGTGTTCAATTCTGGTCAAGGGCACATGCCCGGGTTGAGGGCTCGATCCCCAATAGGGGGCGTGCAGGAGGCAGCCGATCCCCGATTCTCTCTCATCATGGATGTTTCTATCTCCCTCTCCCTTCTTCTCTGAAACCAGTGGGAAGATATTTGCTAAAAAGGTTATGTCTGCGTGACTCTTAACACTAAGTTTCTGGCAAAGAAAGCCGCCGAAGAGGCTGGTTAGTGGCTGGAACCTCCGCCCTCAGGCACGAGCCCAGGAACCCCACAGCACAGAGAGGGCAGCCCCTGCCCCAGGGAGACACAGGCCACCTGTGGGCGTAGACCCATCCTGGCGAAGGTGTTCCGGAAATCGAGTTCCCCAGCCTGGCCCTTGGCCGCAGGGCTTCTCAGGACCCTTCATAGGTCACGACCACGGCACATCTTCTGGCTGCGGAATCTCTGTTCCTTTTTTCTCCCCGGGTCTCTGGGGAGAGGATGTGGTAGAGACAGTTCTCTGAGGAGTTGTGTCAGTGTGCGTGCAGCTTCTCTCCTCACCTCCCCGTATCTAATCTCTTTCTAGGTTTCTCTTAGAACTGTAGTTTTCCCTTTCCAGGAAATGTTTCCTTTCTACTCACACTAAAAAACAAAACAAAACAAACAAACAACAGCCACATTCGGCCACCCAGGGGAGCCTGGGGCCTCACTGCTGCCTGTCCCCCTAACTGTGTGTCCTTGGGTGGCCTTGGGCTCCCTGGGAGGGGGGCGGGGGCCGGGGGGGGGGCCGGGGGGAGGGTCTCTCCCTCTGTTCTCTGCTCAGGAGTGACTTTCACGCTTGGAATTCCCAGCCTGGGGGCGGCATGAGAAGACGTGAAGGCCTGGGGACAAAGGCCTGGGGAGGGGGCAGCATTCTAAAGGAAACACTCCCTTTGCCCCGGGACATCTGTGGGGGGAGGGGGGAGGAGGGAGAGGAAGGGGCGGAGGAGAGAGGATCCCTGAGTAGTTGGCCAAAGAATGGTTGGCCGAAGGGGCCCCTTTTACGGCCTTCCTGTTTATGGCTGAGAAGTAAACAGCCCAGGAACCAGGTCGGCTCCAGAGCAGCTGGGCCAGGGCGCAGGCTGGCGGGGGACCCCCTCTTTCTGGGTGGCGGTGGGCGGGCAATCTGCCCGTCACGCCAGATTCCCCCCAAACAGCATCTTAGGGTCCTTTTCCTTCCCCTCACGCCATCTGCGTCTCCCATATCCATGGTCCTGTTCCTTCCAGGGCAGGTGGGGATGTGTGGGCTCGGGGTTCGGATTCCGGATGCCACACAGACAGCTGTGAGACTGGGGGCGAGCCCCGTCCTCTCTGGTCGTTGAGCCTGGTTTGTGGTGACGCACAGGAGGGAGCTGGGAGGGTGTGGAGGCCGGGGCGGGTGGGGTCAGGCCCACCTCCCAGAGAGGCCCTGACTGGGCGCAGGCCGCAGCACTCTCCCCGTTAGGAACCCAGAGCGCTCTGCAGGCTTGATGGACGAGACGGTGCCCGGAATAAGATGAAGAGCATGGGCCGGGGGCAGCAAACACCAGGAGATCAATAAACTATAATTATCAAGCCTGGTGTCCGCGGGAAGCAGGGAGTGCTGCAGACAGAGAGACAGAGGAGGGGGTGAGAGAAGAGATGGCCAGAGCAAGACACACACACACACACACACACACACACACACACACAGATGTGGGCACAGTGCACACCCCAGGGAGCAAGGGCTGGAAGTGTGGCGTGCACAGGCCCTCCCGGCCTCGTGGGGGGCGGGGAGTAGGATGGGGGGGCTGTCCCTGTGGGCATCCCTGTCTGGGTGGGAGGCACTCACCTGTCCTAACAGCACGCAGCACGGACACCCAAGGCTCTAGCCAAGCGAGTTCCCTCATTCAGTTCCCCGGGTCTTCCCCCACACCAACCCCCGCATTACTAATCTATAATAATGAAAGCATAAGATGCTAATTAGGCCGGACAGCCGAACAACCTTCCGGACGTCCTTCCGGATGACCTTCCGGACAAAGCCGGGGCTGTGAGGGCCAAGCCCCTTGCCCGAATTCCGTGCATCTGCCCCTAGTAAGACTATCAGAGCCCAGATATCACATCTGCAAGGAATACGGACTTAACTCTTAGACGCAAAGATGACATTTCCTAATGTCCACTCCCACCATCTAAGCCATGCATGTAGGGAGGCTGAGCCATGAGGGCAGTGAGGATTGTACCGTGGTCAGGGATGTGTTTTGTTTTTTAAAATATACTTTTAAACATTTATTGATTTTAGAGAGAAGAAGGGGGCGGGGAGAGAGAGAGGGAGTTGCTGTTTATGCATTCCTTGGTCATTGGTTGATTCTTGCATGTCCCCCGATTAGGAATGAGCCTGCCACCTGGGCGCATCAGGATGAGGCTCCAACCAGCTGCGCCTCCGGCCAGGCCAGGGCGTGTTTTCCAGCCTCGTTTCCGTCAGCCCGCCTGACCCTGGGGTGCCGGTTTGGAATCACTTGCTCCTTCATTGTGCGTGATCCACAGGACAGAGGCCTCACCGCCCTGTCGCCGAGCTCGCAGGTGAGCAGGGGACGCGTCAGACTGCGCATCTGGAAGCACAGTCACCCTGCCTTTCCCAGTGCGGAAGCGGAGGCCCCGGCTGGTGAATTCCCAGGGACTCGGGGTGCAGCAGAGCCGTGTCAGAATCGGTTAGACCTGGTCCCCGCTCCCCCAGGGACAAGTTGGTGAGGAGAAGATCAGAGGGGGCATAGTGCATAGTAAACCAGCCCTGCAGGGGGTGGGTGTGGGGGGTGTCTCCAGGGCCTGTCCCACAATCCAACTGTCCCCTGCCCAGGCTCACCCTGGAAGTATGTGTCCCCTCCTCCAGCTCTACCTGAAGTGTTTTACAAGCAGGTCAGCCTCCTGCCCCCCGGGCTGGCTGCCCCTCAGCTGGGGAATCACGTGGTTGGCTGTCCTGGTCCCCCTCCCCTCCTCCTGGGAAGACCAGGGTCAGGGGCACTGGGCCTGGTGGGGACCTACGGGGCCTCCCCCACCTGTGCTTGCTCCCCCGAATTCTGCCTTTTCTCTCTGGGCAGCTCCATCCAGAAGGTTCCCCGCCGTCTGTAGGCAGAAGGAAGACCGTTTTGTGCGCCCTCTTGGCTGGGCCTGCACGGGACCCTTGGGGTGGTTTGTTGTCACACAGGGGGGGGCAGATGCCCCCCAAGCCTCCCGCCTGGCACGGGAGAGAGAGGGGAGGAAGGAGGGGCCCCGCTGAGCAGGGGGCTGGGTTTCTCTAATCCCTGGGCCGAGCCCCGCCTTTTGGGAGAAGGATTTCTACTCGGTTTCTTTTCTTCCGTTCTCTCTTCCGTGTTGTTATTTTAAGTTGACGTTGTAACCTCGGGCCAAGTGCCGCTGGGCGGGTCTTTATCCTTATCTTTTTGGTCTGTTCCGGGAGGGTGTAAACTGTGTCACCCTGAAAGTTTAATTTGGATGCGATGACGCCAGAGAGAAGACTAGCCAGTTACCTTTCCTCTGAGCTTTAAGAATTTCTGGGATTCTCCCCCTTCCTAAAGGCAAGGCGGAGTTTTTCATTTAGTCACCTGGTTTTCCAAGGTATCACTGCACTAGAGAAAGGGCGCATGGGAGGAGGAGGAGGAGGAGAAGGAGGAGGAAGAGGAGGAGGGGGAGGAGGAGGAGGAGGAGGGGGAGGAGGGGGAGGAGGAGGAGGGGGAGGAGGAGGAGGGGGAGGAGGAGGAGGGGGAGGAGGAGGAGGGGGAGGAGGGGGAGGAGGAGGAGGGGGAGGAGGAGGAGGAGGAGGAGGAGGGGGAGGAAGAGGAGGAGGAGGAGGAGGGGGAGGAGGAGGAGGAGGAGGAGGAGGAGGAAGGAGGAGGAGGAGGAGGAGGAAGGAGGAGGAGGAGGAGGAGGAGGAGGAGGAGGAGGAGGAGGAGGAGGAGGAAGAAGTATGTGTGTGTTTCCACTTTAATGAAAAGGGAAAGGAAATGGCGGTCTGGTGTTCTGTTGAGAAGCAGGCTTCTTGGTTGGCCGCTCACCCCTCCAAGCACCTGGCTGGGTTTCCAGTGCCTTCAGCTTCAGACCAAATCCTGCGCGCTCTTCCGCGGCAGGAACACGCAAGGCGTCCACGCAGGCAGGTTAGGAAGCAGTTTTATTTTTCTAAATTGAAGAAAGCTTTAGTTGCATCAGGTGGAAGCAATTTTTCCTGCAAATGCAGCCCGCTGGTCCTGTTTTGCGCGGGGAGACGGGCGGCTCTCTGCGTGAGCGCTGGGAGAACAGGAGTGTCGGGGGCGGGGAGGGCGGGGAGGGCGGGATGGGATGCCAGTTACTATTCCTCTCTGTGCTCTTTCCAGCCTGGATTGTTCTTTTTCTTCCCAGGGAGCACCTCGCCAGGCAAGTCGGACCTCACCCCGCCCTCCCCGTCCCGGATGCCCCCAGGAGCAAGGCCCTGCGGCCGCCCGCTGGCTGGGGCTCCCCCAGGTGAATGGGGGCGGGGAGGGCGGGAGGAAGCTGGGAGCACACCTTCGCCATAAGCAGAACGGAGAGCTGACCCTAAGCAGGAGGCAGAGGCCCCCAGGCCCAGGGGGGTGGGCGTGGAGGCCCTGAGCTCAAGGGCCCAGGACCAGTGCAACCTGGCATTTGGGCCACTTTACGAAATGATTATATAAATTAGAATGACTGGTGCTTTCTTAAAAAACAACAACACATGAATCTGATGTAAGCCTTTCGTGGAGGCAGGCAGGTCGGACCTGCAGGGACAGTGCGGCCGCGGAAGCTGCCGCCAAGTGCGGCGTCTGATTGCCTGCTTAAGCTTCCCGCTCTCCCCGCTCTACTGCGTCCTCCTCACAGTTCAGTGCGTGTGTCGGAAAGACATGGCTTTCTAATCTGCCCTTCCTTCTCCCAAACCTGCTGCTCCAGTGCCCAGAACTATACATTTTTAAAATATATATATATATATAATTTTTATTATTGATTTCAGAGAGGAAAGGAGAGGGAGAGAGAGAGAGAGAGAAAAACATCCATGATGAGAGGGCATTATTGACCAGCTGCCTCCTGCACGCCCCACACTGGGGATTGATCCCAAAACCCCGGCATGTGTCCTGACCGGGAATCGAACCCTGACCTCCTGGTTCATAGGTCGACGCTCAACCGCTGAGCCACGCCGGCCGGGCATCGAGATTTCTTCCGTGGCCCTCTGCAGCCCCCGCTGAGCTCTATGCCCCTGGAAGTTTATGCCCCGGTGGCCTTGATACAAGCCGATGGCTCCCAGCCCTTCCCAGGTTCATGTCTCCATCCCTGGCTTCCTCGCTGCCTCCATCAGACGCCCCCTGGGCGGGCTGATTTATGGCTGCATCAGGGAAAACTTCACCCAGGGCGTGAAATACAGTGCCCCGCGCCTGGGGCGCATCTTCCCCGTTATCGGGGGTGGCAAGTGTGTTTATAACCCTGGCGCCAAATCGAAATCAGGGTGATTTGCGCATCAATCTCCCAGATTAAATCGGGGAGGTGCTCTATTGTGGCTGGAAGGTTTGACCTTCGCCGTGCCTTTGGCGGGTCCGACTCGTGTAAGTCCCCTGGACAGTGACCCAGGACCTGTTGGAAAATGCAGCGATAGTGGCCGGAGCTGGGATTACAGCTGCATCAAAAGGAGAGAGAGAGAGAGAGAGAGAGAGGGAGAGAGAGAGAGAGAGAGAGAGAGACAGACAGACAGACTCATGAGCACTGGAGGAGAAGGCAGCATGGTCTTGAAGCAACCCAGATTGCTGGGGCCATTTCTCTACCTCTTCACTGCACCCCTGAACTTTAGAACATGTAGAAAGCAAAACACTGACTCTTGCCCAGCCGGTGTGGCTCAGTGGTCGAGCATTGACGAATGAACCAGGAGGTCAGGGTTTGATTCCCGGTCAGGGCACAGGCCTGAGTTGCAGGCTCGACCCCCTGTGTGGGCCGTGCAGGAGGCAGCAATCCATGACTCTCTCTCACCATTGATGTTTCCATCTCTCTCCCTTTCTCTTCCTCTCTGAAATCAATAAAGACATATTAGAAAGAAAGAAAAAAAGAAAGAGAGAAAGAGAAAGAGAGAGAGAGAGAGAGAGAAAGAGAAAGAAAGAAAGAAAGAAAGAAAGAAAGAAAGAAAGAAAGAAAGAAAGAAAGAAAACAAAAACCCCAAACACTGAATCTTACTGAAGCCGGCCTCAGGTGGGCGTGCAGGCCCTCATCTTGTTTACAATCCCCGGAGCGCAGAGTCCTGTGGGTCAGAGAGGTAATGAAGTTGCTAAAATGACTGGGCCCTCGCTGGTGTGGCTCAGTAGATAGAGCATCGGCCTGTGGACTGAAGGGTCCCAGGTTCGATTCCGGTCAAGGGCACAGGCCCGGGTTGTGGGCTCGATCCCCAGTGGGGGGCGTGCAAGAGGCAGCCGATCAATGGTTGTCTCTCATCATTGATGTTTCTCTCTCTCTCTCTCTCTCTCTCTCTCTCTCTCTTCTTTCCTCTCTGAAATGGATAAAAAAACATATATATATATTTTTTTATTTTTATTTTTATTTTTTTAAATATATTTTATTGAGTTTTTACAGAGAGGAAGGGAGAGAGATAGGAGAGTCAGAAACATCAATGAGAGAGAAACATCGATCAGCTGCCTCCTGCACATCCCCCACTGGGGATGTGCCCGTAACCCAGGCACATGCCCTCGACCGGAATCGAACCCGGAACCCCTCAGTCCGCAGGCCGACGCTCTATCCACTGAGCCAAACCGGTCTCGGCGTTATATATATTTTTTAAAAAAAGTATAAAATGCCTGGGAGAGCGGCACAGGACGGACATCCGTGGAATTGGTCTCATCGCCACGCGGACTGGCTCTCCCTGCCGATGGCGCAGATGGTGGGAGGCGTCCCGAAAACCCTGTCTCCTCTGGCCGCTCTCACACCGTCACCCACAGCCTGGAAGGATGCTGGCGGCATTCACAGCGCCCAGCAGGGTTAAAGGTATTTGGATCGGATCCGTGGAAATTATAGATTTTTAGATCCCCAAGGCTCCGGCGTGGTGGTCAGAGGGTGTATTTAGGGTAAATGTTTTCAAGTCGGGGTTCTACGCCTATAATCTGAGCCCCTCACCGTATACTTAGCCCGCACGTCTTTGGGAAGTAACCGCCTCTCCTTTGAGTCTGCGCCCTTTCCTCGTCCCGGGAGGAAGGTCCGAGGGCTCCTCAAATGGCCCGGCCTGTGCGGCAAATCCCTTTCAGATATGCTAATGTGCGCGGCTGATTATTAAGATAAATACCTTGTGTTGGAAACTGGAGTTAATTATAATCTATGTAATTAGTCGCTGGTCAGCCTAGAAGTTATAATTTATTGTTCCCTAATTTGCATTTATTATCAAAGATATTTCATTTAAAGGAATTACAAAAAATAACCCGATTCGAGTGGTTATGGAGACGGTGGGCATTTAGCAGACTTCAAAACTCTTTTTTTGTTGTTGTTTTTTTGTTCTTCAAGCTTTTCTAAGCCGTCACACACAGTTTCAGGCCGTAGCCCACGACATCAGGAGACGGCGGTGCCGGCTGATTACAAAGCGAGAACGCCCTTTCTGTGAGAAGAAATGACGCAGGTTTCGCTCCCAGGTTGGAGCCCTGGGTGAGCCTGCAGGAGAGGGTGGGCATGGTGCTGAGGGCGTCTTGTGTGTCCTGTGGGGGTGGGGGTAAAGTATTAGGGGCATTTCCTTCCAGGGAATGATTTTTCTTGGACAGCGACACAGACACAGCTTTGATGCCCAGGCAGGTCCTGGTGCCATTGCATGAAGCAGGTCCCCATGAAACATGAGGCAGGTCTCCATGAAGCAGGTCCCCATGAAGCAGGTCTCCATGAAGCAGGTCCCCATGAAGCATGAATCTGGTCTCCATGAAGCATGAAGCAGGTCTCCATGAAGCAGGTCTCCATGAAACAGGTCCCCATGAAGCATGAAGCAGGTCTCCATGAAGCAAGTCTCCATGAAGCAGGTCCCCATGAAACATGAGGCAGGTCTCCATGAAGCAGGTCCCCATGAAGCAGGTCTCCATGAAGCAGGTCCCCATGAAGCATGAATCTGGTCTCCATGAAGCATGAAGCAGGTCTCCATGAAGCAGGTCTCCATGAAACAGGTCCCCATGAAGCATGAAGCAGGTCTCCATGAAGCAAGTCTCCATGAAGCAGGTCCCCATGAGGCATGAAGCAGGTCTCCATGAAGCATGAATCTTGTCTCCATGAAGCATGAAGCAGGTCTCCGTGAAGCAAGTCCCCATGAAGCAGGTCTCCATGAAGCAGGTCCCCATGAAGCAGGTCTCCATGAAGCAGGTCTCCATGAAGCATGAATCTTGTCTCCATGAAGCATGAAGCAGGTCTCCATGAAGCAAGTCCCCATGAAGCAGGTCTCCATGAAGCAGGTCTCATTAAAGCAGGTCTCCATGAAGCATGAATCTTGTCTCCATGAAGCATGAAGCAGGTCTCCGTGAAGCAGGTCCCCATGAAGCAGGTCTCCATGAAGCAGGTCTCCATGAAGCATGAAGCAGGTCTCCATGAAGCAGGTCCCCATGAAGCAGGTCTCCATGAAGCAGGTCTCCATGAAGCATGAAGCAGGTCCCCATGAAGCAGGTCTCCATGAAGCAGGTCCCCATGAGGCATGAAGCAGGTCTCCATGAAGCATGAATCTTGTCTCCATGAAGCATGAAGCAGGTCTCCGTGAAGCAAGTCCCCATGAAGCAGGTCCCCATGAAGCAGGTCTCCATGAAGCAGGTCTCCATGAAGCAGGTCTCCATGAAGCAGGTCTCCATGAAGCATGAATCTTGTCTCCATGAAGCATGAAGCAGGTCTCCATGAAGCAAGTCCCCATGAAGCAGGTCTCCATGAAGCAGGTCTCATTAAAGCAGGTCTCCATGAAGCATGAATCTTGTCTCCATGAAGCATGAAGCAGGTCTCCGTGAAGCAGGTCCCCATGAAGCAGGTCTCCATGAAGCAGGTCTCCATGAAGCATGAAGCAGGTCTCCATGAAGCAGGTCCCCATGAAGCAGGTCTCCATGAAGCAGGTCCCCATGAAGCAGGTCTCCATGAAGCAGGTCCCCATGAGGCATGAAGCAGGTCTCCATGAAGCATGAATCTTGTCTCCATGAAGCATGAAGCAGGTCTCCGTGAAGCAAGTCCCCATGAAGCAGGTCCCCATGAAGCAGGTCTCCATGAAGCAGGTCTCCATGAAGCATGAAGCAGGTCTCCATGAAGCAGGTCTCCATGAAGCAGGTCTCCATGAAGCATGAATCTTGTCTCCATGAAGCATGAAGCAGGTCTCCATGAAGCAAGTCCCCATGAAGCAGGTCTCCATGAAGCAGGTCTCCATGAAGCATGAAGCAGGTCTCCATGAAGCAGGTCCCCATGAAGCAGGTCTCCATGAAGCAGGTCCCCATGAAGCAGGTCTCCATGAAGCAGGTCCCCATGAGGCATGAAGCAGGTCTCCATGAAGCATGAATCTTGTCTCCATGAAGCATGAAGCAGGTCTCCGTGAAGCAAGTCCCCATGAAGCAGGTCTCCATGAAGCAGGTCCCCATGAAGCAGGTCTCCATGAAGCAGGTCTCCATGAAGCATGAAGCAGGTCCCCATGAAGCAGGTCTCCATGAAGCAGGTCCCCATGAAGCAGGTCTCCGTGAAGCAGGTCCCCATGAAGCAGGTCTCCATGAAGCAGGTCCCCATGAAGCAGGTCTCCATGAAGCATGAAGCAGGTCTCCATGAAGCAGGTCTCCATGAAGCAGGTCCCCATGAAGCAGGTCTCCATGAAGCAGGTCTCCATGAAGCAGGTCCCCATGAAGCATGAAGCAGGTCTCATTAAAGCAGGTCTCCGTGAAGCTCCGCATGCTTCCCCAACGTGCCATTTTCGTGTTCCTGGATCAGATGCCTGTTCTGTTACTACTCGGGGCTCCCTCAGCCACTCGGGGGCCCCCACAATGCCAGGTACGGTGCTGAGCATTGGTACCAGGATCTCTCTTCATGGAACCCTGACATGGCTGCCCATTTTATGGATGAGTACAGCAAGGCTCAGATACATGCACTCCCCTATGGCCCTTGGTGCATGGCAGTGCTCACAGGGGTGCCTCCAGGTCAAGGGAACCTGCAAGAATTTCCAGGACCCCAGTAGACACAGCCACGTTGGCTCTTGTGACGAGGACTGGCTGTTTCCGTGAGTTTGTAGCAGCGATTCCTCTGCATTCTGGGGTCCTCTGCTGTTTCCAGGCCTCGCTCCCCTGACCATGAGCTCCCCACACAGTGGCCAGGCGGGCCGAGACTTTACTCTGTTACTCATGCGGGACCAGTACCGTAGCTGCCACATGCTAGACATTCAATAAACATTGTTGAAACACGGAACCTTATCCAGAGCCAGGACTGGATGTGGCAGGAGAACACAGGCAGTGGTCGCCCCAGGGTCTTGGCGTATGTCCTTTCTCTGCTCGGTGACCTTGGGAACACCATCTCACCCCTGTGGACTTCGTCCCCCGAGCCTGTCAATCAAACCCTCCTGTCAGTCAAACCAGCTCTGCTTTGCAGGGCTGGGAAGATGCTCATGGGCTCTCATGGGACTTTTGAAATGTGAGAGCTGTGAGATGGACTTGAACAATGCAAGGAAAGGTAGGCGGTCCTCGAATTGGCGGTAGAAACGATTTCCAGAAAATATGCTGCAATTTGTTTTCTCTCTTAGAAATTTAAAAACACCTTCCAAACCAACTCTTGGACGCAGACGTCAAAACTGACATCGTAAACTACTTATAAGTTCATGGCACCGCGTACCAGAACCTAGGGGCTGGGTCCAAATGAATAGAGAACCATCTGTAGCCACAATGGGCTTATGAAAACGGAAGATGGAAAATGCACTTTCTGAACATTCAACTGAAGGAGCTGAAAACAAACGCTATTGCCAATACCAACATTCACATGGGTGAGTACACACACACGCACACACACACACGCACGCACACATGCACACACACAGGAAACAACATTTTAAAAAAATATATATTTTTTATTTCAGAGAAGAAGGGAGAGAGAGAGAGAGAGAGAAACATCAATGATGAGAGAGAATCATTGACCGGCTGCCTCCTCCACGCCCCTCCACTGGGGATCAAGCCCACAACCCGGGCATGTGCCCTGACCGGGAATCGAACTCTGACCTCCTGGTTCATAGGTCAATTCTTCACCCCTGACCCACTCCAGCCAGGCAAGAGAACAATTTCCAAGTGCATTTTTTTCCCCATAGGAAAGTCTAAGATAGTGAGATAGTGAGATACATCTGTACCAGGAGATTGTTTAACAGTGATCGCCGGTTCATGCATTTTCCACTGGCCGGTAACGTGTAGTGTGCATTGGCCTGTGCAGAGCATGAAGCTCTCCAAGGGTGTGGTCATTCTATGGCAGCCGATCATGCTTTGTTTTGTCTAGGCCGTTTTGGGGAACATGCCCGTGGAAGAGGAAGAAGGGGATGGCGGAGAGAGCAGAGGGCGTGCCCTTGACCGCATGAAGAAGCAGTTTGCACCGTATGGTGTCGGCACAGAGGAGGGCATCAGGGAGACCTGGGGCAAGAAGGCCCCTCAGCCGGCGGCCGGCATTTCCAGGGCCAGAGGGAGGCTTCGGGGGAAGGAGTGCCTCGTCCTTTCTGCTGCTACTTGATAGTTGGTGTGATGACTCATCGGAGGCCAGATTCTCGGCTCCCCAGGGCCTCTTCCAAACAGGATGCTGGAGACGGAAGACCAGTGGCAAGTCCTGTCTGGGGGACGGCGCAGAAGGTCCCAAACACGACATCTTCACGTGGGACCCAACTCTGGTGCCTGCTCACAACAGCCCCTTAGAGAATGGGGGTCCCCCCCCCATTACCTTGACACTCTCAGGACGGTGCGCATACCCCACCTCCTGCCAAGGCGGAGGCATGAGGAAACGGGTAGCTTCCCAAGCCAAACTCTTCTGGACCACACCCGCCAAGGACGAGTGTCAGGGGCCCTGGGGTGCCTGCGAGTCTCCCTCTGCATTAGACACACCCTGGGGTGCTGGCATCTTTAACCTTATGTGTCCAACACGCTCTCCACTGAGCATGTTGTTCAGCCTCTGGAAACTTTGCTTGTGGTTTGTGTCTTTGATCCGTAACATGGGTAACATGGCAGTGTTTGCCCGTCTTAGGGTGTGCAGGCTGCTAAAACAACAGAGCCCAGACCCGCTGGCTTAGAAACAACAGGCATTTATTTCTCCCAGTTCTGGAGGCTGAAAATCCAAGATCGGACCCCAGCAGGGTTGGCTGAAGGCCCTCTTCTGGTGACTTGATTTCTTGTATCTTTATGTGGTGGAAGGGAGTAGAGGGAGGGAAGGGAGCTCTCTGGGGTCTCTTGCATAAGGGCACTAATCCCAGCCATGAGAGCCCCACCCTCAGGACCTAATCACCTCCCTGTGGCCCCACCCACCTTCTAATATTACCAGCTTGGGGGTTAGGATTTCAACAAGTGAATTTGGAGAAGACACAAGCATTCAGACCCTAGCACTGGCTCTGTGGTAAGTTCTCCATGAGGAAATTGTGTAAAACATTCAGATTCATGCCTGCTGTACGCCAAAACTCACACTAACTGGTAGCTCTACCTGCCAGTGTTCTCATTTGCAAAACAGGATCAACAATACCCGTCCCATCCTACGTGGGAAGGGAGTTTAAATCTATAAGGTTGAGTCCTGTGAAATAGTCAATATATATATTTTTAAAAATCTATCTTTATTGATTTCAGAGAGGAAGGGAGAGAGAGAGACAGAAACATCAGTGATGAGAGAGAATCATGGATCGGCTGCCTCCTGCATGCCCCCTACTGGGGATCCAGCTTGGAACCTGGGTCTGTGCCCTGACCGGGAATCGTACCGTGACCTCCTGGTTCATAGGTCGAGGCTCAACCACTGAGCCATGATGCCCGGGCAATAGTCACTATTTGATTACTTTTAACTAAACAGCAATTTCATATGGGTCAGTCGGATGAAACGTGGCCTGTCCGTTCACAGCTGTAGAGACTCATAACTAACTGTAAATGGGACTGTTACTTTATTCCCTCTCTGCTCCCCAGCTCCCCAGCTCCCCAGCTCCCCAGCTCCCCAGTTCCCCAGCTCCCCAGCTCCCCAGCTCCCCAGCTCCCCAGTTCCCCAGCTCCCCAGCTCCCCAGCGCAGGCACACCTCAGAGAAGCAACAAGATGGAATTAGGGCCTTTTTCTCTCTCTCTGTTTCACTTTCTCCTCTCCCCTCCCTCTCCCCCCCAACTTGCCCATACCCCTCTGTCACAGAGTGCAGTAGGGGCAAGCTTTGTGAATCAGACGTAGCCCATAGAAGACAGTAGGCTTGCTATTTTCTGGGTTAAGTTGTTAATTGAT
Organism: Myotis nattereri; assembly: GCF_964212035.1. Classification (NCBI taxonomy): domain Eukaryota; kingdom Metazoa; phylum Chordata; class Mammalia; order Chiroptera; family Vespertilionidae; genus Myotis; species Myotis nattereri. The sequence goes on from NC_138090.1 coordinate 3,329,929, forward strand.
TTGATAATTGCCTGGGAGACACACACAAGACAGACACATACGCAAAACCAATGTCAGGCCACACACTCTCCCTTGACAGTGAGATGAAGATGTCTGAGTTATTGGAACTCCGATGTCACCTGGAAGAGTAAGAGGAGGAACCAGGGGAGGAAAGAAGGGAGTGAGCCAGTGTGGGAGGTGGCGTGGGGGCGGGCGGGGCAGGGAGAGGCAGGCCATCCCTCTTGGTTATCAAGCGAAATGACTCCCCAAATATGACAATAAATCACCATGGGAATCAATCCGACGGGAGGCCACTGCTCCACGCTGATAATGCATCAATCAATATTTAATGTTTACACTTTAATTAATCCCCACACCGGAAGCCTGCGCGCAGTGACAAAAACAAAGAGACGAGAAATAAAACACCTTTCGTATCAAGGAGCGGCGAGAGCCCTGCCCGTCTGGTGGCTTCGGCTGGGCCTGATGTGTGGATCACCTTGGGCCCCGGCGGCCTCCCAGTCACATCTGGATGCAGAGCGGGGGTGGGGGAGGGGCCGGGAGGTGTCCGCATCCGGCGGGGGAGACGGTGACATCCTAGGAACTGCTCTGCGGAGCATGGATCCCAGAGAAGGCAGAACAAGGCTGGAGCGAATATTGGATTCTGAATGTGGGTGACATCTTCCCCCCAGAAAAGACTGCTGCCTGCAGAGCCTGGTCTATAACTCTGGGCCATTTTTGCGTCCCCCCCCCTCCTTTGTTTTTGTTGTTGTTTATTAATTTATTTTTGTTACTCCTCACCTGAGGCTATTTTTTCAATGTTTGTTGTTGTTGTTGTTTGTTGTGGGGAGAGAGTGGAAGAGAGAGAGAAAGACAGGGAGGAACATCAGTGTGAGAGAAACACATCAATGGGCTGCCTCCTGCACATGCCCCGGCCAGGTCCCTGGCCTGGGAGGAGCCTGCAACCGCCATAGGTGCCCTGGGCCAGAATCGAACCCAGGACCCTTTGGCGCACAGGCCAACGCTCTATCCACTGAGCCAAACCGGCCAGGGCCCCCTCTGTGTTGAAGAGTCCAAGTGTTGTCTTGGACACACGGGTCTCGGGCCTGGTCTCTAACATCCACGGCCCATCAGCATGTTGTCCAGCCTCTGCCCTTCCTCTTCCCAAGCCCTAAAAATGTCCCCACACCCCCCACCAATTCCAGTCCGTGCACAGCTGCACGCGGACCCCCACACCCCCCACCAATTCCAGTCCGTGCACAGCTGCACGCGGACCCCCACACCCCCCACCAATTCCAGTCTGTGCACAGCTGCACGCGGACCCCCACACCCCCCACCAATTCCAGTCTGTGCACAGCTGCACACGGACCCCCACACCCCCCACCAATTCCAGTCCGTGCACAGCTGCACGCGGACCCCCACACCCCCCACCAATTCCAGTCCGTGCACAGCTGCACGCGGACCCCCACACCCCCCACCAATTCCAGTCCGTGCACAGCTGCACGCGGACCCCCACACCCCCCACCAATTCCAGTCCGTGCACAGCTGCATGCAGACCCCCACACCCCCCACCAATTCCAGTCCGTGCACAGCTGCATGCGGACCCCCACACCCCCACCAATTCCAGTCCGTGCACAGCTGCATGCAGACCCCCACACCCCCCACCAATTCCAGTCCGTGCACAGCTGCACGTGGAGCTACCAGAGCGGTGGTTGACTAGTTGGCTGCCTACTTACTACACTTTGTAGACGTTTCAAAGGAGCAGATATTTCGGGGGGCGTTGCAGATTTCTTTGGATATTTTCGAGCCAGTGCCGTAGGTTTTGGGTCTCAACATTTTGCAGGTCTTGCAAAGCTCCGAGGCTGTAAACACAGGGAAATAGGTTTCTAGGTGAGAAACGGGCTCTGTGGACAACGCTGGATTTTGACCCTCCAAAATTGCTAAGCTGCCCGGCCGCCATGGCTCAGTGGTTGAGCCTCGACCTCTGAACCAGGAGGTCAGGGTTCGATTCCCAGTCAGGGCACAGGCCCGGGTTGCAGGCTCCATCCCCAGTGTGGGGCGTGCAGGAGGCAGCCGATCCATGATTCTCTCTCATCATTGATGTTTCTCTCTCTCCCTCGCCCTCTCTGAAATCAATAAAAAATATTTTTTAAAAAATTGCTAAGCTTTGCCTTCTTTGGAGTATGGCAGTGAGGTAAGGATAATAGAAGGAGAAAGGCCGGGAGCCTTGGTGGGGTGGCTCAGAAGTAGGTGCTAAGATAAGAAGTTGAGAGGAAGTGGCTTATATAGGAGGTGAGGCAGGAAGAGACAGGCGGCCCTCCAAAGGGGAGCTTGTCAGTGTGGGGACATGGGACTCAGAGCAGAAGACTCGATTTGGGGTGAAGTCTCCTGAAGGCGTGGAAGCCGTGTTTATCCACCAGCTCTCGCTCTGCTGTTAGTCGAGGGCTGCGATTTTGGGCTGAAATGTTGTAAAGGGGTCTATGAAGTTGAGGCCACTGTTTCATTATGTATGTTCACTCTAGATGACCTGTCACTGACATGCGTGGGGTATTCGAATCCCCTGCTATTATTGCATCATGAGGACTTCTCCCTTTATGTCGACTAGTAATTGCTTTATGCATTTAGGTGCTTGTATGCTGGGTGTATCGGTATTGGCCACGGTTATAGCCTCTTCTTGGGGTGACCCCTTTATAAACATGCCCTTCTTTGTCTTTTAAAAACGTATTTTAGCATCTCTTTTGTCTGATAGGAATATTGCTACCCCAGCTTTCTTCTTTCTTTTCTTTCTTATGGGATTTAGTCCATTTTATTTACAGCTTGTTTTTTTTTTGTTTTTACATTTCAGAGTATTATACAATTACATTTTGTCATTTTCTGACCTGCAAATAGATACCTTAAACGGAAATATATTTTTTTAAAGTTATCAAATTAAGTACATCCCAAAGGAAATAATTACACATACGACAATTAATTCACAAAAGTGTAATTCATCAGGACCTACCCTAAGAATTTAGGAACAGCCAGTTAGGGGAAATCTGACCACATTTAGCAACCAACTATTTATATATCCAAAGACAAACAAACCTATCTGAACTCCCAAGCCAGAAGTTTGAAAGTTTTTGTTAAACCCTCCCTGAACAGAGGAGAGCAAGTGCTGGCTCAAGCCTAGCCGGCCTTGACAATCCTAGTCCCAGACATGGCTCGTTCCCCAGTCCGCAGCTGAACAGCAAGCACCTCAGGGTGTCAAACACCTACATACAGCTTTCTTTCCTTTTCTATTTGCGTAGAATATATTTTCTCACCCCTTCCCTCTCCGTCTGGATGTGTCTTTCGATTTGAAGTGAGACTCTGGTAAGCAGCGTATAGATGGGTCACGCTGTTTAACCCATTCAGCCACCCGAGGCTCAAAAATCTATTTACATCTAAAGTAATTATTGATAGGCATTTCCTTATTGCCACTTTGTTCATTTTTTTTGTTGTTGTTTTGGTTGTTTTTATAGTTGTCCACTGTTCTTTTCCTCTTCTCTTGATCTCTTCCCTTGTGGTTGGCTGTTTCTCTGGAGTGTTTTGTTTGGGATCCCTTCTCTTTGATCTTTGTATATCTTATGTAGGTTGTTGGTTTGTGGTTACCCTGAAGTTTATGTATTTCATTCGTTGTCTATAGCAGTCTCTTTTAAGAGGATAGGCATTTAAGTTTGAATATATTCTATTCGGGTTACATTTTCACACACCCGTCCATGCTTTATGTTATTGGTGTCGTATTTTATTTATTTTATTTTATTTTTTTAAAAAAATATATATATTATTTCAGAGAGAAAGGGAGAGGGAGAGAGAGATAGAAACATCAATGATGAGAGAGAATCATTGATCAGCTGCCGTCTGCACACACCCCACTGGGGATCGAGCCCACAACCCAGGCTTCCTTTGCGATTGTCTCAGCTTTAACTTTTGTCATTTTAACTATAATATGCCCTAGGGTGGGTCTCTTTGAGTTCACCTTGTTTGGAACTCTCTGTGCTTCCTGGACCTGGCTGTCTGTTTCCCAGGTTAGGAAAATTTTCAGCCATTATTTCCTTATTTTTAAAAAAATATTTTTTATTGATTTTTAGAGAGACAGGAAGGGAGAGAGATAGAGTGATGGAAACATCAATGAGAGAGAAACTTCGTCAATTGGCTGCCTCCTGCACGCCCCCTACTGGGGATCGAGCCTGCAAACCCGGCATGTGCCCTGACCAGGAATCAAACCAGTGACCTCTTGGTTCCTGGGTCAATGCTCAACTCACTGAGCCACACCAGCTGGGCTCCGCCATTATTTCTTTAAATAAAGTTTCTGTTTTGTTTCTTCTCCTTCTTGGATCCTTGCGTTGCAAATGTTTGAGCCCTTGGTGGTATCCCAGAGGTCCCTTCAGCCATGCTCGGTTTGTTTGATTCTTTTATTTCTCTCTGTTGTGCTGATTGGCTGATTCCCACCAGTCCATCTCCCAGGTCCCTGGCCTGTATCTTGTGTTCGTGAACCTACGGTCCTCCCTTCTCGGGAGCTTGTCATGTCAGTCACGGTATCCTCCAGGTCCGCGTGGCTCCTTCTCGCACTCTCTAACTCTTCGTAGAAGTTCTCCCAGGTTCCCCTGTTTCACGCTCAGGTTTGGTGAGCACCTGGACGGCCGGTTCTTTGACTTATTCATCAGGAAACCTCCTCATTTCTGTTTCTTTGGGGTTTTCCCGGGGGTTTTCCTTGTTTCTTCACTTGAGAGCGAGTTTTCTGTCTTTTCATTTTGTTTGACTTTCTACGTTTGTTTACCTGAATGAGACCAAGTAGCTGCCTCTCCATCTCGGAAAAGCGGCCTTTCCTGGAGCAGCTTCCTGTGGACCGTGTGCTGGGCGGGTTGGCAGGATGATCGGCGCTGAGCGGGTCCCCAAGGGGCCTGGGCGCGGCCTACCGGCCGGAGCAGCTGTGGGTGGGGGGCAGGTGTGCGTGGTCATGTCCTGCTGCCCCTGCCTGCCCGCTTTGGGGCTGAAATGAGCTCAGGTGATGCATCCTTGCAGCAGGTCAGAGCCCCGCCCTGCGGGGGGTGGGGGGTGGAGGGGGATATACACCAGGTGCCCAGAGCACCCGGACCCTGGAGAACCCCGGCAGTCCCAGCCGTCTCTGCACAGCCTCTCTGGTTGTTGAACCGAAAGCGGTCCCATGTAGACGCGGCCTCTGCGCAGGCGCTGTGTGCCGGGCGGTTTGGGAAGCTGCTTGGAGCAGGCGCTTCCGGTGCGGGAGCAGCAAGGGGGGTCACCTGGGCCGGAGCAGCAGGTGGGCCGGTGTGCATGGCGATGGCAGCGTCCGCGCCCTCTGCTCGGGCGGAGGCCCCGGGCGTGTCGCTGTGAGCCTGCGGGGACCGGCAGGTAGGTGGGCCGCATACGGCCGAGCCTTCGGAGGGAGGTGGCGGGTCGGGACCTTGGGGCGCGCGCCTGCTCCTCTGGCGGGGACTCCCCGACGCTCCCGAGGGCTCCCCGGTTCCCAGGCGTCTCTGTCCGTCTCTCCCTCTTGTTTGTTGTCAGAGGCTGTTCACTGAGCGTTCGGTGGTCTCGCGGGAGGAATTGCTACCTGGACACGCGCGTTTTTTTGAGTTTGCCTCTGGGAGGGCAGGTTGCCAATGTCTGGAGACGTTTTCGGTCATGCCAGGGTGTGTGTGTGTGTGTGGGGGGGGGGGGGGGTTCTTGCATCTAGTGGGTAGAGGCTAAGCGATGCATCTAAGCACCGTAGAATGCACATGGCCGTCTCCCACAATAATTGTCTGGCCCCCAATGTCCATAGCACCAAAGCTGAGAAACCGGGCACCAAGCAGTGAAAGAAGTAAAATCCTGCGCTGGCATATCTCCGCCACAGGGGGTCACTGTTGAAGATTAATCCGGTGCAGTCTGGTGACTGCCGGTGGTGGTAGGCATCGCTGCTGGTACCTAGTGATGCCCGGATGAGCTCTTGTAGTTCACATTGTTCACATGTTCGCATGTTATTTCCGAAAGTTCAGCAGCTGAGCCCGGGACACTGGGCCTGAGGTGCTTCTATTTTAGCCAGATATGCAGTAGCCAAAGGCTCTGAACTTTGCCTCCGGAGCAAAGTTAACCCTAGAGCAGTGGTTCTCAACCTTCCTAATGCCGCGACCCTTTAATACGGTTCCTCATGTTGTGGTGACCCCCAACCATAAAATTATTTTCGTTGCTACTTCATAACTGTAATTTTGCTACTGTAAACAATATGTAATTATATATGTGTTTTCCGATGGTCTTAGGTGACCCCTGTGAAAGGGTCATTAGACCCCCAAAGGGGTCGCGACCCACAGGTTGAGAACCGCTGTTTTAAGAATCCTCGTTCTTAGAAAATATCTGGATTTCCACGTGGCAGGGAGGGGGAGCCAGGTGTATTTATAGAAACCTGGGGCTGAGTTTTTCCATTCTCTCTTGGACGGAGGGCAAGGCTTAAGGACGGGTTAGGGGTGCAAGTGTCTTGCCCGGCCGGTGTGGCTCAGTGGTTGAGCGTCGATCCATGAACCAGGAGGTCACGGTTTGTTCTATTCCCCGTCAGGGCACGTGCCCGGGTTGCAGGCTCGATTCTCAGTAGGGGGCGTGCAGGAGGCAGCCGATCCATGATTCTCTCTCATCATTGATGTTTCTGTCTCTCTCTCTCTCCCTCTCCCTTCCTCTCTGAAATCAATCAAAATAAATAGAAAAGATTTTTAAAAAGAAAAAGGGGAAAATGTCTGGAGTTGGCTCGGGCCCAGGAGACCAAGGCCCATCGGGCGTGCCCTCTGTGGCCAGCCTGGGGGGAGCGTGGTCTGGCCCCCAGTGAGGAGGATGTACAAGGGTGGCCATGGGCCAGGTGGAACCAGGACCTTCCTGTTTGGAAGGGATGATAGCACTTTCCTAGAAACCCTGGTGCGAGTCAGTAGCCCGCCGCTGTCATTGTTATCATCGCCGTGATGTGTCCCTTGAGCGGTGTCTGTTTCTAAGCGTATCCCCCCCTCTGCTGTCTTCACAGCCCTCGCCTAGGGCCTGGCCTGCTAACTTGGCTGTGAAAAGAATAACAACCAACGCCGAGACGCCAACGTTTTAAGACTCGGGTTATTTGTCCCAGGCCGTGTGCTAAGCACGTTAGGCACAGCGCTTTGTTCCATGCATTCAACCACCCCCAGGACAGAGGCCACACCCCCCAGAACAGAGGCCACACCCCCCAGAACAGGCCACAACCCTCCCAGAACGGAGGCCACACCCCCCAGAACAGAGGCCACACCCCCCGGAACAGAGGCCACGGCACCCCAACGAAAGAGAGGCCGCGAGAGCCCTCATTTTCAACGTGAGGAAACCCAACCCCAGTGGCTTGGCCAACGTGTCCGCTCGGGCCCTTCCCAGCATCTCAGATGCACTTGGGTTCGAATGTGGATCGGATCCTGGTGACATTTCTCCGGAACTGAAGTGCCTTCGGCGAGGCTTTTTCCACGTGCCCCAGGGCAGAGGCTCCCGCGGTGAAGGTCAGACCCCGGGAAGAAGGAGGGAGCGAGGGAGTGGGCGTGTGCTGTCCCATCAGAACTTGGACTGGTCCTGGCGATGGGTAGGTTGGCGTCCTCCTGTGTTCCACCCCTCAGGTAGTAATGTCTGCTACGTGCTTGTTGAAGGCTGTCCTTCCCCAACTTGCCAAGGACGAGGTCTGGAGGGTCAGGACAGAGGAAGGCTTATGCTCTGTAATCCCAGTGAGCACCGCCAGGAAACCATACTCTCAGCTTTCTTCCTCCCTTCCTTCCTCCTTCCCTTCCTTCCTCCTTCCCTCCCTCCCTCTGCACTTCCTTCCTCCCTTCTATGATCTATCTACCATCTACCTATTAATATTAAATACTAGAGGCCCAGCGTGCAAAATTGTGCAGCTCCGCCCACCCAAGTACGCCTCGCTGACCTGCCCACCCAGGTGCGCCTCGCTGGCCCCGCCCACCGCATGCACCTCGCCGGCCCCGCCTACCGCATGCGCCTCGCTGGCCCCGCCCACACGCGTGCACCTTCCCACGCCCACCTGCGTGCGCTCGCCGTGCCCCACCCACCCACGTAATCCTCAACGTGCCCCGCCCACCTACGTGCACCTCACCACACTCCGCCCACCCATGTGGCCTCGCCGACCCGCCCACCCAGGTGCGCCTCGCTGGCCCCGCCCACCGCATGCACCTCGCCGGCCCCGCCTACCGCATGCGCCTCGCTGGCCCCGCCCACACGCGTGCGCCTTCCCACGCCCACCTGCGTGCGCCTCGCCGTGCCCCACCCACCCACGTAATCCTCAACGTGCCCCGCCCACCCACGTAATCCTCAATGTGCCCCGCCCACCTACGTGCGCCTCACCACACTCCGCCCACCCATGTGGCCTCGCTGGCCCCGCCCACCGCATGCGCCTAGCCAGGCCCGCCTTCCAGCTACCCGCCTTGCTGCAACCAGAGCCTGTGGGCCGCGGGGGAGGGACCGGGAGGTGCTCCATGCGCCGCATGGTGACCGGTCATTTGGTCATTTTGGTCGTGATGCCTCTTGGCCTTTTATTATTATGATTTTTTATACAAAACCCGCCCACCTGCTGGGATTGCATTTGCTGTCCTGGGCGGCGGCCTCGGTGCTGGGGTCCTGATGGTGAGGAGTGGCCACCTCCTGTGGGAAGCAATGGCACCCATGTGAGAACGCCCCGGCCTGTCCCTTTCCCACCCGGGAGGGGTAGCAGATGTCCTCTGGGGGACTGAGGTGACAGCTGAGGGCCTGACCTGTTGGATCTCCTTCCTTCCTTACGGCCAGGCCTCACCCCTTCACCCCTCTACCTCCTGCTCCCTGCAGAGACCAGGCCTGACTTGGTCTTTGATTCTTCCAGTTCCTTCATATCACCATTTGGCCCGCAAACATGAATCCAGACTTTGCCCCTGGATGACGCCTCCAGAGAAATGGGGTTCTTCCCTGGGTCAGGTCCGGGGGGCCACACGCTGAAGGAGGGGGATGGAGTAAGAAGCAGGGCGGGGGTCCCCCATGGGGTGGGGAAGGCCGAGCAGAGCCCCGAGTTCCGGGCCGCTGCTCCTTTCCGCGGGCCTGGGCAATCAAGGCTCGATGGTGCTAATAAACCCTCTGACCTTCATTTCCCAGGAAGCCAGACATTCACATTCCCCTCTTGTAATTTGTCCCCAGGCGCCCCCGCTGCTGGTTAGGGAGAGGCTGGTGTGCGGATGCCCCGGGGAGCTCGCCCCCGTCCCACCTGTTAAATTCCCAGGCCTCCCGCACGGGTTGTGTGCGGGTCGGTCGCGGAGCAGATACCTGCAGGGGCACTGGCGCTCTCTAATCAGTCCGCATCCTGCCCCCCTCCTCTCCGTGGGCTTCTGAGTCTCTTGCTGAGCTCCCTTGAATGGCAGAGAAAGAAATAGTTTTTATCTTTTAAAATTTTAACCTCATGCCCAGTTTTGTCTTGCTCCCCGAGGAATCAGCTTGGAGACGTGGTAAACCCAGATCCTATTTTTGGGGCATTAAAAATGTGAGGCGTTCTTTTTTTTTTTTTTTAGTGATGCTCAAGAATTTCTGATAGCGCAAGAGAGGAAACGCCATTCAGTTGCTATAAAACGGTGCTTGCGACAAGCCGATTCTGGCTCTGGAGGTTTGTAACTATAACGTTTTTAGACTAAAAACAGTGGGTTCTAGGAAGCCAATAGGAAAATGGCCGACGCCCTTATTCTAAAGGGTGACCCCCCTCCCCCCCTTGGCTAACAAGGGTCACGCTTTGTTAAGGATGGCACAGTGAGCAGCTCTGTGGGCCCCAGCACGCCTGGCAAAGAGTCTACTGCAGACCTGACTCATGTTGCTGCCATGGCGGGGTAATTAAGTCATTTCAAGAGTCTGTTTCCAAATATTAGACATAAACCACCGCGCTGGCCCAGGCAAGGATGTTAAAAATTAAGTCCTGGTCAAACCTCCCGTGGTTAGAGACAGAATAAGGAATGGAGTGGGTGTCTTGGTCAACATGTAGGAAAAGAGCCCGCATTCCGACAGGAGGCCAAGCCGTGATGACTTGTTTCTGCGCGTTTAGAAAAACCTCCCAGAAGCACTGCAGCTCGGAGCGAGCGAGTCTTTGAAACAGAGAGGCAGGCAGGGACGGAGGCGTTCTTTTCTTTCCCGAGGCCCAGTCACACACCGCCCCCGGGTTTTACGGGGGGACCTAGGATTTTAAATACCAGAGGAGACCTCCTGCGCCCTCTGCTTTTACCCGCGTGTCTGTCTGTCAAACCCGAGGCACCCCATAAATTCCTGTCACATGGCCTTTCCCATTAGTAACAGAAAATGGAATTTAGGGCCGGTTTATAGGGTGACATGGTTATGGCTGACAAATTACCCGGTGCCCAGAGCCTGTTGGCGTGCTGATGGAGTCCCGTGGACATTGTCTACAAAAGGAGCTCGGGCAGCGCTGGGTCCCGGGGGTGCCCGCGGTGTCGAGAGGGGTGGAGCCTGGGGCTGAGCTACCCCGCGGGGTGGCCACTTGGAGAGACATAATGAGTGTGCCCCCTAAGCCTGGCTTTTAAAAGGCCAGTGCCATCCCATGCTCGGCATGGAGAGAAGAACCTGCTTAGTCCTGGGACAATAGAACGGAAATCTGGAGGACATTTCGAGATCCTTCTATGAAACCCACATGTTTCCCAGAGCGGACTGAGGGCCAGAGAGAGGAAGGGACTGGAGGAAGGGCCTATGGGGGTTTGTGGCAGCATTGCAAGTCTCCGGTTTCCCAGTTTAGTGTTGCTTCCGTGGTAATGACCTAAGAAACCATGCTGCCTCATCTATTTGTAGGCAGACACAGCATTCTGAAATCATCCACCTGGTCATCCCATCCATCCGTCTGTCCGTCCGTCCGTCCATCTGTCCATTTGTCCACCCATCTATCTAACCATCTGTCCATCCGTCCATCCATCCATCCATTGTCCGTCCATCTGTCCACCCACCCATCCATCCATCCATCCATCCATCCATCCATTTGTCCATCTGTCCATTCGTCCACCCATCCATCTATCCATCTATCTGTCCATCCATCCATCCATCCATCCATCCATCCATCCATCCGTCTGTCCATCTGTTCATCTGTCTGTCTGTCCATCCATCTGTTCGTCCATCCATCCAACCATCCATCCAATCAGCCATCTATCCATCTGTCCATCCATTCATCCATCTTTCCATCCATCCATCCACTCATCCATCCATCCATCCATCCATCCATCCATCATCCATCCAATTAAAATGACATGTACTAACTATCTTTTATATTTTGGGCATTCTGGGTCCTTGGGACAAGAAGGAAAGACGCCATCTATGTCCTCAAGAAGCAGGTCACAATACAGTGTGAGGAGCGCCCCGCGGACGGGTTGCTCAGTTTCCTGTGGGGATGAGGAGGGGATGGGCTGACATCCAATCGGAGGACATCAAAGATGGCAGCACCTAGGCGGAACTGTGACACTTGGGCTGAGTCTCGAGGGCCAGGAAGGGGGGACCCCCAACTTTGTTCTTCTTTTTCAAAATGATTCAGGCGATTTGAGTTGCTTTCCCTTTTTTATGCACATTTTGGAATCAGCTTGTCAGTCTCTACAAACACATGGGTACAGTACTTTTTCTGTAAGGTAAGTAGTAACGTCTGCTGTCTCGTTCCTGGTTTTAGTGACTTGAATTTCCTTCCTTCCTTTTTTTGCTCCTTCTAGCTAGAGGCTTGTCAATTGTGATGATCTTTTCAAAGAAACAATCTTGGGCTTCATTGATTTTTCTCTGTCCTATTCTCTAGGACTTTCCACTCTGATCTTCATTATTTCCTTCCTTCGGCTTGCTTTGGGTTTGTTTTCAGTTTGTTGTTTGTTTGTTTTTTTTTCCAGTTTCTCAAACTGGAAGTTGAGGCTATTGATTTGAGATCTTTCTTCCTTTTTAATTCGCAGATTTCCCTCTCAGCGCCGATGTCGCTGCGTCCCATACATTCTGGTATGTTGTCTTTCCATGTTCATTCATCTCAGAGTATTTTCTAATTTCCCTTGTGGTTTTTGTTGTTGTTGTTGACCGTGGTTTAATTAGAAGAGGGCTGTTTAGCTGCCACACATGTACACATTTTTCACATTTATTTTGGTTACTGATTTCTAATTTCATCCCGTCATGGTTAGAGAATATACTTTGTGTGGTTTTAGTACTGTTGCATTTATTGAGGCTTGTTTTGTGGCCTAACGTACGGCCTGTCCAGAGACTGCCCCAGGTACACTGGAGGAGAATGTACCTTCTGTTGGTGGTGGAATGCTCTGTAGATGTCTGTGAGGTCTATAGCTTAGAATGCTGTTTCAAGTCTTCTGTCTCCTTGCTGATGGTCTGTCTAATTCTTCCATTCACAACAGAAAGTGAAATACGGAGGTCCTCGCCTGTCACGGTTGACTTGTCTATTTTTTTCTTCGATTCCGTCGGTTTCTGCATCATACATTTTGGGGCTCTGTTGTTAGGCGCGTGCATGTTGATGTTGTTACGTCTCCCCGTCGGATTGACCCTTTTACCATTAGGGTCTGTTCCTCTTTGTGTCTGGATCCGGCACTTTTGGAATCTTGGAATGATGCTGACATCGGAAATTTGGTTCCCATGCACCAGGGCTGCTCCTGGTCGCCAGCGCCAGTAACCACGGCATTGCTCTTCGGGCCTGTGGGCAACAACGTGCGGGACTTGCTCGCGTAAAGTCATACCCCCCGGGAGGAATGACTAACCCCGTTTTAAGCGTCTTTGTCCTCTTTCTTTATTGATTGGGTCAGGTGACTGCGTTCAGTATCCAAACCAGCTGGCTGGGGTTATTCCAGGCGAACTTGTTTTCCTAAAATAGGCCTGTGTGTTCAAAATAAAGCCCTGGGGAGAGCTGTTTGCAACCTGCGGGAATTCAAGCACATTGAGGTGTAATCCAGCTCCCCCTTAGTCAAGAAACACTTTTAGACGAACAGGCTTGCCTGCTATTCCGGCACGTACCGTCCCCAGCTGTAGGCACGGCTGTTTTCATCCTGCTTTACCCCGAGGCTCGGCCGATGGCGCGCCACGCCTTACCCCCCCCCCTCCCCACCCCCCCACCCCCGGCTCTCGGGTGCTTTGACAGTCGCCCCTCCCAGGGCACTGGACTTCGTCATCTATCACTGCACCGCCCTGGCCGGTAGCAGGGGGTTCCCGCGAGGCAGGCGGCTTCGTGCCCTGGCCGCGGGAGGGCCGGGGCTGGGCCTCCCGGTCTGCGTCCCAGGCAGCCCGGGCCAGGTGACAGGTGTGGGCAGGTAGGCAGGAAGCTTGGGAGGCAGCGCCCTGTCTGCCATGAAGACCGGTTGTCTCCAGGGCACCAAGGGGAAGTGTGTCACCCAGGGCCCGCATCGCCGTTCCGGGCATCGCCGTCCCTCAGGCTGGTCACTGGCTTTGGGTCCTTTGCAAGGCGTTCTCGGGGTGTTTGGGAGAAAAGCCCATCTGTCCGGTCACACACACACACACACACGCACATACACACGCACGCACACGCACACACACACACGCACATACACATGCACGCACACACGCACATACACGCGCACACACACGCACACACACCAGTGCTTGGTGTGCTTCATGGAGTCCTAGAATCCCAAGGCTGGCAGAGCCCAATCACCAAAAGTCTCTCACTTACGTTCACGTGGAAATCCAAAGCCACGGCTTCTCTCCCCACGTGTGTCCCCAAAGCCACGGCTTCTCTCCCCCTGTGTGTCCCCAAAGCCATGGCTTCTCTCCCCATGTGTGTCCCCAAAGCCACGGCTTCTCTCCCCCTGTGTGTCCCCAAAGCCACGGCTTCTCTCCCCACGTGTGTCCCCAAAGCCACGGCTTCTCTCCCCCTGTGTGTCCCCAAAGCCATGGCTTCTCTCCCCATGTGTGTCCCCAAAGCCACGGCCTCTCTCCCCCTGTGTGTCCCCAAAGCCATGGCTTCTCTCCCCATGTGTGTCCCCAAAGCCACGGCTTCTCTCCCCACGTGTGTCCCCAAAGCCACAGCTTCTCTCCCCCTGTGTGTCCCCAAAGCCACGGCTTCTCTCCCCCTGTGTGTCCCCAAAGCCACGGCTTCTCTCCCCCTGTGTGTCCCCAAACGTGACTGAGAAACGCACGTGGCTTTAAAGTACATGACAAACGTGAGCACACACTCCAACACACAGTGATGTGTCATGGAACTGTACCCCTGAAACCTGTGTCATTAATTAACCAGTGTCACCCCCAGAAATTCAACTGGAAAAAATAGAGTCGCAGGGAGCCTGCCGGCGAGGCCCGGTGCCGGGGACTTCCGGTCCGTTACCCGCTTCTCCTTTTCCGCCCTCTCTCCTACCCCCGGCCACGGCTCTTCCTTTTAGGAGAGCAAGTGAAGAAATGAACGTGAGTTTGTTTGTTTGTTTGTTTTTGCCTCGATTAAAAAAACAAGAATTGTTTCCAGGGTGGAATCGAACTGTGACCTCCTGGCTCATAGGTCGACGCTCATAGGTCGAGGTTCATGGAGCCACACCGGCTGGGCAAGAAGATGGTTTTTTTAAAAAATCAATTTTTCGAGAGACAGGAAGGGACATGGAGGGAGAAAGAGACATTGATGTGAGAGCACGCCCCCTACCGGGGATGGAGCCCGCAACCCGAGCATGTGCCCCGAATGGGAATCAAACCGGCAACCTTTCAGTGCACGGGCCGACGCCCAACCCACTGAGCCACACCGGCCAGGGCCGAGAAGAGGGTTTGTCGGGGTCCAGCACAGTGACGTGACTTGGATTTATTACAAAATGATCCCCACAAAAAGTTCAGTTAACTTGAACCTCACGTAGTGCCCTCCAAATACAAGAAAAGCAGAGGACTTCAACAGTGTATATGTGTGAGCATGTGTGTGTGTGTGTGTGTGTGTGTGTGTTTAAGAGAACTTTTTAAAAAGTGATTTGTAGCGTGTCCCAAAATTCATGCAAGATTTGAATTTTGTGTGAGCATTAACAGCAACAACAACAAAAAATAAAAGCCTAATTTTACTTGGTTTATTGAATCAGATTCCAATATCTTGTTGCCCTTTGATTTCAATCCCTTCAATTTGATCAGCATTACCAAGTACCAATGATGGCCCAGGAGCAGGGACAATGAAGACCAATGAAGACCACGGCTTTGCGTATGTGCCAGCAAAGCCGTGGAGGCCATTTACCCGATGTGCTATTCCATACATAACCCTAGACTGTAGACTTTATGAATCAATAAAAAATTTACAATTTTTAATTATAAACCTGTGTTTTCTATCAAAATTACTTCTTGCGTGAATTTTGGGACACCCTTTACATGGAGTGGCATGTATGTTGAGGTATTGAGGAACACGCTATATCTTGTGCTTGCTTAAAAGCGTCCCAGAGGTGAGTGGGTGAATACAGATGTCGTGGGATTGGTCGCGTGCTGATAATGACGGAAAAGAAGAGATGGGTGTATGGGTGGGTTCATTAAGCTACTCTCGAGCTTTTGTATGTGTTTGAAGTTTTCCATAATGAAGTGTTTTAAAGTGAAAAAAGAAGAAGAAGATGGTTTTTAGAGGATCCTGAGGCCTCTTTGATAAGAGTGAGTTGCTAAGGCAACAAGGTGTGACTTCAGAAAGCTGAGGAAATGCTAAGTTCCACTAATAGTACTGGCGTGGCTCAGTAGTTGAGCATCGACCTCTGAACCAGGAGGCCACAGCTCGATTCCTGGTCAGGGCATTTGCCCAGGTTGCAGGCTTGATCCCTGGTGTGGCGTGTGCAGGAGGCAGCCGATCAATGATTCTCTCTCATCATTGATGTTTCTATCTTTCTCCCTCTCCCTTCCTCTCTGAAATCAATCAAAATATATTTAAATTGATAATAATAATAAAAATAATAATAAAATTTTAAAGCTACATTTGTTGAGCATTTACCAAGTTTCAGGCACTGTTCTGAAAGATCTAGTATCCCATTTATTTCTCACAATAACCCTCTGAACGAGGTTCTATTATTATCCCCATCTTACAGACAAGTAAACTGAGGCACGGAGAGGCTAGAGGACTTGTCCAGGGCTTTGCAGCTGGATATGTCAAAGCTGGGGTGTGGCCCCTGTCGCCCAGGCCCACGTGTCTCACCAGGACTTTTTCTTTCGAGACAGTTCCAGAGGCACAGTGAACACTTCCCAGGCGCTCTCTCAGCATATCGTATTTGAAATAGCTGAAGCCCTCCAAGCCCCGGGTTTCTAGGGCTATGCTGCCCAATATGGTAGCCACTAGCCTCCTGTGGCTATTTCAATGTAAAGTAACTAAAAATTACATGAAATTAATGATCGAGTCCGCTGTCCCACTCACCACCTTCCCTGAGCTCGATGCCCATGGCATTGGGCACCACAGGTCGAGAACATCCCCATCACCAGAGAGTTCTCTGGGGCAGCACTGTTATGGGTGAAGACTTCAAGACTCAGAGAGGCCAAGGGACTGGTCCAGAGACACACAGCGAGATCCCGGATGTAGAAAACGCTGGCACGGTGCTCGCGTCTCAGTCCTGCCTTTGGTCCTCTGCTGCCTCCCTCCTGCTCATCTCTTTTTGTCTTTGCCACGAGATATTAAGTTTATCAAGGGCAAATAGCCAATCTTCGTCGGGGCACCTCCAGCCACTCAGCCCTCACCCCCTTCCAGGGCTGAGCACACAGTAGGGCCTTTACAAGCCCCCCCGCTTTCCAAACGACAGTGGGCGTTCTGGCAAGTATCACACCTCAGGTTTTAAGTAAAATGTGTTATTATAATTTTTTTTTTCCTGGAGCCGGCGAGCTTAATTGCGTAAGGCAGAGAGATGGTTTTTATGTGCAAGCCTCTGAGGACTAGTATGTTTAGTGGGAGCAGAGGGAGCGAGCGGACCTGTACTGTTCACCTTTCTCGAGGTGAGAGTGGGGGAGGGTGTGCGGAGACCTGGGCCTTGAGGACCTGGGCTGACTTGGTCCTGGAAGAACCTTAACCAGAGGTTTAGGTAAGTGTGCAGACCCCGGAGACGAGAGGCCTGGGCTGCTGTTGCAGCTTCGGCAGGTAGCAGCTGTGTAAGCCTGGACACGCGAGGCCGCCTCTTTGGGGCTTGCATTTCACAATTTGTAAAGTGGAGTTTGGCCTCCCAGGGTCCGGAAGCATCTTTGAAATAACCCATGGGGGGAAAAAAATGACAGGAAGGCCCGGGCCCAGTGTCTGAGAGCCACCGTTCTCTTCATCACCTCGGCATCAATTACTTATTCATTATTTGTCACTCTCACTAGAGGGAAGGCTGTTTAAGGACAGGGCCCACGACCACCTCCATCACTGCTGTAGCTTTAGGGGACAAGTCCCACCCTCATAGCAAGTGTGCAATAAATATTGCTCCAACAGTGAAAAGCTGTCTTAAGTTTCAAAAGAGGGTGTGTGTTACAAGGCCACTTCAATGCTTCTCGTTCTACTCCTGGTCAGATACCTACAGCTCCGACGATAACGCCTTTGTCAATCCGATGTGTGGGCACTTCTTGAATACCTCCGGGGATGGGGAGCTCACTACCTCGCGAGCGGCTCTTTTGCGTTTGGACCGCTCCGCGGGGCTGGAGGGCAATCACGCGTGCCCGGCGGAGCCCCAGACAGGACGTGTGATGCTCCTCAGGCGAGCCCTGCCCTGTGGCTCAGCCGCCCGAGTCCCTTACTCAGCCTTTGTGGAAACAGGGTTGTAGGAAGGGAGCCTGCAGCCAGCTCTGTGGGGTTCCATGGCGATCACCGGGGGCGGGGAGCGGGGTGGAAAATGAACCTAGAGAATCTGGCCATAAAACACATTACCTGCATTTATGGTCGTCGTGCCCCAAGGCCTGGGCTAAAGTGAAGAAGGAAAAACATTCCACTCTGGCTCTCGGTGACCCCTAAAAGGAACCCTCCACGGAGTCATTTAGGATAGTAATTTGAGTCTAAAGTCAAGCATGCGTTCCCGGCCTTCCCTCCATAAACCCGGAGCCTCGCGACGATCGGCACCAAATTGCTTGAAAATGTGGCCCAGAACCCTTCCAGATGAGGATCGGTGCAGAGGCATAAAAAGCTCAGGGCGCGTTGCTATGGCATCCACGTCCAGCGGGCACGCAGGAGCCTCACGCTGTGCACAGACACGGCCTGCTCGCTGCGTGCCCTGCCCACGGAGAGCGGGGCCAGGGAAGGCCGTTAAAATGTCAGACGGGGCGCTGGGTGGGAAAAATGCGTGGTTAAAAGTAAACATGTAACCCCGTGATCATTGCATTCCCCGAAAAAGCTAGAGATGATGGAGAGAAAGAAAGAGAATCAGGAATAAAGAGAAAGTCAGGGAGAATGGGCTGCAGAGCTGGGCTTCCCCGCCCCCCCCCGCCCCCCCCGCCAACCCCGGCTTTGCAGTGTGAGGAAATGGCATTATCTCCCGTCTGTTCCTTTGCTGGAGCTCAGCACCTAAGCGCCACCCTTGACTGTTTCCTTTCATGACTTCCCTGCATCTAATCAACCAGCGAGTCCTGCACCCTGATTCCGCTCCAAGAGGATTAGGTTGAACCATACGAAGTTGCCAATGTTATAGTTCCTGTGACCTGCAAAGAATGGCAATTCCATATGGTTCAATCTAATTACATTTCCAATCAGCTTTTTCTTTCTTTCTTTCTTTTTTTTTATCACCACTCTTCCACAGTCACCCGTCAGGATCATGCCCCACCGTCACTTGCCTGTACTGTGTTGTCGCATCCAGTTGGTCTTCGTGTTCCCACTCTCGTCTCCTGCCACTCCTTTATCCACGTATTAGAACTGAAAGCGGACCACGTCGATCTGCACCTAAAATGCCTGTGTTAAATCTGACACAAAGACTCGTGTACTGAAAACTACGAAACCTCGCTGAAAGACACAGAAAAGATCTAAATATGGAGCGATATCCGCGCTCATCGGTCAGAAGTCTCAGAGTCCTTCTCTTCAGGTGGATCTGTAGATCCAGAGGCATCAGTCTGATGCAGTCTGAAAACTCCACCAAGTTTCTGTTTGGGAGAGACTGACAAGCTGGTTTTAAAGTTCATATGGACACGCGAAGGGCCCGAGAGAGCAGGGGCAACTCTGTAAAACAACACGAAGTGGTAGGCCAGTGCCGCTTGATTTCAAAATTTCTTAAAAGGATAGCTAGAAGGCCCCTTAAATGTTTCTAGTTCTCCTCAGGAGAGGGTGGCTTTGGGGTAAAGATAGAAATAGGTGAATGGAACAGAAGAGAGAGCTCAGAAATAGACACACACACACACACACACACAGAGAGACACACAGACAACTGCTGACAAAGGTGCAAAGACAATTCAGTGGAGAACGAATAGTCTGTTTATGAAACGGTGCAACAACTGGACAGCCCATTTGCAAAAACACAACAGAAACTAACCAAACAAAACCCCCTCAGATCCGTATTATATGACGTCTAAAATGTTTAACCCAAAGTGAATCATAGGCCTAACCTGTAAAGTGTAAAACCGTAAAATGTCTAGGAAAAAAAAAAAGGAGAAAATCTTTTTTGATCTGAGGTTAGTCCAAGATTTCCTAAATATCACACCACACCATGAACCGCAGCAAATTGGATTTCATTAAAGAAAAAATAAATAAATTGATGGTAAAACACAGACAAAATTTACCTATTTTGAAGCATCCCGTTCAGCGGCATTGCACATGGGCTCAAGGTTACACCACGATCACTACCCTCCATCGCCACGCGGCTTCCATCTTCCCAGACTGACTCTGTGCCTTTGAAACACATGCTCCCGTTCCCCTGGCAGCCACTCTTCTACTTCCTGCCTCTGTGTGTCCGGCCCTCTAGGTCCCTCCCATGCGTGGAGTCATCCAACATCTGTCCGTCCGCGCCTGGCTTGTGGCACTCGGCACCAGGCCTTCAGGTTTCATCCAGGCTGTAGCATGTGTCAGGACGTGACTCCTTTTAGGTACAAGGGATGTACCGTGTAGGCACATTATCCTAATAGGTACGAGGCGGCGTCCTGTTGTAATTTGCATCTCCCAACGACGGTTTAAGGCTGAATATAGCCTTCGTATGTGCGTCCCCAAGACGGAGGCTTGACCCTGTCAGAATCCTCGGTCAGGCGTGTGATGGGGGAGCGAGAGCTGCCTCGTACATTTCTCAAAGGCGGAGATCATGCGTCCCTTGTTCACGGCCCGACTCCAGTGTCCCACGTGCCCAGCACATTGAGCGCCCCCTGAGGGTGTTCTAGAAATTGTCCCCTATAATACTGGAAAGTTGCCTCAAGTTCCCTGCAAGGCATGTGCCTCCCTCAGGGGGAGAGCTACCTAGTGGTGCTGGGGAGCCTGGCTGACTTCCTTCGGTCACCACCCCAAGCAAGACGTGCCTGGAACGGATGCGTCAGTCTTCTCGTTCTGACCACAAAAGGGCCTGGCCGGAGCGGCTCAGTTTGTTGAGCGTCGTCCTGTGCACGGAAAGGTTGCAGGTTCGATTCCGGATCAGGGCACATCCTTGGGGTGCAGGTTCGATCCCCGGTTGGGATATGTACAGAAGGCAGCTGATTGATGTTTCTCTCTCACATCGTTGTTTCTTTCTTTCTGTCTCTCTCTCAGCATGTCCTTGGGTAAGGATTTAAAAAACAACAACAGGAACACAAGGCTAGGATAAGAAAGAAAACTGGATGCCTGGCTGGGGTGGCTCAGTGGATGAGTGTCGGCCTATGAACCAGAAGGTCACAGTTAGTTTCCTGGTCGGGGCACATGCCTGAGTCATGAGCTTGATCCCCAGTAGGGGGTGTGCAGGAGGTAGCCGATCAATGATTCTCTCGCATCATGGACGTTTCTCTTTCCCCCTCTCCCTTCCTCTCTGAAATCAATCAATCAATCAATATCCCATCTAATAATAGACAAACATGGTAATTGACCATACCTTCGCTATGCCTCCCATTGGCTAATCAGCAAGATATGCAAATTAACTGCCAACAAAGATGGCGGTTAATTTGCATACATAGGCGTGAAGCAGTGGAGCCAAGACTGAAGGCGGCTCTGGCCGGAGCTGCGAAGGCTTGAAGGCGGCTCCGGCCTGAGTGAAGGCCTGGGTCCCGGGTGCCGGAGGAAAACCGGTGCTGGCAGCCAGGGGAAGGGAAGGCCTATTGCATGAATCTTTTCGTGCAACAGGCCTCTAGTATATATATATTTAAAAAAGAAAGCAAGCTGGACCACTGGACTATGACGGGGGTCTGTGAATGTGCATCCGTTTTGGAGAATTTTCCACCCTCGTCCTCTTTATTGGGGGTGGTTCCTGCCCCGGCCGGTGTGGCTCAGTGGCTGTTTCCTTCCTTGTCATCTTCTGTTTCTGCTTCTTGCTCGGAGTTTAGATGCTTCTCCCCGGGATGCAGGTGAAGCAGTATAATGCACTGCCCTGGTGCGGGCCCCGGGCGCTGAGGACCAGCGAACACTTCGGGATGTTATTTCAGACCCGGGAGGGCGAGCGCAGACTCCGGGCCAGGCCGTCCTCACAGCCAGGAGTGAGGGGACTGAGCCCGTCGTGTTTACACCGTCATGCTGTGCAAACTGGAGAGTTTGTTTCCAGCAACATCTGGGGGCACCAGCCGGACACGTGTTCCCCTTCTCATTAATTTAGGCTCCTCATCAAGCGTGCAAAAGCCAAACCGAAGAGGCAGGAACCGGGGCTGGAAATAATCATGAAGCCCCCTCCGACACGCAGGCCCTTCAGTGACGGCGCTGCCTGGTGATCGGCCCCTCGTGGCTCCGTGCTGGCTCTGACCCGGGCGTTGAACTGGGGAAGAGCGCTCAGGGAAGCACAGAAATCTCTGTCCTACCAGGGCATAGGACCAGGTGGGCCTGGGACCGACTTCCTAGTGCTTCATACGGAGTGGATTGCCCCTGGGTCAGGTGCGTTGTGGGCATTGGAGTCAGCTTGCCTTCGTTCAATTGCACTAGCTTCTGTGCGCCTCTCTGGGCGTCAGTTTTCTCATCTGTACAATGGGAATAACAGTATTATCTGTCTCACAAAGTTACTGTGAGGATTACATGGGGAAATTCGTTTAAGGCGCTTCGCTCTGGACCCGGCTCTGCAAACCCAGTGAGTGGCAGCTATTCCTGTCGATGCTGCTACTGACCATTAGGCTCAATAATAATCTCTTTCTCTGATGATGACAATAATAATTATTATTTTTTTACTATTAAAAATCTTTATTGCAAAGCGGCATATGTTATTTATTCACTTATTTTTAACGATGTTTTTATTGATTTCAGAGAGAGGAAGGGAGAGGGAGAGAGGGATAGAAACATCAACAATGAAAGAGAATCACTGATCAGCTGCCTCCTGTGCACCCCGCATGGGGGACGGAGCCCACAACCTGGGCATGTGCCCTGACCAGGAATCGAACCGTGACCTCCTGGCTCATAGGTCGATGCTCAACCACCGGCTGAGCAGCATATATTTTAAAATTAAAATACAATATTTAAGGAGAGAATAAAATGTCAATGTTCGCTTAGAAGATGGATGTATAAAAAATGCTTACTAACCACTGGGAAATGTGGTTTGACGAGGATTCAATGGGAGCCAGAGATGCTCCTGAGAGGGAATCAGACGTCCTGTGACTGTGGAGGGACCCACGCCCCGTTGCTTGCTGTCTTCCGGGAGGTCCAGGCAGAGCTTGGTCCTGTGGCCGCAGGATGGCTTTCGGTGAATCTCCAGGGGAGGGGCGAGCCTTGCTCCTGTCCTTTCCAGGAGAAGGATGTGCTCTAAGACCAGCATGAGTGTCCAGAGGCAAATGTGCCCCTTCAGCCGGTCCCTGCAGGCGGGAGGCAGGAGGACGCTGATGGCCAAGGTCGTGGGGTTCACACCTGGCCGCCGGGGTGAAGCTGGCTTCTTCGGAACAACAAGGTTCTCCAGGAGGAAGTCAGGACGGGGAGAGCAGGAGGCGAGGTGAGGCGGCCACAACATGGGGAACAGAAATCCGAGGGGTTGGTCTGGGCAGAGCCTCCCCAGGTGGCGAAGGGAGGACCATGCTTGGTGATAGCACAGTTGGCACAAGGGACACCCAGGGAACTCTAAGTGTGGCGGGGAGGGCTCCTTTGGTGGATGGTTTGCCATCTCTCCCTGCCAGCACGGGGGCAGGTCCACGGGGCCAGGTCCACGGAGGCCGGGAATAAGTGCTCACGTGCGACCTGGAATGTGCTGGCTAGGAACCAAGTGGGACTCCAGAGCCAAGAGCTGGTGCCCCATTCAGCCACCCCTGTTGCCCGTCCCCATTGTCCCATTGCATTTCCTCATCATCTGACATTAATCCATGCTCAGCGGGTGTGACGTGAACCCACACAATGGACTACAACCCACCCCGGCCCCCTCGTTGTCACAGTCCGTGTAAGAGCCTGGTGATGGCCCGGCGCTACCCAGGTTTCCCGGGGTTCAATGTGCTGTGTTCCGACAACCTAGCAATTTGCATGTTCTTGCTGATTATCTGGCAATTAAACCCAGTAAGTACAAACACACTGTCATTATGTGTAGCCGACCATCTGGACGGGAGGGGGAGGGGACTGTGTGTTTACGCGAGAGCCCTGTGGTCATGATGACGTCATGGAACGATGAGCCATGAGCGAGAAGGGAGATTTGCAAGAGGCCCGCTCAGGCTTTCCCGTGTGTTTAGCATCCACGCCATAGCGTGCGTTTTCTAGAAACAGCCGGAGATGAAGGGAGATTGGCCGGTGGAGCCCAGCCGGTGGAGGCGTGGGAGGCAGACAGACCAACCGGTTTGAGCCGGTGCCTGAGCAGGGAGTCGATGTGCCGCTCGTTTATTCCGACCTCGCTTACACCACTAAGCACGTGTTCGTTAGAACTGCTTCCCCCTTCGCATCGGCGTCCTCAGTGCCTGTCGGGAAATGGTGACGGGAGCACGGTCATCACGTTCTGTGTCACAGAGCTGAGATTCACGGAGGAAGCCGGTGTCCAACCACAGAAAAAAAAAGGTTCCGTGCAATGGCCCGTGTATGGTGGAAACATGCACTTACCCTTATTGGATAGAACCGCAGATACAGGGAGGGGCAAACGTAGGTCTACAGGTGTTCGTATGGAAAAGAATAGAATGATCTACATATATAAAAGCCAAGCGGCTGGAATGACCGGTCGCTATGACGTGCACCATGGCCGGCCAACCAGCCCGATGGGGTCTGGGCCGGTGGCCAACCTCCCGCATCCCCTCCCCCTGGTCGGCCCGCCCCAATTGGCCCGCCCCACCTGTGCGTGAGTTCGTGCACCAGGCCTCTAGTTCATACATAATGATGCAAGAATCAACTCTGTGTTTCGTGTACTCACAACTGTGAACCTACATCTGTCCCACCTTGTCATAGCCTTACCAGGAAATGTGCTAGACCTCTCTGTGCACTGGCGCTGAGGCCTGCATGCAAGGGGGGGAAAGTAGGGAATGGAATATGGGAGTGTGGCCGACAGCAGCAAAAAAATAACAGTCGGTAGATAATAGTAATAATAATAAGAAGAAGAATAAATTGCAATAGCAATTCAGTGCAGCAGTGTCACGTGAAATTATGAGACTTGAACTACTGTACGTGTTTCTGTTCAATCTAGGGCACTGTCCAGGGACGGAATCATTTCATATACCACTAAGAAAGCAAAAAAAAAAAACCCCCCAAAAATGCCATCAAATACAGACCATGCACATTTTTTTTTTAATCCTTTGATTTTGAAGTTAAATGGGTTGAAAGAGCTTTTGTACACGTCCCTGGGCATGATTTTAATCACATATGCTTCTGGGGTAAGCATAAGGGAGAAACACACGGGTAAGGCATGGCTATGCCACCTTCCCAGGAAACGTCTGGTGCTGTCCCATCGGCTCTGAGGTTCAGGGTCTGCGTTCGCACGACGTTGTCCCCTGCCTTCATCACATCGGTGACTCAGCGCTTCCCTGAAAGGGCGGCTGGCTCTTGTTTCTGGCATTTTCTTCCCAGGCAATTACCTCATCCTGCAAATTATACGGCGCCGTTTGTGGCGCAAGCCTTCGTGCCCGTTCTCACATTTTACAGTATTTGCTATTCTCGCTGAGGACGATTTTGAAAGTTTTCCTTTCTGCAAATATTTATATGAATATAAGGAATCTAGCGAAACCAAATAGTCTTTTATTATTATTATTTTTTAATAACAATGACTCAAGCGAAGAATCCTTCAAGACGAGTCAGGCAACGAAATCTTGATTGAAATGGATTATTGTAAGTTAATGAAACATGACGAAACATGTGGGAATTGCATCTTAAATATTTTCGATTACCCCCTCATAATTTTAATCAGTACCATTTTTTTATATCCTTGTTCCTATCTTAGTATTAGTCACAATAACCACATTTCTGTTAAATTTTTGTGGAGACAAGGAGCGTGGCCGAGTCTGTCTAAACGTCCGTGTTCCTGATGAGTGTCTCTTCCCAGCGCTTCCCAGAAACGATTTAGAATAAATTAGTGAATGGAGAGGGTGAAGATCACGTGTCCCTATGTAGCTAGGACTGCGCGGTTAAAAAAGATTAGACAAAAAAGAAACATCTATTAAGGCTGTAGGATGTGGGGGTGCAGGCGTTGGTGACTTTCATCGTATCCATTACTTGCTTCCCATCTTCCCCCCAAAATACCCGATTGCCCTTTGGGGAATTAATTCTTCTTTCTCCATCTGCAGGCTTCAGGTGTGGGAGGGATAGACCCCGCCCTCTGCTCCCAGGGAGAGTCCTGATTGGTTCAACCTAAATAGCATGGCTCATCCCCTTGTCAGTCAGTTTAGAGATGGGCACGTGGCCTCCTGTGGGCCAATGAGAGTAAGCCCCAGGGCCCGACAGGCGGGGCTTGTCTTTTCCTGGAGGGGGCATGGGTGGTGGTGTGAGGTCCGGAGCTCCTGCAGCCCTTTTGCTATCACCAAGGAAAAGCCTCGGGCCGGCAGGGACCCCGTGATCCCCGAGAATGAATTCCGCACCACGGGAGGCAGAAGAGGGAGGCAGAGTGAACCTGGGCCCTTGGTCCTATTTCGGCTCCCGAAGCAGCCCCTTCGAAAGCCAGAGCCACCTTGGGCCTTTCAGCTAAATGAACGGCATTCAGGAATGTCCTTATCTGTAAGCTTTCTTGATGTAACTCTTATTTACAGCACAACCAAACCAAAACACAAAGGCTTGACTCTCTACAGCGCTGCGCCATGGAGTCCGAGGTCAGGGGGTCCCGGGGGTTCTTGGCCACAGCAGCTCAGAAGGCCCAGGGCTCTGGTTCTTGTCTCTGATGCTCTCTGTGCCTGGCCTCCTTCCTCTCCCTGCTCCCCGTGCTCCCCTGGGCATCCTCCTCGCTCAGCCCACCCAGGGGCTGCCTTTCGGGGCAGCTCTGGCTTCCCAGGAGGGAGATGCTAATTGGACCAGCGTAGGTCAGGGGCCAACCTTTGACCCAACAGCGCTGGCCAGAGTGTCAGGGTCGCGCAGTGTACAGAGGACGTCCCGTCCGCCCTGCGGGGGAAGGCGGTGCGGGAGGAGGAGGCGGGCGGCTGGGAGATGCGCGGCTCCGCAGCCAGGGTCCCCCCAGGCGGCCTCTGGGAATCTCTTCGTACCTCGAGCTGCTGTGTCCTCCCCGAGAAAGGAAATGCTAGACCGAAGGGATGTGCTTCGTGTGAAATGAGGAGACTAACGGGACAGGCTGCTGTGGGGATCACGTGTCAGCCGTGCTGAGCACATCACGGGCGTCAATAAACACATTTCTTCCAATTAGGGAGCCCCATACCTGCTGACCTTGGGAATGTGCTTCCACATGATTCCTTCTTCCTCTTTCTCCTCAAACAGCTTGATTGAGGTATCTCTGATGCACAATAACCTACACGTACTTACAATACGATAAGTTTCTATATGTAGGCGTCCAGGAAACCACTTAAGATCATGGGTACATCCATAACCGCCCCCCCCAAAATTTTCTCACTCTTTTTAAATTGAATTTATTGGGGAGATGTCGGTTATTAAAATCATAGAGGCTTCAGCTGTCCAGTTCTACAATACAGCATCTGTATGTTGTAGTGTGTGTTCACTACCCCAAGTCAAGTCTCCGTCCACCACCATTTTCCCCCCTTTACCCTCTTCCTCTTCCCTGCACCCCACTTTCTCTCTGGTAAGGGGAGCTGAACTTCGGCAGCAGCCCAGGACCATGACAAGCAATGGCACATTCCAGAGATCGTGGCGGGTGTGATGGGGGTAGGCGAGGTGGGAGGCGGTGGTGAGACACAGAGTTAAGGGCAGACCCAAGGGTGACCCTCGGAAAAATAACGGTAATATTGGCAATAACAGGTGATGTTGACCGAGCGCTTAACAACTGAGTGAAGTAAGGTCTTTACGCTGGATCGTCCCCCTTGTCCTGGGAAACAGGATACAACTCTTATCCCCATTTCACAGGGAAGTAAACTGAGGCTCAGAGAGGCTAAGGAGCTTGCCGAAGGCGGCACCGCGTAGGAGGCAGAGTCTGAACCCAGGGTTCTTGCCATCCAAGGCTGCTAACCGCTGGCTAAAGCAAACGGGTGCAGCCCACGGGGGTCTCTGGTTTCACCTGAGCCCCTCTGTGCCCGTCCCGGAGAAGGGAAGGGGATCGCGTCTGCCCTGCCCTCCTCACGCCACGGGAGGGGCCGCCCAGCTGCGGACGGCAGGCTTCCCTGAGGGACCAGCCCGCGTTTCCTGCTCCACCTCCGCCGGCCCCCGCTTCTCTGTGAACACAAGTGTTTCCGGCAGCCACTTCCAGCTGCCCAGAATGGGCACACGAGGCGCAATTGATTTCCCCTCCCGGATCCAGAGGGCTGGCAGGGGTTCCAGCTGGCCCGAGCCGAGGCGTCTTTCTAGGGAATGCGGGCAGCAGGCGGGCTGAGCTGGCACCCGGACGGCCGGGCCTGGAGACGGGCCCGTTTCAAGTCAGGTCACCGGACGGGGCGGGGCGCCGGGGACGCAGGAGGACGGCCACGGAGGGGAGTGGCAGCCGCTGTTTCTGGGGAAAGCGACCCACATGGCAGCATCCGCTTCACTAACAGAAGGCAGCCGTGAACACGGGGTGTTCTCACATGTCCCCCCCGCCCGCCCCCAACACCTACAGTCCCTGCGTATCAGAGTGCGGTCATAGCAGCCGTTTCCTCACAGCCGAGTTTCGCCAGAATGGATTCCTCACTGAACATAATGGGAAGTTGCTTGTAACAACAGGCGTACGGTCTTTCATGGGACGTTTTAAATCCCTCTTAGACTGTGAGAGTTGGAAGAAGAAAGAAGATGCCGTTTGCCAAGAATGGAAGGCAGAATAGTTACGGGGCCTTAGAATGAAAACCTGCAGAGTTTTATTCAGCAATGCCGCCCCAGGAAATTCAACAAAAAGTAAAAATGAAGTTTGCTCCTCAGTTCCCTGGCAGCCAGGTAATAAAGGGCACGGAGATGTGTGGTAGGAGCTCTCCCTGCCTGGTAAGAGATTCCGCGGAGAGTATAGACCAGGGGTGGGCAAACTTTTTGACTCGAGGGCCACAGTGGGCTCTTAAACTGGACTCAGAAGAAGGAGCTGTGGCCGTGTTTCCCGACGTTGCCATGTTAACACTGCTGCTGGTGAAGGAGCGGAGGGGAGAGCAAGAGAACCCTCGGCTCTTTCGGCTCCGCGGGCGGATAGAACAGCCGAACGGGCCGGCCCGCGGGCTGTAGTTTGCCCACGGCGGGTATAAACAGATGGCTGTGAGCGAGTCTGGCCTTATGCTTGCTTGAACTGTAAAAGGTTTAAACTCAGGAGAGTTCCGTGGAAAATGCAGCCTCGCTTCAGGATGGCGAGATACGGCCCCTCTCCCAGGTTGGAGGAGCAGCAGGAGTCGTGCTTGCCCTGGAGACCAGCAGGCAGGCTCCCGTTGGCCACACTCCCCACTGTGCCCTATTGCTTGCTCCCTTTGCCGCATGCTTGGCTGAAATGCGTTCTAGGGGAGGATGTTACATATACACATATTCTGCCCTAGCGGGTTGGGCTCAGTGGATAGAGCATCGGCCTGCAGACCCAAGGGTCCCAGGTTCGATTCCGGTCAAGGGCATGTCCCTCGGTTGTAGGCTCCTCCCCACCCTGGGCCCTGGTTGGGACATGTGCTGGAGGCAACCAATCAAAGTGTTTCTCTCTCATCAATGTTTCTCTCTGTCCTTCCCTCTCTCTTCCACTCTCTCTAAAAAAATTAAAAAAAAATCAATGGAAAAATATTCTCGGGTGAAGATTAATATATACTATATATATATACATACATACATACATATATATATTCTTTTTTTTAAATATATTTTATTGATTTTTTATAGAGAGGAAGGGAGAGGGATAGAGTTAGAAACATCGATGAGAGAGAAACATCCATCAGCTGCCTCCTGCACACTCCATAATAGGTATGTGCCCGCAACCAAGGTACATGCCCTTGACTGGAATTGAACGTGGGACCCTTGAGTCCGCAGGCCAATGCTCTATCCATTGAGCCAAACCGGTTAGGGCAATGGGCGACATTCTTTAGGGAAGGCGGGAGGGGGGAGGGGCGCTCCACGTTTGTTCACGGCCACAGGCCTCGCACTAGAGCAGTGCCTGGCACCTGGGAGACTGACCGCGTGGGATGGATGGACACGCGTCTACAGTCGCTCCACATTTATCTGTGAGGCACGCAGACGGAACCTTCCTGAATAAAGGCATCTTTATAGAAACAGGGCGCCCGGAGGCATAGAGACGCATTGTGTCCTCGCTGCCTGTGAAGGCACAATGCTGTGGGGATGGCTGTATTTGTATCGACAGTGTGTCCAGATGAAAGGCGAACAATGGCCAGCAGTCACGGAAGGCAGGGACAATGGCCACGCTGTTTACGGTTTCCTTGCCCGGCACCCTGTTTGCCTCTGTGGGCGCCGTTTCTTTCCAGCCGCCGTTAACCCCTGTGTGATTGGTGGACTCTTTCTAGAAACGGCCACCGTGGGCCGACTTTTCTATCGCTGACATGGCAGAGCCTAAAACGGGGCGCTCAGATGTGTCAACGGCCCTTGTGCCTGGAGGGGTGGCCCGTGCCTGGATCCGGGCAGCCTCAGCCTACGCCCAGCTGCACCTCTGCCCAGGCCCGCCCCCAGCATGTGCCGACTGACTCCATCAAGACTCCCATAGACAGCCGGGCCGGCGTGGCTCAGGGGCTGAGCATCGACCTATGAACCAGGAGGTCCCAGTTCGATCCCAGGTCAGGGCACAGGCCCGGGTTGCGGGCTCGATCTCAGTGTGGGGCGTGCAGGAGGCAGCCGGCCCATGGTTCTCTCTCGTCATTGAGGTTTCTTTCTCTCTCTCTCCCTCTCCCTTCCTCTCTGAAATCAATAAAAATATATATATTTTTAAAAAGACTCCCACAGACATGCTGTGTGTCCCCTGTGAGTCTCCAGGGTTCTAACCCCCCCCCCCACCCCCCCTCGTATTCCCTGCAGCCCCTGCTGACAGACGCCCTCCTGACCCATCAACCCAGATGTGTGTCCTCCCCCCACCGCAGGGCGGGCCCTGTCTGTGCATGGGGGGTGGGGGGGTGGGGGGTGGGGGGTGGAGAAGAGGTTGTCAGGAGCTGAGTCCACTTCTCGGATGTGCAGAAGGCTTTTCACAACATGCATCTGACGTGGGCATCTTTCAAACCCTTGAGCTCCCCGCTGTAGATGAGATAAATGGGCGAGAGAGAGACCCTAGTCAGAGGCTGCAGAGTCACACTCCTGGCCCAGCCGACAGGCCGGGTGGGGGCCAGGTGAGGGACCACTGGGCTGGCCTCCCCGTCCCCAGCGGGCGGTCACCTGTCCCCCAAGCTCCTGTCCCTCCCACCTGCTCCCAGGACCTCCCAGGGCAGCCGCTCACCTCCCACCGCCCAGCCCCGCGCTCCCTGGCTGGTGGAGGCCAGAAAGGCCCCAGTTGAGAGGCAGCCCTCACCGCCGGGAGTTTGAGGTGCACCTGGGGGGGTCATTTCCCCCCTTTTGCCAGGGAAAGTTTCCTCCCTCGCAGGCCGTTTCCATTTCCGGAGGGGCGCCTCAGGAGCCGGGAAAAGCAGATGTCAGCCCTCGACAGGGAATAACGCTCTGCTCGGTGCTTGTATTTCCCTCCCGATTTTGTATTTTTCAAACAGGACAATAAAACAATTGTGCTCCGGGCTAATTAATGACAAGCTGGTAAAAGCATCTCCTCATTGTTCCATTTATTTCTCCATTTCTCCCAGTTAGCAGCCCTGTCCCTGAAATGAATGTGTCGTTTACACAATGCTGTCACCCCATTGTTCCTTTATCATCCTCCATTTTCATAAATCGGGGTGTTAATCCCTTAATGGCTTTTCTCAGTGCTGAAAAAAAAAGAAAAAAGAAAAAAGAAGGAAAGAAAAAGAAGCCCAGCTCTAATCCACCAGCAGACAATGGAACGGGGCTGTTTACTCAGAAAGGCAGGTCAGGGTGCGGGTGAGCCCCTTCTGTTTGTTGGCCAAACAGGAGGCCCGCCCCCTGCCCCAGGTGGGCCCCACCCAGCTTCTCTGCTGGACTCTGAGGAGGCCCCTGACCTTTGACCTCAGAGTCCAGGAAGGTCTTGGGGGGTGGGGGACAGGATGGGAGAAGAAGGGGGTAGAAACATCTGATTCTTCCTGGGCTCCCCAACCCACCATCCCAGCGCCTTCTCGCACACCTTCCACTGGAGCAGTGGTTCTGCGGTCCCTGGACCAGCCGTGGCAGCATCGTCTGGGAACCTGCTGGAAACGCAAACCATTAGACCACACCTATCCTACTGAGCCTGAGCCCCTGGGCGAGGGTTCCGCAACTGTTCAGCCTCCAGTAGGAGAGCCAAGGACTTAGACCAGCTGGGAAAGGCCTATGGACTCGAGTTTCACGGGCTAGCCTCTGACTCAGATGAGGAATGTGTTGGCTCCTGATACCTACATAGTTTAGAAGAGTTGGAAAGGCTTCAGGTAGAGCTGGCTCCAGGAGCTCAGGCAACGTCTCAGGAACCTTGTAGGTCGGCCCTGCCTTCTTGTTTGTGGGCTTCCTTTTCAGACAGATTCTCCAAGGTTGAGAGCAAAGACGGCCACGGGCAACTTGAAGCCTGTGGAGTCTTGATGCCTAGAAATGTTGGAGAAGAGTGAGCGCTTTCCCCGGGGCCGGTCTCAGAGACGGTCCCAGGAAAATGCTCAGAGGCCGGGCTTGCATTGCGTGACGTCCCCAGAATCGATCCAAGAGCAGCCCACTGGGCCAGGCCTGGGCAGCATGGCCACTCTGACCCCTGCAGAAGGGAGGGTGGATGGTGAACCCCGTCTGAATAGCATGGGTGGGAGTGGGAGAGGCAGGGGTGGTTCCCAAAGGAACTTTGCAATGTTTGTTTATTTGTTTTGAAAAAGCAGCAATGCGTTTGGGCCAGTCAGTGAGAAAAAAGTGCCTTGAACAAAGAGCTAGAGACAGTTGAGTAAAAATAATTGAACTGTTATTAAAATTACTTATGGTCCTAGCCTGTGTGGCTCAGTGGATAGAGCGTCAGCCTGCGAACTGAAAGGTCCCAGGTTCGATTCTGGTCAAGGGCACATGCCCGGGTTGTGGGCTCGATCCCCAGTGGGGGACTTGCAGGAGGCAGCCGGTCCACCATGATTCTCTCTCGTCATGGATGTTTCTGTCTCTCTCTCCCTCTTCCGTCCTCTCTGAAATCAATAAAAATATATTTTTACTAACCCGCGAATACTCTGACTCGGTCCATTCCCGTTATTGTTAATTAAGGGGATATTCCATCAACTTTCCAACAGGAAGCACCCAGCAACAGTTCGTACCCCAAGACTCTTTGAATCCCTCCCCTCAAAACCACCCCCTCGCTGGGTCCATCCATCCTGAACTATTGTCACGTGGTCTCGGGCCCCCCTTTCCTTGTTTTTCTCATCATGTTGGTTGACTCTAGTCCCCAGGACAGCCTGCTTCTAGACGGGTAGGCTCCCAGCCACCTAGACCTCCCTGGGGTTTGAATGTCTCATCTTCCCTTAACAATCATGGCCCTAACTGGTTTGGCTCAGTGGATAGAGCGTCGGCCTGCGGACTGAAAGGTCCCAGGTTCGATTCTGGTCAAGGGCATGTACCTTGGTTGCAGGCACATCCCCAGTGGGGAGTGTGCAGGAGGCAGCTGATGGATGTTTCTCGCTCATCGATGTTTCTAACTCTCTATCCCTTTCCCTTCCTCTCTGTAAAAAATCAATAAAATATATTTTTTTAAAAATCATGCTCTCCCTTTATGAACCACAAGGCTGGGCCCAGGCTAACCTTACAGTGATTCCTCTACTTACCTGCTTTGGGACCTTGGGCAGGCAATGTACCCTCTCGATTGTTTGATGTCCTCGTTTGCAAGCTGAACGCCAGGCTCGTAGCTGCCCCGAAGGGTGGTTGAGAGGTTCGTTGAGTTCATACAGTCAAACACTTAGTGCTTCCTAGCGGTTAGCTATTATTATCATGCCATGAAGGGCCGGGTACACGCCCGACTCTAAGTGGAAGCTCTGTAACCAAACACTCAGCAAAAAAGAAACGGTGTGCTGTAGAACTGTAGATACATGCAACCCCTTGGAGCACCTCAAAGGCATGATGGTGCGTGAAAGAAGCCAGTCCCCATAGCTTCCAAGACTGTATCGTTCGGTTTATAGGACATTCCCAACCAGAGAACTGCAGTGACAGCGAGCAGGGCAGTGGTGGACATGGGTAAGGGGTTGGATGAGGGTTTGACCTTTACAAAAATTATTTTTTATTGATTTCAAAGAGGAAGGGAGAGAAACATCAATGATGAAAGAGAATCATGGATCGGCTGCCTCCTGCACGCCCCTCACTGGAGATCGAGCCTGCAACCCGGGCATGTGCCCTGACCGGGAATCGAACCTGGACCTCCTGGTTCATAGGTCGATGCTCAACCGCTGAACACAACAGGCAGTGGGTTGACTTTTTTAAAAGACGAGCAGGAGTGAGACTTGGGGGACAATCGAGCTGTTCCGTATTCTATTTGCGGTGGCTGCTGCATCCATCACATAGGCTACGTGTGTTCAACATTCATAAACCTGTGAACCAAAAATAAGTTAATTGTTTGTATGATAATTTTTAAAAATGTCGGTGCTTGATCAACGTGGTTGCCCTACTGCTACCTCCTTTCATCTGGCGACATTTAAAAAAAAAGATACCGCGCCTTTCTCGGTGCTTTGGAAAGGAGAGAAGCAGCCGGGTGTTTGAAACCTCCGGGGGACCCTCCCGGTCGGTCCCGGGGAGAGGCCCAGGCTAGCGACATCTCCAGGTCAGAACCTGGCCCGAGGGAGCGCTTTGGGCCCCAGCAAGCTCTTTAAGGAGACAGAAACGCGCCGCGTCCTAGCTGTTCCCAGGTGCAGCTCTAATCGCTGTGCTTTCCAAATAAATCCTCCCGATTAAATGGGTATCAAGTGTGCGAGCCCAAGGATGGCGCACAGCACGCGAGGCTTGTCAGAGTTCAGGGCGGGTCAGCGGAGATTAACGGGAGGAAGTTGGCAAACGCGGTTGCAGTCTTCACACTGCCATTCAGGGCCGGGTTGCGTGTTTACATTGCGGGGAGCGGACGCACAGGCCAGATAAGGCAGCCTGGGCGGCCCCGGGGATCGGGAATCTTGGCTTGGCCACAGAGCGGCGCAGTTCTGGGGGAGTTCCTCCCCGAGACGCACTCGTGCCACCTGCTTGCTGGCAGCAGCGAGGGTTGCCCTCGATCTTGGCCGTGGCTGGGACCAGGCCCCTGCTTCCTGCTCCTTGGAGCACGGCTGCCTCCTCCCGCTGTTAGCATTTGCCCGTGTGCGCCTCCCATTCGAAGGGCACCCCACCATATCACCGAGGCCATCCTCACGAAGTCTGCCTTGAATTGGCTGGGCATCCTTTACCCTCTGACCTGCCCAAAAGGGCTTCTCTGGGCAAACCGGGTGCCGTGCCTAGGGGCTCTGCAGAGGGCCCAGGAATGGCGCCCAGAGGTGCCGTGAGGACGCGGGAATGATGAGGAGCGCGGGGCGAAGCCAAAACACAGGGAGCCACTTGAGCAGAGAGTATACACATAAATATCGCCGCCATGCCCGGCCACGGGGTTTTTATGTTGATGTGATAATCCGTTACCCGCTCAGGGTTTCTTGACGCCGTTTTGGTCTCCCCTGCGATTCATTTATCTGCACAGGGAAGAGGCCCTAATAGGACAGTTCCTCATGCACACGCATCCCCGTGTGATCCCGCCGCCGCGTGTCGCCCTTCACGCCCGGATCCATCATTCATGAGCCCATGGCCCGGTGGCCGTCGCCATCAGACCACGCCGGGCACCCCGCCGCTAACGCTCACACTGTCATGCATGGAATCGAAATAAGCCCCGTCTCCTTCTATCCATCACGGCGCCACCGACGTGTGGGCAATGATATTATCCAAATATTATTAAAACTCTGAACCCTGTCCCCATAAATTATGGCCGAATGGCTCTGCGGCCGCTCGACGAGGGCGATGTATGGGCTCCGGCGGCCGCGGAGTAATGATGTGCTTAAAAGGAAGCGTGGCTGAGCATTCGCCTCGTCACAAGGAGAGGGGCCGGCATCATCTGTTACCGCGCCCGGCGCGGAGCCGCACCGCGCAGGCAGGTCAAGTCAACCTTACAGCGGGACGATTATCTGCCGAGAGAGACCGAACATCTGTTATTAAGTATGTACAGGCATCGGGGCAACATGCTAGAAATCTTGTCCACTTCAAACACTTGGCGTCGTCCACACAGCGCCCCCCGCGCGCCGTTACTGCCGCCGTCAGCTTTGAAATACGCCCCGGCGCCCCTCCCCCGGCCCCTCGCTTTAATGTGCCCGCAGCTGCCAAAGGCGCTCTGGGAACCCTAGAAGGGCCTTGCTATCTCTCTCCGGCTCTTTCAGTAATAATAATAATTTGGGTCGTGGGGTTTTTTTGTAGTTTTTTTTTTTTTGCATTTATTAGTTGTTCAAGGAGGATTGCATGCAGGGCGCAGGTCACATGCGGTTTGAAAGCAAGGTCAGCCGTGTTTACAGTAGGAGGCGGCCGCCCTCGGATGCCGCAGCGGCCCCAGCCTGCAGGCTGGTACGGTGCAGGGGAGGGAGGCGGTTCCGGGGTGGGGCTGGGAACTGGGGAATCGCCTTTTTCCGGCTGCTGTGGTCCCCCCCCACCCCCCCCCCCCCCCCGCCCATCTGTGTGTCCTGGAATCCTGGGGAAGGAGGGAGAGGGACCCTGGAAGTCAGGGAAGAGGAATGGGGAGCGGCCAGAAATCAAAGCTGTGGACCCAGAGAGTGGGCAGAGCTGGGGCTGGGCGAGACAGTGGGGTGAGGGCAGTGGGGGTGCCCGGGGAGAGGACACTGCAGGCACTCCCTCCAGCTGACCATTCCCAGACAAGAATAACCAGCATGCCCCATCCCCCACCTCCCCGCCCCAGAGAGATGCAGAGGGCCCTCTCCAGTCCTGAGAGCGGGGCCAGGTCTGTGGAGGAGGCAGGGCGATTTTCCCCCTGCA
Source organism: Myotis nattereri (assembly GCF_964212035.1). Taxonomy (NCBI): domain Eukaryota; kingdom Metazoa; phylum Chordata; class Mammalia; order Chiroptera; family Vespertilionidae; genus Myotis; species Myotis nattereri. The sequence goes on from NC_138090.1 coordinate 3,366,440, forward strand.
AAGTGACGTCGCAATAACAGACCGGATTCCTTTCTTCCCGGGAGAGGAGATCTCCCGATCTGGGGCGGTTGCAATCGGCGCATCTCAGAGATATATGACGTCTGGATCGGCTTCAAAGTAACCCCGGGCGAGGCGGGCCGGGCGGGGCTGCAGATGAAACAGAAGTAGCCCTGAGCAGCGATAATGGTTGGGGTCCAGTAATGGGCATGGGGTGTGGGGGGAGGAGGGTTCACTATTCTCCTCACTTCTGATTGTATCTAACGATTTTCCATAATTAAAAAAAGGCCTCAAGGAGCAGAACTCCTTTCTGACGGGAGGGACCCGCCATGCTCGCGAGAGCCCATCTCCCCACGGCCGAGTTCAATGGGAAAACAGCCGGCGAACAGAAGCCAAGATGAGGCGTTGGCAGAGTCCAGGGGACCCTCTGCTCTACTCTGTCCCGCAAACTCTCGGCCCAGAAAAGCCTGCTTGAAACCCGCTTCCTCAGGAACCAGCCCAGGAGCCCACGCATGCTTCCTGGCCCACCTGCACCCGCCTGCACCACCCTCTGGGGGCCTTCAGATCCGCCCTCGCGGGTCCTAGCCTACTTCTCAGGCCTGTGTCTCACTCTGCCTCCTAACCCTAACCCTAACCCTGACCCTAACCCTAATCCTCTAACCCTAACCCTAACCCTAACCCTAACCCTGACCCTAACCCTAATCCTCTAACCCTAACCCTAACCCTAACCCTAACCCTGACCCTAACCCTAATCCTCTTACCCTAACCCTAACCCTGACCCTAACCCTAATCCTCTAACCCTAACCCTAACACTGACGCTGACCCTAACCCTCTAACCCTAACCCTAACACTGACGCTGACCCTAACCCTCTAACCCTAACCCTAACCCTAACCCTAACCCTCCTTCCCACCTGAGCCTGGCGGGAGAGTCAGGTGCAGCGACGGAGGAGGAGAGGTGGACACAGGAGCGGTGGCACCAAGAGTGGTTCTGGGACTTCCCTTCCCTGGGTGTTCTTCCCCCCTCCCCGTGTGGGGCGCGCGTGCCAGGGAGATGGCCTTGGACCCGACCACTCTGCCCTTGGGAAGTGCCGGGCAGAGGCAGCTCTAGCACGGCGACCTGCTGGCACCACGGAGGGAAGGAGGAAGGGCACCAGATGACCAGGACCCAGCCCCCTTAGGGTAGCAGCCACGGTCCCATTCTCAGAGAGGACTGCACTGACCTGTACAACAGAACCACGTCTCATTGGCTTGCGTCGGGTCCCATGACCATCCCTAAACCAATCCCGCTGGCCAGGGGATGTCCCGGTAGGCCAGGCCTGGGTCCCATGACTGCCCCTGAGTGGGATGGGGCGTCAGGAGTAGAGGTCAATTCTGGTAACCCCGCCCCGGCAGCTAGTGTGGAGGAGAGCTGTCCCCCAAAAGAAACGGGGGTGTTTTTCCCAGGAGATGTGGGTGTGGATTCTGGGCTAGCAAAGACCTCAGATGTCCCCCACGACTCCCCAACACCCACCCTCCTTCAGTGGGTGCATTGGGTTCTCTGACCCCCCTCCCTGCTCCCTGGGGTGGCCCGTGTCTAGCAGGACTGTGTTAAGGGGCAAGGTAGTCCTTTATGCGATGAGAACGGCCTGTGCTGTGGCAGGGGACTGGGTCCTGGTCATTGGAGAATGGAAGAGGTCTGGGGACAGGGCTGGCTCCCGGTTGTCCCCTGGAGGGGGCCCAGGCATCATTTAGACTCCCCCGCCCCTTTCCTCCCCTCCCCCGCCCCCCCCCCCTCCCCCGGTGGCCATTTCCTAAGGAACTGAGTCTGTTGGGCAAATGCACTCATTTCTGGATCCCAACGTCAAGGTCTACTCTAGCCGTCATCTGCCTGTTGGCCAGGGGCAGCCACTCCCCGGTTTGTCCGGTGCCCGGGGATGCATGGCCCTCTGACTCCATCCCTGGCGGGGAGTCCATGGGGGATGCTGGCCGGCCTCTGTCTTGGGTTCACCTTGTGGGTGGTCGGGGCGTCTCTCTGAATCTCTCGGGTAGGGGCCTACGCTTCCTGATGTACCCCGCGTGCCTTGCCGGGGGTCATGATAGGCTCATTCACTCACTCACTCACTCACTCACTCACTCACTCACTCATTCATTCAACAAGCTGCTATTTGGTACCTACTCTGGAGTCCTGGCACCTAGAAGAGGCCATGGCGTAGACGGAGATGCACTGGACGGCCGTGTGGGAGCCCTGGGGAGCGTGCGTGGTGTGGAACATCGGAGGTAGAGAGAGGTTTTATGATGAAATAGTGAAGCGCCCTGCATGTGGAAGGTCCCGGGCTTCCAGTGTGTGGTGGTGGTGGTGGTGGTGGTCGGGGGAGGGGGGGTGTCATTCTCTGTTGCTCGCTCCCCAAGGGGCCAGTGAGTAGAGTGGGCTGGGGCAGGAGGGGGTCCCAGAGACCGCAAAGGGCCGGGGCTCTCTCTGTGGGCCTGGTTAGGCCTTGCTCTGTGCCTGGCATCTCCTAACAGCCACGCCCTTCCTCGTCTCTCAAGGTGCATGTGGTTGTGAAGAGCCTTTTGGGGAAAGGTGTGCGGCTCCCCTGGGTTCCTGTGTTAACGGTCAGACTCCGGAGGCCTGGGCCCTGGGCCTTGCGTGGTCGCAGACCGCTGTCCCCGCGGGCACCCTGCCCCGGGTGCTAGGGAACATGAGGAAACAGCGGGTGGGGGTGTGGGGGTACGGGTTTGGAGTCCATTTTGGGGAACCTCGCCTTGGTTACTTGTCTCTCCCCGCCTTGGCTTCCCCTGGTGTAACATGGGGACATTCCCAGTACTTTTCTTGTGAAGTTGTGGTTGGAGGCAAATGAAAACGTGTGGGTGAAACGCTTGGCGTTCCTGGACTAGAGTAGCATTTGGTGAAGGTGACGTTGACCATGATGATGGTGATGGTGATGATGGCGATGCTGGTGACGACCAGGAAGATGACTGTTGTATTGACTGGCCTTCTTTTCAGGATCCTGGGGGAGGTACCCATCACACTTCACCGCTGCCCGGAGGACCCAACCTTCCAGGGTACCCTCTGTGCTTGGGTATTTCCACAGCCCAGGAGCAAGGGCCCGTGGCTGCCTGTGGTGTTCCCCCCCCCCCACCCCACCCAGTCTCTTGTCTCAGTCCTCCCTGGAGAGGCTGGGCTGGGGCGGGGGCACAGGGGGGAAGAGGAAAGCCGCCCTCCCCACAGCGCCGATGATGGATAGAACATCTGGCGAGCTGCGGGTGCCTCCTCGGTCTGTCCCCTGCCTCCGTGATAATAGATGACCTAATCTGTCTCTCCACAGCACTTCCTTCTCCGCGCAGGTGACAGAGATGGAGCGGCCCCATCCTTCACCAGCAGCAGGCGCGGCTTCCCGGGGAGTGCGTGCTGAGCCGCCATAGCCCGCGGGCCGCGTCCCGGGAGGCGGCCGCTCCATTGCTCTCAGCCATGGCCTCCGCGCGGGCCGCCTGGCTGGCTGGACCGCCCGCCAACGGCAGGTGCCTCTGGCCGAGCAATGGGAGGTGAGATGCTTCTCCTAGTTTCAGGTACAGTCTGTCCGCCTCTCACCCCCCGCGATCCAGTGCCATCTCTTACGGAAAGCAAAACGCTCCCCCTTGCCCTTTAAGATGGAATTATGCTGAAATGTGTCAGGTATGCCAAAAAAAAAAAAAAAAAAAGCCACGGAGAATATCTCCATAAACATCGGGAGACCCTACCCTCAGATTAAGAAAGAAAATATTGCAAATACAAAGGCTCTTCCCTCTACTATTCCCCTCCTGGCCCGTTGTCACATCACCCCTTTTCCACATTTCCCCGCACACGTTTTACGGTTTTACCACTTTCCTATGTGACCCGATGCCTTCCGACCTGAAAAAAATCAATGTCCTAACACTGTTTGTCGTCTCTGGCCGCTGCGTCCCCCCAACACTGTTTTGTCCGTTCTCCGCGTTGTGGCCAGGAGTTCTGGGGTTCAGTTCCATGGCCACCCAACTTTTCAGAGACTGGTGACCACACTTTATTTATCTATTGTCTTGTTAATGGAGAGTTCATGTCTTTCCTCCTTTTTTGCATTTCAAGCAGGATAGCAATGAATATTCTAGCACATGTGTCCTTAGCAAATGGGCCAGTGCGTCTCTAGCGTGTGCGTGTGGGTGAGGAGATGCTGGGTCCGGGCATATGCATCTCAGCTCGCCAAGGGGCCAGCAGGTTGTGCTCCTCTGACCGATTTCTACTTGCACTGGAGTGGCCATCCCCCCCGCTCCGCCAGCCTGGCTTGTCAGACGTTTACAATGTTTGCCAACCGATCGCGTTGGACGCTGTGGTTTCCATGGCATCACAAACACACACAAACACACACACATACAAACACACGCACAAACACACGCACACACATGCACGCACACACGCACGCACACACACACACATGCAGTGAAGCCTTGGGCTCCTGCACCAGGAAGAGGAAGGCCCCTCTGCATGACTGACGCTCTGAGCCTCAGGACAGAGGACTTGGAGATGCTGAGATGTGATTGTGACGGGGGCGGGGGGTGGGGGGGGAGGGTGTGCCGTCCAGTCGGACAGGAACTGGACTGGACTCCCTGCCTGGATGATGCGGCCTTGCCGCTCTGGGAGGTGACTCTACTTCCTTGCACCTCAGTTTTGCTCGTCTGTAAAATGGGAAAGATAGTACTATCTCAGAGAGCTGCAGAATGCAGAGAGGGGCGTGGAGAGTGGCATTGAGCCCAGTGACTGGCACACTGGTCCCTGGGCAAGAGGTGCCTGCAAGTCTCCCTCCCTCCCTCCCTCCCTCCCTCCCTCCCTCCTTGCCTCCCTTTCTTTCACTGTAACCCAATGAAAGGTAGGTGCGTTCCCTTTTAAACACAGACAGAAACTAGCAAGGCCACGGGCATGACCTCACATGGGTATCCTTGAGTCCCCTACCTCCATAAGTAGTGAATAATGCTTTGTAACGAATGCATTGTATGCAAATAGATTCCTCTGTGTTGCTATAGGGGAATCTCTGTTTCCGAGGTAATTGACCTGCTTCCTTGACATTCCATGAGTTTGGCCCATTTGCCCAGAAAACGTTCCTCCCAGGGGTCCACGGTACACCAGGGCCTGGCTGAGTTGTGTTACTTTCCTGTGGCTGCGGTAGCACATTTCCACAAACTTCGTGGCTTAAAACAACAGAAATTATCTCTTCCCTCACAGTTCTGGAGCTCAGAGCCCCAAATCAGTTTATGGGACCAAAATCAGGGAGGCAGCAGAGCCATGGTCCTCCCGTGAGCACTAGGGGGGGAGGGGGATCTGTCTCTTGCCTCCTCTGGATTTGGTGGCTACCAGCATTCCCTGGCTTGTGGCCTCATCATTCCTGTCTGGGCCTTCTCCTTCGTGTCAGATCTCTCTCAGCCCGTCTGTTATAAGGACACCTGTGATTTTGTTTAGGGCCCACCTGAATGACCCGGATAAGACCTTTAACTTAGTTATATCTACAAAAGACCCCCCCAATAAGGTAACATTACAGTTTCTAAGAATTAGAACCTGATGCCTTTAGGAGCCATTGTTTAGCTACACCTGGTTCTGTGCCCTAGTGCATGGCGGGGGGCGGGGGGGCGTTGCCTTGGTTCACAATCCATGTGAGCAGCCAGGATCCATAATGGGGAGCCCCCTCTGTCCCCTAGCCTCCCCCTGGGCAGAACTGGGCTGGGGCCCAGGTAAGCGTTTAAGCTCAACATGACATCATGTTTGTCAGAAGGTCATTTTGCCTCTAAATTATTTGCAAATGTTCCTCACCTTCTCCCCTCCCCCAGATCTGTTTTTAGGATTCAGAGCCAATTTGTAATAAGCAAGAGCAGTTTGACCCAGATTAAAAGGTGCAATTAGTCTGTCTGCCTGGTAAACCTAAAAAAGTACCACTTACAACAAGTTATTGTTTTTGTGACAAAGGGAGATGTCCTGGCGGAACAATAAGACCCCCGCCACCCTTAGAACCTGTAATTTACTCAGCACGCCCCGCGCAGAGACAGAGCGGCCCCTCGAACCCGAGCATCGTAGCAGGCCCTGCCCTTGCGGGCTTCAGAGGGGACCCCAGCAGGCAGGGCGGACTCCATCGCTGCCCAAAGAGAAGGGGCTGCCTCTCCTGGAGCCACGGCTAAGGGTTGCTGCCCTAGAAATGTGCACATGTGACCGGAAGATGTTGGGGTTCATTTTTCCTGCATCACAAACAGTCCAGCTCTAGTTAGTGGCTCAACCATGAAAGATGCGGGAGCCCCGAGGCCCTTTGGACCGCTTCCTCATTTTCAGGGCCACCCCGAATTGTAGACAGATGTCTCCCTGCCTCCGGTGACCAGCTGTCCTGTCCTGGTGGGGGGAGGGGCAACACCGGACCATGAGTGGGCGCCAGTGAGTGGTTGGGTTACGTCTGTCCTACAGGCTCTCGGTGGGGAATATGGAGATCTTGGCTGTCATCTTGGGGATCCTGGAAAACTCGAGGTGCTGGACATCAATGCCCCCCCTCCTTGGCCCCACCTCTCTTCCATAGGTCTTGGCCTTAGGCTCTGCAATGAAGGTCTGGAGCTCAGGAAGCTGTCCTGCCGCCCCCCCCCCCCGCCCCCCATCAGCTGTGTGATGAGTGTGTGACTGGCAGGCACTGTGGAAGCTCCTCTGAGGCCCCACTTAAGTCTCACACCAAAGTGTGAGTAGGGACTCTTGTTACGCCCCTTTTATAGATGAAGAAACAGGTGCTATGGGGCTGACGTGGGTCCCCCTCAAATTCCTCTGCTGCCGTCCTAGCCTCCAGGACCTCAGCATGTGACCTGGGGTCATCAGGTTAAAATGCAGTGAGTCATTAGGGTGGACCCCATCCCAGATGACAGGCATTCTTACAAAAAGGGAAGATTGGGAGGCAGACACGCACACAGAGAGCACACACGTGGCGCGAAGTTCAAGGGTGAACTTCTACAAGTCAGTCCAGCCCCAAGGGGCTGGGGGACCGGCGTGCGACAGGTTCTCTCCCGGGCCTCAGAGGAACCCACCCTGCCGACGCCTCGGTATCAGACTTCTAGCCTCCAGGACGGTGGGGGCAACGAAGGCCTGTTTTTGTTCAGCCGCTCAGTTCGGGGTGTTTTGTTACGGCAGCGCTCGCAGACTCATACACGGGCTCAGCGGGGTTGCCGTCCGGAGAGGACGTGGTTAGTTGTCTGACCTACTGTTGTTCCCAGCACTTTTGTTCACTCGTTGCCTTCCACCATGAAGGTGGAGACGCAGAGCACCTGTGTCCCCAGCCTCCCTCCAGTTAGGAGTGGCCGCTGGCCTTGACCTGGCCAGTGAGACCACAGTCTGTTGGGTGTTTCTGGGAAAGGTATGCTCCCCTGATGTGAAAGACGGACCAGGCTCGCCCCGCTCCCCTCCATCACCTCACCTGCCGACAGGTGAGCCAGCGCGAAAAAACAAGGAAGAGACCCCAAGAGCCTCGGGGTTCCTGCATCTCTCATGCTTGAGCCACTACAGCTGGACTTCTTGCGATGCAGGGAACACGAACCCCGACTTCTTCGAGTCCTTCCGGCTGTATTCCATGCTCCCTCCTGCCCAGCGCAGGCCCAGCGCATTCCCAGCGGCTCCCATGGCCCAGGTTTCCCTGCGGTGAATGGCAGCGAGGGTGAGACCCAGTGCACCCTCACGGCGGCGCCCGTAGTGTGAAGCCCCGGGTCCCTAGAGCGAGCACATCCTAGAGCCGAGTGGCTTCATCTCCGTCTCCCCGATGCCACGCGGGAGGTGGCGGGGACGCAGCAGCTGCCCGGCGCTGTAAACAGAAGGGGAAGCAGCAACCGCCAGCACACGGGGCCTGGGCGCAGAGCAGAGTGGAGAGGGCGACAAGATGCGCACAGTGCCCCATTCATTCTCGTCCAACTTGGCTCCCAGGCCCAGGAGAGAGCTGCGCCGCCTTTCAACTTGGGGTCGGGAGGAGGGGACAGCCAGCTGCTGGGAGGGGACCTGAGCTTCCTGGGAGGAGGGCCATCTTCCTGGGCAGGCATCACAGGGGCGTGTCCACGTGGTGGGCTAGACAAGAGCTAGGCCAGGGATGGCGAACCTTTTGAGCTCAGCGTGCCATCATTTTGAAAAACCCTAACTTAACTCTGGTGCCGTGTCACATATAGAAATTTTTTGATCTTTGCAACCATAGTAAAACAAAGACTTATATTTTTGATATTTATCTTATATATTTAAATGCCATTTAACAAAGAAAAATCAACCAAAAAAATGAGTTCGCGTGTCACCTCTGACACGCGTGTCATAGGTTCGCCATCACTGCCCTAGAGCCTCTCTGCTCATGTTTCCAGTGTCGCTCTGCAATGCCAAGTACGATGTCTTCTTTACCAGGAAGAACTCGGTACCTGGTGGTGTAAGCGTATAAAAATGGGGAGCCCACCTGTCCCGGTGACTCTGGCCTCTGTTCTTCCTATGATTGATGTGGGCAAAAGGATAGGCCTGTCCCTTCGACTGGATCTTGCCCAGAGACCACAGTGATTGGTTCAAAGGCAGACATGTGATCCACAACCGGCCAATAAGAAGTCTTCTCTGGGAATTTAGAAGTTAGAGCAGGGAAGGAAGTATTCCTTCTGTGGTCATGAGGCTCTAAGAATGGGGGCACCCTGGCGGCTGGAACCCACGCTACCTGGAGTATGAAGAAAGTCCAACTTCCTTGCAAGCCACGCTCCGAACAGGAGTTGGGGTAGGACTGTAACACGGTTATAACAGTAGTTACTGTATAATGAGCATCTAGGGAGGGTCAGGCCGTGCTCAAGAGGCCTTCATTCTTGACCTGCAGGTGGGATCTCCCCACACTGACCTCCCAGGGTGCCATGCTTGCCCGTCTTCGATGGTAATTGCACAGCCCGTGTGGAGTCGCTGGTGGGCAATCATTTGCTGAGTACTTGCTGGATGCAAGGCCCTGTGCGTGGCTCTGGGGAGGGATATAGAAACCTGTAAGTTTCATCCAACACTCGAGCACACCTGGGCAGGTCACTGCATTAGCCAGGCAGGCTTATGCCGAAACAACCTGACCTTTTTAGGAGGGTATAGCCAAATGTGCTTATTTCTCCTTCATATTTCACATCCAGGGCGAGGGAACTCTTGTTATGCTCCTTGATAGAGGAGAAATGGGTGTTATGGGGTTGACCTGTGTCCCCCTCAAATTCCTGTGTTGAAGTCCTAGCCCCCAGGACCTCAGCATGTGACCTGAGAGCAGTTACAGGGGTCATCAGGTGACTGACCTTCTCGCCGTGATCTTCATTCGGGCTAACGAAGGACCAGTTGTTGTGGCTGAAGGGAAAAGAATGACCCGCTGACTCTTGAGTCCTGGCCCACGCTGACGTGACCCGGGCTAAAGCAAGCCTCCTGGCCATGCCGGGCATGGCAGAGAGGAAAGGGCCGGCCTTCCAAATGGCGACAGCAAACCCGTGGGAGCCCTGCCCTGCCTGCCGCACCCTCCCCACCACAAGGGCTCAGGCTCCCCCGCACTCCTTCCCTCCCGCCATTGGTCACCATCGTAGTAAGTACTTAGGCCTTGTGGGAGGTCTTACTGAGTATTATTATTATTTTTAAAAATATATATGTTCTTGATTTCATAGAGAAAGGAGAGGGAGAGAGAGATAGAAACATCCATGATGAGAAAGAATCATTGGTCGGCTGCCTCCTGACGCCCCACACTGGGGATGGAGCCCACAACATGTGCCCTTGACGGGAATCGGGCCCGGGACCCTTCAGCCCCCAGGCCAATGCTCTATCCACTGAGCCACACCAGCGAGGGCTACTGAGTATCATTTAATGTCTGTTTCACTGACTGGACTAGAAAGGGCCTTGGGGAGGCTCTGTGTCTGCTTAGTCAAGTACTTGACACACACTAGGTCCAATGTATGCACCTAGTACCCCAGCACACAGTCCAATATCTGACACATACTAGGTACAGTGGACGCCGGGGGTGAATAGATGAAAGAACCAGGAGAGAGTCCAGGGTGGCATTGCACCTGCCTCTCCCCTGTGCGAGTCCAGCTCGCCTGTATGCCAGGCCCGGGCTGGGGCGGAGGGTGGAGAGGTGGACAGCTCCCCACTGCCCTGCCCTCCTCCTGGGCCCGTGGCCAGAGCAGGATCTTGTCCCGCCTGCCCCTCCACCCCCCATCTGATACCCCACCCCTCCCCTGCCCCAGGCACGTCACAGGCTCCCAGTGGGACACCCTCTCTGAACTAAACCATCTCCACAGCCTGAAATTCTAAGCCCCTGACTGAGCTCTAAGGCAAGACCCTCAGGCCCCCAAACACATGGCCCGAGGGCTCCCCCCTCCCCCGGAGCTGCCTGGGCACCTGGCGCACCTGGGATTCCCACGGGGTCCCCAGGCCCGGGGCCTGCACGCGCCGCTGCACACCGCGTCCCTGTGCGGGCCTGCGCCCCCGGCATCGATTCCCCGCTAACCGGATGAGAAATCGCAGCACGTTTTCTCTGTGCGGCTCTTGCATGCATCTCTGTCAGCGCCGGTTTACATTCTGGGATTGAACTAATTTGTTTCCCGCTTGCTCCCGGCTGCAAACTTCAGGCAGCTCGGCTCCGCTGCCCTGTGTTTGCAGCTCAGTCCCTCCACCCCCACCCCCGACGCCGTCCCCATCCCCAGCTAACCACATCTGAGAGCGGGGATTAGCAGGCTCAGGGTGATGGGATTCTGGCACCGGCAGCCTGGACACTCTGCTACTGTTGGGAGCTGGTGGGGGGCGGGGGAGTGAAGCTCTGATGACGCATGAATGGAGGTGGCCCGGCGGGGGTGGGGGTGGGGGTGGGAGTGGGGGGGGGGGGGTTGCACGTTCAGTGTGCAGAGCCCGCCGGTGACAGCAGGCGAGTAGGAGCAATCCTCCCTGAGTATTAAGCCGCCAGCACTGTGTTAACTCCTGTTCACACAGGTCACACTACCCTCTTCGTGCCCCTAGGATCCTCTGAAATAGCACTATTAGACCCATTTTGCAGATGGGGAAATAATGTGCCCAAGGTCACCCATTAGGACCCAAGCTGCTAAACCCGCATCTGACTCAAGAATGTATGTCCTTGATAGACATGTATGTGTTGCCATTTTATTGTTCATACTTTTTATTTCTCCTCCTCCTCCTCCTCCTCCTCCTCCTCCTCCTCCTCCTCCTCCTCCTCCTCCTCCTCCTCCTCCTTCTCCTCTATCCATATCTATCAACAACTGAATATAAAAATAAAAGGACAAGAAATCTAATGAACCAAATAAACTGGTGAATAAAATAGAATCAGAGGCATGGAAACATGGAACAGACTGATGACTAGCGTAAGGAAGAGGGGGTGTATGTGGGGGTGGGGAGGAAGAGAGTAACCAAAGATCTTACCTATTGGCACAGACAGTAGGGCAGTGAAGGCCTGGGTCCGGGTGGGAACCTGGTGAAGGGGGACAATAGTGGGGGGGGGGGCGTGGGTGTGGAGGACCCTGAGCTGGGAGACACCGCAGGGAGGTCAGAGTTGGCGTCTGAGATACCTGCAGTCCCCCAGGTGAACCCCCAGGCAGGGCAGGTGTTCATTTTAAAGAGACAAACGACCTTGATGCTTCCTCAAGGCTCCCCCAAATGCTTGGGGATCAGCCGACAAGAGGGCCTGTCTTCTCACAGACCTTTTTCTCAATAGAGTCAGTAGTTTCAGCTGCGAGAATATTTCTTTTTTAAAAAATAGATTTTTTTTTATTGATTTCAGAGAGGAAGGGAGAGGCAGAGATAGAGAGAGAGAGAAACATCAGTGATGAGAGAGAACCATGGACCAGCTGCCTCCTGCACAGCCCACACTGGGGATGGAGCCCGTAACCCGGGCATGTGCCCTGACCGGGAATCGAACCAGTGACCTCCTGGTTCACAGGTCAACGCTCAACCACGGAGCCACCCTGGTCCTGTGAGAATATTTCTTTTTAACCCCCCATGGGATCTGTACAAACTGTCTTCACACTGGGTGTGAAAGAGGGAACGGCTCATTGTTTTTATTTTATTTTTCAGAACTGGCTTCTAAAACACCTGGCGAATGTTTTCTAACACTGAACGTACGCATAGTCGATGACCGGACAATCCCACTGTAAATACCCCACAGAAATGAGCCCACGGGCTTATCCAAGACCAGCGTTCAGAGCAGGACTTACAGCCCCAAACCAGGGACAGGGCAAAGGCAGGACCCCACGCTGGCACCAATGCCGAGGGAAGAGGGGGCTGGAGGCATCCGGCTTGGCTCCCCAGGAGCGGCCCTGAGGCAGGTGGGAGGGTCGGGATTTGGTTCCCCAGGAGCGGCCCTGAGGCAGGTGGGAGGGTCAGGATTTGGCTCCCCAGGAGCAGCCCTGAGGCAGGTGGGAGGGTCAGGATTTGGCTCCCCAGGAGCGGGCCCTGAGGCAGGTGGGAGGGTCAGGATTTGGCTCCCCAGGAGCAGCCCTGAGGCAGGTGGGAGGGTCAGGATTTGGCTCCCCAGGAGCAGCCCTGAGGCAGGTGGGAGGGTCAGGATTTGGCTCCCCAGGAGCGGGCCCTGAGGCAGGTGGGAGGGTCAGGATTTGGCTCCCCAGGAGCGGCCCTGAGGCAGGTGGGAGGGTCGGGATTTGGACGGTGACCTCAGGAATCCCCGGCAGGCCCACGGGGGAGACAGATGGGGCGGGCAGGCAGCCACTGAGGTATGTGTTCAGAAGCAGGGTCCCCGTGCACAGCAGTCTTCCTCCATCCCATTGGGGACCGCCAGGATGGGGACTCCCGGGGATGCCCAGGCCATGTCTCAGAGTCCCTCCATTTCAGACGCCGGGGAGGTGGGACATTTGTCCACCCGCTCCCGTCTTCCCACCGTGGAGCGCTGGTCCCACGTGTTGCCTCGCTGGCTGGCATGTCTGTGCTTCCTCCTTCTGCCTGAAGGTGCCTCGGGCACCGTCCCGGGTGCTGGCCGCTGTCTGGGTGACAGGACCAGCGGGTGCTGAGTGGCGGTGGGTGCATGGAGCGTTAACAACGCCCTGGGATCGGGGACCGAGAGCGGACGCTTGATTGGCCAGGGCTGATCGTACCCCAAAATAACGTTTCTCCAACTGAGACAAGTGATGAGAGACCTCGAGATGCCCTTTAGGCAGGCGCCTCCTTCCAGTCGTGCCCGCAGCTGGCGATGGACCGGGGTCGTGTTGGGGGCAGCAGTAGCAGCCGCTCCTCCTGTGATATTTTGAGTTGAAATTCCACCTCCAGCCCTGGCTGGTGTGGCTCAGTGGATAGAGCCTTGGCCTGTGGACGGAAAGGTCCCAGGTTCGATTCCGGTCAAGGGCACAGGCCCGGGTTGCAGGCTTGAACCCCAGTAGGGGGTGTGCAGGAGGCAGCTGATCCATGATTCTCTCTCATCATTGATGTTTCTCTCTCCCTTCCCCTCTCCCTTCCTCTCTGAAATAAATAAATATATATATTTTTTATTTTTTCAAAGAATAGACATTCCACCTCCAGGTGGCAAGACTTCCCAGGGCATCAATGTGGACCTGGAGAGGAGTGGCTCTGAGGAGGGAGAGAGAACACTTTCTTTGGCACCAGTTGCTGTGTGGTGTTGGCCAAGTCCCTGTCCGTCTCTGAGCCTCAGTTTATCACAAGCAGCAGTGAGATGGCACCTGGGATTCGGGCTCTGGGCTCCAGGTTCCTCTCTGCCCCGGGGGAGAGGAGGTGCATAGGGGTGGGGCGATGCCATCCCGAGGACAGTGCCCAGATGCCATTCAGTGGGAGCAGCTCCCCGCCCAGACCCTGAGAGCCCCTGGAGGAGGTGGGAACGGGGGTCCAGGTCGGTCAGGGCGAAGGCGTGGCTTCCTGGGCTGATGCACAGGGAGGGGGGTGGGTCCCTGAGCAGCGAGACGAGCCACCGATGTGGAACCCGGAACCGGGCCTCCTCGGGCGGGTGTCTTGGTGGCGCGGGACCGCTCCGGTGCATCGCATCATAAAGGAGTCGGGGCCCGCCCCCCACTGCCCGTCACCTCTCAGGGTCTGGTCGGGGGTCCGGATGGATAAGGGAGCCGCTCGCTCACCCCGCACGGCCGGGGGTCTTCATTTTCCTGGCATGCTGGCTTCCCCGCGCCTTTCATCACGGCCTCGGAGGTAATTGCTCCGTGGACACACGGCTCGAGGCCCGGGCTGCAGCCAACAATTAGTTTAGGGACCGCGATCTATAAATTTCGAGGCGCGGGAGAGAGGGCTGGGTGCCGGGGGGCCATGGTTCCTAATGAAGAAAGATCGCACACCCGAAGGGGCCCGCGTTACCGAAGCAACTTAATCTCATCTGGGGGTGATTGGTGGCCCCGGTAATGCCTCTGATCCCGGGCAGGCAGGCGTCAGGGGAGGGACTTGTTGTTGTTTGTGTTTCTTGCACCCAAACCAAAGAGAAACCCCCCTCCGTGGGCCGCCATCTGTGCAAACCCACCCGTCTCCCCATCGCTGTCGCCCGGCTCTGCAAAGCTGGCCAGCGAGGGGGACCCCGAGGAGGGTCGTCCTAGTTCTTGTTTGTAAAAATAAACCGGCCGCCCGAGACGTATGTGAGGAATTTACATGGAGCAGCTGCACAAGCAAGTGTGTGAAGGGCCAGGGCCCCCGGGAAGCGGGGAGGGGAGGGGAGGCGCTGGGACCCCCAGCCCCGCACAAGCAGCTCCCATAAAGCAGGAGGCGACCACGCTGGGAGATGAAAGGGAGGGAGGGAGGGGGACCCAGTCAGTTTCCAAGCAGGTCAAACGCCCTCCTCTCAGAAGGAGCAGTCTGTTCCCAGATGAGCCCTGGGGGCTGTCCTGTGTGTTTTTGGGGGTGGGTAGGGGGGCAGGAGGGGATCAGAGAGCAAAACAAGAAACAGAATCCAACCCAAGGCTCCCCGAGGAGCCACTGCTTTGAACGCTGGGTGCTGTCTGTCTTTGGACTAAAACGGAACCCAGTGGGTGCTGTCCCCTCTCACAGGGGACAAGGGAGGCCTGTGGGGAGGGCCTGGCGGGGTTCCATCTGCCCCCCCCCCCTCCGCCCCCAGCCACAGGGTGTCTTGAAGCCACCTGCAGGTCAGGCAGGGGACTCACCTGCTCACTTTTTAAGTTTGTTTGTATTGATTTCAGAGAGGAAGGAAGAGGGGGAAAGATAGAAACATCAGTGATGAGAGGGCATCATGGACCAGCCGCCTCCAGCACGCCCCCCACTGGGGATCAAGTCCGCAACCCGGGCCTGTGCCCTGACCGGGACTCGAACCGTGTACCTCCTGGTTCATAGGTTGATGCTCAACCCCTGAGCCACGCTGGCCAGGCTCCCCTGCTGACTTTATATTTGTCTCTGAACCCAAATGGCAAAGACGAGGCTAAGGGGCAAGAGTCCACAGAACGCCAGGGCTGACGCGTCCTGAAAGGTGGCTCTGTGAGTCCTTTTGGTCAGAGGGGAAAAGGGACTCCCCATCCTGCAGAGCGGTCAGGGCCCGAACCTTGCACCAGTCCTTCATGCCTGTGTCCATGCCCTGGCGCTTCTCTGTCCCCCATCATCCTCTCTCCAGACAGAGCCCGAGTGATTTTTTTAAATTTAATATGTTTTTGTTGATTTTTAGAGAGAGAGGAAGGGAGAGGGATAGAGAGATAGGAACATTGATGAGAAAGGAACTTCATCCATCGGCTGCCTCCTGCACGCCCCCTCCTGGGGACCGAGCCCACAACCTCGGAATGTGCCCTGACCCGGAGTCGGACCAGCGACCTCTTGGTTCCTGGATTGACACCCAACCGCTGACCCACACCGGCCGGGCATCTTTTAAAGCCATGAGGATGGTCCCTCATTAGAGCCACTCTGTGGTTTCCAGTAGCCACTGGAATAGCACCCAGAGTTCTTACTTATCCACGTGACCGGGCCCCGGCGGGTGTCCCCAAACTTCTCGTCTGACCTCTCCCACTCCCCTGGGGCTCTAGACACAATGACCTTCTCTGTGACCTTGCCAGACCCCCCTCAGGGCCTTTACCCTTGCTGTTCCCTCCACCTGGAGTCCAGCCCTGGCATCTCTGCTTAAATGCTGCCTCCTGGGAGCGGCTCCCCTCGCTGCTACCTAACGCAGCCTCCTCCTGCCTCGAATCACACTCCATGAGCTCGCTTCACTGTTTCCTATTAGAACACATCACAATCTGATATAAAATACTGAGCTATTATTTATAGTCCTTTTAAAAAACCTCACTCTTTGTCTACCTTATGAGAGCAAGGGCCCCTTTTTGTCTTGTTCTCTTCAGTATTTCCAGTGCCTAGCATTGTGGCTGGCATGGGCTAGCCATTCATTCATTCATTCATTCACTCACTCATTCACTCATTCAACTATGTTTACCACAGTCACTTGTAACTGGTGGTCCCATGAGACCTACATTGTAGTCACGAAAGCAAAAGAATATGTGAATGGGCAAGTAGGTGCCAGGATACCGCTCTTAGGATTGTGGGAGGCATTAAATGTTGGAAAAGTGCAGTGGCTCACGGGCATCACGTGCTGAGCTCAGCGTCTTCTACCCGGGACTTGCTTCGTGCTCCTAGTAGAAAAGGGAGATAAACGAGATAAACGCGTGTGTCCCCTCTACCCTGGTGAGCGAGAAATCCACTGGCAGCTTTAAAACGGCATTATAGCTCTGGCTGCTTTGGCTCAGTGGATAGAGCGTCAGCCTGCATATCAAAGGGTCCCGGGTTTGATTCCGGTCAAGGGCATGTACCTTGGTTGCAGGCTCCTCCCTGGACTTGGTCTGGGGCACATGCAGGAGGCAACCAATCAAAGTCATCGATGTTTTTCTCTGTCTTTCCCTCTGTCTTCCACTCTCTAAAAAAAAAAAAAAGGAAAAATATTCTCACCCATTACCCTGAAGGAGTGGGGACGTAGAGGCAGGGCACTTTTCGAAGTAGGTGGTCAGTATATTGAGCGCAGCTTAATCTTTTGTTCATTTAAGGACCCTCCAGCAGTGGCAACCAGAGGCTCAACTTTTCTCCTTCTCATCTGTGTTCAAGGCGGTGACCTCCTGGTACCGAGGAGCGCCGTGTCTCAGGGACCAAGAGGGTCTGGGTGGCACCGGTGATATTTCCAGGTTGCAGGAGACCCCCTCCTGGACGTGAGTGCCGGGCACTCGCTCTCCGGGGCCGTCTTAGAAAGACACGGGTCTTGCCCGGCCTTCACGAAGCTTCCTCTCACATTGTGTGTGTTGGGGAGGGAGAGCATGTGCACAGGCGTGTGCATCTTAGGGAGGTGGAGCACAGGGAAAAGCACACGTGTGCATATATGTGTGGAGTGAGTGCATACGAAGGTTATACCGCGGTGAAGAGCTCTTGAAATATCCAGGTTCTGGGCCTATATGGGAGCTATGGACAAGTCATCTTCTCTCTCTTCCTTTTCTGCTTCTCTCTCTCTCTCTCCCTCTCTCTGCCCCCCCCCAAGTTTTCTCACCTGAAGGAAGAGGGTACCTTTTACAGGTTGCATTAGACATGTCTACATCGTTTTCCCTGAGCATATTTTACTCTAAAGTCAATAAAAAGACAATAAAAGGGAAGGAGACAAAGGCAAAGGAGAAAGAGGTGGAGCAGGAGAAGGTAGAATACTTTGGATCGTCTGTGATTTGTGTGTCTGATAGTCCCACCACTCAGCTGGTGGTTGTGTGTGTGTGTGTGTGGGTGTGTGTGTGTGTCATTTGCTTTATTCCTTTGAGGTGTCGGTGACTAGGAACATGTTCTCTTTTCTCATGAGAATGCTCATGGACAACAAATGGCGATCCCCTATCCGCGGGGCCACAGAGCCAGAGGGAGCAGCAAGTCCTTGCGCCTCAATATGGGGGTGACCCTGGAGACGCTGCCCGAGCTCCCCTTTGTCCCGGCGTGACGTCCTCCTCACCCCCTTCCTTCGGCTTTGTCAGAACCGGTTTCATCTCGTCATGAACCCCCTTGTGTTCAAACATCTCCTCCTGGCTTTCTTGGCTTTTGTGTTTCCGGCAAGTTGTTGGAACATCTTTTTTTGGTTTAAAATTCTTTAAAAAAAAAAAAAAAGCCATGTGATTTCACTGATCTTACCAGAAACCAATAAAAACACATTACTTTAAAAATAACTCCCATAAAACCTCTTACTTGTGAAAAGCTTTCATTCTAATAAAATCGGAGCAAACCCAAACCTTTTAAGGCCGCTCGCAGGCATACGCGGACTTGGCCTGTCCCGCGCGCCGGCCTCTGGTGGGGATGGAGGTACCAGATCCCCACTCTGTCAGCAGGGGTGCGGGTCCAAGATAAATGCACTCGCCTGCTTTGGGGGAGGAGAGCCTGGCAGGAGAGCGGCCCCACCCCACGAAGGCCGCTCGAGCTGCGTTTTGCCAACATAGCCACTGGGAATCGGCAGTCTTTTCCGTCCTGTGTGAGGTTGTGGCTGGTGTGTGTTTCTCCCTCCCTTTCCCTTTAGTTCCCTAAATATAGAATTAATGGGTTGTAGGGAAAGTCCGCGATCGCCCTTGCTCGAGGCTGGAGCGTGGAAAGAAAATAACGTCTTTCTCCGCTGGTTTCAAACTTCCCCCCGGGCTGGTAGCGTCATGGGCTAGATCCCCTCTTAGGGACACGTCAAGGGCTGTGGAGTCTGAGGAAAAGGAGAAGGGAGATGGTCTTAAAGCTTCGGGGCCGAGGCGTGGCTCCGGGTGTGGGTGACCCTGGTCAGCTGCGCCAGGTTGGCTGCCCCGGGCTCCCCAGCGGAGGATTCTGGGCTCAGACTCTCAGGCGGCTCTCCCTGAGATCTGGGATGGGGCTCCGGGACTTAAGTGACTGTTATTGTTGCTGCTAATCCCCACCCAAGGATGTGTGTTCCATGGATTTGTAGAGCGTGCGAAGGCAGGAGGGGGATGGAGAGAGAGAGAAACATGGACGTGAGAGAGACACATCAATGGGTTGCCTCCACCCTGACCGGGGCTGGGGATTGAACCCGCAACCCAAGTACATGCCCTTGACTGGGAGTTGAACCTGTGACCCTTCAGGTTACAGGTCGGTGCTCTAACCACTGAGCAATGCCGGCAAGGGCTATTGTTGTTGGTTTTCATGATGCGTGGGTGACTCAGGGTTGCAGACAGTCTCAGAGCCAGAGGTGTCAAAACAAAAAGCCACCATGAAATATAATTAGATAAAAGTTTTTCCTCCCAAGAACCAAGCAGGAGAAGATGCGATTGGCTGCTGGGTCGGTGTTGGGACCCTGCCCCCTCCAGGTGTTTGAACACCCTGAGCCTGGGACACAACCCCCCCGCAGAAGGGATCTGAGAGCAAGTAAAGATGGGGAGAGCTCCAAGCTGCACCCCCTTGCAAGACTACCAGGCTCTTAAAAAGTCTGTAAAAGGGACCAGGATGACGCCCACAAAAGGAACACGGTTTGCGATGTTTAACAGCGCGCTTCTCCAATGAATGTGACCACAGAACTACTTCTTCAAGGAAATTAATTAGAAGAAAGATTCGTGCGGTAATGACATCCCTGCAGAAAAATTGCATGTCAAAACAGTATAGATAATATAATATTATAAAATTAAAATACAAAGTATTTTAATATCGTTATTCGCCCTTTCTCTATAATAGAAGTGTCAGAGATGAAAGAAAATTAGTAAAATGTATATGAAAGTAATATATAAATTGATTAATAAACAATAACAGCGTGATGTAAAAACAACAAAGACATGATATAAAAATAACAGAAACATGATATAAAAACATTGATAAAACAATGACTGATAAAGTGATTAAACTTATTCTGATATCTCCCTGTATACCACGTTAAGAGTAAAAACACTTTCAGAGTGCTTGACTAATTTCCCTTGTGATGAAGTACACCTTTAACTTAAACGTCACACACTCTTCGAACTTGAGAGAAAGCAACATATAACTGACCATGTCCAAAAAATGGGTTCAGGTAGGACTATGCCTACTCTGTCTAGAGTTTGTCCTTGTGATTTATTAATAGTTATCGCAAATGCTGGCATCGCAGGAAACTGTCTTCGAATTCATTTAAATGGGAGGCCAGTGTCAGACGGGGACACATCAATTCTTGGAATCAGAACCATCTCTCCTTCTGCAGATCCTGTTAACACTTCAGCTTCGATTATGTTAGGTCGCAATCTTGTGATAATAAATCTAGGACCGTTACAAAGACCCCATTTACTGTTAAGATTTCTCAGTAGCATGATGATTGCACCTACTTTCAATTTTAATTTATGACACGGCCTTCCTGAAGGAGTAATATTATTAAGGAATTCAATGGGAAAATTTTCCTTGCGCGAGTCAACGTTTATTTTTAAATTGCCAGTATGCGTCATATGTACCGGCGGGTAGGTCAGACAGACAGTAAATCAGACAGATGGTCAGTCACTTAGCCACTTAGCCTTTTATATATATTTTATATACATATTTTACATATATATATACCAATCTACAGACCTATGGGACATTTTTTAAGAGATGCAGCTATTGCCCTGCCGGCGTGGCTCAGTGGTTGAGCATTGACCTATGAACCAGGAGTTCACGGTTTGATTCCCAGTCAGGGCATATGCCTGGGTTGCAGACTCCATCTCCCAGCATGGTGTGTGCAGGAGGCAGCTGATCCATGATTCTCTCTTATCATTGATGTTTCACTCTCTCCCTCTCCCTTCCTCTCTGAAATCAATACAGATATATTTCTATTTTTTAAATGGAACTTCGGTTGTTTCTGAGGGGGCCAATGAAAACCAGTGGGGAGTGTCACCGCTTCCCGTTGCCATGGAGATGGGGAGGTGCTAGAGCTGTCTCTCCCCCCGCCCCGGGTGCTTATGGGATCAGAGCCTCTGGTGGAGTTCTCATCAGGAAGCCTGGCTGGACGACCCTGCTGGTGATGGGGCTTTGGCCTCCACGGTCCTTTGTGGACACGTGTCATTTTTGCCACCCAGAAGCCGGCACCAATGTGAGTCCCTCTGGCTCGTGCGTCCTGCCAGCTTCCGCATCCCGTACGTCTTCCTTGTTTCTTGACGCTGTTGCTTCTACAGCTTCTGAAGGGCTTTTCAAACAACACCACACGCATGTTGTGTTCTGACAAACGGCTTCCCAACGACGGTATTATTTATTCATTAGTGCTCCATTCAGAGCGCAGTGCCCCACGCTACTTGGAAAAATAAATGAAAGGAAAGCAATATCGCTCTACGTCCCCAACGTACAGCTGTCTGGGTGCCCAGATCTTCCTACGGCGCCGCCCCGGGCCGGTCCCCGGGGTGTCCCTGCTCTGTTCATCTGTCTCTTCACCACGCTCTCTGCCCGGATGGTCCGAACTAGTCATTCTGTGCGCTCAACAACTATCTTGATCCGTTGGTGCGAATGTTTTCAGTTTGTCTGAAACTTAAAACACATTTTCCCCAAGCGCTTTTTTCCTCTTAATTTTTAAACTCGTATATTTTAAGGAAAATTTAGCCCATGTGTTTCTCGTTATTCCTGATTCATTTGCACTCAACGCATCAACATGTTGCTTTGCAAAAGCTGTTTGCTTTCCAAGCGGACTCCTGAAGTCCTGTTTTGTTACCTTCGGCGGCCTGACTACCACCCCCTTCTCTTCCTTCTATTTTTTTATTTTATTTTACTGCTTCAAACACACACTTTTCTGAGGATCAGGACTTTTTTGCCCCCAGCAGCAGATAGGTGGGCCGGCCTCTTGTAGGAAAAGCTGATGCAGACGTGGATTCCCACTCCGTCAGTCCCACCTCGATTCTGTGAGAGCCGAGCCTGCGGGAGAAGGTGCAGCCTGCAGTGTGGGCCACTTCCCCCCTCCCCGCCCCCATTCCCATCGCCTCCTCTAGATAATAAACGTGGGGCGCCAAGAGAGGAGCGGTCTAGGATACAAGCTTGGGAGCAGCCGATTTTTCAGTTTAACCCCATCTTAACCCCTTGGCTCACTCCTCTCACCTATATGTGGGGGTGGCAGCCGTGCCCCCGCACGTACCGGGTGACAGTGAGGATCGATGGATGCACTGCACGCACGGCCGAGCCACGCGTGACAAGGGCCTAGTAAGTGCTCAATTATTGCCTTTTCCGTTTTGCACAGAAGGCCCCTCCCACCCAGATCCACACACCTTCTCTCAGTGAGGTGCTCCGGTCTGTCGCATTGAGGTTGCCCCAGAGGTAGGGCCTGAGACCAGGAGTCAAGCACATGTAATTGAGGGGTTTACCCTAAGCCAGTGGTCAGCAAACTCATTAGTCCACAGAGCCAAGTATCAACGGTACAACGATTGAAATTTCTTTTGAGAGCCAAATTTTTTAAACTTGAACTATATAGGTAGGTACCTTGTTATTAACTTAATGAGGGTCCTCCTAAGCTGGCCTTTGCTAAAAACCTCCTCAATCTGATTGAGGCATGTTCGCTGAGGTCGACCCCTTCCAACGCTCCCATCCACACTCGTCTTGTATACGTGTTTCATCTATCTCCTTTCCGAAGACTGACTTCTGCACACGGGCCACGGAGTTTCAATCGCACTGTACGTGGGCGCCCGCACGTGGTATTTTGTGGAAGAGCCACACTCAAGGGATAAAGAGCCACATGTGGCTCGCGAGCCGCGGTTTGCCGACCACTGTCCTAAGAGATTCCCAGAGGAGGGTAGGGAAGTGGGTCAGGCAGGGCGCTCTGGAGAAAGAGAGCCAAGAGGATGTGTATAAGCGTGCCTTTCCCAGCGCTCAGAGGCCGTGGGGCCGTGGCGAGGTTGACCTTCTCGCTGTGTGACTGTGGGCAAGCGCACGAACCTCTCTGAGCCTCCATGCTCTCCTGTAGGATGATGATCACGAACGTAGTTCCTACTTCACGGAGTTGTGAGGAGGAGGAAGATGAGTTGGTACGTGGAATGCGTTTACAACAGAGCTGGGCATGTAGGGAGACTCAACAAAATGGTGGCTGCTATTCTGAGACCAAGAATTCGAGAGTTTGAGTCCAATGAACCCGATTCAAACCCTGACTCTCTCGTGTCCTTATCTGTCCTGGGACCGAGTGAGGTCACCCCTGGGCAAGTACAATGGCCCTTTGGAGGAGCCACCTTCCAAGTGACAATCTAGCAAATGGGGTGACGCGGTGCGGCCTGAGCAAGGGGACCCCGCAGCCCCGAACCCCGAATTGTGTTCCCCAAGGACTTGAGCCCTTAAACTGCTGACACTGAGGTTTATGGTTTTCCAATATTTTATTATGAAGATTGCCAAGCAGATAGCGACGTTGAAAGCATTTCATAGTCACACTGTATACCCGCATCTCGACTCTCTCATTAACGTTTTATAAGGCTCGCTTCATTGCGTATCTGCCCACCCATCTGTGCCTTCACTGAGAGTTTGCATGTGGAACGTGGGGCCGGGAAGCTGCCTGTCGGTGATGGTGATGGTATCTGCCTTCAGCTTTCTGAGTAACCCCCGTGGTGAACATTCTATAGTGTGGACTCCTCCGGCCGCTGGGATGGAGCAGGAATCAGAGCAGGTCGCATTCGAAAGAGTTTCCCGAGTTTCCTTTAAGAGTCAGAAGTGACCTAAAAATGTTCCTCTTCAGATGCCGCGGCTTGATTGCGACATGCAGTCGGCACAGTTAGATCAGCTGAGCAACCCCCTTTCATTTAGCTGGAGGACAGCGTGGCTTAGGAGAGGGAACTGGTCCCTGGTCCCACAGAACCAGGTAACGGCAGAACTAGAGCTGAGGTATTGGGGCCCCACGGGGATTCAGTGATCACATTGCCCCCCAGTCGACTCTCAAGTTGTCTCTTTCATGTTTTTAGTCCCTACAAGCTGGTTGAGAAGGCAGACCTGTGAGATCCCTGCTCCCCGCAAAGGTGAAATCCCACGTGGAGTAACACATCCCTGCGAAGCACCAAGAAACATGTGGAGAGGAAACATATTTATAAGAACAGAACATTCTGCGTACATGCGTGTGTCCGTGTCTGTGGGCGTGTGTGTGTGTGAATCTGTGTGCGCCCAAGAAGAAGAAATGAATCCGTGTCCATCTATGTTTTTTACTGCTTTTCAAATGCATTTGGTCCGCCTCTCTGACTGCCCTCCCTGCCAGATGTGGACATGGAAATTCTGGCTTCAGAAACGAGAAGGCCAATGGGATACAATCAAATTTTAGCTCAACGAGGCAGAGTCAAATTACCCCAAAGTCAGCAGTGACCCCTTACCCAGAGGTCCACACAGCACCCCAGCCCTCACCGTCGGGCTGCCGGGGGAGTCTGTTCAACTCGAGGTCTCACGTGTGTGTCTGGCACCGGCATCGTTTCAATTACCAGACCATTCACACCTCCGTGGACACATGCCAGGGAGCTTGCTCCTCCCCTGGTACATAATTTCAGGTAGAAAGAATAGAGGGTGTGTTTCCTCCTGGCCTATCATATCGTGGTCTTTTGTTTGGGGAGGTATTTGCATACCTAAAGGGAAGTGGCCTCTTTAATTTCTTTCCCTGCTCCTACTCAGCTGAGGCCTATTAAGAAGTGCTCTGTATCCTGTAATCAGACAAGTTATACAGCACGCACCCTTAGGCGACAGCGATTCTAAACAAGCTGGAGAAGTCCTTCACAATAAATGATTAGCATGGGAAGACACCATTCATAATTAACTTTTTTTTTTCTTTCTGTTTTGGTTGGCAGATGGTCTGAGGCATCCATGCATGGCCTATTGCCCGGGTCTTTATTCTGAATAGAGCGGGGCAGGCTTGGGAAAATGCTGGCTGCTCAGCTCGCTCCCTTAGAAAAAAATAACCTAGCCCCTCCTCCCATTGGTGTTCAAGGCTTGGAGAGAGCTCTAGAAAGGTGTGGAGCAGGTCACATGACTGTATCTACGGGTCCTTCCCCTGCCTTTTAAGATCGCAGGTTGTATAGCCCTCGTGGTGGATTGATTAGCATGTGAAGGGGCCCCGCTCTCCATCCCCACGCGTTGCCGTGGAACTTGGTCATGCTCTCTCACGCTGAGCCTGGAATCTGCCATCTGACTTGCTTTGGCCAATGAGATGTTAGCAACAACGAGGCTTGACTCTCTCTTGTGCACTTGGACTTGTGACCTCCTAACCTTCTCCCGTGGCCACATGAGAATGTGTTCGTGATGGGTCATGAGAGACTCAGGAAACAGACTGGGTCCACTCCACTCATCTCGGCGGAGACGGCTCTTGGGTGGGTCATCCGCCAGTTGCCGCCTGACGTGTGAGTGAGCCCACCCAAGATCGGCCGAGCCCAATCCAGATCGATTCGGTCCTGCGGACTCTTTAGCTCAGCAAACGTTGGTTGTCGTATGGCACAGAGGTTTTGGGGGTTTTGATTACGCAGCATTATCGTGGCAGTGGGTAACCGATACAACCCCCTTTACTGGACGTCACCCGAGAGCTTAGGTTCTTTCCCATCCTGCTTTCGGGGAGCAATTTCCTACTCAACCCCAAGAACCCTCCTTTGAGAGCCCCTTGGAGGCGTAACGGGTGCGGGTCAGAGTTGAGCTCTTCATACAGAGCCTGGCACGTGCTGGCCCTCAGTTAGGATGCTCGTAAGATCTGAAGGCATCCATGTGCCATGTGCCGTGCACAGAAAAGCCGGTTCTTCACGCTTTCTGCCAGGTATGCAGGCCAGGGGCCAGGTGCCCAGCTCATACGTCTCCAGGTAGTAGATCTGGGCCTGAGCCTGGGCTTTATGCCTTCCTTGCTCAGAGTCCGTCTTTTTTTAAACTCAGAGTAGAGATAGAGCATTTGGCTTCAGTTTGAGCTACAGTGGGGAGCCAAGTGCCCATCCGGGCCAAATCCGCATCTTCCCGAGCTCTGGCCAGGCCATGAAAACGCGGAGATCTGCCCTGGTTGGAGGGGCCGGAGCCAGCTGAGGGCCCCACAGCTCCCAGCACTGGGTTCGATTTTCTGGGAGTGCAGGGGCGGAGGGCGGCGGGCAGCGTGGCGGCTGAGCAGGTGTGTGAGTCACATGAGCCAAAGAACCTTCCCCCGGGCTCGGCCAGACCACAATGCATTTGGCCCTGGGCCTGTTTTCCCCTTAAAACTTTAAGCCCATGAGTGTTTTCAGGGGAATTTAATCCACATGTTTTTATTCATTTTTATTCATTTGCATTTAGCTCATAAAAATGTTGTTTTTAAGGAGAGGGGGGATGGCCAAGAACCATTTTTTTTCCTGTTCTTCTTTTCCCTCCTCCTCCTCCTCCTCCTCCTCCTCCTCCTCCTCCTCCTCCTCCTCCTCCTCTTCCTTTTCCTCCACCTCTACCTCCACCACCTCCTCCCTCCTTGTAAGTCTTCTTTCTTAGGAAAAGAAATGACTTTTCCCCCTTGTTATTTGTCGAAATATCTAAGACCAAGCCCCTGAGCTTGGTTGGAAGTGAGTCCCCATGGATCTGAACAGATGCTCAGTGACTCCTTCCAGGGCAGGACCTGAAACAGTAGTTGTATGTGCATGTGTGTGCTGATGCCCCCACCGGGCACATGGAGGGCAATGCTGCTCATCACAGTGTGACATGAGCCGTCTCGATGATTCACACGAGGGCGAGGGGGCAGGTGGCTGGAGGGATGCTCTCTCACAGAGAGTTTCTGGAAACCCGGCGTGAGAGTGTGTGTTCAGACTCTTGATGTCCTAAGGGGTTCTCTCGCGGACATCCTAGCCCTGGACCCAGAGTCCAATCAGCACATCGGACCATCTCCTGGACCCCGGCTTGGTAAGGGGACCTGCCCCATGAGGAGACACTCAGCGTTCATGTGGAGGGACGCAGTGGGAGGAGGGTCCCCGTCCACAGCAGGGAATGAACGGGAAGACCAAGGTCAAGGTCAACTGCCCTTTGAACACGGTGACCATGCTCTCCAAAAAATTGCCTTAAATAAGAACTTTTATTTTACCACCGGGAAGGAGCTAGGGAGAGAGCAGCCAAGAGCTGGGCTGAAGAGCGCCCAGGATCCTGGCGTCGAGGTGTAGAGAGAGCTGTCTTCTTGCTCGTGGGTAACAGTCTGGAGTTTTTACCAGCAAAGGCGAGACCACACTTATTCTCCTCTTCTACCCCTCCCAGCACGTAGAGCAGGTCCCACCAATAAGAGGTGCTTGATTGAAGTTTGGGTGAGTTGGACATCACATTAGTCGTCTCCTGGGAAATACAGGGAAGCACGGGTTTCAGGTTTTAAACCTGGGGCTTGAGATCTTTGCATGAGGTAGTTTCATTTCCCGTGGTTTATTTTGGAGGTGACCTCCTCGTCCAATTTGTTTTGCTGGGAGATTGGGAACGGATTCTGCATTGGGGCTCAGGAGGCCTGGCTGTGCTTGACTTGGTGGCTGGATGAGGGCAGCAAATGTCCATTCTCTGGGACTCACTTTTCCATCTTTAAAATGGAGACCCTAGCCCGGCCAGTGTGGCTCCATGGTTGAACATTGACCTATGAACCAGAATGTCATCGTTCAATTCCTGGTCAGGGCACATGCCAGTGTTGTGAGCTCGATCCCCCGTAGGGGGTGTGCAGGGGGCAACCGATCAATGACTCTCTCATCATTGATGCTTTCACCTCTTTCCCTCTCCCCCTTCCTCTCTGAAGTCAATAAAAATATATTTAAAATGGAGCTCCTACAACCACCTCGCTCAGTTTACCTCGTTTTGTAGCTGAGCAAGGGAATGAATCTTCAGACCCAGCGCCATCGACCCGTTAGGAAGCCGGCAGGCACAGCGGGCAGCGCGTGGGCCCCGGGCCAGACTGCTTGGGTTCCAATCCCTCCTCAGTCCGCTCCTGGCCGTGTGGCTTTGGGCAAGTTCCCCAGTCTCTCGGACGAGAGCCTGGCTTGCTTCATCTGAGAGAAAGGATACTAATCGCAAAACCTGCCTCCGACGCTGTTAGGCAGAAACAACGTGTGGAAAGAGCTGGAACCGCAGCTGGGCCGGCGTCAGGGGGACGTAAGCATCAGCTTGTCTTATCGACCCACGTCTATGCAGTGTCCCGACGGCACCCACCAGGGTGATAGCCGCCTTCTGAGGTTCCCGTGGGCATGTTGCCCTCATCTGACCGCTAGGAACACGCGTGTTGCTGGGCCCCGCGCCACATCAATGGCTAGTGAACTGGAGTGAGGGGACGGGGCCTGGGGCTCCGTGCTTTTGCTCCGCAAAGCGGTTCTCTCGTGCGCGGCTTGGGCTGAGAGCCACAGCTTGGCCCCATTGCCCTCAACTGCGTCAGATTACCGCCCCCCCCCCCCCGCTTTCTCTTAGAAAAAAGTACAATTTGTAATCTTTTATTTTTATTATTTTTTGGGGGTATTCCTCACCTGAGGTTATTTTTCCATTGATTTTTTAGAGAGAGGAAGGGAGGGAAAGGAGTGGGAGAGAGAAACACTGATGTGAGAGAGACACGTCGATTGGTTGCCTTCCACATGCACCCTGAAGGGAGCCAGGGATCAAACCTGCAACCCAGGAATCGTGCCCTTGACCAGAATCAAACCTGTGACCCTCGGTGCGCAGGTTGATGCTCTAACCACTGAGCTCACCGGCCAGGGCCAATTTGTCATCTTCATGTGTACGTGTGTCCGTAACGACTTACCAAGGTCTCATGCTTTAGCACGGGGCATACGTTGCTTTTCAATGTTATTCTCACTTCAAGGATGTAAAAAAATACATTTTTTTTCTATTTTTTTTTTTCCCTTTTCATGAAAGCCCGAGTGGGGGCTGAGCTCAGGCACACTGGGACTTATTTCAGAAGAGCCAGACCAGCCCCCCACCCACCATCTCCCCCTCACGCCCCACAACCCCCCTCCGGAGAGAGAGGCACATCGGATCTCTCCAGTCATTATCATTTTAATGTGCGAAATGACATTATGCTGAAAAGAAGGGGTTCATAAATTAGCTCTGATTTTAGAAAGTTTCCTAGCCATTGTATAAATGACAGATCTATAAAAGAAGACTGAAAATGAATTTCAAATTTAAAAAAAATAATCCCATGTTTTTATGGCAAGCTTCAAACAAAAAGTTCTCGGAGCAATGTTTCTGGGGAGGCGCGCGCAGGGGCCCCTGGGGCTGCGCGCTGCCTGGTGGGGGGCAGGAGGCTCCTGATTGGAGGGAAATCGGGGTCCTCAAAGGCGGGTGACAGTCACGGTGCCCGGGAGCCAGGACCCGGCCCCAGAGACCAGCGGGAGGGCAGCCTCGTCATCCAGTTGGAGGGAGGCGAGGGGAGGGGTGTGTGGGAAAGGATTGCGCACGGGGGATGAACGGGCCTGGAGGCCTGGATGTGGTTGATGGAAGGAGTTATACCGTGAACGTCTCAACACTCGCCTTTTCATCTGGGGCTCGGATCAGCAGAATAGAATTGGTCGATTTTCCTCTTCCATTTGTACCCCCCAATTTTTTTTGGTTAATCCTCACCCGAGGGTATTTTTCCGTTGATTTTTAGGGCTAATGGAAGAGAGAGGGGGAGACAGAAACATCGATGTGAGAGAGACACATCGATGGGCTGCCTCCTGCATGTGCGCCGACCAGGGCCCGGGCCGGGGAGGAGCCTGCAACTGAGGTACATGCTCCTGACCGCAATCAAACCTGGGACCCTTCGGTCCACAGGCCGACGCTCTATCCACTGAGCCACACCGGCTAGGGCTGTACCTCAAATTTTACATAACGTCAGAGAAGCCTTTTGGGAGAAAGGCTACCCTGAATGCGGGTGAATTGGTTTCCGTAAACTGGTTACGTTGGCGTGCCTTCCACTGGTTTCCTTCTCATTCATCAGGTGAATATCTCGTCCCCTCCCATGACAGAAACAATGAGGGGAGGGACATGGATGCCTGTCGGAGGGCCTGGAGTGGTCTGGAGGGAGGCCAGACGGCAAACCAGGGTGGGGAGGCCCTGGGAGGGCAGAGGAGAGAGGAGAAAGGTGGCCTGCACCCCAAGCCGGAGGGAGGGAGAGAGGAGGCTGATATTGGAATGACAGTGAGCCCCACACCTTCGTGAAATCCCGTCACATCACGGGGTTGGTGGGTCGTGCAAAGTTTAGGGAGCCCTTTCCTGTAGCCGTGTGGGGTCTTGGTGGCTGGAACTGGCCGGGGCAGGGGGTGCCGGGAGCAGTCACCCAGTTTCTGGTTCTTCCCGCAGCTCACCCCGGTGTTGGCGATGAGCGGGTCCAGCAGGTGGGTTTGGGGGGTGCTAAGGACAGGACGCCGTGGCCATGAGCTCAGCTTGGAGAGCTCAGCGGAGGGACCACCCTGCAGGCAGGATGGGGACGGAGCCACAGGCTCCTGGAAAACGGGTTGGAATTCCTGCTGAGAGAGCTGGGGCGCCGGGAAGGGAGGCAGAGAGGCCTGCGAATGCGGGGTTCATTGGTTTCCATAAACTGGTTACTTTGGAATGCCTTACACCCAGTCTCCTCCCCACTCACTGGGTGGATAGTAACCCCCCTTTTCATGATAGAAACAGAAGAAACAGGAAAATCGAGACACGTTTCCTCGACTCCGGGCAGAGCGGTCCCCAATTCCGGCAGAAGGTCACGGTGGTGATCCTCTCCTGTCCTCACGCTCCATCTCTGGGTGGCTCTGTCGCCTCTCCACGACACCAGCCAATGGCGGTTTGCGGCATTTAAATCGACCTGCTGGGTGCTGAGGCCAGAATCCAGATCCCACCTTGTGGGGAGCCGGGGCAACGATTCTCCACAAAACACAGCCTCCCGGGGTCCCCCACAGCTCCGACCCCGGGCCTTGCGCACACGGTGGGTTTTATGCAAATGTGTGCTGCGTGAATGAACAGATGTGGACTCATCGGGCCATTTAAACTATTTTTAAAATAGCCGAGGAGATCAGATCGCCGGCGCCCCAGCCATTTGCGCGTCTGCCCGTGGCCGCCGAGGCCTCCACACAGCGCGTTCGCCGTGCGTGGTCTGCGGGTTAATGGGCAGGTGCGCGCTCGCGCCTGTGGAAACGGGCCCTCGTTAGCCTGTCTTCTTTATCTCAAGGCTGACATTTATGAAAGGTGAGCCGGCCGCCTCTCTGGAAGGCGGGCTCCTGCCTGACACAGATTATTTCCAGGGTTTGTTTTCCTGGAGTCCACGCTGTGGGCTTTTTTTGGCAAGACTTTTTGTAAAACATGAAACTTGGGTTTGCAGATGGGAGGCAGGGATCTGGTGGCTCCATACAAGATGCAGGAGATGAGCAGGGACAGGGGGTGCGCGCTGGGGGCCGGGGGGGCGTCTCTCCTGACGGGGACCTGGCTGGGCTGTCCCGGGGGCTGCTGTCCCCTCTGAGACGCCGGACTCCCCCGCTGAGCAGGCTGCTGCTGCACATCCTGGTGGTCGCCCTGCGGGTGTGGATCTCCATGTAGGAAGGCGTCTAGTCCAGAGGCCTTGGGTTTCCAACAGGAGGCCGATCGGACGAGGAGGGCCTCTCACCTGCTGCTGCCCAGCAGGACCACACCCTACGACTTTCTCAGAAGAATCTTCAGCTGTTTTTCTCCCCAAATGGAAGCTAGCTTTCTTTTTTTCTTTTTTATTTTCTTTTTTGCTCTGAGCTCCTAAGTAACTCTCCCTAGCCAGCAGCTTTCAGAGCTAACAATAATGGAGAAACTCACTCACATTTATGGAGAACGTATCATGTGCCCAGCACCGTTCGGAAGGCCACGGACTCCCACGGCCGTGCCCTGAAGAAGACATGGCCGCACTAGCGGTGACAAAGCGGCTCTGGAGGTGACAAAGCTGTCCCCTCACATGCAGACAGTGGTCAAAGCCCATCCAATTGGACAGCTTCAGTGGGTGCAGTGTTGTGCGTGTAAACTACACCTCGATGGAGACGGAAAGTAGGTGAACACTCCCGTAGTGCCCACTGCATGGCCAAGCCCGATTCCAAGCGCTTCCTGTGCAGCGTCCCAACCAATCCTCGCCGCCCCGAGAGATTGGTGTTACCGTTATTCCCACGAGGAAATAGAAGCACAGGAAGACGGAGACGTTGCCCAGAGTCATGTCGCCAGGAAGTGGGGCAGGTGGGATTTGACCTCGCTTGGCCACATCACGGCATTCACGGGCTTCCTTGAGTCATGAGACGTTTCACGAAATGATTGAAAGCTGGGGTTCCTGGGAACCCCATGTGGAAAGCGTTCGTCCTACATGACATGCTTTAATGAAAGAAGCAATGCATGGTAGCCTTCTCTGTCTGTCTTTGTTGATGTGCCCCTGGTGCCTGACACGTAATCGTGGCTCAAACATACTATGTTCATTGAAACGAATGGGTGGCCCCTCCCGTGGCCAGGTAGGTCTGGAGGGCAGGTGTTATCATCCGAGCATGCCCTTCCCGTGGCCCAGAGCCTCTACAAGGTCCCACAGACTTGCTGGGGTAGGCGCTGTCTTCTCAGTACCTGCCCCCGTCATGCAACCAAGGGCTTCCACCTGGAAACTGGGAGTTACGGCCAGTCCGTCTGGGCCAGTCCTGTCCAGTTCTGCTCCAGGAGAGCTCAGGACCCACGCCCAAGCCACCATCCACTTCCCTCTGAGCACTTTCTCACCTGGGCTTCGCACCCCACTTCAGGCCGGTGCTCCGAGCACAGCCAGAGTACTGTCTCCTTAAGTAAATCCTTTGTCGCCACGCCCTTGTTTCAACGGCTCCAAAGCGTCCCAGGGCCCCTCGGTGGAGCACAGATTCCGCCATGGAGCTTGCGAGGTCTCCCTCACTCACCTCCGAAGCCTCATCTCTGTTTCTTCCAGTTCCTCCAGCCCCCAGGCCTGGGTAGCAACTGCATCCCATCCTGTGCACTTGACCTGCCTTCCCCTGCGCACGGCGTCCTTTGTCTGCTAATCTGTCTGGTCTCCACTGAATGGTGCTTCTCCTGGTGAGCCAGCTCTGACCTCTGAGATGGGCCAGGTCCCAGCCGGAGGCTTTCCTGGTAGCTTTGCCTTTCATCACATTTGTAACGAGAGCGACCAACCACCCAGGTTTGCCAGGCCCGAGGATGCAGTCCCAGGAATCGGAATGTTAGTGCAAAAACTGTGTAAGTCTTGGTCAAACTGAGACAAGTAGGTTGTCCTGCTTGTGCTGTGTTGCTCACTGCTTGCTCACAAGGGCTGTGTATTTTGCTCTCATCTCTCTTCCAGAGACTAGAACAGTCTTGACAAGTACTGGATGCTTAGTATATATTTGTTGGCTGGATGCATGCATGCATATATGGGAGGATGGGTGGATGGATGGGTAGGTAGATAGGGGGATGGAAGGATGGATGGAGGATGGATGGACGGATGGATATATAGGGGATGCATGGATGGATGGATGGATAGATGGATGGGTGGATAGGTAGATGATAGGTAGATGGATGAATAGATAGGTAAATGGATGAGTAGGTGGATGGGTGGATGGATGGATGGATGGATGGATGGATGGAGGGAAGGGGAAATGGATCTTCAAAGATCCTTCCAACTCTTGGGTCTGAGATTCAATAAAAGTAAAACCAAAGAAAAGAACAGTAAGGAGAACAACCCTTTCAAATATCCTGAGGGCACCTGGTGAGGACAGAAATTAGGAGAGAGGGTTGTTTCTCAACAGAATGCCTACATCCGGGCATGAAGATGATGAGTCAGGAGGCGATGGCCTCACTCAAATGAGGTCCCCAGATACTGTGCACTTCCCCTGTGTTCTTTCCTAGTCTTGCCCCTTCTGGAAGGTACTGTTTTGCACCCCTCTTTTGCACATGAGGACATGGAAGGACGGTGAGGTTAGGGAACAAGTCCCAGGTCCTACGTGGGAGTGAGAGATGGAGCAGACCCGCCTCTGCAGCCCCTGTGATGAACTTGCCCTTTCCCCATGGGGAGCCCTTTGTGCTTCTCAGTCTCTGGGTACTAATGAGAGAGGGTGGGGTCCCAGGAAAAGGGGGGTGCATGAAAGGAGGAGAGAGTCCAGAGTTGCAGAAGGAAACAGAGTCATCTGCCCCCTACCCCCCAAAGTCTTCTGAGGCTCTGGGCAGAGTCCCTGGGAGAACTCGTAGGGGAAACAGAACCTCCTTGTTAGGAAATCAAAGCTAAATGCCCATTCCCCAGGATTCAGACTTGGAAATTGTCTTTCTCCACAGAAGAGGGGAATTGAGGTATTGATTGCATTTACTTCCTCGTGACACAAAAGGTAAATTAATCCTCTTAGAGCAGAAAACATGTTTTTATTACATCCTGAGTAATTTCCTTTGAAAAAGAAAAACATTTTTTTAAAGCCCCTGGCAGTAAAACTAGATTTCTCCCCACATCTTAGATGAGAACGGGTGTCATTATTCATGCATAATCTGATTCCAAGTGATTCCTTGTTTACAGTTTGTTTTTTCGTATTTCCTTATGTAAGCAAGAATTAATACACTCAGACATGAAAGAAATAAGCTAAATTATTTTTACGGCTTTTCTTTAGGACGTACAATATGTCTTCTTTAACGCTCAGTGACACGCAAACAGTCGGAGAAAAGCGCAAATAAATGCCTTTGGGAACAAAGGCAGATATCCGGGCGGCAGGAGGGAGGATGTGCTGCCGTGCAGGCCTGCTGGGCGCTCCCGCTCCCGGGGGAGCCGGCTGGGGACTGGGACGGTCTGGGACTCACCGTGGAGCTGGCCTGCCCCGTCCCTGGGCCCACCAGGTGCCGGCTCCCCCTGGCACGCCATCTCGGCGAGCCTCCCGGCCGAGCTGAAAGCAAGAAGGGCATCCAGATGGGCACGCTTCCTGCACATCTGGGTTGGCGGCTCCGTGCAGGGGATGCTGTGGATATTCTCAGTCCTTGCATTTCCAACCTGGCGAGCGGCCCGCACACTCCGGTGCGTGCACACAATCTGAAGATCGTTTCTGTTCATTTGTCAGCTAGTTGATCGGCAAGTTTGTCATGGTTTTCAAGCCCACAGGCAATTTTAAAGGTAAAATTGATTATGTATAACATTGTACTGTACATTTCAGATGGAAACGGTTCTATTAACCCACAAGGGGCCTCAGTGCCTGGATGAGAGAGAGAGAGAGAGAGAGAGAGAGAGAGAGAGAGAGAGAGGATCCGAGGCTGGAATTTAAGGAGGAGCCCGTCTCAGGTGCGGGCCCCTCCCTCCCATGACCCTGAGGGCCATGTCTCCTTAAATTTGCACCCCAGCCACCTCTTTGGCCTCCCCCTAGTCTCAGCCCCAGACGCTTCTATGTGTAAAGGGATTCCAAATCCCTGTTCATACTTCCCCTCCTGGCACTCTTTTCCTGACTATCTGAGTACCTTACGTTCTGCTAACCCCCATGTTGGCAGATAATTCTGTGTCTGCGATGTCTGTGTAGAAATATAGTTTTCCTTTTTTTAAAAAAAAATATATGTATATTGATTGATTTCAGAAAGAAAGAGAGAGGGAGAGAGAGACAGAAACATCAGTGATGAAAGAGAATCATGGACTGCCTGCCTCCTGCACGCCCTCCACCAGGGATGGAGCCCTCAACCCGGGCATGGTCCCTGACTGGGATTCGAACCATGACCTCCTGGCTCGTAGGTTGATGCTCAACCACTGAGCCACACAGGCCGGGCTATTTTTTCCCTTTAATTCTTGCGTGGCATACTGCTCTTTCGTAGCCGACATTATAAGAAAAACATGGAAGCCTTTTTTTTTTTCTTTTTTCATTTAATGCAGAGATGAAATAGCATATCTTTGACCGGGAGTATCACGTGCGGCGGTAACAGGGCTGTAAAGTTTGACCTTATGAATCCAGAATACGATGGCCGCTGGGAACTGGAGCCTCCTGGATCCTGGGCCAGCCTTCCCAGGCCCCTGCCCCCACCCCCGCGCTCTCTTTGAAGAGATAGACTCGCTTTATTTTCACTCCAACTCAAATAAAGTGTCTTCCTTGTCATCTGTGAGTAGGTCTTGGGCTCAGAGGACTGCTGGACCTGACACAGCTAGAGCTTATGTAAGTTTTAAAAACAGAGGAGAAGCTACATAAAAGCGGAGAAAATCTAGCAGTTGTATAGCTCAAGGGTTGGTGAACTTCCTCTACAAAAGGCCAGATGGTCAGCGGGTTAGACGTTCAGGCCCTCTTGCCTCTAGCAATTCCTCAAATCCGCCTTCCATCATGAAAGCAGACAGCGCATACATGGGTGATCATCGCTGTGTCCCAATAAAACCTATTTACAGAAAGAGGTGGCCAGGAGGGCTTGGACTACAGGTCATGGTTTGTCAAATCTTGGAATAGCTGAGTGATGACTTGCCTAATCTACCTTGGGTTGAATCTCTGTAATTATCCCATCCATCCATCCACCCATCCGTCCGTCCATCCATCTGTCCATCCGTCCGCCCATCCTCCCAGCTAGCCAGCCATCTATCCACTCAGCCAGGCGGCCACTTCTGGATTCATTGCGCGCTTATGGAGGGTCCGCACTGTACACGAAGCACAGGCGTCTCGATCGGCTGGCGCATCACGGCTTTCATTCGCGCTGGGGCTGGAAGGCTGGGGATTGGGGCTCTACGGCTCCGACTGCACTGAGGTCAGTGAAGCTGAGGCCGGTCCCCCAAGTCAGGGCACCTTCCTTTCATTCGCATCCAACTGACTCTCCTGCACCCGCCTTCGTGCCAGGCTGGCTCTTTGACCCTTCGATGCCTCCTTGAGCTGCAATGAAAAAAAAAAGCAAATAAGAAAATCTCCTTAAAATGAGGGTCAGCCACCTAAACGCCCTTTGCCCAGGCGAAGCGTGTGGAGTGGAGCTCAGAGGCCCTGGGAGAGGCGGTCCCGGCCGCCTTGGCGACACCCACAGACCCTCTTCCTTTCCCACCTGCCAGACGCTCCCGCTGCGTCCTCAGCCGCATTGTCAGACCTTGTGGTTGGTCCCAAGCCCTCCAAGTGCTGTCCCTGGTCCCCACCGTCCCCTGAGTGTGTCCTCACCCCGTTCAGTGCAGAAGAGCTTCTAGAGTCCACCGCCGGCCCGCAAACACTGCCAGTGGTCTGTCCCTGGTGCTACCCGGCCGGTGTGGCTCAGTGGTTGAGCGCTGACCTATGAACCAGGAGGTCAGGGTTCGATTCCCGGTCAGGGCACAGGCCCGGGGTTGTGGGCTCGATCCCCAGTGGGGGGCGTGCAGGAGGCAGCCGATCCATGATTCCCTTTCATCATTGATGCTTCTATTTCTCTCTCTCTCTCTCTCCCTTCTTTTCTGAAATCAATTGAAAAGAATATTAAAAAAACAAAAACAAAAACCATGGCACTGCCCTGAAAAAGTGCAGACTAAAGGCTGGAGGGATGGCCGTGGACTTTCTTGCTGCATTTCTGAGGTGGTGCAGACAGACGGACAGACATAGGCGCGCCTGCGCCTGAAGCTGGTGGATCCTTCTGTGGGATCTGCCCTTCATCTCCCCTTGACACTGGAGGTCAGGGTCACCGCACCAGAGGGCGTGGCTTTGCCAGTGAACGGCAAGGCTGGCTCTAGCCGGATGCCGCCGGGCCTTCCGACCTGGGCACGGAGCTCCCGGGACGCTGGGGTTTGAACAGGTGCTGAAAGCCGAGGAAAGCCAAAATATTTTGCTCTTTCTGGGTCACGAACTGTTTGCTGTTGGAAACATCTGCTCGGGCTAAGCATAACAGAGTGCGGCAAATGGTGGTCGCTGTCTGGTAGGGAGCCCCCTGAGGACCCCAATAAAGTCACTCTCTTAAGCATGAGCCCCCTGCTCCAGGCCACGGTGACGGGCAATGAATCACTCACGTCGGTTAAAGGAGCGAGGTCACCTCCTAACAACACTGCCCATATGCCCCAGCTAAATCAACCTGTCCCCAACTGTCACCTATGCGTGTGTGTGTGTGTGTGTGTGTGTGTGTCTGCAGCAAGGGGATGGTGTGTGTGTGTGTGTGTCTCCTGCAAGGGAATGATGTGTGTGTGTGTGTGTGTGTGTGTGTGTCTGCAGCAAGGTGATGTGTGTGTGTGTGTGTGTGTGTGTGTGTGTCTGCAGCAAGGGGATGATGTATGTGTGTGTGTGTCTGCAGCAAGGGGATGATGTGTGTGTGTGTGTGTGTGTTTGTGTGTGTCTGCAGCAAGGTGATGTGTGTGTGTGTGTGTGTGTCTGCAGCAAGGTGATGTGTGTGTGTGTGTGTGTGTGTGTGTGTGTGTGTGTGTCTGCGTGTCTGCAGCAAGGGGATGATGTATGTGTGTGTGTGTCTGCAGCAAGGGGATGATGTGTGTGTGTGTGTGTGTGTGCGTGCAGCAAGGGGATGATGTGTGTGTGTGTGTGTGTGTGTGTCTGCAGCAAGGGGATGATGTGTGTGTGTGTGTGTGTCTGCAGCAAGGGGATGATGTGTGTGTGTGTGTGTGTCTGCAGCAAGGGGATGATGTGTGTGTGTGTGTGTGTCTGCAGCAAGGGGATGATGTGTGTGTGTGTGTGTGTCTGCAGCAAGGGGATGATGTGTGTGTGTGTGTGTGTCTGCAGCAAGGGGATGATGTGTGTGTGTGTGTGTGTGTGTGTGTGTGTGTGTCTGCAGCAAGGGGATGATGTGTGTGTGTGTGTGTGTGTCTGCAGCAAGGGGATGATGTGTGCGTGCGTGTGTGTGTGCACATGTGCGTGCAACAAGGTGAAGGTGCAGGCCCTCTTCAAAAGCAAAATCACCATAATTAGAGGAAACGCTATAAGTTCATTTTCTCAAAAAAAGAGCAAGTGGGGGAGAAGGCGCCTAAAGACCAGCTGTTTGGACAGGCCCACAGCCCCCGCGTGGCCTTGCTCTGATATTTAACAAAACATTCATCTTCCTGCCGGCACTTACAAAGGGCACGGCGACGTCGCGGACTCCGGGAGAGCGCGTCATAGTGATGCCATTGTCCCCGCACTGATGCCGGGGCTGGAGCAGGCAGATGCGGTGAGCTGGGGCTTTGATGTGTTATTACCCGGCGCTGGCTCTCAGACGGGCTGCTTACACAAACACCCGCCTGCTTCCGGCCTGCTTCACACCTCCGCGCCAGAGCGGTTCCGCGTCTTCTTGTGAAATCGTGAAAACCCTCCTCTGGCTCCGCAGCCTCTCCTAAAAGCCCCCGTGTACCCGGGGACAATGGCTTTGAACCCCACGAGGGGAGGGGACGAGGTGTGAGATCTTTATTCCTTCCAGGCTGGGACTGGCTGGCTACCCCGGCCAGGGAACCGGCCCAGCCCTGCAGCAAGCACAAAAGCTCGGCGGGCGGTGTGGGGGGCACTGGTGGGCGGTGTGGGGGGCACTGGTAGGCAGTGTGGGGGGCACTGGGTGGTGTGGGGGGCACCGGCGAGTGGTGTGGGGGGGCCCTCGGTGCCTCTGGGAGGCCAGTGATTTCTCCGCTTGTCGAGGACACAAAACCCACGGGTGCAATACCCAATGAGGCACTTGCCCAGGTTGGAGTTTGGTCCCTGATTGGAGTACTTATGGGAGGGACCCCATTGATGTTTCTCACATCGATGTTTCTCTCTCTCTCTCTCTCTCTCTCTCTCTCTCTCTCTCTCTCTCTCCCTCCCTCCCTCTCTCTCCCTCCCCATCCCCCTTCCTCTCTTGCTAAAATCAATAAAAACATTTTTTTGTTAAAAAGTTCAAGGTCTCACCAGGAAAGGAACTGCAGTCATTGCCAAGTGCACGGTGCTTCTGGCGCTTGGGGAGGTCGCCGTGTGTCTCCAGCGAGTTTAAAGAACAACGTGTCACTTTCCTGCAGTCACCCTGCTGCCAGAGAGGGTCTTTTCCAAACAGAGAGGGAGGGCGACTCTGCAGGCCGAGGCGGGGCCGAGTTCCCAAGTGTGCGTCCAGCCTGAGCCGCCGCCTGCCGCTGGGATGTCCCCCGCCCCCGCGCCCCCCGCTCGCCCCGCGGCCCAGCTGACAGGTGACGGAGGCTCACAAAGGGAAGAATTCCGCGGGCCGGGCTCCCAGCTTGTTCATAATTTGTCACATTGTTCCCCCACTTGGCCGCACGTAGGGGATATGTAAGGCCCCCCGACGGCTGCGAGCCCGCTGCCGTGGCCAGCACCGTGGGGGGGAGAGGGGGCTGAATTGTGGCCGTAACCTGCAGCTCCTCTGCCTTTGTGACCGCCCAGGAGATGCTTCGAGCCGTCGGGGTGGGCCTTGTGAGCGCAATTAAAGACGGGAGAGGACGGGTGTGGAGGCCAAGGCCACGTCCCAGTGTGTGCAACAGTTTTCAGAGGGTGTTTTGGGGGTGCGGGGGGGGGGGAGAGGAGCAGGGTATTTATAGCATCATCGGGCTCCTCTGGAGGATCCTGGGTAAGCAGAGGCGTCCGTATCTGGCATGTCCGTATCTTGCTCCGGCCGGAGGATTCTGGCTTATGTCCAGAGAGCAAGCGGCACGGAGCCGAACCATGTGGGGGGGGGGGGGCGTGGCGCCCACAGACGAGGCTGCAGCCGCCGTGTGTCCTGACAGCCGTGGCCAACGTGGCTGTAGTCCGTGTCCCCAGTGACCCTCTTCTGAGACTGACTCATGCCCCGAGCACCGCTCTGGCTCTCCGGCCCCCGCCCCTCCCCGCATGTTGGCGCCTCCCACCTGTTACCCCTTTTGCAGGTACCTGCATCTATGCTGCATTAGACATGTCGCTATATTTTAAAATGCATTTCATTGATTTCAGAGCGGAAGGAAGAGGGAGAGATAGAAGCATCAACGATGAGAGAGAATCACGGACCGGCTGCCTCCCGCCCGCCCCACACTGGCGATCCAGCCTGAACCCGGGCCTGTGCCCTGACCGGGAATGCAACCCTGACCTCCTGGGTCATAGGTCACCCCACTGCTGGCGTGGAGCCGTTCCCCTTGCCGAGGAGAGATCCCTCACTGGTAGATTTGCCTTGAAATTTCCCAGGTTGGGAGGCTCTGAGGCAGGGATGGCGAACCTTCTGAGCTCGGCGTGTCAGCATTTTGAAAAGCCCTAACTTAACTCTGGTGCCGTGTCACATATAGAAACTTTTTGATCTTTGCAACCATAGTAAAACAAAGACTTATATTTCTGATATTTATTTTATATATTTAAATGCCATTTAACAAAGAAAAATCAACCAAAAAGATGAGTTCGCGTGTCATAGGCTCGCCATCACTGCTGAGGTCTGGTGCTTTTGCAGAAAATATGAGAAAGCGTTTCGGAAGTCATGGCAACGGTGACTCAGCAGTTTTACCCACATCCTTCTGGTGACATCGCCGACAGCAGGCGGGACACTGTAGGACGCTGGTCAAGAGGAAACCCGGTGCATTTAGGAGCCGCCGTCCATCACACGGCCACTCCTCCACCCTCTGGCCAAGCGGGCCCCACTGACCATCCTAGGGTTGTTTGTTTGTTTAAAAGAGCATTCGTTCGGGTGGAGGGTGAACGTTCAGAAACTAGCCTTGAGAGAAGCTAAAAGACATGGCTAAAGGAGTCGGGGGTGGGAGGACACAGAGGAGAGGGTAGAGAGAAGAGATAGGAGAAAAAGCTGTAAAGCCCCCATAAAAATAAAACCCTGAGCCCTGGATGGTTGCTCAGTGGTTAGAGCATCGGCCTGCTGACCGAAAGGTTGCCGGTTCGATTCCCAGTCAAGAGCGTGTACCTCGGTTGGGGGTTTCACAGCTTCAGTTGGGGTGCGTGCGGGAGGCAACCAATCGATGTGTCTCTCTCACATCGATGTTTCTCGCTCTCTCTCCCCCCTCCTCCCTCCCTTCCACTCTCTCTAGAAATCAATGGAAAAAGTCCGTTCGGGTGAGGATTAAATACATATATTTACATTGAAAAACAAACAAAACACCCATGAGACACGCAGGTGAGAGAGAGAGGCTTTGTAAGGAAGTGACGGAAAATGTATTCATGAAGGACACCTGGGGGGTGGTCCACGGCCAGGACGCACCTGCCCGATGCCAGGAGGGCACCTGCCCCCAGGGCCGAGGTCGCTGGCGCCTCCAGTTTCCTAACCCCCAGAGCCAGGCCCCCCGCGCCAGCTCCGCACACGGGAGGCTCGGGCCTTGCTTTTGTGGCGCCAGCGTTGGCGCCCATTTGCCTCTCAAGCGCAGGGATCCTGTTCTATTTCTGAAATAAAAATTGTCATCGGATGACGCGCCCTTGCAGTTGGGGTAGGGCTGGCTCTCGGGGTGGAATATGCATGAGGTCGGCCCACAGGAAGCAATTCATTCCCCTAATGGCAGCATCTTGGTCTGTGAAATGAAGAAAAAAAAAGTTCAAAGCGCATTCCAACATAAGTGTATTGGATGGAACAGTAGTTAAAGAAGCCTGGAGAATGCGCTCTATTTTCACGGGATAATATCTGTTTCCCATAGAGCTGGCTTGTTCTCCGGGCCTTGCTGTGCTTAAGACGGAGCATGGGTTTGATTAGCTTAATTCGAGTTAACGTCCCGGGAGCCCAGGGTGGGATGTGAAAGTTTGGATGCGCCGAGGACTTTGAACAAGAGGGCGGTTGGCCCCTTTCTACATAAATTTGGAATTTGGGGGGCGGGGGGGGGGCGGCTGGGGGGGAAGGCTGGCGGATATTATCGTCTTAAATAATTGAAGCGCTGCTAAACATAAACACCAGAAGGAGGAAAATTGAACCCGAATAAAAGGAACGGAGTTATCCCAGATTTGGACACAATTCGCACAGCAAATTGAGCTTAAATCTGAAGTCTTAGGCAATTGAAGACGAATGCCAACGAATTATTATTTTTTCCCCTCTGAGCTGTGCGCAAGGGTGGTCTCCTGGCTGCGCAATATCTCCTCCTATTTTCCTTCCCGTGATCGGTGCCTCCACGTAAGATGGAGAGAAGCCCTTGGAGGGAAGTGCCGCCTGAGTCAGGTGCTGTCAGGTCTCCTGTACGAACTGCGCAGGCTCTCACGCCCTGGCGCTATAAGGGGCCCAGGGAGGCAGGTGCTGGGGGCCTTGCTCAGAGGTACTGAGCCGGCCGTGGCCCCTCCCCTATTTCACTGTAGGTCCGGCCTTAGGCTGAGTCCTCCAGGGCCACAATTCCCGGGCATCCTCCCCTAATAGAGGAGGAAATTCCACGAAACTAGGACCCCACACAGGATTACAGATTTGGTTCCGAAAAAAGAAAAGGGTGGCGAGATGGGGTGGGATGGGCGGGGGGTGGGGGTGCGGGGCGAGGGGGGTGTTG
This sequence comes from Myotis nattereri, assembly GCF_964212035.1. Classification (NCBI taxonomy): domain Eukaryota; kingdom Metazoa; phylum Chordata; class Mammalia; order Chiroptera; family Vespertilionidae; genus Myotis; species Myotis nattereri. The sequence goes on from NC_138090.1 coordinate 3,409,441, forward strand.
TTCAAGTGTTTGGGTTAAGCACCTGGTTTTTAAATTCTTTGCACTAAGCAGAGACATGCTTTAATTAATCGGCAGCCAACACGGTATGAATTCAGCCTTTTAACAAATACAGACACACATAATGTTTTTGTGTGGCAGGTCTGCACTCAGGGCTGGAGAAGAGTGATGAATAGAACGGACCACGTTGCTATCTTTATGGGGTTTATCAGTATGAGATATGTGTGTGCGTGTGCGCGTGTGCATGTGTGTGCACGTGTGCATGTGTGTGCGTGTGCATGCACATAGTGGGGAGATCCAGGATAAACAATTAGTAAGCAAACGGAACAATTTCTAACAACAACCAGTGCTAGAGAGGAAATAAACAGGATGATGACGCAGCATGACTCAACAAAAACTTTTTCCAGCCTCTTCAATAGCCTACGGTTGGCGCTCACAAAACCAATGGGCTTAGAGAGCTCCTTGCCTTATCAATAAGTATCCATCGCCATCAACCACAATACATGCCGACCAAGTCAATATTTTAGCAACCGGACAGTTTTTATCTAAGGACACTTCTGAACGTTTATTTAAAATGTCTGCTAGTTTTCATAACATTCCTGAACCAGCGAGGTCTTTCTATTTTTCCTTTGCATTTTAGGGTTAATTTTTTTTTTTTCACGTTTTAATTGCTCGCAAACAGTTCAGCCCATGTAGGTGCTATTCATTCAATTATTCAATGAAGCCAGCGCAGCGCCTGCTCTGTGCCAGGCTGGGGTGGGGGCTGGGTGCTGGTCCAGGCACCTGTGTGAAACCCAGTCCTCGGCTCATCATGACACAACTCCGGCCGGAATCACTTTTTAAAAAATATTTTATTGATTTTTTTACAGAGATGAAAGGAGAGGAGGGATACAGAGTTAGAAACATCGATGAGAGAGAAACATCGATCAGCTGCCTCCCGCACACCCCCCACCGGGGATGTGCCCACAACCCAGGTACATGCCCTTGCCTGGAATCGAACCCGGGGCCCTTCCGTCCGCAGGCCGATGCTCTATCCACTGAGCCAAACCGATCAGGGCTCCGGAATCACTTTTATTTACTCAGCTGTGGATAAGAGAGAACCACTCATTTGTATTCCTTGTCTATCAAATCTTTTCCCAGAGCAGATTGAGGTTTTGTCGCTGACAACGGTTTGTAATAAAGTTTTTTACCATTTGATGTTCACACCAGGTAGACGCGGCTACCTGTGGGAGGGTGTGAGTGGAGGAAGCCCTCCCTCGCCCCCCAGAATGGCAAGGCCCCCTGACACCTCCCTGCCCCTGGCGTGGACCACGTAGGACCACAGTTACTCAAGGAAAAGGGACGGTGACTTCCGCAAGAGAAAACTGGGGGAGACTTTCAGCACAGGGTTGGGGGGGGAATGCTAAATCTTTTAATGCAAAGAACATGTTTCCAGCAAGACGATAAGAAAGGTCGCGGAAACCCGGGGCAGCCCCCCGCTCCTCAGCGCTGTGCTCTCAGGGTCGGGCGTCGCAGGAGCACTGGCCAGTGTTCAACGTGGTTCAGCAGCTGAGCGTCGACCTATGACCCTGGAGGTCATGTCACGGTTCAGCTCCCGGTCAGGGCACAGGCCCGGGTTGCGGGCTCCATCCCCAGTGGGGGGCGTGCAGGAGGCAGCCGATGGATGATTCCCTCTCATCATTGATGTTTCTCTCTCTCTCCCTTCCTCTCTGAAACCAATAAAAGTATCTGTATTTTTAAAGTGTTCAATGCGAATGAAAGCATGCGGCCGATGGGTATGAAGTGTGTGGATGTTAATCCTCTGTCTGCTTCCTACTGTCCGGCGGGTGTGCCGTGCTGACGTGGGTGAGGGTGGGGATGGTCATGGGGAGATACACCTGGCCAGGGCCGTCTTCCTTCATTACACCTTGCGGTGCGGTTCCGGCCCTCATGGGACACCTTGCACCTCTATATGCTGTAGAAATGGCCGACCACAGGCATCTCTGTGTCTGTGTGAGTCTCCCCTGCACGGGAACACAGAAGGCTGGTCGGTCCTCATGCAGCCCTGCCCTCCCCATCCCCCTCCCTTCCCATCCCCCCTTTCTCCCCCTCCCTCCTCCCGCTCTCCTGGCACATAGGTCTCGGCCGGATTGAACACAAGGTGGGGGTCGCAGGATTAAATATGGAAAAAGTGGAGGTTACGGTCTTCTTTTTGTGTGTTGTTCATCCTCACCTGTGGATATTTTTCCATTGATTTTTAGAGAGAGTGGGGGGAGGGGCAGAGATAGGGACAGAAACATTGTGAGAGAGACACATGGATGGGTTGCCTCCCACACACCTCGACCTGGGCCGGGGATCGAGCCTGCCACCGAGATACACGCCCTTGACCAGAATCAAACCTGGGACCCTTCCGTCCCTGGGCCGATGCTCTGTCCACTGAGCCACACCGCCTGGGGCCGGAGGTTACTCTTGACCAGCTCTTAAACCGTCTTCTCTTTTGAGAGCATCCAGCACATCAGCTCTTTAACCTGTGAGACCCCGGGGGGAGCCCTCCACCGGTCTCCCTGGTGGGCAGAGAGCAGGTCTGCATTTTTCCCCAGCCAGGGGGCTCTTCAGTGTCTCCCTGGGCGTTACATTTTAGGAAAGCAAAACGATTCTCCTGTCTCCCCCCCCCCCCCCCCCCCGTGCAATTACACGTCTCCCAGGGGTGGTATCCCCCCTGCCCCTGCTGTGGGAATTCCTACTCCACTGAAGCTCTGAACCCTTTTACAACTGGAGGCTGAGCCAGCGCCTCGCCAGCGTTGGGCCGGGAGCGGAGGGGGAGAGGAGAGGGTTGGAAACAGATCGAGCCGCTTTGTTCTGGAGCTGGTGCTGGTGCCATGGCGGATCTGGAGAGGTTTTGTGGTCGGAGTTTGATTATTTGCTAGTTTTGGCAGCCGTCGCGATGGTAGGCCTCATATTGTTTCTATCATGTTTTACAGTTTCTCCTTTAACTCTTTGCTGACAGAACTCTGTAGACACCATCGAGGTCAGAGATGATGGAAAACAGAACCGGCGACGGTGCCTCCCCTCGGGCTCGAGGCTCACCTGCCAGGGCCTGACGCCAAGTTGTTGGACCACATTCAACCTCCATCACGTGGTGGGGGCCTGGAGTGGGTGTGCGTGATCTCTTAAACATTAAAAAAAAAAAATTAACGGCATCTAAAGAAGATAGGGCATTGCCCTGGCCGGTTTGGCTCAGTGGATAGAGCGTTGGCCTGCGGACTGAAGGGTCCTGGGTTCGATTCCGGTCAAGGGCACATGCCTGGGTTGTGGCTCAATCCCCAGTGTGGGGCGTGCAGGAGGCAGCCAGTCAGTGTTTCTCTCTCATCATTGATGTTTCTATCTCTCTCTCCCTCTCCCTTCCTCTCTGAAATCAATAAAAATATATTTTAAAAAAAGAGGATAGAGCATTCAAATCCCCACAAGTAGGATCAATTCATACCTAGTGGCTTTGACATTTACTCGCTTTAACACCTGATGCTCCCCCTTGAAAGCCTAACCCTACACATTTCTCTGCAGGTGAGCGCGTATTTCCCGAGATGTTTCTATCCAGCTCTCATTGTGCGCTGGCATCTCCTCTAAACAAAGGTCTCACCCCCGCCCCATGCCCCTCACCCACCAGATTCATATATACATTTTTTTTCATTAATCCTCACCCAAGGATATTTTTCTGTTGATTTTTAGAGAGTGGAAGGGATGGAGAGAGACACGGAGAGAGAAACATTGATGTGAGAGAGACACATAGATTGGTTGCCTCCCACACGCACCCAGACCAGGGGCAGGGATCGAGCCTGCCACCAGGATACATGCCCTTGACCGGAATCAAACCCGGGACCCTTCTGTCCGTGGGCCGACGCTCTATCCACTGAGCCAAACCAGCTGGGGCTAGCCTATACATTTTTAAACTCCATTTTTTAGAAACATTGGAGGAAGTCCTCACCCCCACATGTCCCTCCCCCGCCCCCAACATGTCAAACCGTGCTTGTTGGAAAGGTGGGAATGGATGACGTCTTCTCTGTGTTTGCCCTAAAAAGAGGGGCAGGTGGTCCCACGGCCTGGAGCCCCAGGCGGGGTTCCCTCTCAGCGCTCCCCTGTGGGCCAATCCTGGCCTTTCAGAGCCACTGCCTCTACCACTGGTTGTTCCGTTCATGGCTTAAAACCCTATTGATCAGACTGTGACATCCAGGCCTTGGGAAAGCCACCCCAGGCCCCGGATTCCTGGCGTGCCGATGCTCTCGGTCACACGGGCAGCCTGCTGCATTAGGCACATGGCAGTCACCACGCCGGCTGCACCTGAAATGGCTTCGGTTTGCAGCGCATAAAACCCAGTGATGACGTGGCCAGGAATCCGGGAGGCAGGGCCACCTGACACTGCAGCTATGCACCCGGGAGCGATGGAGAGGGGAATGTGGGAGGCATTGGCTACCCCTCCAGCTAACAACCCCCGCCCCCCGCCTTCCCATCGGCCCGGGGACAGGCTGAGGCTGTGCTCTGTGCTATAACAGAGAAATCCAACATCCCAGATGCTTCACGTGATAGAGATGTACTTCTCCTTCAGAGCTGGAGCCTGGGGGGACCCTCTGCTTCAGGGATCGTGCAGGGACCCACTTCCTCCTGCTGGGACCCCTCCTCCAGGTGTTACAATGCTCCCACTTCCCCAGTGGAGGGGGAGGGGGCACAGGGTTGGGTGGGAGGCTGCGTGCCAGGCCTGGGAACAGTTAGAGCCACTGGCCACTGTGGACAAAAGGGGCCACGCGCTGACCTGACAAGCTCAGGGGAGGCCTGCGTGGGGGTCTTGCAAACTCAGAGACTGAATTCACCACCAAGGATGGTCTGAAATTAAACTTTAACTAAAGCAGTGATGGTGAGCAGTTACATCCTAGGCCAGTATCTTCACTGACAGGGTCAGCCTTTAGCTTAACTGAGCCCATGTGTCTCTTTGCATCTGTGATAACATACCCTTGAAATGTCTGGGTAACTTGTAAGGTCCCTTTTTCTGGAGCCCCTGGGGCACAGCCTAATGTGCTGGGCGCCAGGACAGATGCCACAGATTCCTTCACTATCATGTTAATTGTTCCCGCACCCACCTAAGCACGTGTCCATCATTTTATTTTTAATCCAATCCCAGGGGTTTCCCCGCTTTGCTTTCTCCCGCCTCCCTGGTCTATCACCAATGGATTTCAGGTAACCCACCTACGTCCTTTCCTTGGATTGCAATGTATTAATACAGATGTAATCCCGCCATTCTCCGGAGCATTATCTCAATCCGTGGAGGGCCTGCTTCCCGGCATATGTCGACAGTGTGGCTCAAACAAACTCACAAAAAGTCTTTACAGGTTTCAAGGTTTTGTTTTGTTTGACGTTAACACCACCATCCAGGAACACGATGGGCCAGGGACGATGGTCGCGCTGTATGTAGTCCAGAAGGAGAAGGAAGGGCTAGGGATGCCCTTAGACCGGGGCACATCGGGCTCCTGCACGTCACAGACATGAACACGAACACGCGCTGATTGGAGCGCCCACCGCAGCCTCTGTCGTGTGGGTTCCTCAGCCCTCACCGTGCTTGTCCTTGGAGAGAATCCTGGTGGGTGAGTTTATCAAGACTCTCCCCACCCTGATGCCTCTCCTTAGTCCTTCCACTCCCACTACCCCCCTCCCTGCTCCCTGGCTGTAAAGCCCCAGGGTCCTTGTCCTGGGAGCTGAGCTCAGTCCCTCTCCTCTCATCTTGAGTCACGTCTTCCTTACAAGCGAGCCAGTGGCCAGCCAGTTCTACCTGGTGGCCAGGGGGCCTTCAGAGCAGAGCCCCGCCGCCCCCCTCCCCACCCTCCTGCAGGCAGCCTGGAAATATTTTCTGAGCTCTTATCGCGTGCCTGGGGCTGGGTCCCAAAGGAGAGAGGCAGATCAGATAGGCAGAGTGTCTGTCCCCAGGAGAAGAGGCAGGGACCTGGAAGCAAATATATAAGGAAGAGGGTTTCAGGTGGTGGCAAGTGCCCGGGAGAGTGAACGAGGCGATGAAACAGGAAGATTCAGGACATGAGGAAGCCCTCGCCAGTCCCTACGTTCACAAAAGCAAAAAGAAAGCAATGCAACTCATTTGAATAAGACCCTTATTTAAGCTAATCCATCCAAAGCCTCCCTTCAACATGTCATCAATACGAAGACATAGCAAGACATTGGCCGGCTTTTCTGTGTGCTCCGTCTTTGAAATCCAGTGTGGCCCGGCCGGCGTGGGTCGGTGGTTTACTGTCGACCTAGAAACCAGGAGGTCACAGTTGGATTCCCGGTCAGGGCACAGGCCCGGGTTGCGGGCTCGATTCCCAGTGGGGGTGTGCAGGAGGCAGCCGATCCATGATTTTCTCTCATTGTTGATGTTTCTCTCTCTCTCTCTCCCTTCCTCTTTGAAATCATTACATACATGTATATTTTTTTAAAAAGAAATCCAGTGTGTATCTTACACTGACAGCACGTGGGATTAGTGGCCGCTCTACCCCACAGCGCAGGCCTTGCCGTCACCTTACTGCGCGGGGTGCTGGCTCTATCCTTAAACCCCACTTAAACTTCACTGTGGTCCACCGACGCCGACATGACCAGCACCACGCTCTCACTCATCCCGGGAAGGCGTGCCCTGCGCTGGCCCGCTGGGCCTGCTGGGAAGGGGTGAGTCATGGTGGTGATAAGCCATCCCTCACGGGGTGGGACCAGCTTTCGGGGCTGGCTCTGGGGAGCCTGCCGCAGTGAGGGCCGTGGTGGCGTTTTCCTGTGGGAACCCCCCCGCCCCCCTCTGTGCAGTGAAAAGAGAGCAGCTCACATTTGTCCCGCCCTGGCCCTCACCCTGGCGAAGGGGGACATGCCCGTGAACACTTTGAAATGCTAATGAGTTCATCTCTGCCAACCTTGGCTGCTTCCAGGGCAGGGAGCCCCTGGCATTTGTAACATAAAACTATTTTAGAAAACGACCCAGGCTGTGAACCTGTGGCCTGGGTGTGTGTGGGGGGGAGTGGGGAGCCGAGGGGGCCTTCTGGAACCCATCCGCCTGGGGCACCTTTGCGTGTCCGCCCGGGAAGCTGGCCCTTCTCCCGCTCCTCCCAAGCGTCAGAAAGCCTCTCGCCGTTGGAGAACGCGGCCAGCAGGAAGCCACCGGGAGGGCACACGGGTGTCGGGGCAGAGAGACCTGCGCTCTGAACACAGTTCCTGCAATTCCTTCCCGAGGGAGGTCGGCCGATGGCCAGGCTCTCCAAGCTGCAGTCTTCCCATCTCTAGAACCTTCTTTCTGGATTTATCGTGAGGCTCAGAGGCATCGGTGTCCCTAACAAGACATGTGGGACCTGATGTTGTCCAACCCAGTCAGCACCCAGCACCGCTGAGCCATTCCCAGCTGTGCTGTTATCGTCGGGGTTGCATGGTTATCTCACACACTAATTCCTCTCTCTCTCTCTCTCTCTCTCTCTCTCTCTCTCTCTCTCTCTCTCAGTTCAAATTACCCCCGAAATGTAAAAAGAAACTTCCTGACAAAGTGTCTTCCCTTCACCCCTCCTTGACTGTCTTTGTCAGCTCAAGCCGCTGTAAGGAAAGACCCGGCGCGAGGGGCTTCGCTACCACACGCGTGTTTTCTCGCGGGTCCGCAGGCTGGAAGCCGGAGACGGAGTGTGCGCGGGTCTGGTTTCTCCCGCGGCCTCTCTGGCGTGTCCACGGGCGATCACCTTCCCACGGTGTTTCCACGCGGCCATTTCGTCCGCCTTCTAAGGACGATCGTCGTGTTGCCTTGGGGCCCCTCGCAGAGGAAGGCACGGAGGCACCGAGAGGGCACATCCGTGGCCGCGCTCACACCGCTGGGCCCCCCGGGGCCTGAGGCCTTTGGCGGAGGCTCACGGAGAGGCCCCTGTGTGCAGATTCCCCGGTTCACAGCCCTTAGAGATGACTCTCCTAGGTTCTCAGACGAACGTTTCGAAGGGCCCTTAAGCAAACGTGCCAAGCTGGGCCCTCTGGCTGGGGGCGCCCCACCGGCTCCCTGCGTCTCAGCCGTCGTGTCTGTGAGGAAGGCATTCAGCAGTCCTGGCCGAAGCACAGGCTCCGGGGGCCTCCCGGGGGCCCCTCTTCCTCCCGGGTGTCTTTTCCCGTCGGACTGCAGGAGACGGGAGGGTGGGAAACGGGTGCTATTGGAGGTGGGGCGGGGGCCCTTCACAGCGGGCCCCCCGCCAGCCGCAGGAGCGCAGCCTGCCTGTTCCCCAGGCCGCAGGAGCGGATCCGATCGCAGGGCCTGTCTGCGTCCCAGTCCGCCTTGCAAAGCCTCTGACACGTTCTCAGAGTCCCCTTGGCCGCTCCGCTAGCCACGCGGGGCTCCGGGCACAGCTGTCTTTCCAGAAGTCATTTAGCACCAGGTGGCTCATACGGTCGCCTTGCGGATGCATTTATAAGGTGTCCCCCCAAAATGCATGCACTCTTAACAGCTGACAGCTCAAGTGGTGTGCCTTTCTTTTCAGATTGAACCCATTGGGATGAATCATTATTCAAAGTGTGTATACATTTTGGGGGGACACCCTGTCTATAATATCTACATAGTTTCATGTATTCACACATATACACACAGTGTTGAATTACATATATGTTATAATTACCAGGTTGCTTAAGATATTATATGTGTATATAAACATATGCACACGTACCTATATATTCAAAGATAAATAAGCCTTTCGTTTTGGCTTGGCAAATCCATTTCTACCAGAAAGAGTTCCTTCACCGGGCTCCGGCAGAGCCGAACGCTAAACACCGACAGTTGCAGGGGAGAAAGATGGCTTGTTTGCTTTTTAAATATATTTTTGTTGATTTCAGAGAGGGAGAGAGAGAAACATCAATGATGAGAGAGAATCATTGATCGGCTGCCTCCTGCACGCCCCACAATGGGGATGGAGCCCACAACCCGGGCATGTGCCCTGACCAGGAATTGGACCGTGACCTCCTGGTTCCTAGGTCGATGCGTAACCACTGAGCCACACCGGCTGGGCAAGATTGGCTATTGTGTTACAAAGGACACCCCCAGGAGAACAGAAGCTGATGCTCCGAAGCCCGAACTCCCTGGTTCAGGTTGGGGTTCAGGGTTTAGGGGAACAGGTGTGCAGAGGGCTGAGGGCCTGGAGCGTGGCCATTCATGGTAATAGGTGTCAGCACCGGATCTTCCCGGACGGGACCCTTCCTTCCGAAAGGGCTCCGGAGTGCAAGTTCTGGTGGTGTCCCATCCCTAGGTTCCCTGGGGGTGGTTATCAGGGGTGAGACTTTGGGTCCGTGCTGCTGGAGGTCAACGTTCTCTCCTCTGTGCATGCGTGGGCTGCATGACTTGCAGTTTCGGCTCTTTTTTCCTCTGAATAGCAAATCAGCACCTCGAGGACCGGGACAGGGCCATTTTGAGCTGGTTCTGTAGGTGGTTCCAGGTATACACCCCTACGTCTCTATTATTAACTTCCAATGGTAATATACAGAACATCGTCTTGCCCTAGCCGGTTCGGCTCAGTAGTTAGAGCGTCGGCCTGCTGACTGAAGGGTCCCGGGTTTGATCCCAGTCAAGGGCACGTGCCTGAGGTTGTGGGCTCGGTCCCCAATAGGGGGCGTGCAGCAGGCAGCCAATCAATGATTCTCCCTGGTCATGGATGGTGCTATCTCTCTCCCTCTCCCTTCCTCTCTGAAATAAAATAATAATTTAAAAAAGAGTACGGTTTTTGGCCTTCTCCCCTCTAGTGCTAACTCCATTCGGGAAGAACTAGGAAGACAGACTTTATCGCTACTTTCCTTCGGCTCAGCCAAGAACCCAAGCCCGTGGGCTGTGGAAAGGCCAGCTCAGCCAGGCCCCAGCCCAGCCCCACGCGGGTCCCAGAGTCCCCTGTGAGCAGGGGCAGCTCGGGGGACTCTGCGTGGCCCCCGCCCACCCTACCTTGCTGTCAGATGACTCTTTCAGACCCCGTGTTCCCCTTTGCCCTGCGTCCCCGGCGGCCTTGGAGGTCTGCTGGGCCTTCAGAGGCCATTTGTACCGTCACCGGCCCGGCCGGTCGCCTGTTGCTGTCAGCGGGGGACCGGGCCTGGCGGAGTCCTGCCTTAAAAGTAGTTTTGTGCAAATCAGCTCCTGTCGGCACCCCTCCCCTGTCTGTTGAACAGCTCTCCCCCCTCCCCGGCCCCCCAAATGGCCCATTGGATTTCCAGGCCCCGGAGAAAAGGAGCTGGTTTGATTTAAGCTCACGGAGGGAATGGGAGCTGGGGGTGGGAGTGTGTTTATATTTTCTCTGCTTCCACAGGACGGTGGCTGATGTGGGGGGGGGGGGTGGGGTGGGGGTGGAGGAGGGAGAAACTTCATTTATATGTTAATAGTTGCCAGCGCCCAGGCTGCCCTGACAGAACTATTTCATGGGAAACTGACAAATTTTGTCAGCCAGGCTGTGCCTCCACATCTCAATGGGGCAATAATCTTGATTAGCAAAACAATTGGGGGCCGCGGGTCCCTGCTCATGTTACAGGGGCTTGAACACATTTTCAAAAAGCCACCAAGTTTAGGCAAATGAAGGGAACGGGCCGGGTGGGGGTGGGGCGGGAGGGAGGCGGTGGACAAAAGGGGTTAATTTGATTGACCGAATCGTCCTGGTCTTATAACAATCATTTACTTAGCGAGTAATTCCTCCAGAAACCAGCAGCGCCGACAGGAAATTGGAGTGCAGTGTCTGTTAGCCCCAGATGTGTGGGAATTGTAGCAGCCGCCTCCTTCCACTGGCAACTCTGGGGGGGAAGGGGGAGAAAAGAAATTGCAACCCCCCTCGGGACCCTAATTACCACGTGCAGAATGCGTCGTTACCCAAAAATACACACACACCCTCAACACCCCTGGACACAGCTCTGCAGGCCTCGCCAGTCGGCTTTGGTTTTTATGATTCGTTCATTGTATCGCTAATGAAAGCTGGAAATTGGGGAAGGGGCTGTGCTTCTAGGAACTGGCACGGCCTGGCCTCTGAGAGCCCTGGTCAGTGGCTTCATTTCAACTGGCCCTGCTTCTGTTGGTGAGCACAGCCTGGGGGAGGCTGCGGTCCCCCATCCACCTGCTGCCGGAAGAATCCTCGAGAGATGGCCCCACTCGGGGGCGTGAGTGGGAGAGAGACTCAAAGGTTCTGTTCCCCTCCCGCTACCTTCCCTCGCCCGGGCCTCCTCGGTAAACGGCGGTAACGGCGGTTCCAAGAAGTTCTTTCTGATTTTAAGCTTTTTATGTTGAAATAACTATTGACCCACAAGAAGTTGCAAAGGTAGTCCCTGGGCTCCCCTGATGGTGACCTCCACAGTGCACGGTCAAACCAGGAACTCATGGGCACCATTCATTGAAACAGACTATACAGCTTCCTCAGATCTCACCTTTTAAATATACAGTGGGGCCTTGACTTACAAGTGTCCCGACTAACGAGTTTTTTGAGATACCAGCTGTCTCTTGGCTGATTTTTTGCATTGAGTTGATAGAGTAATTTGAGTTAACGAGCTCCTTGACGAGCTCCTTAACGAGCTCGGTCTCAGAACGAATTAAACTCGTAAGTCAAGGCCCCACGGTACATAGATGTTTTACAGAGAGGAAGGGAGAGGGAGAGAGAGTTAGAAACATCCATGAGAAACTCCAATCAGCTGCCTCCCGCACGCCCCCTACTGGGGATCAAGCCCGCAACCTGGCATGTGCCCTTGACCGCAATCGAACCCGGGACCCTTCAGTCTGCAGGCCAACGCTCCATCCACTGCGCCACCTGGCCAGGTCGAGCATGGCAGCTTCTGTAAACGCAGCTTCCAACACGCGACCGTTCCTGCTGTGAACAAGTCTCTGTGTTAAGCTCGCGGGTTTTCACGTCCATCAGGCCTGTGGTGTGTCAGGACTTTTGCAAGAGGGGGACGCTCTCAGGTGACTCGCCCAGGGAGATGCTGGCAGGGGCGGGAAGACCCCGAGAGGCAGGAGGAGGGGACTGGGGCTCCTGCCTGCCCTTGGCCTTGCTCTGACCTCCAGGAGCTCTGACCAGGCCCGCAGAGGTGCTTTTAGGGGGTGAGGAGCCAGCAGGGTCCCAGGCGCCCAGCCCCGGTCAGAGGGGCTGCCTAACAGGAGAACGTACCAAACCGAACAAGCCAGGCAGCCTTCGTCCATGGTTCCCTCTGTGGTGATGTCTCCTGCCTCACCTGGGAGGGGTTCAGGGACGAGCTTGCGCCCACGGTGGGGACAGCAGTCTTGGGCGGTGGCACCCACTCCCCTCACTCCAGGGCCAGCGTGACCTTCTGACCCAGGAGCTGCAGCCGCCACAGCTCACCCTCCACCCCCGGTGGGGGCTCTTCCTTCGCCACCAACTTGAAAGTCTCCAGTTCTGTTTTCCTGCGGGAGAGGGCAGTTCCTCGAGGCTCTCCAAACCTTTCCCAGGCGGCTCCTGGGAAACACAGAGATGGAGGCGTCTTCCATAGTTGCCCAGAAGCCGAATTCAACTCGAAGAAAGAGGAAGGTCCCCACAGTATATTTGCATCTCATTTGCATTTATATTCTCTACCTCCCCTGGCTGTAAGGTGAAGGAAAGAGCACATCATTTATTCCCAAATATGTGATTCCTCTTTTTTAATTAGCAAAGGCCGGCCAGCTTTCCCCTTTGGAACCCGAGGCCACATGCTACAACGCACCAGAGTCACGGATTAGCTCAAACGAAATTTCCATTTTGCTTTGCTATTTTTATATAAAAAAATGTATTTTTATTGATTTCAGAGAGGAAGGGAGAGGGAGAGAGAGAAACATCAATGATGGGAAAGGGTCATCAGTCGGCTGCCTCCTGCACGCGCCCCCGCTGGGGATCGAGCCGGCAACCTGGGCATGTGCCCTGACCGGGACTCAAACTGTGACCTCTGGGTTCATAGGTCGACGCTCAACCGCTGAGCCACACCAGCCGGTCTTGCTTTGCTTTCTACTGGATCAGATTCTAACATGTTAAAGCTGGAAGAGGTCCTAGCACCCACCTCACGTGGGGGTAGCCCATAGGTCTCATCTTCTGGTCCAGCCCTGGTACCATGCGGATTGTCTTGGAGCAAAGAGGGCCAGGCTGTGGGTGATCCGTGAGGCCTGCCTGAGCCAGCGGTGTGGGAGCAGCCCTCTCCCAGGCCTTGCCCGATGCAGAGCAGGGCCCATGCCCCCTGTCACAGACCGGGAACCGAGGACCGGAGGGCGGGAGTGATTTCAGGTCACACAGGAAGTCATGGGCACAGCCAGCACGTCAATGCCTTGACTACAACTCTGGTTCCCTTGCCTTTTTACAAATGAATTCCTCTAGTTATTCATCTCCGTTGATTGAAACTGTAGGTTAATTGCTAAAACCCTCATTCTGCCCGGCCGTCGTGGCTCAGTGGATGAGTGTTGACCTATAAACCAGGAGGTCAGGGTTCGATTCCCGGTCAGGGCACGTGCCCAGGTCGCGGGCTTGATCCCCAGTGGGGGGCGTGCAGGAGGCAGCCGATCCATGATTCTCTCTTGTCATTGATGTTTCTCTCTCTCTCTCCCTCTTCCTTCCTCTCAGAAACCAATAAAAATATATTGAAAAAATAAAATAAAACCCTGGTTCTCCGGGTGCCTTATAGTCACAACCTTATTTTCCTTGAATCTATATTCCGGAGAGAATCTTCCCACCATCACTGCACGCAACGCCCAGGGGAGTGCGCACAGCTTTCCCGCGTGGATTAGGGAAATGATCTCTGTACACCCACCAATACCGCACCCCCCCATAGGGGGCTGTGGGCTCCATTTTTGTCAGTTTAGGCGTCATGATTTGATAGCATCGCTGGGTGGTTTTAGAGTTACAGCTGAGTCATGATGATTTGTAACCATTTTGCTGAATGTGCAAAAGGGCCCGGCCGCCCACCAGCTGACTGACTGCTCAGCGCTAAGGGCCAGGGAGAGAGGAAGACGGCAGACGGCAGCGCTCACCTCTCTCCGCGGCCAGGGAAACGGCTGAGAGGGCAGGCCCGGGAGACGGCGGACAATGATGCGTTTGTTCCGTTTATTTTTTTAATTAAAAAAAAAAATAAAACCCTGCTGTTTGCACGCGGCACAGAGCGAGGATTGTTCAGGGCAGAGTTATCAAGATAGGGTGATGTCTCAGCTACCTCGTTACTTTGTATTAACTATTATGATGATTATTTCTCTTATTCACGCGACCTCTGGGGACAGAACCGCCTTTCACGGAGCTGGTTCTCCGAGGGCTGAAGGCAATGCGAGCTGAAGCAGAAACCAGAGCTACCCCGCCCATACCCTTTTATAACAAGAAACGTTTAATATATCTTTTTATTGATTTCAGAGAGGAAGGGAGTGGGAGAGAGAGAGAAACATCAATGATGCAAGAGAATAATCTAATGACTGCCTCCTGCACGCCCCACACTGGGGATGGAGCCTGCAACCCGGGCATGTGCGCTGACCGGGAATCGAACCCTGACCTGGTTCCTAGGTCAATGCTCAACCACTGAGCCACGCCAGCCGGGCAAAGTCAGCTTAAACTTGGAACGTACCTTTCCCGGCTTCCCTTGGAGCTAGGTGTGACCCTGAGAGTAGGTTCTGGTCCAATGGAAAGTACTGGGAAGGACGTATGGACTTCCAGGTGGCGACCCCGAAAGGAAACAGTGTCCTCTCCCCCGTCTCGGCCCCCCATTCTCTGGCTGAAATGTGGGTGCAGTGGCAGCAGCTAGGAGGGCAGCCGGTGCGTCACTGGGAAGGAAGCTGCACGTGTGAGGGGGAGGGCTGCAGGGCCAGGGGGCGAGGGCTGTGTCCCTGGCACCGCCAGGGGCCCTGTCAGGGCTGGGCCATGGGAGACATAAGCCCTCATCCTGCTGAGTGCCTGCGTGGGGAGCGCTCCCTGGCGGCCGCTGAGCTGGCCCAGGTGGCCGCTGCGGCGCCCAGTGCTCCATTGTGGGCGCAGGTCTCTGGGGGGGTCTGCACCTGTTCACCCCCCTTACCCCTCACCACACGGTGATAATTCAAAGCCCGAAGCCTTGTGGATCATGACCCACTTACCTCGGGTACCCGCGCCACGTGAGCTACGGGTGGAAATTGTCCCCCGACCACGAGAATTGCCAGGCAGCCTCCGGCCATCACTCAGGCCACCTTACCCCCCGCCCAGGTCTCACCAATGACTTCTCCTTGCTCGCGGGCTGAAGTGCAAGTTCCTTCCACGGTTCTGAGGGCCCACGGGCCTGGCCCTGCCGCCCTTTCCACCCTCACCTTCTGCTCCCCACTGTCTCCCTCTCACCTCCACCCGTTTCAGGGTGCGGCCCCTTTCATTTCACAGGGGGAGTGACCGTTTCTTCTGTGTGGCTTCTCTCTCTCTCTCTCTCTCTCTCTCTCTCTCTCTCTCTCTCTCTCCTGGACCTTCCCCTGGCTGGCTCTTTTTCGCATCAATGTCCCCCCGAGCTCACCTGTCCCCGGCTCAGACAGCAAGCCAACCCGAAGACCTACCTAACCCCTCCCAGGCCACCCTTCCCTTCCCTGCAGGACTCTGTTCCGAAGTGACCGGATTTGCTTCTGGCCTGTGTCTCCTACGGGAACGGCAGCTCGGTGACGGTGTGGGCGGGGGCCTCCGGGGTCTAGGAAAGTGCCTGGCACGCAGTAGGTCCTCAGCAAAGACTGACCGGCTCATTCCAGAACGAACCCTTGCTATGAGGTCCGTGCTATTGTTGTCTGCCTGGGACAGAGGAGGAGAGGGAGGGACAGGCAGGTGCACCGGGCTCCCGAGCAGTGGTGGGGTGTGGGGGCCCGCGCTGTTGCCGACACTGCCTAGGACCGAAGCTTCCAGATTCCCGCAGGTGTAGCCCCTTGCCCGTATTACAGTCTCCACAAACGTCTGTTCCTTTACAACTTGAATCTACTAAAAGGGTAGCCGGACAAGCATGATACATTTCCATCCATGAATATAAGGCAGGCCAACAATTTTGGGCCAGGGGTGGAGGTAGTTGAGGGTGGGGGAGGCGGTGAAGGTTTGGCCTTTTTTCTTTTGCATCTGATTGTGGGGAAAAAAATGTTTTTGAACTCTGCTCTTGAGTCAGATATGGTTCCTGCTGACGAATGACAGGCAGTTCTGAATTTATCGGGAGTTTTTTTTCCGGGAAATACCAAGGGGAAAAGAAGCCAGAATAAAGATTTGACAGAATTCAAAGAAAAGATAATAGATGCGGTCATGTTCCTGGCATCATCACGGGGGTCGGGGGCTAGCCCAGCCAGAGCTGTGTTTGGTTATAGATTAATAATCCAAAGTACAAATAGTCCTGGACAAATCAGAAAGAAAAAAAAAAACAACACCCCACATACACTACAATATTCAACAAGCGAGGGGTCAAAGGTCTCTGAAATTTGCTAAGTCTTCTTAGTTATACATTTTTTAAAGCTGATGACACAATACGGAGTTTTTGAACTTTGCCACCCAAATAGCAAGTGGATTTTTGCTTGAATCATCTTAAAAAATAATTGTGCAACTATTATTTAAAAAATCAAAAAAGCGGGGGTGGAGGAAACCCAACGGAAAAGTTTGGAAGTGCCTACTAGCACGTTGCTGACAGCCGGAGAGTAATCCAGTAGGAAACGTCCTGCATGGCACGCCGGTTCAGAGCCTGGCGCCCTGCTCGCTCTGACACTTGCTGGCTGTGCGGTGTGAGCGAGGGACTGAGCTCAGTGCATAAACATATTCGTTATGCGATGCTGGGCGCCTTTAACTTCTCCCCAAACCCGCCCTTGCTTCCCCCATCCGTTCTCCACATGGTCCAGTGTTACCTTTGTAACGTGAATGAAGTCACGCCCACCCCCTTCTTCAAAACCCTTCATGTCTTTGCAGGAAGGTGAAGACCTGAATTCTAACTGTGGCCCAGGGTTCAGCATGCCCTTCTCGGCCTGCCTCCGGGTCGGTCTGCTCCTGTGACCCTCTCCTTTTCTCTCATCCCCCCCCCCCCCCATGCAGACACCTCCGGTTCCTTCTACGGGCCATACTTCCCGCTGCCTTGGGGTCTTTGCAGCCACTCTCCCTCGTCCTACGATTCCCTTTCCCCTTCCTCTTCCCTAACCCTTCCTTTTTGAGTTCCGTTCAGTTGTCAAGCCCTCCAAGACCATTTCTGACCTCCTGGGCGTTATCTGTGTGGCCTTCTAGACGTTTCTGAAGAGATGGGACTATTCACCTCGAATTCCATGGGCGGAGACGAGAGTAGCTGGGTTGTTCAGAAGCAAGGGTTGGGGGGGTGGTACTAGCAAAAGCCGGACACAGTGACTGCAGGTTGGAGAGAGCAGGCAGTCCTCTGCGGAGGTCACCCGGCTCCCGTGCAGGCATCCTTGGCTCCTGTCGCCGGACGTTCTTCCTGTCGTGTGAGTGGGCTGAGCTCTATCCTCTCTGTCGTAGGAGGAACTGCCATGACCATCATCGCCCTCAGCTGCCTTTGCGGGGAGGTGTGTAGGAGGCAACCAGCGGGGTTGCTAGAGCAGGTGATCTTCTCGCCCACCCAAACCCTCGCATAAAAGACAAGGTCACCCCGTGAGCAGCCACGTGCCCAGCCCGCAGGCTCGGGGCTCCCGGGACAGAAGCACATGAGGCAGCTTCCCGGTGTTCATGGACGTGAGAAGTGTGGCCGAGCGTCACGTGAGAGCCGACGCTCGTTAGCCAGGGGAGGCTGGGCAGGTGTGGCCGAGACAGGTGGGCAGCTGCGCCCCTCCCTCCCCGGCCAACCTCCATCTTCCCAGGGACCGTCTAGTGATGTCTTTGGGGGTCCCTGGGGCAGGAGGAAGCTCTGGCCAATGAGATGGAAGAAAAAGTCACTGGGTGGGGCTTCTGGAGGCGCCAGCTGCTACCTGGTGACCGCAAAGAGCAGTGGTTCTCAACCTTCTGGCCTTTTAAAGACAGTTCCTCATGTTGTGACCCAACCATAACATTATTTTCGTTGCTACTTCATCACTGTCATGTTGCTACTGTGATGAATCGTCATATAAATATCTGATCTGCAGGCTGGTCTTAGGCGACCCCTGTGAAAGGGCCGTTGGACCGCCAAAGGGGTCGTGACCCACAGGTTGAGAACCGCTGGCAAAGAGCAAAGGCACAGCCCATCAGAGGGTTTCCGCGCTGGCGTACTTAGCGCTCAGGCTAACACACAGAGGTGATGGCTGCCAGTGTGACCTGTGATAAAACTGATCCCCAAGCCACCTATGGGCGCCTTCTCCATTCTCTCAAATTAGTGGGAACTTTTTCTTTTGTAAGACAGTGGGGTGATCGTCTGAAAAAAAATTTTTTTGCCCCATTCACAGTTTCTAGTTTTGCAATACATTAAAAAAAGGTATCAGTACTACTGTTCAGATCTTGAGTCTTTTAAAAAAATGTTTTATGGTGATGTGAGGAAGCCTTCTCGTCGATTCCTGGACGCTCACCTTGCTTTGGACGTGGGCACGTTGTAGGCCAGTATGTTTAGGGAGGTTGTGCATGGCATGTCCTTCGCCGGCCATGCAGCCCCAGCCACCCCATGTCCACGTTTTCAAGTTCCTCCCTCACGTTAGCTCCACGTATATGTTTTTTTAAAAAAGTGTTTTTATTGGTTTTGAGGGAGAGAGAGGGGAAGGGAGAGGAACAGAGAGACAGAAACATCGACGAGAGAGGAACCTTATCGACGGGCGGCCTTCTGCACGCCCCCTGCTGAGGACGGAGCCCACAAGGCGACCTGCGGAGACCTCTTTGTTTTTGTTCCTGGGTTGACGCTCAACCACTGAGCCACACCTGCTGGGCCACCTGCGTACTTCTTTCTCGGCACCGACCCACAGACCGCGGACAGGAAGGCCAAGATTTCTAGAATAAAAAATATAGACGATGGACGGCAAGAAACAACGTACAGGCTATTTAGTCCAAAGCCTTCACTTGGGAGCGATGCAGCCTGGCGTGGGCACGCGGCCTGCCCAGGGTCACCGGCCACGCAGGGCCCTCGCCCGCCCGGAGTCACGCGCGGGTCCCCGGGCCTCTCTGTGGTTTCATCCCCGTCTCGGTGGCTGGGATCAAAGGACTCGGCTCCTCTCTCACAGAAAGCAATCACCTGGCCGACAGTAACGCCGGTTAGGCGACCAGCGAACTGTGTCCGCCCGGGAGCCGGCATCCCTAGCCAACCGCTAAGTCCTGCTCATGGCCGTGCGTTCATTTCTGGGTGACGCGCCCTCGTTCGCACGCCCAGGTGAACACACGTACCCTCTGGAAACACGCGGGGCCGTAAGTCACAGGTGTGTGGGTGCTGGCTGGAAGCCATGGGATTAGGAATGTGCCCCGAGGCGGGGGACGGGTTCCTGGTACACAAGTCCCCTCTCAGAGGGTCCCCGTCTGTGTTGAAACATACAATGTGTACCCGCAGAGCCATCGGCCTCCACGTGTCTGCCCGCTGATACAGACGTACACGCATGTTTCCTGATCGGAGGGTTTTGTCAGGAACCTGGCAGAAACACAGGCATACAGTTTAATCCCACCCCCTACTCCCCCCACCCCCCAGTGTTGACCTTCTGCATCAGATCTGGGTTCTGGCAGCTCCCACGGCAGACTCCTGCCCACTCTGACGTTTAGCTATGAGTAAATGAAAAAGGGGACCAAGAGAGCCCCTTGAAAGAGGAAAAGAAGCGATGAAGAGCGAGCCAGGTGGACAGCGTGGAAAGAAGGAAGAGAGCTGATCCGATTGGAGGCGTGGGCCTCAGACTGTGTTTACTTTTGATTGGTTTTTGTGCCTTTTAACCCCCCTCCACCGGCCCCTCCTAGGGACGCACCGGGAGCCCTTGCCCACGCCCGCCCGCCCGTCCTACGCACCCCAAGCCCTCGCTGATTCATGGCGCCCACAGGGCCAGGCCGATGACACAGACCCCCTGGGCTCAGGCCCCGTGGCCTCAGGGCCTCCTGAGCATCAAAGCCCAGGCTCGGGGGTTCTCTCCCGATTCCCAAAGTTCCCTCCTTTCCAAAGCAAAGCCACGCACCCCAAACAGCCCCCAGGCCCGCTCCCCTCCAGCTCTCCCTGCGCACATTTTGTCACCGATATCCAACGCTGTCCCTGCAGAACGCACCAAGAGGTGCCGTGTGTGTGTGTGTGTGTGTGTGTGTGTGTGTGTGTTTGAATTTTTAAATCCGAAAACACAAATGACCTCTTGAGATTCATAATGAGGTATGCATTGAGCGGAACAGGGCCCAAGGTGAGTCATTCATTAATCATAAACAAAACAGGCCCCGATCAAGGACACATCAGAACACACTGTAAGGAAAAGCACGCAGGGCGGTTGCCCAACGCCTTTATTGAATATTAACTCCATTATGTTTTTCATGGGAGTTCTGAGAAGGCCATTTTCTCACTTTCTTTGTAGCCAGCTCCGTGTGAATGGATAATTACTTCCCTTAACGCTGTTTCCCCCGCAGGTTAACCCTGTTCAACAAGACTTGATCCAATCTCACCTCGCCTCTCCCGGGGCCGGTGGGGGCGGGGGGGGGGGAGCCCCCTCAGGGGAGGACTTTTAGCTGGAACCCTTCAAGCATAAACACAGCCACCAACAGAAATATGTGCCACGGCCTGAATCACGTGCGTGGCTCATAGCATCTAACCCGATAACCCCAGGAGGAGGCTGGGTACCGGCATCTGATATGTTAATTATCTTCGAGAATTTCGCCTCTGATGGCCGTGCTGGCAGCCGCTGGAGCAGGGGGAGAGGGATTTAAACTTTAATGTGAGTTGGAGACAAAGCAGCAGGGCCACTGGGCTTGAGGAGACCTGAGCCTGGTACGGGGGTTGCGTTCCGTCCGAGGAGAAGGAAATGAACATGAGAACAGACATCCATGTGCGGAGGGAAACCTGAGTCCGGAAGAACCGGGGCTGCCACCAGCAATGCATCCGTCTTTCCTCACCAAGGGCTGCTGGCAGGGACGCGGGCAGGTGACCCGATGCCCTTGGGCAGGAATCGCCCGGGTGGCTTTCAGGAGCCAGCAGGTCACTGCTCCCCCTCCCGTCTGCCTGAAAAATCAGCTCCCGGCCCGGCCGGCGTGGCTCAGTGGTTGAGCGTCGACCTATGGACCAGAGGAGGTCACGGTTCGATTCCCAGTCAGGGCACAGGCCCGGGTTGCGGGCTCCATCCCCAGCAGGGGGCATGCAGGAGGCAGGTGATCCATGCTTCTCACTCATCATTGATGTTTCTCTCTCTCCCTCTCCCTCTCCTTTCCTCTCTGAAATCAATCAATAAATATATAGCCGTTGTGATGTGGATGGGAAACAAATCAGGCTGCAGACAGTCCTTGGTGAGACCGTGAGCGAGGAGGGAGGGATGCCCTGGAGGCAGGGAGGCTGCCCATGGAACCTCCTTCCTGGAGTCTGACTGAGGGGAACAGATTTCCTTCTGTTTCTTGTTGAATCACTCCCTGCACTGCCTTGGGTTTTGTCTTTGGATTCTAGATCCTGGAAGGAAAGAAGCCAGGTCACCTATGAATCAGGGCACAGGCCTTGCTTCAGGAGTGAAGCAAGGATCGGGGCCTCCCTGAGCCCACTCTGTGAACGCCCCCTGAACAGGGAGGTTTGCTCTGTGGAGGAGCGGCCTCAGGCCAGGACCTGGTTGTGCTAAGAGGACTCGAGCTTGAGGACAGATGAAAACGCACCCAGTGAATCGTTGCTCTCAAAGGAAAATCTCTTCCTTGCTGCCCCCCGTCCCCCGCGCTCCCCCCTTCCCCCAGGAAGCTACCTGCTTCTTTTCTCTACGGCTCCACTGCAGAACGCCACGTGCTTGCCATCCTGCTTCAAGCGTTAGGCACGAGGCGATGGCAGCGCACCCGCCGGCCATATTGAATCTTTCCCGTGTGTTTTCCTTCACTTCCCCCTCTGCTGGGACCTCTCTTAAAAGTATTTCTTTTCCGAAATAGGAAAACTCTTCGTCATGAATCTAGCCCTAACGTACTTACTTATTGTTATAGATATCAGCTTTTTAACCGGGGGGATGATTCAGAAGCAGTAAGGCTTTTGGACACACATACACAGAGCAAATGGGCAGCCACGGTAACGTACGGTTATCATGTGATTGGACGAAGGAACTAGATGTTCACGTGGGCGTTATATATACGTCAACTTCTTTCAGATCTTCCATAGATGTATGGCATTTTAGCTTTTTTTTTTAATGTTAAAAGGGATTCTATCGCGTGGACGCGGAGATCAATTTCCCAAATGATCCCCCATTTCCTTGGAGATTGAGGCTGGGTCTACTTTTCAGATATGGCAGCGAACACAGGGATCGCCAGCCTTCACAATCATGCCCCTCGGTTTCGTAACACAGCCATTTATTTTCCCTGAAGACTGACGTGTTCCTCCCGCCTAATTAAAAAAAAATTTTTTTTATTGATTTTTAGAGAGAGAGGAAGGGAAAATGAGACAGGAACATCATTGATAGGCTGCCTCCTGCACGCCCTCTTCTGGGGATCCAGCCACAACCCGAGCATGTGCCTGACTGGGAACTGAACCGGTGACCTCCTGGTTCCTGGGTCAATGCTCACCAGCCGGACCCCCTAATTGTTAAGAGTTGGCAAAGGACACTTTAGTTTGCTGAGGAACCTATTTGAAATGTTTTTTGTTTGTTTGTGGGGTTTTGTGGTTCTTGTTACTTACACCAAACATCATTGGGCACCGAGATCATGTGACCCTCAAGTCATCTTTGCTCCTTGGTGAGGAAGAGAGAGGGGAGAGATGGAAACATCAACGATGAGAGAGAATCATGGACCGGCCGCCTCCTGCACGTCCCACACTGGTGGTCAAGCCCACAACTCGGGCATGTGCCCTGACCAAGAATCGAACAGTGACCTCCTGGTTCATAGGTCAACGCTCAACCACAGAGCCACGCCGGCCAGACTCTTCTGATTTTTTTAGAGAGAGTGAAAGGGAGGCTAGGAGGGAGAGAGAGAAACATCGATGTGAGAGAGACACACAAATTGGTTGCCTCCCACACTGATCAGGGTGGGCATTGAACCTGCCACACCGGCACATGCTCTTGAGCGGGCATCAAACCCCACACAGCCCTTCGGTGTGTAGCCAACGCTCTAACCACGGAGCCCACTGCCCAGAGCATGACTGGCTGCCTTGGCCAAAGTATTGGCCTCCCATCCAACCCATCATGTTCCTATTTGGCCTCCTCTTAGACAATTCTCCAAGTCCTGCTTGGCATCTTTCCCTACCCGTGCTTGCTTCCGCCCCCTCCCCTTCCCCCTCCGTTCATTGCTATCTACGCAATGCCATGCCATGCGATACAGTTATCAGGACGTGATGTTACCCGCACGCACACACACAGAACACTGCGAGAAGATACGTTTCGGAGAGAACAGATAACCTTAAACACGAATAAGTGGGGAATCTGGGGAAGCAAAGCATTTTTTTTCTTTTTATATAATAGCCTTTCACTCTTTTTATGATTTTGTCTTTGAAAGCTCTCTCTGCGGATGACAGACGATATTGTTCTTCCATTCTGCTTCAGACAGAATTCGGGGAGCGGCGGGTGGGGGGGGGGATGCGAGGGGGGCTAGGCATTGTAGAGCCGCTCGGCTCGGCAACGCGAGTTTTATAATTAATATATACAACCGAGCAGAGAAAGGTACGTTGTAATGAAATGCAATTAAGAGGTGTTTGTTCTTTCCGGAACCATTATGATGCCTGTAATTTCCGCGGCCGTTTAGAAGTCAGCCGCGATCATTGCGTTCTGCACGTACCTTTTCTATTCGTTTTTATGTATTTATTTTTCGTTCCCGCATTTGTTTACTTTTCAATAAATAAAAAAAGAAACCAAGCACAAACATGGGTTTAGATCATCTGTTAATGATCACCCTCCGTGATCATGAAATCAAACACCTTTTATGGTATTTCTAGCGTTGGCCTGGGGCGTCCAAAGTTGAATTACTGGACCTTTAAAATAGAGCCCCAGAGAAAACTGTAATTTCAGTTTACAAAAAAAAAAAAAAAAAAAAAAATCTTGGGTTGGACGACCACATGCTGCTTCCTCCCACGGGGAAGGGAACCGTCTGATTGGAGAGTTATCTGTTGCCATGGGCTTTAAGGGTAACTCTTCCCTCCTCTCTTGCCCCCCCCCCCCCCAACTTGAGTGGGGATATGAGGGTTGGGAGGATGCAGCAGCCCCTGGTGGGGGAGGAGGTGTGTGACTGGAGAAGCCAGGCACCTATTGGGGAACCCCCCCCCCGATTGCCCCCAGCTGTTTCCTGGGCCTGAATGTGTTTGGCAAGTGAGCACCGGTCCGCGGCCCGCGGGACAGAACTAACTCGGGATCGCGTGCCGAGCGATTCACCAACGTGGGAGCAGAGCCCCGCCGCTCACACACTGGGAGCTCCATGAACGTGCGAGGCGCCAGGAGCTTTATGGGGACGCGGGGACGACACACACTTAGAGAGCAGGGTCCCCCACGCACAATGGTAGGGCCTCGATTTTACTGGACATCTTTTAAGTCTCCTGGGACCTCACGTTAAGGATAGTGGTCGCCTCTGTTCTTATTTTACTGCATTTCCTTGTGGGGCGGGGGGTGGTTAGAGCACATGTGGCAAGAACGGACGTGGTCTCCACAGAGCCACGCTCAGCGGCTCAGAAGCTGCCGCCAGGGCAATGGCGCTCGGCCGGGAAGGCGTTTCTCTGCGTGTGGACGGCCGGGAGGAAGGACGAGCCCGCAGTGCGGTCCAGGCTTCCTGCTTTTCTCCCTATGTAGGCGTGATGTTCCATGAGAATGACGGTAACAGTCCCTAGAAGTCTCAGGCGGCTCTGTTCAGTCTGCAGGAGAAGTTAGCCCTTAGCAGGTTTGGCTCCGTGGATAGAGCATCGGCCTGTGGACTGAAAGGGCCCGGGTTCGATTCCTGGTCGAGGGCGCAGGCCCGGGTGGCGGGCTCGATCCCCAGTAGGGGGCGTGCATTAGGCAGCCGATCCATGATTCTCTCTCATCATGGATGTTTCTCTCTCTCTCCTTCTCCCTTCCTCTCTGAAATCAATAAAAAAATATATTTATATTTTTTTAAAAATAAAATCTTTAAAAGGAAAAAAAAGGTCTTTCCTAGAGAAACAGTGAAAAGTGGTCTCCGGGGAAGTGGGGGGAGGTGGGTGAAAGGGTACAGACGTTCTGAACAGGCGGCGGGACCTCAGGCGTCACAGGGTGACTGGAGCTAAGGACGCTGTAGTTGTACCACTGACGTTCGCTGAGGGGGTAAAACTTAAGTGTTTTCACTAAAAATATAGGAAGGAGGCGAGGTAGTGGATGTGTTAATTAACACTCAGCAGCTGGAGACCTGCGAGCCAGAGTGACCCCAGGCAGCCTCGGCCCCTTGCCCCGAGGGCTAACCGTGCCCCTTCTTAGGGGGTGGTGACGAAAGTCACACGGAGGAAAGCCTTCAGCACAAAACCTATGGCATCGTTACTATGTCAGGAAATGGTGGCACGTGTAGGTGTGGGGTGTGAGTGTGTGGGTGTGTGTGTGTAACGAAAGTGGACTAAGATCAGGTCATTTCTGGATTAGGTGGCCATGTATTGGATACTGAGCCTGGGAAGGCAATGTAACCTTTGGGAGGTGTAACCTTTGGCCTTAAATGCTCCCCCCCCCCCCCAGAGCCCCTTCCCTCCATAGCTTCTCTTCTTTTAAAAAAAAAATATATACATTTTTATTGATTTCAGAGAGAGGCAGAGGTAGAGAGAGATAGAAACATCAACGATGAGAGAGAATCATGGATGGCTGTCCCAATGCTGGGGATGGAGCCCATCTCCCGGGCATGTGCCCTGGCGGGAATCAAGCCACGACCTCCTGGTTCATAGGTCCACGCTCCACCCCTGAGCCACGGGCCGGGCGATTGTTGTCTCCTCTTGATCACCTGTTACTTACAAGTCCATTTGGGCTTTGCCTCACCCGTCATCCCGGCGGCAGCGGAAAGGTTCTTTGTGGCTTCAGTTAGACCCCATCTCCGCCTGGCTCTGGCCTCGGTGACTGCCAGGGAGGGAGATGCCATCTTATCAGAGGTGCTTCCTGGGTAGGTGGCCGCTCTCCGAAGGCCCCCATGCTTGGTTGAATGCCCAGCTGTTGCCATCTTGAAATCCGTAATCATTTTTGAACAAGGGGTTCCATACTTTCATTTTGCACCGAGCCCGACAAATTCCGTAGCCTGTCCTGCCTCGGGTCCAGCTAAACCGAGCCTCGGCTGTGGATGGTGGTGGGCTCCTGGCTGTGGCTGTGGGTGGTGGGCTCCTGGCTGTGGGCGGCGGGCTCCTGGCTGTGGCTGTGGGTGGTGGGCTCCTGGCTGTGGCTGTGGGCGGCGGGCTCCTGGCTGTGGCTGTGGGTGGCAGTGGGCTCCCGGCTGTGGCTGTGGGTGGTGGCAGGCTCCTGGCTGTGGGCAGTGGGCTCCCGGCTGTGGCTGTGGGTGGTGGGCTCCTGGCTGTGGGTAGTGGGCTCCTGGCTGTGGGTGGTGGGCTCCTGGCTGTGGCTGTGGGTGGTGGGCTCCTGGCTGTGGGTAGTGGGCTCCCGGCTGTGGCTGTGGCTGTGGGCGGCGGGCTCCTGGCTGTGGCTGTGGGTGGTGGGCTCCTGGCTGTGGGTAGTGGGCTCCCGGCTGTGGCTGTGGCTGTGGGCAGTGGGCTCCTGGCTGTGGCTGTGGGCGGCGGGCTCCTGGCTGTGGGCAGTGGGCTCCCGGCTGTGGCTGTGGCTGTGGGCAGTGGGCTCCTGGCTGTGGGCAGTGGGCTCCCAGCTGTGGCTGTGGCTGTGGGTGGCAGTGGGCTCCTGGCTGTGGCTGTGGGCGGTGGGCTCCCGGCTGTGGCTGTGGGTGGCAGTGGGCTCCTGGCTGTGGCTGTGGGCGGTGGGCTCCTGGCTGTGGCTGTGGGCAGTGGGCTCCTGGCTGTGGGCGGCGGGCTCCCGGCTGTGGCTGTGGGTGGCGGCAGGCTCCTGGGGCAGCCTTCACGCAGGAGGCCTTGCTTGTTCTCTGAGCCTCCTGCATCTCATTCTCAGAGCAGGTCGTTTGCTTTCCAATCAAGTTAGCCTTGGAGGATTGACGGCTGCTGGTCTCTCTCTTGGGCGTTGTGGGCACATGCTTTCCTCATTTACTTCTATGAGAAAGACGCACCCGTCCGTTTAAACCAGGGGTGGGGAACGCCCGGCCCGCGGGCCGTATAAGGCCCTGGAAATCCTCTGTCCTGGCCCTGCCAAAAGCAGCGGCCGGCGGCGGGACTCGAAATGCAACAAACCCCGCAGCTGTTTCATAGCAACATTAACGTATGTTAACTGAATGAATGAAGCGAACGATGCTGCAAATAGCCGAATGGCCCTTGGCAGGAAAAGGTTCCCCACCCCCGATTTAAAGCAGCATCACATGCACCCGTCACCGCGGTCAACTGTGCTCTGTTGTCTGGTACCCTCGCCCACTCGGGCCGGGGATGACGTCATGGTTCCGTGGGTGATTGATTCATGTCACTTCCCGTGGTCCTGTGGGCTGTGGAGACCTGACACCCCCCCGCCCCCACCCCCCCGGGGGACATTTGGGGTGGGTCACGGGCCCTACAGGTAGATCAGCTCTCCAGACAGTTCTCCCTGAGCTCCCAGGGAACAGAGCCCCTGGGTCACTGTGTCGTTCCACCCCGCTGTGCGAGAGGGTGGCCAGACCCCCTGGGACTCATACAACCCTGCTCCCAGCTCCTGCGCCCCATCGGAACGCCTCCCGTCAATCCCACAATCCGCCCTGCATCGCGGCGGCTTCTCTGCGATTTCTCCTTTTGATGCGAGGCTGTGCCGGGTGACGGACAGCTATAATCTTTCCTCGGAGAGCCTCATATCAATAACAGCCATCGATCGAACCCGGATGATTCCAAGCGTCTGTATTTCTTCACCTTGACTCTGGACTCGGGCTCCTCCATGCTTGAGCTCTGCCTCTTGCTGAGGACGGCTCGGGCCAGGCTGCCACCTTCCTCCCCCCATCATCCCAACGCAAAGCCCCTCTCCTCAATGGAGAGCCGTGGTTTCCCCTCTCTCTCTCTCTCTCTCTCTCTCTCCTTGATCAACATATTATTATTTTGAAAAATCCCTTTTGACTTTCCCGTCCGTGCTCGCGGCTCCCAGCAGGAAGCCCTGTCAGCCCGCTCAGATTGCTGGGTGAGGCGACCACAATTACAGCCGCCTCAATGACATGTCTGGGCGGCAGCGACGCCAGACAAAGGAGCGGGGACGCATGGAAGTTTCGGTGTCTTCAAGGCGGACCCTAAAAATACCTCCCGAGGTGCAGGTTGGGGGCTGTTTCCAACCGCAGGCTCCGAGGGTTTCCTGCTGGGAGCTGAGAGGCGCTGCCTGGGGTACCTGGTGATCAGGGGCTGGCGCACAAAGGCCTTCATGGAGGGTGAGAAGGCCCCCAAGAGGCACCTGGCCTCCTGTCCCCGCCCCGCTGTGCCAGGGGACAGCCTGCTGTGGGCCTGTGGCTGGTGATTGCCCCCCCCCATGGCCAAGGACTCAGCC
The DNA here is from genome assembly GCF_964212035.1 of Myotis nattereri. Classification (NCBI taxonomy): domain Eukaryota; kingdom Metazoa; phylum Chordata; class Mammalia; order Chiroptera; family Vespertilionidae; genus Myotis; species Myotis nattereri. The sequence continues at coordinate 3,437,951 of NC_138090.1, forward strand.
CTTGCGGAGAGAGAGCAGGTCTTGGGGGGCAGGCGTGGTTGCCCCAAGGAGAGTGCGCGGTCCCGGGGAGATTCCAGACGAGGGAAGGTGAGCAGGCAGGACAGGGTCTCACAGATCACCCGCTACCCCTCCTCCCGATGCTGCGATTCTGTCTACAGGAGCGCCTCCCCCACTCCCTGCACAGCCTCCTTCCCCACTTCCTTCCATGGGGCGCCTGCTGCCCACAGAGGGGTTCCACCGCCCCATCTTCGGCCGCTTCCCCCTGAAAACACGCGTCCTTGTTTTGAGTCAAGGTTGGCCCGTCTCTGACGTCTGAGCACCGGGGTCTCGGGAAGGCACCGGGCGTGTTCTGTGTCTCAGTGAGAACGGCAGGCGCTTGGCCAGCGTGCTCACCTGCTCCAGAGCGCGCTGGCACCTTCTGGGGCCCAGGCTCCGTTTCCTGCGTGTCTGCTTCGGGGACCTTGCGTCTCACCGACCTGGTCTCACTCCTCTGGGTGACCCGCCCCAGGCCTCTCCGCTGTGGCCGAGGGTCGGCTCCCCGGGGGCGTCCTGGGAGCATCTCCACCCGGTGCGGAGGGGCTCCCTTGGGTCAGTGGTGAGCTTTCAACCCGGGTTCCCGGAGACATCAGGCGTCGCTCAGCTACCTTCAGCGGCTCCGCAGGTGCTGAGTGTGAGGCCTGGGCCCGGACCGCACGCGGGCACCTCTTAGCTCTCCCGCAGGGGCAGGGCCCCCTGTCGGTCCGGTCCCAGAAACCTCTCGGGCGGTCAGTGCTCTTCTGAGGGCGGCGCAGACGGGCTCCTGACCTGACCCGTGGGGTTGCCTGAGAGGAGAAACATTTATTAAGGGGAGAGCAGAGAAAGTCATATCCCTGTGGACTATTTATTTTATTTCTTAAAAGGGAAATAAAACACCTGCATATACTACAGCATAAAGAAGGGGAGACCATTAGACAGTAAACCTCAGCCAAGGGTTACTTCTTCATTTTTTTTTGGTTATATTTTGGTTATATTTTTATGAAACTTTCCTTTAAAGAATCTATTTTTTAATTCAGAGGTTTTCACATATGCAGGAAATCTGAACACACACACACACAAAATTAATGATTGACCATTATATCTTTATCTAGATTCACCAACTTTATTAGCTTCTCTCCCTCTCTCTCTCTCTCTCTCTCTCTCTCTCTCTCTCTCTCTCTCTCTCTCTGTCTGTCTTTCTCTACACACACACACACACACACACACACACACACACACCATCCAAAAATATTTTGCAAGCATCATGATACATGCCCACCCCCCATTAAATACTTTCTCAGGTGTCATACAGGATAAGAACATCCTGTTTCTCCACCGGAATACCTTTATCATATGTAAGAACACCATTAATTCAGTAACAGTATCCAACATGCACATGCTCAAACCTGAGTTTCCTAAATTTTCAAAAAAACAAACAAACAGAAAAAGTCCTTTTGAGTTTGAATTAAAACATGTAAATCCAGGATCCAATTTCCTGGCATGTCATTGGCTCGTAGGCATGTGTGTCTGCCCCAAACCAGACGGGGCCCCCCGCTGCCCTCTGTTCCACGGAGGCCTCGGGCGGACACGAGGCTGCGCCCTTCTTGCCGCCAGAGCAGAGCTTTCGATTTCCATGTTAATTGAAGTATAAATAGAAGCATAATTCGGGAGTCAGTACTTGTCCTTTCCCATGCGTCAGCGTGCTTTAAGCTTGCCACCGAGATAATTCTAGAAGCGCTACGTCCGTCCTCTCGCTCTCTCCCTGACACCCTCCGATGGATTTTAGGAAATGCACTACTACTCGGGCGGTGTGCAGAGTTCCTTCTCCAGGGAGACAGGAAGGCGGTGGCCGGGTATCAGTTGCTCTCAGTCTAAACATCCCTGCCGTCTTAATTAACCGCGTTTGCTCTCCTCCTGGCTTGGGGCTGAGCCCGGCCAGCCGTCCCCAGTCAGTTCCAGTCCTGTGTGCTCATGTGGCGTGTGACCTGTGAGCAACGATCGTGTCTCTGGGCACGCAAGAGTTTATAACTATTTTTTTTTTTTTAGTGCATGTTGAGTCATTACTATTGCATCAAACCAGAGTAAATGAGTGTCTCCCATTATTGTTATGAGAGGGTCAGAGATGGGGGTACAGAAGGGAAGAGAGAAAGGAAGAGGGAAGGAGGGAGGGAGGGAGAGGGGAGGGAGGGAGAGAGAGAGAGAGAGGGAAAGAGAGAAAGAAGGAAAGAGAGAGAGGACGGGGAAGAGGAGGAGGAAGAGGAGGAGCAGGAGGAGGAGGAGAAGGAGAAGGAGAAAGGGAGGACTGGATGAAGGGGGGGTGGAGGGAGAGAGGGAGGGAGGAAGGAGAGAGGGAAGGAAGGAAGGGGGAAGGAGGGAGGAAAGGAGGCAGGGAAGGAGGAAGAAAAGAGAGGAAGGGGGAAGGAAGGAGGGAGGAAGGGGGAAGGAAGGAGGGAGGAAGGGGGAAGGAAGGAGGGAGGAAGGGGGAAGGAAGGAGGGAGGAAGGGGGAAGGAAGGAGGGAGGAAGGGAGGGAGGAGGGAGGAAGGAGGGAAGGAAGGGAGGGAGGAAGGAGGAAGAAAAGAGAGGAAGGGGGAAGGAGGGAGGGAGGAAGGGAGGGAGGAGGGAGGAAGGAGGGAAGGAAGGAAGGGGGAAGGAGGGAGGGAGGAGGGAGGAAGAAGGAAGGAAAGGAGGGAGGAAGGAGGGAGGAAGGGAGGGAAGAAGGAGGAAGGAGGGAGGAAGGAGGGAGGAAGGGAGGGAGGAAGGAGGAAGGAGGGAGGAAGGAGGGAGGAAGGGAGGGAGGAAGGAGGAAGGAGGGAGGAAGGAGGGAGGAAGGAGGAAGGAAGGGAGGGAGGAAGGAGGAAGGAGGGAGGAAGGAGGAAGGAGGGAGGAAAGGAGGGAGGAAGGAGGGAGGAAGGAGGGAGGAAGGAAGGAGGAAGGAGGGAGGAAAGGAGGGAGGAAGGGAGGGAGGAAGGAGGAAGGAGGGAGGAAGGAGGAAGGAAGGGAGGGAGGAAGGAGGAAGGAGGGAGGAAGGGAGGGAGGAAGGAAGGAGGAAGGAGGGAGGAAGGAGGAAGGAAGGGAGGGAGGAAGGAGGAAGGAGGGAGGAAGGAGGGAGGAAGGAGGGAGGAAGGAAGGAGGAAGGAGGGAGGAAAGGAGGGAGGAAGGAGGGAGGAAGGAGGGAGGAAGGGAGGGAGGAAGGAGGGAGGAAGGAGGGAGGAAGGGAGGGAGGAAGGAGGAAGGAGGGAGGAAGGAGGAAGGAAGGGAGGAAGGAGGAAGGAGGGAGGAAGGAGGAAGGAGGGAGGAAAGGAGGGAGGAAGGAGGGAGGAAGGAGGGAGGAAGGAGGGAGGAAGGAGGGAGGAAGGCGGTCGCCTGCTCCCCGTGAACTCTCTGGGCCTCCCGGGAGGACGTAGGAGGCATGCTATCGTCGTGCTATACCTAGACCTCTGTGTGTGCTGAGTCATGCTGGCTCTGGTCATGCTGAGTCAGTCAGTGTGGTGCAGTGGTGAGAGCATCCGGCACCCTGGTCATGATTCCACCCTAAGGCGTTACCGTGTGAACCTGGGCAGGCTGTTCACACGTCTCAGGCTTCTGTGGCTGCGTCCTTAGGTTGTGCAGGCTCAGCCCTAGTCACTCTACACAGATCCACCCACGGAATCCTTCCGCTGCATTCCAGGCAGGCCCTTCCTGAGCGCCCTTCACCCACGGCCAAGCACCTTGCCCCGTTCACGTCTCCGTCCTGGTGAAGGCGAAGTGAGATGATCAGCATGAAGCCCTCAGCAGAGCCGTCGGTCCACGGCAAACACACTCACTACAGTTTAATTTCCATGTATTATCAAACGGAGGTTCTCCCAGGGCCTTCCAGGCGGGGTTGGCAGAGCGGGTGGAAGGAAGGTTCCGGAGGAGGCGAGCGGGCAGGGCCCTGGCAGAGCGAAGCCGTGATCAGTGGTAGCAGGAGCCTGCGTTCTCCCCTTCCCCGTGTTGGGATCCAGCAGCACAACCTCCGCTAACCTTCGCCGCGCTGAAATGTTGCTCCCGGCTTTGACATCTCCTTATTCTTCCCACCACTGTTTTCTCCTCCGTTGCTTTGAAAATATGAATTAATGACGAATACTAATGAGCCCCCTGACAAGGCTCGACTCCGGGATCGGTGGGAGCTTCGACTCCTCACATCGGCGAGGAGGGAACGCGTAAGAAATCCCTTCCCTGACTTCCAGGTGCCCGTGGACCTGGCACCCTTTTTCCCTCCTTTCCCCCCATCCCGGCTCCTTTCTTTGAAAAATGTTAAAAGAATCTTCATGAAAGCCCCCCGATCGAGACTTTGAACCTGTTCATACGGTTTTATGTGTCTACCTGGAGTCGGCATGGATTGCGTGGTGAGAAGTGCTGCAGCCGTTATGAGAATTGCGGGGATGCCCTTCGATGGTTCTGGGCTGTTTTGCTTTGTGTCGTTTCTTTTACGGTTGCTGATGTCGTTTCACGGGGCGTGGGGATTTGTGAAGTAGCCAACCAGAGGGAGCCTAAGTCACTGATATGGAACATGAGGGGACTTCCTCGCTGATGCCAATTTCTCCCCCCCCAATAAAAAAATAAAAAAACACACAGAAAACCACAACCCAGCGATATTTACCTGCCGTTGGCATCAAAGGCCCGTTTCGTGGCCTGGTCTGCACACCATCTCAGCCCCAAGCGAAACTGCGGCGAGCAGGAGTCGGACGGAGGACGCGGACACGGCATCCGGCTCTCTCGGCTGCTGTGGGCGCTCACGGGGTTTCAGAAACCAAAGGTGCCTCCCGCCAGGGCTGTCTCCCTCCCCGAATGGCTTCTCTGGCCTGCGCCCCGCAGACCAGAGGCCGGACGTCTCCCACGGGTAAGAAATGCCAAGAGGAGAAGGGCCCCCCAAAGCCATCACGCATCAGACCCTCCCTGGGCCCCCGTCTGCCAAGGTCACGGACAGGGTCGTGGTGGCCCAATCTTTGCTGAGGAATTTCCACGTTTCTGATCCAGTGGGACTCGGGGGCAAAGCGACACGTATTTGATATTGTGGGGGTTCAGGAGGAGCCACCCCAAGAAGTGGCTCAGTGATATGCAGGTATCCTGGAGCTGAAGGCAACTTGAGCCTCGGGCTCAAGAGAAATGTCCGCCCCTCCCTTGCACTACCTAGAACTTGAATTAGGTTCTGTGGTAAAAAGGAGGGCCTGGCCTCGCTGAGCTGAAAGGAAACATTGTATTATTATTATTATTATTATTATTATTATTATTATTGCATGTTTCTAACAAAGGTAGGCAGACTCCACTTGGGTGTTAGGGGGAAAACAGATTTCCGCCCCCCTCGTTCATTCTGTAATTCCTGCGCTCGCTCTGAGCCTGAGGTCAAGGTGAATGAAGGACACCTTCCCAGGCCATCCCGTTGGCACGCACCGTTGCTGGGCCATTTATTACTGTTTCCTGCTGTCACCCCCCCTCTGGGAGGCTGTAAGGTGCACTCCCACCTGAATTGTACCGACGTCCCTTACTGCGTCTCTTTTCTTGGGATTTCACATCAGGGTGGTGAGGAGGAACTCAAACCACAAACAAACCGGCTCCCCTTTGCCTCTGAGCAGTTTCAGGCAGTCTCAGGCCGTGGCGAGGAGAGATTTAGTGGGACAGTGAACCGAGCAAACTGTCTTGTAAAATAGGATGTTCTGATGGGCAAATGTGTGCATGAGTACCCGCTGTGAGCTTCGTTACTTATGTCTGAATAAAATCCTGCCTTTGGTAAAAGAAGAAAGAAAGGCAGAGAGGGAGGAGAGAGAGAGAAAGAGAGAGAGAGAGAGAGAGAGAGAGAGATAGAGAGAGAGGAGAGAGAGAGAGAGAGAGAACAAACAAGACACTAAGTCCAAATGGGAACTAATAGGTTGAAAGTAATGATGTTGTCAATATTTGAGGGATGTTGACATACAAAAACAGAACATTCTACGGTTCTCCCTGCGGGAGCCAGCGGCTGCACCGTGGTGACGTTCGGACGTGGGCATGGCCCTATCCCTTTGACTGGCGCTGAGTCAAACTCCTCATGGCACCGATAGGTCCGGAACTGTGTGGAGACGATGCCACCGAGCACCCTGAAAGCAGGGGCCTCCCAGGGGCATCGTGGAGCCCTGACCTTCCCGGGAGAGCCAGGCGCGGCCCCGGCGGGAGAGCGGCGGTTCCCCAGCCTCCGATTCCCCCGCGTCATGTGGCGAACGCATGAAATTAAGCTGCAGATGTTTTGCTGTGAAGGCAGCGCTGGATGATGGTGTGTTATTTTCCTGATGGAAACATTTTCTATACTGTAAATAAACACAGTTTTGCTAATTAGTTAATGAATTATTTTTTAATGCTCCATTAGGCTTTTGAAAAAAAAAAAAAACAACCACAACAACACAAAAATCAACGCGAGCGCAAGCTCTGGAAAGTTCTCATTTTTAACACGCAGGCCCCGCAGCCGCGAGGGATCTGCGAGAGGGTGGCTCTGGCGGGGTTACCACGCCCCGGCTCTGCTGCTGTGAGTGATCATCGCGCTGCTTAGAGTCTCTGAGGCTTGGGATGGACTCTCTGAACTTAGGAGCCTGAAGGAAGGGAGGGAGAGTTGGAATTTGCTCATTTATTTGATATCTAAACTCCGCCCGCCCCCCCCCCCCCCACACACACACACTCCCTGCACTAGGAAGATGCTTTAAACGAGGAGCAAAGAGCCAGCGCGCTCTGCACTGCAGGTCCAGGTGAACCTGAGGAATGCCCCAACTTGGGCAACGACACAGACCCGTGCGCCTCCTCTATCCCCCCGTCCTGCCGGTTTCCTCCTAACAAGGCCCGAGGCTCTGGGCCCCGCGTGTCTCAGGCCCGCAGCCGCCTGGAAAGCTGTCCAGCCGGGCGGCGCGCCCTCTCAATAGCCGCTGTGTTTCCCGGGATGCAGCTGGTGACATGCTGAATAGGCAGCTGGCTAATTCTGCAGCCGAGGCCCATCTCCCCCTGGACGGCGGCCAGGGAGCCCGTGGCCGGGCAGTGCCCGGTGGAACGCTCAACAGGGCGCTTGGGGGGAACATATGCTAATGCCAGCCCTTCCCCTCCAGCGCCTTCAGAAGGAAATTCAGTGCTCAGCGGAGGGAGGGATTGTCACAGACACAAGCCTGACACCAGACGGGTGGGCAGCGCTGAAATCTCTGGGGCCTACGCGAAGGCTCTGCCCCGGGCTGGGGTGGGCAGAGGAGGAATCAGCGGCCAGCCAGCAGTCGCTGGTGGATTTTTTTTTCTTTCCCAAAGGCAAAGGTGTGTGCATTTGCAGAAGTGACTGGGCTAACTCTACACAAGCCTTCTCTCTTCACCGAAGCCCACGGCGCTCTCACATCTCCAGTCCCGTGATCACCTCTGCATCCGGCCTCCTGGCCTCCTTCTGGGGTGCCCCTCCCCGTCTGACTCGATGGAGTCACCCATGTCCATTGACCGCCCCCCCAGATGACAGCTCTCCCCCCCCACACACCCCCACCCCGCCCAGGGTCATGGGGGAGATCGAAGGATGGGTTGCAGTTTTAAATGCATCCTGTTTTTCTTCTGTTTGGAAAGCGTGCTCTCTCTAACGCGATGGTTATTTCCACATCTTCATCAGCAGGGAGCTTGGGAATATCTCCCATTTTGCAGGGCACGAATCAAGCATTTTTTTAAAAAAAATTCTGCAGGGAAGGACTTAGGTTCTGCCTTCATTGAAAAGCTTTGGGAGGTCCTAACACAACCCCCACCCCTGCAGCTGGGGTGCGGGAGGGGTGAGCAGGAATTAAAAACAAACAAACAAACAAACAAACAAAAAAAACGGAGGCAAAAGCAGCACACGTTTTCTGGGAGGTGATGAAGGTCTTAGATGCAGCCCCCTGCGTGATCCCCGGGATCCCCGTGATGGATGGCCGCGGGCTGGCTGGGGGGCTGTGTTGCAGCCACAATGGCAAATGCCCCCCTTAAAGGAGGCAAATGTTGTTTACCTCGAAGCCACATAAAAGCCTGGGGTCAGCGGCCAGGGGATCAAAAGAGCTTTCTCCAGCGGCGATGAAAGAGTGATGTTTAAATGATTTCAACTCCTACTTTATGGAAATACTTTATGAGGCACTTTTCTGGAAATCACATGCTGCTGAGGGGCTTTCCTCCCAGATCGCCCCCCGAAAAGGGCGACAAGACTTCCATCCCGCGCACCGGGCTGGGCGGGAGCGGACGGAAACAACGCCGAGAAACCCCACAAAGCCAGCCACTCCGCGCGCGGAAACCAGGCGCCCGCTCCTCTCCTCTTTGGCCAGAAAAATAACCTTCAAACCTCAGATTGAGCCTCTAAATGCTTCTATCAAAATTGTCCTTTCAAGAACCTGGAAAGCGGTTCATTTAGTTTCATAGAACAGGTTTGAAAAGGGTTTTCTTGCGGAGTTTTTGTTTTATAATCAAAATAATTCAAGGGAAGTGACACGACTTTTGAGATTTTTTTTTCCCCTTTTCTTTTCTGGACAAAGTCTACTAGAGGGAGAGAGGGAGGGGGAGAGGAGAGAGAGAGAGAGAGAGAGAGAGAGAGAGAGAGAGAGAGAGAGAGAGAGAGAAAAGAATCCAACCACCCCCAAGACTAGCAGACAAAAGTTACACACCATGGGAAAGACCTCAAAGATAATTATAAATTATTCTGTCACTCAATTAAAATATTGGTAGAAGGAAAGTCTTCAAGATGTAAAATGAGTACTAGCCAAGGACCTCCACAGTTTAATGGGATGGCGGAACCTTCTATCTGGTACGAATATCCTCCCCAATACATTTTCCCCTTTTCTTTCTTTTTAGATGTAGTTTAAAGAAACTTTATGCCATTTACAAAATAAATAAATAACTTGGAAAGGGTTGGGGCGGGGGGGGGGGGGGGGAGGCGGGGGGAAGCCAAAAGAAAAACAGAAATTAAGGCAGTTTTTTAAACTACAAGCCAACTGTTTGCTCTCCTTCGCTTTATTTATTAGTTCTTAAGGTATTTAAAACTTGAGCATTAAAACTGCGGAATCATTTGCAAATGAATGCAGTTGGAGTTGTGAAAATATAGCTCACAGCTGAATGTGGGTTATCCAGACAAATGGGCGCTTTGTTCGCGGAGGGGAAGTAAAGTTCTGTGTTAATTTATTACAAACTGCGGCATTTCATCCCCGATGTCCGGGCAACAATGTTTTTTATTCCAAGTAATTTACAAGCACTTCTCCCAGCACTTAGCCGCCCTGCCCGCCGCTGTTCCGCTCCCAGAGACGGGATATGTATTTACTGTGGGAATTTGTTTTTAATAAAACTGTGGCGAGGCGCTTGTGCTTTTTGTTACATTAAAAACATTCGCTGCATCAGTAATGACGCCCAGTTGGAAGGCAGCAGCCCACAGCCGGCCACAGTACGGCTGGGTGAGAATGCTGAGGAGAGGAGCGGGGTGCAGGCCAACCGGACCGTTCCCAGCAGCAGCTCCAGGTGTCTTCTCGGCCCCCCCCTGCACCCCGCACCCCCCTCCCACCCCCCGCCTTCCAGAAGCAGCTATTTGGTGACCCCGGGCCCCGGAAGTGCCAGGAGGTCCCAGGATGTGGGCACTTGAGACCTAAAACTCACACTCCAGACCTGCCTGGAAGAGAGGAGGCCGACGTGCAGTGAGTGGGCGTGTGCGGGACACACACACACACACACACACATGATCCAGGTTAGGGGTCCTTAAATATTTGCATGGGTTCCCCACATTTCCCAGAGTCGATCCACAGCCCCAAAGCCTCCTAAACTGGCCTTTGTTTCCATGGTGAGGGGAAGCTCACCGCTCGTCAGGTTCCCGGGCACACACAGGCGTGACATTTTTTTAGAAACCGGAACGACGTGGATGCTGTTCAGTAGGTTGACACTGGGGCAAGGCGCCTCAGAACCGTATTTGGATTCTGGTCTTGGGCTTTGGTGGGAGAATCGTGGAGGAAGCGAAAAGCCCCAAGAGTCACGCCCCTAAGGTTAGAGGTGGCTGTTTTGTTGATGGCAAAGGTCCTTGTGGAGTATCATCTATATCTATCTATCATCTATATCTATCTATCTATCTATCTATCTATCTATCTATCTATCTATCATCTATATCTATCTATCTATCATCTATCTATCTAAATATCATCTATCTATCATCTATATCTATCATCTATCTATCATCTATATCTATCTAAATATCATCTGTCTATCATCCTATATAATAAAAGCCTAATATGCAGATTGTTCAACTGGGAATTCGACCAGGAGTTTGACCGCTCGCTATGACGTGTGCTGACCACCAGGGGGCGACGCGGCACTGGCAGCAGGTGGCAGTGGAGGTGCTGCGGGCCCCGATGGGTCCCCACGAGAGCGGGACCACAGCGGGATGGTGGAGCAGGTGAGAGAGCAGTGCCAGGCCATGGTGGGGTGCCAGGTGGGGCTGCAGGGCGGCGAGGCTGGGAGCATGAGCTGGGGCCCGATTCCTGCAGGTCACCCTGAGGGACCCCACCCATGCATGAATTTGTGCACCAGGCCTCTAGTCTATATCTATCATCTATCTAACATCTGTATCTGTCTGTCTATCTATCTATCTATCTATCTATCTATCATCTATCTTGCAGTTTTATCATCTCTGAACTTCCCCTGGGAGAACAGTCATTGGTCCTAACGGCTGGTGTTAGAGGAAGCCCATAGAGAATTCCCACATGCATGTAACCCCAGAATTGCTCTGCAGGCCTCATTTTATTGCCCTTTGATTTATTGCCGTTCACAGATGTTGCGTTTTGTACACACTGAAGACCAGACCCTCCGTCAGCAAAAAAGGTGAGTGAGGCCTTGCTTTGCTGTGATGCTGGCGTGATGGCAGTGGTCCGGCAGGGAGCCCGCCCTGTCTCCGAGGTTTGACACAAACACCCGCGTGTTGCACACGCATCACGCGGTGCTTCCCACGTGAGCTCAGCTGGTGCGGTCTCGGGCTGCCACGGCAGAGAGCGAGTACAGCAGGCCTTGCAGCCCACGGAGGTGCAGGAGCGCTCAAACACGCAGCCTCATAATTATCTAGACACATTTGAGAAGTTCTTTATAATCTGAAAATTGCTTTGACTTTTAGAAGGAAATTTGATGAGCAATTACTCTATAATAATAGATTTTTAAACTTATTATTAAAAAAAAAATAAGAGAAGCGTTTGAAAAAAAAATTACCTTGGAGAGAATCTAGCTTTTTCCCCTCTAGCCACTAACTTTTCCCGAAGCGAGGAGTACCTGGGACGCCGGTTGCTGTGTTAATTAGCCACAGAAGCATAGAGCGCATCCTGATTATCCGTCAGGGGCCGTGGAGACAGCACCCGCCTGGAGGCCGGGCCACGGGAAGCCCCGGGAGCAGGTGCGATGGGAAGCAGACGCAGTGCTTCCTGCAGACGCTGCTTCTCCTCTCGGCCGTCCTGTCCCCGGCGGAGGACTGACCCCCCCTCCCCCAGTCCTTGCTCTTCATGAAAAGTTAGCTTAATGTTTTCAAGGCCAGCTCCAGGAGGCTTTCCTGACTCTAACCTAGATTCATCTTTTCATCTTCAAATTCCTCAATCTTCTGGGCCAGGAAATGTGAGTGTATGTATGTGTATATGCATGTGTGCATGTGCGTGAGGGTCTGTGCATGTGTATGTGTTTATGCACACGTGTACACATACATGCACACACATGTCTATATGAGTGTGTGGAGGTTTGTGGGCGTGTGCATGCATGTATGTACACATGTGTGCATGTTAGGGTTTGTGTATGTGTGGACATATGTGTGTATGTGGGTGTATTAGAGTTTGTGTGTGTATGTGTGTGGATATATGTACACATATGTGTATGTGAGGGTTTGCCTGTGTATGAATGCATGGTGTAGGTATGTGTTTGTGCGTGTATATATGTTTTAGGGTTTGATAGGCCCTTGGGGGTCACGGGCAGTCACCCCTCTGGGCCTGGATCATCTCACCTGGCCAGCGAGCAGGCTGAGTGAGGTCGCGAGGAATGACCTGCAAGCCCCAGAACACGGGTGTGGTCCGAGCTCAGGACAGTGGCGAAGCTCCGTGCTCCCGGAGGGGACACTGGGCTCCCCAGTGGGCAGATCTCATCCATTACTTTTTCTCTGCGGAGATGATTGTCCAACCGCGAGCCCTTAGCGAGCTGTGACCGTTCTTCAGCCCACCAGGGACCCCTTGGCAGGACACCTTCCCAGGCCCTAGACGGGGAAGCTCCGAGTGGGAAGAGACCGCACACTGCCTCCTGCTTGGCAGCCATGGCACAGCACCCTCCTGCCCACTCAATGCCAGTCCTCCGAGGCAGCCCTGGCGCGCGGCCACGCGGGTCTGCGGCCGGCGTGGGACCCTCTTGTGCCCAGTAGCAGGCTCCGGAGGCCCCGCCCCAGGTCCCAGCCCAGCCCCCCGCCTGCCAGCCGGCTCCACCGGCCCTGACACTCCCATCGTCCTGCCTCAGTCTCCTCATGCGTAACCTCGCGATGTTAATAGCAGCCTCGACCCCGAGGCATTAAAAACATGACATGCCCTTTTCTGTGTCCGCTAAGCTCGGCAGCTAGGCCACGCCTGAGGTTGGTAAATCGCTAGTGTCTCACGGCCCAGCCCGAGGGAACACGCCCACTGGATGGAGTGACAGCCATGCTGCGCGCCGACGTGTAGTTTGGCTCGGTGGCGGGGTGCGTGCCCTGCCCACCTTTTCCGCTTTTGTCCTGTGTCTCCTTCACCAGACGAGGCGGGCCAGCAGGCTCCCTTCCCTCCGCGCCTCCCGGGGCCGCCTGCTCTCTCACCTCTGCCTCTTCCTGAGCCTGGCTCTGGCTCCTTGAGTTGTCGCCAGACATCCTCATGACAGCTCTATCCGCCTCATTTGTATGCGGTCATTAGCATATGTTTTGCATGCCCCTCCCTTGACAAGTCTAAGAAAGCTGGGCACATGCTGCCAGGGAGGTCAGGGGCACAAAAGCAGGCCCTGCCGGCTTCTCAGCGTCAGGGAATGAAGCCTCGCCCAGAGGAAGGCGGATGCTCCATGCTGGGCGATGCCCCTGCCCACCCACCCCTGGGCCAGCAGGTGCGGCGGGGAGGCGGCCTGTGGGTCAGGACTGTGTCCGTGGGCGCCTGAGTGTCTGAGGTTCGCTCTTTTGGTGTCTCTGGCTCCTGTTACAGTTCTCTCTCTTCCCTCCCCTTCCCCATACGTGTCAGATCCGCCCGCACTCAGTGCAAAGAGCTGACCCCGTTTAATGCGCCATCTCCCTGAGGGGCTTGGGCTTTAACAAGCCGCAGACCATCACGTCCAGGTCGCAGGAGAGGGCGACGCGGTGGCAGAGTGAGGCCCACATTGGGCCCCTGGGTGTGTTTGTCTCAGCCTGCAGTACGACGCCGGAAAGCAAACGGATGGTAAACATCAGGAGACTCCCATCGAGCATGGAAGTCTGGCCTCCCGGGGAGAACCTGGGCCTGCCTTCCTCCTTCCTTCGTCTCCTCTCTCGCTGTGCGTCTGTAACTCTCGGGTCCTAGTTCCTCCTGTGTAATGAGCGTTCATTCTCAAGTGCCTGCTGCCCAAGCTCAAAGAGGCCAAGGCCCTCCCCCATCTAGATGCTGGGGCGGGGGGGAGGGGAGAGGCAGGGGGCAGGGGGTCTCTAAAAAGAGGGAAGCCAGCCCTAAATGTCCACAGGCATGGGAAAAGTATGTTTGCACTTTTTATTTTCTACGTTTGTAGAAACTACATTAGAAAGCTAGAGCCCAATGCACAAAATTCGTGCAAGAGAAGGCCTTCCTTCCCCCGGCTGCCGGCACCGGCTTCCCTCTGGCACCCGGGACCCAGCTTCCCTCCAGCTGCCTGCAGGCACCCAGGACCCGGGCTTCGTCTGGAAGGATGTCCAGAATGATGTCTGGAAGGACTTCTGGTCTAATTAGCATATTATCCTTTTATTATTATAGATGCATATGTGTTGCCCAGCTGGTGTAGCTCAGTGGTTGAGCGTCGACCTATGAACCAGGAGGTCACAGTTCGATTCCCGGTCAGGGCACATGCCCGGGTTGCTGGCTCGATCCCCAGTAGGGGGCGTGCAGGAGGCAGCTGGTCCATGATTCTATCTCATCATTGATGCTTCTATCTCTCTCTCTCCCTTCCTCTCTGAAATCACTAAAAATATATTTTAAAAAGAGAAAAAAAATGCATATGTGATCTTGCTTAATGTGGATATGTATGAGTAAACACACCCATATTGGGATGCATGTTCAAGCATGTTTGACTGATGGTTTACATGACCGAACATGGAGACCTTTATTGCTACGCTGAATGGTGTACTTCGGAACAGTTGTTAAAAGGTGAATGCATGCACAACACATGTTAATTCATGAATAACAAATGAGCCAGATGGAGCCGTAACAAACATGCCAGGAGGCAGATAGCGCAAGGAAACCGAGACCAGTGCGGGCGGGGGATGGCGAGGAGGACGGGGAGGAGGAAGGAAGACGTCGGTACTGGCGAACGGGAGCCTTAAAACCCCCGCATTCTAACCGCCTCTTAGCCATGGCAGCGGTACCGAGCGGGAGACAGCAAACTGCCTTCTTTTTTTCAAATATATTTTTATTGATTTCAGGGAGGAAGGGAGAAGGATAGGGAGACAGAAACATCAATGATGAGAGAGAATCATGGACCGGCTGCCTCCTGCACGCCCCCTACTGGGGATTGAGCCCACAACCTGGGATGTGCCTGTGAACAGGAATTGAACCCGGGACCCTCACCCTGGCTGGTTTGGCTCAGTGGATAGAGTGTCAGCCTGAGGACTGAAGGGTCCTGGGTTCGATTCCTGTCCGCCAAGCCAGAGCCACACCAGCTAGGCCTCCTGTAGTCATTTGAGGTGGTGGCCATGTCAGTCCTTGAGAGCTTGAGCAATTTGCCTGGCTCATCCGGACATCTCCTTTGTTGAGAAACGGGGTCAGTTCCTGTTTCCCGGAAGTGCATCTAGAAAAGGAGGGTGCCGTTCTCATACCCCAGCCCTGAGAAGCTGTCCTTTGCTAGGAATCCATTTTTACCATTTCTATAGAAATTAACTCGGGTTCTTTCTCTCCTGCCTGGCGACTCCAGGCCACCCCCCGCCTGGTCAGTTGTCTTCAGGAAAGAATGTTGAACAGGGTGAAATTCAAGGGAAGAGTCCGATGAACTGGGGTCGAGTTCCAGGTCTGCCTGCTCGCTCAGGGTAAGGACTCAGTATGCCCATCTGTACAATGGGGATAAGTCTAGTGTAGGGGTCCTCAAACTACGGCCCACGGGCCACATGCAAATGCAAATATTGTATTTGTTCCCGTTTTGTTTTTTTTTACTTCAAAATAAGATATGTGCAGTGTGCATAGGAATTTGTTCATAGTTTTTTTTTAAACTATAGTCCGGCCCTCCGACAATCTGAGGGACAGTGAACTGGCCCCCTGTTTAAAAAGTTTGAGGACCCCCGGTCTAATGCTTATACCTCATCCGGGTCTTGGCAAGATCAAGTGAGGTCCTATAGGGAAAGCTCATAGCCCAGCGTCTCCCATACGGAAAGGGCCCCTAAAGGCCGAGATGATCCAATGAAAACAGCAGCATCCCACGGGCCGTCCACAGGTGCATCCCACGCTGGGAATTGGCAGCAGCTGGGCCGTCACCCGGACGCCTTCCTTTTCCACGTGCTGGAGCCGTCGCCTTCGTGGCCAGGAGCGGTTTCCTCAGGCCCCGCGTCTTTCACTCGGGGGCCGAGCGGCTGTTTGACAAGCCTGGGAGTTGAGGTCTCGGGAGTGAGTCCCCGTCCCCTGCAAACAGCACCAGTGACCAGGAGGAACTGACCAGGCGGCCCAGGAGCGCGCCACACCCCGGGGAGGCCTGGACCAGCGGGAGCTGCATGGGCACCCCATGCTCTTGGCTCTGGGGGAGCCGCGAGAACCTGCTTGATGAGGAGGTACCTGTAGGCATGGGGTTTGCTGAGTTTGGGTGTAGAGCGATGACTTGCCTTTTGTTTCCCCCCTGTCCTGTCTTTCCTCCAGTCCCTCCTTCCTCTGTCCCCCGCAGCGTGCCAGGCCAGGCCAGGGGCTCCCATGTGGACCCCCCGCAAGTGGCAGGGGGAGAGCCGCCTCTGACACATCAGCAGGGTCTACTCTCCGGCTCCCTGTCCTCGGGGCGCCCTGTTGGGGTGCCACACTCGCCTGTAGGGGGCGATGCGAAGCACCCACTTCCAATGGGGTGCACCCTCTCCTTGGAGCTCAGACCCGGCTTTCTCCACCCCAGTGTTTCACTGGTCCCCCGAGCCTGGCTCTCCCCGAAACTGGCCAGGGCGCCTGCACCGCCCCGGGAATATCCAATTAGCAAATGAAGAAGCCAGACCCGCGACCTGAACTTGTTTAGGGCAAAGACCTGGTCCCCGAGGGCATTTGATCCCCGGGACCCAATCCCTCTGCGGGTTCGGGTCCGCACCGAGGTCCGCACCGGGGTTCTGATTGATGGGGTGGCACCCAGCTCACAAAGGCCGGGCCGGCCTGGCGCCCTCCTGCCCACGCTGCCACCTGTGCTCCCCCAGAGCGGGGCTTCCTCCCCAGTGCCGCGCTGGGAAGGGCGTGGGGGGGGGGGCTCCCCGTTTCAGCCTGGAGCAGGAGCTCCTCGAACCCCATTAACCAGTAATCACTCCGGCCAGGGAGAAGAGGGCGCCTGGTCACTCACCCCCAGGAATATCCAATTAGCAAATGAGGATGCGCCCTCCAGTGAAAGAAGTCAGGCCCTTTATCTGCCATGTCCCCAATTAGGGTGTTTACTCATGAAAGACTGCACTGAGCTGGCTGCCCGGCTCCTTCCTTCCAGAGCCCCGCCGGATTAAGCATCGCCCCACCCTCACCACCCCACCCCCAGCCCTGCAGCACCACCCTCCCCACCCCCAGCCCTGCAGCACCACCCTCCTCCAGCCTCCCCCACCCACGCGCCCCCGCAGATCACGAGGACTGGTGCTAGCAGCAGGGACCGGGAGTCAGATTCTTCAGGTTTGGTCATGCCTGACCTGCGTGCCATGCTTGTGCTCCTGTGGGGCGGAGACAGTGTGGTGTGGTGCCCTCAGTATGCATCCGCCTCAGCTTGCAGCCCCGTGGCGTTTAGCGGACCGGGGAGGATGCCCAGGTGTGGGGTCTCCCTCGTCCCCCTCCTGCTCTCTGCCCTGTGGTGCCATCCGTGATGGTTTAACTGCACGAAAACGGGGGACAAACATGCCTCTGCTTTTCGGGGTTCACATGACCCTTAGCCACGGGTGGGGCAGCACCCCGTCCGTTCCATTTTCCAAAGGGGGGGGCATGATATTATCGGGTTGGGTTGTTTCGTAAACCTCTCCGTTTGTTACACAGCAAGGATATAAGCCCCTTTGCAGATGCTCACATGGGGGGATCATGAAGTTAAAAAATAAAACAGTGAGGCACCCAGCACAGTATTGGCTGGGAAGCTGATCTTAGCAAAGGCTCCTCATTCTGGAAAAAAACGGAATCCAGGGAAAATGTCCCGAGGCCGTCAGAACAGCAGTGACCGCTGCCTGGGGGGAGATGGCACCTGCCTGTGCTGACACGCGGGATCCCTGTGCGTTGCCGTGCACTGTCCGGCCTCGGGGGTGGATGGTCTCCCCCAGAAGGGAAGTCGGTGCCTCTCCAGCTGCCTCAGACGCTGCCGGGGGAACAAGGCACGAACGCGGCTCTGCCCGAAACGTGTGTCGGCTGCTGCGAAAACACCATCTGCCTGCTTACGTTTCGAGAGCCAAACACGGTGCTTCCTGTCATTCTGATTAGCATCTGCTTGGCCCCTTCCTTGAAGTATCCTGGGTGGAATGTTCCAGATAGAAATCTGTGGGCTCCTCCCGTTGCGGGGGTGGGGGGTGGGGGGCGGGGGGGGTGCTGGTGCTGGAGGCGGCCAGGCCAGCTCGTGAGTGGATGGGCCAAACTGCAGGGTTTTTGCACACTGGCTTTTAAACAAGCTGTTCTTACGATGTAAATGATACGAACGTGCAGTTAAGGGGATCACAGGAAAAACAAAGGTAGTGCCAGTCAAGCTATCACTTAATTCTTCGAGTACTTTTTACTGGTTATACACACAGTTGTATCTTAAAAAAAAATACACACACACACACACTCACACTCACACTCTAGAGGCGTGATGCATGAAATTTGTGCAAGGGGTTCAGCCCTCACAGCTTGCCTCAGCCCTCGCAGCTCTGGCTTTGTCTAGAGCAGTGGTTCTCAACCTTCCTAATGCCGCGACCCTTTAATACAGTTCCTCATGTTGTGGTGACCCCCAACCATCAAATTATTTTCGTTGCTGCTTCATAACTGTAATGTTGCTACTGTTATGAATCGTCATGTAAATATCTGATATGCAGGATGTATTTTCATTGTTACAAACTGAACATAATTAAAGCATAGTGATTGATCACAAAAACAATATGTAATTATATATGTGTTTTCCGATGGTCTTAGGTGACCCCTGTGAAAGGGTCGTTCGACCCCCCAAAGGGGTCGCAACCCACAGGTTGGAGACCCACAGGTTGAGAACCGCTGGTCTAGAAGGATATCCAGAAGGACGTCCAGTCTAATTAGCATATTACACTTTTATTATTATAGATATATATGTGCATATATATATATTTATTGATTTCAGAGAGAAAGGGAGAGAGAGATAGCAACATCAATGATGAGAGAGAATCATGGATCAGCTGCACGCCTCACAGTGGGGATGGAGCCTGGAACCCGGGCATGTGCCCTGACCGGGAATTGAACCGTGACCTCCTGGTTCATAGGTCGATGCTCAACCCCTGAGCCACACCGGTCGGGCCAGGCAGTGTGTCGTACAGCTGCTTACGTCTGTGGTTCTTGCACGAAGGTGACACTGGAGAACGGTGAGCTGCTGGCTGAGCAGCTCGGCTCTTGAAATCAGCCATTGGGGGAATCTTTTCACCGTGGAAATGAGGAACCCACAGCCAGTTGTGAACCCTTTACCAGCAGATCCTATGCCCAGTACCGTCTGCCTTGGGGAGTCTGCACCGCCTTCTGGAAGGTTCGCACAGCACCCCTTCCCTGGTCATCGCTGGGCAAACATCTAGTCCACGTGAGCGAATTGTTGTTTTTGTTTGTTTGTTAATCCTCACCAGAGGATATTTTTCCATTGGTTTTGGTTTTTTTTTAGAGAGTGGAAGAGAGAGAGGAAGAGACAGAGAGAAACATCGATTGGTTGCCTCCGACGTCCGTGCCCTTCGGGCCACAGGCTGACACTCTAACCACTGAACCACACTGGCTAGGACCATGTGAGCAAATTCTATACACAGTCACGTGTCGCCCACGCGGTATCAGGGCCTTCATTATTGCACTTTTGCCTATTTTCAGTGGACACCTTTTCCTAAGTTACATCACCTAATCTGCCACCTTTCAAACAGGAATTCCGACAATATTTCAATATGTCCTTGAGACTGGAGCGTGAGTCCACCATCCCTCCGATCCCTGTCGTGACGGTACCCTCGGGGGGCAGGCACGTAGGTGCGTCCCTTTCTCCTCCACAAAATGACCCTGATGCCTATGAGACTTCAGATGTGCTTTCTGCTTTGATTGCCTGTGAAAAGATGTCAGCTGTCACTCACGTTTTTAATTACCTGCATAGGCCAGGAACACGTGCTCAGAGTAAGTGACTGAAACACTTACTGATTAAAAGGAAACCCTCCCCCTCGAGCCATGTTCTGCTCCCAGTCCCGAGAGAATCCCTCTCACATGCTGACAGGCTTCCTCCAGGACCTCTCAGTACATCCGTCTAACGCACGTGGACATGTAATTCTACGTAAGAGTAAATTGAGCCCGGCTGGTGTGGCTCAGTGGTTGAGTGTCGGCCTATGAACCAGGAGGTCAGGGTTCGCTTTCTGGTCAGGGCACATTGGGCTGGATCCCCAGTAGGGGGCGTGCAGGAGGCAGCCGATGAATGATTCTCATCATTGATGTTTCTCTTTCCCTCTTTGAAATCAATGAGAAATATATATATTTTTTAAAAATGCAAATACACTGATATATCTACACACCTTTTACATGAAAGGGGATCATAGTCACAGAATATTCAGGTGCAAGATTTTTTCCCTTCTGTCATCGCTGCTGTGCACGTTAGTGTCTGCAGATCTCTACCCTTCTTGATGGCACCTGCAGGCTCTCCCGCATCTCCCTGCCGAGGGGCATTTAGACTGTTTCCGTGTTTGCTTGTTTTTAATGTTATTAAGAATGAAGCGATAGTTAATATCCCGGTTCGTCTAGCTCTGTGCACGTGTGTGTGTATTTACATAGGATGACGTCAGGCAGCAGAATCCCATACTGCCTGTCCACTGTAACTGAAAAGGAAAATCAGGGGTGGACTCCTAACTCACAGGGCATCGCCCTCTCTCGCTTTCCTTTCTCCTCGTCATCTCCTGCGTCAGAGGTTATGCGTACGGCGCCCGGGAGCGCGTGGGCCCCGGGCAAACACCACCGTTAGTGCCAGGGCAGCGGACTTGGTAGCATTTGAGGCTGCTCAGCGACAGGCCTCCGATACGTGAGCTGTCGCAGGGTTTTGTCTGAAGGAGGTCAGCAGCCCAGTGGATCGTGAGGCAGGTGCCGTCGGTGGCGTCCACTCCCCAGGCCCTTCTCCTCCGGCACGTTCCGGCTCCCCCCGACCCTTGGTCCTCTGCGTCTCCAGCCTGGGCCTTCCCCCCCATGTCAGGAAGCCACGCTGCCCGGGGCGTAGGCCCAATGTGCAGGGGGACTCAGCCCCCAGCAGGTGGGTACCTCCTCCAGCTCCACCGTAGCAGGTGGGGTCACCCCAAGGCCGCCGCTCCCCGGAGTTCCCCATGGGACGGAGCTGTGGTTACCCACAGTGGCAGCCAGCTGCATGAGACACCCCTTCTCCATTATCTGCCCTGGGACCCTTGTTTCTGGTTCGTTTCGGGGCGGGGGGTGTCTCAAACTAGACAGCTTGTCTTCTCAGTAGGGCGGTCATGGCAGCCTCACGGCAGAATCATTGGAGAAGCTTTAGCTTCTCTCGGCCAGAAAAGAGACGTTGTTAAGCACAGGCAATGCCCCACCTCGCTCCTTGCAGGGAGAAGCTACCCTCATTGTGGATAAACCAACTTCTCCGTGGCTGCCCGGGGCCACAGCTTGGGGGACTTGACGGGGAGGGTGTGCTGATGGGGATAAAGTAAGCTCCCGTGTAGCACCCTCCCCTGGAGAGAACGCGGATGGACGGGCCCCGCCTCTGCCCATGGCCTGGGGACAGGCGCCCACCTCTGCTGGGCAGCACTGGGCCTGCTATGGTGGGAGGGAGGGGGGATGGGACGCGGGGACACGGGACCAGCTTCAGGAAGGACGTGCAGCCTCGGGGCTTTGGGGCCAGGAAGCCAGAATCCAGGCAGCGTGGGCTTCCTCCTAAGGCAGTGCCCCACCTGAGGCTGAGGCTGAGGCCGGCACCCAGGGGCCCGTCCCACCAGCCCCGGGCCAAGGTCAGAATGCCCCGGAGCTGCTCACGGGCTGTGTGAGGGAGGGCTCCAGGCCATTTTCAGAATCATTGGAGAAGCTTGTAGCATCCGTGTCTCTCTCTCTCTCTCTCTCTCTCTCTCTCTCTCTCTCTCCCTCTCTCTCCCTCTCCCTCTCTCCCTCTCCCTCTCGCCCTCTCCCTCCCTCTCTCCCTCTCTCCCTCTCTCTCTCCCTCTCTCTCTCCCTCCCTCTCCCAACAGAGCCTTCGGTAAAAGCTGTCCCCTTTTCAGTCCTGGGCTGGGGTCAACGCATGGTGACTGTCAACTTCTCCATCATCAAAAACTGGAACTCGTTTTCTTGCAAACATCCACTTAGTTCTCTTGTGTGTGTGTGTGTGTGTGTGTGTGTGTGCGTTAAACTTTATTGTTGGAAGTATTACATATATCCCCTCCCCCCCATTGACCTCTTCTAGGCTGCCCCCCCACCCCCGCCCCCCCAGGCCTTCACCACCCTATTGTCTGTGTCCATGGGTGATGCATAGATGCATACAAGGTCTATAATTGATCCCTCCCCACCCACCTTACCCCCCTACCCTCCCCCCCCTTCCCTCTGAGATTCCGCAGTGTGTTCCATGCTGCCATGTCTCTGGATCTGTTTTGTTCATCAGTTTATGTTGTTCAATAGATTAAGTGCTGGGAGCATGTGGAGAAAAGGGAACCCTCCTGCACTGCTGGTGGGAATGAGGCTGGTGCAGCCACTGTGGAGAACAGTATGGAGTTTCCTCAAAAAATTAAATGTGGAACTGCCATTTGACCCAGTGATCCCACTTCTAGGAATATATCTTAAGAAACCTGAAACACCAATCAGAAATAATGTGTTTCTCTCTCCTTTTTTTAAAAGATATTTTTTTGATTTCAGAGAGGAAGGGAGAGGGAGAGAGAGATAGAAACATCCATGATGAGAGAGAATCATGGATCAGCTGCCTCCTGCAGGCCCCCTACTTGGGATTGAGCCTGCAACCTGGGCACGTGCCCTTGACTGGAATTGAACCCGGGACCCTTCAATCCACAGGCTGATGCTCTATCCACTGAGCCAAACCGGCCAGGGCTGTATTTCTCTTGTTTTAAACAGCACTTAGATATCCCTGAGACATGAATCCCAACTTAATAATAACAAAAACAAACCTTTTTAAAATACGCTGTGATTCACGCACATCATCCCACAGAACCTTCGGAAGAGCGCTCAGAGGAGATGGATCAGAAGGATGCTCATCCCCACCCAGACGAGGAGCCCGAGGCACAGTGATGGGAATAGCGGTCCCCAGGCCCCCCAGCTAGTAAGTGGCCTCGCTGGGGTCTGTGTCCCCGGAATTCTAGCATCAGAGCTCAGGCTCTGCGCCTCTCCCAGTGCGTGGACTCAGGGGGAAAAGCCCATTGTTGTTGTAGAGGCTTATTTAGCTGTGACCTTGAGCACGTCCATGAAGTCTCTGAGCTTGAATTTCTCCAATGAGGGAGGTGGTGCTCACCTCATGGGGGTTGTGGGAGCTGCAGGGACAGCGAAGGCACTGTCAGGCAGGCGGAGGCAGGGCCACGCCCGTGAGATGCATGGGTGCTATGATTGTGGTGGTTATCTTCTTCCACCACTATCTCATGGCTCACTCGCGCACACTCTGTGCTCACTCCTTCCCGCACGCACAGTTCCCCGGGAAGCCCGTCCCCTTTTCCTGTCCCGCATAAATGCCACCCTCTCTGGGGAAACTGTGAAAATTCCCTTTGAGTCCGTGTTTTCATCTAACGGGTGAGTCGATTGCTGGTTGATAGCATAAGGTCTGCAGACAGACCTCCAGCTTCCAGGAACGACCCCCTCTCTTCATAGACGTGTGGTGTGGGAACAAGTTCCTTTCTGTGTAAAACTAGAGGCCCGGTGCACGAATTTGTGCACCAGTGGGGTACTTTGGCCTGGCCTGTGGGATCGGTCCGAAACCAGCTCTCCGACATCCTCTGAGGGGTCCCAGATTGCAAGGGGGTGCAGGCCAGGCTGAGGGACCCCACCGGTACACAATGGGGGCTGAGGATGGACACAGGGGGTTGGCCAGCTGGGGAGGGGCCGCAGGAGGGCTCCAGGTCATGTCTGGCCTGTCCTGCTCAGTCCCGATTGCCTGGACCCCAGCTGAAAGCTAACCAACCAGTTGGAGTGTCTGCCTCCTTGTGGTCAGTGCATGTCATAGGAACTGGTCTACCGGTCTACTGTCTGCCTCCTGCTGCTCAGTGCATGTCATAGCGAGCGGTTGAGCAGCCTTAGCATATCATTAGCATATTATGCTTTGATTGGTTGAACGGACAACTGGACACTTAGCATATTAGGCTTTCATTATATAGGATATGTGTGAGAAATGATGGTGCCTATCTCGCGGGATCATTGGGAGAACTGAGTGAGGATAAGTGCGTATGATGTTTATCATGGGGCTAGGAACATACTAAGTGCTCATTAGTCATATTCTTTTAGCATGATGAACTGTTAGGCCATGTAACACTTGGTATTGGGATTCTGATGATTACATAGTGGGGTCTTTCCCCCACGAGACCACAGACTTCTGCAAGAGAGGGATGGGGCCTAGTCCAGGTTTTGGTTTTGGGCCTTCCTCTAATGCCTGGCGTATGGTGGTTGATTTGGTGTGGGATGGATAGATGGATGAGTGGGGGTGGACGGGCAGGTGGTTATACGGATAGGTGGGTAATCGCTGCCTGGCCAGGTGGTGGACAAAGGGCCAGGGCATCGCTGCTCTCTGAGACACACTGAATGTCACCTGAGGAGGAGGAGGGCATGAAGGGTCAAGCAGCAGCCTCCCAAACTCTTTAGTATGAGCCAGGAGTGATGAAGGAGGGAGGAAGGGAGGAAGGGAGGGAGGAAGGAAGGAAGAAAGGAAGGAAGGAAGGAAGGAAGGAAGGAAGGAAGGAAGGAAGGAAGGAAGACCAACAACGAAGAAGGCTAGTGGGCCCATTGTAATCCACGCTGGGTGAAGAGTTGCCTTCATTTGCCTCCAAGGCTCCTTGGTCTTCTCCTTTCCCCGTCTCCAACACCTGTCAATTCCCAAGTGCCATTCAGGCCCGTGTGCCCACTAAGCTCCTGAGTCATCTGAGCATCAGGAATATCTGAGAGGAGCCGGGCTGTCCCGGGGCCTGTGAGGGAAGAGACAGCGTAGGATCTGTGCTTGAATTCTCTTCCTGATTCTTCTTATTGGGGAGGCTTTGAGGCAGAGAATCTGACACTTCCACAGACAAGAACAACGCTCGCTTTGGTGTGAGGTCCCGGATCTGTAGGGATCTTAACTCTTGGTCTTCCTCCTTGAGGGCTCTGTGGGGTCTCAGTCATCGAACTCTGCCCACCAGGCCACGGCTAAGCTCTCCCTGGGCCCTGGCTCCCTGGTACTTACTCAGAATCAGTGGGGTGACCGCTTCCCAGTTCACCCAGGTGGGCATCACCTCCATCCCAGTCTCCTGTGCACACTATGCCACGGGGACCCTCCCCCCTTTGCCAGCGCTCAAGAACAAGGCCGCGGACCCACACTCACAGGTGGTGCCCTGCGTGTGAGGCGCCACTCTCCAAAGACACCGTCTCCCCTGCCTGCAGAGGCTCTTTCCTAGAGAGATCACAGCGTGTAGTCAGTCCCACGGGGCTTATTTATCGAGCCTCAGCGCTTTGAGGGGACAGTTAGACCCCAAATAGGTGCCCGAATAGGGAAAAGAGGGAAGAAGGAGCAGGAGGAGGAAGAAAGATTCTTGGTCTCTGAGGTCTTGTGCTCTGACCAGCTTGGCAAGACCAGCGCCCGTGAAGGGATGGGAAACCTGAAGCTGGTTCCTCGTGGGCGGCTGACTCGGAGGAGAGGTCTATGCAAGCACGAGGAAGATGGTACCGGGACTGGCTAGAGGGGCTGGGAGAGGCTCCTTGGGAAAGAGACTCCCATCCTTTTCCAAATCCCCCCTTTTATGGTGAAGATGCGGAGACAGCGTCCAACTTGACCCAGGTCATTTGGCCATTAGCTCTCGGGGGAGGGCAGGGACTAGACTCCAGGGCAGCTAAGCTCAGCCCACACACCTTTGTAAGGCTGTACCTTTCCCTCCTCCCTTCCTCCCTCCCTCCTTCTTCTCACCCTCCTTCCCCTCCCCTCTCTCCTCCTCTCCATTTTTCTCTCTTCCTTCCTCCCTCCCTCACTCTCCCTTCCCTCCCTCCCTTCCCTTCCCTTTCTTCCCATTGGTTGTTAAACAAATACTCTGGCTAGCAGAGCTGCTGTCCTCTGAAAGGCATGGAGGAGATAGGGAGGTGTTTGCTGGCCAGGAGCTCTGGCTTGGAGAGCGCTAGGGTTAGGTCTAAATCATGATTCCAGCCGAGATTCGCTGTATGTCCTGGCTTAGTTACTAACTCCGTTCATCTGAAGAATCCTCCTCCAGGCAGTGGGGTCATCGAATCACCCATCTCGGAAGGTTTCCTGAAGGTCAGGATGAACCAATAAAGCACGTGAAAGCGCCTGGCACACCGCGCTCTCCGTAAATATTCGCGACTATTTTTAATTTTATTATCCCCGATACCCAACAAAACGAAACGGGCTGAGCAGACGTTACCATTTCTGACTCAGAGCACTCGCTGGGGCCACCCGACAATCTCCAGTCGTCTTGTCTGTGAGAGGTTCGGAGGGACCAGAAGATCAAGCAACACCCAGTGCCCAGCTCTCCTTTCCGTAGAGCCCTGGGGAGCAGAGAACGAGAGAAGCCAGGGCAGGATGGCTGACTCACGGGCTCGAGTGCCCGGGGGAGGCCAGGCTGAGCTCCCTGGTCTGGGTGCTGGGGGGCCGCTCAGGGAAGCCCAGATTGGGGGAGCGCTTCCCATGGAAGCCACACTCGACTCGAGAGGAGGCCTCGCCACATGAAGCTCTTGGTACCCCCGTTTCTCATCTTTTCTTTGGCTGGTGAGAGGGATGAGCCCGGGCAGTTCATTCTCCAGGGTTTCTTCTTCCGTGTCTGCCTTTACGGTCCAGCACCACGATCAGCTCTAGAAAGTCATTCTACACACACACACATACACACACACACACACACACACTCACATACACACACACACCCACACTCACACACACCCACACTCACACACACACTCACATACATACACACACACACACACTCACGCACTCACACACACACACACACATACACATTCATACACACTCTCACACATTTAATATATTTTTATTGATTTCAGAGAGGAAGGGAGAGAGAGAGAAAGAAACATCAGTGATGAGAGAGAATCATGGATCAGCTGCCTCCTGCACGCCCCACACTGGGGATGGAGCCCGCCATCCAGGCATGGGCCCTGACTGGGAATCGAACCCTGACCCCCTAGTTCTTAGGTTGATGCTCAACTGTTGTTGACCTGCATCAATAGTTAGACTGAGGAGAGCCCAGCCTCTCTGAGGCCTCGGATTTTTCCTTTTCCTGCCCTGACCACCTCCAGCCTTATTTTAAAACCGGCGTTGAATCTGCCTCCTGCTTCAGAGTTTGGGGCCTTCTGCCCTCGCACTGGCCCCTCCCCATCCCGGTGCAGGCGGATGCTCTGGCCTTGTGCGCCTTGGGTGAGTTGAGACCAGGATGCTGCTTGGTTTGCACCTCGGGGCAAAGCGTATCCTGTGTCCGCCCACCTGTGCTCCCCAGGTGGCCCCTGGCTCTCAGCGTGTGACATCCCTCCCGTCCCCTCTGCGGAGAGAACAAAAGACACACTTCATTGGGATGTCATATGTCAGCCTTCGTCCTTCAATTCTATTAAAACCCCTTCTTTTCTCTTTTTTTACTTTAAAAAAAAAAAACAAACCACCACCACCAAACACATTATGGGGCAAAAGCAGAGAAAAGGGTTGTGGAGCGCAGCCCACAAAACCCCGGCAGGCCCGAGCCTACGCCGGGGACTGGAAACATCTGCACTTTCTCAGCACTTTGAAAGGAAACAAAAAATTGCCAAGTGGTATAAAATTTGAAGAAAAATTACCCAAAGGAGGAATGGACGTTAACCACGCTTCAGTTCCCCACTATGGGCCGCCATCTGAAGGACTTTCTTCTCCCCTCTTTCTTCCCGATTCACAGTGTGTCTAAAGAGGTGAATTGGGCACACAAAACCCAACCTCCCCTTGCCAGGGCGGGTATGAAATATGAAGGCTCGTCGATTGTCTGGGCTCAGTGCGTCGGAATAACATCGGTTAAATTATGGATAGTTTTTGAATAGTGTCACTTTTTTTTTTTTTTTTCTCCGCAGATGGTTGTTCACACAAGGAGCCGGGGCCTGCATAATTGTATCACTAATCAGCAGAAAGGCAATTAGTTGTGTAAGTGTGCTATAATCATTCTAACAGAAGAGATGACGAAAAGACAAAAAAGAGGAGGGGGGAGGCAAAATGTCTTTTCTGAACCCATCAACTGACAGCCATAATTAGATATATATAATTGAAAATTCCACAGTAGGGGGGCCCGCTCACACAAATGCATTTTCTCGGCTGCCCTGACGCATTTTTGTCTTTGGCTGAACATCCCCCCAGGAAAAGGCAGAAAACTCCCCATTCCAAGAGTGCATACTGTACTGGGTATTCTTCCACACCAATGATGTCAGAATCACTCTGTGTGTGTGTGCGTGTGTGTGTGTGTGTGTGTGCGTGTGTGGAGGGGCCCGGGCTGGGGCCGGGGAGGTGAGTGTGGTGGTGACGAGTGCCCGGCGTGGGCTGTTATGAGTTGCGTTGCCGTGAACTGTGTCGTGGTCACTGTGACTCCGGACCTGCTCTTAGCCGGCACCTGGACGCCCCTCGCTGGGTTCGCGATGGGATGCTCTGGGCGGGGCCGGCTTACCTCGGAGGCACCCTGTCTTGGGTCCGCCGTGTGTACCCTATGGGGCCACAGGAACGTATTCGCGTTCACCTCTTTGTTTTTTTTTAATTTTTTTTATATGTTTTATTGATTTTTTACAGAGAGGAAGGGAGAGGGATAGAGAGTCAGAAACATCGATGAGAGAGAAACATCGACCAGCTGCCTCCTGCACATCCCCCACCGGGGATGTGCCCGCAACCCAGGTACATGCCCTTGACCGGAATCGAACCTGGGACCTTTCAGTCCGCAGGCCGACGCTCTATCCACGGAGCCAAACCGGTTTCGGCTCGTTCACCTCTTTGTAAGTGAGAAGAAAACAAATGTGGTCAGTGTGGAAGGATGATCCCAGCCTGGGTGAAAATGGTCGTCATGCCCACGCAGCTGTAAAATAGAATTTTTATTTTTATTTATGGAGGAAGGGGCCCACCAGAGCCCGGCGGTGGCACGGATCCTGGCCGAGGGGGAGCCCTCCATGGCAGTGAGAGATAAGGGGGTTCAGGGAGCCTCCTCAGGACAGCACATTCCAACCCCCGTTTTTATAGGAAAGAGGGGACTTGGTTTAACCAAAGTCTGATGATCAAACCTGTAATTACATTTAACTTGAAAGTCCTGAAGCTGCCTGTGAGTTTGTGAAGATTGCAGAACAGCTTGGCACCGAAAGCATCAGACTGCAGGCCTCCCCTCAGAGGGAGCATCTTTGTGAGTTAGGGGTGCGCCCCCCAACCTCTCTCTCTCTCTCTCTCTCTCTCTCTCTCTCTCTCTCTCTCTCTCTCTCTCTCTCTCTCTCTGAATCCAACGCGCCTATCATTTAATTGGACAGATCTTAACTGATTTTCCCCCCGCCCCAAAGAGGGAGCGCAGGGCAGCCAGAGCTTGCTCATTAAGTTCTCTAAACGCCCCCAGCTGTGCAGTAAGTTTTCAAAGCAACACAACTGCAGATTTTTTTTTTAAAAAACACACATTTGGGGGCTAGTTTTCAATCACACATTCTCCTCTCCTTGTTTGGGGATGGGAAAAGCAGGAGTGCTCGCTGGGAGAATTCCCATGCATTGTGGCGTCCTGGGCCCGCAGTCAAATTGGAGGTGCCATTAAGGGGGTCTAATTGGAGCCGGGTGAGGAGGGAGGCACAAGGGGCGATTCTTTGGGCTCCCAGGCAGCGTGGGCAGCACATGCGGATGCAGAAATAATCCCATGACAAGTCCCCAGGGAAGCAGGCCTTCCCCTACAGGGCGCGAGGGCGGGCGGGCTCTCCCTGCTGGCAGGTGGGGCTTTACAGAAAGTGGACTGAGCCGGGCCAGCAGAGAGACCCCGTGGACGGGACCGAGGGTCACCGCGTGTGTTTCTGGGTTCCCCGCCCCCCTAAGTGGGACAGCCCAGAGTCCCTGCCTCCACCCTCTCACCAAACTGGCAGAGGTGGGTCTGGAGGGGCAGGAGAGATGGGGAAGAGGGTTTGAAGTTACCTTAATTCTCTACCAAGCATCTGCACTTGAACATCTTATTTAGGAAAAAAATGCCACCCAACTTAAAAAAGGAGGGCCATGGTTAAAGAGAATTGCATTTTCTCATGTTCCGTTTTACCATCCATCACTCTCTCCCCAGGCATCTCATCACCTGCCTTGCCACTGGGTGTGACCGACGATTCACTTGACCAATGTGTGTCTGTGGAAACGCGGCCTGATGAGTGGCAGTTTTAAAAGCCAATGGTAACCTCCCACCTTCCAAAGTCCCCGCCCCCCCCCAAGGTGGGGGCTCCTGCACCCTGGGCCCCTGGGTTTCACAGACCCACACCCCACTCCCAGCAGAGCCCCCTATTCACTCTGCCAACCCACGGTGCACGTGTAGCTTGAAGGAGAATCCAGCTTCCCCGGATCAGACCAGTGAGATTCGCGGGTTGTCTGTGCTACACTGTAACTACAGCCGATGATACGGTGACTCCCATGTTTTAAAAAATACATATTTGGATCAGACCAGTGAGATTCGCGGGTTGTCTGTGCTACACTGTAACTACAGCCGATGATACGGTGACTCCCATGTTTTAAAAAATACATATTTTATTGATTTTTTACAGAGAGGAAGGGAGAGGGATAGAGAGTTAGAAACATCAATGAGAGAGAAACATCGATCAGCTGCCTCCTGCACACTCCCCACTGGGGATGTGCCTGCAACCGAGGTACATGCCCTTGACCGGAATCGAACCTGGGACCTCTCAGTCCGCAGGCCGACGCTCTATCCACTGAGCCAAACTGGTCAGGGCCCATGTTTGCAGAGGGGTGGCCTGGGGACCCCATCAGGCCTGCGGACATGTGTGGTTTGGCCATGTCTCCTAAAAAAACGAAACGAGTTGCCAACCTTAGCGATCAGGAAAGCACACAGGAGTCCTGGCAACACTGGGCTGCCCCCCTCCCCCTCCCTGAGTGGCTGGGTTGCCCGGGGCAGTGGCCTCAGCACTCCCCATGGCCTGGCGCCAGGAGGCCTTGACACCACCTGCTGTCCCTGCAGGCTGAGATCCTCCCAGGCCTGGAGGACAGGAAGGGCGCGTCTTAGCGTCTCCCCTTCTCGTTGGTGGCTTCTGTGTGTCACTGGAAGGGCAACGACCAGGCTTGTTTAGGCTTCACTTCCCTCGGGTGCTGCTGAGCCAGGGGAGCCCCTGACACGGGGCCCCATGAGCAGGGCAGCAGGGCTGAGTCTGCTTTCTTGCATGTGGTCGCTGGTCTGGCCAGGAGCACCGGGTAGGACATCGATGGAGGGACTCAGGCCACTTGCCAGCTTGGCAGCCATCACGCTCGGCCTGCAAAGAGGAGGAGACGTTATTGCCAGCTGTAGCACAGGCCCCCCCCCACACCCCCTCTTCACCTCCTCAGACTCCCCCATTCCCCTGACCACCTCCCCACGCACACAAAATGACCAGGAGCCACTCGTCCGCAAGGCACGCCTTCTCCTGCAGCCCTGGGATCCTGAGCGTGTCTCCCCACGCGCTCATGCCAATCCGAGAACCCGCGACAGGACTGGCAGGAAGGGGGACGTCTTAGATGCCTACCAAAACCCGGGGTGGAGAGCGCCCCCTAACACAGAGCGGTCCACCCTGGGGGTGCGGACAGAGGCGAGGGCACGGAGCGGCCGCATGTCCTGGTTCCCGCCGCCTCGTGTCCACGTGGGCGTTCTTCCCCGGGTCTCCCGTCCAATGGCGGTAGTGAGGGAGCGGTAAACCGAGGTGGTCCAGGCCTTGCGAGGACATGTGGCCGCCTCATTCAGAGAACAGCCGGGGTAACCCCACCGCGGCCGGCCGGAGGTGGGAGCTGTGGGCCCACATTTTGAAACGTGGTCTCGCCTCCCCCAGCCTCCGAGCTTTCCTAGTATTCCAGGCTGCTGCCCTCGAAGTCCTCGGCCATGGGCTTGTTTGGGTTACTTTTATTTTTTTTTAATCCTCACCCAAGGATATTTTCCCATTGATTCTTAGAGTGGAAGAGAGGGAAGAACAGAGAAACATCGATGTGAGAGGGACACATCGATTGGTTGCCTCCTGCACGCACCCCAACCAGGGTGGGGGAGGAGCCTGCAACGGAGGTACGTTTGTGCCCTTGACTGGAATCGAACCTGGGACCCTTCGGCCCGCAGGCTGATGCTCTATCCACTGAGCCAACCGGCCAGGGCTGGGTTACCTGTTCGCTGTCATTGAGCCGCGTGCCTCCGAGGCTATGCAGTCACCGAGAGCTGTGTGAGCCAGCCTGAGAACAGCCGCACCCTTTAGCCGTGTAACTGACGGCCCGGCCTCGGGTGATGACAGCGTGGCTGCCCCGCAGTCCGCACATTCGACGTTGTGTTCGTACGCCGGGGGCACGGAGGCAAAAGGGGGCTGACCTGCGGGTTAAAGAACACAAGGCTTTAGTAACAAATTTAAATGTGGCTCGGACGGCGGGGCTCAGTGGTTGAGCGACGACCTATGAACCAGGAGGTCACGGTTTGATTCCTGGTCAGGGCACAGGCCTGGGGCTGCGGGCTCGATCCCCAGTGTGGGGCGTGCAGGAGGCAGCCAATCAATGATTCCCTCTCATCATTGATGCTTCTCTCTCTCTCTCTCTCTCCCTTCCTCTCTGAAATCAATAAAAATATTTTAAAAAGTTAAACATGTGCACTTTGAAGCCGCTCAGATGTTCTCTAGCCACGCTCTCCACGGCGCCCTTCCGTTTCCCACCTGGTCTACAGACGTCATTCATTTACCTGAATCTGCTCGGGACCTGAAGACACCTGGACAACCCGGAGCGTCCTCTGTCGGCATGGAAACCACGATGGGGACACAGAACCACGGCGCCCGGGGCAGGAAGGGAAGGTGATGGCTTAGGTCAGTCCCCATTTTCAGACGGGGACTCACATCAAGGGCAGGGACATGAACCCCTCCTGGGGGCCGGCCTCAGCTGCTTCTGGTCTCAAAAGGAGGCCACCCCCCCCCCCCCCCCCGGAAATGTTTGGGGCAGAACAAGAGCCAACGGGACTGTAAGAACCACATGGGACCCAGCGGCCAGCCGCCGTCCATTTGGCCTGAGGAGGAACTCGTGCGTCCGGGGAAGCCCCTCATGCCCAAGCCTCCCTGAGCGCCGCATGTCTGACCCCCCACGCAGACAGAAGAGAGGGTACGTCCCGTGCCCCCAGGCTTTCTCTGAAGACCCCCGCCCCCATTCTCACTCCTCTGCCCTCTGGCTACCAGGTCTCTCTCCTCAGTTTCTCAGGAGCCTCTTACCCTCCCAGCTCCAGCCCTTCCCTGAGCTGACCTTCCCTCTTTTCCAGTTTTGGGCGCCTTCCTCCGCTCCCTGCTATTCTGGGGTCTGAGAACAGAAGTTGTGTTTGTGCTCAGCGAATGAAAGATGCCTCAGTTCCCACGACCCACCTCCATAAATGGCCGTGGAGGATTATAAATAACAACAATAAAATATTTTTGTTTCTCTAAACACATATGGTCTCTAATCCTCACGGCCACTCTGCACCCGGCAGGAGGAGAAGAGTGGAGACCAGGGCGGCGAGCCGCCGGCCCCGGGTCATGCGGTTCGCAGATGCCGCGGGGAGCTGTGCGGTCCTCGCCCACACGTCCCTGTCCCCCCCCGCCCCCCCCCCCCGCCCCCCGGGCCTTGGCCGGCAGGTAGCGGGGCTGAGGTCATGGATCAGCTGCCGCGAACGCCAGAACACGCTCCCCGTCCCTCCTCGCCAGGACCGCGTCGCTCGGAGATGGCAATTTGGGTCACACACCCGCTTTGCTAAGGAGCATTCATCTGCAGGATGCTTTTCCGTCCTCGGAAAGAAACTCCTGACAATGAGGCCTCCTCAACTTGCTTTCTCCCTCCCCGTCGGACGCTCGTTATAATTCGCGCCTCTGCGGGCGACCCACAGTGGCCGCCTTTCTCTACGTCTTTAATTAGCGCTGTCATTTTTAAAACCCGGGAATGATGAGGGCGCCTGAACGTCCCAACAACAGGCACGTTATTCTGAAAGTCCAGTGGTGACAAATGCACAATCTCATAAAAAAAGAAAAAAGATCCCCCCCCCCATTAGCTCAGAGCAGAGGGAGTTAGGAGTTCTGAGTCTTTCTCTCTTTGGGGGGACCGGGGGGGGGGTCAGGTGGGGGGCGCCCTCATTCAGAGCTATGTTGGGTTATTCTTCACAAGATGTTTTTCAATCCGAGTTGTCAGGTTGTCAAATGCCTTCCCCACGGAGCCTGCCCGTAATTCAATCCCTGCGGATCGCCCCGAGTGTCTTCAATGTTTTGATTGCAAATACGGGAGGGAAACGGCCGTCCCCGAGCCCGGCTCCCCCTTAAATCTCCTCATGGATTACTTTGCCGTGTGGCCTGAAATAGGTCAAAAGGTTGCGGCTCCGGAGTCGAATGCGAGGAGTAATCGCCCGATAGACACTCTAAATCAATCATAATTAATGCACTTGCCGCTCCTGTCAGCTGATTGCCGCCCGAGGGTGAAATAAAGAGACCCTTTCTAATACAATTTGAAAAGAGATCAAATCTGTCATTTCATCTAATAATTGAGCCAAATGAGAAAAGAGAGGGGTCAGAGTTCACGGGGTGACCTTATGTAAACCCAATAATGCATAATTCATTTCCTTTTTATGGAATGTGTAAGCCGCTGGAAAGGGACCGGGCAGAACCGGGTCCTCCGAGGCTCCCGGTAGACCGACCCGCTGCCCCCGGAACGCCTGCGGAGGCGCCCCGACTCCTGGGAGGCCTCCTCGGCGGAGAACCCGGGGCCTTCAACCCGGGCCAGGCCGGCGTCTCATTCACGCTCCCGGGTGCGAGTGAATCGCGGGAGCTATAGAACCTGCAATTTACTCATCGCGCGGGACCAAGACAGCTACAACATGTCTGCATGCGGAACGCGTTCCCTTTTCCCTGTTCCCGGGAGGAGCACATGGGTTGTGGGTTCTGGAAAGGGAGGCTGGAACACGGGTGTGCGTGGGAATTGCCCGATTTCCCTCCCCGTGTCGCGGCGTCAGGCAATGACGTTTCTTCCTGGCCTTGCCCGCTGCTGGGGATGAGGAGCCGCAGGGACGAGAGAAAGTGTTTCAGAAAAACAACAACAACAACAACACGGCCAGCCCCGGGGCTCCCGGCGGCCGCGCTCCGCTTACCGGGTCCCCGCATCGCGGGGCCACGCGTCTGACTCACGCGCACACGGGCCGCGCGGAGGTCTTGTCGCAGGCTCCCTGCCAGCAGCAGCCAGGGAGCGGCTCCTCGGAGGCACCCTCCGAGTGGCTATGCGTTTCCTGTTGGGAACCCGGCCGAAGGGGGCACGGGCTCCCTGAAGGGGTCGGGACTCCCAGCAGCCACTGCCTGTTCCTGGATCCGTTGCTCCATTGTGGCCCATTGGTGTGGACGGAGAGGCCCGGTTGGTTCCGGCACTGCACACGCTACTTGGCACTCACCAGATCCACCGAACAGTCTTCTGTTTGTTATCGGGAGAGCGTGTCTTCTGGAACACGGTCTATTTCTTTTTTCTTTTTGAAACTATATTGTTATTGATTTCACAGAGGAAGGGAGAGGGAGCAAGAGATAGAAGCATCAATGATGAGAGAGAATCGCTGATTGGCTGCCTCCTGCACGCCCCCCACTGGGGACCGAGCCTGCCACCGGGCATGTGCCCTGACCGGGAAGGGAATGGTGACCTCCGGGCAGTCTATTTCTGTGACGCTTTGGTGCATGCGTTCCTCCGCGCCCCCACTGGGAAGGGCTTCCTACAGTTAGACCTGACCTCGTCATGGCCCTCGTTGGAGACTCTGGTGTAACGCGAGGAGGCGGGTATAAGTCAGTCCGATCTTTGCAGAGAATGGTTGGGTGGGTGGGATTGAAATGTTACATACTCTTGGAGTCCCAACGTATCCCTTTCTGCATCTTCTTAAATATCGGGTAATTTATCTTAACTATAAAGATAGACAGGGGTGTCCCCCCAAAACATATTACACTTAAACAGCTCCATTTTGACAATCAGACAGAATCTATGGAGAAAAAAACTACATACAATTCCATTTAAAAATAAAACCCCCCCAGTGGGTGTGGCTCAGCTGTTGAGTGTTGACCCAGGAACCAAGAGGTCACTGGTTCCATTCCTGGTCAGGGCACGTGCTCAGGTGGCAGGCTTGATCCCCAGTGGGGGGCGTGCAGGAGGCAGACGATCAATGATTCTCTCTCATCAATGATGTTTCTCTCTATCCCTCTCCCTTCCCTTCTCTCTAAAATTCAATAAGAACATTAAAAAATATTAAAAAAATAAAAACCCTAGCATGAAAAGTATATATGTTCTGTACATATTGTATGTGTGTATACACACACACACACACACACACACACACGTACACTCACAAGCACAGAGAGATGCGTCAACACTGAAATAAAAATCTTCGATATGACCCAACGCTTCAGAAAAACGTCAAAAGACGGATGACAGACGGGGAGAATATATTCTCCGGGCACATCACCAACCAATAGTAGATTAAATCCTAGGAGAGATTCAGCTCAGGAGAGGAGCACAACCCACCAAGGACACAGGTCGGCTGTTCCCAGGGGACGGCATGGACGAGGCCCAGGAACGCGAGGAGAAGGCGGCGTCTCAGGAACAAGGGCTGCACATTCGAAGCACCGAGTGACCGTCTGAGAGCCACGGACACGGCGGAAGGGTAGCACCGGACAGTGCCCAGGGCTGGGGAGTATCTGGAGGAATGGGAACTCGTAGGCACCCCCCGTGGGAACCGTTCCACTAGACCGAGCGATTTGGAAATAGCCACTAACGCCGACGATGAGTGCCAACTGCGAGCCAGCAGGCCGGCATGTGGACAAGTCTCCAAGAGGCTCACCCGTGCGCACACGGAGACAACAGTGAGGCTACCTGCAGCCGCTGAAAGGCACACACAACCACCAGGTGTGCATCCGCAGTGTGCCGGAGACACGGTGGTGGCGGTGATACCCACCGGGCACAGGCTCTGGTTCAAGCCTACGCGCTACCATCTAGTAACAGCACAACCGCGGACAATGACTTACCTGCCTGGCGTCTACTTTTCTCGCCTGGAACAATGCGTGCACACACTCACGTGTGCAGCAGAAACCGCAGATTTCCGGGTAGGCAAGCTTAAGGAGGATCAACAGGTTACATGGGTCAGACATTTAGGACAGCGTTTGGCCCCTAGTATTGCACATTATGTACTATCGTCATCGTAGAATGTTCAAAGTGAAAATGAGAACGCCGGGTCTTCACGTTAAATGGTTAAACGCTTAGTGTCGAGAGCAAAAAGCAATTTGTACAGTGGTATGCACTGCCTGGCACAGCAGGAACACAGCTCTGTCATCGTTGAAAACGCGCATAAAACAGTATTATTTCTTGCTAGGGTATTATTTCTACGTGAAACTATAAGAACCTGCATAGGGAATATCAGCGCTGCGTTTGGGCCTGGAGGGAGACGGGCTAACCCGAGAACCGGTGCTGCTTTAAGGAGAGCGGCATTGTTTCATTTCCTTTGAAAACGAGAGAGATCTGTAGCAAAAGGAGTTACGGAGAGTTATAAAGCCCGGGCAGGGAGTATACAGGAGTCTGTTATTTTTCAAACTTTTATGAAAGGTTAAACTTGGTATCGTTTTCAGCGCCTGTCCGCGCTTTGTTAGGTTTACACAACGGGTTTCATTTCTTTGTGAGCAACTTTACATGATATTGTGTTTTTCATCTCGGTGTTCACTGTTAGCTTACAGAAGTACAGTCCCTTATTTTTGTATCTTTATCTTGTGTCCTGTAACCTTGCTGATTTCACTTATCGGTTCTAGTTTGTTTGTTGTTGTTGTTGTTTGTAGGTTGGCATTTTCTAAATAGCCATCTGCAAGCTGGAACAGTGCTATTTCTTCATTTCCACTCCATAGCGTTTTTGAGCCTCTCTACAGCATTTTCAGTGGCTGTTTTAGGTAGTACATGGTATACACATACTAGTAGTCTACAAGTGAGGTGTAAGACACTTTACAAAAATATAATTCAGTTGACCAGTGTCCCCCCAATAAATTCAATGAAAAGGGAAAAAATATATTTAAAAAACACACAAGAAATTAAGAATTTGGGAAAGTGAGGGGTGCGTACCAGTTGGCGGGAGAGCAGTGAATCTGGTGCCCCTTGAACAAAGCCAGCGACAGGAAAACATGTGGCAGAGAGAGCCAGGGACAGGGGAAATCATTCGCATCATTTGCCAGCGCCGCTGGCTTTGGGAGACGTTGGGAATACACGAGGAACGCTCTTCAGCCCATCACCTCCGCGGCAGAGACGCAGGCGTCCCCTGGCCCTTCGGGCCGACTCTAACCTCTTTTGTCACCCGTTTGGAGTAACAAAAAAAAATGACAGTAATAGTTGAATTCATCGTATTATTTGAGAGCGACCCCTTGACCCAGAGGTCAAGCCTCTGCTTGCCGGTCCGATTAGGACATTCCATAATTTTTGAAGGGACTTATCCCCAGGCCCTTTTCATTAATTAGTTCAGCACTAGCAGGTCCTTGAAGAGGAAAGAGCCCTCGCTGAGGGCTCCCCTCCCCGGTTGGAGATTAGGAAGTGAGATAAGGAAGGGAAGCTTTTAACAACAGAACTGTCCTCCTGCAAGGCCCCAGAGCCCCCATCTGCAACCGGAGAGGAGCCCAGCGCCTGAGAAAACAAACAAACAGGAATCCTTCTGTGACGCCTGGCCTTTGGAAAGGGCGGATATCTGGGGTTTCATCTGCCTGGCCGGGCGGAGAGGGCAGGGTCGGATTGCCCTGTTCTGGGGCCACCTTCCCTGTCACTGCTCAGCCTGCCTGCGAGGAGGCCTTTGAAACCGGAGCCGGACGGCTAGGGAGGCTGGGCCGCTGGCTGGGTGAACTCTGAACTGCTGGGAGTGGCCGGTCAGCTCTGGAGGAACCTGCTGGCCGGGTGGGCAGGGCGGTGAGAAGACACTTGAGCATCTGTGGGAGTAAAAGAGGTGGCATCTCTCAGACCTCAGTCCCTCCCACTTTCTTTAAAAAAATTTTTTTATTGACTCCAGAGAGGAAGGGAGAAGGAGAGAGAGAAACATCAACGATGAGAGAGAATCATTGATCAGCTGCCTCCTGCACGCCTCCTACTGGGGATCAAGCCTGCAACCCAAGCATGTGCCCTTGGCCAGAATCAAACCCGGGACCCTTCAGTCCGCAGGCCGACGCTCTATCCGCTGAGCCACACCGGCCAGGGCGGTCCCTCCCACTTTCCACAGATGCAAGGAGGTGGCCTGGGACCATGGAGAAGCATATGGGCGTGGCCGTACTCAACCCTGGGGAAGGGCGCCATCCCTCCTGTTCCGTCTCCCCACCCATGAAATGGACACAGCGATGGACCCTGCTCACAGGCGTGTGGTGCAGGCGAGGAGTTAGTGAATTACCTGGGAGGGGTCCAGTGACCAGGGGCTGCTATGATTGTTAACGCCATCGGTCTAATACACTATCCTTAGGGCGTCAGAGCCTTTCAGGATTGAGCCTAATCTCCTCATCTCAGAGAAGGGGTGGCTGAGACGGAGATCTTGCCTGTGACCCTTTTAAGGTCATCCGGTTGGTTAAGGCAGAGCTGCCCCAAGGAATCCAATTTCCTAATCCCTGTCGTACCCCCCCCCCCAGGTGTGTTCAAGTCCCCCATCAAATCTAAGTGATAGATTGACCTGACGAACCTATTACCTGACTTTTTAAGTCATATCTATATATTTTAAAAATATATTCTGATTGATTTCAGAGAGGGAGAGGGAGAGAGAGATAGAAACATCAATGATGCCAGAGAATCACTGATCGGCTGCCCCCCACTAGGGATGGAGCCCGCAACCCGGGCCTGTGCCCTGACCGGGAATCGAACCATGACCTCCTGGTTCATAGGTCCACGCTCAGCCACTGAGCCACGCCACTGGGCAAGAGCTATATTTGCAATCCATGTCTCAAGAAAGTTGCACCCAACGAAAAGCAAAAACAACAACAAAAAACCCCACAAAAAACATACAAGGTAAAGAGGAGAGGAGCAAACACCGAAACGGCGGGGTGTGTGCCCGGTGACGATCGCAGGGCCCTCCCTGTCTCAGGAGGTGGGCAATCCCCGTGCATTCTAATGCATGCTTTATTTCTCCATTGATTTTAATTAAAAGGATATCGGGAAGGTTGCTAGGCATAAATATTGACTGATTTTGACACGGCCGTTCTCCCAGAGGGTGAGGCTTTGCTTTTGCCAGGTTCTTGTATCTGTTTGGACGCCTCACACTTCCTCTGTGGGGTGCTGGGAGCATCACACCATGGGACTGGCAGGCCACGCCTGACGCGCAGCGCAGGTTGATAAAGAATACAGGTGCGGCGATTTGGAATCATGACTCGCAAGTGGGATCTTGGGCCCTGGCGGAGCCAGATGACAGCATCCGCGGTCAAGTTTACTAAATCATCACCTGATTCTTCAGTCGAGTTGGTCGGTGTATGTACATGCTATGTGTCTCCCCAAACCAAGGTGGGGGTGTTAATAGCGCTTTTGGTTTTGAACAATGGGATTTATTTACCTCATTCATTCATTTACTTACATCACATATGATTTCACTCATATGTGGAGTCTAATGAACAAAATTTACAAACAAAATAGCAACAGACTCACAGATGTAGAGAACAGACTGGCAGCTGTCAGAAGGGAGGTGGGTTGGTTGGGGGCTTGGGGAGAAAGGTAGAGGGATTAAGCAAAAACAAACAAAACAACTCACAGGCACTGACTACAGTATGGCGATTACTTAGAGGGAGGGGGGTGGGGAGGGGGGAGAAGGTAAGGGGGGATCAGTGGCGATGGAAGGAGACTCGCCTTGGGTGCTGAACACACGCTAGAATCTACAGATGATGCTACAGAACTGCACCCTGAAACTGCTGTCACTTAGTAGGGATTTTAATGAAGTGAAGCAGTGTGCTCTTTCAAAGACGATTCTGCTGTAAGAGATTCCTGTGGCCCTTCACCCCGCCACCCCGCCGCCCCGCCGCCCCGGGTCCCAGTTCCTCTGTGATGTCCAGGTGATCAGGACTCCCAAGGTGAGCGGGTTGTCACCCAGGCACAGGCTCATGCTCACTGCGTTCCAGGGCTGTGAGCCCCGGGCTGACACTGGCCCTGAGGGGTTAATTCTCGCTGAGTCCTATAGGGGGTGTGGCTGGGTGTGTGTGTGGGGGGGGACCACAGAGCCCAGCCCTGTGTCAGGCGGAGGGGGGCTGCCCAAGCCTGAGAATACGTGCTGTGAGATGCATTATGGACATCCTCAGCGAAGAGCAATCATCGTCTTGTTGTTGAAAGTAGAAAAGCAATAGGGCTGTTCTCTGTTCCGTTTTCAAGGGCGCAGGTTGCTGCTGCTCCAGGCTGGGGAGTTCATCGGGTGGGTAAGCGAGATGTCGGCAACATGGACATCCCCGGCTGCACGTCCCCCCCAAGTGAAGGGGACGAATGGCGAGGCCACGCTGGTCTCCATGTCTCCAGATCGCCAACAGGTACAGTACGTCCGTCGTTTGCTCTGATTCTCTGCTCTGACTCTCTCCTAGGCTACGGGTCAAAGAAGGTGCATGAGCGGATGCCGGGGGCACGTAGCTCTGTGATGGGTGGGCGTCCCAACCCAGGCCGGAAGGCCCTTCCTTCTTCTCGCTGAGAAGACATGGTTTTGGAGCAGCATGTCCGCATGGGAACGTACACACTTGGACGTCATACTCAAGCATGGAAGCATGAATAGGTTTCTACACACGCTAAGCAATTAAATGATGGCCAACATGCACAGCTGCATGGGCTCCAGGGTCTGTGCCTGGCACACAATCCACGCAGATGAAAGCTTTGCGGGGCCTCCTGGAAGCCTCCAGAAATAAAACAGAGTGAGGAGCGGACGTTCAAAGTCATGCGGATGGTTCGGCTGACATGGTTCGGTGGTTGAGCATCCACCTATGAACCAGAAGGACACGGTTGAGTCCCAGTCAGGGCTCGATCCCCAGTGAGGGGCGTGCAGGAGGCAGCCGATCCATGATTCTCTCTCACCATTGATGTTGCTCTCTCTCTCCCCGTCTCCCTTCCTCTCTGAAATCAATAAAAATATCTTTAAAAAGAAAAACAAAATCGTGTGGACGTAACTGCTTCTTTATTCCTCCAGTTTTCCCAGGCATGTGAGCCTCTCCTCCACCGACCCTCCACCACAGCGTCTTGGGAGGGAGAAACGGACCGACGAGGCCCCCGACAATGAAACGAGGACGTTCTCTTAAAAAGCACCGGAAGCAGAATCCTGTTGCTAAAGCTCAAGCTCTCCCGACGCCTCCTTCCTTAGGGAGACGTTGTGAGTTCGTCCTGAGCAGTTCCCCCAACGTTCCCGTGGCTCGGAAGCACTTTCTTTCTTCTTTATTTTTCCTTCCGGATGTGGCCGTGGGAGGCTGTCTCTGTCTTTCCTGAAGCCCAATTGGCCGTGACTAAGGAAGGGCATCAAAGGCTCCCTGGCACAGATACAACGCCCCATCAGATCGCGCCAGTAAAACCGCGTCTCGCTGGTTCTTGGGAAGAGGGGCCAGCAGCATATGGACTCCATTTCCCTGGGGAAATCTATTGGGGGAAAGAGAACCCAAGGGTGGGGGTCAAGGGTCCCAGTATTTTATTCCTTCTCCGGTTCGGGAGGACAGCCCCTGGCGCTGCCCACCGGAGGGGATCTTAGCGCGGGGTCCGGCTCCGTCTTGGGCTCCCCGGGAGTCCAGAAAAGCAAGCTGCGGAACCCCCACGGCTGCCAGCCTAGCCACTACGTCTCTTCAAACAATTCAATACAAACCTCACTGCATTTTATCTCCAAATGCAGACTCCACTTGGGGCTGGAAGAGGGGAGACGGGCGGTCGGAAGGCCTCGCTTCCCCAGCCGGGAACCGCTCGTAGGCCTTCCATCTTCCCACGTCACCGGCCCCGTAAGGACCACCAATCGTCGCCGGATCTCTCGCAACTGCCAACCGTCCCTTTGTCTGGTGTCAATGAGAGAGGCAAGAACTTCCAATAACTCAATAGCTCCGTATTAGAGGGCAGCCGGGCCGCACATGACTGACGCCCGCAGATGTCAATTGCGTTTATGGAACGGCCCAGGGAAGCTCGCTGGGCGCACTCGCCAGCCATCCGTCCGGGCTCTGAGGCACCCGAGTAAGTGCTCGGTATGATTTAATTACCGAGGGGCGGGGCCCACCCGCGAGGGAATGAGGCTTGTTGGTGGAATGGCGGCCTGTTTTTCTCGGTGGCTAATCACGAGCTTAATTTTTAATGGAAGAGCATTGCTGGCATAATTAACACCCAATTTACATGTGCATCCATAGAACCAATTAATTAAATT
This sequence comes from Myotis nattereri, assembly GCF_964212035.1. Classification (NCBI taxonomy): domain Eukaryota; kingdom Metazoa; phylum Chordata; class Mammalia; order Chiroptera; family Vespertilionidae; genus Myotis; species Myotis nattereri. The sequence continues at coordinate 3,481,204 of NC_138090.1, forward strand.
TTATTGATGTCTGGTTGCTCTTTAAAATGCTCTCCAAATGCCTCCAAATTGATTTTAAACTGTTGATAGTGGAAGTCAGCGTCCACTTTTCTTGTGTGTATGAAATACTAACCCCCTCGCCCATTAGAATATGCTTTATCTACTAGAGGCATTCCATAATTTGCCGAGGATATCTGGCACGGAGGACACAGTGTGCTCTGACCGCAAGCTTCAACAGTCTTAGGAATAAATGCGACAGCCCTTGGGGGCGACAGTTAGGTGGCCCCAAGGATCGGGAAATGAAGACAGTAAGAGCACCCTCAGAAGGCAGAGCAGAGATGGGCAAAGTCAACAGAAAGAGATTTAAAATAAGCAAACAAGAAACCCCAAACACAAACCGTAAGACTTCCAGAAGAGCAGAACACAACTGTAACTTGAAAGGGGGTGTCACACATGTACAAGAGCATGTTACTCCTGCAAGGTGGTCAGCAGTGGGAGCTTGAAAAAGAGGCCCTGGTTGCCATGCGTGGTACAGGCATGAGTCGGGCTGGGGATCACGTCCAGGGGATGCTCATGATACCGTCACTGCTGACACCTAGTACAGCGGGAGCAGCACCCCACATTATGCTGTGATTGCCGTTTCCGAAGAACATGGGGTGCAGGTCTCTCTTCGAGATTTTGACTTCCATTTCTTTGGATATGTGCCAGAAGTGAGATTGTTGGATCACGTGTTGTTCTACTGGTAGTTTTTAAGGAGTGCCCTTAGTCTTTCCCATAGCAGATGCACCACATGTGTATTCCTTCAGCAGCATACCAGGCTTCCCTCTTCTCCACACCCTCACTGACATTTACCTATCTATCTGTCCGTCTGTCCGTCCATCCATCCATCCATCCATCCATCTGCCATCCGACCAGGTGTGAGCTGTTATCTCATGGTGTTTATTATTTGCCTTGACCTGATGATTTCATGTATCTGTTGGGCATTTATATATCTTTTTGGGAGAAAGGCCTATTTAGTTCCTTTGCCCATTTGTGTGTGTGTGCGCGTGCATGTGTGTGCGTGTGTGTGTGTGTGTGTGTGTGTGTGTGTGTGTGTGAGAGAGAGAGAGAGAGAGAGAGAGAGAGAGAGAGAGAGAGAGAGAGATAAGAGAGGAGAAAGCCCTAAAACCGATGGCTGAACTACCAAAAGGGGGCCATTATTTTCTTAGACACAGGACGTGACCTGGGCATAGGCCACAGCCTGATAGTAACCAGCGGGTTCCCCTGAGCCCTGCGCGTCCCGAGAGCCCGAGAGGCAGACCCTGCTCCCTGGAGACCCCGCGAGGGGAGCCCACGGTGGGCCCAGGGGCACATTGACCAGCCAACCGCGGGGAGCGCATCCAGATTTATCATCTCCCGCAGTAAAAGTTGACCCCAATTTAACCTCTATTAATATTTATTCCTCAGGTCAATACATCTAGAATTTGTCTTAGCAGCAGTCAATATCGGCTGAATTCCACCTTCTTAGGGGGCAAAGAAGAAGGGAACTGTAATTGGAGAGAGTTAAAAATACAGCAGTGAAGCCACATGCGAAGTTCCCAGAAGGAAAACACACACACACACACACACACACACACACACACCTGCTTTTAAAACACACGCATATTCAACCCCAAACATAAACTGACCTGGTTCTCCAATGAGGATCCCTGGTGGGAGGGGATGAAGATCGCCAACAGGGAGGAAACAGGGTGGGGCCCACGACACTGGGCTGTCATTTCAGCCCTCGGAGCCTGTCTTCCTATTTGGAAAAAAAGAAAAAGAAAGAAAAAAGCTCTGTATGTCTAGCTATATTGTTCATTATTATACAGCCTCCCCCCAAATCTCAGCTTTCCTTTTCTCCTGGGGAGCCATCTTTCCTTTGCACACATTGTGCTCATCTGCCTGGGAAAAACGGAATGCTATCACTCGATTATATTTTAAGGAAAACCTAACATTTGCTATGAAGGGTGAGATAGGAAACTAGCGAATGCCCCCCCCCCCCCACCTGCCCCGTCTTCCTCATCACGTGGCATCTGTGCTCTCACGATGCTCTGTGTGGGAGGCACGGCCAGATGTCAACCACCAGTGTCCCTCCTGCCCACACAGACTACCCCTACCTGCCCTCCCGTACCCCCTCTACTATCTGTCTTCCCTCCCGGAGAGCGAGCGCCAGGCCCCGGCGGCCACCCTTTCTCCTGCTCTTCGCAGTGCCCCATGTTACCCGTGTTTTGCTACCTAATTCCTACTCAGCCCATCGCTGCCGAGAAACGCCGTGGGATCAGGCAGATAACGGGGTGGGGGTGTGTGTGTGTTTCCCGAGGATTCTTTCTAAATCAGCCCCCCGCCCCCACTGTCCCATAATTTGTTTTTTTAAAAAATATATTTTTATTGACTTCAGAGAGGAAGGGAGAGGGAGAGAGAGAGAGAGAGAGAGAAACATCAATGATGAGAGACAACCATGGGTAGCTGCTTCCTGCACGCCCCATATTGGGGATCAAGCCCGCAGCCCAGGCATGCGCCCCTGATTGGGAATCAAACCGTGACCTCCTGGTTCATAGGTCGATGCTCAACCGCTGAGCCACGCTGGCCAGGCTCATTTGCCTTTTCTGACCTCTCCCAATACCGTAAGAGGGGCGTGCCCGGGATAGCCCATTGGTCCCAGGAGAGGGTGAGGGATGCTCAGCAGGCTATCCGCAGCCCCACTGCTTGCATCAGCTGACTCCCAGGCGTGAGAAATCATTGGTGATGGTTGATCTAAGCACTGAGGGTTGGGGTAGTTTATGACACCGCGACACGACTGCTCTAATAAAGAAGACGAACAACAGTGGTGACCCCGCTTCGGCCGACCTGGACCACCCACATCTAGGTCACCGGAGATGAAGCAGGCAGCTCTGGAATTGCAATGTTCAGATCGCGGGTTTTCCACTAGTGGGTGTCATGAGGGCCTGGATCAGGAGGCGACAGGGACAGTCGGAGAGAAGTGTCACCCTCCTCTCCTTCCCGTCTCCTTCCACATCTTCTCCACACACACACACCAGATGCCTTGTGGGTACATCTCATGCGAGCTGGACCCGAAACCGAGGTCAGAGATGGAGCCTGCGTCACGCGTGGCAGAAATCAGAGTTTTCCCGTCAAGCGACTGGAGGACGCGAAGCGACTCTTTGCTGTTTGCACTTGTCCCTGCGTTTCCGCCATTTGTGAGCTAATTGGACAGACGTGTATTCATCGTCTGTAATGAACTTGTAAAGGATGGTGTGACTCTCTCCCCCCAGGCCTCAGAGCAGCGCTTCCTAGATGTGTGGTTGTGGTTTTGTTTTTTTTTTAATCATCGAAAATGTTTATCTTTCCTGAGGCTTTAACACCAAGGGCTTGGCATCCCACAGCAGCCTGCAGAGAGCCGTCCTAAATGCACTACGAACTGGAGCGGCAGGAAAGCAGGTCTCAGGAAAATGCTCAGTATATTTCATCCACCTCGCCACTGGTATCTGCTCCGATTTTCTTCTTCTCCAGCATTTGTTTTTCAAACGCTGAGACGATCAGCGCGTATGTGTTTGATTTGCTTTTTGGAATCTCCTTTTTGTTTTGTTCTTAGTGAATTTTAAAAAAATATTTCTGGCTCCCATTTAAACTGGTGACATTTAAGACTATTAGGACATTTTACGTTAAGTAATGTTGCTGTGAGGATGGTAGTTTTTGAAAATGTTTTTCTGATTTTTGTTTTGTTTTGTTCAAGAGGCAGGGCTTTAGGAACGAAGCCACCCAACAATAGGAGGTTAGAGCAAAACCCAGCCTGGTGGCCGAGGGGCAGCGTCTCTCGGAAAGTGAACTCTCTGTGGGTGGGGAGGTTGGAAGGGCCTGGCAAGCATGGCGGAGGAAAGGCCCCTTTGGGGCGAGTGTGCGATGGAAATAGTTCCCAAGCTCCCACACACCACGCATGTGCAGGGGAGTGCTTTTCTGAGAGTTGTGCCGAACGCCCTGGGCGTGGCTTTTATGGGCTTGTTTTAGGTCACATGACCATCCTTGACCCAGTCAGAGCCAGTCAAGAAGATGGATTACTCTGATTGGCCAATCTGAAGCCTCACGCTCTTTCCTAGAGGCAAGGAGAGGCCAGCCCTGTTTGAATGAGAGAGCGAGAGGGGAGGGGTGGTTGGTTCAGGCAGAGTAATGCACACAGGCAGCGCACTGATTTGCAGCACGAAGCCAGGCTGCGAGGTGCATGCAAGATGGGCTGAACGCCAGTCCCATCCCAGACGCGCGAGTGAGAAGTGAAGCTCGTTGCTATTGGGATTTTTGTGGCTGTTTGTTACGCAGCGCTAGCTGACAAGGAAACCTTCTCTCTCAACTCTCACTGCAAGGAAGGCAGGAATGAGGATACACCTGATTATTTCCACCCCATAGTTGCACTTACTGGAACATTATTCATTGCCCTTCTCATTTGTCATCCTGAACACCACCCTCGAACGGATGGAACATGACTCCAGCAGGAATGGGATTCATGTCACGCAATTGACTGGAATCAGCTTGGTTTTAAAAAAATAGCTTTATCTTCCCTCTGTGACAAGCATCCTGATATGTTCATAACAGCCAGATGCAATGTTGACTCAGCCGCCCTTTAAAGGTCACATGCCTTCCCGGTGCCATCAGAAGACACTCGGCCGGAGCCCCCAGAGCGGCGCTGCCCGACCGCAGAGATGCATCGGCTTGGCGCCGGCCCCGTCAGCGTGGTGCGGTCAGGCCTTAGCGACACCGGACGATGTAGTCGGGACCGACCTGCTTCTGAAGACCAGGTGAGGGCTCCGAGAGCTCAGTGCCAAGTGCCCCTGGAAGGTGGGGCCATGTTTGCTTTCACTCCCTGTTATCCAACTTGAGCCCACACGTACACACACACACACACACACACACACAGTACCAACACCAGCCACTGCTAGCAGGGACTTCGTGGAAGTTCAATACCCTCAACCTGTGGTCGGCAAACCATGGCTCATGAGCCACATGCGGCTCTTTGGCCCCTTGAGTGTGGCTCTTCCACAAAATACCGACTTCTGTGCATGGGTCATGAAGTTTCAATCGCACTGTACATGCGTGCCCGCACGTGGTATTCTGTGGAAGAGCCACACTCAAGGAGCCAAAGAGCCGCATGTGACTCGCGAGCCGCAGTTTGCCGACCACGGCCCAAAACAATAAGCTGTTTAAATGCCTTTTTACATTCCTTTCTAGTCTTTGGCCGTAGACAGATGTCATTTTATGGGATAAGATCATCTCCGTATTTGGTACACTTCTCTTCACATTATTTTGCCAGCAGCCCCGCCCACCCCTCCCCCTGCAATAGGGTCTGCCCAGTGCTCTCAGGAAGATGTCCAGGCTGGGCTCCCTCCAGCTGGAATGAGTCTGCACCCTTCACGTTGAAACCGCGGTTGGAGACTCGGCGACAGAGCTCCTTTGAGCTCCTCCTGTTCTCCACGCTCAGGAATGACCTTCCGGCTCTGGCTTCCTCCCGGATGGACGTGTTTGGATAATTGTCTCGAGTGGGCGTGTGGCACGGGAGACCCGGGTAGGGGCTGGCACTTGGCAGAGGCCTCGGTTGTTTATCTGCTGTTTATTCCCTCCTGTATTCATTCAACAAACCCTCACCGAGGATCTGCTGTCTCTAAGGCCAGGGGTGGGGAACGCCCAGCCCGCGGGTCGTATGAGGCCCCCGAAATCAGTTGTCTGGCCTTGCCTAGGCATCAGGGGTGAGTCAATGAAGTGTTGGGCCAAAGACAGCCGGCTAGTTTTACGCTGACCATTTGGCATGGCCCGCAGATGATGTGATACATACCCCCGTGGCCCTTGGCAGAGAAAAGGTTCCCCACCCCTGGCCTAGGCAGTGCAGTCTGGGGATGGAGGAGGAGGCCACAATGGAGCCGAGTGGAAGGTGCAGGAGGTGAGGGACCTGAGAGCAGAGTGTGAGCACCAGGCAAGCAGCCAGGAAGGGAGGACCCCAACACCAGTGACCAGAATAGGACGAGAGCCCGGAATCTAACCCGAATGATGGACAGGAAGTAGGAGGCGGGCCCTCCGTGCTCGGCAGCCAGAGAGAAGCACAGGCCCCGGTCGGGAGGGGACGGGAGAGGATGTGCAGATGGCGCTGGGCCGCGTCACAAGGCGGTACCCCGCCTCGGCTGCAAGGTGCCATTCTGTTTTTGGGCGGCTTACACAGGAAACACCTTCTCCCTCACATTTGAGATGGGGGGCCCAGGGAACGCGGGGGGTGGGGGGCGGACAGGGCAGCAGCACAGTGTCCCACGTCCCCCCTGGACCTTGAAGGCTGAAGGTGTCTCGTGCCCCTTCCATTCTCCAGGCTGCCAGGGCATTCAGGGAGGAAGAAATGCCCGGCCGAGTGGCTCAGCAGTTGAGTGTCGATCTATGACTCAGGAGGTCACGGTTAGATTCCAGGTCAGGGCACATGCCTGGGGTGCAGGCTTGATCCCCAATGAAGGGCGTGCAGGAGGCAGCCGATCCATGATTTTCTCTCATCACTGATGTTTCTCTCTCTCTCCCTCTCCCTTCCTCTCTAAAATCAATAAAATATATTTTTTTACAAGGGAAAAAATGCCATAAGACAACTGAAAAAACAGATTTGGCTGTGTTAATTGTTGGCTTTGGGCAAATGGCACATTTACACACACACACACACACCCCAGAGAGCGTGTGTGTGACTTCACTGGTGGGTAATGTGGAAAGTTTGCCTTTGAGGAGCAGGATGAACATGCGGCTCCTGCCAGATGGTCCCCGCCCCCCCCTGCCCCCCGCCGGCTCACGGAGAGAACCCCACCCCCTTCCCCACAATGCGAACACCCCTCCATGGAAGGCCTCCCCCCTCCCCCCACCTGCCCACCTCCCCAGGAGCGTCACACCTCCACTCCAACGCCTCCTGCTTCGCTGTCTCCTTTAAAAACCACAGCCCTCGGGAGACAGGTAATGCTTTCAACGATAAAGAATTATTCAAAACAAACCAACCAACCAACAAACAAACAACACAAAAGTAACCACAGCCCTCCACCACAGACTTCACACAGAAGCCGAGCCCTCTCCGCTGTGTGGGCTTAAGGCTGAACACCAAAGCCCGTCTCTCCTGGGCTCTCGGGGCCCTTCATCTCACACACACACACACACACACACACACACACACACACACACTCACACACACATTCACATACACTCACACACACATTCACACACACACGCACACACACACTCACACACACACACACACACACTCACACACACATTCACATACACTCACACACACATTCACACACACACTCATACACACACGCACACACTCACGCACACGCAAACACACACACTCACACACTCACACACAAACACACACACACACAAACACACACACTCACACACACACTCACACACACTCACACACATTCACACACACACACACTCACACACACACACACAGGACTGCTAAAGGAAAAAGGGGGAATGGACGTGACCCTGGTCAAGAATGAGCCACAGACGTTGGGGCTGAGGGAGGCAGGATGGATGGAGGGGAGAACTGGCCGGCTTTCTCCTCGGCCGTGGCATTGGCTTCATTCAGCAGAAGCAGAAGCTGGGACTGTGGCACGGACGCCAACTGAGCATAGACTCAAAGAGAGGGCCCGGCTCACGGGGAGCGTCTGACGCAATACTGTTTTCGAGAAAGCTCTCCTCTCCTCGCCCTCTGAGAGCCGGCAGTCCCCCCGTCTGGCTGATAAAGCGCTGGCCTAGTACATCACAGGCTCTGGGGAGACATGGAGTCAATTAGAAGGACTTGTGATTAGCACCCCGACCCGATGACAGGGGTCTCCAAACGGCCTGAGAGGCGTTTCTCTCCCGGGGCCTGTGTGCCCCTCTTAGGAACTTTACGCTGGTCCGTGCTCACTAGCCTTTGGGACACTTTTCAGGAAAATACATTTTGCTTAGATTTTGTATGAAGTGCCGCACATCCTGAATTACATGGTTTTGAAGAATTGGAACGTATTCATGAGAAAGACCCTCCTCCCGCGACACCCGATAGAAAATTATTCCCCAAAGCCCGAGGAGCGGGCCGTGACAGATGAGCGGTTTGGAACATTCTGGTTGATATTAAGACCCTGAAGCCACGGGAACAGAATGGAACGAATAACAATAAAACTGTTGCTACAAGGTGTCTGTCCAGAGTCCTATGAGTCAGCCATTTTCATTCATTACCAGTGCAGCCGCTCGCCCCGCAGGTAGCGATGCCCACAGATATTTGTTAGTTCCATGCTTTTCCCAAAAGACAAGCTGGGAACCAGCGGGCCGGCGTGAGCAGTTCCCCAGGCCCCACCGGTCGGACGCCATTCCTGTCACAGCTCTGCTTCACACGTTTCTCGAGCCCACGCTGAGAGCATGCCAGCCACAGACATGGGGACGTTGGGTCTCAACAACGTAGGTTGTGACGTCAGGCAAACCCGGATTCATATCCCAGCTCCACCCTCACTGCGAATCTCAGGAAAGTCCCTTAACCTGTCTCAGCTCTGACTTTGTCAGAAAAAATGGAGAAGACGGTAAGAGCACGTTGGGATGGGTTGAATAAAATGCACATATCCTAGCTCTAGCCTGGTTGGCTCAGTGGATAGAGTGTCAGCCTGCAGGCTGAAGGCTCCCGGGTTTGATCCTGGTCAAGGGCACATGCCCGGGTTGCGGGCTCCATCCCCAGTGTGGGGAGTGCAGGAGGCAGCTGATCTATGACTCTCTCATCAATGATATTTCTCTCTCTCTCTCTCTCTCCCTTCCTCTCTGAAATCAATAAAAATATATAAAAAAGTAAAAAATAAAATGCACGTATCCTACACATAGTGAGCGTGTATCGGAGGTAGGAAGACCCTGGGGCAGCAGGGATTGGACCCTGGGGATTAGCCCGCTTTGATCTCATTCCGGTGAGGAACCCGGAAGGCCTGGAAGTGTCTCTGTGCCGGGCCGGAGCGCGGGCGGGACAGCGCGGAGTGCTCAGCAGCGGGGCGAGGACTCAGTACTCGTGCTTCCAGGCCCCTCGACGAGTCAGCAGTTTTCATTCATTTACCGACTCATCCCCTGACCCCGTGCGGATGGATGCCGACGGTTACTAATTGAGCCTCTACTGTGCGCGGGGCGTTGGGCTAACCACTGGGAACAGGGGTGAGCCAGTCCAATAAGGGAGCCGTAAGCTGTCAGCAAGCTAACACCTTTGCTTCATTTCCACTTGTCACCACTTGCCTGCAGCAATAAACCCTGCGATACTTTGTCCCACCCAGCCAGCCAGCCAAGAACAACAGAGAATGAAACCGCTCCCGCCTCCAGGACTGCCGCCCAAGAGCTCACGCGCGCACCGTGCTTCACTGGTTTGCCCACGACAGGAGAAACAGCAGGAAGGAGAGTTTCAAACGCGACGACAGTGATTATTCTGTGATTCTTAAAGTTTCTGTACGTCGGGTGACACCGTTGAAAAAGTTACACGGAGCTGGGTTCAGATCTGGGTCTGCCGCATAACAGCTGGTGATGTTGGGCAAATTGCATGACCGCGTGTCAGCTTCATCTGTGAAATGGGTACTTCCTAGGGCCTGTCTCATAGGGTAAATGTGTTATCACCCGGAAAGTGGCTCCCCGAGTACCTGGAATGCGGTAATTGCTCACTGGCAAACGATGATCATCAGAGTAACGAAAACCGCCACTCCTTTTACGTTAATATTGTAGTTTCACTTAGAATGCTCCCTCAAGGCTCAGAATAGACTGTCCTCATTGTCATCACTGGACACACGTACAACATGAGGAGGGGCCCAGGGACTTGCTTCCGGAATCACTTAAGACATGTCAAGTGATTCCCTGAAACGGCGCGAACTGTCCCCTTCCCCATCCCTCCGGCCGCACTTCTGGGGGATGTGAGTGCGGCATCGGTAGACCCGACTTTTCAGAAGGAGCTGGCGCCTGGAGCTTTATGAAGTAACCACATGAAAAACCATAGAGAGGCCCAATGAACACAAAGACAAAAGCTGACCACAGACGGGAGGAGGTTTGGGGTTGGCGGTGGCCATCTCCGCTGGGACTGGGGTCCTGACTCCTCTCAGGGGCTGAAGAAGAATGCCACGAGCAAGTGGCTTCTAGAAGAATGGCTTTCGGAAGAAGAGCGAGTAGGCATTTGTTAGAAGAAGAAGAAGGCCAAGGAGTGCGGACCCCACACCGTGGACCGTGGGGCCGGGGAGGCCGCTGTGGGCCCAGGAAGACTAGTAGTGACGGTGGGTGGGTCGTCCAACGAGCATGTTTAGAACAAGGCGCAGCGATGGGCAGGCAGGGACCCGGGCGGCCTTGTGAGCGGCTGTCACGGCGACTCAAGAACAGACTTCCTTTTCTCATCCCCCCGTGGCCGGCACTGTGCCAACCCTCTCCAGCTTCTTACTAGATTCAACACGGCTGTCCTCCCACTCACCTTCTCTAAGCACGCAAAGGGAGACCGCTGGCTGCTTCCACAGCCTCTGACATCCCTCACCTACTCCGGCCCCTTTCGGTTCAAATGCCCGATACTTGACGCAATAGCAATCAGGCACCTGCTACATGGAATATAGCTTATCCGTCAATCAACCCTTCTGGCAAACATTAGGGCTTGGGTGCGTCGAGTCATTTTCCTTTATATCCAGCTAAGGACCCATCCCCCTTCCTACTGCTCACATGCTTTGTTTGTTCCTTTATTGGTTTGTTTCTGTTAATTCTCACTCGAGGATATTTTCCATTGATTCGTAGGGAGAGTGGGAGCGAGAAAGACAGAAACATCGACGTGAAAGAAGCACATCAACTGGTTACCTCTTGCACGTGCCCTTGACCGGAATTGAACCCGGGACCCTTTGGACTGCAGGCCAACGCTCTATCCACTGAGCCACACCGGCCAGGGCACCAGGATCTAACTCCACGTCCCTTCAGCTGCAGGCCTCCCCACACTGGGGCGGGGCTCTGGGCTTCACGATCCCTGCTTGTATTTGCACGATATTGTTATGAGGCACGTCTTCGTCACGGACAGGGGCACGGTGCGAAGACAGAGCTGCTCTTGGTCCGTCCTGGTCAACCACCCTCCTTCCGACAGTGGAGATGCCAGCCTGGCTCAGCGGCGGGCTGGGGGAGCTCCTGCCTTTCCTTGGGCCAACGCTGTTTACTTCCTAACAGTGTAGCAAGCAACCGCTTGTTCCTATTTTTTTTTTTACACAAATGGATTTTCAGGGGCCTGTGTGATGGGAGGCGCCCTAGACCAGGAGGTGGGGATGCTGGGTCAGCCCTCAAGGGCACAGGTCCCTGCCCCTGGGACGCTGTGTGTGGGGGACCCTATTCAAACCCAGAGAGCTGACTTCCGAGCCTGGGAGGCCTGCCTCTCCCCCAGGGCCTTGTGTATCGGCAATTACCCCAAAGTCCTTCCTGTGATTAACCCAGCCCTGGACACGCTGTTTACCCAGCAGGCCCCGCCCTGAGGCCGCCCCTGGCCATCCTCCCTGGGAAGAGGGTCCTGGAGGGAGATGGCTCAGCTCAGCTCAGCTTTTAACCGGAGAGATGTGTCCAGGACATCCCAGGCACTCTGCACTCACCCCTCCCCTTTGCAGTTTTAAAATGCCATTTTCTTCCTTCCTGCTTGCACATGTCTCCCTCTCCCTCCCCAGCCTTTCATGCGCTCAGGACGGGGAGAGCGGGCATCAAAGGCGGCGCCCGCCCGCGGAGCCCTCCTCCCGTAAGCGTGCCCTTGCCCCGTCTGATCACTGACTCATAACCACGGGCCGGCCAGGCCCGGAGGGGGGCAGGGAGGGCTGAATAAGCAGGGACCACGGTCTGCAGCCACAGAGAGGACAAAAGTGGAGGATTTGTTCAACACGGCTTTAAAAAAAAATTCCCTTTGGGGATAATTGTTTAGGACAATGTGAGCTGACCCCCTCCCGGGAGTCGGGGAGGGGAAGGAAGCCAGTGCACCCCCTCTCTCCCCCATCAACTGGCAGCGCCAACCAAGTGCATCTCCTCTGATCGGGCTCCAAACCCAAGGCCGGGCCAGCCCTCAGCCCAAGCCCAGGCCCTGGCACCGGAGGCTTTGCTTTGCATCATTTCATTTCCATTCAATTGACCCTGCGTGGCCTGATCACCTACTAAGTGCTGACTGTGAGGTGTCAGGTGACAGCCACGGGCTGAACCCCGAGAAAGTTCATGTCCCTTTCTTCCAAATAGCATTTGCGGGCCCTGAGCCCCCTCCCCCACACTGTACCCCCGTTCCTCCCTCCCCGTCTGTCTCCATGAGGCCTGAATGGACATCACATCTGCTGCTTTTCTCGCTGGAAAGCAAGAGGCAAAGGCCCTGACACGGGGACAGACCGGCGCACAGCTGGGTGGTCTGTAGAGGACACAGAGTCCCTGCCGGACGGAGCGCTGCCTGTGGGGCTGGACTTCAGTCCTCCCCCTGCGTGTGTCCCTGCAGGTGGGGGAGGGGGAGGAGGAGGGGGGACGTGGCGGGCCCAGCAGGGACCATCCCCGGCCTGTTCATCTGAGGCGCACACACGTGCCTCCCTACTCCGTCTCCAGCACCAGCTTCCTCACTGGGCAGCCCAGGCGTGGTCTGGGGGCGTGGGGGCGCGCGCGTGTGTGTGTGTGTGTGTGTGTGAGGGGGGTGAGCAGGGCCCTGGGAGGGTACAGCCGTGGCTCCTGGACCTCTGGGCTGTGTGGACGGACCTGTGAACTACGTGATGCAGGTGCCTATGCCATTTATCTTTGTATAAACATAGAGAACGTGTAGCCTAATGGCGAAACCCTTTGGGACGCTGGCCTGACACGGTCCTAGTCCCATTTGCTTCACTCCCTTTTCCGGAGTGACTGCAAGTTCTGAGTTTGTCGCGCGCGGGGGCGTGTCGGCGGGGGAGGACCCAGACCTGGCTCGGTGGCCGGGCGGCCGTCGTCCGGGACGGGCCAAGGGGACCCAGGGAGCCTGGCGAGGCTTGGCGGTGATGAGGCGAGCAGGCCAGCTGATAAAGGTGCTGGTGCTCCTCACCAGCGTGAAGAACAGTCACATCCGGCCTGAAGGGGGTCTGTGAAGAGCATCCGGTTTAGGGGAGATGCTGCCCACGGGGCCAGGGGTCCCCCCTCAGCTGTAATGCGGGGAGCAGTGTCCCGGAGGCAGAAAGCTGCCTGGAAAGTGTGTGTGTGTCCTTTTCCTTTATTTTTTTTTTCCTCCAAAAAGAGTGGTAAGGGAAATTATTTAGTCTCTAGCCACGACAGGGGTGTGATTCGATCCCAGTGTTCATGGAGGCAAAGGAGTGGTTGTCCCAGCAAACGACTGTGGCTGACACCAGCCTGGTGGGGGATTAGAGGGGGCATTAAAGGGGACCCGAGGGTGAACCCCTCAAGGTAGAGCCGCCCCTCAGCTACTAACCTGAGGAGGAAGTGTGTTCGGTTCTTAATGTCTCCCAATTTTTTTCTCTTTTATGTGCAAAGCACAAAGAAATATACTTTTCTACTGGAGACATACATTGTTGAGGTCCTCTCCAAGCCCCCGCAGCAAGTGAGTAGATAAATAAATGTGGTCAGGACTTCATTGGATCCCAGAGGCGACGGCGGGGAAACATTTTACCGAAACGAAGATGCTGGTCTGTGTTTCGAGCTGCGAGGTGATAGCCCGCCCCCCGGACCTGGCCCTTCCTGAGGCCGGCGCGACGGCTGCATCCGTCCATCCCGTGAAGAGCGAGGGAACACGTGGCAGTCACAGCTGCTGGCCGGGCAGGAAACCAGCCACAAGCTCCGGGAGGGTAATGGAGAGGGGATGTAGGAGTGAAACATAACGGAAACCACTTTTTAAAAAATCCTCAGCCGAGGGCATTTTTCCATTGATTTTTAGAGAGAGTGGACGAGAGGGAAAGACGGAGAGAAACATCGAAGTGAGAGAGGCACGTCGACTGGCTGCCTCCTGCACGAGCCCTGACCAGGCCCCAGGCCGGAGAGGAGCCTGCGACCGAGGTAGCCGCCCTTGAGCGTATTCGAACCCAGGACCCTTCAGTCCACAGGCCGGCGCTCTATCCGCTGCGCCACACCGGCCAGGGCCCAGAGGCCACTTTTGGACAGAAACACTTTCCAACAGCTGCTGCTATCCCAGGCCAACGGCAACAGAATGGACAGTTACCCCCTCGGCCTGCAAGGAGAGTTACTTTATTTCCTCCCCTTCAGTGGATGGACACTGCATCCTCCTCGACATTGCACACAGTGGGACCTCAGCTTGAGCTGGTATTCTTGGGGCCTGACTCTGGGGAGGAAGTCACTCCAGTTCAGCTCCCAGGCACGGCGCCTGCAGTCACCTCCTCACCATCTGAGATGTCTCACTCCGTCCCCGGGAGACAGGCTCTCCTTCTGTCCTCAGGTCTTAGTACCTGCCGGCTCGCCCTTCGACCTCTTAGCCACCCTCCTGCTCCACCCCTCCACCCCCTCCAATCCTATTTAATTTTCGAATTTCCTGATTTTTATCTTGGGAAAACACAAGCCAGCTGCAGTCAGTTAAGGAAACAGCTGAGGGACGCTGGCAGGTAGAGGTCTTGCAGGGATTTAGTCTCAAGTTGTGAGAACTGAAGGCAGCGAGCGGGCGTGTCAGGTTGCAGCGCCTCCCGCCCCTCCCAGCTCCCTCTCTTCTGTGCATGCACACGCACACACACACACACACGTGCACACGCATACATGCACACGCATGGGTGCACGCACACGCACGGCCCTTTTGCTCGCCTCTTGCCCAGGGTCCCCCTCGCTTTCTGCAGCTGCCTTTCCAACCGGCAGAAGACACATCCTGCCCCGAGCCCACGCCCCTCGGCTCCGCGCATTCCTACCCTCCTGTCTTATGCACGGATCACTGGGTAGCTGAGAGATGCACAGACACAAAAGAGAGGCTGACATCCGAGGGCTGACGGCCATAATGGCTGTTTATCAGCCTAATCCATCACGTTTAGTGGACACCTCCATTGCTGTCCCTCTGAAAAGGTATAAATAATAACCCGGGAGCGCTCGGCTCGGAGGTGCCTTGGTAAATAGTTTAACTGTTTACAAGATCGCACCAGCAACAAAAGAGGCATCTGCAGGGTCCGCAGAGGGCCCCCGCCCTGAAACAGGCCCAGATGGTTCCTACCATTCAGCCAACAATAACATTTCTGGGCGGTGGTGCTTTGGTGACATGGCGCACATCCCCCCCCCCCACAGCCCCCCCCCCCCCATGGCACACTGGGGTATTCTGAACGTGTCCTCTTCTTTCTCCTGGGCCCCCAGCAACATCTGTGAGTAACATCGCCCTAAAGGGCGTCCCCACCCCCAACGGGAAGAATGAGTCCTGGAGGCAAATGTAGGTTTCAAAGCCCAGTTCAGAGACGAGGCTGAGCAGTGATAAGCCGGTGTCCCCATGTCCAAATATTGACGGGGGCCCCCGTTCTGTGGGCAAACACCCAGCTGCGCCCGCCTCTGGGGCCGTGGCGGGACTTGGCCTCCTTGGGGTGGAATTGACTGTTTCCTGTCAGGAGAGGAGAGAGAGCCTGGGGCCCAGGAACCCCAGGGGTGACTTTGGGAGTTAAAGGTATTTCTGCTTTTCACCCCCACCCCCCACCCTCTGGGCCTGACTGGGGGACGGGGGGGAAAAGATGGTGGTGGGGACATAGGTGGCTATAGAAACCTTTGAGAAGTCGGATTCCCTTTTGGTTCTGAGCATGAACCCCCCGGGGGTGAGGGGGATCCTAGTGGAAACTTCGGCTCTCTCCAAAGCGCCAGGAAAGTGAGCTGCCAGGGACCCCAAGGTCGCCGAGAGCAGGAGAGCGGGCGGGGCGCCCGGGAGACAGAGGAGGGGCAGCTTTGGGCCCAGGCAGGAGCCTCAGGGCATGGAGCTCCAGTTTCCAGCCGACAACCCGGGGCGATGCTGACAGACTCCGAGAGCAATGGTGTGACTGACCGGAGACCGCATAGTTACGGCAGGAGCCAGGCGCCCCGCCTGTGCCACGATTCAGCCCAGCGCACCCAGCAAGGGGAGCAGCTCCTCTCCAGTCACTGCCCCGGCCTCTGAAGCTTCCTTTTGGGGGAAAAATAAGCAACAACCACCACCACCACCACCGACAAGCCCGCGTGCCCACCCTCCAGGCCCCTGGGAAGCGGATGCTCGTCCTTTTCCGAAGGCTGTTTCATTCCAGGGCTCCGCTTTCCAAATCTGGTCAACAGAATTACCACCCGCCTTTCGGGGGCATCGCACCTCCAGATGCGCTCAGCCGGCCGGGCGCCCGGGTCCCTGGGAACGAGATGTCCATTTCACAGCTCCTCGCGGGTAATGGGTGAACAGGAGCTCCTGGCCCGGAAACAATGATGCCTGACCGCCTGGCTGCCCGCCCCTGTCCCTTGTCCCGTGGCCCCAGCGTGGGTGTGGGCTGCGAGGGAAAACATTTCTCCTGTTTGTGTGGCGCTGGGCCCCTGGACGGCCCCCCAATAAAGCAACACCAGAAGGGGCTTTCGCAGCTGAGTTCGCAGCTTAATAAACATGCAAACAGCAGGCCCCGGAGGTCAACAATGAAAAACAAAGCAGCCGGCTCTCCTTGGCTTCCCTCGTCCACAGGGCGGGAGCACCAGGCCCCGCAGCTGGGGCGGGGGTTGGGGGGGGAGTGCGGGGGAGGGGGGGGGGCACAGGGAAGGTTCCCAGGCCTGGGGAGCTCAGGGGCTTGTACCTGTTCTCAATGATGGTTCCAACAACTCTCTTCCGGGCGAGAAAGGGCAACTCTGAAAGCAGAGGAAATGGAACGCGCGGCCCCGCAGTGGGGGGCATGGGGTCCAGAAACTGACCGACAGCCGAGGCTGCAGCCCCATGTGCCCAGGACAGAGGTGTGGAGGTTGGTGATCTGATCCTGTGGCCAATCGAAGCACTGTGGGCGGAGGCCTCGGAGAGGGTGTTCATGGGAAGCTCCTAACACCGCGTTTGCAGACAGCAAGGACGCGGACACGCTGGCTCCTTTTAGCAGCATCTGCGCAGCCTTCGAGGCCCCGCCCAGCGACAGCTGGACCAGGCAGCTCCGCGTGGCGGGTCGGGCTCAGCGAGCTGGGGGCTGTGGAGGCTGTGAGCTGCCCCATCAGACGCGCAGGCCTTGGGGCTGCCCGCAGGCTCCCACACTCTTCCGCGGATAAGAGGGGAGAGGACGGCTGGGCTGGGAGATCACCACTGCGCTGGGGCCGCCACCCACGAGGACCATCTGGCGAGCAGCGGGGGCGGCGGCAGGTGCCACACCAGACTCCTCTCCTGCCTCAGCCTGGACCCCAGGGCCCCTGAGGGTCCCCAGTGTCAGTGCCCTGATGAGGGCCCTGGTGAGGGTCTGATGGGAGCACGCGGAAACCCATCCCTCTCACCATGAGGCGTGGGGGTGGCGGGTGCGAGCAGCCACTCAAGTCCTCTCAATTCAGCACAGCGCCCAACCACACGCGGGGCTCCCCTGCCTGTGGCGCATCTCGGGGTGTTTTATGGCTATTGGGATGCTCCTCCCGCGAATTAGTCACTTTGGAATCAGATGGACTTGAGTACAGTCCCTCCCCTGTTTTTTTTTGTTTGTTTGTTTTTCTTTTTTAGAAATGAGAATCTATAAAGAGCACTGTTAGGAAACAGGATTCAGAAGACTTTCATTTTCCTTTTCTGCAACTATCTATAATAATCAAAGTGCAGTATGCTAATTGGACCAGACAGCCAGACGACCTTCCGGACAAAGCCGGGGCTGCGAGGGCTGAGCCCCCTGCGTGAATCTTGTGCCCTGGGCCTCTAGTTGATTCATATGGAAAAGAGATCCCCTCGTGGGCACTCTCACCCACTCCCTGGGACAAGCCCGACTGGGGGAGAGTCTCAATTCTGTCACCAAAGGAAAACAAAATTTCTGAGGTGACATGGCCCCTCCCAATTGCATCACTTTTAAGTAGCAACAGCTGGACATTTTTCATCCATATCTTCTATTTTTTTTTCATTCTGATCTAGAACTGAACTTTAAAAAGCCAACTAACCTCAGGCAAATAGAACATTCGTACTTTAGAAAAATGGGTAGAACATACACGCGCAGCTTAACAAAGAATTCCAGGCAGCAGCCTCACTCCAATCCAGGCCAGGACGGAGAAACCCTGGCTGTACCACCTGCACGCGCAGCCATAAGGAACGGAGTTGCGTTTGCCCCTTTTTTACGGGAATAGATGCATATTGCGTTTAACCCTCAGCACTTCCTCCTCTCCTCCAGTGGCGGGTTTGTAAGACTCCCCGCGGCTGAGGAAGCTGGGGGCTCATCGTCCTCCTTACTGCTGTAACGCGCCCCCTTTCGCCATCACTGCTGCTCCTAACCTTAGGCTCCACCTTCCCCTTCCCCCAGCTGGGAGGGCGCCCCTTTCCTGGAACCCACATACCCGTCCCCCTTTGCAAATAACGGGGCTCGGATTGCATTTCTGTCACTTCCCACACAGTCCGGATGGCTACGGACGCAGATGCAAAGGTGACATTTACCGAACCCCACCAACCACGCTGCTGAGAGTGAACAAAATAACAACATACTTGCTGTCAACGAACACACAGACCATTATAACTTCTTACGCACCTCTGTGCACTTAGCACCCGGCCCGATGACTGGGACATAGTAAGGTTTCATACATGGTTGTTGGGGGGAAAAAAGTAGATGGTTTCTGAGATGTTAGCAGGAGGTAAAGGGGACAGAGAAAAGGGAAGCTTAAACGTTCTGCAGAGATGGGAGCTGTAGATGGTCCGGGCAAGGTTTTGCAAAAGGGGGAGGGGGCGGGGCGTGCATCTGAGCTGAGCCTGGAGGATGTGCAGGTGCCGAGTAGGCAGAAAGGGAAGGCGAGATGGGAGCCCAGACAGAGACCCGGGGGGAGGTGGGTGGGCGGCCGGAAAGAGTCCCAGACCCCAAAGCTGTCCCGTGAGGCTGGACTGCGGTATGAGGGGAGGCTGGGCAAGGGGCTGGCCAGGCGGGCGGGGCTGAGAACGCACCCAGGGGAGATGAAATATTCACACACGCGGCTCCGTGACACTGTGTGCACGTGACACGCATGATTTAGTCGCAACCCCCCAGGTGCACACGCCCTCCGTGCAACCGCATCCTTTTGAAATTGATTGCGTGACATTAATGGGCTCTTCCCGGCGTCAGCGATGACCCCGGTCATGATTTACTTCCGTCTCTGACCCCTGGGCCCAGGCCACCCCGGCCGCCCTCCTTCCCCTCACACCTTCCTCAGGACGGGAACGGCAGCTGCCAGAAGCCTGGGCTTTGTCCGCTATCAAGGTCAGCCATTCGGCTCCCCGGGTCTTCTCAGGCGCATTCCTGACTATGGGGACCATTGAAAAAGGGGGGGTGGGGGGAGTCTGTGCTGCCGCAAAGCCATTTTCTCGATCCTCAGCATCACCCGGTAACTAGGATCCAACAAAGATGCTCTGAGAACTCGTAGGAACTCTCACCATACGCGAGGGCGGAACCCCTTCCCTAGAGACCCGACAGGCGAGTGGGGGGCGGGATCACTGTCATGAAGCTTGTCCACATCGCTGGTTTTTATTCAGATCACAAAGCCCGTTTGTCTGTGTTCCTGCATGTGCCCCGTCCGTGCAGCGGGCAGGAACACGGCTGGCAGGCGTGTCTTAGGGAGGGGCTGAGGGCTCCTGAGAAAGACAACATGTATCCAACCCCTCACTCTGCTACTGGTTAACTACGGATCAGTTAAGATAGGTCAGGTTTTGCTGCAGTAACAAGGAACCCCAAGATCTCAATGATTTCACGCCACAAAAAGGTTTGTTTCTCAAGCGATGCCCGTGCCATGGAGGGGTGACGGAGGCTCTGCTTCTCACACGCACACACTCCAGGCCTCAGCATGACGGGGCAGAGGGAGGGGAGCTCGGGAAGGTCTCGAACCCGCAGTCACATGCTAAGCTCAGCGGGCGCACACGGCCCCTCAAGACTCATTGGCCAGAAGGAGGCTCAGGTCCCAACCACATCACCACCAGGTGGACCCTTCTAAAGGCCTGCTGCAACCTCTACACCTCGGGCCCAGCAGTGAGCGCCGGAAGGCTCACGCGCCTCAGGCCACCGGCATGACTGCTGGTGTCTCTCCAGCTTGAAAATAAAACGCCATTGCTCACGAGGAGTTCAACTAAACGCCTCCTGGGGTGAAAGGCAGGAGAAAATGGATTGTTCTAATTTTTTTTTCTCAGAAAGAAGGTACCATGGGGTGACGTAGCGGTGCTTTCAGTAACATCCTCACAGCAAAACGTGGGTGCTGTGGGGTTTCTTTCTCCCCTTCTCCTTTTTCAAAAATATATTTTTATTGATTTCAGACAGGAAGGGAGAGGGAGAGAGAGATAGAAACATCAGTGATGAGAGAGAATCACTGGTCGGATGCCTCCTGCACGCCCCCCACTGGGGATCAAGCCCACAACCCAGGCCTGTGCCCTGACCAGGAATCCAGCCGTGACCTCCTGGTTCCTAGGTCGACGCTCAACCGCTGAGCCACACTGGCCGGCTGGCCGGGCCACGGGGCTTCTTTGAACGCGCCCTGAACACTGTCTCCTGGCCACAGCTCAGCATGGGGCGGGGCGTGGCAAAGCCCCCCGAGGCCGGAGCGGCCCTCCCACACCCAGTGACCTGCCCTTCCTGCTTCGCTCCGAGGGGGGGCCGTGGTTCCAGAATGTTGCCTTACGAAGAGAACAAGGCCGCGGGAGCTCACATCGAAATCAGACCACACGACCGCCTTCAGGCAGCGCAGACAGCCCTGCTGGGCCCGGCTCCGAGGCGGCCACCTGAGCTGGGTCAGCCCAATGGTCGGAGCTCCTCTCTCAATCCGTCCCCGGCCGTCCGCTCTGTCTGGAATAATGGTGAGGCCCGGGGCTGGTCTGCAGACGGTGCACTTTTTGGTTCCTGTCTAGACCATTCAGCCCCAAACTGAAATAGCTGAACCGGAGAAGGAGCCGGGCTGCCAGGGGCCCGGGAGGGGCCGGGCTGGGGCAGCGGGGAGGGGGCCGATGGCTTAAAAATAGTGGGGAAGGCGTTGCACAAGGTGCGGAGACTCACAGCGCAGCGGTTTCGGCGTCTGTTCCCAAGACGCAGACCCCGGGCCCGAGGAGTGTGGGGGGGTTGTTTCTAAGTCAGGCAAAGGTGCCCGCTTTCCAGCAAGAGCGAGGGCCACCTCCCCCATCACCCCCATCCCGCCAAACAGCCTCTGGCTGCCTTGT
This sequence comes from Myotis nattereri, assembly GCF_964212035.1. Lineage (NCBI taxonomy): Eukaryota > Metazoa > Chordata > Mammalia > Chiroptera > Vespertilionidae > Myotis > Myotis nattereri. Next base: position 3,502,451 of record NC_138090.1, read on the forward strand.
TCCGGGTCAGATGGTGGGTCTCGAGGCAGAGCTGCTGGTGACGGCTGGCCTTTGGACTCACGTCCAGCTGGGCACAGCGTCTGGGCTCCCGGCCACTGGGCTTGGCGTTCCAGCTGAGCACGGACAGACGGAGGCTGGGAACACGGACGGACAGAGGCTGGGAACACGGACAGACGGAGGCTGGGAACATGGACAGACAGAGGCTGGGAACACAGACAGAGGCTGGGGACACAGACAGACAGAGGCTGGGGACACAGACAGACGGAGGCTGGGGACACAGACAGACGGAGGCTGGGAACACGGACAGACGGAGGCTGGGAACACGGACAGACGGAGGCTGGGAACACGGACAGACGGAGGCTGGGAACACGGACAGACGGAGGCTGGGAACACGGACAGACAGAGGCTGGGGACACAGACAGATGGAGGCTGGGAACACGGACGGACAGAGGCTGGGAACACGGACAGACGGAGGCTGGGAACACGGATGGACAGAGGCTGGGAACACGGACAGACGGAGGCTGGAGAGAGAGAGGGAATCTGGTAGGTCTGAGCACGTACTAGAACAGAGTTCAGCTTCAGACAGATCTTGGGGGCGACCCAACTCTGAATCCACCCCAGAGTGAAGAGGCTTTCGGAAAAGCAGGCAGAGGCTGAGGGACGAACATAACCCTCTCTGGGCCCGACCCCACTAGCCCTCACCCAAGGCACTGGGTCCTGAGCGGCTCATTTGGGGGGTTTCCGGGGAGGCCCGCCAGGCTCTGAGCCACGTTCCCCAGCACGGGGTCCGCTGCGTCACAGCGACACCGAGAAGCTGAGGCCAGAAAACGCACGTTTCCCGGGATGGAGAGAGACCGGGTGCCGTGAGCCCCACTTCCCTCCACGCGGCTGGGGAGAGGCTGGGCAGCCTGTGGGGCCCTGGGCCACTTGGTCCCCTCCTGGTCCCCTCGTGGATCATAAAAACAGAGTCATAGTTCCTCAATCGATCGATCGATCGATCATCAATCAGTCCATCCCCAGGCCTGAGCCAGGTGACAAGCTCAGGGCCCTTGAATGGACAGGAGGTTGGTCCCTTGAGGAAAGAGCCCGGTCTCCTGCCAATCATGTGCCCTGTCAGCCCTTCTCCCCGCCTCTGCACAGGCCCCGGGGCCCTTGTCGGGGCCGCTGATGGCTGCAGCCTAACAGAGCATACGGATGCTCTTGAATTCACGCTGATGAACAGACCATTGAATAGAGAAACGGATAAGTAGGGAGAAAAGGTAGCTTTTCTTTACAGACGGATTCCAATGAAGAGATGGAAAGAAGGAAGAAAAGAGATGAACAAAACAGACCCGGAGACACAGAAGCAAGGAACAGACTGATGTATCTCAGAGGGAGGGCGGGGCGGGTGGGAAGAGAGCAACCAAAGACCTTGGGTGCATGTGTGCATCACCCATAGGCACGGACGATCGGGTGGCGAAGGCCTGGGGGGGCAGGGGCGGGCTAGAAGGGTCAATGGGGAGGAAACGGGGGACACGTGTAATAAATTCAATAACATTTTTTTTAAAAAAGGAAGAAAATGGAAAATCTCTACGAGAAAATCCCAGTAGATAGGATCTGGTGGGTGTCAAGATGAGTGGGCAGCAAGTTAACGGGAATGCGCTGTTTGAACTACCTCCCCCACAGATAAAGATTTACTGATGGCAAAGGGGGAGACGGTGACTTCGCCATGGAGGAGCGGGGGCGCCGCCTGGTCCCCGTGGTCCAGGTGAGCATCCCCTATGAGAAGATGCAGCGTTGCCGTGTGCCCCTGACGTACGGCACCTCCCCTGAGGGCATCCTTCCCAGGAAAGCCGAGCCCTCATCTAATCAGGGAAAGCATCACCCGGATCCAACGGGGAACCGTGACACAGAGCCACCGGCCAGTGCCCCTCAAGAGGTGCCAGGTCTCAGGAGACAGGAGAGGCTGAGCAGGTGCCCCCGGTGAGAGGGGAGGAAGAAGACATAAGCATTAGCCTGGCTGGCATGGTTCAGGGGTTGAGCCTTGACCTATGAACCAGGAGGTCACGGTTCAATTCTTGGTCAGGGCATATGCCCGGGTTGCAGGTTTGATCCCCAGTGTGGGGCGTGCAGGAGGCAGCCGATCCATGATTCTCTGTCATCACTGATGTTTCTCTCTCTCTCCCTCTCCCTTTCTCTCTGAAATCAATAAAAAATATATTTTTTAAAAAATTAAATGCAGAAAAGACCTCAGTGGGAGAACTTGGACAGCTGCAGAGAAGTCTGTAGAGACCGACGTTGGTTTCTTTCCCGTGACAGAGGCGCTGTGGTTAGGGAAGGTGTTATCACGGGAGGACACTGGGCGAGGGGCCCCTGGGCGCTGTCCATGCTGCCCTGCAATGCTCCTGTCCGTCTGAAATGACCTCAAGACAGAGTCCTGCTTCTTAAGCTTCGCCGAGTCCATGTTGGTCACTGGCACAGGCCTTCTGAAGTAATACTGAGATCTAACTGGTGACAGGAGAGCCACCTCACATTGTTGCGAATCAGGGGCCCCATGAAGAAAAGGGAGCGTGTGGGGACAGTCAACACAAACCTCTCCTGTGGGGCTCAAGGCTTGTGTTCGGGGCCGGAGGGGAGCGTGAAACAGGCCTCCTTGATCCGTCCCCCGTCTCCGAGCAGGTGAGTCATTCCTTGTAGTTTCAAGTAGAAACCACCTTTTGCAGCCAATGCCTACCACACATTAAAAAAATAAATAAAAATGGGCTGAATCCATGCGAAGGGGCTGGGCGACGGGAAACAATACAATGTCAAATGCAAACCAGCCCACAGGGTCCAAGGGCCTCGGGCGGCTGTCAGACATAAATTTGCAGAAAGCAGTTCCCTAAATCTCCAAAGATGACGACGAAGGGAGAAAAGCTGGTGTCACAGATCCTGTCAACATTTCCAGAGCGGCAGGGGAGGGGCGCTTAATACGGATGCACAGCGTTCTTGGCATCGCTGGAAAACCAGTTTCTAACAGAAAATCACCCACGACTGGGAGCTACCTGCAAAATTTCACACCTGCGTGCTCGCAGTGGCCGGCACGTTCCCGACAGCGCCGCCTGCGTAACGAACGGGCTGCTAGGAAGACATGGACGCAGTTAGGTTTTGCCAGTTAGGTGCGGAGGAGTAATGCCCGTCGGATTCGAGCTGATACCTGGCTCCTTCCATTCAGCACTGACCCACTGAAGGGCCGTGACCTCCCTTCCTTCCTTCCTTCCTTCCTTCCTTCCTTCCTTCCTTCCTTCCTTCCCTCCCTCCCTCCCTCCCTCCCTTCTCCTCACTCGAGGATATGTTTCCATTGATTTTTAGAAAGAGTGGAAGAGAGAGGGAAAGACAGAGAGAGACATCGACGTGAGAGAAACACATCGATTGGTTGCCTCCTGCACGCACCTTGACCAGGGCCCGGGCCGGGGAGAAGCCTGCAACCGAGGTACATGCCCTTGACCAGAATTGAACCCGGGACCCTTTGGTCTGCAGGCCGACGCTCTATCCACTGAGCCACACCACCTAGGGCAGGAAGGCCGCGTTTCTAAGTAGGGGTGAAAGACCAGTGCCCAAGGCTCTGAGGCTGCCCAGCTGGAGGGAGGAACTCTGACTAACGCAGGACAAAACAAAAACAAAAACAAAAACCCAAGTGGCTGTGGCACCAGGCTACACGCTCCGGGGTTAGCACTAACCCGTTACCACAGCCCACACGGACCAAAGCTCATGCTTACTTCACTGACTCACAGACACACAGGCACACGTCTATTGTATGCACATGTCTGATGCTCAGATATTGATGATCGTGTACAAATCAATCAGCCAGAACAATAGATCCAGGTTGCTATGCAAGCACACCTCTCGGTGCTGTGGGGGCCCCAAAGACCTGGCAGATACGCCCTGTCATGCTGAGCACCCCAAAACTCTACACGGCGCCTTCTCTGGCTGTCGTGGGGGGGGGAGCCTCTGCATTTCAGACTTCCCATTTGGGCCCCTGAAACTGTATCGCCCACAAATATGTATTGAGTCGCTGTTACTTGCCAAACAGAGAGGGGCAGGGGTGGACGTGTGACCGGACGCGAAGCCAGAAGACCTGTCCTCTATCAGCCGCTCTGGTGTCGGCATTCAAACCTGGTGATGGCCATTCCCGCCTCGCCTCGCTCACGGGGACACTGGCGGGGACACACGGTCATCGCTTGAAGGGGAAGTGCGTGGACATGTTAAATCTGCTAAGGAAGTGCCCGTCACTGCTGAGTGCCGGGGGTGCGACAGAGAACCCTGCTTTCTGGACTCTCGCGGTGGGTGGAAGGATGGCCGTCTCCTCTCAGGGTTCAGATTCCGCGCTAAGTCGCAGGCGCACAGGGCTCTGGGAGGAGGGGACGCTGAGGCTGGATGCTGACAGCTGCTCTGGGCTCTGAGGCCGCGTCCCCTCTGTTCCCTCCCTCGTCCCTCCCCTCCGGGCTCGCTGATGGAGCCGGCTCACCACGGGAGAGCCTGGAGGACATGCCCCGTGGATGGCGCAGACACGATGCCGTGGGGAGATGGAGCGGGTGCCTCCGGGGTTGCGGTTCGGGGCTCAGTTGTCGGGCAGGATCGCTAGTATTTGCTTGCTCTGCGGCTGCTCCCCAGACAGGAATCAAAACACACCTCTGGGTCCCTCATCCACCCCCAGCTCCGGTTTCATCTTCCCCGCGCCCCGGCGCACTTCCCGGCTCTGGGTCCAAGTCAGAGTCCCTGTGAGACAGACACAGGCAGCTTCGTGGCTATTCTGGTCTCTGCCAGCGTTGCCAAGGCCCGTCCAGCCCGTCTCTGCTTCTGAAGTCGCTGGGAGGCCCATGCAGACGCAGAAAGCAGAGCCGCACCCCCAAAGGCAGCTGCGGGTGCCGGCTGGCCTCAGATGATGGGGGCCGGGGTGCAGGCCCGGGGGCCCTGGTTGAGCCGGAGACGATGCCGGTAAAGACACTCCGCTGTGCGTTCGCCTGTGCAGCCGAAGCGCCTTAAACTCTCCCGGAGTTGGAATGACGCCGTTTTCTAAATTCAAAAATATTTTTTCAATTGAATTTATTTTTTACGGGTTTGAAATTATGCACCTTGCTCAGTGGCTTTGGAGGGACGCGTCTGAATAACAGGAGGCGGCGGATTATGGAAATGTTCAAAAGTGGCACAGACCGGAGCAGAGCCGGAACCCGGCGGAGGCGTGTAAAAATCCTCATGTTTTATTCATCGTGGGAGCATTTTGGGGGCATTCACTGTGATCTGTAAAATGGCTGCGGTCAAGCATAATTTTATTAATAATTAATAATTACTGCAACGGTGCATTAAGGAATCCCTGTATGATTATTTTAATTACAGGATGTTTGGTGACCCCCAGAATTCTGTACCTGAGGCAAGCGGCTCACTGGCCTTCACCTCGTCCTGACCCCCACTCGACACGCCTGCCACCCCAGCAGGGACCCGAGGGCGTCTGAAGACATCCTGTGTCACTGCTCTGGGGTGCACCTGAAGGACGCCTGTTGGAGTGGGGTGACACCTCCCTTTCTCCAAAGGACACGCCGAGCTCTGCTTCGCCCCCAGAAAGGTACCCTGGTACCTGCTCTGGATCTAGACGGAGAGACTCGACAGTGCAGGCTCTGGTCACCAGGTTGCTGAAGCCAGCGCTCCTTAAGCTGTGGGACGTGGACACAGTGGAATACTACGCAGCCAGGAAAAAGAAGGGAGGCTCACCCTTGGTGACAGCAAGGATGGGCCTGGAGAGCACTGCACTAAGGGAAACAGCCAGTCAGAGGAAGGCGAGGCCCCGTGATTTCACGTTTTGTGGGATCACCAGGATGACATGGGACCTGGCAATTGAGGCAGGCCACCTTGGAGGGTCTGTTCCCCAAAAGAGAAGCCGAGGAAAGAGGGGATCCACACTCCTCTTCTCACCTGGGTGCTAGAGCGAGACAACGGTGGGAACGTGGGCTTCTGGAGGCGCCGAGGCCGGGAATGAGTGGGGGCAGGAGACAGGGCAGAGGCTGCGTGGACCACACCGCACCCACCGCACCTCCTCAGGTTACAACCCTGAACCACACTCATCAGCCGCCAGCTGATTAGGGCTCTTTGGGAATCTGCACTAGGGCCGGAGTGGACACCCAAAGGCAATTGGGTCCAAGAAATCACCCATGAAACATCCTCTTAAAAGAGCTATGCCAGGACAAACAGGAAGGAACCAAAGACGGAGGGCGGCCTCGCAGAACCCAGGGTGAGGCATACCAACCTCAGGCGCCCCCTCCCCTCTGAAACAGGGTGGGGTGCACAGAGAGGGAGTGGGGTCTCGAGCAGAGGGCTGAGGCTCTCCGTCCCGGGCCCTGGTTTTCCAGAGCAGCGAGTTTCAATTCCCCCCAGACGCCCCGAGGGCTTTTTCTGTCCATGAGAACCCGAGTGCCGGAGGAAACTCTTTCGACTCTTTCCCCCGAATGGTTACGACACTTTCCATCTGTGAGCTGTGGTTAGTTTCCCTTCCAGCGGCCGCAGCTCCCGGCTTTCGAATGTCTCTCTGCTGGTTGGCCTTTTTTTTCTTTCCCTTTCTGGTTCGATGGACGTCTGGGGTCTGTGTTCGCTTCTGCTTTTGTGAACAAGGTTCTGACTCGGAGCTCCGAGGGGCAGCCCTTGCACCAGTCGCCCAGGGCACGATGCCAATCGCCCGCTTCACGCTGTGAGAGGTGCCGAGGTATCCGGCCCGGTCTGCGTCCTCGTGCCTGGATTATCCTGGCAAATCCCACCCGGCACAGCAACAGGCACACACGCTGGGGTCTTCGGGTTTTCCAGCTGGACAGAACCTTCCAGATGACTAGCATCACGTGGGTTTCGGGTTCGACCACGGGACCCCATCGTGGCAGAAGCGGGACCAGGACCCCCCACTCCCTTCTCCTCTCGTACCTCCAAGTCTGGGGCTGTTTCGCCCGACCACGGGCTGGTGGGACCATGCCCTGCTCTCCTTCATAGGCCAGGGCCCAGGCGAGGATGGCGTGGCCGACGCAGGGGGTACTTTGTAAGTCAGCCTTTCCGCTGACACAGCGAGCGGGCAGGAGGCAGCTCCCCTCGCACCTACTCCCCAGAGCTCTGTCCTAGTTTTTATTTGAGATAAATATCTTCTCAGCCTATCTTTGATTGTACTACTTTTTTTTTTTTGGTAGGGACACACCTATAGAGAACTATTTCTCTGTTAAAAGAAAAAAAATAGCCCACCTGGGGTAGCTTCGAGCTTAAGCATCGACCCATGAACCAGGAGGTCACGGTTCCATTCCCGGTCAGGGCACAGTCCCGGGTTGTGGGCTCCATCCCCAGTGTGGGGCGTGCAGGAGGCAGCTGATCCATGATTCTCTCTTCATCATTGATGTATCCGTCTCTCTCCCCCTGTCCCTTTCTCTCTGAAATCAATAAAAATATATTTAAAAAAATTAACTCCCCCCAAAAAAATTAGTGTAGATGCACCTAGAAAGTTCGAGTTAACGTAGGCATTTCAGGGTGGAATATTATTTCCTCTCACATGTTTTGTTTTGGGGTGTGTGTGCGTGTGTTAAGCGGACAGGCTGATGTCTGCACTGTCGTGGGCCCAGCAAACACACACCCGAGTGTCCCCCGCTTATCACGCGTGTGCGAATTTGAATCCGGGGTCCGGGAGGGAGCCTCCGGGACCGGGGCTGTTGCTTTGACAAGCGCTAACCAGCTGGCCGGGCGACGAAAGCCAATGTTTTCACTCCCGGCCCCGGGAGAGCCCGGGAAGATAACTCCGCATCAGGTAGTCGCTTAAGTGGAACGTGTGGTGTAAGGTTACCCTGTCTTTTCCTCTTAGTGCCGGAGGGCAAAGAGCATTGTTCCTGCCGCCTCCGCCGGAAAGCAGGTTAAGAGGGCTGCCACCGAGCTGTCGAACTGTCCTGGGAGCTCCCGCTCAGCGCTTGCCGCCCTCTGACTCAGGGCCTGGCTGCCACTTCGGGCTGAGGAGCCGCTCAGAAAACTGCCATGTGGATGCCTGTGGGTGGGGGGAGTGGCACTGATGAATCATCGGAGGGGGAAAATGAAATACATCTTTGTTTCTCGGAGCCCAATATTACCCGGTGCCTGCGATGCGAATGCGTTAATTACAGAGACTTCAGGCGAAACCACAGCCTGCGGAGGGTAGGTGTGTGCGTGCGCGGCACATGAACAATACCTTCCGAGTAGGTGCCACCACGAATGCCACGCCGGGGATGTTAACGGAACTCAAGGACCACAATTTGCCGGCACCCCGCAGTGTGAGAGCAGGCCGTGTGTGACTCATGGGACACAATGTCACTGATCAAGACGACGCCATTTCCCCGCGGCACCTAAAACACACCCTGCGAAGAATACCTACCTCGCGCAACATTTCACTGAAATGCCTGTTGGGTGTTAGGCAGAAATGGAGTCCCTTTGAGTCTTCCTGTTCTTTTCTACAATTAAGCTTTTAAATATGGCTTGAGCCAGGCTGGACTGTTTTGGGGAGGTAGGGTGGCGTGAGGGTGAGGAGGTTGGGTTCTGGAGTCTAAGCTCCCTCAGGTCTGTGACCCTGGCAGAGTCCTGGACCTGTTTTCTGACTTGAAAATGGGAGTGAAGCTGTTTACTTGCTTTACGGATCCAATGAGATAATATGCGGGAGCTGTTCAGTCCAGAGCCTGACCCCTAGCAAGTGCTTGGTAAACACTGGCATTTCCAATATTCTTTTTCAGGTATACAGGAGGGAGGGAGATGGGGCATCTTTTAACAGAAGAAGGGCCAACATTTCTCCGTTTGCCTGCATTGCTATGCAGGGGAGTCTGACAGAGTATGGAGGCTTTGACAGGAAGAACTTGGAAATACTGGTGTATAATTTTATCCCTATACTAGAGGCCCGATGCAGGAAATCGTGCATGGGTAGGGTCCCTAGGCCTGGCTGGCAATCAGGGCCAGTCTGTGGGGCAACTGCTAAGGCGATCGGGGGGGCCCCCCACTGGCACCCGCCTTGGCTGGCCTGGGGCCTGCGGGCTGGGGGCGGCTCCTGCAGTAAGCATCTGTCCCCTGGTTGTCAGTGCATGTCATAGTGACTGGTCGTTCTACCATTCGGTCAATTTGCATATTAGGCTTTTATTATATAGGATAATTTCGCATTTTTGTTTTAACTTATTCCTCAGGGGCATATGTTGTTCTTACATTGTTGTGCTGCTCTGAGCAGTACCATTTTACATTTCCCCCTCTTTTCCATGTAGGCAATCAAATCGCGTGTGACACATACAAACTGCTGTAATGAATGTGTGAGTTAAAGAGTTGGTTGGACTTTCATGCAATGAATTCATCGTATTAGGGAAAAAAATAAAAAAGAAGTTGCAAGATCATCGGATCCAATTCATACTTTTACCAACAACACCACGAACGCTCAGAGAAGGGAAGAGACTTGCTCCCATTAGTGTGATTTTGCGGCAGAAGGAAGAAGAGGCCCAGAGTCCTGGTCTCCAGAGACCCGTGCCCTCGCCGGGTGCCTGGCAGTGTCTGAGCACGGCATACATACCAGCTGCGCGTTGCCAGGGTGCGGGAGTTTTGAGTCCAGGCCCTTCTAGCTGGTAACTGGGGTGACTGATAACTGCACATTCTGCTAACATCTTTACGAGGGTTATTGTGTGAAAGGCTCCTTTGTCCCTGTACTTGACTTCAGATGACGTGTGGGTGTTTGGATATGTGTGTCTGTCACCCCACGTGTGTCCCTCAAGCTGGACTCACACGAGGACAGAAGGGCGGGCCTTTGCACGGGTATCAGAGAGTCTTATTTCAAAGCGCCTGGCTGAAAATTCTGCTGGTAGGTTCACGCTTACGGGTTAAGGTGGAGTCTCACTGAGGAGCGTCTGACAGGTACCGACAGGGCTTAGAGAAGAACGCATTTCCCATGGGTCTGTTTGTCACCTCTGCTAGCTGTGACCACACCAAGCAAGGAATTGAGGAAGTGAAACGAATATATGTGAGTTACAGGGGCAGATGTTTCTAAAGATGGCACTTCTCCCAAAGAACAGATCCAGGGAACAGAATTCGAACACTGGACCACGGGCGAGTTCATCGGAGAGGGCCAGCACCCGGACCGGAGGGTTAATGGAGGCCTTGAGCATCACTGAGTTTGAAAGATTTAACTGAAGAGGGCCTGAGCGCACGGGGACCCTGGGTGGGCGTGGCCTTCCTCACTCACCATGTCCTGTGCAAGAACACAAACCATGTTCAGGAAACCCCGTTACCGTTGCCACGCGTAGCCACACATCGCATGTCGGGGATGCGAGGCACAAGACCCTGAGCAGATCAAGGTGGTCTCTCGTCTTGTTACGTCTCCCGAAAAGGCACTGAGATGCAAGTAACTAAATGGAGCCTTCAAAGGCTTATGGTCTCAAGACGCGTCGGAATTTATGGGCGGGGTCTCGGAGTAGGTTCAGCAGCGAACAGCGTCAGAGCCTAGGGGAGCCTTCTGCCGAGCTCTCTTCAACTCTCTCTGCCCGGGATGGACTCAATGGTCCAGGCAGTGGGTTGCCTTTAAGTGGGAGCATGAGGCAGAGGCAAAGACTGTTTCCTCCTATGCCTCTGCTTTGTTTTTTTGGTGTGTGTTTTTTTGTTTGTTTTTGTTTTTTATCTCAAAAGGAAAGCTTTCCTGGAAAAGCTAGACTTCTTATATTGGTCCATTTCTAGCTCTAAGGAAGGCAGCAAAGAGACCATCTGACAAGGAGACATGAAATGGCCATAAGGACTGGACCCGTTTCATTCCCCTGAGCTGGACCCAAACAAAGTCCGGGTGTTGCCCAGAAGAAAGTGAAGGGGCCCTGGTGTGGGGATGGAACTCGCCACGCTGCCTTTCTCAGCCTCCCTATGGGCCGGGTCAGAGGAAGGAGGGCCTCGCAGGGGCTGCAGGCAGAGGCAGGAAAGGTATCCTGGAGAGTTAACTGCCTGTGGTGACGGGTGCTTGCCATCGGACCAGATGACAGCGTCCTCCGGGAAGACAAACACAACCCGCCCGCCTTCCGCCCTTCCTCCGCCCTCTCCTTGAGGACAGGGTTCCCGAGGGCGGGTTGGGTTTCCCCATCCCCTTGCTAGCCATCCTGGGCAGGCATTTCACCTCGGACGCACAGCCCAAGCGTGCTCCTCTGCAGGGCTCGGCACCAAGGCCTCGACGGTGGACTTGGTTTTGGGGGAGAGAATGGACGCTCCCAGTGGTTTTGTGAGTTATGGGCCTTTTTACTGACGTTTATATAAAAAGGCCTGAGGACCGAGGTTTCAGAGTTGTCCCCCCCCCCCCGTGACTGCACTTAAAATATTACCTTATTGTTTTCTGCTTATATTACTGACATTAATTATTATATTATAATTATGTCGTATTAATTATTTAAAATTGGATAATGTTGAAAGAAAAATAAAAAAGTCATGCAGAGATAACTACCATGATTACTTTCATATTTTTATCCATTTTCTTTCCTAGACATTTATATTTCCATGTGGATGTATTTAAAAATGGGACTGAGTTATGTCCTATAAAGTCCTTTTAGTCTGGATTACTACTGAACATCATCTTGAGATAATTATCTCGGTTTAACAAAATATTCCTATCAAGCTTGATATTTAATGGACGATTTGAATTTCATTTTTTAAATGATCGTATTGAAAAATGTCTTTCCTAGTCCTTCTCATTGGTCTTAACTTTTCTTCTTTTTCTCCATTGGTTCTTGCCTGCTTATTCTTCTACAAAACAAATATTTTAAGACAGAATTCTGGTTTGCACAGAATCTGCTCAAATGCTGTCTTCTCTATCACAAACAGCCATCGAGTTCCGCACGCCAGACCCAGCGTGGCCGGGACGGCCTCACCGAGCGCTCCCGGGTCCGCGTGGTTACAGACATGCTCCTGGAAGCAGGGTTGAAGGAGGGTTCACACAGGCCTGTAGTTTGAGGTCGCCAAGGATGACGCTAGATCTGGACTGCCCTGGCATTCGGCCCTTCGCCCCTGTCATTCTGACATCTCTCTCCCGGCCCCCGGGGCTACAGTGCTGTCTAAACCAGGGTTTTTGTCCCTAAAACAGCCTGCGGAGCTGAAAGAATTACAGTACTGGGTCTAAATGGTCCGGAAGATGCCCCATGCATTTATGTGCGATAAAGACGGAGGCTCCTAGAATAGCCCGCTGGAAATTAGAGATGGCTGGTGACTAGCAGGTCATTGGGGGTGGGAGGGGGGTGGGGGCGTTAAATGCCCGGTCTTTTATACAGAATTTCTCTGAGCAGTCCCTACTTTACAGACGATCCCAGTCACACCTATGGGGGAACTGGAGTCGCCGCTTCTGCTCAGGCACGTTCAGAAGCACGGAGCGTGGGCCAGCCAGCTCTCACCTCGCGTTTCGCTTTTCGCTTTTCGTCCCCACAACACGGTCGAAAGCATCGCCGGGCTATTTTGCTGCAATAGCCACCACAGTGGCGCGGAAATGTAAACGTTTACCCGGAAGGTGGCTCACCAAAGCTGGAAGCAATCGAGTGTCTAAAAACCAAGGGTGGGGTTCAATAAGCGTCTGCTCACTCGGGGCAGACAATACCGGGCCATCCCTAAAAATGACGTAGAAAATAATCCTGAACATAAACGGAAACAAAACATGGAATTAAAACAACCAAAAAAAAAGAAACTGAATATGAAAAGAAAGAGGTAGATGCAAGTTCATCATTTCAGGTCACGGCCTCAGGAAAGGCTCCGGGTGAGCCCCGGATTCCCTCCGAGCGCATGTTTATTTTTTAAGTTTGACACGCGATGGGTCACCGTTCACAGGACCGAACGGTGGGTTACGGAGGCGTCGGACTGCCCTGCTTCCGGGACCTGCGGTCTCTAATGCATCTACACTGACCGTGAAGAGCTTCTTCTAAACAGGAAAAAAAAAAGTGATTTTAACAAGAAATGAACCTTAGCGCCTTTCCCCCCTTTACGTTTAATACCTGGCTGAGAGGGGTCAAGCCCCAAGAGTTCATTCAAAGACAGGAGCTTCCAGTCAATATTTACCCCCCTGCTCACCGGGGCGTGAGCTCACTGACAACTGTCAGGGGTTGGAGGGCAGGGGCCCGGAAGGGTCCTGCCTGCCTCGCAAAGGCGTCTTCTTGTGTGTGTGAACCCTGCCTGGCACACAGCCAGGCCCCAGCGGGTTTGTCCTCATTGGAGTCACCGACACCCGGGTGCAGACCAGGTCGCGCGCTGTCCCCAGAAGCTCCCCAAATGCCAGCCTGTCCCTTAGCTGCCTGCAAACCCAACCCCTCGCTCCCCGGACAGAGGCCACAGCTTCCCCTCTACAGTGACCCCCTGGGATTGCGGATCCCTGCCCGTGTTCCCCTAAGCTTTGTTTATATCCCTTCGAACAAAGGCTCAGAAAGCCACCCGGCAGGACGGTGTGTCCGGCGGGAGACTCGTCCCGGGAGCCCTGCGTTGAGTGTAATGGGACTCACTGCCACCGCCTGCACCCCCCGCCCCCCCTTCAAAACCCAACTGATTACAAGTTAAAGGTTACTGACCTAGAAAAACAAACGCGCCATGGTCCCTGCCTCCCGACTGACAGACGGGGTGCACTGGGAACAACTGTTTTTGTTTCTCGACATTTCCCCGGGCCTCGTCGGGAAGTGGGCTGTGTCCCTTGGGCCACTCAGGAGAGGGGATTACTGACAAGCTAGACCCGGCTATCAGCTTTCTTTTCTCTCCTGAACCACATGAAACCATTCCTCCCGTATCAGCGTTTCCAGCAGAAGCCTGTAGCGCCTGCCAGGGCACCAGAGACAGACTCCCCAGAGCTGACCCTGAGCCGTGTCCTCTCCCCACAGCACACTCCAGCCAAGGACACTGGCGGCTGCTGATTGTGAGGGGCGGCCGGCCGGCGGAGGCCAGGGCTGCCAGAAGGTTCTCTCTCTGGGCAGGAACCTGTGAGCCAATACCATCACCCCTCTCCTTGTCCTTTTTCTGTTGCATTAAAAAAATATATAAGAAATGAACCTTAGCGCCTTTTCCCCTTTATATACACTTCAGAGAAGAAGGGAGAGTGGGAGAGAGAGAGAAACATCCATGATGAGAGAGAATCATGGATCGGCTGCCTCCTGCACGCCCCCCACTGGGGATCGAGGCCCCAAGCCAGGCAGGTGCCCTGACCGGGAATTGAACTGTGACCTCCTGGTTCACAGATTGACGCTGAACCACAGAGCCATGCGGGCCGCGCTCCGCTGCCGTTTTCACGGTGAGGCTTTCTTAGCGAGCTGGGCCCCTTTGCCCTGCAGCAGCTTCTGAAGCTGGAAATCAGCCGGCTGCAGAAAGCAAGCTGGACTGGCATCATCATGGGCCGGTCCCAGGGAGAGGAACCGGAAGTTGCTTTGACTTGGTAGCCACTCCCAGCAGCCTCCATCGCCAGAGAAGCACAGTGCCCCCTGCTCTCTGCAGGCTGACCAGCCGCGTCTTAGATTTCCTTCACCTCCAGGCCTTTCTGCGGGAGTCCTCGGCCTCACAGGAAGACCAGCCTGGCCGGCGTGCTCAGTGGTTGAGCATCAGCCTATGAACCAGGAGGACCCGGTTCCATTCCCGGTCAGGGCACAGGCCCGGTGGGGGGCGTGCAGGAGGCAGCCGGTCCATGATTCTCTCTCATCATTGATGTCTCTCTCTCTCTCTCTCTCTCTCTGCCCCTTCATCTCTGAAATCAATAAAAAAAATTTTAAAAAAAAAAGATGAGAGAGAACCTCCTAACACTCCCACTAGCACTCAGAGATGCAGAGAACAGGACAGGCCTGGCCTTGGGCTCCCAGGCTGTGGAAACGGTCTGTTTTTAACGAGCAATGACATCATAAAGCATTTGCTGCCATGACATCATAAAACATTTGCTTCCATCACCCCAGCCGCTTGAGCTTGCGTCCTACTTGCTCAGATCTGCATAAAACTTAAGGCTTGCTGAAACCGGTGTGGCTCAGTGGATAGAGCGCCGGCTTGCGGACTGAGGGGTCCCAGGTTCGATTCCGGTCAAGGGCATGTACCTGGGTTGCGGGCACATCCCCAGTAGGAGATGTGCAGAAGGCAGCTGATCGATGTTTCTCTCTCATCGATGTTTCTAACTCTCTATCTCTCTCCCTTCCTCTCTGTTAAAAAATCAATAAAATATATTAAAAAAAAAATAAAACTTAAGGCTCGAGCAGGGACGTTTCTACGGTGGTGGAAACGGCCCCCGGGACGGGCTCCAACGACCGCATGGGGACCATCCTGTCACGGGGCCAAGCCCCCGTCTCCTCGGAATGCTCCGCTCTTGCCAGAGGGCCAGGGTGCTGTAAACGCTTTACAAACCTTACATTTTAACAATGCCGCCCAGCAAAAACAGCTCGCTCTTAATGGCCATCTGTATACAGTCTCTTTTTATTTAGGAAAATCTATTTTAAATTAAATATCATAAGCCCACGAGCCATGGCAAACAATATTTTCGACCATATGCTCTGAATTAATGCACCAAACATTGCAACCTCTATTTTCTTACTAGAACGTCGCCCCGCCCTGATGTGGGCACGGTGAACCCCGAGGCTGGGAGCGGAGGAATTTCCAATCAGGCTACCAAGGACAGGATCATGGCAAGGAACCAATAACCGGGGGGTCCCCCAAACCTGTCTTCTGAATGATCTCAGCACGGAGCCACTTCCCTTTGAGGAAGGAACTCCCCCTCACCCACTCTCCCCCTTGTCTAGAGACGTCATGGCGGAGTCCCAGCCACGCTGGCCACATGGTGGGCGACTTTGGAAAGTGGCTGGAATCCCTTTCATCTGTTCCTGCCACCCTGGTGGGTGATACGGTTTGGAAGCACATTCTTTTCATCAGGTGCTGGGCAGACATGGAAACTTGGTGTTAATGTCCTAGTGCCGGCTGCTCCACCCATGCCCTGGGCTGACATGCCTGCCCCCCACGCCTCCCACAGCTCCCCCATGCCTACTACTGCTCCTCCATGCCTACAGCTCCCCCACGCCTCCCACAGCTCCCCCACGCCTCCCACAGCTCCCCCACGCCTCCCACAGCTCCCCCATGCCTACTACTGCTCCTCCATGCCTACAGCTCCCCCACGCCTCCCACAGCTCCCCCACGCCTCCCACAGCTCCCCCACGCCTCCCACAGCTCCCCCCTGCCTCCTACAGCTCCCCTATGCCTCCTATAGCTCCTCCTACTGCTCCCTCATGCCTATAGCTCCCCCAGTGCCTTCTGCATCTCCCTCAAGAAGGACAAAGAACAGCCCAGCTACCCTGGGAGGCGAGACCCCTGGGGACCAAGCACTCAGTGAGCAGCACTTGACTAAGGGGAGGAATTGAGAGGATTCACCGGGGGCTGGTTTCATGGGCCTTTCAGATGCCTAACTCCTGGCATAAATACCGGGTCCTTCACTGATCACAGGACTCGCCCTCACTGGGCTGGCCCCTCTCCCACAGGGGTGGGGTTCTAGGAGATGGCTCAGGGTGTGGAGGAGCTGTCTGTGTGGAGACTTAACAGTCACCCTGAGCTTCGATTTTCTTTGTTCTTCCTTCCCATCCTCTCCCTCCAACAATGTCTTTCTTTTGTCCCTTTCTCCCACGTTTCCTTTCTTGCTTTCCTATTTTTTTGTCGCTGTCAAGGCAACCTTGAACATTACAATAGTTATTCTTAATGTCTAGGATTATTGGTGAGTGTGAATACCTAGGGGGATTCATTATTACTTTATACCTACTAAGTGCTCTCCAACCGACAAGTATCCCCGTCAGCGCTGACACCAGAGGCCTGGGCGTCATCACCCCGTTAGAGATGGGGATCGTGTGTTCTGAGGGAGGGTCCCGGGAAGGCCTGAGACGCCACCTGTCACAGCGTCGGTTCCGGACCCCTGCGTGTGCAGGGCCCTACGCCTTAACGGCGGTCACATCCCCCGTCTGGGCTCCTTTTGTGGTAAAATGAGCTTTATGGCTCCGTAACATTATTGGGTCTTTCCGGCCGGGCTGGCTATCCATCCGCGGATTTCTCCTTTATCACGCTCCCTGAGCTGTCCTCTGGGTTATAAATCTGCTCCTACGGCCACACCAGGGATGTGTTAGGAGGATGAGCTTTGGAGAAAGACAGGGCTGGGTCAGGCTCCAGGTCAGCATTCAATAGCGGGCCCCGAGTCTCACTTTCATTTCTCCTTGAACGGTGTGTGCATGTGCATGTGTGTGCGTGTGTGTGCGAGTTCCTTCTCTAAAGTTTTGCATGTGGGGTCTTCCAGCTCTGGTTAATTGTGCTGGGACTCTAAGCAGCTCCATGTGCGGTGGTGACTGTGGGGAGACTTTGACTCGGTTTTGTCTTTTTTTTTATTACGCCCTAATGTTCAACACTTAGAAAGTCAGCAGCCAGGGCACGCCCTGCTTGGATGCTGCTGATGTTCGTGAACAGGTGAGTGACTGGACTCGGGACACAGTTTCCTGCGGAAACCACATTCTGCACCCGAGTTGGCCCAGCTTTCCTGTGACTGCGCCTCAGCTGGGGGCTTGTGAAGGTGCAGACGGTGAAGGAGGTCTGGGGGGATCTGCACTGCTAAGTGGAAGGCCCACGGGGAGGGGCCACGGGCCACGGTTTGGGGGGTGGGGTTCCACACACCGGCCATCTACCACGTCAGATGCTGCCCCGCGAGGAAGTGCACGAGGCTCTATTTTGGGCAAAAAGTGATCCCGGCATACCACGTAGGGGAGCAACGCCTGGTGAGGAGACGTCAGATTCCCATCAGGGCTGCAGGGCATCCACGCCACAGCCCACGGCCCACAGTGGCACCTTCTCCCAAGATCCCTCTGGGCAACAAGAGCTTTCTAGCCAGGGATGCTGGGGAGGCTGGGATGGCGGACACCCCCCTCCCCGCAAGGCAGCTGTCCCCGAGACTGACTCATTGGTGACTCAACAGCCCAGGCCCTGTGCAGGGACGCAGGGTGGGACCCCCTTGGGGCTGTTGCACTCCAGAGCACCCCTGGGATCTGGCGGATGCGAGGCTCAGCTTTGCTCAGCATCATACCCTGCCCTCCTCTGCCATCCTCACCGCCTTAGCAGTCAAGCCCTGTGAGAACTGGGCATTGAGGCTTCAGTAACTCGCCTCCCCGAGAACGCCTGTCTCAGATGCGGCTCCGGCTCCCAGAGACCTGGACCTGGCCATGCCCTGTTTTCCCCTTGTCTAGCGCCCACCCAGCTCCCTGCAGGGAGCAGAGACTCAGTTAACTTTATTTTATTGTTTTTAAAATTACATTCTTATTGATTTCAGAGAGGAAGGGAGAGGGAGAGCGAGAGAGAGAAACATCAATGATGAGAGCAAATCATGGATCGGCTGCCTCCTGCACGCCTCCCACTGGGGATCTAGCCAGCAACCCGGGCCTGTGCCCTGAGCGGGAATCGAACCATGACCTCCTGGTTCATAGGTCGACGCTCTACCACTGAGCCACGCCGGCCGGGGCCATTCGGTCTGCTTTATCCACCCCTGTCTTCTCAGCACGAAGCCCAGGGCCGAGCGGGCGCTCAGGGAAGATGTGCTGAATAAGTGACAGATGAAGAATCTGGGTTTATAATCAGCTCCGCAGTCATGGCCGCTCAGTATGAACATCGGTTACAATCCACCCGTCGACCCGACCCCACAGAGGGGTCTGCTGGGCTGTATGGGGGACCTGCGTGCCCCCCGCTTCCCATGAAGCACACGTTTGCCTCCCTGATGTTTAGCCTTATGACACGCAAACCCGTAAGAAGCCGGGGGGCGGGGTGGGGATGTCAGATCGCGCCCCGCCTCACGCCCCCTTTGGTGTCTGATTACACAACGTCCTCGCGGAATATGATTCATGACATGCCGCCAGAGTCACGCTCTGACACTCTTTCCAGCCCAACACATATCTTAGGCTCCCCCCGCCCCCCGTCCCTTTCAACAAACAAGCTGTTGGGAACATGATTTCCAGGGCGACGCCTGTTGCCATAGGAATGACATTAAATGAAAAGAACAGAAAATATAGAGGGTGATAAACTGCATCCTTGGATGACACACTTGACTTGGGAGCCTGTGTTCCAATGAGGCTGACACGCCAGGGTTTTTATGAAAGACGAAATTAAAACGTAGCACTCTCCAGCTGTAACTGACAAGGGATTGTGCGGCGGGCTGTTAACACGCCGCTCCCCTCTATTTACTGTTTGTCACTTTGCTGGCCCCGGCAGAGGTCTCTCCCTGCTGTAAATCACACCATTAAATCTGCCAGGAGCAAGGGGGCCGCTGGGAAGGGGAGGCAGGGAGCGTGGTGTTGAATCTCGGTGTCGGAGACGTGCTGGGCCGGCTAGCGTGGCCTCCGAGGGGCCCTCCCGCGTGGAGCCGACGCTGCCCCAAGTGTCAGATGGCGGGTGTTTTAACCCTTGCAAAGAGAACATGACATCCACCCCAACCCCCAAAGCATGGGCCTTCCTTCCGTCCTGTTTCCGGTGGCTCTTAAGGGGGCTTTTGGGGAAGAGGCTCGGGAATGGGTTCCCAGCCCCGTGCTGGGCTGTGGTCTTCTGGGGCAAGACCTCCGCCGTCCAGGGTGTCCCGTGGACCCTGCCCCGTGGCCGGTGCCCAGCCTGGGCCGCTTCTGTCGTTTCCTTAGAGGTGAGCCTGGGTTTCCGGAGCCTCTCCCCATGCCAGCCGAGACCTGTTTGGTCTTGAGCCAGGGAACGGTACATCCTCCTGACACCCACAGCTGCTGACCACAGTGACCTGTGTCCACCTGGTGGCCGGACACGGCCCCCAGCAGCGGGTCCTGCCTCTCTGGCTCGCTGGTCTCAGAGGACCTGACCTCCTGACCTGACCTCCAGTCCTTCTTTCCAGGGGCTAGTGCCGTGGAGACACCCGTTAGGAGCTGGCCAGTCAGGGTGGGGCAAGCGTGGGGAGACACATCAAGATCTGAGAGGTGCCTGGCCGGCGTGGCTCAGTGGCTGAGCGCTGACCAATGAACCAGGAGGTGAGGGTTTGATTCCCAGTCAGGGCACAGGCCCGGGTTGCAGGCTCCATCCCCAGTGCGGGGCGTGCAGGAGGCAGCCGATCCATGATTCTCTCTCATCGTTAATGTTGTTCTCTCCCTCTCCCTTCCTCTCTGAAATCAATAAAAATATATTAAAAAAAAAAAAAAGATCTGAGTGGGAGCCACGGCTCCAGTGCAAGGAGCTGTGTGAGTGTTCAAGCTGTTAAAGCTCTGTGGACCGTGGCCTCCATCTGTTTAGAAAAAGGGGATGTTGGATTTCAACTGCCTCTGAGTTGCCTTCTCGCTCCAATTGTAAATAAAACGAAGGGACTCTGAGAGCCTAGACGGGGCATTTTGCTGCCTCTGGGAAAGGCCTGCCTATAGATCCAGCGTGCACCTCAGTCAGAGGCGAGACTCCGTGAAGAGCTAGCGGGGAGCGGGGCGTCCGCTCGGAGAAACGGAAAAGAAGGGAAAACACCACCTGCAGCGTCCAGCCGTGGAGTGGGAAGCCGGCACTCGATCACCGGTTTGGAGGGGGACAGGGTTTCCAGGGCTCATCAAATACGGCAGAGTTCCCTGAGCAGGCTCGACGGTGCTGTCTGCATTTACTGGTCTGTTTGTAAACACGGTGGGTGTTTTGGGTCAGAGTTCAAAGGTCAGACAGCTCTCGTCTGCGCACTCATGTGGCCTGTCTTTCTCCGGAAACCCCCTATGCCAAGAACCCGCCTCTAGGATGTTTGCGGACCTCCTTCCACGGAAACCAAGAAGCGGGCCAGGGCGCGTTTTGAAGGCGTGCGATTGTCGTGCTGGCCTGTTACTGTCGGAAGGCTGCGCACGCAGGCTCCAGGGCCAGCAGCCTGTACACTGAGTCTGCAGTAACCCTGTAACTACAGATCCGGGGGAGCTAACATTGCCTGTGCACGGGAAGAGCCTGGCCAGTGAACCCTGCCTTTCTTTCATGGACTCCCTGTTCCACACCAGCCCCCTCCCCCTCCCCCCTCGCCTTAGCACTGCTCGGAGATGCTCTTTTCAGATGCTCCTGTAAGAAGAGGCGGAGGGCAAGGTTCCGGGTTTACGTTTGGAGTTGGTCCCTAGGCCCTGGGTCTGGTTCTGCAGCTAATGCTGACTTGGTACTTTTTTCAATGGAGCTCATCAGTGCTGCTCAAGAGACCCGGTTCTAGAACCTGCCGCGGCTGAAGTTCATGGCCCCAGCATCGACTTGCTGTGTGACTTCAGGGGACTCATTTGACCTCTCTGAGCTTTATTTCTCTCATCTGTAAAGTAGCAGTTGCTCAGATTCGATGAAATGAAGCATGCTAACCCTAATTTATTACACTGTAGGGGTATAAAGAATCTTAAGTATTATTACTTAATTAGGGTCCCTCGGCCTGGCCTGCACCCTCTCACAATCTGGGACTCCTTGGGGGATGTCAGAGAGCCAGTTTTGGCCCGATCCCTGCAGGCCAGGTCAAGGGAACCCACTGGTGCATGAATCTGTGCACCAGGCCTCTAGTATGCATATAAGATCTTTGGTTAATCTCTTCCCGTTTTCCCCCGCTTCCCTCTGAGATTCATCAGTCTGTTCCATGTTTCCATGCCTGTGGTTTCCACTCCTGCGTTGAGCGTCTGCCCCTGGTGGTCAGTGCATGTCATAGCTACTGGATGGTTGGCGGGTCGCTTAGGATTTTATATACACAGTAGGTCCTTGGGTTATGTTGGAAATCCATTCCTACAGTGCGACATAACGCAATTTTCCCCGTAAGTCGGAACCCACCTACATAAGCACCTATGTCACTCACATGGAGCACATACATAGCAGTAATGAAGTGAAATAGAAAAAAAAATTTAAAGAAAGATAACAACTCCTGACCTTTACTTGTGGTAAATAAATAATGGAAAACATAAAGCACATATGTACATACGTCAAAATGACGGAACTTTTTTTTTTTATAAATAAATGGGAGATGGCGGAATAACCACAAAACGACGTATGTTGAGTCTGATGTAACCTGAGAAATGTCTGTATAGATATTATTATTCACTGTGACTCTAAAAATGTCACAAAATTTGACCTGTCCCACCTATAAAAAAGAAATAATATATATGCTGTCATTACCGTAAGACTGATATTAAATCAACTGTGATAACAGCACTATAAGCCATTTGAAATTTCTCAAGTAGAGCTAGAAAGTAGCGATTATCTTGATTTTTATCCTGTCCTGTGTCCCAAACCAAAAAGTCTTCAAGTGAGCTAGCAGGACAGCTTTGAAAAAGATCACCAGATTGCTTAAATTTTTTTTGAACGTATTTCAAAGGGTTAAGAATAAAAAATAAACTGCATCTAACACCCACAGCACTGTTCAGTTAACGAAAGCCTGGGCCTATGGCCTTTTCCCCTGCCAACTGTACACAGTTTTATGTCAAAAATGAAGTAGGATCTTGTATGTTAAGAATTGAAAGTGTTATTTGAGCTTAGGTCCCTGCAGTGGGAGAATACGGGGCACATGACATTTCCAATCCTCATGCAAATGAAAACTGTTAATATTCTCCCAAGCTCAAAATAACTCCATCAAGGAAGATGATCTAAGTCTATATCAAAGTATTGAGATATTTATTCAAAAGAGAGAGAGAGAGAGAGAGAGAGAGAGAGAGAGAGAGAGAGAGAGAGAGAACTGAGTGTGGCTAACAGCAAGCCACTCTCTGCCACAATCTCGAACAGCTGCTATGTTCATAAAGCTATCATTTTCAAGACATTTTGTGATTATCAGCCTCCCTTCCCACCAGGGAGGGCCTCTAGATGTTTTCTCCCCAAGTTGTCAATGATTCCTCCACCCTGATGGGCCGGGCCGATGTCACTGTTCACACACATCAGTGTTATGAATGCACGCCCTACCCTTCCTGCCCGTCTTGCCCCATCGTTCTGATGCTCCCTCCTGGAGTAGCACACCTCACAATACCTACTCGTCGTAGAGTACCTACAGGTGCTACCTTCAGACACCTTTTATGCTACTTCACAGGAACACTGGGACAAACCTACAAAGTAGATTTTAGTTACACTTCCAGTGAGGAACTGGGCACGAAGATGATACACCAAATGACCAAGGCCACATAATCTTCTATACTAATAACAGGGTAATATGCGAATTGGTCAGGACGCCATCACAGTAACAACCGGTCAGCGGGCTGCGTGCGCAGCAGGCGCGGGTGGGCGGGGACTTGCAGCATCGGGGATGGGGATGGGGATGGGGCCGCGGCGGGGCCTCCGCCGGGTGTCCGCAGGCCTCTCCCGGCTCCAGTCTACCTCTTTGGGGCAATCCACTGAGGAGCCCCGGAGGGGTGGGCAGGGCTTGCCTCTTTGGGTCAATGGATCGCAGGGCTCCTGCACTGTGACAGGGCACAGGCCAGACGGGGGGACACCCCCTGCCCCCGCCCCAAGTGCACAAATTTCATGCACCAGGCCACTAGTTCAGAATAAACAGAAATGGCAAATGACCCTCAAACTTTCGAGTTCCAAAGCATTTCTACTCTGCCTGGCTTCCTCCTGGCCTCGCTCTCATTTCTTTTTCGCTGCAAATTGCCTCTCCTCTCAACAGCTCCCTGCCTTCTGGTCAGCATCTTTTTCACCTGCCTCGAGTGAAACAGCTACCGAGAACCTTGCGCTTCAAACCTCCCTGGAGGCAACATGTCCTGCTGTTTCACAGGAAGCACGGCCAGGCATTCCTGCTGGCTCTCCCCTCGCCGCCTGCACGTGACTCCACTCTCCAGGCATCCGGACCGTTCCTGCTGTCAGAGTTAATAGCATTCAACGAGTTCATATCCTGTGCCTGGCACTCTGCCAAATGTTTTTCATGAATTACCTGGATTGATCCTGAACACCACTCTGTGGGGGCAGCCACCATTATCACCCCCATTTCACAGGTGGACAAACTGAGGCTTAAGGAGACCCAGCCTGTCAGGCGCAAGCTGATTTTGGAATTCAGGCCTTCCATCATCTTCAACGTGGCTGTTATTCACAGTTTTAATATTCTGCGTGGGGTGGGGGGTCATCACCAGGTGGAAGGATCATCCATGTCAGTGAGTCCGGCCCTGTGCTGGCGGTGCTAAACCCAGAGCAGTCTCTCGGCCTTGTTTTTCTGCCAAAGCACTTCGAACACGTGCTTCCCGATCAGGTCTGCTGTTGACACATGCAAGCGAATGCTCAAATTTGTGCAAAATGCTTTTTATGGAAAACTGTTTTCTGTCAGGTATAATCTTTGATAATTCGCAGTGGAGTGCTGAAACTGGATCGGCACATCACCTGTGCTTATTTTCTGTTCCCAGGCAATTCTGAAAGGGGTGTAAAATGTCTTTTATTTTTTTTTAATGTTAATCTTCAAAATTCTTCTGGGGCATATAATCCTGAAGTCAGCTTAACTGCAACCAATACCGAATTTTTTTTTTAAGCAAACAAAAACAACCAGAAAAAGAAAATTGATTTACCAGTAGGAGGAAATCCCTTTCTGCTGATCTCTTTTATATATAAGCATTTTTTTCTTGATATTTTGCTTTCAGTCACATGAAGTTTTAAGAGCAAAATTTTGAAGGGATGGACGTTTGCCCCACAACATGAGAAAATTAGGGGAGTCCTGCCCATCTTTACACTCTGCAATGTCATGTGAAGTGTGTTGTATTTTCAGGGCATGTGCTTAAAGAAGGCACCCACAGGGCCACGCTCAAAAGTATGTCTAAATATCAGAGAAAACCTAAAGACTTAATTTCTTTAAAAAAGAAATAAAAAGGAAAGGAAGCTGTCAAATGAGCACATGAATAAACCAGCTTTCAAGCGATCACATCTTAACGAGGTCCTGAGAGCTGGGTGGCTCCTGGCATCAACAGGCCACAGGTATTCTCACGGATTTGAACCAGCCCCGTGATACAATGTGGTATTTTGGGCGCTTTTGGTTTTGCCTTCTTGGTGCTGAGGATGTGAACTCTATGAGATCTATAACTCAGGTGTCTCTGTTACCTGTATTCTTCATCAAGTTTGATTTAAAAGCAAACAGAAGCCTTGACAATAGCCACTTAAGGAATCACCCATGGCTGTTTTGCTTCAAGACTGACCCAGAATCTAGACCGACATGTCAAGATTTGTATTCCTTTATTGTTTAACTAGAGGACCAGTGCACGAAATTCGTGCACTCCGGGGGGGGGGGGGAACGATCCCTCAGCCTGGCCTGCGCCCTCTCACGGTCCGGGAGCTCTCGGGGGATGTCCAACTTCCATAGAGGCGGGAGAGGCTCCCGCCACCACCGCTGTGCTAACCAGCCAGGAGCCCAGCTTCTGGCTGAGCAGCGCTACCCCTGTGGGAGCATACTGACCACCAGGGGGCAGCTCCTGTGTTGAGCCTCTGCCCCCTGGTGGTCAGTACGCATCATAGCAACCGGTAGTTGTGCCATTCAGTCAATTTGCATATTAGCCTTTTATTATATAGGATGTTCTGACTTAAGCAGAATTAGGGAAAGGTGGACTGACAGCTGTTCTGAAACACGCCAAAGGAGAAGAATACCAAGCAGGGATTTCTTTCTTTCTTTCTTTCTTTTTTTCCCCCTTTGGTCAGAAAAACTTCCCCTATCAGAAAAGGACGCCACACCAGTTACCCCACACATGGCACTTCCTCTGCTCACAGCTTCTGACAGCGGGAGCCCTTCCCCACCGCTCCCGGCGCCACGCCTCCCCATGTGGGCCAGATCTGCAGAAACATGGGAAGGTCTCGATCTAATAATTTAATGCTTCACGTTTCTCACTGGCTAGGAATCCCGTGGGACTTACACATCTCACGGGCAAGGTTTTAATGGACAGACCAAATGGGGCGGCACAGCGAGGAGGCCAGAAGGATCCAGATGTGAGTGAAAATAAAAATGCATGTAAATAAACGTCCTCACTTGGTGTGCGTCTATAGCTGTTGACTTATATCTGTGACAAGGTCTCCATAACAACCATGCTTCTTTCAAACTTTCAAAATAGACATTGTATCCAAAATGTCTTTCATTTCTTTCTCTTCTTTTTCTTTTTTTAAAATATATTTTTTATTGATTTCAGTGAGGAAAGGAGAAGGAGAGAGAGAAACATCAATGGTGAGAGAGAATCATCGATCAGCTGGCCCTCTACTGGGGATGAAGCCCACAACCTGGGCCTGTGCCCTTGACTGGAATCGAACCTGGGACCCTTCAGGCCGCAGGCCGACTGAGCCAAACCGGCCAGGGCCAAAGTGCCTTTCAACACAGACATTGCCGAAGGGCGGCCGGCCAGTGGAAACCTTAATGGAGTGACACTTCCTCTGTTGAAGTAACTAGAAGGGAGGACGGGGGAGTGCGGGCGCGGGGCGGGGGGGGGATTGCCCGATGGCCTGGCACAGGTTTCTTGCTGACATGACCCAGGAGTAGCGATGTGAGAAGGCAGGGTCGGGGGAGCTCCCGCGGAAGGCCGCCTGCCTCCTGCGCAGGCTCTCGGGCGGCCTCAGCGGGGCCGCGGGTGCTGTGGCCCGGGAAGGGCTGGAAGGCCCCTGACATCGCGCCTCCTCTGTGTCTAATTGGCGGATCCGTCAGTTGCCGGTGGCGGCTTTAGAGGTTACGGAGCAGGCGCAGGCTGAGCTGGAGGGGAGGCCGGTGTGAGGCCGTTAAACACCCCCCGGTCCCTGTCCCGGGCCTGTCATCCCACCGACCAATTTCCTGGAAAGTAAGTAACTGGGAGCGAGTGACAGAAACGCGATTCCCACTGCGTCCCTGTGTGTGTGTTTCAAACACACGTGTGCCACGTCTACGGTGATCGACCACCAAGAGCTCTTCATTTCTTTGTCTCCTCTTTGGGGCTTAAAACTCTGAGGCGACTGTGCCTGCGGTGACACACTGGAAAAGGCTCCTGCCAGGAACGCTGCAGGGAAGGTCGGGAAGCATTCCCGGTGGGAGGAGGTTTGCGGCAGAGGAGGCACTTCTGATCCGAATGACTGGAGAAGTCTTTAAATCCAGGGTTCACGCCAGCGTTTCGCTGGATTAATTATTCTAGAAGTACCTGGTTTTCCTCCTACCTCCCATTACCTATTACGTTTCTACGAAAACACACATAACATATTAAAATATTCATGATAGAAAGCCCACTTAACAAGTGTGTATCGGCATCTACGACGTGTTTGGGATTGCTTGGAGAGTGAGAGTTACCATATGAAGAACAGAAACAGTCTGACTTGCCCTCTGATTTTGAGGCATCTGTACGCTTACAATTAATTAGAAATGAGTACGGAACAGCATGGCATCAATGACCAAAGTGAACCAAATGTTCATGTGATGGCAATGCTCTGAGAGTCAGATGTACAGACTAGACCAGTGACGGCGAACCTATGACACGTGTGTCAGAGGTGACACGCGAACTCATTTTTTTTGGTTGATTTTTCTTTGCTAAATGGCATTTAAATATATAAAATAAATATCAAAAATATGTCTTTGTTTTACTATGGTTGCAAATATCAAAAAATTTCTATATGTGACACGGCACCAGAGTTAAGTTAGGGTTTTTCAAAATGCTGACACGCCGAGCTTAAAAGGTTTGCCATCACTGGACTAGATGATGCTGGCAAACTTTTTAAAAAAATATATATTTGTATTGATTTCAGGGAGGAAGGGAGAGGGAGAGAGAGAGAGAAACATCAATGATGAGAGAGAATCATGGATCGGCTGCCTCCTGCACACCCCCTAC
Source organism: Myotis nattereri (assembly GCF_964212035.1). Lineage (NCBI taxonomy): Eukaryota > Metazoa > Chordata > Mammalia > Chiroptera > Vespertilionidae > Myotis > Myotis nattereri. The sequence goes on from NC_138090.1 coordinate 3,530,164, forward strand.
TGGGGATCGAGCCTGCAACCCAGGCATGTGTCCTTGACCTGAATCGAACCTGGGACCCTTCAGTCCGCAGGCCGACGTTCTATCCACTGAGTCAAACCGGCTAGGGCCTGGCAAGCTCTTTTAGGGGCCAAAGGGCTCCCCAGGAGCCAGGAGGGATGTCTTTAGAAAGAGCGCACGAGGCGAAGAGGAGTGAGGGCCCCTGCCAGGGTGAATGACCTGAGCACGGGGGTCCCTGCGGTCTCCTGTCTGTCAGCAAAGGGAGCACGTTTCTTTCCTTTTACAACATTTTCATCGAATTGATCGGGGTGACGTCGGTCAGTGAGATTATATGGGTTTCAGGGGTACAACTCTGTACACATCATCTGCACACTGTACTGTGTGTTCACCACCCAGACTCAGGTCTCCTTCCATCACCACCGACCCCCCTTCTCCCCTCTTCCATCTCCCTCCCTTCTCCTTGGTAATCGCCATGCTGCTCTCTATTAGTATTTTTATTTTTTTTAATTTGCTTAATTCTTTCACCTCTTCACCCAGCACCCCAACACCAAGCTTGAGAACAAATCAGGCACTGTGGCCTTTTCATCATGGAATGAAAAAAATAAACTAATAAAGGTGGTTGGTGTATTTCTCTCATCGGCAGGGCTGCCTTCTGTTGTAAATCTTGGTGAGATTGAGGGTGGGGAAGTGTGTGACTTGGAGGCCGGTAAGTCTGCTGTAAAATAACTCCTCAAAGGACCGAAGGGAGAGGACGCAGAAATCTGAGGTCGGCCGGGGTTCCCTAGAGGGTGCCTTGTTCGCCTCCTGTGCTCAAACTAAAGGCCAAATGAAGACGGGACAGTGTGTCCAGTAGAAATAAATGGGAACCAGCTAAAGTCACGCCAGGGGATAAAGATCTGAATCCTGGCCCTGGCCGGTGTGGTTCAGTGGATAGAGCGTTGGCCTGCAGACCAAAGGGCCCCAGGTTCAATTCCAGTCAAGGGCACGTACCATGGTTACAGGCTCCTCCCCCGCCTGGGCTCAGGGTGCGTGCAGGAGGCAACCAATCGATGTGTTTCTCAAACGTGGATGTTTCTCTCTGTCCTTCCCTCTCTCTTCCACTCTCTCTAAAAGATCAATGGAAAAATATCCTCGGGTGAGAATTAAAAAAAAAAAATCTGAATCCTGCAGAGAGAGTGGGGGGCCTGTAATTAATCCACCCTTTCCCTTCCCTCCCCCGCAGTTCACACCACTCGTCTAAAAGAAAGGCCAAGGAGAGAGAAGACAAGAAGGAGATGTGAGCCTTCTCGGCTGTTAGCAGGGGACCAGCGCTGGCCTGGCGGGATCGCAGGAGCAGAGCTGGAGGTTGTGAGAAAGAGCACAAGGTTTACGAGGCTTTTTCCTCTGAAAAATAAATGTCCATCTACAACTGCAGAGCTTGGGGCTGAGAGCTCCCGGCCGGCCGCGGGGCGGTATCCAGGGTGCAGGCCTCCCTGTAGCCCAGGGGTGGGCAAACTTTTTGACCCGAGGGCCACAATGGGTTCTTAAACTGGACCGGAGGCCGGAACAAAAGCATGGATGGAGTGTTTGTGTGAACTAATATAAATTCAAAGTAAACATCATTACATAAAAGGGTACGGTCTTTTTTTTCAATAGTTTTATTCATTTCAAACGGGCCGGATCTGGCCCGCGGGCCGTAGTTTGCCCACGGCTGCTGTAGCCCCCACCCCCGCCTGGAGCTCCTGCGTGGCTCGCTCATTGCGGGGCGGCTGTGAGGGAGCATCACCTATCACGGGTCGGAAGGCATGGACGTAGGATTTCTTAAACCACCTCTGCACCGACGGGAGCTACTGGATTTGGGGGGGTGTCTGCTTGGCCTGTCCATTGACTCTGAGATCTAAAGGAGAGAGGAGGAGGGAGCACGTCTTCCTGAAGAAAAGAAGGGAATGGGAGTTTCGCAGCCAATGCTCACTGAACTGGACCGAAGCAGCCCTCAGCAAACTCAGTGAAGAGCCGAAGTCGCCTACCCTGGGAGAGGAACAACCCCAACACAGTACCTCCCGTCAAAAATAAAGATCGCAACTTACACATTGCTCAGCTAACAGCAGGAGCCTGCAGAACCCCACTGAGTTATAACAACAAGCACCGCGGAGAGGCCCTAGAACGGAAGGCGAGTTTAGAAGCCAGCCTTTAACCAGAGATTTGGAGCCACAATTTCCAACTCAAAGCACACAAATCAGCACATTTTAAAAAGTACAATCTCAGTACGACTTTGAAAGATATATTCTGCACCCAGGCCTATCTGTTTATTGAATGCCTACTATGTGCCGGGTACCACCGTGAGAAACGGATTCCAGCACCACCTCATTTCCTGTTGTTCACTTCCTCCTCCCTGGAGGGAGAAACTGTTATCCCCATTGTAGAGACGGGGTGCTGAGGAAAGCAGGTGGATGCGGTGCAGGTAACCACAGAGCAGGGGACAGCACAGCCCAGGCTACCCGGCTCTGTACTGGGTACTGTTCACCGCCTCAGGGTCCTGCCCGGCTTCCTGATTCTGGTTTAGGGCAGAAAAAAGTAATCAAAGTCAAGGAACAAGAAAAAATAATGAAAATCTCAGAGAATATGCTTGTGGTAAAAATTAACAAAACACCAACAAACAACAACTTTAGGGAATGTTTTTTCCCAAATGATGGTGAAATGCTGATAAGACTGCACGCGAGCCTATCTGAACGCTCTGGGAAGGACTCCTGTGCCATCCGCTCCACCGCGGAACCCGATGAAGGCACGGAAATGTGTCCATCGCCAACGATAGCGACGCGCTGCGGCTGGGGAAGGAGCTGGGCTAGAAAAACGAATTTCACGTAATAGATTTTCCAAAAACAAATTTTAAATGCATTTGTGGTGAATTTATATATATATATATATATATATATATATATATATATATATCTTTCTCATTGTCTCTGGTGTGCTGATAAACCAGCTCTCAAATAATAAATAAGTAAATAAATAACCAAAAGCGCTGATTTGTCACATTTGCTACCGAACGTGGTATAAAAACTCTTCTTATGACTACTTTTAAGACACCAGCAGTTTAATTATCAGCTATTACAATTTCTGAACATTTCTGAGACTCCATATGTGCATACTACTACCAGTCGTAAGTACTCCAGTCTCCATATATTCAGTGTGAAGTATGAATGTGAGCTTTTTCTCTAGCAGCTAACTTATTCTAGTGCCATGCATGCTTTATATCTTATATGCCTCTGGCGTGGGTTGCTGCTTCTAGGGTATACTGCCTGCTTGCATTTATTAGGGTCTGCTTCTAGAGTTTCTTTTTTCTTTATATATATATCTCCATCTGTTCTTCTGCCAGCCCCAGTCTGTATGTTTGGCCTTTTAATCTAAGCTCTTTAAGGACAGTGATTGTGTGTTTTATCAACGCATCCCCTGGCCAAGAGCGGTCTCCCATGTGGTATTTTACTTCCTGGCAAGACGGGGTCCTTCGAGGAAGCCCAGACGCTCTGCAGCATGAGCCACGTGCTCGCTGGGCCCAGACCCGGAACAGAAGTCTCCGGACACCGGCACTGTCACCTCCTGCCGTGTCACACGTGGCTTTACCACTTCAGGGTTTGACAGGGAGATGTGTTCATGCCCACGGTTGGTTCCCGGGCTCGTGCGCCTGGCCTCCTCCGGAGGCTGCGGGAGGCTGGAGGATCCGTGTGGGGCTGGGCTCAGCCAGGAGAGCCTGATGGACCGGCCTCGCCCTCCTGCAGTCCCACCTGCCAGGAGGCCGGGCCTGGATGTCTCCCATGACGGCAACGACGTTTAAGAGGGCACGTCTCATACCTGCGATCGCTCCTCAAGCCTCCCTCTACCCTGCCCGCGGCACGTCCCACCGACTAGAGTGCGTCATAGGCCAAGCTGTGTTCACGTGAGAGGAGGCTACAGAGGCCGAGGGTCCTGGGACTTGAGGCTCCTTGATTCATTCATTGGAGGGGGCGTTCGCATGTCAATCCGTAGCAATGATTCCTTCTTCTTTTCTGATGTAACCTGGTCACATGGTTGGCCTCCATGTACATGGAGGACGCATCCAACGAGCCGATTATGAATGTTATGTCTGTAGGGGAGGCAGTGCTTCTGTTCCTGGCACACGCCTTTATGTCCATGTGTTATTCAGACCCCAGTCCCCAGAGGACCGGAGACTGCGCGCCATGGACAGCAGACACACACCTACGCACCAGGAACGCTCAAAAGCCTCGGGGCTAACTTTGTTGTTTTAATTAGATGCTACATTTAATGTGGAGCTTCCTGGGAACCAAGGCAAAAAGGGAGAAAGGTGAGAGGGCGCGTGCTCTTCCTCCCTTTCCGTGAGAAGGCACCTTGCTTTTAGGGCTGATGGTTCTTCTCGCTTCCGACACCTAGGGCGTCACAGAGAGCCACACAAGCCCCCTCCCCCTCCTCCCCCACCCCCTAGAGCTCTGGTCCTTCCTGCCCCCTCACTCTGGGAGGCTCCACGCCAGAAACCTTCCCTGACCACAAGGTCAAAATCAGTGTCTCTCCCTCCCCTCCTCCCTGCTATCATTCACCGGCTTTATTTCTCCTTATGGCTGTCGTCACCAGCCAACATCCACGCATCAAGTACTGACTATGCACTGGATGGAGAGGTACCATCTGTTTTGTTGACCCTCGGGTTTATGACTTTTTTTTTTTACCTTTTTAATATATTTTTATTGATTTCAGAGAGGAAGGGAGAGAAAGATAGAAACATCAATGATGAGAGAGAATCATTGATCGGCTGCCTCCTGCACACCCCGCACTGGGGATGGAGCCTGCAACCCGGGCATGTGCCCTGACCGGAATCGAACTGTGACCTCCTGGTTCATAGGTTGATGCTCAACCACTGAGCCATGCCAGCTGGAATTTTTTATTTTATTTTTAAATTAAATTCGTTGGAGTGACATTTGTCAACACGAACATATAGGTTTCAGGTGTGGGTTTCTATGTTACGAGAGCTGTATGTTGCACCGTGTGCCCACCATCTAAAGTCAGATCTCTTCCTGTCACCTCAAATTTGGACCCCCTCCTCCCCGTACCCCCCACTCCCTTCCCTCTGGCAATCACCACATGGCTGTTTGTGTTCATGAGCTTCAGTTTTATATCCCACATGAGTGAGATCTTATGGCTCTTAGCTTTTTCTGACCGACTTATTTCATGTAGCATCATGTTCTCACGGTCCATCCATGAGCTTGAAAATGGCGCTATTCCTTCCTTTCTTATGGCTGAGTAGTATTTCCCTGTACCACACCTCCATCCATCCTCTATGGCAGGAGTAGTATTCCATTGTACCACACCTTCTCCATCCATCCTCTATGGCAGGAGTAGTATTCCCTGTCCACACCTCCTCCATCCATCCTCTATGGCAGGAGTAGTATTCCCTGTCCACACCTCCTCCATCCATCCTCTATGGCAGGAGTAGTATTCCCTGTACCACACCTCCTCCATCCATCCTCTGTCACAGGAGTAGTATTCCATTGTCCACACCTTCTTCATCCATCCTCTGCCTCAGGAGTAGTATTCCCTGTACCACACCTCCTTCATCCATCCTCTGTCGCAGGACACTGGTTGTTTCCTTGTGGCTGATGACTCCATGAAGGCACTCCACGCGTGACATTTAGAACAAGGTAAGAGCCCACGTGTCTTGTGCACGGAGTAGCTGCTGTGCAGGCTGGGTCGCTGTGAGGACGGGCACAGGTAGGTAAGAGAGGGATCGTGTTTCAAGGAGACACGGACCCAGGCCCAGCTCTGCCCGCTCCAGCTGTGACTTTTGTAACTTCAGTCCTCAGTTTCCTCAGAGGGGAAGAGGGGATCACGACGGGGCCGCTCACAACGTGACCACGAAGGTCAGGTAACGTAACATGAAAAGCGTGAGGGCGGGCACACGGCGTGGACTTTGTCTTTCGTGCACATGTATGTGAGGGAGGCAGGAGCTGACAAAAGAGGGGCCTCGCTTGCTTTTTTTTCGGAAGGCCATTTCTTGGACGACCGCAGGGATGTCTATTTCCCTGACCCCCACTAATGAATGAGATCGGGGGCTGGGGCTGGGGGAGCTGACGGGGTTCCCTGCTTCTTCCAAGCCTCTTCTCAGCCTGACAGAAAAAAAAAGGTCCCCTGCCAATTTTATGATGGCAGTGTCAAAAGTCTCCTACCCAAATCGCAGTAAATATTCTAATGAAGTCTGGAAAGGGAGCCATTTGCAATGGCTTGGGGCAGAGTATTAAGATAGCCTGTTTCTAGTTAGTCGGTCATTAGCGAGATCTAACATGCACGGGAATGGCTTCCTGTCCCAAGTGCTTTAAAACCGAGTTTAGGAAACCCTGTTTCCTGCCGGCTCATTTGGACAACAATGTACCCGGGGTGAGGCTGTTCCGATGGCCAAGGGGTTGCCTCCTCAGCTCCAATGCGGTTCAGTGGCAGCCGCCTCGACCAGGGCGAGGGGACTTGGCATCTCGGGGGCCTGGCAGTATGCAGACAGAGAGAAAGACATCTGGACCGGGCACTGGGGGACCGGGGGTGGGGTGGGGGGGGGGGCGGTCCTTTGCTTCTGTTTTAAGTGCATCGGGACCGAGTGATTCATGCACGAGGGGAACCAAAAGCAGAGGAGAACGGTCCAGCCGGGAGCCCGGACGCCTGAGTCCAGGTTCAGACTGATGGGCTGATGGGTGGAGGAAGGCCTGGTGTGGGAGGGGCGGGGAAGCCGGTGGGAGAGGGGCTTCGGCTGCCTGATGTGATGTGTCCTGCATTAAAATGGGATTTTCCAAAACAAGGAAGTCCCATTAGGGCTTCAATTAGGGTGCAGATGAAAGTCCCAGCTAATCAAAGCCATTTGCTTCTGTTGTGCACGGATGGGGGTCACCACTGTCCTGGGAGGCAGGAAGTGGGTGGGTCCAGGAGACCCCGCATCTCCCCTCCCCCAGGAGACACCCCCTTACCAGCTGCCCAAGTCGCAGAGGGAAATCCTTAGCCCCTAACCCACCATTTGCTCCACCCCACAGAGGCCCAAGGCACCCCCACCTCTGGGTGCCCTGCCATAGGCTGAGAGGGCATGGCTGGCCATAAGCACTTCACTCACACTTCCTTCCTTTTTTTTTTTTTTTTTAAAAAAATATGCTTTTCTTGATTTTCAGAGAGAGAGGAAAAGAGAGGGAGAGCGAGATAGAGACACTGATGAGAGAGAAACATCACTGATCGGCTGCCTCCTGCATGCCCTCAGTTGGGGATCGAGCGCGTAACCCAGGCATGTACCCTGACTGGGAATCGAACCTGTGACCTCCTGGTGTATAGGTCGGCGCTCAACCACTGAGGCACACTAGCCAGGCTACACACACTTTCCTAACAAACAGTCAGAACAACAGTGACAGTTTCTATTAATACCCCTGTTTTTCATGTTGGGGCCTGGCTTCATCCGCACGCTTGCCAGAGCCTGATTCCGGGCAGAGTGCGTCCCCTGCCTTGGGCGTGGCCATGTCCTGATTTTGGACAGTGACATGCAGTCGGAGGTGCCAGCGCCAGTTCTGAGCATGCGTTTCCTCCTCCTCCTGCATTTCTGCTGGTAGAAGAAGCAGTTAGACAGACATGCTTAGAGCAGGAGCCACAGGCCAGGTAAGGCCGGTCACCAGGGTGAAAAGCCCCTGGTTCTTGGCAAGGAACAACTGTAGGGGGTCTTTGCCCCCGGGGTGACCTTTCCTCCCCTAGCGTATCATGGGTCATGAGGTTCCGACCCCTTACCTTTCCTATCACTGGGTATGCATCTCAGCACCTCACCTGGCATATCACTCGTCATGTGGTAGAGCCCTCAGAGGAGGAGCAAGGGGGCTGGAGAAGAGCCTCATACAACCCCCCACAAGCCTAGCATGACCAACCCCTGAAGCATGAAGTCCCAGAGGTGACATCTCAGCCTCAGTTGTGTTTCAGCTCCAGGCCCAGAAGAGCAGCAAGGCCAGGCGGGCGATGCCATGGCTGACCTCAGGACCAGATGCCATGACTAACGACCCCCTACCTTAGCGCCGACCAATGAACAGAGACCACAGCCCTGAAAGCACACACCTGGAACGCTGATGAATATCCCTGAGACGTCAGGTAAAAACCCTCAAGGGGGAGGGCCCAGCACCTGCTCTCTCTCTCTTGCGCACACCCATGCCTTGCCCCTTCTTCCTCCCCCAGGCACATTACCTCTGCGTTTCTTTCTCCCAAGCTCCAAGTGCCCTGCTTTCGCCTCTGTAACTGGTTTCCTGAGCCCACGCAGCCCCGCTGGCTCACTTCTTTCCTACCTCTGTGACTTTTTAAATAAACTCCCTTCTTCTATTTGAGTTCCTTGGCCCTGAATTCTTTCGTTGCCGAGGTTGTTGAACTGAGGCCCCAGAACATTCTGGTGTTATTTGCCACTGATATTGGCACCACCTTAGGAAGAACCGGCTGGGCTGTGGGTCCTAGGAGGATGGTAAGAGACACATACAAGTAGCAGAGCCACCCCTACTAGCCCAGACAGCAGTGAGAATCAACACCCCCACAGCTAACCCTCAGACACCCGAGAATAAGTACTTGCTGTTGAAGACCCTGATTTCAGGGGTAGTTTGTCACAGCACGATAGCTAACTGATACATCTCAGGTTTACACACACAGACGGTATGACTCAGAGTTCTACACAGTGATGTTCTCAAGCACAGGACTTAGAGCTGGCTGAGTCAACCTTCAGACCCAGACACATTCAATTCTAAACCATTTGGCTAACCTACCCTCCCCTGGGGCCCTCCTGCGGACGGGCTAACCATTTCCAGGACGTTTCTCGAGGTCTGATTTTTCTTCGCTTTTAGGGCAGACTCCAATGTCATCTCTTTGACGGGAACAACTAAGGGGTAGAACTGGTTTGTCAGCCGGGGTCTTACTGCTCCTCGGGGAGAGTGCGCAGGGAGAAAAGGGGCCTAGGGCACCCATCTCGCCCACTAGCTTTAGACGTCATTGAGGAGTTTCCTCTGTTTCCCTTCTCATCCTATTTCTGCCAGTCACGTCCCCCTTTCCACTGAGGCTGACTTCCAGGGGTGAGTACCTTCATTATAACAAGGGAGACATAATTTTAAAAAGTCTTGGTAGTCCAAAGTAGCCAATCTTTCATGGTAGAGATCACAGGTGAGCTGTTAGGCAGCTGGGATGGAAGGCTTGGTCTGCCCAGAACAACTGAAACCCAAACCCCCAGGTAGCCACTTGTGAGGCGGGCCCTGGGGGGGAGGTGACTTGGAGACGGCGTCACAGTTGGGAGAGCTTGGCCCAGGGTCGGGGGACCTACGCTGGAGGCCCATCTGCGTCTGGCTCACCGTGTGAACTCGAAAGTCTCACCGTCTCTCTCTCTCTCTGAACGTATATTTCCCAGGTGTCAGGGGTGAGGCTGTCAGGAAGTCTAACCTTCCAGGCCCCTCTCAGCTTCCTCCAGGTCTGCTGCTCCCACACGGACCCCCGTGCCCCAAAGATCCAGGCGGTGCCATCAATCGCGAGCTTGCGTCGCCTTTTCCCTTTCAGAACCTTGGACCTGAACCTGTTATTTCCGTGATGTGCTCGGAACAACCCAGCCTCTGCTGTCACTCTGCGGAGCACAGATGTGATTTGGAGGAGAGGAGGCTTACAGGAAGTACAATAACGGTCCCCATTATTTATTTTTTAAGTCTTTACTGAAATAAAGATTGTGCATTTAAAGTTGCATTTGATTGAACAACTGTCCTTTTTTCAAATGTTCCCTGACAAAGGCTATGAATTATTAATTTCTGTCATTGTATTCCCTGAACAAATGTAATTGCAAGTAAATGTCTAAAGTTAATGAAAAAAAAATTAAGAAAAAAGGATTTCTTTGTAAGAATTAATAAAACATTTCCACACACCTCTTTGAGATCATGATCATGAGCCTGGCAGCGTCTCTTTGGAGCTGCATATGCAGAGCAAAGGGGACTGAACTCCATCCTTCCTGTCCAGGATGGATGAGAAGATGGTTTCACAATGGTACCAGCTGTGGAAACGAGCACGCAGGACTCCAACCTTAGCCCTCGTAAGCAATTCAGTTCTTTCTATATATTGATTTCAGAGAAGAAGGGAGAGGGAGAGGGAGAGAGAGACATCTACGATGAGAGAGAATCATAGATTGGCTGCCTCTTGCACGCCTCCTACTGGGGATGGAGCCTGCACCCCGCATGTGCCCTGACCGGGAATCGAACCATGACCTCCGGGTTCATAGGATGACGCTCGGCCGCTGAGCCACGCCAGCCGGGCCACTCACTTCAGTTCTTCTTAAATTGTTTTTCACCCACTTTGAGCCACAGATGGGGGGTCGCACCATTCCATCTTGTTGTCCTGGCTACGGTCATAACCACGGGTAGTGTTGCGTCAACGGAACACGATATCAAATGATGCATTAATTTCTTAAAGAGAAAGGGCGTATGGAGACTGGACCGCTGACAGACTGGCAGCCTCAAGGCAGAGAATGAAACAGTTTGATGCCCCAGCCCTCACACATCCTACGAATAAGCCTTAGCCAACACTTGGATGGAACGAGGAAGAGTCTCCATGTCATATAGTCTTGAAGAGATGATACCACTCCCCCATAAACCATCTACCCCAATGGTTCCAGCACAGGAGTCAAAACTGCTAGGCCGATGCTCGGAGACCTGGGTTCCGATTCCAGCTGGGTCACGGCTCAGTTCTGTGACCCTGGGCACTGACGAGTCCCTGCCCCACTCAGAGCCCCCTTCAAAGAGGGGATGACAACACTTGCCCTGCGTCCCTCCCAGGACTGCGGCGAGGACGGAGTGACACGAAACCCATGCCCAACAACGAAATGCAAATGTGAAAAAGCTATTTTGGGCCCTGGCCGGGGGCTCAGTGGTTAGCGCATCGGCCCTCAGACTGAAGGGTCTCAGGTCAGATTCCCGGTCAAGGGCCCGTGTCACAGCTGCAGGTTCCCAGGCCCCGGGAGGAGCGCGTGTGGGAGGCAACCAATCCATGTGTCTGCCTCTCATGTGGATGTTTCTCTCTCTCACCCCCCCACTCCTGCCTCCCTTCCACTCTCCCTAGAAAGCAATGGAAAAAATATCCTCCGGTGAGGATTAAGAAAAACAACCAGTTTTGCTTTGCTGGTTTATTTCAATTCCCTTTGTCTCCGAGGAAGTCCCAGCCGCCATTCACAGAGCAGTGCTGTGGCTTCTGCACAAAAACAGGCGTCTGCACTGCCCAGCAGCCTTTGCAGGGAAGGGTGCCACGTGCCGGAGCCTGCCCGGTGAGCCATCACACCGCACAGGTACTCTCCTGACTCCCCCCGCCCCCCCACTTTCCAGGCTGACGCAGAGGATTGAGCCGAGCACTCCCAGTTCTTGTGGACGGCAAATCCCCGATGGAAGGGCCTTGGGTCCTTAAACCATCGGGTGGAAGTCCACTCCCTGAACACCCAGTGGGCCTCAGAAACCAACCGACCTTCCCTGCGTGACACTCCTGAGATGTGTGTGTGTTTGGGGGGGGGGGTGTTGCTACATCAGCCAGTGTGACTTCTTCTTACTCATTCATCAGAGGGAGCAGACCGACAGGGAGGCCGGGCCACAGACAAGGCATGTCGGAGCTGAGTGAGTCATCTGCCGGGGTTATTTCAGAACCACTTTCCTGGGTTAACGGCCCACAGACTCGACTGCTGTCGGGAGCGGTTTATGTTGGGAAAGTTCAGTCCCTCAGGGTGCAGATCCGACAGGAATTTCTTATAGGAGCCCATGCGGGCGCTGCGTCACCGGTTACCCCGGAAGCCAGCACAGCCCCCGCTCACCGAGAGGCTCCGGGAGTGAGAGGCTGTGTGTGGTTTATGAGTCTGAGGTTAGCAACGCAGGGCCTTTCTCTTCTGTCTTAACTGCCAGAGAGACACCAGTGACCTAATAGGGACAAAGGAGAATTGTCTTCTGAGCTCTTCCCTCTCTCTCTCCCTCTCTCTTTCTCCCTCTCTTTCCCCTCTCTCTTTCTCTCTCTTTCTCCCCCCCTCTCCCCCCCGCCCCCGCTCTCATGCACTCACCTCCTAGATCTGAAGACTTTTTAAAAAATATATTTTTTATTGATTTCAGAGAGGGAGAGAGAGAGAAACATCAATGATGAGAGCGAATCATGGATCAGCTGCCTCCTGCACGCCCCACACTGGGGATCAAAACTGTAACCCGGGCCTGTGTACTGACGGGAATCGAACCGTGACCTCCTGGTTCATAGGTTAATGCTCAACCACCGAGCCACGCTGGCTGGGCCCAGATCTGAAGACTTTTTAAACATAAAAAGGGGATTAGTGAAAGGCATATTCCTGTAATTTATCCCAATGCGCACATTTCAATCCATGGAGAACAGAGGCTCCGAATTGCCCCAGCCCAGCACACTGTCCGTATTTAGGATCCTCTTAACTCTTCCCCCGGAGTCTCCGTAAATCTGCCTGATATATAGACGTCAGGCATCTGCTGGCAGTTCAAACACGAAGCATGACATCAGCGGGAGATTCAGTTACAACTCATAAAGACCATGTTTATTTGCTGGTTCTGTTTAAAAATGTTTTTCCAACTATCCTTTTACTCAGATGGCCTCCTATTTTATGGGAAATCAAGTTAGAACTAATGAGGGAAAGCCTGTCGGAGCTCAGAGAGACTTGCAGGCCGCGGCTGTCTTCACTGTAACCAAATATTTAAATTATTTAGAGTCCGTCGTGAACTATTATTGTTCAACATGTTGACAAAATGGTACCATAGGCTGATGTCGAGTCGTCTAAGGCAGAGATGAGAGGAGAAATCTCAGAGTCAAAGAGAGAGATGTAAAGAGTTAGAGGAAGAAGCCAACCAGCTAGAAAGCAGCCTGGGCTGCAGGCCTGCCCAGCTCCTCCCCTCCGCAGCCCTCACCTCTGGGGGTGAACTCAGAGCCAGAGGAGGGGAGCGGTAGGCCTGCACGCAAAGAGAAGCTGCTTCTCACACCCACCCGCCCATTCCCTGCCCAGGGCATGATGCTGGAGCACAACGGACAAGACACGCCGTTTTCGGACAGCGGTGGCTGGTCCCAGAAGGAATACCTCTTGCGTGAAGGCTCCGGGGGACAGGAAACGCCGTGAGGAGAGCGAAGTGATTACAGTTAGAAACTGTGGTGTTTACACACTGCGACTTCTCTCCCAACCCTCCCTCCTCAACAGCAACAACAACCCCGACTGGCAATGGGAGGATCTCGAGAACTTTCTATTCCCAAGGCTTCGCTCAGAACAGGTGCTCCGTTAAGTGCTGAATCGCATTCTGCTCACCCGACTGATCTGGGCCCTGGTGCCAGGAGGCAGGTGCCTGAATCTCGTTACTTTATTATTTTGTTTTTATTTATTTATTTATTTTGTTAATTCTCCCTCGAGGATATTTTTTCCATTGATCCTTTAGAGAGAGGAAGAGAGAGGAAAAGACAGAGAGAAACATCGATGTGAGAGAAACACATTGACTGGTTGCCTCCTGCATGCGTCCCGACCAGGGCCCGGGCCGGGAGGAGCCTGCAACCGAGGTACGTGCCCTTGACCGGAATCGAACCCGGGAACACTCTATCCACTGAGGCCAACTGGCGAGAGCTGAATCCTGTTACTTCAGTAGTGTTGTTGGGAGTCTCCCTTGCCCCTGGTCCCTCAAATTCTCTTCCAGAAAGTCTGCCATCGGTTATTTGTAAAAAATGGCTTGCACTTCATGTGATCAGCATTGAAAAGTCCCCTCACCTTCCATAAATTCCACCACAATCATTGTCTTTTTTCCCCCCGCCTCCACTATCACTTTGTTTGAAGGTCTCTGTTTCAATGGACATAATCTTTTTTTAAAAAATATATTTTAATGATTTTTTACAGAGAGGAAGAGAGAGGGATAGAGAGTTAGAAACATCAATGAGCGAGAAACATCGATCAGCTGCCTCCTGCACATCCCCTACTGGGGATGTGCCTGTAACCAAGGTACACGCCCTTGACCGGAATCAAACCTGGGACCCTTCAATCCACAGGCCGACGCTCCATCCACTGAGCCAAACCGGTTAGGGCCGGACCTGCCTACTTAATAAACAGAACTGGGGGTTTTTCCTTTGAACTGGGAGCACCCCGAGACAATGCAGGTCTGGGCGCCGTGAATGGAGCCGGTCGGCGAGCCTCTGATCTTGGGAATCATGTATGAATATGAACACTTTCTTAAGTTAAACAAAAACAACAGACAAAGGCTAATGGCGTGCAAACAAGTCAGCGATGAGCGACGTCCCTGCTGTTATAACTCCAGGGTAATCAATGGGATGCCATCGGCGTCCATAACGCGGAGGCAATGGGCGCAGCTTTAACATGAGCCTAATTGTGAGGGTCTCTTAGCCTGCAACTCAAAATATTGAAAATGTTGACATTGGGGAGGCGCCCTTGGATCCAAACTCCCGTGGAAGTCGATAATCTATTATGATTTTCATTTTGCAGAAGTGGGCCTATTATTTCAAAAGGTCTCGGAAATCAATTCGGCATTCAGTATATCTGTGTAATAATGACATCCTAATTAAAAATCCCAATCTGAGTGGTACAGGGGATGATAGTAAATCTCTAATCAATGACCACCACGTCCAGAAGTTATAGATGCAATAACCCTTCTTAATGAACTTTCCTACTTGGCTCAGACGGGGTCTGCTGCGCCCCCTGCAATTTGGGGAGCCTGTTTGGTCTGGAAGGCCATCGGAGGAAGCAGAGACAATTTGGTGCAACAAGCACATAAATTAAAGCAAGAAACATCAAAGAAAAATGTCTCCAGAATTGTGTGGGTTCCTTTTTAATTGGAATTTATAATTGCTCCTAATTATAGGACATATTCTCCATGGTCCTTTGAGGGGCTGAGGGAGGAGGCGGGGCCCTGTCCACTCCAGCCACATGAGCTATAACCTTGACATTGTAATTAGGTATGATTTTCAAATATGTAAAAGGGATTGACACACTCAGCGAAACGCTTTCTCGATTGTGCGGTGCGATGACACACAATAGCACAAAAACAATCCACTTCTCAAAGGAGCTGCAGACATCCTTGGGGTGGGGGCGGGGGTGCAGGCAGCAGAACGTGTCTCCATTGTCACCCATGAAGGTTTTCCACTCCTGTCTCTCGGCATCTCCTAGCGACCCAGTGCCAGTGGCGGCACCGACTAGATGGAGGGAGGTGGGCGCAGTTGATTTATGGGCCTCCCCCACCCACCCTGCAGATAAAAGGGAAGGTCAGCGGAGGGTCAGGAATGTTCTCTCTGGGAGGGACTGCTGGTGCCATGTTACCTGGCTGCGGAAGGAGGATGAAAACACTCCCGAAGTGGCCTTCTTGCGAAATGCCTTGTTCTTTGATGCTTCAATAAATTAACTGGCCGGGACAGAAATTACAGGCCAGGAGGAACCAGCCCAGCTTCCCGACGTGGCCATCCGAGATGCGCTGGAGTCACGGGAGAGGAGATTGGCTGCTGAAACCCAGCAGTGGGAACGGGTACTTATGGGTCTCTTCTGGGAGGGAAGAGAGGGAAATGGGGAACCCCATGGGTGTCCCCGGGTTTAAACTTGACGGTGATTGTTCAGAATCCCGGGTCCTACCTGAGGCTAATCATAGGGAGGGGCCATGAGAGCCCAAACCTCAGTGAAGTTCAGAGGAGAAGGCGGGTCGTGAAAAGGAAGCTTTGCCATCTGTGCGGCCCTGGAGGCCGGACCCTACCCCAGCCATGCAGAGCACTGTGCCTGGAGACGGCGTGGGCACTGGGCCCACTTGGAGGCTGGGTGCTCTGGCCAAACCTGGAGGGAATGCCCTGGTCGTGAGGCTCCACTGTTCACGGAAGGACCTACTACCAAGGTCATGATCAGAACTAGAGGACATGGTGGCAAATGGAGGGAGAGGTTCTGCCCGGGCCCCAGGCCATCCTGGCTGGCACTGTGTGCTTGACCCTTGGCTACCCAGGCCTAGGCCTCTGTGTGGCCCTGATGGTTGTCTGCTGGGCCATCCACTTCCAAGGGGACTTGGGTCAGTGGCGCCCTCCAGCCCCAAGGATGTGCCTCAATCATGTTACTGCATGGACAGCAGCCAGGGCCGGGGAGTTCTGGGGGCGGTCACAGAGGGGTGATGCCGGAGGAGAGAAGAGGGACATGGGGGAAAGCGTCTTGATGGACTCAGAGGAGGTGTGGCCATGTGTCTTGGCTCCACATGGGCAGAGCAGATCCGTCACCTCGGTGTGAAATGCAGAACTGAGACCCTGAGTAGCTGGGGTGCTGGTGGAGCGGGGCGACGGGTGACTGGCCTGCTGGGCACCACCTACTTCCTACCCTTGTCACAGCCCTTCCAGAGGAGGTGCTGCCTGAGTTGGAGGCAGAGAAGACCTGGGAGCGCCCACCCCATAGGACTGTTTTAAAAATAGATATTTTTATTGATTTCAGAGAGGAAGGGAAAGGGAGAGAGAGACAGACACATCCATGATGAGAGAGAATCATGGATCGGCTGCCTCCTGCACACCCCGCACTGGGGATGGAGCCCACAACCCGGGCCTGTGCCCTGACCGGGAATCAAACCGTGACCTCCTGGTTCATAGGTCGACGCTCTACCCCTGAGCCACGCGGCCGGGCCCCTCTGTGCCTGTTGAACGCTGACCCTTCAATGACAACCACCAGACCTACGCTTCTCACTTCCAGCTGCCAACAGCTCACCACATGCGCCACCCCCCCCCCCCCCGCCCCCCTGCCCGCAGGCCACTCACAGCCCCCAGGAGCTGGTGCCTTCCAAGCTTCCTCTGCCCGCCCGCACCCAGACCCTGGCACTGCCTCCCATGCTCACCCTGCACAGCGGGGAGATGTCCTCCTGGGAAGGAGGAAGAGGAAGGAGGAAGAGCACGTAGCTGGTGTCTCCTCCATTCTCGCGGCCTTAAGGGCCCCTCTGTGTCACACGGGGACATTCATTTCACTGAGGACAGAGGCAGGGAGAGCCACGCCCAGTGGGACTGCCGTGGGGGGGGGGGCACGCTCTCCAGGGCCCCTCACACACACTCTCCTCGCGCGGAGGGGGCCCCTGCTTTCCTCCCTGCGCCTCAGCCCAGTTTCCGCAGATTCCAGATCATCCTTTATTTCCAATTATGCCGCTGTGCACATTATCGATTTGGAGGATACAAATGTTGAATGACAAGAGAGAGAGGAGAGAGGGAGGGGGGGGGGAGAGAGAGAGAGAGAGAGAGAGAGAGAGAGAGAGAGAAAGGGGGAGAGTTCCATTTTGCCTGAAGGATAAGCTACTCAGAATGCCGCCCCTCACTGCCGCTCCGAAGCGTCCATCAACGCGGCAGAGGCTGGCTCAATTATCTGTGTGTCAGATGATTATCTGAGAGCTTAATTTAATCTCCATTATCCTCCCCCGTCATATTTCAATTAAATCTGCTACCAGAGTGTTAACACATCTTTGAACCTGCTATTTCTTTGGTTAATTTTCCTCTAAGAGGTGCTGGAGAGTAACAGATGTCATAATTATGCAATTATTAAGTGTATCTGACACGCGTTGTCTCAGGCTCTCGTGGTTGGGGCAGGAGCGTTGGAAAATTAATCTGGTGACAATATGCTTCCGTTGTGATCCGTAACACCACCCCAGGCCGGGGGGGTGGGGGGTGGGGGGGGTCCTCCCGCTGTTCCTGAGGCTGATGCTGAGAAAGATGGAGGATTAACTGATGGCACATCAGAGCTGTTCCACTTCTGTACATCTGGCAAAGCGGATGGATGAGTTCATTCGGTGAGCAGAAGTTCAGAGGCAGTCTCTCTCTCTCTCTCTCTCTCCCCCCCTTTTTTTTCATCTTCAAGACCTCAGAAAATGCAGCTAGTGCATGGCTCAGTGTGGCGTGAAGCTACAATGGTAGTGTTAACAGTGGCTAATTTTGACTTGAAAGTCTTGGGTTTTAGCTGGGAATTAGGTATCAACTAACTGTATATATGACCTTGGTTACATCACTCTCTCTCTCTGAGCTTCATTTCTATGAGGAATGAACAGGCCTGACTCTACAGGTTGCCACCTCCCCCAGCTCTACCATCCCAGGAAAATAGCAAAAATTCTGTCTATTCTATGACAGATAGATAGAAATCTCTATGTACAGATGATACGGAGATATACATGCACATGGAGATATATAGAGGGATAGATATCTCTATATATGATATGGAAATATATATTTATGAAGCATATAAGTATATGTTTATGTATTTAAAAATTTAAATATATACATATTTATGCTTTATATATGTAAATATATACACAGATATACAGAACTCCATATCATCTGTATCTATCGCTACTAAAATCTTAAAATCTGTTAAACTGTTGTTCTGAAAAGAGGCGTTGTCGATCTTTGGGCCTGTAGGATACAGTCACTAAAATCCAATGCTCAGCAGGACTTTAAATCCTCGCCCTGTGTGCTGTCGGTGTGACCTCCGCAAACTGCCTGCCCCTCTGAGCTTCAGTGTCCTCCGCTACAGAATGAGTGTGGAATGATGAAGCCTCATTCATAAGATGGCTGAGATGATTAAATAAGAGACTGTACCTGCCACAGTCTATTTACCCTATATAATAAAAGGCTATTATGCAAATTGTCCCCTCAACTGGAGTTTGACCAGGGGGCGGGGACGGCTGGCCAACCGCCCACAGCCCCTCCCCCTGGCCCGACCCCACGCGTGCACGAATTCGTGCACCAGGCCTCTAGTATTATATATTTGGGTCATGTCTAGGAAAGGAGCTGAAAACACACAGGGAAGATGAAGTTAGAAGAGGATACACAGGCTGGATGAGAGTGGATGCTTTGGGAAGTTTCTTTCCGACATCACATAAGGTTTCCCACGTCCTGAAGGATATTGGAGAGTCCATGAGGCCCTGAGAGATCTTGGTAGAGCCCTCTCTGAAGGACAAGGAGACCACAGCCTAGCGGGGACCTGCCCAAGCGCACTGCCTGCTGGTGACACAATGGGGCCAAGCACCGGGCTCTCCCTGCTCCCAGTCTCGGGTCTTTCCTCTCTGCATGTGGCCTCTTCACCCACGTGGATCTGTTTTATATGAGCTCTCAGTCGCCCCTCTGCTGCCATCATTCTCACATCTTCTGCTCCTCATCAAAGCAGGCCTTCTGCCTGCTTCCCCTGCCCGAGGGCTACTCACGAACATGAAAGGTACACAGTGCGTAGCTTCAACCCAACTGACACACTGCAGGGTGCTGCCTGGGACTCCCCATTGAATGGGAATCCTCCCTGAAAGCCCAAAAGATGAAATGAGACCAAAGTAATGTGCTTTGGTTAAGCCTGGCTCATGCTATTATCGCTCCATCTGCCACCCACACCCTTCTGTCCCAAGGGGTTTGGAGGAAAACCCTAGGTTCTGGAGAGAACAGTTGGAAAATGCCTTTCCATGTCAGAATGTTTGCCTTAATACAATGTCATTGACATTTTATTTCCAAACTAGAGGGCCGGTGCATGACATTTGTGCACTAGGGGGTGGGGGTGGGGTCCCTTAGCCCAGTCTGTGCCCTTTTGCAGTCTGGGACCTCTCGGGGAATGTCCAACTTCAGGCTGAGGCCCACTCTCTGCTGACATCCCCTGAGGAGTCCTTAGCATTGCCACGGAGGCTCCCAGCACCGCTGCTGCACTCGCCGGCCATGAGCCCGGCTCTGGCTGAGCTGCGCTCCCACCGGGGGAGCGCACTGACCACCAGGGGGCAGCTCCTGTGTTGAGTATCTGCCCCCTGGTGGTCAGTGTGCATCATAGCCACCGGTCATTCCGCTGTTTGGTCGATTTGCATATTAGCCTTTTATTATATAGGATAAGGCCACAGTCTGAGGTACAGGGGTTAGGACTTAGGGGTTTTTTTTCTTTTGAGGGGGGCCACAATTCAACAATAAAACAATAACAAAGGCATTGACCACGGAGAGAGGGGGGAAAGAGAGAGGTTGAGGCCAACTGCCCAGGCGTGGATGTGTGTATGTCCTCCTGTGTCCCTCCTGGGGGCCACAGCCTTCCTGGAATGCCCTGACTCTGGTCAGAAGGCTCTGACCTGTAGGTTCTGGGACGCTGATGACTTCCGCTTCTTGCCCCTGTGGGCCTGGGGGTGGCAGCGGCTTCCTGACCTGCCGGGGCTGAGTGTGCATCAGCCTCGCTTGAACCCTCAAACTCCGCAGCAACTCATACACGTGCACGATGCCGACTCAGCGAGCGCTGGCAGTGAAAACAAGGACCAAAGAGGAGGCGTGGCCGCGAAGAGCCCCCCAAAGAGAAGTCCAGCTCATTGTCCGGTACGCACAGAACTCTGATGGCCACCTCCGACTCCACGGCCCAGCCCTGCCTCTCCCCCAGTTTTACTCCTCTCCTTCCCTCACCTCCCACCCCCACCCCATCCCTTCAGCCTTCTTATAAAGCAATCCGCCGAAAGACCACCCCATGGAAGGTTTCATGTACAAGAGATTACTATTTTTGTGCACGCTCCCTTAGGGCACACGCCAGCACAATCCATACTTTTGTGGGCATTTTCCCCCTATAATATGTCTGTGAGCCAGAATGTGGAACCAGCTTCGAGGAAATTAAACAGAACAAGAGAAGCCATGTGCCCCACAATTAAAGGAAACACTTCAAGTAGCAACAGGAGCCCCACCGGACAGGCGGCCGTGCCAAAGGGGAAATGTGCAGCCGGAAAATCTGCCAAGTGTCCCTGATTTGTAAAGGTTTTTTTTTTTTTTTTCCATATTTAGGTAAATTAATGTAATTATTTAATGCCTCCTGCAATGGTAATAGGATTGTGCTTGGGCCCTTTCGACATATGGTGCTGGCACCCAGATCCTCTTGGAGGGAGGAAAAAAGGTGGGGGCCCACGGAGGCTCAGATCTGCCTTGTGGGATTAAGCGCTGGAGGGCGGCCTGGCCCTCGGCCAGCTTGGCGAGGGTGGGGTGAGAGGACTGGGCAATTGACTCAGGGCCTTTCCCAAGTCGGTGGGTAGAGCAGGCGCATGTGCCACCCACGGCTCCCTCCCCCGCAGGCCCACACGCTCATTTGTGGAGCCGGCCTCCGGCTGGGGGACCCACCTGCAGGGAGCCATTTCTCCAGGTTCCTGAGAGAGGAGGGAGCAGGCTTCCTTTGCTTTCTCTACGGTCACCCCATTGTCAAGGACGCCACTGTTTTTAATTCCCTAACCCTACCCACCCCCTTGGTTTTTAGCTGTCTGGCCTAAGGAGGGCTGTAAATATATCAGAATAAGATCTGCTTTGTAGAGAGCTATCATTTATCCATTCAACACTTTTGAGTTGCTGCTCTATGTTGGCAATCCGCTAAGCGACGGCTATTTAAACCCTTATCTCAAGAAGCTTCTAGTCATGCTGATATAGCAGATAGATAACATTCTGAATGCCAGCCTCAATCATTTGGTAATAACTGCAATATCAAGAAGGATTCTGAGGCCACATAAAGACTGATTTAAAACGCCATAATCAATTAACAGTATTCCTAACGGGCATGTTGTTGCATATTAATTAATGTAAAAAGAAGATAGTACTCCCCAGTCCTAGGGCTGGATGTGACTCCACTGGGATAACAGTAGCTGCTCTTTTAAAATTCCCTCAAACATAAGGACTTAAACATAATGGAAGTTTATTTCTCACTCACACAATGTCCAAGATGTATCTTTCTAATTGCCAGTCAGCTCGCCTCCCAGTGGTGACTCAAGGGCCTGGCCTCCTTCCACATTGTGGCTCTGCACTCTATCTTGTGATTTCCAGCTACCTGCTCTTCTGCAGGAAGCCAGCAGAAGGAAGGGGGGCGACGCATGCACTCTTGCTTCTCAAGTTCCTCAGACTGAAAGAGTCACCAGGACTTCTGCTCCTGTTCCATTACTGATATTGCACGATCCCACCAGATGCAAGGGAAGCAGGCAAATGCAGCTGTGCCCGGGAAGTGGCTTCCTGGCCACAATTCTCCGCCACATTTATTGAACAGGGAGTCATAGCTTCGACGATGCCCTGATCTCCTCCAGTCAAGCCTGCTTGCACTCATTTTCTTCTTTCCCCCAACGAGTCTGACTCTAATCCAGAGGCAGGAGAGAGTCCGATTTGTCTCTCTCTCCATAGGAACTATCCTCCCCCCGCTTCTAAGCAAGGACAGTCATGTCCAATTCCCTTCCAACATGCGGTGGAGCCAAACCCAGAGAGAGGCCACACCGCTGGCATTCAGGGCTCCACCGGGTGTTGCCAGGAGGGGCTATTTAAGGCAAAACACCCAACCAGGTAAACAGCCATAAAGATTCTGAGACTGTGCCCCACGGGGAATGCAGGGACCTGAGTTTCTCTTCACTAAGCCACTCACCGAGACGCAGGGCTTTACAACTCAACGTCTGAAGCCCTGGGAAAGCTTCAATAAACAGGCGGGTCTAACAGCGCCTGGCAGCCCCATATAACCCTCGTTTTACTGTATCTCGCAAGCCGGCTAGAGCCTTTATGGAAGAGGCAGCATTAGATCTTTTCATAAAGACGAGCGGATAATTTTGTCTAATTTCATTGACGGTGGTTAAATGGTGTTTTTCTTCCCTTTTTATTTAGCCCTTTGGTTCTTACAAGGACTCCCCCAACCTGCCCACTGCCCCGCCCACGAGGCACGCAGGAGGGAACTCCCTTGGCCACCAGCTGGCTGTTACCTGCGGCCTCCCCCGGGCCTTCCTGCTGCCAGGGGCTCTCTTCACCCTGAAACCCAGTTCTCCGTCACCCCATCAATCCTCCTCGGACCTCACACCAGCGTCCCTCCTCTGGAGGCCTTTCCTCTCCTCCGTCAGGCCCGATCGGGGCCTCTAGCTGCACTTCGGTTACCATCCTGCCCGTTAATGTCGGAGCGGGGTCACCACCGTCTGAAAGGATGTCTGTGGGGATGCGCAACGACACCTGTTTTCTTTCCTGACCTTGACGCTCTGGGACGCAGGGAGATGTCTTTCCTGTTTTGACCTCTGCTCTGTTACTGCCACCAGATACGGTTCTGGGCACCAGATGGGAGCTCAAGAAGCATCGGTGGCAGGTGTGCGGCGTCCTCTCCGCAGGCCCCGTGTTCCCCTCTGGCCACGGAGGCAGCACAGAGCAGACCTGAGGCCCCCCCCTCCCCTCTTCCCTGCAGGGTCTGCAACGAGGCGATTAGCCATCGGTTCATCTGTAGAGGCCGTGAGTTAGCTTCACAGGCTCCTCTCCGGGAGGGGCTTGCCCCTGAGGCCTGTCCTTGGGGTGTTTGGGGGCCAGGCCTGAAAGGCTCCCACAGAGGCAACCACACGCCTCTTCTTTCTGTGCCTTCGATGGAAGAACATGCCTGCGATACTTGTTACGGTGCATGTGTGTGCGTGTGTGTGGACGCATGTGTGTGGACGCATGTGTGCGCGCGTGTGTATGTGCATGTGTGTGGATAGGAACCAGAAATGACTCATTCTTACACATTCACAATAGGGATCCTCATGTTGGGGAATCGGACAGTCCCTGAGGTATCGGGGTCCCTGGCCCCTCCTCGCGCCTCCTTCCTTAGGACACCTGTTCTAGTAAGTGGGCCGTCTCCACGCATGTGATCAGTACTCGGAGGTGACAGCAGCAGCGACAGTAAGAAGAGGAATCCCAGTCATTGCGTTTACCGAGCACCAAGCCTCTGCCGGGCTCTATGGGCTGGCTCCTCCTCCCAGCTGCCGGGTAAGGTAGGCCAGTGACGGGGATGAGCTCAAGGTCACAGCTAATCCGTGTCTATGCTGGGAGTTGAACCCAGCTCACGCTGACTCCCCAGCCTGTCCTGTCACCGTCTCTCAATCGTGCTGCCTGCATGTGAGCCCCTGAGTTGTCCAGGTGCACCCCAAACGAGCGCGCGTGCCATGCGCCCAGTGGAATGGTCAAAAAGAGCTGCTGCTGGCCTGGCTGGGGCCTCTGGGGTGCTGTATGTCTGGGGGCGCCCTGCTCCGCACGGGGCCCTGCTAGCGCGCCTTCCCTGTGCGGATCAGGATGCGGGAGAGGCCGCCGCCTCCCTTCCCCATCAGCGGTTCCTCCGTTCAGCTGACAGCTGCGAGGGACAGCGCCTGCTGAAAGGCCCCTCATTCCCTGGCGAGGCCGCAGCCCAGCGTGGAGAGGACAATGAGCGAGCTCTCAGGGAACAATGGGAGCAGCAACAGATGCTTCTGTCCCAGGGATGCTCCCCACGCAGCCCCCCAGCGGGAGGCTGTCTTCTTCCCCCGGAGGGAACCGGGCGGCCCTGCCAGCAGCCGGGGTGGGACTGGCCCCGAGCTGGTCTGAGAGGAACAGTATCAGCGAAGCTGAGGAGCCAGGGCCAGCAGGAGCCCCGTCCCCCCACCCCACTGAGGGCTGGGGTGCTGCCCCGTCTCCCTCCTGGACCAGGAAGTGGGCAGGACTAGTTCTGCCCGGGTCCAGCCTTTGGGACAACTTCAAAAGTGTTGCCAAATGGTTAAGAGTGAAAACTCCAGAATGGGCACCTGTGGGTTTGAGTCCCAGCATTGCCTCTTACAAGCTGTTGCCCTCCCAGCCCCTCTCCTCCCCTCCCCTCCCCTTTTCTTCCCTCCCCTTCCCTTAAAAAATATATTTTACTGATTTCAGAGAGGAAGGGAGAGGAAGAGAGAGAGAGAGAAACATCAATGATGAGAGAGAATCATTGATCGGCTGCCTCCTGCACGCCCCCCACTGGGGATCAAGTCCACAACCCGGGCCTGTGCCCTTGACCAGAATCAAATCCAGGACCCTTCAGTTCACAGGCTGGTGCTCTATCTACTGAGCCACACCGGCTAGGGCGGGACTGTGGCTTTTATTTTCACAAACAACCATAGGACCGGTCGGCCCCCAGGTCTTGCGTCTCCACACAGGCACTTGGCTGTGAAGAACCTGCTAGTTATCCAGCTGCACTGATGGAGGGAACCACACGTGACTTCTGGTGGCACTTTCCCGTCACCTTTTAACATCTGTGGCCCACAGGCACGCTTCACACAGACCTCCCGCCGTCTAAGGAGCCAACCACCAGTCAGAGAAACGTGTAAAGCTTTGAGCACACGCACAATTTCCACTTGATAGGTTGTCAGTGAGTAACTATTGCAAAGGTACTTTTCTCACCACTCGGTTGTAAAAAAATAAACACCCGTAACGCAGCAGCGGCCTGACAAAGTTACACATTTAATGAACACACCACCCTAAGGAACGTTTCTTCAAATCGGGTAACTGCTTCGCTTGCACTCAGAGACCTGCTGACTAGAGATGTTGAGTGTAGTTGGAAATAATTTTGCAATTTGTATAATTACATCGAGCATATCTTCAATGATCTCTTGTGCCTTAGCTCGGCATTCGGGCAGTTTCTGAGTATGCGCAAGGGCAGGGTTTACCTTTGATGAGGAGAGAATTTGGGAACCAAACAAACACAAAGAAACATTCCTCGCGAATGTTTACATAACCCCCAATCTTTTTTCGGATCCCCTATGTAATGTGTCGGATGTCTTCCTCATGGGGACAGATCACTCTATTGTATGCTGTTGGGTTTTGGAAGGGAAAGGCCCTGTTTTTATCTTCTTAAAAACCCCCATGGGTCCTATTGTGGGGTCTGGCATTTAACTGAATAAGTGTTGATAAGAATGCAGGCCACTTCAGAAATTCCCACTTACTATCAAAATCAACAGAGGTGCTAGAAAATATGCTTATCAACTCATCCAGCAACTTTTTCAAAGTATCCTATATAATAAAAGGCTAATATGCAAATCGACTCAACGGCGGAATGACCGGTCACTATAACACACACTGACCACCAGGGGGCAGACGCTCAAAGCAGAAGCTGCCTGTGGTGGTCAGTGCGCTCCAATGGGGGGAGTGCCATTCAGCCAGAAGCCGAGCTCACAGCTGGCGAGCACAGCGGTGGTGGCAGGAACCTCTCCCGCCTCCGCGGCAACAGTAAGGATGTCTGACTGCTGGCTTAGGCCCACTCCCTGAGGGTTCCTGGACTGCAAGAGGGCTCAGGCCGGGCTGAGGGACCCCTCCCCAAGTGCGAAAATTTTGTGCACCGGGCCTCTAGTCTGTAAATATTTTTAAATCATTTTTTAGTTATTTCTTATGCTTGAAAGTAACATGAGTCACCCTAAAGTTCACCAGGAGTTAAGAGTGGGTTAAACTTAAGATGATGGCGCAGATTCACACTACACACGGCCCTCCCCTATTCCAAGCAACAGCAACAACCGGTGTATGGCTCAGGCTGTGAGTAACAGACAACTCCTGAATCAGCTCAGCTCAGAGAATCCATGATTTCTTTACAGCAGGTCATGGAGGCAGTGAAGAGGGCGAGTCGGAGGTGGTTAATACCGTGGATGAAGAACATCATCAGGACATTTTGTTTTCTTTTTCAGATCTGCACTCTTCAGTGTGGTGGCTTGGACTTCAGGCTCTCTCATGGATACATGACGGCAGCTACTATAACTCACACCTGCTTACATCAACAGTTTTTAAATTTTTTTTTTAATTGATTTCAGAGAGAGACAGAAACATCCATGATGGGTCAGTTGCCTCCTGCACGCCCCCTACTGGGGATGGAGCCTGCGACCCAGACATGTGCCCTGACCCAAAGCGAGCCGTGACCTTCACTGAGCCCGCCGGCTGGGCTACATCAACATTCTTATGTGGAAAATAAGACTTGCTTATGCATCTTTTTCAGAAAGAGAGAGAGACCTTTCCATGGCATTGGCTGGGGTGTGTCACATGACCACTTTAAGCCAATCACTGCTCCTGCCCATATCTGGGACTGCAGCTCCATTCCCTGAAGAATGAGAAGGTGGGTGCTTCAGGGGTTGGTCAGTGCTGCCCCGGAGAGTGGGGCCATCACTGGGGTTCCGTTAGGGAGCAGGAAGCAAGGTGGCTCTAGAGGGCACCGCCCATTGGCTGCGACAGCGTGCCAATCAGGGTCAGAAGATCCAAACGGTGCCACTGTTCCCCAAAGAGCACCCTTGCGCCTGGAGACCAGAGCAGGACAGAAGCGCAGGGCATGAGGAGGGCGACACACCGGCGGCTACGCATTCATTTAGACCTCGGTGTCATTTCTCAGCGAGGCCCAGAACCCGATCCCTTTCACATTCTGGAATCGGGGACTTGGACAGGATGTCCCTTCCTGCAGGGGAGGCTGAAAGGGACGGTACTGTCTGCTCCCGAGGCTCTGGTTTCTAAGCGCTGATGACCCAGGAAGGTAGACAGAAGCGCATGCAGCCGCCCGGGCCCAGAGGGCAGCCGGGCCCCTGGCGGGATCTGTAAGGGCGCCCATGTTCCTTGGCCAAGAGCCCGAACTCAAAGTGCGGGGAGGTGCCCCAGCCCATAGGAGTCTGCGGACTGCTTGGTACGCACACACGACTCAATCGATACAACGCCTGGGAGTCAGTACTTATAGTTTTGACGGCAATGTGATATGGCCAAGATATACTATCACCAGGGGATGTTTTTAGCAATTCGCTTATTTCACTTCTAGATGGAGCCTAAGAAAACAAAGAACAGAACAGAAACAGATCCATAGCTATAGAGAACAGCCTGATGGGAGGGGGCTTGGGGGACTGGGTGAAAACGGTGACGGGATTGAGACGTGCAGACTGGCAGTTACGGTAGCCACGGGGATGGAAAGTACAGCACAGGGAATACAGTCACAATATTGCAGTCACGAGGTATATTGTCAGGTGCGAGACTGATGGGGGGGACACTTCGTAAGGTATATCAACGTCCAACCGCTATGTTGCGCACCTGAAACTAATACAACATTGTATGTCAACTGCAATCGCAAAATAAAAACTAAAATTACTTAAAAATAAAACACACCACCAGGGAGACACATACCATATGATTTCACTTATGCGCAGGACCTAAAAAACCCAAATCCATCAGAGAGAACCGCGGCCGCCTGAGCTGGGGCAACGGGAGAGGGTGGTCAGAGGGAATTCAGATCTAAGATGAGCAGGTTTCGGGGACCGCGTGTACCGCCTGTGACTACAGTTCAGAACACGGTGCTGTCCACTTGAAATCTGCCGAGAGGGTGAACCTTAAGTGCTCTCCCTAGCAAACAACTATGTTCCTGACTGTGTGAGGTGGCGGGCGTGTTCCTGACCTCGGCGCCGTGCACACCTGGAGTCAGTCCTGATGCTGCACACCTTGCAGAAACGTCACGCTGTGAAACCTAAAGGTACGCCATTTTTATCCGTCAGTCCTTCCTCCAGGAAGCGCGTCAGGTTTGAATCGCCCTCCCCAGCGCTGCCTGCGGCGATGTGGTTTACCGTCTACTCCAGTGGTTCTCAACCTTGGCTGCACATCAGAATCACCTGGGAATCTTTTTAAAATCCTGATTTCTGGGCCTCATCCTCCGGAAATTCTGTTTCTTTTTTACTAATGTTGTGGCCCCACCCCATAACAAAGAAACAGAATTCCTGGAGGATGAGGACCAGAAATCGAAATTTTAAAAGGATTCCCAGGTGATTCTAATGGGCAGCCAAGGTTGAGAACCATGGGTCTAGTAGTGTGTGGAGGCCTGGCCGACTAGGAACTCTCATCTCTACTCCAGTTTAGATCGGCACTGGCCGAGTGTGGTGGGGGGTAGAGTCGCAGGCCCCTCACAGGTGGGCACTGAGCCAGGCCGTGACATCAGTTTGGAGGCGGGAAGAACATGACTATAGTCCTCTCCGGAACTCCTTCTCTCTCGCCGTCCCAGAACCAAGACAATGAAAATTCATGAGCTTGTATCCATCAACGTTTATGAGGCCAGTTGCAGGTTAACAAACGAGGCCCTCCGGGCGACGTCCGTCCACCTGCCTGGCTGGATCAAAGGGTCTTTCTTCCAGAAGCTTCGGCTGTGCTGCTCTAGTGCGACCCTACGCATTGTGGTGAAGGACAAAAACCTCTTCCAAATGGGCTGGCCCTGGGTTCCAATGCTGACCCCGCAGTAGGCAGCCCAGGAGCAGAGGCTGCTTAACTCCCTGCAACCTCGGCTGCCCCGCTCCCAGAGCGACGTTATCATTCCTCACGACGCCCATGAGATTCATCCTGAAAACCATCCCGGGCAGAACCCACCGGGTGCCCGTGGGGGACGGCTCCGCCCAGCAAGCGGGGGCTCCTGCCGTCCCGTGGATGGGCCCCAGCTCAGGAGCTCCACTGGCTCTCCCGCCTCCCACCCTGAGCCATGATCCCCACTGCCCATCACCCCCTCTTTCCTGAAGGGTTTGTCCAGACCGGTTTAGCTGCCCTGCCCCTGCCAAGGAGGCGTTCTCTCCTCAGACCCAGAAGCTGGAATCGGGGAGCCACGTCGTGTATTAAATCCAAAGCACAATGCGTCCTCGCCCTGTGTCCACGCTTTCTCCTGTGACAGGCGATGTGCCCATCGGAGCGGGAGCCTGGGGCCAGGGACCGAAGGAGCAGGGCCGCTCACTGTCTCTGAGCCTCCGTTCCCTCATCGCTCCTCTCAGAGGGTTACAATAGCCATCAAACGGGGAAAAGTCGGCCACAAACACACACTGGGCCTTCCTTCTCCCTCTGATATAATTCCTTATCGTTTTGGTTTTGATTCACACCATTGATCATGAAATCGTGTCTCTCTTCTTTCTCTCCTCTTATTTTGGTTTACTTTTTCTCTCTCTCTTTTTTTTTTTTTAAAGAATTATTGATTTCTGAGTGGAAGGGAGAGGAGAGACAGAAACATCAGTGATGAGAGAGAATCATGGATCGGCTGCCTCCTGCACGCCCTTACTGGGGATCGAGCCCGCAACCCGGGCCTGTGCCCTAACCGGGAATCGAACCATGATCTCCAGGTTCATAGGTCGACACTCAACCACTGAGCCACGCCGGCCAGGCTCTCCTCTGTTCTTTAACGGGA
This sequence comes from Myotis nattereri, assembly GCF_964212035.1. Taxonomy (NCBI): domain Eukaryota; kingdom Metazoa; phylum Chordata; class Mammalia; order Chiroptera; family Vespertilionidae; genus Myotis; species Myotis nattereri. The sequence goes on from NC_138090.1 coordinate 3,560,069, forward strand.
GTGCCTAGCTTTGATGAAGACTCTTGAGGGCCTGGGCTGTGAGGATCTGGGACACACACACCATGTACTCGCCACACCTACATGTACGACTGAGCACAGCCTTGCTGCTGGCTTGCGTTTTGTTCTCAAGATGATGGCTCTTCACTGGTGATGGCAACCTGCCAGGGACCTTCTTAAAAACACTGTGGACCTCCAAGTCCCCTTCTCCCATGAGCTCCTCGGGCCTCCATCGGGGGCAGGGCTGCTCCCCTCATTCCCATCGGTCCCCCTAGCGCCAGGGGCACTTTGTATTCTTGCCAAGACGTTGTCCTTTCTTCGGGGAGAGGCAGGCCTTGGTGGGACCCGCCTCTTTTCTCGTCGGCACTCCCGGCGCCGTCCTCAGAAGCAGGGGTGCTTTTGTGGTAGAACAGAGGAGGGGCCCCAGTTGACCATCAATCCTACTTCACAGCATGTGCTACTGATGTAATTTCGTTATTGAAGATTCTTAAATCTACTCAGTGGCTTGCACAAGGTTCTGTTTTTTTAAAAAGTGCATGCATGCCATCGGATATCACCTTCAATGAGAGCCATAACAGTTAACTCCGGCCATTCTGCATGGGGTATAAAATATTCATTCGATATCCGTGGGTGTGGCATTGCTTTCATTTCAAGGGAAACGACGTTGGATTCCAACAGTGAGGATTCTTATGATGACCTGGTGTCTAATGAAAGAGGATCTGCGGGAGGAGGGGCGAAGGGATGCGTGGAAGGAAGCGAGCTGTGGGCGCGCTGAGCAGCGTCCTCGGCCTCAGAGCCGAGACCAGCTGTGCACTCACTTGGCTGGTCCTTTTAGGAGCCACTTGCTGCCCAGAGCCAGGCTGCTGGGGTTCAGGCTTTGGGTGTGATTAACCACGAGGCCCCCGCGGCCCCCTCTAGCGTGGGGGCAGGAGTCGGCGACACGCCTGCGGACCTCATCATGAAACCCATCTCTCCTTCAGGGAGTGTTTTGCTTTGGGATCGTGACAAAATGAATGTCTGCTCCCTGCTAAGAGCACTTCCCTGGAGGAAGTCCGTGGGAGGTGAGAACGGGGAGGGGGAGGCACACCCCAAGTTCAACGGCAGCTAATCACATTTTAGATGTCAGGAGGCGAGTCTACTGAGCATGAATCAAGCATCAGTGCGGCGCGATTCAATTTTTTTTTTTCAGTAATAAAATATTAAGACAGATAGACATAAAATAGATGAAGGAAATAAAACGGTAATTCTTCTCCCCCCCCAAACGGCCTTATTGCTGTTTTGTGTTTTGATTTAATTAAAACCTGGGGAGATTCCCCCCCCCCGCCTCCCCCCCCCCCGCCTCCCCCCCCCCCCCCCACGCTCCTTCCTTGGAAAAAAACTAATGGTCTCCGTTCATGTGCCTTTCTTGTATGTTCTCTGGTCATTTGGTGACTTGTCATTTAAGAGCCGGGGAGGGAGGCTGCTTTGTGTCAGGGGAAGGTTCCCACTGGTCCCCCAGCCGCGTTGCTCAAACATATTGGCCGGAGAAGGATACAGAAAGGAACGACAGAAGGTGAATAACGACTCCTCCAACAATTTAGCGTGTTTGAAGTTAATTATCCTGCTCTGATGACTGGTTGTCTAGACATTTTAAGTATTTATTTTGTGGTGTCCCCTACAGTTCATAATTAAAGACCTGGAGGAAGGCTCCTGGAGGTTTTTACTGGCCAGACCAGAAATTAGCCACACAACACACCGCGCTGGGCAAACCACAGGAAGGGGCCGCATTCCTGGTCCTCGTGCAGCCCGATGGGGGCCGCGGCGGGAGTGCTGGCTGTCTTTGAGCCACAGTGGCATTAATGAACCTGGCTGGGGTCCTCCAGGCTCCGCGAAGGCCCTCTGCCTGGGACTCAGTGCGCCGACTGCCCCTCAGACAGGACAAGAGTGGACCATCTGCTGGGGTCAGGAGTTCCCTAATCTCTCAGTCCCCCGTCATTACCTCTGCGTCAGAGTCAGGAACAGAACAGGCGACAATGAACTGATGTAGGCATGGTGGAACTGTCCACTCATCTGCTCATGCATCCATCCATGCGTCTATCCATCCATCCATCCATCCATCCACGCATCCATCCATCCACGCATCCATCCATCCACGCATCCATCCATCCATGCATCCATCCATCCACACATCCATCCATCCACGCATCCATCCATGCGTCCATCCATCCATCCATCCATCCACGCATCCATCCATCCACACATCCATCCATCCATGCATCCATCCATGCATCCATCCATCCATCCATCCACGCATCCATCCATCCACGCATCCATCCATCCACGCATCCATCCATGCATCCATCCATCCATCCATCCATCCATCCACGCATCCATCCATCCACGCATCCATCCATCCACGCATCCATCCATCCACGCATCCATCCATCCACGCATCCATCCATCCACGCATCCATCCATCCACGCATCCATCCATCCATCCATCCATCCATCCATCCATGCATCCATCCATCCACGCATCCATCCATCCACGCATCCATCCATCCATCCATCCATCGATGCATCCATCCATGCATCCATCCATTCATCCATGCATCCATCCATGCATCCATCCACGCATCCATCCATCCACGCATCCATCCATCCATGCATCCATCCATCCATCCATCCATCCATCCATCCATCCATCGATGCATCCATCCATCCATCCATCCATCGATGCATCCATCCATTCATCCATGCATCCATCGATGCATCCATCCATTCATCCATGCATCCATCCATCCATCCATCCATCCATCGATGCATCCATCCATGCATCCATCCATCCATCGATGCATCCATCCATTCATCCATGCATCCATCCATGCATCCATCCATCCATTGATGCATCCATCCATTCATCCATGCATCCATCCATCCATCCATCCATCCATCCATCCATCCATCGATGCATCCATCCATCCATCCATCCATCCATCCATCCATCCATCCATCCATCGATGCATCCATCCATCCATGCATCCATCCATACATCCATCCATTCATCCATTCAAGTATTTGACCCGTGCCCCTATGTCAAAAGCACTGAGTCAATATTTTTGCAAACAGCACAGCGATTGAGTATGAACCTTGGCTTTGCTGCTAATGAGATGTGTAACCTCGGGCAAGCTGTTTAACCTGTCTGAAACTTGGTCAAGGGAGAATAAGACTATTTATTCATGCGTGAGTGTTAGAGTGATTAAGCAGGAGAAGATACACAAAATTCACTCACCACTGTCCCTAGCATGCAGGCAAATGCTTACTCACTGGGGGTTTTCCACGTGCGCAGTGTTTGTGAATGACAGAACTGATGAGAAGAGGGTGTGGAAGCCCCCCTTTCCTAAGCTGAAAGCCTCAAGGTCACGCTGAGCAAAGGTTTAGGGGGTGTCCTGTGAGTTAGACCTTCCCTCCCATCTAGAAACCAACCAAATCCCCCGGACGGAGTGAAGGAACCCTGAAGAGAGGCTGCCCCAGGTGCTAAGGCGTCCAGGCTGGTACACAGCTCAAGCGGCTGACAGCCCAGGCAGGCTGCGAGGAGGAGGTGGCGAGTGGAGGCTGGGCAACCTGTTATCACTCAGAGACCACTTCCTTTGTTTGCCCGCTGGCCCCGGGCTCCACGGCGCCTTCTCCTGGACTCTCCCAACTTCCAGAAAACTACAGCAGGTACACAGACAAACACTCACACAGCGGGGGAGCTTCTGTGAAGCTTGGGGTGAGCCTGCAGTGTAACTAAATTCCAAAGTCTGCGTGCGTGTGTGTATGTGTGTGAGAGAGAGAGAGAGAGAGAGAGAGAGAGAGAGAGAGAGAGAGAAGAAGAAGAAGAAGAAGAAGAAGAAGAAGAAGAAGAAGAAGAAGAAGAAGAAGAAAGAGAGAGAGAAGTTACAGTGATTTTTACTTGGTCTCCAGGCATTTTATCCCCAACGCCTCCTTGGGAATGATCTGCCTCCAGGCCACACAGCTCCTGAGCCGCAGGCAGAATTCCAGGGCTGGGCTCTCCTCGCTGCTGCTCTCCACTCCCGGGGAGCCCAATGTCACGGTGTCACCGTGCGGTAAGGTTCCCTGTGAGCTTAACTCCTAAACCGTCCCTCTTTCTTAGCACAATGCCTGCCTCCCAGACCTTCCTGCATCAGCTGGAAACTAAGCCATTTTGAGGGATTTCTAGAGAAGTGAAAAAAGGGCGAGTCACCCTCCTCCACATCCCAGACGCTGTGAGGATGAGTGTGGATGGCGGTGATGCTGGTGGCCTGTGTCTCTGTGTCAGTAACTAAGAACGAGCTTCTAAAGGAGGCTTGGTTGCCCTGGACAGTGGATAGAGTGTTGGCCTGCGGACTGAAGGGTCCCGGATTCGATTCCAGTCAAGGGCACATGCCTGGGTTGTGGGCTCGATCCCCAGTAGGGGGCGTGCAAGAGGCAGCTGATTAATGGTTCTCTCTCATCATTGATGTTTCTCTCTCTCTCTTCCCCTCTGAAATCAATTAAAATATATTTAAAAAAATAAATAAATAAAAGAGAGTGGGTTGGAGGCAAGGCCTGTGGCTACACCCTCAAACGTACTGCGTGGAATGAGTTGGGTAGAGATGGGCAGAGGGGCAAGAAGACAACGGAATGAGCGAATGAGCAAGTAAGAGATTCAGAGTTCCCCTCTAAGACAAAGAGACTCTGGACTTTGAGGAGAGACGCCCTCCCACAGGGACTGCTAGTTATAAAGAGGATGTAAATCCAGATTTAATGGGGGACTCAACACAGAGAGAGCCCACCTGGGCCAAGAAATAAAAGGGGGCGATGGGGGCGGGGGAAAGGGAAGGGAACAGTGAGCTGATGACATGATTTGACCACCTGCTCCAAGCCCTGCCTGAGCCCATGGCACTCCAGGACTTTTGTGCCGCCTGAACCCAAAAGTTCCCTTTTCCCCTGAAGTCTTTTTGATCGTTTGCAAACAATAGTCTTGATTAATATAAGGATGGGGGAGGGTGGATATAATTCTTATTTTTCTTTTAAAAATACAGCAGACGACTGAGAGGAAAGGTCGGGAAAGAAACCCTGTGTTTTATGGTGTGTTCCACGGCAATTTATATTCCGCAGTAATTTCTCAGGGGTGAGGGCGGGAGTTGCACAACAGGCGGCCTGCCTGACATTCCGATAAGCTTCCTTCATGGCGGTCGGCACCCACCCCCACTCTGACCAAAAGTCATCCCCGTAGAGAGGGGAGTCCTGGGGTGCAGGTAAGTTGGATTCTGTTTTTCTTTTTTGGGGAGAGGAAGGGGAAGGCTGTGCTTTCATCCCTGTTTTTCAGCAAATAAGTCCATTGGTAAGTTTTTTCCCCTGAATAATCTCTCTGAAATCAATCTCCATCTGCCCCTTTGATTTGGGGATGGAAAAATGCTGTTGGTGAAACGTTGACTGGGGTTGACTATTAGAATACCACCCCACCCCCAAATGCTGTTCAGGATACTCCTCCAGGTTGGAAAAAGTGGATTTCCAACAGCCCTGATAGCTCCCCTCTGTTTTATCAATACCGCCTCATTTCCGCGTGGGCCCGCCAAACGGCCCTGGCTCCATCCCATGAATTAATGATTCTTCAAATCAATTTAATCTGGAGCCTAATAAATTTTCCTAATGACAAATCAATGTCAAAAATAATGAAAGGAGGAGTGATTCAATGTGTTTGCCCCGCAATCTCTACCTCCCGAAGCCGAGATGCATTATCTGAAGGGCAGATTTAGCATTTTCTCTTCCTACAACGCGTGACACTTTTTCCTATGCCGGGGAAATGGTCAATGGGAAGAATACAGATTTCTTTCACCTGCTACATCGGACACCAGCATCTCTAGCTGATCCTTTTTCGTGCTTTTCTCAGCATCAGAGAAGTCATTTTGTTACTGTTCTTGGCACAAGCAAGCAAACAAAACATGGTGAATGTGAGTGTGTGTGTGTGTGTGTCATTCGTTGAGAAGTGAAGGCAGGTAACGGATTATGGTAATGAAGTGGGCAATGGAGAAGACGGCCAGGATGTGGACAAGATGGCTCTGCGGGTTGTTCCTCCTGACTCGACATTATCAGACTAGCGTGACCTCCACCTCCAGACACTGGGTAGACAGCCCCAAAGAATTCACCCAGACCTGGTCAGAGTGTACCATGTGCCCATCATTGTCAGGTGCCCATCAGTGGTCACCAAGATTAGGTCCCAATCCTTATGAAACCCTGTAACCAAGATTGGGGATGCAAATCTGACATGCATAAGACAGCGTGAAAGTCGGGTGCTGATCCTGAAGACGGGGCTGCTCAAGTTCAGGGTTGGGTGGGGGACCAGTTGTGAAGGAAGGAAGAGGGAGGAAAGTCATGTTTGAGAGGCTCAGGTGCAGGGTTTAGGCAACACGGTAGAGATGGAGTGGCAGCTGAGAGTGGGGAGAAGGCCCTGAGAGATAAGAGCTGATACCCTTGTTGGTCCTTCTTCATCCTAATGGGGAAGAGATTCCCACCTGAACTCTGATCTGCTGGCCGCGGAAGGAGTCCTAGATGGTGGGAGGAATTTTTGACTGTGTATGGTCTTGCCTCCATTTGTAACGGGAGTGGGAATCTAGTCTCTATGCATTTATCTCAGTTCTAGAGACTCCCTTCAGCTGGACTGCAAGCGACGGGAGTAGAAGGGACCAGGTCAAAGGACCCTGGAAAGATTTCCAGAGATCGGCCCCCTAGAAGTCTCAGAGGCATTCTCTTCAGGGTCATGAAACTCACACCTCCTATGTCCGCCATAATGGATGGGTTTAATAAGACCCATTGCCCTTCTGGGAACAAGGTTCAAAACAGCTCACCTCTTCCCTCTCCGAGCTGAACATCATCAAATATTTAGGCCTGGAGCTCTCCCTCAGCCTAGGCCACTGCTTAAGGTAGGGAGGGAGGAGAATCCCGGTCTCCACCTTTGCCATCTCGAGATGCTGTTTCTCTCTTAGGCATTTACGTAGAACTCAGGTGAGTTCATGGCAAATTAGATCAAGCTCCCGGGACTCGGGAACTGGCCTTGGCAGCGAGCCCTCTGTTATGCAGCGCCATGTGTTGGGAAAGGAGAACTAATTGTCCGTGTGATGCCGCTGATGGCTGACTTGGATCCAGGTCTGTAATATGGCTGACAGTTCTGTTGCTTGTTCCTGGTTCGGGTGAAGGGTTGGTACCGGCTGGGGAAAGGATTAGGGTGCAGTGAGAAAGAAGCCCCTGGGAAGACCCACTCAGAAGATGGTCACTCCACCAGCAAGCCTCCCAGGGCCATCTTTAGCATTTTGATTGCTTATCCGATGAAGACTCAAGTCGGGATTTGGAAACAGAAGTGCCAGGCAGCTTTCTACTTTCTCAGTTACACGGAATGAAAATGTCTTGTGTTTGGGATGTTTGGTTTGGGGACTGAGATCTGCCAGCAAATAGAGCGAGACCTTCCTTTGCCGGTGCCTTGGGCATGGTCAGTGGCTCTAACTCGGAAGCATCCCATTGCCCGGGACAGCAAGTGGGCATCCCCCCCTTTTCATGTAACAATTGCTCTACTGTCTGGCTGGTGTGGCTCAGTGGTTGAGGGTCAACCATGAAACACGAGGTCATGGTTTGATTCCCGGTCAGGACACATGGGCTCACGCCCCAGTAGAGGATAAGCTGATTAAAGATTCTCTCTCATCATTGCTGTCTCTCTCTCTCTCTCTTCCTCTCCCTTCCTCTCTCTGAAATAAATAAAAAAGATTGCTCTATTTTGTGAGCTGCAGGAGGGGAATGAAAAAGTCATTATCTCCTTTCACTACCCCCAGTCTACATGAGCACATTCCATGCTTTGAGAAGTACTGCAGTGACCAATTCTGGTTATCTGGCCCATCACGCATTATGGGACAAGGGAAGAGGTGTGATCAGGTGACCTCCCTTCTCTCAGCGCGAGGTAGGGTGTGCCTTGGAAAACATGCCATCCACGATGTCTTAAACCTCTGATTGGTCCCTACACACGCCTGGCGTTTGCACAGGGCTCAGCACGGAGCGGGTGCTCGCCATGTAGTCAGGAATCCCTCTGCAAGGCGCTCCAACACTCAGGACTCTGTCTGACCCTGGAAGCAAAAGCTCTTCATCTTGGAGACGAGGGAAAACGAGAGGCAGACAAGCCCGGGGAGCTGCCGCTGGTAGCAGGCGGACCTTCACTGAAATCAGCTCCGTTCAGAGCCTGTGCTTTCCAGCCCACCATTCCAGAATGCATCGGGGCCAGAAATACAGGTATCCCAAAGCCTGACGAATGAGAGCCCGGACACAGGAAGAATCCAGACTCTTGTCTCCATCTCCGTTCACTTTAAATGCACGGCGTCGGCTCATCTCGTTAAATGGGCACAGAATGAAGTATGGTGTCTTGGGTGACTTTTTTAGATCTCTTATTCCTCTCTTTTTAAATATATTTTATTGATTTTTTACAGAGAGGAAGGGAGAGGGATAGAGAGTTAGAAACATTGACGAGAGAGAAACATCGATCAGCTGCCTCCTGCACACTCCCTTCTGGGGCTGTGCCCGCAACCAAGGTACATGGCCTTGACTGGAATCGAACCTGGGACCCTCGAGTCGGCAGGCTGACACTCTATCCACTGAGCCAAACCGGTTAGGGCTATTCCTATCTTTTTAAAAAGTGCTTGCTAAGCATCAGCTGTTTCTACTAGGTAATGCACATGAATGATTTTACTCAACCCTCCCAAACCCCATGAGAACAGGAGACGGAGGCCCAGAGAGGTCGCACAATTTGGCCAAGGTCACACTGGCAGTGGTCAGGGAGGGACTCCAACCTAGTGAAGAACATCCCCGCAGGCCCTGGGTGGCAGCTCCCACCCCAGGTAGGATTTATTATTTTCCCATCCCAGCCCCTCCGGATGCCACGGGTGAAGTCTGTTTCTGCCTTGTCGCTCTGGAAAACGGTCCCTTCCCATGCAGGACCGGTCCCACTGGGTCAGAGGAACCGGCCGTGACAAAGGACCCCCGGATGAGCAGCTTCTGTCCGGGCCGCACCCCCACCCCTTGCTGTGGCCTGGGATCCCTGTGGTTGCTGCCCCTTCCTCCTGCCTCTCCCCTCTCCCCGGTCCCCCCTCCTCTGCCCTCCGTCCCCAGCCCCACCATTAATGAGAATCAGGAGGGAGAGTGGGGACTTGAAAGAGTAATTCCTTTCTTATTTATGGGTCTCTGCCGGAGGACCAGGGGCAAGGAGTGTGGTCTCTCCCCTGAAGCCAGGAGCAGGCCTCTCCTAGGGGGCTGGGTCCCGGTTGGGCTCGGCCTGTGACCCCTCGTGCCTTAATCTCCCCAGCTGTACAATTAGGTAAAAGTTGGGCTGCAATGAAAACCAGATGTTTCCATCAGGAGCGAAGTCTCCTGGGCAAACAAATTAAATAATAAATAAATGCTTTCGGTTTTACTAGCGACTGGCCGTTCGGTCCCTCCTCCCGGCCCCAATTAGAGCGCTCCCGTTGTCTCGGCGGCTGAGCCCCGGTGCGAGGCAGAAGGCCTCCGGGACGCCGGGACGCCGGGATGCCCTGCTCGTGCTGGGCTTCACTTCTCATCCCTTGTTGGGTCTGCGTTGTTTTTCTGGAAGGTTGCAAGCCCGTCTTTATAAATCATCACAGGTTTAATTTTGCATTCTGGTGTGTGTGTGGGGGGAGGTGGTGATTCACCATGTTGTAACGTGTGTGTGTGTGTGTGTGTGTGTGTGCACGTGCGTGTGCGTGTGTATGTTTCCTGGCCACTGGGGAACATCGATCCTGGGCATTGTCTCCCTGAGGTGCTCTGGGGGTTACAGAGATGAAGCACACGCATCTCTCAATCTGCTGAAAACCCAAACCAAACCCAAAGCGGGGGGCCTCCAGCTCCAGGAGAAGCGACGTGGAGTTTGGGTGTCTCAAGGCAGCCGTCCCCTTGAGAATCTCCCTACGATCTTTGCACCGGCTTCCCCGCCTCAGCTCCATGTTGAGAGACAATCCCATTGGCTGAGTCAAGAACCCTGAAGGCCTCAGACACTTTACTTCCATTCATTCTCTTATGCATGAACTCTTCATTCATTCATTCATTCATTCATTCATTCATTCATTCAGCAAACGAGAGTAAGGGCTCTCCCATGTGACCTGCGCGCGCCCACATTCGGCCAACAGTGAGCTGAGCTTCCACCGACAGTCACAGCCACGGCCCTCATTGCGTGAGCACCTACTGTGTGCCTGGGGGGGGCGGGGCGGGGAAAGCATCCCGCAGGCGCCGCCTCATTGCATTCTCACTTGCTTTAGAGTCCACGAGCCGGAGCCGCCAAGAGCCCCAGTCCACCCGGTGTAAGTCCTCCCATTCCTGCCGGCTGCCAGGAAGCCTGGGGGAGTGTCTAGAAGACGTTACGTTAACATCTAAGTATTTACTCAGAACTTCCTAGGGTGCCAGACACTGAGCCCCGACTTTCTGGCGTCATCTTCCTCCACCTCACAGCACCTCTGTGCGGTCACTGCTGCGCTTCTCAGCAGAGGGAAGGGAGGCCACGCAGCTCGGGTCCGAGCCGGAGTTCACGCCCAGGTCTTTCCGATGCCCAAGTCAGCCATCGCCCCCCGCCCCTCTTTACACCACATGTTTTATAGGCAAGTGAGCCCAGGTCACCACTAAGACAACCAACCTCCATGACTTTGCTTAGATTTCCTTGACTTTGGGAAGACGTGGACTCTCAGGGCATGTGGTAGGGCGTCCCACAGCTACCCCTGTGAGCACCAGAGGCTCGTTAGCTCCGATCTTTATCTTTGTCCATTGTTTGCGTTTGGCTTTCTGCAATGTTGCAGCCTCTTTTGCAAATCGTCAGAATTTTAATTTTACATTCTGGGTTAAAGGGGGAGGGGGGTTGCTGATTCACCGGGTTGCAACCTTTTTTTCTCCGTCATCTGGGGAATGCTGATCCTGGGACATTCTCTGTGTGGGGCTACACAGACGTGCACGTCTCCCAATCCGCCCGGAATGGAAACCAAGCCCAAGCCAGAGGGACTCCCGCTCAAGGAAAAGCCATTCTGCGCTTTCGGTCAGAGGAGGACCCTGGCCACAGGAAGGCACCGGAGCTGAGAATGGCTGAGCCCCTTCCCCTGGCTGATTTCTGTGGGAGACACTGGGCAGATACACCCCCGGGCACAGCATCCTGCGGGCGGGGCGTGGCATGTGGGAGGGGCGGGCACAGGAGGAGCTGCATTAGGGCACCACCCTCACCCTCTCCCCTCACATCTCTCAGTCCAGCTCCAAACCCAGAGGCAAGTCGGGGTCCGAGAGGGACATGCCCGGTCAGGACCTGGGGTTTTTGTCCTTTCCATTGTGCCTCGTTTGGGGTGTGTATCAGAGGGGGTCCACCAGGCAGAGACGGGGGCAGGGCTCCTCATGAACAGCAATGATTGTTGACAACTGTATACACTCAGCTAAGCACCACCTCAATGGAGACAGAGAACACTTTCATCTCCCCGGAAAGCTCTCGGGGCCGCTCTGCCTTCCAAGTACACTCCACCCGCCCCCCCCCCCCGCCCCGAGGCGACTGCCAGTATAATTTCTTCTTTTCTTACCTCTCTCTCATTTATTTCCTCCTCTTCTGCTAACAATGATTTTTCCCTTGTACGCACGGAAGCTGGCGATTGCAACTTGCACGCTTGCCGGGCTCACTGTCTTTGAGCTTGTCTTTTTTTTTTTTTTTCCCAGTGCCCTTACTGGGCAAAATAAAAAGTTTGCAACCCTCGGTCTGTAAATTTTACTGGCCTATGAAATGGAAAAGATCTCTGTTTATAAGAGCAGACATCATTTGCTTGATGAGGGGCATCAGGGAGAGTACCTGGGAAGGAGAAGGTGTTGGGGATAAGGACCCAACCTTGGTTTTACAAGACGCTGAGCAAGTTCACCTGAGACGCGATCTCAGCACGGCCGCCAGCTGCCCAGGGTGCTGTGGGCCACCGGTTCTGAGATTCCGGGCCCCCGTCCCCCTCTGAGGAGTTCCCATGTGACCCGGACCAGGGCTGCTCTTTCCCGAGCGCATTGGGCCCATGTGCAAAGCGGATCCGGTTGGTGAAACCCTCTCTGCAGTCGCCTCCCTCCCCTGGCCGGGTTCGGTGAATCGGGACTGATTTCCCCAGAGCTGCCCGAGGGCGGCCTGCAGGCGGCCAGCGCGCTTCCAAACCTCAGGTTGCCAACAGGTTCTGTCTAAGGTTTCCTCCCACCTCTTTCTGGGAAGCAATCAAGAGTCCCTTTTCTGGGAGACGGTAATTTGTTGAGAAGCATTTGACTGTTGCATTGAAAGGTTGCACTGTATGTGTAAAAAGGTGTTTATGAGGCTCCGTACAGTATAGTTAATAACCGAGCAGGACCAGGGCCTGTATAACGGGGACCCTGGCTGCGCGCGGCGACGCCGGGCCTTTCGGAGGCCTGGCACCTCTAATTACAGTGGCTGGGGGTCTGGAGCATAAACCCGGGTGCTTGCGGAGGCCTGCGGGTCACTCCCCTCCACCGGCCGGAGCGCTTCTCAGGCTGGGCAGGAACCCGCTGCCCACTCCCGGCTCGGTGCACTGGCACCTGCAGATGCCAAGGCGGGGTCAGCAGGGGCCTTTTTACTTATTTTTATTTTTTTGAAATTTCTTAAAATATCACTTTTTAAAATTGCATTTTAGAGAGAAGAAAGGGGAGCGAGAGAGAGAAACATCAATGAGAGAGAAGCATCATGGATCGGCTGCCTCCTGCACGCCCCACAGTGGGGACGGAGCCTGCAACCTGGGCATGTGCCCTGACCGGGAATCGAACCCATGGCCTCTTGGTTCCTGGGTCGACGCTCCACCGCTGAGCCACGCCGGCCGGGGCAAGGTGCATTTCTAGATGCACTGGAAGCAAAGAGCTGGGCAGCGACTCGGAATAAAATGAGTCCGGGGTGTGTTTGCTCATGACGGGGAGATGCGTGGCTGGACCATGTAGCCCAGCTACAGTCATTTCTTGCCAGTTCATAATGAAAGACCTGGAGGAAGGCTCCTGGGGGTTTTCACTGGCCAGACCAGAAACCAGCCACACAACACACCGCGCTGGGGCAAACCACAGGAAGAGGCCGCATTCCCGGTCGTCATGCAGCCCGATCGGGGGGCAGTGACGAGCAGGCGAGTAACGGTGGAATAGGCCAGCGAGGGCACCCTCTCCCCCTGGCATGAGCAATGCCTCCGAGACCAGCCCTGTCTCCAGCTGGCTCCTGGCACCCACTCTGCCAGGCGGCGACTGAGCCCCTCATCCCACAGCTACTTTTTGAGTGCCTACTGTGCGCCAGGCCTTTGCTGGGCCTGCGTTCCTCTACCTGTTCTTTGTGGCGGAAGGCGAAACAGTGTGTTTCTTGAGAGCCCTTCACTAGGCGGGAGGAGCCTTTAGGAAGCAGAGATCCCACAGGAAGCCATGGATGTGGGCCCTCGAGTGGCTCTTCCCTCTTCATCAATACATTTTACCTGGTGACGTACACAGAACTTTGCCGTTTGTAGGGCCCTTACATACCCACGGTCACTTCTAACTGCCAGCGCCTGGAAGGGGGGAGGAATTCTCCCCAAAAGAGGTCTCAAGAGGTTAACCGATTTGCTCAAAGTTCTTGGCCCATGAAAAATGGGACCGGACCACGTGTTGGGGCTCTGACTTGATTTTCTCTCTTATTATTATGTCTAGGGGATCTCTCTGTGACTGCACAGTCATTTCCTTCTTTATTTCATTAAAATATATTTTTATTGATTTCAGAGAGGAAGGAAGAGGGAGAGAGAGAGAAAAATCAATGATGAGAGAAAAATCACGGATCGGCTGCCTCCTGCACGCCCCACACTGGGGATGGAGCCCGCAACCCAGGCTTGTGCCCTGATTGGGAATCGAACCCTGACCTCCTGGTTCATAGGTTGACGCTCAAGCACTGAGCCGGAGCAGAACAGTCATTTCTTTAAAGCAGCTGCAGACTCCTCCACAGTATGGATGGACCATAATTTATTTAACTGTTTCCCATTGATAGACGGCTGTATTGCCTCAACTTCCTAATTATTCTAATGTTGAAATTTAAAAAATCCTCGTTCTATATCTTTGAGCAAACATGAGGCTACGTCTGTAAACCAGGCTCTTTGAAATGTGCACAGCACATCATGAGTGTTCAGAGAGAGTGCAAGAAGAGTCTCTTTTTCAGTTTTGCCTGTATCATGGGACTTTGACCTTGGGTTTCTCAGCCTCCAGAGCTGTGAGGAATCATTTCCTGCTGTTCACAAGCCACCCGGCTTACGGAATTTTGTTACGGCAGCCTGAATGGCCTGAGACTACACGCTTCTGTAAAATTTGCAAAATGAGAGATTTTCAGGTCAAAGGCTGCTTGTCTCTCTCCACCCCACGCACCCCCCCCCCCCATTACCGTGACCACGCCCTCAGGAGCCGATCAAGAGGACACTGAGCTGGGGAAGCTTGGAGCTCACCAGCAGCGAGAGGCACACAGAGCGTGCAGGGAGGGTAAGCTGCCCCCACTGCCCCCCGCGTAAGTGTGGGCGCAGGGACACTGCGCCTCCCCGGGCCGGCTCAGCACATCGGGACGTGAAAGGGCAGAGACAGATGCTGTGCGGAGACGGGAACGTGGCCGGTGGCACCTGGCCCGGAATTAGGAGAACAGAAGAGGAGAGAGGCCGCGCTGGAAAGGGAGTGAAGGAGCGAGGCCATGAACAAGGCACCACTCCTCGGGCCGCACAGCTACGAGCGGGCATTTCTGTTCCCGTTAGTTCCCAGTCAAAACAGACGCGCGTTCCTGTCAGAATCCACCAAATAACCAAATAACGCAGCATTTTGTTGACAGTGTAGTTATAAGCCCACCATAACTTATATGAGAGCCGGTGAGACATAATATATCACAAATACTGTATTTGAAGAGCACAAACCTGTATCCTTTATGAGTAGAACTCTCTGAAGTTGCATGTTTTACGCATCATAAGTGTCCTGTTTTATGTTGATCACCTGCACCGAATTATCTTTCTGTTATTTTTAAAGAAGAGATTACAGAGCGATCATCACAGGAAGCGGCAGAGTGTACAGCCAAAATCGCAGGGGAAAGCATTGTAGAGGTGTCCCAGAGAGTCACGCGATTACAAGCTTACTGCTTTTCTGGGTGTTGTGGGCTTAAAGAAGTGTGTTAGCTTTTAAAATTCGCATGTTGTCACGGTTTCTTTCCTTATTCTAAGTAAACATGACTTTCATCCCCAAGTCTGTGCCCACATCTTTGTAGTCTTTAATGGATGAGGGCTCCAAAATTGAATTCGTGTCAGGCCCCATCACTTGTAGGAGACGGGAGGGTTGGGGGCTGGCCTCCAGGCCCTTTTCTGTCTAGACTGGAAGGTGGGCTCTTGCTGCCTGTTGTCTAAACGCTTCCATCTCCCGTGCACCCGCAGCACCAGGGGAAAGCAGATGCTCGCCACGTCCTCACTGCGCAAAGGAACTGCCTCCGGCCCTAAGGCTCGCCTACGGGGGCTTTGGTGCCGATGGAGGTCAGCCGATTGCTGAGAAGTAATCACCCCCTTCACCACCCGCATCGCCATCGGAGGCATGCTCTTCCCCGCCCACTGCTGTGGAGCATGGCCGTGGGCCTAGCCCTGGCCTCAGGATGGGAGGAATACACTTGCCGCCCCGCGGCTCTGGGTGCTGGGAGACACGATGCCCAGAGGCAGGAGGCCCGGCCCTGGGAGTTCCGCTGTCCGCAGGAGAAGGCTACACCAGGGCTCATCTGCTGCTCCACGGAAGACGAGAGACGTATGGCGTGGCCCTGACCCGGTGTGCGGCCTCTGGGGGCTCTGGGACCAACGGGAGCCTGACTCTTGGCATGTTCCTGGTGTTTGCCTTCTATCTCAAGTCTGGCCAGATTCATGGGCGGCGGGGAGATGGACTAGCCACCGTGAGAGGCGAGGAAAACCGCCTTGCAGTGCAGCCACTTAGAGCAAAGTCAAATATAGATTTAACGAGTAATTATAGGCGAAAGCTGCAAAGTGCGTTATAAAATCAAGTGTTTGCACAGAAACATTTTTGCTAGAAAGCAGAGTGGTAGCTCATTTGCATGTTTGGTATTGTTAGCATACAAAGGAGCTGAACTGCTAAAATTAAGATAGTGAGTTGTTTGAAAACCTCATTTTAAAATGGAATAAATCACGCCGCAGACAGATGTTTAAGAGTGTGCCTGATGCGGGGAGAGCCGGGCTCCGGCGCGAGGCTGGGCGGGAGATGACATCAGGGACGAGGGGTGCGGGGAACGCACTCTCTCTCGGCCCCACAGGAAGAGGGAGCGTGGTTTGAAGGCTTTCCCCAAAGCACTGTGTTTGGAGCAACACTGTAGATGCTATGGCACCGAAGCTAGAATAGAACGAACGTGAAAACCCCGGAATCAATGGCAAAAGGCCGACCCCACTGGCATGAAGAGAAGGGCCAGAACCACGCGAGAGAAAACCCTTCTGTCCCTTAACCAATAACTGACACCCCCGCCGAGGGTGGGGAAGACTAGGTGGGCAGGGAGGGGGGGAAGCATGTGACTTGGGCCTGAACTTGCTCAGCCCGGAGGCCAGTGGTTCCCACTGGTGACAGCCACTTCCCTCGTCTGCCTGAGAACAGCCCGGAGGCCTCAGTGCTAACACCTCCCAGAGGGCCCGGACCCGGGGCTGTGACACGCGGTGCAGTCATGAGCACAGGTGGCAGTTTCTAAAACAGGTAAACGTATGCTTATCCCATGGTCAGATCGTTCCACTCCCAAGTATTCACCCAGGAGGTATGAGAGCAGATGCCTGGACAACGGCGTGGCCGCCTAGGAAAGCTCACAGCAGCTCTCCGTCAGCGCTGAAAGCTGGATGCCATCAGTGCCCTTTCACAGACGAAGGGACAGGCAAACTGTGGGACACGCACACACGGGGTATGGTTCAGCAACAGCAGGAACAGCCCAGGAGCACATGCGACCACATGGATGCATCTCAGAATAGTTATTCTGAGTAGGAGAAATAAACAGACCGAAACAACAACAACAAACACCAAACACACACACACACAGGCTGTATGACCCCACTTGTATCCAACTGTAGGCCATGCAAACTAATACGGAGTAACGGAAATGATACCCATTTCTGGGGATGGGCCGGGAGAAGGGAGGGATTATAAACAGACACGAGGAAACTTCGGGGCGTGATAACTGTCCACTCTGTGGATGGCTGCGGCGGTTTCGGGAGTGCGTACGGACATCAGAATGTGTCACACTGTCACGTTACATACGCGCAGCTTCTTTTGGGCACAGTGCCCCAGTCAGTCTGGTAAAAAAAAATTACCTGTGAGAAAACCCAGTATGGTTCCCATGCCCATTCTTCCCAACTTGATCTGCACAGACGGCCAACACAGTCCCAGGGAAGGTCCCAGCGTGCCGTTTTGTGGATACGGGCAAATGAGTTCGGAAGTTGGTAAGAAAAAGCAAGAGACTCAGCGTCGCCCACACGATCCTGAGAAGGAAAGTCAGCGCTGGAGGACTGACACGCCTCACCTCAAAGACTTACTGTCAGCCCAGAGTAATCAAGACGCCACGGGGTTGGTGAGACACTAGACAAACAGATCAATGGAGCAGAGCAGAGAGCCCAGAAACAGACCCATGCAAATATCTAGTCAGCCGATCGTTGACAAAAAGCAGAGGCGATTCGATGAAGAAAAGATGGGAGATAGCCTTTTCAATAAATGAAACAGCAAACACGTCAAAACATTGATGGCCTGATGCCAACGGGGCACAGGAGCTGACGGCAGGGGTGCTCAGTGGTCAAAGCTGAAACTACTTGAGCTAAACACAATCAAAGTACTGGATTATAACCCAAAGTAGAAAACAATTACCCATGAGCACATACTGACGTATTAAATGAATAAATGAGGAGAAGAGCCTAATCTCCCATGCAGAAGCCTTGGAAATCAATCCTGTAGACCCCCCATCATTAAGGAGGGAAGCGGAACTGCTCACTCCTTAGGGGGCGGGGGTTACACAGTGACTTCCTTCCACAGAGGGCAGTGGGGAAAGAGGGGAAAGAGCAGCTTTACAGGGAGAAGCATTAACAGCAGGAAGGCTTGTTGATCATTTGCACTCTTTTTTTAAAAAAATGTATTTTATTGATTTTTTACAGAGAGGAAGGGAGAGAGATAGAGAGTTAGAAACATCGATGAGAGAGGAACATCGATCAGCTGCCTCCTGCACATCTCCTACTGGGGATGTGCCCGCAACCCAGGTACATGCCCTTGACCGGAATCGAACCTGGGACCTTTCAGTCCGCAGGCCGACGCTCTACCCACCGAGCCAAACCTGTTTCGGCATCATTTGCACTCTTGATACGATGTGCTCAAAAAAACATCTCACCTCTGCCATCTTCCCAGACCTGTGACCCCAATTGTAATCATGAAAAAAACAGCCGACTCCCCAAGAGGGCCTTTCTACCTGATCTCTGATCACTACTCCTCAACACAAGCAAAGCCAAGGAGACTCTAAAAAACTGTCACAGCCAAGAGGAGCCCAAGGAGACATGACAACCATATGTAAGGCAGCATCCTGGGTGGGGTTCTGAAACAGAACAGGAACAGCAGGTAAAAACTAAGAAGAGATACATAAACCATGGACTTCAGTCAATAATAATGACCAGTATTGGTTCCTGAGTTGTAACAAATGTACTACACACATGAATATAAGATGCTAATAACAGAGGGGAGTCTGTGTGTATGTGTGAGTGTGTGTGTGAGTGTTAGTATGGGAACACCTTTGGATCAATTTTCCTGTAAATCTAAAACTGTTCTAAAATATAGTCCATTCGAATGTGTAACTATGACAGACATTTAAAATAATCTCTGCTAATCACCTCTCTGCTTTCTTAGCAAATATTTTAAACCTAAAGCTAAATGTTGAAATAAAGGAGTTGAGAATCACTGAAAAAAGTAAAATAAAATATAGGCCATTGGTTAAAAAAAACAATCCAAGTTACATGACGTGTGAAATGCAGGTCATGGCCCAGGCCCTGGTGTCTAGACTTGAAGACCAGGCTCCTTCTGTGATGCATAAGTGGCCTTGCATTTGCCACGAGTGACGAGCAGGCAGTCTTTCAGCCAAGGCCAAGGCCATTTGGGACGAGCGGCAAAGCCCTCATCTAAGCTACACTGTGACTCTTACAACCTGGGCCATTTCAGTGCGCCCCACCCGTCTCTGAATAGTTAACTCGCTCAAGTGCAGAAGGGAGGGGAGGGGCGGAGAGAGAGTCTCCTCCCCATCCCCTCACCCCCGCCACACACACAGAGTTTATGGAAGCTCAGGAACCTATACATACACAACGTAAGCCTCGTGTTTATGTCTGGGAATATATTAAACGCCATCTGCCTAACCATTTGCCATGTTATAAATTACAGCGACATCAACAATGCGACAATGCCAGGGCGCACTCCGCTGTCTTCCCGTTTGAGCGTAAATGGGTTTTGTTACCGAACTCCCCTTCCAGACGTGAAGAGAACAGTTGCACGCCTTCTGGACGGGCAGATGGTCGCCGAGGCTTCCCCGAGCCGGCTCTCCTCGAAACTTCCGGCGGTGACTGTGTGAGGCCTGCTATGGAGGAGCAAGCACTCCGTGGAGGAGGTCAAACCCTGGCTCTATGGCTGTCCTGCCCTTGAGCGTGGGCAGGTTTATGCCACTTCTGGGAACGCCAGGCTTCTCACCTGTGAAGTGGGGGTGGCCACATCAACCCCCTGGAATTGTTACAGGGCTCCCACGAGGGAACCCAGTCTACTCCTAACCGTCCCGGACTCAGAGGAGAAGTACATGTCACACTGTGACCTAGTGTGTGTACATGCACACACATGCGGACGCACACACATGCGGATGCGCGCGAGCACACACACACACACAACCGAAACAAGATTTTCCTTGAACAAAACTATTCCAGTCTGTTATGTCCTCTCCTATTTTACAGGCAACTCAGTCAGCTATTTTAGATCCACTGACTAAAGGCTTGCAACCTGCAGGTTAAAAACCACTAAGACAGCGCACTTACACACACTGAGAAGTGCCTGGCACGTAGAAGGCACGCGATCACTGTCAGCAGATAATATTGTTGTTACTAATCTTATTATTATTATTATTATTAATTGTGGCCAGGTGATGTGAAAGAGCAGAACAGAAGACATCAATCCCTCCCCACAAACGCAGTCCTTCCTGCCCCTGAACAGCGTCTGTGAGCAAAAGCAGCAGCATTCCCGTAACTCCCCGCACTCAGTGCCTCCTGGCAGCCCGGACGCTGGCTCCCAGCAGCTCCTCCTCCCTCAGCTCCTCCCTGCCTCGCCTCGATGCAGAGTCCTCACAGGGCTCAGCCTCAGCTGGCCCCAGCAGTGTCCTGCTCATCAATGCACCCTCAATGGGACCCCTTCCCTTCCCCATCTCACCTCCCTCTCCCCTTCCACCTCCAAACCAACACTGTGTCCCCCATCCTGCTCTCCTCACCTCCCTCTCCCCTACCACCTCCAAACCAACACTGTGTCCCCCATCCTGCTCTCCTCACCTCCCTCTCCCTACCACCTCCAAACCAACGTCATGTCCCCATCCTGGTCTCAGGCTCTGCTTCTGGGAGAAGCAAATCTAAGACAGTCCCCAGCACCTGCCCAGTCACCTCACAGCAGGTACAGGGCATCAAGACTTACTTCCACTCCTGCTGGCTCCCGGGGCCTGCTGGGAGCAAGGGAGGACGGCCCAGCGGCCCTCGGGATGGGGGTCCACCAGCTGCTTTCTCTCTGTCACTGCCTCTTCTGAGGAGCCTTACAGGTCTGATGGCCTAGAGCAGGGATCCTCAACCTTCCTAACGCCGCGACCCTTTAATACAGTTCCTCAAGTTGTGGTGAACCTCAATTTCATTGTTACAAATTGAACATCATTAAAGCATAGTGATGAATCACAAAAACGATATGTAATTAGATATGTGTTTTCCAATGGTCTTAGGCGATCCCCAAAGGGGCCGCGACCCACAGGTTGAGAACCGCTGGCCTAGAGCATCGACTACTATCTACCCACCTTTTTGTTGGCTTTCCAACGAAATAGGCCAAGTGTTCTCATCTCACACATTAGGACGCATGTATCTGCTCATCTTTCTTAAAACTTACCTAACATCGTGGGGGCTGGAAGGGCCACCCCTGGCATACCTCGCGGGGGCGCCCGCAAAACTGCATTTTCCTCAGACTGAGCACGTGTCCCCTGGGGCTGGTGCCTGTGATAATGATGCAGGTGGATTTTATCATTCCTTCCACCCTCCGAGGAATGAACAAATTCACTGCGTATTACTTGGGGCTTGATCCCTGGCAAAACACTCCTGGAACAAACTATTTGCTTTGTCAACACCTTTACAAGGGCTCCTCAATCAATGTCACAAATCCACATCCAAACAGCAAAGTGCATTTGACGGCAAGACCCCGCACTGATTAGAGCTCCGAGTTCAGAGAATTGGTCCAGACAGGGCAGCGATCAGATTATTAACTCCACTTGGAAACGCTCCCTGCTGCCCGGATTAGCATGCATATTTTGATATAGATCGATAAGCAATCTCCGTCCTATAAGAAATGCCTGCAGCACTCATTTGGCTGATCAAAGGGAGATACCAGCCTCCGGTGACAGCAGGCTATTGTTTCCCGAGCTCTTTCCCGGAGGGCCTCCGCGAGGGGACATTCCCTGGCTCTTTTGCAGCTAATAGCGGAAGCCAATGGAGAGACGCGCCATCCCATCACCCTCTCTGCGCCAAAACACAATTAGGGGAAAAGGGACTTGAGTCTTTTTGGAGCCAACTTAATCCATTTCCACTGTGTTCACTGACCAAAAAAAAAAAAAAGTAAGTTTCTTCTCTCTACTCCTCCTCCCCCTTCCATTCTGACTTATTCTCCATGGGAGCATGCGCCCAGGGCCACCTGGTTCCTCCCTTGGCGGGTCCAAGCTCATGCTGAAGCCCCTCATGCAGTTTTAAGCTAGAGAATTAGTCCAGGTTTGGATTCGGGGCGGGGGCATGAAATGGTCTTATTGCTTGGCAGGCTGCGATGCGAACCTTGTCTCTCTCTCTCTGATTCTGTGATGAGATGTCATTTTCTTTTGTAGCCACTCACCTGCTGATGGGCACCGGGGCTGTTTCCAGATCTTAGCTAGTGTGAATTGCGCTGCTATGAACATAGGGGTGCATACATTCTTTCTGATGGGTGTTTCTGGTTTCTTAGGATATATTCCTAGAAGTGGGATCACTGGGTCAAATAGGAGTTTCATTTTTAATAATAAAAAAAATACAGTTCCATACTGCCTTCCCACCAGCAGTGCACGAGGGTTCCCTTTCCTCCGCATCCTCGCCAGCACCTGCGGCTTGCAGATTTGCTGACGGTAGCCATTCTGACAGTGTTGAAATGGTGTTGAAAACCATTTCTTGTTCATACTCTCCACCTGCTTTGCCCACCTCCAACCCTTTCCCCTCATCTAAACCTTTCCTAACCAACTGAGTCAGTAATGAAAACCTCACTCACACACCAGCCATTTCCTCTACCCAAGGAGCCAATAAACCCAAAGTAAGATGAGGTTCCTCTCAAGGCAGATGAGTAAGTGACAAGGGCAAGGTACAAAATACTTCGCCCAGCTTTTTTAATTTAACAAATAAAAAATATGCTTGTGTTGACATGTGTGCATGTATGTTCACTATATACATACATTTCACTAAGTGTATGTATACACACACACACACACACACACACTCATATAGGAGAACATCCTTTAGTCACTGGGGATAGAAGATTACATCAATGGGAGGTTTTATTTATTTATTTATTTTTAATTTTTTTTTAAATAATATATTTTTATTGATTTCAGAGAGGAAGGGAGAGGGAGAGAGGCATGCAGGAGGCCGCTGATCAATGATTCTCTTTCATCATTGATGTTTCTCTCTCTCTCTCTCCCTCCCTCCCTCTCTGAAATCAATAACAATAAAAATTAAAAAAAAGAACCTAGCTGAAGCAGACACGCAGCACCACCCAGCAGGCACTCATGCCTCCTGGCCTTCCCTGGTGCCAGTGTGCATGCCATGCTGCTGTCTCAGTGGCAAACCCTCCTGGTGGCACTGTCAGGGAAGGCACGGCCCTGTTACGACCACCAAGTCTGCCATCCTGGTGCTGTCTGGGAACTGCCTGCCTTGGGCATGTCCCTGGGCACCACCCCACGACCATCTGTTCTCTGTGACGTCTTGGCAGACGGGTTTCTCTCTCCCTGACTGCGGAAGAAGAATGGTTTTCATTTCTAGACCAATAATCTAGGGCTTGGGCAGCCGGGAAACTGAATCCAACTTTTGGATCCACTTCGTCAAATGAAAAAGGACATGAGGATCACGTGACTCGGCAAGCCCGGCCCGCATCCTCTGTCAAGTGGCCGATTTTTCCTGGTGAGCAGAACCCTGTTGACAAGGATGCGGACGGTGCGAGGGCGCGCCGGATGAAAAATCTGGTGTTTCTCCTTGGCTCGCCGCAGATAAATCAAAGGCGAGGTTGGTGAGATGCACGGGGGTGTCCCTGAGTGAGGACGGTTTCTCCTTCTGAAGAGAAAGATGAAGTGTAAGAGGCAATCCGGATTATTGGATGGCTGCGAGAATCGATGAGTGAAAAACAGCCCTCCCGTGGGGCAGGGTAATTCATTCTCCAGGGTGGCACCAGAGGGCAGAGGGCGGTTCCTGCTTCATTAGCTCTCTCCCTGGGAGACAGTTCTGTTTGGGGCCACCAGAGGGAGGGCCCACAGGGGCATGCAGTCAACACCCCTGCCTTGCGGTGATACTGGAAGTGAGGGCTGAGGAAGGATGGAAAAAGATACAGGTTTCCTGATACTCAGATGGTTTCCTTACTGTGTGAGGACACACGCCATCTTTATGCTGCCTGGTTTGATTTGAAAAATTTACAGCGATTTGTGAGTTTGCTAAATCAAGGTCACTTAGCAAGGTCATATCATCTTGCCCTGCAGACCTCCTTCCAAATGTACTTTGGGGGGCAATTTTCTATGTAGTATGTCAATGTCCCGCACATCACAGTTATTAAGTGAATATCTCTTAAAATTGTCTCTACTTTAAGGAAAAACAATGCAATGCTAGTCCTTGGCAGATAATAGGTCTTGAGTAAACGATGGCTATTGCTAATAAATAAAGTACAGCATGCCACTCATTATAATAACGTGATTTTTATCCTAAATCTTGTGTTTATAATCTAGTGGAGATGCAGAAAATGTGTGCATATAATTCAACAAGAAAGGATGTGATTCCAGAGACTGTAATACAAGCAAGGATGAATGTACATACAAAGCATGACAATCATGTGGAGGAGAAAGGAATTTCTTTGGGGCAGCTGAGGAAGGCTTCACAAAGGAAGGAAGATGGGGGTTAGCCAGGTAGGTAGGTGTGGGTAAGAGGGAAGAGTATTTCCCAGGGAACACCATGAGGGAACACCATGAGGGAACACCATGGGAAATGACACAAAGGTAGGGTCCCTCAGAATTTTTGTGCTAATCTGTCAGTCGGTCGTTTGAGGAGACTATGGTTTGTCTTCATAAATGTTCCACATGCCCTAGAAAACAATGTGAATTCTGCTTTTGCTGCATAGTTTTCTATAAATAGCAATTTGATCAAGTTGATTGAAAATACTGTTAAAGTCTTTTATACCCTTACTGATTTTCTCTCTGTTATTAATTATCAAGGATTATTGAAATCTCCAAAAGTAATTGCAAATTTCTCTATTTCTTTTTGCAGTTTTATCAGTTTTCGCTTGATCTACTCGGAAGCTCTACTACTACGAAGTGTATAAACTCTTAGGACTAAGTCCTCTTAATGAAATTACTCTATTATCATTATGTTAAGTACTTTCTTTGTGCTGGGTAACATTCTTTGCTCTGGAACATCCTTTGTCTGGTATTGATATAACCACCCAGTTTCTTTTTATCAGCGTTAGCATAGCTTATTTTTATCCATCCTATTATTTTTCATGTGTTTATGTCTTTATATTTAAAGTGCATTTATTGTAGGCAGCATATAGGTGGGCTCTTGCTTGTCCATCCAACTTAGCAATCTCTGCCTTTTAATTGAAGTATTTACACCATTTACATTTAATGTGATTATTGACATAGATAGATACAAAGATACCATTTTGCTCTTAGCTTTCTACTTGTTTCATTTATTCATTGTTCCCTTTTTCTCTTTTCTTGAGTATTTTCATATTATGTCTTTTTTAATGGTTCCTTTTTTAAAATCTTTGTTGATTTATTAACTGTAACTGTTTTGTGATTTTAGTGGCTGCTTTAGACTTTAGGTACATTTTTAACTTTTATCACTATCTACCTTCAAGTAATATACCAACTCGTGTAGCATGGAATACATTTTGAACAACTTCCTCCTTCTCCATCATGCTGTTGTTGCCAGACATTTTATTTCTGCGAGGCAGGTGTTCTCCACTGTTTGCAGAGGTGGTGGGAGGAGTAGAGGGTCCCTAGCTCTTCTCTGCCTCTAACCTGTTGAGAGTGCCGCCTCCCGGCAGGACCTGCCTGGAACCCATGAACTGTGGGGGATGGGGTTTGCAGGCTTTCAGGCCCGAGGACAGAGAAAACAGAAGGAGGAGCATGAACGGAGACCCCACACCACATACTGGGCACAAGGAGTGAGAGGGGAGCAGGAACCGGGGGATCCACTGCTTCCCACTGCGCCAGAGAAGGAAACACCAGCACGCCGTCCGGGGTCTGTCCATTATTACGCCATCGCTTCTTACTCTCTAGGAGGCCAAAGTCAGCCCTGAGCTCAGAGACCACACCGGGTCTGGCCTTAGAAACGCGTAATTGCCCATGGGGCAGGCTGCCGTTCCGCGCTTTCCTGCCATACCAGTGCCCGTCCTTGCAATCCAGTCATTCATCAGCTGCAACAATAAACTCCGCGAGGGCAGAGGGAGGCTGCTGTGGGCGTCCCTGTATCTCCAGCATCTCAGTGGGGCCTGCCCCATAGGAAGGACTCAGCACATTTCTGTGACCACCTGCACGAACGAGCGCTGAATGGATCTTGTGAGGGAGAGTGACAACCATGTGTGAAAAGGGACAGAGAAATGACAACTCTCCGGTGGTCTTGGGAAGACGGGGAGTGAGGGGGAATGGGAGAAGCCTTGCGGAGGGCACCCTGTCTGTCTGGAGGCGGAGAGAGAGGCAACATGCCTGCCTTTGTCACTGGGAACCCCGCTAAGGGAGAGGCTGTGTGCAAGGAGATCTACACGTGTGCCCCGCCCGCTACAAGAGGGGGCTCCCTGTCTTCTAAGGAAAATACAAAGCCTTTCCCTGTGAGGAGAGGACCGAGGCTTTGGGGTGATCAGCCCATTTTCTCCATGGGGATGATTATGGGGATATAATCATAAAGATTAATAAAAACGGATAATAAATGTTTATTTTGAAAGCACTAAAATGCAAAAGCCCTAAGCTCCACTGGAGAAAAAAAAATAAAATAAAAAGCTTAATTAAAAACAAAACCTTCCTAAAGGGCAATCGTACTTAGCATCCACATAAACCCCCAACCCCGGGCGCGGGAGACACCAACACCCCAAAGGCCAACAGTAAACGCGCCCCATAAACCAGAAATAAAACGAGCTGTCGGCGGCAGGAGGCGGGAGGGCCGGCCTCCGAGGCGTGTAGCTGCCCAGCCCTCCCCGCATGGCGGCCAGTGACCTCGGGAAGGACGAGGCTCGGAGCGGGGCTGGACGTGGCCCGTGCACGGTAGAGCCATGACCCGCAGGGAAAAGGGCTCGCCCAGGAGGGGAGGGCAATGAGGGCGGAATCCCGGTCCCCAGTGGCAGGACCTGCTTGGCCAGAGGCAAGAGCTGGATTGGAGGGCAGAGTCAGGAGCCTTCTGAGCCGGGGGAGGCAGCCACAGGAGGCTGCGCCCCAACCACCCTGGGGGTGGGGGGGGGGGTGGAATGGAAGCTCCCGGGCCCCTGCCCAGCCCTGCGGAAGCAGCGTCTGCACTTGAACCAGACCCCGAGGCGGACAGAGGCCAGCGTGACTCCAGAACCGGTGACATGGAGACACGTACCCCGGCCGCCTGGCTGCAGAGGAGATGTGGATGAAGGAAAATGAGACACAGCCATCAGAAAGCGGTCAGAGGGACAGGCTACAGATGCTCGAGAAAAATGACAAAGATATTCCACGGCTGAAGGCGTCGCGGAGAGGAGACCCAGGGCAGAGAGCAAGAGCCACTGGGCAGGTGTCCTCGGGAATCGAACCGGATGGAACCTGCACCCTTTTGGTGCCTGGGACGGCATTCAGCCCCCCGGCCGGCGTGGGGGGAGGGAACCTGGACAGCACCCTTAGGAGAAAGCACCCAGCGAAGAGGCACTCAGCCGCCGCCGCCCCGTCCGTGTGCAGAAATGGCCGTCTGTGAGGACAGCGGCTCACTGTCCCGTTCACATCGGCAGGACAGCCGTGCTGATACAGCGGCTCCGCCTGGCACGGGGCTCTGTGCCAGGAAACAGACATGCCCGCCCCGGGTCAACCTCGCAGCAGCCACCTGTGCGCCTCAGATGTGGCCCCAACTTACTGGGAGGATCCGGGCTCTGAGAGGCGGATGGTTAGAGAGGAGGTAAAGGGGAGCTGGGGAGGAAGAGGAAGCCTGGAGCCGAGCCCCGCCCCCCAGGAACCAGCGGGACTAGGGGGGGGGGGGAGGTCGAGAGGAATAATGAGAACGACCCAGCACAAGACAAGCACCCTTTGAAACACCAGCCAGACTTACAGGCCCCGCCCACTTGGCTGCCTCTTTCCTAAACTGCGCATCCACGCATCCTGGAGACATGAAAGGAAGGGCCCTCAGGTGAGATGGGCAAGGCAAGTGGCTCTTCAAGGGTCAGCCGCCCACTTCCCGGCGAGGCCAGGCGTGGGGTCTGGGCTGGACGCAGGCCTTGTGAGGGAGGGCCGCCTGCTCCGCCTCCCTGAGGCCCCCGCCTGTGGCTGCTTCTGCAGGAAGCCAGCGCGGCCTGGCATGGGAACGTCGCCTGGAGCCCAGCCTGCACCTAGAGGAAGGGGACCCCACCAGGGGGGCCGGAGCTGGGAGCTGGGCAGGGGGGGAACCTGCTGGGATGTTCGGAGATTTCAGAGATGCCGCTTGAAGAGGGTCTGGGTGTACTTTAAAGAACTGTCAAGCTGTCCCTCCCGCCTCAGGTTGGAGCATCTGGGCTTGGTCAACCATGAAGAAAACAAAGATTTTCTGCTTAAAATGTCGGAATATTCAACTCCTTTTTGGAGTCGATTGACAGATTGTCTTTATGGACCACCTACTACGTGCCCCTGGCTCTTAGGCACTAGGGACGATGTAACACACCAGTCCCCCTTTGATGGTATTTTAAACTGGAGAGAAAGGGTTACACACACACGACAGCATTCAGCATTCGTTTCATCCATTCGTGAAGGCCTACTATGTGCCACACGCTGTGCCGGCACAGGACAGAGCTACAGAAGCACTGATACATAGCGTTTTACTCAGTCCAGGCTGCGTCAGCGAATCAGTGTGTCCAACAAACTGCATGCCTACTATGCTCAGTCCCTGCTGTTGGGTTTCAGGGGAGCGAGCGATGGTGGGGAGACCCAGCTGCCAGCATTAGACCAAGAGGAGGAAGGGCGTTCTAGAATGGAGCCTCAAGTGATACATTTCATTGGCCGATGGGGTGTAAATTCTGCGAGTCTCTGACAAGCGTCTCGCTCACTCACTAATCAAATCACAGGATACATGTAACGCCTTGAACCTGACCCCATGGCTGGGGCCGGGGGAAGCAAAGGTGAGTAAGTTATTTCTAGTGATGACGACAATAAACCTTCTAGAAGAGCCGGGCATGCCTGGAAAGGGCATGCCGAGCCCTTCTAAGGAGGCACGGATCAGACAGACGCTCAGATGCATGTTGCTTCATTTCCTGCCTGTCCAAACACCTTGTCTCTGGACCTGGGGGTGCCAAAGCCAGTGCCCACAGGGGGCCAGGCAGGTACGCCAACGACTGCCGTCAACCAGCCTACACAACGGGCCGCATCCGAGTCCCTTCGGCTGGCAGGATGGCTTGGTTGCCATGTGCAAAGGTGTGCCTGGCTTGCCCGGTTTTTCTAAGTTTTACAAGAAAATCTTCACCCCACAGTCAGGGGCAAAATACCCAACAACTGTTTTGTTTGTAGATACATTTCTACTAGAGGTCCAGTGCACAACATTCGTGCACTTGGGGTGGGGGTCCCTTGGCCCAGCCTGCACCCTTTTGCAGTCTGGGAGCCCTCAGGGTATGTCCGACTTATGGCTTAGGCCTGCTCCCAGGGGGAGTGTCTGCCCCCTGATGGTCAGTGCACATCATAGCGACTGGCCGTTGTGCCATTTGGTCTATTTGCATTTTATCCTTTTATTATATAGGATTGATTTCAGAGAGGAAGGGAGAGGGAGAGAAAGATAGAAACATCAACGAGGAGAGAGAATCATGGATCGGCTGCCTCCTGCACGCCCCACACTGGGGATCGAGTCCACAACCTGGGCATGTGCCTTGGACCAGGATCGAACCCAAGATCCTGCAGTCCACAGGCCGACGCTCTATCCACTGTGCCAAATCGGCTAGGATCCAACAACTGTTTTATAAACGAGATTTTTACGTGAAAACTCTCATTTTTAAACATTAACAAATCCCTTTAACAATGACATTTGACTGTGTACGTCCCCCCAAGCCCAAAGGTGGGTGCAGCCTGGCACCCGGGTGGGCCCTTGGTTTATGTACAGGAGAGGCGGTCAGGGGACCAAGAGCGAGGATCGCAGGTGGCGAATCTTTCAGGGGAAGGAAAACAAGTCCGAACAACAACAGGAAGGAGCCCGGCTGTGGGAGGGAAGCCAGGCCACCCGCTCCCCCTCCCCCATCCCTGCAGGAAGCCAGCGGCCAGTGTGCCCGGAGCCCAGCTACCCGGCGCCCCTTCCTCACGGGCAGGCCGGGCCGACTGGCAGCTTTCTCACAGCCAGAACGCTGCAAGGCTGCTCGTCCGATTCGCATGTTGTCCGAGTGGCCGTCGGTGCAGAGCACACGGTCAGGCTGCAGTGCCATAGACGATGGCTCCCGAGGGGAAGCGTAGGTGGCGAGGATTCGTCACAGGAGTTCACACCAGGGCCCACAGGCCCAAAGCTCTGTATGGTGGGACGTGCAGAGTGCCTGGGACTGAGTGGGGGCGGGGGCTCGCCTGCAGGCAAAGGACACGCCCCGCCCAGCAGAGACAGGAGGGAGATCTCTATGATTCCACCGGCGAGGCCTCCGGCCGGCAGAGGTCTGGGTGCGGGTGCCACGTGCAGGGATGTTTTCCTTAGCCCTGGCTGCCCTGCTAGGAAACGCATCGCTGGCCTGTCTTCACGGCGATGCATCCCCCTCCCCCCTTATCTTTCAGTGAACCTAGAAATCGGGTCCCTGTGGCTAGAAGTCTCTCTCCAACTTTTTTGCTTATAATCCAAAGTCCCCTGTGACTTCCAAGTTGGCTCAAGGTTACGTGGCGATGACACAAGAACTCAGCCAGAGTTTATGGTTCCTTCTAATTTAGGGGAAGGACGTGGATTCTCGGTCTGTCCTAGGCTGTATACAATGTAAAGTTTTATTTTATCTTGAAGATCATAAATTTTCCTATAAATCCCAGAACATGTTAGCTGTTTTAGGCAAGCTTTCGGGGTCTGAAGGGATGAAGGGGAAAGGAGAAACCTTTGCCTACACGCACACTTTCACACACAAATGCACACATGCATGTACACACACACACGTGCACACGCATGCACACATGCGTAATGGTGCCCTGGCTTAAGCTCCATTACAGCCTATGCATTAATGCCTTTAGTGCAGGCTTTGTCTACTGGCCTTGATCCACTGGCAATGATGCCAAAAGCTCAGGATGTATGAAGGATAAGGAAAGGCTGAGATGAATTTTACCCTGAAATATTAGAAGATTCACTAATATTCATTAATATACTTTTATAAAAAAATCTTTCCTTCTTATATGTATCTTCCCAAAAGCCCTGAATGAATTCCATGGAACGCCATTGAGCATGGAATGGTTAAGAACATAATGGAGAGTACACATTTATATAAAGAGAGAGAGAGCCAGAGAGAGAGAGAGAGAGAGAGAGAGAGAGAGAGAGAGAGAGAGAGAGAGAAAGGGAGGGAGAGAGATGGAGAGATGGAGAGAAGGAGGGAGAAGGAAAGGGAGGGAGGCGAGAGAGGGAGTGTGAGAAAGAAAGGAAGGAGAGAAAAGAAAGAGGGAAGAAGGAAGGAAGGAAGGAAGGAAGGAAGGAAGGAAGGAAGGAAGGAAGGAAGGAAGGAATGGGGGAGGGAGAGAGGGAGGGAGGGAGGGAGGGAGGGAGGGGAAGGATTTACCATCATCTTAGCCGGGAGATATGGGATATTGCTATGGTCTTTCTTGGACCACCTTTAAGATTTCAGCCCCCTTCATCCCTTCTCTTTCTGGTTAACCTTAGGTTGAAGCCCTAATAAAATACAAATTTATGGGGATCAGGGTTGTCACCAGCTTTTCATTACTGTCAGCTTCTCTTCCATTTCATCTAACTCAGTTTGGGGCGTTTAAAACTGCTTTACCACACTTGCCGGACCACCTGGCCCAGGAATGACCCTTCTGAGAGCAACCAAACCTCAGACTAAGACCAGGGACCGCGATGCAGACAGCGCTTCAGAGAGAGAGGGGGTCTTTGCTGCCCCCCGCCCCCCCCCCCGCCCGGTTAATCAGGAAGAGCGGGTGGCAGGTCACGAAGATTAGGTTTAACCTCCCCGATAGACATCGGGTCTCCTGCCCTTTCAACCCCCAGCCGTGTGAGGGGCATGCCTTCTGAAAGCCATAAATTAGAGGCCGAGGCTCCAGGCAACGTGTAAGGACAGGACGACAGCGTCCCCATGAAGCCCAACTCTTTTCCCCTAGACATGAGAGCTTTATTTATTTTCTTTGGAACGTTAAGCCATGATCGGTGGGTCAATGGGAGTCCTGCGCTTTTTTTTTCCCTTCTTTTACTTAAATGAAAAAAAAAAAAAAAAAAGGTCTGGCCATGAGTGCATTCTGCTCTGATTTAAGACCCCCCAAACCCCAAATGACTCTTCCTCGTTTACATGCTTGTTTCAAAATCCACTAAGTACCTTATTTAGGTTCTGAAAGTTATACACAATATAAATCCATCCAGGCTGAAGTGAAAAAACACACACAAGACCCAGGAGCAGTAAAGCTGGTTTCTATATTGTTTGGACATAATGCTGATCTCCAGTGAAATCATCAGGGACCAGGGCACTTAAACAGGGTGTCACGTTTCAAGGTAATAAATAGCAGATTGATTCTCCCTCCCAATTGATCCTGCCGTTTACTTATACACAAGATAGAAAATCAAGTCCTAAAGCCTCGGTGATTTACTTTGTAGAAACGAGACCCTCGGTATGAGCTACAGGGAATGCGAAGGCCGGCTCTGAGGATTTATGACGGGCCTGGCCCAAATGCAGCCGGCTCGCGTTGCACTGTGGGTACACACACACTGCCATGCTTTTAGCGTGTCTGCAATTAAACACATTTGAGGCCCTTTATTTCCTGCCATATATTTTGCTGCATCCTTCAAACCACCCTGGCCATCCAACAACAGATGCAGAGGAAATTCACTCCCTCTCGTTGCTTCACATCCGCTCCGTTCCAGAACAGGGCGCCGCCTTGTGCCTCCCTTCGCAGGGGCGACTCGGACTGGTTAGCGATTGGGACGGGGTCTGGCTGTTGTCGGCAAGCCCCTCCGATCTTTTTCTCCCTTTCAAGCCCAGTGTCTCCTAATATGGGGGTTTCGTACCGTGGGTTGAAAATATGTTTGTGCCAAGGATGCGTGGGGAATTTCCCAATATCCTTTGGGGCACCCTTAATCACTGCCCTGGGATTGTAAGTGTCCACCCCAGCTCCTGGCCAGCTGGTGCAAACAGGGAGGTGTGGACATTGTCACCTCACCCCGGACAAACAGTGCTGGCCCCCAACGACAAGAAAGCCACGATTCTGAGTTCTCACAATAGGTCATCAACGGTGGTAAGTGCTTGTCAATTCTTGTTAAGTACAATGTTGTCAGTGCTCACAACAGCCCGATGACGAGGGCTCTACTATGATGCCCGCTCTCGGAACAGGAAACCAAGGCTCAGAGAGGCCACTCAGCTGAGCAAAGAGCCGAACCCAGGCTCGTCTGATTTCAGAGCCCATGGTCTTGACATAAGCTTGGCATAAGTGTCTGCAGAAAGGACCCATCCATATTGCCCCACGCTCTGAATTACTAGATACCAGTTAATTCTCTATTAATATTTTTCAATGGCTCAGATTACCCACTTCAAATAGAAGCCTACTGTGAGGGCTCGAGATATGGGTATGACATTCTTAGTCTTGAATTACACCCCTTTTGTTTATTTGGTGCCCACAGAGGGTATTTCTGTTTTGTTTCGGATCTATGCTTTACCAGAAACAGAGCCCCTCTGGTAGTCCTTTCTGGCTGCGAAGGGCCAGCAAGATCTGTTTCAGAACCGACATGTCCCTGCACCACACCACACACATGTCTTCCCCTCAGCATTAGAGAGAGAAGCTTACATCACAGGATCCAACAGCAGGCGAAATGAAGACCTCAAGTACAAACTGGACAGATTATCCAGGATGGCTGCGAGTATAATTTTTCTCCTAACTCACTTGGCAAATGAGAATACAGGAGCATACATCAATGAGACATAAGGACATAATTTAAAGCTCACACATTAAAAATTATGTTATACTATAGTGCAGGGCATACTTTCAGAAGAGAGAGAAAAATCACAGTTTCAGAAGGTTTCCTGTTTCCAGAATTCTGATGGGATAGACTGTCCTTTGTACACACACACACACACACACACACACACATGCTCACGAGCACACACTCACACACAGAAGGATGGTCACCCTTAAATTTAAAAAAATTAAAAAAGCTGTGTTGAAACAAGGAGGAAAGCTCCTTATACCTTTTAATGAAATACTGGCCTGAATTCTTCTAAAATGTAAAGAATCCCAAGGGGGAAAAACAGGAGAGGGATCTAGATCTAGAAGAGGGATCTAGGTACTTAACCTGGCTTTTGTCTATACCAGTCACATGATAATAAATGTAAAAAACATAAAAGGTACAGAGATCTTAAATACAATAAGAAACACACACACGGAGATTACCTATGAAGAAACATGTAAACGGAGAGCTGATTTCTCATGGGTAACAGAAAGTACTGTGATAGCTTCGCCATGCTGAGAAAAAATGCCAGCGTAGAATGATATACAAAGTGAAATCCTCTGTCTAGAATGAAGACAGCGCGTTCAAACAGAAACTGAGCTGGCCACTAGAAGAGTCTCATTTAATGAAAATAATACGCTAAGAACTCTGTGATGCAAAATTGATTTAGATTTAAAATTAAATTTAGGCAAGTGTTGATTTGTTACAAACAGCAGTGATCTTTTGAGGAGTTAAAAATACACAGAGATGCTATGCAGAAAAAAATTACAGCTGGGAGGGTGAGTGGTTTTAGAGTAACATAAATCTTAGGAGAAAGATGACGACATTAATTAGCTTTGGGCTTTGTAAATCTGCATGCAAAAACCTTGACATTACTACTAAAAGGAAAAAGTGGATAATTTAGAAAGTGATAAAGTTAAAAAATGAAATAAGTGGGGGAAACATTCAATAGAAGAATAAGGAAGAAGTGGAAGGTGAAAAAAAAGAAAAAATGGAACGAGAAAGCATGAAATAAGGTGGTAAAAAATAAATATAAGCGTATCGATAATCACAATAAATGTACATGGACTACATATGTTCTTTACAAAAACATTATGGACTAGATTAAAACAATACAAAGAAAATTCAGGCATCTGCTGTTTTCATGAGACATACATAAAATATAAGGATACAGAAAGTTTGAAAGTAAAAGGATAAAAAGAGACATACTCAGCAAAATCAATCAAAAAGAACGTTGATGTGACTATCTTCCTATTTTTTACATTCTACTGATTTGGCTCTGCTATCCTTAAATTTAAGGCAAAAAAAAATTTCAGAGATAAAGATAGTAACTACAATGATAGGAGAGTCAAATTAGTTAAAATATAGAAAATTTTGTGGATTGCATTAAGCATCACACACTTGGTTCAATCACTATGGGAAACAATGTTGCATTTATTATTTAGTAAAGTTTAGAAAAGGAAACACCTAAAGACTAAATTCTACTCCTAAAAGCACAGCCTAGAAAACCTCTCACAATAGACATTAACCTGACCACTGATGACAGCAAAGTTTGCTTCAGCAAAAGCGAAACATAACAAAAATCTGAAGCACAAATATCTACAGACAGGAGAAGAGATAACTACAACAAAAAAGCGAAAATTGTATTTCAACGCTGCATATCACCACCGATGAAGTTCAGGACGTGATGCTCAAAAGCACCTAAGACTGAACAGAGTAGAGATAGGAAAGGAAAGAAGGGAATAAGACGGCTTCGTGCAGATCAGGGGTGGGAAGCCTTTTCTGCCCAAGGCCATTGGAATATTTATCACATCATGTGTGGGCCTTACAAAATGATCAACTTCACAACTGGCCTGCTGCGTTTGGTCAAACATTTAACTGCCACGCGTCCAAAACAGAAACCATAACCACACGCCACGATATTTTATTATTTTTTTAAATATATTTTATTGGTTTTTTTTTTACAGAGAGGAAGGGAGAGGGATAGAGAGTTAGAAACATCGATGAGAAACATCGATCAGCTGCCTCCTGCATACTCCCACTGGGGATGTGCCCGCAACCAAGGTACATGCCCTTGACCGGAATCGAACCCAGGACCCCTTGGTCCGCAGGCCAATGCTCCATCCACTGAGCCAAACCAGTTAGGGCACGATATTTTAAATTTAACTGCATCTATAGACGCTTATGGCACACAAAGGGTTAACTAACCCATCCCTAATGCCTTTGCCAGGTCAGCCTACATGATTTCCGGGGCCTTATATGGCCCTCGGGCCAGACTTTCCTCACCCAGGATTTAGGTCATGAGAGCATCAAATGCATTGCTAATCTCTCACATCCATGTTTCTTTCTCTCTCTGCTCCCCCCCCCCCCCACTCTCTCTAAAGAATCAATGGAAAAAAAATCCTGGGGAGAGGATTAACAAACCAACAAGAGAAAAAGTTGTTAATGTTGATTGAATATTATGTGTTAGGCATTCACCCACGTTGTCTCCTTTAATTCTTATGACGACCTACTGAGGTAGCAACTATTATTCTCTTTATCTGATCATTGGAGAAATACAGGCCTCAGAAGGTTGGGAAACTGACCAAAGGTCTCGGTGCTCACAGGGGACTGAGTGGGGTTGGGACCCACGTATGGCTGACTCTCCAGGCTGCTGGCCTGGCCCTCAGTCTAGATTTCCTTTCTCAAGAGATGAAAGCTCTGATCAAATGCAGCCTCACTATGTGCGAGGCAAGGGGACCAAGGCCCTCAAGTAGAGGAAATGATGCACTATGGGTCCATGTAGGAAGCAGAAGGGATAATAAGTGATTCGTATGGCAAAAAAAAATAGCCTGGTCGGCTTGGCTGGGTGGTTGAGCACTGACCTATGAACCAGGAGGTTGTGGCTCTATTCCCGGTGAGGGCACATGCCTGGATTACAGGCTCAAGCCCCAGTGTGGGGTGTGCAGGAGGCAGCCGATCCATGATTCTCTCTTGTCACTGATGTTTCTATCCCTCTCTCCCTCTCCCTTCTTCTCTGAAATCAATAAAAAACATATATATTTTTTAAAAAGATGCATTCCCATATAGTGGCATTGCAGTGTCCTTTACCATGGCCCTGAGCATGATTCCTTCGGCACCCCTTTAACTGGGAAAAAGAAAATGATAATAAAATCAGCAATATTATCTCCAAGTATTAAGTAAATCCTTTGTAAACAGACACACACACACACACACACACACACACACACACACACACCCCTACTTAAAAAGTGGCCATAAACCTACGTTCCCAGGCTGACTCCCTTGCACCAGCCGCGGAGTTCTAAGCCTCCGTGAGGCTGGAATCTGGGGCAATTACACTAAGGGCCAGGCCTGCAGTCATGCCCCAAATGGCTTTCTGGAGGGGAGCCGGGGGGTTCCCATTATTGTAAAGGCAAGACTTCAAACCAAATGTTTCTCTCTTTATTGATCCGCTTTCATCTCCTTTCATTGCCTTTCCTGTTGGGCCTTTTTCCTCTTTTTTTTTTTCTTTTTTCCACCCGGGTGGTGAACACCCTCCAATTGGTGATTGAAGACCTGGAAGGTGCTGTTTACAAAGGCTGTTAATGCCCGGCCTCATTTCCTGCTTTCCCGCCCAGGAGCCTGACACAGCCCTCCTTCTCGGCACTAAGAGGTCGGGAGGCCCCACTGCGCGTCTCGGTCTGCACGGAGCAGAGGACCCAGGGCGAAGGCGCCCGCTCATCCCCGTGGCTGGCAAGGAGGCCTTCCTTTGTCGCTCCTGGGAGAGATCTTTTGGAATCCCGGGATGATTCACATCTTTGGGATCCAGAGGCGATGGACCTGGAATCTATGCATCTTTTTTTAAAATGTGTTTTTATTGATTTCAGAGAGGAAGGAGAGGGAGATAGAAATATTAGTGATGAGAGGGAATCATGGACCAGCTGCCTCCTGCACGCCCCCACTGGGGATGGAGCCTGCAACCCGGGCCTGTGCCCTGACCGGGAATTGAACTGTGACCTCCTGGGTTCATATGTCAAGGGTCAACCACGGAGCCCTGCTGGGGAAGGCATCCTGAGTTGACTTTCTGGAGTGGACAGCAAAGGAAGTGTCCCGATGAGGAATCCCCAGAGCCTAGAGAGCGAGACAGACAGAAAGCGTCGCCCTGAGAGCAGTACAGGGCGCGTGAGAAACTAAGCCTTGTGGTGGCTGAGCACTGGGGCAGGAGCCAGGCAGAGAGGGACATGCTGCAGCTCAAGCCTCCCTCCCTCCCTCCCTCCTGCCTCCCTCCTTCCTTCCTTCCCTCCCTCCTTCCCTCCCTCCTTCCCTCCCTCCCTCCTTCCTTCCCTCCTGCCTTCCCTCCTTCCCTCCTTCCTTCCCTCACTCCCTCCCCTCCCTCCTTCCTTCCCTCCTTCCCTCCCTCCCTCCTTCCCTCCCTCCCTCCTTCCTTCCCTCCTTCCCTCCCTCCCTCCTTCCTTCCCTCCCTCCTTCCTTCCCTCCCTCCCTCCCTCCTTCCCTCCCTCCCTCCTTCCTTCTCTCCCTCCTTCCTTCCCTCCTTCCCTCCCTCCCTCCTTCCCTCCCTCCTTCCCTCCCTCCCTCCTTCCTTCCCTCCTTCCCTCCTCCCTCCCTCCCTCCTTCCCTCCCTCCTTCCCTCCCTCCTTCCCTCCCTCCCTCCTTCCTTCCCTCCTTCCTTCCTTCCCTCCCTCCCTCCCTCCTTCCTTCCCTCCTGCCTTCCCTCCTTCCCTCCTTCCTTCCCTCACTCCCTCCCCTCCCTCCTTCCTTCCCTCCTTCCCTCCCTCCCTCCTTCCCTCCCTCCCTCCTTCCTTCCCTCCTTCCCTCCTCCCTCCCTCCCTCCTTCCCTCCCTCCTTCCCTCCCTCCTTCCCTCCCTCCCTCCTTCCTTCCCTCCTTCCTTCCTTCCCTCCCTCCCTCCCTCCTTCCTTCCCTCCTGCCTTCCCTCCTTCCCTCCTTCCTTCCCTCACTCCCTCCCCTCCCTCCTTCCTTCCCTCCTTCCCTCCCTCCCTCCTTCCTTCCCTCCCTCCCTCCTTCCCTCCTCCCTCCCTCCCTCCTTCCTTCCCTCCCTCCTTCCCTCCCTCCCTCCTCCCTCCCTCCTTCCTTCCTTCCTTCCCTCCCTCCCTCCTTCCCTCCCTCCTTCCTTCCCTCCTTCCCTCCCTCCCTCCTTCCTTCCTTCCTTCCCTCCCTCCCTCCTTCCCTCCCTCCTTCCTTCCCTCCTTCCTTCCCTCCCTCCCTCCTTCCCTCCCTCCTTCCTTCCCTCCCTCCTTCCCTCCCTCCCTCCTCCCTCCCTCCTTCCTTCCTTCCCTCCCTCCCTCCTTCCCTCCCTCCTTCCTTCCCTCCTTCCTTCCCTCCTTCCCTCCTTCCTTTCTTCTTTCCTTCTTTTTTTAAGGCGCTCATTTTATTTTTAAGACCTTGGGCCCAAATGCCAATTTTATGATCACATTTCTCCCTTTTTGTTCTGCAGAGACGAGAGTGGCGTGTTGAAGAGACTCTAGAAGGAAGGCGGGTGGATGGGAGGCTCCGGAGAAGACAAGGAGACAGAGACAGGATTCCATCGCGCGGCGGAGGGGCCGTTACTCTGTGGCGGGAGAAGATGGACATGTCCTATCCGCCTCCCGCCACCTGAGAGCTCCCCCCGCCGCTGTGCTGGGCGGGCCTCAGCAGGAGCGGGTGGAGGGGAATTCCAATGCTTTTCCAACCCCAGAGCGCAGATGGACGGGCCAAGTCAGCCCTGCTGCTAAGGGTGTGACGCCAGCGATGTTTACAAGTAAAAGCAAGCACCCGCCTTGTCTGGTTTCCATCCCGCAGCCAAAGACGAGCATCCATTGTGTTTAATAGTATTTTTTAAAATATATCTGTATTGATTTCAGAGGGGAAGGGAGAGGGAGAGAGAGATAGAAACATCAATAACGAGAGCGAGTCATTGATTGGCTGCCTCCTGCACGCCCCCTACTGGGGATGGAGCCTGCAACTCAGGCTCTTGACTGGAATCGAACCCAGGACCTTTCAGTCCGCAGGCTGATGCGCTATCCACTGAGCCAAATGGGCTAGGGCAGAACAACCACTGCTTTAAGTACAGAATGCATTCGCTCATTAAATGATGCTTTTTTAAGCCAGTTACTTTGTCTTGGTCTCTCTAGGAAGTGCTCAACCAATTGTGAGTGGACAGCACGGAATACATGCTTCTTTCTGCTCTCCACACCCCTTCCCTCCCTCAGACCCCAGCGCACAGACAGGGGGCGGGGGGGCTGATAGGCTTGAACTGACTGGGGGGCACACAGTTTACAATGGGTTCTTCATGACACCAAGCTGGCTTAGTCATCTCTCCCCTGCAGATCCCAGTGACTACGGGTCTCCATTGTGCAGATACCGCCCCCCCAGCCGCCCCTCCCCCGGGGCCTCAGGCTTTCTCCGCGCTCTTCCCCTGGAGTCGCTGCTCCTGCGGCCCCCGGGTCACGGAGCACTACGGGTCCCCGTAAACCACCCAGGCCGCGCCTCCTCTCTTGGGTCGGCTGGAGGGAAGCCGCCTCTCTCAGGGAGAGGCCGTGGTCACACCTGGGTGCAGGGCGGACAGTCGGGGGGCAGTGCCTGTCAGGAACCCACTGGATGCGGGTTCCCATTCTCGTCTGCGTGCTGCGCTCCCCGGGGAGCCCCGGAGTCCGGCTGCCAGCCCTGCAGCGCACGCCCCTGGCGCTTTGGAGACACGGCCGGTGTCCTGGGCATCCGGCTTCTGTCAAGGTCCCTACAGAGTCCGCTTTGCGGCGAGTTCAGGAGGTGCTGTGGGTCTGTTCATTCCTCCTTGACTGCAGGTGCCCCCCGCCCCGCTACCCCATTGGTCAGTAGGACTAATGGTAAACCCAGACATGGGAAGACTTCTATGCACCTTCTTCCTTTTTTTTTATTTCCCACCCGAGGATGTTTTTCCATTGACTTTTAGGGAGAGTGGAAGAGAAAGGGAGAGACAGAGAGAAACATCCATGTGAGAGAAACACATTGGTCGGTTGCCTCCGGCACAAGCCCCAATCAGGGCAGGAGCCTGCAACCGAGGTGCGGGCCCTTGGCCAGAATGGAACCCGGGACCCTTTGGTCTGCAGGCCGACGCTCTATCCGCTGAGCCACACCGGGTACGGCTGTGCACTTTCTGTCCGGAAGCTCCTGAGCCTGGGAATGCTCACAGCCATCGAAGCCTCCACCCGCGTCTCCGGCCCCAGCCCTGGGATTATTTGTGAAAACAGTGTCCGCGCTGAGATGCAGACGGCAACCTAACCCTCAGAGCCCGAACCGGTACAAAATGTCCCCTCCTCTCTGCCTCCCTGAGGTCTGCATCAA
Organism: Myotis nattereri; assembly: GCF_964212035.1. Lineage (NCBI taxonomy): Eukaryota > Metazoa > Chordata > Mammalia > Chiroptera > Vespertilionidae > Myotis > Myotis nattereri. Next base: position 3,601,247 of record NC_138090.1, read on the forward strand.
ACCCTCTCCTGAAACACTGTCCTGTGGTTTTGCATCAACGTAAGGACCTTGTTCCCCCTCAGTTCAGTGCCTCCGCTCTGGGGGGGCTGGTGGCACCCCTGTAAGATGGCCGATCGTTGTCAGCCTGCAACTGAACCAGAGCTAAAGAGCTCATGTTTAGAGCCCAAACCACGTGATGGTGTTTTGTTTTGTTTTTAAATAGTTCATTGATTTTTAGGGAGAGAGGAAGGAAGAGGGGGCGATGTGAGAACGTAACATCCATCAGCTGCGTCCTCCATGCCCCCAACCAAGGATCAAGCCCGAAACGCGGGCGTGTGCCTTTGCTGGGAATCGAACCGGTGCCCCCTCACTGCACGGGACGATGCTCCTCCAGCTGAGCCATGCCAGCCAGGGCCCACACGGCGTTTTAAGAAGCGCTGTTCAGGCGTGGTGGGAGTGGGAGAATTCTGAGGTTTAACCGGGGAATTTCACATGGGAATGTGCCCTTCGCCGAGCCCTTCCTTTCTGGAACTCTCTCCCGGACGCCAGGTGCAAAGTATCTTTCCCACTCAGAGGCCGAGGATCTCTTACCCTGTCAACACCGCTCCGCTCGGGGGAGACAGACACGCGAGGCTCGCGGAGAGCGCGCTTCCCAGAGAGAAAAGACAGCGGCTCCCAGCAGGTGCAGCCCAGACGTCCATGGCCACCGATGGGAAATCTGTGCAGGAATTGATTTCAACAGCAGCCATGGAGCCCTCTCTCCGCATCAGGGAGAGGGTGGGGGAGCAAGGGGACTGGGTCTACGTGTGGGGTGTCATGTGACCCTGGGATCCATCGCAGAGGCTAAATCCAATTTACACACTGAAAAAATCTGAGCGCGCGACGGCGGATGGAATTGCAAGTGGAAAGAGCGGCGGGTACGTTTTCGTAACCAGAGAAGGCTGTGCCTTCGGAAGCATAGGACTTCCAAGCTCTCAGGTTCCTGAAAGGGGCAGAAAGGGGGAGAAGCGGACTGCTCACTTGCAAATGATTTGGCCAAACACCAACACGTTGCCCACCGAAACGCTGGCAGATAAGGCAGGTTCAAAATGTGGCTTCCGCCCGCCCGTGGGGCTCAGTGCTTGAGCGTCAACCGTGAACCAAGGGGTCACCAATTCACTTCCCGGTGGGGGCACATGTCCAGGTTGCAGGCCTCATCCCCAGTAGGGGGCGGGCAGGAGGCAGCCGATCCATGATTCTCTCTCATCAATGTTTCTTTCTCTCTCTCTCTCTCTCTCTCTCTCTCTCTCTCTCTCTCTCTCTCTCTCTCCCACTTCTCTAAAAATCAATAAAACTTTTTTTAAAATGTGGCTTTCGCTCCCAGGACACAGGATGGTACCAACCCGCATGTAATTCCCCACTCCTCCCCCGCCCACCCCCCTGCCCCCCATCCACAATCCGCACCACAGTCTCTGCTTAGACGGAAGTGCCACCCTGTGTCTCGATGAGATTTAATCCCACAACATAGTTCTCCCAGGGGCTGCCCTGGGCTTGGACTAGTTCCTTCCGGTTCCCTCTGCAGTTTCAGGTGGGAGGAGGAGGAAAGAAGAGTCAGAGTCTGGGTGAAAGGTGTGGTTAAGGAGACAGAAGGGGGAAGGGGAGGCGTCTACAGCTTCTGCAAGGTAAGGCTCTCCCATCTGAGCATTCTGATGAGAATTTTCAACCTTGGGCGTTATTTTTCTTTTAAATTACGAAGATGTGGTGAAAGAGGCAATCCCTGTGCATAAGCGCCCTGAATGAACGCAAGGGAGCACCTCCCCTCCCGGAAGGAGCACCTGCACCGAGAAATCCAGGGCTCATGCTGAGCCCTGCCGGCTGCCTCCATGCTCTTTAGACAGTGGGTGCTACAGGGCGGGCAGCCGCCAGGTCATTCCACAGCTCAGGGAGAGGGGGGCACTGTTTACAGAGTGAGCCCCACCTTTGCCACCACATTGAGCTCCCTCCACCCCATGTCAGCACCAAGTCCATGCTTCGCGGGGCTCAGTGCAGAGTCAACACATGGAAGCCTTTGCACAAACACTGGGCCCTGAAAGCTGGCCCGCACCAAGTGTGGGAGAAGCCAGGCCTGGTCCCCCACGGGGAGTGCTGCTACCCCAGGGAGTGAACGAGAGACTCCGACCCACAGCGGCAATGGACTTGCCCAAGGGATCCAGGCTGCATCAAACAGGGCGTAGGGGACCCCAAAGATGGCTGTGTGTCTGCCATCTTGAGCAGCTTAGCCCCGCGCTTTTCAAGGACATCTGCCTGAGCCAAGGGGGCAAAGCACAGGGCGGCGATGTCTGGAAGGTACACTGAGACAGGAGCCTGGCCCGGCGGGCGGGGCCCAGTGGTTGAGCGTCGACCTAGGAACCAGGAGGTCACGGTTCCATTCCCAGTCAGGGCACATGCTCAGGTTGCCGGTTCGATCCCTAGTGTGAGGCGTGCAGGAGGCAGTCGATCGATGATTCTCATCTATCTCTCTCTCCCTTCCTCTCTGTAATCAATGTGTGTGTGTGTGTGTGTGTGTGTGTGTGTATTTTGTATATAGATATAGATATAGATATATAGATTTTTTTTTTTAAAGAAAGGAGCCTGCCTGGGAAATGTTTAGGGTGATCGGCACATTATGATAATTCAAACCAGATTATAATTCTTATCTTGGATTATGAACCCAGTTTATTTATAAGAAGTATGCCTAGTCCAAACAGGAGAGCTACTTAACATTATAATTAAAACCGATACATATCTAGTTGAAAATCTACCCAGCCCTGAAACACTTCCACAGGAGATGGGCTACATATTTTGGCACACAAATCCCCCTGTCCTTTCCAAAACATTGACTTTTTTATTCTGAGCGGCGGACGGTAACTTTCCCCACAATATCATATCAAACGAACAGGCGGCATTATGCATTCCATAGACCTCAGCACCGGGCAGCCCGGCATCAATTGCACTTGTGTTGTAAGCTGAGACTCAAGGAAACATTTATTTATTTAAAATATTTTTGCCCGTCAAGTTAGACAAACAGCAATATTTCATTCCACTGCATTCTGAGACAGCCCCGTAGACAGCAGTCCTGCAGGCCGCGGCTCTGATCCTGCTTACATCTGTAGACAGATTTAATTATATTTCTCCCTTTGAAGTCAGATATCCACCGAGAACTTTACACACCAGCCTAGCTCCCTTGGAAGTGGGTTGCATGCTGACTATGGAAAACCGCTTTTCATTATGTTCATTATTTTCCGGGCCAATCTGGCCGAGGGCGTGCGACCGCCTGATGGCAGCCGCAGGGGTGGGAGGTGGTGGCAGGCAGAGCTGCGAGCTGTCTCAAGGAGACCTGAGGTACCGGAGAACGGACCACGATGCTCTGACGGGGAGAGCCCGGGGTCACCTCCCAGAGGGGGACCCCAAGGCCTGTGGGTGGCTCCACCTGCCAAGTCTCAAGGTGGAGGTGTCACAACGTCCCTGTGGTGGGTGACAGCATCGAACGTTCTTCTTGGGGACTATCTCCAAGCGCCTTTTTCCAGCTCCATCCATTGTGTCAATAATGGCTCCTTCTTTCTCTGCTCTGCTCAGTTAGCATGTGCTGGGCCAGTGGTTCCCAGCGCATGGCCCTCCGGCCCAGGTGAACATCCCCTGGGCATCCGCCGAGTCAGCGACTCGGCAGCTAGAGCCCCCACATCTGTGTTTAACAAGCTCTGCAGTAGATTCGGACACGGGCTAAAGTTTGGGAACAAGGAAGCTAGAAGGTGAGTATCTGAGTTGGGGAGGGGGCGGGGCTCTCTGGAGAGATAAGCCCTTCTGTGATGTCCTGGCTCCGTCACAAGGAGAGGTTCTGCCGCCCCCAACTGAGAGGCTTTGCTCAGACAGTGAGGACGGTGCACTCACACCCGCTCTACAGGCCTCCCATGGACCCGCAGCAGGCGTCGCCCAAAGCACGTGACTTCTGCTTTCCTTCCTCTCTTTCTTCCTTTTCCTCTCCTCTCCTCTCCTCTCCTCTCCTCTCCTCTCCTCTCCTCTCCTCCCCTCCCCTCCCCTCCCCTCTCCTCTCCCTTTCTTTTCTTTCTTTTTTTTTCTTTCTTTCTTCTTTCTTTTTCTTTCTCTCTCTCTCCCCTTCCTTCCTTCCTTCCTTCCTTCCTTCCTTCCTTCCTTCCTTCCTTCCTTCCTCTCTCTCTCTCTCTCTCTCTCTTTTTAAAAATATTTTTATTGATTTCAGAGAGGAAGGGAGAGGGAAAGAGATAGAAGCATCCATGATGAGAAAGAGCCATGGATCGGCTGCCTCCTGCACACCCCACACTGGGGATCTAGCCAGTAACCCGGGCCTGTGCCCTGACCGGGAATCGAACCCTTACCTCCTGGTTCATAGGTCGACACTCAACCACTGAGCCATGTCAACTAGGCCGTGATGTCTGTTTTTAAATCGGATGAAGCCATGTGCTCTATGACAATCACGCATCAGAAGTCCTGGTTCTCAACACTTATGGCACCAAAACCGCACAGGGAGCGGAGCGTCTGATAATTAGCCCGACACCCCTCCCCCCTGATATTCACATGTAATTGGTTGGGGTGGTGCCATATCTTTTTAAAGTTCGTCGGCTGATTCTTACATGCATTCATGGCTGAGAAAAAAACACTACCATGTACGGAACTCCTGCTCCTGCCGTCAGCCAGCACTGCCTGGTGCCTTGTGAGTAGCGATCTGAGAGGTGAGTTATCCCTTTAGAATAAAAAAAAAAAAAATCCGGGCTCTCATCCTGTCTGAAAGTCTGTGGAAAAGTCCCGTTTCCCCTCTGGGCCTCGGTTTCCCTGTCTGTCCATTGCGGATGCTGCCAGTGATGCCCTCTCTGGCCTGAAGCCACGTCCCCCGTGGGAGAGCCACACGGGAGCAGGCGCCGGCCACCCCCACGGAGGGAGAGCGCAGGAGGAGAGAAGCTCAGTCCTGACCTGCCGCTGACTCCAGCTGAATCCACACGACACCCAGTGTGTGGGGGAATGACTTAAACATCCCCACGCTCCCTTGGTGAAGAGGGAATGACTTAAACATCCCCACGCTCCCTCCCCCACCCCGATGCTTGGCCACAAGAACGCGCTAATGTTGAGGCATTGTTGCTCAGACCTGGGTGGTCCCGAGACCCTAGCCCAGCAGGGCAGCTTGGGGCTGTCTGTCATTAGCATCCCCACTCTGGCCTCGGATCTTTAAGGTGAACTCCTGCCTAGACACACCCTCCGGAGCCCACTCCAGCCGGAAGAGCTCCCCTGGAAGCCCCTGAGGGAGGGCCCAGGCCTTCTGGTTTGCTGAGTTCAATTCCTCGCCTGTAACAAGTGTTCAACACCTAGTGAATGACTCAACAAGTAGATAACTGTTAAGCCCTTTTGTCAAGAAAAGGATGGATGAAGAGTAGCCGATGAGGTTGATGATGATGATGATGATGATGATGATAAAGAAAAGGGATGTTTGCTGAGGACACTCGGCAGGTTGCCATGCGGATTTCTACACCTGATTGAACCCTCCTAATAACCCTAGGGCATGCTGTGGGTGCTATACTTAAGGGCATTTGTGCAGGTGAGAAGATTATGTGCCTCGCCCCAGGTCACCAAATAGCTGTGTCAGTGGGAACTCCCTCCAGCTGTCTGGCCTGGGACTTATGCCACCCCAGGGCCTGGTGCAACTCACTTAGATGGTGCTCCAGGACCTTCGGCTTCTCTGGGTACATCCTATCAACGTTCCGGTAGAAGCAGGTGCCCGTAGATATTTGCCCACAGACTCTGAGCCAGCCCTGCTTACGTCCCAGAGTCAAAGAGACAGATCATGTGCTTCCGCCATCAGGGAAGTCGTCGTCTTTGGGGGGAGACAGACACGTCAGTGGTCAGTCAATACACTGTATGTGTACAGTTAGGACAGAAGTCCATGGGCAGTGTGTATGTAGGCCCACTGGCGATCTTCCCCAAAGCTTCCTGTTGTCAGACCTCCTGTAAAAACCCAGAATGCAACTATTTTATCAGGTATTCCAGGTCTGGATTAATTTAACTTTATGAGGATTCTGTTGGCTGTGGCAGGATTGGGGGACGGGCATACCTGGGCAATGGGCTTCATACTCCTTATTTAAATGTGTTTGTAATGTTCGGGACATAATTTTTAAAGAAGTACAAGAGAACCCCTTTAACTGAACTCAGTATTACTCATACCCTGTCACATGTGCTGCTTGAAACAAAACATAGAGGTAAAACCCCGATATGACAGATTGCAATAGAAGCTTTTTAACACACACACATATGCACACATACACACACACACACACACACCTACAGGGTCCCTAAGCACAGATGCTCAAAACTTGTTTGTTGAATGACTCAGTGAACACAGTCATCCCTAGGCTGAGCTATCATTCCTTCATGCCAGCAATAGAAGGAAACCATCCTCAAGTCTCTGTCTTGTCTAAGCTGTGCATGCAAAATATGGGGGGTGCGTGTCGACATTACTTTCTCCATCTCTTTCAGCTAAAGCACCTCCATGGGACCCCTCAGTCAACGCTCAACAGCCGTAATTCCTGGCAGTGATGTGTTTCTGGGTCGTCCAGATTTCCAGCCGTACCTTCCCTTTTGTCTTCCCCTTGTGCCCTGTCTGCTTACAATTTCCAAACATTTTCACAGTGCAATTAGGGAGGCCTGCATTAACATCAAATATTTATACGCTGTGATTGCGATGCAGGATTCCGCTTTGGAATAAAACCCGGGGTGAGCGGCTGCTCTTCATTCTGTTTTCCAAGGAGTGCCCGCGACATCTCCAGATAGTTTTAGGTGCAAAAGATAAGTTGAAGGCTTTTGTTTTATGTTAGTTTTTCTGTCCAGGATATGGTTTTGAGCAGGCCGTAATTTTAAAAAGGTATCAAAGGAGATTTGGACACATGTATGCTTTTAAGAAATGGTTTGCTTATATCGTAACTGACACTTGTAAGTAAGAGAAAACATAAGTAGTTTTTATTAAACAAAAATTATTACATGATCTTGCCTGCCCAAGATGGACCGTAATTAAGTGAATTTCAATTTAGACCCTATGCAACAATGTATACAGCTTTCATTTCCCCACTCTCTGGCCAGATCTAGATCACATCAATCTTTGAAATTGTTGCCAACTTGAAAGAAAAAAAAAATGGCATCATATTATCATTTAGCCTACGTTTTCTCAGCCAGCCGGGAGTGCTGGGCATGAGATGGGAGTCTGAAATGGGGGGCTCGCGGCGGGGGGTGGTGGTGGGAGGGGGGCAGGTTTAGTCTTGTAGGACTCCTTAACCCGTGGGATCTGATGCTGTATCGGGGTAGACAGCTGTCAGATTGGGTTAAATTGTGGGGTGCCCTGCTGGCACCCGAGTGCCGCTTTCTGGGTGTGTGGGAAACGCCCTCCCCACGTTGGATCTGAGCGGGCAGAACTGGTGCTCTCGTACGAATATAAAATGAACAAGTGTCCAACGTTTTCCTTAACTTCCTGTTGACGGAGGATCCACAGGACAGGCCTATTGATAGATCAGGAATGTTCACATTAACCCGGGAACATTAAAACTGGCTTTTCCTGGGGGTGATGGTTGTGGTGGTGGAGGTGTGGGGGTGTTCTCTCTCCACTGCATGGCATTCATTTGCATGTTCACAGACAGGACACGGGTATCGCCAGGGGCTCCCTGCCGAGGCCAGAGCCGCAGAGGCGCTCAGCGGGGACGGAAGCTGGGGCCGGCTCCCACGGTGGCTGCCCTCCAGACCGGCCCCTTTCCCCGGAGACGATCCGACACCGGCCGATGTGCAGTTGTGCTCGGCGAAAGGCTGCTTCGCTCGCTGCAGAGAGGCTTGCTGCCACTCACCTGCTGCCGGGTAACCACCACCCGAGGGGGCGGGAACCACAGGCCTTGATCAGTCCCGGCCCGCGGGCTGGTGGGCGTTTCCGGGCTGGGCTCCGGATCGCAGCTGCGGACTCAGTGTCTGCCGTCCACGGGTGATGCGTGAGGCCTGGCTGGCCCGGGAGGTGGTCCCCTGGGACAGCTCCCTTCCACGTGGGCTCTCATCTTCCAACAGGCCGCTCTGGGCTCGTTCACCTGATGCCAGGCCCGCGGGGCCAGAGCCACGCACGACCTCCTAAGGCAAGTGTCAAGGCCACTCCAGGTGCACGGGCTGCAGAAGCAGACTCACCGCTGCAGGTAAAGAGCATGTTGCCAGGACACGGACATGGGAGCGGGGGTGGGGGGGGCGTTGTTAATTAGCGCAATTCATCTACCACGGGCCCTTCGATGGCGAGATCTCTCTCTCTGGGGCCGGGGGGAACTGCCGACATAAATCCCTGTCTCCCAGAGCAGACTTTGATGGATGCCGCCCCCCAGGCGCCTACCACCAACCTGTGCTGGCAGAGAGGGTGTGAGTGTCTGGGAGGGCCTCCCCGGGCGGGCGTGGTGGGAGCTCAGTGTGGAAGCACCGGCAGGAAACGCCCCCCCAGGGGAGGGGGCAGGGGAGGTGAAGGTGGCCGCGGGAGGCTGCCAGGGCCCGTAATTGAAATAGAAAAGCTGTCCTCCACACGTGCTCCCAGGCGTACCCTTAAAGGCTGACGTCACGGGGGCAGCCACAGAGAAGAGCGGGGAGTGGCGAACAGAGTGGGGTGCAAACCAGGCTTCCCCACTGACAGGCAGAACAAGGTGGAGACGGTCAGTCCCTTCCCTCTGGTCTCCTTTCTTCACTCGTACACCCCGATGCTAATTTGATGACGGACAGTTTTTTTTTTTTAAAGAAAGTAAAAACTTGAGTATGGCCTTGTAAACAAAATGAGAGACCAAGATGAGAGAGATACAATGTGTTTAATAAAAAGGAATTCATATCAGTGTAAGATCTCTATGTATTAGAGAGAGGATGAGGAGCCACAGAAGAGAAGCATTGGCAAAGGATGTGAGCAAGCAATTGTACGAAGAAGAAATCTGAGAGACTGGTAAACCTCCAGAACGATGCCCCACCGCTCAGGACGGATCGGGCAACACAAGCTACATAACAATGTGAGACGCTCTTTTAAAAAGCAAGTTACAGAAAAACACCTACAGCATCATATGTATCAAATAGGGTGATAGGTGTGCTATGTACTAGTAAAAATAAATGTATGCCCTGCTTCTTTCAAAGGTGCTGATGAGAAAATAAGATAATAGCTACTAAAGTGCTTTGTGAACTGTGAAGTGCTTTACATGTGAAGGCACACTTGAATCTGGCTTTACAAACTTTCAGAAACAGATTACTTTATGTCGAGGCTCAGATATAACACACCAGAGGTCTCCTTTGAGAAAGACATCTGTGCTCTGGCCAGGGGAGTGTATGGACCAGCAGCGCCCGCATCACCTGGGCCTCTCCCCAGACCTACCAAGCCAGAATCCGTATTATTTCTCACCATGGTGAAACACCGTAATATAGAATTTACCATCGCAGCCATTTCGGGTGCTCTGTTCAGTAGAGTTAAGTACAACTACATTGTGCAAGAAAAAAAAACACACAAAAAAAAACCCCCAGTGGCTTCCATTTAGGAGGCACATTACATACGTTTGATTTTTCCAAGAAAAGGAAGAATTTATGGGGTAGGAATCTTGGCAAACTGACATTGGGTGTATCCACAATGGAAAAAAATGGCCCTGACCGGACGGATCTAACTTGTCCTTAGGGGACACAATCCACCGGCACAGACAATGTTTTGTGCGTCCCTCTCAGCCCGCCTCTCTCCAGAACAAACACTTCAACTGGGTCACAAACTAATAAGAAATCAGTTGGAACGTGGGGCACAATTACGGCAGGGAAGACGCTGGTGCCCCCTCCATGTGACCGAGGAAGCCCTAACATAAGAGCGCTCTCCAATGACCACCACTCCCCGTCACCGCCGTTTCTGCACAGGAAAGCATTGGGTCGGAGGCTCAACCGGTTTCCCTGCAAATTACACAACAAAGGAGGGCGAGTGGACGTTCCTTTAGAAGAACAGACAGAACCCGTCCTTGGTGGGGACGTCGCCATCGTTGATGTGCGAGAGCCACTGAGGCAGACTCCACGACTGAGCCAAGTTCTGGGGACTGGCACCCAACTGGCGCCCACCCTCTCCCACGTGTAACTGGGCGGGCCTCACCCTGAGAGACGGGAAGGCACACACAATGATACCACAATCAACAAGCATGAATCATGATCATTACATGCATTTTATTACATGAAATAAATAATACTGTGGCACTTTCTCCGGCCGGTGCAGCTCTCCCCCCTTGGATCCGCCCTGAGGCGAGGGAGGGAGAAAGAGCCCTAATAATGGTAGTAACAGTCGGGGCGCCACGGAGGGAGGGGAGGGCATATGGCGCTCAGAGCAGAGGCTGCGCCTCCTCCCGGGCACTGGTCCCAGAGGTGCTCACCCGGTTTCCTCTCGGAGGGGAGTGGGAGGTCTTGTTTGGAGCCTCGCGCTGTTGGTCCCATCCTTCCACTCTCACGGGCCCAGGGCAAGGGCACCCAGGGACCCCGATCGCCATTCAGCCCGCGTCCCGGGCGTCGGCCAGGAAACCTGGGAGGGTTTGTAGCCCTCTGGCTGCTGAGGAGCAGACACCGGAGGACGAGGGGGAGGCGTTTAGAAGGCGGGCCCTGGTTTGGTCCTCGCTCCAGAGAAGAACAGGCCCCCTCGCTCCCTGCGAGCCCTTTTCTGAGCTGACCCGCAGGCCGCAGCTGCTCTGGACAGGAAGGAGCCCCTAGGGGGCCCTCTCTTTAGTTCTTCTTCCCGGAGGGCTCCCGGACAGTCTACACCAGTGATGGCGAACCTTTTGAGCTCAGCGTGCCAGCATTTTGAAAAACCCTAACTTAACTCTGGTGCCGTGTCACATACAGAAATGTTTTGATATTTGCAACCAGAGTAAAACAAAGACTTATATTTTTGATATTTATTTTATATATTTAAATGCCATTCAACAAAGAAAAATCAACCAAAAAATGAGTTCGCGTGTCACCTCTGACACGCGTGTCATAGGTTCGCCATCACTGGTCTCCACGATAAAGGCCACGCTGGGAGCACCCACTGAACATATAACACGGCTGCCCTACTGTCCCATCTCCGGGTGGGAACGACAAGACAGGGTCCTCCCCGCAGAGATGGCCTCTGGGGGCCACGTCACCAGCCGGCCACGGCCCCCGTGTGGCCTTCCCACGTGTCCAGGCCCGAGGAGTCTCCTGGCGGGCGGCCCCACCACCGTCTCAGGGGCCTGGTTAATGCAAAAAGGCCCCCTGCCCCGCGGGCCCCGTGATGTGGAGACAGGGGACTAGCCCAGCGGGCGGCTCGGCCCTTCTGGACTCCCCGGCAGGGAAGGGCTTAGAAACGTGACGGGGAGCCACTCCCGCTGCGGATGGGAGCCCGGAGGAGGGGTCCTCCTGCCCCCCTTTCTCAGGGAGGAGAGACTGTGCACTTCCCGTCAGAGCTTCCTGACTGTCCCACATCCTAACCCTCACGGAAAGGACCGGGGTCTTATGGGTGCACATTTTTCATTTTTTTTAACTATGTATTTTTTTTTTTATTTCAGAAAGGGAGAAAGAGAGGGGGGGGGAGAGAGAGAGAGAGAGAGAGGAACATCAGTGATGAGAGTGAATCTGCCTCCTGCACGCCCCACACCGGGGATGGAGCCCACAACCCAGGCATGTGCTCTGAGAACCCAACCGTGACCTCCTGGTTCAAAGGTCGACGTTCAACCACGGAGCCACGCCGGCCGGGCACTGGGCTCATTTTAGGAGCAGGCCCTGCTTCTAGGTCAAATGGAAGTCCTTGAGCAATGGGTGTTGCTCCTCGGGGCCTGGGGCTGTGGCCTCGGTGGGGTCCCCTCGGAGCTGGGGGGGTTGGCTCCCAACAGGTTAGGAAAGAGGAGAGGCGGGCTCACCCGGGGGTTGCCCTTCCCCAGGCCACGCTCTCTCCCCGCCACCCCCTGCAACGTAGAGTCCTTGGCGAGGAAGCTCGGGGGCCGCGGCTGTCTGTGGGCTGGCATTGACACCAGCCCCGAAGACGCCCAAGGGTGCCCCGCATTTCCCCCTCCTGCAGCGGACCTGTCTGGCCCTTTCTCCTGGAGATCAGAGAGTGGCCCTGGGAAGGAGGCCACCAGGGTCCCAGCCCCTCCCGCCCACAGACCCTGCTGGACAAGTAAGGCGAGCGAAGGGATGGGTGAGTGGACACTCCGAAGCCGGCTGGCTGCCCCAGTCCCTCGGGGAATGTCGCCCCCTCCCCCTCTGCCCATGAATTTCTAGGGCTGCCTCTATCATAAATACTCTGATTAAAATGTAAATTTAGCCAGCCTATCAGCTTCCCATTAAGGGGACTCTTTAAAAACGCCGTTAATCAGCCACGGGATCCAGAGCGAAATACCACTCATCAATTGTAACTGCTTATGACAGTTAACAAAGCTTTATATTTGCCCCCAACACGTGCTGATCTCTCCATTAGGCCGAGGCCCGCTCTCACGCTAATTGTACATTTTCTTCCCTAATGCATTTTTGCTGTTATCTCATAGGCTAATGAAAGCCAGGAAATCAATAAATATAAATTATACATGCAAAGAAGGACTGCTGCGAACATAAAGTTTCTAATTAATTGTACTTGATTAATTTATATCCTTTAATTATCTTGCTAAGCCACAAACAACATAAATACCTCTGCAATCTGGTTATTGCTCTGTCAGTCATAAAACAGCAGACACGGTAAATCTGTGGAGCCCGGCACATGGCATCGCCGGCGAACGCGGGGCGGCCTCACCCATAAATATCGCAGGATTTACGCAAGACGCCGGTGAAAGATGCCAGGGCGACAAATTAACACTAAATATGTTGTATGGCGACTGGACAAAGGTGATAGTGATGTTATAGGTTTAAATGGTGTGTATGGAGTCAGCAAGAAATGTGGACTTGACCGCCAGGCTTGTAAAAACCCGCTCAAGCTGGGGCGGGTGGAAGAGGTAGGGACTCACAGGCACGGAGAGACTCCGTGTGACTTGGCCAATGAAAGAACGTGGTGCTGGTCAAGTTGAAAGGCAAACGGTTACTCATTTCCCTTCTTGGTTTCCCTTTGATAAACCCGAGGGACCCCCGAGAATCCCAGCTCTTCTGCAGGGGTGAACACGGAATCCATCTTTGAAGGTGGAATTCAAGTCCGGGAACTTGACTCCACGTTGCAAAAAGGGCTGCCTGTTGGCTGCTGCCGTTGTCTTAAAGAGATGCGACTTTTACATGGAAAGTAGTTTCTTTTTATCCATCTCTCCCCCCACACCCCATCCCCTTCCCTTTTAATTTTATCTAACGCTGCTAAGCCCGCCATCTGTCACTGGGCTGAAATCTAATCCTCTCTGTCCGCCCGGAGTGCTCTTTGTCCCGGGCCACTGCGTATTACCGAGCATGGATAGCTACAACTTTCATAAATGCCTCCAAAGAAACTGTATCTGTCCTCGGCTACACCCGGACAAAGGCCATCTGTCAGCAACCACGGCTATTCTTTAAGCAAGAAAGCACCCAAAGGGATTTGCCCTTTACCAAGTAAACCCACTTAACCCTTCCAACAAGATTAACTGTTATTTGTTTCCATTAAATAAAAATGACCAGGCTAATATACATTTAATAGTTCTGGAACCGCCGCGGAAAGACCGGCTCTCCCGCGGACAGCTTTTGGAGATAAAACACACAGGCGTATAAATACTGGAATTATGACGGCAATGAGATAACCTATAAGGCAGGAGGATGTTTGCGCTTCCTCCCTCCAGTCTGGGGCTGAGAGAGAAGCCAAGATAAAATATAGAAGCCAGAAAGTCCCAGAGCTCCCCCCCCCCGCCCCCCGCCCCCCGCCTTCTTCAATGTTACAGTAAATAGCACTTCTCGCCATAACATATGGCTGGATACATACAATTACTAAGATTCAGAGGCCGTCCGCGACCCCCGCCCCCTTCTCACTGTACATTCTTGCAGACAGTTTTATGGCGGTGGCGTTCCCCGCTTCGAGGCCTCTCTGTGGATGCTACGCACACACACACTCACCGAGTGCCGCTGTGATGACGGGGAGCTGGTGGGCGGAGGGGAGGAAGTGCCACGGAGTGACACGCGTGGGGCACTGAGGCCACATTTGGGGGTCCTGGCCTCCCCTTCTCACCCTAAAGTCTGCCGCCGGGGTTGTCTGGGGTGGCATTTCACAAGCAAAGGAACGCATCTGCTCCATGGCAGAGCTCAGGCAAATGCTCCAAGCGCTTATTCGTTCTCTGCTGTTCGGGTCTGGATTACTTTGGAATAACTGTGTTCATCCTCTACAGTAGGAAGGCCAAGTTCTACTTACTGATTTCAGAGAGAGGGAGAGGGAGAGGGACAGAAGGATAGAGACATCAATGATGAGAGAGAAAGAATCATCGACCGGCTGCCTCCTGCACGCCCCACACTGAGGATCAAGCCTGCAACCGGGCCTGTGCCCTGACCGGGAATCAAACCCTGACCTCCTGGTTCATAGGTCGATGCTCAACCACTGAGCCACGCTGGCTCAGCAGTTCAGTGCATATATTTTAACATATGTTCAATTTACCACCAAATCCTGCAACTTCATAGTACCTCCGCGTGCCCAGGGCACCGTTTTCCACAGGGGGTTTGATGGGCTGATGGGCCCAGGCGGATACCTGGGATTGGGCGGGCGGGTGCACCAGGGGACAGGAGGCAGAGCACAGACCAGACCCACTCCACCTGCCTTGGGCTGGCATCCCTGGGCTACTAGCATTGGCAGTGGATCGAGACACACTTATCTCTGAAAGGTGATGGGCGGGGGGGGGGGGGGGGGGAGCGGGAACCCACCGGGCCAATGAAATGCCTGTTTTCTCTTCCTGCCCAGCTTCTAGGTTTTCTCCCCTAAAACCATTTACATGGTCTGGTTGTGGCTGCTCAGTTTTGCGGGAAAATAGAATCACGTGATTCTCCGACCCAAATGTAGGGCATTTGTCAGCCTATGTCTGCTGTCCTCCTTTCCTGGGCTGTGCCCACTACTGGCCGGGCCCGTTGGTCTTTCCCAGATGCTCAGGCGTGTGCTGAGGCCAGCCTGCCCTCAGCCTGCCCGAGACCTCTCTGCAGGGGGTGAGCCCCCCCAGGGGCCTCCATGCCAGCACCCAGAAGCCCAGCTTCCCCCCCAGCAGGTAGCTGCACTATCTGGTGCCACATGGGCGGGAGGGGAGGCGCCCCCGCTGTGTGGGATGTGAATGCCGCCGTCTCTAAGGAGACAGGTAGCTCTCCGGATGCTGCGGTCACCCAGGGGAGGAAGATCGGCTCCCGGGCAGCGCGCCTGCCCCCCGCCCCCACCCCCTCGGCTTCCTTCCAGGGAGGTAATGCAACAGCCGCGCGGAGAGGGGCGGGCCCGTGACAAGGACAGGCCTGCACGCTTTCCTGGCGGAGGGTTGGAAAGATACCAACGCGTCCAGCAGGGAGGAAGCCCGCGTCTCCCACTGGATTTGTCATTCTCGATTTAATGCACCCAGGTAGCAAGCCGCCTCCCGGGGTCTGGCTGCAATTACCTTCTCTTTCCTATTTTTAGTGACAGGACCAGAGTGTTTTAAGGGCGTTTTACAGAAAACCCTTCTTTACCGAAGTAGAAAGACTGTAATAAAGACAATGCAATGTTTTGAAACTGTTTTAGATCCTTCACTCAGCGCTGCTTCCGCGGATCTCGCGTGCAGGGGCCCTAATCTCACCGCGGCTAATGAGGGCTTTGGTGTAATTGTGCCAACAGGGCGCCTGGCATAATAATTACTACTGCGGGCCCGCGCGCGGGGGCAGGCCCACGTCATGCAGATACGTCTAGCGCTGCCGCGCAGTCACCTTTGTATGTTGACTGCAGTTGGATGTTAACCAAGTGATGGGCTGCTTTGCCTTCACAATACAGCTTAAAAGGCACACGCGTGTGTATGACCTAGGTATCCATGCTTCCTCCCCGGGCTTTCTGAATATTCACCCGCAAGAACCCCAGAAGGCAACAGGGACACAGTGTCTTTCGAACAGCTCCCAATTCGGGGCGATTGGCTCTGGGAGGGGATGGTCCCCAATTGTGTGGCCCGGCGTCCGCTCGGGTGCCATGGCGCATGGCGCCCAGGGGACCCCCAGGGCCTCCCGCAGGAGAAACTGGGCCTCGGGACCAGCGGCGGAAAGAAGGGGGCCTCTGGTGCCAACCAGGAGCAGACGCGTCCGGAATCCGTGTCTGCCTGACAAGAGGAATCTCTCAAAAACAGTGTCTTAGCAATCCTTGCATCTGTTACGATGACGCTTGTATCTTCGAAAACGTACGTCTAAATTGGGGAAATCTATTTCTAGGATGTCTATTTCTACCCCGGACTAAGTACTTTTTATTTTTATTTTTATTTTTTTGTTAATCCTCACCTGAGGATATTTCCCATTGATTTTTTTAAGAGAAAGTGGAAGGGAGAGGGAGAGGGAGAGGGAGAGGGAGGAACATAGAAGTGAGAGAGGCCCATTGATTAGTTGCCTCCCACATGCACCCCGACCAGGGCCGGGGATTGAGCCTGTAGCTGAGGTATGTGCCCTTGGCTGGAATCACACCCGGGACCCTTCAGTCCACAGGGCAATGCTCTAACCCCTGAGCGAACTGGCCAGGGCCCAGGCTAAGGAGTTTTGATTATAATTATTCATGTTCCT
Organism: Myotis nattereri; assembly: GCF_964212035.1. NCBI lineage: Eukaryota > Metazoa > Chordata > Mammalia > Chiroptera > Vespertilionidae > Myotis > Myotis nattereri. The sequence goes on from NC_138090.1 coordinate 3,617,918, forward strand.
ATTGTTTACTGGGAAGGAAACGTCTGAAAAGCCCTGTTGAGGAGTTCATGGGGGAGGCGGGTAGGGGTGTGTGTGCAGGTGTGTGTGTGAGGGGGGGCGGTGATGGGGGTGGGCATGAGCGTACGTACTTATCCTTTCCCTTGGGACAGAGCCTGACACTGGGCAGGTGGCCCTGAAGGCTGGGCCAGAGTTCTCAGGCCACAGCAAGGGCCACGGTGGCCAGTGTCCCTCAGCAAAGCCTGTTCCCGGTGCTGGTCCGCGCCGGCGTGGGGCTTTCCTGCCGCTGACACGCGGGCACAGGGTGCCAGACTCCCTGGACGGGCCCCGGCACATTCTTATGCACAGACACGGGCGTCCGGCTTCCTTTTTCTTTTCGTTTTGGCACCTGTGAAAGTTTCTGCAACACGGACTCCACAGAGCACCCAGTCACCGGAGGGGTCCCAGCCATCCACAGCGCAGGGCGGAGGTTTTCTCACGCAGCGAGGGCCTGGGCGGCCGTGGCAGGCCAGAGCCTGGGCTCCCCTCCGTCCAGCTCCCTCTGCCTGGTGTGCGCTGCCCCAGTGCCTCCCTTTTAAAGCGACAGGAAACCCATCTCTGATTCCTCATGGATGGGGCAGGATGTCAGCTCTGGACAGGGAATGGAGCTGCAAATGCGAGGAGTCACCAGGGACGCTGGGAAACTGGGGGTCCGCGTGGGAAGGCGACTGCTTCATGGGGTGCAAACGGAAACATGTTTGTGGATAAAGAGCTTTATTCCCCATTCCCTGGAGCAACTCCATGGAGTTCCAGACTGTGGCTTGTCTCTGCTTCCCAGCCCCGGCGGGCAGGCCGGTGGGCCACGTGCAGCGAATGTGCCAGTAAAATTCCCGGTTTTCCTGTGGCGGCTGCAGCCCGTTCCCAGGCAGGCGGATGCAGGGGCGGGGGGCGGAGGGGGGGCGGCTCTCTCCCGGACGGCACCCGCCTTCCCTACATCATCCTGTTCCCCTGGATTGCATGTGCTTCTGTCACGCGAGCTACCTTTTGATGAGCCCCTTTTTTCTCTAAGCTTTTAAGATAATCTTCGAGAAATCATCAAGCTATAAAAAGGAATCAATAAAAACAGAAAAGGTTCCCATCACCCCGAAAAAAAAAATCCATAACTTTTGCATTTTAATAGAGACGCTCCCGGCCAGGCCTTTTCTGTCTGATGTGCCCCTTTGATTTCCCGCGGCCGCGCGGGGCTCTCGACTTCCTGGAGAGGGATTATTGAATCGTGTGTCTCCCTCAGATGTGCCTCATCACTCAAGTGTCTGTACTTAAGCATGTGAGCGTCCGCTCAGCTGTTGCCTCTTTGGAGCGCGTCGGGGCCTGTCATCTTAATATTAATTGGGTTTTGTGCAGGAATCTCAAGTCCTGCGTTCGAGTGGCTTTGGAGAGAGAAGATTATGCCCCAAAGCCAGACACCAAGACAAACATATTTAGCACAACAATTAGGGTAATGGCAGAGTCATTCTGTCGCGGAATCAGCGGCTCTGATGAAGGGCCCTTCTCCGGGATCCAATATGGATCTGATGTCTTCGGTCTAACCTGGCTCGGACGGGAGAGGTTTTCTGTATTAACAGATGTGCAGAAGCCGAGCGTAGAGAGAGCCTGATCGCACGGGACAGCCAAGTGGGGTGGGGAAGGGAGTTTTGCCGGATGGAATCCACTTACATTTAAAACAGACAGGGACGGGACCCTGAAGCTGGCGTCAGAACTGAGACACACCCTGGCAAAGGGGCCCTTTTGTGGAATAGCAGCCCCCCCCCCCCACCCCCCCCCCCCCCCCGTGGTGATTTGGAAACATGTTGTCGACAGGAATGATTACGGCTCATTTTTGTTCCAAAAAAAAAAAATGAGGTCCATCTATCTCTTCAGGGTCAATCATCCCAAGGAATGTCCAGTGGCTGGAACTTCCCAGACGCCCCGGTGCCCACGCCGCTGGCTGGGAACAGCAGGAGGAATACGCTCGCTCTATGAGAGGGTTCGTTTTATTTGTAATTTTCAGCCGCTTTCAACTTAATTGCACAATTTCCTCAATTATTAAAGTTCCTTCTGCATACTTAAGTTCATTAGCCATTGTCAAAGGGCAAATTACTTGGTAATTGTAATATTGGTTGGACAAAGCTGCCTTAATGGGCTCCCCTCCGAACGGCTTCTCGGCTCTTAGCGCAGGATCCACCGACCCCTGTACCCATCCGAGTCGGAAGCCGGGAGCTGCAGTCTTTTTTTTTCTTTCCTTTTATGAATATCCCTTAACTGCTAGTGGTGGTAACCTCACCGGGGGCCTGTTGTTTGTTTACTTCGGAGGGATGGCATTAGGGAGGGTGGCAGTGCCCAGGAGAGTGCAGAGTCTTGCATAAGACATATGGCACATGGAGAAGTCCACAGGCATGCGTGACGGGGCGTGACGGGGCAGCCTCTCGGCGTGCCCATGCCCTCGGCATACGTGTGGTCTAGTCATACATACATGATATCAGCTGCAAAGACACAACCAGATCTCTGAACCATCACTTAACCATATTGTCAGTCTAGTCGATGCTATGAACGTGTTGCTATAGACAGTACGATTCTGTACATTATACTACATGGATCATACATGCGATTTTAATTTTTCCGTAGAAGGTGACATTCTATGGTGTAATTGTGGGCACTAGAGAGCCATGGGAGGCCTTCTCAATCTCTCTCTCTCTCACACACACACACACACCAGGACGCTATTTCATGCAGGTGTAGCTAGACCAATGGTTCCCACCCTTTTTCTGGCTGTGCCCCACCTAAGCATCTCAAAAATCCTGGTGCCCCCTGTGACACAGAATTCTCATTATTCAAAAAGTGAACTCTTCACGTGGAGGAAGCCTAAGAGGCCATGAACTTGGCCCGAACAAGCTTCCAAAGAACATGGCATCCACGAAAGAGAAAAATAAAAGAACGAAAGGACAGCTGACGAACTGAGGAAGAAATCACTAAGAAATTGTTATAAAAAATAATAATATGAAGTGAAAAGAACTAATAGCAAATAAAGTTTCAAAACATAATAGAGACCTGAAATGCATAAATGTGTCACAATATATATTTATAGACTGTAAATGAGGCCCCTAGAACCATAAGACATGCAAAAAATTCGCTATTAATAACTCATTCTCGAATTGTCCCCCTGAAACATCACAGTGCCCCCTGTGGGGCGCGTGCCCACATTGAGAACCACTGAGCGAGACTCTATGTAGATACACGCAGGTGCCCTTGTCCCAGGAACCCCACTCCCTGGTGGTTAGGAAGCCTCGCCCCACCTCTCCTGTGAGTAATGAAGACCACTCGCTCCCGGCTCCAGATGCAGGACTCAGGGAGCATCCTCCCCTGGGGGGAGGCGGTTCCTGAAACGTGTCAGGTTTGCTCTAGGACAGCAACCCCCCGCCCCCGCCGCAACCTGCCTGGCCTCTGTCTGTCTCTGGTGCACACGGTCTCACTCCAAAATGTGTGGGTGCAGAGAGGGCCCGCCTGGAGGAGGGGACCCTGCCCGTGAGGTCTCTCTGCCCAGGCGTTAGGCTTGCGCTTCTGCATTACTAGCTCCAGGACAACGCCCTGCCTGTCACCGGGGGACGAACAGATGGAGCCGCTCTGATTTGGAAACCCGACAGATAAAGTGACAAAGTGGGAGGAAGTGACGCCAAGGCGACTCGTGTCAGGACAAGGCGATCAGTCACGGACATGCCAGCTTCTCGGCCGTCGGGCCAGGGCCTCGGGGTGCACATTGCAGGTGCGGACGCCACTGCCAGGAGCAAGCCCAGCACCCCTGCTGTGTTCCGGAAGCTTCCACGAGAGGCGGTGCTGGCAGGGGGCTAGGAAGGATGGACCTGGGTGTTTAAAGCCAGGGTTACTCTCCCAAAGCCCCCACTTCATGGCCTCCCCCCTCCGTCAGAAGGAATTTTTCCCTGTGAAACGTGCCCGTGAATCAGGTTTCTGTCGTCCCAGAAGCATCTCAACAGGTGGTTGTGGTCACCACCCACAGGGCAGGTTTGCCTGTACACGGGGTAAAGGCAGGGCCCGTCTCCCGAGGAAAACCATGCACAGGCCTCCCGTGAGACTGACATGACCCAAGGAAAGAAAATGCAATTGAACAATGACAGGGGGAGTTGAGGGGGGGGGGTTGAGGGAGGGAGGAGTGCCGTCCAGGGAGGCCCATCTCCCTCCGTGCTGGGGGGCTGGGGGGGGGAGCTGTAATAACTTGTGTAGCAGGGTGATTGCATCAGAAGCTTTCGCTCTGGGCTCGGAGCTGCGGGGTTTGGAGGAGGCTGAGGAGATGCGATTGTCTCCGCGCAGAAACATCGGGGCGGCTCCGAGAAGGATTTGAAATGAGGTTAAAAACGAAGCGACACGAAGCTTCTCTCGCTTGTGTCAAAACAATCACATTTCCCCCTTTTCTTCCCTTTTCTTCCCCTTTCACTCTGATGACATTTGCTCATATTGGAGGCGGAGACACTGTAATCCTTGACGAATTTCACAGGGAGCGGGGCTCTGTTTGAAAGGCAGCTCTAAATTTGATCCCCAAAACCCACTTCTGGGTCCTGTGGAGAAGCGCCTGCCATGAGTACGATACTCGGGAAGCCTTGAATATTGGCCATTAGTCCCGGAACGAAAGCTTCATTTCTCCATGTCAACAACATTCACGGTATAAACAGCATATGTGACATAATAAATACCATTTGGTTAGAAAAGATGTCTTTGAACTGCGGCTTAAAAAAACGAAAACAGGTGGGAAAAAACACACACCCCCGGTATCACATGTTAAAAACCATATGTCAGTAAATGAATATTCCTCATCATATTATTTAATCACCTCATGTATAATTACTGTTTCAAATGATTAAGTTTCAAAGTCTGGGAACGGCCCTGACTCTGAAAGGATGTAGCTCAGTGACCAGATAGGTTTACTCGCTATCTGAGAGACGGGCAGCCACGCTGCCGCGGCTCCTGGCTTACGGAGTAACACAGCAGAGTGGGCTGGGAGAGGAAACTGTATCTCCGTGTGTAGAAAGGGGGATCCTAACTGGGCCACTTGCTGAAAACTTTCCCCACCGTCTAAGCAGGTTTGGAAACCTCTGCTCGCGTGTGAAGGCCAATTGGGGCGTCTGCCCGATTCAGAAGTTTAATCGACGTTGAAGGGAAGCCCACCGTTCCTCTGCGATGCACAGACAGCCTAGAGCTCAGTACGAAGGACTGTAACACACACTCCGATTCGAGCAAAAACAAAAAAACAAAAAACGCTTGGCGATTCTAAAAGGCGATGTTCACGGCCACGGGTAGGTCACAACCTCCTCAGGGTCCCGCCCCCACCCCACGGGATCAGTCAGTTCCGCATCCATTCTGCAGAGAAGAGAGCCCCCGAGCCACTCCCTCCACGACTCCACCTTGTCTGCGGCGCTGGCGGGTTCCCGCCGATGCCAGGCGATGACCATTAGTTATATTTATCCGCACTGGGCCATCTCGGCCCTGCTGTTCTCCGTCATGTTACATCCATTACCCCACACAGAGCTGCATGCGTCTGGCAGGGGATGCACCAGCCTTGCCTGGCTCACCCCGAGAGGACGGATTTTCTGGCAACAATAATGCACACGGAGCCGACGATGGGCCCTGGCACCGGAGCAGTGCCCCTGGCAGCTCTATGGTTAGCCCCGTGCTGATGAACCGGCTTCTGGGGAACCCAAGGCTTTCCAGCTGTGCCCCCGAGACCAACGGCCCGGGTCCCAGCTCCTCTCTTGAGCTTCCGCCATGTGGTGTAGTGAGGGTCCCTGCACACAGCCTCGCTAGCAGCCACAGAATGCAAGCCCCTTCTCCCCAGCCTCCCGCGGCCTTTCTCCGCCCCAGCCTCTCACCCCCATGCTGTATTTCTCATCCTGTTCAAAGAAACCCCCACTTCCTGGTGTTTACTGGGGAAGCAGCAGCCTGGATGCTGTTTACTTACATCTCCCTGCTCTCTGTCTTCCTGGCTAGCTCCGGGTACGGAAGTGAGTGGGTGACTTTGTAGGAAAGACACACCTGTGGGGGGGCCTGAGCGTGAGGACGGGTGTGAGTGTGCTGGGAACCCCGCGCCACCCGGGAGAAGCCCCGCGTGGCTTCCGTTAGCCGCTCGTGCCTGCCAACGCAGCCACGAGAGACGCGCGGACTAAAGGAAATCACTACTTCACCCCACAAACATCTGTGTCGGTCCAGGAAGGGCTCTGAGTAGAAACTTTGCTCAGAGTCAGTCTCCTGGCTCCGCTCCCCTCTGCTCCAGGGCCCATACCATGCGGCACAGCGCCACCTGCCGGCCGCCCCAGCGCCCCAACAGTCCTCCTAGCCAGGGGGTGGCCCCAAAATCCACTGGCCCTGGTGCCTGACCTCTGTCCGCAGGGCTCCCTGTGGCCGGCAGTTCTGACTGAGCTGAAGGGAAAGAGAGGGGACTGTCCCGGAGAGCAGCAGCAGCGCAGCCAAGCCGTTTCCAAAGGCCGGGTGAGCAGGGCAGGGAGGGAGAGGGCACCTCTGCTCCGTCCCGGATGCCCGTCCAGGCAGGGTTTTCAGCATGAAGGGCGGGAGCTAATGGGCATGGAGAGCCTTGTGTTTCCCTCCTGCCTTTCTGTCTGTGCAGCGCTGTCTCCCAACCAGTGTGTTCACCCCTCCCCGCGGCTTCCTTACGGGCCAGGAGGGAGTCAGGGAAGCCGCTGGGGGTCCAGTTAATTCCTCTCCTGGCTGCCCGGCTGTGAGTCTCTGTGTGTGAGTGTGCGAGTGTGTGTGTGAGTCTGTATATGCGTGTGTGAGTCCGTGTGTGTGTGTGAGTCAGTGTGTGTGTGTGTGTGAGTCCGTGTGTGTGTGTGTGAGTCCGTGTGTGAGTCAGTGTGTGTGTGTGAGTCCGTGTGTGTGTGTGTGAGTCCGTGTGTGTGTGTGTGTGTGTGTGTGTGAGTCTGTGTGAATGTGTGTGTGAGTCAGTATGAATGTGTGTGTTGAGTGTGTGGATGTGTGTGTGTGAATGTGTATGAGTGTGTAGATGTGTGAGTGTGTGGATGTGTGTGAATGTGTGTGTGAGTGTGTGGATGTATGCGTGTGTGTGAATGTGTGTATATGTGTGTGAATGTGTGTGTGAGTGTGTGTGTGTGAATGTGTGTGTGAGTGTGTGTGTGTGTGTGTGTGAATGTGTGAGTGTGTGTGGGGCAGTGCTTTGAGAGACACTGGGGCTCTGTCTGCCCATCGCTTACAGGAACCAGTGGTGGAATGGGCCCCCTGGAGGGCAGGATGGAGGACTGTGGAAATGCAATCAGCACCCCTCGGCCTCCAAGGGGACCCCAGGCTGCAGGCAGCTCGTCTTTGAAAAACAGCAAAAGCCCAAACTAAATGGACCAAAGAGGGGCTCGTTGCCCTTAGGGAGGCACTCGCTGCAACACAGGCCGAGCACTGCCTGCAGTGACCGCGAAGGCTGGGCGGACGCTATCTCACCCTCCAGGCATGGGCCTCAGCTACCTGTGGCTTCCATCTCACACCTGGGCGCTGCCCCACCCCACCCTGCCCCAGACACACGGGCATAGTGGGGGCCTCTGCACGCCACCTGGGAAGCCCAGGACCCTTGCTGGCTCCCACTGCATCGTGGTCTGCCGGGAGCCTCGGTCCCCGAGCCTGATGGCAGGAGTGGTGACCACGGGGATGGCCGCTGTGCACAGAGAGGACCGGAGAGGGGCTGCCCTCACGGCTCTCCCTGGGCGTCCGGGCCGTGCTGCCTGCAAATCGGATGTGTGGGGTGGACAGTGACCGGGGCCCAGGAGGCCTGGGCTCAGCGTGGCCCCGGGAGGCCCTGGGACCCGGGAAGCTGCTGCTTCTCAGAGCCGCCTCTCACCCGAGGAGCGTTTTCTAACAGGGTTTCTCTAGGTGCTGCGAGCTGTCCTTTTGCAGACAGAAAATGTGCTGGTGTTTTAGTTTCTCTCTCTCTCTCTCTCTCTCTCTCTCTCTCTCTCTCTCTCTCTCTCTCTCTCTCTCTCCTGAGCATACACACTCTTTTGCAGCAACAAAATCAGATTCATTCATTATGGAGTTCAAATTCCATGTCTAAAGGGTTTTAGAGCCTAGAGTTGCCAGATAAAACACAGGAATCCTAGCTGAATTTGAATTTCAGAAAGACAGTGGATGTTTTCGTCTGCGGATGTGTGAAACATTGCATGGGACGTACGGAAAGACACGCGTTGTTCACCTGAGACTCACATTGAACCAGACGCCAGCTTTTGTCTTTGTTCTCACCGAATCTGGCTGCCTATTGGCGACTCCCCTGAGCCGATCTCTAGGCAGGAAACTAAGATCAACAGAGGCCAAGGGACAGTGTTAGAGACAGACCAGAACCAGGACTAGAAACTCAGTTTGGGTCCCTTAACCAACCTGGCTGCCTGGCCTTCCCCCGGGATAGCCGAGTGGGGCCAGAGGTCCGATGTCGGCTCGTGCCATGAAGCCAGTCCCTGCCAGACCCATTTCCTGGCCACGGTGCACAATGCCCCTCGCGTGGAAACGCCGCGAGTTCATCATTTGCAAAGTTTCCTGCCCAGGTGAATCTTTACATAGCAGCCCTCTCCTTAGTGGAGAGCCAACCTTTTTTCTTTCTTTCTGCGACTATGGTTCATAGAACGTGGTTCTACCAAGGGACCTCAAACACAAAAGTCCCCACGCACAGACAGGCAGACAGGATGCCGACTGCTCCCGGCTCTATCTTAAAGCGCACGTCCGAAAGCCTTCAGTCGACAAGTACTGTCTCTCTGGACGGAAACACTAAGCAGATAATCTTAAAAGATTCTCATATTTCCCATGACATTAGTGATGCATTTTTAAAAAAATATATGTATATATTTTTAAATATATTTTTATTTATCTCAGAGATGAAGGGAGAGAGAGAGATCAACGATGAGAGAGACTCATGGATCGTCTGCCTCCTGCACGCCCCACACTGGGGATGGAGCCCGCAACCCAGGCCTGTGCCCTGACCGGGAATCACACCTCCTGGTTCATAGGTTGACGCCGGCCGGGCTAGTGATGAGTCTTGAGGCCGTTCCCCATTCACAGCCAGAGAGTTCCTCCCGGAAACCCTCAGGGCAGCCGGGGGGGGGGGGTCGCTGTGGGGCAGGCTGGGAAGAGGTGCTCGGCCACGCCCCTCATGGCATGTGAGCCTCGCTTTCCTTGTTTTTAATCCGAGGGCTTAAGTCCTCCTACTCCCTCAGCCCCATTTCGGTTCTACAACTCCAGGCTTCTAACCACCCGTGAGCACGTATCCTGTCCACAGTGTCTGTGCTCTGGGCTCCCACTGGCAGCAGCAGCAGGACTACACCTGCTCCTGTCTGCACCCTGGGGGGCCAGTGCAGTGCTGGAGCCGGCTGTGCGCCCCCCGCCCCCCCCAAGCAGGCTGCCCACCAGCGCCAGCGCCATCGCCATCGCCATCGCCATCACTAGTGCCGAAGCTCACACGTGGACGGGAGCAGAAGGTGCCCGGGAAACTCGGCGTCACGCTGAGAAGGTCGGCTTCAGCTGCAGGCCCGAAAGGAAACACTGCAACTCACTGCAAGTGGCAGAGGGGGCTCCGGGTGCGACAGGGACTGTGCCCACGCCAGGCCCCGTGCCCACGCCAGGCCCCTCCCAGGCGCCCGTCCTGAGAGCAGCATCGGTTCCCAAGGGCTCCTGTTGGGCCACAGGAGCAACAAGGAACAGCCCGAAGGCTCCGGACGTTTTTCCATGAGGTCCAAGGCCCCAGGCGAGCAGCGCGGCTCGGAGAGCATCTCCCGTGCTCACCACGCGTGGCCAGAAAGCCCGGAACGAGTGACAGCAAGAGACAAAGAATGATCTGGAAAAACATGGCAAAATCCTGCCTGTCAGGGCAATCACTCATTTCAGGCCTGGAGTTTGCATTTCTCTCATGGATGTAAAGGAAGAGCAGGCAGGGCCAGCGGAGAGAGAGTGAGTTTCTTCCTTTCCCTCCCTCCTCCATCCCTTCCTTCCTCCCTTCCTTCTTCCATCTCCGGACATTTTTTAAATCTCAGAGTTGCTCCTGCAGGGAGGCCATTGGGCACAAGGAGAGTGTGGGCCTGGAGCCGGGCTGCTGGGGCCCAGACTGCCTGAAACCTGTGGTCTGGAGCCTTCCCTCTCCGCAGCGTCTGCCTGTACCCCCAGCAGCCCGCCCTCCTTCACAGCAAGGGCAGGGCTGTGACTCCCCGAGATGGGTGGGTGAGTTCTCTTTAAAAGTACCTTGTTCATTTCTTGACTGGGGCCAATTCAAGGGCCTTGCTCTGAAATGCTATGGGGATTATTTCCATGGAAACACGTTCCTATCGCTCTCGTCATCTTTGGAACACCTCACCCCCCCACCCCCAGGGCCTCCCCTCTCAGGTCCATGCTACCGGTTGCAAACCCCTTTGTGAGGGTGGAGAACGTGCTCCCTGGACTCCATTAGCTACGTCTCGTCCTAACCAAGAACCCAGGAGTGACCTGCTGGGGAAGATAGAGCCGCTGTTTAATAAGGAAGAAGCCAGTGCCACCTCGAGAAGAAGGGAGCGACTTCCACACCTTCCACCCGCTCAGGACTAAGTCTTCTAAAGATGAGGAAACACCCATAACACCTGTGAGGGCTAACTATGTGCCAAACACTTTGCATCCGACCTTCATTGCGAGGCACGGTTATCCCCATTGTCTGGATGAGTAAGCTGAGGCTGGGAGAGATGGAGTAACTTGTATGCATCACTGTTATTCACTAGTGGAGACGGGACTACAAACTAAGTTTCATGGACTCAGAGTCCCTGTTTGCAATGACTTCCGATGAAAACGCGTAACTCTGTGACCACCTGCTACCTGCCAGGCTGCTGTGAGCACCTCATGCCTGTGATCTCACTAAGCCCCGCAGCAAGCTTGGGGGGGACTACTGCTTACCCCCCTTTTTGATAAGGAATGGGAAGCATGCAGATTAAGTGAAGGGTTGGCAACTTTAGCCATTGATTCTGTCAGCTACCTATCTATTATCTATCTATCTGCTATCTATATCCTCTATCTATCTATCTATCTATCTATCTGCTATCTATATCATCTATCTATCTATCTACCTCTCTATCTATCTATGTATCTATCTGCCTATCTATCTACTAAATATATCCTCTATATCTATCTATCTATCTGCCATCTATCTATCTATGTATCTATCTCCCCTGTGGATCACTGGAGGCTGTTGGCATCCCTTCTAATTACATTTACATTAAAGCCTCAAGTAAACTGCAAAAGACAAAATAAATTAGAAACAACAACAACAAACCAATAGCAAAACCTAACCCTCTCCCTCTCTCTCTCTCTTTCTCTCTGTTACACACACACACACACACACACACACACACACACACACACACACTTTCCCTCTTAGATCTGAAAACCTAATTATCTAATTTCTGGAACTTTCCGTCAATTCCTTAGCTCAGCCCGGCCCTGCAGCTGCAGTGGGAGATACTGGGGACTCGCGGTGCCAGGCGGTGGGGTCTGGGCTCCCAGCCCCAGGGAACTGACCCAGGCCCGGCCAGCGCCCTGCTGCGCGGTGAGTGCGACCCTCAGGGATCTGATTAATGTAAACCCGGCGATGGCCCGCCTGGGGGGTGATTAGGGTGATGGGAACACAATCAGCGGGGACAGGCGGGGCATGGCCGACCTCCCACGGATGTTCTAAGCCAGCACATGGACTCCTGTGAAATCACCAAGCCGGTAGCCCAGGGGTTTGAAACAATTTTTTAAAGGAAAGAAGTCGACTCACGTTACAGCTATTTGTCTGTTCCCCCCCGAGTCCCCCTCTTTCTGACTCCAGGTGAAATTCCCCGGCGCCCGTGGGAGCCTCCGCGGACGGGGGCGGTAGGGGGGGCACCAGCCTTTCGAGGAGGGGAAAGGCTCCCGTCCCAGATTCGGAGCGGCCAGTGGTTTCTCTTCCCAAGGCTGCCATCCACACGGGGGGTCCCGGGAGTGGCCACCCAGCGCCTTTCCCTGTGTTTGTTTATTTAAATATATTTTTTATTGATGTCAGGGAGGAAGGGAGAGGGAGAGAGAGAGAGAAACATCCCTGATGACAGAGAATCATGGATCGGCTGCCTCCTGCACGCCCCCCACTGGGGATGGAGCCCGCAACCCGGCCTGTGCCCTTGACCAGAATCGAACCCCGAACCCTTCAGTCTGCAGGACGACACTCTATCCATTGAGCCACACCAGCCAGGGCCAATGACCATTCCCTTTACAAAAGCGGGTAGGAGGGGGCTGCCTTCCTGCCACGCCTGTTCATTTCTTTGTCTGACTTTGTCATCTTTTGACTGGCACTGCCTCCAGGTCCGGCTATTCCCCACTTCCCTGGGCCCCCCACGTCTCCAGCGCGGTAACCCGGTTCACAGACATGACGCAGGTTCCAAGCCCCCTCAACCCCCCTTTCCTTCTGAGGCGCAGCTCTGCCCCAGAGCCGAGGATCACATGCTAATTCAGTAAAATGCAGCCGAGATGCCGGCTCCCGGGGTGCACGGGGCTCGGGGCCGCGCGCGTTAAGCCCTCGCCCAAAGTTGGCCCTGGCTGTTATTTTCAAAGGCAATCGCACGATGAATATCAAAGAATTTACAGAATCCACATTGGGAAACCTGTCAGAAAATTGTTGGGAAAATACAGTGAATCAATAAGAATGTCAAGAGACCCAAATGGGAAAAAAAAATATAATTGAATATTCATTTTCTGTTTCACGGGGCAGGATTTGCCGGGCCCGGGCAGCGGGGATTTTCGGCTCTCCCTGGGATGGCTCAAATCATTTTTGTGCCGAGCATTGGATTAGTGTTCAATTAACTCCTTTAAAATTATAATGTGCAACCTCGACACACTTGTTAACGAGTCCACAGCACAATTAGAGCGGGAGCAGCCACCAGGTACAACAAACAGAGGCTGTCCCCGACAAAGTCAGCCACTGGTTCCTCCCGGCGTGGCTATTCCTCTCGCAGAACCAGTGGTACCTGTCAGCATCGGAGAAACATCATGGAGGGGTCCTTTTCTCCCGTATATTTATCAAAAATATCTGACGTAAGCCTGGCCAGTGTGGCTCAGTGGTTGAACGTCAACCCATGAACCAAGAGGTCATGTGTTTTGATTTCAGGGTCAGGGCACAGGCCCAGGTTTCGGGCTTGATCCCCAGTAGGGGGCATGCAGGAGGCAGGCGATGCATGATTCTCATCATTGATGTTTCTATCTCTCTCTCTCCCTCTCCCTTCCTCTTTGAAATCAATAGAAATATATTTTAAAAACTCTCTGATGTAGAATCCATGGAGGAAATCTCTTCTTTCTTCTGTGGTCGCATTCCAGGAAGCCCGATATGCTAACCCAGACAGCTCTTCCTGGGAGCACCTCACCGGGTCCGCCCAGTCTGTTCCTTGGGTTGGGAATGCATCGCTGGGGTCGCCAGAACGTCTGCATACAGTTCCTCCCTGTGCTCTCTCAGGTGCTTCAGGGTGGATGGAAACAACAGGGGACCGTTTCAAGGAAACACTGCATCGGGCATCGGGATTAGACTGACACAGTCATTTGAAGACGTCACACACAGACACCCCTGACCCAGAGCAACAGCGGGGACAGAAACACCCATTGCAGGGCCAGGAATGACAGGGGAGAACCAAGAAGCCATCTGTCCTCATGTTCGTATGTAAAAAGTCACATAAAAATGTACGGGCTTTTATTATGGTCGGACCGAGACTGCACATTTCTGTACATTTCTGAAACCAAATGAATACAATTCGTTTTAAGGGCCGTTAGCATTTGATTGGATCCTAAATGAAAGAGAGCAGTTACTTTGGCAGAAGGATTTCGCGACTTCAGTTGATCTATCTAAAATAACGATGAAACATGGATTTTTAATGGGAAAGTTGTCATCTCAATGGTTTTTACCCATAATAACATTCTACCCAATACGACTAATAGATTTTGACTGTCGGTCATAGATATAGCACACATACCATCTCTCTCTGTCTTAGAGCAGCGGTTCTCAACCTGTGGGTCGCGACCCCTTTGGGGGTCGAACGACCCTTTCATAGGGGTCGCCTAAGACTATCGGAAAAACACATATATTATTACATACTGTTTTTGTGATGAATCACTGTGCTTTCATTATGTTCAATTTGTCACAATGAAAATACATCCTGCTATCAGATATTTACATTACGATTCATAACAGTAGCAACATTGCAGTTATGAAGTAACTGCAGTAAGTTTATGGTTGGGGGTCACCACAACATGCGGAACTGTATTAAAGGGGCGAGGCCTTTGGAAGGTTGAGAACCACTGGCTTAGAGGGATTTCCCTGGGTTTTCCCAACTCAGAGCCACCCTGCGCGCTCTGCCCTCCACACACATCCACACGGCGATGAAAGCATCACGTGCGAATTTAAATCCATGAACCACTTTTGATAGTTTGTGGAAGAAGTGCTGTGTCTCCTTTCCAGGATACAGTAACATTTCCTCACCATTCTTAAGTAACAACAGAAATAATAAAATCTAAAAAAAAAAAAGGTGCAATTTAATTTGGGTTTCTCTTAGAACTATTTTTTCTCTAGCCTTAGAAGATTAGTTTTCAAAGCAATGGCAAAATCATTGATGTGTGTCTTTTCAAGTGAAAAGAAGGAAAAAGAAAAAAAGACCCCTAAATAGCAAACATTTGCCCTTCGGAGCATGGCAAGCAGGAAGGGTGAGGGCCAGGGCGCCACGTCCCAGGAGGAAGTGCCGCCCAGGTACTGTCGGCGAACGCGGGGTCTCTTTCCAGAGCTTCTTATTAGTTAAAGTTTTCTTTCCTAAATAAAACTTCCTTTTCCTTCACTGATTTCTCTAGTGGGCAGCGGCCAGTTCTTCTGCATGACTTGCCGCATGAAAACCTGGGGAAAAGGAGGCATTTCAGACGGGTGCGCGTCTGTGTCAACAGTGTCTGCCATGACGAAGGTCTTTCTTTTGTGTGTTTAAAGAAACATCCAACGTGTGTGATTTTGAAAAACAAAACCCCCAAACCCCAACACTGCTTTTCCCCCAGTAATACAGAAAGAGGACTTAATTACACTAATCATTACATTCTCCCCAAGTTAGACTATACATGAATCAGAATTAAATTTTCATAAAAGCATCATAAAGGTGAGGAGGAAGAATAAATGCATACGAAGAATAAAAAAAAAATGTCTGGAAAAGAAGAGCAGGAAGGGAACTGTCCCCTACCAGCCATGAGAATCGCGCATGAAGTTATCCTATCAGTCTGGGGCTGGTGTCGCTTCAATCAGAATAAGATCCCAGGAACCATCTCGAGTGAATATCAGGATTTAGTGCGCGATGTCAGTGATGTTTAAGTCAGAAAAAGGTGTGATATGTTATTCAATATGTTGATATTGTGGCAACTGCCTGCTCATTTGGGGGAACAGAGGGGAGGTGGCCCCTGACTATAAGAAGATTTGGTCCCCACACGCGGTGGTCCTCGCCTCCTCGCTCAGTTCATCTACAGTCGTTCACCTGCATCGTCCCCTGTCCTTCGGAAGGTTGATGACGGTGCTCTTAGTGCCGTAAGAGTCTGAACCCATCGCCTGAGAAACACCATTGCGTTTAAGGTAGGAATGTAGTTGCAGAACAAGGTGAAAGCAACTCACAAGAAAATCAAATGACTCCCAGCCTCCGTTGGCCCAACAACCACACATCTGCATGGCCCCTTTCCGGTAAGATAATGACTGTCTGCCTGAAGTGCTCCATGGACGCCAGGAGGCCCATCCCTCTCACAGCATTGCCAGCGTCTGTGTGGCGATGCCCATGCGCATTCCTCAGGGATGGCTGACTTTAGGAAACTTTCAAGCGAGTCTATGACCTCAAACACCTAAGACTCACCGGGCTGGAAGCTTAAAATCCAAGTCAGACATGCTGACATCCAGAAAGACACAGTGGCCCTGGCCGGTTTGGCACAGTGGATAGAGCGTCGGCCCATGGACTGAAGGGTCCCGGGTTTGATTCCCGGTCAAGGGCATGTACCTCAGTTGCAGGCTCATTCCCGATCCTGGTTGGAGTGCATGCAGGAGGCAATCAGTCAACGGGATGTCTCTCTCTCACATTGATGTTTCTCTCTGTCTCTGCCCCTCCCTTCCACTCTCTAAAAATCAATGGAAAAATATCCTCAGGTGAGGATTTAAACAAACAAACAAACAGAAAGACACAATCCGATGGTGTACCGATCTGCACGGAGAGGGGGGGCGGTCACAGAAAAGCGCATCTGTGTGGTTTCAGGGCACCAGTGGCATTTGTACATCCAAACCCATGAATTCGTCTTCCCGGAGGGGGCTCATTTTCAGGCCGTCGTCTTAAAGAAAATGCAGAGCGGAAATCTCGGCCTGTCCTTCCTGAATGGGAAGCCGTTCCCCACTTTCTCTGCAGCCCCAAGCCCCACACACACCTAAGGGGAGGAGGGAGTAGCCACCAGCTAATTGAAACGGCCTCAGTGATGCATCCATTTTCCCATTTAACACTCTTTTCTCTCAAGCTCACTTTTCATTACTTGCCTGAGTTCACATGGCCCATTCCTTGTCCTTGTTAATAACTGTCCAAATTGTTACTATCAGTAATTTGGGGAGCGGAGGGGGGAGGAGAAATACAAGTCAGGAAAATGAGTTTCCATGGCAACCACAGCCAGGTGAGATCGTTTTGAGCATCCTTCTTATGACTATTTCATTTGTCCTCTCCTGGGAACCCGAGTCCCCATTAACCCCTTTGTGGACCAAGTGTTCTTTAGCAGATGGCTCTCCGGACACAGCAGGTGGTAAGGAAATGTTGGTCTTGTCCCAGACATCGACTAGTGACTCCTTTGCCACACTCTGAGACCTTATTTACAACCAACATCTTCAGAGATAACAATTCAATAGAATGGAAATGAGTTCAAATGTGGTCCCTTAGCAGACAAAGGAAAAAGAATTCCTCTTTGAGCCTGGCTGGCATGGCTCAGTGATTGAGCGTGGACCTATGAGCCAGCAGGTCAAGGTTCAATTTACTGTCAGGGCACGTGCCCGGGTTGCGGGCTGGATCCCCAGTAGGGGGCGTGCAGGAGGCAGGTGATCCATGATGCTCTTTCATCATTGATGTTTCCATCTCTCTCTCCCTCTCCCTTCCTCTCTGAAATCAATAAAAATATATTTTTTTAAAAATTCATCTTTGAACGTTTGCCTTTGGGCGAATGTTTTACAGCATCGTAAGGGCGGCAACACCTACTGAGTATGAGGCTTTAAGACAGAAGGCTTGGTCTGCCTGCCGGCTCACCAGGAAGCAGGCTCATGGCTGCACAGCTGCCCGGCCCCCACCCTCCACACACGCACGCGCTGTTGGCCCCTGTGGAGGCGCAGAATGAAAACGGGGCCCTGGAGGCACCGACCACGCGTCCTGTCCAGCGGGGATGCGGAGAAGGCCACGAAGCCCGCACTACCGGGGAGAGGGCCCCGTAGGGGAACCCGGCAGCTCCAACGCTAGAACGCAGGCCGCTCAGAAAAGCAAGAAAGGCCGGCGTTTTCATTTGCGACTCGAAAGCCTACCTCCCCTGGACGTCAAGTACGGCAACGAAACATTTGCTTCTTAGTAAACACGTCTTGAGTGGGCCAGGCCCGAGTCATCGTCCCCGTATCACTTCCTGCGCCGCTCGGCTCACGCTAGCAGACGTAGGAAAGCATCAACCGCAAATATGTTGCTGATAGAAATTTCCTAACTCAAGCAGCCTTTATAGATTTCTGCTATTTCAGCGCAGGTCTCTGAGGACCATTTGAATCCATATTAATTTCCTCTCTGGCAGTTATGCGGCGGAGTATGAGCTGCACTATTTCACTTTTAATCTGTCAGTAATTTAGTAATGTGTAAACTAATTATGCACAGATATTAATGTAATCGGTGTGGGGAGCTATAAAATCGATGTGTTTTTACAGACTGCATTAAAGAGAATTGCAGTATTATAATCACATGTCAATTACAGATAACGTTATGGAATTAAAAAACGGATGTCACCCACATGTCAGGGAGCACCCCCTCGCGCCATCAAACAGTCAGGGCATGCCCTCCACCCTGTCTGGCGCCGAGGGAAGGTATTAATATCACAGCCGAATCGCCGTGCTTTGCTCCGACTCAGAGAACGTCGTCACCGGGGCCCTCCCCCTCCTCCTCTCCCCGTCCTCTAGGTTCAGTAAAAACTTACTATTCAGACTCTCAAGAGTGGTGCCTGCTTCCGGGGGGTCATGCCCGTGTCCTGTGGCGATGGCCCCCTGGGGCGACGTCTGCACTAGTGCAATTAACCAGGACACTCAGTCACAGATGGTTGGCATGAGCCGAATGAGGAGGCGTTAGCACACCCTTTGCAGAATGTCCTCACTACGCCTGTGACCCTACCTACCCTGTGGCTATTCCCCCAGGCACCCCACAATGTGCTCAAAATCCTCCCGTGGGCCAGAGGCATCTCACCACTTGCACCCCTGGGTGTGGACACCCTGTTTCCACCCCGAATGGAAGGAAACTCATCACTCTACCACAGGCCTGGGCATCTTGAGACACTGCTCGTCCAGTCACCTGTCTGAGGAAGTTCTAGCTATTTACCTGCAGACGCCTGGACTGAATGGACGCCCCTCACTGCTGTGAGCTTGTCACTCATTTCCCGCCTCCCTCAAAGCACGGGGGGCCTTCTCTCCTGTAGCCCCCAGCATCAGCGGTGTCTCTGAGAGAACACGCCCCCTCCCTGACAATGCTGCCCGGGCCCAGGCCGGCCCTGAACCTGGGGGATGGCGCTGTAGTAAGCAAAGAGGAATTCAGAGGGAGACCCATCCCAGCTCTGGAGCTGCAACCTTGGGCCGAGCTGCACAGCAGATCGGGGACAGCACGGTGCCGACATTCCCTAGATGGGTGGTGCCCTTACCATTTCGAACCTCCGTTTTCTGGTTTGCAAAGTCGGATGCTAATAGAATTCCATACCTCAGGGGGGAGGAAATGAAGACAGCCCAGGGCTTGGGTCCTAGCAAGTGTTCAATAAATAGCTGCTAGTAGTAGTACTAGTTATAGTAGTAGTACTAGGTATAGTAGTGGTACTAGCTATGGTAGTAGTACTAGTTATAGTAGTAGTACTAGGTATAGTAGTGGTACTAGCTATGGTAGTAGTACTAGTTATAACAGTAGCAGTACTAGTTATAGCAGTGGTAGTACTAGTTATAGGAGTAGGAGGACTAGTTACAGTGCTAGTTGTAGCAGCAATGGTCATTTGAGTCCCAGGTCTGATTGCTTTCTTACTGTAGAATGAGAGTTAACCACACACCCTCTGAAGGCCCTCCCAGCCAGCGCATGTGACTCCCTGAGGTGATGGAACCAGCTGCATCCATGATGTGTCAACAGTCCACCTACAGAGCGGGTCCTCAGGAGGACGACAGCTGGTCAGCTCAACCCTCAAGGCTCCTCCTCTAATACATCTTCCCACATCACCTCTCCCACGCCCATCCCGCATCCATCCTCCTCGGCACCAGCCCCTGTTGTCCCTCTACAGAGTCCCATGGTTTGCCTTCTATTTCAATCCCTCCCACCTCTTACCCTCTAGTGTACCCTGTGTGACCCACACTTAGCGGACTCACTCATTCATTCACTCCCCCAATATTTACTAATACCCTCCAGGGGCAGAGGAGGGTTGGAGGGGATGATGATAAGATTCAAATATGGCTCCAGCTTTCTTAGCGATAATTGTTTCTTGGCAAAGATAAGAGAAGTCCGTGATAAATGTCATTTATTGCCCACCTCCCCAAAGGAGAAATCCTTTGCATGGCTTTCTCGGATGTCCTCACCCATGGAGCTGGGCTGGCCCGCCCTTCACTGGCCCATGCGCTGCATGGACGCTTTAGGCCACTGTTTGTCACGGACAGTCCGTGTTTCCCATTTTTATTCACACGTTCCACTTCTCCTCGTTCACTGGATGTGTGCCAATCTCTAAGACTCGCATCTACAGAGATAATTTTAGAAACTGATGCAACTTTTTCTTTCTTGACACCCATCCTTTGTCTTGCCTATCATTTCAACACCTAGTCAGCCGCCTTTCTTATCTTTTTGGCCTTGTCACGCCTCAATTCCAATGAAGGCCAACTGCAAGCCCTAAGGGCCAAGTACTGGCCTGATGACACTGATCATCATTAAATGACACGAGGTAGGTAGACGGAAGAACCGTGCGCAACACCTTGTAAGCACCCAACACGTTCAGGCCACGCCCCCTCTCTCCCGCTCTTTGTCATTTGGTGGAACAGCTGTCGTGCTCACCAGGAGCGTGTGTACGAGGGATGTCCTCAGAGACAGTATTTGTCTCCTCTCCTGAAAGCTGAGGACAGATGCTCAAAAAGATGGCAATGGTGGCCACTGTTCGCAGTCATTACCATCCATTATAGGAATCTAACACCACCACTCCAGTCAAGGAAACAGATTAGAGCTTCATCGCCCACACACTTCACTTTATACAATCACGTTGATGTACGTGACCAAAAACAAACCAAAAAAAAAAAATGCAAAAGAGAAATAAAAAGAAAACACCAGAAATGGAGTAATTTAAAAGACTGTAAAGCTATATGTTGCACTGGTGATCTCAGCATCTATATTGTTTGCACACAGACATTACACAGAGCGCGAAGTACAAAACCATAGAAGCTGCCTCTGTGGGGTGCTTAGGGGATTTGCTACGCTCACTGTGATCGTGCCCAACTGTCACTTTACTGACATCTGTCTGTAGAATAGAACCCGCATGAAATCTGCCCCCATCATCATTCATTTGGGGAGGGTTTGGGGGGCTGCTGGTGGAAGCCGTGAAGGATTGCAGGCCCGGGCCCGGTCACCCGGAAGCTGGCACTGTTCATAACCAGCTCCCCGCCATTCTCTGAGGACCCCAGGAAACCACAGCCCTGACTGACTTCACTGCCTTTGCTCAGACACCGTGTGTAATGACCTCACCGGGGCTGTGCTGAGAGATGTCACCGCCCCAGATGAATGGTCTCCTTTCCTGCTCCCTGCCCGGCTTCTTCAGGTAGAATGGACTCGACGTCCTCCTCCCAGCCATCCGCCTGGCTGCTGAGTGGCAGCTGCTCTCAGACTTACTAGTCAGCCCGGCCGGCGTGGCTCAGCAGTTGAGCGTCGACCTATGAACCAGGAGGTCACGGTTCAATTCCTGGTCAGGGCACATGCCCAGGTTGCGTGCAGGAGGCAGCAGGTCCATGATTCTCTCTCATCATTTGATGTTTCCATCTTTCTCTCCCTCTCCCTTCCTTTCTGAAATCAATAAAAATATATATACATATTTTTATAAAAAGACTTAGAAGTCATTTCTTTGCACCCATCCCTTGAGGCTGGTCCTGAAATAAATACCCATAATACATGTACGCAGGCAGTGGTCTTCATCTCTCCTTCTCAAGGCCGTTAGGGCCACGGGATTTTTCATCCCATGGAGAATACCTCTCGGAGTAGCTTTCACTCTGCCAAGACAGCGAGACATGGGCCCCGGAGAATTCTGTGTGATGAGTGTCAGGAAACGGGTTATTGAGAAGGAATCAGCATCCCCAGCTCTGGCAGCGGGAATGTGGAAGCCGAGGGGGTCCCCAGATGGCAAGGACTTTTATGGCGAATGCTCTGCGTTGGAGCATCAGCCCTCTGCCCTGCTTCCCTGGTGGAGTGATGGGCCTCAGATTGTTATCAAGAGCAACACCCGCACTACTACAAAAATGTCGGGCCGGCTTCTCCAAATATGGGGAGACGGGCAGTGCAGACATTGGGAGGGCCATGACTGAGCACAGCTCGGGCTCACCAGGGCTGCCGCGAGCACTACAGTTGGAGTCGGCAGACTGGGCTTGGGATCTGGCTAGGTCACTTTGTGCTGTCTCACTCGGAAGCCACTCCTCACACGGCCCTTTTAAAATTTAACGGCTGGACCTGGAAAATAGTATGCTCAGTGAGATAAGCCGATCTGAGAAAGACAAATACCACATGACCTCACTCATTTGTGGAATCTATTGACCAAAATGAATTGACCCACAAAATGAGACCCGAAGCAGGGAGGCATGGGGCAGACTGACATACCTCGGTGTGGGGATGAGGGGACGAGAAGAGAAAACCCAGAGAGCTTACATACTTACATGCACAGCCCACGGACATGGGCAGTAGGGTGGTGAGGATCTGGGGGAGGGGAGGGTTGGGAGGAGGGGGGGAAGGAGGGAAATAGGAGACATCTGTAATACTATCAACAATAAAAATATATTAAAATTTAATTTATTTGACTCAAATACCATTACTATCCAGTCCCTTAGTCACACTAACCAGACTTCAAGTGCTCAGAAGCCCTTTTTTCTATCAAACGAAGAATAAAACGTAAGGTCCATCCTGTTTATTCCCGAGTGTGTTCTAGGACAATGACTATAAAAGTGCCTACAAATGACTGAACGCTTTACAAAAGGGGTCCTATCAGCCGTAAAGCACTCCACTTAGTGCCTGCGCTTCCCTGAGCAGCGGAAACCCCCACATTGTTACAACATGACTTTGTGGGTGTTTAACAATCTGGTGATCTATTTAAGTTGCTCCTTTCAGAAAAAATGGAAATGGACCCAGCCATGTCTACAGGATCCCCCGTCCTGACGCCTCGGCCTCCAGAAACGTCGTGTCTTAGAGTTTTCAGTGGATTTTTACTAAAACATTCTTAATTTCACCCCCTACAGGAGGCCCAGGCAGCACACACTGAGACTTCCATGGGAGAGGCTGGGGGGAGGGGCGCTGATGGGGGGAGGGGGAAACACCATGGCCAGCATGTTTACAGAGCCACCCACCAGGAAGGGGCACTGCTCGGCCTCTTCCCTGAGGACAGGGGAAACAATGGGCAGGCGACTGCGCTTGGGATTTATGTCCCTGTACCCTACGCATTTCCTCAGAAAGCACATGCCCCGTGTCCCCCGCTGCCTTTGAAAAATGTCCATGTGAATTCTGCGGGCGAGAGCAGATCTTCACTTTCCACTCCCTGTGAAGGGGGGATTGGCCTTGAGAATGGGTGCAGGAGGAACAGAGCGAGGGGGGCGGTGGCTGAGGGAAGGATGGGGGACATTTGCCACGAGCTGAGAGGCACCAAGCGAGAACCACTGAACATCCGCTTTGATTTTAACGGGTAAGAGGGTAAGAATTCTACAGCCAGGGCAGGTGCAATTGTCCTGTGTGTGTATGACTAGATCGTCATCACCTTCCTCACATCATCATCATCACCAACATCATCGCCATCACTATCGCCATCATCATCACCATCACCATCGCCATCACAATCGCCATCGCCATCATCATGGCCATCGCCATCACCATCACAATCGCCATCATCACCATCACCATCACCATCGCCATCACAATTGCCATCGCCATCGCCATCATCATGGCCATCGCCATCACCATCACAATCGCCATCATCATCACCATCACCATCACCATCGCCATCACAATCGCCATTGCCATCGCCATCACAATCGCCATCATCATCGCCATTACCATCGCCATCGCCATTGCCATCGCCATCGCCATCATCATGGCCATCGCCATCACCATCATGCCCCACACTGGTACGGACCTGGAGCTCTGGAAGTGCCTGCACCTACAGGTACAGATTTGACTGTGTAACACCCTGCACAGGAAGTTCACTGGGCTGCCACGGCGTCTGTCTGCCCACCATCCACTCCTCCATCCTCTGATCATCCCACTTTCATTTACCCTGGAAACACATCCCTCCCTTTCCATGTCAGCCTTGCTATTTCCAGTGGGTTCACCCATCCTGGGTGCGAGTGTGAGGACGCCCTCTGGCCCTGACCCATCGGGATATGCCGTCCTCCAACCACAGCGATTGGTCCTGGGACTAGTACAGGGCCCACTGAAACGCAGTCCTGGGACTTCAGCCGATGAGCAGAGAGGAACCCTTTATCCAGCGGGGCCATGAGCTTAGGGCACGAAGCCTGCGGCTCCTCGGGCCTCTGCCTGTGAGAGCGTCTCTGAGCATCAAGCTGACTCTGAAGAAGCCACAGCCAAAGGGGGAGAAGGAGAGCGAGACCGAGTCCCGGGAACGTGGCTGCAGCCCCGGGGGCTCGCTTCCCTGTGAGACAGTCCTGGCTCTAGACACGACGGTCTGGGCCAGTTCGCAGTCGTTTCTGTCACTGGCCAGAGGGCCAGCTGATGCAGCGAGAGGGGAGAAATTCATGTCCACTTTTTACCGATCAGGAAACCAAGGCTCCGTACAACATCCGTTCCGCCACGATCTGGACCTTCCTGTTGTCTCTAAATATGGAATTGCTCGTTAGTTTTTGAAGCCAGTCGGTAGGGAAGATGGGAAGGAAAGGGTTGGCAGGCTGTAGCTACAAAGAATGTTTAAGGGTCTCATTAAAAGGAAAGTGAAATGAGAAAGAGCAGAGCCATGTGTACGGCATTGCCGGTCCTCGGGGAGAATAGACATGCTCAAGTTTACAGAGGCCTACGAGGCGGCAGATAACTGCAGTCGAGTTTACGAAAGAAACAGCCCTTTAAAATAGAAAGGAATTTAGCGACAGTGGGATACATGTTGTCTGGGAAAAAGCTCCCACATGTGTCTCCTCTAATTACTCTGTGAGTAGGTATAGGCAATATATCAAAAGTAAAAAAGTATGTCCTCAATATTCAAATAGAGTGAATACATCATGGATGGCACAGACATCTCCAAATACAGCTTCCACACAGTGATGATTCTGATGATGAAAGTTCATGTGTTAAAGTGGCATCTCTCCAGGGGTCATCTCTGGACCAGCAACATCAACAACACCCAGCATTTCTTAGGCCCTACCCAGACCAACCACGTCAGAAACCGAGGCAGGGCTCAGCAACGCATGCACTAACACGCCTCCCGGGTGATTCCGCTGCAGGCTAACGCACGGGATCCGCTTTAAATACAGTTCCTCATGTTGTGACACAACAATTATTTTTGTTGCTACTTCATGACTGTCATGTTGCTACTGTTATGAATCGTCATGTAAATATCTGAAATGCAGGATGGTCTTAGGCGACCCCTGTGAAAGGGTCATTCGACCTCCAAAGGGGTTGCGACCCACAGGTTGAGAACCGCTGCACTAGAGTAAGGGAGATGGAACATGAAAAGGTCCCTGTGTGTGTGTGTGTGTGTGTGTGTGTGTGTGTGTGTGACTGCCTTTTCCAATGCTTACCGACCTCCTGCCCTGCAGGCCTTGAGGGAGAGGAAGAGGGCCATCGGTCTGAAGTGAGACCGGCGAGGGAAATGCTTGGGGCCTCTTGCTTTTCTGAAGAGAGTCCTCTGCAGCCACAGAGCCCGGGGCACCCAGAGTTGTTTAGAATGTGACTGGTCAGTTTTCATTTTCTTTACTTTTTAAATATTTTTTTAAATTAATTTCAGAGAGGAAGAGAGAGGGAGAGAGAGATAGAAACATCAATGATGAGAGAGAATCATGGATTGGCTGCCTCCTGCATGCCCCCCATTGGGGATTGAGCCTGCAACCCAGGCACATACCCTGACCGGGAATCAACCGTGACTTCCTGGTTCATAGGTCAACACTCAACCTCTGAGCCATACGGGCCATACTTTTTTTTAAAAAAGAACTTTATTGTTGAAAGTATCTGAGCAATACTTTCTAACCCATCCCCAACCCCTACCCCAGGCCTTCACCACCCTATTATCTGTGTCCATGGCTCATGCATAGATGCATACAAGTTCTTTGACTGATATCTTCCCACCCACCCACCCACCTCTGTCTTTTCTGTCTTAGTTATAACCTGTGGGCTAGACAGAATTCTAAAGATATGCCGCCCCCCCCCCCCGCCCCCCCGACCACCTGATGCCCACCTCCTGCTCACTTAATCCCACACTAGGCACTGCTGGGAATGGATGTCACCGATGTCATTCAAGTCCCAAATCCAATCATCTTAGGGTGGAGAGGTTACCCAGGTGAGTCCTTCAAAAATAAAATGCTTTTTGAGCATGGCTCAATGGTTGGGCATCAACCTATGAACCAGGAGGTCATGGTTCAATTCCCGGTCAGGTACATGCCCGGGTTGCAGGCTCGATCCCCAGCAGGGCGTGTGCAGGAGGCAGCTGACCCATGATTCTCTCTCATCTTTGATGTTTCTATCTCTCTCTCCCTCTCGCTTCCTCTCTGAAATCAATAAAAATATATTTTAAAATAAGAAAGTGCTTTTTCTACTTGGTGGCGGGAGAAAAAGGCAGGGAGACCTGAAGCATGAGAAGGACGCAGTGGGCCACTGCTGACCTTCAAGGTGGACGTGGCCCCGTGAGAAGCAATGTGAGTCCCCAAGCGGACAGCCAGCGAGGAAACGGAACCTCAGTCCTACAGCCGCCAGTCAGTGAATGCTTCCTGCAGCCTCAATGAGCCGGGGAGCGAATTTCTCTCCAGAGCCTGCAGGTGGAGGTCTTCAGCTTGGCCATTCCCTGGCTTTTCGCCTTGTTGTATCCCGAATAGAGACCGCAGTCATGCTGCGTCAGATTTGGGACCGATAAAAATGGTGCTGTTTTAAGGTGCTAAATCTGTGATCACTTATATGCCGCCATAGGAAACAACTTGGAAGGGACGATGGCATCTGGAATGCGGGGTGCAAGCCTTTGGAGATGCGTGGGATCTACTCGTTTCAAAATGCATGAGTAAGACAGCTAGTGGGGGAGAGCGCAGAGAGGGCGGGGGTGGGAGTGGGGGTGAGGGTGAGGGTGGGGGGGAGTCAGCTCAGTGAAGAGGAAAAAGCATGAGGGAAGAAAGCAGAAACCTGCTCGGCGTTTCATTAGGAGAAATGAAGGAAGTCGTTGAAAACTGAAGACAGGGGGTTTCCGGAGGGCGAGGGCAAGCCCCAGGGGCCCACGCTGCCGAGTGGGAGGGGTTGCGGAGGATGGGTACTTAGGGGTGTGTCCGCACAGCATGTCCTCACTCAAAGGCACTGCAGCGACCACATCCTTTAATCCTTCCTCATTCCAGGTGAAGGTTTAGAGACTAAAGGGTACAGGAATTGACCCAAACTGCAGTGTTAATGAATTTCCGAGGCCAGGCCGGAATCCACATGCCCGACGCCCCTTTTTCTCCTGCAGAACCCACCCCTTCAGCATCGGGGCCAGGCCTCCCCTGAGGCCCAGGGCGGCGCTGCAGCCTCCGCAGAGAACAGGACAGAAGCCCGCACGGAATGGCCCGGCGGGTGGCATCCACCTTGCGGCTCGAGCCAGGGCCACGCATGGCAACTTCTGCCTGCCTCCCCCACCCCCCGCCCCGCCCTCTACAAAGGCCCTCGCTTCCTCACAAAGCCAAATGCAAGTGGTACCCAGGGCCAGCGCTTCCTGAAGGCTCAACCTGACGAGCAGGTCTGAAACTGGGGCCCGTGGAGGAAGATGGATGCCACAGGGACGCCTGTGCCCAGCGACAGAAAGGCTCAAGGTGACCCGAGGTGGGGGCAGAGAGGGCTCTGTGCGGGCCCCAAGCCCAGCTGCCCTCCCTGGCACACGCACACGAGGGCCAGCCCTGCTTAGCTGCGTTGTGGGTATTTATAAATTAAATAAATGATGGCTTATTAACCTCATAACCACTGCCCCCTCCACCCCCCGGCGAGAAACGAAACAGAACCTCAGACCAGCTCACGTTGGAGAACAAGTTGCCCAGGGCTGGTATCTGTTTCCCTGGAAACCAAAAATAAATATTGATACTGTGCTAATGGGCTGTGTCTCACTTAAGCTCCATTAAACTCCCAGCACTTGCAAGAAAACAGCCCATTGATGGCTCAGCGGAGGGAGAAGGAAGACGCTCTATAAAAAGCAACAGTGTGGCAGGCAGGCGGGGCGAGCGGGAGGGCGGCGCCCGGCTCCACCGGGAAGCCCTTCGCGGGACGCCTCCAGCCTCGGAGACCTGCTTCGTGCCCTCCAAGCCGCCAGGTCAGGCTGGAGCCCCAGCCCAAGGGCGTGTTCGTGAACCTTTTCCTGCAGAGGAGAGCTGTGCGTTTTGGAAACGCTTATCTGCAGACAACAGCGTTTTCCACGACCCCGCGTGTCCCGAGCGTAGCGGACGGATGAACGGAGCATCCACAATACCTCCCTCTGTGTCACGTTTCCCAAAGCCGTTCACGTGCAGGCCCTGGGTCAGCGCTGCTGCCTTTATGCTTCTATGCGGCTCTCAGGAGCCAAGCGTCTGGCTGATTGCACGCAAGTACTTGACAGCGCTGAGCGCGGCTGGGCCGTGAAGAAGGGACATCACGGGCTGCTTAATGTACACAGGGACGCGAGGGCTCTTGAATGGCGTGCAAACATTTTACAAGGCAAGTGCAGATTGCAGGCGATGTTTAATGCACTTCAGCAAAAGGGATCGCGGATGGATTCTAGTTCCTCTTCACTGGCCCGGTCTTTCTTAGGGCATCGAGAGTGAATCGGGCTTTAAAAGCTGTTAAAGAGTTTTCAGTCCAGCTCTTGACACTGGGCACAATCAGCAAGTCTGCATACAAGTGAGAAGCACGTGAATTAATTCCAGAGCCAGGGGACCCTGAGCCTCAAAGCGGGCGCTGTCGTGTGGCCTCCGGGGCTCGGGCCATCGCCACCCCCGGGCCATCGCTCCTAGCAAAGCTCGGAGCCCCGAGAGCTGCTGGCAGGAACGCTGGGGAGACCTCGGTCCGGCACCGCTATTACTTTCTAACTCTGCCTTAGCTGCCCGTTCGTTCAACAGTCAACAGACACAGGTTTAAGGAAGATCATGTTTAAGGGTCTTCCAGGTGCCACATACGTAGAAGCAGGGCAGCCGCGGGAAAAACAGGCGGCAAGCAATTAGGGCACACGGCGCCCACTCATGAGGGAAGGCGGTGAGATGCCGCAGGAGCAGGCAGGAGGCAATGAGCATCGCCAAAGGTGTGTGTGGGGGGTGGGGGTGGGAGGGGGGGAAGGGTGTCGGCCAGGGGTCCCAAAGGCAGCGGGCAGAAGTGCTACTTAAAGGAAGACTTAAAGGATCGGCTGAACCGAAGCCGTCAGAGGGCTCGAGGGGCCCCCACTCCGTGTTTTCTTTCCCGGTTAGTTTTCAAAGTCAGAATAACACTTCCCACGTAGGCCTGCCCCGTGCAGACTTTCTTCCCGGAGCTGCTCTCTGGGCTTCAGGAAAGCCTTTGATGTGTGGCTGCCAAGGGCCCTGCCTGGGGGATGGGGGGGCGAGGGGCCTGCCTGGGGCCAGAGACCGTATTTCATCCAAAACAGGGACTCCGAACGGGAGGCCGTTCCCAGTCACGTAATTAACGCCGCGGAAGACAGACGGCGCCCGCGAAGGGCAGCGCTCATGTGATGATGAAATTTACGAGGTGCTTACGTCGCGTGGAGTGGAGTGAATTATCTGGTTCCCGATGCGCCGGCCATGGAACACGGGAACAGGGGAGGCAATCTGTCTGCCTCTCAACACCCGCCTCGGAGGGAAGTGGGTAATTTATATCTGGGTATCCGGCCGGCCGCGCTCCTGCTCGGGGCCGAATGAGATCATGAGTTTGCATCTGCATCTGTAACCCTCTCCCCGTGGCCACCGGGAGGTGACGTGCCGCAGGGGGAAGCCGGCAGGATGCCTTTCACACGCGTCCTCCCTCCAGCGCCTCTGCCCACGGAGAAAAGCCATTCTGTTCCCCAGGCAGCTGGACGGGGTGGCTCACGTGGACGGGGTGGCCGTCAGCCTGCGACTCCTCACCCTGCGCCTTGCCCCTTCCGTCCTCGGCACATGCGCACTCCCTGGGGAAATGCTGGCGTTGAGGGACGCGGGCTCTTTCCAAGGTGCCCACTGGTGCGTCCCTCCAGACAGGCTCCCCGCGGTTCTGGGGTTCACAAGGCTGGCACATTGGGTCAGGTTCCCTCCAGGACCCACACTCCAACATACGACATTTTAGGTGGGACGTGCTTGCCGACTCTGCGATCGGGAAGGCCCGTCCCTGAGCAAACCGCTCTGCCGTCCACACTTCTGAGCCGCAGAGCCTGGACACCCCATTCACTGATTAAAAAATCAGATGTTAGGAAACATCTGGAAACCAAGTTCCACCTAAAGGAAAATGGGGGGCATTGTTCGCCATCACCACCTCCCGCGGAGGCTGAAGACAAACACACCCCACGAGCTGGGCAGGAAACGTACAGGAGGGAAGCAAGCCCTGTGTGGGGCGATAGGGGCTGGTGGGGACTGTGGCGAAACAGAACACGCGTGCCCCGTCTGAAGGCATCGACGCGGAAATGGTCATGATAAATGCTGCTAGACACGCGCCATACGTCTGTGGGTTGTGTGACGCACAGGCCACCAGTTTACAACTGCCGTTCCAACCCAATCCCCGTAGTAATTATGATAAAAGAAAGGCCCAACCCAGGGGAGGGAATGAATGGCGGGACTGCTCCTACCCCTTCACCACACCCTTTTGCTACCATCTCATAAAATTATGAAGGCCCCGGCTGGTTTGGCTCAGTGGATAGAGCTTCGGCCTGTGGACTGAAGGGTCCTGGGTTCGATTCTGGTCGGGGGCACATGCCTGGTTGCCGGCTTGATCCCCAGTGTGGGGTGTGCAGGAGGCAGCCGATCAATGATTCTCTCTCATCATTGATGTTTCTCTCTCTCGCCCCCTCTCCCTTCCTCTCTGAAATCGATCAAAAAGTATTTAAAAAAGTTTTGAAGTCTCAAATATTGACTTATATTTCTCCTTAAATGCAAAGCGGGGGAGGGGGTAAATATGAAGCCAGGAAAATAAGTCAAGTGGGCGGAAGCAGCTGAGAAAAACAAAACCACAAGGAATTAAGCTCCAGGAATCAGTGCGTCTTCCCCTGTAGGGAGGGGATTTCTGCTCCCGTCGCATACAGGCATCACAGGAGTTTCGAGGACAGACCCCCAGGAGCAGCCTTGCTGACATTCACGATGAAGCGAGGAGGACATACATCATTTCAAAATCATAAAAACACGCGGTTTCATTAGTGCCCGAGAAGGGGTGTGCACCTGCGGCTCCGAAGGCGGAGGCACTGATCGGACGTGGAAGCTCTGACAGTGAACAGCGCTCTACTGAGGGCCCCGTGGCGCCGCCCACTATCACCCAGTGAAGCGAGCTGGGCAGCGCAGGGAGCGCGCGGCCCCGGGAATCAGCGGTAATTGCCGGGAAGTGAGGCCTCGCGGCCCCCTTGACCCTGCCTCCGATATTTTGATGGATCCTATGGAGCTCCTTAGGGGGCACCGTAATATCACCCGCCCACGGTAGAACGACAGGCCTGCACTGGCTTCATTGATTTTTGATTAGGCTGCTCCTTGCATACCCCGAAAGCAATTCCCACGGCCGGGCTGGGGTGCTGGAGCGGATAGGGTAACAGATGGAGGACTGCACAGCCCTCAGCTGCCTCCAGGGTCCCCGGAGAGCGGCCTCCCCCAGGAGCCAGCTGGAGGAGGCGGTCACAGCCCCACCCTGCGACTGGGCAGGAGTCAGCCGGGCCTTAACCCTGCATGGGGCCTGCTTTGGGGAATGTGATCTTCTTAAGGGACGAACTGAAACTGGCTGAGTCCGTAGTCCGTGTCTATAACACACTAGCTGGGTCTGTGACGTCTCTGTGAGAGTTGCTTCTTTAAAAAATATGTTTGTATTGATTTCAGAGAGGAAGGGAGAGAGGGAGAGAGGGAGAGAGAAAGAGAAACATCCATGATGAGAGAGAATCATGGATCGGCTGTCTCCTGCACGCCCCACACTGGGGATCGAGCCTGACACCCAGACCGGGAATTGAACTGTGACCTCCCGGTTCACAGGTCAACGCTCAACCACAGAGCCACGCCACCGGACCCCACGATAATTTCGCCCATCCCTTTTTAAATTCACTTTCGTGTGTCCATTTGTTGGTTCACTCATTCCATCCTTGGTCCTAAGAGCGGGCCCTGTGGGCATTCATGATGCAGTGTCCCTCCGCGCTTGTCTCCCCTGGGATTGTGGATACCCAGATGCATCCCGAAACTCAGCTCTGTGGCTGTGCGACTCTGGATTGGCCCTCCTGCTGGGTGTGACTTGGGCCATGTAGGTGCACACACATTAGATTAGGTTGTGGGGGCGGGGGAGATGGAGATAAAGAACGCCATGTGCTGGAGCAATACGTGTTCTCATTGTGGATGATGTTTGGTGACGGTCCCTCAGGAGGAGGTCTGAGCACCCTATGTGCTTTGTTAAGTGGTGTTTAAGTCGAACTTGGACTCCTGAGCTGCAATAGAATCATGATATTCCATAGCGTGTCACAGCCCATAATTTCTTTTGTTAAGTTAAATTTATTGGGGAGATATTGGTTAATAAAGTATTATAGGTTTCAGGTGTACAATTCTATAACACATCATCTGCATATGGGGGGGGGGGGTTCGCCACCCCAAGTCAATCTCCTTCCGTCACCATTTATGCCCCTACAACCTCTCCTCCCTCCCTCCACCCCTCTTCCCTCTGGTAACCAACCTCCAGACTCAGGAATTAAAGTCAAATCTTGCCAGGGAGGCATCCTGACTCTTTAAGGTGATTTATTCCCTTCTCATCACATTCAAATGTTTACTATTACTATTATTATTATTATTATTATTACCTTTAACTCAGCCTCCTAGAGAGTAACCCCATTTCCTCGTTTCCAGCTGTTTCATGGGGCACCTTCCCACTGCCCCGCGTGTCACCCGGACCCCTGGGTTTCCCAGTGTCCCCCCCCCCCCCCGGCCCCGCAATGACTGCCCCAGAGAAACACGCACTGCCCGATGCCAGGCCCTTTAATGTGACGAAGGAAACCTCGTTCCGACAGACTTCCTCCCGAATGCATGTGGCCAAAGGGCATTTTAAAAAAACACATTAAATTTTACGGCGACTTTAACAAACAAGCCAGTGATCATGATTTCAATATGAGCAGCGGGCAGTGAAGGGGAGAGGGCGCGGACCCGCACCCAGGGTTTCTGCTCGGGAGGCCGCCTCTCCCGCAGGTCCGCTGACTGTCCGGTGCGACTGTGACGACATAGATCCAAGTAGTCAGGCTCACGGCTCCCCAGTTAGAACGGCCCTGGCCCCTCGGTGCAGCCAGTAATTAACTTTTAATTTTATACGGAAGCATGTCATGCTTTTGACCCTGGACTTCATGTTCGTTCTCTCCCGGCATTTCCAAAGCACGGCCTGCTCCATGAGGCTGTTCACATCAGCGTTACAGGGAGCAGCCAGCGGGGCCCCGCCCTGCAGAGAGGGCTGCCTCCAGGAACGTAAACGTGTGCTCACTGCTGTGGCCACGTGATTCAAAATTATAAACTAGACTCTGAGCCGACGGGACTGCGGGAGACCCCCGGGAGCAGAGCGAGTCTTCTCTTAGTGCCCCGGCACCTACGGCCGAAAGGGGGTTTACGGAGCATCTGTCGATGCCACTTTCTGACTTGACAGTTGGAGAAACTGTGGTTGCGTGAAGGAGCCGGGATCGGCCACGGCTCTACTGTTAGCAAGCACTCGGGAGAGGGGAGTCTGAAGGGGGATGTTTATGTTGCTGTAATTTTTCCAGTTCTTTTTTTAAAAAGCCCGGTCACGTTTACCTTTCATCTGTTCTTTGATCTTGAATGGTGGGGAGAGAACTGACGTTTCCAGAATAACCCTCAAGACCATGTGCTTGGGCCGGATGGAGACACAGTGCGCTCAGGGGACAAGAAGCCGTCACTGTGGAACCGATGTTTATCTGATGTGTGTATCAGTCTGCCTGAGCTGCTGTAACACACTGCCAGGCTGGGTGGCTCACGCAACAGAAACGTACGTCCTCACAGCTCTGGAGGGGGGAATGCCAAGATCAAGGTGCCATCAGGGCTGGTTTCCGGTGAGACCTCACTTCCTGGTCTGCAGAAGGTCACCCTGTAGCTGTGTCCTCACATGGCCTTTCCTTGGGGCACGTCCAGGGTGTCCCCTTGTAAGAAGGCCGGCCGGTCAGAGGCGGGCCCACTGTACGACCTGTTAGCCTTGATTCCCTCGCTACAGGCTCTGCCTCCAAATACAGCCCCACTGGTGGTTCGGGCTTCAACATCCAGATCTTGGGGGACACAGTTCAGTTCCTAACCATAGGTTCAGCACCTACATTGAGGAGCGGCTCAGGAAAGAGCGAGGAAGTTGCCCATCAGGACCCTGGGGCTGTGATCAATGTCTTCTAATGTCCCAGGCTCTGGCCCCACTGCATGGTGAGACCTAAGACTTCGATTCCTGCCTGGACATCGAGTCTCACAGGGCCTCCAAGGTCTCACCATGGGTTTCCTGCTCTCACCAGACATGCTTCCCACTCAGTGAGCAGGGCTCTGTCCCCCCACCCCCCCACCCCATCCCGGTTGTCCGTCCCATCAGGCACCAGCTGCCCTCCACCTGGCCCTCAGCCGAAGGGGCCTCCCTCTCCTGCCTGCCTGTGAAATTACTCTAAGAGGCCCACCTCATCTTTCCACAGGAACCCACGGGCACCCCAGACTCCTGACACTAACAAGTGTCTCCATAGGCACTGCTGATTCATCCTGCTCCCACGTGCTCCCCTGTGTGGCCCTGGGTGGCATGGGGTGTCCTCCTTAACCCAGGTTTTGAGTAGATATGACCGGTAATAAGTTGTCCATCTCATCTGTCCAGTGTGGGGTGTCACTACAGTGGGGGGGGGTCCCTCCTTCGCCAATGGAGTGAATAGAAGGTCATCAGAATAGCCCTCCCGGAACACAAAAGCCCTTCAGCTGACCAGGTCCTGTCGCTCTGGCGTGTGCCGGTGACTCTGGCGTGGCCCCTGTGCGTCTACAGCCCACCCTCCTCCTTGCAAGGGGCCTCCCGACATTTCTCTCTCGGACCATGTGCAGTTTTCTGCGCGAGCGTCTAGGTAAACGCAATTTTCTCCATCTCCTGACACTTTCAGTGAGGTTTTATCTGCTCTTATTGACTGGCATGCGGGAAGCGTCCCTTAATTGGCTGTGTGTGTGTGTGTGTACGCAAGTCTTGGGAGAAAAGAGGCTGGATCTCAAGAAAAGCCGCATCAGCAACCAGGCTGTCATAATCCACCAACTAATGCACTGAGGATAAAAGATGCAGCCCATCTCATGGAGAAGGGAGCTCTAAACCACGGATACAAAAGGGGCGTTGGATAGGAGCAGCTTTTTACTAGGACTGAGTTTTATACGTCTATAAAAACACACAACTGCACTGTTTTGTTTTCCTGTTTGTGTGTGTGTGTGTGTGTATGTATATATATATTTTAGAGAGGAAGAGAGATACAAATATCAATGATGAGAGAGAATCAGTGATTGGCTGCCTCCTGCAAGTCCCCTACTGGGGATCGAGCCCACAACCCACAACCGTGACCTTCTGGTTCATAGGTTGATGCTCAGCCACGGAGCCACGTGCGCCAGCTGGGCTCATTTTGTGTTTTAAACCAAATTATCTCTTTCCAAATTGCTTTCTTCTCTACAGGTAATCTCAATTTTAAAATGGTTATATTTCAAAGGTTCTTCCTTAAGTTAGTCTAGGGGTGATTTTAGAAGGAATTCACCCCATAAGGCAGCATTAGAAGTGGCAGGTGAGCTCACACATTAGACACAAGAGACCTTACTTTTAACCGAATTACTTCACTGGAAATAGATTATCTACCATGAACTATGCTAGGAAATAATACTTTTAGGACATTTTAAGTCAAATGTAACATTAAAACAATGTGTCAATCCCCAAAGAGTGTTTTTTCCATCTAAGCCTCAATTTTCCCCTCTGAAAAAATATGGATTAAGCAATATCATGGGTCCTTTTCAGCTTGACTAAGTGTAAGATTATTTACTACAAAATATATTTTGTAAGATTCTAACTCAGGAAGACATTATGAGTATGTTTATTTTCTCTTTCCCCCAATGTTTCAGAAAATGACAATAAAACAATCAACTTACAAAATATAACCAAGGATAGAAAAGAGACCATCAGAGATTTGTCTAAAGTTGTGGCACAAGAAACAGAAATGTAAGGATCTTATTTAAAAGTAGGGGCCCGGTGCACGGATTCATGCACCAGTGGGGTCCCTCTGCCTGGCCTGCAGGGATCGGGCCGAAACTGGCTCTCCGACATCCTCAGAGGGGTCCCGGATTGCGAGAGGGCACAGGCCAGGCCGAGGGATCCCACCGGTGCACGACTGGGGCCAGGGAGGGACACGGGAAGTCTCCGGGGCGTGTCTGGCCCGTCTAGCTAGGTCCCGATGGGCCAGACCCCAGCAGCAAGCTAACCTACCAGTCGGAGCGTCTGCCCCCTGGTGGTCAGTGTGCATCATAGCTACCGGTCAAATGGTCAAAAGGTCTTTTAGGCTTTAATATACATAGATTTCAGTGGGACTAAGAATAGTGATAGAACTGTCGAACTTTGGGTAAAAGAATGAGTGCTCTACTCATGAGCTAAATTGGCATCTTCCATGGCAAACTAAGTCCATGCCAGGAAAGAATGGTTACTGCCTAGTCTCCAACTGTAGATGGAAAAGGAGAACTAAACACAGAAGAACTGAAAGCTCCGTCTCCGAGGCATGTCGCCAGGTGGGATGGGGAAGGGACTGGTGCCTTTCCTCGGAAGCTTTTGTCTGTTATGGTTTGCTGGTGGTGGTGGGATTGCTATTGCTCCTGGGGTGTACATACGTGTATACATGCATACATCCATTCATATTTACATACACCCATATATGTTATCTCTAATGCTAAGGCACAGCACAGAATTTTGGTGAAAATTAAGTGGGAGTTTCTTTATATCATTAATTTCTCTTCCCAATATTCCTTTCCTTTTCTTTGGGCAGATATGTCACTGGAGCTATAAGATTTCACGTGGTCTGTCCCCTGAATTCCTTCTGCCTGAATCTCATCCCCGCGCCCTCCCTCTCTCGAGGCTCACAGACCTTCTCCCTGACTCTGGAAACCACCAAACTCGCTGCCCCGGGCCTTTCCGTTGCCTCTTCCCTGTTCCTTGGGGGTCTCTCCCTTCAGACCTGCCTGAGACACACCTCTCCGTATGGCTCAGGCCTCTGCATGCCACCTCCTCAGGGGGGCTTTTCCAATAGCCCCGACGGCCCTCTGTCACTTTCTAAGAAATACTTTTTGTATGAAATGCATTATGCTCAAAGGAAAGCGTGCATCCATAATGCAGACACACAAGGAAAGAAACGGTACGTTACCATGAAATGAATATGCGGCCAGATGTGGCATCGCATCCCACATCTGGCCGGTGGATACCGTGTCATGGCCCTCGGGCGCCCTGGCGGGTCTCTGACTGAGCTCCTCCTCCCTCTCCTCCTGGGATTCAGTAATGCTGCGGAGTTTCATCTTAACAGCGACCATGATGTCTGTCAGAGTTGTTTTTTTTTCACAGCTCTGTGTGTTCGTGAACATTTCATTCTTTAGTTTTGCCTGATGTTGCACTTTGCATGAATATATAATGGAGAATCATTTGCTGTTTGACACAGTACCTTTGTGTATCACCCACATGGATGCGTGTGGCCGCAGCGTCTTCATGTTCCACTGCGTGTGTTATTCGAAGGCAATGTCACACTATTTGTCCTGCTGCAGGCGAGGCTGTGGGTTTTTCCAGATCTTTGCTATTATGAACAGAAATCTAGCGACTCTTTTAATACATGTCCTGGTCCAGTACAAAAGCCTCTGTCGGATGGAAATGGCAGCATCCTAGGTTAGACTGGGTCAATAATCCCAACTTGTCTTCTAAAGTGGTGGCACCAATCGCACTCCCATAGGAAGAGGGGTGACGAATGGAAGAGGGTGTCTGATCCCGGGTAAGCCCTGGAAAGCAGCAGGGGACGAAGGGATGAAGTGAGAGGAAAATGCCCGTGTGCACGTGTTACAAATAACGGATGCTGGGATGGATGGAGGTAGGAAGGCAGAGGGAACATAGCCTGAGAGTGTGAGCAGGACATGCCTGGCTGGCAGGGTGGAGGCGGGACAAGTGGGAGGCCGTGAGTGACAGTTCCTTGCCCCAGTCACCAGGTGGCAGAATTGACCCAGGACAGTACAGTTATTACTCGGTCCCAGGTGTGAGGAAAAGCTCTGGCTGGCTTCACCTGGTTTAGGAAGGTGGGGGGGGGGGGGGAGGAGTCGGGGGGCCAGGTGGCCAGAAATGAGCACATCAGTGCCTCTGTCGGGTTTACAACTTGGAGACGGATACCGTGAACTGTGTCTGCAGAAGCTGGTACGGAGACTGGCACACTGCAGTCCTTTGAGTCCGTAAAGCTATGGGTGTTGGTGAATGCTGTCTGAACACCTCTCTTCAATGTAGCCCCCACCTTAACCTAAAACAGAGTTCATTCATTGAATGACTCAATTGGTACAAATATGTGTCTAATAGAAAATGTGTTCGTATTCTTTTCTTACCATAGACTTCACTGCCTCCCAGATCCTGAGCGCATGCTCCCTGAAACCCGGACGGAAGATGGCAGTCGGAAGGCTTGCGTCTGAGTTCCCTGGGACTGAACTGGCTAGAGAGCTGGCCATTATCTGCTTTAATAAAATAAATCAACTGCCCGCAGGCTTCCCGAGAAACGCGCCGGTGGCTGACTTCCCCAAAGCCAGGCCCAGGCCCGACGTGGCTGACGGGAGCGTGACGGTGCCTGTGCCAAGTTTAGTACCTAATCAAACTTCACGGGCTTTTGGAGGCCAACAGAGCCCCTACCCATCAGCCCCGCAGTCTGTTTGCCTTTGATAACACGCCATTTCCTCCTCCTAATGAAGAAAAAACAAATGATGGTTCACTATTTTTTTTCTTTAAGAAAAAGGAAGGAGCGAAATGGGCTGTAGATGTTACACGCTTCTCCCTGAACAACTTAACACATCGGAGGTCAAACACGGGAGCCTGAGGAATAGAGGGCAGCCGTCGGAGAGTGAGGAGGCCTCCAGGGTCTAGGGCAGTGATGGCGAACCTATGACGCGCGTCTCAGAGGTGACACGCGAACTCATTTTTTTGGTTGATTTTTCTTTGTTAAATGGTATTTAAATATATAAATATCAAAAATATGTCTTTGTTTTACGATGGTTGCAAATATCAAAAAAATTCTATATGTGACACAGCACCAGAGTTAAGTTAGGGTTTTTCAAAATGCTGACACGCCCAGCTCAAAAGGTTCGCCATCACTGGGCTAGGGGATGGGCTGGGAGGGAGTGGTGAGACGCATTTGATTTTCTCCGGAAAAGCAAACAGGAAGGCCGCGTTGGGTTTCTCTGGACGCGGTTGGGAGGGGACTGCGGACGCGGGCTCAGAGCCCAGCCACTGGAACTGGCTGGGAGAAGATGAGCTTCTACTCACTCCGAGGTCACAGCATCTGACGTGCGCCCACACAGGTGGGAACGGACACCCGCACAAACCACACGCTGGCCAATGCCCACCCCTTCCTCTCGTCCCTGAGGCTCAGGACGAGTTGTGGAGCAGCCTCGCATCGGCCGCGTTCCCTCTGCTCCTGGTGCCCCTGTGACGGGGCCGCAGCTGAGTTCAGACCCAACCACCCCGGTTCACCCACATCGCCGACCTCACCAGAGAAGCATCCGAAGGAGGGATCCTGTTTGCCGTGCGGCGCTTTCCTCGGTCACAGAGCCCACCCGGTCCCCAGGGGCCTGAAAGGCACCGCCACTACCCAGACGGGCGGCGCTGGGAGTGCTTTACTGCGGGCACGAGATGCCATGTACACGTGAAATGGAGAACTGTGAGATGCGAAGCACTAACCAGGTATTACGGGCATCTAGCCCATGGCCATGACGTCACCCAAAGCCAATGAGAAGCCCCCGCCCACCCCGCAACCTGCTTCTAACCACATGCCATAAGCAGGCCGTGGTCCAGGGCCTGCTTCTTTCCCAGAAGTGGTTCGCCAAACAAAACGCAGGCCTCGCGCGGTCATGGCGCTCACGTGATCTGGCCGCGTACAGCTCATCCCACTCTCCAGGGCCTCTCTCTCTCCTCCCCAATCGGAAGTCCTCTTTGAATGAGAAGAGAGTCCTCGAAAGTCAACCTCTTGTGAAATTATATCCTAGGTCCTAGGATACTACTAGAACCTGGGGATTCGAGAAACTAGTAGGGGAGAGGATTTCCCAGAGAAAACTGTAACAATACTGAGGAATCATGTGCGTTATGACTATTGCTATAGGCACTGTTATTACATTATTATAACACTGGAGACCCAACGCACAAAATCACGCAGGTAGCCCGCCATGCTCGCTGCCCCACACACCCGCCCGCCACTGCGCACGTGGGTTGTGGGGGCGGGAACAAGAGTGGTCAATGCACCTCATGGCGACTGGTCGAGCAGTCATTCTGGTCGTGACGCCTGGCCTTTTATTTGTAGAGATAGATTATAAAAATTGCCGGCAATTCATATTCTTCTTTGAATTGCAATAATATCAATATCTGAATCAGGTGCTTTCTGACCACAAAATAAATGACTTAAGTTATGACTATATGACAAATGTGGTCCAAAAGGAGAGAAAAAATATTTATGTCTCATAAAGTGGAACGAGTACGAGTTTTAGGCAAAACAGAAATTGTTACTGTGCTGACAGTGTTGCTTTCCGCCGTTCATTCATAGCTTAGTCACCGCACAGAGATCTGTCAAGATCTAATAATGCCTTTTCCTCATATTTAGAGTTCCTCTTTCAAAAGGGGCTTTTTATTTGTTCTGCTTTTCTGAAAAGCTTTTTATAGGTAAATACACATACTTAAAGGCACGCATATTGTAAGCATATTATCTCTAAATATCTTAAAAGGTTTCAGTTTTTCTGTTCTTCCCTAAATACAAAGATCTCAATTTGGAGTGAGCTGTTTGAGATAACACAAGTCTTAGCTCAATTTAGTTTTAACCGACCTAAAATAGCATAGACTCTGGTGCTTTCAAACATTAATTTCTCATCATTCCTCCACCCATTATCCTATGTGCGTGTGGATAATGGGGGGCTCCGGAGTTGGAAGAGGCCTCGGGTAGAAAAAGCTAGAACGAGCCCCCATTCTGTCCCTCGTCCTTACTAACAGGAGCTGGGTTTTTTACTTCCCCCAAGCACAGCTTCCCCGGCCCCACCTGGAGCCACGCATGGCCATGTGATCACATTCTGGCCAAATGAGAAGTGTGGTAGAAACTTCCAGAAAGGTCCCTGAAAAGCAGCCTTCATCTCCAAAGTGTGTGAAGCCACCCCACCAGCCTGGATAGGCTGCACACATTTCTTGTTTTTTAATATATATATTTTTATTGGTTGTGGAGAGGAAGAGAGAGGGAGAGAGAGACAGAAACCTCAATGATGAGAGAGAATCATGGATCGGCTGCCTCCTGCACGCCCCCCACTGGGGATCGAGCCTGCAACCAGGGCAAGTGCCCGACTGGGAGATGAACCGTGACCTCCTGGTTCATCGGTTGACGCTCAACCACTGAGCCATACCGCCAGGCCACACGAACTTCTCTACATTAGAGAGAAATGCACTTTTTAGACTTTACTCCTTAAACTTCTGCCGGTTGACAACGCTGTGGTCATTTGGGGGTGTCTTCCACATGGAGTCAGACTTGACTTGGATGTTTACCGGGGGTGTCACCATGCCTGAAGTCGATGGGAAGGACACCGCTATGGACAGGTCAAAGGCTACCTGTCAGGGAAGGTTCTTTTCCACGCTGTCCCCCTCCCCTCCAGTAATGCCTGCAGGGGGATGACTGCGCCCATTTTACAGGACGGGGAGCTGACAGGCTCTGAGCGGGAACCCACACGACACACACCTGCCGTGAGGAAGGCCCAACGCCAGGCGTGTCTGTGCCTTCGACTCCTACGCTGCACGCACCCTCAGCCCACACTTCACCGACAGGGGCCGGAGGCCGCCCTGCGCCCGCAGATCCGCACAGCGACGGTGAGACAGTCCTGAGCACGTGCTGTGCCGTGGACCAGGCCCCGTGTCTCACAGCCTCGGGGTGAACGATGCCGGGGGAGCTCTGCCGGCCCGGGCCCCACCAGGCCTGTCCCCTTCCCGTGGCCCTGGCACCCGCTTC
Organism: Myotis nattereri; assembly: GCF_964212035.1. Taxonomy (NCBI): domain Eukaryota; kingdom Metazoa; phylum Chordata; class Mammalia; order Chiroptera; family Vespertilionidae; genus Myotis; species Myotis nattereri. The sequence continues at coordinate 3,659,990 of NC_138090.1, forward strand.
GGTCCCGGGTTCGAGGTGCCATAGAAGCAAGTGTCTCCGGGGACAGGGGTTTTCACAGCAGCAGCTCGGGGCTTCCCGGCTGCCTCTCCCACTTCCGAATGGTCTTGACTCCCGGGCGTCCCCCCAGCCCGGACCACCATGGCATGGGCTGCCATTAATATGTCATTTCCTTTTCCTGTTATCACAATATGAAGGGCCTCCGCGCTGACCTTTCTATCAAAACATCCTTTGTTTAGAATGAAAAGCTATTCACCGCCAGGGCCTTATCTGTCGGGGTGAGCCCGGAGGATCAAATCCAGGGAGCAGCCTTCGTTTACTTTGTATTAAGTGAGCTCGGTGGCGAAGCCTCGATTTGGGCAGAGAGGTGCATTAATCACACGGAGAAGCACAGATCTGGCTTTTCACAGCCCCTGGTTAACTTTCAATACCGTTACACAGGGAGGCTTTTGTTCCCGCCAAGTAGCACTGTTATTTAAATACAGTAAATATAACAAAATTGCCTTCTTAAAATTACACAAGGGCTCCTCCGGCGCGGGGTGCCCATAATGGTCTCAGTGTTGCCCGACCAACTTTACGGCTTCAGAAAGGCTCTCAATTAGTTTGGACAGATGGGTTTTATCCCGAGGAAATCAATGAGGTTTTGTGAGTCGGCCTTAATTTTTATGCAGCTCGCACTTTGAGATGAAATTAAAATATGTATGAAAAACATTATTAAAGTTTCCCCTGGGCCGGCCGTTGTTTGTACATTTACAAGGTGTTAAAGAGATGATTTAAAAACTAACTCTGTGCGGGATCGATGCCGGCAGCCCATGATTGATGGTCTTTCATGACACTTTTGACACTCTGGGCCTAATGTCTTGTGCGTGTTGAACTGCTAATTATCTTTTAATTCATAAGGGCTCCGTGGTATTTTATAAGTGTAATATAATATACGGGGCCGGATCACACGGAAAGCGCCGAGCACACCACGCTTCACACGGTCGGCTGAGTGGGGAACACGTGTAAGCAAATTTGGGCCGAACCCGGCTGAAAAGCCTTCTTCATGGCGCTGTAAGAGCGGAAGTGTGGCTTTTACCGGCCCAGCTCTCAAACAGTCACAGACGTTCCTTTTTTTTTAAAGGTATGTGCAGGGTTCAGGCGTTAGGACGTTAGAAATGTTATTTCTAATACAGACCAAGTGGTTAGCGAGGGCGGGGAATAGAGCTGGCATCCAACAAATATTGACTGGGGAAACCCCTGCATGGTCACTGAGCCGGAAGTGGGTTTGAGTCTGGGTTTTCTCTTTGCTGTCCAAAGGGATTATCCAACCATGTGGTTTCTTTGGTGATACAATGAGGATTCACCCAGCATCCCTGCGTGCACCGGGCAGTGTCCCGCACGTGGGGGGACGGGAACGGCATGGCCCAGCCAGCGGGGAGCACACGGCCTAACAGCGAGAAACACCACGTCTCCATGAGGCACCTTGGAAAGGGGACCGATGACGGTGAAGTGATGATTCACCTGAGGCTTGAAGCCAGAGAGTCAGTGTGGGTGGAATTACTTTTATTCCCATTTTACAGACAGGAAAATTGAGGCACAAGAACATGGTATAACTCCTCTCAAATTGTGCAGCGAGATGGTGACAGTACTAGGTTCCAGCTTTATATATATATCTTATTGATTTTTTAAAGAGAGGAAGGGAGAGGGATAAAGAGTTAGAAACATCGATGAGAAAGAAACATCGATCAGCTGCCTCCTGCACACCCCCCCCACTGGGGATGTGCCTGCAACCAAGGTACATGCCCTTGACTGGAATCGAACCCGGGACCCTTGAGTCCGCAGGCTGACGCTCTATCCACTGAGCCAAACCAGTCAGGGCTAAGATCCAGCTTTTGAGAGCTGTTCTGAGAGAAAAACTTTTGGGGGGGAAGGAATCATAACTAGGAAGACCATGAGCACCAAATGTACAAAGACGACTCCCTAAAATGATTGCCTGCTCACTGGCCCAGCCTCTGGAGGGACTGGGGAACGCAATGGCCGTGGGAAATGTAGGCTGGGCTGCTAAGGAACTCTGCGATCAGCCTCCTCAGATGGGGGGACGTCAGATAGGGCATGGGCACCATAAGGAGAAGAGGCCCCTTCTAAATAGTTCTTATGTTCATCGCCCACTGTTCTCGCCTTATCCCAGCCTCGGAAGTGAGGGCTAGTGTCAAACCCATTTTACAGATGGTGACACTGAGTCACGGGTGGAGCGGCAGCTATTGGTTCCAGGGCTGGGGAGAAAGAGGCGGCGGCAGGCAGGCTGGCTGCAGGCCCATGTTCTCCGCGCCTCACTGCACAGCCTCTGCTGCTCTACTGAGTGCAGCCGGTGGGACCTGCCTGGGGCCCAAGCGCAGCCACAAGAGGAGCACTGGACAGGGGTCCCCGAGGCCTGGGGGGGAGTGAGACGGGAAGTAGGCACCGCATGGGGAGGGTGCTGAGGATCCTGGGGCAGGAGCGGCCAAGCAGTGCTAATGCTGAGGACACAGGTGTGTGTCATTTCAGGTCACAGTCAAGGTGAGGCTGAGCCAGTGCTACTTCTCCGGGAAGATGACAGCGGGAAGGTAACCCTGTGGGGAAGAGGCACTACGGCTTCCTCAGCTTTTACTGTACAGCAGGCCCTGCACTAACACGCCTCACGACTGTACCAGCGAGTTCCTCGACTCTGAACGCCTGTGTTTATGTGGGTGTTAGGTAGATCTTAGTGTCCCCCCCTTTTCATTTAATCCTCACCCCAGGGTATTTTTCTATTGACTTTTAGAGAGAGTGGGATGGAGGGAGGAGGGGGGAGAGAAAGAAACATCGATGTGAGAGAGACACATCGATGGGTTGCCTCTCACACGTGCCCTGAACTCGGCCAGGGATTGGACAGCAAGCGAGGTACGTGCCCTTGACCAGGAAGTGAACCCGGAACCCTTTGGTCTGCGGGCTGGTGCTCTAACCACTGATCACCCCGGCCAGGCCTAGTATCCTCTTTTAACAGACGATTGAACAGGCGTAGACAAGTTAAATGTCCCCCGAGGAGACAAAGGCAAGTCCCGGGACATGAAACCCCCAGAGGGTCCCCTCTGCCGTGCGGGGAGCGACCGCCATGAGCACGGCCTGGAAAATCACCGCGCTCCCTGGTCGGTAACCCGCATCCCAAGGACAAGCTCATGGGGCCGACCCCACACCCGGGGGTTTATTTCCACTCGCTCACATGGGAAACGAGGCCAGGGACGGGCATACCTGCATTGCTAAGTGATTGCTTTCCAGTTAAAGCAAGTCAGTAAGCTGCGGACTCGCATTTATGAGGCCGGGATTTGAATTTTTATGTGGCCCGGGTACACGGCGAGCCTGCTCCCCTCTCGGAGGCCGGAGATGGCCCACGGGCTGCGAGTGGGAAGAGGAGACACCCTCACGGCTCTCCCCCGTCTCTGTCAGCGTCGGACACTCTCCGTCGGCACAGATAACACAGGCGGCCTCCCTCCTCCCCTTCACACCGCAGGTGAGCCCAGCAGGTGGGAAGGAGCTGGCATCAGGGTGAAAGGACGTGCCTCCCACCCGTGCAAGGAAGAGCATTCTTGGCAGCTACTGTGCACTGAGGTTCTCTCCAGATCCGGCACTCCGCTGGGCACGTCACACACAAAATCTACTGTTTTCTTTTTTAAAAAATATTTTTTTTATTGACTTCAGAGAAGAAGAGAGAGAGAGAGAAACATCAAGGATGAGAGAATCATTGATTGGCTACATGCTCCAGACTGGGGATCGAGCCTGTTAGAGGCATGTGTCCTGACCGGGAATCGAACCGTGACCTCCTGGTCATAGATGGACACTCAACCACTGAGCCACCCAGGCCGAGCTGTTCTGTTTTCTTAAACGAGTCTCTGTCCTTGACCGGGAACAACACTTTGCATCCCACCCGGATCCCCCAGAGCCCCACCTTCCAGTCTCACTCCCTCAGGGAGCCGCCCCTGCCCTCTGCGAGGGGAGACCCTACCACTCTCTTTTTTTCGCCCCCGGCTCCTGCATTGCCTGTTGCTGCGCCTCCCTCTCCCGACACTGCCCTCACTTCACCGTGACTGCATGCCCACCTGTCTTGCTCCCCGTCAGACTGCAGGCTCTGGGAGAGCAGGGGCCACGTCTGCAGGACTAAATCATTATTTCTCAAACAAAATATTTCTATGTTGCCATAACCATCCCCTCCAATCACACACTGGATCTGACCTCAGCGTCGGGCACCCCCAGAGCATCCCCGACTCGTACTGCAGCACCTGTATCACAGGCTACCACTGCCATGCGGTTATTTAACTCATGTCTCTCCCCTCCTTGTACGGTGACCTCCTTGAGGGCACGGGCTGGGTACGTCTTACTCACAACTGCTTCGCCCATGCCCAGCACAGGGCCTGTCACACAGCAGAGCCCAGCAAATCCCTGCTGAATGAAGCTTCAATCACTGCAGAGGACTGTCAGCTATGTGAGGGACCCCATCCAGAAAAAACAAAACAAAACAAAACTGGCGAATTCAGTCCTTCAGACCTTCCCAGGGCCCTGGAGGCATTGAGCCCCACATCACCAGGTCTCATGCCAATTCATACCCCGAGCCTGGACTTCCCCAGGTCCCCAAACGCAGGCTGGGATGTGCTCAGCCTCTCATTTCCTTCAGGGACTTTCAGCCAGAGGGTGCTCTGTGGTTTAATTTCCCCTTAAAAACAAACAAACAAAAACCAAAAAGCACAGGTACTATAACAAAATAGCAAGAGCCACGGCTGGACCCTAGAATAAATAGCACACGCTCGCCAGCCCCATCCCTGGACGGCTAGCCACCGACACGGAGAGATGATTAGCACAATAAGCCATAATTCTGCACATCTGTACTCAGGGACCTCTTTATTGCCTGGTTGGGGACCCTTTAATCTATGGCTAGAGTCCTTGGCTACTGGACCACTTGGTTACTAAGTAACCAGGTAATTGACACATGAACCACAAGGATTTACAAATGATGCTGTAGCCAATATTAATTTTTATGAACTTAGTAAAAACTCTAGTTACATATTTACAGGTTTTAATGACATTTATGGCATTTTAATATCCACATTCCATATCATAACCAATTTCCTAACAGGTTTAGGTTTTCTCGTAATACTGGCTCCCAGAAAGCTTTCCTGAGTCTTTGCCTTTATTGATAATTTTTTTTTTAGAACTCCCTGGCACCACATAAATGATACTAACATTAAAACACCGGCACATGTTTCCATAAAGCACATGTATGTTCTAGGCCTGGTGCTTCTGTGAAATGTTCACCCGCGATATGGTAGAAAGAGCTTTCCGTGTGCGGCCAGGACCTGCCCTTGGCTTCCTGCCTCATCATTTGCTGTGTGACTCGGCCCTTCCCGGCCATCTCTGAGCCTCCGCTTGCCCTCAGGTGACAACAATTCCTCACCTGCAGGGCAGGGCTGTGCACTAAATGAAATAATACGTGAAGAGATTGTATAACCTGTAAAACGTCATAAAATGTTTTATTATGAATAACGGTGTTACAGATATGTTCTGGTCTTGTTAATGCATTCTCACCTTAAAGTCCTTGACGTCATGGGTGCTCTGATTCCAATCACAGCCTTATAACTTCTTGAATGTAAATGCCAATCTCCTGCAATAGAATTCTGCTCACGTACTTTCTTCCGAGTCCTTGTCGGAAGCCCAGTGGGGACGGAGGTGCCAATCTCAGTGGCATTGACCTTGCTGAGCTCAAACCTAGCCTGGGCGAGGAACTTTGACCAAAGCCAACAGCCTCAGGCAGTGGGCCCAACTTCTCTCTCCCAGGCTCAGCACACAGGGGTGGGCCACCCCGCTAGCCTGCCCCTTTCCCGATGCTGGGACTAAACCCCTCTGGGACCCTGTGCAGAGCTCCCAGTTCTCTGTAGCCACAGCCCCCTACTCCCCACCCCTTGCCACCCCCTTAGTTTTAAAGGGACGCAAGGAGCTCTCCTGGCAGGAATCTGAAAGAAGGTAAGCCTGCGGTTTTGAAGGCACCCATTCGCCCCGCGCTCATGTTTGTACCTACAAATGGGATTTTCCACTGGGGCTAGGACCCGACTTTGCACATCCCCCTCCCTGGAGGGAGGTGGACTCTGAGCCACAGGACCCTTCAGTATCGACAGAAAGTAGCACCATCCCAGAGGCCTCTTTGCAGGCACTGACTGAGTGGCCTTCCGGCTCTCTACGGCAGCCTGCACGCGAGGAACTCGTCAGATAGCCTGCACGGAGAGAGCCCCGCCTTCTCGTGCATTTCTCCCGCAGTTATACAGGACCAATGAGCCCAGCCGGCGTGGCTCAGTGGTTGAGCTCTGACCTATGAACCAGGAGGTCACGGTTAGAGTCCCGGGCAGGGCATATGTCTGGGTTGCGGGCTCCATCCTCAATGTGGGGCATGCAGGAGGCAGCTGATGGATGATTCTCTCTATCTTTCCCTCTCCCTTCCTCTCTGAAATCAATAATAATAAAAAAATACATATATATATATATATATAGATATAGATATATATATATATTAAAAAAAAACAATGAGAGTCATCATTTGTACGGTTCATGCCTTTTTAAAAGGTAATGCACATTTATTTAATGTCATTACTTTCTAATAGTAATCGCAAAAGAGGGGTATTATGATCTAGATGAGAAAACCAAGGTTCCGAGAGGGTACGTGGTGGCCTGAGTGAGTGCCCAGGGCCAGGGGTGAGCAGGGCCAGGAGTAACCAGGCTTTTCCCACTCTCCCGTTCCGCAGGTCTGACGCTCGCTGCCTGGGCTGCCCATTTCCGTTCAGCCTCACATTTCTCCCAGACCAAACCCGCCTCTGCCCCGACCTGGACTCCTATTAACACGCAGCCCCACACACTGACATTTTAGATGCTTTTCCCTTTCCAAACCGAGCGGCAACCAGCTTGCAAAACCCTGGCTGCTGCTTAGTTTGTGTGAGGCCTGACCGCCTTCTCTCCTCTCTCCTCTTAGATGACAAAGGAGCATTCGATGGCAAAATGACGCGTTTTCCCTAAAGAGGGAACTCCCACACTGCGATGGCCATGGACTGGGCGGCGGTGCTGCCAGGATGCCCCAGAGGCTGCAGAGAAAAGGGGGCTGGGGCCAGGAGGGAAAAGGAGAGCCGGACCCTTTGAGATGCGTCTCAGTCCTCACGGGGACAACATCGTCGCACACGAAGTCAGAGCGGCCTGACTGAACCGCGCCGGTTCTTAAGAACTGATTTAACAAATTACCCAGGAGCGGCGTGCAGAGAGGAGGCCGCACGCAGGCTTTTATGCGGCTCCTCATTGACTGGGGAGAGGCGTTCCCCCTGCGCCCCTCCCGCGGCGGCTCGGCCCGATTAGTGCCATTTGGAGAACGGGGCGCATTGTGTGAAAAGCCGAGGGGAGCGGATGGGGTGCCCCTGGCTCCCCGTGGTGCAGAGGAAACGCCTGCCTCCCCCAGAGCAGTACTCAGGCGTTGCATCTCCAGGGACCCGGCTCCCCAATGCCCCTCGGCAGCCTGAATAGCAGACGAGCTGAATCACGGGGAACACACGTGGTGTTTTTAGGGTTTACAACGTGCTTTTACACAGTCCTTACAAGGCAGGGCCTCTGTGGCAGGCAGCCACCCCCTTCCGACTTCTGCGGCTCTGGGCTCCGGCTCCATGTACACATGTGTGACTCCTCTAATAGGGCTCGTCATTATAAACTAGTTCGACGGTGTACACGTCACAAACAGGGCCTTTACACACACACACACACACACACACACACACACACCAGATGCAGTGCTTGCTGACTGTGCTGTGAGAAGATAATTACAGAATGTGAAACATAATCATGTCTAAGGCTCTACAGGCAATAGGGTTCCATCATGGGGTCCAGGTTACAGCGAGGGGCTCGCTGGCTGCTTCTGTCCAGGCGGCGGCCACTCTGTGGGTGTCAACGTGGGAGTCTGCGAGGGTGTGAGGCTGCCCCGCCCAGGGGTCTCCTGTCCTCGCTGTGATGGGCCCTTCCTTCAGCGGCACTGGGAGGGACTTCCTGCTCTCTGAACTCCACGGATCCCACTCCAGGGATATCTCCAGGCCTAGTATCTTAACTATACAGCCTCCTGCTCAGATAGGGAGACGGTAATCTCCCACGCCGCAGGATATGAACGGCCGAACGAGCACTGGGATGGGGTGACAGCGACGGGCCATGGGAATCTGGCTCAGGGATTCGAGGCCCAGATGCCGACCCCCTGCTGTTGGCTGTGCGTGAGCAACAACGTCCTTAGTCTCTGGAGACTCTGGATGTGCCTTCTTTCCGCATCCATTCGGGGGTGGCGGCCTGATGCTTTAGCTTGCAACTGGGGTCACACAGGAGACCTTGGTGATACATGTAGAACCACTGTTTCCCCAGGCGGGCTTTGGGCGTGGGCATGATATGACCGCCGTTAGCCGGGGGGCAACCCGCTTTCTTGTGTAAGGTTTGAAGGAGAGGCCATTGCCCCCTGATGATAGCATGTCGGCCGCAGCCTTCCTTCTGATGGGGTCCGTAGCGGTCATGACCTTAGACCTGGCACGGAAGTCACTGGGAGAAAGGCGAGTGCTCGTGGCTGAAGCCGGGGCTCCCGGAGCAGTCGCTGGCCAGGTCGGCTTCTCGGGTTGCGTGGGGTGCAGGGACCGAAGAGCATCTGGACTCCGTCAGCGAGGAGAAGAGGACAGATGCTGGCAGCTGGGAGCCTCCGGTGGGCCAGTCGGACTGCGCTTCCCGCTTGCTGCCCCCCTGCCGCCCCATCCACCTGCACTCCGGGAACTCGGTCGGCACACGCTCCCTCCCGTGCGCACCCACGGGGCCGTGCCAGGGGGGCTTTCCAGCTGCTCACCGTCAGGCCACAGCCACGCACGGAGGCCGTGAGGGGCCTGGTTCAGACACAGCAGGCGGGTGGGTTCCCCGCGGCCACAGCGCATCCTGCGCCACGAGGGCTGTGAGCGCAGGCTGGTTCCGAGGCTGTACTGCAGGGCACGGTGCTGGGCGACTCCAGGCGACAGGCCCTCACTGTGAGAGCGCGCTTTTGTCCGCCTGCGGAAAAGCAGCACGCCATAAGCGATCCGCCTCCGCGCGCAGGGGGACACACGCGGGTGTGAACGGGATGCTGGCGTAGGGGGTCCCGCTTGGGGAGCACGGGTGATCTTGGTTTTGGATGGTGCCCAGTTATTTCACGGGGGAGGCATCCCCAGCAGGGGTAGGGGTTGTGCTGGTGAGTGTGATGGCCGTTTGCCCATTAGGGGCCTCCCTGGCCTTTGAGCCCCTGCCGCCTCTCCGATCCCCAAACAGTGACTACAATGTGCCTCTCAAAGGCTGCTCATCACCCAGTCCCCCCACTGGCCATCGTAGGAAATAAAATATGGTCCTACAGGTCCAATCCCACCTCAAACAGGAGCCAGTTAACACCGAAATGCACCCCTCCTACCGCTGGAGCGGACTGCAGCTCGAAGAGGAAGCTCAATGCCCAGAGCATCCCAGCTACGCCCTTTCCTCTCTGCCTTGAGAATGGGACTGCGCTTCTGGGCTTGTTCTGTCGTTGTCCCTACGTAGGTAATTTCACATAGGTCACAGGCTGCTGTGTTAAATAAGCTAGTGGATAGGAAGCGACCCCCCCACCCCATAAAATAATAGCTGGCATATAATGAGACCCCACAAATGTTGGTTCCTTAACATTTACATGAAGGCACTTAAGTCAATTTCCTTAACTGAATTGAATTCAGAAAGTATATTCATAAGCAACATGGTTTTCTAATTAAAGTCAAAAGCCATTGCCTTTCTCTTCTCTGTGCAGATGCCATAAAACACACACTTGTATATTTCTCCAGAAAGACTCCCTCTTTGGATTATTGCGTAGCCCAAACGGCTTCATCTGTTTTGGTATCTGGCCAGTCATTTCTTAACAATTTAGAAAATGAACGATGCATGTACTGTGTTCTAGGTAGAGGAGCGGCCAGCACCCCAACGATGTCCACTTCCTAGTCCCTGCAACCTGGGCATGTGTTACCTTTGCAGGCTGTGACCCAGGGAAGGACCTTGAACGGGGTGGACAGTCTAGATGACCCCAGGGGGCCCAATGTCACCAGCTCAGTCTTTAAAGCCAGATTTCCTTCCGCAGCTTCGGTCGGAGGCAGACGTGACAGTGAAGGATGGCCAGGACGTTTGAAGGTGGAGGAAGGGGCGAGAGCCCAGGCGAGCGGGCCGCCCCTAGAAGCTGGCAAAGACCAGGAAACACACCCGCCCCTCGAGCTGGCGGCGAGGAGCGCAGCTGCGCCAGCAGCGCCTTCGCAGCCGGTGCCAGGCTTCCCACCGCAGAACGGAAAGGCAGGGTGACCTTCCGCCCTGTTCCCGCCGCTGCGTGCGGGTCGCTGGTTACGACAGCAGAAGAGAACGGCCGCCCCACGAGACGGGCCCTGTTCTGAATGCCCCTCGCAGAAGCCGCTCAGGACACAGGGACGCTCAGAGGGACGGAGGCACTGGTTCCAGACCGCGCGGCTGCAGCCGAGCTGGGACCTCCGGGCAGGGCCTGACAGCTGGACCCCGTGCTGCTGGAGAGCCGCCTTCTTTCCCGCAGCCTCTGAGCCCTCGCCGCACGCAGAAGAACAGTCCACGAATAATGCAAAGGAACCACCGCGGCGTTTCCTCTGGGCTGGTGCTTGCGTTTCCCGTGAGAACGATGTACCGGGTTGGCCAGGAGCAGCCGGCAGTGCCCACGTTCTCGGGGTTCCTTCCTAAGAGGCCCACAGGGCCCGCGGGGGTGGCCCGGGTTACTGTGGGCCACCTGCCTCGGCAGGACCCTCCCTGGAGAAACTCGCCCCTGCCAGAGGGGGCGCCAGTGCTCAGAGCAGATTCCCCCCTCCCCGCCCCCTCGCTCAAGACTCGCCTAGGAGGTTGCTGGGCCTGTCCACTGGCTCCTGTCAGGCCGGGGCATTTAGCAAAACCCCCTCCAGCTCCTAACGTTCCTCTCTCTCATCCCTAAGGACTGAATTGTTCTCACTGTTACAGCTTCATTGTTACTTTTTGTTCTTGACAAGTCCATTACCCCAGAGCAAGCATGTCAAACTCACACCATGCGGCCCCCGGGGATTCCCAGCCTCCTCCCCCACCAGCCAGAGGTCCTGGCTCTTGTCCCATTTTTGCGGGAAAGCAAGCGATCACCTGCTTGAGTCCGACCAGTTGAACGTCAACTACTGCTGTCTTTTGCTTTTTTTTTTTTTTTTTTTTACGCGGAGTTAAAACTATTTTTTAAAAAATATCTTTAAGCCTCCCACCTGTTCCCCCCCCACCCCCCGACTAGACAGGCTTCCTAAGCTCAAGGCTGGCGGTGGGCTGGGCAAAGAGGGGGGCAGTGCCGGGCAAAGCAGGGGGCAGCGCTGGGCAAACAAGGAAGGACCAGCTTCCCGTGCCCGCTCCTGATTTCAGGCAGGAACTGGCCACGCCAGTGAATCCCCATGCAATCCCCGGCACGGAAAGGGATCCCAGAGGCCATCTAACCCAGATTCCTGCTGGAGGCTGATGATGCCAGGCCGAGGAGCAGGCGTGGGGCTGGCACGGAGTCTCCCCTCTCCCACTGCAGGGCCCACGACGCGGTGGCTAAAAAGGCCGAGTGGCCGAGCGGTCAGGCCCGCACACCCCGTGCCTTCGCCTTCTCCATCACGCCTCCCCGTCGGACCCGCCCTTCCGCCTGCGGCTCCTCCAGAAGCAGGGCGTCCGGGGGCTCCTGCCCAGTGACTCTGCGAGGTCCGCGTGGGGCTGGGCATATCCTGAGCAAGCCGAGGGCTTCCAAATGTTTGTTTTGTAAAATGGAGACTACGTTCTACTTCATATCCACTTCCTCACCCATCAATCATTGCTCTCTGGCCACAGTGTCATGGAAGGAATGTGGTTTGGTCATACCCAGAGGTGATTAAGTCTCAGAGCTTCTAGACTTCATGGGGGGGGGGGGTTGTGTCATGGCAAATGCTTACTTAATGACTAACTGGTTTTTTGTTTTTTTAACCACTTCAGCCTTGCTACTTCCCGTGAGCAAAGGCTTGGGGCTAAAGTGAAGACGCGGACAAGAAGAGCTAACGTGGAGGCGAAGAAAGGGGAGGAGAAGTAAAAGGACGATGGGGGGGGGGGGAGCTGGAGGAAGGGGCAAAGAAATGGGGAAAAATGGAAAATTAAAGAGAGAAAGAGAGAAGAAAGGGGACGTAAGGATCCAGGCAAAGAAAAATATAAAAGTGATTAGGAAGAGGAGAGAGAGCTACGGAATCAGAGGGTGAACTGATGATGGGAAGGGAGGTGGCCATGGAGGGAAGAGAGGGAAGGAAGGCAGAGAAGCTCATCCCCAAGGCCTCCCAAACCTTCCTCAGCCCAAAGCCGCTGTTCAAGGTTGAGAGCCCGGAGAAGGGGGGGCCATTCCCGAGCATGTCCGGTCCCGTCACCCCGCCTTGCCAGGAAGAGGAGCTGCCGGGACTGTGGGCATCAGGACATTTTAAAAGCCGCCCAACATGACGAAAACCACAGAGCAATGGGAGGCATCACAGAAGTCTCTTTAAAACATTTGTAATTCCTTAACTAATAAAGAATTTAAAGATAAAATAAAAAAATAAAAAAATAAAATAAAATAAAATATAATCAAGGGAACTGCACGGTGTGACATCCTCCAGCGACTCGCCCTCAGCTCCCTCTTTACCCTCCCGCTGGCCGCTGGCCGAATTCCACTCCGCTCAGCAGGTCTCCTGCCCTCTGCCTCCTCCGGGGTCTCCTTCTCGCTGGCCTCTCCCTGCCCCTCCCCACCGAGCAGGGCTCCATCTTCCATCCTGTAGACACATCAGCTCCGCCCTCCTCCTCCAGCTCCGGAGCCCAGGGAAGCACCAGAGCTGAGGGGCGAATGGAGACCCCTCCCCCCTGGGCAGTGGGGACACTGGGGAGTAAGTCAGTGATGGGACAAGACGGCTCAGAGGGTCCCATTCGGGGACTTTTGTTCCACGGGACCTGATTCGGAGAAGCCGGTCGCCTCTCCACAAACATCTGCCAAGCTCTTCGAGCGTTTAGATTTCAGATGCTCAGACATTATATATTGTTTTAATCTTCAATTTGGAGGCTTTTTTCTAATTAAACCTACCTCTTCCCCACCCCCCACCCCTGCCCAGGAGGCCTCTTCCCCTGGAGCCCTGACTGCAGGAGCCAGAGGCCCCGGGGAAGGAGGCAAGGGCGCTGGTGGGTGTTGGGAAGGGGTGAGGAGTCCCAGCCCACGGAACAGTGTGCACCACCTCCCCCCACCGGAACATGCTGGAGTCTTGCTGGGGAAACGACCCTCCCCGCACCCCGTGCTGACTCCCTGTGCCCGGAGAGGACGTGGAGAGAGCGGGGTTGCTTCTTGGAACCAGGCCTGTGCCGGCTGCTCACACCTACAGTCAACGGAGGGCCTCTTAGGAGCCAGGTGAGCAGAAAACCTGCCGGCGAAGAGCCATTCCTCCCCCCAGGGCCCCTCCCACGCACACGCAGTGGCCCTGAGTGGGGGAACGGGAGTGTGGGCACAGGAGTATTTCATGTCCCACTAGCACAGGTTTTAGCTCCCACTCCCGCGAGCACAGGCCTCCTTGGAGCATAAGGAAGCAGGACGGCCAGACGTTGTGCCCCTCAGACGCGGGTGTGATTCAGAGACGGGGACAGGATGTGTCAAAGTCAGGGCAGTTAGTGTCAGGCTGACTTAGTGCATCGGGCAGGCAATTTAGCTTCTTTGGGCCTCAGTTTCCACATCTGAAAAATGGGTTGAAATCTAACTTAGAGAGCTGTTGTAAATTAGAAAGTGCACATAAAACTTCAGCCCATAGCCAGCGGTTCTCAACCTGTGGGTCGCGACCCCTGAAAATACATCCTGCATATCAGGTATTTACATTACGATTCATAACAATAGCAAAATTAGTTATGAAGTAGCAACTAAAATAATTTTATGGTTGGGAGTCACCACAACATGAGGAACTGCATTAAAGGGCTGCGGCATTAGGAAGTTTAAGAACCACTGCTGGCATAGACAGAGCTCAGTACATTATCACTATGGTCATCTTTATCCACTGAGAAAGGATTAATATGTGCCTGCAGTGGGCCAGGTGGTGTTACTAGCAACAATGTGAGAAGGCAGAGACTCCAGCTAGTGCCTGTGTCTCACAGCATTCTGTATTCTAGTATATTTTCCCCATTTTCCAACCCTCCCCGGGCTCCCCATCCCAGCTCCTCTTTTTCTCAATCTCTTTCTTCTACTTTTCCCTCTCTCTGTCCTTTTCCTCCCTACCTCACTCCTCCTCTAGCTCTCCTTCCTAACCTTCCCATTCTACATTTTTTTCCTGTTTTCATCAGATCCATTCCTAAATCTGTACATATCCTAGAGGCCACACCTAAATAATAGCTGCAAGGCACTCAAATGAACAGAGTGTGCCATGGAACCTACTTTGAGAACTGCTGATCTGGTCAAACCCGCACACTAAACAGGTGGGGAAAATGAGGCCGCGAGAGGGGAAGTGCCTTCCTCAATTCACCCCACAACTTCCTTATCTGCAGGTCCCCCCCCGACCCCCCTCAAAAAAGAATCTGATTCTAATGACTAGACATACACAAAGGATTTGTCTTTGGACCAAAATGAACTCTGCCCTCTCTCCCTCACCCAGCCTCCCAGCTTCCCCAGCATCATCTCCTCTCAGCCTCGTGACTGTAAGGGATTCATGCAGAATGTTCACTGTAAACTGAGATGGAGTGAAGGCTGCAGGTGAGCAGGGCCTTTTACCCGCCCCCATGCCCCGGCCACCACTAGAGATCTGGCATTATCCCTCCAGGTTGCACGATAAAGCTAACTCTTAGCAAAGACGGACTCCCCTGCTGGGAGCCAGTCCAGAGCTGGCACCCAGGCCACTACACTGGGGTGCTGGGGCTGCAGGATAGGCGAGGGGAGGGGGGAGCGCACTCAGAATCTATGGCAGCAGCAGGACGGGTAGGGGCCTGGAAAGTACCCCCAGAACAGGAAGCATTTGCAACCCCTGGATGCCATCCATCCAAACCACAGAAGGGCAGTTCCTGTCTCCCCTGCTGACACCAGGAGGCAGACGCCCCACAGACACTCTAGTAAGAACCCCCAGAATATTCCCGAGAGAGAGGGAGACCGTGAGTGCGTGAGCATGTGCGTGCACCACATGGCGTGACGGGGACAAACACGCCTCACGCTGGAGGGGAACAAGGTTTGTTTGTATGAGGGCTTCTCATCTTGGACCTTGGGTGTCATTTTAACGCCAAACTCACCAAAGGATTGTAAGGAATCAGGGGCACACATGCATTGGCTCATGCACATTTTTATCCTCAGCCAAGGATATGTTTATGGATTTGAGAGAGAGAAACATCAACATGAGAGTGAAAGATCAATCTGTTGCCTCCTGTACTCGCCCTGACCACGGATTAAACCCACAACCTAGGTATGTGCCCTGAATGGGAATAGGACCCACAAGCTTTTTGTGCACAGGAGAGCACTCCAACCAATTGAGCCCCCCAGCTAGGATGGCTCATGTCTTATTTATTTGTGTGTATATATCTTTTTTATTGATTTCAGAGAGGAAGGGAGAGGGAGAGAGAGAAAGAAACATCAATGATGAGAGAGAATCATTGATCGGCCGCCTCCTGCAGGCCTCCTACTGGGGATCAAGCCCGCAACCCTGGCATGTGCCCCTGACCTTTCAGTCTGCAGGCTGACACTCTATCCTTGGAGCTAAAATGGCCAGGGCGATTCAGGTGTTTTTTTAAAGAGCATACACAAGCCCCTTGAGCCAGCAGTTCCATGTCTGGGAACGCAGCCCTCAGACACAGTCACAGAAATGAGCAAGGACATGTGAACAGGGGCGGTCAGTGTTGGCGTCCCCTGTCACAAGCACGAAGCTGCATATGGCCATCGGATTAAAAAGTCTTACCGCCTTAAGAAGCATGAGGAAGCAGTTGGTCTGACGTGAGCAGATCTCCGTGATCCACTGTGAAGTGACAGAGGTGCTGAACCTGGGGACGGTCGCCTCCTGGTTTGTGCCACACGCACATATATGTCCAGGAAAACAATCAGGAGGCTCCCAGGCCCTGAGATGACCCTGAGAGGGAGTGACGGGTGGGGATGAAGGCCTGGCGAGAGGCACAGAGGCCGGCCCTTCACAGAACGCCCTGCTGCGGAGTGGAGAGTGTGAGGACAGCTCAGACAAGTCCCTGTGTCGCTGCCTGGAGAGCCCAGCTCTCCAACGACAACACACACACACACACACACACACACACACACATCGTCTCCCCGGGTCCCCGGCTACACAGAGGAAGCCTCTCTCACTGGGTGCATGTTTTGGAAACGCTCAAGACTCTCCTTAAAGTAATGGCAGGAGCGTAGGCGGCAAGGCCAAGGCCGGCTCTGGCGAATGCGGGGTGTGGGGTGTGGGGGTCAGCGTGCCCGACATCCCCCAGTTATTTCAGCTGCCCCGCCGGCTGTGCACGCTCCGCGGAGCATGGCCACAATCGGGCCAGGAATAATAGCTGCGGAGTCAAGAGCTCACGGGGGAGGGGGAGAGGGAGGAGAAGTAAGCTGCGGCTCGCTGCTCTCTGCTCTCTTCCGATGCTGTAAAAACTCAAATGCCAGGGGCTGGGGGGAGGCGGGGAGGCGTCCGGGAGACAAAACACCACCTTTGTCCCAAATCTTCCGATTGTCAAGCTGCACAGACTGCCGGTGCCTCCTCGGCCTTTCCATTGGGTCGCTGCCAAGTGCATGCACCGCACAAAGGAAAGGAGTCAGAGGCTCAGTTTAGAACTCGGACATGAGGCCCAGGCACACGTGTGTCTCTGAGCACGTCTGGGCGCGGGCGGCGGGGCGGGCAGGGGGACACCATGTGGCAGTGGCCAGCGCGCAGGCCGCCCTCGGTCTCCGACTGGGGGGGACGCGTTCTGACTTTAACAAGTTTGCCAAGAAGACCTTCAGCTGGGCTGCATATGAGGCCCTGCTATTTTTAATATAAATGTAATGTTTTTAAACCCATCAGCGGTGTCCAGAACCAGATCGGGCCGTAAGCAGCTGCGCTGGAATTGTAAAATCTCACCCTTGTGTCTGGTTTCACATCTGGTAACTCACAGCTCACAGTTACAACTCTCCAATAGTAATTAAATGTTTTCTTTAAAAGAAACACACACACACACACACACACACACACACACACACACACAGGATCATACGCGGCAGAACGCATTATTAAAAGGAGTATTTTGATTCACAACAAGCGCCGCCAGGAAGGACCGAGCGAGAACTTTATAGGTGGAGGGCTCCTCTCAGGGACCTTCTCGAAAGGCGTTGATCAACACAAGTGCATGTTGCGGACAGCACGGGCCGAGGGCGGCGGGGACACTGAGGAACATGAAGGGGCCGTGACTGCTGGTGAGGAGAAGGCCTCCCCTTTGATGTCAAGCGCAGCTTTTCTTTCTTGTTTCAGAGAGGAAGCAACTTCAAAAGCCGTAATTTCAGGACAATAAAGGACTCGCCTTCGCAGAGGCGCCCACCTCCACTGCTCTCGAGCTCAGAACCAAGTTTCCGGGGGAGAATGTGCCGGCAGGAAGGCGAGAGAGGGCAGACACGGCCCGTTTCTCTGCACACAGCGCTGGGCCTGTGCGTAAATGGCTGCAGGGACGCGGACCCCTAAGACCGCCCGTCGGAGGCGTACACAGGCCAAGTGAAAACGGCTCGTTCCTGGTCTTTCAAAATAGATGGTTTTGTTTTATCCTATTATTTTAAATCTACTGATATTTTATATGAAATAGTAGCTTAAAGATTCTGGTGGAACCAGTAGCTTCTAGAGGAGATGCTCTATAGATCTAGAAGGAAAACCGAGATTTAAGTTTTCCAACGCTTCTCATTTTTAGGTTAATATTTTCATTTTGTAAACTGTTGTTTTTTTTTCTGTTCTGTTTAGTTTAGTTAATCCTCACCTGAGAATATTTGATTTTTTTTCTTTTTAAAATCTTTATTGCTGAAAGCATTACATATGTCCCCTCTTTTCCCCCACTGACCCCCTCCAGCCCACCCTGTCCCCCGCCCAAGTCTTCACCACTCTTGTCTGTGTCCATGGGTTATGCATTTATGCATATCAATTATTTGGTTCATCTCTTTCCACCTCGATTGATTTTTAGAGAGAGTAGACCGAGAGAGAAACATCAATGTGAGAGAGACATTGATTGGCTGCCTCCCGATGCACCCCGACGGGGCTGCGGATCGAGCCTGCAGCCAATGTATGTGCTCATGACCGGAATCAAACCCTTGACCCTTCAGTCTGCGGGCCAACGCCCTAACCACTAAGCTAACCTGCTAGGGCTCATTTTGTAAACTCTTTCACTGAAGCATAACAAACACAAAGAAAAAACTGCGCAAGTCATAATTGCGTGTAGTTTGACTACTTTTTTGAAATTAACTTTTTCCCTAGGCATTTCACGTGTAGAACTCCACGATTTTTGGATTTTCTGAGTTTGCCCAGCCATGGTCCCTGTCTAGTTTCAGACTCTAACGATTTTTACGTAACAGTGACTAAGAGGCAGACCGGAAGCCACGCGGGCGGCCTCTGAGGGGGAGCGAGCTGGGGGACGGGCAGGAGAGACCTGAAGACGAGCCTCCTGAGAGCGCCTGGTCCCTCCCACGGGCCCTGCACCCCGTCGCAGCGGCCTCTACCTGCCATGCTCGCTGCCCTTCCTCCCTGTGAGGGATGCGCAGGCCTCAGCTGCCAGCACGGCCAGGGGCCCAGCAACCTGGGAGAGTCACGCAGAAGCCGCTGGAGAGCACAGCCCTCGGCATCTGACACCAGGCCCACATGGCTGCAGGGGATGTTGAGGGTTCGAAATGCAACCAGCAAGGCCGGACACCACGCGCCAAGCAGGGGCCACCTGCCCAGATCGCCCAGGACTCGGACAGCGGGTCGGTCACGGCCAGAAGCTGGATCCCAGTGGGCGAAGCAGGGAAGCAGCCGTCCCTGCTGACATGGTGGCCTCCTCAAGGCCCCCCCTTTTCTGGGTCCTTTGGCTGTTTCTTGCCACCTGAATGGGAAGTGGGGGGCTGTGCATCCCCCAGAAGCAACCCAGGGAAGGGGGTGCAGGGGAAGGGCGAGGCTGGGACCCTGGGGCACACTGTTCTGTGCTATGAGAAAGCTCCCCGGACACAGGCACCCTCGCTCGGCCTGGCCCCCTTCCCCTCCCCCATTATTCCCACCCCCCACCCCAGCTGGAGAGGGGTCGCTGGGAGTCAGGACAATGAGGTATGTGCCTGCGTCCCCAGCCGAGGCCGTGGAATGGTACTTGGGGACACAGAGAGCTGTGCACGGCCCTGAGAGCAAGTGCACACTCAGGGGTGGGCCGCTGTGGTCTCCATGTGGAGCGGGTGCAAACTGCTGGAAGGCGATTCCAGACGAGCTATGGGCCCACAGACACCTCCAGGCCAATCCCGCAGCCAGCGCCTCACCTGGCAGGAGTGAGCCACAGTGAAAGCCCGGCATCGCCATGAGACCTGGCGGGGGTGAGACCACTGGGACCCCAGGCGGTGACAGGGTCTGGGCGACATGTCTCCTGAGTGGTGCTTATATATGTATTGACTTCAGAGAGGAAGGAAGAGAGAGAGAGAGAGAAACATCAATGAGGAGAGAGAATTATGGATCAGCTGCCTCCTGCATGCCCCCTGCTCGGGAATGGAGCCCACAACCCGGGCCTGTGCCCTTGACCAGAATCGAACCCCGGACCCTGCAGGCCAATGCTCTATCCACTGAGCCAAACCAGCCAGGGCCCTTCTGGGTGTCCTGTGCACACTTCAGTTCCAAGCAAGACCAAGAAAGGGGAGGAGCAGCCTCGCCTGGCGGGGAAAGGACCCCATCCTTTGCTCAGGCTCCTGACGGCGGCTCTGGGCCGGACCAGCTGTCCTTTGAACCCTGAGCTGCAAAGACAATCGCCACGGAGGGGTCATTTAGCTCTCGCCCGCCACCCCCCTCTCTCGGAGGGCAAACATTAACTGCCGGCTACAACAGGACCACCTGCAATGTGTTAGCCATTAAAAAGGTCACCGTTACTAAACATTTTAAACTGTGAATCGCTTCAGATTAAATTAGGTGTAAAAAAAGTCATTTCCTCCCTGCGATAAACTCGAACACCTGCAGCAGGGCTCATGTTTACCGGGGACTTAGCGGGCCTCCCCCACTCCCAGGCCATTGGGGGAGGGAGCACAAAGCCCCCTTCTGTCGGCTATCTCTCCCCGTGCCAGGGGATGCTCGGGTCTGGCGACGGGGCGCGGCTCCCCAAGGCCTGTGAGGGCTGCACAGATGGGAGTCAAACCCTGCATCTGTGTTTGCCCTTCAACAGGTCCACACAGATTTCCTCATATTTATCCCTTTTATTTCTCCTTTATTTCAACTCATTTTTTTTAAAAAAAAACATATTTATTTTTTTATTGACTTCAGAGAGAAAAGGAGAGGGAGAGACAGACAGGACGCCAGTGATGAGAGAGAATCATGGATCGGCTGCCTCCTGCACGCCCCACACTGGGGATGGAGCCTACAACCCGGGCCTGTGCCCTGACCAGGAATCGCACCCTGACCTCCTGAGCTATGCTGGCGGGCAAGACTGGTTTTTCTTATTATCCCATCATGTCTTTCCTATGTTTCTTTAGAATTCTGTCTTCCACCTGTATAGGGCCATAGTGGATACTCAATAAATATTCGTTGCAACCGGAATAGACCTATTTTGCCACAGACATTGGTAAAAAGCGTGGGCATGTGAGAAGGGATGTACCGAGCTCCCCCTCCATGGCAGTGTTCCGGCAAAGACATCACCGGGCCCCGGTAAGAGGACACCTGCGTCCCACAAACATAACTGGAACTTGCTCAGGAGAGTTGAGGATAAGGAGGAAATGATTCCAGTAATAATTAAAGACAACTTGCCTGAACTTTTGTCTAACAGCTTGTTAGAAATTTTGTTTGTCTGAAAAGGAAATATTTGTTCCAATGTTAAGTGACCAATAAATAAAGTTTCGAAAAATGAATTTCTGTTCATTAAAAAATAGCAGAATAAAATTGCAGCAGGTCCCTACATTGGCACATTATTCATGTCTTATCTATATCTATAATAATAAAAGCATAATATGCTAATTAGACCAGACAGCTGAACAACCTTCCGGATGTCCTTCTGGACGACCTTCCGGATGAAGCTGGGGCTATGAGGGCCGAGGAAACCGCCACAGCTGCGAGGCTCAAGCCCCTTGCATGAATTTCGTGCACCGGGCCTCTAGTATATATATAAAGAAGAGCTAGCTCTTTACTTATTGACCTAGAAGGATTTCCATGGCATATTGCTAAACACACACACACACACACACACACACACACACACACACAAATAGGCCCAGGCCCAGCTCATGGCACTCTGCGAGCGTTCAGGGACTAGTGCGTTAACTCTCTTTGCTGGCCCAGGTCCCTGGTGAGCGCATCTCTTGCTCACAAATCCAGTGGCCAAGAACAGATGGAGGCCGCTGGGCATCGGCCCTCAGGACACCTCCCACGAGAGAGCTCAGGGGCCCTCTCTCCGTGGGGTCATCTACCACATGGCCACTTCGTAAGACCGTGATGCTGGGTACAGCAGAAGTGCCTGCCACGGGGGAAGAGCGTCATTTCCCAGCGGACGCTCTGTCGCGTGCGCCTCTGGGGACTGAGGGGAAGATGGGAAGCCGCTGCGGGGCAGCAGAGGCAGGAGGACATGTTGTGTGTGGCGACCTGCAGGTATCCCCTGCTTTTAATAAGTGTGTGCTAGGCCACCTTGCTTTTTAAAAAATTTCTTTTATTTTTTAAATGTATTATTTTTTATTTCAGAGAGGAAGGAAAAGAGAGAGAGAGAGAGAGAGAGAGAGAGAGAGAAACATCAATGATGAGAGGGAATCATGGATCAGCTGCCTCCTGCACGCCCCCCACTGGGGATGGAGCCTGCAACCCGGGCCTGTGCCCTGACCAGGAATGGAACCCTGACCTCCTGGTTCATCGATCGATTCTCTACCACTGAGCCACACCGGCCGGGCAGGCCACTTTGCTTTTACAAAAGACCTGCGTTAGCACCTGCTTTTGCTGGTGGGAAGAGGCAAAAAGCAAGAGCAGCGTCCGGCCCCTGCTCGGCAGCGAGCTTTACGGAGGGAGCACGTAGCCAGCAGAGAGCGCACGGCATTTGCGTGTGTCAGTGTCAGCATGGGTGTCACGTGTTAGTGGTATGACCTGGGAGGTACTGTTTTAGGTCTGGGAACATCACCATCCTCCGTATAAATGATGGGCGATCACCTCGCGTTCCGCCACTTGGTTTCCCGAAAGGTTTCACAGGAAGGCTCTGCCGTTGGGGAGCGAGGGGAGCCGTCACGCCTGAGTACCCCAAGTTCTAGTCACCGTAGCTCTCACCTTGACAAAGAGGGCCACCCGTGCACATGACAGTCATGGAAGCCACTGTCCTCTAGGTTGACTTCCTGCTCCCGCCACATACGACCATCACGCCCATTTCACAGGAGAGAAGACTGGGCGGCAGAGCTTACGGATTTCCCTGCGTTTGCGCAGCCGGCAGGCGTGGGCCAGGGTCCCGATCCCGCAGTGGGAGCTCTGAGCCTGACGCCGGAATCTGCGCTGTGCTGCCTCCAAGGAAAACACTGCAATCCAGAGCCAGCGCCACACCCAGGGGCCCAGGAGCCCCAGGAGCCAGCAGGGCCCTGCTCGGGGGTCCCACAGCCTGGGCTAAACCAACAGGTCTCCGGAGAGCCCCTCACGAACCGTGGGAGATGAATCCCCGGTTTCATCTGAGTCGCGAACTGGTTTGAAAGGCATCACGCACAGACGTCGAGAACTCCCGAGAAGGAAGAACAGGCGCCAGGCCCTTGGTGTGCGGTGCTCTGTGGCCCGCCAGGCTCCCTGTGGGATTAGGAAGTGTGGCCACTATCGTAACGGGGCCTAATTAGGGTCAGGAAGCTGCGGTTTGCATCCTGCTAAGACTCCCCATCTGGGCGGCCGTGGGGGCCACTCGTTAACCTCTGACCCCATTTTCTCCTCCTCCCCGCGGGGGGCGCTGGGTTGATGATGGCTGCTGCCACCACGCTGGCTTCCGGGCCCACACGTGGCCCGAGGTTCTCTCCCCGCCTCCCCAAAGCCCACCCGAGAGGAGACCGGGACCCACAGGCCAGCTGGCCCCGAAGCTCGGGTCTGAGCTGGGGCCTGGCAGGCAGGAGGCCGACGGGAGGCCGCTCACCAGCAGCACCCACAGCGCCAGGAGGAGGGCAGAGTGGGGCGGAGGGAGGCGCTGACTGGTGAGGGGCTGCCACAGAGGTCTCAGCCTACCCAACGGGGAGCCCCCCAGAAAGCATGGCTCCTGCCAGCTGTGCCCCTTGGAGCAAAGGGGCACGGCTGGGTCTTGGTGCTCTAAAGCCCCCCTTGCCTTCCAGGCCCCTGGGGAGACGGTGTGACCTCGGGCCAGGCAGCTCTCTTCAGACCAGACCACTGGCTCAGCGACAAGCTCCCCTTAGCCAACTCTCCCGGCAGCGGGTGGCTGAGTGCCCCAGCTTCCTATTTGTGGAGCCTCTTCTTTAAAATGATGGAGAAGCCCAGCCGGTGTGGCTCAGTGGTTGAGCATCGACCTATGAACCAGGAGGTCATGGTGTGATTCCCGCGCAGGGCACATGCCCCGGTTGCGGGCTCGATCCCCAGTAGGGGGCGTGCAGGAGGCAGCCGGTCCATGATTCTCTCTCATCATGGATGTCTCTCTCTTTCCCTCTCCCTACCTCTCTGACATCAATAAAAATATATTTTAAAAATAAATAAAATAAAATGATGGAGAATTTCAAGATGGATCCCTGGACACACCACACTGAGGGGGAGCCCTTCTCAGGCTGGCCCTGAGCCATGGCACGGGTGGCACACCATGGAGCTGGCGTTGATGGTGGCCCTGGGCGGCAGAGCAGTGTCCACGGGCACTGTGGGGAGGAAATACACAGAGAGACCTCCAGCTAGCCTACTGGCTCACAGGATGTCCTGCCTCTTCAGCTTGGGGTCACTTACAGGGTGACCCCCACATCGCCCTTGCGGCAAAGGCTTGCTCTTGAGGCCGCCTCAGGACCCGGCAGCGCCCTCAGTGCAGACGCCGGGGCCCGAGAGGCCTTCCTGGCCTTCCGGTTTCCAGGCTGCTGGGTCGTGATGCTTAGCACCCTGACCTTTGCTCCCCGGGTCGGGATGCCCATCCCTCCTGGCTGTGGCCTCAACCACTAGGCAGTGACTGGCATCACCTCTCCGCCCAGGTGGACCAGCTAACCTTCCTGCGAGAGGCACTCAGCAAAGGGCAGGGCCTCTCCCCTGCGGCTGGCTCCCCGCTCTTCCTCCTTCTCAGCCCCGGAGTCACGGAAGTCCCTGTAAATCAGGGAACACAGACGTTTCATTGGGTTGTGTTTTCATCAGCCAAGGCCCGGGGTCTCTGGACCCTGTCTTTCAGTCCTTTCAAATAAAATAATCCCCTCTCCAAAGTCCATCAGAGTTTCATTTTCTCTCCCTGTTTAAACTGTGTTCTAACCCCAATTTGGGGGCCCCCAGAGCCCATTAAACCTGCTCAATAGGACACAGTGTTCGCCCTCTCGCTCTCGCGGCTCACAGGGGCCGTCCATTGCAGCTCCGGCCGTGCGGCGTCCCTCGCCTCTTCCCTCCTCTTCCAGCCGCAGAATGCGGGACCGGGTGGACTTCTCTCTTATTTTCTCTCTCCTACCCCGTGGCCCGACGTGCTTTCTATTTCACCCCCGGCAGTGGCTCACAGGCGGCCCTTCTCAGAGAGCTCTCCTTCTCACACTCCGGAATGTATCTTTGCTGGGTGGACAAGGGAGGCGAGACGGAGGTTCAACTCTGTTTTGCACACGCTCACCCCCACCCTCCTAAAGCAAAAATGAGGGAACTGGGGCTGCTCTCTGGATTCTGGCTACAAAAACACTGCATAATTGAGCATCCTGTTGTGGTCACCCATATGCATGGCCTATAAGTAACAATCATGTAGCTTACAGAGTATTTACCCAGGTAACAACCTTCTAAGTGATATGTGTGTCCATGTATGTACATGTATCTCTATATGCATATATGTGCATGATATATATATGTATCATGTATATGGAAACTGTGTTTATACACATTTTGTGTATAATCACTTAGAAAGTAAATATATAGATGCATTTTTTCATTTATTCTTTACAACAATCTTACAAGGTAGCTATTTTAATTCTATAAGTAGACAGTAAGTGATTATATACTTATTTATTTATATATGGTGTAACATACACACACATATACCTAAAATAACACTGAAGATATTTAAGCAAACATATCTAGTTTGTTTAATCTTTACAGAACCTCCATGTGGTCGCTATCATAATTACTCCCATGTTTCAGATGAGAAAACGGAGACAGAGAGCAGGTCCCAGAGCGGCCGAGGCCGCCTGTAACAGCAGCCTGAGCAGCCCTGAGAGTAACCGCTTGGTACGTATTTACCACGTGAGTGAATGGGCAGCTAGTAAATGTTCCTTCCTCCTTTCATATAGGCAATGTGTGTGTGTGTGTGTGTGTACACACACGTACACACATATCCATAAGTAAATACACACGCACACACATACCCGTATATATCTTATTCATTCCTGTGTATCATACATATCTCTCATTCTGACCATCTCAACAATCCTACGAGCAGATATTATTATTGTTAACATTTTACAGTTTCGGAAATTGAGCAATTAACTGACTGGTTAAGTTGGTAAACCTTCTGTTCACCCAGCTAATTAAGGCTACAGTCCCCACCCCCACCCCTGACACACACACACACACACAGACATGCACACCCATGTGTCGACATGCTTTGCACAGATGAACCTAACCATCGCCTGAGTAAAGCAGCATGCCTTTTTCCGGTTTTCCTTTAATGTTTCATGGAAGCATGGTGGCTCTATAGTCAACGCATGGATCCTGGTGCAGTGTGCACGCACGTCACCCCCAACCAGCGGAAGGCAGGGCGCGTCTCGGCACACCTGCCTGCCCTCCCTCCCCAAAGGTGGCCACTGTTCTGCCCTCTACAGCACAGATGCGCTTGGCCTGGTGCTGCGTGTTCTGCGAGCAGGCACCCTTTTTGTTGCTGGGGGGCTTACCCCATGCTACACTGAACCTGAGGCTCTCCCGGCACTGCCCAGTGTTTGCGTGACTGTGTCGCATTCCATCACAGCAGCAGACCACCTTCTATTTGTTCCGCTGGTGACGGAACAGGCATTGTTTCTAGTTTGGGGCGCGTATGCCTCCTGCTGCCATGGCCAGTTCGCGCCCATGGATTGGTGAGCGCATCCTCTCTTTTCTACGGAGAAGATGCCGCCATGTGGAATGGGTGAGTCAGAAGGAAAGCCTGTGTTTGGCTGTACAAATGGCTATAGTTTCCCGAAGTCCTGGCACAAAGCTCGGTCCCTGCCGGCAGTATATGAGAAGGCAGCGTCCCTTTACATCCCAGCTGTGGCAGCATTTCAGGGGATTAAACATTAAGAGCAACACCCCAGACCTCCAGGGGCCCAGCCCGCAGCTCTGAGCGGGGTGATCCCCCGGCTCCCTCCCACCACGGTGAGGGTGCGGGTGACGGTAACCTTGGAGAGCCAGGAGGGCGGGAGATGGAAACTGCATGCTGCATCCTACCGTGGGGGTGAAACCCATTATTAGGAAGAACGTCGTTAACCTTTCTTCTGGGCAGAAATAGCTCCCGCTGCCAGTGAATGCCTTGTTTAGAGAAGCCTATGGTTTCAAAACAATGTTTGAATTCCACAGAATAAAAACCCAAACCACAAAGGTTCATGTGCCCCAGAACCGCTTTTCTAGTCTCTTCCCTGCGGACCCGCCATCTAAATGCCCAGGTCCGGATGTGTCATCGTGCGAGCAGTGCCCCGCATCAAAGCGGGTCTCTCCCTGTTTCCCGGACACAGAGACGCACGGAGAGCCCGCTGGGCGCTCACTGCCGCGCCCGGCACTGTCACTGTCACTGACACCGGAACACGGCCGGCCTGCCGCTCTCACGGCTTTCTAGAACCGCCACTTTCACTCCGGAACAGAAAGCAGGTCCCCCGAGGGCCTTTCCGTGGGCAGGTCGGTGCTTGATTTGCAGCAAAAGACATCAGGCTGGGGCTACACGTGTTCTCTCCCTGGGAACCTCACTCCAGCAGCAGACTGGAAGCTTCCGCCAGGATGATGGCATCCCAGCACCACCCGTGCTGCCTACCCCATCTCTCCCCCTCCCCCCAGGCACGTGGTAGGATGGCCTCCTGGCCCCTCACGCTTGGGTGGGGCCACGGGTCTAACTCTGGCCAATGGGTTGTGAGTAGAGGGGCTTGGGCTGTGTCTGGACGGGCGCTGTGATCTGTGGTCTCAGACCCCGAGCTCTCGCCCGCCTCTGGGGTAGCAGCAGCTCTCCCGGTGGGGGCTGCTCGGACCACGTGGCGCAGGGCCTTGTGGTTCATGGCCATCCAGGTGTCTGTCCTGCCTGTCGCTGCAGCAGGGGCCCGTCTATCCTGGCTGAGACCCCTCCTCGCATGCAGCTGATACCTTGCTTTTTTTCTTTAATTTCCTTTTTTATTGATTTCAGAGAGGAAGGGAGAGGGAGAGAGGGAGAGAAACATCAATGATGAGAGAGAACCATTGATCGGCTGCCTCCCGCAAGCCCCACACTGGGGATTGAGCCCGCAACCCGGGCCTGTGCCCTGACCAGAAATCGAACTGTGACCTCCCGGTTGATAG
This sequence comes from Myotis nattereri, assembly GCF_964212035.1. Taxonomy (NCBI): domain Eukaryota; kingdom Metazoa; phylum Chordata; class Mammalia; order Chiroptera; family Vespertilionidae; genus Myotis; species Myotis nattereri. The sequence continues at coordinate 3,687,850 of NC_138090.1, forward strand.
GTTGAAGCTCAACCCCTGGGCCTCGCCGGCCGGGCTGGGAAACTACATTTGACCGGATCTCCCAGGTGATGGTGTCACACCTGGACACAGCCCCTTTCCGTTGCTCCCAGAGTCCCACACCCAGTGGTTCTGCACAGTCACTGCGCTGATAGTGCGCCCTCCCCAGGCGGTGCTCCAGGTGGTCGCTGAGCAGCCCCTGCCGGGAGGTGGCCGAGCAGCGTCCCACCCATCTGAGCCTGCTCCCCGCTTCCTCTGGGAACCCCGCCAGGACCCTCGGGCAGCCCTTCCCTGCGAGCAGCATCCCGTCCGTAAGCACCTTCCTCCGTCTCCCGGCTCCTCACCACGTGGGGGTTTCGTGGAGTGAGCCGAGTCCTTAAAGCTGTTTGGAGACTCGGCCCCAAGTCCCGGGGCGGATCTGTGAACGTCACCGCGATCTTGCCGGCCTCCGGTGGAGCACACAGCGGCTTCCCAGAGAGGAAAGCCACAGGCCCTGCTGATGGGCGCCCGCTTTGCCCAGGAATGGCCCGAGCACGCCGGGGATGGGCAGGTGCGGATCCCTACCCCAACTGAACAAACCCACAGGCCGCCCGAGGAGAGGGTTGTTTCCAGAGAGATGGGGCAGGGTTATGACAGAAGATGCGATTTTGCTCCCTATCCCGACTCTGTGTGGACCCTGATGACTGGGAACCCCGAAATCCTTCTCTCCTGGGTCTCCCTGAGGCACCAACTCCAGGCTGGCCTCGCCTCCCGGGCAACCTCAAACATATCGCCGCCCTAGGTCGTGCTCAGGGATGTGGAGGGTTAACCGCAGGGCGCCTGCATTTCCATCCCAGCATTCGCACTCCCTGCCTGAGGCTCAAGGCGGCGCATCGGGCACGGTGCCCACCCCGGGCCCCAAGCAGAAGCGCCGAGCCTACAAGATATGCAGCGTGAGGCCGCGTCCCAGCGACACCCAAGATGGACCCTTCTGGAAAGTGTCATGCAATTCATGACCAACTGTCACCAGCCCCCTGGGGGGAGCCCGCCGCCCCAGCACGTGCAGCACCCCGTGCGGACATGGCTCTGCTCCTGGGGACTCCGTGAGACCATCTTCCTCAACCTCCGCTTCTGACTCCGTTCCACTTTCCCTCAGTTCAAAGACTGGCACTTGGCAGCTGCCTGCCGTCACGGCGACAATGGCTCCATTATGCTCGTGCGTGTCAGCTATAGTACGGCCTCATTTAATCTGCGTTACACATCGCCATATTGCAATTATCCAGCCACCCACGTGTTAACACCCGGTTAAACCTGCTACTCCTTTGTCACCGGCTTACAAAGGAGGTACCTGCGGATGTCATAATTACACGCTCACTCGACTCGCTTTCAAGGAAGCCTCCACGTAGACTGCGGATGAGCCGGGCACGTCTCAAAATTAATGTAGCGATGGGCCGCTAATGCCCCGATTCATTATGGTTTGTCAATGCGCCCCACTTCTGGAATGTGCGATAAAATTATATTAATACTCTGTGCTAATGAGATTAATGAATATGAACATGCCCGAGAAGAATGGAGCCCTTTGTTCGGCTATTGAAAAAAAATAACATATAGGTAATTAAAAGGAATTAATCAAATCATGTGCAGCCTCATTTATATTAAATTAATTTGTCTGGTTTCATTTCTAATAATTAATCACTTTTCGCAAATTGCAGAGCACTTCAGGCGGACGGGGGGCCCGACGGCAGGCGCTGTGAGTCAGAATATTTAGAGCGATCACGGTGGTCCCTGTGGGTTCTTATTAATTAAGGTTTAACAGTTTGGAAAATTGTAGCAATATTTTATGATTCATGTAATTAAACTCTGTAACAAAATGTCACAACTGCTAGTTACTTCTGCGCCTGTGATTTATCTCTTCCTCCTGTCGGAGCGGAAGCCGCAGAAATGAAGTCTTCTGAAACGGCCGACACAGTCAACGGCCAGGCAAGCGGGGGCTCAGCGGGAGCCGAAGCACCTTGTCTGGGGCCCGGGGCGCCGTGTCCCCTGGCACATGCCACCGGGGGTCATGCCCATCGGACCGAGTCCTCGGGCCCGACAGATGGCAGACATCGCAGGGGGCTCTCCTGGCATATTTGCTGGAATAAACACAAAAACGCAGGAGCTGGGAGCTGCTTCCCCAAGTGAAGGGGGCACATCTCCAACTCCCGCCGCCGCACGCGCCTGGGCATCTAGGCCCCGAGCTCCTGGAGGGGAAGGCAGCTGTCACCTCGGCCATGAACCCACCGGCTCCCCGGACCAGGTCCCCCTAGAAACTGTTTCCCACGCTCCCCGCTGTCCTGTCCCAGGAGCCGGCCACGGGGAAGCCCCTCCAAGGACGGTGCACAGGGAAGCAGCCTGCGTGCTCTCTGGTCACGGGTGGCTCTCGCCAATGGCTGGTTGGAGGAGTCGGAGAGACGGCCATCGAGGACGCCCATGAGTGAGTGTCTCTCATTCTCAAGACAGAAGGTCTTATTCTCACTGCGCATCTGACACCAGGGGCCCGGCCGCGCGGCTCAGGGGTTGAGTGTCAACCAGGAGGTTCCATTCCCGGTCACGGCACAGGCCCAGGCTGTGGGCTAGATCCCCAGTGTGGGGCGTGCAGGAGGCAGCCGACCCATGATTCTCTCATCACTGATGCTTCTATCCCTCTCTCCTTTCCTCTCTGAAATAATTTAAAATATATCAAAAAAAAAATTTTTTTTTTGGAAGAAGCTCCTGGGGATTTCCCCCTAAAATTGATGTGTTGGCTTGTCCCGCTTTGCCTCGGCAAACTCACCCCCTGCCCTCGCCTCCTGGTCTGCGCCCAAAGGTGCTGCTTCCTGATGGCTGGTCTCAGCTCCCCGCCAGCGCCAGCGGGACCAGGCGCATTCTGCAGGTGCGGCGCCCCCTGGGGATGGAGGGAGGAGGGGGAGGCCCAGGGCTCTTCCCATGTCTTCCCTGCCGGGGCCTGTGCCTCTCCTCCTGACTGAGCCCCCATCAGGGACCACAGCCCCCTTGGCTGGAGTGATGCCCTGTCCCTTCCGCCTTCGGCTCAGCAGTGCTCGCGGCTCCTCCCTGCTGCCGCCCGGTGCCTGGCCGCCCCTGTCCTAGCCCTTCATCCAACTCTTTCCTCCGCAAAAAGCACTTCCTTCATGTTTCTTCTCTATCTGTGAATTCACGTCGGGGCCTCGCCGGAGAGAGTCCCATTCAATCGGCCTGGCGTGTGGCCCCAGCATCTTTATTTTTTTTTTAAAAAAATCATTCCTGGTGATTCCACTTCCTACGGTGGGAACGCTGCCCCCCCCCCCCCCCCCGGCAGATTCCGGGAGACGCCGGGCTCCCTGGAGGGCGGGCGGGGGGGGGGGGTGCTACCATAGCAATTCCTCGGGGCCAGGCTCTCGGCCCTCGAACTGCATTCCCACAGTCCATCCTCGCAGCCACGTGGAGCAGGAGCTGCTACCGCCCGTCCGCGCGACGGCGAGGACTTGCTGGTTCACCCAGCTGGCGCGGGGTGACACTGACCGAGCCCAGCCGCCGCCCTCCCCCCTCTGCTCTGCGGGTAACAATGGGTTCCGTCTGTTTATCCCCAGGAATGTTTCTGAAATGAAAGAACCTGCTTGTTTATTCACACGTAAGCATTCAATTATGTATCCGTGCCTTCGCCCCGAAGCGTTTTAATGAGCAACCCTTTTGTTCCAGGCACCGAGGGAGCCATTCTTCTTCCTATCGGGGCTGGGAAACACCCACGCGGATGGATAAACAAACAGGCGCAGGGATGCCACTGAACTCTCCCATGACGAGCGGGACAGGCCGTGCGGGGAGGCCTCTGAGAGTGACAGTGGCTCCAGCCCGGGACACGTGGCCTTCACAGCGAGGGGGACACGGAGATGGGCCACAAGGGAATGGCCACAGTTGGAAAGCGCGGCCGGGAGAGCCACCGGCGCCTGCTCTCACCGAGGACAGGCTGGCTCCTGGCAGAGGTTGCGCCTGCGGGTGACCCGGTGGCTTTAGTGGTCGTGTCTCCCAACCACTAGGATTTTAACTGTTACCACTGTTACCGTTTAAGCACAGGGAACCACAACAGTTCTTCCTTTTTTAGAGAGAGAAAGGGAGAGGGAGAGAGACATCAGAGAGAGAGAGATAGAGATAGAGATAGAGATAGAGATAGAGAGAGAGAGAGAGAGAAACATCGATCGGCTGCCTCCTGCACGCCCCGTACTGGGGAACAAGCCCGCAACCTGGGTGTGTGCTCTGACCAGGAATCAAACCGCTGACCGCTTGGTGCACGGGGTGATGCTCAACCACTGGGCCACGCAGGTCAGCCTGCAACCACCATTGCTTCTACTAGTAAGCGAGGGAGCAGCCGCGGCCACACTGGGGCTCAGGGAGCACGCAGGATGGAGTCGGCCATGTCTGGACGGGGTGACGCCCTTTGGTCCGTGGTTGAAGTTCAGGGGCGAGAGAATGAACTGGGGACGCAGCCTGCCCAGCGGGGAGGCCGCGCGGCTGCTCCCCAGGACTCCCGGCCTGGCCCCCCTCCGGCCGGCGCAGAGGGTCTGGCTAGTAAACAGGACGTGTGTGGTCTGTGCTGACGCGGGGCTCGGCCGCCAGGCCCGCGGAGGCTCTGGTCCGGCTCAGCACACACTCCGCCTGGATTAGCCGGGAAACGAGCGCCGGGCTGTTTTATGCCTCTGAGCGGGGCCGGGGTTTGGGACTCCCCTGGGAAAGCACCACACACCCCCGATCAGCAGCCATGGTGTTACGTGTCCGTAACGAGCACTAATTGGGAGCCTTTTATTTCTCTTTGTTTCCTTTACAGAGCGCAACCCCCTCGTCTGCCTCCCGCGTGGAACCGCCCGGGACGCCTCGGGGCTAAGGACTTGGCTCTGACCACGCCGCGGCCGGCATCCCACTAACGGGAGGAGAGCGGAGCCTGCGTGGACAGATGCCGATGAAGTGAAACCCTTAGGAAACCCTCACCCACACGAGGCCAGGCTGCGCGAGCTGCCTCTCCGACGTGACGAGGCCAAGGGAGCGGCCAGGCCACCAGCCGGGACCCCCACGCACGCTTATGATTTGATCCCCGCGCTGACATCCATCAACACGTACTAGTAACTGCGGCCGGAGGGCGCGGGTCCCGGGCGCGCTCTCAGTGACGGGCGCATCCGGGAAGCCAGTGAAACCCCAACAAGCTCCCTCATGCCCTCTGCACCGCCCCCCACCTCTGCCCCGCATTTCACAGGCTCAGGGACCTGCCATGACCTCCGCTGGGTGTGTTCCCTGAGACACGGACACTGATTTTATTCACTCCCATCTGGCCTTACGGAATCATGAAGTCTGTGCCGGGGTGGCAGGCGGGCCTGCAGATCGCGGGTCCCACCCCTCCCTGAAGCAATAGCCCACTCCGCCCGAGATGGACCGTCCGCCTCAGTTCCTCTAGTTTGGGGGAACCCTACACTCCCAGGAAGCGACAGGGTGTGCCAGGGAATCTGGGTTTTAAGTCAGAGTCCTCACCGCATCCCAGATCCATCAATCCACCCATCTATCAACCGCTCTCTACCCGTCCATCCATCCATCCACCCCCACCCATCTATCCAATGCACAGTTTCCCCCATTCTGTGAGAATGGACGTGCCCATGAAGCCCTTCGTAAGCTGACATGCGTAAAGGAAAGAAGCAATGACCATTCGTTTATGTGGAAAACACTGTTAGCGTTCTAAGGCCCCAAAATAACCTCCCGAGTCAGACCAAAGAACAGCTAAACCCAGAAGGACACGAGCAGGTAAGAGCAGAGCGAGCGGATAAACACACAGCTGGGTGCAGCAGGCCGGGCGTGGCAGGCCGCTCTCGGGGAGCCGAGCCTCTCGGGGTGCCGCTGCCTCTCGGGGGTGCTGCTCCCCAATAGAGTACTGCCAAGCCAACGCTGGACACCATTTCCACTTCCCACCAGCGTTTGCCCAGTTCGTCCTCACGTAAGCTCATGCATAGGTTCTTGGAAACGGTGACTTTACGAAAAACGACTTACAATGAAACCCGTTTCACCGCAGGCTAAGGGAGATAAACGAGAGTTCAGTTCCCACAGGATCGTTCTGGTCACAAAATCACCACCACACTCCGCAATAAAGACCCCAAACACCCCCCATGTTAAACAGCGAGATAAACGGGAGTGAGACACACGTGTGAGGAAGATGAGTAAAGCGGTGAGGTCCCCCTTCCTTACCTGCTTCCTCCAGGGCAGGGCCTGGTGGCCGGAGCCTCTCCAGGCAGCTCAGGGCGCGGGCGGGGCCCATGCTGGATGGGGCGCCCTTCCTCACAGGCCACTCACACCCGCACCCCCAAGCCCTCAGACTGGGACACAGCGACACCATCCACCTCACGTGCATGTCTCTGGGGTGCGGGAGGAACCAAGTCCCGGAGAAAACCCGCAGACGTGGGGAGAACACGCCAGCTCCACCCGACCGGGCCCAGGCCATGAACCAGGCTTTTCCCCTCATCAACGTGATAACGAAACGATGTAATTCAAGGAGCGGATGTAACGGGAACGCTCTTCGACTTCCAGTTTCCCACACCAGGTACTCGTGGGGCAGATCTTCCATAAAAAGCCAAGTGATGTAACACATTTGGAAAAGCAGTGGCAACCCGTACATCGCTCTCAACCAAGGGGGCAATCTGACCTCCCCCCCCCGCCCCCCCGCCCCCCCCGCCCCCGCTCCAGGGGACATCTGGCAACGAGGAGATGTTGTTGGTCGCTACCTGGGGAGGCCACCGGCATCTGGTGAGCGGGAGTCGGGGGCTGCCTCCGCCCAGGCCCCCTCAGCTGGCTCAGCGTGTCAGCGGCGCTGAGGCAGAGCAACCGTGATCTCTATACACACAGAGAGAGAGCTATGCAAACACAAACACACGCTGAGCCCAGTGTCAAACACAGTCCCCTGTACCACGGTTCTTAGAAAATGTATAGCTCCCTGGAGCCAAAATCTGTTTGCCATTTAGCCACAGCTCTGCCCCTTTGAGAGATGCGGGTTCAACGTCATTCTACCTCGAACGACAACCGACAACCCTTCAAATACTGGACGCCACCTTCCCAAGTCTCAGCCTCCCCACGTCCAGCCAGCCCCGTGTCTCTCCACGTTCCCCTGAAGGTCAGGGTTGCCAACACGCTCATGGGGGTTCTAGTGGGGAATGACAGGAGCCACCTGAGAAGATGACGGGGAAACTCCCGAATGGGCAGGAGGAAGGCGGGGAATTCGTTGGAAAGACATTGATAAACCACAGACTCCAAGGGCACGCACACTCCCGGCATTGGGAGGGAGAGTGAGATGAGGCCCTAATCCAGAGGAGAGGCTGGGTCTGTCTTACTAGTCACTGAATCCTCCAGATCCAACACAGTGGCTCTGAAGCCACAGGGTCTCAGTAACATGTGTTAAATGGCAGGAAAGAAGGAAGGGAGGGGTGAGGAAGGAAGACAGGGAGGGAAGGAGCGGGGGAGGAGGAGAAGAAGGGAGGAAGGAGGGAAGGGGAGGGAAGAAGGAAGGAAGGGGAAAGGAGGGAGGGACAGAGGGAGGGAGGAAGGAAGGGAGGGAAGAAGGAAGGGTGGGAGGGAGGGAGGAGGAAAGGAGAGGGGACCATAGAAGAGAATTTTTATAAAAAGGGAATTAAGAGCAGCAGTCAACCCCCAGGAATGTTCCTTGTCCCTCTTCGGAGCCGCCCCTTTATGTAAACCGAGGAGACAGGAGACGATCAGCGAAAACACGCACCCAGCACATGTGTGAGGCGCTCACTCCCACCCTTTAAAGCCCTCCGAGCTCTGAGTCTTCGACTTCTGTTTGCGACGCTAAATTTCTTGCTGCCTCTTTAAGCTTATACCACGTTTTGGGGTTTTGCAACATGCTAGTCTGTTATTAGAGATGGTGTTGAATTATTCAGGGCTAAATCAAGATGCGAAGACACCTTTTCCTGAGACAGAAAATTGGCAAACACTCTCTAAGATGCCTCACAGCCAAAATATATGTATTCCGCAAATCCTTCTGCAGCTGTTGTGTTTACCGGAACATTGACAATGATAGCGAAATGGTTACCTGCATAAGCATGAGAGCAAAATGGCTACCTGCATAAGCGTGACTCGTGCTCCTCAAGGCCTCTGGTCTGCAGGGTCAGCATCGGCTTTGGACCGTCGCAGCCCCTCGAGAGGTGTGCGTGCCCGAGGCCGGGGGTGACCCCATCCCTGTGGTTCCTGAAACAGAAAGGGGCAGTGGGCCGTCAGCATTAGAACTCAGCACTGAGTGCAAGGACTGCCTTCTCTGTGACTGGCATTCAAGGCCCAGAAACACTGAAAACCCCATGACTCAGGGGACTGTGTCAAAGCCACCGGCTGCACCTCAGAAAGCATCGCCTCAGCAAGGCCGGAGGAATCGCTCATCTTCCCTCCCAGAGGCTGACCCAACGCCGCCTCTGCAAAGCGCAGGGAGCGTCCGAGAAAGCGCCTGAAGGCAGTGCGGGGTGGCCTTGTGCAGTAATTCCACAAAAAGACACCCCAAACCCCACCCTGGCCAGGGTCAGTGCCCAGGTGAGTTCCAGTCACGGTCAACTTAGAAGGGAGGAGGAGGAGGAGCTCAAGCAGCCAGAAGAGAGCAACGCCTAAGGCCTGCCGACGCCCAAAGGCTGGGCCAGGGACTGTCACGGCACATGTGTCACACGGAGACTGGAGCTGAGCTCTGGGTCTCCCGCGTGGCCTCCCCCGTGAGGGGGAATCAGAGTCTGAACGAGCTCGGCCCTCCCTCGGTGGTTTCTGGTCACTCTTCTGGGGAGACTGGAGGTCTCCCAGCCGACAGGTCCCCAGGGAACTGCTGGGGGAGGGAGGATTGCCAAGGCCCAGGCCTCCTCCTTCCCACCAGCCAGGGGCCGGGAAGTGCAATGGGCGGGCTACAGGCCTCTAAGGACCTTTCCCTCCTGCCAGGGTGTGCAGGGCAGTCACCCCGAGGGGTGGGGAGGCTCCCACGCTCCGCCCCAGCCTGGGCCACGGCCCTTCCAGCGCGTGGCCTCCAGACCATGGCCGCATGCTTATTTCTTCCCTTTTCCCAATGTCTTTGAATTGGGACAGTTTTCACTTGGGGACGTGGGCATCCTCCCCCAGCAAACCCGAAAGTCCGCCGTCCCCGTGCCCCCCATGCCGACCACCCCCCAACGCCCCTCCCCAGAGGGCAAAGGCCGCCCGCAGCCAAATGCCAAACCCGCGTTTTATAAATAAACCCGCGGCCCAACTGCGGCTGTAAAACGCTGAAAAGCTCTCTGATTGAGACATTTGGACTAATTACCAGGGAGCAAGGGCTCCCCTAATGCTGTTTATTACAGCCCCTCGTTACCCAGGCTCCCCGGGGTTGCTTTCTGAAATAAAGATTTAATTTGAGGGTAAATCAGAACAACAAAAAAATGTAGCTCATTGTAAACAATAGTGTCCCGGCCCAGCTGAGCCCATCGCTGTGAGCACAGAAGCCCTCCTCATCCTCGCGGTACTGTAAACAAGCCCCACGCTATTTATTGTGACTACACGTGTGTGGCCAGGCCCGAGCGCGATGGGGAGCGTTTTCGTGACTGGGAGACGTAAACACCAAGTGCTGCTTCCATCATCCTCCCGGTTTGGAAGTTATAAAATCTAAATATTAATTTTAATAGAAAGGTTAGGAAATTGGAAACTGCAGTCCCCATTGAAGTCATCGGCATACCACGCGGCTCACGGCGGGCGCCCCGGCCTTCCGAGGGGATTAAGGAGGCAGGTGGGGTCCAGACGTGGTCCGTGAAATATGACATGTCATAAACACACGCCCAGGTCCCATGGCTCTGTACCAACCCCAACTCCGGCCCGGCGAATGTTTGTGTGTGTGTGTGTGTGTGTGTGTGTGTGTGTGTGTTTAACTCAAGGCAAGATAGCCTGACTGGTGTGCCTCAGTGGTTGAGCATCGACCTACAAACCAGGAAGTCACGGTTCGATCCCCAGTCAGGAGCACATGTCTGGGCTGAGGGCTTGATCCCCAGTAGGGTATGTGCAGAAGGCAGCCAATCAGTGACTCTCTCATCTTGATGTCTCTCTCTCTCTCTCTTTCTCCCTTCCTCTCTGAAATCAATAAAAATAGATTTAAGACAAGAGCTATCTAGAGGGTCTCAGGGTAGATTCCCTGAAAGGAGAACCTGAGGTGCAGACTTGGTGCGTAAGTTGCATTGTCCCCTCCCTAACCCCCACCCCACTTCAAGGCCGGGGAGCAGGCCTTCTGAACCCCACATGGGTCAATCACAGGCTATGGGCTGCTCCTTAAAGTGAGGGCCTCGCTTAATGGACGAGGCAGCTCAGCAGCTGAGGAGGGGGCACTGGCCCGGCAAGGGGGGGGTCTCTGCTGGGGAGGGGGTGGGAGACACACCACTAACATCCTATATAATAAAAGGCTAATATGCAAATTGACCTAACAGCGGAACAACCGGTTGCTATGATATGCACTGACCACCAGGGGGCAGACACTCAATGCAGGAGCTCCCACAGGGCGAGCACTGCTCAGCCAGAAGCCTGGCTCACGGCTGGCGAGCACAGCGGTGGTGGTGGGAACCTCTCCTGCCTCTGCTGCAGTGCTAAGGACGTCCGACTAAAGCCGTCAGTCAGACATCCCCCAAGGGCTCCCGGACTGCGAGAGGGCACAGGCCAGGCTGAGGGACCTCCCCCACCCCCGAGTGCACAAAGTTCATGCACCGGGCCTCTAGTCTGTGATAAAGTGCAAAGCCAACAGCGTGGACGTGAATGTAAGATTTCCATTTTCCATGGAACAGTGAGGAAACGGTCTGAGGATGGGAAATGATTTGACGTGTGGTGTGGAATCAGGCAGATGCCGGCTGAGAGGAAGGGCACATGGACACTCTTCAGAAGCCTTTTGTGGGAGTCAACACATGCCCTAAGGTAGAGCACCCCCCACCCCCGATATAATACATTTTGGATGTGACCTATTCCGTGATTGGATTGCCTTCCCCTCTATCCGGCTTTATTGCTGCCATCCATCTACATTCTACAACCAGCACTAACAGGGCCCTGCTAGCGTGCTGAGGCTTCAAATAAAAAGCTACATGTGCAGTTTGCTCTCCCCTTGCCTGCATCTCATGGGCCTCGGGAGCGGTTTTCCTCTAAAACTCTTCTCGGGGATCAACGGAACGAGAGTCCGCGGGGAGACGGAGACTCAGACAAGTGTGGGGTCCGATCACGCCTCCTCTCTGCGGGCTGCGAGAGGAAGTGAGTCACTTGGTCAGCGTAAGCAAGGACAACTCGGCTGAATATGACTAAGATGTTAAAAATAAGGCCTGTTTACAAGGGAATGAACTTCCCGGTGGCACGGCTCCTCTCCGGGGAGAGGCCAGGGGAGCCGGCGGAGGTCGCAGGCCTCCCATACGCTGCCCTCTATTCCCCCCGGTCCTGGGAGGTCACAGGGTGTCGGTCCCCACGGCCCCTGGTCTGACACTGGAGCCGACGTGTGCCCTCTGGAACGGCCCATCTGTGGGGCCTCGGCTTTGTTTTTCTGCAGGTCCCTGAGATACAGCATCGGAACTAGCCTTTCTCGACTTCATTTAGAGTCATTACCGTTTCGTTCTCCTGTCCTTGCCCTTCCCACCAGTTTCCGACTTCCTTCCAGGAACACCTTACTCATCAGATCCTGACCATTGATTCATGCAAATCTGTAGAAGTATTTTGAAGTTGGGTGTCCATGTCCTAGGATGGCTGAACGTTTCCCTATCCGGACAGCGCAGACACATCCAGGGCCTTTAGTCTTGGATCAGTCCCCTGTGGATCAGACGAGTGAGGGCCTGGGAAGAGTCACTTTTGGTAACAGACATCTGTCCAGCTGGCACCTAGAGAACTTGATTAACACGGGGAACTACCCCAGGGCATACATTCCCAGGCCCTTCTTTGTATACCCCTGCGACACAGGTGGGTGAGATTAAATGACGCTTCCAAGACCACCTTGCAGCCCGAGCCCGCAGTGTGAGTGGAGTTCTTTATTTTTTAATCTTATTTTATTTTATTTTATTTACTAGAGGCCTGGTGCATGACATTCGTGCAGTTGGGGGGGTGGGCATCCCTCAGCCCGGCCTGTGCCGTCATGCAGTCTAGGACCCCTCGGTGGATGTCTGCCAGCAGTGGAGGTGGGAGAGGCTCTTTGAGCCCAGCTTCTGGCTGAAAGGCGCTCCCCCTGTGGGAAGGCACTGACCACCAGGGGGCAGCTCCTGCATCGAGCGGTGCCCCCTGGTGGTCAGTGCACATCATAGCGCCTGCTCATTCTGTCCTTCAGTTGATTTGCATATTAGGGTTTTATCATATAGGATTCCTTATTGATTAACGTATTACCTATGTCTCCTTTTCTTTAAAGGAGAGGCACGCTGTGAGATTTGGAAGGTGGGGAGTGGGCAGGGCAGAGACACCTGTTCTTGGCAAGGCCCAGATGCTCTGAGTGCTATATCCCCGCCCCATCTCCCCACAGGGCCTGTGGCTGTCCTTGTGGGATGCTGCATTCTGCGGTGATTTTTACACCTACCTCTGAGGGGCCTCTGGAAGACGACTGGGCAGGGAATTAGAGGAGGCACAGCATCTCCCATGAAGACGGGAACGCACAAGGTTCTCAGCCGGGGCCCTGCCTGCGAGGTCAGAGGCCACATTGCATAAAGGACTGGGTCGGACACTCGGCACCTAGGAAATGCTTCATGACAGCTGCGTGCATGAGTGAAAACGGCATGTTCCCGGTATGTGGATGCGTGGGTGCGGATGGTATTTAGGGACGAAGGCTCCTTCCAAAGGCCCCCTACTGGTCTGAATGCGAATCTCAGGTGGACACCAGCTCTTTGGTCCCAACCGTAAAGGCATCCTGGGGAACGGGCCAGCGGTCACTGGGAAAGCCCGGTTGTGCTGCTTTTCCACAGGGCGCCGAGGCCTCCTAGCCACCCTTGCTGCCTCCTGCGCTGGAAATACTAGTATTTTATTGGTGCCGCCACTTTGCAGCCCTTTGTGTGAAGTTCTTAACTGTCATAATCGCATCCCACCGTCTGCCCATGTGGAATAACAAACAATTACTCGCGAGGGACGGATTCACTCCGGGAAAACACAGAAGGCCTCGGGACCCGCGGTGTCCTGCCCCACCCAAGGTGCCGGGAGAAATGAGCGTCAGTAATCACTGTCAACAGCCTCGTGTAGCGAGGAATTGAACCATTTATCTGTTCAGCATGTGCAAATGATCATCATGGTCTCCGCCACGGGAAGGCCTGGCGGCAATTTATGTTATAAAAATAATCCGATAGGAGGGTTTCACAGAATTCACTTCCTGGGGCTCCGCTTCGGGCATGCCAGGCTCGGGCACCCGCAAAGATCGCCTGGCCCTACAAATCCAGGTATAACGTCCGGCTGTTTACAGTTAACGTCCTTCTTGGCGTGTTTACTCTCACCTCCTCTCGTCGAGCTAAGAGCGAAAAGAGCTTGCGTATTACATTTACGGGGTGGCCTCTCCCTCTCTGCTTCAAGGATACGTCCCTTTATGACCAACCGATAGTGCCGGCGAGCAAAGGCGTTCTAAGCGCTGGCGGACGGTAAATGCTCCGACATCCTCTGAAAATACGATGGGCGCCGAGTTGCTCCCTATCCATCATGTCTTCTCTGGGAGAGTTTCTGCTTTTCGTATTTTGTTTTCTTCCTAAACTAGACCGATTTTAACTTGAAACGCTCAACGGCCCTTGGAGGGTGCCAGTTTTCTTAGTCAGCTTGACCTTGGGGGTGTGTAGGCCGCCTCCCCACTCTGGAGACCCCAAAGAAAGGGCTCTGGGGAGGAGACAGGTGTATGTGTGAAAGTGCTGAAGTCTGCGCAGTGAGCTGCTTTTGTCCTTTCTGGTGAGCCTCAAGGCTGAGCGCCCTGAGGACGCGGTGCCTGCTGTGCAGAGGACAGAAACGTGCTGTGCGCTGCTTCCTGGGAGGTTTTATAATCGCTATCTAGGCAGGTTTCTGAAAGAAGCTCCACCATGTCAGCTGGGCTGTAAATAACTGTGCATCTACTCCCAGGACCGTATGCTGTGACAGACTGCAACGACTCAATCCTGAGGGCTGAATCAGCCTTAGAACGCGACTGGGCGTTTGGATCATGGGAAGCCTCCAATTTTGTTCTTTACCCAAAGTGTTGTGATGTTTCTAGTTCCTTTATCTTCCCATATCAACTTCTGAATCAGCTCGCCTATGCTGACAGGGAGTCTGGCTGGGATTGTGACTGGGGCTGCACTGCGTCTATAAATCGATGTGGGGAGAAGTGGTGAGTTAACAATATCGACTCTGCTGCTCCCGGGAACAGTGCGTCTCTGCTCACTTCGCCCTCCTCTGAGCTCCTTCGTCAGCGTTAGAAAGCTTTGGTGTCCGGATCCTGCACACGTTCTGTGAGCCTGAGACCCACGGTTCCATTTTTGGGAGCTACTGTGAATGGTACTAATCTTAAAATATTTTATTTGCAATTGTCGGCTCTTTGCTAGAATAGAGGGGTATGATTGATTTCTGTATGTTGATCTTCTGCAGCTTTGCAAAACTCACTTTTTAGTTCTAGAAAAGGGGCTTTTTTGTGTGTATTCCCTGCGATTTTTTTTTAATGTAGAAAATCATACTGTGACTGGGAAAAGCTTTATATTTCTTTCCAATCTGGATGCCTTTTATTTCCTTTTCTAGACTTAATGAATTTGCTAGCTTCCAGTACAACGTTGAATAGAAGTGCAAGAGCAGACACCCTTTCCTGACCCCTGACCCCTGATTAAGAAAACATCCAATAGCATGCTGGCTGTAAGGGTCTTCGTAGCAATTCTTTATTAAACTCCCTTTTATCTCTAGTTTCTGAAACATTTATCATGAGGAATGTTGAACTTTGTCTAGATATTTATACTAGAACAATCAAAACTTACTTTCACACAAAAAAATTGTGCACACATATCTACAGCAGCATTATTCACCATTGCCAAAAACTTGCAAAAGCCCAAATATCCTCCCCGAGCTGAATGGATAAACAAACGGTGGTATGTCCATACAATGGCATACTACCTATATATATAAAAGCCTAACATGCAAATTGTCCCCTGGGAGTTCAATCACTCGCTATGACATGCGCTGACCACCAGAGGTGACATGGAATGAAGGAAGGCCCTGGCTGGCAGCCGGCAGCCAGAAGGCCCCGATTCACCCTGATTGCCAGCCAGGTCTAGGGATCCTACCTGTGCACAAATTTCGTGCACCAGTCCTCTAGTTCAGAAATAAAAGGGAGCCCATTGTTGACACATACAACATGGATGAATCTCATATGCATTTTGTTAAGTGAAAGAACTGTAACAAAGGTTCTATAATTGTATAACTTCATTTACACAGCATTCAGAAAAAGGCAAAACTACAGGAATACGGGACCTAATGGTTGCCAGGGGTTAGACTAGGGGCAGAGCTTGATGAGTAGGGTAAAGCCGGAAGGACTTCCTTCAGGTGATGGGCTTTTTCTGTATCAGGCACAGTAGGGACAAGAACTTACGCATTTGTCAAAACTCATACAAAAGGAGTGAACCGTACTGTATGTAAATTTAACATACTAACAATTTTTTAAATAAAGGAGAAAAAGCCTGTGGGGGTGGTCTAGAAGGGGTCAATGGGGGAGAAGAAGGGGGCATCTGTAATACTTTCAAAAATAAAGACTTTAAAAAGAAAAAAACAACAACAACCATGACTCAAATTAAACAAAACAGATACTCTGGAGGGAGGCCTCATGAAACCCACCTGCAGACCGAGTCCTACCTATAACCTCCCGTGCTCAGCTCCTGATTGGGGCAGGTCTGCTCTGCACAGACTGCCCTTACGACTTCCCTTGGCCTCATCTCTTCAAAGGGCCCAGAGAGGGACAGACGGCTGTCAAAGCCGCACAGCCAGTTCCCATAGTCAAGTAGCCTTAGTCCTGCTCCCGGAGGAGGTGTCCTCTGATGCAGGTTGCACGCCGAGAGGTCACCCGAATGACACCCTGACATATCACCTGACTCTCAAACACCGATTTTTGAGAAAGAATAGCAGCAGCAAGAAGAAATGAACCTCCTGAGCAGAAGGGCAAACTCCTCCGGTTCAGCGTGTACAAGAAGCGTCTGAAAAATTATGACCCCGACAAACAATTCTAGTGAGAGTGTGGGGACAGCAGACGCAGAACAATGTGACTGTTGAAATAATTCTGCGGAAAAAAGGAAACCCGCCGAGTGCCAGGGCGGGCTGTGGGTGCGGGGACCCCGGCGGACACCCCCCCACCCTCCCCCGTGCGGGGCTGCTATTGATTCTGAAACAATCGCACATGATAGATGAGGAGGCGCCGAGGAGAGGGTTCAGTCACGAGAGCCCTCCGATCAATCAGCTTGTCAACAGGCCGACGAAATTCAATTCTTATTCCTAGTAAACTCTGATTTGGTGGCAGACCATCGCTTCTGTGGAAATTGCTTCTCAGAGGCCGAGGGGCAAGCACGAGAACATGGGAGGAGATAATCTTCTCAGAGCCTGGGAAAGGGGCGATCTGGGGCTTACGATGGGTGGGGGGGGGGTGCGCAGAATGCGATTACGGGCTGTGGCCACCACGGCCCGTCGTCTTTGCCCGAAAGGACTCGTTAGAGCCAGCTCCCTGTGCCCTGCCCACGATGTATTTTCTTCTCTATCGTCTGACCCAATAGAAGAAAACCCACTTAGAATGGCCCCCCTTTAGCTATTTAGGCTAAACTATCCCAGGAGTGAGTTGGGCCGCACAGAGAGACGTGCAACACTACCAGTAGCCCTGGCCCTCAGACCTCAGTGTCTCTACTCTGGCCTCCTCTGGCCTCCTCTGACCGAAACACCCAGGGGTGGGCCTGCAGAGCCGTCTTTCCCCTGGCCCGGGTCCCCAGGACCCTCAGAACCCCTGCTCCGTCAGCCCTGCGCCTGCTTCCCGGGCTCTGAATTTTCCTCCAGGTCCGCTTCGCCTGGATCCCAAGACCAGGAGCTTCTGTCCTGTGGCCCTGGGTGTGCCACCTGCTGGCGGGTGCGGTCACCAACACGAAGTTCTCCGAACCCTGCAGCTCACAAGCTCTTACAGCGGTTTCATCACGTAGGCCCGGTCCCTCATCATCTCCTTCCCAGTCCCTCTCCCCCCCCCCCCCCCAGAGGACAGCAGGGCGGGCTGACAGCGCCCAGCCTCTCACCATGCCTCGGTCTTTCTGGTGGCCGGCCTCCGTCCCAAAGCCATCCGGGAGTCCACCAAGAGCTCTCGCATCACAACAAAAGACACTCAATCCTTTCACCCAGGAGATTGCAAGGGATCTAGGAGCTCGGTGCCAGGAACTGAGGTCAAACACCAAATATTAGGACAAAAAGATGCTCCTAACACCTTTATTGCTGAAGAAGTGTTGCAGGTTTGAGGAGCTCTGGCCCGGAGCTGGGGACACACACACACACACACACACACATCTTATTATAACACAATAGATACAGGGGTAAATGGTCTTTGAAAACCCATCTACTGTGCAGATTACATTTCCTTCAGGAAAGAGATGACCGCACGGTTGCCTGAAGTATGCCACTAGGAGTGCTCCAGATCAGAGCAGCAGGCAGTACATGTCACCAGCAAAATTCTCCATGCGGAGCTCATGAGAGATGGCTCCAGTACAGGTGTCTACTTGGGGTGTATAAAAGGCCTTGTAGAATGACATGGCACGGATAAAACACCGCCAGACACGTCCGCAGCCACCTGCAGGTAGACAAGAGGCTCCTACCTGCGGAGGCGCCTGCAAGCCACGGTGCTGTGTCTCACGCAACGTTCAGTCCCTCCGCGCACACCTCCTGCGGCCCTCCCCGTCCCTGCTCTTCCTCAAACAAAAATGGGGGCGCGTGAAGCATGAATGGCACCAAGATAAGAAACACAGGAAACCCTGAACAGCCGAAGGGCTAGGGGCAGGCGTGCGTCCTGAGACGCTGGCTCTGTGGGAAATGGGAGAAGTATTTCATTTCAGGGCTGTGTTTTAACATGAAAAATGACCCGTACTCTTTATCCATTAAACTATTAGTGCATCCCAGCATCGTGGGTCTTAACAACATTTCCTTAAATAACTGTGAGCGCCTATGGGCTTTATTTCTTCCAGAAGGAAACAAAAAATGAAAAGAGGAAAATATAACATATTGGACTAAGAGATCAAGCTAATTAAAATTGTAAATGCCAATAATGATATCTGACATTTCTTTCCAACAATAACCAATTATTGTAAGCACTCCCCCAATAGCTATTAAATCTCTCTCTACAAACCTCATTTGTTCACATTTGGAATAACGCACACACATCATTTGTCCTAGCCTCTTCCATTAGTCGATGTATAAATATATATACAGGGAGAGAGGTATGGCTTATGTTTGGGCTAATTAGAGTATCGCATTCCACGTTGAAAGCAAGATTCAGTTACATCGAGGAAAACAGGAGTATGCGATGTTAGAAGCCAGAAGAACGCGCCACATCTGGTATATTTTAGTTGTGGGACATGTAATATCCCCATCCCTCCCCGGTGCTGTCTCGTGGACACCGGCAGGAAGAACTTTCGGAAGTGTTTCCTTTCTGCTGGAACCCGAGGCTGGCACCCAGAGCTCGGTGGACGGGATTTGCAAATGGATGTGAAAAACCAATAGCTATTGGAGCAAGGAGATTGGAAATCAGAGTCTAGGGAAGAAA
Source organism: Myotis nattereri (assembly GCF_964212035.1). NCBI lineage: Eukaryota > Metazoa > Chordata > Mammalia > Chiroptera > Vespertilionidae > Myotis > Myotis nattereri. Next base: position 3,706,583 of record NC_138090.1, read on the forward strand.
CATCTGGGGATACAATACGTGGGGCCGGGAGGGAGTTTACTGCCGGGAGCCGGGAAGAGCAGCCAGCAGGAGTGCAGGACGGGGGAGAGGAGCCGGCCCGAAGCTGTGGCCAGGACACAGGCTGCCTGGGGTCCGCATCAGGAGGGGGAGCAGGCTTCCGTCCGCAGCTCTGCTGCGTGGGGCGACCAGTCACCTCGCAGAGGCAGTCTCCCCGGGCCTGAAGGAGGCGTCTCATTGCCGACTGGAGGTGTGAAATCCCCGCGTAGGTTAGGGGATGTCCAGCGACTCAGCGGAAATATCCCACTATTCGTCCCCAGCTGGTACTTGTGGAAGGAGAGGGGCTAGGGAGCAGCGTGCGAGTCCACATTTCATTCATAGAGAGAACCCTGTGTGGGAGCCCCCGGGATTAGCTCCAGCTTAGAGGAGGAGATCAAGGCTTGGAAAAGTCCACACAGTCCGCCCAAGAGAATATAGTGGGTGGGTGGCAGGTCCCTGCCGACCGCGCCTCACTTGCTGCCCTCCTCCCACTGGGTGACGACACTGCAGTCACACGCTTCTTTCTGTGCTGCACACGTGCCCTGGCCCTTCCTCCCACAGTCTTTTCCCTCGAGGTCCCCGCAGCCTGAGAGGGGCATCCTTTCCATGGGTCCGGCTCCACGTCGGAGTCCTTCCCTGTCCGGCCTCGCTGAAGCGATGTCCCGCCCTCTGCCCACAGTCGGCCACGCTGCGCCACCTCCGGTCCACTCCCTTCCCAGCGCTCCTCCCCGGGGTCCTCCTCGTGTTGGGGCTCATTGGTGAACTGCTGCTCAACTTGACTGGAAGGACAGCTCCTCGAGTGCACATCAACGGCCCCAAGACAATTTTAACAAAGTGCCTAGGACAGGGGTGGGCAACCCCTGGCACGCGTGCCAAATATGGCACGCCAGTAACTTTTGCCGGCACGCGAAACCCTCTCTTATAAGCTTCCATTTACAATTTTTTTCTTAATATCGACTTTTTTTATTTTTCAGATAAATTCAGTGCAGGTGCATCTTAGATAAATAAATAATTTTACATAACAAGTTATCTTAAAGACCATAGACATGGATTGACGAGAGAGGGGAAGAGCAATTTCCACGCCTCTGCCTTAACTCTCCCTGCCTTCCTAGATCCGACCAGTGTTTTGGTTTCATCCACATACGCTTGTGAATCTTTGTTCTCAGTGATGAATTTTGTTAAGTCTTGTCATAGGAGTAGCCTGACGGATGAAAGTAGTAGCTCGTGCATATCTCTGAAGGTCACGAAATATAAACCTGATGTCAAATCTCTGTCATCAGTGATGCAGCAGCAAAAGTCCCACTGATAATATCAAACGGAGTCATAAAGTTTTCTGTCGGACTATCAGTGTACATGTATACATTAAAAAATAAATGTATTTTTCATCATCATATACTGTGTTTTTGTCGCTCAAATGAATTTTATTATTTCTTCAAGGTTCTTCACATACGTGCACCTTAAGAGATATCAAGTAGGCGTAACATGTTCTCAAAAAATTAGGGTTGGCACGCAGAAGAATTTTGAGTCAGAGATTTTGCTGGTTTTGGCGTGCATTCACAAAAAAGTTGCCCACCCCTGGCCTAGGACATAGCAGGCACTCACATTATCTATCTAATAATAGGATAATATGCAAATTGGTTGGGACATCATCACATAAGGACCGATCAGCAGGAAGCTGTCTGTGCATGTGCTGCAGGGCATTGCTCTGGAGACAGGGCGGAAGCGGGGAGGCACCCGGAGGAGGTGGGACCATCCTGTGCCGGGAAGAGCGGGGGTGAGAGCCTGTAGTGCCCCCGCACTAGTCCTTCGCCACCCACTGCTCACACTCAGAGCGCCCCGCCGCCCCCCTGCCAGGGGAAGGAGCGCAGTGCAGCAGGCGGGAGGCTTCCACACTCTCCTCCAGCGCCATGACAGGGCAGAGCCGCCATGTTGCTCCAGAGATGGGGCGGAAGCAGGGAGGTGCCCAGAGGGGGTGGGACCAGCCTGAGGCGCCTTGTGGGACTGAGGGCGGGGCTTGAAGTGGCCTCTGGCCAGAGGGGTCGGGGCCAGGCCAGGCGTGCTAGAGCTCTGGGTGGAGAGGTTTGGGGGTCAAGGCAGGGCTGCAGACGGGTGGGAGGGGCCACGCGATTTCGTGCACTGGGCTCCTAGTTTATTAAATAACAGGGTGAATGAATGAATGGGAGAGGTTGTCTCCAGCTCCACTATCTCCATCTGATAACCGAGCTTGATCTGCTCAACCAGGCTCCTTGGAGGGAAGTTTAGCGGCGATGGAATCAGTGATGTGCTTGGAACCATCGCCGTGACAGTGTTCCGGAAGGCGCATGGGGACTGCTAGCACTTTTTTCCTGGTCGAGTATTCTGTGCTCACCAAGTGAGCAAGAATCCTCTCTGAAATTGGGATTTAGGGGGAACATGCCACTAAAAATACAATCCTCCAGGAAAAGAATAAAAAGGGAAATAAGAAAAAGAGGAGTTAGACCAACAGAAAGCCTCATTTTATCTCCATGGAGTTCAGCCAAATAATGGCTAATAATACTCGGTTCCATTCGTGGGGTAATTGTTAGATACCAGACACAGTGCGAAGCCCTCTGTGTGTGCGTGGCCTCAAGTACATGAATGTCCCAACACACCGGACCTGTCACCATGGGAACTGAAGCTCAAAGACATTGAGCAACTGGCCCAGGGTCTCCCAGTTCTGAGGAGCTTGCCGAGCCTCCAATGCGGGTGAGCTGTCTCCAGTGACTACGAAAATCTAGCAGCGGTCCTCAACCTGCGGGTCGTGAACAATGAAAATACATCCTGCATATCAGATATTTACATTACGATTCATAACAGTAGCAGTTATGAAGTAGCAATGAAAATAATTTTATGATTGGGGGTCACCACAACATGAGGAACTGTATTAAAGGGTCACGGCATGAGGAAGGTTGAGAGCCACTGGAAAGTATCAAGATCCCGCAAAGACATTCTGGTGAGGAGGAGGAGGAAAAAGAGGAGTAGCAGGAGTAGATACTCCAAGAAGAAGATTACTATGGACAACTTCCCAGGCTAACTCCGATCCTATTGGCATAAGGACTACTGCATTCTAGACCATTCTTCCTAGCTTTATCCCCAACCCACAGTGGAGAGGGTGTCTGCATAGTCAAGAGGGAGAGGGAGAGGGAGAGGGAGAGGGAGAGGGAGAGAGAGAACAGAAGCAACTGTTAAATATATCTCGTTAGCTCATCCTTAACTTTGCCCTTCCCAAACAGAGGATCCCAACGAAGCTTTGTATAAACATCTGTCCATCGACCGGTAATTTTGCTGTAGGCCATTAAAAAGAATTCTTCCATGATTCCTAAAAACTGAAGGGGCAGCCCCCCAATTTAGCGGATTTCCAGATCTCGAGTCTATCTGGACAGGGACCCAACCAAATCTGTATTATGTTTTCATGGCTTAGTTGGCCACACGTGCCTGTGGGAATGGTTTTCCCAGAAGCCCACGATGCATGGTGCTATGGCCGATCCTTGTGGAATCCCTGTGCCTTCTAGCTGTTCCCCGAAAAAAAAAATGCATATTCATCTCATTCATCCTCCACTTCATACCCCTGTGGCCCTACCAGGTGCAGGCACATAACTCATAAGAAATATTCACATGAGCTGTTTATCACAGAACTTGCAAAACAGAAAAGCAATAAAATTGTAGGCATGCTCACTCAATTACCATTGAAAGAGATATCACAAAAATTATTCAGTGTCAGAAATCTAATTTTGTATGATATTTCTATATATTTCCACCGCTAATTTTTCTTCCCTCCAGTATTAGTGAATTAATATGCTTTAAATGCCCCTCTAGCTACCCTGAGGAAAAAAAAATACTACTTATTTAGTGGAGCGCCCCAAATCCATTAGACAAATTTCCTTTACAGCAAAGCATTGATGAATGAAACGTCTCATGCTAATGTAAGAATAATCAATTTAGAATGCTTATGACAATTAACAAAGCCGAAGACATGCCTGAAGGCTCCATGCTTTGTCAGCCCTGATTTGGATTAAACTTGCACTAATGGGATCATTTTTCTTCCAAAAGGTATTCTTTTTAGGCAGACCTATCAATTAATATGAATTATGCATGTATAAAAGTACTAATGTCATTAATTAGACAAATTAATTTTTATGATGCAGTGGATAGACTAACACTAGATTATATGTGATAACTTCCCCACGGCGCCCGCCGATTTGAAATAAATGAATAGTTTATATTTGCGTGCCTTCCGCGGGCTCCATAGGGATTCATCAGGCCGGTCTGTGGGCGGGAGATGGTGGAGATGCCGCCTGTTCTTGATGGTCTTCCCAACCGGAGGGTCACTTCTGAGACAGCAGAGCCCAGATTTCCACAGGGAGAAACTTTGGAATATCGCTACGCAGGAACACGGGGGAATTTTAGTACACCGCAACCATTTTCCCCCCCAAGCATTTATTGATCATCTTCCTGTATTGACATACTGCTCCAAGTGGGCTAAGAAACAAATAAAACTCAGAAATGAAGAGTCAGGAAGAGGGCATGTCCCATGGCTGCACTCATTGGTGGACGTAGCTCCTTCGTGTCGGTCCAATGTGACAGGTCCCGCATTTACCTTCTGACCTGGGGTCTCAGTTAGAACTCCTAAATCTGACAGTAGCTACGTTCATTCTCAAGTCCACGGGAACGTTCATGTCCTCAAGCCTAGCATGTTCTCTAAAGCGTGGGGCCCTTGGAGGACATCCCATTAAGAGGCCTGGGAGTCACCCAGTCTCTCCCCGAGAGCACGCTGGGGGTCTGTAGCGTGTTCTTGGTGGAAGGAAGAGCACAGCACACGGTGTCTGTCGAGGGAAGGGACAGGTAACCTTAACTCAACAGTGAGATCCCTCCCGTTGGCAGACAGCATTGCAGAGCGTTGGGGAAGCCGCGTTTGGCTCCGTTACCGCCGTCTTGTCCTCTGGGGCGTGCCTGACAGAGAGACACTCACTATGGGAATCCAGGGCTCTCCATGCTGTGCAAGCTGGTAGCACCTAGGGCGCAACACCGACGGTTCTTGGACTGCAAGCACCAGAAACGAACTCCTACGCACACAACGCAACAAGGGCAAGGGCTGGTAGACCACGAGGTCGTTCCCACAAACCATGGAGAAGATGGAGTACGGGGGGACCCCTACAGTGATCCCAGCAGGGACCCCAGGAGCAGCATTTCATGAACTGCCTCTTCCAGGCACCCCCTCGGACGGGACGCCTTGTTTTAGTGATGAGTTCATGCCATGTCAGCCATGGCTGATCCGCCCCCTACTCCCCTCCTGCAGATGTACAAGCGATGCCTTCAGCGTCGCCCTCCAGCCATGGCGGCTGTGCATTTCACAAAGTGACCAGACCTGTGTGATGGCTACTCCGATGGACACATTAAACATGACCAGAACCCGACTTCCCCGTGATATCCCCCCAAGTCAAAACCCACCGCTCCCCAAAGGCAACCAGGTGCTTCCACTGGGCAAGGGGCGGGGCCTTGGGGGGGGGGGGGCGCAGGTTACTCTGGGGAGTGAGGAGGACAGGAAGCCAGGAGGCCCTCTCCGCGCAGGAGGTGACCCACGCCTGCTGCCTGGCCGCGGCCTTGGCCTCCGGAGCAGCCAGCCAGGCCCGATCCCCGAGAGCAGCCATCAGTGTCCTGGGCGGAGGGAGCGAGCAAACCGCTGCCGCCCGGCTGCCGGGTGCGGGCCCCGGCCCCATAAACAAGCTCCTGGGTCTGTAATTATAACTAATATATGGGAGGACCAGACAGGGAGGAACAGATGTTGGGACCAAATGAAGAGACACAAACCACACCAGCGCGGCATAAAAACCTGCGCTGCTGCAGCGCAGCTGGCCGCCCTGCCTTCCTTTTCATAATTTTATTTTTTAATTTACAAGGTGTGGCATCTGGCCTTCTATCGTCAAACCCCCTTTTCACTTGCAGCGAGTTTTCTCCCGGTGCAAAGGGGCTCTGGCCTGCGGGTGAGAGACCTCGGTAAAAACCCTCTCTCAGGAAGGGCGCCCGGGCCTTCGGCGAAGGGGCGCCCCGAGTGGCCATCCGAGCTCCTGGCCCGAAGCTCATCTGTCTGCATTTCCAATCCGGGCTTCAGGTCTCCTGGAGCTGCCGACCAGCCCAGCCCAGGCCTGTGTGGCCCCGGTCAGGACGGTGCTAGCCAAGCAGGTTAATGGACTCCCCCGCCGAGGCCCACCGCTGCGGTGCTATATAGCACGGAGCAGGAAGCCACACGGTGTGGGGAAATGTATGCCATTAACAAGCGCGAGGGCTGACCTCAATACACCCTCACCTCCTTCTAAGTGAGCCCCTCGGAGCTGTCCTTCCTCCAGCAGTGGCTTTCCGACCGCCCCACCCCCCACCCCCCGTGACACCAGGGGCTGTGGAGCCCAACGTGGTAGAACCACAGGGCTTCCCGTCCACACGGGGCTTTGTGGTGGCGGTCGCCAAGGTCACGGGCTTCCTGTCCTCCGTCCTCCTGCGCTAATTTTGCTTTTACGTTACCTAGTTTCTAAGATGTTTCCAGTTGGGAAAGAAACCCACAAAACTTTCTCTATCCTCAGCCAAATGCCATGCTTTTTTTAAAAAATATATTTTTATTGATTTCAAAGAGGAAGGGAGAGGGAGAAGGAGACAGAAACATCCATGATGAGAGAGCATCATGGATCGGCTGCCTCCTGCACGCCCCACACTGGGGATCAAGCCCGCAAGCCTGGGCCTGTGCCCTGACCAGGAATTGAACCGTGACCTCCTGGTTCACAGGTGGATGCTCGACCACTGAGCCACGCCAGCCGGGCTCCTGGATGTGCTGCCAATAAGCTTGAGTGGCAGTGAAGAAGCTGGTTCAAGCATTAGGCTCTGCATCGAAGTAGCTTTGGTTCAAATTCCCTACCAAGCCGTGCTGACGGGGAAAATCTCACCTCTCTGAGCCCGTGTTCTCATCACCGCCAGGGAATCCTCCCACCAATAATCATCTCATTGAAACGATGCATGGGAGGCCCTTGGCAGAGGGCCTGGCACAGGGGGAGTTTTTCCAACGTATCTATGATTCTTAATCCTGGTTTCCTCCTGTGCCCCGCGATGACAGAGCTCAGCTGCACGCTTGCTTATAGACCGTATTTATCAAGGTCACTGCTTTATGAATAAAATTTTTCTCTTATCAAGTCCCCACTGCTGCTTCCTAACTCAAAGTGTCACCGTGTCAGAGAAGCTTCCGTGGTCCCCACCCCCAAGCCCACGGCGTCCTCTGGCTCACCCCGACACAGCAGGCACGCCATGCGCACGTGCTCCTGGACCCCAACCCTCCGCCAGGGGAGCCTGGCCTGGTCTCGCCATCACCAGCGCCTGTACTCCTCCCCTCCCGACACTGAGCTCACGCTCCCATCCACCCCTTGCTCTTGAACATTTCGCTTCCTGAGCAGTTTCCGGGCAAAGGCAAGGTCTAGACACGCGGTCGTGTGGGCGTGGATGGGCGCAGGGAGCTCGCACTGAAGTGGAACGCCACCTGCTACTCCTGACTCTCACAGTTTGGGCCGAGTTTTAGCTTCTCTGCCCCACCTGCCCCACCTGTCCTCAGAGCTGGGCCTCCTCTATGGCCTCCAAAAGCCATCAGATCTGCCCGGCCGGCATGACTCAGATCATTGACCTATGAACCAGGAGGCCCCAGCTCGATTCCCAGTCAGGGCACATGCCAGGGTTGCGGGCTCCATCCCCAGTGGGGAGGGGTTGCAGGAGGCAGCCAATCAATGATTCTCTCTCATCATGGATGTTTCTATCTCTCTCTCCCTCTCCCTCCCTCTCTGAAATCAATAAAAATAAATATATATGATTATTTATATATATAAATATGTATTTTTATATATAGGAGGTGGGCTGGAGCAGGCTGCCTCCCCAGGTCCGTACCCCACCCCACCAGGGTGTGTTATCCGGGGGCCTCCACGGTTGCCATGACATGAAGGGACTGGCCCTCTGGACTAGAAATATTACTTCTCCATGAAAAAAACTATTTTTCCAATCAATCAAACGCTTGTGACCCACAGCGATGCAGGAAACCGGCAAATGCTCCCAGCTCCTCCCACAGACTGTATTTTATGATTTGGATTAATGTGCAAAAAGCCCCTATTTTTGAACCACCAAATATTTACTTTGGAGACGTTTTCTGGCTTTCTCGTGGATTTGCCTTGTCCTGTCAACAGATGACGGGAGTACGCATGGCGAACGGGGAAGGGAAGAAATGCAGGGGCGGGCCTGCCAGGAGCACATTTTCTCTCCGGCTGCGAAGGAGGGACAAGCGAGGAGTTCACACCCGGCCACTCAGTGGCTCCACCTGGCGATTCTACCTCGTAAATCACGCGGGAATTTTAATTTTAGTGTGAGCAGATGGTCTGCTTTAAGAGTACGGGCCTGGCATCTCTGCCCAGAGTTCAGCTCTCGGACTTGGTGCTCTATCCTCCTGGGGCCAGGGAAACAGTGGGGTGACCACGGTGGGCGGGGGGGCCGTGGAGGGCCGTGCCGTGGTCAGGAGGCTCCTGGGACTCTCCTCAGAGAGCCTGTGCGGCCGCTACATAAACAGGGACATAAACTCTCCGTCCTGGGAGAAAACTTGAAGGACCAGTGTGCGAGCACTTCGCTCTCATGCTGATTCCCCCCGGGTGCGTCTGGGCAAGAGGAGAAAGCCACCTTCCCTGATGCCTGGACGCTTGACGCTGCTTTACCTACTGCCACCACCATGCCACCCCCAGGTGGGCATAGGTAAGCTAGCCGTCCCCTCCGCACGGCGGGCTGTCTTCCTGGGACGCGGTTGCTGGTACAGAGACCGTCCCGCACGCTGTCCTCAGCATCCCCGGGAGAGGCGGAGCAAGGTCTTTGAGGCCAGATGTCTGCGGGATGCCTCTGCACCACCCGCCCCCCCCCCCCCCCGCCCCTGACCGTTTGCTCTGCCCTCACATCCTCGCTTAGCTCCTGCTTCACTTGCACAGGCCACTGCCCTCTTAGCGCACTCAGCATGCACCGGGCCCTCCATGCTGCACTGCCTCCAGAGGAGCAGACTTTGAAATGCAAATCTAGTTGACTTGCCCTTCAAATGCTCTCTCAGCCAGCCTACCAGGGCTTGAACACCAGACTTGCCCGGCTGCTGGTCGGTATTCAGCTGCCAAGGCCAACCTTCGGACATGGAACCAGCTACAGCAACGACAAAGACCACATCACAGGGAGGACGAGCCAAACTTCCCAGAATGCTCCCAATGGACTAGCAGGTCATGTCGCCAACAGAAAACCAGAGGTCACGTTCACAGGAGCTGTGTCAACATTCTGTGAATTTCCCCGGACTCTCTCCAGCACATCCATTTCATGGAAGGTGTTTCCATCAGGGAAGATTAAAAGCTGAAAATATTAGACCAATGGGACCCCAACAGTAAAGCACACTGTTTTTATGGATTTCTTCAGGTGACAGGCCTTGGGATTCCACTGATGCAGTAACAACTGCCTGGAGGATCTTCCCTCGTCTATAAATTCTACAGGACACACTGGAGCCAGCTGCAGATTTGGAAGGATACCATCCTGTATGTTGAAACCAAAATATCAAGCATCTCCATTTCAAGACATTGATAAAAATGTTTTACATTTATGCAGCACTTGCTATGGTCTGTGTGTCCTTCTCCCTTAAATGCATTTGCGTCCCTTGTCTTGCTCGTTTACTTCATCAGCACCGTTGCCTAAGTAAGGTGAGTATAATTCCCGTTTTACAGGTGAGGAGACGGAGGCATGGAGGGACTAAATGGTTCATCTAACTGAGAGTAACAAGTAACGGCAATGCAGGCTCAGGCACTAAGGTTACGATCCCACTGCTTTTACAATAATTTCAGCTACGGAAACGAAGCCCCTGTACACGCCAGACATTGGACCTCTGTTAACTCCTTCTGTGCCCGTGATGACCACGTGAGAGACATTTTATTCTCCTCAAAGTCAACATGGAGGGAGGGCCCTGGCGCGCATGAAGCTGAGCAAAACAAGCCAGTCAGGGAAAGGTAAGTGTCACGTGATCTTACTCCTTTGTGGAATCTAATGAACCAAATGAACTGATGATCAAAAACAGACCCAGAGTCATAGAAGCATGAGCAGACTGAGGAACCTCAGAGGGAAGGCAGGGGAGGGTGGGTGGGAAGAGATCAACCAATGAACTTGTATGCATCACCCATGGACACAGACAATAGGGTGGTGAAGGCTTGAGGCGGAGGGAAGGGGTGAGGGCTGGGAGAGGGTAATTGGGGGAAAGGGGGACCTATGCAATACTTTCAACTATGAAGATTTTAAAAAAAGAAAATCTTAATGACAAAATTCTAAGTTCTACGGAAGGTATGAAAAAGAAGAATATTTCATGCATGAACTTATGGGTCAACAATGTACTCAGAGCTAAAATATAATTTAAAAGAAAAGTAAATTGAGGCCGAACTGAAGAAAAATGTCGTCTCAGACACCGAGCATGCGAAGCTCAAGAGCAGCAGCCTAACTTCAAAGCCCACACTCTTTCTGCCACACAGGCTCCCCCTGGGAGAACACGCAGCCTAACTTCAAAGCCCACACTCTTTCTGCCATACAGGCTCCCCCGGGGAGCACACGCATGTTGATTTTAGAAGCCGATGAGGTGAAGATGAGCAGCAGACATTTTCACAGAGTCCATGTTAGTGCCTACAGATTAAACCAGCAGGGCCAAAGATAAACATCACCCATGAAGGTAACGTAGGAATAACAAAAGGCACAGGACTTCTGCTTAGCCAGCGATTACTTGGCCTAGGGTGAATTTGTTACTTCCATCCCCTGTTTTGTGTCATCAAAAGGGCCAGAAAAGAGAAACCTTGGGTTTATCTGGAAGAAAAAAAAAGGTAAATGGATGTGGTAACTATGGCATGGTGCTCACTGGCTTGTTTTTGCCCTCAGGCTTGGAAAATATAAAGAAAGCTGATGTAATTTTTAAGAAAAGAGAGAGAGAGAGAGAGAGAGAGAGAGAGGTGAAAAATTGCCAATTGCAACAACATGGATGGACCTCGAGGGTATTATGCTAAGTGATATAAACCAAACAAAAAAGAACAAAAATCATATGATTTCACTCCGAGTGGCATAAAGCAAGCAAACAAAAAAGAAACAAAAGAAAAACACTCTCAGATACCGGCAACAGGATGGGGGTCACCAGAGGAGAAGGGGGGTCAGGTTAAGCAAAATGAGTAAAGGGGGTAAAATGTAGTGTCGGATAGAAACTAGGCTTTCGGTGGCGAGCACACTTGAGTGTGTACCGATACTGAATGACAATGGCGGATCCCTGGGGCTTATATGTTATACACACACGTTATTTCAGGAAAATAATCCATCAGACTTCTAAGCAACACCACCATCCATCCCCTCCACTGAGAGGGGAGCTCTCATGAGTGAAATCACAGGAACCTAAGCTCTTCTTGATCAGAAATCTACCCTGCTCTTGACCTAACAGACACGCTGATAGGTACCACGCCCGTTTAATTTTGTCCTCACACTCTCCTTGATGCCCACAGTTTTCCAATTTTTCTTTTTTTTTTTTTGGTTATTCCTCCCCCGAGGATATATTTCCATTGATTTTTAGAAACCGTGGAAGGGAGGGGAAGAGACAGAGAGAAAGAGAAAGATCGATGTGAGAGAGACACATGGATTGGTTGCCTCCCACCCGTGCCCTGACCAGGGCTGGGGATGGAGCCTGCAACCGAGGTACGTGCTCTTGACTGGAACCGAACCCGGGGCCCTTCAGTCCACAGGCCAACGCTCTATCCACTGGGCCACACCGGCCAGGGTGGCGACCACCGTTTTCGTGCGTGTTGCACTAAACTCCATGACCTTACACAGAGGGGAGGCTGACTTCAGAATTTCATCAGTTGCCATTTTTTCTCAAAATAGCAGTCTGAACCACAAACCAAACCTAAGGTTCATTTAACTTGATGTCAATCTACACTAAATCTATTTTGCCAATCAACTTTAAAACATTATTTACTAAAAATAAAAGCATAAAATTGGTTTCTTTAAAAAACACATGAAAAGGTGCGCTCTCCCTCTCGGGAGCACGCCCCCCCCCCTTCCCCCTCTTCTTCCCACAGGCTCCTTACCCTGGCAGTTCCCTCTCCTAAGCCCCAAGGGCCCTTCTTTTGCTTCTGTAACTTGTTTCCTGAGCCCATGCAGGCCCAACTGGCTCACTTCTACCACCTCCGTAACTTTCTAAATAACCTTCCTCTTATCATCTGAAATATATGTGTGCATGTGTGTGCGTGTGTGTTTGTGTGTAGATAGATAGTCATAAAATGCCCAGAAATCAGAAATCAGAATTATGTGTCTATTTTCATATCCATATCAATATCACTATCTCTGTTTTATCACAAGCAATCATCCTCTCTCCTGTCCCCCCCGCCACCCCCTCAATTTTTCGTGGTCTCCTTAAGGTTCCGAAGAGAAGACTACAAATTTGTTTAAAGATCCTGGGACATGAAATAATTGAGACAGTGAGCATTTAAAATTCACATTTGCAAGGCGAACATCTGGAAGGCATTCCAAAGAGGGAGAAATTATGAAATGAGAACGTTATGAATAGCTAACATATTGCGAGGCATGAATCAGCGCACAACCTGTTCCCCGGGTCCTCTGGGGGAACACTAATACGTGACAGGCATATGCCCAGGACGACAGAGCCCGCGGCTGCCAGGGGAGGACATGTGATGTGCAGCCTCTGCTTTCGGAGGTAAACTCTTTCCCGTGTTTAAAATGCGGATAATGTCCACGCTGTTCTTTCCTCCGACCTCCCGAGCTGCTAACAAGGGGGAGTTTTTCTTCACCAGCGAGGTGGGACTTTTCACACTCGCGCTTTGCGGTGGCAAGTCTCAGCTCCGCAGTTTATTTTTGTAAAAATTAATAAAGTATCACACTTCCCGGCTCCCTCGCCCCTGCCTGGAGGAGGGCGTGGTGCCACCCTTCTGGGTGCTGTGCGTGAGGACCCAGGCGGGGAAGGACGGCTTGAGAAAGTTCTCGTCTCCACTGGGCGCCTTCCCAGGGACAGAGCCACGCAGGGGACTCCAGCGGCCCCCCCAACGCGCTGTGCGGCAGAGGCGGAGACTGGCACTGACGGCACCTGGTGTGGACAGAGCCAAACAAGCCGTGTTTATAAGAGAAAAACAGCCCCCCTTTCCTTTCCTTTTAGGTGTAAGGAGAAGAACTCACCAGTGGCAATGAGTCTAGAAGAAAAGTCTCAAACTAAATAGAAAACGCAACGGGCTCGCTTCTGGGCGTAGAAGCGTCGTTCATGGACCTCACAGGTAAGAATGGAGGGCCAGGCCGGTGCCGGGCACAGTGCCGGGCACCGCACACATGGCTGGCATCAGAGACAAGCCCCACAAAAATACCAAGGGGGGGTCCTAATGCAAGGTGACGGGAGAAGGTCTGACTGTGGGTGGTGGGCACACGGTGCAACACACAGATGCTGCCACAGAGAAACCCACCCCGGACACCTCTATGTTCATGTTGACCAGTGGCATCCCAATCAATGTCATAAATATTTAAAAGCATGAAAAGAGGCCAAAGCAGTCTGGGCAGGGATCTTTACTCACCCCAGGCAGGGCTCACTCTAAGGACCCGCTCACACTGTTGACACCCACCTCACAAGGAGCCCATGCACGACCCAGGGCACCGCCTAACAGGTGCACAGAGCCCGAGTCTGAAGGTGGCATGAAGAGGGAGAAAAGGTGCTGCCTGCACTGGAAATGAGGAGAGAAAACACGCAGCTTTCCACCTGAGTTAACTTACACCCATATTTGTCCAGTCCATGCTGCCTGAGAACCCATAGACCAGGCCAACGAGCTTTTAATTTTAAAGAGAGGGGACATACTGCAATGGAAACAGGGCCTCTGCCATCTTGCATTTAATAAGCCTTTCCTTGCCCGGCCTGTGTGTCCCAGGAGTTGAGCATTGACCTATGAACCAGGAGAACCGCATGCCTGGGTTGTGGGCTCGATCCCCAGTAGGGGGCATGCAGGAGACAGCCGATCAATGATTCTCTCTCATCACTGATGTTTCTGTTTCTCTCTCTCTCTCTCTCTCTCTCCCTCCCTCCCTCCCTCTTCTTCTCTGAAGTCCATAAACATATATTTTAAAAATAAATAAATAAACCATTCCCTAATGTTTTTATACTCATCGTTCTGTTGGAAATGCACGTACCCTGGCAGGTAGGAAGGACAGCAATGATCACCACGGGTCACATGGAGACACGGAGGAAGGAGAAAGGGAAGCGCTACAGACTTATTAGAAGTTAGGTCCCTTATAAGTCTGTTTCATCAGGATCCTTGCTCAACACTGACATCTCCCAGCGGATATCCCTTTGTCAGCCACATTTCCTGGGCAGCAGGTTCTACTGGAGCCAAGAGGCCAGTACTTCTCCCGCCCCTTCTCCTGCCCCTTCTCCTGCCCCTTCTCCCGCCCCTTCTCCTGCCCCTTCTCCTGCCCCTACTCCCACCCCTTCTCCTGCCCCTACTCCCACCCCTTCTCCCATGCTGCTGCAAAGCCCAGAACCTAGCACCTCCTGGCAACAGCATGGGCAGCAGGCAAGCCCTGACAAGCTGCCGAAGACGCGGCACGAGTTTTGGCAGCTCAGGCAGTGAGACTTTTCTCATTTGTCCACATTAATGTACTTGGCAATCACACAGAAGGGCTTTTACATCTAATGGCTCAGACAATAACACAGCAGAATTCCACGAGCATTTTCAAAATGACGGGGCTGTGACCCTTTTAGGTATGTCACGCTCTCGCTGCCTGGTCCCGGAGACAAGTCGGATCTGCAGGACCGCGAAGGCAGGTCTGCTCCCCTTCGCTGGGGGCTGCACGGGGGCGGGGGTGGCATGCAGGGTGTGTGCAGCAGGAGGTCTCCACGGCACATGTACATCCACATCTGCACGTGCGTGTGTATGGGAGGGCACACTAACTTCACACTAATTCAGTGATGGCGAACCTATGACACGCGTGTCAGAGGTGACAGGCGAACTCATTTTTTTTGGTTGATTTTTCTTTGTTAAATGGCATTTAAATATATAAAATAAATATCAAAAATATGTCTTTGTTTTACTATGGTTGCAAATATCAAAACATTTCTATATGTGACACGGCACCAGAGTTAAGTTAGGGTTTTCCAAAATGCTGACACGCCGAGCTCAAAAGGTTCACCATAACTGCACTAATTTCTGGTTAGATGCCCAGCCATCATGGCTCAGTGGTTGAGCATTGACCTACGAACCAGGAGGTCAAGGTTCGATTCCTGATCAGGGCACAGGCCCAGGTTGTGGGCTCGATCCCCAGTGTGGGACGTGCAGGAGGCAGCCGATGAATGATTCTCTCTCATCATTGATGTTTCTCTCTCTCCCCCACTCTCTCTCCCTTCCTCTCTGAAATGAAAATATATTTAAAAAAAAATAAAAAATAAAATCGGGATAAGCCACCTGCAACATAGGTATTCAGATTCAACGGGACTGAACTTCAGCTTTGAACCAAACCAGAGAGGGCTTGGAGGGGTTTGGTTTGGGCTCTGTTTTCTTCTAGAAGGTTCTAAAACCTCTCTCCCTCTCCATTTACGGCAATCCAGAAGTTGATTCCCTAGACCAGCGGTTCTAAACCTGTGGGTCGCGACCCCTTTGGCGGTTGAGCGACCCTTTCACAGGGGTCGCCTAAGACCATCCTGCATATCAGATATTTTCATGATGATTCATAACAGTAGCAACATGACAGTTATAAAATAGCAACGAAAATAATGTTATGGTTGGGTCACATGAGGAACTGTATTTAAAGGGCCAGAAGGTTGAGAACCACTGCCCTAGACCAAAAACTGTATTTTGATTTTAGGCAACTTAGTTTGTAAAGCAAATCAAGAGTGTCTTCCCATCAAATGTGCAGGGCTAGAAGACTTTTATTGTTTTAATAATAGGATGTCCACCCCATAGAGAATTAATGACCCGCTTTCAGGTTCTCCATATTTATCGAGGCTTTTTCTCCCCCTGAACGACATGCAGACTCCATTTCCAGGTGATCCCATCTTTGGGCCTCTTATCAGTGTCAATAATTCCATTTGGCAGCAGCAGCTAATTCTTTTCATGTGCTAATGGTTAATCCGACAAGCCTATTTACTAATGTATCAGAATGCATTAGAAACGTAAGGTAATGGCGGACAGAACATCAATTCAGATATAAATGAACTGCATTTACATTGGATACCTATTGACTGATGTCACGGGACGAAGTGGAAAATGCAATTTCCTTGTAAACCATTAAAATGAATGAAAATAGAATTTCAAACTCCATCTTCGAACATAACTTTATTGACTTGGCGGTGAGCCTTCAGGGAGTACCTAACTAAGTTTAAAATATATAAATAACACACTAATTCCTTTCGCCATAAAAACAGTTAGTGTCTCATCAACTAAACACCGTGGAATTTGCTAACTTGGACCCGGTACCAAACAGAGAGAGGTCCCCGGGCAGAGTGTGGGGACCATATTAGGGTCGTGGCGGGGTTTTCTGGTTTTAGCTCTTCTCTCATCTGTTTTTGTCCAAAATCCTGCATCTGTGCATTCCCAAAGGCGTTGGCCCATATCTTAGTAACCAAAAGTTCAGAATTAGAATCCTTGTGAGAGGAGGAGGAACAGAGAGAGAGAAAGAGAGAGAGAGGGAGAGAGAGCGAGAGGGAGGCTGTGGGGAGTATGTCAGATAAAGTTATACTAGCATCTAGGCTACCACACTGGGAACCAAGTTTCAGGTGTCTACATCGGACTTTCACTGGCTGAAAGGCAACGTCATAAGCTATTCCGAGATGCATTTGTATGATTACCAGAGAGTGAGAGGATTTGAACCATTTTGTGTTAAAAAAAAAAAAATAGCTGCGTCTCTGAAATGACTTTTTTCGCTTTTTGTCGAGATATTGACCATAAAACGGGCGGGACTTCTTGTCTCAGAGCTTCTCCAGTGTATGGGCACAGAACACACACGGGGACAGGGAAGCTGCAAAGAAACATAGTCCCAAGCTACTGGCTGTCGCTGTGACAGCCCAGATCCAGCCCAGGGACCAGGCACTGCCCTGGAGGGGCAGGCTTAGGCAATGGTTGCCGTTTCGAAAAACCAGTCTTGGGGGAGCCCCCGGGAGACGTGGGGGGCATCTGAAGGCAAACCCTCCCCCTGTCTTTTGGGTTTCTCCTCAGGTTAAACTGCAAGGCGCTCCTGCAATGGGACGTGTACCCAGAACATGTCCCCCAGGCGAGAGCGGTTTGCTGATGAAGAACCTCACCGTCGAATATGACTCGAAACTTCCACACTGGCTTCCCTCCCCACCCCCTCGGCCACTCACAGGGCACCGCGCCACGGGAACGGCTCTGGAAAGCCCCGCAGTCACCATAAAGCACAACTTGTACAAGGCCGGTCCCCCCGCCTCGCCCTGCTAACCTAAGCACGGGGATGCTTGCTTCCCATACACATGGATTTTGTGTTCCAAACAGTACATGTTTGCAAACATGAGTGATGATAAAGACACTGAAAAGAAATGGAAAGGAAACATGCCAGCCCCAGTCACCCTATTTTTTTTTTTTTTATCCTAAAGAAAACTGGGAAGCCTCTCTCAGGGCTATGATTTCTCAAGTAGGAAGGGGCACTGCTCCCAGGATCCCGCTACCTCCTTCCGCCTCCGGAAACCCACGAGGCGCCCCGCACGTCTGAATCCAATACTCCCTTCCCCGGGGCCTGGGGCCCGCCCCTAACACGTGCCAGGCACACTTCGCACAGAGGGCACATGCCAGACGAGGCCTGGGTCCAGGTGCCCGCCCCCTGCAGCACCCCCTAACCCACCCAGAACCCCCTGGGCAGGCGGGGCAGCAGGTGCCAGGGAAGCAGGGACACAGCCAGTCTGTGCCCACAGAAGAACGGAAAAGCTCCTCCCGCGTATGCCCAACGTTACGATCCATCAAGAAACTGTCCAAAAGATAAATTGGCGCTGAGCTGACTTTTGTTAATGATGGCGCAATTCTGAAAGTGCAGCTTTTGTTAATCATGTAGCAATTTGGAAAGTGCAGCTTTAATCAAGGGGAGAATTCTCCAGCATCGGACCACCTTTTTTCCGTTCCGTCTGGTAGAGACTCCATTTAAAAAAAAAAAGAAAAGAAAAGAAAAACCTGTCTAACGCCGTGCGTCCGGGGGTGTTCGATAGAAAGCAGTCTATAAAGCAAGGCACTCTCCTCATGTGATGTTTAGATATGAGATTGATCTCGGCGGACACCCTGGAGTTCTGAAAGTAGGATTATTGGATTCTGTGGCTTTCTCAGATGTCGAAGATCTTTAAACAGTGTCTTGCAACGTTGCTACATCCCTCCTGTCTGTGAAACACTTATGAACTCATCAAAGCAGGTAGACTCCATGTTAATTAGACATGGTGGGCCAGGGGGAGGGGGCGGGCAGCTGGAGGCCGACTTCCTCTCTCCATCGAGTTAAGTGCCCGGACCATGTCTGCTTTCATACCTTGAAAAGAGAAGTAAGTTCATGCGTCTCCCGATCGATAGGGCCTTAACAGCGAGATTGCTGACACAGGAAGGAATCCAGAATTCAGAGCAGCAGGGGCACAAAAGACGAGATTGTAAGAGCAGGATTTGGGCAGCTGTGTTCGCTCAAGGCTCCTGGAGAAAGCTGTAATAGATCGCCCAGTGTACTGCAGCTAAACCAGATGGTGGCAGGGAGGAGGGGAGGGGGGGGGCGGGGGGGCGTTGAACAGTGAAATGAGGAGTTGGTCTCAGATTGTGGGTTGATTTTGAGGAGAACAAGGTCATCAGGACCCGATGTATTTCCGTGGACTTTAAAGGAGCCACAGGTAGCCACCGTGGGAAAGACCCGGCTGTGGCCACACCCATCTTGTTTGGGTTGCCACACAGCAGCCAGCCCCGGGTCCGCGTCAGGATGGTCTAGGAGCAAACTGGTGTGATGGCAGAGGGAAGGCGTGGTGGGTGGGGGGGCTCAGAATTTCCACATTAGCTTCCCGCCCGGCCCCTTGGACACTCACAGGGCCCCTCGCCGTATTAAAGGCTCTGAGAAGTCCCGCAGTTAAAACAGAAAATAGCGTTTAGAGCGCAGCCTCCTGGAGGCCGATGCTCTCCAGGCCGGGCCAGGCTACTGCGTTGCCATCAGGCCCTGGCGCTCCGGCTCTGATCCGTGGCTGCTGGATCACGTCACCCCCAATCCATACCTGCCTCTGAACAGGGATCAGTACGTGTCCTCGCTTCAGGTGTCTCCTGCCGTCATGTACTTTAACTGTCAGCACTTCTAGTCACATGTTCATAGTCACATATCGTATAAAAATTACATGTGAGGTGGCACGGAACAACGCAGCCTAGTTTCCCGTGTGAATACGCGCAGCGCAGGTTCATCGGCCGCTGCGGGCTCTGGGGCTGGGGCTGGCGGAGGCCTCAGGGATGGCACCCCCGCCCCCACTCCGGCCCGACGCTGGGGGCTGTCTCTGTGACACCCCTGTCACTACGAGATGGCCTGCACACCTACGAGAGCAGCTCAGATCCCAAACACGGACACCACCACACACTGGCCAGGGTGTGGGGCCTCAGAAACTCCCACCCACAGCCCCTGGGACTAGACAATAGCTGAGCCACGCGGCCAGACAAAACCAAAGGCGCCTGCGGCAGGGGATCCGCAATGGCGCTCCGCGGTGTTTACCCGACGGAGCAGAAAACGCGGGTCCGCACCGACACCCGCCCGCGGAGGTTTGCGGGGGCTTCTGTCGTCATGGCCGGCACCTGGGCCGACCACGATGTCCTTCAGGAGGTGAGTGGATAAAGAAACGATAGTGCGTCCAGACAATGAAATACTATTCGGCGCTGGAAATAAATGAGCTATCAAGCCGTGAAAAGATATGGAAGAACTTTCAATCCATATGACTGAGTGAAAGCAGCCGATCTGAAAATGCTACGCACAGGGTGATCCAACGAGATGCCTTTCTGCAGAAGGCAAAGCTACGGAGCCACTGAAAACCGCCAGTGGCTGCCCAACCGGCGCGGCTCAGCGGTTCAGTGTGGACCTATAGCCCAGGAGGTCAGGGTTCGATTCCCGGTCAGGGCACACACCCGGGTTGTGGGCTCAGTCCCCTCAGTGTGGGGCGTGCAGGAGGCAGCCAATCAATAATTCTCTCTCATTATTGATGTTTCTCTCTCTCTCCCCCTCCCTTCCTCTCTGAAATCAATAAAAATATATTTAAAAAAGTCAGTGGCTGCCCAGGGTGGAGGGTTTGCTGGGCTGAGGGGAGGGAGGAACAGGCAGGGCGCAGGGGATTCTTATGTCTGTGATTCTCACAGAAGGACCCAGGGGTTGTTAAGTGCAGAGCCCGAGGGCTGCTCCAGGCTGTGGAAATGGAAAATGACATGAATCAGGTATCACCTGGACTGTGGGGGTGGTGGCCCAGAAGTCGGCATTTCATGTGATTGTGGAGAGACAGAATCTGAGGCTGGGGATAATAATCAGTGATGATCACAGTCATTAAGAGTTCACTTAAGCCTGGCCAGTGTGGCGCAGTGGTTGAGCATCGAGCTATGGACCAGGAGGTCATGAATCGACCCCCAGTCAGGGCACCTGCCCGGGTTACGGGTTCCATCCCCAGTGTGGGGTGTGCAGGAGGCAGCCAATCAATGATTCTCGCTTCACTGATGTCTCTATCTCTCTGTCCCTCTCCCTTCCTCTCTGAAATCAATAAAAATAAGTATTTTTTTAAAAAAGTTCCCATGCATTCAACCTCTCTTGACGTGGGTGACCCCGTCCTATGTGCCTTGCACAGAGCAATGCGCTAACGCCCACAGTCAGGCTACGGGGTAAACACTATGCTTGTCGCCACCTTACAGATGGAAGACAAGGAGCTTGCGGAAGCAAGTGACTTCCCGGAGGTCGAGCAGGGAATACGCACGAAGGCTGAGGTTCCTGGCCAGATCCTGGGCTCGCCAGGGTGCACACCCCCCATCACTCCTACGGCCGCGGACAAGAGAATGCGCTCTGCCCCTGTCCGTGGGCTGGAAACAGCCCCAGGCGATGCTGGGACGAAATCAGCATCTCCCAGAGTGAGGATACCTCTCGGGGCGCGCGGTCCCCTGAGTACACAGCCCCCTGAGCACACAGCCCCTCTCTTCTCTTCTTCCATCACGTTCAGCTGCTTGAGATGCATTTATGATGTTTAATTTATGTCCCTTGATCGTGAAGTGATTGCATCACTAAAAAGGCTGTGATGTTGATTTATACGCTAGTTGCCTGTGTGTGTTAATTAGAGAAATATCATTTGGCTTCCTGCAGAAGAAAACGATAAATTACGGGGGAGGAGGGAGAGGCACCCGTCCGCCAAACCTATGTCAGTGACTCCTCCTGGGTCTTATTTATGATCCTAACCGATTCTATTCCATTTACACCAACCACCTCTGGAAAAACAACAACACTGTAACGCGAGTTGAGGAAGAAGGAACAGTGGGAAAGGAAATGTGGGGAAATAAATGTGGAAGTTCTCTCTCTCTCTCTCTCTCTCTCTCTCTCTCTCTCTCCCTCCCTCCCTCCCTCCCTCTCTCTCTCGGATGCCCATGAACACTCATACATAAGACTGTGATGCAAAAGGCAGGTTGGCTCCCTTGGGTGCTTCCTCAGACACACCCCCTTCCCCTCCCCCGGCACAGACATTGCTGCCTCCAAGATTCTCTCTCGCCAAACCCAGAAGCAAGCACCTGCAAGAGGAAGGACCCGTGACCCCTTCCTTTCTAGGCAGTGGCCTGTGTGCCTAGACAGGGGCTGTTACTGATCTCATTTATCAATAACATGTCTCATGGATCAAGGTCAGTACAAAGAAAAATAGTCTTAATCATTCATCCCATTGGTCACTCATTCAACAAACCCCAATAAGTCCCTGTGGCGTCACAGACCCGGGAGGAGGCTGGGCATACACGGCCGTCAGAAGAAAGGGTCCCAATCCCAGGCCTCGGGGAGCCCACCCTCTCCTCGGGAAGAGGACGTGAGTCGGGTGTCGAGCGGATCGATGTGAAATTGCAACCATGGTGCATGCTGCCCAGGACGGGGGGGTGGGGGGGGGGATGGTGAGAGGATTCCGTCAAGAAGACATGCCATGGAGCATGGCATAAAGGCTGCGCTAACTTGGTTTGGCGCAGGGAACAGCATCCCAGAAAGAAGGAACAGCATGCGCCAAGGCTGGGAGGGAGCCACGGGAAACCAAAGGATTGAAAAGGGCCCAGTGTGACCCCAGTGGACAGTGAGGGGGGCGGGGGGTAGGAGTGGGAGATGGGGCTGGACAGGCTGGCATGAGACCACATGAGGCCCTCAAGTCATGGCACGGACGTCGCTTCGATGGCAAGAAAATGAGAGGCCACGGCAAGGGTTTAAGCCGGGGCAGGAGCGGTCTGATCAGAGCTGCATTTTGAAAAGGTCGCTGTTCCACACCTCGTAAGGATGCTGAGTGCCTGGGGTGTGCATCCAGTGGGTGGTTAATACGTGTCGTGCAGTCACGGCTGAGAGGCCTGAAACACGGGACTCTACCATGGGTCGCTGGAGGATTTCTCTCTGACCTTTCCCGGGGCTTTGGTACCAGGTCGTTTCTTAAACCTGCATCGTGTTGTCTCTCTAAAAGCAACACATGGGAACCCTCAAAGGTGTGGTGGGCCACTGCTTGGGCGGTGCCCCATGAGCCACCTCCCGGGAGACCGCTGCCCCGGTCACGCGCCCGGCTGCGGTTGGTCCTGGGGACGGACACGGTGAGCTCGGGCACCAGGACACAGGAGCGTGAGGCGAGCCCCGCATGTGACGCGTATCTGTGCTTGGTTAGCGCTCGGCTGCCGCCATCTCAGCTTTGGATCCAGGAGCTGCCTCTTCCCTTGGCACTGGGTGGGCCCCAGCCCGGAATGGGTGCCTAAGGCCCTCACGCTGCAATGGGAGAGCTGGCGTGCACTCAGCCTCCACCAGGAGGCGCCATGGAGATGCCAGTGCCCACGGGAGACTATGAACTATGAACGTGCAGGGGTGCTCCCAGCACCCAGTGGGGACGCAGGAGCAGTGGGGGAGACCCAGGAGAGCCCAGGGGCTAAGAGGCTGTGGGACGAGAAGAGGAGGAACCTGTGGACACTCCCCTGCCCTACAGCAGCCTGCTCTGCCCCAGGGAGCTGCCCCTCTCAGGGCGGAGGAGATGTCCTTAGCAGCCGAGACCTGGGGTCCCCACCCCCGTGGCCATGTCACGGAGGACAGAATCCCGTCGCTCAGCTTTGCCCCGGCTGCTGCTAAGCCTGTTGACGTATAGAAAGTCCTTACATCATCATTCACCCTCCACGCACTCACTCATCCCACAGCTGACGAAGTCCCAGGGAATGCGGAGCCGTCCGTGCTGGTCTAAACAGAAGGGAACGTGAGTCAGCTCCCGCCCACCCACCAGGAAGCCCTCAGGGGACCCCAGCTGCATGATGTACGCCCAGAGCGTCACGCGGGAAAGAGCGTGCTGAGCACTGGGATCCTAGCGTCAGCCCGGAGCCCACGGGGCCCTGTGAGCTGGACGCCCGCCGCGAGCCAACAGCAGGAAATCGGGGCTTGACGTCGAATCTCAGTCCCTCCGTTCACCCTTCTCTGCGTCTGGCGCATCTCATAAGACGAGGCTCGAGTGCGCCCTGCTGTCCCCCGCCACCTGCTGAACCCGGGCAACTCTTCCCCAAACCACCGGACCCTCTGAGCTAGAACCTTCCACGGAGCAAACACCGCACATGGCACTCCGGCCGAGCAGATGCAGGGAGAGGACACGGTGTGAAATGAGCAGGAAGTGCAGCCCCACGCGGTGGGAAGCCATCCCCTGTGGTAACAGCCAAGCACAGCCAAACCAGTGCCCCAACCTCACCGGTCTGGCCGAGCTGAACCAGGAACAAGTTAAGCCCCTTGTGGGAAAATTTAAAAAAACACACGAAAATAAAATACTTCTGTGGATTTCAGAGAGGAAGGGAGAGGGAGAGATAGAAACATCCATGATGAGCGAGAACCATGGATCCGCTGCCTCCTACACGTCCCACACTGGGGATGGAGCCCGCAACCCGGGCCTGTGCCCTTGACCGGGAATCGAACCCTGACCTCCTGGTTCCTAGGTCGACGCCCAACCACTGAGCCACCCGGCCGGGCCGGAGTGTTGCATGCTCAAAGCGGCATTCCCAGCAGCTGTGGCCAGAGACTCCACGCAAGTGCGGGCCACGGGGCTGCCTACCTGCCCGCCCTCTCGGTTTTCATAAACACGTCCTGTTTCATAGAAGTCACAGTCCCACACGTGACTCTAGGCTGCCAGGAACGCAGGGTGTGCGGCGGCCTGCTCCGCGTGCTTTATAAACACCGCCGGCTGCGGCAGCCACCCAGACGTTTCACAACTTTTTTTTTTTTTTTTTTTTTTTTTCATTTAAAATCTGTTTGGCCTGATGCTATGCTTTCTGGCTCCGTGTGCATTTCAACTGTAACAAGCACACAGAAAAGGGAGCCGAGGCCTCCTTGCCAGGGTGCGACGCCCTTGCACCTGATTTCTTCTCAAGTTCGCAGGAACCCGCAGCATCTCCGGGACCCTCAGGAAAGGCGGCGGCGGAGGGGGAGCGGGGAGCTGTGCGGGGCGTGTCAATACACAGCTGGCTGCCAACATATGGGTTTTGCTTCCATGGTTTTCAGGTGCCACCGGCGCCTGTCCTATCTGCCAGCCCCGGTGGCCCAGGGCATAACTCAGGGGTAATTGATAACGTGAGGGCAGATGGAGGGGACGGTGGGCGCCTCCCTGGGGACGCGGCGGAAATCAAGGCAGATGGCCCAATTGCCTCTTCTTTATGTGTCGCTGCCAGCGCCTCTGTCTGTGGGGTAATGGATCATTACGGCCCGCTGTGTGCAAACACCAATATGCTCTGAAATCTGCTCCTCCAGCTTATGAAAAAGCACTATATTTCATATTAATTTGTGGCGCCGCACTTAACAAGGTCCGCTGCTGTTAATTTATGGTTTGGAAAGGGGGGGCGGGGAGAACTCCCCCCTCCCCTACATTCTCCCCCCTCCCCTACTCCCTTCCCCCTCCCACCCCCTCGTGCTGGCTCTCTCCTAGCCCTTACCCGCCCCCTCGCTCCAACCTAGCCTCCCTTCCAGCAGCTAGCGGTGGTCAGGGAAGGGAACACCATATCCAGATCCGCTCCGGATACTTGGAGAATAGGATTCCGGGGGAGGTTTGCCGAACACGCCTGCGGAGGAGGCTGGGATAGGATCCCCGTCCCTGGCCTGGACACTGCGAAGGGGAAAGGCGCAGAGCTGTTCTCTCCATCCCCGCTCTTGCCTCCGTCCTCCTGCTTCTCCAATGAGGAAAAAGAAGAGGATGCTGACCAAGGGCGTAGGGATTCGCAGCCCCCCACCCCTGCCTCCCACAGTGCTCGGGGGGGAAGGGTCCATGGCTCAATCAGAAAGGTTTTCTGTGGCCCACACGCACCCACATTGAAGACAGTTTTCGTCGTTTCTTACCTGGGACGTAGTTGGACCCCCTACTGTGTGCCAGCCAAGCCCTGGGTCCAGGGGAGCCCAAGGAAAACACAGACCACCCCCTCCCGCAGCTGCTGGCGCGCTCAGCTGACAAGGAGCCAAGAACGTAGGCGAGGTGCTGAGCTAGTCCCAGGCTGTGACAGGGGCACGGAAGGGAGGGCCGTGCAGCCAGCTCGGGACCTCAGGTGTGGCCGGAGGACTACGTAGGACCTGACCAGGTGACAGGACGTGCAGGAGAGGCTGGGGTGCTGGGGGGCTGCTAGGTTTTTATGGGTGGGATGGAGAGCCTTTGAGGAGTGCTGGGCGGGGAAGGATGAGAATTCTATTTCTGCATCTTGCTCATTCCTGGGGCGCCCGGCAGCCAGCTGCACTCGTGATGCGCCCTGAGACGCCAGGAAGGAACGGCTTAAAGAAGGGGTTGCCACTCCCAGGCCTGCAAGACGCCCTGCCGCTGGCCAGCTGGATGGTACGAGGGCAGGGCAGCGCGGAGGGCCCGGCAGGAGAGAGCGAGCCTGTGTCCACCGGGAGAAAGGCTCCCCTGGTCAGGGAGAGCGGCCTCGGTCTGTGGTTCTTGCCTTCGGGCATCAGAACCAGCACGTCACGGGCACTGCCTCGCTTATTCCTCCTGCGGAACGACCAACACGCGGCCGCCCCCGCCCGCCCGCCCCGCCCCGGGAATGCCAGCGCCGGTCTGCACCCCAACGCCAGGCCCGGCCTCTGCTCCTGGTGCGCCTGGATCTCACAGCTCAATGCTTTTTCTTTTTTTTAATCTTCACCCGGGGATATTTTTCCATGGATGTTTAGAGAGAGTGGAAGGGAGGGGGAGAGACACATCGAGAGAAACACCGATGTGAGAGAGACTCATCAATTGGTTGCCTCCTGCTAGTTGCCCGGACCAGGCCCGGGATCAAGCCTGCAACCAAGGTACGTGCCCTTGACCGGAATCGAACCCGTGACTCTTCAGTCTGCAGGCCGATGCTCTACCCACTGCGCAAACTGGCCGAGGCTCAACAATCATTTTAATAACGGCAACAACTGACAATATTTAAAAATTAGATGTTACCTAAGAGCCCGTGTCCTAGCTTCTCCTAAAGCCATGGTGGGTACCAGTGAGGCCCAGCCCCTGCCCTGTGGCCATGGCCCCTGGGGGCACAGTCCCAAACTATCAGGTGGGCGAGCCTGTCAGCTCAGAGCAGGTGACTCTCACGCTCGCCTCAGCTCCAGGTGGCACCACCACCCCATGGGCAGGCAGGCAGCTTCCCTCTCTCCCTCTCTCCCCCCGGGCACAGGCGTTTCGGCCCTCGGATGATAAGTCATACAAATATCATTCCTCTCCCAGACAAACAAAAAGTAAAAGAAAACACGATCACATCTGGCAGCCCTGAGTGTGTTTTTCCTTCCCAACGTAAATTAATTACACAGTCTTCATGAGCGAGACGCGCTGCTCGCGCTCATTACCTCATTCTTTTGGAAGAAAGTATAAATAGTTCAGGGTTTATCACTAAACAAACCTGGGCCAGGAGTGCGTGCCGTGGTCGGGAGCCGGAGGGCTGGCTGCCTCTCTAAGCGCCCCAGCCCCGACGGAGAGCGCGGGGAAAGCAATCCCTTTGGATGAACCGGGCAACCGCAACAAGAATAAGTCTTAAGCCCGGCCGGCGTGGCTCAGTGGTTGAGCGTCGACCTATGAACCAGGACGTCACAGTCCGATTCCCGGTCGGGGCACACGCCTGGGTTGCAGGCTTGATCCCCAGTGTGGGACGTGCAGGAGGCAGCCCATCAATGATTCTCTCTCACCATTGGTGTTTCTATCTCCCTCTCCCTTCCTCTCTGATAGCGACAAAAGTACATCTAAAAAGTAGGACTACTTTCCACGGACAATCTGTGACCCCAGCAGCCCACTGAGGTGCTGAGAGCCTGGACTTCAGCTCAGAGCTTTGAGGCCCACGAGGGTTGTGGCTTCCCCTAGATACCATCCTGCAAGGCCACCATGACTAAGTCCTGCTGCCTCCAGCACCCCTCCCAGACACCTGCTGGGTGGGCGCCACTCCCGGCCAGACCCCCGGACCTCCTCTCTCCCGTTACTGTGTGTCACCATGTGCCTCTGAGGTATGACCACGCTGCCGGTTTTTTTTTTTTTTTTTGCTGCTCCACAGAAGAGCGCTCTGCCTTCTTTCACCAGCTCTGGGCACCGGCATCATTTCAATTACCGCCTTGTACCGCTCCCGGGACGCGGCGCAGCACGCTGTCTTGTCTCCCCGGAGAAGAATGCCCTCGATTCGCGACTCTGCCGCATTCTCACAGTCCCCGGCTCAATGGGGTTTATTAAGGCCATTTATCACCGATGAATAGGTAGCTGAGCAATGAGTCTAATAGGCAGGGCCTCGCTTTTTTTTAAGTCAACAGATTCAGTAGTCATTTCCTTAATCGCTCCTGATTCAGCCCTTTTCTCCGCAGCAGGTCGGGGCACTCCCGGAAGACTTGGTAGATTAGAAGAAAAGTCAGAACCACCCCGGACTGGAAAACACATCCTGGCATTGGGGGGACCTGTCCATCCTCCCCCGCCCCAGCCCGCAGCCCCTGAGGAAGGAGCAGCGGACAAGAAGGGACCGGCTGGTCTCCTAGACCAGCTGCCCCTGGGGCAGGACCGCCAGGCTGAGGTCCCATTACCCCCGCCCTCCCAGCGTCATTTTTAAAGGGGCGCAGAGCTAAAACCTCCCAGCACTAAGGGGCTGTCACAGAAAGACTCTCAACACGCTGTTTCACAGCCTTTGCTCAGAGCGCCCACTCAGCGGTCGTGGTCTTCACTCACAGGCGGGGAAACTGAGGCATGGAGACGTACCATGGCTCGCCCGGTTGTGAGGGGAGGGGCCGAGAGGACAGCCTCGGTTTTGCACGTCCTCCTGAGCGCATCTCAGTCCGAGAGACGGCCCCTGCCCCCATCCATGCTGATGGAGTGAGTGAGTGCCACCGGGAGCGCCTGGGTGAGCCGGCACGAGAAAATAGCCCGTGGCTCCCTCCGATGCTTAGGAAATGAGATACCCAGGCTGTTGGTTTTCTAATGTAAATTCTAGAAGGGAACCAGGGGAGGAGGGGGCCCAGGGAACCAAGTGGGTGGAACTGGACTCAGATTCAAGATAAACTGCTCCTGGTTATTGGGGTCAGCCACCCACGCAGCGGGCAGACCTGGAATTTTCCACCCTCACTCCCTTCACGAGAGACCGCAGGCACGTTAGTCCAGAGCTCGAGGGACCGGTTCCTGAGGCCGCTGGAAGGCGGCAGAAGTGCGAGCAGCCGAGTTCTGCGCTAAAAATGGCAGGCCTTCGGGGAGAACGCTCCAGAGCGAGGGAGGGACTCAGCTGAGAGAGAGAGAGAGAGAGAGAGAGAGAGAGAGTGAGTAGAGCAACAGCAGCAAAGAGTATTTGCTATTCACTGTGAGATCGGCCCACCCACACCCTCACCAGCACTGCCATGAGCATTGGGGTACATGGTCAGCTCTACCTCAGGGCTTGGGTGGCAGACCTCGGGAAAACGCACCAGGATCCGAGATAAGCGTGGTACTCACTCTTGTTGCGGAGACGAGGGAACTGAGAACCCAAGAGGCCAAGAGACTGCCCTAAGGTTGCTCAGCTAAAAGGAGGAAGGCCGGCCTACGTCTGTTAAACACCAAAGCACTGCCATGCACTACCGACACATCTTTAAAATGTTTTAACTTTTTTTTTTTATTTGCCCAGCCAGTGAGGCTCAGTGGTTGAGCATCGACCTATGAACCAGGAGGTCACAGTTTGATTCCCGATCAGGGCCCAGGCCTGGATTGTAGGCTCGATCCCCAGGGTGGGGCGTGCAGGAGGCAGCGGATCAATGGGTCTCTCATCATTGATGTTTCTCTCTCTCCCGCTCTGAAATCAATAAACATAGAGTTTAAAAATTAAAAAGAGAGATATTTTTAATTTGATTTGAATTTTACTTATCTGGGAGGTGTCACATAGGTCAGAAATCCCTTTCAGCTACATACGCATTCCCATGTCAAAGACAGAGAAAAGGGAGGAAGGCTCAGGCCTGTGTGTAGAAGAACGGTCCAGGGAGAACAGGAAGGAGTGAGGACCACATGCATCAGCTCCCAGACCCCACACACGTCCATCGAGACAGGCGGGAAAGCCCGTGAGCGTGTAAGATGCCACGGCCTCGGCTCATCCAGGTCAGTGTCCATCTGATGTGGAATGACCCCAGCCTCGGGCTGCAGCACGGACAGCGAGGGAGGAGGGAGAGGAAGGATCGGTGGGCGGTCGGTGCCCCTGGACCCAGATCCTCTGCCCAGGCCCAGTGCCTGAGGAGCACCCACAGCCCCGGCTTCTCTCTCTATTGCACTCCCCACCCAGAGGGCATCTAGACCACCTCAACGGACACAGTACTTCCCCTTGGAAATGAAGGAGTTTTGTGTGAATAAGGTCGTGGCTGCAAAAGCTCTTTTTTCAAGCGCCAT
Source organism: Myotis nattereri (assembly GCF_964212035.1). NCBI lineage: Eukaryota > Metazoa > Chordata > Mammalia > Chiroptera > Vespertilionidae > Myotis > Myotis nattereri. Next base: position 3,736,722 of record NC_138090.1, read on the forward strand.
TGACCTTGGGGACATTCAAGCCCTGGCGTGGCAATGGAATCCCTGTGGGGGACATGCGATGAAACGCGCTGCAGAATGCACACCCAACAAGGAGGAAAAAGAACGAGAGAAGGCGGGGGGGGGGGGGATACGTCTTAAAGCTCCAGATTTAAAATTAGACTGTACAATAACAGCCCCGCTTCCTGGAACCCAGACGGGGAACCACACACATGAAAATATCGGGAGGAATTTATGTTCGCAGACGCTGAGGATGGAATGCGGCGTTCGGCACCCACAGGGCCGCGGCCGGGCTTGCTGACGAGGGGACGAGGCTGTTAACCACCTTTGCATGAAGACATTCCTCCACCTCGAGGCAGAGGTTAAGTTACTCTCCGGCCAAAAGCAGCCATCCATCCATCACGCTTCATTACAGGGCCGCTCTCCCGGCGAGCCGCACGTGGCAGAGATGGATAACTTCATACGACTGCCCTCGGCGGGGCTGCAAAGGGACCCTCATCCCCGAGACCGGCCGGTGGTCAGCGGCCACTAGGTCCTGAGCAAAACCCCGCGGCCCTGCGGGTGTGTGTGGGGGGGGCGGGCTGACTTCTCCCCTGAGTAACACCCTCGAGCATCTGAGTCGCTATCTCCTCGGGGCCAGACTGCGGAGTGCACGCTGGCTCTAGGGCTCAGAAACTCTGTGGTGGTGGGTGGGGGAGGGGGGGGGGGTCACACTCCCAGCTCAGTTTCCTTATCTAATCGAAAGGAGATAATGACGGCACCTGCCGTCTAGGGCTGTGACGCGCACGGAGATAGATGTGCAGGCCTCCAGCAGATGCCTCATCCGCGTGAGCGTGGGGCACAGAGGGGCTGGCGCAGGGCCGCTCTGGTGAGGGGCGCAGTGTGTCAGGCCCATCCGCCTGCAGGGTCGCGCGTAAGGGCCCCTGACGTGGTCCACCCTGGATGCCGCTCTTGCCTCACCCTCGTCCCCACCTAGATGGCGGATTCGCAGGTGCAGGAAGGAAGCTGGGAAGTGAGGTCACGGCCCGGGCTCCGCCCAGCACAGTACACGCAGGACCTGGATTCACTGTCCCTGGGTCCCACTGCGTCCTGCCGGCCCCCTCATTGCACTGCCGGGAGGCGGTGGAAATAAACTGTCGACGTGGAAATGAACAGTCAACGTCCCAATTTTGTTCAGTGTCACGAGCAAAAAAACCCCACACCAATCAGCTCCGATGGAAATGCCCTGCCCCCCAAATAGAGGACTGATTCACTGGGACCCAGAGGACGGGGAACAGCCCCCCAACACTAAGAGACGCTGCTGGGGCTCTTCAAGGCCAGGTTAGGTGCCGATGACGCAAACTGCTTACCCTTGAAAAGTGGCTGGAGCCAGGAGCACTGCAGCTCAGTAGCGAAGGGAAAAAAGAGAGAGAAGAGGTACATGATTCTCTAGCAAAACCTTCCTTATCGGCTCTGCTGGGGGAAGGAAAGGAACAAGGCAAATAAATGACAAAGGCAGGGGAGCCATCAATCACACGGTTGTTGGCCTGCCAGGAGGCGGCTGCGTGCAGCTCACAGGCCGCCCTCTGCTCGCAGAGGTGAGTCCGGGCAGCTCCAGGCGGGGAACAGGTGTGAGCGGAGCGAGCCAGCACCGCGGGTCCTGGGGCAGCTCCGCCGCCTACTCGCTTGGTGTGACTGGCTAAGGGGCTAAACTCTGAGCCTCCGAACCCCCAGCACGAGGCACTGTCTCAGAATTCCTTTCCCACGCCAGATTCTGCAGCCCCCACAGGCACTGAAGTACGGGAGCAGGAAGAAAGTTCTGGAATGGAATCTACGCTTGCTTCATCCCGCCATCAGCTGGGAAATTCTCTAGAGACTTCATATCTGATGTCACCTCACTAATATTTTTTTGGTGGTTAATCAGTGAATGAATGAATGAATGAACGGACAAGTTCCGAATAGCTGTAATGAGACATTTTATCCTTTTAACATAATTCTCTGAGTGTTTTGATTAACATTAGCAAGCCTTACTCTGTAGGATGCTCCCATACTCTTTAAAGCTTTGTTGCACGTATCATTTCTCTTGTCCTCACAACCTCCATTTGGCAAATGAAGAATAGAGGTTAGAAGGGTGGAATGGATTCTGTTCATTCATTCATCCATCCATCCACCCATCTATCCGTCTACCCATCTATCCATCCACCTACCTATCCATCCATCCACACATCCATCCATCTACCCTTCCATCCATCCTACTCAGCAAATATTACTGGGGGTCTCCTGGGCATCAGATCCTGTGCGAGGGCCAGGAGCTCAGGCAGCTGGGGTAGTCTGTCCTCTGACAGCAGCAATGGAGTGAGTGGGTCGCTGAGCACACACGTTCTGGCAGAACACAGTTCAGATCCCGCTTTCGCTGCTTGTAAGCGCTCTGACCTTGAGCGACTTATTTGAACCCTGCCAAGCCTCCAGTTACTGTTCTATAAAATGGGGGTGATATCGGCCACCAGTCGCAGAACAAGTGTGGCGTAGAGGAGCTAAGAACGTAAAGATCTGGGACTTGAGCAGCATGAACAGCCGCGTTTATGATGAGCTTCAAGATCATGCTGAGTTGGCGGCTCGGCCACGGGTGACGAGTGGCTATTTCTGTGTTATTATTTCTAGTTTCTTTTTTGCAAAGGGCAGCGCTCCCACATGTTGCTGAATCTCGTGGTAGCCAAGAGACAGAGCAGACCACCTGCACGTTCTCCCCGAGTGTGCAGTGGGGAACGGTGCAGACCGGACCCCAGTCCCAGGTTTGGCAATGAACCTGAGGAATAATCACCAATTTCCATTAAAAGAAAAAAAAAAGTCATGCCCGGCCGGCATGGCGCAGTGGTTGAGGGTCAACCTATGAACCAGGAGGTCACGGTTTGATTCCCAGTCAGGGCATATGGCCGGGCTGTGGGCTGGATCCCCAGTGTGGGGCCTGCAGGAGGCAGGCGGTCGATGAGTCTCTCTCATCATTTATGTTCCCATCCCTCTCCCCCTCTCCCTTCCCCTCTGAAATCAATCTTAAAAAATGTCACTTTCCTTCCTGAATCAAAGGAAATGCGATTACCCTTGATGTTGCAGCCCAAATAACCAGCAAGTCCTAGGGGTTGCAGACGCCCCACTCCATAGCCAGATCTTTCTCCCCTCCCTCCCTCTCCCCTCCCCCGGTGCTGAGCCCAGGTTGACCCACCCTGACCTGCAAACCCAGGCCCAGGCCGGGAAGAGCTGCACAGCCTCGGCGAGCCAGGCCTCCAGGCGGGCCAGGGACCAGCCCGGGACCATCTGGGAAAGTCATCGTGGAGGAAATCCCAGACACGCGGTGCCCTGTCACCACAGTGAGGGGGACACTCCCCAGAAGGGGCCGTGCCGACCCCTCCGGCAGGCGAGCGCTGTCTGCAGGGACCGGCACAGAAGGTTTTGTCATCGGGACGGTAATAAACCCCGCTGCCTGCGCTCCACACCCCTCTGGCTTCTCCATCAACCCCCCGCCCCTCTGTCCCGGCCTGCACCCCGGCCCTGTCCCAGCCCCTGCACCTGCAGCCGCCACTCGGAGGCCTCAGGTGCCGCTTTCTCCTGTAATGAAAAGACGCTCCGCCACCTGGGAGGACAGGGACGGGCTCCGGGAAGGCAGAGGGTCCTGGCCTAGCCGCACGCTGCAGGCCCCTGGGAGCCTTCCCAGCCCTGATGACCCGGCTGCAGACCAGACCCGTTAAAACAGACCCTCGGGATGAGGCCCCGCCCCCAGTCTCTTATTGAAAGTCACCGAATGACTCCACATGCAGCCAAGTTTAAGGCCAGTCCTCACGCCAGGCCGGACTCCGGGGTGCCCCTTCCTTCCTTCTCACCCCCTCCTCCCTGCTTCCCTCTCTCCTTCCTTCACTATCACTGAAGCAGAATATTATTTTAAAATATGTATCTATATATATATTTAATGATTTCAGAGAGGAAAGGAGAGGGGGAGAGAGAGAGAGAGAGAGAGAAACATCAATGATGAGAGAGAATCATGGATTGGCTGCCTCCTGCACACCCCCCCCACTGGGAACCAAGCCCACAACCAGGGCATGTGCCCTGACTGGGAATCAAATCTTGACCTCCTGGTTCATAGGTCGACACTCAACCACTGAGCCACAGCAGGGCCGGGCTGTCTTTTTGATTGTTTTCAAATATATTTGTATTGATTTCAGAGAGGGAGAGAGAGAGACGGAAACATCAATGATGAGAGAGAACCATTGATCTACCGCTGATGAACCTTTTATGTGACAGTACATCCCTCCCAAGGCCACCACTACTTTCAGGGACTTTAGTGGGTGGAGCATTTTGGTTCCCTGACAGATGGTGAGACCACAGATGGGTTACAAGAGCCAGAAAACATCGAACACAAGAAAATGCCTGCAGCGGGTCTTGCTGTCCAGCTAGAGACGGAGTTGAATGTGCGAAGATATTGACACGGATCTTAGAAACTACTTTAAAAAATATACAGACGGCTATAATAATAAAAATGTTTATTTCACATGCTCACACCTACTTAGAAAATTATTTCTAAAACCCGTTTCTTGATGTGACTTTCACCTCTATCACTGAGGTCCTTTCCTGCGAGAGTGCTGGTCGGGGTTCTCATGACCGGGGCATCCTGGGGGTTTGGATGGCGGCGACTGAGCACTCGCTGTGTTGTAATTAGGGAACGGGCCGCTGCGATTGGCTGCGGAGAATTATGGGAGCACCGACTAATGTCGCCGCGATTATGCTCCGGCAATTAGCAACCAGTAAAGCAGCAGACTTCATTGATATAGCTGTCCTACTTAGTAAAAATATTGGAAAACAAATACCCTACAAAACAAATGGCACGAAACTAGCGCTGGCAGGAGAGTGAACATGGACTTGGCTGCAGCAGGAGATCGGAGAGCAGCCAGGCTGGCTGAGCGCGAGCGTTCCCGGTACCGGGGCTGCCTCAGCCGCCCGGACGGCTCACGGCTGGCGCCGGGTTCCGGGGCTCAGAATGTGTGCACGGTCGTGCTGTGTCCTCACACCCCGCTGAGGAAGCGGCAGTGAGAGCCCCATCTTGCAGATGAGAGAACTGAGGCGCGCAGAGATCGCACCACGAGAGTGGCGAGCGCATGCCGATGGCCAGGTACTGCGTTCCGCAGCTGATCTCTGATATCTGATCCTCCCAAGGGTTCTCTCCTTTCCTTCCCCATTTTATAGGAGGAGGAAGCTGAGCCGCAGAGAGGTCACATGATCTGCCGCGAATCACAGGGCAGTGAGTGCCGGCAAAGCCAGAACGCAAAGGGAGAATGGTCTGAGGGTCAGCCCTGGGCTTTAACTGCAGAATGTTCTGCTTCAGCCTGGCTGGGGTGGCTCAGTGGGTGAGCGTCGACCTATGAACCAGGAGGTCATGCTTCGATTCCCGGTCAGGGCACAGGCCTGGGTTGTGGGCTCCATCCCCAGCAGGGGGGGAGGGGGGGGTGTGGGAGGCAGCCGATCCATGATTCTCTCTCATCATTGATGTTTCTCTCTCTCTCCCTCTCCCTTCCTCTCTGAAATCAATAAAAATATATTTAAAAATAGTATTTAAAAAAGTTATCAGTTTAGTAAATCCATGATTTTAATCAGATGACACCACTTCTTTGCTTTTAGAGTAAAATCCATACCATTGGCCTCCAAGGCCCTGCATGTCTGGTCCTACCCACCCTCGCTTCCTCTGCTCAGTGGTTGAGCACAGACCTATGAACACCTTCCCCACGGGTGAGGGCTCCTGGCCCAGGGCCCGTGCCCTTCTCTCTGCTGCTCTTCCCTCAGCGCTGCCAATGGCTGCTCCCAGGGCCGGGAGGGATGTGCCCGCAACCAAGGTACGTGCCCTTGACCGGTATCCAACCCGGGACCCTTCAGTCCACAGGCCAACACTCTAACCACTGAGCCAAACCAGCCAGGGCAAACTTCACTTATTTAAAGGTTCCAGTAGGAGCCGGTCTCACACGGAATGGAGAGCAAAGACCCACTCCTGCTCCCAGGATGGGAATGTCAGCCTTGCACGCCCGAGGCTACCATTGGCTACATCCTACATGCAACGGGCTTTCGGGGGCCTCTGGGAAAACCCTCCTGCTATTTTTCACACGATACTGACGGACCCAAAACTAACAAACAACAACAATACAGCAACGCACTCTGAATTCCCAAGAGTCAAGCAAGATACGAGTGAGCCTTTGGAATAACGTCCTTGAAGTGAGGGTGCTCAGCAACTGCCAACCAGGCGCCAGAGAAAGCGCCCAAGGTCAAAGAGAAAGCGCCCAAGGTCAAAGGGAGCATAGAACGGCAGCAGTGACACCTCTGAAAAGCCCAATGACACGTATTTCCTGGGTGCGGAGCTCCTTGGCGGTGCACGGCGGGCGTTCCCACGGCGCGCCCCGCTTCACGCTCTAAGCGCCGGGACTTTGAGACCACGGAGCCTTCATCCACCCGCTGAGCCTGCTCCGTCACAGGCCTGGGGCTCAAGGCTGCCCTGGAGTTGGGGGAAACCTTCCGGTGGAGATTCTGTCAGAGATAAATGGCCGGGGCCGGCGAGCAGCCCTGCGCTGGGAGGCAACCCGGATGCCGCTCCATGCATCAGCCGGTCCCCCAGGAGGGGAGGCGGCCGGATGAATACGCTCACCTTGGCATCGACCGCGACCGTGCGTTCAGCAGGCCTCCCCCAGGCAGGCGCGGCAGCGGCTTCCAATTTGTCTGCAGCAATTGAATGCGGAAAACGCCAATGTACAAGCAGGTCCGCGCTAAGGACGGGGTCGTGAGCCCCTTTCCCATGGGACCTGGGGTGGGTGGTGGGAGGTGGCCGAGTGCCCAGGGCTCCTTACCTGGCACCTGACAGCAGAGAAGTGGGTACGGCGAGGGCGCCCACTGTATTCCCAGGGCCCAGCTGGGGCCCAGCAAGGATGTGTCCAACGAATGAGCAAAATGTTAAAAGAGAACGAATGACATATTGTGTAGGCGTTTTGATGTCTCTATCCCTCTCGCCCTCTCTCCCTCTCTCTGAAATCAATACAAATATATTTTTAAAAATACAAATGTAAGTGCATAGCAATGAGTGCGGAAGAATTAGGCGGAAAGGCAGCCAAGCAGCCCCCCGAGCTGCGCGTGGGGTGTCACAGAGAGGAAACCACGCAGGATGACGTCTGCGTCAGGGAGAGGCCCCCGGGCCCATTCCGCCCGGAAGACATAGTTCCCTTCACCTCCACTCGGGGAGGGTTCGAGAAACCCCACCCCTTGCACCAGTGCAGAGCAAAGCAGGCTTTGTCTTTGCTTTGAAAGACATCCCTAGAGTTCATGAAGGGGAGAGATTCGAAGCCCCAGAAAGTGCAGGCTTTCAAGGATCCATAACAGCCCACAAGCCACCGGCAGGGGAGGAAGGGGCACCGGGCCCAGGGATCTCCACCTGACTCTGCATGGGAACCCCCGGGGGCTCCTTCACGCAGGTTCCTGGACTCAACCCCAGAGGTTCCGATTCAGGAGGGGGTGGGGGCCTCTAAGGCGGGGCGAAGGGAGACGGGGGTCCACCAGGCCACTGCACCCCATCAACTGGGGAAGAGCTGCCACCAACCCCTCTCCTCCCCAGATCCCACCATGCCTGGCAATGCACCAGCCGGGAAAGGTGAGGCCAGGTGACCAAGACGCCCAAACCGCAGCTTCACACTCAGCGTTCAGTTTCCGCTCCAGGCAAGTCTGCTGATGGCAGAGTTAACCTGGTTGAGTGACGCTGGACTGAGTTAGCTCCTTCATGCAAAGGTTCGCTATTCCCCGTGGCTTGGTCTCTGGCACCTCCACATGGTACCTCCACGATCTCCGTGGCAGGAGAGGAGGAAGGCTGGTGAGGCCTCTGCTCCCGTATCACTGGCTAAAGCAAGTCGCATGGCCATGCCTACGTTCATGAGGGAGGGAGGGAGGTGCAACCTTCCATGTGCCCAGACATGGAAGAGAACGAGATTCATGGGTGAAACGTGCCACAGTGACTCCATTATTTCTTCTCACCCCTTTTCATCTCCTCGAGAAGAAAGAGGGGACTGGAAGCCTCAAGCACTCATGCTATCAGGCCCACCCCAATGACAGAATGATGGAAAAGATGGGATACAGCATGCAAATTTCTTTGTATATTAGGATTTCAATCATCCAAAAGCTACCAACGTTATTATGATGGTTGCTGTTATTTCTGCTGACAGAAAATACAGCCGGCAATCTACATGCGATAACATTTTACTGAACCACACACACACATACGTGAAGACATGTAAAAATGGGTAACAATCAAGCCAGTATTCTAGTTATTAATTTTGTAACAATATCAATGTCCAGGTTTGGTAACGTATTATAGTTATACTAGAGGCCCAATGCACAAAATTTGTGCAAGAGTAGGCCTTTGCAGCCGCAGAGGCTGCCTGGATCCCTCCCTCGAAGCCGGGGCGTCTTCCTCAATCCCGTGGCTGCAGCCCCGGGTTCGACCAGAAGGTTGTCTGGAAGGACATCCGGAAGGACATCGATCTAATTAGCATACTGCGCTTTTATTATTATAGATAGGGTGTTATCAGTGGGCGATGCCGGAGGAATGGTACGTGGGAATTTTCTGGATTATTTTTCTAACCTCTTGTAGGTCTCTAACAATTTAAAAATAAAAAAATGAAAGCCATGGCAAGAGAAGATTCTCCATCCAGGGTCTCTGCCTCCCATCTCTGTAAAACCGTCCCGCCCATGAGCTGCCAGAGAGCTTGTCTGAGTAAAGCCATCTCCTGTGAGGAAAGCAGGAAACCTGGCTAATGTGCTGTGAGAGACTGCAGACCGTCACCTGCCATTGGCTCCTTCGGTCTCTGCAGAAACACAGACGATGTCTCCTTGAAAGTTAAACTCCATGCCAGTCACTCCCCAGGCGCGCCCATGTGCTGCAGGTAACACGGGGCAGCCAGGTGAGCTGCTGCCTATTTCCCTTTAAATTCTTGGGGTGGCGGTGACAGGCCAAGGCTCTCGTCTGTCGGCGGGCTGTCCCCGGCAGGCCCATTACTTCAGCGCCACAGTAAGACGAAGGCCGCCAGGACCATCCCTCACCCGAGAGCAGCTGGGAGCATCGCCAAGGACCAGGGGCTGAACATTTAAAAACCTACACCCCGCTCTGCTCCCCAACGTCCTTCTTCCCCCATAAAATAAGTCTAAAGTGCATGAATGTGTATTAAAAAGGGCGAAGCAAACACTTGCAGCTGAGTAACGTTCACCCAGATGCGCCTGCGACTCTTTTTTCACCGTGAGGCATGCTTCCTGTTCTCCCAAGTAAATATTTCACTGGAAATGCTCCCCAAGCAGTTGTTATCTCGATATTTCCACAATAGAGCGCGCTGTGCTCTCTACGTATAAATACTGTGAATAACCAGGCATTTTCCCGGGGAGACCGCTCATTTCCCCGCATTTTGCAGGCTGATTCTCTTCATGATGCCAGCTCCATGAGGAGGTGCGGGGCCTTGCGGGGCGTGAACTCCATGGGCCACTTCCCTGCCCCGGATATATATATATATATATATATATATATATATATATATATATATATTTATATATTTTAAAATACTGCTGGTCTGGGGACCACACTTTGAGAACCACTGCTCTGGAATAGGGGTCTTCAAACTTTCTCTGAAAAGGCTCTTCGGTACCTATGTCAGGCCACAGATCCTACACACGCCACTCCAATAAAAACCTTACTTGTGGACAGTGAAGTTTGCATTTCATATCATTTTATATGTCATGAAATAGTATACTTCACCCTCCCCCCAACTACTTGAAAATGCAAAACTTAGCTGTTGGGCCATAGGAAAGCAGGGAGGTGGTGGCTCCTTTGGCCCTGGGGCTGTAGCTGGCAGCCCCTCCACCTAGAGCTCCAGGGAAGTGCCATGCTTTCAGCCCCCAGTGGCACCAAAACGTCTCCATTCCCCTTTCTCCATCTGTTTCCGTGTGGAATGAGCCCACTCCATACTAGGGGCTCCCCACGGGCGCCCCCCCCCCCCAGCGGCCACTTCAGCTGAGTCAACAGTGCCTTGGCCACGGAGGCCTGGGGGGTGTTCCCGCCCCTCCCCCCCAGCCCCCCCAGCCTCCCCCTCCCACCCAGCCTGCTCCTCGCACTTCACTTGGGCTCTTTTTATAGCGTTGCACAAATTTGTCTCTGCGGCAAATTTACAGCACGCCCTGCTTGTCTGAACTATTTAAAGGCACAATATTCTCGGCTGTGCCATAAAGCTTTCCCATTCCCTGTGTTTTATTTCTCGGTTTGAGGACCTTTTATGAAATCAGCAGCGAGGCGGGGGAAGGAAGTCATTTGCATACTTGGCTCCCTACACCTGGAATTCCTTAATTTTAGGGATTAACAAAATGAGGCTAATAAAACCCGAGGCCCCTGTTAGGCATCCCTGTAAAGGCCCTCCACTCCCTGGGACTCCAGCGCGCCCGCTCCGAGTGCCCACTTCAGTCTGTGATTGCAATGTCAGGAACCGATTTGTAATTTCTTTTAAATATATTTTTTATTGATTTCAGAGAGGAAGGGAGAGGGAGAGAGAGAGAGAAACATCCATGATGAGAGAGAATCATGGATCGGCTGCCTCCTGCACGCCCCCCCACTGGGGATTGAACCCACAACCCGGGCATGTGCCCTTGACCGGAATCGAACTGTGACCTCCTGGTTCCTAGGTCCCTCTAAGTTGAAGGACTGTTTTCTTCCCGATCCCACTCATGGGAGCCACCTCTCAGGTTATCCCCAGGTGGCCGGAGGGGAAGCTGTGGGAAGCCTGCATGGCAGCCGGACTGTGAGCGGACCCTCAGCCTCCCATTGGTATCTGACGAGGTCTATGTGCAGGCCGGGCCCCTGCATCGCTTCCCACGTGGAGGGCATGCCGAGCCCCCTCTCCCGTTCTGTTCTGTGCTCCCTCCCCAGGGCCATCCTGATGCTTCAAGAACTTCCCAATCCTCCCCATCCTCGCCCCACAGTCAGAGAAAAGGCTGCCGTTACCCCCTGCGTCGGAGGCTCTGATGAAGGTCAGATCGACAGCGCAGCTGCCGTGGCCAGCTTTCTACCAAGGGCAGGAACACAGGGTCCCCCCTGAGGCCGCTGTTTCCAGCTAATTCGGGGTTCCACACAGGACCCCTTCCCGAGCTGGCAGCGCATAAGGGGTCCTACCTCAGGAGACAGCGCCATCAGTGGGGATGACAACAAACCAAAATGCTCTCTGAAGGTTCCACTGATTTCTCCTCCCTTCCACGCTCTCCCCCCACCCCATCAAAATCTATATATAAAAAATACCAGGACCATGTCACCGAGCCCGAGAACAGAGAGCCCCGGCCACCTGAAGTCAGCAGTGCAATCAGGATAATTCGGAGGCTGAATAATGCGGGCCGGAATGCTGTTTACAGGAAATGAGCAATTTATTTTATTATCCAAATTTCAGACCCTTTTAATATGCCTCCCAAGAAGACGTCTGATTTAGAAAATTGCAAAAGAGAACTTAGCAGAGGACAGGGATATTAAAAATGTTCCCCACCGTAAAGGCCGGATTTTAAAAAAAAACACACACAACAACAAAACCCAACAACTTCAGACGCGGCTTGAACAAAACGCAGCAAGTACATCCACAGGCGTCGCCTTGATGTGGGGCCGAGAGACGGACATCACAGGGTTCGGAGGAACAGAAACCCCGGGAATGGAAACGGGGGACACAGGATGGAACTCCGTGGAAGTGAGACGTTTCCAACGTTTCTTCTCCACGGTTAATGGTCGTCTGCATGCGTGGGCACGCACATGCACATGCGTGTGGGCCGGCACACACACATGCAGAGTGCTTCTGGGGGAGCCACAGAAAGTGCTCGCCGGAGAGCAGGTCTGGGGAAGGGGTTTCCCTCTGCAGCAAGTTCCCTTCGGACCTGGGCGCATATCCTAACTGCATGCACATACGTTATTTTATAGATCGTTGGCGTGTATGGGGTGGTGAAAGTGTAAGTCGTTTTGGTGTCTTTTTTCTTGATATGTATCTGTATTATTGATAATCAAATATGTTATTTTTTAAAATATATTTCCACTGATTTTCAGGGAGAGTAAGGGAGAGAGAGAGAAACACCAATGATGAGAGGGAATCATGTATCGACTGCCTCCTGCACACCCCCCACTGGGGATCAAGCCCGCAATCTGGGCATGTGCCCTGATGGGAATAGAACCCTGACCTCCTGGTTCATAGGCTGACACTCAACCCCTGAGCCACACCAGTCGGGTAATAAACAAATATTTTAGAGAGCCATCATTTCTAGGGCCTTAGTGAGTTCCTCAACTGGACAGGAAGGCAGAGGTGTACGGGGTGGGGCCAAAGTAGGTTCCCGCTGTGAGTACGCAAAATACAGGCTATTCTTTATAAATTATTGTATCATTTCCCATACGGACAACTGTGAACTGTAAACCGACTTTCGCCTGCCCGCATGCATTTTACACGTGTAATTCATTCTTAGATAAATCCCATCTCCCCACATGCACTGCACACACACGCATGTCAAGGACGTGTTTAAAGAGGCGCCCAGTTACCAGCTTCCCCAAGGCATCCGTGTCTCCTAGCCCCACGCTGGCCTTCAGCTCGGGCCTGGCGAGTCAGAGGCTGTCCGTCTGCGTGTCCGGGGCAGGTTGAGGGAAGAGTCCACCATCTCAACAGGAAGGCTCCCTCCCGCCTCCAGGACACACAGGGTCTCGTGGCCTCTCTGCTGCCCCCAGCAGCCACCTTCCCACACGGTAAGAACATAGACGAGGGGCGAGAAGCACGCACGGAGATGAGGTCGTCCACCCGTGTACACAGTGGGCGAGGAGGGGAGCTGGGATGCGGCCTGGCTTGTCCTGGACAACTCAGCCGGCCAGGGAGGCTACCCCCAGCCTCGCCACACGGGCCAACCACCTGGAAGGCAAGTTGGCCAGCTCACCTGGCTGTGCTTAGTTCATGCAACTAACTCCTCGCTCTAGGAGAGAAGACAGGGTCTTGAGAGAAAGGGGGCAGGAGAGGTTGGTTTCAATGGAAGGCAAAGTGTCCTGTAGATGTGCCCCCCCTACCCCTGCCCCCCCCCCCCCCCCCAGCCAGGGCTTAGGGAAGAGGCATTATGAAAATTGCAATGCAGGGGGGAACTGGGGGTTAAATAAATATTGTTTTGAATAAGGGGAAGGGAAGTGGTATGGGTTGAATGCCGACACGAGCTAGGCATTTTGCATTCACTGCCTCCAATAAATGATGAGCATCACCCCTATTTTACAAATAGTGGAACAGCATGTTGAGAGCACACATCTCCTGCCTGAGCTGGGTTTTAAACCCAAACCTATGTGAGTCCAGGGCCCAGACTCAAGATCTCAACATGCAACAGCCATTTGGATACAGTCAACAGGCCAGGGGAACCTGGTTAACTTCAAATTTTTACCAGGTACTAAGCAAATACATGGATTTGGGAAGTTTGTTACCCATTTACCATGCGGACGAGAAGAACAGAAGGAGGTACTCTGCCTATGATAGAGAGAGAGATGGAGAGAGAGAGGGGGAAATTTCACGTATCGAGCACTTAATGCACATTAAGCAATACGGTGTGTACTTAACGTGTGCGGCCTCACTGGATTTAAATTACACTGGAGGGTGATACTGTTCTGGGAAACAACCGAAGGATGGACAACAGTTCCCGCTCCAAAGACACGGGAACTGACAAGGGGAGGAGGAAAGGGGCAAAGGCTTGCAGATGACTTCAGCCCACACAGCCACCTCTCGGACCTGGGAGGTTCTGGGCCTGGGGAAAGGGATAAGCAGCTATGCTTGAGCCTCTCAGATGGGTGCCCAGCTGATTCTCGGCTTCAGCGCCATCTACAGGCCTTCTCGGGACACGCCACGCTGATGAATCATAAATCTTTCATAACAATTCTCTTGGCTAGATACCCAGACGTGGAATTGCTGGATCATGTGGTCGTTCTGTTTTTAATTTTTGGAGGCACCTCCATACTGTTTGCCACCGTGGCCGCACCAGTGTGCCTCCCCACTAACCGCATGCAGGGCGCCAACCTCTCCACAGTCGCCAACACTTGTTTTTTGGTTTTGTGATTAGCCAATCTGACACGTGTGAGATGACACTGCCCTTGGGGTTGCTTCGCGTTCCCCTGGGTATCAGCGATGCTGGGGATTTCTCCATATGTTTATTGGCCATTTATATGACTTTCTTTGGGGAAATGATTCTTTCAAATCCTTGTTCCACTTTTAAACCTAGGAATTCGTTTTTTGCTATTGAGTTGTAGAAGTTCCTCATATTTTTTGGAGATTAACCACTTATCAAATATATGACTTGCAAATATTTTCTCCCATTCTGTTGACGGTTTCCTTTGCTGTGCAGCAGCTTTTAAACTGCAACCCCACCTCTGGGTATTTATCCAAAGGAATGGAAATCAGAATCTCAGAGATAGCAGTCCCAGATTCATTGCAACGTTGTGCACAATAGCCTATATGTGGACACAATCTAAACGTCCATCAATAGATGGATGAATAAAGGAAAGGAGATATATATATATATATATATATATATATATATATATACACACACACACACATATATATATACACACATATATATATACATATATATACACACACACATATATACACATATGCGCAATGGAATACTTTGCAGACTCAAAAAATAAGGGAATTCTGCTGTTTGCAACAACATCAATAAATCTCAAGGATATTATGTTAAGAGAAATAAGCCAGCCACAGAAAAACAAACATTGCATAATTCCACCTACATGAGGCATCTAACATAGTAAAATTCATAGAACCAAAGAGTGGAATGATGGCTGCCAGGGGCAGGGGGAGGGAGAGATGGGGGTTGCTAATCAAGGCATGACGTTTCACCCAGGCAGGCTGAGCAGCTGTGGAGATCTGCCTGTAATCAACAATCCCACACGCTAAACAATGAGTGAGGAGGGTGGCTCTTACAGTGCGTTCTTACCACAATAAAATAATTTTAAAAAAAGAAAGACTAGCCCTAGCTGGTTTGGCTCAGTGGACAGAGCATCAGCCTGAGGACTGAAGGATCCTGGATTTGATTCCGGTCCAGGGCACGTGCCTGATCCCCAGTGTGGGGTGTGCAGGAGCAGCTGGTCAGCTGTTCCCTCTCGTCACTGATGTTTCTCTCTCTCTCTCTCCCTCTCCCTTCCTCTCTGAAATCAATAAAAACGTATTTTTTTTTTAAAAAAAGAAAGGCTAGGTTGACTTTGGCAGCTAAGTGCTTCCTGAACTGAATAAAGTATTGTACTAACTCAACACCATCACTGTCATCATCATCATCTCACATCTGGTGAATCCTCACTGCAGGTCCGACCCTATACGGAGAGCTTTCTGTCTTCCATCTCTTCAGTGCTCTCCACAGCCCCAGGAGCCACTCGCTGACTCCCTCCTTTGCACAGAGCGAGAAACTGAGGCTCAGGGCGACTAAGGAATTGGCCCAAAGTCAGAGGTCCACTCTGTGGTGGAGCCAGACTCCAGCCCCACGTCTGAGTTTACAGCCACCGTGCACGTCCCCTTTCCGGCAATGACATCAGCGAGGAACCTTAGCTAAACAAATAGCTGCTGCTTTTACATCCTATTTATAACTTTATGAGATGCTGTTTGTGGTTTTGAAGGTTAAGAACTGTAAATACTGTTTATGCCTCTTCCCCAAACGCTGCGTACTTACTCGGAGCCTAACAGGGAAATTAATATCTGCATCCGGACCCTGCCGCCCTCCCCGGCCCTGCCTTCCTCCTCGTCAGATGAAGAAAAGGCACAGGCCTGGTTACTTATCTAGAGCCACGTCCCATCAGCTCAGTACCAAAGAAACACCGGCTTGGCTCAGAGGCGTAGCTCAGTGGTAGAGCATCGACCTATGAAGCAGGAGGTCATGGTTTGATTCCTGGTCAGGGCACAGGCCCAGGTTGCAGGCTTAATCCCCAGTAGGGGACGTGCAGGAGGCTGCCAATTCATGTTTCTCTCTCATCATTGATGTTTCTGTCTCTCTCTCCCTCTTCCTCCTTTTCTGAAATCAATAAAAATATATATACTTTTTAAAGAAAGATTGGACTCTAAGTCACCATCATGGGACAGGAAGGCAAGCTCACCCCCCAGGACTGCAATGCAACCCCCAAGGAGGAGGCCAGGGCAGGCTAGGAATGGTTTGGGTGGTTGCCACGGATGCCCATTAGTTTTCCACCAAACCCATCTTCTCCTCCTCCCCTGCATATGCCCTGACCGGGAATCAAACCCTAACTTCCTGGTTCATAAGTTGATGCTCAACCACTGGGCCACACCAGCCGAGCCCAGTGCAATTTTAAAGACGAACTTAATAAAGGCTTTGGGACGAAGTGCAGTATTTTCTGTGTTTCTTTGTTTTACCCTTTGCCTACCAGTGAGGAAACAGATGCATTCGGTTCTACGGGAAACATAAAGAAAGACAAGTTCGCTCAAACAGACCTTGGAGCATAGGCCCTGGGAAAGCAACTATCCAGCCACCGAAGAACCCATCCCTGTCTCCCTAACTTCACCGCCACCCCCGCCGGAGGGGAGGGAAGACCACCGGGCTGGTGCTCAGGACTTTGATTGGAAGGTTTGGTTTCCACAGTCCCTTGTTGAGGTTTGGCTGTTTTTTAATGCCCCCTCTCACTTGAACGATAAATGATATTGAAACGTAACTACTTAGTACTTAGCCTATGTCTATCTGTCTCTCTTGCAAGATAATTTGGGGAGACGCTGACTATTGGGGAAGATACCAGGTGTCCCCAAGAAACTCTCCTACTGACTTTGCGTGTGCCTTCCCCTTGACGTGTGTATGTGTGGGCGACAGGCAGATGGGCACGGACGGTCATGTATGTAGCCCTTAGATGTAACAGAAAGCAGCAGCAGCCTGGGCCGTGAAGCTGGCTGCTGGGCCACCACACCGACTGTGGCCCACGCTGGCCGCCTAATGGGAACTACCTACACACGTGTGGGATCTAACGGATCAACTGCCAAACAAAATAGACCCAGAGACTCAGGTGCATGGAACAGACTGTAGAAGCTCAGAGGGAAGGCGGGGAGGGTGGTGAGTGGGAAGAGATCAACCAAAGGCCTTGTATGCACAGATGCATTGCCCATGGGCACAGGCCACAGGGTGGTGAAGGCCTGGGGCGGGGGTGGGGAGGGCTAGAAGGGGTCATCTGGAATACTTTCAATAATAAGGATTTTTTTTAAAGAAAATACCCAGGTAGATGTGAGCTTAAATAATGTGCTGTTGGAGCTCTGGAACCACAGTGGCAGCCGGGGCTCGGTGTGGCTGCTTCTCGGGTTTTCAGTAAAAAGGGGCTCTGGTTACACTTGAGACACGAAGAAATGGCAGAAATGTGTGGTCCTCCTGAACGAAGGAAACTACAGACAAGTTGCCTGGTTTTCATTCGACGATAATTTAATTAAAGCAGAGATGCCTGTCCCTACCCCTTCTCCAGAGAAACATCGGGATGTGCTTAATAACGGGGGGCGGAGGGGGTCTCCCCACTCTCCTGGGGAGACGGCACTGGATTGCGTCTCCACCTGCACTACTTAATTCAGGGCTTGATTGGATGCAGTCAGGTAGAGAGAGTGGCTTTTTTTTCCCTACATGTGAGCGTGAGTTTGAAAAAACATCGGCGAAGGGAAAATTTCAGACAGATAATATGGGGTCACGGTATCTGTTTCAAGAGCACACGCTTTTTTTAAGACCCAGGCAAAGCCTTAACATGGCACATGCCCCATGGACCCCACCATGCAACTTCTGGGGGATCATGAAGAATGTGGATCAAGCTCCTGGAGACCCTGTCACTGCCACGCGAAGGAGCCCAGGCTAACGGCCTTGAAGGTGGGAGGTCCAGGTCACGCTGGCTGTCACAGGCGGTTCCAACCACCAGACCTGTGAGTGAGGTCATCTGAGACGTGCCTGCCAAGGGTGAGCCAGCGAGACTGAAGTCACATGTGACCGTAGGCAGGATCAGCAGGGGAAGACTCGGGGAGCCCGGCCCAGAGTGCTGATGCACAGAACCACAGTCCCAAACCATCCCAGACAGTCGGGTTCGGTTCGTTTACCTTTGTAGGCACCCTTAACCCCACAGACTCCGGTGCCTACATAGCTGAAGAGCATACCGACCAACCAATGGACAGATATCGGGAGGCGTCAGTGGAATGACCCAACACGTAGGAAATGCCACAGGCAACGACGTTAGTTTTCGACGGGGCGGCTTCAACAACAGAATGTATTCTCTCTGTTCTGGAGACTGGACGTCCAAGTCCCAGGGCGAGCAGGGCTGCCTCCTCCCCAGGTCCAGCAGCCAGCCCCCTGGACAGCGAGTCTGTATCAAGGGGTTTGACCTGTTCCTACATTTCTCCTCTTCTTTCTCTCCGACATCTTTTTATGAATATCTGTCTACTCGCTGCCAGTCAGCCCCATCTACCCCTAACAACACTGGTTTCATCTTTCAACTGGTACAAAGCTTCCACTTTCCTTTTTTTAAAATAAATATTTTCCCCATATCAAAAAACAACAACACTGTTCTTCCGTTTGGCTGCGGCAAACCCTGACGTCATCCTCTCTCCTCGTGGTGTGTTCATCATCCCCACATGAATTCCCATGCTTTAAACACATCTCAGAATCTGATGGCTTCTTTCCTCCCCAACCCCTTCCCCACCCCCTACCCGTCTCCCAGCGGGGCCACTGCCCACACTCAGTTCTCCACGCCAGGGCGTGGCCAGAGTCCAAGTCCTTCTGAAGACCTCAGACGTTCTGTGTGACCCGTCTCCCGTGACTCCCCTGACTTTACATCCTACCCTCACGGGGCAAAACGAGTTCGTTCATTCCAGCCAGCACCTGAGCAGGCCCCGGAGAGACGAGGGAGGGGCCGCAGGGTCTCCAAGGTGGGACTCCCGTACAGAAGGGAGGGCGAAGGTCAACCCGAGTGGCATCTCAGGCCCGGCCTCCTTCCCCTCGTTTCTCTGTGTGAACGCTCACCCGCAGTCATTGTGCCAATTCACACGCACGTGGTGTTTGATCAGATCCCCGAGTCGGGTGAGCAGCACGCCCTGTGCTTCAGTGGGTCCCTTCCACTTGTGCTGGCCGGAGCCGCGGTGTCTGCCCAGTCTTCCCCGGGGCTGTGGCCGCTCCCACTCCCTCTGAGGTCTGTCCTGGGTGGGTTCCGGGGCCACCAGGATTTTGCCTGATACGGTCGCACACATGCCTCCCCCAGCCCCCGCCAGCCCCGTTTTAATGGAAAGCCCTCAGCACGGTCAGCAGGAGCGGACAGGCAGACAAATCAACCGTCCTGGGCTTTGCTAAATGGATGAAATAAATGGGATTTTGTCCATACGCGTCCATAGGGCATGTCGCCCACGCCCACAGGTGGTGACGATGTGAGGGGTGATGTGGACAGGTGGGGGGGGGGACTCCTGTGTGGAAATGAAATCGAGTCAAAAAAATATCTGAACGGACAGATAGCACCTGCCCAGTGAGATGCAGCCATCACAGCAACGCCACTGCCCACGTCCCGTCCACAGAGCCCCGACCACATGCGTCTTCTTCCCGCCTCCTGCGGGTGAGGCCGGGCCGCTCTCCCGGGCGGGGCTCAGGGCGGCGGCGGCACAGCTTTCGGGAGCTGAGGTGGACGCTGGGACCTCGTTTGAAAGCTGGCTCTGCCTTAAAAACCTCTGTCAAAGTCACAAATACTCGATGTCCCAGGTCTGAAACCCACCTTTGTTTCCCAGGTCTGAGCGCTTCTGAGATCGGAATGCACAGCACAACCTGGCAGGGCTGCCTCCTTCTCTCCCCTTTTTTCTTTTTTCTTTTTTCCTTTACAGGCTATTAGTGAATCAGTGGACGGCTGACAGTCAGAGGCATCTTCACACGGAGGAAGGAGAGTGCGCACACGCGTGTACATGTGAGATGGGTGTGCAGCCTCGCCTCGCCGGGTCCATCCACTCATCAGCTCCTCTTTGCTATTAAATGCACGCAATGCAGCCATGAAGTCCGGGAAAGACCCCGGCCGACGCCCCCTGCCAGCCCCGCCCCATCTTCCCCGGGGAGCTGCACGCCTCCCCAATCAATGAGTATCCGGCCCCGGCCCCGCCAGGGAGGCAGGGAAAGCTACGTTCCATCCATCACTCGTGCCGCTAGATTCCCAGAGGCATGAGGGAGACCCTGTGAGGAGTCTGGTCCCTCCGGACCTGGGACCTCTGCCCCAGCTGCTCTGGTGCCGCGGTTCCTGGGAGGGACCCAGGGCCGGGAACTAACCGTGTGCAGGACGGGCCCACACTCTGCGAGGGGGGATTTCTGTACAAATCCCTCCTTGCACCTCCCTGGTTTGACGCCGCATTTTGTCAGTTTATAAATTTGCACCACAGCTTGGCACTGGGAAGGGGGCGGGGGTGGGGGGCGCATCAAACCTACGGGCCTGTTACACACAGACACTGAAAAATAAAGACCATTAGCAAAAAAGTATAATTAAATTAAAATGCCAGCTCGCCAAAGAAGCTCGGCAACTGGGAAATATATCAAACTGTGATAATACAAATGGGTTATTTCTCAAGGTGTGAGAATGTCAATGGAATAAACTCCGCTAATTTGCTGACTTTTTATGCTGAAGGTAGAGTAATCGCTTAAAAATAAATTACCACAATATCTCACACACACACACACACACACACACACACGTAGGTTGTGTATGATGGTTTAACCATGGTAGAACTACAAACCACAAAATACCTACCGAGGGTCGAGAGACATAGAAAAATCCCTTAAAACCGGATTTCTCCTTGTGGGGGAGTTGGCCAGTCCCCAGTCCCAGCAGAAATGGGCATTAGTCCCTGGGTCTACGTTCCTAGGCCCACTCCCCTGATTTATTTCCAGGGCATGCTTGCCAGTTAGCTTGAATACACCCCATTAACGATAGCCGAACGTTCTCTACAAGCAATCTCACAACGGGGCAGGCTCTTGGTAGAATATTGAAAATCACTTTGGCATGCAAGTTCGTTCCGTTAATTCCCCTTTTAGTGCGCAAATAACCTTTCAAAACCTGCTTCTAGGTGTTTATGTGTCAGGACAGTATCAAAAATTATTCAATTGCCAAGTCCCACGTCAACACTTCCCCATGCAGAGCCCCGGAGAACCCCGATTCTCACTCCTCTGCTGCCCTCTCCTGGGCAGCCGGCGCATCCGCGGCTTCATGTCCCTGTCCTTCCTTCCCCACACCAGGAAGGCTAAGTGGCCCTTGGGAAGTGGTGCGTCATAAGCAACAAGGAAACAGGGACCAGCTGCAATCCCATGGGGGAGCACTCCACAGAGGCGACGTTGTCAGGCATTTCCTAAGAACCTCGTCATTTAAAAGCAGTCACCTGTGGCTACAGCCGTGCCTCGGGAATAAAAGACGACAGCTCCGCCCGGCTGGCGTGGCTCAGTGGTTGAGCGTTGACCTATGAACCAGGAGGTCACAGTTTGATTCTCAGTCAAGGGCACAGGCCCAGGTTGTGAGCTGGACCCCAGTAGGGGGTGTGCGGCAGGCAGCCGATCGATGATTCTCTCTCCTCATTGATGTTTCTATCTCCCACTCCCTTCCTCTCTGAAATCAATAAAAATAAGTATGTTTTAAAAATATGGCAGCTCTCTTATAGAGATGGGGGGAATTTGGGAGAGGCCCGTTCCCCCCTGCTGGAGTTACAAGGTCAGAGAGAAGGAGGACACTCAAAGGTCAGCCATCCTCACGCTCCTCACCCTGAACGCTCTCGGGCATCACGGCAGACGCTCCAATTCCTCGTGGGATTAAAGACAAACCCTGACATGAACAGCACAGCCCATGGCCTCCCCGTGTCACTGACAGCCCACCTCCTTCCCACCAACCTCTGAAGCCCCGAGAAGGGGAGACCTTGCCGGGAGCCCTCCGCTCAGCGTTGGCAAGGCCTGAAGCAGACCCCAGGCCCTGTGATTCAGGCCCGGGGCGCCCCCCCCATTCCCAGCAGCCCCTTCCCCCACTATCACGGCAGAAGGCATCGAGCACAGTTTCATCATCAGCCGTCGAGGGCAGAACGAGAGCCGAACACGGAGCTGCGAGGAGGAAGTCCTTGTTAGAAACAGACGTGAGTGGACCCACGTTTATGCCAACAAGCAAAATCACTCTCACCTGCCACCCCGTGTGGCAGCGAAGGTGGTGGAGGCGCGGCTGGGAAGAGCTGCCCGGGGCGGGAAGACGAATTTCCGTCCAGGAGCACAGAGGGGTGAGAAGTGTAAGTTTACTTTAAAAAACAAAAACTATTTCCATAGAGACCCTCGTTTCCGTTCAGTCAGAGCTGCTCTTACCTGGGCAGGGAGGGGGTGGAAGGGCCCAGGTGGAGGGAAGGCTCAGGAAGGGCTGGGCGCAGCTCTCATCCTCAGACGGTGCCCACACAGAGCTCCTGGTCCCTGCCGGGCGCCCCATCCACAGCCCCAAGGACCTGCCAGTTCCATTGGCAATCTGAGCTCCAGTGCCCACAGGGAAGCATCCTATGGCCTCCCTCCCACCATAGTCTGGTGAGTCCGCCCCAACATTTTTAAAAAATATATATTTTATTGATTTCAGAGAGGAAGGGAGAGGGAGAGGGAGACAGACACATCAATGAGGACAGAGAATCATGGACTGGATGCCTCCTGCATGCCCCCTACTGGGGAGGGAGCCCACAACCCGGACATGTGTCCTGACCGGGAATCGAACCGTGACTCGAACTGGTTCATAGGTGGACGCTCAACCTCTGAGCCACGCGGGCCAGGCGGGCGCTGGAAGGAACTTTTAATCGGGGTCAGACAGAATTCATTGTGAAAGGCTTGGACCTAGCCATGTCCTGCTGGACAACCAAAAGACAGAGGGGGTGAGACAATACAAAACAGCATCATTTAAGACTTTCCTTTTTGCATAATTAATATGAAACATTTAAACTCAGTCGATGCCAGAAGTTTCTCAGTGTCGTTACCATTCCCATTATTTAAAATGTAATAGAAACCTAAGGCCGGACTCCAATCGCTACTGTCCTTGTCCCAGGACAATGTTTTCAGGGACACAAAGAAGGAGGAGGAAGCAGCGAGCATGACCGTAAGCCGGGCGCCAAGGGCCCGGGCGCGGCGGGCTCGGGGACTTGCGTGGGGCTCTGGAAGGATGCCCGCCGGTGCAGTGTTTGGAGGGATGCCTGGCACTGTGCGAGCGAGGACCCTCACAAGGCCGTCGGCGCTGGCATCTGGGAGCACAGGCCCCAGCGCACCTGCCCATCAGGGACGCCAGCTCAGCACTGAGAGTCTCTGAGCTCCGTGGGGACGTGTGGTCCGAGCCGTGGGAAATCCTCAGCGACAAATCCGCCTGCACTTGGCACAGAGCCATCGCGTTGTTCACATGCCGCGTCTCTGGGCCTCTGCCAAGTCCCCACACGACGCAGGCGTCACTGAACACAAACTGCCGGCCCTGCCCACGGAACACACACAGGGCCCCTCAGAGCAGGTAGGAAAGGACATGGAGGCGCAGAATGGGAAGGAAGTCTGTACCTGGGCTTGTCCCCCACAACCAGTATCATTAGCAAACGCCAACAGGAATCCCAGACAATTCCCTATTATCAATAAACATGTCCATTTTTGCCCGGCCAGTTGGCTCAATGGTTGAGCATCAACCTATGAACCAGGAGGTGATGGTTTGATTCCCAGTCAGGGCACATGCCCCGGATGCAGATGCGGGCTCCATCCTCAGTGGGGGGTGTGCAGAAGGCAGCTGATCAATGATTCTCTCTCATCCTTGAAGTTTCCATCCCTCTCTCCCTGTCCCTTTTTCTCTGAAGTCATTAAAAACTATATTTAAAAAAAACACAAAGAACCTCAGGCTTTCCTCACTGGCCATCCTGTTCTCCGCGCACACTCAGACACCTGAGACGCAGGACACCCTCGGCACCAGAAGAGACCACGGGACGGAGGCGAAAAGCTCACGGGACAAAATCAACCCTTCAGAGGTGGTTTGCTTAGTCTGTACTCATGTCCCTTTTCCTTCTTTTTTTTTAAAATAAAATAACTTGAAGCTCTTTAAGCGTCTTGCCTCCCCCAGGCTGTCCCAGTACCCACCTGGCCCGCCCTGCTCCTTTATGCTACTCACCCAACAGCATCTGAGTGAGCCACCGGGACCTTCCCCTGCCATCGTCCGTCTGAGTGGCTGGAGGAAGTGAATCACGCAGAGAACAGCCTGGGAATCTCTGCTCACTGCAGACAGCCGGTGCTTCCTGCCCATCCCCGAAAGGAGGTCCCAAGCGCCCAGGGCCTACAGAGAAGGCGCTCTGCATTCATGATTTTGTGACATAGATATAGGCTATATAGATATATAAATAGTTATAGGTACAGTGGTAGAGATATAGAGATATGGATATAGATACAGGTATAGGTATGGGTATAGAGATAGAGCATAGATATATAGATGATATAGATATAGGTATAAGGATAGAGATATACCAGTAGGTATAGGTATAGAGACATAGATATGTAGATATGGGTATAGGAAGAGCCCTTTTGTTGGAAGGACTTCCATAAAAGAGGGGCTGGTGGTCCGGTTGAGGGACGGGGTGCAGAGTGCCTCAGAGACTGCTGCCTGGACTCCCGTTGCTGCAGGCTGTGCGCTCACCTGTGTGGGGGGCCCTTCTCAGAGACCCTCCCAGCTGATGACCTCCTTTCCGGTTTTTAGCCCATTGAGCTAAATTTCATAAGAGACCGATCCTGAACCCCCAAAATGGCTCCCTGGTGTTGCCATTTCCCGCAGGATGGTGTGCCTGGAGCAGGAGGGACCTGAACCTGGAGCCCCCCACCCCCCGAAACCATATGCCTGAGGCTGGCGATGGCTCTGGGACACAAGCCAGGGGGGCTATCTTTTCCCCAGGGTATCAGATTTTACAACCCCGTCTGAAGAATCACTTTATTTCAAGAAACAGATATGCGCTCAGGCTGGCCTGGGCAATAAGGAATTTATTGGAAGGATGCAGGGCAATCTCGTGAAACCCCGTTGAGGAAACGCAGCTGGTTGCCATGGGAACTGGAACTCACTCTTGGTTTTGTGCCCCTTTATTTTGGGGACCCCTTGACCTCTCCCTCTGCTTCTCTCTGCAAGCCTATCCCATGCTCTCTGCAGATGCGCCTTTTCTGAGACTCTTTCCTGCTCCTCTGGACCTCTGCCAGTTCCATCCAGTGCTGCTCCTCGAGATCCTCACTCCACACAGCCGTGCACCCCCAGGTCAGCCGGACAGCTCCAAGGTCAGCCAGACAGCTTCAAGGTCAGCTGTGCAGCTCCAAGGTCAGCTGTGCAGCTCCAAGGTCAGCCAGACAGCTCCAAGGTCAGCTGTGCAGCTCCAAGGTCAGCCAGACAGCTCCAAGGTCAGACAGACAGCTCCAAGGTCAGACAGACAGCTCCAAGGTCAGCTGGACAGCTCCAAGGTTAGACAGACAGCTCCAAGGTCAGCCGGACAGCTCCAAGGTCAGCCGGACAATTCCAAAGTCAAAGGGGGCTGCCTGCATCTTCCATGAGGGATATTGATTGGCTCCGCTTAAGTGTCGGGTGACCGTAGAGTCCAATCAGCTTTGTTCCTTCTGCTCTGAAGGCTCTTCCCACAGGTGTGTGTGTTTATGTGTGTGTGTGTGTGTGTGTGTGTGTGTGTGTGTGTGTGTGGGAGAGAGAGAGAGAGAGAGAGAGAGAGAGAGAGAGAGAGAGAGAGAGAGAGGGATTTATACATTCCGTTGATGAATGTTTAGGTTGTTTCCTTAACTTGACTATTGTGCTGCAATGGACATGGGAGTGCAGGTATCTCTTCGATACCCTGTTTGCGATTTCCTTTGGGTCTATATCCCAGAAGTGGGATGGCTGGGTCACAGCCTCTTCGAACCAGCAGAGCATTCCAAACACCATCAGGGTGGCTTCGAACTCAGCTCAAAGGCACAGAGATGGGCAAAGACTGCTTACGCCGTTACTGGAAATGGCTTCAATTTTATTGTATAAATGTTTAAAAAGACAAAATCAATCAATGTTAAAAAGAAATCCCTAATAGGTGACAGAAGACTTGAGTTTGGGGGGTGGGCACACCATGTAATAGAGAGATCTTGTAACATAGAAACCCACACCTGAAACCTATATGCTTAGGTCAACCGATGTCACCCCAATCAATTTAATAAATAAAACTTTTTAAACCCCCCCATAAGAAGCATGCTTGCTTTTATATTAACACTAGAGGCCTGATGCGTGAAATTCCTGCAAGAGTAGGCCTTCCCGTCCCCTGGCTGCCAGCACCAGCTTCCTTCCGGCACCTGGGACCCGGACTTCCCCCGCACCCGCCTTGGCTGGCCTGGTGCCAGTGGGTGTCATAGCATGGTCCCAAAAGGTCCCGGATGGTCGTCCGGATGGTTGTTCAGCTATTCGGCTGTTGGGTCAATTTGCATATTACACTTCTATTATATTAGCATATTTAGGAATACATTCTCAGGACGTGCTTCTGAGCGCATGCACCTACACCTCCAACTGGGTTTCAGTCCTTTGTACAGTCAATGCCGAACTTCTACCCTCGGGGTCAGCATAACAGGGTCCACTTCGAGAGCCTGGCTCCAAGATATCCTCCGGGAGCAAATGAAACCAAAGTCCGGGGCCTGCGCGTCCACCTTCGGCTGCTTCTCAGTCTCGCTGGGCGCCGGCCCGGCCCTGGCCTGGCGAGGCTGGCGGCCATGTTCCCTCCGGCAGGGCGTGAGGCGGCGGGTGTGAGGTACAGGTGAGCCCTCCATTACCGCCTGGGCCCGGGCCTTTAATATTTGATGCTCTCCTCAGCGGCTCTGTTTGTGTAATTTGTCAACGCCCAACAGGTCCTCTGCCAGCTGTGCATTAAAACTATTTTCAAAATATGTCACTGTCAGCCCTGGGCACACTCATTACTTATTAAGATAAAGGCCCGGATGAGGCGAGAGGGAGGGGGCTGGCTTACTCAAACCCACTTGACTCAACTGCAGGGGAAGCAAGCGATCTAGAGGGTCCCACGTGAAAAGGCCTGGAGGGCCCCATCCCCACCTCAGTGGGCAGATGGAGAAACTGAGGCCCAGGGAGGGGAAGGGACCTGGGCAGGAATTTTGTGGCAGAGCTAGAAACACAGCTCAAGTTTTGTAAGCTCTCAGTCCTGCCCATCCCCACCGTGGGTCGCATTCTCCTGTGTGCACACATTTCTAAAAAGGGCATGCTGCCCGACAGGCATGGCTCAGTGATTGAGCATCGACCTGTGAACCAGGAGGTCACGGTTCGATTCCTGGTCAGGGCACATGCTGGGGTTTCGGACTCTATCCCCAGTAGGGGGCGTGCAGGAGGCAGCCGATCCATGATTCTCTGTCACTGGTGTTTCTAGCTCTCTCTCCCTTTCCCTTCCTCTCTCTCTAAAGTCAATAAAAACGTATTAAAAGAAAAAGGGCCCACGTCCCAGGTGTTATGACTTTGAATAGCAGACTCATCCGCAGGGACCACTGAAACTGCTTTCCAACTATAGGACACATACCCTTAATGCCACTCAGAATGATGTAAGATGTCCTAGAAACTTCCTGAAGTTAAATAGTGTGTTTATTTTAATGCATTACAAAACATGCATCAAAGTTATGATCTGGGGGTGGGGGAATGTGCATGAAACCCGTGAATTTGTAGGCATTAATACTTAGGTCAAAGCTAAGTCATAAATCGGAATTTGATTTAAAACTCCTTTAAATGCAGGTGTTACACAATGCATGTTTTCAATTACATACAGGGAGAGGCAAAAGTAGGTTTACAGTGGTACGCATGCACAACAGTGTTTCTTCTCGTCTTGATTGTTATTTATTAATGATTGTGTTCTTTTCCATGGGAAGCACTGTAAACCTACTTTTGCCCCACCCTGTCCATGCTTATCATTTCTATTAGTACTTTTCACAGTCAACTTCAGTATTGTAAAGCTAGGGATTCGCGTCCAGAAAGCAGCATTAAACGCTTAGAGAGCTCCCGCTAGCACAGGGGTTTCAGACATAGCGAGCATGATAAAGGTATTCTTCTCATCGGTGGGCACTTCAGAGAGGTCAGCAGCCTCTCTGAGCCGCTCCTGCATCCTAGGTCGACATGGGCGTTCGGGGGAAAGAAGTTCACGCACGGCCTGGGGGTCGGGGGAGCCCCTCTACCAGCAAAGCAGACCCTCAGAGGTCAAAAGCCACAGGGGCCCTGCTCTGGCTGCCCGCTGGGGTCAGGGCCTGGCGGGGCTCTGGCCAATGATGGACACGAGTCTGTCGGAAGCCAGGGTAGTTTTCCATATGTCAAAGTCTGGTCTCAGTATCAAAACCAGATTCCCAGCTTCTCTTGAAGAGGTTCTAGAGCAGTGGTTCTCAACCTTCTGGCCCTTTAAATACAGCTCCTCATGTTGTGACCCAACCATAAAATTATTTTCGTTGCTACTTCATTGCTGTAATGTTGCTACCGTTATGAATAGTAATGTAAATATCTGATATGCAGGATGGTCTTAGGCGACCCCTGTGAAAGGGTCGTTCTACTGCCAAAGGGGCCGCGACCCACAGGTTGAGAACCGCTGTTCTAGATCTTCCCGCTGGGCTATGAGCTGCACATAGAGTATTGTTTAAATGAGGCAGGCAGCCTGGCCGGTGTGGTTCAGTGGTTGAGCATCAACCTATGAACCAGGAGAGGTCAGGGTTCGATTCCCCATCAGAGCACATGTCTGGGTTGCAAGCTTGATCCCTGGGGGCAGCCATTCAGCGATTCTCTCTCATCTTTGATGTTTCTCTCTCTCTCCCTCTCCCTTCCTCTCTGACATCAATAAAAATATATTTTTAAAAAATTAAAAATAAACAAGGCAGGCAATTATGAATTGCATTTACTTGGCCCCTCGGGCTTCTTCGTGTGTGACTCCTTATGTAAAGAAAATGGCAGGAGGAGAAAAGAGAAAAAAGAGGAGGGGAGAGGGAGGACGGAGAGGAGGAGGAGGAGGAGGACCTGAAGGGAGGACCTGAGAAAGGTGGGGACACAGGCTTCCTGCGGCCTGCGGCTGAGGACGGGAGTTCCCATGGCAGCCCCTCTCCTGCCTGGAAGAAATGCTGCGAGTCCAGACAGGAAAGGAGGAGGCAGCCCCCTCCGTTGGGCTGGAGTGGAACTGCACGTCAGGAGGAGAAGAAAGATGGCACCCACCATGACCAGCAGCCCCTGGGCAAACACGGAGCCGCCATGAGCGGTCCCACTGGCCCTGCCTCAGGGCCCGTCCAGAACACACAGCTCCCCTCACCTGCGCCCACCCCACCCAGAGGACCCGTCACGCCTGCCAGGCATCAAGTGCACGTCAGCCACGGCATCAACAGCACTCTGTCCATTACGCCCTCCCGCTCCTCCGTTTCAAAGACCTGCGGGTGGGCGGGCCTGTCCCTTTGTCAGAGGCCGGCCTGCTGGGGCCACAGACGGAAAGTCAGGTCTGCTCAGGGGAGGTCAGAATCACACCAGCGATGTGAACTGTCGCACCTCCCGTATCCACGCAAGACGCTTCCCCCGTGACGCTGCCATGGCCCCTCTGAGGCAGCCTGCAGGGCATCGTGGCTGCTGTGGTTCCATCCACATGTGGACAGAACATTCCAAGGAGCCTGGACCCCGCACTGAGGCTCTGTGATGCCTCGGGCAGCTGTGAAAGTTTCAGAAAAGAGTCGCGAGGGCAAGTGATGGGGCGGACAGAACGTTACAGGTGCAACAAGGCGATGCTATCAGACCAGCCAAGAGCTAAGACGGAAAATAAATCCTGCTCGGAGGTAAAGCAAAGGACGGCTGGGCTCTCCAACGCGTGTTCTCGGCACTGGCCTTTCATTCAGTAAATCTCTATGGAGTGATGGATCGGACCAGTAGGCCTGCACACGGAATATGCTACTTAAGAGCCAGACAGAGTTCTAGTCACCCTTCTCATCCCCTAAGTTTTATAGTTTGCCATTTCCGACAGCAACAAGTTCTCCTATTAGCCTCAGCAGGCTACTCTGGATAAACAAGGACATGTGATTCGATACTTTGGGGGCTGTTTGCCTAAAATCTGGATTCTACACCGATGGGCCTTGGGCTGGGATGGGCGGCGAGGACTGCTGTAATCTCCACGGAATAGGCGTTGGGAGATTTAAGAAAAATAGCTCCGGCTGCAGTTGAGTCAGTTTAGGACAGATCATTATAAAATTCCATTATCACCACTACAAGTTGGATTATTTGTCATCATAGGAGAGATGACAAGCTCAGAAATACTACATTTGTTATTATCAGATGATGAATGATATTCCATTAAAGCTGCAATACATCACCGGCAGAGCCGCACACAAGATATCAACCCTATCAGGACTTGACTTATAATTTAATTTTCAAAAGCTGTCAACTAAAATTCCAAAGGCTAAGCATTTTCATTTTTAAAGTTCATCTTATTTATTTTCCTCATCTGTTAGTCTAATTTCAGCGATATGGCCAAAATAACTGATTATGTGCAATGTATAATTCTCTTCTTTTGATTAGGTAATATATCAGGTGTCACTTTGGTATTAAAAATTAAATGACAGATAATAAAACAAGAGAGTCCCATAAAACACACCTTATTTTGATTTACTCGCGTTTTTGAAATATAACCGTAGAGGACAGGTCAATATTTGTGAAAGACACAGAAGCCGCAGAAAAGCGTATTTACCCATTACCGGGCGCTCCCTCATGCCATCCACAGGGAAGTTGGACGTGCCTTTCCATTTGGTGTTTATAGAATCTTCCCCCAGATGAGCAGCTCGTGTGGAGCGCCATTCTATAAATCATAATCACATATTCCTTTTATATGTGCAAGTTCTTATGCTTTCCCCGATAGCATCATCATTACCGACATGAGGCATTCAGATGCCGACTGGGACAGCGACAGCGCTTATCGGATTCCACTGCGGCCAGCGCAAAGGCTCAGCCTGTCAATTACGTGTGTCTTGCTCCCGATCACAGACTTGCAGACACATCAGAAACTGTTTGTGGACAGCCTGATGCTAACTCTATGTACAGAATCAGCAGAGCTGAGAGCTGCAGGGCAACTTCTAAATCACTCCACAGGCTCAGAGAAGAGAAGGAACTTGCCCAAAGTCACACAGCAAGTTAAAGTAAGGGGAGAAGAAGCCATGGTCCTCAATGCCTGTTCTAGTTTTTTTGATATAACATGACTGATTGACAGTGTCTTAATATGATTCTTAATATTCAGTATTTGGCCAAGGGTCTACTCTAGCTTATAGGTGGCACTCCTTAAAGTTCTGTTAATAGAATGGATGTACAATGGACATATGGATGGATGCATGCATGGATGCCTGGGTGGATGGATGGGTGGGTGCATGCATGGATGCATGGGTGGATGGATAGGTGGATGCATGCATGGGTGCATGGGTGGATGCGTGTGTGGATGCATGCATGGATGCATGGGTGGATACATAGATGCATGTATGGGAAGATAAGTAATTTCCTAGCTCTCTAGTCCTCTGTTTGGGACCCTGGTTCATGTAACTAAAACCCTAGGATGCCAGCCCAATCCAGTCTTTTGCAAACGTGGAATGTAATGTGACCAGCCAGCTATCTCTCAGCTCTTACAGAGCACCCCAGGGTACCCTAACAAGGAAAGGGGGTCTCCTCGCCCAACACTGAGCTGATCACAGTTATATGTCTTCAGGCAACAAAGGGAAGTTAAAGGGCTGGTGCTGGGGGCACTTCCCACTGCCTGTGACAGCAATGCGCAAACCTGTCCAAATCGGTAAAGGCCCTTGAGCCACAGGGGGACATCATGCCTCTGTGAGACAAAACATGGCACAGGAAAAATAAGAAAAAAATAAGTGTAATAGAGAGACTTAAAAAAAAAACACAAATGATTTCAATTCAAATAATTTCCTTTTCTTCTTTTTTAAATTGTGGTCAAATACACATAACATAAAATTTACCATTTGAACCACTTTAAGTCTATTATTTAAAGACATTAATTATATCTGCAATGCTATATAATCTTCACCACTATTTCCAAACGTTTTCAGCATCCCCAACAGAAACTTTGTACCCATTAAGCAATGACTCTCCACGGCCCCCTGCCTCCAGCCCCTGGTAACCTCTGATCTACTTCCTAGCTCTCTGAAATTACCCATTTAGACATTTCATATGAGTGGAATCATCTAACATTGTCCTTTGGTCCAAAGCACAGTCTTTCTACACAATAAAAGTGATATATAGTGGTTGCAAATATATAAAGCAACATATGAATTTACAATAAGAAGTAAACGTCTCACCCGGCCGTGTGCCTCGATGACCAACAACTGACCTATGAACCAAGAGGTCACAGTTCCATTCCCAGTCAGGGCACATGCCCAGTTGGCGGGCTCGATCCCCAGTGTGGGGCATGCAGGAGGCAGCCGATCAATGATTCTCATCACTGATGCTTCTATCTCTCTCTCCCTCTCCCTTCCTCTCTGAAATCAATAAAAATATATTTTAAAAAAGAAGTGAAGTGTCTCACATTGCCCTTGCCGCTCCTCCCTCCTCCACATGTTCGCTCTCCAGAGGGAACCCCTGCCAACAGGCCAGTGTGCACCTCCCCTCCCCCGTGTTCCTAGTGTGAGCACTTCCATTTCATGACGACTCCCCAGAACAACTCTGGCATCAGCCCACTGGGATGTGGGGCTCTAGGAAGGGTATTTGGCCTCCACTTCCACATGTGGGAAATGGCGCTGATAACACACCACGCTGTGAGCACGAAAGGAGATGAGGGTTTGGAAAGAACTTGGCCCGGCACTAAACAAACAGCAATAACTCAGTAAATGGTAGCTCTCTAGTATACGTGGCTTTCGTTTCTTAAAGCACAAATGCGATCAGATTATTCACACATCTGTTTTAAAACGCGTTCCTCACTAGTGCACACACACCTACCTCATCCTGTTTCACTGCTGCATATTGTTAAAGGGCTGGGGTTTGTTCTCAAGCCACGTCCTTCTGATAGTCTTCTTTGACATTCTAAAGCCAAGGGGGCTGGCCATTCTGGAACCAGCGCTCTTCCCAGGAAGGGCAGCACAGCCCCAGATTCCAGCACAGTGGTAACAAGAAGGTGGATCGCGTGGTGCATGTACAGAGCACCCCAAGGTACCCTAACAAGGAAAGGGGGTCTCCTCGCCCAACACTGAGCTGATCACAGTTATGTGTCTTCAGGCAACAAAGGCAACAGCTGGCGCTGTGCTGGCGGCTTTACAAATGCCTCATTTCTGGTCTTCATCTCCTGTCCTCCGCTGCTGGGAATGATCTCAAGGGCGGATGGTGCCGTCTGCGTGCAAGGTGCCTGCAGCTGGCGGGTGGTTTGGGTGTTTTGAAGAACTCCCCCATCCAACCGAAATTCACTGGGCCATGGACGAGTCCTCAATGAGATCCACCAGCCTTGTTTACTCTTGTCAAACCAAGGAGTAGAGAAAAGTCAACTCTTGACAAGAGGCCTCTGGGAAAATCCCTCTTCCTAGGGCCTGGGCTACTCCACAAAAATGTCACTGTAATGAGAGTATTTTTGTTCATCAGACGTTCATTAGAAGTAGTTGACACCTATAAGCTTTAAGGAAAAAGCTGGCGGATGCAACTGGATTTTCTCTTGTCAAATTTTGGTCTGAAGAGTAGAGAAGAGAGGATGGAGGGAAGATAGCTAGTGAGTGGGGACTCAGAGATAATCCATTTCTCTAACTATAATTCAGCGGTTCTCAACCTGTGGGTCGCGACCATCGGAAAACACATATAGCATATCAGATATTTACATTGCGATTCATAACAGTAGCAAAATTACAGTTATGAAGTAGCAACGAAAATAATTTTATGGTTGGGGGGTCACCACAACATGAGGAACTGTATTAAAGGGTCACGGCATTAGGAAGGTTGAGAACCGCTGCTCTAACTTGAACCTGTGAGTTTCAGGGGTGAAGCTGAGAAGCGGGTCTTTGGTTTTTAAACAAGTGGGATTTCTCCTAGAAGCATAAAAACCACACACACACAGAGAAGTATGGACGGAAGGCAAACAAGCTTCCAAACCCTCTGCTGTGGAAGAAGGGGAGGGCCTCTGTTCAGAGGAAAGTTCAGGGTATAGTTTTCCAACACTCTAAGCTAGAGTAGTTCCTGTTCAATATAAAGAAACTGGAGCAGGGACGGTCCAACAGCCCAGGTCCCCTGCAGACGGGGCCTCCTGCCGGTCCAGTCAGCGGGAGGAAAACGCATCCCCCAGGAAACCCTGGCAGTGGGGGCCCAGCTCCTGCCCTGCTGTCCTACTGCCCCCGAGAGCGGGCCGCCATGCTAGCAAGTGAGCCGGGCGCTGTTCTGACTATAGCTCAGAAGAGTTACACATTCCAGCCCGAGCTTCTCCTCCACAAGTAACTCACGGGTCCCTATAAAAAATACAGAGGAATAAAAGTCAATTCGCCTCTCACTTTTCAAACAATACATACTGAATTGATATATTGGCATCTGAATCCCAGCTCCGGACATATAATCCAGTTGCATCCGCCAGCTTTATAGTTAAAGCTCATTGGCCTCGACTACTTTTAATGGAAGTCCGATGAACAAAAATGCTCTCATTACACAGTGACATTTTTGTGGAGTAGCCCAGGCCCCAGGAGGAGGAATTTTCCCAGAGGCCTCTTGTCAAGAGTTGACTTTTTTACTGCCTGGAATTCCATTTATCCTCTTATGTTTTAAAAATTCTTTCCAGTCTTCCCAGCTATATTTAAGTCCCACTAAGTCCATGAAATCTTCCCCATCTCCTCCAAACCACTGAGCTCTTCTTCAGATTAGTTCCTGGAAGTGCCGCATTCTGAACATTCCCGTCAGTCCCACAGGGGTCCGATCCCTCCAAACATGCCTGAGAGGAAGTAGAGAGAAGAGGGGGCACTGGCAGGACTTCCCCGGGCCACTTCTCAGCAGGTCCGGGCAGCCTTCTCTGAGGACCGCTTCTCCTCCGGCTGAGTTCCACCTGGTGCCACGGTGTCCCGAGCTCACTCTGGTCTCAGCTTCCCTAGCTGGGCTCCCTTTGTGAGCTGTTGCTTCCACCTCAACGGACTCTGGGCTCCGCCCTCATCCATGTAGCTGAGCTGTCAGGGACCTCTCGGGAGCCGACATGCAGACAGTTTCCAAACACAACCGCCACCTGCAGGTGCTCAAGGCCTTCTTAGGAACAACACTCCCTCCATGAGGAGGCAGAGCTGGTGCAGGATGGGCCTCACCTTCCTGGCCCCTGAGCGACCAATGAGGTCTCTCAGAGGGCTCCCAAGGGGATGGAGCCTGTTCTTCCACAGCAATACCCACCCTCCACGAACATACCCTTGATTGGCACTTTTTTCCCTCCTGTCATGTGTCCTTGTGCTCTCTCAGTGCTTCCTGAATCATCCTCTAAACAAGTCGCGTGTACCGAAATCGTTGTCTAGCGCAGGGGTGGGCAAACTTTTTGACTCGAGGACCGGAGGGCCGGAACAAAAGCATGGATGGAGTGTTTGTGTGAACTAATATAAATTCAAAGTAAACATGATTACATAAAAGGGTACGGTCTTTTTTTTTTTAGTTTTATTCATTTCAAATGGGCCGGATTTGGCCCGCGGGCCGTAGTTTGCCCACGGTTGGTCTAGGGGAACACTGTTGGAAGGACCACAGGCTAAGATGCCATTGAATTCAATGTCTGCCATTTTGGACTCGGCTGGGCCCAGCCCATTGACAACTTCCCTTTCATGGGATGCGGGAGGGTAAACAATGGCAGGGCCCACGTGGAAGTTGCCGTGAAAACCACAGCCCTGAGCCCCATGCACATCCCCTGCCCCCACCCCCTTCCCATGCATTCATCTCTGTCTTCTTTTTCAAATTTGATTTTAAATATTTACAGCATCATACATCTTCCCCACCAGATATTACTAATGAACTGTTATTGTCTGCAAAACCTACCCGATGAGTGATGGCCAACTTAAAAAAGAGCATCAATGTTTTATTCGTAAAAATAGAAGCTGGAAACAGAAAATGCTTGTGCGTCTTCAGGCCTTTCATTGCTATTATTATTGATCCTCTAATAGAGAAGAGGCACTCGGGCAATTCGCAAAATCAAACAGAACTGGCGATGCCACCTGGCACCGGCAAACATGTTACCACGTGGAAATCCTTCTATCTGTTTCACTCAATAAAGGGGGCACATTTCAAGAAAATACAAATTTGCAAACTGTAAAATTCAAGAAAAAGGTAGAATATTAAATATCATTGACAAAAAGGAAGAAAAAACCCTCCATGTACTGGCCTGTCCTGCAGAAAGAAGGCTGTGCGTCTCTTCCACATATGAGCTTGTATGTCTGGTTTCAGGTGACACATCAGAGACCCTGGTAGGCATTACCACCAGCCTCCTGGAGTTCACCTGCACACCCCACCCACCCTGCCTTTCTTCCCCCCTTACTGCCTGCTCACGATTGTGACCCCCCGTTCGAGGCTCCTGTCCTGACTCTGGTGGGCAACAGAAGGCACCTCATAATGACTGGACTCTGGGAGCCACACAGACCAGAGCTCTACACCCAGCTGGCTTCTAGCTGTGTGGCCTGGGGTATACCAGTGACCCTCTCTGAATCTCAGTGTCTCTATCTTTCAGGCGGAGACAAGAAGACCTACCTACCTTGCACCTCTTCAGTGTTAGTAGCTACTCACTCCCCAGCAGGCAGTAAAGGAAGCCGGTATTGCTGGCTAACTCTTTCTGGTTGTGGATGAATCTGCATTTTTCAGTGTTTTACCTTTGCCCAGTGAATGTCCTTATTGCACGCATTGCAGCCTCACTGAGATCATGGCACTCAAGTGCATTAGAAAGTGTTTACATCATAGATTGGAGCCTTTTTACCAGCAACGACTTCCTTCTAGGGCAGGGGTGGGCAAACTTTTTGACTCGAGGGCCACAATGGGTTCTTAAACTGGACCAGAGGGCCAGAACAAAAGCATGGATGGAGTGTTTGTGTGAACTAATACATGTTAACCCAGCTGCTGGTGAAGGAGCAGAGGGGAGAGCAAGAGAACCCTCCGCTCTTTCGGCTCCGCGGGCCGGATAGAACAGCTGAATGGGCTGGATCCGGCCCGCGGGCCGTAGTTTGCCCACAGCTGTTCTAGGGTGACTAGCAGGGCCTGGGAGCCCACACCCACCACACAGCCTTCACTTGTCTGTGTGTCTTGGGGAAAATGGCGGACCTATCCGTGTTGAGTTTCCAGGGGGGCATGGGTCCAAAAAGCCCACATTCTTAAAAAAGATGGAGCACGGAAAGGACCATGGGAACTTTGAAGGGAGAGCATCAAGAGGAGGAGGCTCAAGAAAGGGAGCCGTCACCCCCCATGTTCTATGGCTCTTCCACAGGCCTCAGGACCCCCATCCTCTTTGCACCCTTCCCACAAGCTCTGGGGCATCCCATTCTCCTTTGGAGCAGAGGGTGCTGCTACCCAGGCACGACCCTGCACCTGCACATGTGACTAGCGAGCAGGCCTATTCTCCTTGTGAGGAAAAGAGGGGTGAGTCTCAGATTCTAAAGGACTTGCCTTCCACACCACATGACCTGACCCAGCTCTTTCCCAGGGGCATTTCTGCTGGGCAGAAACCCGTTACATCCTGAGGAAGGTGAGTCTGCTTTCTAAAGACGTGAACTATGGAGCTGGAACTATGGAGCTGTGGTTGGCATGTCTCCCTGTCCACGAGGTTCCCCGTGACCCTGGGCATGGTCTGTGGCAGCTGGAACTCATATGGGCGAGGAAGCCCCAGGTTCTGTGAGCACCCTCAATCTACTCCAATCAGCTGTCCGCCCTTGTGACGAGGTACAGATTTTGCCACAGCCCCTCGGGGGTTGAACTCTCATAGGTCTCTGGTTATAAATGACCAAGGACATTTTAACTGGGTGGCAGGACCCATACAGTTAATTGAGTCATTTCTCCCTGCCCCCAGGATGTCAGCTTTTGCTGCTATTTCTATTCTGAACACTGACTCATACTGTTAATTTAAACTGTGTATGTAACTGGAGATTTCATTACCTTTGGCATTCTTTTCTTGTCCTAGAAAATCTAATTTCAGAACAGAAAGAGGGAGGTAAAATAAAATGCAGCTACTCCCTGCAAGCACACCCTTCACATGCACAGGCGTGTCCATGGGTCAGCTGGAAGACAGCGCCACGGGGCCAGGGGCTGCCTGCTGCTCAGCGAGTGATGGGGAGGACGGCTGCCACTCCTGCCACGGGAGGCGGGGCCAGTGCAGACTCTGCATCCTCCCTGGCTCTGCGCGGGTGTATCCGTCTAAGACTCGAGGACTGAACTGGGTGACCCCCAAGGCACCATCCAGTTTCGACTTTCCAGAAAAGTCACTCCATGTCAGCTTTCCCCGGGGGTGGCCCACATCATAGTAGTTGACTCCCTCATCAAGTCATCCAACAGTTACTGCCTGAGCACTGATCTCCAGGGGTTATGAGAATTCGATGTGAGGATATCTGTGAAGAACTCAGTGCAGGCCTCAGACGCAGTGAGTTTTCACTAAATGTTGGTATCTTACTAGAGAGGGAGCCCAACCGGGATGGTCACAGGAGACGGTCACAGCAGTGTGGTCCCTGTAGGAGACTATCCCCGCTTTCCCTGCTCAGAGCACATGCACGATAAGGAGCAGTAGATAGCTGGGGTGACAGGCCCTGCCTCGACTCATCCTTGGGGAGCTCACAGCTGGACTGGGCAATGTGGCTCAAGCCAGAGACCTCCAGGACAGCGTTTGCTCCCTGTTTCCCTTCGAATCTGAGGCAGCCACAGAGGCAATAAAAAGAGAGAGAGGGTGGCCAGTCCTGACCCTGAGGCTGGCTCTCCCAGTGTTCTTGCCGCTCGCACGCAGGCCATGCAAGAGGACAGCGTCTCTGGCCCAGCCTCTCCCAGAGTGACACGTGTGCCGACGACACTCACAGACAAGCTCTCCTGGCAGGTCTACTAGCTGCTCTCATTTTGAAGCACTGTTGTGCATACTATTTCAACTGCAGTATCATATGAAAATACCAGCAGTTTCTATTGCTGAAAAAAAAAATCACAGGTACCATGAATACGACTGTGGTTTATTATGTCCATTAATAATTGAAGGTTTCAGGCTGAAGTTAGCAGAGATGCTACTTTTTAAGCATGCAAGTTCACCCCCCTCTCCCTTGAGCTCTTACCCACACACCCCGCCCCCCACAGGGATAAGGACCCCTATTAGAGAGACAGAGCCTGTGCTTAATGGAACCCGGCAGGTCACAGTGTGTCTCTGTGATACACATCATTTATTAGGCACTCACCGTGCGTACCACACAGCCCTAAGTGCCATAAAAGTCATTTTTTTATCACCACCACAAGCCTGTTCGGTAAGCCCCACTGTTGTTCTCATTTTCTAGACAGGACACATGACCTGTTCTAGACTATTTTCAGGAAACTGTTTATAACATTTAGAGCTG
The DNA here is from genome assembly GCF_964212035.1 of Myotis nattereri. Lineage (NCBI taxonomy): Eukaryota > Metazoa > Chordata > Mammalia > Chiroptera > Vespertilionidae > Myotis > Myotis nattereri. The sequence goes on from NC_138090.1 coordinate 3,776,292, forward strand.
GAGTTTCCTTAAGGCGTCCGGGGGGGGGGGTTGGGGGGGTGGGAAGGCAGAGGGTGGCGATGACAAGAATGACCTCCTGGTACTGCCACTAGTCCTGGGATAGGTAGAGGACGTGATGACCAACTCAGCAGAATGCACGATGCCTAATGCATGTCCAGGTCCACAGTACTGAGACACCAAAATAATCCAACCCCCCACAAATGTAAATCCCAACTGGGTGCGAAAAAATTAGGGCGTCTGATCCTTAGAGAATGTTTCCTTCAAAACCAGAGCCATATCTCCTAAGCCAACGTCCCCTGTTGAAGACAAGCCTCTCAGGGTCTGACAACCTACCCCCTGCCTCCTCTCTCACTGCAGCGGGTCACCACAGCGCCCGGATCCAGAGCCATGTTCACTGAAACACCCCATCATGTGTGTTCCGTGTGACTTGCATTGATCATGGAAACGCGTACGGGTCTGCTTGTGAGGGGAGGCTTGCTTGGGGATATTGATCAAGTAGATTCCTTTGTGAAAAGCCACATTGATCCGCTCCCTGACAGGCTGTTAAGGCCACTTGCAAAGCTGTCGCAGGTGATACTTGCAGCGGGAAGAGTGGGGCTCGCCAATAATGTCTTTGTAAAGCGAGACTGAAGGGAAGATAGATGGACGCAGTCTACTTTCTCCGTGCCTGGTGAGCGGCCGGCGATCCATCTCCCCGCCCCTTGTCCATGGGAGTGAAGTAACAGCCAAGCAGGGGACAGTCTCTCCTCCATCCCTAATTCCCTTCTGCTCTGGAAAGTCCACCTGAAATACGTGAGACTAAGACAGGTCTGGTCCCTTTTATATCTTTGTTGGTTTTAATCCTCACCCAAGGACATGCTTACTAATATTAAAGAGAAGAAGGGAAGGAGGGAAGGAGGGGGAAGGGAGGAGAAGGGAGGGAGGGAGAGAGGGAAGGAGAGACACATATATCATTTGGCTCCCATATGCGCCCCAACCAGGGATTGACCCAGCAACCTAGGCATGTGCCCTGATCAGGAATAGAACCTGAAACCTTTCGGTATATGGATGATGTTCCAACCAACTGAGCCACCCTGGCCAGGGCAGGTCTGGTCACCTTTAGAAGCCTCGTTCAAGTACACATTGGCAGAGCCATTCTGCACTGCAACTGCCCCAAACCCCAGAAACAGAACCCCAAATCTGGACAGTGGACAATAAATAGGCTTCGTCATGAAGAATACGATGTGCACACAAGAGGGTGGGAACAATGGCCCCCGGCGCTTCCCGACCAAGAACACCAGCTCGCAAGCACAAAGGCCCCTGGGCAGGCCCGCTGCTGCACAGCTGAAATGAATTAGTAGCCTGGGCACCCGAAAGGGAACGCAGGCCGTATCCAACGCCGCCTGTTACAAGAGCTAAGCATGTCTCTAGGTTGGGTGGGAGGGAGAAGGGGGTCGAGGTTCAACTCCGGGGCACACGCCTGGGCTGTGGGCTCCATCCCAGTGTGGGGCGTGCAGGAGATAGCTGATCAATGATTCTCTCTCGTCATGGATGTTTCTATTTCTCTCTCGCTTTCCCTTCCTCTCTGAAGTCAGCAAAAATATATTTTTAAAAAAAATAAAAGTCAAGTCATCAGAATCCAAGACTAATAGCTCTAGCGTCCCTCCTGTCATCGGGTAAGGGCCCAGCTCTCGAGGCTGACAGACCATGGGCAGAACACCACACAGACTGTTCCCTGCACACGTCTGTGCAACACGTCACCTTCTATCAAAGTGCAGCATTCACACGAGTTCACCACAACCGTTGAAACCGAGGAGAGAATACGAATCTGTATAAAGCCGATGCTAATCATGTAGCTTTATCTCCCACAAAAGTAAAATATACCCGCCTGGTGAGTTCTTTTTTTTTAGTCACATCTTCCTACATTTGTAGAATAAACATTGTCATGAGGGATTTGGGGTTTGTGGTTGTCATTCAGTGCTTTCTGCTGCCAATACATTATTGACAGTTCTCTGGGTCAATGGTCAGAGATTTAACTATCTATTTTAGGAAACATTTCATATTCCACAATGATTATACCAGAATTTACTTAATCTTTCACTTATTGATGGACGTCCGTGTATTTTGGGGGGTATGTTTTTATCTTGGCAAATCATGCTGTGAGAAGCGTCCTCACTCATAAAACCCCCAGGCTGTTATGATTTCATTAGAATAGATTCCCAGGTCAGAGATTTCTGGAACAAAAGATATCTATATATATTTTAATTCAACCAGTCACTACGACACGCACTGACCACCAGGGGCTGACGCTCCGGCTGGTAGGCGAGCTTGCTGCTGGAGTCCTGTCGATCAGAACCGGGCGAGACGGGCCGGACATGCCCTGGAGCCCTCCCATGGTCCCTCTCCGGCCCCGATCGTGCACAGGTGGAGTCCCTCAGCCTGGCCTGCACCCTCTTGCAATCTGGGACCACTCAGGGGATGTCAGAGAGCCCGTTTCGACCCGATCCCCACAGGCCAGGCCAAGACCCCACCGGTGGGGGCCTCTAGTAAATAAAAATCTTAGCTTCACAGAAGAGCTGCCACTATCTACTTGAAGCCCCTGATTATGTCTTAAGCAAATGAGAATCCATTTCAAAACCACAATGATAATTCTGCCTTTGAACTAAGCTTAAATCAGACTTGCAGATTAAGTTCAGAGCGAGCGAGTGAGCGAGAGAGAGAGAGAGAGAGAGAGAGAGAGAAACACCAGCCCATGAGGCAGTCTGCTTTGACTATGACCCAGCTGAACACCAAGAACCAATCAAGTACCATCATCTTGGGTCCCTGGAATGAACTTCTCAATTTCACTATGATTATTCTCAGCCAAGTCCTGCTTTATTCCTCTGGATGGGCCAAGGACCTCCTCCTGTGGTGATCTGGACTGGTGCTCCCAAGGGGCCTGTTGGAGGACCAATCGGATTTGTGCACTGGTGGGGGGCGTGGCCTGATCTCCTCACTAAACCTGCAGAATAAGCTCCTTTATTTATGATCCTCGGGGAGGAGACCTGCCTGAGGGAGGAGAGGTGACAGGAATCAAGCAGAGAAGTGCTAAGTCTGATCTCAGGGAGGACAGGCCTTCCCACGGGAGACGGTTGCATGTGGCCAGCATGTGGTGCTGCCCAAGAGCTAGACTAAAAAAAAAATCACATCCCAATCTGAGACCCCTACACCGCTCCATCAATCAGGGTTTACAGAGCATCTGAAGAAAGGAAATTTTTGACCAAACTGATCAAAGCGGCACTCAGAATGGAACCACTGATTGAATATTGACCCCACCAGGCACTGTAATTGCATCTTATTGGCAAATCATTACTAGTTTATCTTAGTAAGAGAAAGCGCAGATTGGAATGAGAGCGCCCTGCACTTCTCTGGATCGAGCGCATAACTGGCAGGTGAGAGTTCTCTCTGGCCTTGGGAAGCATGGCCGCTGGGGGACCAGGGGAGGTTCTCTTGCTGCAAGATTGGAGGTTGGCTCAGCCAGCCTCCCTGGAACTGAGGGAGGGAACAGTATGCCCGTCGTCACACCCCACCCCTCATCTACTTCACTCTCCATGCTTCTGTGCTGGTCCAACACAGGGCAGGGGTTAGGACAGCCGTGGGCAAACTACGGCCCGCGGGCCGGATCCGGCCCGTTTGAAATGAATAAAACTATTGAAACAAAAGACCATACCCTTTTATGTAATGATGTTTACTTTGAATTTATATTAGTTCACACAAACACTCCATCCATGCTTTTGTTCCGGCCCTCCGGTCCAGTTTAAGAACCCATTGTGGCCCTCGAGTCAAAAAGTTTGCCCACCCCTGGGTTAGGAGCTCAGGTTCAAGCTGAAATCCTGCAGAGGCATCATCACTTTTCATCCTCACAACAATCCTATGAAGTATGATCAATATCTCTACTCTAGCGATAACTTAAGACTTAGAAAATAGTAAAAATTTAAAAATAAGATAAACATAAATATAGGGGCTGGCTAGCAGAGGTCAATGGGGGGCAAAGGGGGACATGTGTAATACTTTCAACAATAAAGATTTAAGAAATAAAATGAAATAAGTAAGTATAGAGAGAAGTTCTAATAGAACGTCTATTATTCCCCTCTAGGTGAGGATGCCCTCTCTCTGGGAAGCGTGCGCTGAGCTTGGCAGCCTCCTGCTGACGGGGACTGGCACACTTTCTGCCAAGGGCCTGCCAGAAGTAGTCTGGGCTTTGTGGGCCAGGCGGCCTCTATCGTCACTGATCAACTCCGCGGCTGGAGTACAAACGCAGCCTTGGAAAATACATAGGTGAATGGGTGTGGCTGCATTTGAATAAAACCTCAGTTGCCAAAGGAGGTGACAGACCAGGTCTGGCCTGTGGTTGTAGTCTGCTGGCCCCTGTTCTGGAATATAAACTCCTCGGGGTTTGGGCATGATCCAACAGGCACTATGGGAACAGAGAGTCTGTCTCATAGATCTGCGATCCGGTTCCAGGATCCAGGTTCCCATGGCCCCTCGAGCTGCCCCTAACAGACGGCTACTCAGCCACAGCTCAGGCATCTGCCATGACAGGAAGCCTAGGCCTGCACAGGGGACCCAGCTTCATCATGGGCCATGTGGGGGGCTTAGGGTATTCTTATAATACATTTCTGTGTGTCTAATAGAACACTAAATTGATACATTTAAAACTAATGAAATCTTGCCCTAACCGGTTTGGCTCAGTGGCTAGAGCGTCAGCCTGTGGACTCAAGGGTCCCAGGTTCAATTCCGGTCAAGGGCATGTACCTTGGTTGCGGGCACATCCCCAGTAGGGAGTGTGCAGGAGGCAGCTGATCGATGTTTCTCTCTCATCGATGTTTCTAACTCTCTATCCTTCTCCCTTCCTCTCTGTAAAAAAATCAATAAAATATATTTTTTAAAAAACTAATGAAATCTTGACGTGAACACCTTCTGCCCAAGAAGACTGGAAAACAATTTCACTGAGCAGCCTGGTACATCCACACCAGTGAATACAGGGACATCAAAACTTCAAAATAGCTTCTCAGCCAGCTGGGAGGATCAATAAGACTGATTTCATTTGCATCGCCCAGGATAAAAGCATCTATGAGATGTGTGTGCACGGCATATGATATGTACGCCTCCTCCTCGCCAACCATGTTTTCCCCATTGTTTTCTTAGAATGGACGTAATCACGGAGAACGGAAACTCATCCCGGATTTCCATAGCAGGTGAGGTTTCCCAGAGCAACAGCCTCCGTCTTTCCTTCTGGTCCGATACTCACTCCCCACATATTTACAAGCAGCCACACTGCGCTGGGTCCTGAGGAAAATGCCACTGTGCATAGAGAGTTCCTGCCCTCCGTAAAAGTAACGTGTAGTTGGAGAGACAAGGCCTCGATACGCACCCGCTGACCATCCTAATGGCGATGAAAATCACCCCAAAACACACTGGGGGACATCCTGTCTCGCTGCACCTTTGGAAAAACATCAACGTGGGCCGCTTTAGCTGAAATGCAGCTTGAGTCCTATTAATACAGTCAGAGCAAATCGCCATGAGAGCAGCCCGCTACTCCTCCGCTGGTCATCATTCGGAAAACTGGAAAGTGCTTAACATATTGTAGAAGGAACAAACTATTTAAGTTAACGGCACAATGAACACATAAATGAATATGCAAACTGCAAGGAATTCCAACGTGCTCATCAGGGAAGTCCTTGAAGTATTGTTGCAAGTACTACCCTCAAGTTCATCTTTATGGGATCTGATAACACCGTTATCAGTATTTAAAGTGCTGTGACTAGCACTTTGCCATTTATAACACGGTATCATCCAATAGTAGCGCTGATTTATGGTAAAATTAGTTTAATGTCAAGTACCTTACGCACAGTACATCACGTACTCCTCACGAACCACAAGGCATGTGCCTCATGACCTCCACTTGGTAGATGAGGAAACCGCAGCTAAGGGAAGACCAGAAACTCACTCCTACCTGTTGATGGCAAGTGTTTAAGCCCTTGGCCCAAACAAGGACACTTCTGGGATATTTTTCCCTACGGATATATGGTCAAATATGAAACATTATCTGTGTGTAAGCCCTTCAGTGCTGTTTGTAACAGGTCAAAGTCCATTCGGTCTGTTTCTCCTTGTGAGTTTTGGTAGGTGTGTCTTTCAACGAGTTTGTCTCTTTCACCAAGGTTAGCATAATGGCTGTTTATAATCCTGCTGTCTGTCTCAATGGAGTATCTTAGACAAGTGTTTATGTCCCTTCTACAATTAGTGTAATAGTACAGATCGTTACCCGTGTGGAGCTAATTTTTAAGAAGTGTTGTTCTTAGGAAGCCATTCGCTTAACCTAGGTTTTGAAATTGGCATAAGGATGCACACAATACTCCTTCTTGTCCTTCTAAGCTCTTAGCATCTGCAGTGACACTTCCGTTTTATCCCAGAGCTTTTGCCTCTCTCTCGCCTTGCTTCCTTCCCACTAGACTTTACGGGAAGATGGGATCAGAGGACTCTCTGAAGAAGAAGGTTTTCATTTATTCACTGCATTTTGCTTTCTCATCACTGGATTCAGCTTTCATCGCCATCAACTATTTCATACCTTTATCTGGGTTGTTTTGATGTTATCTTTAGTTTGTTAATTATTTAATCTCAATTTTTAAAATCTTTCTTGTTTAATAACGTGAATATCCACAGGGAGCTACATATTTTTGTGAATGATTTGCAAACTTGGGTTTGAGTTTCCCTAAGAACCCTATTATTTTAGAATTTGTTACGGTTTCCTTTATGTCCATATGATCAACGTTCACCAGTATTTCAGTTCTAAGAAAAAATGAGTATTTGCTATAGGTCAAAAAGTTTTATATGTTTTAAATGAGTTAATAGTGTCCATCGCTTAACCAGCCTTCTCTTTATTTTTCTTCATTAAAAACTCCATTTTTGTCCAGCTGGCATGGCTGAGTATTTGAGCATCAACCTATGAACTAGGAGGTCACAGGTCAGTTCCCGGTCAGGACACATGCCCAGGTTGCAGGCTTGATCCCCAGTGTGGGGCGTGCACGAGGTAGCTGATCCGTGATTCTCTCTCATCACTGATGTTTTTATCTCTCTCTACCTCTCTCCTTTTCTCTCTGAAATCAATTTTTAAAAATATAAAAAGAGTCAATTTTCTTCTCTTTCTAAAAGAGTCTTTTAGGGGCTATTTCTCGGAAGGCTTGAAACCAGAGCATCAGGCACAAGATAGTCCCATCGTATTGGCAAAGACCCTCTTGGTTCCCTTCCTCAGAAGGAAACAATGGCTGGCTGTTCTGATGGCCAGAGGCAACAATCTGCCGGGAACTCATCCTGATTACGTGTCCACTGCAAAGCAAGTGGCTGGACTACACGGAATTTTCTGGAGTCGAAGTGATCTCCACAGAATACAAACAGCAAGTCAGTCAAAGAAACAGAGCCTTCTGTTCTGTATTTCCAAGGAATGAGATGCCGGCGGGTGACAATTCAGCCTTCCTACAGAACAGGCCAATAAACAATGAGCAGACAACATCTATCAGATCCATTCTTTACGATCTTCACGCAGCTCCTCCTCTGCACTCCCACCATGGTCTCTGCTGTGCTTCAACGTCAAATCAATTCAGACCGGGGCCCTCAGAAGGGCTTCATAACGATGGTTCTGCTTTCCATCCCTGACCCTTCCCATCACTCAATCCCAACAACCTGGATTCCCAAAGCATCACTCGAGAACAGCGTTTCCTTCGCATGTCCCCACAGAATGATGTCAAGACTTCTCAGGCACCAGAGTTCCCCTTCTCTAACCCTTTCAACCTCACCATTAACCCTAGAATCTTCCAAGATTCACAGCCTTGTGAACGGCATACCCATTGTTTCTACTTCCCCGTCACTAAGCATGTTCAAGTTGGAAGTCTTTTTGTTTCCTAAAATGAACACTAGCAATAAAATAATCTTGCCATGCCCAAAGCCATGGCTCACTGGTAACTTGTGCTGTACGGACACTGTGGTGAATGTATTACATTTACTGTTTTTTTATCTTTAATCTTCACAACCTTTCAATAAGATACGTACTGTTATTACCACTGGCCAATTAACACTCAAGGACCCGGATGCTGAGAGCAGCTAAGTCTGAATCCAAACCATAGCTGGTTAAGAACTCTCTCTTAACTGCCCTGCAAGCGATTCCTTGCAGCCTAGACCAATCCCTCACACACACAGCAGGCACTCAAGGATCATTCTTCAATGAAGGAATGCACGGATGAATGATGGTGGGAATGTGGGACTGCATGCTAAAATGCTTTAGGAATCATAAATGACTATGCAATATTATTTTTCATCCATAAAATCACCATTATTGAGTTGTTCTGAGGTGGCAGTCTTTTCCCCACTTAATTCTATGCTTTGTAGTAGTATATGCGAAGTAAACACTGACTTTTTTGTCTATTGTTTCCCCTCCCAAACCCAGGCAGAACCGGACCTTCCATCACCTGAACCTCACGTCCAGTTGGCAAATATTGGGAAAAAGAAGACATCCGATTGAAATTAGCTTCTATCATGCATATTATTGGAAAGGCCGAAGAAGTTCAAAACTAAAGACTGCAGAGGGGGTTAGGGTGTGTGTGTGTGTGTGTGTGTGTGTGTGTGTGTGTGTGTGTGGAAATGGCATCTGCCCAACATTTTCAAATACTTGTTCTTGCTGGGTTTGCAGTGTGGACTCGTCTCAGGAGCCTCCACCTGACCATGTACCATCTGAAACCCCACACCAACACCAGATGTCAGTGTTGGGCAACTTTCAGGCTGACTGCCTGAGGAAGCAAGCTGGTCTTTGTCACCTGCAGACCAAAACCACAGTCTACAGTATCCATACAGACAAACACGAACACCTCTGGGTGCTGGGCAAAGCTCCGTGGCCCGCGTTTCTTAGTGGCAAAGAAACTGTCATTTGGGAAACCACACACCTCCTACAGACGCACCTGTGAGTCACAGCGCGGGCTGAGTGAGCGCAGGGCGGCTGGGGAACCGCAGCATCCTCCCGGCCGAGAACGAGAAGGAGCCATTCAGAAAGTCCTGGTCAGACACCTTCGTCACAACGGCCATGAGGAAGTCAGACCCATCAGTCCTGTTCGATTAACGGGCACAGTTAAACCCACCGCTTCACAGTTGCAGCCACACGTTCAGATGGCCACACTCCCACCACGCCCTGCGGCCCTGCAGCATCCGGCCCCTGCCTGCTTCTGCAGCCTCCTGGGAACCACCCTGCTTTCTTGCTCTCCCAGCCATGGGCCTCGCTCTCCTCCAGGCACTATGCTCCCCAGAGACTCAAGGGCTCTGCTTATAGTGTTCTTGCCACACCCCTGGGCCACTCCCTTAGCTCCCACTTCTTTAGATCTCAGCTCAAATGTGCCTTCACCAGCCAAGGTCAGGTCCCGCAGGGTAGGTCTCTTTGTTCGTGGCCTCCCAGTGCCCTTTAATTTCCTCTCATAGACTTGCCACAATTTGCAATTTCATATTTGTCTGATTAGTTGACTAATGTCCATGTGGTCAACTTCAACCAAGGTGTAAACTCCATCAGAGTGGAGAATATGGCTGTCTGGCTCACCCCCTTTTTCCTGTTCCTACCACAGTGGTTGGCATTTGGAAGGTCCTCAATAAATAAATGCTAAATGGATAAATGAATGAATAAATGAGCAAACTAGTGAATAAGTAAACTGATTCCATCCACTCTTCCTCTGAAAAGACTTGCATGCACCAAGGAATGCACCAACGGTAGGTTGGAAGCTGGGAGGGCATCTGAGGTACCTGAATGTGTGATGGCCACCATGTCCCCAGGATCCTGAGAAGAACTCGGTGGCTGAGAGATCTGCAGAAATGCATCAGACTTGGGCCTAAATGACAGTGGCAGGACTGGAGTCCATCCTGCAGCAACAGATGTCTGTCTAATGCAATTAGCAAGTACTGGTCTCATCGGTAAAAAAAGGAGGTCAGGTTGCAAATATAGGAGGAATACTGGCCTTTCTTCAAAATGAAGTCATTGAAATGTATTATGTGAAAGAGAGGATGGACAGAGACAGAGAAAGAAAGAGATGGGCTGAATTTGCTCTTCTGGGGCATCAGCCCAACGCAGGGAAAAGAAACCTGGCTATTTTCCTTTCTTCCACAAGATGGGGCAATTGGAACAAATTCAGCTTCAAAGGGGGCCCCACGAAGGAATGCCTCTTCCCTGCTTATAGGGCTCCATTCAGTGAGACCGGAAAAATGGAGCCAGTTTTGAACTTAGGCCTGGGGCAGGCAACAGTTAGGGAAGACAGGAGCGCCGAGGGCACATGCCCACTGCATGGTGAGGTCAAAGGGACACTGCCCAGCTTCCAACCCCTACCATCCAGCTCCTACCATCCCAGCCCCAGGGGGGGTGTTTCATCACCTCACCTTGGGAGGGCATTCTAGATGAGACACAACGATGCCTACTTCCCACTAAATTATTTTACTGGGATCAATCATGATGTGAACAGCCAACCTCTTGGTTCCTTCCCCCGGCCGTCAGGCTCCGATCGCCCGATGGCGAACAGGGAACCAGGGTGGATGGTGGCAGGGGGCGGGGCCAGCTGTGGACAACAGGAAAAGATGGCCCTGATCGCAAGCCAGGCCTGGGGACCGTACCCACGCATGGATTTCATATACTGAGCCTCTAGTTTGTAATAATTATAGTGAAAGCTATTAAAAAATAAAAATTCTTTGAATAATAATAATAGCTTATGTTTATATGGCATGTATTGTGCCCAAGCATTAGTCTAAGCACTTTACAGATATTGACTTACTCAGCCTCGATTATTATACCATAGGAAGTATCTCTATGATGATCTCTCATTTTACAGGTGACATAGCTGAGGCATAAAGAAACTTGCCCAAGGTTACCCAGAGGGTAAATGCCAGAGCTGAGATTTTTAACCTGGCAACCGGGCTCCATATTATGGACTCTAAACCAATAAAAATATTCCTATGGCATTAAGAATTTAGAACCTTGATTCGAAAGGCAGAGAAAGGATATGTCACTAAAACCTGTTCAGGGGTGTAACTATCTGCTTATATCAAGTTAAAGCTAATTTTCCTCGTGGTTTTGAATGATACTGAGTTGGCCGGAATGGAGGAAACATTTTTCTATATCTGAGCCGGCCCTGACAGTGAGATCTTAAATGTGTGTGGTCTGCGTAACTAATTGCAATCTTGTCTGAGTCTCTGCATCATGTTTATCACGTCCACAACCGTGTGGATCAGATGGGTAAGGAGCTACGGAGCAAGGGCAAACCTGAATGCCCGAGTCATCTTTCTGGCACAGATCAAGGCGATTGTTAAGGCTATCACTTCCTTTAGCACTATGAGGGCATGTTGAACTTCAGGAAAAAGAAATAATTTACTGAAGGATCATTTTCCCAAGGGATGAAGCTGTAGGAGCACCTGGACCCAGGGACCTCAGCGATACCCAGTCTCTCATTCCCTCTAGTTCTGTTTCTCTCTTTGCCCACTTCTTCCCTCTCAAACCTGCCTTATCAACAGAAGAGCAGCCATTCCCGTCTGAGTTCCCTGTATGGGAAACTTCCTGACTCTATCTCCTAGTTCCAATTTGAAAAATTCTAGGGGAAGATTGACTTAGAGTGGGTAGCTGTCCAACCCTACATCCATTAAGTATGGCTAGGAGGATAAGGTCTGATAAGAACATGGTAGTTGGAAACAAAGGTTTAGAGTTGGGAGGATAGGAGTCCCCCAAATAAAAGGGGACCTATGTTCAGGAAGGTGGCCCTGGGCAGGCAAAACACGGGTGTCCGCGGGAAGAGGCAGGGTGATGACCGCATGAGCTGGAGGAGAGGGCAGGTTAAAGATTCCCCAAGTCACAGGCTTGTTGACTCTATAATCAGAAAAAGAATCCTGTCTATTTCACCAGATCGTTGTAAAAATTGCCTGAAATGGTGTGAATGTGCATAGTAACTTGAAAAATATTACAACATTTCAAGGTCTGACTGTTGCTATTACTATCTATATTGGTAACTAAATTTCTCATTTTTCACACCGATGCCTGGAGTCACAACAAGTGGTTTGAGCAAATTGAAGCTCATCAAACATCACAGGCTGTTAGCGTGCTTCTACTCAGGCCATTCTGCCACCCGGCTGTGCCTGCTTCTGATGCCAAGCTCATCAAGAGACGGTGGAGCTCAGGGGGCAGGTGGAGGGGAAGGCAGAATGAGACTCAGACGGGAGGAAATAATTCAACCAAGAAACCCTAGTTAGTCTACTGTCCAGAGCACTTCTTTTAACTTCCTGAGCTCAAATTCACTGTGCTTTTATTTTTTCCTGAAGACAATGATCAACTAATTAACTTCCATGTGGACAAAAAATGACTGTTTAATAGGCCAGCTACGTGTCACCCTGAAGTGAAAACCAGCAAAGGAAAAGAGGGTAAATGATATAAGGAATCAATAGTGCAATAGTATGATGCTGCTCCTAAGTCAACACTACCTGTAGGGGTTCGGATGCTGTTGGGGTACCAACTTCACTGTGAATGAGTGACGCGTGACTGAATTTCGTGACTAACGTTTGTTGCTTCTGTGCCGTCTACCTTTCTCTCGACACAGCATCAAAGGGAGAGTCCCCGAATGACACAACGTCCCCGTTACATCGCACACTAGGACTCCCCCAAGTACGTCCCCACGTGTCATTCATCTAACACGATGCGTGTCTGGTTTACTGGAAACCCTGCTGCGCTGGGGGCCTTATGTACTTGCTCACGCACAGCTGGGTGGCTTTGGAAAGTGCTTGGCCTCCATGTATTCATTTGTGAATTGGGAAAGACACATCCAAATGTTAGTATGAGGCTGAAGGGCAATGATTCATGGGAAAGGCGCTAGTAAAGTAAGTGCTACATAAACGTGAAGAATTTTTTCACAAGGACCAATGAGAAACCCATTAAAGCAGCGGTTCTCAACCTGTGGGTCGCGATCCCTTTGGAGGTCAAACGACCCTTTCACAGGGGTCGCCTAAATACACCCTGAATATCCGATATTTACATTATGATTCATCAACATTACAGTTATGAAGTAGCAACGAAAATAATTTTATGGTTGGGTCACAACATGAGGAACTGTATTTAAAGGGCCAGAAGGTTGCGAACCATTGCATTAAAGGATGCAAAGAAATGTGTCTCGAATTTCCATGTTTGTACGTAATGAAACTGGGACTCTAAAAAGTTCCAAAAAGGTGACCAAGGTCCCTCATAGGAACCTGAAAGGTACCATCTTGCCCACTTTACTATGTTTTATGGCAACGGTCCACCATAGACATATTTTTTTCTGAAAACATACCATTTTGTCTCCTACCATTTAAGCTAGGGGAAAAATGTAATTGAAGACATAGAATGGGCCATCTCAGCCACAATGACCACAAACATAATTCCTGTGACGGTGCAGCCAACAGTGGCTACACTTCTTCAGTAGACTCACTGTGCCGGGCCCTGAGCTAAACAATATACACGCGTTAAGCTGTTTCATCCTTACGACAACCCTACAAGGTGGGTATGATTATTGTCTCCATTTTGCAAATGAGGACGCTGAGGCACAAAGGGATGAAGCCCCAAATGGCACAGCAGGTTGCAGAATGCACATTCAAGGTGGAGAAATCAGCTTCAGAGACTAACCATCTCCCAAGGAGGCTGGATTAGGGTAGCATCAGGTCTGACCTTTCAAAAACTCAAAAAAGATGTTTGGTTTTTAATCTAGAGTTTTGAGCCATTCCTGACAATATTCCTAGGGATTATCCCACCGATTCCTGACTTCATATGGCTGTTCTCAAACACTGTCTGATCGGCATTCATGTCAGAGGCTTAAAATCACTCTGGAGGTGGCTGAGCGGAGCCCTTGACTTTCCAGGTAGCCCCACCTGCTCTCTGCTTTGTCCGTTTGGAAACGATGGGCTCATGTGTAGTCAGAAGCCCTGAGCGGAGACCCTCCAGGCTGAGCACCATGTTCACCTCTCCAGCAACAAGGATGGTAGCGAAAGTCGAAGCCTTCCCACACGACGGGAAAGAGCAGTGTGGGGAGCCATGTTGAAAGTGACTCTAATGTATGCAAATTCAGAACGATATAATGAGACAGGAACAACTTTACATGATACTCAACCAACGCTACTCATTTGATCAACTGACGAATCTTAAAACGCAACTGCCACTACCTGGCCCATCTCGGAGTTCAACCAACGCACCGGACGCCGCAGGGGTCCTCCACACCCCACAGAGAGCGGAGACGAGGCCAGCTCCTCCGTTCGCCTCGGTCCCCGGGCCCTTGCATAGAAGCGCCTCGCTGCACTGAGCATAACTGAGCAGAAACTGTGACGTGTAGTTTGCACATAGAATGTTTATATATTACCCATCACTGCCTGTAATCATTTGTAAATATATTTAACTGTTGAGGTTTGGTTTTTTTGCACCGGCATGGCAGTAGGTACAGGTTCAGATGCAGGAGATGCAACAGGCGTTACTACTGCATTGAGTTAGCTGAAGGCAAGCACCCCATTTTGATCGCATTGGGAGGCTGGGCAGCCCCGTAAGCACACGGCTCCCTTTGCCCGCCATCCATTTAGGCCAAGCATGGCTCCTCCGGAGGAACACCGACATGCGTTTGCCGCCTTTACCTGGAGAACCTACAGCCTGTTTGTGGCAATCTTTCCCCATTCTGGTCACATGAACGCCACCCCACCCCCAGGCACACTCCCAGAGCAGCTTTCACAGCACCCAGGGGGACACCCCGCCTGCATCGCTCTGACCTCTGTGGCTTGAAGGAGCGCCTGCTGCCAGGAGACGGCCTGGCCCTTCGCTGAGAGCTCTGTACACCACCGAGCGAGCAGGCTGTGCAAGCCGACGGATGTGCCGTGTTCTGCAGGGTGATGCTGACCACGTGAGATCTTCGCCTTATTAGCTGCCGCTCACCCAGTCCCTAAGGAAGTTGCAATTTTGGCACCAAAATGAGAAGTCAGGCTCTCTGGGTTCCTGCCAGCAGCTTCCCTTCTGCCGACCTCAAGGCAGGCCCTTGTGTAACTGCGCAACAGCGAGAGAATGCAGATGCCAGAAGCTTCTGCATCACGTCTTGGGAGCACACACCATCGCTTATCTCGTTTGTCCGCCTTACAAAGAGCATCAGGGAGAGTTCTAAGGAACAGGCGGGACCGTGGAGAGAGCAGGAGCTTCGGTGGCTCAATCTTTTTAGGAACAAGACTGAACCCCGAGCTTCTGAAGTTTTGGGGCGGGCCCGACATCAGATCCCTGCGACTCAGGGTTGTGCGGGTTCTGCCCCGGCTTCTCACGTGTGGAGGGGGAGGCCTGAGGTCTCGCCCTCTCCTTCTCTACAGCTGCTGTGGCGGCTGCTGCGCCTTCAGGACGGCCCTGCCGCCTCACTGCGAGAGGCCATCGCCTTCAGCCTTCAGCACGAAAGCGGTGTGGCTGCGGGCGGAGGGGCTTGCATGGGCCCCGGTCTGCACGCGGCTGAGCCACGTCCACACGCCGAGTGGGCACTTCTTGTTGATGTATTTATCTTTCCAGAAATGAGCACAACGTGTCCGCTCTGAGAGTCGAAGGCAAACATTTCATGAAAGCTGTAAAGTACAGGGAGTCCTCCTTCCAAACAAGGGTTCATCCTGTAGAACAAAGCTCCCCCCGCTCCGCCTCCTCCTCCCCACCTTGAAGACCAGCAATTCTAATCTGGAGCCATTTCCCGCCCCCAGCTCCAAATCCGCAGCACTGAACCGTGAGTGAGTGGAGAGTAATAATTGTGAGGGAGCTGAGTATTTCTTAATGATTTTCTGTCTTACGGCCAAAGTAAGTAAGCCAAATGCTTACTCAGAGCGGAGGGGGGTGGAAGGGTGGACTTGGTTTTGCAATTTCTTTTTTTTTTTTCCCTTCTTCTTCTAGAGTCTTTCTTCTTCCACTGAAAGTGTCTATAAAATTTTTAGAGGAAAGTAGGTTGCTAAAATGTACTTAATTTGCCATGATAGATTGAGTCCATGCTTCAGTGACTGTAATTGAATCTGTGACCTATTTCTTTAGTAAAGTAGAAATGGTCTCTGGGGTTTCTGTCACTACCATCTTTTAATGAAATTCAAAAAGACTGTCAAAATGTCCACACTTCTGCTACTGGTTGTTAATGTTATTACTTTACAAGTTGTTACTTTTTAATTAATCTTAATAAATGTGTACACACTCCACCTGGCCGTTGGACATGCTGGACGTGGCTTCTTCACTGTCGTGAGGCAAAGCAAAACGAACAGGACCGAAAGGGCAGAGTGGCCAGGGAAGATCTGGAGGCATCTTTGGTTCCGCTTTTAAAAAATATTTCAGGCCATCAGCTTAGAGGGACTGTGCCCCGAGAAGAGGGGTGCACAGGCAGAAGGCTGGGAGGCCGGCTGCCCCTGGCCCTCCCCCCCTTGCAGGTGCCACCACCAACTGCTCCGACTTTGTTTACGGCCAGCAAATCTGACAAGCCGACAGCCCGCCTCGGGGAGCAATATTTTAGTGACAAAACGTAAGAAAATATGCTGGGCTGCTCTGCAGCAGTGGGGTGGGAGGAGCCACAGGGCCAGATGGCTCCCGTTAGTCTTTCGTTTGCCAGGAGAATGGGACAACACTGGCCCCTCACCACCGAAACGGTGGTGGCCGCTCTGCCAGGGGGCGACTCGCTGTGGTTTCCAGGGGCAGTGGCCCCCCCACCCCGCCCCCCACTCCCCGCCCCGCCCAGGCTGCGGGTGAATGCTGAGGCCCCTCCTGCAGTGTGTGCAGTGGGAGTGAGGAGCGTGTCTTCGGGTCTGAGTCTGGGGGTGTCCCGAGGAAAGCCTCGTGGTGGTTTTCCAATGTGGCCCCGAGAAGGGCTTCGCCATCCACTGGCCTGCCGAGTCAGAAACGCCGCAGCGGGAATGGCCTTCTGGAAGGTTCCAGTGCTCAAGCTGGGAAGCACTGGACTAGAGAAAGCGGCTGGGTGGCTGGGCACAGAGGAGGGGTACGTGGTGGAGAATGAGTCCCGCGAGGGTCACACTGGGGACCAGCCTGTGTGCTCCTCTCTCCCAGCCCTACGCAGTGTCCCTTCCGCTCTTTGCCTTGGATGTTTCCTCCGCTAGAGCGCGCCATCTCCCCCTCCCCTTTACCTCTTCTCATCTCTACTTTTCCAACTCTCGGCCACTTTCCAAGGTTACCTAGTGTGTTCATTCTCCTCCAAATCTCTCCTGACCCTGTCAGGGGCGTGCCATCTGCCCATCACAGACCCCCAAGGCTATGACTTCTCTCACAGACCTTACATTCAACTGTGTGCCCTTGGAGACAAACCCTTTGGAGCAGCTGCTCTTCCTTAACACTGCGGTAGCCCCACAATGCCTATTGCCAGGCCAGGAGTGGAGGAGATGGTAAAATGACCTTGGAAATGTAGGGACATCTATTCAGTAGAAAATGCAGACAACAACCAGCTTATCCAAATCAGCTGGGTAAGCACTTCAGATCTCCTTTTTGCCCAGTAATCAAGGTAGACCTCCATTCATGAACCTCAATGTAAGAATGTTCTAGAGATATGCTAATGGTTCCATTTGACACAGACTTACTGGATAGGCTGACAGGTTTCTTGCTAAGTGTCCATGTGAGATCAACAAAATATAGTCCTTGTATTTTATTATTTTTTAAATATTTTTAATTGATTTCAGAGAGGAAGGGAGAGGGAGTGAGCGATAAATTAGAAACATCAATAATGAGAGCAAATCATTGATTTGCTGCCTCCTGCACATCCCACACCAGGGGGGATCAAGCCCACAACCGGGGCATGTGCCCTGACCAGGAACTGAACGGCGACTGACTGGTTCATAGGTTGTCGCTCAACCACTGAGCCACACTGGCCAGGCCCATCCTCGCATTTTTAAAACCCATAATCTAATGAGGAAAACATCACACCAACAGATCCTTTCGAGGTACCACCATAAGAGAGGCATGCGCAAGGTTTCAAGAGAGCACGGCGCACAGCCTTCCTTGGACCCCACTGGAGTTATAAGGAAGATTGTTAGAAAAGATGGCTGGGTTACGCACTGGGGACCAAGGAAGACGAGGCAGGTAAGGAGAGTACGAAGAGCGTTCCAATAAAGAACAGAAGGTGTGGAGGTACAAAGCAGTGCCATGGTGAGGGGCAGGGGGGCATGGGTTCAAGTTCCCTGGCACTAGGAAAGCATAAGTTGCCAGTTAGAGCCTGGCAGGAGGGAAGGCCGTGTCCCTGCCCAGGGCACCACATCCTACAGGGCTTTGTTGTCCTCGCTAAGGAGCTCAGGATTTATCCTAGGAGGCGCAGGGAGCAGTGGGAGATTTGCATTTTAAGTAGATCATTCTGGCTCCAGTGCTGAGGAGGAGTTCAAAGGGACGCGGCGGAACGAAGATGAGAGAGGACGGAAATGTCCGGGGCATTGGCAGGTTCCCCGGGGAACACGGAGCGGGACTCACACTCCCAGCGTTAGAACAATGAGCTCTTTCCCATTTGGAGTAAAACCCGGGTGCAGTACAGTCCTGAGTGAGACATGGCAAGCCTTCTCCGGGCGAAGGGAGTGCAGACGGGCTGGCTTGGAGGGACTCAGACCACCCCCCTCGCTGGACTGATAAGTGTCTCCAGCCCGGGCACTTGAACCTCCCCGGCCATAATGGCTCGAATGTGCAGTCATCTATCCATGTCAGACTCCCCACAAACCTCCAGACAGACTGACTCGAAGTCATTGCTGTCCCCTCTCTCTGTCTTGCCATTTACATTTTTTATCATTTCCCAGCACATTTCACTCAATCAGCCAAATAATACCCATTTTTAGGAGTTTCTTGGAGCAAATGCTAGAATGGAGGTTTTTCAACTACTGACTCTCTTCGAGCTGAGATTTAAACCATATGTAATAATCATAGCAATGCAGTCGCTGCTGAATTATATAAAGTCCTAAAGAGCAGTTCACTCCCATAATCAGGTCCCTGAGGTCCTAGATTTGTGAAGACAAAACCCGAAGAATCCTATCCCTCAGTGGAAAGCTAACACTGAAAACATTTCTCATAGGGTTCCGTGGTTTAAAAAATTACTCATCAACCCTAACCAGTTTGGCTCAGTGGATAGAGCATCGGCCTGAGGACTCAAGGGTCCAGGGTTCGATTCCGGTCAAGGGCATGTACCTTGGTTGCGGGCACATCCCCAGTGGGGAGTGTGCAGGAGGCAGGTGATCGATGTTTCCCTCTCACCGGTGTTTCTAACTATCGCTCTCCCTTCCTCTCTGTAAAAAATCAATAAAATATATTTTTAAAAAAATTACTCATCACCTGCATCATCCTGCAGACTCATTGCTGTGACTTTGTGACAACTAGAGTTCAGGTGCAACATCTTCCTCAAGGTCACCCAGCGAGTCAGACTCCAGAATCTTAGTGGCTCTTCCCACCCTGCTGTGCTCTCTGCTTCCCACTGGAACCGAACACGCTGACTCAGGGGGGCTGGAAGGCGGAGGGCCCACTGCTGTCATGATGATGGAAACTGCTGCCTGCTTAGTGCTTCCACCTCACATCAAACGCTTTTTAAAGAATCTTAGAAATGAGAAGAGCCCCAGAAACTTCAGGTTTGACTATCCAAAGTCTATAATCTGGGAACTCATAATGAGCACCTGGTTAGACTATTGTAGTTTCTTGCCTCAAGGTACTGACTGAGTCTCACAGGTAGCATTCGGCATCCTTTCCTACCCGATCTCATTACGCATGGGTAATTTGGGTAAACAAGGAAACTCAATTGAGTTCAATTCCTCCCTTCAAATTAGCCTTAATACAGAAAGGGAGTGGGTAGAGTGGTTATCATCACAGAAATCAAGTAACTAATGTAGGTTCTATGACATAGTGAAGGGAATCATGCAAATGAATTTGCAAACAATTAGAGCAGGGAACACTCCAATATGTGTATTTATGGGCGAAAAAAGAGAGAAAGTGAGTCCAGGCCAGTTCATTAGTCTCCTGGAATTTCTCTATCCTGATAAGAGAGATGTGAACACGTGATGGGAACGCTAAATAAACTTTCAACCAGACATTGAATAGGTAAAACTCAATATGAGTAGATATTGACTTTTTTCAAAAACACACTTTCAGAAAACATAATTGTGTTCACTGTCATTTTAGTCCAATTTCATGTCTGGGAGAAATTATATTAATAACCATAATTCTCTCCCATATTTACAGAGGATTTCAGGGTTTTCAACTTGCTAGATAATCCAGAGACCCTGCAAGAATCTCAGCCAGAAAAACAAAACGCCATCTTTTTTGAAAAACGAAGGTTGGAACAAAAATATTTTGAGGTAAAGTTTCCATTAACTGGAAAATGTAACCCACACAAATAGACAGTCAAATTTTAATCAGGGTTCGTTGTAGTATCTGTTACTTGATATTATAAGCTAGATATGCATGGATATCTCTGGCTTTGAGCTTCAAATATTCAGAGACATGCTCCCAAATACTACCAGCATTAGCATCCGTATCAAAAAATGGTATCTACCGGAGGAAATAGTATCTACATCCTGTTTCCATAGAAGTCCCGGGTTTCTTCTGCAATCATTTGAAATAACGTGAAATTACAGATGTAGCGGGATCCAGCCTTGACCTCGGGTGGGGTTTCTCAACGTGGCACCATGAACATTTGGACCAGACGATCTTCTGTTGTGACAGCGGCTGTCCTGTAGGATGTTGGGCAGATCCCTGGCCTCCACCCATTAGACGTCAGTAGCTTGTCTCTAGCATTTGATGTTGCCAGACGTTCCCTCAAAAACCAATATCCCCGACACAGAATAGAGTGTCTGTGGACGTGGCATAAAGTGACCCATGGCATCACGCCACAGAGATCGACACGTGCAGTCACTGGTAGACTGTGGTGTGGGAAGGAAGGACAGAAAGAGAAATTCGACATAGAACATTGCTGGGTTACAAGAAAGAAAACCCCGATTGAGGCCTGTATCCTGGGAAAACATCAAGTTTTTCTGGTACTAAACTTTAAGGATAAAAGAAAGAAGAAGAAAGAAAAGAGCATCTAGGCAGGAAAAGGTACAGAGAAAAATGTTAGCCACAGACTTAACCAGATGAACACTGGAATACTGTTTTTTAGAGTCCCACAGTTGAAGTGAGTCACCAAGATGAGTCATCCTTTGCTTGCACTCACTTTAAGGGTGTGGCCCATGACACAGGGGACCTTCCACCTGCTGGACCCCGGCTCAGATTCTGGACCCCAAACTCAGGCATCGCTTAAGCCAATGGTGCTGTTCACGATCCTCGGGGATGCCCCTCACCCCCAGGCGTATGCCTAATTACCCACTCTCTGGCCAACAGTGCTTTTATTTACGGCAGAAGTGCCATTTTAATCTTCCATAAACTCTACTCTTCACTAAGCTTTTCTCTTCCATCTTTATTAAGATGGAACAGCCTTCTGCCGGTTCACTGGGCATTCCTATCGCTTCTTACATAATGGCCTCAGTATCCGCCGCCCATTTTCCTACCATTGTGTGCATTTTTCACGCTGGGCTGTAGCTGCTCTTTGTAAGCTGTCAGATGTGTTGAGAGAAGGGTTTCTTGGGTGCGTATTTGATCCTTTGACTTTGTTTAACCAAAGCTTTTCATTTTTACACGGTCAGATCCTTCCCACGGCTTCTTTCCAGCCCCCGGGTAGCTCATCCTCCTTGGATAGGTCTTTATATCACTCTGAGATTCTGATCTTCTTATAGTTCTAGTACTAGCATGGCTGAAAACAGCTGATGACAAAAACTCGAATGCTTCTGACCCAATGATCAGAAGAGCCCTGGGGAGGACAATGCCATTTTGTAAAACGTAACACATAAAGATGAGACAGGCTAAACAGCAGACAAGCTGAAACTACCTGTCGATAAAGAAAGCTCTGCCGATCTTACCTGGACTTTGACCAGACAGTAAGGACACAAACATACATCAAAACCCTATGGTCCACTGAGTTGCCTCTTATTACGGCATATTACGCACACATGCATGCACATACTTATATTAAAAAAAATGGCCACTTTATTATTTAAATTAAGTTCTCCCGAGTGCCCAGAGAGAAAACCCTGACGGGAACACCACTTCTTTCTGAGTTGGCATACTTTGAGGTGTTCAATACCCACACCTCATTATCTTCATAATCAACTGTGACTCCCAGATTAGAAACGAACTTTCTGGATTCTGAAATTTTATAACCACCCACTCAATTCTCTTTCCTTCTAGTACCATTAGTCCAGAAAAAGCCCTAAATAGAGACACTTCTCATCTCCCCCTCCCCCCCTTGCCACCATGACCGCACCCCTGTACTCTGCCTCTCTGGATGAAGCTCCTCTTAATGGATGGAGCTTGTCTGTCTGATTCTAGCAGCCCAGGCCCCTCCATTTATACGCTCGCTTCCAAGCCCGACCCACTCCTGAGATTAAGAGTCACTGTGGCATTGAATTTGAGAGTCTCTATTGCGACACAGGCAGGTGACACACAAGGACTTTCGCTTCACCACCTTAAGGTCCTGCGAACTGCATGGTAGATTTTTAACAGTAATGACAATAATAATGGCTACTATCTATTAAGTGTGTGTTCTGAACCTTGCAGCAGTAAGAACTTCTCAGTGTAGTACCTTATGCAATCCTCACAAAAACCTTATGAAATAGATAAGTCTTCTTACCCATTTTTTTCAGAATAACTGAAAATTCCAAATGCAAATACAAGAAAAAAAAAAGACCTTTCCAAAGGTGATAGGGGACCCATGCTACTCGTTGGGAAGAAACACTACCATAGTTATTTGTGGCAACCTCGCCTGCCATTCCTGCCTTCACCCAGGGCCCAGCTTTTTAAGAACTCAACTTGATTAGCTCAGACCCTCCTATAACGATGTCCCTTTTGATTAACTCAACATCAACTGATTTGAGAGCTCAATTATATCTGCACAATCTCTCCTGCTTTGTCAGGTCATATAACCCAATTAGGAGAGTGAAGGGTGTGAATACCAGGAAGCAGGACCACCAGGCCATGTCAGATTCTCCCCACCACACCTGTGGAACCAGGGCTGGGTCAGAGATGAGAGGATTCACCCTGAGAAAGCCTGCCAAACCCCTGGTAAATGGGGGGACATAGGGTCGGGGTGATCTGGGATGAGATAAGGAAGGAACTGTGTTTGCCTGCCCACAGAGCCCCTTCTACACTTGCAATGCTTCCCTAGAGGCAGAGGGAGGGGGGATTGTAGGAAGAGCTAAATATTCATAGTTTCGAGACAAAGGTTGTCTGCTACATCTGGCCACTCACCTTACACAGAGGAATCACATCCCTGGCTGAGCCCAGACCAGGAAGGTAGGTCAGTTTCATCTTACATCAAAACTCTGATCAACCAGTAGAGTCTGCATGTGCGGTTGTAATGAGAAGAATTCTGAAACTATATTTCTTTTTTTTTTTTTTTTTTACATTTTTATTGATTTCAGAGAGGAATGAGGAATGGAGAGAGAAACATCAGTGATGAGAGAGAATCATTGATCGGCTGCCTCCTGCACGCCCCACACTGGGGATGGAGCCTGCAACCCAGGCCTGTGCCCTGACCAGAAACTGAACCTTGACCTCTTGGTTTATAGGTTGATGCTCAACTACTGAACCAAGCCGGCCGGGCTGAAACTATATTACTTGGTTCGGCAGGAAAGAATTCTAAGTTTGATTACTGATACCCATAATAAACTCTGAATTGGTGATTAGATGTTGAGCGAGTCTTGGCCATCCCTGCCTTAAACTGTACACTTCACCCTAAGAAGTCTCAAAAAGTATCAAAGAAAAGGGAAAGTGCTTAGAAATACCCAGTGTATAGGGAAGAGTCTACTTTTATATGGTAGTTTCTTATGCTTCTCTAAAACTGCCATTTTTCCTATTTACAAACCTCCAATGAGGAGCTGTGTACTTTTAGAAGGTACAGGCCTGAAGGAGTGATGGATTCATAAAACAGAAGCCCTTCAAGGTCTGAAAATCACTCTATAAGAGTGAGCAACTCACCACTATGTCCCCCCAAGGCCAGATGTGTCTGATTTCCAAGGGCTGGGCAAAACCACCTGGAGAAGGAGGTGTCCCCACTGAAGGAAGGACAGAGCGACTTCCAGAAGAGGCCGGCGAGCCGGTCCCACTCAGCAGAGACGTGCAAGGTTCTGTCTGTGTCCCTCGGCCTCCACCACTACGTCTCGCTTCCATTTGAGCACGGCTCCTGAGCGTGTTCACCCTGGGAACATTGTGGCTGCTTGTCAGCACTGTCTCTGCTCTAACATCCCCTGAAGCCTGGCGGGGAGAAGTCCCCTGGTTTTCACAACTTCAGGGCATCTTTTTTTTCACATCGTGAAAATGCCCTCGTGGTTGTCATTTTGTACCATAAACAAAAGCAAGAAAGCATCTCCCTCTGCAGGCAGTGCCATATGAAGCTGAATTCAAATGCTGAGTGCGCCACAGAGAAAGCAGCAGGCCGCAGAGAGCGAGGGGAGCACGGGTTTCACACAGACGAGCCCTGTGAACGCCCGTCCCCATGGTCCTGCTCCACTGAAGGGCCTAGCGACAGCCCAAGGGGACGGGCAGAAGCAGAAACCCGACTTCCATGCCTCCGACGCCCAGGTGTTGCTCCTTCCAACTCTTTGGCTTGGTTTTTCTTGGAACGAGTTTGTGTCGAGTCTGAAGAAAGCCCCTGGCAATGCTTTCTCACAGAAAATATTCTTTTTTGTTTCCCCTCCAAGCATTGATGTGCTACTCTGATACCGACAATCAGATGGAATTACCCTTCAGAGCTGAACAGAAGAGAACACACTACCAAGATGAACACAGGAGCAAAAAAACAAACAAAACAAAAGGAAGACATGTACCCTTAAAATCCCAGACAGAATGCATGCCTCCAACACTGTCTTCACTATGGAGCCAAGTTATTTGTCTGTAGGTGTCAGATGCTTTAGGGCAGTTCTTCTCCTCCCTGGGCTCCATCCCTCAGGTGTAGAACTTAGTAACAATATACAGATGAATCCATTCCAAAGATCTTTTGGAGAAAACCAACTTGGATCCAATGCCTTCAGGGACAAACAACATAATCCCCCTGTAACTTGGAAAGGAAATGTGGTTAGACTAAGAAGCTGCTGCAGAAATTAAGTAGAACAAGGTATGTGGGAAATTCCAAGCACCCCCTGAACAGGGGACCTGAGAAGTGTGTTTGAAGAAAAGGTCTTAATTCTCTGCTACTATTTCAAATGCTTCTTTTTTAAAAAGGAAGGAAGAAAGGGAGGGAGGGAAAGAAAGAGACTCAAACCCTCCGATATGGTATGGATGTTGCCTAAGTCCAAGCTGTAGCTGTGCCTTGATTCTCCGGTTGCCATGGCAGAGGGAATGGTTCCTATGTTGTGATGGCAGTTGCCATATGTTCAGCTGCAAGTCAACTGATTCTATCACTAAAGAACGAGCGAGCAGAGAGGGTGGCCTTGCGTCCTCACCTATCCCACAATTCCAGTGAGCAAGCACTGAGTTGCCATGTCTCTCTCCTGGGCCTGACACAGAGTATGTGCCATAGCCCTAGCCTCTACGCAAACATGGTTGTAAGAGATTCTCACACATAAGCTACCACCTCCAGGAACCTGATAGGCACCCAACCCAAATAAGGCATTTATAAGTCGACAAATGGCCCATGGGATGATGTAGAAAAGCTTTACAGCCAGAAGGGGACACATTCTTTAAGGGGGTTACTAGAGAGGCCAAAGCCCTCCCCGAGGGCGCTGGAAGTGGAGCTACACAGGGAATGGGTGAATTCTGGGATCGCAATAGATTCGAGAAGTGTTTCATCACAGGAGATAGATCCTAGCAAGTCCTAGAGTTTAAAGATGTCTGGACCCTTTGAAGCAATATCTCTCAGAGAGTGAGTTGGGCACATTCTTGCACCAAACGATTTCTCTTTAAAAATTCCAGGCGGGCTGTTTCGTGGTCAGGCTCAATGGAACAATCACGTATGTGGTGAGTTGCCAATTAGAACTTGATGAGCACTGTCGGGCACTGATGAGCACTTGGAATGTCCAAGAGACCGCTTTTGGTATTTCCCAGCTCCTATGAGTGCGCTGGCTGTGTGCTGAGAGGGCAGTTCGGTGTTTTCTGGAACTCCGGGGTGTGCGTTACGAAGTCCTGCTGCAGCAAACGAGATGATCCTTGGAGGAGCCAGAGCTCTTCCAAACAACCCCACCACGAGGACAAGACTCTTGACGCTGCTGTA
This sequence comes from Myotis nattereri, assembly GCF_964212035.1. NCBI lineage: Eukaryota > Metazoa > Chordata > Mammalia > Chiroptera > Vespertilionidae > Myotis > Myotis nattereri. The sequence goes on from NC_138090.1 coordinate 3,802,586, forward strand.
TATGGGCCGCATGGCCTCTTAAATGACCCTATTCTATTTGCCGTAGAAGTCCATAAGGATATGAGAAACCGTAGGCTCCCCTAGGCAAGCTATACTAGTTGCTGTCTTTACCATGGTCCAAGATGCCCAAGCTCCTGATCTTTCTACATAGACTTAGGGTATTTTTTACATAGACACCGTGGTAGGGCTTTCATTTCTTTATCAGGGCATCCAATCAATAAGGAAGAGACAGACAAGCCACAAAACCAACGAGCAAAGTACTTAAACAGATGCTTCACCCAAGAATTCCAGGCGGCCAACTAGCAACTCAAACACGTGCTTCATCTCATTCACAATCAGAAAAATGCAAATGAAAAGTATAGTAAGGTAACATTGCACGCCCCTCAGATTCGCTCAGATTTGAAAGTCTGACAATATCAAGTGTTGATGAAAATGTGGGACATCTGGGACTGCCGTATACTTCCGGTGGAAATGGAACTTGGTGACACCAATTTGGAAAACGGCTGGCTATTATCCAGAAAAGTGAAGACATGCAAATATGTATTATGTCCACATACAGGTTGGGACAAGGGTAGGTTTACAATGGTGAGTATGCGAAACAGAGTTGAGTCTTGTGTTATTGATTAATTGTATTATTTTCCAGGTGAAAACTGGAAACCTACTTTTGCCACACCCTGTAGATTTCTACTTGTTACATGTGTACACACACACACATACACATTTCCCTCCCTGGTAAGTTATATTTCACAATAAAAACATTTTTAAAGAGAAATCAGTATCCAACAGGTGCCTCCAGTAAAAGTAACGAGTTTGTTTGTGTGACTCCTTCACCCAAAACTTTGGAATGTAATTCAAACCAACCTCAGTAGCCACCTAGGAATTCATTTTCCATTCACCTGTTTCAACCTTTCTTGGAGCTCCTGGTCTACCCAACAACTCTTTGGGATAATGAGTTACACAGAGACTTGCGTAAAGGAAAAGTGTAGAGGGGCCCCAAGAAGAGTCCAGAGAGCTGGGGCTCTTTAAGAAGAAGAAGTAGAGAAGAACCACATCCTTTTCTGCAAGGGGGCGGGGACTGGGGAGCAGCGGATCCTCGTCAAACTCTGTGCTTCTTCTGATGAGCTCTTGTTCTGATAATTATTCTCCCTCCAAAGATGTCGATAATGACATTTAGACAGTTTTAAAGCAATATTGTATAACATCCCCCCTCCTCCCCCGCTGAGCACCAGCGTCAGTGCTGATGAATACTCCGCCGATGAAAGCAGGGCTGCTGGTTTGTCCACAAAGTGTTCCCATCAAGCGTGTGAGTGAGGTTTCTAATGTATACACTATCGTCGGGGGGAGGGGGACACACTCTTTTTGGAAAGGACCGATTCGTGGCGCATAATCAGTTCCCATTGAATTGAAATGACTTTTGGTCCTACACCGATGCTGATAAAATACTTTCGAATGTACCGAATATTAACCAAATGTTTATATTAAACAAGTCCTTTCAGGTGAAAATGCGCTCAGTGAAGCATAGCTCCCTGGAGCAAGTTAGTGAATATTAATGTTTAGTGGATCATAAGGAGCTACACGCCATCCGATGTCGGAGGCCGAGGGGGGGATAAAAGAGCCCGGGTGGCGATGGGCCCTGCCAGGGGAAGGTGCAATCACATTGGACACAACCTCATTGAGATGGAAATAGAGTTTGATACATGCAATGGGGCTGCCAGGAAGGAGGAAGCAGATGTGGGCTGGGGCGGGAGAGCACTGGGCTCTGGTCTCTTTTCTTTCTTTTTTTTTTTAATTTCAGAGAGGAAGGGAGAGGGAGGGAGGGAGAGAGAGAGAAACATCAATGATGAGAGAGAATCATGATGGGCTGCCTCCTGCACGCCCCCTATTGGGGATGGAGCCCACAACCTGGCCATGTGCCCTGACTGGGAATTGAACCGTGACCTCCTGGTTCATAGGTCGACGCTCAACTGCTGAGCCACACCGGCTGGGCTCTCAACTCTTTTCAACCACAGGCTGTCCTCAGAGGTTTACAGGACGTGCCTCCTAATTAATACTGGCCAATGGCCAGTGAATCCCGGGTCCTGATGTTGGGTCAGTGGAAGGTGCTTATCACATCAAGCATTTAGACTTATATAAAGTATCCCAGCATTTCTAATCTGCCGAAGCACACTGTCCATTCCCTATTACGTTGTTTATCTGTGGGTTTCAGGAAATCATGCTTCTGTATTGGACACATAAATACACAGCATGCAGTCAAGAAACACATACTTCAGAGGGAGAACAGGTTTCATCAGCCAGGCAGGAGATTGAAATGAACCCTCTGCATATCCGTTGGTGGGGGAAGGCCATGTCGGGGAGCATGAGGTCTGGGAGCACTGCCCGGCTGTGAGGATGTGGGTGGAGTTTGGGACAGCTAGCTCCACACTGGACTCCCATTCCTCTCTCCATAAGATGAGGATATTGACATTTTTGGTGACCAATGTTGTGCCTTGAGCAGCTTGGGAGAACCATGTTCTAAGATAAGAAACTGGGTTTTAACCTAGCGTTAATAATGCTCTCAAAGTCGCCCTAGCTGGTTTGGCTCAGTGGATAGAGAGTCGGCCTGCGGACTGAAGGGTCCCAGGTTTGATTCAGGTCAAGGGCATATGCCGGGGTTGCAGGCTCGATCCCCAGAAGGGGACGTGCTAAAGGCAGCCAATCAGTGATTCTCTCTCATTACTGATGTTTCTCTCTCTCTCTCCCTCTCCCTTCCTCTCTGAAATCAATAAAAATATATTAGAAAAAAAAGTCAACGCGTGTTTAAATTCCTTTGTTGTGGTGGCTTTCGTCTACTTACAGTTCTAGTAGCTACTTTTCAAATGAGCAAGGCTGAATATCCTCAGATTTGCTCCAGTTCAGAATGAGTAATGATAGAGGGAAACCTATTATTCCCATTAATTTATACATCACAGAATTTCAGGCCTGAAAAGGCTCCCTCAAGAAACCTTTGTATCAGAACCTGGGAGGTGACACTCCTTTAAATTACTCTACAACATTGACTTTCTCTAATTTTCAAATAATATTTCCAGAAAAACAGAGTATAGCATTGCCCCAACATTAAATTCTGAATTTTCCTAACTGCATTTCTACTTGAAGAATCGCAAGCTTGCAGACCCAGACCTCAGAGAAGGCTGTCACCTGGGGGCCACGTTGGGCAGACACAGTGGACGCATGGGCCTGGAGAGAGTAGTGACTGGCTCAGAACCAACACAGGTGATGGCCAAGCCAGAACTACAATCCCCAATCGAATGTTCCCTCACTGTGTTACATCCCCTTCGGACTTGTTGTCAATCAGATGTGTATCCAGCGTTCACCATGCCATTGGCCTGTGCTTGATTGCAGGTCAAACCCAGAACAATCATCAACAAATAGCGATTGAGTGCCAGTGTGAAAATGAGGACAGAAAAGCATGGAAGCGTTAAGATTCCTCCTTCAGCTCTTACAATCCAGTTGAGAAGGAAAGTTAGAGAGCTGTTCCATCATTAAAACACCAGGTAATACAATACAAACACTGTGCCCAGGCCAAACAACAACAAAAAAAGAATTCCGAACTCATGAGAGTAGAACAAATATTCCCAACGTATGTCTCAAAAAACTTCAATCCCCCAAAATGGGCCCCACATAATCAAATAAGTGAAGTTTCTATGGTCAAGTGCCTTTGGGGCATCTGCACACTAACTACACACCCCTCTTGACCAGTCACAAGACCCAGTTACATGGAAGGACTCTGGGAAGTCTCCCGGAAAGGGACCCATTGCATAAGGTCCAGTCCTTTGTTTCTCAGAACTGATTCGACTGTAAGACCTTCGCCAGGCTTTCAGTGGACGTGGCCCTTTCCCACCTCATCTCTGGGATGCTAGACCCTGGCCACATGGTAGCCACTCTGATCTCCTTGCATCCCTGGTTCTCAGTGCAGCACCTGGTGTGTGATCCACACTAGCTGTGGAGTGAGTACCTGACCTGCTAGGTGCCGGGAAGGAATGCAGGCTCACCACGCCATGTTCCCTGTCCTTGGGGACGCCCTTCTCAAACGCTGTGCATGGGAACCCAGCTGGGGGAGCGTGTGAAGGAGTTTCTAATACAGGAAACTGGGGCAGAGTCCGACATTCCGATTTTCTGACAAGCTCCCAGGTGAAACCAATGTTGCTGGTCCAGGATCACAGGAGAAGCCACAAGGAGGGAGAAGCTCACTCAAGCGAGGGGCAGACACTCTGAAAGGATGGGGTCCTTCCCCCATCGATCAAGAACAAAGTGCTGTGGGGACAGCAGGAGGACAGGATTTATTCTGGCTGGGGGGGAGGAGGGGGAGGAGGGGGGGGAGGGGGAGGAGGGTCTTGCAAATGCCATGGGGAGGAGTTATTCAAGATGAGCTTTAAAGAGTAGACAAATACCACATGATCTCACTTATTTGTGGAATCTAATGAACAAAATGAACTGACCCACAAAATAAGATCCGAAGCCGGGAGGCATGGAACAGACTGGGATTGAGGGAACAAGAAGATATTAACCAAAGAACTGAAATACTTATATGCACAGCCCATGGACACGAGCAATAGGGAGGTGAAGACCCTGGGGGGCTGGGAAGATGGGGAGAAGGTGAGGGGGATCGGAGCTATCTGTAATACTATCAACAATGAAAAATATATTTAAAAATGAAAAAAAAAGAGCAGAGGAAGGAAGGACAGAGAGCTGTTCCATCATTAAATCACCAGCTAATACAATACAAACACTGAGCAGAGAGCATGAAGCAAGCAGCAGAGTGAATACAGTACCGAGTGTGGCATGTTCAGGGGGCAGTGAGGGGAGCACACGGTAGGTCTTAGGGGTACAGGCAGGAATGGGGGGGACAGCACGAAGCAAGCCGAGAAGGGATATGGGACTGGACTGTGGAAGGCACTGAATGTAAACGTCCAGGCATTTGATGGTGGGATTCCAGAAATGACACACTGGTGAGAGAGAAATCTCAGCGGGTGGGCAAAGGCCTTCACGCTGTCCTTCCACTAAAACGTGTGGCCAACACGGACCCTGTCTACTACTGCATTCAACTCTGCTTTCAGACTTGAATGAGATGCCAGAGAGGTCTGCAAACTCCCATGATTGATAAGGTATAATCAATGCCTTTCCCTGTTTGAGGTTGAGCCGTTTTTTAAAAAAGCACTTAGCATTTCAAGGGTGGCTGTTTCATTATAGGCAGCTCCACAAATCTGCAAAGCTACAAACTCTCTTTAGCACTCACACACGAAGACTACTACCGCGCGCGGGGCTGTCGTCTTCCATTCTGTTTCAGATTGCAGTCCAGCTGTGCTGGGATCTTTATTTTAGAAGCTGGAGAGCCAGGGCTATTCATAGAGCCAGGCAGCTCATTTCAATCTGATAATGTGCTGACACTTGGCTGCGCACTTCAGCACAGATGCCCATGTGTACAGTGTGTCTTTCTTTCTGTACAAATGTGTACATGCATATGTATCAATAACAGCAAATACTATAAAGTCGACACAGTACTTCACAGGGCCACCTGGGAGCTAGCCTCATCCATAGGACACTCCTGGACATGTAAACATCACGGAGAGCGTGAGTTAAGGCTGCAGATTCAAATAGCCAAGCATGGATTCACTCCACCTAGGGCAGTGGTCAGCAAACCGCGGCTCGCGAGCCACATGTGGCTCTTTGGCCCATTCAGTGTGGCTCTTCCCCAAAATACCGGCTCTTCCACAAAATACTGACTTCTGTGCATGGGCCATGAAGTTTCAATCGCACTGTGCGTGCACGCCCGCACGTGGTATTTTGTGGAAGAGCCACACTGAAGGGGCCAAAGAGCCGCACGTGGCTAGCGAGCCGGTTTGCCGACCACGGACCTAGGGAATGTGGCCAGCATAATGAGTGCTGCTTACACCTTTCATGGCCCAGCCGCGCCACTCTGGAAAAAGGAATTGCAAAGGCCCATCTTGAGAGTCATTTATCCAGATTCACAGGTCAGTCCTCATCTGGATATTCGAGCTATAAAAAAAAAAATCAAGGCAAGCCAAAAATCTCTATCCTTACAGTTGCTTTCGTTAGCAAGGAATCCGCTCCATAAGGGCAGGTAGCTAACATCTCAACATGAGTGTTTATATGAACAAATCAGCTTTGTAAACCCAACGGAAACCCGCCTGGTATCCAGGAAGGACATCCCACCTGGTATGGAAATTTCAAACCCTGGTCATGTCAGTCGGTGGCTTCCCGAAGTGCAATCATAAAAACACAAAAGTAAGAGGAAGGAATATTTCCGATTCCCTCCTCATGTGAACTCATATGCAAGTCGGCATGTGGGCAGGCCCGTCAGAACGCACTTGGTGCGAAGTCATCTGTGCGCTCAGGGCTTTCCATCCCCCGAGCAAAGGTCTGACTTGTAAGTAACGTTGGCAGGAAGGAGCTGTGAGTTAAGATGCAAATCCAAATCGAGTGCGCGGTGTTCTGGCTTCGAGCCTGGTAATTGAATTTCCAGTTTATTATCCTTAATGTTTTTTAATGTGAGTTTGCAATTCAAGTCAGAATGGAAAGCTGCGCCTCCAAATCTTCCCCCTGAAGCACTTCCAGGAACAATTTCTTTTCTGAATCAAGAAATGGTTTTGGGTCAGGAGCACGCACTTTCAACGTCCTCAAGCTCTAGAAACGTCTATTCCGGGGATGCTCTGAACCCTGGTCCCCTGGAGGACAGAGCGGCGGAGACCAGGGGTCTGAGCGTGTCTCTGGCGCTGGAGCTTCTTACGGAAAGGGAGGGCTGAGCACCGCGGCTAAGGGGCCGTGTCTTTGCTGGGAATCCCAAGGGACATGCCACCCACATTCAGGGCCACATGAGGAAGGTGGGGAACGTGTTTCAAATAAAATCTTCTACTTGCACATCCTTGGTGTACCCACCGCCACCAGCCAGGCCTTACCAGGGGCCCCTCTCACAGTCATCCTCCTAACACTAGCCTGAATCGAGGCTGAGGTCCAAATTGCCTTGAATTCGTCTCTTTAATAAAGAAAGAGGTTTAAAGGTGCTGGCTCTCTTATTGTGATAAGAAGAAGAACACAAGCAATAACTATAAACATAACGTAATGAGGCTGTACCAGGCTAGAAGGCACAGTCCGCTTCATGCATTGTTTGTGATAGCATGGGCCTCTGCTAATAGCCTTTAAAAGTCAGTTGTTGGCCTCCAATTTCATCTAGGAAAACAGGGGTTTCGACAGTTTCATTTTCCCAAGGAGATAAACCTAGAACGGGGCTTCCTAGGAACCACACCAAACCTACCTGCTCTCAGCTTGTGCTCTTTATTACTAGTCTAAGGAAGGGACTGTTCATTTTTTTTCCTTAAACATAAATATTGTGTGTGTGAGAGTGTGCATGTGCATGTGTCTAAAACACGTATGAAAAAGCAAAACTGTCCCATAAGCCCACTGCTTACCCATGCACATGGCATGAAAACCCACGCATAGTCAGAGCACAACGTGAAAAGGAAAAGCTTTCCCCAGCTTTGCCCCAAAGGCAGCCCCTGTATGTTTTCTTACAGATCCTTCCAGAAGCGTCTTCTGTATTGACTTGCGAAGTGTCTACATGTCTTCCTGCATATTGCTCTCCTCCGTGCATGGGACAGTCCACTACACACACTGACATACCCTGGCTTTCTTGTTTACATATTCTATCTCGGTGCTCTTTCCATAATAGCATGTATGTGTGTGCATAGACATATACAGTTTTCATCAACCATTTGGTATTCCATTAAGTGATTTAGCTTGCTCCCAACTATGTTAATTTACACTGTATTCTCTTTTTTTGTAATGAAAATCTTTAGCACAATGAGTATTCTTATGCTTACACGTTGCCATAGCTTTGTGAGTGTATCGATAGGGTAAATACAGAGCAGCCAGAGGTGGTTTCCGTCAAGGATCATGTGCATTGTTTAAAATCTAGGTCGACTTTGCCAAATTTCCCTCCAAAGAGACTGCATCCATGTGCCCTCCCAGTGACAGACTATGAGTCGTGCTCTTTACTGTATCCTCTTCCTTTCATGTCCGTCACGTGATGCTCCCACCAGTGTTATGATGCAGGCGTAGTAAGGATGGCACCCCTGATACTGGCATGAGTCAAGGATAAAGATGCAGAGATAAAAGGTCATTATCCCCTGCTCTACCTCTGGCAGATAGAGAACATGTGCAACAGGGACTTTGCCATCCGGGCTCTCGGAAAAGGGCTTTGACCTACTAAAGTAGCATTAACTTAGAGTTTGGGATGGAGCCATGACCTTCTATTGTTTAAAGGCATTCTCCCTTGTATTAATTCCATGGGGGGAAAAACAACAATTTGAAAGTTTTATATATTAAAAAGCCCCAAAGGCATGTAAACATCAATTTACATCTTTGTTTTTTTATGGAAATGAAACATATCAAACATGTGGTTTCCATTTCCTTTAAGATGATGTAGGCTTAAAAAAAAAAACAAAAAAAAAACACACCTAATGGGAATAGGTTAGGAGAACCCACTCCACAATGTGGGGAATCTAAGATATAGAAGGCATCTGAAGCGGGTCAGCACGGTGGGTTGGTTCTTACAGGGCTCTTCTGACCCCTCACAGATTTCAAAGAAGGTGTCAGCTCTCTGAACCCAGGGTTGGGCTCATGGCTTGGAGAAATATGAGATATTTCAAAAGTGAAGAAGGAATCAGAGCTATGAAGACAAGAAGAGACAGCCTTTGTCCTCAAGGAGTGGAAGTTTTAGTGAGGAAACCAGATGTGGAAGATACCGATAAGGGAATGGGATCCATGGCGTATAACACAGAGACAGGTCAAGACAGAGTGGGACACGCACCCTCCCTGGTGTGACAGAAGGACGAGGGGAGACCTCCTCATGGAGAAGACCTCCACTCACTGACAACAGTCCTTGGCCCTGAAAGATGGTCCTGTGCGTGCAGGGTGGGTAGCACCAACCCTGGCCTCTATACTAGACACCTGTGGCCCCTCCCCCAGGCACAACCATCAAAAGTATGTCTGTAGACACTACAAAATTGTCCCCTTGGGGAGCAAAATCCCCCTTGGCGAGAGAAGTGCGCTCCTTCAGCTACCGTGTCAGCCCGCTGGACCGTGTACTGACACTCAGCCATCAAGAGGCACGCACCAGGGTCCTGTCCCCAAGAACCCCATGTCCAGTGAGGCCACATGGCGTGGAAGTGAAGGGACCTTGGAGCGGGGCAGTCAGGACCCAAGGATGGGCCTAAGGACAGCTCCTGACTCGCCCTCCGATTGGCTCTGAGAGCCTTCGCTTCTAAAGAAAGTCTTTTTCTTAAAGTGAGGTTCTGACTTCTGGCGCTCTAAAAAATGTTAAACGTGCAATAAGAAGTAATAGCACTTCCTCTTGTTGTTTTATTGTTATTTGCAGGCACACAATGCGTCGGATAGGCTAGTGTTGATGGTGTCCTCTCGCCCCGCTCCTAAGCAGGCCAGCTTTTCATTGGTGGCCACAAAGAACAGGAGGGCAATTGCCTGCCGGGTCCTACAGTCTCGGGTCAGCTCACGAGCACCCCATTTGGCAGTCGCAGAGGCCTTCCTCACAGTGATGCTGGGGGGCACAGAGAGGGCCGAGCAGCATGAAACAACGCGCATGCCTCGTGACACAGAAGCAGGCACATACGCGCTTGTATGCACTCACTTAAATGTTCATGCTCTTTATGGCATCAAAACCCCTACTTTCTTTTTCTCTCTTTCAATCCTACCTAGACCTGGCTCCTGTGTAGGCCCTATAGAATGATATATGATCCCCCCACGCCTAAGAGCTGCCTTCTGGCTTGCTCAGATGAAAAGCGATAACCTCTTCTCACATGATGGGAAATGTTCTGGGGTCTTGGGCAAATGTGTTTGGCACTTGAGCAGCCTTCCTTGGTAATAGCTCTAACACTAGTTGATTTTCTTCTGAATATGTGCAAGTTGTATATCCTTGTAATGAAATCTTGCAAAGAACACACATTTAGTTTGCATTATACCCTATTTACTATCCTTCAAAAGCCATTTAATTTTTTTAAAAAATTTATCTTTACTGTTGAAAGTATTACAGATGTCCCCCTTGTTTCCCATTGATCCCCTCCACCCCACACCCACCCCTCCCGGGCCTTCACCCCACTATTGCCTGTGTTCGTGGGCTATGTATATATGCATATAAATTCCCCGGTTAATCTCTCTCCACCCGCTCCCCACTCCTGCCTTCCCTCTGAAATTCGTCAGTCTCTTCCATGCTTCTAGAGCTCTGGATCTATTTTGTTCACTAGATTCCATATATACAATTTAACAAGAGGAAGACACACAATCCAATTAAAAATGGGCAAAGGACCTAAAATACACGCTTCTCCGAAGTGGACACACAGAAGGCCAAGAGACATGAAAAAATGCTCAGTCTCTAATCATCCTAGAGATGCAAATTAAAGCGACACTGAGGTGTCACCTCACACCTGTCAGAATGGCGAGCATCAACAGATCAACAAAGGACAAGTGCTGGCCAGGATGCGGAGAAAGGGAACCCTAGTGCACTGCTGGTGGGCGTGCAGGCGGGTGCAGCCACTGTGGAGAACACAGCCATTCTTTAGACTGTTAAATTCCGTACTGAAAGTGCAGTATGCATTACGGTCACCTATAAGCCACATCATTACATATGCCTACCAGCTACCAAGTTGTTCCAAGAGATGAGGAAGAAGAGAATTCTTCCCTCCTGCGGCCAGAAAGCCTAGACTAGGAGGAAACCTCTGAGCTGAACCACAGCGAATGGCTGTGATGTGGTCAAGCAGGAACTGAAGACGGGCAGTCCCTGTCTGTGTAAAACATGCATGATTTAAGGCAAAGAAATAGGAAAATAGAGCTGCAGAAAATAATAGTTCTGGTTTTAGCTAGAACTTCCGAAGCAGAGCGCCACAGAATTACCTAATGCTAGTTCACTAACAACTCATTCAACTATTAATTGTGTAGCCCTCAAATGAATCCAGCACCTTGCTAGGTACTAATATATATATATTAGAGGCCCAGTGCACGAAATTCGGACACTCGGGGGGGGGGGGGGTTGTCCCTCAGCCCGGCCTGCTTCCTCTCGCAGTCTGGGAGCCCTCAGGGGATGTCTGAATGACAGACAGCTCCTGCGTTGAGCATCTGCCTCCTGGTGGTCAGTGAGCATTATAGTGACCGGTCATTCTGCCATTTGGTCAATTTGCATATTAGCCTTTTATTATATAGGATATCCTGGATCTTTCTATAATGCCAAGGAACAAATCAACAATTATGGAGCTGTTAACATCAATTGGTGGGGGGAGGGGAGGAATGTTTATATTCTAAAAATGGAGTAAGGACTCTATAGTGTCACTAGTATGACTCAAATATGTCATCCCAAATTTGGCTCTGTTCACTCACATATGAGGTTATATATCAGCATTGCTTTGCATCCTCCCGGAAGGAACATGACCCAAGATGTGCCGGTATCAACTCCCCTTTCCATCACAATTCATAGTTCCCAAGGACTCCCTCTGTCCTAACAAATGAATTCAATTCACAGAAATTAATTGTTTCCAGAGTTCTTTTCATCTCCTGAAATACAGGGCACCACAATGGGCTGGAGGAAAAGGCTGCGAGGACAATCGACATTGCTGCTAACTAATCACATTCACTGGGCTTTATCTGGGCTGCACATGCCTGTAAGACTCCGTTAATATACTTCTAAAAATGAATAAGGCAACAGAAAAGGAACCCATTAATGACTGCTCACACAGCCTGTTAAAATGTTAACCCGGTTTATTATTTAGTACTGCAAATCAAATTAATTACAAATATTGGTACTGATGACATATGCATAATTAGTTTTTAATCTTGACTGCTTGAACACAGTGGAGGTGCAAAGAAAGACTTCTAAGGGCTTACTGACTGTATTAATAGACTGCTTAGAGGCAAACTATTGAAATTCGTACGCATTTTATTCTCATGTAACTCTCTGACAGCTCTCTTGTGATACTGAATAATCCAATACCAACGTGCACAGAAATGACTGAGCAAGCACTTACCAGAAATGAAAATTAGCATCTACCGAGAGATGATGTCATGTTAAAGAAACACAACTTTCCAAGTTACTGTGCCACAGTTACTATGGTTTCCAAAGGTTAAATTCATCCAATACACAAAATCAGCACTCTACTTGTATCAGCCTGGTGGTGTCTGGAATTCTGTGCCCTACATAAGTGCACTGTGGGATAATGACGAAGGTCCCCCCAAATCTACCAGGATGTTCCTGACAAAATGAAGACTGTTTGGCTTTCTGTGACTACAAACACATTATTTTACATTACTTTAAGCTAGAACTGGGATGACAGAACACACCTCAGGTTTTCTAACTCTCCAAGGAATTTAAAGTCTCTTACAAATAGGCACCTCAAAACAATTTTGTATAGCAAAACAGATTTCATAATCCCTACTGATGAGGGAGCAAACTGATCATTTTTGTCATTTTTAAATGACTGTTCTTTACATATGCTTTTTCTTCTCTCCCCCTTTCTTTATCTCCTGTCTCCTATCTCCACTCCCATCAGAAAATATCCAATACAATTTTTATCATTTCACAGGCATATCTGTAATGAGATTGCCATTTTTGCATCATGAGAGTGAACTATGTGGGCACACAGAATGAATTCCAATACCATTTCAGTCTTTCAGTCAAGATTCCATAAGCACCAGGTGTCTCACACAAGAAAATACTTAAGATATTTGGTGTCTACTGTTCTGAACTTGTCATTTCCAAAATGCTCATCAAGAGCCCTGCATAATTAGCATGTGTCAAAAAAAGTGGTACAGGGGGCTATTTCCAATCTGCTCAATGAGAATCATTTCCCCCTGTAAAGTTATGATGCCTTAACCAAAAGGTGAATTTTCTGTGCTACAAAGTCACGTGTGCCCCAGCTGGGCTGCAAACACTATGGTGTTTCCAGCATCTTCTTCTCTTTCTAGGAAGACCTGTGAGGCAGGTGAGCTTAGGACGACAACAAACTGAGTGAGCACAGAGAGCTTTTTGCCACATTTATTGACATTAAATGCTAATTGGTCCCAGAGCTGCAGACAATTCCAAGACACACAATAGTGTGAGGCACAGTGTTTCTCCTCCAGCTGCCTTGAAGTCTCTTCAGAAGGCAGATGCTGGCCCACGCTAGGTGAGCTCTTTGTTGAGTTATCGAACGAATGATTGTATGAATGAATAAATGAGCAAATACAGAGGAAATCCCCCATTTTTTGGTAAGATTGGGTCTCAAAACTAACTTCAGGCCTATCATAAGCTGTTACTAATCGTGATAGTATACATAATTCACTACTGTTTAGCTCACATATACACATCTCATCCAGCCAGCTTCTACCTTTGTCTGGCCTTTCAACTTCTCAGAACTTTCACCTGTTCTATTTCACCAGCTCTTTTGAGGGTAGAGACTGTTATCCTCATTTTTCCAGTAAATGGATAAGGCTAACTGATGAGACAGGATTGACTATTGTTATGGACTGAACATTTATGTCCCCCAAAATTCACAGACTGACATCTCAGCCTCAATGGGAGGATGTCAGGAGGTGCCCTGGGAAGTACTTTGATTGTGAGGTAGAACCCTCTGATGGGCTTAGTGTCTGTTGGGAAATGCAGTCTCTTCCATGAGGCCTTTTGACCTTCACTTGACCACATAAAAATGGACCTTGAACCTATAATATTTCTTTAAAAATATTTTTATTGATTTCAGAGAGGAAGGGAGAGGGAGAGAGAGAATAACATCAATGATGAGAGAGAATTATTGATCAGCAGCCTCCTGCATGCCCCCTACTGGGGGTCAAGCCCAAAACCCAGGTATGTGTCCTGACCGGGAATCGAACCGTGACCTCCAAGTTCAGTGGTCGGCAAACTGCGGCCCCTTGAGTGTGGCTCTTCCACAAAATACCACGTGCGGGCGCATACTACAGTGCAATTGAAACTTCGTGGCCACACTCAAGGGGCCAAAGAGCTGCATGTGGCTCGCGAGCAGCAGTTTGCCGACCACTGTCCTAGTTCATAGGTTGATGTTCAACCACTGAGCCATGCCCACCTGGCTAGACCTGCAACCTTTCCTTACCAAGAGAGAAAGAGTCCTCACAGCCTGTGCTGGACTCACCTTAGGCAGGAATATCCCTGTTTCAGACTCAAGTGTGTGTCACATGCCACCTGCTCAAACCCACTGCGGTATCTGTCCTCTTTGGGGAGTGACCAAGGTAATGTTTTGGCACAAGAGGAGTGTAAACAGGCCAAAAGCCCTGTGTTGGCTGCCAGGAGGGACCCGTTGGCCCTGGGGAACCCACTCCCACTACTGAAGCTGGTCTTGCTCCGTCTCTTTCTATGTGAGTAAGGCGTTACTCCATTGGGTACTTGACTGCCTTGTGTTTTCACCAGTGACTTTACTACCAAGAGGCAGTGGGCAGAAGTACTCAGACTTGCACTTCTGATGGAGGCAACAGAGGCCCTTGCTGGACAGTACCCTCTGCCCTGTGAGACCACAACAGCAATGGTCCTCTGTAAAGCAGGATGGGGGGGGGGGTGTCCAGACACCAAGTCTGCTGGCACCTTGGATTTTCCAGCCTCCAAAGTTGTGAGAATATGTGTGTTGTTTAAGCCATCCAGTCTGTGGTTGCCATAGTAGCCCAAACTGACTAAGACAGACACCTGTATAAGGTTGAGAATAAGAAAGAAGTTTTACTGAGTATGTCATCTTCATTCCATTGGTAGTGGTTTTTGGCGTGTGATGCTGAGAAGAAAAGCAGCATCCAAGTTAAGAGAAAAAAAAGGAGAGAGAGAGAGAGAGCGAGCTAAGTGGTTAGCACAGTATGCCACGGACACTGGATAGGAAAGTGGCAAGTATGTGTGCCACATTGGCTGATCCTAATGAAGAATTATAATTGTCACTCTATTCTTCTGCCTCTCTTGTTTCTTGTGGAAAGAAACCATTATTCTTCTCTAATCCTACAGAACCAAGCTCAGCATACTTTAGGTGCTCAACGTGGATTCATTCATTAAATTGACAAAGCAAAATGACCTCTGGCTAGTGTCAAAGGCCGTGATGCTATTATGATGGCAACAAGAGCAACAATACCAACAAAAATGACAAAATGTGTTGGTTTTCATGAGCAAGGTGTGCATCTAAGACATGTAAATTCCCCATGATGTACAACCTTTCCTCCCCAATGGATCCAGAGGAATTCAATCACATAGCATTCTTTCCGATAGAATGATCTCCCTCTCCTAGCCCCTGACTTTTAGTTGAAAATAAAATTTGAATGCTGTGTTTTCTCATGCATCTTTGAGATTTATTCATGAGTCACAACTGAAAGCTCTTTGTGTTGTATTGATGCAAACAAACATACATAAAAAAAAAATAAAAGAATCAGTTCCATTATCTAGACAGATATGTGTCTGTCAGCATCCAAGGGAATAGCCATCCTGGATGGTATATGTATTCAGCTACTCTTTTAAAAACATCAGTCAGGCATTGTAAGACATATAACCACAGCATAAGCAATGACCTTTAGATGCGTCTCCCCTCCTATTATCTACACACTGTGAAAATGAAACAAGTTGGTATTGGAAATCCCTGTAATATCAGTTTAGAAGCTATTTATTTCAAATGTATTCTGCTTGGTGCACCAACCATAATTTTATTAACAATGGCAATGTAGTGAGACATTATTCAAAGAAATTCTAACAGTTACTCATTCACTCCACCCCACTACCCTCAACACACACACACACACACACACACACACGCACGCACACACACACACACTCCTGTTGAAAAGAATCACAGGGCTCTGTGATATGTTTTTTCCCCTCCCAACAAACGATCCTATGGTCATTTAAAATCTTTATAACATTTTTAATTAAATTTCTAAAACCTTATCAGGTATATAGTGTCTTTGAGGGACACAGCTTTCGCAGGAACTATACAAATGACTCAGCCACAGTGATTAATTGATCTTTCCATTCTCTAAGAATAAAAAAGGAGTTTTATGTTGGGAAGACATTTTCCCTCGGATTTTTCTTTAGCTGTAGGCCACATTCTGTTAGTGCTACAGCCAGACTCCATTCCTGCCACTGCTCCTATCCACACTCAGAGGCTCCCACCAATGGAAACACTGGCAAGAGAGCCATTTTTGGTGACACTGAATGAAAAAAAATCCTAAGATTATCTGAGATAGAAACCTGTGCAATTAATCAAGCTTATGCCTGTTGGCCTTTTCATATCATTCACCTTAAAAAAATCCATTGGCCATAAAAGTGCTCTGCCTTCTCCACAGCAGAAATCATGATGCAATTGCCCACTAACTGTCTGACCGCTGTGCAGAGCGCATTTGTGAGTTGCCATTGATCTGCCCCAGGCCCAAATCATAATGGAGTCAACATGAGCTATTCTCCAAACCAAGCATAAGCCTACAAAATGACCTCATTTCATCAATGATTAGTTTCCGATTGCTGCTGTAACAAATTACTATAAGCTTGGTGGTTTGTAAACACACACACATACACACACACAACACAACACAACATAACACAACACAATTATTCTCTGGAGGTCAGAAGTCTCAGATGAATCTTGTAGTGATGAGACCAAGGTGCTGACAGTGTGGTTCCTCCGGCTGCTCAGAGGGGGGAATCCGTTCCCTTGCCTTCCTCTGCGTCTAGACCAGGAGTGGGCAAACCTTTTGACTGGAGGACCACAATGGTTTCTTAAACTGGACCGGAGGGCCGGAACAAGAGCATGGATGGAGTGTTTGTGTGAACTAAGCATGGATGGAGTGTTTGTGTGAACTAATATCATTACATAAAAGGGTACGGTCTTTTTTTTCAATAGTTTTATTCATTTCAAACGGGCCGGATCCGGCCCGCGGGCTGTAGTTTGCCCACAGCTGGTCTAGATGCTGGTATTCTTTGGTTGGCAGCCTCTTCCTCCTCCTTTAAAGCACACCCCTCTAATCTCTGCTTCTGTCACCTCCCTGCCTTCCCTTTTTCGGAAGCCAAAGGTCCCCCTGTCTCTCTTGTACAAGGACACTTGTGACTGCATTTAGGATCGACTCAGATGATCCAGGTTCATCTCTCATCGCAACTCCTTCACTTAATCACATCTGCAAAGGCCCTTGTGCCATATAAATACCACTCACAGGTTCGAGGGATCATCTTAGGGTGACATTCCAACCACCATATCAACTAGCAAGTTGTTTGTCAAAATAAGATGGAAATAAGATTGATTTCTCTTTTAAAATTAGGCATTCCTCAGAAAGAGAGTATACAGAATAGAAGAAAGAGCTTAAAAAACACCACCACGTAAATCTAACCTGGAATCTCAAGCTTGGTCCCTAATATGGTGTGGTAAGCATTTTTTGGAAGTGAATAAAGATTAATGTTACACAATTAAAGGGCTTGGAAGCAGAACCTATTGGCCAACAGGAGTCTAACTTCAGCTAACTCGAGGAGAAAAGAAACTCATTAAAGGTCAACAAATCATCTGGGCTCTGGAGGGCTCAGCTCTGACTCTGGAAGAAATCAAGAGAGAATGGACATAAAAAACATGACTTAGGTTACACAATAGGAACAGTTTGACGTGTGTGTTGTTTATGGACTTTTGTTAAAGATACTTGATCGAGGTGCTAAGCTTGGGTTATGAAGTCAAGATGCGTGGGGTTTCATCCAGCATCGAATAAATGGAGACAAATGTCTCAGGATCACAGCACCCGCTTCCTCACATGTAAAGCCAATAAGACAAGAGTTCTCAGTACGGACACTCATCATAAGGATCAGATGAGACAGTATCTATAAATTACAAGAAACAGTGCCTGGCACATACTCTTAAAAATAAACTGGCGAAATCATCAACCCTTCTTCTTGCAAACCCAATCGTGAGTCATTTCTCAATTGTCCCTGCGCCTTCCTACACTTACCCGAGATTCAGACTCCTAAATGGAATCACTCGAGTCCAGCGTTCCCTAGCTCTGGAGGATGGAAACAAACAGTAACAAAAAGTGCCCTCCTCTATTGCCATCGAGAAAGCCAAGCCCTGCCTCCCCCGCTGAGCTGCCTCCCGATTAGAGAGACGGCAACCTGGACACTGAGCTGAAGGTAAAGGAAAGAGAGAGTCCCACGGCCAGTGTTGGCAGGTACAAGGCAAAACCCAGGTTAGGACAGAAGCAGCCTCTGAAAGTAACGCAGGAGCCACATCCAGTGGGACGATCTGGTGGCCAGGAGGCCATCCCCCCACTTTTCCTGTTACTGTGTGGCCTTGGTTCATGTTCTCAATCCTCGTTCACTTGTTTCACCTGATGGACATTTAATTCTCAAACTTATTTTGGGTATACACTAAAAAGCTTTTAAACACCAAATGTGGATATAACTTATGAAAGTCTACTTACGGCACATGCACATTAAATATTTTTAATTCAAGTAAATATGGTTAAAATGGAAGCATTTCAAATGTGGAGATGGGGCACATGGTAGAAGGCTGAGCTTTTGGTAGGGATGAAAGAAAATTTTACATTCATCTGAAATTATTTTATTATTTTATTAACATTTTCAAATTCGACCTTAAGCAAATATAGAAAAATGTTACTTGCAGTTCATTCTGGGTGGTGGATACATGTGTTAATTATATGTTTGCTAGTTTCCTAATTTTCTAATTTCTCAAATATACTCATACCAACTTAAAATATAACAAAATAGGAAATGGCCCTGAAACATGTTCTAAAAGCCTGAGTATTTAGTCATCTGTGCAAAACCATAAAGTGGAGAGGACATAGAATGCGTTACAGTTGTACAAAGCAGAATTAATAAAGAATGCATTAAGTTCACTGCATTTGGTCCAATGAAAACAGGAAAGTCCTAGAAATATGAAAAAGACCACACAGCATGGAAGAGGGAGAAGTTCTGAATAATAATCACCCCAGTCTGACACTGTAACAGCTCTTTGTTCACCTCTGTCACAAAGACTGTGGGCTCTAGAGAAAAATGGACGTTTGCGCGTATGAAGCAGAAAACTCCCATCCATGAGTACAGCGAGTCGATGGACTCCAGTCGCTGAAGGGTCCTCTGACAAAGGTGGACCAGGAGCAAGGCAAGAAAGGTTGTAATTCATTGGACAGTCCGCCACAAAGGTCACAGACCGCTTAAAACCAGAAAAAACCTCAAAGGGGCCGCCCCGCCCTGCATATAATAAGAAAACTGGGCCCCAAAGAGAGGCGGCCAGCAGCGCACAGCCAGTGTGTCCTGTTCTACGAAACCTACTTTGAGGAACGTTGTGCTCAATCAAATCAATATGAACATATTACAAGCTTATCAAGTTGCACGAAGATATCAGACTATGCAGGGACTGGACGGGGCTCTCACCCCCATTCAAGTTTCCGTGTGCGTGTTTAACACATTTGGACTGCATGCCTGACCTACCGGCTGGAAAACACTGTTGCAGACAAGGAGAGATCACCCCCATGGCATCATTTCAGCTGACATCATCTCTGTTGACGTCTGGCGCCAGTGGTCCCCCTTTGAGAGGACCCCGACTCTAGTCTGAGCACTGGACTGCGACCAAGTTTAGGACTTGGGGGCTCTGCGGGACATGGCTCAATTCTCAAAACAAACTAAGCCCTCACTCTATGTTGTTATCGGTGACTCACTGATCAAGTGAACGGTGGAATCGCTTTCAATCTGTGCCCCCTCATCGGGCTTTTCCTTATGATAACCGCTCACTGGATCCATCCGGCCATCCTGGTCCCCATTAAAAAATCACTAGTGTTTCCTCACACAGACAGGATAGACAAGAATTCTATTTAGGGGGGAAAAAGATTCAGAACATTGAACTTTGATCATTGAGTTTGCCCCTGAAAACTAAACTAAATGCTCCCCTCAACTTAATGCTCAGCTCTCAGCCCAAACCCCCCAAGGCCAGCAGCTCCTCCGTGGGGCCCTCGAGCTGACACTCGCAGATGGGCTGCCGGTGAAGGCATGTTAAGCAGCATCCGTGGTGGCGGGCGCTTGGAAACCACACTGGTGCCCTGTCGTCTGCAAAGCAATCATGTGCAGCGGAAAGAAATGGTCTGTTTTAAAATATGTCACGAAGGACACATAATCCTTATTACTTATTAAGCAAAATAACCTGAAAATGTAAATATCACACAGACGTTTAGTTTGAAATTATGTGACCCGACCATCCATTATCTGCTCTAGGCTATATTTTTCTATGAACAACAGTGCTCACACCTACTGCCTGGCCGGCGTGGCTCAGTGATTGAGCGTCAACCTATGAACCAGGAGGTCATGGTTCGATTCCTGGTCAGGGCACATGTCCAGACTGTGGGCTCAATCCCCCGTGTGGGGCATGCATGAGGCAGCCAATCAATGATTCTCTCTCATCACTGATGTTCTATATCTCTCTGAAACCAAAAATATATATTTTAAAAAACATTGTTCATGTCTATTGAGGGTTAGTCCCTTTCCCAGTGTTATTTGAATTTTTAAAACCATACTTACTATGAAAATTTCTAGATAAAGCCTCAAGTGTTTTTCTTATCTGACTAAAGAATAATATACAAACACTATAGACAGGTTGGCTGCAAATCTTGCAAAATGGAAAGAACAAACACCATTTTGAAGGAACAGAGATAAAAAGGAAAACAAACTTCAAACTATGTCACAGGGAAGACATTCCTAGCAAGAAATATACTTATCTTCTAAACCTCATGTATAACTTTGGAAACACATTTTTCTTTCAAACAGAACAATGTAGCAAATGTAAGAAAACACATTTACTTATCCACACCAGCTTTTACACTGTGTGGAAGCCGTTCTAGAAGCCTGGAATAGAGATGACATCTGGAAAATACAGGCTTGGGGAAGGATTAATTGGCCCCCATGGGTCTTCCTTCTGGGGAAAAAAGAGGAACTGAAAGCCAGGAGGAGAGACCTCCCTGGCTCATTATCTGATGTCTGACCCTGTTTTAGTGGCCAGCACCATCCTTATATCTTTATAAAATGTTCGCAAAATCTTCCTATCATCGAGCGAGGGCACTGATGTCTGTCCACACACACCTGCCTCAGTCTAGCATTCGAGACCCTCCAGAATGGAGTGTCACCTTAGCCAGCCAACATCGGCCCCTCGCCCCCCTCCCTCAGCAATCCCCGCCCTCCCCCTCCGATGGGCCAGCGTTCTTCAGTCCGCTCCACATTTCAGCACAAGGCACAGAGCCCCCGTCCAGAGGGCAGCTAGTGGGCCACGGACTGAGAAGTGCAGAGTCGGAGTGGGCTTTGGAATGGTTTGCTTTGGCGATCTCTTTCACCATCTTTCTCGAATTCCCTGACTATATCTCACTCTACGTGGGCATCATTCTAATGATGGCTTCCCTCATGCAGCACTTCTGGGCCTCACATCTGCACATGGCACTGATCAAAGAGAGACTCAATTTGTAACCGAGATGGGGGGTGAGGGATTGGGGAATGGACGACTGACTTGGGTCATGGGATCCACTCCTAGAAACGGGAGTGGAGTAAATTTCTCCAGAACCATGGGGTCCACACACAGGTCAGGGGCTCTGAGAAGGTGGAAGGAGAGAGAGACAGATACCACGTGCCTGCCTCACACATTCCCCCTCCACCTCACACTCTCCTTTCACTCCTCCTGTCAACCAACTTTCTGACCATCCGTCGTCCGTGGTCTTTCTTCCATTTTTGAAAAGATCCCCCAAATGAAGGTAATCGTGGCTGCATGCAGTAGTTTCCCACCTTCCAGTTCATAAAATTCTGGAACAAAATTGTTGTGTGTGGGTTTTTTTCTTGTTGAAAGAGCAAGATTTCTCTTTACCGATCAAGATAATATTATCAACTGAGCTCCTAAGGAAGCAAAGCTCCTCTATGACGGGCGGCCTTCCTAGAGCTACTGAGGCCGCATTTACAATGGGAAACCACAAAGGTGGAGAGAAGGAGGAGCTGGAGAAGGTCCGGGAAGTTAGAGGTGCTGCTCCCCTGCATCCAGGCCAACTCCGCTATATGGAAAGCGAGCCTCAGGCATGACGTCACTGGTGCGGAAGCACACAGCCAGCAAATGGGGGTGCTAAGTGCAGAACCCCAGTCCCTCTGCCTCTCTCCCCTACCACGGCCTGCCTCCTTTTCACCTGGTACTAGCAACCACTTACCTCCCTCAGAAGTCTGATAAACAAAAGGCACTCTGTGAAAGAAAAATACAGTCACTGTGTGAGCTGCATTTTCTGGTTCCCTTTAACTCCATCCTGTTTGAGCCTCCCTGTGTCTTCCTCTCTGCTAGGCTGGCGTCACAGAGAGAGCTGTGAGTGAAGATGGGCAACATACAAACCACCCTACTGGGTGCCTAATGAAATGCAAATCGAGACATGGGGTTGAGCAGGGTTCTCTGTCCCCTTCTTTACAAATACAGTGCCACTGTGCCACTCGCAGGGATGGGGGCACCACGCTGGGACTGCATCTGCTCATTCTGACAGCTCCCCAAAGAGCCCTGCTTCTTCCCTTTTTGCGAGCCAGCAAGCTGTTCGCAGAGAGAAACCTGCTGCAGGAAAAACAAACCCTTTCTCTGACAAGTGAGAAGGAATTAGAAATCTGAAACGATGAAGAACTAAACTCTATGATGGCAAAACTCAAGCACGTGTTCTCAGTAAAGGAAACCCTTTTCGGTGAGGAAGAGGAAGGACTGCAAACCCACTGACCATGGGGACCACATGTGTGGATGCGGGAGAAGGCTCCAGGCTGGAGATGGTGGGGGACTGGAGAAAGCACCCCCTGTGTCAACTAGGCAGCCAGCGCTCAGCTCCAGCCACTGGGGCCTGACGCAGCACACTGCCAGCGCTGTGGCCACTGCCCTTTCCAAAGAGATGCTACAATCATGAATCTTATGTAAAGTCTCCCAACCTTCAAGTTTTCCAAATTATTGTTTTGCCAGCCAAACTGGATAAGATTCTCATGCTTGCCTGGCCAGCTGGCTCAGTGGTTGAGCATTGGCCTATGAACCAAGAGGTCACGGTTTGATTCCCAGTCAGGGCGCATGCCCAGGTTGCTGGCTCCATCCCCAGTGTGGGGTGTGCAGGAGGCAGCCGATCCATGGTTCTCTCTCATCATTGATGTTTCTATCTCTCTCTCTCTCCCCCTTCCTCTCTGAAGAAGCAGGGTTCTTTGGGGAGCTGTCATGGTTGAAAGTTCCTCTTTCAACTTCCAAGATGGACGAAGGCCAAGACCACCTCAAATATCTGAGCTTGGTCTGCAAAAGAGTAAGTGCTTGAGAAGAAATAGAAAACCCCAAGGGAGAGCGAAAAGACACCTGGGGCTACAGAACTGTGAAACTCATCGTTGTAGTTTCATACGAAATATTTCCACTGTCCTAAGAATCCTCTGTGCTCCATCTCTTCAACCCTCCCTCGCCATACCCTGCCCAACCCTTGGAAGCCAAAGCCCTTTCTATTCCCTCCATCATCTCACCTGTTGCAGAATGTCATGTAGTAGGAAGCATGCGGTGTGTAGCCTCTTCAGACCGGTTTCTTTCACTCAGTCATATGCACTTCAGTTTCCTCCGTGTCTTTTCATGGCTTGGAAGCTCATGTGGTTTTAGCACTGAATAACATCCCATTGCCTGGATGTACCACAATTTATTTATCTAGTGAGGGACACCTTGGTTACTTCCATTTTTGACAATTATAAAGCGAGAATAAACATCCGCGTACCAATTTTTGTGGGGGTGTACTCTCACCTCCTTTGGGTAAATAACAAGGAACCACGTCACTAGATTGTCTAGGAAGAATCTGTTTAGTTTTGTCAGAAATCATCCAACTGTCTTCCAAAGTACCTGGACCATTTTTCCTCCCCACCAGCAATGAATGACAGTTCTTGTTGGTCCATGTCCTCTCCAGCATCTGGTGTTCATCGGTGTTCTAGATTTCGGCCATTTTAACAAGGACAAACACCAGTTTACACATGCCAAACTCTCTCCTAGCAACCACCGGAGAGTAGAGAAAAGGAGAGTGGGCTCTCAGTGGACACTCACTGATTAACTTGGATGAGGTGGAAGCTGGGATAGGCCTTTTGGGAAGAATCAAATTTCACATCTTCACTTGAAGGAACAGGGATGATCCTGACTCATAGTGAGTCTGAGGGAAAGAAAATCAATATCCTGCAGAAGCAAAATAGGGCAACTGTCATTGTCACTATTAGAATCCTGTAGGCATCCATCGATTGTCTCCATGCTTGTTATCCACTCTGTGGACTGTCTGTGGCCAAGCTGAGAGCCTCCATTGGCTGCCTCCTCTCTGGCCTGCAGCCTTCTGCTTGGCTGCAACACCGGTGGGTGCCCAGGGAACAGTGACTAATTTAAACATCAGCTCAGAGCAAAATGTAATTAGTAAAATAAATCTCCGTAAAGCTACGGCATCATGTCTATTCAAACAAAACAACCATAACATTATCAGCTATTGTTTTAGGTGATCCATGATTCTGAACACTTCAATAACCATCAATAATTAGAATTTTCTTATAAGGAACGTTTTTTCTTATACATACATGTACTTTTCCTTATAAATATAAACATGCCATAGCTTAAACATACCACATGACCCAACAACCCCACTCCAATTTCACTTGGCATTTACCCAAGTGAAATGAAGGCTTATGTTCACACAGAGACCTGTACCCAAATGTTTACAGTGTCTTTATTCATAACTGCTCCAAACTAAGAACAAATATCCTTCAAGTGGCCAGTCAATGAACAAACTGTGACCTATCTACACGACAGCACACTACTCAGCAATAACAAAGAGAAACCTCTCACACCTGTTTCAGCACAGATGAAATTCAAATGCTTTGTGGTGAGACAAGCCAGAGGCAAAAAGCTAGACCTTGTGTGATCTCATCTATATGACAGTCTAGAAAAGGCAGAGTTATAGAGACAAAAAAAATGGATCAGTGGACACCCAGGGCTCAGGGTGTAGGAGGGGTTAAGTACAAAGAAGCTAGGGGAAGTATTTTGGCATGATAATCTGTTCTATTTCTTTTTTAAAATATATTTTTATTGATTTCAGAGAGGAAGAAAGAGATAGAAAACATCGATGATGAGAATCACTGATCGGCTGCCTCCTGCACGCCCACTACTGGGGATCAAGCCTGCAACCTGGGCATGTGCCCTGACCTGGAATTGAACCCTGACCTCCTGGTCATAGGTCGACACTCAACCACTAAGCCACACTGGGAAGAATTTCTTAAATATGGTAGTGGGTCAGACAAATTTGTTTATCAAAACTCATAGGACTATACCCTGAAAAGAATGAGTGTCACCATATATAAAATATACCTCAATAGCCTAGCTTGCCACTCCCTAACTCTCATGTTCTCCTTCCTTCCACAAAGGCCCGGTATAAATCCCCGGGAGGCATCTGTACTTGATAAATGCTCTTTGGGGTCATGGTGAAGCTGACCTGCCACCTCCAATTTCCAACTCTGCTACTACAGGTGTGCAAGTTACTCACCAGGCTCATCATCAAGCCTTTAGGAGGAATGATCTAGAGCTTTATTTTTTATTCAGTAACTTAAATTTAATTCAGTATATTTCATTTGCATGCAGCATTGAGTTTGAGACAGTAACTCAAATTAGCAGAAGAATCACACCTGTGCCAAATTTTCATCTCAACCTCCTCAAAGACTCTGAGTCAAGTGAGAATTCATATCCAACAGTGATCTCTCACTTCATCACGCATGTTGGTGTGAATGAAATATACCTCACTTCATCATGCATGTTGGTGTGAATGAAATATTCAAAAACACAAAAAATAAAATCAAAACACGATCAAAGAGATGGGATGGATGGTTCTCCACTTACATCCAATGATGCAGCAACTCTCAGAAGACAAAACGTGTGTCAAGTTAATGATGAATATGCATGAAAAGCAATCCTAATTTCCTCTGTTATGGCCGGCCAATGAAAGAATAGGTTGTTTCAGGCGTTCAGGAAGATTCCCCATGCTCTGCGCATCAGAACACTGTGGATGAAACTCTACCCAACAAACAGCTGGGAGCATCCATGGGTACAGGGATCTGTGCCAGAAACAATGCAATGCCTTGTCCTCAACGGTTTTTAACAGTGAAAACAGACCCGGAGACCAAAGCGCTGAGAACCACTCTTTGGAGCCAGTCAAGGTGACCCTGCACTCCAGCTCTTCTGGAAGAGGAGGGCATTGCTATGACCTCTTTCTAACTTATGAGTTGAGAACGGTCATCTAGGAGGGCTTTTCTTTCCTGAAAACGAGAGAAGGCCCTCTGCTACTTTCTCTGGTGTCCCTGCCTGGGTGTTTTTGGGTGAAGACCTGATGCTTAGAATGGTTGCAGACGGCTTTCAATACACTGAGTCCACCCTGATGCTGGCAGAGAGAGAGAGATAGAGTGAAAGGAGTTCTTCGGGACATCACCGAGCTCTGGTAAGGCCTGTTTCGAGATGTTTTAGAAAGCCAATGATGAGTACCTTCACCAGTTTCGCCACTTTGGGCCCAGCTTAGAAAGGAAGTATCCCTAACCTTCCTCCCAGGGCCTTGTGATAATGAATGGCGATCATGCCGGTGAGGTACTGAAAACAGTGCACGACTCAGAGCAAGCACTCCACCAACGTGGATGAGGAGTATAGGCCTGTTGTGAAGAACAAACAAGACAACGTGTGCAAAGCATTAAGCCACGTTCTTATTTGCAAGAAAAAAAATTGACTTGTGAGAAATCTTCTCAATGACACGCACACGTGAGTCTGCCTCTAGCAAACGTGAGCTCATATCAGCTTGTTATTCTTTCCCAGGTTGAAATAGGTTGAATAACTGGATAGTTTAACTGTTATTATTGCAGCAAGAAACAAAATCAATGCTTCTTGATGGCAAAATCGAACTTCTAAGGAATTCACATTAAATTTCATTTGCAGTTGTCATATTGCAAAAGGCAAGAAGTTTCCAAACCATGCAATTATCTACAATTTTAGGGAACACGCGATTGGTTTCTAGCTGTAACAACTGTTATTTTGAGGTATCACTACCCACAAAGCTTGCATGCATAGACAGATGCTAATCATAGGAAAATCTAGAATACAAACAAATACTCAGAAATCTGAAATAATTACAGTGGTATTTTCAGGCACTCAAAAATAATAAGAGTGGGGCCCTAGCCAGTTTGGCTCAGTGGATAGAGGGTTGGCCTGCAGACTGAAAGGTCCTGGGTTTGATGCTGGTCAAGGGCATGTACCTCAGTTGCAGGTTTGTTGCCCAGCCCTGATTGGGGTGCATGAAGGAGGCAACCAATCAATGTGTCTCTCTCACATCAATGTTTCTCTCTCTCTGTCTCTTCTCCTTTCCACTCTAAAACATCAATGGAAAAATATCCTTGGGTGAGGACTTAAAAAAAAAATGGAGCGGGGAGAATAATACAAATGACAGGTATCCAGATGAATATTAGTCCAAGTGGGGAAAAATAGATGTTAGCCGATCTCAGACTCTAAAGTCGAGCAATGTGGCTGCCTTACCAGAGGTATGGCTATAACATTGAAAAAGACAGTACCTAGAAGAACAAATTTAGAAATCTTAGCTTTTATTACTCAGGGTATGTCTGAAATGTTCTATTCTGGGAATCTTTTCTAACAAAGAAATGTTATTAACTCAAGGACATATAGGTTCATGAGACTTGCCGTTTTCTAGGTTACAAATGCCTTTGGTAATCCGCTGGCCCCTGGCCGTGGGAGAGTGTTCACCAGGGTCAGTGTGGTGAGGGCACAACCTTTCCTAACTGGGACTGAAGCTGACATGGGTCGGAAAGCTGGGGCTGCCACCCACTGGCAACATGACGATGACCCGCTCTTTAGTCAATGCCCAATTCCCTGTTCCATTCAGAGGTTCACTTACACTCTTTTCCTGCCACAGCTCATCCACGGACCCTCTGCTCTCAGAGCTTGTCCAGGTGACCAAGTCCCAGGGTGACCATCTGTCCTGGTTGGCCCGGGACTGAGGCGCTCCTGAGAGGCGGGTCTTTCAGTGCTAAACCTGGGAATGTCTCAGGAAAACTAGAATGAATCTGTCACCATCCTCCCAGACAGAAGGCAAGAAAGACTAGCCAGAGGCTACCCTCCTAAGGATATTCTTACATTGTTGTGATTTCCCACTGGTACCCCTGTAGGAATAACAAATCAAAAGTACAGTGGCTAGGAGCCTGGCATCCATTCTGCAGCCAGTTTGAGAGAAACACACACACACACACACACACACACACACACACAGAATATGAGTAGTCATCCAGATGAGAAGTCAGGGGGTTGGGGCATTAGGACCAACAGTCAGGCAGGAAAAGGACGGCGTAGGGTAACTACCTGGGCCTGCACCTGACAGGGGGTCTGGGGGGCAACAACAGAGAGACCTTCGGGGCTGCCAGCAGGAGCATCGCAGTGGAGTCAGAAGGCGTGGAGTCAGATGGACTCGTTTGGAGTTCAATTCTGCCGTCTACCAGGTCCGAGCAGGTAACCTGCTTGATTTGAGCGGCAGTCGTCCCAACTATAAACCGGAAACCATACGACAGCGTCTCCACGGGGACTCAGTGGCTTGTCGGGTCTGATATTGACTGTCTTGATGATTTCCCATGAGAGATCCTTGTAGGGACTGATGGTGCTCGGCCTGGGTGAGTGAGGGGCGGGCTGCAGGGCATGATGGCGAGCTTACGTGCATATGGGGCTCCCGCTCGGGATGGGCCTTTCCTAGAACGATGGTGAAAACAAAACCACTCAACCCCACACCCCGCTCTCCTGTCCCCAGAGGGTTTCCCTCTATACTCGTCTCAGAGACAAATCCAGAAGCACCAGATAAAAGTGACAAGAAAGGAGATTTCTAAAAAATAAAAAATGATTGTTTTATAACAAAGGACTATCTTGAGGCCCAGAGAGATTCCGAGTCTGTGTTGAAGCAGAAGCTGGCCTATATCCACAATGTTAGAGAACGGTCAGACTAGACCACCATGGCAATTTATATCATTTGGCAGACAGTTTAGAGCAGTGGTCAGCAAACTGCGGCTCGGCAAACCACGGCTCGCAAGCCACATGCAGCTCTTTGGCCCCTTGAGTGTGGCTCTTCCACAAAATACTGACTTCTGCGCATGGGCCATGAAGTTTCAATCGCACTGTACGTGCGCACCCGCACGTGGTATTTTGTGGAAGAGCCACACTCAAGGGGCCAAAGAACCACATGTGGCTCGCGAGCTGTGGTTTGCCGACCACGGGTTTAGAGTAACAGTCAAAAGCATTGGCAGCCCTAGCCAGTTTTGCTCAGTGGGTAGAGCAGCGTCCTGCAGATCAAAGGGTATGGGGTTCGATTCTGGTCAAGAGTACAAACGTCGGTTGCAGGCTCCTCCCTGGCCCGGGCCCTGGTCATCCTGGTCATGGCTCACGCATGTGTTTCTCTCACATCGATGTTTCTCTCTGTCTCTCCGTCCCTCTTCCACTCTCGGGCGAGGATTAGCAACAACAGCCAAAAAGCACAGGCAGCCTGCCCTGGTTCCCATCCTGGCCCCATCACCGAATAGCTGTGTAACTTTGGGCAAAATACCTAATGTCTCCGAGTCTCAATTATCAATTCATTAACTTGAAACCAGCATGTGCACCTACCTCAGAGGGAAATGGAGAACAATCAGGGAGATAATGTTAATAGGGGTCTAGAGCAGGGGTGGGCGAACTTTTTGACTCGAGGGCCACAAAGGGTTCTTAAACTGGCCCGGAGGGCCGGAACAAAAGCATGGATGGAGTGTTTGTGTGAACTAATATAAATTCAAAGTAAACATCATTACATAAAAGGGTACGGTCTTTTTTTTCCAATAGTTTTATTCATTTCAAACGGGCCCAGGAAACACTAGCTACGTTTAGCTTATGAGGAGTGCTGCAAATTGGGGATAATTTAAAGGTGTGACTATTTCATTATTCTTTACTCTTTGAAAATTGCTAAAATATTAGCAAATACACTCATAAATAGCAGTTGGCCAAATATTTAGCTGCATGATCATTCTTGGTTAAAAACACACACACACACACACAAGACAAAACATGAGATGCGGGACAGTGGACTAAATGGCTTCAATCCACAAAGTACTGTCTGCCTTATGCGCTTTGTCACTGTTTCCCCCAAGATAGTCACCTATGATGGATAGTAACACAGAGTACTTAACGGATTGAGAGATTTGATATGGGCTTTTAGTAATAAATCCATGGTCCAAGAGGGGGAATTTTCTTACCACCTTTTCTCCCCAAAGAGCCATTAATAAAAAACAACTCAGAGGATATATATCTACTAACCCAAGATTCCCAAGATGTAAACCCTTACTCGAGTCATGCAAAGCCCTTTATCCCCCGCCCCCCAACACACACACACAAAAGGCTGGGCTGATGGATGAATCCTGCCAGGAGACTGTCACACACGCTGCCTTGCGCCATTATGTACATTCCACCCGGAGAAAGCTTTAATGTGAATGACTCTCAAGCTCTACCTGGGCATGGGCGGGCTGTGAAGGGGGCCTTTCGGTTGAACAGCGCTGCCACTGGACTCCACCCGCGAGGTCACTCAGAGGGAATGGTGAGAGACCCCCGCCGCTCATCACATCTCATCCACCCCCACACCCAAGCCCCAGGAGACCTGTGAACTTGAACTCCTGAGAAGGAAGCTCAGAAAGCTGATGTCACCAGAAATGTCCCCTGATTGATGGTGCATTGGGAAGCAGAGCCCTCCATGACGGAGAGGCTGTTCACAAGATAAGGTGAGCTCACCTGAACCCAGGTCAGAGCTAGTGATTACTTCACAGCTCGCGTGGAATATAATTAGACCAGTGGAGCTTAACCCAGCAAATGGCAGCTAGCAATTCCCATAGTAATGGCATCTCATTCTGTATGTGGAGAGGAACTTTGAAGATTATGGCAAATGACTCATCAAGTTGAAAAAAAAATTTTTAAAGGATGCTACAGGCAGCGTGAATGCAGAGCTCTCAGATCGCAATAAACCAAATCAATAGCTTTCTGGTGTTTTAAACAATTTACCTTTTTTAATTTTTTAAATATATTTTTATTGATTTCAGAGAGGAAGGGAGAAGAAGAGAGAGATAGAAACATCAATGATAACAGTAATCATGGACCGGCTGCCTCCTGCACGTCCCACACTGAGGATCGAGCCTGCAATCCGGGCCTGTGCCCTGACTGGGAATCAAACCCTGGGCATGGGCGGGCTGTGAAGGGGGCCTTTCGGTTGAACAGCGCTGCCACTGGACTCCACCCGCGAGGTCACTCAGAGGGAATGGTGAGAGGCCCCCGCCGCTCATCACATCTCATCCACCCACCCCACTGAGCCATGGGGTGGTTCCTAGGCCGATGCTCAACCACTGAGCCATGCCAGCGGGGCCAATTTTTCTTTCTTTAAAAACCTCTTCTTTTTTTCCTTTAGAGGGACATTCACATTTACACACAAAGTTTCTTCGAAGTGTCTATGAAACTAAAAGCTGTGACCACTACTGAACAGTCCGTCCGATGTCTGGTAGGAAGCAGGAACCTCTCCCCCCCTTCTAGGGCAGTGGTTCTCAACCTTGGCTGCACATTAGAATCACCTGGGAGTCTTTTTAAAATCCTGATTTCTGGGCCTCATCCTCCAGAAATTCTGTTTCTTTGTTATGGGGCGGGGCCACAACATTAGTAACAGGAAACAGAATTTCCGGAGGATGGGGCCCAGAAATCAGGATTTTAAAAAGATTCCCAGGTGATTCTAATGGGCAGCCAAGGTTGAGAACCACTGTCCTAGTGCGTCTTGCCGCGTGTTTCAGAAGCGGCTAAAGTGCCGCTGCCGCCAGTGTTTACATGGCCAAGCGTGTGGAGGAGACTGTGACAGGTGGCGGTGTTCATGGAGTTCACCTTGAATAGCTCACTGGCTGCCTGACTTGGGGGTGAGGAGGGTGGCTTTACATTTCCTCTAGCCAGTCCACTGAGGTGCAGTCCCAGCTGCCACCACAGAGGATTCTGATAGCCCACGTCCCCGGCAGCAAGGCGGCCACCAGAGGCTTCTCTGTCCCGGATCTGAATGTACACTTTTGCCCGAGGCCAAAAGGAACTGCTCCCTAGCCGGACAGCACCCCGGAGAATCCCCTCGGACGTTATCTTTGCTCTTTCAAAGTCTACACGTGACCAAAGAAAGGCTTCCCTCTCAAGGCCTAGATCAGGGGTCCTCAAACTACGGCCCGCGGGCCACATACAAATACAAATATTGTATTTGTTCCCATTTTGTTTTTTTACTTCAAAATAAGATATGTGCAGTGTGCATAGGAATTTGTTCATAGTTTTTTTTAAACTATAGTCCGGCCCTCCAACCGTCTGAGGGACAGTGAACTGGCCCCCTGTTTAAAAAGTTTGAGGACCCCTGGCCTAGACCCAGAATGATTAGGAAAGAATGTGTGTTCCTATTTTGCCACTTTTTAGAAAATATCACTCAATTAAGCAACTCAAGAACTTGCCCAGGGTTAAAGTGATCCTCCTTGTGTGCCTAACTGTCTCTTCACACCCATTACTGAACCCAGGGAAACCTAGCTCTTTTTCTTTCCTTGGAAAACAATCCTCAAATGCAATAAAGAGCCCGCCCTCCGTGAAACCAAGAGAGGTGGGAGCCGTGGGGGGGGGGGGGGGGGAGAGAATGGCTGTGGAAGCCAGAAATGTCACTTGGAGAAGATGTCATTTGTCTGCCCAGCTCACTGATCTCCACAGTGAAAGGGGCCAGGCAGGCTCTGCCCCATGACACGACGTGAAACGGATGCGCACATTTATAAATAAATGATCTGACTCTAATTGGCGTTTCTAAGCCCTCTCCGGGCAGCAGCGTTCTTGTTAACAAGCCGCGGCGTTTGCCACGGGTGATGCGGGGCCTCGGAAGAGAAATCGCAAGTCTATTTCTAAACTCTTTATTCAGTAATGGAACCTGAAAACTTTCTTCTAATGCCTGTGCCTCTGCACTGACATACAGAGACGTGAACAATAAAGAGGTTTTGAGCACAGCTTTAGGGCTGAAAATAAAAACCAAAACATTCTCTGGGAAGGAAGAAAGTAGGCTTTTTAAAGGAGGTCCATTTCTGGAGAAGTAACTGATTCAGGGATGGGGGTGGGATGTGGGGGGGGTGGGATGTGGGAGGGAGGGTGGGATGTGGGAGGGGGGGTGGGATGTGGGGGGGTGGGATGTGGGGGGGTGGGATGAGGGAGGGGGGTGGGATGGGGGGATGTGGGAGGGGGTGGGATGTGGGGGGGATGTGGGGGGGATATGGGAGGGGGGTGGGATGTGGGGGGATGTGGGGGGTGGGGTGGGGAGGGGGGGTGGGATGTGGGTGGGATGTGGGGGGATGTGGGGGGGGATGTGGGGGGGTGGGATGTGGGGGGATGTGGGGGGGTGGGATGTTGGGGGGTTGGGATGTGGGGGGGTGGGATGTGGGGGGGGTTAGGAAATATACACAGTGAGCTAGGGCATCTCCTAAGAGCGGGTTGTGAGAAATGGCTCAGCAAAACCAAACCCCGCACGGATGGGGGCCTAGCAGAGGCACACAGAAGCCAACTAAAAGAGCTCCCAACAGCCAATGCTGGAATGACGTGGGTAGCAACATCAATAAAATACTATTGGGTTATAACTCCAAGTATAAAATAAACGTCCTTGAGTCTACACTGGTATAAATGGCTGAGCAAAATGAGTAATTGGGAGAAGAGACAGATTTCTTATTCAGAAAAATTGCAAATCACTTATGTGATTACTCTGCCCTCAAGAAAGTGGAGCACAGCCCGGCCGGCGTGGCTCGGTGGTTGAGCATCAACCTATGAACCAGGAGGTCATGCTTCGATTCCCAGTCAGGGCACAGGCCCGGGTTGCGGGCTCGATCCCCAGTGTGTGTGGGGCACGCAGGAGGCAGCCGATCAGTGATTCTCTCTCGTCACTGATGTTTCTGTCTCTCTCTCCCTCTCCCTTCCTCTCTGAAATCAACAAAAAAATGTATTTTAAAAAAAAATCAGAAAGTAGAGGGGAAAGCCACTTTACAGCTAAGACACCTGACATACACTACCTCCGCCAGGTGATCAGTCAACACCAACAGCCATGAGTCATGTTAATTATATGTACCCTTGATATTGTGTGTGAGAATGGCACTCCCTCTGTAGTCTTCCTCCCCCAAAACCCATAACTCTGGTCTAATCATGAGAAAATATCAGATAAACTCCACCTGGGGACCATTGGACAAGAATGTCTGACCAGGTCTCCTCAAAACTGTCCAGGTCGTGGTCAAGAAAGTCTGAGAAAGTGTCACGCCCTGAGGAACCTAAAGTCATGAACACGGACTGTAATGTGGTCTCCTAGAAAAAAATGCTGGGAAATGAGAAAAGATGCTGTGTAAACTAAGGAAATCTGAATTAAACTATGGACTTTCATTAATGTGTCCATATGGATTCATTAGTTGCAACAGAGGCATCATGCTAACGTAAGAGGTTAACCACAGGGAACTGGGTGGAGAATATGGGGACCTCTATAGTATCTTCTCAATGTTTCTGTAAATCTGAAACTGCACTTAAAAAATACTCAATTTTCTTTAAAAAAGGATGCATAGAGAGATATGGGAATAATACGATTTAGGATTTAAGTGAGGAATTTAAAAATGGAGAGTACAACCAATTTAGTATTTCCAATCTTTTCAATGCTTGGACTGAATCCCTGAAAGTCAATCTAGTTGCCATCCAGTCAATTAAAAAATAACTCTAGTTCATAATGGACCATCACATAGATCCACCTCCATCTCAGTCCTTGGGCATGAAGGCAATTAACAGGTGAGGGTAATTGCCAAGAATGCCTTTCCTCTCTTATGGACAGTAATTGGACAGACCTGCACCTCATACTATACATTTCTC
Organism: Myotis nattereri; assembly: GCF_964212035.1. NCBI lineage: Eukaryota > Metazoa > Chordata > Mammalia > Chiroptera > Vespertilionidae > Myotis > Myotis nattereri. The sequence continues at coordinate 3,837,604 of NC_138090.1, forward strand.
CCACTGGCAAATCTATTCATTACTCAGCCCCTCGACCTGTGCATGTCCTCAACACGTAAGTATTGACAACTTTAGTGCCTAGAATAGTTCCTGCAATACAAAGATACACTTGAGAACAAGACAGGCAATCTCTCATGGATCTCCCACGGGAGCAACGAGCAAGTCAATTAATTTCCATTCCCTCCCACCAGTCAATGACCACCAAACCTTTTAAGATGCACCCTCGACCAGCTTCCCAGTGATTTCCTATTTCCCTTCACCCAGAGGTAACGGTGCGTGCTCTATGGTTCCATGGTGTGTGTGTTTTTTTTATTAATGTATAAGATTTTTGTTCTCTCCAGGCAACTAGAGGAGAGACGTTTTCTTCTCACAGCAAAAAGGAGCAAGAAGGGGCTGTTGAGATCATAATCCAACTTCCTGTGTTTCACATACAGAACGTGAAGCTTGGTGGAGGGAGATGACCAACACAGGCAGGAAACGGAACCCTAAAACCAAGGGTCTCCTAGGTGGGCTCCTTCTCTCACCCCCACAGCTCCCACTAGAAAGCTGTGACATCTATAGATTCTTGAGCAAGCTTTCTCACTCTGATATTCCATATCCATATCCATATCCATATCCATATCCATATCGATATTCCATCTCAAAGACCTCCAGGGAAACGTATCAGCTACCTAGACATTCAGGTATGGCTCGGTTGACACCACAGAGAAATCAGACTCCTTCCTGCCTGTTAGCAAAGCAGCGAGGAGTTAGTGAACAAAGGGAAAGAGTAAGACAGAAAATTTGCAGGGGAAGAAAGAAGCATCTTGAATGTTTTCCTTTAAAATATTTGGACATCATACCCGTGGAAGACATTCTTTTTCCCCGTGACCCTCAGTAACCCAATTATTTCAGCACGTTTAACGGGAGCAAGAAAACGCGGCACCTAACCAGCAGCAACGTGGCGACACACTTGGAAAAACATTCGCCTGTGACGCTTTAATCAATTAGAGCACTGGTGGCTGGGAGAGCTGGCAGGGCGCGGGCGCCTTTGACCTCCTGGCCCCTGTTAATACTTGATGCTGTTTTATCTGAGAATCTAATTTGGGGCTTCCAGTAATTAAAACGCATAAAACTCGGCCCACTGTTAACCCCGGGTCTCCCCGTCTGGATGCCGAATCTCTTGTGCAGAGCTCCTCCCCCCTTAACAAAACGTCAGTGACGGTTTGGGATATTTAGATGAGTGTAGATTCAGCAAACAGAAAGAAGAGGTGGAGCCCAGCTGATGTGGCTCAGTGGTTGTGCATCAATCCACAAACCAGGAGGTCAAGGTTCAATTCCCGGTCAGGGCACGTGCCCGGGTTGCAGGTTCAATCCCCGGTACGTGTCACGCAGGAGGCAGCTGGTCAGTGATTCCTATCATTGATGCTTGTAACTCCCTCTCCCTGTCCCTTCTTCTCTGGAATCAATAAAAATATTTTTTAAAAAAAATAAGAGGTTCGCTATCACGATTTGATGAGGACTCAAAAAAACTGTCATTACCGCTTTCTCAAAAAATGAACATTGAAAAGGAAATGAATAATTAACTTAAGCCGTATCTAAAGAATCTGTTTGGTAGGCATTCGGGTGATGTTTGTGAAGACTGTGAAGTGAAACTGAAGGTACACATTATACATAAAATAATCAGCCATGTTTAAAAAAGACTGAAAGGAAACATATGCCACACACGGTGACTGCTCAGGGTGCTAGGGGTTTTCTACATTGTTAACTACTTTCTAGTCGTCAAGTTTTTCACAATGTGAAAAACCAAATCCTTAAAGAGTATTTGTAGCCCGGCCGGCGTGGCTCAGTGGTTGAGCACCGACCTAGGAACCAGGAGGTCAGGGTTCGATTCCCGGTCAGGGCACATGCCCGGGTGATGGGCTCGATCCCCAGTGTGGGGCGTGCAGGAGGCAGCTGGTCGGTGATTCTCTGTCATCATGGCTGTTTCTCTCTTTTCATCTCTGAAATCAATGAAAATGTGTATTTTTAAAGTATTTGTAAAATATTAAACAAAGATAATAACAAAGTCTTAAGAGGGGCTCCAGGCCTCCCGTGCTCCTTTTTCTTCGTTTCTGCACCAGAAGAACCTGACTGCACTGCCACCCCCCCCCCTTCATTCTGGTGGGGGGAGGACAACCTGTCCTAAACCTGGGGACACGTGTGCTCTCCACCTGTCCTTGGCGTCCTACCTGGGGCTTTATCTTAGAAATAAAGCGGCGGCCTCGCTTCCTGGTTACCGCCAGATCGCTGAGTGGCCTTGCTCGGCCCTCTGTCCCCCGGGCACTGCCGGCATGCGTGAAACCCAGGACGGAGCCCGGACATCTACAAGGCCCATCGAGGAAATGTTTCCTCGCAAAGCTCTCCGGGGCAACAGTAATTAAACACGGCTCTTCCCTGGGGACCATCTAATATCTATTGCTGAGGTAATTACAGAAGGAAGACAGGCCCTCATTAGGTGTGCATGTGCAGACGAAAAGCTCAGAAGTTACTGACTGTCCATACATTACCACCGCCAGCCAAGTAGGGAAAAAGGGAATCAACAGACTGTCATGTGGCCGAGGGTGGAGTGAGAATAAATAAGCGTGTGGCCTTCATCCCATGTGGAAATGCTTAGCCGGGCAGCTCAGGAGGTCTTCTCATTTAAGAACGCCACGCATTCTCTTTTTAATTAAGTGGATAGATCTGCCTTCTCTGTTTCTTACTGGGTTTTCAAAATCTTAAAAACTCTTTCTTCTTCTCCATCACTTTCTGTCTCAAGGACTAAGGAGCTTATCTATCAAGACACTCACATGTTCGGCAGATCCACAACGTATATACAGCACGGCGCCCACCTCATCAGATTCGCCCCAGGGTGACGCACTGTGGAAGATGTTCAAAAACCAAGACAGAACCCGTGTTGGGCCATAAAACTGAGAAGTGCTCCCTTTTTCCTGTGTGTCTTTAAAACCATCGCTGAGCAATGAAAACATTCTCTTTTAAAAATATATATATTTTTATTTATTTCAGAGAGGAAAGGAGGGAGAGGGAGGGAGGGAGGGAGGGAGGGAGGGAGGGAGAGAGAGAGAGAGAGAGAGAGAGAGAGAGAGAGAGAGGAAGAGAAACATCAATGATGAGAGAGAATCATGGATCGGCTGCCTCCTGCACACCCCCCACTGGGGATGGAGCCCACAACCTGGGCCTGTGCCCTGACCGGGAATCGAACCCTGACCTCCTGGTTCATAGATCGACGCTCAATCACTGAGCCACGCCGGCCGGGCGAAAACATTTTCTTTAGATCATATCATTTAGAACTTTGTATGCTTATTGGCACCTGAAAATTCAGATCCTTTGCCCATTTTCAATTGGGTTATGTGTTTTTTTGTTACTGAGTTGTAGGAGTTTGGATATATTCTAAATACAAGTCCCTTATCATACATGAGATTTGCAAATATCTTCTCCCCTTGTGTAGGTTGTCTTTTCACTTTCTGGACAGTGATCTTTGAAGCAAAATTTTGAAGAAGGCCAATTTATCTATTTTTTTTCTTTTGTTGCTTGTGCTATTGGTACATGTCAAAAAAAAAATGCAATGACTAATTTAAGGCCAGAAAGTTTTATCCCCATGTTTTCCTCTGCGCATTTTAAAGTTTTAGCTTTTACATTTAGGTCTCAGATCCATTTTGAGTAAAATTTTGACTATGTTGTGAAGTAAAGGTCTAAATTTATTCTCCTGCATGTGGCTATCCAGCTGCCCCTGCACCATTTGTCAAAGGCTATTCTTTTCCTCACTGAAGTGGTGTGACATCCTTGATCACTGTAGTTCTGTAGGCAGTCGTAACATCAAAGTGTGAGTCCTGCAACATTATTCTTTTTCAAGATTATTTCATTTATTATTTTGGCCACCATGAGTCATTGTGAGAATTGGATATCATGTATACAAGGACCTGGCATATAGGGGATTCTCAATATACCAGAATCACTGTTATGACTGTATGGTTATTGTTGATACTATTATTATTACAAAAGCATCTTCCTTGTACATTATTTAAAGATCAATATTGGTGTGCACATGCCATTCAGCATTCTATCACCCCTTTAAAAGGCCATTTGTAAAACGTGGCCACAACACTGGTTAGTGCAGCACAGACACAGACTGAGTGTGCAAATGGGCATGCGGCATTAACCTCTCCTTAATGGGCAGTCCCTCCTCCCAGCTCAGGTTTCACTCCGGAACAGTGAAGACTTCAATGTCCTACGGCAGTACAGTGGAGCCTAATAAACACACAGCTTTGACCAGGGGCAGCTGCCTGGACTCCAGAGGTGGAAGGGTACCCACGTCAGAGTTAGTGGCCTCAGAGACGTTTATCTCAGACAGTTTCACACCACAGCAACACGCCTCGGCTCTGAGCCTCCCTCAACTTGGCTCCAAGTGCCTTCTGAATTATTGACCAACTCAACCCAGCAATTGCTTCGTGATAATTACCATCTTCTCTTAGACAACAAACCTGAGATACCACAGTCACATCAAAGCCCAAACCTCCTGTCTAGAGTGAAGCACCTGCCAATGAAGCGCTTATCCTTCAGAGGGGACACGTGTCCATTTGAAACAAGAATTAACCTTTTCGTTCCAATTCTCTTTTTGAAGCTTAACGTTAGAAATGGACCAGGAACTGGTAAGTGTGACACGAAGGAACCCAATGCTTTTGGGTCAAGGAAAGCTTTAAAACAACCTCAATTCTTCAAAGAAATTTTTTTTTCAAACACAAATATTTACCCCAGTGCTCTCGGTGCTGTCAGGATGAGCGTGGCACGTTTATAATGCCGTTCGCATGGAGCTCAAGTCCAAACTCTGGGCAGTCTTCGGAGAAGGCGCCCGGACACCGTACTGTCTGCATGACTCCCAGTGCTGCAGGCAAGATCAGCAGGTACCACTCACCACCCCACAGTGAATGTAGCCAGAATGGTTCTGCCCCCAGGAGGGCACGGCCTATAGCGTTCTTCTTGGGAAAAGGAACCAAAAAAGGACCATGATAGAGTTATCAGACATACGCAGATAGGCTATACACTTCTTGTTGTTGCTAATTCTCACCCGTGGATATTTTTCCATTGATTTTTAGAGAGAGTGGAAGGGAGGGAGAGAGGGAGAGAGGGAGGGAGAGAGATTGGTTGCCTCCTATATGCACCCCAACCAAAGCTGGGGACAGAGCTTGCAACCAAGGTACGTGCCCTTGACCAGAATTGAGCCCGGGGCCCTTCAGTCTGCAGACTGATGTTCTATCCACTGAGCCAAACCGGCTAGGGCAGGTTGTGTACTTCTTAAGCCCTGGGTATGTATCCACGTGGTCTGGAAAACTTACACAAGGCGAGTCCCTGAGAAGAGCATCATTGTAACCAGAGGACGTGTTAAATCCCTCTGAGAGGGGATGGCACACATTTAACCACGCTTGGAAGTCATTCTTTAAGAAGTTATGACACAAAGATGTGAGTGAGAGTAGCCTCACCAACACGATGGGTAAACTATCTAATGACTAACTAAGCACCTAACTGAAGCATGGACATACTACTACTATTGATAATAACAGAAAGCAGCTACTCTCTTGATTGTCTATTAAGTACCAATATCATACTCAACGTTTTAGTTCACTGACCGTCCAATGGGTCATAAAAGACGGGTTACACCCATTTTACTGATGAGACCTCAAGTCCTAAGAGCAGAACCAGCAACATCAGCATCAACTGGGAACTGGTTAGACAGGAAAACTCCCACAATCAGGGACCCTGGGTGAGGGTCGGGAAGTCTGTTGCGATCAGCCCGTGAGGGGAGTCTGGCGGATGCTACGCTGGGAACCCCCGCCTGGAGCAGTGCTGCTCAGGCTTGGCCACACGTCGAAGTCACCTGCACAGTTTTACGACGACGGCTGCTTGGGTCCCGTCCCCAGGTACTCTGATTTGATTAATCTGGAGGACGGCCTGGGTACTGGATTTTTAAATGTATCCAGATGACTGCAATGTGCAGCCAAGAACCAGAGCCCCTGCCCGGGGAAAGTAATTTTCCCAGGGTCCCCCGAGAGAATGAAAACAACAAGCCAAGATTCAAACTCAGGTCGGAGACAAACGTGTGCCTGGGCCCTAGACGCTCGCTGTTCAAAGCCTGGCCCGGCCCAGCAGCCCTGCTTCTCCCGGGACTGTGGTGAGAACGCAGACTCTCAGCTCGCACCTCAGGCCTGTGGTAAGAGGCCTACAGGACTCCCAGGTGACAGGCATATGCAGGAGGTTTGCGAGGGGAGACATTACCCACCTCCCATTACACCCACAGTCGTCGGTGCCAGTTTGTTTATCTGTCCTCATCAGTGTGGCCGATGTTATTCTTAAAAATTGACTGAGGTTGCTTTTCTCAGCCAATCCTTCCTTTCTTTCTTTTCTTTTTTTAATCCTCACCCAAGGACATTTTTTTGCAGTGGTTCTTAGAGAGAGTGGAAGGGAGGAGGGAGAAGGGAGAAAGAGAAAGGAACATCAATGTGAGAGAGACACATCGGTTGCCTCCCTCGTGCTCAACTGGAACCAGGGTTGGAACCTGCAACCCAAGTACATGCCCTTGACCAGGAATCGAACCCGTGACCCTCTAGTGTGAGGCTGACCCTCTAACCACTGAGCACACTGGCTAGGGCTCATCCAATCCTTTCTTCCCATATCCTCCTATCCATCACTCTTCTGATTCCATTCATCAACAGACAAAGCTGATTGGTGGGTCAAAGAGGAGGTTTACACAGCCTGGGGGGAAGTGAACTGAAGTTTTGAATACATGTTTTAAATGTATAGGGAAATAAGGGAGTGAGTGAGGGAGGGAGGGAGGAAAGAAGGAAGGGAGGAAGGAAGGGGAGAGACAGACAACAAAAACAAAACAAAAGTATTGAGAGCCATCACTTTTCAACTACATGAGCCAGGAAACCAAAGGTCTTTGAATTCCAGAATCAAGACCCCAAGAACTAAATTCAAGCTACAAAGGATAGACTGGGGAAAAATGTGCAATGAGGACAGTCACTCCCCACTCCACAGGAAGTAAGAGTTTGTCAGTCAGAAGAATGAGAAATAAATACAGTGCAATACTAGATGGAAGTGAAAATGAGTAATAGAGCTACAGGGAGCTACCTGAATGCATTGCACAACTATAATGTAGAGGGGAGGAAAAAAGAAAACTGTAGAAGTTCCGTATACATAATACACAAATTCAAACACGCAAAATAATATCTTACGTTGTTTAGGAATACATATGTTTATAGTTAAAGAATCATCTAAATATGTGAAAGTGAGAAGCACTAAATTCTGAATAGTGGTTGCCTTTGAAAAAGAAGCCAGGGAGGGACACAGGGAGCTTTTAAGTATTACGTCCTATTTCTTGCGCTGGAGGCAGGTATAGAGGTATTTGTTGTAATATGCACTGTTTATTTTTGTCTGTCCAAAATGTTTAGTCATTTTTTAAGAAGAAAACCCGGTGCTTTCAGCTTCCACCGCTCGGGGCCGGGGGTTGACATTCCGAACTTACTACGAAATCACCACGGCTTGCCATCCAATTGCTGGGTCCCTGGAAGAAAATCCCTCTTCCGCGAACTGCGGCTTTATTCGTGTCTGTCTGTCCTGAGTCACGTGAGGCAGAGCACATGGGGACCGGCCCACCGGGGCGTGACGGTCCGCAAGGTGGGCGGATGCTGGACGGGGCACGTCACCACTTCTGGCTTCGCAGCACTTTATGGGGCTCCGGGTGGGAAATGAAAGAACCGATGTCAGAGTAATTCTGCCCGAACGGCAAGTGCGCCGATGGCAAAAGGCTTCTTTCCGTGCTTCCTCCGTGCCAAGCATCGCTCTAACCGTACTCGATCGGAACACGGACGAGCGCTATTTCAATGCACAGTGACCCTTCCCGGTGGGCACTGCCGGGAGCGATAAACACGCGAAGGCCATGTATTCACCCAAAGTCACAAAGCCAGCAGCGCCAGAGCCGGTATCCAAACCAGGCCCCTGTCCCCAGAGCTCACTCTTCCCCACTCAACGGCACTGCCTTCTAGAAGTTACTGGTATGGACACTGTGACTTGATAAAAGAAAGGTCTTGCTGGCCATTGACACGTCTCCCAAACGGTAGGAACCGCCTACGTGGCTGAGAGGGTCATGTCTGCAGAAGCAGAACAGGGACCGGGAAGGAGCCTGGCTGGTCACACGCTTGTTCTGACTCCCCGCAGCCAGAAGGATGGGAGCGTCCTCGCTGGGGCACTTGTCAGAAACGCAGTCTTGTGCCTCGTCCCAGGCCGCAGAGCAGAACTCGCACTGTCACACGCTCCCCAGGAGACAGGCTTTACTCCAGGGTTTCTGTGGGGTTTGTTGTTGTTGTTCATCCTCCTCTGAGGATACTGTTCCACTGATGGTTAGGGAGAGTGGAAGAGAGAGGGAAAGTCAGAGAGAAACAAGGACGTGAGAGAAGCACATCGACTGGTTGCCTCCTGCACGAGCCCTGGCCAGGGCCCAGGCCGGGGAGGAGCCTGCGACCAAGGTGTGTCTCCATGACCGGAATCGAACCCGGGACCCTTTGGTCCGCAGGCTGACGTTCTACCCACTGAGCCAAACCGGATAGGGCTCTAGGTCCAGGTTTTGAATCATCCTCTTGCCAGGTTGTGTGCCTCATTCCAAACCTGCTCAATCAGAATCTGCATACATTTTTTAATCTATTTTTAACAAATGTTCTCAAGCGCTTCAGATAAGCAGATATGGAAGCTCAAACCCGTGTCGACTCAAGGGCCTTGTGCTTGGTTGGCACTGTATACATACATGACGTGCTGCTTTATTACCCCTGCATCTATTCTGCCCCGGTTTGTGGGGATGAACCCTGAGCCCACCCCAAACGCTCCCAGGTCAGCGCTGCACCTGAGAATCCGGGTTAGAGTGTGTTGACTGCCACACTCAACCTGGGTGGTAGGACAGAGCAGCGAGCGCACTTGGCGAATGCACACAGGCCGGTGCTCCGGCAGGTGAGGGAGGGGGAGGAAGTCATGCGAAACCATGGATGTGCATGGAAAGGCAAGGACATTCAGAGGACCAACAAGGTGCATGATTTTTGTTTTCAGCTTAGTGTTCTTTTAAGACAATTCTCAGCTCCCCAAGATTCCAGAAGTCTTGCCCAGCCTGGAGCCAGGCCTCCTGAGGTGGGGGAGGGGGTAGGTTAGCGGTGGGGGTTTCTGGCATAAGGTCTTGACCACTTCTTCACCTGTGACACTCCTTCATCTCTCCCAAAAGGTTGGGCAACTGGGCCTCACGTCACTCAGCCATCACTTCTCCTGCACAGATTTCACTTCCTGCCTAACGTGTTTGTCTGAGTCTAGAAGCCGCGACAAATGTGACGAAGCCGTGAGTGGGAGGGAGTGTTGATCGAACGACCCAACTAGAGAATAAGCAGCTGTGAAGGGCCAGCCATCCCCCAGCTACAATGAAGTGGACTCAATTCTCTAACTGGACTCGAATAAATTAGCCAAAGTACCTCCACAGACACCGTGCCTCCCATCAGGAAATCATCTTAAGCAATAAAAAATATATATATTAACTTTACTATCAAGGGAAATATCCTCAAATTCCAGCATGATGACTCTATTTTCACCGGGGGACACATCTTTTTTTTCTATTCGCTGAAGCTCTTCCAATACAATATTCTAGCGTTGCCTTTGAAGGGAAATGGATATATTCTCATTCGGTTTCGGTTTATGGGAATGTGAGATGTGGACAGAGGAGGAATTTTCAGGCAGGTGTCCCCATAAGAAAATCCCGCTCTTGTTCCCTACGGGCATTCCAAGCCCCCAAGAATGACTTCAGTTGGATTCCCCGGCGTTCTTGGGAAATGGCTCTGGAAGCACATGAGAAAGTGGCTGGCGGCCTCTCCACCGTTCTGAAGGAACATTTGGAATCCTGGTTATCGCCCTAAATTGCTCCTACCTTCCTTCCTTCATGCATTGGTATCTAGTGAATTCCTATTTGGGATTTCTTTTTTCTTTTAAAAATATATATTTTTTAATTTAAGAGAAGAAAGGAGAGGGAGAGAGGTAGAAACATCAATGATGAGAGAGAATCATGGATCGGCTGCCTCTCTCACGCCCACACTGGGGATGGAGCCCACAGTCAGGCATGTGCCCTGACCTGGGATCGAACTGGGACCTCCTGGTTCATAGGTCGATGCTCAACCCCTGAGCCACACCGGCTGGGCCTGGAGGGATCCTTGTACAGAGCACACAGTTCAATTCTGTTGGGACACATCTTTCCCAAGAACATGGGTGGGGAAGGGCGTTTGCTTGCGTCTTTACCTCGAGCAGCACAGAGAAGGGTGCACACCCAGTACCCGTGTTTCCCACCCTTCCTCCCTGGATGTCTCCCACAGGGTCCTCCTGATCCCCGTCTTCTTTAAGCCCGGCTGGTGTGGCTCAGTGGTTGAGCGTCAACCTATGAACCAGGAGGTCACGGTTCAATTCCTGGTCAGGGCACATGCCCGGGTTGTGGGCTCGATCCCCAATAGGGGGCATGCAGGAGACAGTTGATCCATGATTCTCATCATTGATGTTCCTCTTTCTCCCTCTCCCTTTCTCTCTGAAATCAATACAAATATTTTAAAAAGAAATCTATTCTTTAATTACAAATAATCCCACTGGTGCTGTTCAGTGTTGTGGAGCCATTACTTACTCCACATCTCACTGTTCCTTTTACCCAGCAGTACTGAGTGCCTCGGGGCTACTCAGCGATCAGAGAAGGTGTGGAGCTGAAGGGGTGCTGTCTGCACTGCTCCTAACGTAGATTATGACGACGCTAAGGACGAGGGGCTGGGCCGTGGAAAAGGTTATCCCATGGAAGAGCACCTCAGGTGGACATGACACAGGGCTTAAATAATACAGGGCGCTTTTTTCCCCTTTCCTGCAAAAGGCAAAGTACCAAATTATTAAACTCGTGATGGAAATTACTGCTCCAATAAAAATATATCCTGTGGAAATATGACTACGCATAAGCAGAAACCGGAGCCAAGGCAAGAGTCTGCTCCAACCAGAAGAGCAAGGTGCGACAGGAGGCGGTGCCAGAGGCATGTTGCGTATTTCTGTGTTTTAGTATCACCTGATCTTGGCTCAGGTGCTGAATGAGCACTTAGCCAAAGTGGCTTTGGCAAGTGGATGTTCCTCACCACAATTCTGAACCTGTTTTGTAACAACACAGGTAAAAAATAAATAAATAAAAAGAAAATGAGACTCTTCTTACATTAAGAAAAGTGCTTTTCTTGGCCAATGCCCAAAGCTCTCCCTAGGAGCGTGAGGGAAAGATAGAGGTTCGTATACTCGAGTGGAATTCGCATGCTTTGTATCAGGAAACCTGGCTGAGCTCTTGGCTCCTCTCTCCTAGATGTGTGAGCCTGGAAAAATGACTCTTTGGGTCATTTTCCTCACCTGTGAAATGGAACGAAGAGACAGGAGAGTTTGTCTGTCACTTATTATAATTGATCTGTTTCTCCCCATCTGTGCACTCAGTCGCGAGTCCCACGGCTGCAGACAGAAAACCCGGGGCCGAGAGCTCCAGGACGTCTGTTATCAGTTGCACATCATTCGTCATGGGAGGGAGCTTGGACTGCGGTGGCCATGGAGAGAATGGTTTGGGAAGAGGGAACGCAGGAATGGGGTGGTTTTGCCTGGAGAAGAGACATTTGAAGGGGTCACCAAGGGGTCAAGAAGGAATGTAAGAGTACAGGCAGCACTTGGTGGACTTGCCACAGTGCTGGGCACAGGGTCCCACTGGCGAAAGGGACAGCCACCCAAACTCGCCACCACACTTTTGTAGCATCCACTGTCCCAGGCATAGTTTGGGGTTCAAAGGGTCTCAGATATAAAGCGATTCTTCCCTTGTAAGGACCTGGACTGAATTACAACTGGGGAAGAGACGATATCAGGCCTTGGTGTGGCCTCCTACCTCCCCCAGGAACCCAGGGGGTCTTCTGTCCCACCTGCCGGGTGTCCTCGGCCACCTTCCCTCCAAGGGCAGCTCCTGGGTCCCAGATCTCAATGATTCCTGCGTCAGGTCGGTCCAGCCCTGATTCCAGGGATGCTCATAGAGGAGAACCAGGTGGTAGACACACTCAGGTCACCCTCGACCACTTCACACGAGGTCCCTTCTCCCTGCACACCGGACGCCAGAGACCAGCGAGGCGTGGCTTTTCAGGCTACATGAAGGTCCACACAGGAGAGATTTGAGGCGAGTTCTTAAATCACATCCCCACCCCGCCATTGGCTTACACCTCAGAGGAATCTGGTGCCTCTTTGGAGACAGCTAGAATGGAAGAAGCATTTCGGAAACAGCCAATGCAGCCCTCTATTCATCTAGCCAGGGGCAGTCCGCCACATGGCAGACTTCTAAGGGCTTCTTCTTGGATCATCCCAGGAGCTCAGAAAGTCTGCAAGGCAAGTCGTTACACCAGCCCCACGGTGCGGGCGAGGAGACGGTCCAGAAACAGAAATGTCCAGTGACTTGCTCAAGGTCAAAGAGCTACTATGAGGTGGAGTCAGGACTCCAATTCAGAATGCCCATGATTTAACCCAGCACATCTTTTTAAAAAAAATAATTATGACCTTTTTTTTCTAATGTTTTTATTGATTTCAGAGAGGGAGAGAGGGAGAGAGAGAATGATGAGAGAGAATCATTGATCGGCTGCCTCCTGCACGTGCCCTACTGGGGACCCAGCCTGCAACCCAGGCATGTGCCCTGACTGGGAATCGAATGTGGCCTCCTGGTTCATAGGTTGATGCTCAGCCACTGAGACATGCCAGCTTAGCGAACCCAGCCTATCTTCGTTCTTGTCTGCAGTACAAAATGTCCAATCCCCAATGAATACACAGACAGCTGCAAATCCTCCAGAGGGGGGTCCGCCATAACTGGAACTGGTGGTGTCAGTGTATGGCTGCCTTGGTTTATAGACAAAGCAAGTACATGTCCTCTTGCTGGGAAGCACCTAAAACATCTTAGCCATTTACCTTGTCGTTGACAATCAGGAAACTCGGCCTTCTTGTCGTGCCGTTACCAAGAAGAATTCAGGAAAAAGCGAGGCAGCAAACACTTCGCACGCTTGAGATTACCCACCGCAGCCTCTTTTGAGCAGAAACAGACACTCTTATGCTATCTCTAGCAATCAGCAGTGCCGACCCCTGACTGTAATGGCATGACACCGGGGTGAAGACGCACCGGAATCTGAAGACACTGAAAGCTACCCGCCCTCCTCCTGGATCTGCAGGCAGGGAACACTGTGACTGGGGATGCTTTTGCAACAGCCACGGAGACCGGCCACAGTGGCGAGTCTCCGAGGAAAAGCCGGAAAAGGCTGTGATCAGCAGATGAGAAACCAAACTGGAAAACGCGATCAGCACCGCGTGGTCCCACCAAGAGCAATACCTTCCCCTCACTGGCTGCGTGGCCCAGAAAAACAACTGCAGACGAGCAGGACCATTGAAAACGCACAGGGACACGAGAAAAGCGAGCTGAATGGGTGGCCCGACACCACTTCCCCTCTCCCTCTCCCCTCGCTTTCCACGCTGAGATGGAGGCACGGACTTCCCAATAGTCTCCGTGCAGGACGGAGCGCAATGCTGTAAAACATATTTGCGCGCGAGCTAAATCATGATTGACAAAACCAAATTTGTTAATACAAGGGTTTGAAGCGCTTGACAGAAATTTTTGTCAACAATGTAGATTAAGGGATTCAAAAAAATGAAATTTGCAGATGAAATGGCTTTGATGTTTCTCATGAAAAGCATTTTGTTGACAGGCGGGATCCGAGTGAGAAATGTTCATTTGCTCAATGCCCGCGTGTTAAGTCTTTGACAAAACATGTATTCATCCTGCTGCTTTTGCTTATGCGTCATGTCCTCCCTTGGCCTTGCCTTGAGCCACACAGAGGGCTCGGGCGTAGGTAGAAACAGTGGAAAAGCACCTGAATGCAATGCCAGGTTGGTTCTATGTGGTCATGAGGTGCAGCCATATGACTGTTCAAGTGTCCAAACACACTGCTTTTAGATTCTTCCCCATTTAGAGAACATCTCATGGCATCAGTCAGGACAGTTCGGGCTAAACGCCGCAGAAGCCAATGGTTCCCAAAGCATGGCCCCTCCACCAACCGCATCAGCATCTCCTGTAAAATTACTGAAAATGCCAGTTTCTGGTCCCCACCGAGACCTCCTCTCAGGTGGGCACAGCGGTCTGTATTTGAGCAAGCTCCGTAGGTGATTCATTGCACACCCAAGTCTGAGAACATGGGCTGGGCAAGAGCCAAAAGGAAATAGATTGGTCCCTATCCCTGAAAAGTTCATGGCTCTCTAGGAGGCTTCCAACATGGCTGCATCCAGGAGCTCAAACAAGGCCCCCAGGACACCCACACCCAGCTCCCTCCTCTCCCGGGAGCAGCGGAGCTCCTAGACATTCTCCCTTTGTGGCGGCGAGATGCCCGCAGCTCCAGGCTACGGCCCGCCTTCCTGACTCCTGCGCAAGAACGAGCACGCACCTGCACTGATCGTGTCAACAGACGTCCCGGGATGGAGTCCAGCCCTGGCCTGTGCCCTTTCCCGAACTGACCACAGGAGCCGGAGGATGTCAAACTCTGAGTGGTCAGTCATGGTTTCCATGCAGGACTGGTCTGAACTCCAAAGCCATGAAGAAAGAGGGAGGAGGAACGGCTGCCCATAGCAAATCCAATGGGGATGCAGGAAGACAGGGGAGAGGAGACAAGCCAGTGAAACCAACCGTCCATGTGGGGTTTAGTCCTTGGTCCTCCAATAAATTCCAGATTAAGCTGAGGCATCCCCAAGTCAACCCATCTCACACTGATGTTACTAGACGCTGGAGGTTGAATCCTCTCCCTTTAATTCCATTTCTTCCTGGGGGTTGGGGGGGGGGGGGACTCTCTGACTTTTTGGTTAATGCAAAGAGTGGAAGATGAGTTCTTTTAAAAATATATTTTTATTGATTTCAGAGAGGAAGGGAGAAGGAGAGAGAGAGAGACATTGATGAAAGAGGAAGTCATCGACTGGCTACCTCCAGCATGGCCCCCACTATGGACTGAGCCCACAACCTCGGAATGTGCCCTGACAGGGAATCGAACTGGTGACCTCTTGGTTCCTGGGTTGACACTCGACCACTGAGCACACCAGTCGGGTGGAAGATTAGTTCTTAATAAATGCAATGTAAACGCTGCCAGCAAAGGAACTGAGAGAGAGGCTTACTTAGCAAGGCCTACGTGCCTCTAAATAGAGTTCCTAATGATTGATGCTGGGATGGAACCTAGAAGATTCCTTCAGGAGCATCTGGGCAGCTCTGCACAGATTGGGGGTGGCAGGGGGTGGGCCCAGTGGCTGTCTTTGAGTCTATGGCCATTTGGTGTGACTGCCACCCTCCATAGAGCCTTTGTTTCCCTGGAGCGCACAGACGCATTTATGTAGCAGAGGAATCAAGAGCTCATGTATACAGGTTGGCTTTCATCTTTAAAGCAAGACCAAATCTTTGAGCGGCCATGGCTGTGCCGTCTCAGCGGTCCAAGTTCCGTGTTTTACACAAGACAGCGAAGAAAGAAAATGTCCTCCATTCCGGGTACCATCATCGCTATCCAGAACAAGGAGATGCTTTCCTTTCGGGGAGCAAATCCTCAGTAAGGAACCTCATTCTGACTTGAGAATCACTATCAAGACCACATGTCTTATCACGTGCCTCTTACAACACCGTTCCTCGTCTAGCGTGCTGTGTGTTTGTGCCCTGCCCTCTCCACTGGGGTCCCCCTGAGGCTGGGGGTTGTATTTCATGTCTCCCTGTATTTCAGTGCCTGACACAGAGTGGGTGCTGTGTGTCTACAGGGGTTCCCCTGAATTCAAAGGGAAAGGCACACTTTCTTCCTACTATTAAGCAGCCCCCGCTGCAGCATGCATTTGGATGTTCTCTGGTTCCGGAGACCTAACCTCTGTCTCCGCATCACTAGGCAGGCTGCGGACAACAGGGGCAATCTGAAGGACCGTCCAAAGCCGCCGTTCTTCTACCATCTAGTCATGGAAGGATGACCTTGACACAGTTTTACACCCAACTCCCTCGCATGACCACTAGAGGGCAGCAGAGAACACAATGACGGCACAATGGCCGGTTGGTCCGCCTTTGTCTGCAGCTCACCAGTTCCCTCAATTCTCCCAGCTCTCCTCCTTTTGTTAACTGAGGCTTCCCAGGGGCAAGTTTGAGAGTGGAGCGGCAAGGGAAATCTTTTTCCTTTTCTTTTCTAACTTCTAATGTGACCCTTCAGGAAAACAATTTCATCGGTGGGCCAAACTACTCAAAGTTTATAAAACTGCATCCTTTCTTCCCTGAAACACAGGCTCTTCTTTCAAAAAGAAAAAATAAAAATCTTAGCTCCTCCCATTAGGCTGCAGCCTCCCCTTCTCAGGGCCCTTCCTGTAAGATCTGTAACGCCTCCCTCTGGCCTCCATTCTTCTCCTGATCCCAAATCCAGTCTGGGAAAAGGCTCCCATTGGAGCGATAATTAACGTAGATGCACCCGTCCTTCGGCCTCGGTGAATCAGCCCGCACCCAGAAATCACACCCAGAGGAACGCAAGGTCACGGAGACCCAGTTTCTACATAACTAAGATTTAATTTGGTCTAAGAGGGATCCGATTGCACAGGTCAAGGAATCACTGCCCCCCAAAAAGAAAAGCCTACTTAGAGCTACCCTTCAGGAAGAACCAACACCCCGAACCCTTGCCACCAGGCAACATTTCGTGTCCAGTTCCAAAAGAGCCTTTCAAAATCACAGCTTAGCAATGACTGTTCCCATGAATGGTTCCATTTCTAGAAATCTACCCTAATAAATACACCTCTGGGTGAGGGTTCACGGTAAGATCCTCACTGCAGCATTATTTGCTACAGCGGATCACTGGAAACCACCTAAATCTCCACCAATAAGGAATTATGAAGATATATTTCAGTGCTTCCATACCACGAAATACCACACAGCTAGAGGCAGAGTGAGGTAGATCTGTACTCAACAAAAGGGAGGCGTGGCTGAGGAATAGTCATACTAATGTTCACAAAAAGCTACAAATATGTTCTTGGTGTTTAAACCTGCATGTGTGTGTGCAGGTGAGTGGAATACAGGCCCATACCCCCAGGGTTGGGAGGGCCTCCATCGGCTGGGGGAGTGCTGTGGATATGAGAGGGGTGAGACCGTGAGCGCTTCTCCACGTCCTTTCACCTCCCACGCAAATTCTTTTTAAGTATAAAAAACTGCTTACGCAACCGGGCACCATTAGCCAGTGCTGCCCGGTCGCTTTCCAGGCCTTGGGAACTGAACCTGTGATGATTTCAGGCCCTATTCAGGGCTGGGCCTTTACACCCCAAGAACAAAATAATGGTTTTAGGTTTTCACTTCAAAGATTTCTGGAAACTGATTTAACTCTGCTAGCATGAGCAAACAAGCACAGAGGAGAGATGGAATACACGTCGCTGCCAGGCTGAAAGGGAACAAATCTCTTATTAGCTCTGCCCAGAGGCACACAAGGAGGAGACGGAAGCGGGAGGAGAGCTGAGAGTTTTGTGCAATGTCCCCTCAGGTCATGGGACAACCCCAGCCCATAGAAGTACCACCCCGCCCGGCCAGCATGACTCAGTGGTTGAACGTTGATCTATGAACCAGGTCGTCATGGTTTGATTCCTGGTCAGGGCACATGCCCAGGTTGTGGGCTCCATCCCCAGTGGGGGGCGTGCAGGAGGCAGCCGATCAATGATTCTCCCTCATCATTGATGTTTCTCCCACTCCCTTCCTCTCTGATATCAATAAAAATATATTTAACAAACAAAACAAAAAAAGTAGTGCAGCCCAATTACCGGGGTCCTTTGACCACCTCATGGAATCGCCATATTATTTATCGTCTAAAACTAGGATGCTTTTGTGGATGAAAGATGGCACTAGTCCTAATTACTCTGGGACAACAGTTGCCTATCAGGACTGTCTTGGGCCCAGTGGGCACACAGACACTACCAATTCAATCACCTAAATTCCAAAGAAATTTCCTATGGAGTTCGCACCCTCCCAGTGTGAGACCTTGAAGGTCTTCCCCACAACCCCCCACCCCCTTACAGAAGTCATCTAAAGCAGCGGTCGCCAACCTTTCGGACCTCACGGACCACCAGTGGTCTGCGGGCCACCGGTTGGCGACCGCTGATCTAAAGTGCAGTGCTTCGTGTCATTCTAGTGGGATATTCACTAATAATCACCTTCCTAGCTCCTCAGAAGAAACTGTCTAGCAAATAGTGGGAGAAGTTAACCCCAAATGGGACTAGTCGTCTTCTCGGATGCTCTCTCCATTACTCTCAGAGCCCGGGATGAGGACCGACACCCAGTCTGGCTATCTAGCCTCCCCTGATGGGTTGCCAGATTTAACAGGGGAAAATACGGAACACCCGCTTACATTGGACTTTGAGATAAACATGCCACAATTAGACACATTTAATCCAGGCTTGCCTTAGAATGAGACATTTATTTATAGGAAACTAGGTCTGACCCTTGGCATCTTTTAACCCACGATAAGGATGGGCCTAATTAACTTCAGTAAACACGACTGAGACTTCTAGTAATTTTTAGTAAATTGATATCTAGTTTTCCTTTGTAGATCAATCAAGAACCTGAAGAGAAGGTCTTGAGCAGTGGGAGGGGTCCCTGGGGCTAAGGATCTGCAGGGCCATCCATGGGTGTAGGACTGTTGCCTCTGCATCCTGGACTCTGAATCTCAGAATCCAGATGCTCCTCATCTCCAAGAGACCCCAGTTCAGTAGGGACAAGGCTTGACATGAATTTCTACAGCTGGAAAGTGACAAGCAGGAGAGAGAGGATGCCCCTGGGACACCCGTTTCTCTGGTGCCTTGCTGCCCTCAAATGCCCATGTTTTATCTCTGACAGCTGTGGGCACCCGGGCCCTTCCTGAGCACTGCAGCCAATCCCACCCCTTCCATGTCCTCTCGCTCCCACCCTGTGGTCACCTCCAGCATCACAGGCACCCGGTGCTGATGGTCTGCCCCACTCCCTCTGGCCTCAGGCTCCTAATGTCCTCCCTTGCTACCTGTCATCTGCTCTCAGGCTGCCAGGCACCCTGGAACCAAGCCCCAGGGTCACTGTGTACCATCGGAAGCGGGGGGCACTAACTAATCTTTCTTTTGGGGGGGTCAGCTGGCCCCAGAATAGAAATACTCATCTCCAACGTACCCAAGGGCAGTGGAAAAAGCCCCAGGTTTCTCACGTGCGGCCTGACTTTGTAATTACAACTTAAGGAGTGATCATGAAGCTCGCCCCTCACCCCTCCATCTACAGATAAGCATCTACCTGTGGGTGCACATTCCAGCCAGCAGAACACGGCTCCTTCCCGGGCTGTGACCTTCACCGGGGTCACCGTCACAAAACGCCCACCACGCCAGGGTCTTCCAGAAATGCTCACCACGTGCCGTTCTCCATAGGACCGACCGCATTATTTCCCACAAGTGTCAATTTTCCCCTGCGATATTACATTTTCCAACATTTAGTTTTCCAGCATTTTGCTGTGACTATCTGTGTAAATTAGAAAGGCTCTTAACTGTTATCTGTAATAGATTTTGCCCGTAGCAAAATTCATGCAGGCATACTAGAAGAACAAAGTGTACTCTGATGAAATTGCAACCATAATTTCCAGATGCCTGACATTTATTGCTTATTGCTATTAGAATTCAAGTGCCTATTTGTTTTGTACTTTGCTTTTTATTCTTGCATCACAACATATAATGGAAAAAAGATATTTTAAATGTTGGGTTAAGTATCACAGATCAACGCGAGGCCCCCGCATAATCAATACCACTTAAACGTACTCCTAGGCGATTAATTTTTAAAGAATCAAATTGTTGTACCGCATCAAAATGTATAATGAGACCAGAAAGGGCGTTACATTCTTTATTGTTTAATTAAAAGCAACATTTAGCACTCATGCAGCTAACTGTTAAGACATCACCACATAAAAGGTTCTGCTTATCATGATGGGGAGGGAGTTACAACGGACCCCTTACATTTTTCATTATTAAATGCTAATTGTGCTTTATTAGCTCGGAAGCACTTATCACATGACTGGAGCGACCATGAGGAGGGCGGTGAGGGCGCATCCCAGCAGCGCCGTCCCACAGCCACCGGGCCTTGCTGATCTGAGATGCAGAGAACTGTCAGCATGTGAAAGGGAAGGAAGGGGTCTAAGGCGACCATATTGATAAAGCTGAATCCAGAAAACGGCACCGAGCAAAGCATGCGTAGCTCAGGGAAAGACATAGAAGATGCACAAGTAGAATAGAGAGAAGAAATGTAAAAAAAAAAAAAAAAAAAAAAAATTATGCTGACAGGCCCAAGCTGAAATATATATATATATTTATATATATTTATATATATATATATATATATATATATATATATATATATATAAAGGTATATCTATATCTTTCTCTCGAGAAATATTTCTTTACAAGGGCATTGGGGAAAAAACCCAAGTTTGTTTTTTTTTCTCTCTCTCTTGTCATAAAATATTAAAAAAAAAAATAAGATATGGAGACTAACACAGGGTGGGGCAAAAGTAGGTTTCCAGTTACGAGTAGAGAAAGTCTATTCTTGTGTTATTATTTACTAGAGGCCTGGTGCACGAATTCATGCACAGGTGGGGTCCCTCAGCCTGGCTGGCAATCGGGGCCAATCGGGAAAGTCTCGCCCAGTCCTGATCAGGGCCAATGGGGCCTGGGGGGGGGGGGGGGGGAACCATGGGAGGTTGGCTGTGGGAATGCACTGACCACCAGGGGGCAGCTCCTGCATTGAGTGCCTGGCCCCTGGTGGTCAGTGCGCGTCATAGCAACTGGTTGACTGGTCCTTCCATCGATATGTTGTAACGGTTGCTTAGGCTTTAACATATATAGATCACTGCATTCTTTTCCATATGAACAATCACCCCATTTGTGGCCTACCCTGTAAAATCAACTCCTGCGCATCCTTTTAAAAAATATACTTTGAAGGACAATTAGCTCGTGGGGACACTGAGCCAGACCACTTGACATCAGAGGTGGTGTTCTTCCCCATTAGTCCTTTAACACATTTGTGAAGCATTTGCTGTGACTATTTTACTCTCCCCTCCCCGCCCCCCAATTGCAATGGGATTCAGCAGACACCACAAATGTCATAATTTTTATCTACTTTTTTGAAAGAGAAATAACACCTAAATGTGGGTTAAAAACCCAATAAGTAATAAAGGTATAAAATCTAAATGTACAAGTCTCTCTTCCTCCCAAACCTTTGTGTTTCAAAGATAATTTTTATTAACAGTTTCTCATTTAGCCTTCCAGATAAAAAGGACATAAAAACTCCATTTATGATTTTTTAAATTCCCATAAATGTAACCCTAGGGATCACCTTACGCTTGCTTATTTTGCTCCCTATGCAGCATGGGAGTGTTCCATGTCTATAAATATCACTCTAACACATGTTTTTTTTATCCTCTGAAGGATGTTAATTGATTTAAGAGAGAGAGGAAGAGAGAGAGAAACATCGATCGGTTCTCTCCTGTAGGCTCCCCAACCAGGGATGGAATCCACAACCTAAGTAGGTACCCAGACTGGGAATACAACCGCAACCTTTTTTTTAAATATATATATATATATATATATATATATATATATATATATATATATATATATATTCAGAGAGGAAGGGAAAAGGAGAGAGAGAAAGAAACATCAATGATGAGAGAGAATCATGGATCGGCTGCCTCCTGCATGCCCCATACTGGGAATCGAGCCCACAGCCCAGGCATGTGCCCTTGACCGGAATCGAATCTGGGACCCTTCAGTCCGCAGGCCAACGCTCTATCCACTGAGCCAAACCGGCCAGGGCCACAACCTTTTTTGGTGCATGGATGACACTCCAATCACCTGAGCCACCCAGCCAGGGCAGCACATATTTTTAACAGCTGAGTGGATGTGCTGTATTCATACAGTCAGTCTCCGGCAGATGTACATGTAGGATGCTACCAATGTTTTGTATTATACTCGGCGCTCAAACAAAAAACCTTATATACATGTCTTGGGAGAAGCTTATCAGAATATCCAAAAAGTAATGTCCTAGATACTGAATTTCTGGGTCAGAGGAAACAATCCCTTTAACTTAATAAATATTGCCAGGTTGCTCTTCAAATGCTTTTTCCCAGTTTACATTCTCACCAAAAGTTGTAAGATTCACATCCCCTGACACCCTCGATGTACTGGCCTATACATCTGATTTACTATCTGACATCCAGTTATTAGTGACCATATGCCATTGTCAATTTGATTTGTTTCTTTAATTACAGAGTGTGGTTAAATAAATGTCTTTTTACAATAAATCTGATGTGTAATAATGTGTCAGTTTAAGGTGTACAGTGCGTTAGTTTGATACACTTCTATGACTGCTGCTGATGTAGCAGTACTTAGCACTTTATATAATTACAGTACAGTACACTGTCTATATTCACTATACTATGCATTGGGTCTCTGTGACTGATTTACTACTGGTTACAAGTTTGTAAGGAGTAGTAAACACCATCTCTCTTAGCCCCCTGTCCCATTAAACATCCTTTTATAGGGAAATTAGCTCTTCGTGTCTCTTTTTTTAAAATATATTTTATTGATTTTTTTAAAGAGAGAGGAAGGAAGGAAGGAAGGAAGGAAGGAAGATAGAGAGATAGAAACATAGATGAGAGAGGAAGTCATCTATTGGTTGCCTCCTGCATGGCCCCCACTGGGGATCAAGCCCGCAACCTGGGCATGTGCCCTGACCGGGAATCGAACCTGTGACCTGTTGGTTTCTTGGTCGATGCTCAATTGCTTAGCCACACCAGCCGGCTGTGTTTCTTTTTTAATAAACTTGTGAAAACTCAACAACATGCTATTGCAAAGCATTTTTATCAAATGCCTTTGCTAGTTTTCACACGAGAGTCGTTGCCTACGAGGTTTCCCACAGCTTGTAAAATCCCAATGGTCAAGTCTGGTTCAGTGAGCCCCATCACGCGCCCACGTTTACGGCAAGCACAGCCAGCGCCGAAGTTGTCTTATAAAAGGAACAAAACGGGGCCAGTGACGTGCGCATCACACCCCCCTTCTGAAGGAGAACAGTAGATGAAATCACCTGAGAAGAGAGATATTTAGTCTCTGGAAGGAGAGGTCTGATCGAAGAGAGATGACGGATGGGTTAGCAGTGAGATTAACGTGAGGCTACCGTCTACGCATAACCGAGAGAGAAAACGGAGCAGCAAGGAGATATTTTACCTGAGTTCCCAGATACTGCCGAGTTTCTGAAATAGTTCTTTTTCTATTCACAAAGAAAGGAGGGAGTGACTGAACAGCTGTACCAAGATGACATCTATGGCAGGCATTAAGAAAACATGTGTCAAATTCAACTAATCTCACATGTGATTTTAAAAAAAAGAAAGAAAAAAAGTCAATCCATTAATGGTTTCAACCCAAACTGCACATTTAGAATCATCTAGAGAACTCGTGAAATCATTCAATGTCTGGGCCCTACCCCACACTCATTGAGTCTACTCTAGACCCAAGCATTGGTGTTTTTTTTTAAATAGTTCACCCAGTAGATTCCAGCTTGCAGCTAAATTTAAGAACCTCTTATTGAAGAGCATCCTGTAGGGTCTAGCTATAATCGCAAGGCCTTCCTAAGGTCTTTGGCTAGTCTAGGGACCCCTCCCTGAAACGTCATGACAATGTCTTGCTGTGATGATCTGAAATCCGTATTTGGCAGGATCTGTTTGAAAGCCAGTACACAGAAGCATTAGCCACATCAGACAAGGGAATACAGTGAATGTAATGTTTGTGTGGGTCCTTGAAGAAATTAATGGGGGGGGGGGACTGACTTTAACTGATGGGCATACAATCAAAGTAAGAGATCGTTTTAGCTTTTTACATCAGGAGTCTGAAAGATGTGTATATCTGTTGATCCATAAATCCCATTTCCAGAAACAATGCATATGTTCACAGAAGTAGGCGTGGCCTTGGATGTTAACCGCTGCATTGTTTGTCGCCCGAAATTGGAAAGAATTCATCTAATGAGCATTAAGTAAATTCAAATTCAGCTGCACAATGGAGCATTATACTATCATTTAAAACAACATGCTTCACGTATAATATGGCAGGCAGACTGACATGAAATGAAGGCTATGAAAAATATTCCAACATATTCTAAGTGAAAAGGCAAGTTGTAAAGTCCCACATGTAGCTTGATCCCGTTTCTTCCTAAGTGGTGTAACAGTAGCGCCTTTATCGAGGGCTTCTTTCATTCCAGATAGAATGCTAAACACTTTTTAAGTTATCGGCTCACTTACCCTTACACCCTGGGGATGTTCCTATTGTTCCATTTTAAAGATGAAACCACGGGGACAGAGAGGTGACTCCTGTGCCTGAGGTCACGACACAGGTAACATGTGGCAGAGCTTGGCTTTGAAAGTCACACACGCTGCCCCATCACCTGCGCTCTTAACCGCTACTGCCGGTTACAGATGTGTGGCCAGATGCCTAAAGCAGCTGAGAGGATAAAAGGGGAGTTTTACTTTCTATCCTTTGCTAACAAATATGTATTTATTGCATAATGAGCTTCTGTGACACATGGTTTTTAAAAGTATATTTTTAAAATATATTTTTATTGATTTCAGAGAGGAAGGGCGAGGGAGAGAGAGAGAGATAGGAACATCAATGATGAGAGAGAATCATTGATCGGCTGCCCTGACTGGGAATTGAACCCTGATCACATGGTTCATAGGTCGACCTTCAGCCACCGAGCCACCCAGTAGATTCCAGCTGGGAAAACGTTAGTATATTTTTTAAAAAATGACAAATCCTTTTACAATATCAGTTAAAACTCAGAAAGAAAAAATAAGACCTCCAGGGACCGACTGCAATGCACAGAGGCGGCTGGGCATCTGCCGGGTAAGGCGTGCTGGGGGGCAGCGCCAGTCCCTGGACCTCTGCCCCGGGCCCTGGCCGGGCGGGGCCTTCCCTGCCTGCGCTGATGCACACAGGGAGGAGGCAAACATGCAACGGGAGGAAGCCCGCAGCGGCCGGAAGGAGACCTTGCGCCAGGGGTCCTCAAACTACGGCCCGCGGGCCACATGCAAATACAAATATTGTATTTGTTCCCGTTTTGTTTTTTTCACTTCAAAATAAGATATGTGCAGTGTGCATAGGAATTTGGTCATAGCTTTTTTTTAAACTATAGTCCGGCCCTCCAACGGTCTGAGGGACAGTGAACTGGCCCCCTGTTTAATACGTTTGAGGACCCCTGCCTTGCGCATTCTGCAGGGCCAGCCCTCCTGCAGGCCAGGAGAGAAATTAAACTGTGAGGAGGACGGGGTAGGGAGAGGAAGCCAGTGAGGAGACGTCAACGTAAGGGAAGTGAGGAGCCCGGGTACGAGGGGGGGCCGGCTGGTGGGTGGAAGGAAGGCGGCCACTTCCCTAAGACCTGGAGGAAGGGTCTAGGAGGGCTTCCCCTTCTGCGTCCCTCCCTGCTGTGAGATCTGATCAACAGCTGGGGCCAGGCAGAGGCCAGCCTTGAAAAGCCTGTAGCATCCACGTGCTGAGTGAGATATGGAGCTGAGGGGGCACGGGGGACGGTCTGGGAGCAGGGGATTGGAGCTCAGCAGAAGGCCTGCGGTGGCCGCCACGCAGCCCAGCGACTCTCCTCCAGTGACTGCACAATTAACACCCAGAGCCTGGGCCCTGGCGCCACGCTCTGCCCGCGGGCCATTCAATGGGTGTCCTCGGGGCCCCTGGGCTCACGAGTGTCTGCCAGCAGCCACGCGAGGCTGGCGTTCTCCCATTTCAACCGAAGCTTCCTGGGTAGAACCGCTTAGGAAAGGGGACGTTCGTTCCGCGTTAGGAAAATATCCTAGAATATATTTAAAGAAATGCGGCCGGCTGTGTGACTTTTAGGAACAGATAGTCATTGCAACTATGATGAGTTCAAACTATTGCCTAATAAACATAATTTTAGAGTAAGTGGCTGGTATGTCTCTGAAAGGTACAATCTAAATTAGCGCATATCCTTTTCAGCATATCACTCAATTGTATTCCCACTTTCGGCTTCTATTTCGAGGACTCTGCCCTTTGGCACGAGCCCCCTCCTCATTCCTGGCGAGACGAAGGTGACATAAATAAAGTTTCCCTCTCCACTTTGCTTCGCTCAACGGAGGCGCTCGGTATTTTCCCATGT
This sequence comes from Myotis nattereri, assembly GCF_964212035.1. Taxonomy (NCBI): domain Eukaryota; kingdom Metazoa; phylum Chordata; class Mammalia; order Chiroptera; family Vespertilionidae; genus Myotis; species Myotis nattereri. Next base: position 3,863,927 of record NC_138090.1, read on the forward strand.
TCACACTTCGAATTACAGCCAAAGACCACATTCAAGCCAAGAAATCATCATCCTTCACAATCATTTTACAACCAGAACTCTCCAATTAACCAGCTTAATAGCAGATTTTTTTTCCTTCTCCTTAGGACACCAACCTCTTTCTATCTCTAGGTGCAATGTCTGAGGCGTAGGGAGCAGATGGCAATTATGCGGAGACATGCGCCCGGCGTGCGAGAGCCTCGCGCAGAGCGCTCTCCCGCGGCGAGCCCTCCTGTAACTTTCGCCCCCTTGTTACTGCGGCGCATGATTCACTCCCGGCAAGTTCAAATGCACATTACAGCACGTTCATGTCGGTCTTCCTCAGCCACCTATCATGTGCTGAGCACTTCATTTATTAACCTAAATTACTTTTATTTCTCCAACCATCCCACCAAACTAGTTTCCATCAAATGGGAAAATGATCCCATATCCCAAGTTGCAGGAACGCGCGGTCATAGTAAGAGCTGGCCAGCGTCCACTGCCCATACCCGGAGGTTAAATGGTAGCACCTGCGGTCAAACAGCCCCGAGTTTAAGGAGCTCCTTGGCGACTTCTTGCCTAAATGAGCTCCACCTCTCTTCTGCCTCTCCTTAGACCAGCGGTTCTCAACCTGTGGGTCGCGACCCCTTTGGCGGTCGAACGACCCTTTCACAAGGGTCGCCTAAGACCATCCTGCATATCAGATATTTACATGATGATTCATAACAGTAGCAACATTACAGTTACGAAGTAGCAACGAAAATAATTTTATGGTTGGGTCACATGAGGAACTGTATTTAAAGAGCCAGAAGGTTGAGAACCACTGCCTTAGGGTTTCGCCTCCTCCAAGAAGCTCTCCCAGATTGCCTCTGCCTGCAGGGCCTAGCACAAAGCAAGTGTTCAATACATTTACTGGCTATTATTACACTTCTTTGTCCTTTCCAGTGCCCTACACAGAGAACCCTGAATGAAGGGCCTGATGGGGTGGTTACTACTGACTCTTACGCCAATCATTTCAGAGGTGAATGGAGGATTCTATCTGGCAGCTCCCAGTGCAGGACTCCTGAGGCATCTTATCTTTTACTGGATGAATAGAAGTATTTATTTTAACATCTAAATCTGAGGGTCAGCTCTCAGACAAGAAAGGTGTGATTATAGGGGAGTTGGAACCATGCGCTCTGGAGCTCAGATCCCAGCTCAGCCCCCAGCAGCCAGGAGATCAATTTTTTCACCACGCTGAGCTCCTCATCTGCAAATGGGTATAATGTCCGCTCAGTTTAGATCTCAGTGATAACTCCCCTCTTAGCAAACTTCCTGGCACGTAGTAAGAGCTCAATAAATATTTGTTCTGATTATGTAAGATAATAAAAATAGGACTCTGGCTGCTGGTAGGGACATGTTCCCCATAATGAGAAGGACATTCAAACATCTTCTCTCAACCTAACCCAGGGGTTCTCAACCTTGGCTGCACATTAGAATCACCTGGGAATCTTTTTAAAATCCTGATTTCTGGGCCTCCTCCTCCAGAAATTCTGTTACTTTGTTACTAATGTTGTGGCCCCGGCCCATAACAAAGAAACTGAATTTCCAGAGGAGGAGGCCCAGAAATCAGGATTTTAAAAAGATTCCCACGTGATTCTAATGTGCAGCCAAGGTTGAGAACCACTGCTCTAGAGGTAACAGGAGAGACCAATGTTTCCTTCTTCCTCGACCTTGCTGTCTGGGAGCGGGGAAGGGGGCTGAGGCGTGGGGTCCCAACCTCGCATCTGGGCCTACTGCCTCTCAGAAACAGCTGCTCCCCGACCCCCTGCCACTCACAGGCGGGAAGGGTTAGGGAGGAGGATCTGATCAGATGACCCCTGGAGCTCAAGGTCAAACACAGGCTGGGAAGAGGAGGGCCGGAAGGAGCAGCAGCTGCTGTGTGCTGGGCTGGGTCCCCTGGAGATTATTTGTTTAAGTTTCAATGAAATGATTTTAATTTAGTGGATCTATGTTTTATGTTAAGTTGTTTCAAGAAAAGATTTTCAATCTAGCCCCAGCACTCCCGAGAGGTGGCGGATAGTAATTTAAGTACTCAATTATTTGGTCTGATAGGAGAACAATGGTTAGAGGTCACAGGCCTGACTAGGAAATCACTATGTCAGCCACCTTCTGCTTTTGTTATTTTATTCTCTTAAACAAATAATATAGTTACATGAGGTGAAATACTAAATCTACTAAGTAATTGTCTCCTACTCATCCCCATCCCATAGTTTATTCCTTAAAGACCATGATTTTATCAGTTTTGAGATTTGTTTTTTGATCCTTCCAAAGATTTTTTTCCCCACCAAGCACACAAATATGCAAATATACACTTTTTGTTGTTGTTTTATTTTCTGTATTTCTTTTTAACAGGAATTATCTCAGACCTCAGCTATACGTTTGCTCCCATAGGCCAAAATAGATACTGAATTCGTCACACTTTAACTGAACTGGTTTTATTAATAACACCTGCATTCATTTGAAAAAAAAATGCTATTATTAGGTGTTTAAAACACCTGTACTACATTGCCTTGCACCGCAGCTAAAAGAAATGAAGTAGATCTACCAGTGTTAGCACTAAAAGATCGACTAAAAAGAAGTAAGTTTTGGAATAACTATTAAAACTTTGATAGAAACTTTATAGAAACACTGTCCCCCAAATACTCCAAACTCCCCGAGTGTCTCCATAAAAGCCTTTAAGAGTCGCGGGAAAGTTGCACGCCAAACCAAGAACAGTGAGAAAGGGAACCAATGGGACGAGTCAGGGGAGGGTGGCCAAGGGGTCATGAACGGGTACACACAGCCCTGGCATAGACCGGTAGGCAGCACTTCTCGCTTATGGCTGGCATCAACCTGACTGGCCCGTGCCCGTGCCCGTGCCAAACTATTGTTGGTATTTTAAATATCACCCCTGGTCATTCGCCTTGTCTTTCTTGTTCAAGCATTTTTAGCAAATGATTTCATATATTTCTCTTGAAATTAAATATTTAGATGTAAGAAAAGATTCCAGTCTGGCCGACATGGCTCAGTAGTTGAGCGTCGACCTATGAACCAGGAGGTCAGGGTTCGACTCCTGGTCAGGGCACTTTGCCTGGGTTGCGGGCTGGATCCCCAGTAGGGGGCGTGCAGGAGGCAGCCGATCAATGATTCCCTCTCATCATTGATGTTTCTCTCTCTCTCCCTCTCCCTTCCTCTCTGAAATCAATAAAATAAAAATTAAGAAAAAGGAAAAGATCCTATGTGCAAGGCTTACTTATTTTACTCACAAAAAGAGCTTAGCGCATACGGCTGTGTTGTCCACGGACTGTGACGCCCTGACCCACAACCCACCATTTTCCAAAAGCCAACGGAGGCTTCCTTGGCGCTGCTAGCCGGACTCTCCATACAGGAACCCCGCCTCCAGCTGGCCTCTCGGGGGTGGGGGTGGACTAACTCCCTCCTGGGCAAGTCCTTAGGCCAAGCCTCCTCCACCCCAGCCCCCTGGGCGCTGAGAAACAAGGGAGGCGGGTCTGCCTCGGGCTTCCCACTACCGGCTGTGGAGGAAGCAGTGCTCACAGGAGGTCCTGATCCCGGGTCAGTCAACTTTCCCATGAAGAACCAGGTAGTTGTTCTGGCTTTCGCGGGCCAGAGGGTCTCCATGGAAGGCACGTACCTCTGCCACTGCAGTGCCCTCGCGCCCTGGCCGGGTCCCAATAACACGTTCGTTCCAAAAGCAGGCCCGTGGAGCCATGGTGTACACACCCCCACGGCGGACTCCAAGGGCCAATCCCGTTTCTCTCTCTCTAGCTCAGGGGTGGGGAACCATTTTTTCTGCCAAGGGCCACGTGGGTATCGATAACATCATTCGTGGGCCATGCCAAATCAGCAACCTAAAAACGAGCCTGCTCTATGTGGTCACACATTTAATTAACTCACCCCTAGCGCCTCGGCAGGGCCAGGCCAAATGGTTTTGCAGGCCTCAGACGGCCCGCGGGCTGGACGTTCCCCACCCCTGCTCTAACTCACCCCTGGCTTGAGATATGAAAAACCCCAATGCCTGACATAGATTATTTTTTTTAATTCTTTTATTGCTTAAAGTATTACAAAGAGTATTACGTATGTCTCCTTGCCGCCCCCCCCCCCCCACCCTTGACAATCCCCCGGCCTCCCCTACCCCCCAGTGTCTTATGTCCATTGGTTATGCTTATATGCACGCATACACGTCCTTCGGTTGATCTCTTATCCCCCACTCCTGCCCCCCTGACGCAGATTCGGAGTCCTAGATGATAACTTAGAGCTGAGGGGATCTGTAGAGTAAAAGGCTCCAGAGCGATTCCACGCCAACCCTGCCCAGGGACCCCCAAAGATAAAGGGACCCCCTGAGGGTGTGAGATGTTTAACTTCCTGCGCTCAAGGAAAGGCAGGTACCAAGACGCCGGACTGAGCGAGCGCACACGCAGGAGCCAAACGGAGAAGGGCAGTTTCCATTTTAGTTTGTCAAGTCCGCCCTTCCCTCTCTCCCCCTCGCACGCTTGTCTCCTTAATTTAAGGAGAAGTGCAGCGGACGGAAGTGTGGAAGTCCGCCGCCAATCCTACCTGGGTTGGGCGGACTTTCCCCGATAAGACCCTATCTATTGAAAAGCTCCCACATCACACAAGGAATCTATCTCTATCTTAAGTAATAAGCATTATGCCAGTCAATCTTTCCGGGGCAGGTTGACACATCATTAAACCAAGGCATGAGGATTTAAAAAAAGGCCCCCTCAAACCGGCACCGCTCCGGTTGCTTTTACACGTAACAATACAATAAAGGCAGCTCTTAAAATGAAAGGATGGCCTGCGTTCGGCTGACCAGGCGGCGTTATTCCAGGTTCTCCCCAAAGATGCCATGCCAATTGGCCTGCCAATCTCCAAGACGGTATTGAGCCGCTCGAGGAACAGAGACAACAAATAAGACAACGTAACAGAAACAATCAATTTCAAGTCCTCCGAGAAACTGCTGGAAGTTTTGTTGGTGCCCAATTAGAGACGAGGAGAAGGGGTGGGAGACCTCCGAGTTGTGATGAGCGTATTATTTCCCCCCCTCTTCCTCCCAATTAAAGAGGGGTTCCTTCTTTCCCCAGAGGTGCACGGTGATTCAATCATGGTGTCTGTCTTTCCAACAACCAAATGATGGCAGAGGGCTCCATACCGCCCACTTCTGCAAGGCCGCTTATAACGGCTCCGCGCCAGGCTCTGCCTAATTAAATCACACAAGAGATTGTTTCTTAGTAACACACCTGGCCGGCGCTTTGTTGTTGGTTTTCATTAAAGCCCCACGTCTCGGCCGCCTTTTGCATGAAGGGATGCTCATCAGGGAAGTGGCCGTTAAAAGTCACATCCCTGTTTGCTGTGCGGGGTCGCTTTCTTAAATCCTGAACCAAGAGAGAAGCTTGCCCTGCCATCTCCGGGCTGGCCTCCCGCCCCAGGGGGGAGCAGCCGCACTGAAATGCTTTGTTTCTCAACCTTCCCAAGGAGAAGAAGAAGAGAGAGAGAGGGAGAAAGCAAGATGCAAGGTGTGGCAAGAAGTACGATTACCGTGTCTTTGTTCCACTGGACTTTGTGGGGGCAAGGAGGGACGAGTGGAACACAGGCAAGTCGGTGTACAGCCCGTGGGAATGACCGACCAGAGGTGCTCTCCGCAGGCCCCCAGCCCCCGGGAGAGGGAAGCACCACGCTCCAGGCCAGCGGTTCTCAACGTGTGGGTAGCGACCCCTTTGGCGGTCGAACGGCCCTTTCACAGGGGCTGCCTAAGACCATCCTGCAGATCAGATACTTACATGACGATTCATCACAGTAGCAACATGACAGTGATGAAGTAGCCACGAAAATAATGTTATGGTTGGGTCACAACATGAGGAACTGTATTTAAAGGGCCAGAAGGTTGAGAACCACTGCTCCAGGCGATCCTGCTAACTAGGCTGCATGTCAGAGCTCTGGGTAGAAATAAAATCGTCCAATCAAACACGACTTGCACGTTGAAATGAGAAGGAAAAAAGGTGGCTACACGTTTCCTTCGGTCAAGTGACCCCTTTATGGTTTCCCCGGTCAGGTCTGTGTGCGGACCTGGAACATGGTCAAGCAGTTTGGCCCCCCAGTCGCTCTGTCCCCCTCTCCCCACTCCCTCGGCCCTGGAGCAGCCTCCGAGAATCAATACGTATTTATACCACCTGCCCACGGCGGCAGAGCAAACATCCACTCAGGAGGGGAAGGAGGGTGGCTGCATAGACCCTGGAAAAAGTGACTTGTCTGCCAAAGGCGCCTGCCTGGTTCCCGTGACCTTCCCTTGTTTCTGCCGTAAACGACGACTTGTTCTGAAGGGAGCCCGTGGCCTCGCGGAGGCTGCGATGAAGCCCTCTGCTCAAGAAGCCAGGCTCTAGAATACACACCCCAGGGCTAGAATCCCAAATCTGCAATGACGGCAACCCTCTGCACCTTGACTTTCTCCTACAAAAAACGCACAAGCTAGCAGTAATAACCTACGATGGTTGACATGAGACTACCATGAATATTTTTTATATATTTTTAATTGGTTTCAGAGAGGAAGGGAGAGGGAGATAGAAACATCAATAACGAGAATCATGGACTGGCTGCCTCCCTCTGGGGATCGAGCCCGCAACCCGGGCCTGTGGCCCTGATGGGGAATCCAACCGTGACCTCCTGGTTCATAGGTCGATGCTCAACCATTGAGCAACACTGGCCGGGCAAGACTGGAAATTCTTACTGATAATAGGGAACTGTCTGGAATTCCTATTGGGATTTGCTAATGAGGCCGACTGTGGGGGAGAAGTTTTGTATTGATTTCAGAGAGAAGAAGAGAGAGATTGAAACATCGATGATGAGAGAAAATCAGCGATTGCCTGGAATTGAACGGTGACCTCCTGGCTCATAGGTCGGCGCTCAACCACTGAGCCAGGCCGGCCGGACACAGTGAATATATTACATAGAACACGAATACAGGCTGAGATACAGTCTAACATATACATGTATCATACAGGTGATGTGTGATACACAGTAAGTTCTCTATAAATAGCAGCTATGACGCCCTGCACAGCGGCCAAGGCGACACCGTCTGTGCTTGAATGCGGGACTGAGCACCCACGGAGGCCTCGGCAAAGAAGCACTCATTGCAGACGCCGTGGCCACCACGAGCCTGACTCGGTTCTCACTCAACAGACGATGAAAATAAAGCCACGGACTTACCATTCTCGCAGCAGAGTCCCCGGCCAGAGGCTCCTGTCCCGGAGCAAGGGCGCCAGGCCCGGCTGCCCTCCAGGCCGCTGTCCGTGTTGTCCTCCGCCCCAGGGCACCCGGGGGAGGGCCAGCGCTGCAATCCGGGCTGCACCCCACTCTCCACGCGTGGGGGTGGCCGTGTGAGCCCAGCGTGGGCGCCGTTTTCTAGTCCCAGCGAGCGTGTGGGCCGCCCCAGCTGGGCCGAGCGGCGGGCAGGGCCCCTAGTAGGGCCGAGGCCGCTGGGCATCTTCGCCCCCCGCAGCCGGGCAGGGGACCCGGCACTCCTGGGGGTGCGCGCGGGCACATCCATCAGGAGCTGCAGCGAGAGGCAGGCTGAGGAAGGGCGCCCGGGGCCGCCCCAGCTGGGAAGTCCGGCTGTGCACCCGGCTTCGAACTCGGCCCGGCCCAGAGGCCTGACTGTGTCCCCCTGGCACAGCCGTGGTTCTGGTTCCCGCGGCCTGGACCTCTCCAAGGGCCTGCCTCTGTACCGACGCCAGGACCAGCGAGCAGCTCAGTGACAGCGAGGGCACCGCTCTCACCTCTCTGAGACCTTGCTCCTCATTGGCCAGGATCTAGTCACGTGCCCAGTTCCCATCCAATCACGCAGTGGCGAGGGGGAGTTCCTATTCTGATTGGCCGGGTCGGAGTCCCAGGGCCCATCTGGTGCTGTGGGCGGAGTCAGGACCACCTGAGCTTGATGGCTGATGCAGGGCAGCTGAGGGAGGTGCAGGTGCTGCTGCTGGAAGTGGCGAGAAGGGTGCCGGCCCAGGAGCACGGCAGAGAGAGCGGAGAGAGGAGGAGGAGCGCAGGACGGGGATGGGGGTAGGAGGGCTGGGAAAGGGGGAAGGTGATTTCTCCCCGGTGTCCACCGCCAGAAGTTCTGTTTCCATTGATGGGGTGGGCGTTGAGGCTAGATATGGGTCTTAAAAACAAAAACAAAAAAATACAAATAAAAAAAACCTTCCACAAATGATTCAGTTGGACAGCTATATTTAAGAACCACTGTCCTTGCCCGGCTAGTGTGGCTCAGTGGTTGAGCATCGACCTATGAACCAGGAGGTCACAGTTGGATTCCAAGTCAGGGTACATGCCCGGGTTGCAGGCTCAATCCCCAGTGTGGGGCCTGCAGGAGGCAGCCGATCCATGATTCTCCCTCATCATTGATGTTTCTCTCTCTCTCTCTTTCCCTCCCCCTTCCTCTCTGAAATCAACTGTCCTGGGCATGTGCGTTCCATTCTTTAGTAAACTTGTTTGCACAAGGGGAAAAAATTATGCAACACCCTAGATACAGTGGTTCTCAACCTTCTGGCCCTTTAAATACAGTTCCTCATGTTGTGACCCAACCATAAAATTATTTTCGTTGCTACTTCCTGACTGTCATGTTGCTACTGTGATGAATCATCATGTAAATATCTGAGATGCAGGATGGTCTTAGGCAACCCCTGTGAAAGGGTCGTTCGACCGCCAAAGGGGTCGCGACCCACAGGTTGAGAACCGCTGCCCCAGAACCCTCGTCCTGGCTACGCAAACTGAGGGCCAGATTCTAAGGCGAGAGGAATCAAGCCAGGTTCCGGGAGGAGGCTGGGCATGCTCTGCTGGGTGAGGTGAGAAGACGTGTGACAGGGTGCTGCCCTGCAGCTTCTCACTGCTTTGCTGTCACACTGCTCCCTCAACGTCTTTTTATCCTAGAATCAACAGCCATGATGTCATCATATTGGCTTACAATACCGATTGTTGAGAAGGTGGAGCTTCTGGGTCCACCAGGTTCATTTCTGTTCCTTTTCTCCGGAGAGAGGAGGCGAACTGTCTTTATCGATCGCAAGGAAACCCCATTAGATGTTTGCTGTAGGAGTTCTGCTTTTACTCATTACAAGAAGAGAGTTGCCGTTTAAGAAGCCACGTGTCTGATGAGGGAGTGAAAATTAATCGCCAGAGAGCATATTGACTCGAAACCACTGCCACGTGCTGGGTTAGATGCCAAGGAAAGCGCACAGCCAGTGCTGGGTTACGGATCTACCTTGACTCATGACACCAGCTTTTGATACTGGCTTTTCTGTTTTGTGTTTTATTTTTTTTAAATCTGTTATTTCTGTGAACAATTTAACAGGCTCAAGAATTAAATTCATAAAAGAGTGGGTCAATCATAGGTTCGTAAGTAGGAAGTCAACATATGTGTCTTGGGGTCATCACCAATGTAGGCATATTGTACTCACCTACAATAATGCCCCTCCCCTCTGGTCTACCCAACACAAGCACTTTTATATTACGTGTTAAAATCTAGAGGCCTCCTGCAGGTACCACTCTCCTGCCCTGCTCTCACATGCTCATGTTTATTCTGTATCATGAACGTTTTATTGCATCCTTTGTTTCGTTGTTTACATCCTCTCTTATATTTGTAAACCACATTCACTTTACAGAACCCTGTTCTATGTGTTACCCTATTTTGCTTCTCACAGTCACTTTCATTTATGAAATGAAAGATTTTAGGGACACAAATGCGGCTAATGATGGCCTTAAGGTTATATCTTAATGAATCAATGAGTGTACAATTCCAGAGCAGATTTTTGAAATGCTTTTAACATACGGCCAAGTGTTCATGGTCTTTCCCTGATGGGTTTATAACGTCTTGACATAGCCCCAAAAGCACAGATTTTTATGACACGGTATTGTTTGCCACAGACTGCCTCAGCTGGTGTTTGACTCCCACCATCCCATTAAATAGGGATCAAGTTCAACCCCACTTGGGGCCAGGAGAGAAGAACAAGTGCATGAAGAGGGCTGAGTAGGGACGATGGCAAACCAGAGAGCATAGTCCACTTGTTGCCATGCAAACGGGGGCATGGTGTTGCCAGGTCCTTTCCTGTCTCTAGAGAAACTGTCAGCTGGCATCTTGGTGTAAACTCCCTCCTTAAGAATTACGACACCTAATCTTTTTACTCTTCTCTTTTCAGCTTCATAAGCCCAAGAGGCCATTGCATTCTGGCCGGCTGCAGCCCTGGCGCTGTCACCTGTGGCCCCTGCTTTGCCCTCACATTTTCCCTTCTCATTAGCTCAGGATCGGGAGTGGCAACATCACTTACTCAAAACAACCGAATCACTGTGTCCCGAGGGTTCCGAATGGCCATGTCAACTTACCTTTTCTTGTCCCTGAAAATCCTCTGCACCAAACAGCTTAGACTACCATGCCCATCTATTCCTGTTGTCCTTTAAATATAATTCCAACACTGTGCACATCCCACCGAAGGCTGGGTGTCTGCGTAGATGATTCTCTCCTACTAGACAATGAGCATCTTAAAACCAAGGCTGTCTTTTTCATCTTTCTGTCCCCAGTCCCTAGCTCACAATGGACACTCAGTTAATATTTAATAAATGTAGAAATATTTATATTACTACTTCTAAAAGGAAGAAAGGCAATAAATTAGAGAAGTGAACAAACACTACTATGGTGTGAGTACACACGACACCCCATCAGTGTTTTCTGTCTTCTGCATTTGGGCCTTCCTGGTAAGACTGCAGTGATATTGTCTAGGGTTTTCACTCACACTTCCTTAATTGCCAATGAGATGTGGCTTTTCCTATGCCTGTTGGCCATATGGGTAGCCTCTTCCGTGAGAAGCCTCAGTCATCTGCCCATTTTTCTATTGGGTCAACTTTTTCCATCTACATGATGGATGCTCATAGCACAGGTCTGGGTGTAGAGCTCTGTCCCCGGCCTGGTCTTCGGCTTTCTCCATGCATCTGGGTTGGAGGCGATGAAGGCCTCTCTATAGGCTTTTTAATTGCCAGTGTGTCACGTTCAGCCTTTTGCTATCTATTTCCCAAGCATCAGTGGGGCTTAGCAACAGCTACCCAAGTCCACCGTCCTGTTCGTCATGGTTCCCACATGCTTCTCCAGTGCCTGCTATTCCGCCAGCGTGGGCATTCCCTTCGCCGGCATCCTCTCTCAGTTTACCCCCCGTCAAAACTCTAATAATTGCTCGGCTACCGCAGGCCAAGGGCTGTCTGCGGGCCACGTGCCACCGATGACGAGTCCTCATTGTGCATCGTGCATCTCAGGCAACAGGAGATCCAGCTCCAAAATCCCATGTTAGCACCTGCGTTCTTCAGCCACTTCCAGTACCAACACGGCAGGTTTGGTTCCCCAGGAGGCAGGATCTGAGGTGGAGGGGGTCTGCAGGAGGTCTACCGGGCAGCTTTTGAGAGCACCTTCCCCGGAAGGGATGTGAAGGAAGTAGGATGAGCAGAGGGAGAAGCTGGACTGGGAGGCAGTCTCCACAAAGGCCTCAACCAACTCTAGACAGAGCGCTGAAGCTCAGATGCTCACAATGGAGCGAGGAGGCCAGGGGAGGCTTTGCGTGGAAACGTGATGTAGACGGTCAGGCTCACTTCCCCGTACTTCCCTCTCTCCGGGATCCCGCCCTCTCACATCTTCCTGCCTCGGGGTGCCTACAAGGCTTTAAACGAAATATCTTTTTAGTCGGTGTCCAGTGTTTCTGGTTGTTCCGAGCAGGAGGATTTGTCTGCTCGCTCATGATAGATGGGCACGGAACTACTCCCCGTATTGTTATAATCAATGTCTGGCTGATAAATGCAAACTGCATTCTGTACTTAATCTATCTCACACCCAAGCATCATTAGGAATATTCTGTGGGAAAACACCTGTGCATTCTTGTATTGCGCTCTCTTTCTCCTCTGCTATGTAGCAATCTTCTTAAGACAGAGACAAGGTCACTGTGAATAGAGAGGAATATTTGGATTCAGATACTGAAAGTTTATTTATGCAATTTGAAAATCACGAAAATTATCACCCATTTAAGCATATTAGAGGTCCTCGATTAATATAGTCTATTACTATCTCTGTTACTATGAGTGCATTATTATATTTCTGTGAGACAACCCTTGGCAAACAAAGGAAGTGTCGCCATAATATAATTGGCTGAGAATGGCTTAGCCATTTACCAAATTCAGCAAACTTCCTTTCATGGACAAAGCAATCATCATGTAAAACTAAACGATTCCCACTTAACCTAAAAAACTTAGACTATAGTCATCATCATTTATCTTAATCTACTTAGTAAGACCAGGAATGATCTATGTGTAGGCCAGACACACATAAAACACAGCATGACAGTCATAAAATACATGTGCCAGGAAGAAAGGAAGGCTCATACAGAACAGCGAAAGCCAAAAGAAAGATTATCTAATAAATCCAAAATTCAAGCAAATTCTCCGCTTTCTCGGCTTAAATATTTTAGAGAAAGGTAAAGTTTGAAGGATGTACATTCTTCCCATAAGTTAGCTTCATTGGCTCACTTCCTGCCTTTCTGTTTTATTTTAGGAACCTGCAGTGTCACGCAAGTTCCAGGAGAGTGTACTAGCCCAAATGGCCCACGAGAGTGAGACAGAAGTGAGCCTTGGCCAGCGTGACAAATGTCATCGCATGTCATGCACCGAGTGTCATCCAGTCCAGCAAAAGGTTCCGGGCTTGATTCCCAGTCAGGGCACGTATCTCAGTGTGGGTTTGATTCCCAGTTGGGGTGCAGACAGGAGGCAACCGTTTGATATTTCTCTATCACATCGAGCTTTCTTTCTCTACCTCTCTCAGTGGTTCTCAACCTGTGGGTCGCGACCCCTTTGGGGGTTGAACGACCCTTCCACAGGGGTCGCCTAAATACATCCTGCATATCAGATATTTACATTACGATTCATCACAGTAGCAACGTTACAGTTATGAAGTAGCAACGAAAATAATTTTATGGTTGGGGGTCACCACGACATGAGGAACTGTATTAAAGGGTCGCGGCATTAGGAAGGTTGAGAACCACTGCTCTAGAGTCAATGAAAAGCATATTCTCAGGTGAGGATTAAAAAAGAAGTAGAGGAAAAAGAAAGAAAAGACAGAAGTGAAGTCAACTGGACCAAACTTTGTAGGGACAACCCTACTTGGAGGAATTAGGGTAGATCCTGGTTGCAGATGGAAATGACGGAGGTAGCAAAACATCACCTTCGAGTGAGCCTGGGCGCACTCTGCTGGGAACTGTCCATTGTTGACCTGACCTCTATATTTAGAATGCCATGACCCTGGGTTTCAGACAAAGGTGCCCCATTCAAAGCAGGCTCTAATTGCTATCTTCCAGCAAAACCGCACTTAACCAAAACACGCCTTTCAGAAGGTGGGACAATTTATCACCCCCTGGGTGCACGACACGCAATTACATTTGTCACAGCTTTAATTGGATATTATGTGTCAGTGATGACTCATCAGCTCCAGAATTTATGAAAGATGAATCCCTTACTACCACACTTCGGTTGGCTCCAAAAAAAAAAAAAATTAAAAATCGTTTATTTCTCTGAAAGAATAGAAGCTACCCTTTGGGAGAAACACGAATCCCTGCTTGAGAAAAATAACAATGTATTTCATTTATTGACAGCAAGATGATCACCTACAGTGTTTCTCATTACCCCTAGATCACAAAGGAATAAGTCACTGTCAGACAAATCAAGGTTAACACTGTGTACATTTTAACAAGGTGCAGGGGGCAGGGGGAAAACACATTTAAAAAGAACACACACACCCTCCGTCACTAGGAGAGAATTGTTAATTCAGAGAATTTTTCAGATTCTGCGATAAGCTGTGCAACCCAGCCATCGCTGAAATTAAATTAGGTTTCAGAAAATGAATATTTCATTTTTAAGATCCTGTTGCTTAGAGACCTGGGACGAGAAGGCTGGTTGAGCCCAAGATGGGAGAGATGCTGTGAGGACCAGCATGTACTACTCCTGGAACCTGCCAGAGAGTGCCTAGGAGAAGTCACACCGGGGAGGCGAGGCGGCGATGATGGGACAAATGGGCTCATCGCCAGTGCCGCCACGCCTGTCATTTCTCCCAAGCCGCGGCGGTCCCCCTCCGCCCCCCGCCCTTATGACAAAGACCTAAATTGGGCAAATTATCCTGATGCCGTACACCCACTCTGCCCTGAGCTTTCACAGGCACCGATCTTATAAAAATGGGAAACAGAGGTGGCCTTGGTGGCAACACAAAGGGTGATTTTCTTACCAAGGAGGCTCAACAAGTGATGGGGGCATAGCAACCCATGCCCACCTGTGGGATGGATCTGCGCGCGCCTGGTTAAGTTTTAATCGGCAGCCTAAGTACTGCCTACCCCTTCATCACCTCTGAGGCGAGAGAGGTTGCAGAGAGCTTCACTTGGGGGCGATGCAGAATGCTCACTGTCTCCCAGGATCTACAGCGTAACCACCCGGGCTCTCCCTGGGCACAGGACTGCAAGTCTAAAGGTTACCTTTTCCAGGCTTCCTCAGAGGTAAGTAAGCAGGTATTCTGGTTCTTCATTAGCAGAACTGATTCTTGCTGATGAGTGATTAATTAATGCTCTCCGCAAAATAACCGCCATGTGAATAAGGCTTTGTGTTTGTTTTGTTTTGTTTTTATTGACTGAAGGGAGATAGAAACATCCATCATTGCCTCCTGGAGGCAGCCCAACTGGGGCTCGAACCTGCAACCTGGGCGTGCGCCCTGACCGGGAATCTAACCTTGACCTCCTGGTTCATAGGTAGACGCTCAACCCCTGAGCCACGCCGGCCGGGCTCCTTTCTCAGTTCCTTATGGTCGGTACAAAGTAGGGTAACAGCCACGCTCCCCAAGACCTTGTTGGGGGCCACCTCCTTCTTTTGGGGTTGCTGCTAGCCCCTGCTGAAGTCCTACCCAGAATTCTGGCTTGTGTTCCGAATGGGATATGTATGCAAATGCGAGGTGGCCCCGTCTCCATGACCTCAGTGACACAGCTGGAAGGGCAGGGAGGACGGCACTTCCTCTCTTGGGACGTGGACGTTCCCCGCCTTGGGACGCCCCTTGGCAATGGTAAAGGATGAGGCCAATGTCCAGAGAGGAAGGAGACAAACCCCCATGATTGTTGCCCGTTACCGAAGCCAGGAGCCTACACTTCGCAGGCCGTCGCTGAGAAACACGAAGTTGTTATGGTCTCAGCCAGTCTGAACTGGGTTCCCCCGTTAGCAGGCCTATGAGTAACTCGTGCCGATTAACGATTAAGCAAGGCTCTCCACAAATGAGCCGCATTATGGCAACACTGTCCCTCATTTTAAAACGGCCTTTGGGTTTTCCCCCCACAAATATCAAGAGTCAAACGGTGGAAGATGAAGAAAAGCCAATGCCCTGTTATACCCAGTGATAGATCCCTATCCTTTCCTAGTATATAATCAAGTTTTACTTTTCAAATCCTGATTTCCGCCTTCGAGGTTAAGCAGGAGTCCCTGACATCCGTCAGTGCTGTCCTAATTTTGCGACTGCCGTGCTGTTCGCCAAATGGCTCGTTGAAAGCAGCAGCAAGATGATCAGAGGAAAGTGTTACCATTTCGATCCAGCACGGAGGTCCCCCTGGAAATGGACACGTCCGCGGAGCGGACCTCACACCGGGAGGAGGACTGCTCTGTTCTGCGCCTCTGAACGTCAGCACATGAAAAGGCCGGCAAGCTGTTTTTCCATACAGTGAGGGCCATCTGACGGGCCAGCTTTGATTAAAGCATCCATCTCGGCGGTCTAACTACATCATTTTTTAAAAAAAGAGAGAGATGGAAGGGGGGAGAGGCACCGCTTCTCACTGTGGAGTGGGCGCCGGGCGTCCCGCCGAGAGGGATGGGACCGGCCCCATCAATGGTGAGTGGCTGGTGTCCATCTTTGCCAAAGCAGCGACCTGATCGTGTAAGAAAAGGCAGGCTCCTGGAACAGATGATGAGCAGCCATGCCTCCTGGCAGACGGAGACTCCCTTTTAACCAGATAAGACGACTTGCCGAAGAGGGTGGGGGGGCCATTCCCGAGGTGTGAGAGTGCGTGGGCCACACGCATTTAACGAAGAGTCTCCTTCATGTCCTTTGGCACCGGAGCTCCGCCCAAGAGTCACAGTGGAGACTGATTCCTGCGACGCGGGCAGCCAAGGGCTGGCACCTCCACGTTCTTTCCCCGGCGGCTGCTCATCACCGACTGGCAGAGGAGACCTGTGGGTTCCCTTTCAGTCCAACAGCCAGGAGGAATGTGTCCTCGTCTTTCCTGTGGCTGCTGAGCTCAAGCTAACATTCCGGGGCCAGCAAGGACCAAGCGAGGCGGGTCAGGAAGGAAAGTAGCACTGGGTGAGTCATGGTTTTCATGTCTATGGTACGTCCTAGTTCTATATTAATTATATATTTTTTCATAAATTTTTACTGATTAAAAAAAATTTTTAAAAAATTTATTGATTTCAGAGAGGGAGAGAGAGAGAGAAAGAAAGAGAGAGAGAGAGAGAGAGAGAGAGAGAGAGAGAGAGAGAGAGAAACATCCATGAGGAGAGAGAATCATGGATCGGCTGCCTCCTGCTTGCCCCCTACTGGGGATCGAGCCTGCAACCCGGGCGTGTGCCCTGATCTGGAATCGAACCGTGACCTTCTGGATCATAGGTTGATGCTCAACCACTGAGCCACGCCAGCTGGACAATTATACATATTCTTTAATTATACACAAACACACACCTACCTCATTGTTCATAGCATAACTGTTTTCTTTTGGGTTATGATTCTGTCAGTGTCTGCCAATTTACAAGGTGGGGTCACTGTCTCCTCCAATGAAGCAGTGAGTAGCTACTGTGTAAAGAATCTATAGGGCCACTGGGAAAGTTGCGAGTGTCCGACCTTCTCACCCAGAGGGTACAATCCCTTGGAGAGGAAGGCGGGACTCAGAGCAGGAGGCAATAGGAAGCCTGGAAAGACAGCAGCCCATTGGCATGTACTTCTGTCTGAGTGAAACAGGCTGATCATTTTTATATTTCAGTCCCACGCGTGCTAATCTGATGTGGTTTTTCTTTTGCCTGGTTCATAGGCCACTGGAATTATCTACTCCGTATTTTTATGGAACTAGAATCTCATATTTTTTCCTGAAGTAACAGCATAGTCAAAGGAAACTAGATCCCTACCGTAAATGGAAACATCATTTTCGATAAATTCATCCCTACAAGAGGAAACACACAAGGTCATAAAATTTCGGTGGGATGTTTCTGCCTGCTGAAAGCTGAGACCTGCCATGTATCTGGGTAACCACAGATAATATTTCTCCCAAAGACATGGCACCATGAGTAGCATGTGCCCTATAAATAGGGAGCTACTAGTTAGGAAACATCAGTGAAGGGAAATCTGCCCGGCCGGGGTGGCTCAGTGGTTGAGCATGAACCTATGAACCAGGAGGTCACGGTTCGATTCCCGGTCAGGGCACATGCCCAGGTTGTGGGCTCGATCCCCAGTGTGGGGCGTGCGGGAGGCAGCTGGTCCATGATTCTCTCTCATCACTGATGTTTCTCTCTCTCTCTCCCTCTCCGTTCCTCTCTGAAACAATATAAATACTTAAAACAGTGAAAGGGAATCAGAAGAGCGAGTGATGCGTGCGATGGGTGATGGGCTAAGGCTTCCTAGAGGATTCGGCAGTTCGTGGAGCCTGAACTGATCGTCAGGATGGCCCAGCTCTTGGGCCCAGGGGCAGAGCTGACGTGGGCACTTCCCAGGAAGAGTTGAGACACGGGAACAGTATGAGGGGCGCTAAGCTTTCTCTCCTTCCCCGCCATCATATCTGACCTAGGACTTCAATAATAGAAGGCAGTTTACAGTGACTAGTCATTCACTGTGTCCCAAGCACTGAGCGAGGCATTTCACCCGAGTTTCCTCTTTTGATCCTAAACAACAGAAGGAAACGGCTATTACCCCATTGTATACATGAGGAGACTGAGGCCCAGAATAAATTCAAGGTTACAAAGCTCAGAAAGTGGTGGAACTGGGGGTTCCAATCCGGTGCCTTCTGTTCCCGCAGCCTCAGTTTCCTACTTCCCCCTGTTTGCAGTGAAACCATGGCATGAAAGCCGTGGGCCATCTTGGGAAACTCATAAAAGGCCTCTGTAGGGGGTGGTGGGCATGCAGAGGCGAGCGGGCATCCCCTCTGCCAAGGCCCTGCGCCTCGGAGGCCATCAGCGCCCTGGTAGGTGTGCGGCTGCCCCAGCAGCTCCTGCTCCTCCCGGGAAAGTCGCAGTGTGTCCTTCAGCATCGAGAACAAGAGCTTCTGCCCAGCCGCCCGGCCCTGCACCTGGAAAATATCGGCGGCGCCTATCAGCAGCATCGGTGACCAGCGCGTGACCTTGCTGAGTTAATCAGTAAAGAAACTAATCAGTTGGAAAAATGAAAATTTGTGTTCTGCACCGAGTTGGAAACTCATTACACTGAGCCGCTCCTTCCGCTTAGTGACTGGAAATCTGGGTCAGATAAGGGACCATGGAAGGCGGTGCTCTGCAGGCCGGGGGGCAGACGCACCCCGAATGGGACCCTCTAAGTCACTCGGATGAACGTCTCCGTAGATCCCTTCATTGTGTCTCCGGGTCAGAAAATGGCCAACTGCGTGTTCCCTTAAGATGTATTTTGGTTTTGAGTTTGAGCAGTTTACCTGCTCCTTTAGTCCAACTGGCAAACCTGGGTCACAAGTCCCAGAGGCGAACATCCCGTGGACGAGCCCCATCCCTTGCTACCTGGAACCCCTGTGTCACTAAGTCCGAGAAACCAGAACGGTGGCTTTTTTCAAAATGCCAATGATGGTTTTAACCCATGACTGTCGCTCAGTACCCCGGTGGGACCAATCAGTAGTGGTGTTGCGTTGCCCTGGCACCAGAAGGTCACTGGTTCCATTCCCCATCAGGGCACACGCCCTCGAGCTCAATATCCAGTAGGGGGTGTGCAGGAGGCAGCCAGTGGATGTTTCTCTCTCCATGGATCGTTCTCTCCCTCTCTCCCTCTCCCCCCTTCTCTCTCTAAAGTCAATAAAAACGCATTTAAAAGATAATAATAATGGTGCTTCATTTTCCTCCCTCACCTCCTCCAACTGATCAAGCAACTTCAAGAAGACGGAGACCGTCTCTCTGCACTTTTGCCAACTTCTCTCCCCATGTGTGTGCCTTGGAAAATCCTGTGTGATTGATTTCCACGCGCATCACCTTGGACGACACCTGCCAGAAAATGTCAACAGAGGAGAGGGCACTTCCCATGCACAGTACGTGCAGCAAGAGGGTCTCGAATTCGGCACGCCCGTCTTGTGATTCATCACCAATAGGATAGAATGGTCAGGACTTTAAAAGTAAAATGCCTCAGGACGCAAAATGAAGCTCATCTTAACATGCCCATTTCTTCAGGCGCCTACTACGTCCCTGGCAGGGGGTCCATTGGTTGATTGGACACAGTGCCTCCAAGGGCTCACGATCCTGCAGGCGAGGCAGATGAATAATTACCAGACAGGGAGACAATGCCGGGACAGAAGCATCTACAAGGCGCAGGCCTAGTGCCGTTTCTTTTCTTTCTCCCTTGAAAGTTTTAAAATTAACAAGGACTTAGGCCAGGCTCTTTCTCCCGGAGAAAAGATGATGGGGGCAGCTGTCTCAGAGAGTTAGAGAGCTGCCACCAGGAAGGTAGAATGGCATTTCTCTGGGTTGCTCAAAAAAGCCTCTCTGATTAAATATTTATGGGACACGTTTTCATGTGACATAATTAGTAGAAAGAGAGAACTTTCTGCTCAGGAGGGTGTTCTCAGAAGAGGTGCGCTTCGCTGAGAATCACCGAGCTCTGCTGTTTCTAGCCTCCGCGGGGCCAGTCCCACAGGCTCTCCTCTTCCGGGCATGTCTCCTTGTCTTTGCACCGGGTGACATCTCTGGCAATGGCCTTAGTTTCTCCTTTCGCCCTGAAGAGAAAGGTCCTCTAAGCCACCTGGTGCTGCATGGCCCACCCCAGCCCAGCCTGGCTGACTGGTCCCGGGAGAGACCCAGAACCCAGGGCCAGGCAACCACAGGCCGCCTAGCAACCACTTGCACTCTCTCCTCTGAGAATTTTAATTCAGATTAAAATCTTAAACCCATATGGTTGTTTGGCCTGGTGTATGTGTATGCATATGTACTAGTATGTATAGACATATGCATGTGTGTGTGTGTGTACATATATAGGGTGGGGCAAAAGTAGGTTTACAGTTGTTCACATGGAAAATAATACCAATAATTAACAAATTACAGCCTGGATGGCATGGCTCAGTGGTTGAGTGTCAACCTATGAACCAGGAGGTCATGGCTAGATTCCCGGTCAGGGCACATGCCCAGGTTGTGGGCTCGATCCCCAGTGGGGGGTGTGCAGGAGGCAGCTGATCAATGATTTTTCTCTCATCATTGATGTTTCTATCTCTCCCTCCCTCTCCCTTCCTCTCTGAAATCAATAAAAATATATTTTTAAAATAAATAAATGATAATCCAAGAATAAAACTCTGTGTTTTGCCTACTCACAACTGTAAACCTACTTTTGCCCCACCCTGTATACATACACAATTGCGTTGTTTATATAAGAAACACGGAGGATATGAAGAAAACATGGCAAAATGTCCCCATTGGTTAGATCTGTCTGGATGATGGGGTCCGGTCTGGCACTCTCTAATTTCCTGAATGTTTGGAATACCCCACATGAAATATTTCTAACAATTTCAACAATGAAAGTCATGAACTCACTTGTCCACGGGCATAGTCTCCAGGCGCATGAGAAGGTCAGCGGCTGCTCTCGTGAGGTCAACAGATCATTGGTGTTGCAACTGTTTCTTATGCCCCTTGTAGTTATACTGACTGAGGGTTGTTTAAAAAAATATATAAAGACAATTTTGCAATCAGCCCTGGGTCTGTGAAAAAATATGTTCCCCTCTATCTGAATTTAGCTTTGATCTGAGTTGTCTTTTTGTGTTGGTGGGGAGGGCCTGGGTTTGGCAGGAGAATCGTCGCGAGAGAACAATGTATACGCTCTCTCCCGGGTGAAGGGGACTCTAACCACCTCTTTCCGTGGACTCAGAAATGGATTTCTGCCTCATCTTGCAGTCAATCTGAGACCCAAAGAATTCATAGGGCCTCCCTAATGCACGTAATGCAGTGTGACTGATGGGATGTGGCAGGCACAACCCAATATCCAGTTTTCTGAAAACCACACTGAGATGAGCCACCCTGGCCAGAGAGTGCAAACAAGGGGCGGACGTGGACCGCCACCCAAGTTATCTCCCTGGATTCAGCCGCGTGCAGGGGCACTTGGCGATTTGGATGGCAGAGCACTAGCTGCGTATTCTCTGATGGCGGGTGACAGCTACTGTTTATTCCCAGAAACGCAAATTAATGGTTTTGTTAAATCGACTTTCACCGCCGCACACTTAGGTCATCCCCCGGGGATCCGTCTAAAGGTCTAGGCCAGTTTCATGTACTTCAGGATGAGAGCTCTTACGCGAGCTGCAAGGAAATCAGCTCCCTGAATCTCCAGAGTCAATTGAGGTGCGGCCTGCAAGGACACAGGAGGGTCAGGGGAAATAGGTATAAAATAAGAACCAACATGATGGGCCCTTCTCTGGCATAACAATCATGTCAGTAAAACGGACCAGTGGGTCCGAGACAACGGGAAAGGCTGGAATCAAGGAGATTTTGGTTCCAGATTAGTTCTTTTCCTCAGTCTCTCTCCACCTCCATTGCCCCATGAATAACACTGGATTCCAGCTTCCTGCTTAGTTATTCTACCTATGAGGACGAAATGAAATTACAAATGGCAGAACACCCTATGTACATAAGGGATTCGATTACCTTCTATAATCCGTTGAAATGTTCATTTCCCAAGTCCACATCTGACTTTTCAGGGCCTGTAAATTGAGTGAATCCATCCTAAGTCGAGCACCTTCTAATGCCGCTGTGAGAAGCCTATGAGAAAATGGATTGAGATCACATGACAAAGCTAAGGTGATGGGATAAATGTCAAGTGTGGTTCTTTTGGATGAGCATTCTGGCTGCCTTTTACACAAGCAACCTTTGGGATATGTTGATGAAAGAAGCAAGGAAATGTACCAGGAAGTGACCAGAGATACCACCATTGGGTCAGATTTGTCTTATTATTTAGATACTAGAAGCCTGTTGCATGAAGATTCATGCAATAGGCCTTCCTTCCCCTGGCTGCTGGCACTGGTTTTCCTCCAGCAACTGGGACCCACGCCTTTGGTCCAGCCGCAGCGGAGAGGCCAAGCCTCTTCAATCTTCAGTCTTCAATCTTCATTCCTGCCAGAGCCTTCAGTCTTTGCTCCGTGCCTGCGTATACAAATTAACCACCATCTTTGTTGGGTTAATTTGCATAGTCGCTCTGATTGGCTGGTGGGCGTAGCAGAGTGACACCAATTTGCATGTTTCTCTTTTATTAGTGTAGATTTCAAATAGAAGTTGTGGGGGTGTTTTGTGTGCTTTGATTCTATCTGAGTCATCTAGAAAAATGCCATTGTTCTCGATTTCATCTTCTATTGGACATTCTGAAGTGAAAGAGTTGACTCATGGGGGAACTGCGCACTCATGGTTTGGGGCTTCTGAAGTGTGCATGTAAAGGAAGCGATAGCAGCTAAATAGCATCATGGCAAATGTTTCATTGAGGGTGAAAGTGGTGTTTCTTTGGCCATAGAAACTTCCCCAAGACTGGCTTGTCTGAAACCTCTACAATCAACATCATCTGCTCAAAGATCATAGGAAAGGAAACAAGCGGGTTATATCAAAACCATAGGCCTATGTGAAGTGCTTGAAAACAAAAAAAAAGAAAAGTCAAGTTTGACAAGGATTTGATTCAGAGTCAAATAAAGCCCTTGTCAGAGCCGTGTAGCAACAGGAGAATAAGGTCAGGGATCAGAGGCTGAGGGGGAGGGGGTTCGTATGGTTACATGAAGACAATGCTACCGTCCCTGCTCTCTGCGGACCAAGGCTGTAGATGGAACTGCAGCCTCACAAGTACAAAGCCCACGGGAAATGCAAATTGTCCTGGGTACACTGATGTACACTCAAGTCAAGGAGTTGGTTCTTTTCTTCTACTCTGTGCTGGCCATCAAGGTAATAACATTTTCACACGCAAAAGCAAAATTTAATGCTCCCCCTCACACCCACACACAAATACGTATTGACAATATTCTGTGTGCTCAACACAGTGTCTTCAACCAGGTGTCCTCAGTCCCAGGGGAGGTCATGGTTTCACGTCAAGTTGGATCAACTATGTATGTTTGTGTATATGTACATCATTGTAAATACGTGTGAGTGCAAGCATATGTGTTTGCATGTGCACAGAGAGTACATACATTTCATCACATTCGCAAAGGGATCCATGTCCCACTGCTTCCTCCTAGGGAGAGGCATTGACTCGTACCATATGTCACCTACGGAATCTGTACCTCATTGTCGCTGTTCCCTATTTTCAAGTGGAAGGAAGACCTGCAACTGAACAGTCTTATGTCAGACAAGGTCTCCCTTCAAGGCATTTATCCCTACGAAGGTTGCCACGTCCTTATGTTTCTATTCTGTTTACACTCAACCTTTAGCAGGCATTAGAGCAGGGGTGGGCAAACTTTTTGACTCCAGGGCCACAATGGGTTCTTAAACTGGACCGGAGGGCCGGAACAAAAGCATGGATGGAGTGTTTGTGTGAACTAATATAAATTCAAAGTAAACATCATTACATAAAAGGGTACAGTCTTTTTTTTTTTTTTAGTTTTATTCATTTCAAACGGGCCGGATCCGGCCCGCGGGCCGTAGTTTGCCCACGGCTGCATTAGAATATTGATATAAAAATGAAGGTCGGTAAGGTGACTCTGAAGGTCAAGGTTCAAAGATGGCGATCAGAAGGTTTACCGCTTTGATAAATCCGGAGTCAGTCTTTGACGGGAAAACAATCATAACATGTTAAGTGAGAAAAGTAGCAAATTACAAATTTGAAATCCATTGCAGTCTTGTGGACAATCCCTTTCTCTCCACTGACTCAGTCCTTAGTTGGTGGGAGTTTCTTCTTTTTAAGATATTTTTATTGATTTCAGAGAGGAAGGGAGAGGGAGAGAGAGATAGAATCATCAATGATGAGAGATAATCATGGATGGGCTGCTTCCTGCATGTCCCACACTGGGGATTGATCCTGCAACCCAAGCATGTGCCCTGACTGGGAATCAAACTGTGACCTCCTGGTTCACAGGTCAACGCTCAACCACTGAGCCCTGCTGGCTGGACGGTTGGGAGTTTCTTAATAAACCTCAGAACTTGACAAACCTCCCAATGATGGCAATGGGCACCTCTGTCACACACCTGCCGGGTCATCAGGCAGCCAGCTCTCATTCTGGCTGAGGGCTCTACCTCTGTCACAAACAAGCCCAACTGAACCTGAGGACATGCTATGTCTGGTTCATGGATTGTCGATTCCATGTTAATGATGTTCATATTCTCCCACCATCGCATACGTGATATCTAAATCTTTAGTTTCTTCAATTCTAGGAGTGCCATGCTTGCTTGCTACAAGGAGGTGTATGTTTCTTCTCTTAGCCACTTGGTAAATACTTTTTTTTTTTTTACCAAGGCTGATTACCATGGAAGCAGCTGAGTCCACACCAATTGACCCAGAGCTTGAAATTTAATGATATTACAGATCTAACCAACAACAAAGTACTTCTTGTTCTTGATCACAATGATAAAAACGAACCTTGCCAAGGCTTCTTAAGGTGGAAAAAGCTGGATACAATTTCACTATCTGGTTCTTTTTTTTTTTTTTTTTTTTTTGCGGGGTGGTGTGGGGGGGAGGAAGTGGCAGGGAGATTATCCACAAAACCTCCAACTTTTTCTAGGTGATATGTCTGTGCTCTCAAAATGTTGCCCCTTGGTGCAATGGAATAGTTTCATGACTTTACAGCGATGTTTGTGCATTCGGTATCATTTACAATAGGCATGCTTCATCTTTTATAAAAAGAATTAAGCTTTAAAGAAATCTTCTGCAGAATTCTTTTGCCACCAACTTGTGAGTAGGATCAAAGAAATAGGTGGGTGGTGGTTAATAATTGGTGTGCACGAAAACGTAATCAAGTCAACTTCCCGACAGTATCTCTAAATAGATGACTAATCCAGCTTCTAAGAAAAGAAAACAGGTCCCCTAGGAGCAGAATTTGTGCCTCCACATGGCAATCAATAAAGGGAGAAGGACGTAAAAATATGCTTAATCGTTTCTTTCTTGGGTTCCATCGTGTGTTGGTGTTTGGCCTGTAAATAGGGTGGTTTGTTGTGGAAATACGACAACCGTATTATGAATCCGTGACCAAAATAGCAAACAAATGGTCATCTTTACACGTTTGAATGTTTAATCACAGTCTCTTGCTTCACATGCAAATATCTACGTATGTGTGAGTGTGCATACATACATAAATACATACATAGTCACTTGTGTATTCACAGACACAGATAGATATTTTCGTCTCGAATCTCCTTTCCATTTCATTTAAACCCGAGAGAGCTTGGCTAACACGTGAGGTTTAAATATCAGATTTTCACAGCCAGAATGCAAACAGCAAGGAGGGTGAAAAGCAGTTGCTTCTTGCCCACATGTGCCCCGAAGGCATCTTGTCTGGAGATGACCCAACTGGCCCAAACCTTCTTCTCCCGCTCATTGTACTTGACTTGGTGTGTCACCTGTCTCTTGTTTGTCTATAGATTAGCACAGAAATGTCACTGCAAACCAAGTGAATGGGCGCAGCCTCAGCACCTGCCACTTTGAAAACTCTTTAGACGCTCCCCTTGTTTATTTTGGAGGCACCCAGGGGGGCACTTCAAGAACCGCATTGAAACAAACAATACCGCTGATGATTAAGGAGGCTTTTCACATGAAAATTCACTTCGGGGGGAAAAATGTTTTGCAGATGTACCAAGGAAAACTGTATCACTAAGAACCACTCAACATACTTTGGTGGACCAAAAACACCTTTATATTCCTCCTGGCAGCCGGCCAAGTTCACTGCCCGCTTGAAAAGAATTCTATAGCTGGAGGCGAGAGCAGAAACTGCAATGATTTAAAAGAGAATTGGCTACAGTAAGGACGATAATGCCCGATATCGTTAAAATGCAACTGGCATCTTAGCCTCCCTACAGCTCTTTGAAAATGTGCTTACTCTCCAACTATTTACAAGGAAAAAATGGGGAGACGATTGAAATCACAGAAAATAAAAATTACCTTAAAGGACTGGGGAGGACTTGCCAAATGATTTATCACGCGTGCTTGTAAAATAATGACATCTTCTCAACTCTTAGATGAGTAAGAAATTCTCTATATTATGAAACTCACCCTTCAAACGTGAACCGTGTTCAGGATGTCCTCAGTTTGTTCATGCAGATGGTCAACACAAAGACAGCTGGCTTGACAGGAAGTTCTAAACAGATGGACAACATCCTAATGGCATCGGTTCATCTTAACGTTGGACAGGAACAATGATACCTCTGGTTACTTTTATTTCTGGGTGATTTTAGAGGCTGACATTTGGTCTGGCAAGCTCAGGGGAATCACAGAAAGTCCATGGACCAACTAGAAAGGGCTCTCCTGGTGTTCGTACAAAAAACCAAGAAGAGCCCTGACTGGTTTGGCTCAGTGGATAGAAGGGCCTGCGGACTGAAGGGTCCCAGGTTCGATTCCAGTCAAGGGCATGTACCTTGGCTATGGGCACATCCCCAGTAGGGGGTGTGCAGGAGGCAGCTGATCGATGTTTCTTGCTCATCAATGTTTCTAACTCTCTATCCCTCTCCCTTCCTCTCTGTAAAACAATATAAAGTATATTAAAAAAAAAAAAAAAAAAAAACAAGAGGAGCGTCTGTCCACTGCTCTGATCTATAGTCAGCGGCCAGGGCAAGACTTGGCGTTAGGGTTCAGTTCATTCCCCAACCACCACTGACTTCTTCCTTCAGTAAGAATGCAGAAAACTCTCCTTTCAGGTGGATGCCTCTACCGCCACAATTACATTTACTCTCATGAGTACACACATGTCAACGGGGAAGTCAAGAGTGATTTGCTGGAAAACTCAATGTCGGAGCCATGGAGGGGAAGCGCTCATTTGGGCTCACCAACCCTTCCCCGCACCCCCAAACCTCAATAAGCCATGCGTGGTACCTGGCCTCAAGGGGCTTAATTCACAGGGGAAACAGACACGTACATGCATCATAATGGCCAGAGGTAAAGAGTGTGTGCAGGCATAATCCTCTCCAGGTCCCTCCATGGCCTCACTCATGTGGAATCTAAGGAACAAAAGAAACGGATGAACAAAATAGATCCAGAGACATAGAAGCATGGAACAGACTGGGGAACCTCAGAGGGAAGGCGGGGGTTCGAGGTGGGTGCGGGAGAGATTAACCGGGGAATTTCTATGCATCAACGCGCAGCCCCTGGACACAGACAATAGTGGGGTGAAGGCCTGGGAGGGGTGGGTGTGGGGTGGAGGGGGGTCAATGGAGAAAAAGGGGGGACATCTGTAATACTTTCAACAATAAGATACATATTTTTTAAAAATAGCAGGTGCATGGAGATATGTATCAAATGCAATAGGAACATCAATAAGAAAATATTTTCTGCTATAATCCTAAAAGTGCATAATCAGGTAAAAGCTGAAAGATTGAGGACTTCTGGTCATTCTAATCCAAACTCCACCTTTCTATCCCCGACAGCCAGGCCATTCTCTACAGCCCAAACAGAAGACCATTCTCAGGTATACCTGCCAATAATTAGGGATTCCTTCCCTACTGTGTGAACAAAGAGTCGCCTGCGAAAGAGGAGAAGTCATGACTGAAATGTCCAAATGCAGAGGATGTAATTCCACATGCATTTACTATGTCTGGCTGGTCTCATGCCCCATCCATATGCCCAATCTATCCAGACGGATAGGATTCGCCTCCCCGGTTCCAGATCCTCGAGTTTGACTTCCTTCTTGGCCTTTCTAGGTGTGTCTCCAGCACCTCCAACTCGACATGTCGTCCCCAGCTGAGCACATCGTCTCCCATAATCTTCCTTAAACCTGAACCCACCTTCCATGAGCTAACGATGCAATTCCTTCATCGAAGGCCAACCCATGGGCATCGTTCCTAGCTTTCCCTTCTCTCTCACTCCCCCTCAGATCCAGTCGGGAGAGGCGGGCAAGACCAGAGGTTCCCTCTGCTTCCTACACGTTTGCTTTCCACAGAGAATTTAAATGACAAAAACAAGTAAAAATTAAGGGCCAATAAAAGGCTGCCTTCTGTTTCAACTTCATTGAGGTATAACTGGAGGACACGAAGTTGCTCGGATTTAAAATGCACTCTTTGATCGGTTTGGAAATAGACATCCCCCAGGGAACCATCACCACAATCAAGATGAGAAACAGCTGTACCCCCCTCCCCAGAAGTTTCCTCATGCTCTTTTATAATCCATCCCTCTCCTAACCACGTGTCTGATTTCTGTCACCCTAGATGAGTTCGCACTTTCTAGAATTTTCTGTACATGAAATCCCACAGCATGGACTCCTCCTTTTTCACAAGGCTCACTTCACACCGCATAAGGAGTGTTTGAGATCCGTCCGTATGGTTACATGTGTTAACAAATCTTGGACTTGACCAAGGGATGACATCTTTTAAGCTGTTCCTTCTACTGTCATCATCATTTCATAAAAGAAGGACATTTAACCATCAAAGGGGACAATGGCTATGTCTTCCAAAGAAGCCCAGGTAGTCTCCAGAATGGAAAACTGGCGGTCTTATGCTCACAAGGAGTTGGGGGTCCTTGGACAAAATTGTTTAAGCCCCATCACTCAAAGCCCCCCCCCCACCCCGCCCCGGCCAGGAAGCGGGGAGAGCTGCCCCTCGCAGAGCCCTCTACTCCTTTTCAAGGAGGGAGAAAGGCAGATTCCTCTTGAGACCTGTTTCCATGGTAACCAGCCAGCAATTGACAATGTGGCAGCAGTTGGGCCTCCTGCAGGGGGAAAATCTTCAAGGGAGACCAGGCCACTGAGAGGCCCAGGAAGGGACAGTGCCTGTCCAGGCCTTAGACAGGGGGCCCCAGGAATCGCCGGGCTGTCCTTTGATTGGAAAAGGCCCTGGCCAGTTCCTCCCCAAAAAGATGGATGGAGAACGAAGAGGGGCCTCTCCAACTAGGGCTGGTCCATCACCTGGCAACGGGCCAGGCGGTTGTGCCTGCAGAGAGAGCATGGGACCTAAACAGACACCCCCCTTAGAACCAGGGCAACTTGGCACAAGTGCTTTCCTCTCTGAAAGGTTCCCTTTTCTTCACAAAATTAGGCAAATCCCGGGGCCTCTGCCTGGGATGACCCCAGAGGTCATCACTGAAGGTAGTTTGCCTGCCTCCCTTCCAGGGAGCGTGTGCCACCTTCTGCAATGCCATGGGTGCCCAGTGGGCAGCAGCGCGGGTCTGTGAGGGGCATGTTAGGCCTGGAAGAGATGGAAGCCAACAACACTGGATGAATATGGCAGGTGAGTGCGGGCCTTAAATTCAGATGGGTCCCCTCCCCTCCATCTCCTCCAAATCAGTCATCAGGGAGGTGCCACATTCCCAGCGTCTGTGGCTCCATGTGAGAGCAAAAGTATCAGTCAAGGCCTTTCCCACACTCCTCCCCATCCACTCCAAGATGGTCCGTCCATCAGAGCTCTGCTTGTTGGTGGTTCCGCTCAGCGACAGCCTGACAGCAAAGCACATTGATTAAGAATGACATTCTGACTGGCTTATTCACTTAGCACGCTACTCTCCAGGTCCATCCATGCTGTTGCAAAGGGTAAGACTTCCTTTATTTTCTTTATAGTTGTGTAGAATTCCATTGTGTAGATGTACCACAGCTTTTGTGTCCACCCATCTGCTGATGGGCACCTGGGCTATTTCCAAATCTTAGCTATTGTAAATTGCTCTGCTATGAATATAGGGGTGCATATATTCTTCCTGATGGGTGAAGATAAGTATCACATGATCTCACTCATATGTGGAATCTACAAAATAAACTGATGAACAACATAGATCCAGACACATAGAAGCATGGAACAGACTGATGAATCTCAGAGGGAAGGTGGAGGTGGAGGGTGGGTGGGGAGTGATTAATTGGGGAACTTATATGCATATATATATATGCACAGCCCCTGGACCCAGACAATAGTGGGGTGAAGGCCTGGGAAGGGCAGGTGCAGAATGGAGGGGGGTCAATGGGAACAAAGGGGACCATCTGTAATACTTTCAACAATAAAGATAAATTTTTAATGGAAAAAAAAAAGAGAGAAAGAATTGCATTGTGGTGGCAGGCACACCCGAGTTGAAATTCAGCTCTACCTTAATCACTAGGTAATCTTAGATGGATTATTTAACATTCTTACGCCTCCGTTGCTTCAAAATAATAATTTATTTTACAGAGTTGCTGCACGAGTCATTATGAAAATATAGAGTTGCAGTAATTCTGTGAAATAAATTACCATTATGAAGCAACGGAGGCTTAAGGATGTTAAATAAACCAGAAGCGCTCTGTCTCCATGCAGCAGCCATGGGCACCCAGGATATGTTCCATGGATATTTGTTTAAAAACACACACGAATGGAAATCGAATCTCCAAACACGGCTGGAAAACCACGTGATGCTCTTCGCTCCTCAGAGCCTCGTTCTATTTATGGTGCCGCTTTGAAAAGTCAGCGCGATGGTGCCACTGAGCACCCTTCCCCCGGGACCGCCGTCAGGGGACCCTGGAAACATGTCTGGAGAGCCCAGAGCTCAGGATAAGTGAAGTGATTAACTGAGCGGAATGTGTGGGGGGGAAAAGAGTCTCCACTTCGCAGAGGTTCCAAGATAAGAGAAAGTTTCCCCCAAACGCAAGGTGACTGGGAACAGGCCGCCTGTCACTGATCTCGGGGACAGCGCGCAGAGGAACAGGTAGACTGGCATAGCGCCTGCAGGCAAAGGCCCCGGGGGAACACAGCCAGCCAGGCAGCCCCCAGGTGCCATGGGAACCGAACAAGGTAGAATGCATAGCTCTGAAAACTCGGCATAGAGAAATGAACCAATAAGCACAGGAAAATGGACAATTCCCCGGAAATGGCAGCTACCAACAAATGCAGGTGCAGCGCGCTCCAGCATTCAGGTTCATGAACGTATGTCAAGAAAGGGAAATATTGATATTAGTGTGGTGATGGTGGTGGTGGTGGTGGTGGAAAGAGGGGTAAAAATGGGTAAGAATTGCAACTCCCTCTTTGTACATAGACGAAGCAGGACAGTGTCTCTCTCAAGGTGACACACTCCATTAGCAGCAAATCTTTCTCCACAGCCACGTATAATATGTCCCCTCCTGACACATTCTGACCCCTCCTACCTGAACATCGTTTCCATTCACATGGGACCTTGTCTCTGTCCACCGCTGTACCCTCCGCACCTGGAACAGTGCCAGGCACACGGGAGGTGCCCCCTAACGGCGTGCTCGATGAGGGAAGGACTGAAATCTCCAGACTCTTGCCCCCCGTGCCCTTGAGATGCTGCCATCCTGTCTCCTATACCTACACGCCCCGGACCACTCAGATCCACAGGTATTTTCCATGTGGCGGCAGTTAGGCCTCCTGAAGGGAGGTATGGGGGTGCTCACACGGATGAGTTTCCCCATCGCACTTACAAGACAGTATGTGTTGTTGTTACCTTACCTTCCTCACCAAGCCCCTGCGATGAATGCTTAAGGCAGAGAGGTTCCCAGTCCAACCTTAAACACATCTACTAACAAAGATTCTCCCAAAACATAAGAATATGCTCTCCAAGTGAAAAGAGTGTATTCTTCTCTAGCCTCCAATGGTGTCCCCAGTATTATTCAATCAATTATTTAGCCTTTATTGAATACAGACTGAGATGAAGTGGAGAGAGGAGAGAGAGAGAGAGAGAGAGAGAGAGAGAGAGAGAGAGAGAGAGACCTTCTTACTCAAGCTCAGAGGCCCTGTGGTCTTCTCCATGTGATGCTGTGATTTATAATAAGAAATTCATCTTTGGCCTTCGGCTGGAGAATTAGCTCAGTCCCCAATGGGCAATGACTTTCTCACGCATGCCTATATGAAAACCCAGAAGGACTGCTGTTGTACAGCCTCCAGACTGGGGGACCCGTGGAGGTTTGGGGAGAGGCAGGGAAGCTCCGGGTCCTTGCCCCATGCCTTACCTGAGCGTCTCTTCCACCTGGGTGCTCCTGAGTTCCATCCCTTTATAATAAATCAATACTCTGATAAGTCCAGTGTTTCTCCGAGTTCTGGGAGCTGCTCTTGCAAAGGAAACAAACCCAAGGAGAGAGTTGTTGGAGCCTCTGACTGATCACCATTCAATCAGAAGCACAGGTGACAGCCTGGCTGGTGTGGTTCAGTGGTTGAGCGTCGACCTGTGAAACAGGAGGTCACGGTTCAATTCCTGGTCAGGGCACATGCCCAGGTTACAGGCTCCATCCCCAGGGTGGGGCGTGCAGAAGGCAGCTGACCCATGATTCTCCCTTGTCGTTGATGTTTCTCTCTCTCTCTCCCCCTCTCCCTTCTTCTCTGAAATCAATACAAACAGATTAAAAAAAAAAAGAAGTGCAGGTGACAACCCCAACTTGCCATTGGCATCTGCAGCAAAGAGTGGGGGCAGCCTTGCAAGACTGGGCACCTAACTTGTGGAATCGCAAGCAACATCCAGTAACCAGTGTCCAAATCGAGTAGAACTTTGGGACAACACCCCGTGGTGTCAGAGAATTGCTCGGCGGTGTGGGAAAGACGTCCACACTCCAGTGACCAGAAACAGAACAGTGCGTGTCCAAATAGGAAATCCAGTTCTCCGAGGAGGAGATCTTAGGCAAGGCCCCATCCGGGCGTCTTACCCTGGGCACTGCGCTGCAGCCTGGCCTACACCAGCAGCCAGTGAGGTCCGAGTCTAGATAAAAGTTAGTGAGGCTTGCCCAAGGTTCGCTGTGTTTTCTTCAACATCGGTGTGTCTCGTGATACGGCTGCACATCCTAGAAATTCAGGCCATGGATCAAAAGAAAAAGAAATTGGAAAAGAATTAGTCAGTGGCTTAGGGAGACAGAAACCCCCACCTCTGGAGGGGTGGCCCTGCAGGAGGCCTCGCGGCCACAGGTCAGCACATCATGTCTGTACGGAGAGCAGGGCCTTGTGGAAGGGTCTCCGAACCCTGTGGAAGGGGCCAAGGAGCAGGCTCATGAGTGAAGTCAGTGCCTAAACACGGGAACAACTGTTGACCCGCAGTTTAAGAAGGCGTGAAAGGTATTTCCCTGAGAATTAAGCACACCGTCCATCTCCTCATTCACAAGAATGACCCATGCTCTCTCACCCTGGCCGACTATGCCAGCTTTCTCACCCAGCGTGAGGAGGATTAGCCAAACGTATGCTGGAAATATGATTAAGAGCTGGCCTGCCTGTTTCAAAATTGCTCCCAGGAGGAATCTCCGCAGCAATTCAGGATGGGCTGTGCGCGTGATGGGATTAATTAGACCCCATCAGAAGCATTTCAAGTGGGGGAATATAAAAATTCCGATGGAAACGAGTCCCAGGATTGCTCTCAATATATCAGAGCTACCACATGAGTACTGAGAGGGCGGGATCATTCACTAAATGGCCTGAGAGTGTGCACAGTATATTGGTGCATAGCTATAAACACATATACTCTACTCATTGCTTAATGATCAAATGCCTATTTAAGGTCTCATATGAGTTAACAGAGTTTAGGTGCGAGGAACACGGCGATGAACAACAGACAAAACTCTCTCCTCATGGGCATACCTTCTAGAGAGAAACCGAAGCGATCTCCCTCAGCCAAGATGGTAGTGAGAGGTTTAAAGAAAGTAAAGTAGGTTCTAGCCCAGCGGTTCTCAACCTGTGGGTCGCGACCCCTTTGGGGGCCGAACGACCCTTTCACAGGGGTCGCCTAAGACCACCGGAAAACACATATTGAATATATAATTACATATTGTTTTTGTGATGAATCACTATGCTTTAATTATGTTCAATTTGTAACAATGAAAATACATCCTGCATATCAGATATTTACATGACGATTCATAACAGTAGCAACATTACAGTTATGAAGCAGCCACGAAAATAAGTTTATGGTTGGGGGTCACCACAACATGAGGAACTGTATTAAAGGGTCGCGGCATTAGGAAGGTTGAGAACCACTGCTCTAGCCTGTTTGGTTCAGTAAATAGAGCGTCTGGTCAAGGGCATGTACTTCAATTGCAAGTCCAATCCCTGGGTGGGCGGGGGGGGGGGTGCAGGAAGCAACCAATAGATGTGTCTCTCTCACAACGATGTTTCTCTCTCGTTGTCTCTCCCCTCTCTTCTACTTTCCCTAACAATTGACAGAAAAATATCCTCTGGTGAAGATTAACCACAACAAAAAAGAAAGTAAAGTAGGAATAGAAGGTAGGGAGGCGTGAGGTGTAGGGTGGGATTGTTATTTTCTGTAGGGTAGTCCAAAGGCTTCTCCAAGGAAGTTTTCTTTTCACAGAGACCTGCGTGAGGGGACAAGCTATGAGAGATCTAGGGGAAGAATATCCCAGGCAAATGCACACGGCCTGGAACGGGGCTGAGCTTAGAAGGCTGGGTGATGTGATGGGAATGGGAGACTGAAAGAAGACCTAGGAAAGCAAGGAGACAAAAGTGGGAGGTGCCAACAGGTGGGATGGATCCCCTGGTAGTCACTGGATTCACCAAAAATGGTAAGGACGTGGCTATGGAAGAGACCTATTGAGTTCTTTAAATTGTCAATCAATGGGATGTGGGGGGACGTGCCTCAAAGGGGAGTGCGGAAGGTAGTCTGATAGCGTGCATCACAAAGGAACTGTAAACTTTCAACAAAGGGAAGAGGAGATGGACAATGATGGAAAGAGAGTAATGAGAAAAAGACGGAAACAGTTAAGCTTCAGACTCTATCTAAAATTATGGAAGCAGTGTCTTCAAAGGGTAGCCAAGTCTCAGAGCACAATGCTAAAGATAACGTTCAAAGACCAGGATATGGGTGATTTTGTTGGTGATCATGAACCTCGTAAGACACAGGTAGAAAGGTCTGGGGGGTTAAAGTGGGGAATCAAAACAAATTGGAGGCTTTAGCCCAGTCGGCATAGCTCAGTGGTTGAGCATCAACCCATGAACCAGGAGGTCATGGTTTGATTCCCGACTGGGGCACATGCCTGGGTTGCAGGCTCGATCCCCCGTGTGGGGTGTGCAGGAGGCAGCCAGTCAATGATCCTCTCTCATCATTGATGTTTCTATCTCTCTTTCTCCCTCTCCGTTTCTCTCTATAAATCAATAAAAATACCTTTTTTAAAAACAAGTCGCAGGCTTTACAGAGTCACACGTACGTGGTTAAGTTCTGAGTACAGTACTCAGTATTGTCCTCATTTTAAGGCATTAAGAGTACAAACCTTTTATCCCATAATAATGGCAACAAAACAGAATGGATAATAAAGACGCCGAAGACCGTAGGCTAGGAAAAATAAAACATTCCAATTTCTTGCATTCCCCGCTCCTTCCCCCCCAGCCCCGCATTTAATTGATACCCAGCTTTATTAGCTACTGTAACATAAAATGTAGAGGTTGACACGTTATCTGAGTGAACACTGAGATTTCCGATAGCAGCTGCGCTTCCGACGGATAGAAACTGTAGGAGCCGAGAGATAAAACTGACTTCTCACGTCCCCACAGCGCGTGTCAACCTGGCCGAGAGCGTGTCTCCGAGATGCGGCGTGCTGGGGTGCCAAGGACGCGTCACCCACACGCACCGAGCTTTCCATTCCGGTGAGCAGAGGGGGACGGCACTCCCAGATGAGATAGCTCATGATGGATGTTCTCCGACGGCACGCGTGCTTCCGGAGGCCCGGAGCTCTGCAAGTTCCCTGACGGAGCTGAAGCCCGAGAAATCCGTTCTGACTCCAGGTGCCTACGTGATGGGAAATGGGCCGAGCCTCTCCCCTCCGCGGTGCCTCAGACGCAGTGTGCAAACCGATCCGCTTAGATGGCAAAGCGAGCTGATGCCTCTGAGCTCACCGGGGGCACCGTCTCCCTGAACGCCAGAGGTAGCCGTGGGTTCCCGGTCAGGGCACATGCCTGGTTGCGGGCTCAATTCCCAGTGTGAAAGGTGTAAAAGGCAGCCGATCTATGATTCTCTATCATCATTGATGTTTTTCTCTCTCTCTCTCCTCCTTCCTCTCTGAAATCACTAAAAACATATTTCAAAAAATAAAGATAGGTTTCTTTGTTAACTATCATTATATTTTACACAGGTATGTGCCAGATATCCTCATTTCTGGCTCTCCCAATCTACATATATAAAAGGCTAAGCAACCGGCTGACTGGCTGGTAGTTATGACACACACTGATCACCAGGGGGCAGACGCTCAATGCAGGAGCTGCCAAGCAACAGCAACTTTGCAGAGTTCCCTCTTGCACACCAGGACCCCTGGGGGTTGTCAGACTGCCGGTTTTGCCCGATCCCTGCAGGCCAGGCCAAGGGACCCCACCTGCCAGAGGGACCCCGCTCAATCTGCAGATGCCCTTTGAGCCCTGGCGCTGGCCCAGGTGTGGCCGGCTGGAGAGGAACCGTGGGAGGTTGGCTCCAGGGAGTGTCTGGCCCGTCTCGCCCAGTCCTGCCCCACTGGCCATCTTCTAATTAATTTCCTTTCAATGTGCACAAATCCGTGCACTGGGCCTCTAGTACAATATAAGCACATATAGGTAGAATGCCTTTTTAGGTGATAAACAGTGTTTTCTCTCTGTTTTTCCCACCATGCTCTTTGCCCGTTCAGGTATCCTTGCCACCAGTAGAGGTGTTTGCCATGGATTTCTGGGCAGGACCGTGTTAAGGAGACAACGAACACTGTACATCAACCCAGACAATTCTTGTCGCCATCTATCAGAATCTAGCGAAAACATGGAAGCAAATCTTCTAAAGGAGTGGATATGCGAGTGGAAAACAGTCCAGCTG
This sequence comes from Myotis nattereri, assembly GCF_964212035.1. Taxonomy (NCBI): domain Eukaryota; kingdom Metazoa; phylum Chordata; class Mammalia; order Chiroptera; family Vespertilionidae; genus Myotis; species Myotis nattereri. The sequence goes on from NC_138090.1 coordinate 3,901,059, forward strand.
ACTTTGCTGGTTCACTGTCTTTCCTTTGAAACCGAAGGGAGCAGATTTATGACACCATCAGGACTCAGGGTCAGCTTATACTGAATTCGATAAGCACGTTACATTTGTTTTCTTTTAAAAGCATGTACAGAGAACCCACCAGATATCAGCACTTCCTGCACGCTAGGGCTTAACCAACACTCACATTTATTCCTCAGCGCTATACCATGAAACAGACGCAATTGTTTTCGCCATTGTATAGACAGGAAAGCCAAGGCACAGAGAGGTTATCAAATTAGCCCAAGGTCACACAGCTAATCAACGCCAGAGCCGGGGATTCTAACCTGGGCCCGGACCCATACTTTCAAGTCCTGGGCTACGCAGCCCCTTTGCCCTGGGAGGGGCAGGATCATCTTTCCGCAATCATTCTAAGGGCAACGATAAATACTATTTAAGACATCTGGAACATTTTTTCTGGGGGAAGTGAGGCCTGCAAAGGTGCTGCTGGTCAGGGAATCTGTTCTTCGCGGAAATCTCCTAGGATCGCCACACGGTAATAGGATCTGGCCGGGGTACGCCTCCTGCAATAGACGAGATGACATCCCAAGATCCATTTTTATTACTTTTATTTTTTTTTGCTGCTAGAGGCTGCTTTTCTAGTCACATTCCAAAGCCGGCATTAGCAGGTTCTGGAGGGGGTCCATTGTCCGGTTTTTAAAAAGATTTCAAACTTCTCCTTCAATCTTCCAGCTTTAAATCATTTTCCTTTCATTCATTCTTCTGAGGTTTCAGAGGGATTGCCAATATTCGACTTTGCTCTGACAAAGCTATCCTTGGATATCAGATTAGATTGTGCTTAAGACTCCACGTAAGCTAAAAGCCCAGGAGTTTTAGTGGAAAACTTTCTCAAACACATTTAAATCCCAGAGCTTGCCAAGGATGGAGGGGCCTGGCTTGACTGCTAGAATAATCCAATTCATGGATGTGGTTGCTGGGATGACCGAAACCCAGCAACCGGAAGACTGTCTACATTTCCCCTCCCCCCAAAATAAGCCTGGAAGGCCTCAGTCATGGGAGGAAAGGAAGCCTTTTATCCTAAATCAGCGGTTCTCAACCTGTGGGTCACGACCGCTTTGGCGGTCGAACGACCCTTTCACAGGGGTCGCCTAAGACCATCCTGCATATCAGATATTTACATGACGATTCATCACAGTAGCAACATGACAGTGATGAAGTAGCAATGAAAATGATTTTATGGTTGGGTCACAACATGAGGAACTGTATTTAAAGGGCCAGAAGGTTGAGAAACACTGTCCTAAATGGAAAACATCTAGATTACGACCAGGGCTAACATTTCCATACTTTCATAGACTCTAACACGTGTATGTTTCACCCGTTTGCATCTCTGAAACTGGGTGCATATGGTTATTGCTGTTGGCCGGGTGGCCGTCATGATGTAGTACATGGTTACACTGTCTGCTCCGCGCGTGTAGACTGGGGGTCAAGGGCCCGCAGGGAAATCCCAGAGGCAATAGTAGATTCTCTTGAGCAAAGTGTTCCTCCCCAGGATTCTAACGGGTATATAGAACCTGCAGGCGAAAACCCAGAGGAAACGCTACTCCAAACATCTTCAAGACATCAAAGCCAACATGCCTTATGTACAGGCTAATTACTATATGTGTGTCAACCATATTTTGCTTTCTATGTACAACGAAGGCGTGTCTAAATGGATTTAAGCCCTGGCTGGCGTGGGTTATAGTGTTGGCCCTCGCACCAAAGGGTCATGGGTTCAATTCCCTGTCAAGGGCCCATATCTGGGTTGCAGGTTCGATACCCAGCCTCAGTCTGGTCAGTGTAGGAGACAGCCAATCAGTGTGTCTCTTTCATATTGATGTCTCTCTCTCTCTCTTTCTCTGTCTCACACTCCACTCTCTCTCTGAAAATCCATGGAGAAAATATCCTCCGGTGAGGATTAAAAAAGTCAAAGAATGCAGGAGAAATATTTCCATAGGTAAGAAGTAAAAGTTCCACGTGATAAGAAAGCAGGGCACCAGTTTGATTTGATTGGCACTGGTTTCCTACAGTGTCTTAATCACACATAAAATAACTGTTTGACTTTCATTGGATTTGACCAAATGTGATCATGATCGAGGAGGATAAACAATGCTTACGAACTCTGGTTTTCCCAGCAGATGGCCTGGGCCCACGTGTTAAGCTTGACAGCGTATTTTCTTGGTTGTTTTCCTCAAATGACTCATGTTCTCAGAGCCTGAGCAGCTCATCTAGAAAGTGCAGGTGCCTGTTTCAGGGCGATGATGTCTGAAAGAGAGAAACACGTAAGACACTGAGCGGAGAGCACACAGCCTCAAACACCTGAACTTGATCTTTTCATCTTTACTGCGTCAGGGAGGCCTCATAACATCCTGTCCTTTTGCCTTTTCCCTTGGAAGCGGGGAGGCTTGGAGAGAACTCTGTGTGTGTGTGTGTGTGTGTGTGTGTGTGTGTGTGTGTTTTATTCCTTTTCTGCAAGACCATGTTAGTGGCCATCGAAGAGAAAAATGCACTAATAAAACCACACCGTTACGTTGCCCTTACATGAGCGATCAGCCTCCTCTGGCTGCTCTGAGTGCCGCCACAGAGGGCCAGGTGGGGTCGCCTGAAGGGGTGGGCAGGTGCCAGCTGCTCAGGGGTCAGATGTTAACCAATGGGAAGCCTGGACGCCTTCCGCCAACACAGGTGCCTGACCAGCCGCAGAGAGCATCACCCTGGCACCGAGGACCCCTCCGTCCTCCCAGCACCTGCTGCTCCGCTCCCTTCCCGGCATTGCCTGTGCCTGGTCTGCTCCCCACCGAGCTCCCAGCTCCCAGGGCCAGCCACCAGGGTCTTGGTACCTGGCCGCAGGTACACGTCGGTAAAGTACATCCTAACTACATATGTACACTGTGTCCCGGCCACCTTCTCTACACCAGGAGGAAGCAGAGTTGCATTTAGTGCGAATCAGCAGGTATGGAGCAACACCTTCCCTCTCCCAGGCACCTTGCTTGGTCCTGGGAAGAACAGAAACAATGGGTGTGGTCCACTAATGGGAAAAAAATGATCTGAGGTCCCTAAAAACCCTGTCTTCTGTTTCCAACAACCAGAATTTAAAAAGATATGTGTTCCCTCTTGGGGCTCTGCCCTGGTTGCTGGGTAATCCAGGGAAATGGTGGAAAACACACTAAATAAAGGACCCGACCTCTTCAAGGCATGGGGGGGGGGGTCTATTTACCCCGATGTTACAACGATGTACGTCATAGGCCTGCGTGCAATCTGCATAATTCACCCTTCTGCTGTGAGCCACAACCCCCACAGGGCGCTTCCCTATCGATAGCCAACATCAGAGGGGATTTTTTAAGGACACGGTGGCATCCCAGCAATACATTAACCTGCACAAATCAATCCATTTTCAAGTTAAGCGCGGCCCTAAACAATCGCTAATAGCGTGCCGTGCGGTCGGCAGTCCTGCATAATGCACTCGGGGGAGGCTCAGAGCCGCTCTCATGCTAAAGCCATCTCCGTTTAATGGACAGGGAGCTGCTCTTCCAAAGAGGCTGCCGGTGAGGTTCTGGGGGGGCTCCCAGCCGCCTGAGCGTGAGCTCCAACATTAGCTCTGGATCGTTCCCCCTTCTTTCAAAGAGTGTCTACCAAAGGCTATCCAATGTTGTCACTGAAAGGATCAACGCTGACTTGGGTCAACTTTCAGGGACTAAAAATCAATGGAAAAAATATCGTTGGGTGAGGATTAAAAATATATATATTTAAGTTGGTGCTTCTGGGAGGTTGAGCTGGGAGCGGGGAGGGATAGTACAAAGCTATGCTGCCTCTTCTTTGACTGTTTGTGTAAAACCATGAGTGTGTGCGTTGTGATGCATTATTATTTCCACGTGCAATTTTTAAAAATTGTGAAAATGTACACAATCAACCGTTAACAGTAAATCCCCCTAGGGCAATAGTGTCCAATGTACTGTCTGTGATAACAGGACCGACTATTCCTGCACTGGTCAGTACCGTAGCCACTGCCTAAAGGGGTCTGGGGATGTCCCCAGTGCAACCAAGGGACTGAATTTTTAAGTTTAGTTTCTGTTCATTCATCTAAATTTCAGGGTCAACATGTAGCTAGTGGACACCATGTCAGGTAGCACAGCTAGAGTGTCGCAGGGAGGGGTGAGGGAATTCTGTTATTACCTCCCACATTGCTGTATCGCTTGAGACTCTTGCAATGTAAAGATAATCTTCAAAATGTAAAAGCTCAGAGCTTTTTAATTTGACACGAAAATGAACAAGCAAAAAATAAAAAAGAAGCAGCCACCAAGTAATGCGTTGGAAAGTAAGAGTTCTGTAAAACAGATTCAAATAACCTGGGAAAAACAACTAAGTGGATAAATGGAGACGCACACGGTCTGTGGGATGCCTTCAATGTCTGCACATTTACAGGAATCGCCGGAGCAGACACCTCTGCCTCGTCCCCTTGCACCACACGCTCCGGGGTCAGCTCCCTCCGCCCCGCCCAGTTAGTGACTAGTCTTCGCTCTGCCCCCCAGCATTCAAAAAGGCCTTGGCATCTGGCACCTGAGGCCCCTCCACTCCATTCCCTTTCCTTGTTGGGATCCATGTAGATGGAGACATAGAAACATCATGTCGATTCCTTTACTCTCTTGTGAGTGAGTGTGTGAACACATGGCCATTCTATTTGCCACATTTACTCTAACCCAAGGGGAAGAAATTCACCAAGAATTAGTGGCAATATGATCTAGATTCATCTCATTTCTCACCCGATCCCTCTCCATGCACCCAGCTGTTCCACCATCTGGAATCTGATCATCCCTCAATTACCAGGCAAAACAATGACTCCGCCACTTTTTTTTTCTTTTCTTTTCTTTTTTTTTTTTTTTTTTTAGCTGTGGAACCTCAGTAAGTTACTTAAACATAAGTACCTTAACGGAATTAATACTAAATGACTTAAACTCAGTTTTCTCATCTACAAAATGGAAATAATAACTGAACGCACCTAATAGGACTCTGGTGAGGATGAAAGGAGATATTACGCGGACATGCTCAGCACCGGCCTGTGGAACGGGGAGCACTCAGTACATGGTGGCTGCTGTTATTTTAAACAAAACTAGGAATTCTCCGCCCTGACTGTACCAGGCAAGAGGCTTCTGGTCTTCTTGCTCTTAAGGTATCCATCCATCGTTTTTTTCCCTCTCTCTCTTTTTTTATTGGGGCCAGCAAACATACTCCTACTTATTATAAAATTAGCGGTGCAATTACTTTTAGAGAGTGACAGATAATACTAAAAAATAAAAATAAAAACTACTTTTTTAGTTGGTAGGCAGTATTTTTCAATGCGAAATGCTTTACATAAGTCGGAAATAGCCCATTTCATAGCACATCTCCTTGTAAAAGTAGATGCGACTAGGCCGTAAGAAACCGTGTCCATCACACATGGATGAGGCCCTGAGGGAGCCTCTTAGTCATACGCAAACATGAAGGCCATTCACAAACAATTTCTTCCTCTTTTTAAAAGTTGAAATCGCTTTCTTCTTATTATAAAAGTAATACATACACATAGGAAAGAATTAAGAAAATAAGACTAAAAATAAATTTCATTTCTAATCTTACCACCTAAAACACCCAAGCATAAACTGTTAAAATTTTGATCTATAAAAAATTTGGAAAGGATATGCATGTATATGCCAATCAAAAAAGTCCAAATAAATAAAGATATATGTGTGTGTGTGTGTGTGTGTGTGTGTGCATATATATGCAGATATAATTAGACATTATAAATTAAAACTTAAAATTATAAAACTATAATATAGACAATATATAACTTCATAAATGAAGACATAAATAGGCTCACACATATAGTCCACAAGGCTTTAAAACATCCCTTTTATTTTACTATACATTATGGACCTTTCTATATTAGTATGCTTATTTATTTTTTACTTTTTAAATATATACTTTTATTGATTTCAGAGAGGAAGGGAGAGGGAGAGAGAGAGAGAGAAACATCAATGCTGAGAGAGAATCACTGATCAGCTGCAAGCTCCCTACCAAGGATCGAGTCCACAACCGGGGCACGTACCCTGACCTCCCGGTTCCTGGGTCAACGCTCAACCACTGAGCCACATGGGCCAGGCACATTTCTTCTATCAACAGTCCATTGGCCAGAACAAGTGACAGGGCCCCAACATGGCTGCAAAGGAGCCTGGGAAACCAAGGGGAGCACAGGGATATCCTGTGAACATGACCTGTCTCTGCCATACTTGGCTTCAATGTTTCGGAAATTTCACACCCATAAGCTCAGGTCTGCCTGTGACCGAGGTCATTAGCGTGACCTCAGCCTTTCAGAGGAGCCAAATAAGCCCAGCAAAGTTAAGCAACTTGCCTAAGATCACTCAGCCAGGAAGTGGGCGCGTGACCTCTCACCGACGGAGGAGCAATGCTGGGCATCTCTGCACACACTCGTGGTAAAGCCCAAACCACCCTGTGCATTTAAAAAAGTAATAAATCGTGCTTCTGATTCGATTAGGAAATTGTGCATTCATCTCCCGATAGCACAAAGTGAGAATGGCTGAGCGCAGTAAAAATCCATTTTGCTATTGAGTGCAGTTTGTCAGACTAGAGAAATGGGATTGAATTTCAAAGCCACAGGCAAGCTGGCTGCAATCTGCGGCTACACAGTTGATGGGTGGGTGTTTTTTTTTCTTCTTTCTCTTCTTTATTTACAACTCTTTTGATAAGCCTTCAGCAAGTTACATAGGTTGTTCTCGCGGTACCTCGTTTGACTGGATTAGAATACTTGATGACAGTTTGGATAAGTTTGAGGCAGATGGCTCTTGACATTCTTCATGGCATCAGTTACAAACCATGCAAGGAACTCTTTCATCCTTTGTTTATCCTCCCCTTTAGAAGCCACTGTAGTCGATCGTTAAACTTTCATTTTTCACCGCGCTGATTAAGGCATTCTACAAGGCAGATGTTATTCCGGGCCATTTTTAACAATTTACACTTAGCAGCACCAAAGCCGGCTTTATACTTGTTCCAGTGGATCAATTCGCTTTTTTAAAAAAAAAACAACAAAAAACTTCAAGGTCAATCTCTGAAAGGCTGCGACTCCCTGAACAATTAAACGCTGTGTACAGTGAGTTCTCTGGGTTACGGGAGCTCTGCTACTATCGCACTTACAGTGTTTGCTTGTACACACACACACACACACACACACACACACACACACACAATTCAAGACTTCTCTGCCTCAGGGGGGTAAGATAAGTACAGAAAAGGCAGTTCTTTAAACAGAGATGAATCTCAAAAAATAGTCAATATATAAACCTATCAGAATGTCTTCATATTTAAAAAGCAGTTTTAGAATCAGAAATGATTGACAGCCTAGAAGTGCAGTTCCCAGCTGAGACGCAAAGAGAGGGGAAGAGGGAGTTTTCTTTTCTTTCCCGCGTTTTACTGGTTCAGCCAGTTACATACTATTCAGTGCACCCTAAGACAAAGAAGGGTGGACAAAAGCATCTTTAGATACGATGCCCGACTGACAAAAGAAGCTCATGGGAGGCAAACGGTGACAACATGGGAGTGTCTCTGAGGAAAGTGTAGCCTGTCCCTTTTCCTGCTCGGGAATAATTTCAAAGTGCATCTCCTTTAGAGACAGGAAGGATGTCCTGCCCAGGAGAGCAAGTCTATAGGAAACCTGGAAGACAGTCTGCATGAAGTGGGCTCGAACGCATTCCCACCTCACTTGAAAACGAGGACGTGAGACGGGGCCAATGGGTCGTGCAAACTGGAGGGCTGCTTTTCCAAAGAGAAAGGAAATTAAAACAGACGAGAATAACGAGCAGTGAGTCAACGGCAGCACTGATCTTCGTGCTACCATTCCCAGAACCAAGCCACAGCAAGCAGGCACCTCGAAGGGCTCAATGGGACCTTGTAAATCAGCTGGTCTGAATCTTTGACTAAATTCACGGGGCATTTAATCTCTTTCTTCCCCTCATCTCACTTGCAGGGGGAAGAGGCAGGAAGGGTGGAGACAGCAAATAATTTGATTTTTCAAAATAGTCCTCTCTGAGCTTTAGACCGGTCTCTGTGTGACTTGGGGTACCCATCAGAGGACAGCCTGCTCTCTAATGAACCCCATTCCTTCAATACTGTGAGCCTAACACAGAACCTGCAAGTCATATTAAACAAAGTACAACGATACTGATTTGCATAGTAACAGGCAAGCGAAGCTGCACAGACCAAGTGCACTGACAAAGGTGTCTCCCGCCCTGTTCTTAGCTGAGGTGGGTCTCTGCGAACTAGCCTTTGCTTTGGTTACATGGGGTCAAAGCCTTTCATTCACCCAAGCCATTTGGTCAAGTCCTGAGAGGCGGTCGCATAGGGAAACAGGGAGGCACCCGTAAGGCCAGTTGCTTTGCTATAGGTGTTGTTGTTATTCAGGTGTGGCAAGGCCAACAGGTCAGAAGACAAGTGCCATTGAAAAGAGAACCGTGACACTCGGAGATGACAGGAGGGGAGGACAGGCCCTGGAGGGGAGAGGGGTCACGTGGGGAAGCAGGGGGAGGGGAAGGGGGCGCAATCAGGAGGCAGGCAGCGGAGGAAACTGGACTAGAGCCTTATTGTGGTTTATGCAGGAAGACAGGGGAGAGGCGGGGTGAACAGGTGTAGGACTGGCTGGTTTGAATCACGTCAGCAGGCGCGGAGTACAGGGTCTGTTCTGGTTGTCTGGTACCTGGCCCGGGGGCAGGAGAATCCGGGGCCTGGAGGGTAAGAGCCCAGTGTAATGATGTGGTTGGGGGTGTGGCTTTGGATGGGTTCATTTGCATTCATAAAGGGCACTTCCTGGAGAAGGGATGGCCATCCCTAGGAATTCACTAGCCTTGGATGGGTAGTCTTCTGGCATCTGTTCGAGGAGCCTATTGGAAAACCATAACTTGTTGCTTAGATAGTGTCATCATTGTCATGAAAGAAAAAAAAAAGTTCACGAAACCTGTGCACTTGACCTTTCAGCCCTCGCGTCTCTGGATCTTTCCTTCCCCAGACGCGGCTACAACCCCGGCTTCTCCTTTCACTCTGAACCCCGGCCAAGAAGACATCTGTGCCTGCAGTCCTTCCAGTGCATTCCATCTGCCGTTTCCCCAAGTCCGGAGCAACCTGGAATTTACGCTGTTGGCTTTTGTATGGACCCTTCATCGAGGTGTGTGTGTGTGTGTGTGTGTGTGTGCATGTGAGTGTGTGTTTTAATGCGACTTTTCTAGAGTTACAACTTTTATAAGGAAATCCCAGCACTTGAGTGTTCCCATTTGGGTGATAATAATTGGAAATCAGGCTGGGACGATGGCATTCATGACCCCGGACATCGAAACGCACCTTCTCTGCCGAGGTCTGTGAGATAAGCTGCCACCAGGAGGTTCTCCAGTCCAGCAATGTCGCACTGCTACGCGAAGCCAGCGTCCTCCTCCACCTGCACAGGCCGGAACCGGGTCTCTGGAATGAAGGAGACTTTAGGTTGGTGTTCAGCTTGCCAGGCAGAGACGACATGGGCCAGGCGGTCCTTTGGACACATCGGCCCTAAAGGACACATCCTAGAGACAATACATATATCATATGTCTCCTGGAATCGAACAGAAAGACGGCCCTACTCACTGATCTGTCTGCTTTGTAAATAGAAAAAACAACAACACTTATTTATAGGAAAGGGGGAATCTCAGGTATTTTCATGATAACCGTCTCTCATAATTTCTCACATCCTCCTGAGACGAGTGGTGGACGTGGGTTAATGAATGTATGCCCGGCTCTTATCGCCTGGCTGGAAGGAGCCTCAGCACTCAGATGGCCAGAGGAGACATCGCAGGATTTAATTATTCTAAACAGTCTCGCGCTTTGGTACACACAAGATAACGGCTAACACACCGCCAAGCATTTACTGATACACAAGTCAGGACAGAGATAAAAGATTTCCTCCCAAAGGAAAAGTACACGTAAGGAAAAACTGCTGTCAGTGGGGTTTTGAAACGAAAGTTAGGAAACAAAACCAGTGGAGATGTGAAGGGCAAGGTAGGTGCGGGATTGGGGGCACAGTTTCTGCTTCTGTCCCCTATCCTCTTGGTCCTTTTTTAAAAAATATATATATATTTATTGATTTCAGAGAGGAAGGGAGAGGGAGAGAGATAGAAACATCAGTGATGAGAGAGAATCATTGATCGGCTGCCTTCTAGACGCCCCACACTAGGGATCAAGCTCAAAACCCGGGCCTGTGCCCTGACCAGGAATCGAACCGTGACCTCCTGATTCATAGGTCGACACTCAACCACTGAACCCCGCCGGCTGGGCCTCTTGACTTTTCAGCTAGTTTTAGTGATTTAGTCAATTGCATACTATTTAGTTCACCCTAAGACAAAGATGAACCTCATGGTCCTTCTTCATCCTCACAACCTACCTTCCTCCTTTGCCTTCCCGAGTGGATTCACGTAAGCAAGTTATACTCATAGCCCATGCGAATCCTATGTTTACCTTTGAAAAAGGCCCCATTTCCATCATCTGACACGCCCTTCTAGAACCTTCTCTCCCTAAAAGTGCATCTCCCTGTAATGACAGCATGCACCCCTCACCATGGCCAGCTTCTACTGGGGTACACAGCCCCATTCGCCTTCCCCACCCTTGTCTCCTCCTGGGACCATTTGGGTCACTCTGAACTGATGCTCCAAGACTCACGTGGTTCGATGAAGCAACAGACAGAACAAGAGGAGCTGACGGGGTCCAGCTGGTCCTAGCTTTTCCCTGCACAGTTCTTCCTGACCACAGGCCTGACAGACCAACAGTAACCCTGGTTCACCACTAGACGAATAGGTGACAGCCTTCCAGAAACTTCTTTGCCAGATCCCTTTTGTGGTCCCACTCTGGCAGCTGGATATACCAAGCTTCCCAAACGTCCCTATAGGTCAGTAGTTCTCAACCTTCTGGCCCTTTAAATACAGTTCCTCATGTTGTGACCCAACCATAAAATTATTTTCGTTGCTACTTCCTAACTGTAATGTTGCTACTGTTATGAATCGTAATGTAAATATCTGATATGCAGGATGGTTTTAGGCGACCCCTGTGAAAGGGTCGTTCGACCACCAAAGGGGTCACGACCCACAGGTTGAGAACCGTTGCTATAGGTCATGGTTGGTCCCCCTGCGCGGGTGCCTTGGGAGAGCCGGGTAGTGACTTTTCTCTAACGCTACAACTCCCCTTTCTGGACCTTACTTCTCCAGCTCCTCCCACATTCTGGAAGATCTAATCCCAAATCAATTCCGTAGTCCAGCGTTTTCATTGTGGTTCTGATTTCTGGTTGAATCTCAAGCCGTTACCTGGGTGTGAGAATGATTACCCGACCAAGGAGACCAAGGAGTATGCAAATCAGGTCATTTTCAAAAAGTTGTTTTCTTTAGTGTAACATGTAGACTATAGAACATATCCAGGCTATAATCACCTCTCTGTCCCTCTAAATTGAGTTGCTGCTATTTTTACTAACTTAATGAGTAAATAAATTCTGCATTGGGTAGAGAAGTGACCTCAATGATTTCTTTTTTTTTTAAATAAACAACTGTTCAGTGACACTTCCATTTATTTTACTTTTACTGGTTGATTTGAGAGAAAGAGAAAGAGAGAAAGAGAGACATTGATTTCTTGTTCCACTTATTTATGCATTCATTGGTTGATTCTTGTATATATGCTCTGATCGGGGATTGAACCTACAACTCTGGCATCTGAGAGTGACGCTCTAACAAACTGAACTACCCAGCCAGGGCCATTTATTTTATTTTTAGTAATAAAATTTTTTTCTACCTTCTACATGATTGAACACATTTTGCTTTAAAATTAATAGTCCCAGTTGAAGAAACAATGGTTTATTTTCCTAATCAAGGGACTGAACTTCTGAAACATACGGCCTCAACAAATGTGGCATCTTCCTATGTTCTGTGGACAATGAGACCGTCTATTTTGATGACCCCTGGTAAGTAGCAATTTGGTTTCTCCAGTGGTTTCCATTTGCCAGTCAGTCATGACAGATGGCCAACATGGTGGCTACTTGCTTTCAGGGGATTGGACCAGATGAATTCTCATTTCCAGTTGCAACAGCTATTGGCAGTCTTTCATGGAAAGTTCATCTATCAGGATTCCTCTATCATGGCTGGCCAAGGAGTCCTGCTTTGGCGGCCAGAGCTTCATTCTGCTGGATATAGTCCCAAAATCTCATGGATAGTCTTTGTGTGGTTTTTCAATATTTCCATAAGCAATGTTCTGAACAGGTGGTCTCTTCAGGCTGTACTCCTCTTGTGGAATCTTAAATACAGTCCCCAAAGCAGCTTCCTGTAAGTTTATGGTCCTTCTGACTCTAGGATCCTATGACTTCCCAGAGTTGGCAAGGTGTTTTCCACTTTATCTGACCATCATATGTTTCTGAAACTACAGGTTTTTTTTTTTTTTTTCCTAATGCCTTAGTCTTGAAGATGCTATAAGCCTGAGGGAACGCGCAAAGATGTTTTCTGGTTTCTGGGTTAGAAAATAAAACCTTCCCATGCCTCAAGGCCAGACATTAGGGGAAAAAATCAAGATAACTAACAACTCATTAAGTTGGTAAAATAGCACCAACTCAATTTAGAAGGATAGAGAGGTGATTATAGCTTGGATATGTTCTGTAGTCTACATGCTACACTAAAAAAATAAAAAAATAAATTTCTTGCCTACCAAATTATACTTTCTTTTTCCTTTAAAAAAACAAAAACACTACAAAAACAGGTGCAAGAGAACACAAAAGGGAAAAGAAATTTCCTCTTTGGCAGAACTTTAAGTGATTTTAAATAAAATTTTGCATAAGGATCAATTCGACTCAACCACAGTTGGTCTTGTAGGCATGGGGATCTCTCGATTCACGGTAAAGATCTAACAGGGAGGAAACTTGGAAAAGTTAAACCATTTGAGTCTTGGTTCCTGAAGATCATTTTGGAAAAGATCCCTGTGTCTTTAGAGGCCCTGCAGAGTGGACTGATGAAATGTCAGGTGTCTTTGGGGTAACATGAGGGATATCCTATCCGCTTTGGAGCTCACAGATGCTTAGCTCAATATGCTGGCTCCTACTACATGATAGAAAACTGAAAGCTGCCCCCCAACCTGAAAATCAAGAATATGGATGTATTCACATGTTAAACACAATGAACCACGTGATCAGCAAACAGAGAAAGATTTCAGAAGCAGAAGAAATAAAACATAAAACATCTTTATTCTTCCCCTCTCTCCTCCTTCAACATGCCTCTCCTATTTTCCATTTTATGTCTTAGACTACATGCCTCCTCAGACCACCCTATTTAATTTGAATATTGATTCATTATTCTCTACGAAGACACCATGTTTACTTTTATGTTTCTAGCATTCGTTACAATTTTATATGCACTCCTTTGGCAGATTATATATGTTCTGCCTTCCCTTTATCATGTTACCTTCAAGAGAGCTAGAATGCTATGTGTTACCTGAAACTTCACACTGTGTTTGGGATTCAATTGGCAGTCACCAAAGGTTGGTTGGATGGATGGATGGATGGATGGATGGATAAGATAGATGATGAACAAAGGAGAAAGGCTTCATGGAGGAATTTCATACTGTAGGTCTTAAAGGATGAGAAAACTTTGATAACTGAAGACAGTAAGGGCTGGGAAAGAATGCATTCTAAGTGCAAAGCACAGCATGAAGAGAATGGCACACATATGTAGGAAAGTAGGTCGGCCACCCTAGAGAAACAAGGATTCCTATGTGATGTGATTCAAGTCCCCTCCCCAATCCACGACCACTATGGCCCAGATGGGCAAGAAATGGAGTAGAGCAGAAAAGAAAACATCAGTTTGTCATTGGGTAGTGACTTCATTTGTCAATTATAACATTTTTGAAATTTCTTTAAACTACACAAATGATGATGCATGGATACCTTTAGGCAGCAAAAAATTGATTCAAAAATCTTAGGCTTCTACAAGGCTAATAAGGAGACCCTTTTTGGCACTCTGCCCCATTCAGTTTCCCCTTCCCAGGCTTAACCACGTAACCACTAGGAGAAGACACACTCCCAAACTTCTCCCACGCGTGTACACCCACTCACGTCTTCACACATACATTTACACATGCACACATGCACTCACACATACACACATATGCACACACTCACACATGCACACATACATTCAACATACGCACATACATTCACACATATACACATACATCAATGACAAGGCTGGAGCAGGCAGAAAGAAGCTCAATATTCCTAGGGAGGCACGTGAAGGCTCCTGCTGCATTCACCGTGGAACTCAGCCTGGGGCTGGGGCTGTGTCATTCCCCTCACGAAGCTCAGGGACCCTCCGCTGGTCTGGACACGGGTGGGAAACGGGCCGAAGAGCTGTGCACTACACAGGAGGTGCCGTGGGATTGCACTGGCGACATCAGCACACACAAGGGGCGTTCCTGGCGAGTCCCATGAAGCTCTCTCATTTCCATCAGCTTCGGGAACGGACTCTTCCTGGACCCTTGTCCTGTCCTCATTGGCGCACTCGCCTGAAATTGTGCAGACCGCACTGATCAGGCAAAAAGAATGGCCGTGTTTCCTGGGCGCTCAGTGCTAACGGGCCTGCTCCCCAGCAGGTTCCTTACCAACAGTCACCCCCTCTTCCTGCCCCCGTGCTTTGTGCCAGCAGAGAGATGCTGGTCTTCAGGAGAAAGGGGAGGGGCCCCCGAAAACAGACCCCGCAGGATGGGGGAAGTCCCCCCCATCAGCTCCACTCTCCACACATCAGCTGCCCAGAACAGACACAACGCAAGGCTTCAGAGACAAACCCCAGCTCTTCTATAAAACAAATATGTCACAGTTCGTTTCATCCAAGATATTGAAAAGACCTGCCGGCCTCCGGGTCCCCGTCTCCCCAGGGAGGCCGCTGGGTGTGAGTAATACAAATGCGCTCCCCGTCCTCGCCCAGCAGCTGCCGTGCCCACAGCAGCCTCCCGCTCTTCTGTGTGTTTTCTGGAACCATCGCTGGATTTGATCAGAAGGGGGCTCCAGTGGGGCTCTACCTGGGGGGTTCTCATCATGAGAAGTCATAGTAAAATATGACTGTGGAGTAACTCTGGATGCCCAGGAAATTATATATGAACTGTGCTAGTCATTCCTTTCTACTGATGCCCACCATGGGCCAGGCGCTGCTCCAGGGCTGGGGATGCCCCGGGAGCACAGAGACAAAACCCCGGTTGTAGGGTGCAGGTGCTGTAGAGAATGAAAGAGACGGCAAACAGGTAGGAAGGCACAGGGTGGCATATGCCAGAGAGTGCGATGGACACAAAACACAGGGAAACACTGGGAGCTGCAGGGTGGGAGAAGTACAATTTTATAAAAATATGTTTTTATTGAATTCAGAGAGGAAGGGAGAGGGAGAGAGAGAGAGAGAGAGAGAAACATCAATGATGAGAGAATCATGGATTGGCTGCCTCCTGCACGCCCCACACTGGGGATCGAGCCCACCACCCGGGCATGTGACCTGACCGGGAATCGAACCGTGACCTCCTGGTTCATAGGCTGATGCTCAACCACTGAGCCATGCCAGCCGGGCAGAGAAGAGTAATTTTAAATAAGGTGGCGAGAGAAAGCTTCGCTGAGAAAATGCTATTTTAGCAAAGACACGACGGAGGTGAGAAAGGGAGCCAGGCAGATTTCTGGGACAGGGCTTTCCCAGGCGGTGATGACAGCAAGTTCAAAGGCCCCGCTCGGGCAGACGCGCATGGTTCGAGTGGCCTGATCACAGGAAGGATGAACTGGTGAGAGAAGGACAGTAATCCCCATCCACAGTCCCAGCTTCCGTAGTTGTAGTTACCCACAGCCAACCACAGTCTAAAAATATTAAATAGAAAACAACTGAATCAGTTTGAAACTACATGTCCTTCAGAGCAGTGTGATGAAATCTCAAAACATCCCACTCCATCCTGCCCAACATGGGAATCAACCCTCGGTCCAACACACCCAGGCTGTGGGAGCTCCCCGCCTGCGAGTCACTTAGCTGTCTCCCTTGTCACAGCCACTATGGCAGTGCTTGTGTTCAAGTCTCTCTTATTGTCAGGAGCCTAACACGACGTCACAATGCCAACGTCACTGACTCACTTCCCCTCATCATGTGGACACTGGTCTGTTTACACTGATACATACTCAGGGCCATTTTGATCCCCACCGTTAGGAACCAGATTTCCAACCAGTTAGCAAACCTTCTCCACGGTGCCCAACACACGCTCTCTGGCACCCGCACCGACGCCGATAGGCTTGGAAAAGCACCCGATGACGGTTATTTGGCTGAGAAGGGGCAGACACTGTCTGAAGCGGAGCCCGGGGCTGGCTGCTTGTTCACGGGCAGAAGGTACACACCTGTGTCGGAGAGACCCAGCGCGGGACCCAGACCCACGTCTCCACAGGCTCAGAAAGCCCCACGTCTTAGAGAGAACCTTCCAGAAAGTTCCTGCTTCGTTTCAGAGTCTCTCTGGCACAAGGAAAAGCGCCCGGGGAGAGGTGAGCTGCAGGTGGAGAGGGGGTATTAAAGGCGGGTCCCACATGTGTCCTTTATGTGAGGTGCCCCACGTCCTGTGGAGAAGTTAGAGTTATCCGGATGCTTTCCAGATTCCAAGATAGTAACACAGCCTCACCGGCCTTTCCACAGGGAGCTGGGGGAATGGGTAACTTTTCTGGCTTGGAAAAGAAGAAAGAAATGACCTCTGTGAGTGCTTGTCTCTGACCCCCACCCCCAATTTTTATTTTTTTCTGGCCACTTCTTCAAGGGAAGGCCTCAACACGCACAAAGAAAACCACTTCTGCCTGGCCAGCATGGCTCAGTGGTTGAGCGTCCACCTATGAACCAGGAGGTCACGGTTTGATTCCCAGTCAGGGCACATGGCCAGGTTGTGGGCTCGATCCCCAGTGGGGAGCATGTAGGAGACAGCTGATCAATGATTCTCTCTCATCATTGATGTTTCTATCTCTTTCTTCCTCTCCCTTCCTCTCTGAACTATATGTATGTATGTATACACACACACACACACACACACACACACACACACACACACACATATAATCTCTACCTTTCCTCAGGTTTTCAATGAGGAGCCACAGGTGGGGAGTGAATCCAGGATGGAGTTAAGCCCTAAAACTCATTTTCCAGGATGTAGGCGGGATACTGAATCTTGGCCATTTTAGTCTCAGTGGCAAAGTGGTGCAGAACTACAAGGCCCATCTCCAAGCTGCTAAGGCCTAAGGCATGACTCCTTACTCCTTCCATCCCAGAAGGATCTGGGTTAACCAGTGCCCCGAGGGAAAGAACAGGAAGTCTTGTCCTGCCCATGTTTTTTGCCCACCTTAACCCTAGTTGATGCTTCGATATTAGATTCTAACATCTGTTCCTGACCATGCCTTCACCTGCCTTTCCTCAACCCTTGCCCTTCTCCTGGCTGATGTCCTAAACTTCTTATTACCATAAACCTCCATCGACTCTCCTCTATTTCTCCTCTCTTTCCTCCATGGTATAATCATCACAGTGCCCACATCAATCCTTCTCAAATGTAGACCTGATTCTCTCCACTCTCCAAGTTTCCCATGACTCTCAGGGGCCTATTGAAGTCACAAAACCCTACCAGGCATCTCACCCTTACCCCCTATTCCTCTCCAATGGGTAAGGTGACCATGTCTAAGGTATCGTCCATACCAGAACACTTTTCCCTGGACCAATGCTGAGATGAATGGGGTCCTTGCACAACAGGAATAAGTCAGGAATGTCCCAGGCAACCTGAGGTGTAAGAATCCCCCTCCTGGGCCTGGAGAGTATTGTGCTAAGCAAAACAAGCCAGTCAGAGAAAGACAAGTATCATGTGATCTCACTCATATGTGGAATCTAAGGAACAAGATAAACTATTGAACAAAATGGATCCAGAGACATGGAAGCATGGAACAGCCTGTGGAGTCTCAGAGGGAAGGCAGAGGTGGGTGGGTGGGTGGGTGGGAAGAGATCAACCAAAGAACTTGTATGCATATATGCATAACCCATGGACACAGACAATAGGGTGGGGAGGGCATAGGGAGGGGGTTGGGCTAGAAGGGGTCAATGGGGGAGAAGAGGGATATATGTAATACTTTCAATAATAAAGATTTATTCTTTTTTAAAAAAGAATCACCCTCCTTGTAGAAACATCTTACCTCCAGGAAACATGAGTGTTCCTCATCCATTCGGTATGCCCTGCACTTGACTGCCTCCCTCTCTGCCCATGACTTCCCATCTGCAGACTATCCTGTCCCTTATCGCTGCCTCTTCCAACTCTGCCAGCCCTCCAGATCCAGCAAAGGGCCTCCTGGCCCAAGAAGTCTTTATAGACGCTTCTCCAATGCGAGGGGTGGGAAGTTACAACTCCCTTTTCCCTCCCACAGAGCACTATGACCTTCTCATGGAATTTCTCTGCAATACAGACCCAAAGATGTACCGAGGACTTGAGGGAGCTTCCATGACCAATTCATAGGTGTAACCACCTGTGTAATAGGAGTTCAGAAAGGAAAATAGGTGTTCAAACCTAAGCTAAGTGCTTCAAAAGGATCAATAGCTGGCGAGTGGCTTGAAGAATAGCTATCTAATTGGACTGCAAAACATAAAAGGGGTCGGCGCTCAATTGCTTCTTGAGTTCCATTAAGCTCTCATTCCTCTTTCAAGAAGGGAAGTAAAAACATAGCCAATACATCACAGGTGTGGTTTAATGCAAGAAAGGCAATATGAAACTCCAATTAGGGAATCCACATCTAAAAAAAAAAAAAAAAAAAAAAAGGCTTTGGTCCTGGAGATAAAAACTAGAAATGTTGTTTACATATTCATGGAGGGTGGAATGACTGTGCTATGTGGTAAGTAAAAATAATGGGCTTAAGGTACCTAAGCTAGCAAATGTTTTAGGATTCCTGGAATTAATTAACTTTTTAATTATCTGAAAAAGCTACAAGTCCCAGTTGCAGCTGGTTAAAGGGTAAGAACAAAAAATCACGTTTTGTTTGTTCACTAAGGTGCCTAGAATGCTGCCTTTATGTAGTGTGCCTTCCATTTAACTAGCTTTTCACCCATAATCTAAATAACTTCTCCAGCACGAGTTCCATTTGGTAATGAGGGCTTAGGATTTGGGGGGGTAATATGAAATCATTTTAGTACTAGTATCCCTCCGACATTTCTACGGCAAAACCAGTATTTCATGGAGATAAATTCTGCTTGTTTTAACTCTTTCTAAAAGCAAGAACTACCAAGTGCAGGCACTGGGATTGGCACAGCTATGCTTTCATTCCTTTAATCTCATGAAAACGATCACCCGCATTCTACAGATAGAGGTTCAGATCAGTATATGTGTTCTTTGTTTGTTTGTTTTTTTAAATATATTTTTATTGATGCCAGAGAGGAAGGGAGAGGGAGAGAGAGAAACATCAATGAGAGAGAATCACTGATCAGCTGCCTCCTGCACGCCTCCTACTGGGGATCGAGCTCGCAACCTGGGCCTGTGCCCTTGACTGGAATCGAACCTGGATCTTTCAGTTCCCAGGCCGGCGCCCTATCCGCTGAGCCAAACCAGCGAGGGCAGTGTATGTGTTCTTTAGTGTAGAATTACTTCAAATGCATTTTGAAATAGCTCTGTCCCAATTCTGGTTGCTGTGTGAAAAGCTACACGAGAACTTAGCACCTTAAAACAACCATTTGCATGTTTCCACATTTCGTGGACCCAAGTCCAGACGGGGCCCAGAGGGAAGGATTTTTCCCTGCTCCACGGTGCCTGAGGCCTCACCTAGAAGATGTTGGGGACGGAGGATGACTTGACGGCTGGAATCTGAAACCACGTGGAAGCATCGTCACTCATCCCTGGCAGTTGATGATGGCCACGGACTGGGTGCACAGGTGGAGCTGTTGGCTGCAGCCCCCAACTTCATGTGGCTTGGGCTTCCCCACAATATGGCGGCCTCAGAGTGGTTGACCTCGCCTTCCATTATCTACACTGGAAAGACACAGAGCTGCTTCTACCACATTCTATTGCTTTCCATTGAGTCATACGCCTGTCTGGATTCAAGGGGGGGGGAAACAGAGACAAAAGACACAGATTCTTCTTTCAGTGGGAGTAGTGTCAAAGATTATTGTGGCCATTATTTTAAACCATCAAAAGATAGCAGTAATAACTTCCTAAAGTGCCTCTTAGAACAATCCTGCTTCAATGATATATTTTTTTACTACTTAATATTCTAGGTGTTATTTTTATTAGAAAGACATTTCAATGAAAAAAAATTAGGACAGATGAAGTATTGAAGAAAGGGCTGTAAACTCAAATGAATACACAGGCCATACAGCTAATAAATATGAATAAAAGGGGCCACGTTTATTAATAGAGAACTCCTCTTATCAAAGAGATGTGAAATCTCCTGATTTTTAAAGACACTGTGGATAAGACCACTATACACAAGCCACCAGTTTGCTGTTCCTGGAATTGATAGGTAATGCTATTTTTATTCAATAAATATCTGGTAAAACGATTACCATTTGCCTGGGAGTTTTCTAGGCCCGCTAAGTCAATGACAGGCTAATGCCTGTTCTTTATGAGGAATGAGTTTTCTCATATCATCAACAAAATTCCCTGGTTAGAAGAAAATGAATTTACTCTTATCTTGAGCATCGACTTTGTAGAAACAGAAATAACTGCCCATCTGTTCTAAGACTTTACACAATCATTACTTGTTCCATTAGCGCCATAGATGGGCTGTCATCAGTAATTGCCCTGTGTGCTGGGAACACGCTCACTAATATTGTGTCAAATGTAAGTCCCAGAGTTCTGAGAGATTAGTCAATCAGCGTTTAAACATTTTACGGCTACACTCATACACTTGCACCTTCGTGTTCAAATGCTTCAAAATCGAAAGGTTCTTTATCTTCTGTAATGAATATGCAATGAATGTGCCCTTGCCTACTGTGCTAAGTCACCCCCAGAGACATCTGAAAGCCAAAGGAATCGCAGAGTATGAGTGGCCCTTCTGCTGTTAGAAGTCATTAATTAACCAGTAACCTTCAGGGCCTTCCCTTCCAGCCAAGATGTTATAACAGGGGCCTTTGCTCCTGAAATCACTAAAACGCAGGCAAAAGATACACAACAATGGCTCTCAAGACACTGGGCATCAGTCAAGAAAGGACAGCCTGGCTGGCGTGGCTCAGTGGTTGAACGTCGACTTATGAACCAGGAGGTCATGCTTCGATTCCTGGTCAGGGCACATGCCCGGGTTGCAGACTCGATCCCCAGTAGGGGGCGTGCAGGAAGCAGCTGATCAACAATTCTCTCTCATCATTGATGTTTCTATCTTTTCTCCCTCTCCCTTCCTCTCTGAAATCAATAAAATATATTTTCAAAAAGGAAAGAACAGTGATCCCTGAGAGAGAAAACAAATGAAGGGAGTCCCACAGTTGCTCCAGCTCATGCCCGTCCATGGCACAGGAAGGGGAAACCCATGTGGAGTGAGGCAAATCCCTGACCGAAGGTATGACTGTGAGGGTCCAAAGAGAGTGTGACAGCTAGAGTTTGCAGGCAGAAAACAAGGAGGGAAGGGTGACCCAGAATAAGATGATAGATTTGAGGAGAGTTCCCCTGGAGAATTCAGCATATTCGTGGCAAATATCTGGTATCCAATCAAAACTTACCAGGAATACAAAGAAATGGGAAAGTAGAATCCATTAGGAGGAGAAAAATCAATTAACCTGACCCAGAACTGACCCAGATAATAAAATTAAGAGAGAGGGATATTAAAATTATAACTGCATTCTAGATATTTATTTAAATAGAGGAAAGATTGTGTATGTTAAGTAGAAACATGGACTATATATATATCTACACTAATAAAAGAGAAACATGCAAATTGACCATCCCTCCACTATGCTCACCAGCCAATCAGAGTGATATGCAAATTAACCCAACAAAGATGGCAGTTAATTTGCATACACAGGCACGGAGCGAAGACTGAAGACAGTATAGAAGGAAGCCTAGCTCTGCAGAAGGGAGCCAAGTGGAGAAGGGAACGGAGCTGAGGCAGCGGACACAGGAGGGAGCGAAGTGGCGGAGAAGGGAGGGAGCGAGGGAGCGGAGCTCGGAGAAGGGAGGGAGCTGAGGCGGCAGGGAAAGGAGGAAGCCAAGGCTTCTCTGCTTCGCTCCAGCTTCAGGATGCCCTATTCTTGCAGGAATCTTCCTGCAATGGGCCTCTAGTATGTATATATATATTTTAGAAAAACACACTCAAATTGAATTTGGAGAAATAAGAACTATGATGTGCAGGAGGAAAAACAGTGGATGGGATTAATGACGGATTAGAAGTCGCAGGAGAAAAGATTGGTGAACTAGAATGACACATAAATAGAAAACATTCAATTTAAAAAAGAAAAGCAAGGGAAGAAAAATGAACAGAGCCTCAGGGAGCTGTGGCACCGCTTCGAGCGGCGTAACAGAGTGTCAGTGGGGTGCTGGAAGGGGGACAGCGACAGACAAATATTTGAAGAAATAATAACTACATTTTTTTCTAATTTAACCAAAAATACAAGCCCAAGAATCCAAAATGCTTTATAAACTCCAAGCACAGGAAACATGAAAACAATTGTATCAAGGAATACCATAATCAAATTGCTTAAACATAGAGAAAAGAGAGAGAGAGAGAAAAAGGCTTGTGTTCACAGGAAAACACAAAACTAAGAATACTCAAAGACACATTCCCTTTGCTTGCTTCTTTCTTTCTTTCTCTCTTTCTTTCTTTCTTTCTTTCTTTCTTTCTTTCTTTCTTTCTTTCTTTTGAAAGTTTAATTGATTTCAGAGAGGAAGGAAGAAGAAGAGAGATAGAAACATCAATGATGAGAGAGAATCATGGCCTGGCTGCCTCCTGCACGCCCTCCACTGGGAATCGAGCCTGCAACCCGGGCATGTGCCCTGTCTGGGAATCGAGCCGTGACCTCCTGGTTCATAGGTCGATGCTCAACCACTGAGCCATGCTGGCTGGGCCTTTGCTTTCCTTTCTCATTAACAACTATACAGTATCCACCAAGAGTCAAAACCAGCTCCCTCACACCTTCCTGGCATGCCCGAGTACAGTACGTGACTAGCACATGGTTGGATGTGTTCTGGGTTCAAATTCCGACTCCACCACACATTGGCTGGATGTCAATGGCCTCATCTCCACGACTGTGTATAAGATGGAGAGAAAGATCAGATGTCCTTCCCAGGATTCGTGGGAGGATTCCATGAGACGTTCCATGGGAAGGCCTCAGCACCGGACCTTGTGTGTACTTAGTGCTCAATACCTGCTACGGGTCAACAACGATGAATGATTATGATGCACATTGCTGGTGACACCTGACGTCTTTTCCCATTTTGTATGGAATTCAACATTTTTGAGAATCTGGCTGGTGGGATGTATGGCATAAGACAATAACACCTAATGCTAGTTTATAGGTGAGGAGGGGTGGGGAAACCTTTTTTCTGCCAAGGACCACATGGATATTTGTAACATCATTCTCGGGCCATACAAAATTATCACCTTAAAAATTAGCCTGCTATACTCGGTCACACATTTCATTAACTCACCCTTAATGCCTTGGTAGGACCAGACCAAATGATTTCATCGGCCTGATAGGGCCCGCAGGTCCGACGTTCTCCACCCCTGGTCTAAAAGTTCTAGCTTTGAGAGTCTTGAGAATAGAAGGTCTTGAATTTGATTGAATTTATCACTTGTTTTCCCTTTCTGGGTTTCACAGGGAAGAAGGAAGGTGAAGGGGGCACTTCCAGCCTTCCTCTTCCTCCTCCAGGCAGTTTTCCCGTCTGTTTGGAATATCCACTGGCCCACCGACATGAGTAAGGCCGTGTATTTGTATCACAGGAGGCACCGCTCCGTGCTCTGCCCTCCCTGCATCACCTCCTCCTGGGTTCCAGGAGAGGAGCATGAAGCTCAGGCACCAAGGTGGGGTTTCCTATGACCAGGTGCGTGAGCAGACAGCAGAGGGACAGTGGAGCAGGGCCAGCCACTGCGGGGTCAGGGGCTGTGCAACCCTATCCTCCAGGGGCTGACCTGAGCCAGAGCCCGGTGCCACCTCTGTGCCAGGGAGGAGGCAGCACGCCTGAGCCCTCGAAGAAAGGGATGCTGTCAGCTCACACAGCTGAACACAGGAGGTTCAATCGACAGATCGCTCCCCCCTCCCCCCCTCCCCCAGCTCCTGTTTAAGTAACATGAGACCTGGGAGAAAGAGGCAAGAGCAGCACTGCAACCCAGTCAGGTTTTTGTGGGTTTTTTCTTTCTTTCTTTCTTTTGCCAAAGCTGCTATGGGGTATGGGGGAGGGAGGAGAGGGAAAGGGTTGCATGACACAAAAGAGACTGCTCAGAGCTCATGCCAACTTGGTACCTTAGAACCACGGAGTTGCAGGAGGTGAGCGAAAATGATCCTTGCAAAGCCATTTGCCCTGCACACCATTAGGAATGAGCGCAAAGCAAGCCATGAGGAATCAATGGCAGGAGTGAGTGAGTGAGTGTGTGTGTGTGTGTGTGTGTGTGTGTGTGTGTGTGTGATTGTTGTTTTGCCTCATTTGAGGAAAGGGGGTAAGAATACATGAACAGTAAAAGATGTAAAAGAGGTTAAAACAGAGAGTGGAGACAGAGTGCGGGGCGGTGGCCAACAGCTTTCATTTCACAGCTGGCACCTGTACTGGCTAGCAGTGCGTGTCGCCAGGCTGCTCTGGGTGGGCGGTTCTATCAGGAGGGAGTGAAGTCAGAAGACAGGAAACCGGCCTGCCTAGGAAGTTCAAGGATTTGAGACTGGACAGCACAGCGAGGGACAAGTGAGGACAGCATGATGAGAGCCGCCGCCGACAGCGATGAGCGATCACTGAGGAATCCAGGCCGATTTCACGAGTAGTTCAATAGGCAAATGGATACAGAAGATGTGGCACATACATCCCATGGAGCCTCACTCAGCCATGAGGAAGAATGAAATCTTGCCACCAGGGGCTGATGGTTTTCCCAGTATTGCATTTTCTGGGGAAGAACTTTTATTGGCTCCCCTGTGGTCAGATGACCATGTTTAGACCAACCAGTTGTGACCATTGAGAGAGACATACCTGTAAAATGGGGTGGAAGTGGAGCCAAAAAAAAAAAAAAAAAAAAGACAAAACAGTATTTCCGATCTAAAGAAAACCCTTTGGGACCCTCCCCAGGGCTCTCTCCCTCCTCTGAACATCTATCTATAACAATAAAAATGCAATATGCTAATTAGACCAGATGTCCTTCCAGATGACCTTCTGGATGAAGCTGGGGCTTCGAGGGAAGCCCAGGTCCCGGGTGCCAGAGGAAAGTTGGTGCCAGCAGCCAGGGGAAGGAAGGCCTACTCTTGCACAAATGTCATGCACCGGGCCTCTAGTCTTATCATAAAAGCTAACACTGACAGAATACTTACCAATGTCAAGAACTTGATACCATTTTGACTTGAAGCTCAGTGAGGTAAACATGATTATGCCCATTTCGTAACTGATAAAACTGAGGCACAGAGAGGTGATGTAACTTGCCCAAGATCACACAGTTAGCAGGTGGTAGAGAAAGGCTATTGGTTGTGACCACAGCACAGGGCTGCTAAGTTTCTGGATGATGCACTACAATCTGATCAACTCTTTTAGTATGAACATGCCTCTATGGGTATTTATCACGTCACACGCTTTCCCATCTCCCCAAGAGGCCAGGTCTTCTCCCTCTCCAACACCCCACGTCGGCGCCTCGGACATGCCCGGCAATCAAGGCCCGAGAGCGCCAGGGCCCCAGGTGACACGCAGCCAGCGCGCCTGCCAAGGCGGGAACAGATGGGTCTGTTAAGTGGCGAAATCAAGTCCCTGCCACTGCACTGGCAATAAGCATTCCCCATAAAATAGTTACTTCCAGTTTGCTTGGCAGGTTGGACACAGTCCGAGGGAAGGTTAATTTATCTTTCACGGCCGTGGGCCTTCAAGCTGTGGTTTCCCCGGTGAAAGGGGCCTCTCTTCAATGAGTCCCTGCGAGATCCATTTAGTCATGACAGAATTTGCTCCTTGTCACGGAATGGCGGAGTCTACTCGGAGTCCCCGTGCCAGCGAGGGGCCAGGATGGAGGCGATTATTGACATCACATGGGGATATGAGTCCATAGCAAAGGTCTATGGTGCAATCGGTAGGATGTTAGAGAAGCTTGACATTCCAGATGCCGGATGGCAGTACCCTGTGAAATCTGTGCAAGAATGGTCTCGTCCAAGGAAGGGGTACAGGAATACATGGCCACTCTCTTTCAGGAATACAAGGGACATCAAATAAGATCAAGGTAACTAAGCAGAAGTTGGATTGGGTAAAGGTGCTTAGAAACTTCCAGGAGAGGGGCCAGGATGGATGGAACCTTGTCATTTAAGCTCGAATGGCAGAGCTTCCGGTCTCCCCTGGGTACCCGTGCTCCTGCCTGTCTTCCTCGGCTCTGTTTCCCGAGGCGCTGCCTTCCTCCCTTGATGCCCATCAGTTCAGGTGCTGGCATTGGGGGAGCCAGGAGGGGCAACTGATATGTGTGTTTTCAACACCCAAACACCTGCTCCCATTGGATGGCGAAGGTCTCACCGTGATAAGAATTTGGTGTCCTCAGTATGAATACCGGACCCATTTGGATCCACCATATTACTAAGTGAAATGGAAGTAACGAGAGTGTATCCCTTCTGGGGTTATTTCCAACACTTAATGACGACAATGTATACAAAGCCGTTCAACCAGTGCTTGGCATGTTGTGAGATCTCACTAAATGAATAATTGATCATAATTGTACACGGCAGGCAACGCCTTCCACGTTGATCTCTGAGAGGACTGAGCTCATGGGAAGTGCCTAATTAATCTACGAGCACCGACCAATATATTAGGAAGAAGCAGATTAAACCTACTGACTCAGTCTCCTATCCCATCGCAGGACTTGTTTTGAGGTAAAGATTCAAGCTGGTGGCTCAATTTTATTCTTGCCATCTGTGTCACACAACCTGGCATTACTGTCCCTTCCATGACTGGGATACCTGTCTCCAAAGCACTTTCCCATGGGCCTGACATCCTTACAGCTGCACAGGATACAAACTCTTTAAAAAAAAACACCAAAAAAACCCCTTTAAAACTTATTTCAGAAAGGAAAGGAGAGGGAGAGATAGAAACATCAATGATGAGAGAGAATCATTGATTGGCTGCCTCCCACATGCCCTCTAATGGGATTGAGCCTACAACCTAGGCACGTGCCCTGACCAGGAATCAAGCCCTGACCTTCTGGTTCATAGGTCGACCTCAACCACTGAGCCACACGGTCGGGCAGGATACAAACTCTTTGTCCACAGGGATGTGGAGACTCTCCCCTCTGTCCTTGGTCAACCAGCTTCCTAGAGCCGCCTCAGGACAGCAGCTTGTCCCTGGAGTTGCAGAAGAAAGCTGATTTCCCTTATGTTGATGCAATCGCCATACTTATTTAACGAGTGTATCCCATGAATTTTATTTTCTCAGGTTATTTTTAACTCGTTTTCAAAATGACTTCAAAATAAACTGTGAGTTGTAAAAAAAAAAAAAATGCCCCCAGTAGAACCTGGTTAAGAAATAAAGGTTATGAGGGCAGTGAATTGTCAGATACCACTGACATCAATACTGCATTTATGCACTCGTATTGGTTTTTGCAAGATAGTTAAATGCAGACAGATGAATGGTGCCCTGCACTCACAAACAGTAAGAACCACCCCTGCCAAGTTGATGGAACCTCAAGCAAAGACGGGGCTTTGAAGCGAGTGTATCTGGGAGAAACCATGTTGAAAGAGCTTCCCTTTTTTCTAAGCCCAAATTGTCAACATCATTGAAAAAAAAATGGCCTCGCGTTCACCTCTATCTCATTCACCACTATCTGGTTAGACCTTTTCATTCCACTCCGGTAATAGGTTTTAGTATATCTAAAATGACATTTTTATTTGTATCATGGATCCTTGCGATAGCATGGGATTTCTTGTTCCCCTACCCTCACCTCCCATTAATCTATTTTGTGGCAGCTTAGTCCCAGTCCTACCCCCTCCCCTCATGCCTTCATTACCCTAGAGGGGTACTTCTCAATAAGAGGCAAGGTTTCCCCCTCCCCTCCCCCAGGGGACATGAGGCAATGACTGGAAACATTTGTGATGGTCACAACCAGGGGTGGAATGAGGAGGTGCATTCTGGCATCTAGTGGCTAGAGGCCAGGGATGTTGCTAAATATCTTACAATGTACATGGTCCCCATGCCCGAACAAAGCACCTGGTTTCAAATATCGATAGCGTTAAACTTGCAAACCTGCGTTAGAGGCTGGGTTTGCAACAAGAGTGTGTGTCCAAGATACCTTTGCAGCGAGAGTCCCATAGGTACTTAATTAGAAAGCAGAAGTGAGATCTCTGAGGCCACAGTGGTAAAGTCCTCCTGCGAAGTCGCTGGAGAAGGTGTCGAGTTCTTCTGCCGAAGGTGTGATTCTGGTTCTAGCATCTGATCCCTAGGCTCTGAGTGTCAAGTGTTGGCTGCATCAAGGTTTCCGCTAGAGGTAGCCCCTGTGTGACTGGATTTCCCCCTCGGCTCCTTGGCTCCTGGCTTTGTAGCATTCTATTTTGTTCCTTTGGCCCTCCTGGAAATCCTTGTTAAGTGACTTAAAGACCTATAATAAATCCGTTTCTGCTTAAACTAGTTAGAGTGCATTATTTTGTCTGCAATTAAGGACCTTAAGTAATACAGTAAGTGATTATAGGCGATCAATCTTCAAGAAAATGGGAATATGAGATCGATGCGGATCTGGTTGAGTTTTAAATCAATGCAGATCCGGTTGGCACTGGAAGATGGAACTCTTGTAAAGCGTTGGAGGCCTAAGTGGCTGCTGCTATAGACTATTACAAAGCACAAGAAATGAAAAGCTAGGAAGTGAATTGGAATGGTGAGATGGTCACAAACCCTTTCACTTACCCACCTGTCTGCCCCATTCCCTGGAACCTAGGCTATCCCTGTGACTGATTCAACGAATAGAAATGTAACAATATGAACCCTGAGTAACTTCGGAGGCGGGGCCTTCCATCTGCAATGCCCACATGTATCTCTCAGATACATAGGGAACTCTGTCATGGGGTTCCTGACAGCTCACGAAGGGCCACTGTGGCCTGCTTCGTTGAAGAACTCTAGACCTGGTCCATGGAAGCGTGACTTGTGTCAACATGGCAGAGAATTATGGTTCTTGCCCGATGCTGAGAACTAGATTTCAGAAGTGACCCAGCATCCCTTGGGGGGAAAAGAAAAGAAAGCACCCTTGAGGAGGGAGCCCACAGTCACATGACAGGTATGAGTTGCAAAGCTCCCTCCTCATCTTCCCACAGGAATATAATGGCCCTTTGCCATGGTAACCGTGCAGTGGGAAAGGGGAGACACACACATCTTTGTGGTATCACTGGACTGAATTATTCTGAATTATCACCAATTCCTGGGACCTCACAACAGAACTGTGAACCGAGGCCAGGGTGGGGCTGATTAGCAGACTTTAGGCCGGAGCCATCTGACAGTGGGTTCCGTGGCTACATGGACTCATGTTGGTAATCTCCCCAGTTCCTGAACTCACAGGAGGAAAAGGTCCTCTCAGAACAGCTGTGGAGGGAGGGATTTAGGAGAGAAGGATCAAAGGGAAGCTCCTGGACCTCTCCTCCATACGAACACAGTAAACCAAAACAACGCTCATCCCTGTAGGAATGCGAAGATTAATGCCACCGACCAGGGCTTGGAAGATCAACCCTATCGAGATCTTAGTTTGCCTGTTTAATGTGCACAGAAGATAGATGGGTCTTAGAGAATTACAGTGGATTATTCTAAGCTTAAGTAGGTGCTGACTTCAATGGCAGCTACTAGTCCAGATGTAGTCTTCCTGGTGGAGCAAATCAATACAGCCTCTGGCACCTAGCATGCAGATATCGATCTGTCTAATGCAATTTTTCTCTATCCAATTAGTGGAAGATACCAGAAGTCATTATTAAGTAACCCATAGGCTGCCAATTTCGAGGGAGACCCAGAGCAGGGGGACGCTCTCCAGCTGGTCCAACTCAGCCAGTTGGCCTACAGGACTTCTCTGATGCCATTATTTGATCTGATTTGATTTGTGATTGATTGGTGCTGTATGAGGCTTGAGGCAAGAAAAGTTGGGAGAATCATGATGGTGGCTCTTAGGAGTTGGTAAGAAAGCCGTGCTCTTTTCAGAGAGTCTGTTGTTTTCTCCTATTAACAAAGAGCCCACAATTCTGGACTTCGCTGATGTAAGGATCTTGATACTCCAGAGGGCAAAATCTTCCTCTACGGAGGCCACAAGTGTTCCACTGAAGATAAAGTTGAGACTTCCTGTTGGCCACGTTACGTTCCTCAAAAGGAAGTGTTGGCTGAGACGATCAGTCCTTCCAGTGAGACGGAGGGAGGCGATCTTTTGCCACATAATGGGGGTGAGGAAAAGTAAGAGGAGAACCCAAAGGCTCCTACTGCTGCCAACTCTACCTGCTGGTGGCACCCTACGCTTCATCGGTTGCTCTTCAACCTGATTTCTTCATTTGGGACACGGCTTTCCATATTTCCCTTTTATTGGAAGATAAACTCCAGTAGAGTGGGAAGAGAATCTACCTTGTTCGCTGCAGAACTCGCAACATGTAGAAAATTGCTTAGCACATAGTGTGTGTTCAAGAAAGATTTAGTAGATGAATAAAGAATTTTTCCTCCAAAAATATTAGAAGCTTCAGGACAATGCCTTCTAGAACAGATATTCCTTTTACAGTCACTTTTCTGTGCCTGGGAGAGTATTACTAAAGAGATAAAGAAAAGAGCTGGCAATACATAAATTCCATGGGAAATAATATCGGCGTGTGTGTCCAACCTCCCTCGATTATAAGCTCCTTGGGGACAAAAGTCATCTCTCTTCCTTCTCGTGTTTTCTGCAGTGCCTAGCAAGCACGGCAAAATGCACTCATATCCTAAGAGCTTAGCTATGTCAAATGGAATTGAATAGAATCGCATCCAGGTCTGCAGGAACGTTCAAACTCAGGCAAGAAGCAACGACAATAAAACTGCATACTCATGCCCGCTCCCTCTGCAGCATCGGCTCGGGCCTTTGAAAAGAACGATCTATAATTAGACATTTTGCTCTTTTTATATCAGAGGGATGAGAAAAGAGCTCTTACTTTCTGGGTGGCTGGGGAAGCAGAAAATAAACCGCTGCCTGAAACAGAAATGAAGATGCTTCCATTCCTTCAGTTTTGTCAGCAGAACCCTGAAGCCAGCCTGCATTTCCTCACTGCTGAACGGGCCCTCTTTCTAGTCTAACCCATCATAACTGCCTCAATATTGCTCTTTACGCTGGAAGTCTGGGCTGATGAAAAAAGACGAGACACATTTAGTGTCTAGCAGACATCATGTAGCTGCTGTGGCTAGAGACCTTCTCATCAACTCAGATATGAATGAGGAGGAAGGGGGTGGCTTCCACTGCAGAGTGAATATTACGTGGCCAATTATGTAAAGTGAGGTATGTGAGTCATACCACGTAGTCCTTACAAAAACCTTGTGGCTAGGCCCTCGCTGGTTTGGCTCAGCGGATAGAGCGTCGGCCTGCAGACTGAAGGGTCCTGGGTTTGGTTCTGGTCAAGGAAACGTGCCTGGGTTGTGGGGTTGACCCCCGGTAGGGGTCATGCAGGAGGCAGCTGATCGATGATTCTCGCTCATCATTGATGTTTCTCTCTCTCTTCCTCTCCCTTTCTCTCTGAAATCAAGAAAAACATACATATTTTTTTAAAAAAAAGCTTTGTGGCTAGGTATTATTATTGTTGTTGTTATTAATATTATTTTGCTATAACAAAAAGTCAAACCTGGGACTGGTGAAATCTGAACTTGGCCTGTTGGTTGGTTGGTAGCACTGAAGAATGTCAATGTCCTAGTATCGATAATGTCCTTTTGAATCTAAGACTTTATCTTTGGGGGAAGAATGGGAGAGAACCCTGTACTATTCTTACAACTTTGTGTGGGTCTAAAATTATTTCAAAATATATATTTTGAAATAAAGAAGGCTTTTTTTAATGAATAAAGTATCCTGGGACATGGGGAAGTTAAATAGCTTGCTCAGATTGCCACATCTGTATATAAAGAGGTCAACTTGAACCCGTGTTTGCCTGGTTCTAGAGCCCCGGCCTTCCCCACCAATTACACTGCTTACAGGCCATGCTCCCTGGCTCTCCACTGTCCCTCCTTTCAGGCAACACAGCTCTTTGGCACCATGTTGCCCTTCTCACCTTGGCTACTGGGAAGCTCAGAGCTAAATGATGCCAGATGCACTTTTATTATTGGAATCTGTATCTCATTCCTCTTAGATCAGTTTCTTTCCGACATCCACCCACCTTGGCCTTTCTTAGATTCATTTCATCTTTGTTGTTGTTTTGGCAGGTCACTTAAATCCTTTGGCAAAGATCACAGGTTCTAGATAAAGTTAAGGCTCTTTCTCCTCAAACTTCAAGAAAACTCTTACCCTCCAGTTTCTGAATATAGAGATCCATTCCTACCACTCCCCAGCACCCCGCAGTCCAGATCCTAAGACGAGGGAGGCTCGCAAAGCAAGAGAGGAGATGGGAGACAATGGCTTTGGGTGGCAAGGGGGAGAGGCCTTCCCTATCTTTATTTTATTTTCTGAAAATTAAACACTTGGCAGGGTTTTCCTGAGCTAATTAGCATCACTTCTTAACATTTTTAAATAACTGCCCATTTAGAGTAGTGAATGATGGCAGTGAGATGAGAGTAATAGGGAGAATCTTTCTGTTGGGAATAATCTACTTATACCGCTGTTTGCTTGAAGACGAGATAAACAGATTTTTTTTTTTTCCTTCTTGACAAGCCAGGCCTAAGAGAGAACAGGGTGATTAATGCAACTGCTTCTCACCAATACATTTCTAACTTCGGATACAAGCTCATAGTTGCTGAGTTTTCTGGGGATTTTTTCTTTCTTTCTTCCTTTCCCTTTTTAACCCACAGGAAAGAGAAAGAAAAGTAGTGCCAACCCGATTCCAGAGCCCAAGTGAGTCTGTCACATGGTGAACTATTTTGGGTTCCTAAGATGACTTAGGTAATTTTTCATGGGCTCTACAGGGAGTGCCACTTTGTGCTCCGTTATTTATAATCTGCAGAAATTAATTATGCTGCTAATTAACAGCTTGCAAACAAATGATTGCTCGAGGAGTTACTGACGAAGGCCCCACTTCAGGGTTCTACGTGGCCGCTGCCTGACAGCTCTTGTGTCTCTGGCTCTGGTGTCTGCATTGTTCTGCTTCTAAGGCTCAGCGAGGGTCGGCATCGGGGGCTGACATGCAGGATCTCAGTAGCCAGGAACTGGGTCATCGGCTCCCACGGGTGGAGGAGAAAGGCAGGAGGGTGGCAGAGTCCGCCCAGGGCACCCTGGCAGCGATGAAGACATCTCTTAGATGAGTGGTGGCTCGCGTAACAACCACCACTAGACTTCATGCCCCCCCCCCTTTTTTTTATCCCCCAGGCTCTTAGATCCTGGGAGACACGGCTGACATCAGATGGGGAGGAAGGCGGGAATGTAAACACACACCATCTGTGCTACCATGCTCAGGGCAGACAGAAGTAGCCGATCGCAGATTCGCCTTCAGCCTCGGAATCATTCTCTCTTTTTAATTTATTTATTTAATTTATTTATTTATTATTTTTTTTTGAGCGGAAGAGAACAGGAGAGAGAGATAGAAACATCAATGATGAGAGAGAATCATGGACCGGCTGCCTCCTGCACGTCCCCCACTGGGGATGGAGCCCACAGCTGGGCCTGTGCCCTGACCAGGAATCGAACCGTGACCTCCTGGTTCATAGGTCGACGCTCAGCCACTGAGCCACACTGGCCGGGTTAGGGGCTCTCCATGGGGCAGCCTGAGGTTCGACAGGAAAATGGCCAAGTTCCAAGGATTATTTCACATGGAAAAGATGGAAGCTTTCCATCTCCTAAGGTCCAGTCAAAAATGACGGAGAGTCACGACTACCATATTCTACTATCCGACCCCAGGGGAGGGAAGTGGGCTGTCCTTCTTGATGAGAGAACCAGCGAAGATGGATGGCTGTCTGTAGTCCACCATCCGGAGGTGGGATGGACGGCAGGCGGGTCGCACTGGGGGGCACGGCCTTTCCTGAGATGCTCACCGTCCCCACCATCCCAGCCTCCAAGAAGCCCTGCGGTGAAGAGCGCTAGTTCCCTTCTCCTTTTGTAAAACGCATCTTCTCTCCATTCACGTCTGAACATGGTTTTCCTTTAGCGTCACCCAGAGCCCAAGGATCAAACATGTTTGCGTTCAGGTTAGAAAACGACTGCTCTACATTAAGAACATTTTGAAGGAGTTGCTTAAAGCCAAGTCCAAATGACAGGTACCTGGTGTTCTCTGAGGGGAGGGGAGGGAGGAAAATGTTCTTCTGTGTAAATCAGAGAAATTAATAAACACCGTGACTCCATCCGCGTGACACAGCCCAGGCCGGAGGCAGGGAGGCAGGGAGGGGGCGCCCCGCCCGCGAGGGGAGGCCAGGGGTCTGGGTCCCGTCACCGGCTGGGCCTCCCCACACCGTCAGCGTTCCCTGTCCATCCCCCTGGCCCAGGAAGGACAGCCTCTGGAATTTTAATTTGCCACCAGAATAAAAAATCTCCCGGTCACCTGCCATCGCCCCGTCATGCCACCACCACCCGGGTGATGATCAGAGCTCAGCTGCTGAGGGACACGCAGACCAGAGCGCCCGCCTTGAACCCGATCCAGCCCCCAGCCCACAAGCTGTGATGTTCGGCGGCCTCGGCGGCTGTGTTACCATCGAATTACAAGGGAACCCAGCTCTGGGCTGGTTTCATAATGATCATGATCTACTATTAGGATCCATCGCCCGCAGAGCCCCGTAAATCACCATTATTTCCATTGCAACACATCACCAGGCAGCGCCCCGAGAATCATGGAATCATGGCTCACACTCGCTGCGGACAGCAATGACCTGTGTGCGACTCCCGGGGTGCGGCAGCAGGCACGTGTGGGGTGGCGGGGGGGACGTGGAAGCCGCACCATCTTGAAGAACTGGCTTTGCTTTTGCTATTCCAGCTTTTTTTTTTTTTTTTAATCCTCCCCCAGGGATATTTTTTTACCATGGATCTTTAGAGAGAGAATGGGAGGGAGGGATGAGAGAGAGGGGCAGAAAGAGGGAAACTTTGATGTGAGAGACACTGATTGGTTGACTCCCGCTCACACCCCGACCAGGGCTGGGCATCAAACCTGCAACCAAGGTACCTGCCTTTAACTGGGAATCGAACCCGCAACCCTTTGGTCCACGGGCTGACGCTCTAACCACTGAGCAAGTTGGCTAGGGCCGCTAAGCCAGCTTTTCAGCTTTGCAAGGAAGGAGAAGACACACCTTGTTGTTGCTTCCTCCACAAATCTCTCCTGAGTCTCCCCAGATCACAACACAGGTGGGTGGTGTGCTAGGGTCTGCCTTTAGGATGGAACTAGCCAACGGGACCACCGCTTGGCTGGATACCATGTCCTACGGAAAACAGCTAAGAAAAATGGGGGCCTCTGCTTGAGGAAGTAAAGCCCAGAGGCATGGAATACGGGGAGGCCTGTCACAGGACCCCGCTGCCTCCTGAGGAGTGTAATTCTGCCCCCATGGTGTTCCAGTAGAGGCTGGGCAGCCACGTGCTCCAGACCAGTTTAAGGCCCAGATAAAAGGTGGATTAGATAAGCCATGTCCGAATGTTTAGCCACACAATCTTCAGGCGCAGTAACAGTGCTATGTGGGCTGTGTCGGAGCCCGAGGCAAAGGGAAAAGAAGTGATAAGGATCCTGTTCTTTTTTTTTTTAATTAAAAAAAACCACAATTATTTATTTTTATAGATTGCAGAGAGGAGTTAGAGGGAGAGAGAGATAGGAACATCAATGATGAGAGAGAATCATTGATTGGTTGCCTCTTGCATGCCCCCCACTGGGGACTGAGCCCACCACCCAGGCATGTGCCCTTGACCGGAATTGAATCCGGGACCCTTCTGTCCGCAGGCTGACACTCTATTCACTGAGCCAAACCAGCTAGGGCTCCTGTTCTTTTTTTTTCTCTTTTTTTAATTGTGATATATTGATCCTCATAGATTATTTGCATTCATTTTCGTTTTTAAAATACTGCATTAAAATATGTTTCTTAATTCCGAGCTTTTCTGGTGCTTTCTTAAGTTTTGCACCCAGAATGCCTCAGCCACGCATGTGGATCCTCACCCGTGTGTCTCAATGATCCCAGGGGACACGGGTAGGTATCCACTAGAGCAGTGGTTCTCAAACTTCTGGCCCTTTAAATACAGTTCTTCATGTTGTGACCCAACCATAAAATCATTTTCGTTGCTACTTCATCACTGTCATGTTGCTACTGTGATGAATCGTCCTGTAAATATCTGATGTGCAGGAGGGTCCTAGGCGACCCCTGTGAAAGGGCCGTTAGACTGCCAAAAGGGTTGAGAACTGCTGGTCTACAGAATTTCTCTCCGCAGACAAACCTGTTTAGCGGTGATTAGTCTTTAAAAAAATAAAGAAAATCTGGCTTTGGAGAGGGCATCGTGAGGCCTGGTCTCAGAGATGGTAAATGAGCTCGTTTGGAAATGAAACGGCTTCGGAGCAGGGTTTTCCAATCATTAAATTAGGGGCGCAGAGAGAGAGATGGTGCTGAGGGCGGCAGAGCAGGATAGATAAGCGTGAACGGGGTCTCAGGCCTCGAGAAAGAAGAAAAGATTTAACGAGGTGGAACCACGGCCTCAAACTAAATCACTAACAGCTACATTGCAGGCAGCGAGGGGCCTTCCCACAGCGGCCTGTGGCGTGTGCCAGCCCGCTGGGAGCCAGGCACTGTGCTGGGCGCCCTGTGGGCCAGGGAGAGGCCTGCCAAGCAGCCCCTGTGCTCAAGGAGTTCCCAATCTAGGTGGGGAGCTAAGCACAAAATACAGCGACCCGTCAGCGAGGAGGAATGCCAAAGAGCATGTGAATGCGATGCCAGCCCTGGCCAGGTGCTCAGTGGTTAGAGCACTGGCCCATGGACTGAAGGGTCACGGGTTCATCCGGTCAAGGGCATGTACTTCCATTGCTGGTTTGGTCCCAGGCCCCAGTTGGGGTGTGTTTGGGAGGCAATCAACCAATGTGTCTCTCTCACATCGATGTTTCTCTCTGTGTGTGTCTCTCCCCCTCACTTCCACTCTCTCTGAAAAGCAATGGGAAAAATATCCTTGGGGGAGGATTTAAATAAATAAATACACACACACACACACACACACACACACACACGTGATATCATTGTTTTAGAGAAGAGAGCACCGGTGTGAGTTACAATAGCGAGGCAGGGTGAGGCCTCCAGTTAAGTGAGCTCCGGACCCTCATCTGGGAGGAAGGCACTCTGCACACGCCCTCCGGCACACGCCCTCTGGCACTCGAGTGGTGTCTCCTGGCATCAGGTTCACTCACAGGGCCTGTGCAGTCCATCCAAAGGACAATACTATGCTAGCAGGCCGAGGACATCCTTCTAGGTGGGGCCGCGCACAGACCCAATCAGGGCCGAGAGTGTGTTGAGTGTCTTTTTCAAATTCCCCGAGATGATGAAGGGAACTCCACCGTCCACTGCACAGCTGGAGTAGAGAACAGCCCCCCAACATCCTTCCTGGGACTTGAAATGCGCCCTCCTCCCCCGGGTGGAGACAGGAAAAGAGGCTGGAAAAGTGATCCACATCAGAGGAGGGGTCCGGGCTCCTGACCTCTGGGGGAGGAAGTGGGGGGGGGGAAGGAAGCAGAAGAGAGGCTGGAGAAAGCGTAGAGTTCCAGAGAGAAAGGGTTCATAGGACAGAGGCATTCCAAGGGAAGAGAGGGGTGGGGGGAGGTCTCCAAAGGGGAGGTGCTGGCCCAAGACCATGGTGGTAATGCACCCCAGAGGCAGAGAGAGATGGGTGAGCACCAGGAGCAGGTTTTCTCTGCCTTCCCCTCCCCCTACCTCATCCTGACTCTGCATGCCTTGGATCTTTATCCCCAGCAACATCAAGGGCAGAGCTGTCTGAGTCTCTGTTGGTTTTTGTGTCTTTGGGGAGGATGCAGGGGGGGAAAATGATGAAAACACAGTAGCTGAAATTCTTATTGAGTAGAGTAAGCACTTTATGTGAAATAACTCATTTAATCCTCTCAGGCATTAAAAAAAAAAAAAAAAAAAAAAAAAAAAAAGGGAAGGAGGCAAATTACTCCCTCTCCCTCCATCAATGAAGGGAATTGAGATCACTTCGGTTGGAAAATGGGGAAGGTGGGTTTCTCGCCTACAGAAACTTCATCCACAAATGAAGAAATGCCCTGACTTCCACCCTCCCTTCCTTCCTTCCTCCCTTCCTTCCTTCCTTCCTTCTATCTTCTCCCCTAAACAGCTCCACCAATAAAGAAGAGCTGTATCATTTTATTAACCAACTAGAGCCCCGATGCATGAAATTCTGCAAGGGGCTCTGCCCTTGCAGCCCCAGCTTCTTCCGTAAGGTCATACAGCTGTCCAGTCTAATTAGCATATTACGCCTTCATTATTATAGATGTCACCCCAATACATCCAATAAAAAAAAAAAAAGAAAACCTATAGAAACCCCATGGGCCAAAAATAAGGAGTCTGGGTACCAAGTTAAACTCACAATTCAACCCACTGCTCCACCCTAAAGCCAGTGTGTTTCCCTCTTGTATGGAAGCAGCACACACCCTTGATCAGCACACGAAGACCTTGCGACTATCCCTCCTGAAGTGACCCTTCCAGTTACCTTTCGGGTAATGCCAAGGCCTTACCAGACCACTCCAATTCGGAATCCGCCCACCCCACCTCTCTCCCATACCCCGACACTTCCAGCCAACACTGGCCCCGTGCCGTCATGTCACAAATGAGCCCAGTGCAAGTTCCCGACCATTGATCCACCATCTTTTTTTTTTTTCTTTCCAGGCCCGAGGCATGCGATTATCTGCAAAGCTGACTTACAAGATAAAATCCCCAGGCCTCTCCCTCCCTCCTGCCCCCCCCCCCCCCGCACCCCGACTCCTCCAACAAGCAGACATTGATTTTACACAGAACGTGCATGGCTCTGATGGTGTTATTGCAATCAACATGAAAAATTCCGCCGCAGTGCGGATCCCCGTGTCTCAGTTGCTTTGCCTCATAGCACAAGTGATTGTTTAAAGAGGCCTGACACTGTTGGAATCTTTTTTTTTATGGATTTCGAAAAGCATGGCTCTTTGTCTCCCGGGCTGCCAGAGGAGAGAGAGCTTTTTTTTCAAGGCAATGGGCAGTGCTTTTAGAAAACAGGATCCAAGGAGTGGGCTGGATCGGAGATCCCCTTACGGGGCTGGGGGGGTGGGAGTGGGGGGTGGAGATGGTTCCATAGGAAAGGCTGCACCTCGCTGGCCTGTCTGTGCCCCTCACTTCCTTCCCCTGGCCGGCTCCCCCCTGAACATTTATCCCATCTGTTTCCCATGGTGCTCCGCCATATTTATTTCGCACTGAGCTTACGTAACTACGTGGGTTTGCTCCCTCTCTTCGATCTCTCTGCCCTTTTTCTCCACATCATATGCAGGCAGGCAAGAAGCCAGAGGCTCACACCCTCCCCTGTAGCAACAGTCACTTGCACCACCCCATATGCCCACCTCTCCCATCAGAACAGAACCCCCAAAGGCAGGGATTCTTCAACATGTTTGTTGTTCCTATCTATGGCTTGTTGCCCACTTTAGTGCTGATGTGAATTCTACTGAGAATTAAAGTGAGGGTAAGGATTTAGTAGGAAAAGTATATGATCATATTTTTTAAAATATATTTGTATTGATTTCAGAGAGGAAGGGAAAGGGAGAGAAAGATAGAAACATCAATGATGAGAGAGAATCATGGATTGGCTGCCTCCTGCACGTCCCCTAGTGGGGATCCAGCCCACAACCCAGGCATGTGCCCTGACCAGGAATTGAACCGGGACCTCCTGGTTCATAGGTCAACACTCAACCACTGAGCTATGCTGGCCGGACTACGATCATATTTTTTGAAGTGATTGCTAAATTCTCCAGCAGGTTATTAACAATTACAGCACATAGAGATGGGCATTATTGACATTCTCGGGTGGATACTTCTTGGTTTGTGGGGAATGGCCTATGCATTGTAGTGTGCATGAAAAAGGGGCCACATGCTAAACCTGGCAAGCTCAAGGGAGGCCAGAATGGCAGCCTTCCAAGCTCAGAGACTGACAGTAACCACCTAGGATGGGTTGATGGCAGGTAGTCACATCCCAGGTCTTACCTCCCTTGACTAAGGTCAACCTTGACCCTAAATGAGTCTGTCTATTGTCTTTTTGCATCTACGTTAAGATACCTTTGGAATGTCAGAGTAATCTCCTTTCTCTGGACCCCTCAAGGTATGCCTACCACACCAGAGCATGGGACTACACTACATGCCCTTATTATTATCCTGTTCCCTGAAGACCATCTCCATGTGCTGTAAATGTTAATTGTTAACCATCCTGTACCCAACCAACATAAAGAAGCGTTTTTCTCTTTACTTATTCTTTATCCAATCTCAGAGTTTTTCCGGCTTTGATTTCTCCCTCCTCCATAATCTGCCACCAATGAATCTCACGTGTCCCCGTCTCCTCCTTTGATTGTGATGCATCAAATACGCTGCAAAACTACCATTTTCTGGAGCATTTTTGCAGTCCACTGAGGTCTCGCTTCTCGGCAGTGGTCGTCAATTTGGCTCAAATGAACTCTTAACAATTCTCTACAGGTGTGAACATTTCTTACGAAGATAGTAGGATGTCTAGCAACCTCAAAAACGCCTTCAGGTGTTACCAAACATCCCCTGGCCTTCAGGAGCAAGTCACCCCATGGAGAACCACGACAGAAGTTCACGAAAAGGGGTAACCTTAGGGCAAAGGGAGCTGTAGATATTTAAATTTCATATCACTTACCCATCTTGCCTTTTCCTCTGTTCTTCCACATTCTCAGCTGGGGCCCCTGTAACAAAAGACAGATTAACAAGAGAAAAAGCATCCCAATGTAATTGAATAACGTTAGTGTGATGTGACTCCGGAGCTTCCGGTAGAAAAACAAGACCTGAAGAAAGAATGAAGCTGGAGGGTTTCTGTACTAAGTTGGATAAAGAGTGGAGAGTCTTGGGAAAGTGGGATAAGAAAACAAGGGGCGTTGGGAACAGTAGGGACCTGGGGAAGCTAGCCAGGCCCCTCCTGCAGGCCCCTCAGTGCCCCCCTGTCTTTGGAGATAAGGCCCCTCCTTTCTTCCCACCACAGGGAGGGCACCTCCCACCTGACCTGCCTCTGGGGGAGGCCAGAAAGTCCTCCTGCCCCTGCCAGTTCCTACCTGGAGACCCTCTGCTGTGTAACGCGGTGCTTGCTTGCTTTTCAGAGGCGAAAGACCAAAAACCCCCGCATGCCCACGCGTGCCCAGAGGAGAGAACTTGGAGCTGCAGCAGCCCGGAACCAAAGTCTCGACCCGACCCCACCCTCACGGAACCAAGGGACGGGACACCACCGGAACTTGCACTCCAGAGCCCTTTCAGGAGGAAGGGTCCCCTGTCCCGGAAGATCCGGTGCTGACACCTGTTACCATGAATGGCCACGCTCCAGGCCCTCAGCCCTCCACACACCTGTTCCCCCTAAACCCTGAGCCCCCACCTGAACCAGGGAGTTGGACTATGGATCATTAGCTTCCCCTTCTCCTGGGTGGCGTCGTTCAGAATAAAATGGCCAGTGCTGGGTGGAGGACTCTTTCTTTTCGGTGACAATTTCTCAAACCGCTTCAGCTTAAACTACTTGGCGTGCCAAGGAGCCATATCTGGGGGCAGCATGTCCTGAAGCCAATCAACCCATTCCTCCTTCACAGAACCTCAACGGGAAAGGAACAAAATTAGGGTGCACTTGCGCCTAGCCGGCGTGGCTCAGTGGTTGAGCATCGACCTATGAACCAGGAGGTCAGGGTTTGATTCCCGGTCAGGGCACATGTCAGGATGTGGGCTCCATCCCCCATAGGGGGCGTGCAAGAGGCATCCGATCCAGGATTCTCATCACTGACGTTTCTATCTTTCTCGCCCTCTCCCTCTTCCTCTCTGAAAGCATTTAAAATAATAATCCTATATAATAAAAGCCTAATATGCTAAGTGTCCAACTGTTCATTCAACCAGTCACTCTGACACGCACTGACCACCAGGGGGCGGACACTCTGACTGTTAGGTTAGCTTGCTGCTGGGGTCTGGCCAATTGGGACTGGGCAGGATGAGCCCGACATGCCCTGGAGCCCTCCCGTGGACCCTCCCCAGCCCTGATCATGCATGGGTGGGGTCCCCCGGCCTGGCCTGCACCCTCTCGCAATCTGGGACCCCTCAGGGGATGTCAGAGAGCTGGTTTTAGCCCGATCCCTTCTGGCCAGGCCGAGGGACCCCCCCCCCCCCACTGGTGCACAAATCTGTGCACTGTGCCTCTAGTAATAATAGTAAATTTAAGATGCATTTGGGAAGGTCTGAGAAGGTAGCAGGGAGAGAGGGAGGTGGAGGTTTTATCATCTTTTCTGTCTTTATCATAGCTTCTTCTGGCCCA
Organism: Myotis nattereri; assembly: GCF_964212035.1. NCBI lineage: Eukaryota > Metazoa > Chordata > Mammalia > Chiroptera > Vespertilionidae > Myotis > Myotis nattereri. Next base: position 3,943,867 of record NC_138090.1, read on the forward strand.
ACCCTCAGAGCTTGCTTGGGGCCTGTATCCCCAGGGCAGGCAACAACTTCAGCCTCCCACCCCCACCCCCGCCTTCCAGCCGTCAAGGGGCCTGGGGGCCTCTGACAGCAGGCCAGCCCCGCAGCCCCAGTGCCACAAGTTCCCCCTGAGCCCCACAGTCCCCCCATTTTATTGATACTTCATGTAACACGGAGAACCAGCCTGAGCGGCAACTACAAAGACACTTGTCTCCTAAAATGTGATATTTGCTCACAGGAGGATTTTTTTTTTTTTTTGGGGGGGGGGGGGGAGGGGATAGCTTATAATCCTAAATTTAAATCCTTTCTGAATTTCAGAGGTTCCAGTATCAAAATCCTTTTAGGATTTTTCAAAGTGTGTAATCTGTTTAGAATTTAAAAAAAAAAAAAAAACCTTAAAAATCTTCTCTGGCCCATTCTTTGTCCAAAAATAGGCCTGCTACAATACACTGTTTACCTCCTTCAAAAGAAAGAACGGGGGGAAAAATGCCTTTTTAAAAATTATTTTTTTCTGTTTATTTGATTTAAGGGGCAACCGTTTCTAAGACACCCGATGAAATATGCTTACTAAAATAAAGTGAACCTTCTTGTGCTGACTGCAAATAAACCCAGAAGAAACATTTATTTTAAAGGGGATTAAGGAGGGAGAGAAACCAGCAACTATGTTAAGAGGAAAAAGCTAGAAGTACACGAGGAAGAAGACAAAATCCTCTTCTTTCCTCTATACTTCATGCAACCAGGGGAAAGAGCAGGCTGGCTGTTTATTATAATTTAAATTAAAGGGTGAAGAGGGAGTATTCCCTTGAGTCCAAGAGATGTGAATGAAAGGGAGGGGGAGAGAGTGGGGAGCACAGAGAATGAAGCTAAAGGAAGGGGGGTTCAAAAGGTATGGCCCTGCTCCGCTGTCTGAGCAAGCCTCACCCCTGGGGTAGGCCTGGGACCTTTCCAAGGTCGAATGAAGGTCACAGTGAGACGTGTCCCTGAAGACAGTCCCCAGGGAGAGGGTGCCTCGGAATGGCTGAACCTCCTGGAGACAGTTTTTCGTGTGATTTCTGTTCCATTTTCATCATCTGTTCTAACATAAAATTTCATCAACTGCAAATGTCAGTCCTTCCCTGTATTATTTGCTAATGTCATAAAAACCGGAATTGTTTGCTCTGTTAAAGGGCTGGGCATCGGCTTTTCCTTATTTGTACTTTACGGCCCCAAATGTGAGGGGTTTTATTTTTATATTTTTATTTTTTTAAAAAAAGAAACACATATCCCTTTTGAAATGGGATTTAAATAACAGAGCAAGGTTTGCCATGATCATAAATGTATAAAGTGCTTTGTGAGTAATAAAATGGATCATGGATTCAGGATAATTCAAACTGAAATGTTATGTTCGGTATCAAGATTAGATTACGTTAATGCGGTTCATTTTAAATGGTTTAAAGGCCATCAGATGCATGTGAAAGGAATCTGTATCATAACTTAGAATAAATAGACTGAGACATTTGTTTATAATGTCAGCGCTAAACAAATCTATTACTACATTTCTGCATGTAGCGTTATATTACCCCTGCTATTAAACAAACAGAGCATGAAGATAAATTATAGCTTTAATTATAAACATTACCTTTGCGTATTTATTAATTTAAAATGGAACAGTGTTCAATAACCTTAGGTTATTTATATCAGCTAACATTTTAATTAACTTTGTTGTATTTATGCGTCTTGGTAATTGTTGCTACCGGCACACGGAGCGCCTTGAGTAATGGAGGCAATCTCACTTATCCCTGCACATAGTCCCCATTAATGCGATGGGAACGCTGTAACTCCTCCCAGAGTCACCCTCTGCTGCACAGGCTCGCTCCTTGGGCGGAGCCTAAGACTCTGAAATGTGTCTCTCTCCTTGGAAACCACCAGTGGGGAAGACCTGGAATTCCTGAACCGACTGTGGAGAGGGACCAGGAATTACCTTGGGAATTAAGAAATAGTAAGCACTTTTCATATATATATACACTAGAGGCCCAGTGCATGAAAATTCATGCACTGGAAGGGGGGTCCCTCAGCCCAGCCTGCCCCCTCTCACAGTCTGGGAGCCCTCAGAGGCGGGAGGCGACCCGGCAATCAGGGGAAGGCGATGTCCCTATCACACCTCTGCTGCTGCCACAGCCAGCAGCGCAAGCCTCAGCCCCCCTGGTTACCTGAGCCTTGGGTGGCCCTGGGCAGCTGGGCAGCCACCAGGCCCGCCCTGGGCGGCTAGGGGGCTGAAGGCAGGTCCGACTGCTCTGTGCACCTGCTGCCCTCCCCCTCCCAGCTGGGCTGAAAGGACTGTGGGCTGAGGGGACTGGGCGTTGCCATCTTTTTATGGCATGACAGTCAATTTTCATATTCCCTCTTTATTAGATAGGATATTTATTTCTTTGTTTATTATTTCAGAGAGGAAGGAGAGGGAGAGAGAGATAGAAATATCAGTGATAAGAGAGAACCATTGATTGGCTGCCTCCTGCACGCCCCCTACTGGGGTTCGAGCCACAACCCAGGCATGGGCCCTTGACCAGAATGAAACCCAGAACCCTTCAGTCCACAGGCAGGCACTCTATCCACTGAGCCAAACCGCCCAGGGCCATAAGTACCTTTCAAAAAAAAAAATAGAAAAGCTGAGCAGGAGAACTCTCCTAGTCACCAGCTAAATGCAGCCATCACAGCCATGCCTCTCAGTCAGAAGGCTCAGGCAGGCAGTGTGACCATTGAGATTCTTTCTTCTTTATCAAACCAACTTATTTCTTCCTTTAAGTCTCTGTTGAGAGGTTAATGGGAAATCCTTCCTCGGTCTTTGTTGCACTGATACTCAGAATGCAGAGCACACACAGGGGCGACCCCATGATCCCAGCCCACCATGTTTTCTACTAATAACCTTTGTCTGTTTTTCTGAGTCTTTCAGAGCCACACTGTTACATGTTCTTGTGCCATGACAGGCCTACAAAAGCTGTGCAGCGCCTGAGAATGCCTTCCTTCTAGTTAGACCACGGGCATCTACCCTCCAAGGCATGGCCAACCCCTGAGGTTGCCAGCCCCAAGCATTGCGTCAAACACCTTGGTATGTCCACAGGTCTCGCCTCTTGCTCAAAACCAGGGGGAATCTCCACTTCTCTCCTCCTATATCCCCATAGCTTTCGACTTCATTCCTAAATGCCTCTTCCTTTCGTCCTTTTCATGATAGACTTTGTTAGTCTATTAAACCTAAAGACCAAAACATTCAAAACACAAAATTGTATTGCCCTGTTCCTGAGGGCGGGGAGGGGTTGAGGGGTGGGGACGTAATCTTTACATGCCACCCCAAACTCTGAGAAATTAGGGAGTACAGTATGATCAAGATGAAAAGGCTAGGGGGTGGCTGAAGTGAAATGGGGAGGATGCAAATACATTTTTTTAAAAAAGGATAAATGCCAAGTGGAAAATAATGAGTTCATCCTGGGCATGTTGACTTGGAAATCCTTGGGGGAGATCCAGGTGGAGACTTGCAGTAAACATTGGATATATGGGTCCAGGAAACACATGGGCATAAAGCTAGGGAAATAGGTCCAGTCTGGAACCAGGGACTCAGCAGCCCTGATGGGTGAGAGCCCTCCTCCTCACCCCAACCCCCAAGTGGGTAGACTATTGACTGGCTATTTCCTATTCACTCTTACGTCCATTCTCTCCCCTTTCTCTGCTGGTTATAGTTCATTTCCCAGGTGTCACTGACCCCTGGCTTCACCCAGGGGCAGACCCTGGAAGAGACAGGAGGGCAGGGGAGGCGGAAGTCAGGCTATGTTTTGCCCCTACCCATGCTTACGGTCACTTCTCGCACAGTAGACGCAGCTCCCTCAGTGGCCCCAACTTCCACGGGCAGCCCTGGCTGGGGCTTTGGAACTGCCTCCTGCTCCCTAGGGGTGATACCCCTTTTTCTGTTATTGTTACTCTCTGCATCGCCTCAGCTGCCCCCGTTGAGCTCTGCAGGGCTCACAAGCCCTGAATACATAGCCGTCCTTATGAACGCCTTCTGTTGGGAGGAGGGAGTCAATGACACCTGGAACATGAACTACAACCAGCAGGTCAAGGATAGAGAATGGACCTACAAGTGAACAGGAACTAGCCAGCCAATGGCCTACCCATGCGGGGGGCCCTCACCCACTCACCCCTGTGGGCAGCTGAGTCTGGTTCCAGACCAGAAGACCTCTTTTCTGAGCTGATGCCCACAGGTGCACTGGGCCCATTTGCCCGATGTCTGCTGGGCGTCTCCACTTGGACCTCCCCCAGGATGCCCAGGTCCACATGCCCCCGATGAGCTCATTCCTTTCCACCGGGCAGTTCTTCTTTCGTGTCTTTCTATCCTCCCATTCTGGCATTGGTCCTATTTCCTGAGTGGAGCTTCTGAGGGTCCACTTCTCACTGCTGAGCAAGAGGGGAAGAATTAAGGATGCCAATTGGGGAGCCCCAAGATTCCAGGGGGAGCCAGAACAGGGATACGGGAAGGAAGTGGAAAGTGAACCACCTGTGATGCTTCCTCTTCCCCCCATAATAAATGTAGACTTGCGCTGGTGTCGCCAAGAAACATCATGTTGAGAGCCAAACGGGTACAGGGCGGGGCAAGAGCCTGGGGAGGGTTCTCAAAGTTCCTCCGGGGAACGCTCCCGTGTGCCAGCACTCGGGGCACTGGCTGTCACTTGCAAAAGGGACCCTCAGCCAGATGTAATATTCAACTCAGCGGCTGGGCTGGGCGGTGTTTATTGTCTTAATAACACACCAGCTTAATCAAGTCAGCCCTGCCACCTCGGCTATCATTTCATTGCCCGTGGTTTATATCTTGCATATTCAGTGGTGCTGTGATTGAAAACTTAATGATTGAGCCACTTAAACGAGAAAAAAAAAAGATAAATATTAACACGCATTGCATGAGAAACTCAGATTAAATAATTTTACTCATTTCATCAGACTTTTTTTTTTTTTTTCTAAACTATGGAATAAAGCTTGAGACACACGCCAGGAGAGAAATCTCTGCAGTCTGAGCTTAACTGTGCATTTCCCCCGCCATGGATAGAGCTGCATTGCAGTGTTTATAAGATCACCCAACTAAACGTGCCTCGGTACCCTATAGCTCCCTGTGTGGAGTACCTGTGGGCCCCCGGATGTTTCTGGAAGTGATTGTCTCTTTCTAGGTGAGTCTCAAAGAACCCTGGCCTGAGGAGACTTTCATGGTCACATGTCCAAAGGATTTTAAGTTCCGGTTCCTCTTCCCTGACCACTCGTCCTGGCCATTTTCCTTGTTCCTGTGGGAGCTTTGAATCACCCTTTCTTTGCCCCAAGCAGCTGCTGTGGCCTATCAGGGATCACTGACCTCCCGGAGCTGCCCGTCAAAGTGGGATGGTGGCCGCAATGGCAGACGACACTCACGGCAGTCAGGGCGTGAGGAAGAATGCATAGTGCTCTCAGGAGCTGTGCCATGTGGTCCCTGAAGGATGGGGCGCAGGCCCCATAGATGTCAGAGCCCATGGGACCCCCACCGGCTCCGGTCACAGCTGCCCACACTCCCTGGGCAGCACCCACGGCTGGTTTCGCAGGTGCCCATGAGTTAGGGGCTCACTCTGCTGTCCTGCTCCCAGCCCTGGGCCCATAGCAAGTGCTCAATCATTCCACATGGAAGAACGATGACTGCGTGTGTGACGTAGCTTCTCTGAGACTCAGTTTTCTCGTCTGTGAAATGGGGATAACGGTGATAGGTACGCTATAGGGTTGTTGCAGGATTTAAGTGATATAATACGTGTTATCGACTAAGAAAAGTGGCCAGCCCTCAGTATATGCTATGGTATTTCCCTGGACTTGCTAAGATTAGGAAATAACATACTCTGTAGAACTCGAGGGGAATACAATGGGTTAAATAAATGACGAGAAAAGCGTATCTCAAACAAAAGGAACTGCACATGCAAAGACTTTGGGCAAAGCGCAAATATGAACCATACCTGAATCAACCATTCTTGGCATTTAATTTCTCCCTTTTTTAGGTCCTGTGGTAGATCACCAAGGAGGATGCAAAGACCCTGCTCCCTTGGGTGGTACCCTACTAGATGGGCTCTGGACCAGGCCATGTGACTTGCTTTAGCCAATGGGATGATTACAAATGTTACGCAAGCAGAGACTCTTACGAATGTTGTACACCAGCGCTTTCTTTCTCTTGCTGCTCTTAGAACCCTGGGGCCAGCCTGTGAACGCTCAGGCGAGCCTGCTGGAGGCTGACAGACCGCATGGAGAGAGAACAGCTGTCCCAGCTCACCATCCGTCCTGCCAACCCCCAGGCAGGTGGGGGGACCGGAGGGAGAGGATCCTAGACCATCCAGCTGCAAGCCACAGCGCCCGCTGACCTCGGATACCACGAGAGAGCCAAACAGGGGCCAGGCAAGTCCACCGAGACCAGAAAAACGACCCAGGCAACTCAGAATCCTGAGCTAAATGAAATGGTTACTGTTTGAGGCCACCACATGTTGGAGTAACTGTTAGGCAACAAGATCTAACTGATGCCGGGTGGCTGGCTGCCGTGTTTGGTCTTAGAGGCAGCACCTTCAGAAATGCCTTTGCGTGTACGGCTTGGGGCATCCGGGACACAGCGTGTCTCTAATAAACGGTACCATGGTTATGGTTAAGATACCCGGGAAGTTGCACAGATGAGGAAACTGAGATGCAGCTAAATTACGCTGAAATACCACACTCTCCCGGGGACGAGGAGATATTTGGGATGAGCAGCCAGGTCTTCACATCTCAATGCGGCATTCATTCCGATCCACCACGGTCTGATCATGCTAGTGGAGAAAGATCAATACATTTTTAAAGCCAAAAATCAACAAAAGTTCAAATCCCATTTGCTGGGTTACAACACATCTACATTTTTTTAAAAAAAAACCTGTCCCTTTCATCCTGACAGCAAACTTGAGCTTGTCAGGCCATTAGGAGGAGGGTTGCAACAAGAAAGACCCGGGAAGGTTGGCTCCAATTTCAATAGAGAAACACGGTGTCTCCTGGGAAGGTAACAGTGGACAGGCATTTTCTCTGGCCTGATGGGTCCAAGGGTTAAACAAAGACCAGGAACTCTCTTCAGCGGGGGATGGCCAAGTTTGTTTGTATTTTTGTTGTTGTTTTTTGTTTGTTCATTTTTTGGTTGTTTTTTTTTGTTTTTGTTTTTGCCCCGTCTAGAGAATTACAAAATATTATTTTCTTGGAACTTGGAAGGAGAATTCAGCAGACAATATGAATTTCAGGAAAATATTTTTGCCATTAATTATGTCATAAGCAAAAGAGTAAAGTAAACTGTCTATTATCACATATAAAGTGCTTTTGATCAGTCAACTGAAAAACTAATTTCATTTTCTCATTACACTGCCTCGGGCATCCTTTAACGTCAATTTTTATTAGAGCCAAAGCAAGGAAATTAAAATGATCAGTTATGGCACAGAGAGAAACATTTGCTTCAGAATTTTTAAAAGTAAAAATAATAAAGCACAGAACCCCTTTATCATTCGTAATGATCACAAGCCCTCAGGTGAAGGAGACATGCTGCTCCCCGGGTCGAAAGTACCATCCCACCACCAGGCTCCTTGAGGCTGGGGGACCCCAGGGTCGGGGGCACCTCAGCGTCGGTCAGTGGGGCCAGAGATGCGAGGGGTCCCGTTCTTGTGTCTACAGGAGATTGGGTTGAATTTCCAGCCCAACTGGCTCCAAGTTGCATGGATGGGACAGGGTGTGCGGGGCTCTATTTCTACGCAGAGAAGCTAAAGAAGAAAGCGAGTCTGAGAGACTAAGCAAGGCCCAAATGGACCCAGCCCTCCGGGAGTCAAAACTTGGACACGAAATAACCTCAGGAACAAATAGAAAACTCGTGTGTGTTTCCAATTTTAAAAGGTGGACAGTGTGTGGGGGAAGAGCAGGAGAGCGCTGTCTTTTCAGAGGTTTAGCTCAAAGAAGGACAAAGCACGCTCTCTCTCGTACACAAGCCCTAGGTGTTGATCACAGCCTCCTTTACTGTACTTCTGTCCCATGCGCCTCCGAGAAAGGAATGTTGGCCGGACAAGCACCCTGAACGCCAAGGAAGGACTTGCCCACGGGCCCACATGCGCTGCTGCCACAGCAGGTCCTGGCCTCCCAGCTCTGCTTCCCTGGACACGGCACCCGCTTCATTCTCAGGCGACCAGGCGTCCCTGTCTCCCCAGTGATTGGCAACCAGGCGTCCCCATCTCCCCAGTGATTGCAGACCAGGCGTCCCCATCTCCCCAGTGATTGGGGGCCATGGGTTCCCATCTCCCAGTGATTGGGGACCAGGCGTCCCCGTCTCCCCAGTGATTGCAGACCAGGCGTTCCCATCTCCCCGGTGATTGGGGACCAGGCGTCCCCATCTCCCCAGTGATTGGGGACCATGGGTTCCCATCTTGCATGCTTCTAGCACCAAGAGAAAGCGGCTTCTTTTCTCTGACAACTCCAATGCCAGCTCTAGCGCGCAGTCTCGTTGGCCCTGGATGGCCGGGCGTGGGCCACAGGACCTGCGGCTGAGAGAGGTGGGTTCTCCAGGAAGATCCACGCGCCTTTCCTGCAGAGCGGGCGGCCCCGAGGCCCAGACCAGCAGATGGCTCCCTGAGCTCCAGCACCCGGGCATCGCCTCTTCCAGGATTTCATCAGGGTGTGATTTGGAAGGAGGGGGGCGACCGGAGGGCAGATCCAGGTGTCTTCATACCCGTGGCATTCGACGGGCACACGCAGGTCCAGGGCGAGTCCAGGCCAACCCCGTGTGCCTCCCCCGAGATCGCCCCGCCCGATGAAAAGCACGATTAATCCGGCCGCCTCGCAGGACGCTGCCAGCCCATTTGGTCACCATCTGCACCCCGCCCCCGCTCCGCAGGGCAGCCCCGATGAAAGAGGCCTGTGTTTGTTTTTTTGGAAAATGTTATGATTTAGCAAGTAAACAGTAGAAACTTTATAAAGCCATGAGACTTACTGCAACTGCCAACGCGTCTGGACTTGATCACACGGGTGGGTGCCGGCTTCAGTGTGTGCTCCGTCCTCCCCATTTTCATTACCATAAACAACAGTTTTTATTTATTTACATGGGGCCCGGAGTGTCTCTTTATGTTTCTCCCTTATGATTGTGTTTGATCCCCACCACGTCCATGTGTGGAACAAGAGTACGTGCTCTCCTCGGGCCTGCGTTAGGGATGGGGACGCGGGCACCCTCGGGGATTAAGGGTTTCCAGAACTCAACACGGAGCCAGAACTGTGGGGCTGGGAGCCCAGCTCCTAGCTGAAAACCGTGTTCATTCCGGTGAGGCCTGTGGCGCCACGATTCTGCTTACAAACGGAGCACCACTCGCCTGCCCTCCAGCCTCATTCATCCTAGAGCCAATGTTTAAAAGAAGGAATATGTGAAAGAAGCATTTTTGCCCATTACTCACCCTTGGGAGCTGTGCCATTGCCGACCTGGATCATATTATATCCCATTATCATCACCCAGTAGACTCATGGCTTCTGTAGAAAACAACGCTGTCCCGAATTAGATGAACATGGAATACCCCTCATCCTCAGCAAGGTTGGGTCTAGCTGTGGACAACGTGGAGAAATAACTTACTAGTATAGATGCTTTTGGAAATTTTATGAACATTTAGATCCATCAGTAGAGAGATGTCAGATTGAGAAGCTTGAGAAAAAAATAGATGGAAGAGTGGCCCCATGCGACCTGTGACAAAATTCCACACAAATTGTACAGAGGACAAGTGGAGACAGGGTTCAGAGGAAAGATGTAGTGCCAGGCCAGTGTGGCTCAGTGGTTGAGCGTCAACCTATGAACCAGGAGGCCACGGTTCAATTCCCGGTCAGGACACAGGCCCAGGTTGTGGGCTCCATACCTAGTGTGGGGCATGCAGGAAGCAGCCGGTCAATGATTCTCTCTCATCATTGATGTCTCCATCTCTCTCTCTCTCTCTCTCTCTCTCTCTCTCTCTCTCTCTCTCTTTCTCTCTCTCTCTCTCTCCCTCTTTCTTCATCCCTAAAATCAATAAAAATGGGAGAAAAATAAAAAGGGTGAGATGAGTAGGTTGGTTGACCTGAAGCTTCCTCTACATCAAGCACGTCAAACTCACGGCCCACAGGCTGCATGCCTCATTTATTTGGCCCATGTTCGCCTTGGAGTTTGACATGCTTGCTGTACACCCTTAGGATAGAGGACCTTCAGTAGACCTTAGTACAGGGGAGGGCAAACTTTTTGACTCGAGGGCCACAATGGGTTCTTAAACTGGACCGGAGGACCGGAACAAAAGCATGGAGTGTTTGTGTGAACTAATATAAATTCAAAGTAAACATCATTACATAAAAGGGTACGGTCTTTTTTTTTTTTAGTTTTATTCATTTCAAATGGGCCGAATCCGGCCCGCGGGCCGTAGTTTGCCCACGGCTGCCTTAGTAGCACCTAGTTGACCCTCAGTCACCTTTCCTTCATGGTCATTTGAACCAAGAAGGGACCCCTTTCCCACAGATGGACAATTCAAAACAGAACTGAACCCCAAGAACTGTTGGAAGATGCAGCTGAATGGATATTAGCCTACAGGATAAAGAAGATAATTAGAATCTTTTTATTGAATGCAAGCTCCCCAAACTTTAGCTTTTCCTCCTCCTCTACCCTGTTAAAGGCGTCCACTTGAGCTTGTAGGATCTGTGCTAAAACTGCCTTCATAAATTATTTCTGTTCCGAGCAATGCGTGGATCCAGTCTGGTGTTGGTGCATCTGTTATAACACATCACAGCCCCCATAATTACTCTTTTATTTAATTCCACGCATCCTGATGGGCTGTGTGGGCTCCCAGCGAGCACTAGAAGTGCGGTAAGTGCCCTTCATTCAAAAGGAGTTCTTCAGAACAGTATGAAGTGAAATTAGAGTAATTATTAAGTCATAGAAACGAAATGCAATTTCACATTCGGCAGAAGGGCTGGCGAACCGCTAGCACGCCACAGGAAGATGTGTTCGGAGTGTCTTTCCGAAATAGTTCCTAGTATCTGGTTCTTGGTGATGAGAGTAAAGAGGCAAGAACACAGAGCCGAGGACTATTTCAAGATTTAAAATCAACAAAATGAATTGACCTACAAAATAAGACTTGAAGCAGGGAGGCCTGGAACATATTGACATACCTCGATGTGGGATTTGGGGGGACGAGAATAAACCAAACATCTTATAAACTTACTAGAGGCCTGATGCATGAAATTCGTGCAAGAGTGGACCTTCCTTCCCCCGACTGCCGGCACCGGCTTCCCTCTGGCACCCGGGACCCGGGCTTCCCTTGTAGCCCCGGCTTCGTCTGGGAGATCATCCAGTCTAATTAGCATATTATGCTTTTATTACTATAGATAGGCATAGCCCATGAACACAGGCAATAGAGTGATGAAGACGTGGGTGTGGGTGAGGGTGTGGGTGTGGGTGTGGGTGAGGGTGTGGGTGTGGGTGTGGGTGAGGATGTGGGTGTGGGTGAGGGTGTGGGTGTGGGTGTGGGTGAGGGTGTGGGTGTGGGTGTGGGTGAGGGTGTGGGTGTGGGTTGTGGGTAAGGGCTGGGAGGAGGGAGGGAAATGGGAAATATCTCTAATACTATCAACAATAAAAATATATTAAAGAAATAAAAGCAGCCTTCTCCCAAACCCCATGGAAGCTAGAGAAGCAGGCGTCTCTCCGAGCAGAGGTGATGTGCGTGAGGCTGTGGCTGGAGAGATAGCCGTCCCTGGCTCGTCTCTTTAGCTCTCATGAATGTTCCGTGGGCCGAGGAGCTTTTAGTAGAGAAGAGACAATTAAATTCAAGCGTTTCCCCATCGACTCTCTTGCACGGGAGTGAGTGATAGGGCAGAGGGCAATAGACTGAAATTAGATTGTAGCGGAACATGTGTACTGACCTTTTCCAAGAGCAGATCTATTTACTCTAAGCGGCCGTTCCACTTGTAGGCATGGATGTACTCCTCGCTGGAGGAAAGGTTAAGAAATGTGTGCATCTTAATTCATCTGGGTTTCAGCTCCGCTATGGCCTTCCGCTTCCTGTAAAGACCCAGAGGGATGGGCATCAACAGAACCGAGAAGCCGGGATGGTTTTGAAGTTGCTGATACAAGGGGCCGGCTACCATGGCGGGCCGTGATTCTCCAAGCAGGCGACCGTGTTGGTGTTGCCTGGGCTCTGGTTGGAAATACGCGTTTTGAGGATCTATGCCAAACCTGCTGGCTCAGAAATGAGCACTGCTGGTGATTCTCCTGCACAGGAGTGTTTGAGAACCGTGTATGTGACTGTGTGTGTAAGAGTATGTGTGAGTGTGTGTATGTGTGTGTGTGTTAGTCTGTGTATGTCTAAGAGTGTGTGTGTGTGTGAATGCATGTGAGTGTGTGTATGTGAGTGTGTGTGTGTGTATGCATAAGAGTATGTGTGTGTGTATGAGAGTGTGTGTGTGTTAGTCTGTGTATGTCTAAGAGTGTGTGTGAGTGCATGTGAGACTGTGTGTATGTGTGTGTGTATGTATAAGAGTATGTGTGAGTGTGTGTATGAGAGTGTGTGTGTTAGTCTGTGTATGTCTAAGAGTATGTGTGTGTGAGTGCATGTGAGACTGTGTGTATGTGTGTGTGTATGTATAAGAGTATGTGTGAGTGCGTGTAAGTATGTGTGTGAGAATACAAGTGTGTGTGCATATGTGTGAGTGTGCCTGGGTATTTGTTTTGTTTTTTTAAAATATTTTATTGATTTTTTACAGAGAGGAAGGGAAAGGGATAGAGAGTTAGAAACATCAATGAGAGAGAAACATCGATCAGCTGCCTCCTGCACACCCCCTACTGGGGATGTGCCCGCAACCAAGGTACATGCCCTTGACCGGAATGGAACCTGGGACCCTTCAGTCCACAGACTGATGCCCTATCCACTGAGCCAAACAGGTTAGGGCGTGTCTGGGTGTTCTTAATGCACAACCACTCCTGCAGTTCATTGTTTCCTAAAAGGTAGAATGCAGCAGAGACCACGTATCCTGTGGGAGGTAAGTCACTTTGGGTGGTCTAGAGGCTGTGATTTTAAATGGCACTGGGCTACAATTTTAAATAATATTGAAATCCTTAGCCAGAAAGTTAATCCTTTTCAACTCAAGAAGAATTCAGTTTAGTACTAATAGGCCCTCTGACATCTCCCTAACAGCCGATAATCTCCCTTTTAAATAAGGACAGATGAGGACCGTGCTCAGAACCCTCCATATCAAGATAGGATGTGGTTCACATCATTCCACTTGATTTGGGTTATCCTTATAGGTTGCTACTTATCTCACACGATGGGACAAGTTTTCATTATATGATAGTGATATAGATTTTTCTTTCCATTCGCTTCCTCTGAAAAGGGAAGAGACCAATTTAAAAAAAGGAAATACTAAGTAAGTCGTTCAAACACGAGAGCACACGGGACTCTCAGGGACTCCCTCACGGGACAGGGAGGAAAGGCAAGCGCCAGGGTAGCCGTTACTCTGTGCAGATTAAGCCTAATTTCCAACACCAGCTCAGCCTGTCGGATTCTACACGAACTGAAGAAACAAAGAAGAAAAGAAACAGGCCCAAAACATCACTCGTATTAAGTCCATAGAGACCAGGGTGGGAGACCCACCGGGAGCGGCAGTCACGTGAGTTTACTCATCCTCGTGCCCATGTGGGGAAGAGTTAAGTGTCCAGCCCTACCCGGTGTGGCTCAGTGGATAGAGCGTCAGCCTTCGGACTCAAAGGTCCCAGGTTCGATTCCGGTCAAGGGCAGGTACCTTGGTGGCGGGCACATCCCCAGTGGGGAGGTGTGCAGGAGGCAGCTGATCAATGTTTCTCTCTCATCGATGTTTCTAGCTCTCTACCCCTCTCCCTTCCTCTCTGTAAAAAATCAATAAAATATGTCTTAAAAAAAAAAGAGTTAAGTGTCTAGTCTTATCAGCACTGGACAAGCTTCCCCACAGGGGAAGGAGAAGCAGAGAAATTAAGCTCCCTGTGGACAGGGATAAATTCAGATCAGAGCCTATATACCCTGTAATTCCCCTCATATTTACAGTCAGTGGGGCCCTCCCCCGCCCCCAAGCATGGGTGAAGAGGGGAAGACCAGAGTGCCACATCGGAGGAGTGCCCTCCACCTTGAAGGGAACAGCAGGGACAGGGACGAAACGGTCCCATCCCTCATTAGGTCTCCTACCCACTTACCTCAGGCAGCCCAAGGGGCACGTGACGGACGGCTGGTCCTCCACGCTCTCCCCTTCCATTCCCAGGGGCGGAAGAGATTTGGTGGGCGCGGGCTGAGGCGGGAGGCAGACCCAGTGTGACTGTGTGTGGACATGTCCTCTTCTTCCATTATTTCAGCCCGGCTCTTTCTCCTTCAGAGTTGGCTTTCTGGGTTCCCTCTTCTCCGTGTTTCTGGGACGAGGCTGAAGTGGAATTTTACGCCCCAAGAAGCCCGTGGATGACTCACGGGAAGCGTAATTGACAACGAATTGGCACGTGTTTCACTATTTTTTTTTCCGCATCAACTGAGTAAGATGAGTGTCTTACATGGATTAGTTTTTCAATAATAGGGAAGGCTCTGTTGGCAACAAAAACTGCAAAACAGCAACATCCTAAGCCGGCCTCACCACCCAGTGGAAGAGACGTTCAACTTGAAAACACCCTGGGCCCAGCAAACCGAGAACCTGAGTAACAATTACAACGGAAACCCTTAAGCACTCGCTCTCTTTCCCTCCTACTGAGAACCTGGAGCCTCTGGGACCCTTAGGGGGAGAAGCAGAACCAGGAGGGGAAGACCTGACCCAAGAGCCTTTCTGTACAGCGTGGACGGCGCAGACGATTCTGTGAGACAGTCGAGTCACATGTCATTAATCAGAAGTGACAGTCTTTATTCACATGGATTTGACTGAAGCTGCATAATTTTAGACTCCACTAGGTCTAGATAAATGACCCTAAGTATTGTACTTTTTCAAATTGACAATGATGGATGGTGGAGGAAAAACCCGAATGCTGGAAAGGGACCCTGAAGTAAACTGAAAATCAGCCATGATGCTTTAGGGGAGAAAAAAAAAATTGGGGGGATTTTCTTTTCAAGACTTTTCTTTTTAGCATGCCTCTCTCTTTCATTTGGTTTTTTTTTTTAATTGGATGTATTAGGGTGGCACTGGTTAATAAAACGCTATAGGCTCAGGGGTAGAATTCGATCACGCATCATCTGTGTATTGTATTGTGTGTTCACCAGCCCAAGCCAAGACTCCTTCTATCACCATTTATCCCCCCTTTACCCTCTCCTACCTCCCCCTCCCCCCTTTCCCTTTGGTAATCACCGTACTGTTGTCTGTGTCTATGGGTTTTTTGAAAATACCTTCATCTTTTTCACCCAGCCCCCTACCCCTTCCCCTCCGACAGCTGTCAGTCTGTTCTCTGTACCTGAGTCTGTTTCTATTTTGTTAGTTTATTTTGTTCATTAGCTTCCACCTATGAGTGAGATCATATGGTGCTGGTCTTTCTCTGACTGGCTTATTTCACTCAGCATGGCGCTCTCCAGGTCCCTCCCTTGCTATCAGGAAAAGTAAGATTTCCTTCTTTTGTACAGCCACGTCGTATTCCATTGTGTCAATGATCCGCAGAGCTTTCGGTTTAATCCTTTGGGCATCGCCAAACTCTCCATATTACAACTCAAATTTCCGCGGGAAACTGAGACCAACTTACCTTATGTTTGTTCAAATCGTCACAAAGGCCTCAATTTTACCAAATGTGTATCAGTAGTGGAGAGTGGGAGAATTCATGAAGTCTATATCAAATGTAATGTGCATTTTTTTTGTTTGTTTTTGCTTGATAAAATTGCTGGAAGCTACTTCTGACGAATCCTCCCTGGGGAATACCTTGCTGGCTGACCCGGAAGAAGCCCCTGATGGGCAGGTGCTATCACACAGCTGTGCACTCATTCACTCACTCGACAATGGACTGGGTGGCCACCATGGTTGTAAATACTCGGGAAACAACAGTAAACAAAACCACAAAGATCCCTCTCCTTAGGGAGCTTACACTCCAGGGGAGGCATGTCCCTGGGTCCTAATAACACCAGTTACTTCCCCATGAAAGCTTTCCACCGTGCTTTTGGTCCTCCCTTGTTACCATGTCTTGGGGGGAGGGGGGGGGAGAGATATATGTGCTAAATATCCCATTCATCACCATCATCATCATCATCATCATGAAAGTTTTATGAACCACAAGTAAATTAAGATAAAACACGATACCCCAAATCCTTACCTGGTAAAAGCAGAATAGAATACATAGCAAGAATGATCCGTCAATTTCCCCACATCAATTATAAATTAACATTTTTAAAAGCACGGATTATGGTCAAAGCACTAGAAGAAAAGCTGCAAAACATGAATAACAGAGAGGACCGGTCCTCTAGGAGCTTACAAAGCAACCAAGGTTTGGGAAGAAAGAACCAAAGCTGAGAAGTAAAAGATGAAGGTCTCAAGTAGTTTTCCTGTATCCGGTCTCATAAGTTGTACGTACGTGCAGCGTAGTATTTAGCTATAGACTCGAGGGAACCCCTATGCAAAGTTTGGGAGCTTTCTCTAAGCAGACTCCGTCTTCTCCTGTATTCTGCCCAACAGATTCCAGCTAAGTAGGCCTCCCCAACCTCCACTCTCTTTCTCCTCAACTCCGTGAGGGTACTTTGCTTTCACTGGCTGCCTCGCTGTGTGCTGTAAACCATAAAAGACCCGAGGCAGGAAGTTTGGTTGTCTCACTTCCTTTGTCTCCCCTCTCGCAGAGATCTTGTGCTCTCTGTGATCCAATACCTGGGGCCACAGTGAAGGGGAAGTTAGGTGGCAATTACTGTCGTGGTCAGAAGTGGAAGTCAGCACCGTTGATACGAGAGAATGGTTTGGAACGCGAGGCAGATACGTTTTGACAGAGGAAAAAAAGAGTGCATAAGAGGTTCTCTCATGGGAAGCAGTGTACGCTTCTGGTTGGGAAAACGATCTTTGACGTCTGATAGATCTTGGTTCAAATGCTAGATCTGCATTGTAATGGCCTTGGAGGGAATTATTTATTATTAATCTTCCCTCCTTAATGAGGTTAAAGCAAAGATGAAATGTGATCATACATGCTAAGCCCATGGTATAACACTAGCATAGGAACAGGACTCAGTGAACGTTTGTGAAAAATAATCATGCAAATAATAACCAGGTAATAATGAGTCATGTGAGATGTTTCCAAGAGTGAGAAAATAAAGAAGCCTGCATGCACACAAAAGAAGAGACTGATATAGCACTCGGTGAGGGAGGACATTCCAAATTTGAAAACTCCATCAGCTTTCCCACTGTTACCTCTGACTCTTTTACTGGTACCAGTTAGATATCACTCACATGCTGTTTCAGTGACAGGAAATTAAGGGAACAACTCACTAAAGAACAAATAACTGCGGAGCAGGAACCGTATCTGGCTCATTTGGCACAACATCTTCCTCTAGAATGGGGATCCTGCAAATCACACAGACCGGAAGAAGTGCACATCAAAAACTACCATGCATTCATCCACTCAATACATGTTTAATGAGCATCTACTTTTGCTCACACTACAGGTTGCCTTTCAACAGGCATCATCAACGCCCTTAGCCATTCCCTTGGCAGATGCTACAAATGATCCCTCTCCTCCCAGGTTCCCTAGAGTTGGGCATGGTCCTATGATCCAGATCTGATGTGAGAGACACTGATTTTTTTCCTCTTTCCTTGGATTTTCTCCCGTGAGGATTTGATATTTAGGGTATAACACTCATCTTGAGAATTTGAGGTGACAAGTCTGAAAACCAAGAAACTGTAGCTGGTGGGATGGGTGAAGAGAAAGAGCTAGAGGTGGTGTTAAGCCACTAAGCTAACCGTGGAACCACTGGCCTCCAGTCCTCTTACTATGTGAGAGAAGTCAACGTCTTCATTTTTTAAATCCAGGAAGAGTACAATGTTCTCTGCATTTCAGGCAGGAAGAATCCAAGACACTGAGCCTCACAGTCACAAAACCAACATCTGGGACATCACTTATGCTATGGAGGGCCAACCCCTCTCCCCAATGCTCAGGCTTATACCTTGACGTGTCTCTAAATTGGAACCCTCTAGGTAAAGCATCAAGTCCATGTCCAAGCTGGGGGAAGCCCTGGCACCTCGCTCTCCGCTGGATTTGGAGGGTCGTCTCCTGCTCTCCCCCACAGAGGCCCTATAATGACTGATTTTGCCAAATAATGGCAGCTCTACAGTCTTCTTTGTCCACAAGGCCTGAGTCACAGTGAAATTCAATGGATGGTTTCGCTGCAGGCATACTTCCCAATGCCAGAAAAGCATCTGATAGCATTGGCTGTTTGGAAGGCCTTTGTTAGGAAGATTACGTGCTGTCCCATAGTCAATCATTTATTCAACAGCCACACAGGGAACCTAAAAAGAGGGGGCAAGTGAGGTCTGTGTGTTTGGGTGGGTGTCGTAGAGAAGAATTTCTGTCTCTGTTATATACATCAAACCAAGGGCAGGCAATCGGAACAATAGGCAGGTCACCTCGCTTCGCTTGGAGGGACAGACATGGAGTGGACGCTAGGCAATGTCCTTGCTTAAAAGGCAAGCGGAGAGCAAGAGAGAACACATTCCCAAAGCCACAAAACGAACGATGCTGGCACACATCAAAGGCAAGTTTGCCCTTTTCCAGACTCCTGCGAGATGCTTTATAGCAGCCAACTGTTTGAAAGTTTCCTTTGCAGGAAGTATTTTATGTGCACTGCTAATGCCACCCAGCTTCCACTCGCTCTTCTTCTGGCAATGGTACCCGGTTTTCCACGAGGGAACCATATCTCCCCACTCTTGGTCCATGTACTTCTAGTGGAGATGGATCCATCCTCTCCAGGTGACTGGCGCCTAGCCAATCCGAGCAGGACACTGCGCTGCTCCACAGTGATTGGCTTATGCTTGCTCACAAGACTCCATCAGAACCAACTTAACACAGTGAGATTTCTGGGGTGGGGAGAGGAGTACATTCTTTTTCTCTCTGCTGGGAAGGCCAGCAGTAAATGTAGTTTGAGCTGGTAGTTCCAAGAGTCAGTGAGTAGAACCTGTGGATGCACATAACACAGTAGAGGGTAGAGCAAAGACAGGGAAAATGAGCCTTGATGACTTGTTTGTGCTCTTGGCAGCAGCTGTGCTGGAAGGCAGTCCTGTCCCCGGACTTTTCAGTTGCACAAGCAAATAAATTCCCTTATCTTCCCTGAGCCAATTTGATTTGGGTTTTTATCTCCTGCAACTGAGAGTTCTAATTAAAACAGAAATCAACAGAACAATGCATTTGGTTAATTCTATTTCTTTATGAACTATTTTTTTGTGCTCCTGCTGTGGGCTTCTACAGAAGCAGAAGGCACAGTCCTTCCACCAAGCGTCACTTAGTCGTGAAAGGAGGCGACGAGACGGCGTTCATACATGTACATGGCACAGAATCACGTCTACTTAAAGCAATAAAATGCTTGAGTTTTGCCTATTAAATGATATCCAAAAGGGTTGAGGTGACGTAAAGAGAAAACGCAAAGTGGAAGGCAGAGGTAGGGCTTTCTTGGAGGTGAGGCCAGCTGGGTCAGTGTTAGATCTGGCATGCCTTCCCCCCTAGCATGACGGGCCTGGGCCAGAGGGTTGAAGCTTAAAAGAGCGCTAAGGATCTTGGCCAACTTGGAGATCCTCTTCGGTGCCCTGAGAAATCGAACCAATCCAGCTCCCCTTCTCATGGGCTCTTTGGTGAGTTGGATTTGGGGGGCTCTCCCAGTGCTCGGGGGGTCAGAACAGCTGGGCACATGGCCAGCCTCCTGCAATAATTTTAGAAAATGCACTTACACTCCATGTCTTATCAATTTCACATGCAAATGACCTAGAAAGCCGTCAACCAACATCTTTAAGCATCCTAGAACTTGAATGTTCACGTAGAAGGTGTGGACCCTGTATTTCATGAGCTTTAAAATCCACAGCGACCTACACAACAAATTAGATAATCCCTCAGTACTCCTTTGTGTATCAACTACAGTGCAATAGGGCCTGGAAGAAGAGCGGGTGGTCAGAATGGAAGGCCATGCTAGAGACAAAGGTTTGCATTTTGGCCAGTTTGTTCCCACCAAGTCCCATCCAGCCCCTCACAGAGAGGCACACGCAATGTATAATAGTGGATTAGACACGGCTTACTGAAACAAGTGTCTGGGAGTGATACTTGGAAGATATAGGCCAGGACGATGGGGGGTGTTCTGCTTCTACTTGTAAGATCCCACCGAATGGGACAACATGCCAGCCGTGTCATTGAAAAATGGGTTCGATAGGTTTGGGGGGACTTGCAAACCCTGGTGGACATTCACAAGTGGGTGGGAGACGGCTTAAGGGATGCAAAGTTTCTGCATGTTGGGCCCTGAATGCATTGCTTCTCTGTAACCTTCCTAGCCTTGCCCTGCTCATGAAAAATCAGAAACCAGATTGGACAAGTCACTGCAATGTAATTGTTCCGGGAAAAGGAAGTCAACAGTCTTAAAGGGCAAGTGACTTTCTCTTGCTGTGGGATTTATACTGGGTCATCCTACTCTCTCACATTCTATCTTCCGTCTAAGACTTCAAACAGCATTACCTTTCACAGTCCACCATCGTCACAGGTTGTGAGATGTCCCTCTGCCCAGAGTGAGACTATATATGCTCAGTCTGCTTTTCTATGTGCCCCACAGTCTGTCACAGCCCTCACCGAACTGTTTGCCATTACTTTTGTCTACAATGCTTGGATCTCCTTGTTTCTGCCCTTGCTGCCCTAGAGTTTATTCTCAACCCAGAAACCAGAATGATGTGTTTCAAATAGAAATCTGATTGTGTCATCCTCTGCCCAACATTCTTACTCCCTCTCTCACTCAAAGCAAAAACCCAAATCCTAGTAAGGGCCTAGAAGACCCTATCCAGTGGTCGGCAAACTCATGAGTCAACAGAGCCAAATATCAACAGCACTTCTTCAAAATAGACTCTCCCAGGCCGAAAACCGACTTCTGCGCATGGGCCACGAAGTTTCAATAGCACTGTACGTGCACCCGCATGTGATATTTTGTGGAAGAGCCACACTCAAGGGGCCAAAGAGCCGCATGTGGCTCGTGAGCCGCAGTTTGCCGACCACGGCCCTATATCAATGGCTCTCACATGAAGAGGAAATCAACACAATCTAGGGAGGCTTAAAACAAACAAGAAACAGTGTCTCTGCTACACCCCAAACCATAGCCCAATCACTGGAGCTGTTCTTTATTTTTTAAAGGTTCCCCAGGTGGTTCTTTTTTATGTGATTATCATGGCAAGTTTTGAACTTAGACAAAATAACACATTGACCTCCGTGTACCCATAACCCACCCCCCACACCTCTCAACCCACGGCCAGCACTGCTCCCTCCGCAGCCCCATCCACTGTCCGCATCATGCACTGCTATGCAGCAAATCCCCAACAGCATCTCATTCCAGCCATAGATAGTTCAGTATGTAGCTGGAAAAGTTAAGGAATTTAAAAAAAAACCATAACCACAATAGTATCAACCTAAGGAAAGAAATGAACAGCTATTGTGATCCACTGTGATGATGAAGAACCACCACCGGACACAGCCTGCCTCCCTCCTTTCCACTTGGACCTCACCTGCTCTTTCCCACGCTCGTTCCCCCAACAGTCACACTGGCTTCCCACAGTGTCCCCAGCACACTGGCTTCCCACAGTGTCCCCAGCACACTGGCTTCCTGGAGCCTTTGCACACACCGTTCTCTCCGGCTGGATGCTCCCATGGACACACAGCTCTTTTCTCGCCCACTGTCATCCCCAGTGACGTCTTCTTGGCTACTGTGCTCAAACCTGTATCTCAACACTGTCCCTACCCCCCTTTCCTGCTTCTTTTTATCCAATTCACTTAAGTAGGTGCCCAGATACTCACTGAGCGAATAAAACCATATCCCCGTCAGAATATGACTCTATGAAAGAGAAGGTGCCACATAAATATTTGCTGAATGAATGCATAAGTGATTGACTCAACATGATTATTATTAATATTATCCCTACATGTGAGCCAGTGAGATAAGATAAAGCATAGGAGGTCAAATAAATAGATACTCTATTTCATAAAGCTCAGAGAAAAATCAAAAAATTTGTAAACATAAAAAAGTGGGAATGATTAATAAGTAATACATTCACAGTGAGCTCTTAATAAAAGCTAGGGTGTAGGAAATAAAACCCTAAGCTCTTCCCAGCAGAAAGAACAACTGTTCTCTTTTATTAACAGTTCCTTGGGTTGCTTGTACCATAGCATAAGCCAGGTTGGTCAAAAGGGGTATCATCATTCATTCTTAAAGAAAGAGGTGTGTCCAGCTGGTGTGGTTCAGTGGTTGAGCATCAACATATGAACCACAGGTCATGGTTTGATTCCCAGTCAGGGCACATGCCCAGGGTTGTGGGCTCGATCCCCAATGTGGGGTGTGCAGGGGGCAGCCGATCGATGATTCTCACGTTTGATGTTTCTATTTCTCTCTCCCTCTCCCTTCCTCTCTCTGAAATCAATAAAAAACATATATATTTTTTTAAAAGAAACAGTTGCAATATACTGGTCAAAGTGTGTGTATACATTTTTGGGGAAACCCTCTATAATGATAGATGCCTATAGATTGACTCATCCCACCCAGAAACACTAAATTAAAATAAGCATTGTTTCCATGTGCCAATTGACACAAGTTGACCCAACAGAACTTTCCTTTGCTGGCTTGGAGAAAGTTGAAAAAAAGTGGGTCCTCTCCCTCTCTCTTGGATTGACTGCTAAAACATTGTTATCCACGTCCAGCTGCTCATTTGCATGGCCTTGTGCCATTGGCTCTTGAAATCTGCTGGGTGAGTAGAAGGTGTGCTTGCCAGTGGAGCCAAGCAAGGACAACTGGTCTACCTAAGCATGCAAGAAGCAGAACCTGGCCTTGTATGCTTGCAACATCGCCAAAACCTCCAGTAAGTTTGTAAACACCATAAACCATGTTACGATGTTCGCAGCATATGTCTCTTATTGTTGAGAACTCTTGTGCGAGTAGGAGTGGAGTCTACTCCTTCAAATATTTTTTTATACAATAGTTATGGCATCCAATTATACAATAGTAATTGTGAATAATTATACCAAACCCCATTCTGTTTTATGACGACTTCGCACGCTGAGCTCATAGACTCTATATAAACACCATCTGCATCAGACATAAAACTCTGGGTTGGTCTCAGAACACAGGCTCTGACAGAATGGAGCCTATTTGTTCTGGGGCCGAGCTGTTTCACGGCTGATGCTGGGCCCCCAAACGGCACGATCCAGGGATCTCCTCCTTCACCGGCTGCGTTCTGGCTTCTTGGACCTGAGGCCTAGCCGCCTGTGGGCTCAGGAGCAGTGCAGGAATCAGGGACCATGTGCCCAGACCTCGGAAACGCTTCTGCAGAGCTTTGGTTTAGGGCTGAGCAGGTGCAATGGCCCTGCCGCGTTCTGTTCATTTGCTTCATGTGCAGCGATGACTTCAGCACCTGAACTTGGCCAAGAGTGGAGCTTCCTGAATTTCCTTTGGCCAGGATGCATGCCTGGGTTGCAGGCTCGATCCCCAGTAGGGGGCGTGCAGGGGGCAGTCGATCAATGATTCTTTCTCATCATTGATGTTTCTCTCTCTCTCCTCTCTCTCTCTCTCTCTCTCTCTCTCTCTCTCTCTCTCTCTCTCTCTCTCTTCCTTTTTCTCTGAAATCAATAAAAACATTTTTTTTAAAAAAAGAGAAGAACAACTTAAAAAAAGACCACCTATCTCTGAAGTTTAGAGTTCAAGAATTTAAACCTCTATACACAATTATCAAAACTATTCAAGAATCTGACCTTCCCGATATGAACACAGTGCATATTTTGTCCCCAACAGACAAATAAATTGTTCTTCGGCAAGAAACACACTTGCCTCTACAAATAAATAGTAATTTCCTCAGAGGAATGAAGCCAACCCAAGAAAGAGAATCGGTGTCCATTCTAAAAGGGTGTCCATTTTGACTGGTTGCTTGTGTCTAGCAGCTGGTTGAGCCCAAGAAGCACATTTTGGGGATTTTGAAGATCTAGAGGCACTTATTATCGCCACCTTTTCAGTATATTTAAATCTTGAAGATTTCCCCTGACAATAGTCCCGATCTCCTGGCTAACCAAGATTTTAAGGTATAAACTATGAGAACACACTCTTTTTTTTTTTTTTTTTGGTAAGAAATCCCTACCTCCAAATAACATAGGCAACAATGAGTTGTTTTCTACATGCAAAAGGGTTATGCATCTCCTCCATGGAATTATATTCTACTTCCCAAAGAACTATAGCTGGGCTCGCATTTGTTGGGCCAAAGTATTCTAATCATTATAAAGTCGCACACTAGGAATGCCAGCATTTGGGCACAATTTATAAAAATGTTTTTATGGAGAAAATGGTGCCATTCTTCCCAGGTAACTGTCCAAACAGCCAAATGGATGTCTTAATTTGGCATCCCGAAAAAGCCCACCAGAGGCCAGACTCTATGGAGGTCATTTCCTCCCATGCTATTATTTGTCCCCTGGGAGTTCACATACTCAATACCACTGATAGAGGAGAGGACTGCGCATGGGCAGAAAGGGCGAGGTGGACCAGCAGGCCCGAATGATCCGGACTAAGATCTTGCATCAACTTCGCAAATGACCGATGAAGACAGGTTTCGAACAAGGCATCGCTTTCCCTCGTTGTGTCAAACTGAAAATTCAGGGCCTCTCTACATGTCACAGGGATGGCATATGAGAAGGGATGGTCCCAAAAGAATCCTAATTGGTAATATATCCTTGGATGCAAGGCAAACTGGCCAGAAACCAAAAGTAGGCCCCACGAGTCTGAAAATAAACCTGAGACCTGGATCGCAAAATGACCACGACTCTGTTGACTCTGGATAAGTCAGTCAAGCACCTTGTCAAGGAAAACTTCCTCTGAGGATTCGTTCACTAGACTGCTCATGCCTGGTGCGCCGGGTGAATATGGTAGAATTGCTATTCCTTTCTATTCAGTCTTAGCAAGTGACTCTTTGCAAGGGACCTTCAGTGGTCTGTTCATTTAACGTCAAGACAGCCCGACCGGCATGGCTCAGTGGTTGAGTTTCAACCTATGAACCAGGAGGTCACGGTTTGATTCCTGGTCAGGGCACGTGCCCAGGTTGTGGGCTTGATCCCCAGTGGGGGGCATGCAGGAGGCAGCTAATCCATGATTCTCTCTCATCATTGATGTTTCTGTCTCCCTCTTCCTTCCTCCCTCTGAAATTAATAAAAATATATTCTAAAAATAATAATAAAGTCAAGACAATAATAAAATCTTGTGGACAGAAGAGGAAGGATTAGAGGTCCTCACCGCTGTATTTCCTTTGACAAGTGGCGGCCTGTGGAAGCACACAGCCCCCTTAGCAAGGAGTGTGGCCTTGGAGATGGAGTGGGACCTCGGAAAGCAGTACCAGGGTGGCTCCTGCGTCATCACTCAGGGCAGTGGTCGGCAAACTCATTAGTCCACAGAGCCAAATATCAACACTACAACGATTGAAATTTCCTTTGAGAGCCACATTTTTTAAACTTAAACTCTATAGGTAGGTACATTGTTAATTTAATTAGGGTCCTCCTAAGGCTTAGGAAGAGCCACACTCAAGGGGCCAAAGAGCCGCATGTGGCTCGCGAGCCGCAGTTTGCCGACCACACAACTAGGAAGATGCATCCACCGTCCTGTCATTGAGCCCCCGTCCCCCATGTGGATTAACCGGACTCTTAAATCATGCAAAGGAGGCGCACCTCCCTGGCGCTCACCCATCTCAACCTTCCTGCAAACCTGCTTTTTCTGAAAAACAAACAAACATGTGAGCGCTATTACACGTTGGCATGTTTGCGGCACCTCCCATCCCACGCGTTGAACACAAGTCAAAGCTGTTCGCCCGAGTACAACATCATTACAGAGAGGCCGTGTCGGAGGAGCCGCAGCTGGAGGTGCTCACACCGACTGGAAGCGCCATGTGGATTCCGCCCATTGACGGCGCGGCGAGGGGCCTGCGCGGGGTTCAGCGCCTGGCCGGCCACGAGGACAACGTGGATTAACGGCGGTCTTCGCCATTGCGATGGACTGCTGCCATCTACGCCTGTGTGTCACCTACCTCTCTCACACACGTATTGATTGATCCATCCTATGTGCAAACACAGGACAGATGTCACGCTTTCAAATGTATAGGGATGTCATACATGTGCCAATTTGAGGTCCATGACATCCCAGGAGACCTAGAATGGGAACTTCCAGTTCCAACGGCGCCTCTCCTCCACGGAGAGATGCTGGAACCAGTCCCCACTGGCTCTCTGTGCCTCAGTTTCCCCATGTGTCACAGGAGGTGACCTCCTGCCCGCTCTCGCGCGGGAACCCAGTGAGGTTATCGGCAGAAAACGGCTTGGGAAGAGGACAGAGCACCGCGCAGACGCGAGGGATAACGAGGCGTTTTACAGAAGAGCATTATTCCTTTGCTAAGACGCGTGCATCGCGCCCACCTTCCTGCCTGTGAAGGTTCTGCTTTGAAATTAAATGAGACCATAGCCGACACCCGCCCAGGGCCGCCTGAGGTTCACTCCGCAGCAAAGCCAGGGCTGCTTTTCATCATCCATCGCATCGAGCTCAAGCACCCAGAGGTACCTTTCACCAGCGGTGAGCAGAGCTGCCCTCGCAGCGCGGAAACACAGAACACCATCTCCCTCGCCATGCTAATGGGAGGATGAGGCTGGCTCTACAGGTGGCACCCAAAAGGGCCTTGATCCAGCTTTGTCGGTGGCCTGTTCTTGCACCAGGACAATGGGAGCGGGGGGGTGGGGGGGGGGGGAGAGAGAGAGAGAGAGAGAGAGAGAGAGAGAGAGAGAGAGAGAATGAGAATGAAGCCAAAGCTTTAGTTATGCCTGTGAATCATGAAAATCAGTATTTTCTTTTTTTTTCTTAACCTTAAAAAAGAATAATCTTCACCTGAGGATTTTTTCCCTATGATTTTTAGAGAGAGAATAGAAGGGAGAGAGACAGAGAGAAAGAGAGAGAGAGACATCGATGGGTTCCCTTTGAGTCTGCAACCCAGGCGCATGCCCTTGACCGGAGTCAAATCCCGGACCCCTCCGTCCGCAGTCTGAGGCTCTTTCCACTGAGCCAAACCAGTGAGGGCAAAAAGGTCCATTTTCAAATGAGAATCCTGTTCCATTTTTTCTTTCAGCCTGTAGTGCCCAGGGGAGCCTCCCTTGTTGGAAGTAAGTTAAAATCCTCTCTGCATTCGCTCACCCCTGGTCCATTCGCTATGTTCTCTACGGTGGTGGGATGGTGCCCCTACTTTCAACGTGAATATTTTCTCTCCTGCTCTGCTCTGTCTGGAGATAGTTCCTAGCTCTACCGAGACAGGACCTCCTCTCCTACTGAAATCCCACCCACCCCTCCGGGCACATCTTAAAGGCCAGGAATCCCATGCAACTTCCCCCAACACTCCTACCCAACTGCAATCTCTTCCCTTTCCAAATACATTTCAATTTTCTCAAATTATATTACACACACACACACACAAAACACAACCACCCCCCATTTGTTTTCTGTCTTTTGTTGGCACATGAATCATTTTGTCTGGTGGGTACATGTCTCCACCGCAATAAAGAAAAATCAAGGCTCCTTAAGGTCACTGAGCAACACACACACACACACACCTGTAGGATCATGATCAACAAGAGTCGAACCCATTCACCAGCTTCGAGATTCAGGGCTAGCATCTGTCTTCGGGCCTACCACTTCAGCTAGTCGGCAACACTCGCTACAGTTCAAGGAATGAGGAGAAAAAGGCAGCGTTAATATTTTCTAAGAAGACTCTAATCTGGTGTGTGTATGCGTGTGGTGTCCCCAGTAAGGCACGTTTCTTATAAATGTGCATTATTGGATGGATAAACTCTACAAAGATGAGGCTACATCTCAGAATTCGTTTTTCTTTACCTTCTATTATTAGCTAATACGAATATCATGGAGATGTCCTTACCTTCCTAACACCTCAGCCTTAGACTCTTAAAGTCTATCATCTTAGACTTTTTAAAATGTATTTTTTATTGACTCGATTGGGGTGACACTGGTTAATAAACTTGACTTGGGGTGGTGAATGCACAATACAACATACAGATGATGTAGTATAGAATGACGCCCCTGAAACATACATCATTTTATATTAGTCACTGCCTACTTAGCCTAGTAACTTTCGCTATTGTGTGTGTGTGTGTGTGTGTGTGTGTGTGTGTGTCTACTCTGGAGAAAAATGAAATCCTTAAAGCAAACCAGGAATTCTAGAGTGAGAGACTGCACGCCCAAGCTGCGTCATATCCAATTAACTCAGATTGCCTGGATTATTCGGTTAGCGCATGGAAGATCAATAAATATGGGGGAACCCACCCCACTCTCCCATCCGACGCTGGTGGGTCTGCGGCGGATCACGCTCCTGTGATGTGTGAGCCGAGGCCCAGGCAGGCAGGTGGTGCACAGACACCATTCAAACTTGGCCTATTCAATCCCAAGCCCTCTAACTCCCCATTCATGCATAGCAAAACACCATCTGGTCCTATTTTGCCTCCAGCAATCACAGCTGACCAAAAAAACGATAATAACAGCTGTTGCAAAACAAAAGCCAAACAAAGGCTGTGGGGGCGGGGAGAGGGGGGGGGGGGAAGGGAAGGTTAGATTGAAGTCCAGTGCTGAGAAGAAGAAGAAGAAAAAAAAAAAGCTCCATGAAGTGAGAAAGGGGAGAGAGACCTGAAGCCCATTGAATGCACATGGCAGAGGACTTCTGCCCACCCTTGAGCTAGGAATCCATTTGTCGCGAAGGCCTTCCACCTCCCGTCAGGTGGGAGCCTACCGCAGAAATTATGCCACAACAAAGGCATTTAAGCTTTTGTTCTTGGGAGCCAGGAACTAATGACCCCGTGTCAGCTACAAAGGAAAACTCCGTAGGTTATTTCATCCTACGGCATCGAGGTTAATGCAAGAGAGAGAACACGTTTAGCCAGAGTAATAAAATTATGTGCCCACGGCAGGGGGGGACAGAGGTGTGTGATGGAGGTGGAAGGGGTGGGAGGGCCTTGTTCATGATTGTGGACACTTAAGCGGGGAGGCTTGAAGGCCACTGAGGCGCCCCACTAATCAGCTTCCACATTTCTCAGGCCTACTTCTCAGCACCCCGATTTCTTTCCGACCTGTAACAACAACAAACAGTCCACCGCCTTCTTACTTCCAAGGCACCAGAAACACATGTACAGATAGAAATCCAAGTTGATGCACCATATTCCTAGTGAGTCCTGAGAAGAAGAATTCGGTCCCAAGTCTGGGGAAATTCTTTTCATGATTCAAGCCTTTGGGTGTTTTATAACATTTAGTTTTGCCTGATGGTTAATTTTTGAAACTGGAGGGGACGGAACTATGTTTTCCCCCCTTGACATGGGCCATCAGTGGCTTCGCAGCATTTAATCAAATGTGATAAAACCCAAGATTTAGAAAGTCATTTAATAGATGTTACAGCACCTGCTTCTAACTGCAAACAGTCGAACACAGACTTCACTTGCAATTAAGCCTTATCACTAGTGACATTCTTTTCCCCCCAGCAATACTTCATGGGTTTTCAAAATGACAATTACAGAACTAATACACAATTACTGTCACATGGAGTCCGCCAATTAATTCTGAAGACATTTGTCTAAAGGTTTCACAACAGAATATAAAATGGCTCTTATTGTTCTGTAACGTTCGTCTCGATCCTCAGAGAACCTTCCACCCGTCGGTTCTGCTTCTGATGGATCTGACGCGAGCAGATCCCTTCTGTGTGGGGTGCACTGGCCCCTCCTAGTTGGGATGAGGCGTCGTCCGAAACCCACACACTGATACCTGTCGACTCATGCATCTTAGGAAAAGCTTCCATTTAGACATACATTTCTCTACAGCAAGAAATCTATAAATTTATAATTAGGATTGCTGTTCAATATTTGTACATTCTACAGAGGAGAGGATTATGAAATATTAAAAGCCGGATTCATTATTCATTGCCCACAACATACAGTAAATATTCTTTGAGAGGCAACAACGTGGAGGCACCCAGAGTCCATTATTTTCTGAGTGCTTCGCACCCGGGAACTATGGACCCGGCTCCTCACACCCTCGTGTGTGTGTGTGTGTGTGTGTGTGTGTGTGTGTTTGTTTTTTTTTCCCTCCAGATGAGGGTCTGGTCAGGCTTGACACTTGCTGTTTTTAATTTTCATTTTATCATAAGCAGTGGAAGAGTGTTGCCAGGGGTAATTTGCAATTTTTATCAAGACCTCTTCATTATAGCTTCTGACACGACAGATGCTGTAATTAATCATGCAAGGCAACTGGGGCTCGTGGTCACGGTGTTCTCCAAGAGGAGCCATCAGGAGCGAGGAGAGGGGGGACGACGTGGGCACTGAAATCATGATTTTGGCTGAAGAATTAGCATGGGTTTTAAGAGCAATCACCACACCCGGCCAGCCCGCTCTCGCCCCCTCAGAGAAGACGCGTGCTTTTTCCTCTCTACTTACCTTCCACCCTTGCCCCTTAACAAAAACATCATCGCAAAACCATTTCCAAAGTATGTTTTGTTGCTTTGTGTGTTTTTTTTCAAGGGCCCTCGTTTGGGGCCAGGCCATCCACACCCTTCGCTCTGATATCCCATTTCCGGTTGAACATGGGAGACGATCTTGAGCTCCAATACAAGCTGGTCCGTGGCCTGCTTCCCCCGGAGACACGTATTCAAGGAACCAAAAGGGAAACGTGACAGATCATTTTATTTGAAAAGTGAACAGTTTCCGGGTTGTTGCATCAAAATACAGCCCACGGTCTTTACTGAAATGTGTTTATTCTATAGCAAGATAAAAGCATTTTTTTTTTTGTTTTAGTTAAGCAAAATACAAACAACTCAATTGCTGCTATCGTAACTCATAAAAAAGTATAAAACAGCGTAAAAACACAATAAGCAACGTAGCAATGAATGGTTTGTGCCACCAGTGTTTACGTTAAAGCCTCATTTATGAAAACTTTACAACACATGATAGGAAAACGTACAACTTGGAAAGAAAATATTTACACTGATTATTCAGATGCGGTGCGCCTGTTAAATATTCTACCGGTATTACATCATAATAAAAACTCTCGCTTTTTTTTTTTTTAAATCTTAACTTTTGTAATAACTGCTTTCATTTAAGTTCATTTCCCTTTTAAAAATACAGTGTTTTTATTTTTCGAAACTTGTCACTCAAAACACAGAATATAATATTCACATTCTTTCCCTCTAATTGGAATGGATACAATGGGCTAACAGTGGTCATAGATATTGTTCGATTTGGAGAAGTCGTGGGTAAAAAGTGGAAACGAAGTCAATACTTGAATCTAATCACTTGCTTTTTTTTCTTTTTCTGGAGATATTTAGGAAAAAAATAAGACCTTTGGCAAAAGTCTGTGATTTACATTATTACTTTTTTTATGACAAAAAAAATGCCATCGACGATTCATGTCATACCAATGTTTGTATGACACGGGAATATCTTCCTATTCAGGTAGTTACAACTGTGCTTTTAATTTTTGGGGGGAGGGTTTCATGAGTTCCCGTCGCCTGGAAGTGCGGTCCAGTCACTTAAATGGAGACATAAGGCCATGCCCTGTGACTCCGAGAGGCCCCTGTGTTGTCCTTGGTAGGTCCCAGGATTCATGAAACGGTTTGATTCACATATCGTAGGTACAGCCTGAATAAATTAAAAAAAAGGCATCACATAACAGAGCACAGCTTTTCTTGTGAAAACCCAAGTGGCTTCTCGAGTCAGCTAGAGGAGGATGCTCAGCTACGCTGCAGTTCTTATTGCCTATCTAATAGACACTTCAGAGGACCATGGGATCTGCGATGCGCGTCTGCAGGGCCGACACCGACTGCCCAGTCTCCGGCGCGGACAGTGGACCCTCCGCCGGCCTCCACGCGCCCGTCCATCTGCCTGCCGCTCGCTGGCTGCCTGCGCGTCTTCAGAAAATACTGACCTGCGGGAGCACCGGAGTCTGTGTCTGGGACTGTATCTGCGACTGGTGCTGCGGCTGGGAGGCCGGCGGGGGGCTCCCGATGGCGGGGACGGGGGAGGTCATCTGCGGGGCGCTGCCGGGCGAGTGCTGGCGCGGCGAGGGCTGCGACGGGTGCTGCATGTGCTGCAGCTGCTGCAGCTGGAGCTGCTGCTGGAGCTGCTGCTGGAGCTGCTGTTGGCTGAGCTGCTGCTGGAGCTGCTGCTGGCTGAGCTGCTGCTGCAGGTGCTGCTGGAAGTGCTGCTGGTGGATCTGCTGCTGGAGCTGCTGGTGCATCTGCTGCAGCTGCAGCTGCTGCTGCTGGGTCTGCAGCTGCGGGTTCTGCACGGACGGGCTCACCTGCGTGGCGGAGGCCGAGCCCACCAGGCTTGCGCCCAGGGAGCTGATCAGCGGCGCCCCAAGGTTCGACGGCATGCTGGCCGCAATGGTGACCGACGTGACGATCTGGTTCATGGGCAGTCTCATGGGTAAGGGCTTGGGAGCGATGGAGCGGGGGAGCGACTGTTGTTGCAGGGTCTGGGGCGCGGGCGCCGCCGACACCACCCCCTGCGGAGGCAGCGGAGGGTTGAGGAGGAGGGAGGATGTCAGATTGGTGGACGCCAGGGTCTGCTGAACGGAACGAATGGTCTGGGCTTCCGCCGACTCAGCGGCCGCCTGCATTCCGGGAGGGAAAAGTCCCAAGTATGAAAATGCACGCAGAGTTAAGCATTCTTTTCAGGATGGCCACCACGATGCATGCTCCCCCGTCCCTAAGCCCTTTGCGTGTGGCTTTTTAGCTCGTCCCAGGGATATAATCACATTTCCCCCCTCTTGCCTGGGGCCGGCCTTGTGCCTCTGCTCTGCTGGACAGAATGTGGTTGGAAGCGAGGTCTCAAGGGGCCTTGTACCTGTCCACACACACTACCTCTCAGAACTACCACGGCCAAGTGCAATGACACGTGCATGGCCCAGTAAGTTACCCCACTCAAGAGCCCGCCAACTGCCTGCCACCTATGGGAATGAGTCCATTCCCCCCTCACCCTGACCCTGCACCTCCACAGGCATTGTCGAGAGATGAGCAGAACTAGCTGATCCTGCCCACCATGCCCTCAATCTGAAGAACCAACCAGCTAACTGGCACTCTCTGAGATCAACCCTTATCTTCTGAAGTCCCTGGCTTTGTAGCTGCTTGTTACGCAGCTATGCTGTAGGGATAGATGACTGATACACATATTGAAGAGCAACGATTCTTCAGCATGTAAGTCGGCACTAACCTCTCCACCAAATATTGACATGGAGTACAGACTGCCTGAGTACCAATCTACCTCTATGACTTCAGATCTCTGCGATTTGGGGCAAATTAATTCATCCGGCTGTTCCTCCGTGTCCTTGTCTATAAAATGGTATCTGCCTTGTGTAGAGGTCGTGAGA